>NC_139563.1:27243193-29643193 GCF_965112155.1 Podarcis liolepis
GCTATGATTCCTCCCCACAGCAAATGCAATTGGCAGTGGTAGTCCTGATTCCTGGATACTTGTGCTACCTACCTTTTTCAAATATCTTTGCATCTGGGACATGGGCAAAATTCACATATGGGGGGGGGGTTCGTTTCTTTAAAAAGAACCTGAGGACAAAGTGCTTCTGAAGAAACACACAACAAATACAGAGGACCTTTCCTTTGGGAAGGGAAAGCTCCCTTGCTTTTATGGGAAATGAGAAACTTGCCCTATGTCTCGTCTTCAGCATACCTGCTTATGATGCAGATGGTTCCAACTTATTTTGTGCTGCTTTAGAGGTGACCTGGTTGAGCAATCGGTTTGACTGAGCAGGGAGAAGTTCACACTCAAGTTCTCTTGCACACACTGGGAGGCCTACACATACAGTGGATTCCCCGGATACAAACTTAATTAGCCCCGGGGGTCCGTACTTACCCCAAAAAGTCCATATCCAGAGGCACCACTTCTGCGCGCACGCGTGGTGCGATAGAGTGTTCTGCGCATGCATGCAGGTCGAAATCCAGAAGAATACCCGAAGGTCACGTAACCCGAGATACCACGTTACAGTCTTTCTAAATGCAACATGCATTTAGTGGTGCAAACTACTTTCATAATTTCCAAGTGGCAAACTGTGTACAGTGTGTTTGTATTTGTAGCACAAAGCTTTCACAGTGAACCACCACCAGAAATGAAGTCACTGACTACATGTGGTGCTTGAAGTATATATGTACACTATGATAGCTCATCACATACATACTCACAGAAGAAACTGTTCAGTTAGAATTTCTGGCTTTGGCAAAATTCAGGAATCCAATCAGCTAGCTTATAACTATAGACATATGCATTTGATTACTGCGTATGTGTACTTGTATAATGTTGCTTCTTGAACCATGATATTTTCAGAGATGTCTGTACTTGAACAGCATGTGGTCAGTAAAAGTAGTTGGACTGTGTGATTTAATCAGGGAGAGAGCAGAAACTTTCTGGAGAAAATTGTAGAGCAAGGAGTGCCTGCTTACAAGAGGGGTGCATGCAAGTGCAAATACGTATTGGATGATATCATCCAATAAAAAGAAATGCTGCCTTTTGCCTAAAAACATTATTGATTATATGGAATCATAGTCAACCAGTAATTGATCAGTATTCTATCTTAGCTCCTTTGGCATTTTGCTATAGATATCTTTTAAGGTATCTTTTAATAGGAAAGTAGATCCAAAGGAGTTAAGTTGTCCTAGATCATGCATCTCTTGTGTAATAATGAAACAGCAGTTCATAGTCTTAACTCTTTCCATGTGTCTGGTATTTCTGTCCCTGTGTTGGGATTGGCATCTATGTCAATATACAATTTTAGTTGGCTAGAAAGAATATGCCTCTCCTACCTACCTTGTCTCCTATGCTGATTACTACAGTACTTTCCCGTGTGTGAATGAATGGTTGTGGAATTGCTCAAAGAAGGAAACAAAGTTGGTTCCCTGCTTTCTTTGAGAGTGGTCTACTCAGCTACACTCCTGTCCTTACTTCCCATTTGGCTTCCAACATTCAATCTCCTGTATATTTGGCAACTCAGTTTGGAGCTTTGCATTTAGAAGGAACCTCCTGCCTCACTTACAGCCCTTGATAAGGCTTCCTGCCTAGTGATGAGCCAAATAAGTGAGGTGAGTGAAAGAACATATTCAGAATTTGCTTTTAATACCCCCATTCCATGAGTGCTATTAAATCTTCATTTCTTGGGTATCTGAGTTCTATAATGGGAAGGAAACAAATGGCAGTAATATCTTCCTCGTGCTATGAAAGCATTGAATAGCATCATTAGGTGTATAATCATTGACTAAAGAGGCTTGTACAGATAAACATAAGCATCCATTTCCACTAACTCAGAATGTGCTCGCTCCAATACCATCAGTTCCCACTGCAGTAAGTGCCCCCTTCATTTCCTCCAAAATTTGCTGCCAGGACAAATCCTTGTTGTGAACTTTCTGTTACTCCTTGGTATCTGGAATGCTTGTCTGGAAAATCCCAGGCACCTGGGTACCTGATATATCACCAGCTAAACATACATTGTGATATATCAATTTCTGAAATAAGGAAGGAATTACGTAGAGGCGAACAGGACAATGTCCTGGCAACTGCTACTACTTAAGGGTCTAAAACTGATAAATGATATTATCAATCACCTCATGGTCGCTTTCAGCAGCAGGCAAGCCCAAATGCATCTAAATGAGACTTTTGGTTTTGGGCTTGGCTACCAAAGTACGCAGGTGGCGCTGTGGGTTAAACCACAGAGCCCAGGGCTTGCCGATCAGATGGTCGGTGGTTCGAATCCCCGCAATGGGTGAGCTCCCATGCTTGGTCCCTGCTCCTGCCAACCTAGCAGTTCGAAAGCACATCAAAGTGCAAGTAGGTAAATAGGTACCGCACTGGCTGCTCTCTTCCGTGTGCTGCTCTGGTTCGCCAGAAGCGGCTTAGTCATGCTGGCCACATGACCCGGAAGCTGTACGCCAGCTCCCTCAGCCAATAAAGTGAGATGAGCGCCACAACCCCAGAGTCGTGCACGACTGGACCTAATGGTCAGGGGTCCCTTTACCTTTTACCAAAGTACAGTGATGAGTAATAGTGAATACAAATAATCTGGGACTACCAGCAGACCTACTAGGTGGCAGCAAAATCAGCAACAGCAGGGGGAGGCAGAAGCAACAGCAGCCTGACAGTAGTGGCACAATAATCAGCAGCCTGCGAAGCTTCATCATGGCAGAAGCAGTGGCAGCCTGCGAGGCCTAGTTGTAGTGACGGCAGTAGTAGTGGCCTGCAAGTAGTGGCCTGCTTAACAGGTGCTTAGCAATTAGTAACGTATCTGTACAAAGGCGGTTTTCAATTATTTAAAATAAATCCTCTTTAGAGTTACTTGGAAATGCTTCCTTATATGTGAGACCGCTGTCTTCTGAAGGGAGAATACTGCAGCCAGTAGCTTGGTTCCACCACTATTCTTAACTTCCCCAGAGACACTGCTTGGCAACTGCAACAGAGACACAACTTGATGTTAATGCTTGCTGGGGAATGTATATTGTGGTTGCTTAGTAGCTCAAATCTTTCCTCCACCTCCTGGGCCCAACAAAGTAGCTAAGTCATCTTTGTTGTTTGAAGACAAGTATTTTCTAATTATCAGTTGACTTTAATTATCCTATATATATGCTAACAGTTGTGATTTGCATTGGATCATGCAATATTCATGTATTTCAGTTGAAATCTTGTAATGTGTGTGATAAATGCAGGTATATGGAATGTTCATTATTTTAGTCCTGGACATGTGTATGGGAAATGTTTATATAGTTATGTTGGTATGATTCTAATATTGTAATACTAAGAAAGCATGTTGATCTTGATTACATTTTTAAGATTACTGGTGGTGATTGTTCAGTGTAAATGTGAAGGAGCATCTCCACCTCCATTGTCTAGCCTAGACACTGAGATCCAGCTCCAAAAGCCTTCTGGCAGTTCCCCCACTGCAAGAAGTGAAGTTACAGGGAACCAGGCAGAGGGTCTTCTCAGTAGTGGGGCCAACTTTTGGAATGCCCTCCCATCAGACAGCAAACAGATAAATAACTATATGGCTTTTAGAAGATGTCGGAAGGCAACCCTGTACAGATGGGCAGCATATAAATAATAAAATTATTATTTATTATTTGATTTAGGTAACATATAGCACAAATATATAATGTGCTCAGATCAACTTCTGACAGATTTCCTCCAAGCATTTCCCCTTTAGAGAAGATAATTGGCTATGGGAGACATTGCCAAGGTTTTAAGCTATCCAGAAATAAAACCACAAGATCTCCACTGCCTTATGAATTGCTGGAGCTGCCAGCTGAACTCCCATGTCTCTGGCTTTGCAACTTCAGCTCGTCATCCCTCTTGATCTCCCACACCCTTTAATCCAAGTAACATAGCCCAGGTGAGCTAAACAATGTGGGAGGAGGCAACAGGCACCTCTTGAGGGTGTCCAGAGACTAGTAGAACATATTCAATTGTTAAGTCTATTTAATTGGAGTATGGAAAGAAAAGAGAAATGAGTGTATGCACAATCAAAAGACAAAAGCAAAACACTGAACCGCAATATTGGTCTATCTTGTCTCGTGTTGGGGATCCTGTGGCAGTCTACATGTAGCTGAACTAACACTTGCATCATCCCTGACCATTGTCCATAGTGATTAAGGCTGTTGGGTGTTGAAGTCAATAGCATCTAGAGGGCTATGGGTTCCCCATCTCACACTTAGTCATATACTAGACTAGACAACCGAATATACCCAGGACTTACACACCTAGGGCTATTGCAGCTGGTGGTCTCTTGAAATGTTTATGGGCATATTCCATGTTTTATGCTGTTTAATCAGGGTGATCCAATCCAAATCTTAATCTGGGGGGGAGGGTCATGATTGACAGCTAGAGAGCAAGGAATTCTCTCAGGAACAGGAAATTAGCTTACACAAGCGATCGCCTCTATAAAATAAGAAGTTAAGCTTTTCCTACCATGCAGCAAAGTGAAGTCAAGTGGATGATGGCTTGTTTGTGGCAGGCCACATGAGAATCATAGAATTGTAGAGTTGGAAGGGACACCAAAGGATCTTCTAGTGAAGTCCATGAAATCTGCTATTACAGCCAACTTTCTGGACGATGTAAAGTATCATCCAAGGTCCTTTTAGGAAGTCATGAAATTTATTGTGTCTGAGCTGGAAAACTGATCACCAGCTATCATTCGTGCAAAGAAGGACCAAAGGTGCTATATGTGAAAAGAAAAGGTTGGTTCACTTCTTGACTTAAAAGTATAATTGTTTGACATTGGCTTATTGATTGGCATAATGTTGTAAAATAGAGTGAGGACTACATTTTGGGTTGTATCTTATATTTAGTCATGCTCAGAGTGGACCCATTGAAATAAATGGACATTAATTACTGTATTTTTTGCACCATAACACTCACTTTTTTCCTCCTAAAAAGTAAGGGGAAATGTCTGTCCGTGTTATGGAGGGAATGCCTATGGGTGGCATGCCTACGGATTTTCCTCCTCTAAAAACTATGTGCGTGTTATGGTCGAGTGCGTGTTATAGAGCGAAAAATACGGTAACTTAGTTTCATTCATTTCAGTGGGTCTACTCTGAGTAAAACTTAGTTGCCTGCAACCCTTTGACCTGAAGCTGTTTAGCCAACGTAATCTACATGTAAAAAATTAGTTTATTTTGTCAGAAAAAGGTCTGCGAAGAAAAATACCTGATAATTGTTGAGATTTTCATATGGGCTGTGTAGCAATATGAGATACTTAGAGACTTTTTCTCCTCAGAAGGAAGTATAAGAATCAGCTTTGAGAAAGACTGTTCTTGGACTCCTTCCCTCAAATTCTTAAATATCTTTAAGACTTCAGATTGTTTATAAATAATCATGGACTTTGGATAGATAGCAATGCTTTCTTTTAAAATTGTGTTCTTCACTTTGTAGTTCTTTTAATATTTTGAAATGGTGTCTTTCATTTGTATTTGACTTATGTTTTGAAATGAAGTGCCTTTAAGTGGCATGTGCTGGTTAAATTGCTTCATTGTTAAAGGAATATAAATGAATGTCTTTAGGAGAGCAATAATGTCTGTTTGCCTAGTAGCATTTATAAAATTATCATAATGCTAATTCTTGGAAAGTATAACACAACCAGGGTTTTTTCTAATCACATGCTGTAATTAGATATATCTTTTGATCCTTCATGGAAAGTATAAATGGATTTCTGTCCTTCTCCTTGGCTTTTTTATTGAGAAAAAATAGAATTCATGGCTAAGATGTGCACAGTTGTCAAAACCCAAGATCTGCAAGCACAATGGTACTAACAGATCTTCATTTCAGTTGGTCTCCGATTGTTAAGACACTAGAACTTGGGGTCATCCATTAAAGCTGAATGGTGAGAAATACAAGGAAGACAAATGGGAACACTTTTTCGCATAGTACATAGTTAAAACTATGGAAAATCTGACACAGGATATGCTCATAGCTTCCAACTTACATGGGTTTAAAGGAGAGTAGAAGAATTCATGGGCGAGGAAGACTATCAGTGGCTGCTAGGCATGATACTTACATGATACTTAGAGAGGATCCATGGAACCATGCCACTGAACGCCAGTTCCAGGGAATAAAAGGGAGAGATGCCTATGAGCTTCTTGTAGGCATTGGGTTGTCCAGTGAGAGAAGCAGGATGCTGGACTAAATAGCCATTCAGTAATACTATATAATTTGGCTTGACTTAAATTGACACTTACTACCTAGTAACACCACCCCAAATTAATCCCTGCCCTTGTTAAATTAAAGACTAGCATGTTTCTCTTTAGCTCTCTGCCTACCCAGGAACCTCTGTGTTTTGTTTCAATTTTGGGACACATCTAGGTTACAAGGCAGGCTTTCTGAGAAAAGAAAACCCTTCTTCTGATGTCATGGTAAAAGCAAATGATTAATCATGGGTGGCCTGTCCTCCTGTCAAAATGGCATTTGAGGTTGGGGGCATTCAGGATCTGGCCTATTGGTCGGATCTAACTCCCTGTCCCTCGTTTTAGAAGTGTTTATATAAACATGCCCTTAAAGATGTGGATTCTTAGTATCCCTGTCATTCTTTTCTCCTTCCTTTACCCGTGCCTGCCTTTTGCTTCCCTTTGCAAAGTTTATTATGAGTGATAGATTAACTACCCCTATTTTCCATAATCTAATCAGCATGTTATGATAATCTTCTTCCTGGTTTTCATCTTCCATTCCATAGACATATCTTCTTCCTGTGTCTTTATTTACTTCTGCATGAAATCTGCTTTAAGACTAGTTCTTTGAACCAAATATATTTAGATTGCTTCTACAACATTATATATTGAAAATTCCAGATTTTTTTTATTGTATTAATGATTTGGGCTTGTAATAATAATTAAACACTTTTAGCACAATTCATAGGTAAGTCACACAGCTGAATCTAAATAATTTATACATTAAAGTAGAATCAACAAATGTTTGGGTAATGCATTCAGGTATCAGTTCTAGTTTGCAGTCTGATCATGTCAGTGCTGTAGAGTATTGAACTGGCATGTTCATCTCCACAGCTGGTTGTTCGCCCAGCCGAGCTAGCAACTACTATAGGTCTTCGCTAGCAGATGCTTGTCTGATAAACATCACCATGTCTCTACAGAGTGTCACTAGTGGCTATGCTGGGAATATTAGCTTCCATTACTCATGCCTGCATGCCTTTACCAGGCCAACAGTCTATGGCTTGTATCCAATGCTTGTCCTACCCAGAGTAAACCCATTGAAATTAATGAACCTAGGGTCAGCAGTGTAGCATTTGCTGATTGGCTATCTGGTGCTGTTGTGTTGTCACACTGGCCCTGATATCTCTGACTGACTTGAACACAAAGCCAGTAAGAAGAACCCTGTCCTAAAATGGGGTGGGATGTGTTGAAGCACTTCATTGAACAGGAGCAAAATGGCACAAAACTATTACTTTTGAAGAATATTTCAGGTCCATGAAAGCTCCTGTTTAACGCTGAGAATAGTTGTTCATGAAAATTCCCAGTAAAGACTTGAGCTGAGTGCATCAGCATGGTAAATTTATCTGCTGTTCCACACAAGTATGATATAAAAGTTACTGGGATATTCCCCAGTGATTGGATTAATGAAGATTTGTAGATCAGATGCACATGATTTACCTTAATGTATAATGGAGTTTAAATAATTTTCCTATCCCCAGGCTTTCTTCAAATCCCAATTCTTTCCTAGAGTTTTTTTATTTACTAACAAAAAATTTGTTTGAGATTTGTCTTGTACCACTGCAGGATGAGGTTGACGGAAATGTTATTATTATGCAGTTTCCACTGATTTGGGTCCAAAGTGTATATCTGGAAATGTTTTACCAAGTTTATGTAGTAAAGATGTTAATGGTTTTACAGAGCACAAGTTAAAACTATGTAGAACTAGATAGTTGAAGGAATCTTAGTGTTTTCAAATAAGGACAGTATAAATGCTTCTTAGATTGTAATTTGCCTAAAGGGCTGATTGATTTTAGGCAAATTCCTAGTATAGCTTCTTCAATCCAATTTGCAATGCTGTTTGCTTGTTTCAGAATTTAAAAGATGTTGCTGACCTCCACACCAAGTGTTTGAAGGGGGCAGAAGAAGCACCACCCCACTAAGAACAACATGGGAAATACAACTACTAAATTCCGCAAAGCACTTATAAATGGAGATGAAAATTTGGCCTGCCAAATATATGAGAGCAACCCTCAACTAAAAGAATCTCTGGACCCTAATATTTCTTATGGAGAACCCTACCAGCATAACACTCCATTACATTATGCTGCCAGGCATGGGATGAACCGAATATTGGGGTGAGTATTGTTGCTTTGTTCATAGTGTTTCTAGATGTGCTAAGTGACATCATGTGCTTTGATATCATCATAATCTAATGTAGTACTACCTTTTGATGTACAAGTTCAATATTTTGCCATGGATAACCTCTTTACACTGGCTCCGGTTCCAATGTGCACATATGCTCCAGAATAGTTCTAAGATGAGGGCATGCATGTTTGATTTCTTATCCTCATAGCCCTAAAAGGTTGCTGAAGACCTTGGTGGTATTTACTTTCAGCTCAGGAGTTGCTCTATGTAGGCCAATGTTCAAATGAACATAACTATGCTTCCTTCTTTTCTATGGAAAAGTTGGAGTTAGTACAAGAACACTGTATTGTGCAAGTGTTTGTAAAATAAAGACTGCAGGGATATGATGCTTGCTCTACTTGCAATTTTGAGAAAGGGCTGAAGCTTTCATCTTTAAGTGGTGGAAGGCAGCACTTCAAGAGCTGCAATGTATCTGCTGTGCCAAATATTTGGAAAATTGAGGAAAGGTAGTTTTTTAAAGCATCAATCCTCTGTTTCTGGAATTGCAGTTGATCTTCCCTGTGGCAGATGCTTCTGGAACAAACAAGATCTAATTAAACCAGACTGGTTATTAAATAATATAAATTCTTCAGTGTATGCCTTATAGTGTATGGCCCTTTGGTTTAACATTTTTTATTACACATAAATTCTATTTGTGGCTACCAGGAAGCTACAGGATATTAATATTATCAGGAGTATCTTAAGAAAACAGCTTCCTGTATTTATAAACACTGGTACAGAGCAGTTTAAAACAAAGATACACATCATCCTGATTCAGTGAGTCATAAAGCAATATTAGATTATGCAGTATATTATCAAATAGTCATTACAGGGCTGCATTTTTAAATGACAATATGAGAAGATCTAATATAATAACGCCAACAACATTGAGTGGGATTTCTGCCAGGCTTCATCAAATAGGATGTATGGAAACAAGGAAAGTCTTCCGGCTACAGAATAGCCCATTCATTTATGCAGATGAGAAGATGCCTCTCTTTTGCATTTGTATTAGAAGTATGATAAATGTATTAGAAGTACTGTTTTGGCCTGAATATAAACCACCCTTTTTTTCCAAATTCTGACCGTGAAAAATTAAAGTACAGCTAAAATTTGTGACCTAACAAAAATGGGCTTTTACAATATTGCTGCTGAAACAGACATACAGTAAAACAGAATAGGTGTGAAATTTTAAGGGAGAGGCTTATATTCGAGTATTGTCTTTTTTTTTCTCTCCCCCCCCCCTTGAATTTTAAAGGTGCAGCTTACATTCGGGTCAATACAGTATTTATAAATGTATTAGAAGTATGATAAATACTTTTAGTGGGGCAGGGAAGCTGAAAAAGAATTCACATCTGGCAACCAATGTACATGGGCAGATGAGTCTAAAAAGCCCAGGACACAAATTTCCATGGCCCTTTAGCAGCTATGGTGGTTCACTTACCAGAAGTGATTATTTAGCGTTAACTCTGGAAGTGTATATTCGATTCTGACCAAACTAAGCCTCCTAGGAGATTTCCAGTTTATATATGATTTTCCTCAATCTTTACTGTACCTTTATTTCCCATGTCATTATAAAAATCTGCTTCTTATTTACTGCTTTATTTCTTTACTTTCTCTGTATAGAACTTTTCTTTTTGTAAGAGATGGCAACCCAAATAAACGAAATGTGCACAATGAGACCTCTATGCACTTGCTTTGCATGGGGCCTCAGATTATGATATCGGACGGAGCTCTTCAGCCTCGATTGACACGGCCCTTTGAAGATGATTTCAGAAGAGCAGATTGTCTGCAGATGATCCTGAAATGGAAAGGAGCAAAACTTGACCAAGGAGAATATGAAAGAGCAGCCATTGACGCCGTTGATAATAAAAGAAATACACCTTTGCACTATGCTGCTGCCTCAGGAATGAAGACCTGTGTAGAGGTAAAATTCATATAAATAGTAATCAAAGTAATGATGGAGCATACACTTGTTTCAAAAAACTGAAGCTCTACTTTAAGGGCATTTAATATTGTATCTAAAAATATATAAATGGCAAAAAGAAGTGACATCATCTTATTCAGTGCGTACTGAATAAATTTATTATATTTATATCCTTATTTTCTTTCATGGTGAAACATAAGACAGTGTACATTGTATTCCCTGATAGTGTTTCATTCATGCACTGACCAGATCCTGTGCATGTGCCAATACCAGTTACAGGCGTGCCTCGCAAGACGAAAAGAATCCGTTCTGTGATTCTCTTCGTCTAGCGGTTTTTTTGTCTTGCGAAGCAAGCCCATTGACGGATTAGAGGATTAGCGCTATTAGCGGCTTTTAGCGGCTTATCATCTTATCGGATCAGCTGATAAGCGGCTTAGCGGCTTAGAAAAGGGGGGGGAGGGGGAAAAACCCGCAGGAACTTGCAAGACATTTTCGTCTTGCGTAGCAAGCCCATAGGAGATTCGTTTTGCGAAGCATTTCCAAAACGGAAAACTCTTTCGTCTAGCGAGTTTTCCGTCTTGCGAGGCATTCGTCTTGCGGGGCACCACTGTATTATGCTAAAAAAAACCCCTACCTCCTATTTATTCTTTTTTTATCACTTGCTTTGGGGAGTATTGCTTTTGAATATTGTGTTTAAGTGCAAACTGTTAAATTCCCAATGAGACAAACAAATTCCCAATGAGATATTTGAAATTTATTGTATATTCCAGTTAATTGACTGTTCTTAATACAGTGTTGCACGCCAAAAAAAAAGCTTAGTCTTCCATATCAGCAGTTCGCAAATATTTATTAAAGGGAATAACATTTTTTTCATATTTGACCTTGTCCTGTTGCTCACCTGAAAGTTATCTCCACGAGCCCCTTAAACTTCAAACATAAGTAGGACTCGCTGCTTGAAAATGTAATAGTCCATTTGTGTATTGAAAGAAGTTTCACCATGGTATATTCACCAGAGCTATTTGCAGTGCAGCTGCTTAAATAATTGCTCAAGTTACATTCCTTCCAGGTGCTACCACCCACTTGATCTGTTTTTTAGGCTTGCCTTAATTTGTCAGTGGAATCTTGCAGAGTGACCAGTCAAGTTCTATACACTTGCATAGGTACTATGACATAAACAGCTGCTGCTGTTGATGCAAACTCTTCCTTACTTTCTTGCCAGTGTTTATTTGCAGGAAAGCCAGACACAGTGTTGTGCCAGTCAGTGATAGATCAGAAAGACCTTTGAATTGTCTCAAAAGGACTTGTAGGGGCTGTTCCCTTGCAATGCTGGGAATGGAGCAATTGCTGTCAGAAGCTGTTGTACTGGAAATTGTAGTGTATGCTCAATTTGACGGACCATCTGCCTGATCTTTTGCCAGAATTACCATCATGGAAACAGGCTGTTAAATTAGTTTAATATGGGCTTTGAAATACTAGTTCATATCAACTTAATACCAATTTACAACTTTCACCAAATAAGCTTCTATAACTTATAAAACCACTTAAAACTGTTTTAAGTATATATGTATAAACATTTAAAAATAAAATGACACTTTGTACTAATCCCAATTTAAAAAGAAGTTTGCTCTTTCATAAATTCACCATAAATTCATATGGTTGAGGAACAGCAGATAGTATCTTCTGAGAGCAAGATGTTCTACGCAAATGCCTCATCACATGGTAGGGAATTGTATGAGCCAGGGTTATCAATGGACTTGTAACAGAATGGAAAACTAAAGATGTGTAAGATAATAAAGGGGAGAAATTGGAAACCAGGGGTGGAGGGAAGTCTAGAAGGGATGAATAAGTAAGTAATTTGGATGCTAAATTGATAAATTATTGAAAATTGAAAATAAAATATGGGGGGGGGGGGGAAGAAAAAAAGAATTGCATGAGCCAAGCCTCCATGCAATCAGAATCAGAATTCATTCATCTGGAGCGGCTGGTCTAGTTTGCCTATAATGCTGAACTAGGATCCAGCTGAGATCCAGCACCAAGGGCCTTCTGGTAGTTCCCACACTGTGAGAAGTAAAGTTACAGGGAACCAGGCAGAGTGCCTTATCGGTAGTGGTACCCACCCTGTGGAATGCCCTCCCATCAGATGTCAAAGAGATGAGTTATTATATGTATTTTAGGAGACATCTGAAGGCAGCCCTGTATAGGGCTTTTTAAGGTTTAATGTTTTACTATGTTTTTATACATATGTACATGAACCTCTGTCTCCAATAGGTCCCCTCTCCTCCCATATGGCTAGGAGAAATAACAAATAACAACCCATAATTCAGTTTCACTTTCCGAAACTTGACTTGTGGTTTAAAATATTATAGCAATTGCAGACAAGCCAGCTTCAAACCATGGGTTGTGAAGGTGACTTCCTTAACATCCTCTAATTTATTTTAAAGCAAAATTTCTCGTTTGTACGTAATGACATGACAAAAATCTGGGAATGCAGATATGAATCCTGATTTTGTCCTTCTCCTAACTATGTGGGAAGACAAGAGAGTACTCAGGCACAAGGCATCATTCAGGCTCATGCACATAATACAAAATATGGTTTAGCATTATGTGTGAACCAGCCCACTAATTCACATTTAGACGTTTTCTGTGTTTTGGGTGGAAAGGAATTGTAATACTTATCCACTACACAAAACTCTGCACTTGACTTGAGGAATGTAAGAAACTGGGGCATGGTGAACATAACTACCAGACTATCTGAGAAAAGTCTATGAATATTGACAGCATGTTACTGTGTTCTAATCCTTGAATAGCTCTTGGCTGTTTCTCCACTAATTGTAATGTGCCTTTTTTATTGGAGAGGAAGGGGAAGTATAAATACATGTTTTCAAAATCATGAAGGTTTGATTGTCAAGTGAAAAATGAGACATTTCTGAAATCTTCTAGAATTAGCATATTGATAAAGAGTTCTTTGTATGCATTATTTCTTTTTATTACAGTCAAATTAGCCCTTTCAAAGCAGACCTGCATTTTACTAATGTTTGGCCAACATTCTCAGGCTGGGTTGATTTCTTTATATCAGTGCTGTTGCTTTATATCTAGAAAAAGAATATTCTCAGTGCTTCCCTCCCCAAAGTGAACAGCTTGAAAAGAGAGCAGGAAAGGGACTAATGTTCATGTGTGTGATAGGAACAGAATTTGGGGAGATTGCCATTTTTGCCTAAGACAGGAAAATACACACAGATGCCCCATATCTCAAAATTACAGAAAAAATAAATAATGTGCATGAAATCTTGTAGGCTCAGTGATCTAATTCTAAACTCTGATGCCATGTGCAGAGTTGCCATTCAAAAGGGTTTTTGTGTGTGTGTATCAGCAATCAGTTGTTGCTTCAATATGCTTGTCTTTTGTGAATGAGTAAAAACATGTTTAATGGTGGAACATTAAACTAGTATTTATATTGTGGAATTTTTAGTATTACTTGTTGATCTTTTCAAATATTTCTAAACTTTAAGTGTTCGCTAAAGGATAACAATCTCACTACGTACCCTCCTTTATTCTGAGGGGTGTCTATATTTCTGCTGAAAAGGAACTTAGCCAAAGTTATACTCTGAGTAGACTCATTGAAATTAATGGACATAACAAACCTAGTTTCAGTTATTTCAGTGGATCTACTCTGAGTTGTACTTTGTTGGATGTAACCTATAATCTTCCCTGGGTTCACATGTCTGGTTTAGTTCTCTTTGTTCAGCATTCTTCCATTCTGCATAAATCGTTGGCGACAAATTTCAAGTGAAAAAGAATTTCCAAGGATCTGTATTAAAATTAGCTCTTAAAATGGTTTGCATTAACTTGCAGCTTCTGGTAAAACATGGTGGAGACTTGTTTGCTGAAAATGAAAATAAAGATACTCCATGTGACTGTGCAGAGAAGCAACACCATAAAGAATTGGCACTCAATCTAGAATCCCAG
Organism: Podarcis liolepis; assembly: GCF_965112155.1. NCBI lineage: Eukaryota > Metazoa > Chordata > Lepidosauria > Squamata > Lacertidae > Podarcis > Podarcis liolepis. The sequence goes on from NC_139563.1 coordinate 27,257,543, forward strand.
ATGGTGTTCTCACGAGATCCTGAAGCTGAAAGCATTGAAGCAGAATATGCTGCTTTGGACAAAAGAGAGGTAAAATAAAATTTGTAATTGGTTACTCTGATGGGAGATGTGCATACTTGGGAAAAGGACTATCTAAAGCTCTTGAGTTGTTACTTTTTACCAGCTCCTTTTTTATTCATCCATTTGGGCTAGTATTGTCTGTTCTAATTAGCAATAGCTTATTTGTACAGCAGAGCTCTTTTACAGCACCTGGCACATCATATTTTTTTAAGCTGGAGATGCAGAGATTGAACCTGATACCTTCTGTATACCAAGCATGTGTTTTACACCCTTAAAATTGTTTAAAAAGTTTGAAACAGCTGTAGAACACATATGTAGGAAGAGATACTATTGAAAATTTCTCAGCTTCATTGAGGCAAAAAAGCTATTGGAAGGTTTATGTTGTTTGATCCAGAAAATTAGAGGAGATATTAGGCTTTCAGAAGTTAATGGCTTATAAACCTTCAAACTTCATCTCCAGCCTTAAACTTAAACTAACAAACCAAAGGGTTTATCAGTCTGTGAGCCACAACTCAGTTCTTTGCAGTTTAGGAAACTTCATGCAAATCAATCATATCAGCAAAAAGCTTCTTTATACTAGTAGGTTGGAGCAGGTCAGACAGTACTTTCTGACATCTGTAATGGCTTTCTGGACAGGCTGGATTCCTGGTATAAGGGATTAGGAAACCTTTTTGCTTTCACTTCTAACTCCATTCTCCTTTTGCCTTACCTGGAGATTGAACTGCTAGCTTCCTCCATCCTGCTTCCTTCATCATGACAAAAAGGAATGACTGAACATGAGATCCTGCAGTATTCAAAGTTTGAAGGTTATTTGATTTTTCACAGTTGGAGGAGTTGCATCCAAATAACTGCACGATCTCCTGTTCAGCTGTTTACCTTATCACATAATGATTGGAAAAGAGCACAGAAATCCAAAACTCAGTTCCATTCTTTCCCAAGGAAAAATCCAGGGAGGATAGCTTTTAAAAACAGACCCTATGTTTTTTTATATACAAGTATCAAATTTAAGATGTAACTAAACCCAATAAAAGCACTGTAAAATCCTATTTATTTCAGTAACAAAGTTATGCATCTGTGTCTCATTCAAATTGCATAGCTAACTTGGGCAATTTTTTTTTAGTTTATAAAAGACTAATACATACCCTTGTTAATGTTGGGATACTGCCAGGGAGACATTGTCCATCATGACTCCGCGTCGTCTCCGGACGTCCATCGATCTCCCGTAGACACGCAGTATCAGCAATTAGCGACACGAGCTCCAGAAATAGCTTGCCACATTCCAGAGCTGATGCACGCTCTATCATCAGATAATGCACAGCGAAAGATGCAGGAGAGTATTATTTACAAGTTTATTCAGCGTTGGTCAGAACAAAGAAAAACATGACTGCCTGCTTCAGTGTTCAGGCACAGAGAGAGAAACGAAAGCAAAGACAAAACATAAACTTCCTGTGAACAGGAAATACGCAGACTCTGTGACTCACAAAGCCTGCTCCCTTTTAAGGTGGAACGGAAATATCCTAACAGTTAAGTGTGAACCTGTTTAGCATTAAATGTAGTCTATGCATGTGCTAATGTGACAGAACCTTCCCTCCGCCATTCTGATCCCATCCTGTGAAGCAATTATTGGTTCACTGTTGAGACAATGTGTAAGGAAAGTGTTCTTTAATATATACATGGGCTGATGTGATTTAGGGTTTTGTCAAAATAAGCACTTCAGATTGCCCCGAGAGAAGCCAAAACACACTCAAGAATATTACAAGAACAACCGGGGCCCACCACTGTCAATAGGAAAGGTGCCACTTTCTAAATTAAAGACTTATTTCTACTGCTACTTTGCTTTTCTGTTTCCTTTCACAGCCGTATGAAGGACTAAGACCTCAGGACCTGCGAAGGCTCAAAGATATGCTGATAGTAGAATCTGCTGACATGCTTCAGGCTCCATTGTTTACTGCAGAAGCTCTGCTGCGAGCCCATGGTAATCAGGAAACTATATAACATTCAGCCAATTTTAATATCAAATCTTGACCAAATGTATTAACATTTCCTATATGTAAATATGTGCTTTCGTAATAAAAAGAATAGTGTTCTATAAATGAAACGGATAGACTGTCAGGAACCTTGGCCAGCAATGATGGGATCAACAGCCTCTGGATGGCCACAGGTTGGCTACCTCTATTCTGCAGTGATTTTAATCATAAATATAATCATAAGCAGACACATCATCACCAAATCATTTCAATGTTCCTTTTTAACACTTTCTGGTTTTATTTTAAGACTGGGACAGGGAGAAGTTACTTGAAGCTTGGATGTCTAATCCTGAGAACTGCTGCCAACGTTCAGGTGTTCAGATGCCAACGCCACCTCCTAGTGGGTATAATGCCTGGGACACACTTCCTTCACCAAGAACTCCTCGGACAACTCGCTCTTCCATCACCTCCCCAGATGAAATCAGCCTCTCACCAGGGGACATTGAGACAACTATGGTATGAAGAGTGATCTATACTGGTGTGGGAGTGTGTGTGTGTGCATCCCCAAAAATGTTTAATTCTTGTGATAACTTACTGCTTCTGGAACAAGAATATATTTTGTGTGAATAATTGTTATAAAGGAATTGGTTGGAAGTTTAAAAGTTGCACTCCTGCAACATTTCTGGACTGCAAAAAAATCTATTACTGATTTTTCAGCTATATGATTTTTCCAGCATATAAAAGAATCAGATGTTGATTTTCCTTAATATGTTTTGTTAAATTTGGTATTTTGCCACTCTTGTCTACAAGAGAAAAACATTTTTCCTACTGATTTGTGCTTTCAGGTAGTTTGAAGGGTATTGTGCTCACACTGTGAAGCAAGATGACTCCTTAGTGGTGGTAAAAGGTTCCATTCCACTTTGTCCAGAACTAGGTTGCTATCAACATTCTCCACATACGGTTTGCCTTTTTTGCATTAAGTCCCAACTTCTCCTTTGGTGGCAGCATTAGTTTCCCGATGACCATTACAGGAACTTGGCAAGCCAAGGAGTCAGTCCCTTTTCAAGTGATTTTATGGCCCTCTGTTCTTAATGCTAGAGGCAAAGCCTTCTACTTCCCATAAGTGTGGACTTCCATTAGATAACAATAATAATACTAGGCAACAAATCAACTGACCAATACTTGATTAAACATATGCACAAAGGTATCCTATGAAGGCCTACTTTTGCTATGTATAGTGTGTCACTCAACATACTCAGTTTAAAACAATTTTAAAATGTACTCAATTATTGCCATCAGTAAGAGTATGGCTATGATCCAGCTATTAAGTACTCCCAAGAGCTTACATATGTCTTTCTTAAACATATTTTCTTTCAACTGCACTCTCCTTGCCATATCAGAAACTTTAAAAAAATGCATTAGTTTCAAATATGGTTTGCAACATTGCATGACGGGTGCTGTTTGAGAAATAGAAGCTCCTCAAACCTCTATTAGACATGCAGAAACAGTATTGGTGTGCCTTGGATCCCAGCCTGTACTGTGAAGAGAGGGAAAGAGAGAGGTGCCAGAAAGGAAATCTTCATTTAGCAATTTTAAAACGAGATTGGATTAACTGTCTCTTTGTGCTCTCCACATCTGTGTGAACGACAGTGTAAAGGATTTTGTTCCATCTCTGGTGGAACCACTGTAAGATGGTTGAGAGATGACAGTTTGTGTAAGAAATTGAAGTTGTTAAGTTGTTGTGCATTCCGTAGCTCAGATTGCATGAAATTATATAAAGTGTATGTTGGAAAATTGAAATTGCTGCAGTGTGTTGTGTGGAAATTTCTAGATTTTTCACTTCTGTTATATTTTGTTTCTTAAGCATACTTAAACTCTCTCTGCCCTGCTTCCTGTCATTTTCCCCAACTTAGGAAACAACATTCTCTTTGTCTGCATTTTAAAGGTCAACCCACTAATACCCAGATAGATTATACGGAACCTCACTATGTAGGTTTGTTTGCACCAGTCTATAAGATCAACACAGCTTTAATATACGAAAGGTCTTTTATAATTATTGGAAAAGCTCTTTTGAAAAACAGTCTCTCTTTTTTAAAGATTCTACAGCAGTAACTGCAGCTGGAACAGATTTGTGTGCAATGATCAAGATACTTCTTTTTTAAAAAAAGAAAAGAGTAGGCTAGGTTGTTTCAAAATTTACTTTGTTGTCATAGTTAGATTGTCATTTATCTGATTTTATCCTAATTATTTAAATGAGGCACCACAAGGATTTTATTGTATGTGTGTGTGTTATAGCATATATGTTCTGTATTGCTATTATTAATGTACAGTGAAGGTTTTGTACCACCCCTACTGAAATGGGAGGAAAAGTTAGGAGAAGTTGTTGGCAAATGTTATCCTTTGTGTTGAACTGAGGACCAAACTAAATGCGATATTATATTTGTCCTTGTATTTTATGTACAGGTTTTTAAAAATGCAAATAGCAGCAGCTGGTGAGAGTTGATAATTCCTGGGAACAAAGCAGGCATGCAGGGATAATTTAACCCTTTCTCCCCTGATGTGGACCTGAGGGGGGGAAATTCCTCTGAAACTGGTGTAGGCTTTGGAGGAAATTACCCATTGATGTCAATGAAGGAACCGACACCCCCCCTTCCCGCCCAATAGGGATTTTCCTCAGTACAGCAGCGGCAGGAAAGGCTTAAATTATTGCTCCGCACCTACTATGTTTCCAGTAATTATCAGCTTCTCCAGCTGATGCTATTTATATACATTTTTACAGGGGCACAAAAGGGCAGCCTGTAAACGTTCCTATAAATAAAAGATGTGTTTAATATTGCTCGTGTGAGCTGACTTGTAAAAGAATGATTCATATAGAGTTGCTATTTCTCACCTTCACAAATCAAACATCATTATCTGCATATTTAATACAGATTCCCGCCCCCCAACCTGCGATTGACTCGTGTGCGGCTGCTTATATGTGTGGCGCCAGGAAATAAATAGATTAAACCAAGAAATGGTGGGAAAGAGCTGGAGAGCCCTTGTGGCTCAAGAGGAGACCCTCCACAGAGCCCGAAAAAGACTTCAGTGAGGGTGGAGGAAGCTCCAAAGAAACCAGAGGCACAGTGGAACTTTGTTTAGGCTGCTCAGCCTCCCTTCCCAGCAGCTGATGCCAGCATCCTCCAGCTTCCAGCCAGCCCTAGAGCTTCAACTCTAGTTGAAGAAAGAGAGCTAGAGAACAGGAAAAAGGGGCATTTAGAGGTGCTCCCCACTTAACGCGATGGTGGTGACACAGATGGTGTCTGATTTGTGGAGGTGAAAAATAGCAACTCTATATATGAATCGGCTCACGAGAGCAATGCTAAACACATCTTTGCATTTATTTTATTTATAGAAACGTTTATATGCTGTCCTTTCATGCCAGTGTGTGTGTGTGTGTGTGTGTGTGTGTCATCAGCTGGGGGTAAATTAGCAGTAACATAGCACACATTGTTTGGGGAACATTCCCCTTCCACATGCTAAATTCTAGTGTATCTGGGGGTAATAAAATCCATTTGGGTTGTTTCAGAAGAATGGCAAATAAGTTTGCTTTTCTGAATCAGTTTGTTTGAGAAAATGAATCAGTTTGATTGAGAAAATGATGGGACCATTCTGTGGCAAGGCCCGAGACCAACATGCTAGTGGTGGCAGGGCCAAAAGCAGAAGTGGGTAGAGCAGGAAATGTTAATTTACATTCTAGCAAGGCAATAACGCACTATGAGGGTGGGAAACAATGTTTGTAGGAGATGTGGCATGTGGAGAAGAGTTATCTATTGGGAGAGTGTGTGACTTGGTGAGAAACTTGAGAGCCAATAGAGAGTCCTGGAGGACTGTGTTGGGCCCCTGGGCATGAGGTTCCCATTCCTGATCTATGGTGCTGTAGATTGTGATATTGCCATAGCAGAGAAACTCGGCCACCAGCTGAACATTATAAGAAAACAAGGTGTCAGGTGACTTTTTTGCAGCATGGAATACTTCTATTGCTTATAGTAACAAAAGCAATTTTGTGATATTGCCCCCTACACTCCTTTCTCAAATCTGGGGGGCAGGGACGACACTTATATCACAGGATCAAATTTTGTTTGTCCCTGTACATTACATGGGCTCTGAAGACAAACAAACAAACACTCCAGAAGACAAACAAACAAACAAACAAACAAACAAAAACTCCAGATGTAAAATTCAGTTGGTAGCCCTGAGATTGTTTTTTCATTCCAGGCACTTTCTGTGCACTGCAGGTGTAATTTTACTCCCAGACATCTAGGTTTGGATTAATATGCCTTAATTACATTATTTCCAAGTAGTGCTTTATTTCTGAACAAATATGAGGTGTAAGTGACTAACCAATGGATATTTTTGTTATGTTGACAATTGTCCAACTTGGCATCTTGGCATCACAATGGGCCCAATCAAGTGATCAATTAACTAAAAACACAAAACACTTTTCTAAAACATACTGTTTAAGTTTTGTTTTTGTTTTTAAAAAAAGGCTGTACAGGCTACAGGTTAATCATCCCTATTATATAGTATTTGAAATATTTTTAAAAATAATTTTCTTCTTTTATCTACAGTGTGAAATTTGCATGTGTAACATTTCTGTATTTGAAGACCCAGTGGATATGCCTTGTGGACATGAGTTCTGTAGAGCATGCTGGGAAGCGTAAGTATATATTTAGGCATTTTTATATAAAAATTGTCTCTACTGGGGGGGGGGGATTATCCTACTTAGTAAACTAGTAGTAATATGTCTTTATTTATTTTTAATGTTGGTTTGTTCATGTCCCTAGGATTCTATTCCAAAGACAATTTAATTTCCATTTTAGATGCTGGCTGTCGTTAAAAATTAGAGTTGCCCTAGAATGGAAACATTTAAAAAAATTAAGCAAAGATTGTGTGTCTTCTGTCTTTGCTCTAGTATGAGCCTGAAGTGGATTTGAAGCTTATGAAATATTAAAGCTACTGGGCACAAAGCGGGGAATGTGGAAGTCACAGTATGATGATGTCTGTTCCAACCCAACAATTCTATGATTTTGCTATGTGCCTCAGAACCACTTTCTGGGACATTTTGCAGCCCTTGCAGGACCAGTTCTGTTTCTGTAATCCAAAGGATCCTAAGGAGTTGACTGTCCCTTATAAAGTCTGACTTAGCTGAGAAAAGAAGCCTAAGGAGAAAATCTGGACATAAAGTGATCTGGCCATGAGATGCTGTTATCTTGTATTATTAAAGTTAAACATAATGCAGTTCCATCATGCATGTGGGGAGAGTTTCTTTGGACAGAAACCCTATCCACCTTAGCATGGGGAGATTATCTAAGTCACAGCTACTATGTTAGTTTCTATTCTAGTTTTTCCTTGAGACAAAAATTGCAGACATAAAGTTCATTCTGTCAGCTTTCCGTGACCAAAATATTCCACTTCTTAATGTGATGTGGTACTTTTTGACTCATGCTATGCACCCCACACAAATCAGTAAAGGGCTGCTAAAAGTAAACCCTTTCAATATATTTTAGATCATTCCTTTTGATACTCCACTATGTGCCCACATGCTCAGAGGCTTCCTTGTTCTGTTCAGTATTGTAGAATGCTCTGTGAGTTGCTGACTCAGAGCCTTCCCGAATACCTTGCAGAGCTTGTAAGGTAGTCATAATCTCTCTTTACTTACCTGCGAGGTTTAGGCATTAATAGGTTGATTTTTGCTCCCTAATTTTGGTGGAGTTAATATTTCCTGCTCAAACCTGATGAACATTTTAACAGATTTTTGAATATGAAGATTCAAGAGGGTGAAGCCCACAATATTTTTTGCCCAGCGTATGATTGCTTCCAGCTTGTTCCAGTGGAGATCATCGAAAGTGTGGTTTCCAAGGAGATGGATAAACGCTACCTACAATTTGACATTAAGGTAAACTGCCAGCGGCATGTGTCTAAAGTATCCATCTGAGATGGTTATTCTGATGTTATTAAAAATACTCTTAGAAAGAAATGCATCTAGTATTATAGACAACTATTTCAAGAAATATTATGATTTGTTTTTTGTTTTGTTAAATACAAATTATAACAAATGTTTTCCTGATAGCTGTTGCCCAAAGTGATGGTAGCTTAATGGGAGAAAGGTCACACTTTCACTTAGCCGCTATCTTTATTCAAGCCAAAAAGATCCTGACCCAGTAAAAAGAAAGAAAGAAAAAAGTATGAACTATTGCAAACCTTTTTCGTGAGTCAACATACCTCTTAAATGTACCAGTTGTTGCTCCTCAAATGATTAAACAGTTTGCAATTTTTTCAACCCACCACATCTGACACTTCAGTCACATTGCATCTAAGTACTACAAGTAGTTTTCCCATTAGTATTCAGCCCCAATTGAGATATAGTAATATTGCTCTCCGTAGCTAAATTTATTCCCCAATTCTACATGTTACAATCTTACTAGGAAGAGTTAGGCCCTCACAGTGCACCAGTGCCTGTAACTTAATGCTCCACTAATTTCCTATTTGGAGGTGGGGGGTGGAGAGAAAAGTAGGTGGGAACAGGAATCTTTTCCTCCCCCCCCCCCCGCCCCAAGACCTCGCTCTCCGCCTTTCAGACATTCCTTATTAATTTGTAGATTGTGCCAGATCGAGCTTTATAAGCTTTTGCATAAAAAAATACATGAATGTTCCAAATAGAGTTCTTTGGCTGAGCTTTACATGTTGCTATAGCAAATAACTAAAATTGTATAATGGATAAAATGATTATCTTTTATAGCTATTTTAAGGCCTACACCTGTTCTAAACTGCAGAGTTTTGCGCCATCAAATTGAGCTTTGTATCAGTTAGAAGGTCCTGATCGAAAATGGCAACTAATTTCTATCTCCTTTTGTTTTCAGGCCTTTGTTGAAAATAATCCTTCTATTAAATGGTGTCCTACACCAGCTTGTGAGAGAGCCGTCAGGCTAACAAGGCAAGGGTCAAATACAACAGGTTCAGAAGCACTTAGTTTCCCACTTCTAAGAGCTCCCGCTGTGGACTGTGGGAAAGGGCATCTCTTCTGCTGGTTAGTAAGGCTTTCTTGTACATGATTTAAACATGATTGCTGATCTTTTAAAAAAATTGAAACCGTGCCGTACAGTCCATGTACGAGCATTAAAATAATTACCGTTTGTGGGAAATTCATCTCTGGTTTCATATAGATCTTTGTGCTCACATTGTGAAATCCTATTCTGAATTTTTCATTTCTCTCTTCATATTCAGACTCTTAAACCAATCAGGATTTTATCTGCTCAAAAGCACTTTTTGGTCTTTTAAAATTCAAGATTACATTGATTGGGGGTATAAATCTTTTGCAAAAAGAGTATAGTTCAGTTAAATAATAATGGAATATAAGCAAATTGATCCTCTCAGGGTGAGCTAAGTATACATAGTCCTGCTTTTTCGGGGCGGGGTGTGGATAATTTTTTTCTCTGCGTATATGAGATATATATTTATATATAGACTTCTATTCTAACATAAATTCAGAGGTGAAGGAGCACCCAAAGCTGTTTTTTTTATTTCTAATATGACAGAATGTTACATTTTCCTTTCTACATTTTTTTTCTTTTCGCTCTGGCGTTTGTGGCGTTTCACTTAACAAAAAGCATTTTAGAAGATTCTTCATCATTAGATCTAGAGAAAATTCCTTGCATCCTGCACTATATCAGGCTCCTCCATAAACCTATAATTCTGAAATGATGCTATTTTTAGTTGTTCTGTTTTTTGTATGTTGGATGTGTGGCAGATGTCTGAAGCTATTTTGCTGTATTTCCTGTAAAAAAGAGCGAGTCGTGACCAATCTGGAAATCATATTGACACATCTACACCCAGGCACCATCTGGAAACGATGCATCTTCTGCTCCAGAAATTTGATTGCTTCTTTGAAAACTAGAAACAATAATGAAATAAGCTCATGGGGTTGTCCTCTGTAGAAATCTCAGTTCCTGATATTAGTCCCTATTCAATTAAAGGGCAGGTGGAGTAGAGATGATATATTCAGTGACTGTCCCTGTTTTTGACAAATGCATGTTCTCAGTCAGAAAATAGTGCTTAATTAAGTGACATTTACCCTAGTTACAGAAGACACTTCCTTTTTAAGCTGTTAAAGGTTGTGACAGATATTCTGTTATCTTTATAAAGCACTTCAACAATTTATAACGTTATTGCAATATTAATGCCAGAGCCCTTTCAAAAACCCTCCATCTCTTGTCCAGCTTGAAATTTGCTGTTAGGCAGTACACATGGTGACAGCCTCCCATCTGATATAGTGTGGCCTAGTGTCAAAGCGAGATTGAGTCAAAATGCCTATTTCTGACCATTGCAATGCCTCTCCTCCCAGCACTTGCAGCCCTAAAATGTCTGAGTCACTAGCCTACTTTTATAAGTACATCTTCCTGTGCCAGCTAGAGTCTGAAAGGAGACTGACTGCTGTCTTCCTTCAGCTCTGCATGGATCTCTAAAGCGTCGTAAGAAATTAAAAATGACAAAATGCTGCATGAGAGATCCTCACATTCTGCCACTATGAAGTGTTTGAGGAAAAGGTAAACATACATAGTAATGTTGTTCTACGCATACACATGACTCAGAAAGCCTTGAGCAGGATTTGAGAATCTTGATTCATAGTGGTTTGGTCTGTATTCATAAAAGAATGCAACTCTCTGTGAGAGAGAAAGAGACAGAAGAGAGTACTGTTAATATAAATCAATACTCAACTCAAGACTTAGTGGATTGCTAAATCGAATCATAACTCCAATCAACAGTTTAAATTACATAAGGGAGACTTCAAAGTGCACTTTGCAATTATGCACCTAAATTCCACTGCAAGTTATTGAGGTTTATATATTTTATGTCATTTATGCCTTGGGGCATTGTTTATGATTTGTTCTTCTGTATTGCTATCAGCTTTGGAATATCTAGTCATGTTAGCAAAACATATTATCTTATTTTTTCTTCTTCCTTAATTAAGAACTAGTATACTTGAATCCACAGTAAATAATAATTAATAATAATAATAATAATAATAATAATATTAATAAAGAGTGAGTTTAATCTTCAGCTTATTAAAGCCTTGGATCAATTTTTCAGGGAGTGTTTAGGTGAAGCACATGAACCCTGTGACTGTGAAACATGGAAGAACTGGCTGCAGAAGATAACAGAAATGAAACCGGAAGAGCGTAAGAATGGCCATTATGGTATTTTTGTTAATTTGTAGAAATTCTGTGTTTTTATTTATTACAGTATATTAAATTATGATTTGCACAATGGGCAGCTTGGCCTCCTAAGGGGAGTGTGGGCAAGAGTAAGGGTTATAGCTCAGTGGTATCACAGCTGCTTTGTGTGCAGAAGGTCTGAGGTTCAATCCCTGTTATCCTCAGGTAGGACTGGGAGAAAACCCAGCCTGAAACTCTGGAGAGCCATTGCTCGTTTGCATGGGAAATGGTGAGCTAGATAGACCCATAGTCTGTCTCCTAAATCAGATTATGTAAGTGATGCAGAGAAACTGTAGTTTCTCAAACCTGCCTAAAATGAAAGGGCATTAATAATGCACAGGTAAACAGCAAATAATTTGAACTGAATTTTGACAGGTTGGACAGAGTTCCCTGTGGTGTATAGTTGTACATTTCCATCTTTGGGGAAGCTGAGCTTCAAAACTGAGAGCATTGAGTTTTAAGTTTTTGAGAATGTAGACTTAAAATCCATAGTCACACCAAACAACATTCTTTACTCTGACCTCTGACACTTGACCTATTCCTGTGATTGTAATTTATTATAAACTGTTTCTAATGTTGTATTTTAAATTGTTGTGATCTGCCCTGGGACCTTAGGGTAAAGGGCAGGTGTTTAATAATAATGATGAAATAAACATGATGTAGACTTGGTTGATTAGGGTACAAGTAATTTCTAAGAAATTGAGGGAATTTAAAAATAAAATGTAAGGGGAATGCAACATTTCAACTACTCCTTATTAATCTGCAAAATATACTGTTCCTTGCTGGGAGTTGCAGTGATTAGTATGCTTTAATTTTGCGGGATGTTTTATGGAAATAACAGCTTGTTTATAATTAGTGGGCAAATTTATAAAGAGATATTGCAAAAGCTGGCAGTGGAAATGTGTGTGCTTCTAACCTTTGGACTGTGCATTATTTTTAGCATTTGTTGTGGATATTTGTAGTACCAGTCTCATAACACTGGTTTATGAAGAAATTTGAAAATCTTTTTCACCCTACAATAAGTGCTTAGGATGAGTTACAGTGTATTTAAAAATAGCCTAATCACATACTCGGAAAATTTAGAAAATGCAATGATGAACTTGCTATTAACACACTATTACATGTACAAAACCTTAACGTTATTTTTTCTTTTTCACAGTTGTGGGCGTTAGTGAGGCTTATGAAGATGCTGCCAACTGCTTATGGTTACTCACAAATTCTAAACCATGTGCCAATTGCAAATCCCCAATTCAGAAGAATGAAGGCTGCAATCATATGCAGTGTGCAAAAGTAAGCAAAGAGTCAAAATAATTCTACAGTTCATATAAATATAAGTAGAAATGTTTACTTCATGCAATGTATTAAAAAGTCCACAATATCCACTCTGGTGATCAGTATTTTGTTTGTTTTTCTCATGAAATTTTATTGACGCTTTTTCATAAAACAACACAATAAAAACAAACTAATCTAATAAAGAGAAAAAGAAAATGCAAAGTCTGCTCTCAAAGGTAGATCTTAAACCTTGTCTCACACAGAAAGGGGTGGACCTTCCAGCTCTCACCTTGGGAGCTTCCCTTTCTTCTCCCAGCCTCCCTGCTGATCAGTATTTTGCTTTATCAAAAGAACTGCCTTTGTGTTGATTGCTCGATGGTGTGAGAAAGTAGTTTTTCTTGCAGTCTTTACTTTCTTTAACAGGTAACATCCATAGCACCCTCAGTTCTTTTTGACAAGAAGCATTATCTGATGTATTAATTTATCTATTTCGGGTTGTATCCCATGTTAGTCATAATCAGAGTAGACCCACTGAAATTCATGTACCCAAGTTAATTTAAGCAGGTCTACTCTCAGTAACGCGGGTGGCACTGTGGGTTAAACCACAGAGCCTAGGACTTGTCGATCAGAAGGTCAGCGGTTCGAATCCCCGCGACAGGGTGAGCTCCCATTGCTCAGTCCCTGCTCCTGCTAGCAGTTCAAAAGCACGTCAAAGTGCAAGTAGATAAATAGGTACCGCTCTGGTGGGAAGGTAAAAGGTGTTTCCGTGTGCTGCTCTGGGTCGCCAGAAGCGGCTTAGTCATGTTGGCCATATGACCCAGAAGCTATATGCTGGCTCCTCGGCCAATAAAGCGAGATGAGCTCCACAATCCCAGAGTCGGTCACGACTGGACCTAATGGTCAGGGGTCCCTTTACCCTTTACCTTTACTCTCAGTAAAACTTAGTTGGCTACAAACCTTCATTATTAAATTCCTATCATGCACTTTCCTCTCCAAACAGAGATGTTTCAAGCAGCTAACAAAAACAGATCTAAAAATTATATAATCATTTAAAATTCAGCAATATAACAAAATAGCATACAGCATTAAAACAACATATAAACCAGAGCTGCCATAATTTTTAAAAAATGCATTGCAGTCTAATCAGCAGTAAATTCAGAAAACCTGTTGAAAAAGATATGTCTTCGGATGTTGAAGGCAAAGGAAGGCACAAGAGATTCTCATCATCTTAAAGAACTGGCTGATTCATTTGAGAGGAGGTAGTCCTTCAGGTATACTGGACTCAGGTATATAGGGCTTTAAAAGTGCAGGCATACCTCAGAGATACCGCAGGTTCGAATATCACAATAAAGCAAGTCACATAATTTATTTGGTTTCCCAGTACACATAAAAGTTATGTTTACACTATACTGTAGTCTTTTAAGCCAGACCCACTAGCTGCAGGGGCAGTAGGGGAAAAATCCACCTACAGCCCTTTGAAGTGGACAGGCTGCCTGCAGCTACACTGCATCCTCATAATGAACAATATCTGCAAAGCATAGTAAAGTGAAATGAAACAAAACGAGGTATGCCTGTAATGATTAGCACCTAAAATTGTACTTGGAAACCAACAAGCATCCACTGCCTCTGATACTGTTGCATATGTAGTTGCATAATCCCAATATTTGGCACTGGTCAAGATTTTGGCAACAGCAGTCTGCACTAACAGAACTGTATGCAGGCCACTTAACCATAGAACTATGGGGGTTGCATTGAGATAATACTCTGAATCATGTTCCACTTAGGGTCAAGCTAGACATGGAGTTTTAATTGTGTGGATGCAGTTTTAACACACACATTTTTTGTTATGTAAATAGCAGACATGGAGAAACCAATTCCAATAGACCCTTTGAATAACTGTGATGAAAACACAAATTGCTGTTGTTTTTAACATTCTAGGTCTCCTTTCAAATCTTTTAACAGAATTGGTTTAAGAAATTAGCTCTCTTTTTCCTTTTCAAGTGTAAATATGACTTCTGTTGGATTTGCCTTGAAGAATGGAAGAAGCATAGTTCTTCCACTGGAGGTTATTACAGATGTACTCGCTATGAAGTCATTCAACATGTAGAGGAACAGTCCAAGGAAATGACAGCAGAGGTAAGAAGCTAACAAATACTGAGGAGGTACAGAAGGGTAATTATCTTTGCCTTTCTTCTTAAGCTTTTTAATTTGTGCAATTCATATGATTTTTAAACTTCAGGTATTTCACTGCTAACCAGAGTAGGGTTCAAAAATATGTTCACCTTGGCTGTCACACCTCCCTCTTCTAGCATTCATTGCTCATCTCCAACTTCACACTGTGCTTCAGAAAGACTTGGAAGCACAGCATAAAGTTGGACATAATCTCCACTTCTCCCCTGAGCCTGAAATTTGCACAAGAGGCAGAGGGTGTCATTTACTCTGTGCTTTGGAGACAATGCAATCCTGTGCATGCTTATTTAGAAAATGGTAAATCGCATTGTGTTCACTGGAGCTTGCTGCCAGAAACATATACAGGTGGTACCTTCGTTCTCAAACTTAATCCATTCCGGACGTCTGTTCCAAAACTAAGGTGCGCTTTTTCATAGAAAGTAATGCAAAATGGATTAATCCGTTCCAGACTTTTAAAAATAACCCCTAAAACAGCAATTTAACACAAGACCATTGATCTATAAAATGAAAGCAATAAACAATGTACTGCAGTCACACAATCAATCAATCAATCAATCAATCAATCAGTAAGTAGCTGAACTGGGTTCCACACAGTCTCAAAAGCAAAACAAAAAAGCTGCAAAAACAAAATAAATAGCAAAAACCGACAGACCTCAGCGTAACACTCAAAACGGAAGTGTGGCACTCAAAAAGGAAGCATAACACTCAAAACGGAGCATGTTCAGCTTCTGAAAAAAGTTTGCAAACCAGAACACTTACTTCCAGGTTTGTAGTTTTTGGGTTCCAAGTTGTTTGAGTACCAAGGTTCCACTGTACATAGGATTAATACCTGTTTTCTAAAGTACAGCACAAGGTCCTATCAACCATCAATGGTTTCGTTATATAGTAAAATTCATGTTAAATTGCTGTTTTAGGGGTTATTTTTAAAAGTCTGGAACGGATTAAACCATTTTGCATTACTTTCTATGGGAAAGCACACTTTGGTTTTGGAACACTTTGGTTTTGGAATGGACTTCCGGAATGGGTTAAGTTTGAGAACCAAGGTACCACTGTACAGGAAATGCCTAAGAAGCTTCCTAAAGTTTGGAACCCTTTGGGGTTTGTTTTTTAAATGTTTAGGTCTGCTTCACACTTTCTGGCTCCCATCCCATTATGGCCTTGGTAGCATAAGGATTTGTAGTTCAACATGCAAAGCCAGCAAATATATCTACCATTGCCTCGCTACAGAGCTGCGTACATGGCCACTGCAATTTCCCTGGTTAGGGAACCATCTTTTAGAGGCACTGTGATGCATATGGCAGTGGTCCTTTATACAACTCCCACGTGGAGCCACCAGTGTATGTACTTGATGCCCCTGTACAGGTGTGACCTAGCTGCAAGGCTGCTGGCAGCTCAACAGCCTCCCAAGAGCTTGATGTACTTCAAGAAAGCAGCATCTTCACCTCACCAATACCTTGCATGCCCCTGCTGTGAAACTTCTGAGGGCTGCCTTAGAAAGGCAGAAGGAGGGGTGCACAAGGAAAATGTTACCCACCAAAGGATACAACGTAAGGCAGAAAAAAACTGGCTTAGGAGTTTGACTTAATAACGCCAAAGTGCAGTTTGACTTGTGAGATGTGTTAAGGTATATTTCCAGCTGGCTCATTTGTTCATACAGTATGCATCACTATGCTGCTTGTGAATAAAGCTCTATTATTCACATTTTAAATGGTTGATTGCCCATTTCCCTTTGCTCATAAATGTTACATTAAGATAAAACTAGCAAGTCGTTAATTTTTTTTATCTTTCTTTCCCGTAATTATTTTCTAGGCTGAAAAGAAACACAAACGATTTCAAGAACTTGATAGATTTATGCACTATTACACAAGGTTTAAGAACCATGAGCTCAGTTACCAAGTACGGTTGGAAATAGTTCTATAAAATTATTTTCCAGCTTTATTAGTTCAAAACAGTGTTTTTCACTTTTTAAAATTTTATCTTACTTTTAGTTAGAACAGCGCCTTCTAAAAACAGCCAAAGAAAAGATGGAACAACTGAGTAGAGCTCTTAGTGGACGTAAGTGTGCTGAGTTTATGTGATACATTCGGGTGCTCAGAATAATGTGTGTACACCAAAGCCTTTCAAAATCCAATTTATTTCTGGCCACTGCTTTTGTCCTTATCAAACTGAGCATTTGTGTGGCTTGATTTACTTTGATTAATGGGTGAACAAACAATATATTGCAGTATATGACATGTGCTTTATGTCTTCTAAATAAAGATATATTTTCTGCAATACCAGCTAGTATCTTCCCCAATCTACTTGTCATGCTGTTCCTCTCTGATACCAATCTGTTGCTTCCTTTTCTTCATTTATCTGGGCTGATGCTGAAAAGCAACAAGAAACTTTAGTTTCATGTAGGATCTCTTCTCTTGGGGAGTTAGTTCCTACCCAGCTTTTCCATCCTTGGCTTTTCAGATCTGTCTCTTCTCTTGCACACGTTCTGATTTTAGTAGATGGTGTTCTATATGACATGGTTTTTCTCCTGTGAGTATAAGATGTCCTCACATGGGACTGCAACTGCCCCTAGCAACTGAAGGCAGGAACACAGACGCTTCAGAGAACTTTCTGCATCTTACCCAGGGATCAGCAACCTTTTTCAGCCTTGGGCCAGTCCACCATCCCTCAGACCATGTGGTGGGCCAGACTATATTTTTTGGGGGGGGGGGAATGAACGAATTCCTATGCCCCACAAATAACCCAGAGATGCATTTTAAGTAAAAGGACACATTCTACTCATGTAAATACACGCTGATTCCTGGACCGTCCTTGAGCCAGATTGAGAAGGCGATTGGGCCGCATCCGGCCCCCAGGCCTTAGGTTGCCTACCCCTGATCTTACTTGATCTGAAGCCCTAAGTTCCTTCCTGCATTTGCTTGAAGTGGTCTTTAGAGTGCACTGTCCATCTTCTCTGTGTGCTCACGCTTGTATTTTGTAATTTCAGTGGGACTTCAATGTGAATTTCTTTTAATTTGGACTAATGTGACTATGCTGTCTTGTGAATGCAGAAATCTGAATGCAGTCAAACAATGGACATAGAGCTTTTTCTGTTGAAAGTTAGATTAGGATTTGAAAAACAATTTTGATTTTGCACAAAACATTATACTCTGTTTAGAATAAGTTCTGCTGTTGCTGAAATAGTCATCACATCAGCAAATGGGAAACAAAATACTCTTTGCAATGCCTGGATTTCTCTTGCAGCTGAAGGAGGTTGTCCAGATACCACATTCATTGAAGATGCAGTACAAGAACTCCTCAAAACTCGTCGCATCCTGAAGTGTTCTTACCCATATGGATTCTTTCTAGAGCCAAAAAGCACAAAAAAAGAAATATTCGAACTTATGCAGGTAAAGGAGGCCCTTGTGTTAGTGGCTTCTGTGATTAATTTTTTACAGCTGACTAGTTGTATATATTGAATTGATATTTTCTAGTAATTCTTACTTGCTTCCCAGTAACTTCCTCTAGATTTGCATTCTTAAGAGCACAACTCAAAAGATTAAGCAGATATGTACTGTATCCTATTGCCTTCAATGAAGAAGTGTTAGGGTGAAATACTATGCATACTTACCTGGGAGTAAGTTTTATTGAACTTACTTGGGTTTCTTTTTGAGTGGGTATGTATAGGATTGTACTATTAATTCTCCCATGGAAATCAAGGATCCTTAAAAGTGCCTTTAGAGTGTCATATTGTTGTTTTCCATTTTAGAAGTCGTAAGACTGTGTACCAATGAACAACAAAACATTTGGTCTTAGTGTAATGTGTGCTAAAAATGTCCTGCTCTAATTCCTCTCATTCTTCTGAGCAAAGATGGCATAGATAGGATGTCTGGCAGGCATTAAAATTTTATGGAGCCCTTCTGGAAGTCCAACTCCCCCCCCCCTTGTGTGTGTGTGTGTGTGTGTGTGTGTGTGTGTGTGATCATGATCTTACCACTCTGGGAAGAAAGCCAAAGATCCATTCTGACTTGTTGGCTTAGGGCACCTAGAGCAGATGCTGCAAAACTCAAAAGCTTCTTCCCAATTTACTTTCAGGTTTGCTCCACTTGATAAGGAGCTACTTCAGTGATCTTTTCCCCAAAAAACAACTCACTTTAGTGTATTTTCAGGGTGGTGACCAGGGCAGCCTTCTCCTTTACAAAGCTCTTAAAAAATTGAGGCTCCCTTTGGGCAGTGCACATTACTGCAGTTGCATACTCTGTGAATGCAGCTGTCACTTGAGGTCCACTTAGTGGTTGAAGGCAAAATTGCTGCTCAAAAGAGAAGGGCCCTTCACAGGGGCCACCCATCTTTGGAATCCTGCTTTTTATTTTGCCTTCACCAAATTGCTTCCCGTTCTACCCTTTGCCACTCTGTATTTGGTTCAGGCTTTTAGTTTAGCTCTTATTAATAATTTCTTTGTGTGCCTGTCCTGTTCAAAAATAGTTTTACACCCCCCCCCACTCTCTCCCAGCCTCAGCTGCAGAGGGAAAAACTACTTTTTCTCCTTGCCCTCATGATAGGGCAGAACAACTTCAAAGCATCCCAGTCTACCCAAGCGGGACCCTGTCACCTCTGATCTTATTCTGGATGAGGATGAACGGAGAGGGGAATGTGAGGTGGAGGAACCTGACTATTAGAATCTCTTTCAGTACTTTCACTATCTGCTCCTCCTGTGTAAATTGGTGGTGGCTCTGGATCTGATGCCCACCCCGTCAACTTCCAGGGCAGCTGCTTTATGTCTGAACTTTTTGCCCAAGACCAGAGTGGTAAAATTAACTGTGTTAATTAACACTGTAACTGAGTTGGATACACAAAGGCATGTGGCCAATGCCAACAAGTATGATGTGTCGAAGCCTTCAATCATGAGTCTGCTTTCTGCATTCATGGTACAATTGGCCTGGGCTTTTTAGTCATTACTGTTATTTTTTATTTAGAAGTTGGTATTATTGCTTGTTAGTTAGTGTTGGCTGTCACTCTCCTCTGTTCTGTTTCTACTTCCTTGGCTTGTCATAATAGAAAATTGAAGGAGTTTTGAAGATTCTCTTTTGAGAAGTAATTCTGCCTTTGACCACTAGGTGGTGGTCAAATCCCACTTGGGGTCACCTCTCTGCATGCATAGAACCCAAATGGTCTTTTCTGCCACCCTGTTAGAGTTAGCCACCTGTATGCAATTCTCTCCCAAATTTGGTTCAGCTTAGGCAAGTCCCACTGTTTCCTGGCTTACTCCTGCAGGCCAGCCAGAGAACAGAACATTGGGCATTTACCATTAATGTTCCTTCCAGGGGTTATACAGGAGGAAGCCAGTTCCATCACTGACTCAGGTAGGTGAGTGGGTCATCTTTCATTCAGTTAAAACTCACCAGTCCTTACATCCTTGTATTCCAGCCATGCTCCCTGAGCAGGGAATTTTATTTTTCTTCAGACTTTTTCTTTCAGGCTGAACATGTTATGCTCCAAGTCCAGCTTGGTTATGAGCAGAACTAGGGTAGAGCCTCAGGAATCAGAATAACCAAAACTATGCAATGTGATCCACCCTGTACTAGGCACCATTAACCCACTTTTCCCTGGTTTGTTCTTTCTTGTCCCCATGGAAATAACATGCGCAGCAAGTATCCAGAGTTATGGTTTCTTGTCCTGTAAAGAATTTACATGAGTATTTATTTTCTGATATAGACAGATCTTGAGATGGTCACTGAGGATCTTGCTCAGAAAGTGAACAGGCCTTACCTTCGTACTCCGCGTCATAAAATTATCCGTGCAGCCTGCCTTGTACAGCAGAAGAGGCAAGAGTTCTTGGCCTCTGTGGCCCGAGGAGTTGCTCCAGCAGATTCCCCAGAAGCTCCAAGGCGCAGGTAACCTAATAGTAACAAAGATCTGTATGGCCAAAGAGGTTCACCTGACAGCCCCTCGGCTTGGTAAGCCTGACTTGAAAACTCCTCTGCTTAGCCTTCAAGTTGTAGTGCAGGTAGTCCTGGTAGGTTTGCTTTGCGGAATTCATTTTTAAAAATCTATTATTGATGCTTCGCCACTTCCCACCTAACAGTTTTAAAGGGGCAGCGGCGGGGGTGTGGTGGGGACACAGACATGTGCTTGTGGCCAGAATTGTAACAAGGGAAAGATTTATACATCTGCTAGCTGGACTGAGGTGTGTATGTGCAGTGCTGCTCCTCTGAAATAAAATGCAGGAATAACTTTTTTAAAACACCTCAGCTTACTCTTGTAAGCTTCTGGCTGGCAAAAGTTTTTTTTCTTGACTGCTGAACTTTTTACATGGATATAGTAGCATTGTCGGTAACAAGGACTAGCAAGTTCCCCATGGCGTTTGAGAAAGGATGCTCCAGCTGCCCGGCACAAAAGGAGGTGGTTTTGAGGGAAGGACACAAATGTTAACACAATTGCCCTTGAAGCAAAATTCCAGAAAGGTTGCACAGGACAGCCCTTGAAGCTGATCAAATGAACACATTCATTTTTGTACTCATTTTGTTGGAGGGGGGTGTTCACAATTTATTCTAGTCTTCTTTAACAAATTCTGTTTAATTTATAGCTTTGCTGGTGGAACATGGGATTGGGAATATTTAGGATTTGCATCCCCCGAGGTAATTTTTTGTCACTTTTAATTAAAATGTGTATTATTGTGGAAATTAAGATGGAATTTCACTTTGCATGATTAGCTTCCTGATGATGTTGCAAACTGCACCAAGGTTTACAAGGTCTGGATGAGCTTTCTATTTTTGCTGCTTTACAATAGAAGGAAATATATTTAATTTTATATCTCGTGGTAGATATACAAGGTGGCTTACAACGTGGCACCCTAATTCTCTAGCTCTGCTTCAGCTGTGTCCCAGCAAACAGTGACAACTGTCTCAGCTAAAGTAGCATTCTATCTACGCCTGTTTGATATGGGAGAGGCATCTTGCTCCATGCACCTGGTATGCCCCACAGAGGACCTTAAGGTCCATGAACATAGTTTAGAGGTCCCAGGCCCTAAGGAAGTTAGATTATTCTCCACCAGGGCCAGGGCCTTCAGTGATGGCTCCAACCTGGTGGAATGCTGTGTCATGAGAGCAGGGCCCTGCAAGATTTAACCTCCTTCCGCAGGGCCTGTAAGACAGAGCTATTCCGCCTGGCTTTCAACTTGAACTTAGCCTGATCTTTTATTCCCCTTCCTTCCCCCCTCCCCTTTTTATGAAGATTATCCGCTCTGGGATCCCACAGCTAATTCTCCCCTGGTCTCCATGCTGGCCCGAATAGGTCTAATTTAGCCTGCTAGCCCACGTGATCATCTAATGTTTATTGGATGGATTTCCCCCCTAAATTGATTTTTCAATTCTGAATTTATCGTTATTCACGTTTATACCATATTTTATGCTATTTTTGTTGCATCAATTAAGTGTTTTAAATTTGTTGTTAGCCACCCTGAGCCCGGTTTTTGAACCGGGAAGGGTGGGGTATAAATAAAATTATTATTATTATTAATTATTATTATTATTATTATTATTATTATTATTATTATTATTCCTCCTAAGGGAAGGTCCTATACTCCTCCTCCTCATTGTCAAGGGACTAAACCATGAATAAAGTTTCTATGGGCCTAGAGGATCCATGCCAGTTCTGTAACACGAAATACCTTTCTGTTCCTCATTCTGAGTTGGCTCTTTAATCAAGGCCAGCGATCAGTAAAGATCTATATTAGTCTGGTGCTGGCACACTGTTTTTAATTTCCCTCCCTTTTTCATTCCTCCCACCTGTATGTATTTAAGCATTTTCCATTTCAGGGAAATGCAAATGTATGTGAGTGCAGGCTTGTACTTGTAGTGAGACACAGGCATCTAACCAGAGATGTATATCTCTTTAGTTTAAACTTTATACAAAATTTGTCATCAGCTGCAAAACACGCCGGGAAGAAATAAGTATACTACTCAAAACCACACCAGATTGATCTGAATAGGTTAATTTTACATTTTGTTCCTTTTGCAGCCTCTGTTCCTGCCTCAAGTATGAAAATCCCTGAGTTAGATAGGTTTTCTACACCTAGTGTGTGATGTTTGGGTTTTTTTTGTAAGAGCCACACGTTTCTGCATATTTCCTTTTCTATTGTTGCTGAACAGCAGTATGCTTGTAAGAATATAGCTTGCTTCTTATAGGCAAATGAACTTGCTTGCTTTTCCCAGTTCTTCCTATAATACTTGGTTCCCAATAATTCCCAATAATAATTATAAAAATGACCCCTAAAAATGCTAGCCCCATTGAATTCAATAGGACTTCTTTTTTATCAAATATGTCTTTATTTCATTTTGTTACATAAGTAGAGAAAGCAGATACAAACCTGAAAAAGGACAAATAGAACAAGAAAAAATATAAAAGGAATAACACAATAAAAGAGAAAATTAAATGATGCAGTGGAGCTACAAATACCTAGCACCCACACACCTTATTGGAGAAAACACCTGCAAACTAAAATTTTAAAATGTCATACAAGTATTATATGAGATATACCAAGAATCATGGGCAATCGCTGTCCTGTCCTGTCTCAAAAAATGTAGTTTGGAAAGTCTTTTCCACAGTAACAGTACACCGAGGTGACATTCTTACTGAGGTTTCTAGTGAACATTGGACAACGCTCTCTTGCTTTATTTGGCATTAAAAACTCTTAACATGTTGTGCTTAGCTTCAATCTCATCTGCCATTCTGTTGTTCATTCAAAAAAATGTAGCAATGCTTTTATCCCAAACAATCATGCCCTCAGTAAATAAAACTCAGTCTGTTTCTTGTTAATGCCTTTTGGTTTTCAACAAGAATCTCCCAGTTCTGCAAAGAGGAACTTAGTTCAGCAAGCCACACAAGACAAACTGTTTTTTAATATTACAGGGGGGACATGGCAGGAAAGCATGCTTAAATAAAGTTATACATTCTGTTTAGCCATGATTCTTAACAATTGATTTTCTTGGATAATTTAATGAGACATATTTCAGCAAAGTGTGATTCTTGATAGATGCTTTGCAGATACTTTGAGCAGCTGTGAGAAAGCTACATGTTGATAGAGAAAAGTAAATCTTTGAATTGGTGCAAGGCTATACTCTTGGAATTCTTTTTGAAAATAAATTCACCAGGCACAGGATTATTGCATATTAGACTACTTTACTATGCAAAAATTAGCTAAAGTAAATAGACTTGGCCTTCTTTTTTTAAGGCAATGTTTTGGCTGATGTATAAAACTCATATATCAGTGTTGAAACTGTATGCAAATAGCTTTTCAGAATTACTGAAAACCTAACAGTTCAGCCCCACAGAAGTAAGTCCTATTGAATTCAGAAGGGCTTGCTTTCAGGTAAATGGGGATAGATTTGCAGCCTAAATATACTAACATTTAAGTCCATTGCTGCATTAATCCTAGTTATGCAGTCCTTATTTATTTATTTATTTATTTATTTAAAAAATCAGGTTCAAGACTTGGCTTTAAAATTAGCCTTGATTGCTCCATTCCTGAAGCTTGCGAGAAACTCCCTTTTTTGTTTTCCTATTACAAAGTTGTAGTATTTGATATCTGAAAGCACTGATATTGCCACAAACCTTTTTGCCCATAACGGAAACATTTTTTTATTTATCCAGCTTGTTATATCAAAGCAGTGATAACCAATAGAGAACATGAGCATCTGACTAACACATAATTCCCTGTACTGTACTTTTTACTGTACTTTATTGATAAGCACCCTTTTCCATTACCTAAATCTTGTTTTCTATACTAGCCTCTTATACCCACGCCTAACTTTATAAAACACCCTAAGTGCATCCTTAACATTTTAAGCATTGCTGAAATGGATGCAGATAAGCCAGTGTTTTTGCCTGAGGATAAGCCATGTGGTATTATAATGTTAGGCAATTGTAAAATTCATCAATATAATACACAAACTTTTTGGGGAAAGCAATTAAACAGTAAGTATAAAAATGCATAATTAAATATTTTATACAAGATAAATATGCCCTGGTATTCTTGCAGTAATATTTGCAAGCAGTTCAGCAGCAGCTTTATATAGTCTTGTTAGTTTAATTTAGTAGTTTGTGTAATCTGTCCAATTTTTCTTTTGAAAAAGCTTGCATGGTATAGGCTGCTATTTACTTTTATGAAAACAAGTGATTTTATAATGCATAAAATCACAGGCACTCTTTTTTTTTTCTTTAAATGTGCTGTTTGTTATGCCCAAAACTATTATTGCATGCTCCCCTGTATTTTGTAACGTTTGGTTTATGCAGGAATATGCTGAATTTCAGTATCGGAGGAGGCACAGACAGCGTCGACGTGGAGACATGCACAGCCTGCTTAGTAATGCTCCAGATCCCGATGACCCCAGTGAAAGCACATTAGGTGAGACTTGTATAGAAGGTCTCTTTACTTTTTTGCTAGCGATATTCCTTCTTTTTAAAGAGGAATTCTGTATAATTATAGATTGTAGTTTATTTTCAGTGAAGCAATTTGTTAGTGTTTGATTAGCAAGCCTTAAATGCCAAAATAAATCATGTGTAGCCTAACTGAATGTGGTTTGGAGTATCTGGTGACGAGGTTTCTCAGTAAAATTAAGGGATAAACTTTCTTTTCTTGAACAGATACTCAAGAACCAGGTAGTAACAGAAGACATGGTAATTCCATGGTGAGTTCAGCTTCCATGAGTATTCTTCACAGCTCTTCTCTTCATGACTATACTCCTGTTAGTCACTCTGAAAACCAAGATTCTCTGCAGGTATATTCCTTTGTGCCTTTCCCTTTTCTTTTCTTTCCTTTCCTTTCCTTTCCTTTCCTGTATCTGTATCTTGCGTGCCTCTGCTTTTAGTTAGCTAATTTGTCAGCTAACTCTGGTTGTCAATAATTTGAACACCTAAGCTTCTAAACAGGTTTAATTAGAAGTACCATGAATTTATATGGGACTTGTGTCTCAGTTAGCATCTTTTGGACATTAGTTTTACACCAAAAATATTAGCTTAAATTAAGTATTATGAAATTGTATTTCTTGGAAATTGGAAGCAATTTGGGGGGAAACGCTGCTCTAAGCATATGATTGTAGATGTGTGTATATAGATATAAATATATTGCATTTATTCTGAAAATTATTCTAATCTCTCTCTTAGGCTTTAAGCTCCTTGGATGAAGATGACCCAAACATTCTGCTTGCTATTCAGTTATCATTGCAAGAATCTGGTTTAGTTATTGATGAAACCAGAGACTTTCTAACCAATGAAGCTTCCTTAGGAGCAATAGGTACTTCATTGCCTACAAGGCTGGACTCTGGTCCCATAAGTATAGATAATCCACGAGCTGCTCTAAGTAGCTCTGAACTTCTAGAACTTGGTGATAGTCTGATGAAACTAAGTGCAGACAGTGATCCATTTTCAACTGACCATCTTAGTTCTCACACCTTCAGTGATGCAAGAAGTGGCCTGTATTCAACATCTAGTGAAGCTGATTCAAGTAGCCAAGATCCTAATATAAATGAAAATCTCCTTGGGAACATTATGGCCTGGTTCCATGACATGAATCCTCAAAGTATTGCACTCATTCCTTCAGCAAGTACGGAAACCGATGATGATTCACAGCAACCCAGTACTGAAGAGGGGTCATTGGAGCAACCACATGTTCCTGATGCAAGACAGGACCCTCTGGAGGAGCATGCACTTTTTGAGGATTCGCTCAAAAATGAAGGTAGAAGCACCCAGACAGAAGAGAGTGGTGCTGTTGGGAATGTTATTACAGGAGAAGCAGTACCACCAAGTGGGGACTCAGCTGGGGAGGCAGCTAGCCAAGTGGATGCTTCAGGAGATGTTTCAAGTCAAATATCTCAGAGCTCAACTGAGTGGAATGAACATGTACATTTGGTGTGAACACAAACAAGCCTGAACACAGAAATTGATTATGGAGCCAAAATGGCTAGGCAGTTGCCAGCGGTACAGTATGTGGAGTAAGCATTCTGGAGACTTTGGCCCGCATAAGCAGAGCGTGGTTGTTTATCCGTGGTGTGGAGATGGAATATATAGGAATTCCCTTTAAGTTCTTTACGATGGTTATGTGAACCTTTCAGGGAATTTCCATTGCATTTGACAGTGTTCTGTTCACTTTGAAGAGAGAGAGATAGTTTGTACTCCACATTCCTAATACAATGCAGCATCTATTTAGCCTTAGGCTGGTGATCCTTAACTTGAAAGTGTGGATTAAAGGCTCACTGAGTATTTGAATTATTGATTCTACAAAACCATTCTCTCCTCTTTCCCCCTTATTTGAATTGTCTTCTAACAAACCAGTGTTTAGCAGTATTTTTTATACCTTGCTTTTTCATTGCCTTTCCCCAACTAATCTTTAACCTGCAGTGTGAATTGAGGTATACAATACTTCTCTTCAGTGCTGCTTCACAAACCAAGGAGTGGATATTCTTTTCTAATTAAAATTGTTTTTTTAAATGTCTATTTACAGTACAGATGTGCCAAACTGTAAATAGCAAACAACTTCAACACAAAAAGTATGCAGTATTGCTGTTTTAAAGTGCACCTATAATTATTAGTGATAGAAGGACCACTTGAAAGAAATGCTTTTCCAAATTTAACTGGCATTTATTGCCATGGTGACTGCATTAACATAAGCTGTACCTTAAGTTAATTAAGCCTAATTCTACTGTTAAGAACAGTTATTTTAAATAGTTGATTTAGCAGCAGCTATGCTGTATTGAAAAGACACTTTAATGGAAGTGCAATCATATGCCTTTTGTTTTCATAATTAACAATACATTTTATGCACAGTGCAGTTGCTTTTAATGATAATTATAATTATAAAATAAAGAAGTTTGAAATTTCTTGACATTAGAGGCAGTCCCACAATAAAGATTTAATATTACATATTACATGCAACATGTTACCGTGCCTTTGCCTAACTCAAATAGATAGTTGCCACAGTTGAATGAGTAGTTATCTGTTCTGGAGTTACTATGCTATGAAGTGCAAAAGCCTCCATAAAAACCACTCATGGCCTTGCCTTTCTGGTAAATAATGACATAGCGTAAAATTCTTCCCTATACAGGTGTGGTGCTAACACATAGAAGGATCCCCATACAAATCAGCTGAGCCCCATTTCCCCCTGCACCAGATCTGTGGGTGCTTCATCTATCTCCAGCCAAGCCCTCCTGCTCAATACAGTTCAAGTTGTGCGATCTGACTTCTGCATCTTGAGCAGAGAGAGCCTGAGAGTGGAATAGGGGAAGGGTGCCACCAGGGCGTGCATTCTGAAAGGGAGGGGAGAAACGGGGTTCATTAGAAAAACCCCTCTGTGCAGATCCCTCGATGCAGACACTGTGCCCACATTGGGAAGTATCATACCCTAAATGCTCAAAAGTTTTTATATAAATAATGAAAACACTACTGTGTATTCTTTCAATTGCACAATATTCGTTTGGTGTGTGGTTGCTGTTTAATGTAAAAGGAAGAAAAAAAATTACCTTCCCTAGTGGTGTCCTACTGTGAAGAAAATTCTTGTTGAGATTGGCTTAAAAGCATCAAGACCTCATTGTAAGTTACAGTGATGCAGTTTGTAATTTTAACTAGAAGAAATTGTTTAAATTACTGTTTTGCTTGCATATAATCGAATCCTAGGATAACACAAGGAAAATAGGTGAAATGTTCCATTTTTATGTTTGACGATATGAGAGATCTGCTGATGTCTGATATAAAGGTTTCTCGCTACTGACTGTGTATAGTAAAGTATTATGATGGGAAATAAGGTTGTATGTATATTGATTACTGTGAGTTACAAGAAAAAGTATTTTAACTCTTTCATTTAAAGATTACTGTTGGAATCTTGCAGTCCCTGTGGCTCATAATACTAAATAACTACATATTAATTATTTACTCCAAAATTAAAAAAATAAATCTGTTTCTTCTAGAAGTTTATTTAGAAGGAATAGTTCGCTGCTCTGTTCACTGTATTCTGTAGATCCATTACATTTTCTAGCTTGGCTTCTAACTGCCCTATCCTGAAGGTATTGATGTTGAAACCCTGTTTTCAGCCTTGAGAAACTAGTTAAACAGCTGTCTGGTATAAAATATTCTTAACCAAAAATAGGACTTGAAGATTCTATCCTCATTAATTGGTTTTAAACTGAAATTAATTTGAGACGCACATACAGCATCCTTGAGTTATAATTTCCAAATAGGACGATCCTCACACAGATTTTGTGTATTGCATTAAGATGTCTTGCAAAGCTAAGAGAAGATATGTACAAGTGCTCTCTGTGACGAATAGTGAAGTTTGTGGGTTCTGGTTTTACTGTAATTTGGTTTAGATTGTGCAGTATACACCATTGTTCCTGTGTTGACTTTATTCTGAGCATGAAATTTAGCATATTAAATTTGTATTTTCTTGGTACTTATTTAAATTTAAGACCACCCCAGTAATTGAATTTGCAATTCAGAAAGAAAGTTTGGCAAGCCTATTTTGTAAACCAATTAATTTTGTAATGTAAAAATAATAATCTTGAAAATGCTATTTGCACTTTCATAGTCTATACTTGATACATTCCCACTTTATATACAGTAGGATATTACAACCATGTAGATGTTTGGCCAAATGAATGCTGTTAATAATATGTAAAATTCTTTGATTAAACATTTATTACTTAATCTAATTTCATTTTGTCTCATTAATTTTAATTCTCTATAACAAATAGTGGATTGGAGCCAAAGAACTGGGAATAGAAAGAAAATAACATCTGGTCCTATTCTGCAAGCGTTGTACATTGCTACTAAACCAATCTAATAAAGCAATCAATATGCTTGCACAAGCTCTTGTGGAAGAGCATCTGTTGATTTAGTTTCACTTAAGTACTTTTGGATCCAACCTACTATTACGTATTTAAAGTGCCATGTAACATTAAGTAAGTACTGTGTGCAGAGATACTTAAAAAGATAATAATGAACCAAGGTATCTACCTAAGTAGCTGAACTGCATGGAGTTTTAAATAACTGGGTTATTTGATATAGTTAACTTTAAAGCTATGGAAAGGGAAAATTATAGGGGGGGGGGTGTAAAGACAAATAAGTCCAGTACATCAGTAGGTGTATACAGCTCACTAATCTGGTTCGCTTGATTCTGTTGATACAAGGCGAGCGCATGTGGTCATTGCTTAATCAGTTTACATATTGAACAGAAAGTCTGAGTAAGTAGACACATCCCTGATCTAGCTAGGAATCAGGGTAGCAAAAATACATAAAGAAATAGCTGCTACATGAACAGTTCTCCAACCTGTTAAAAGTTCAAAAATATAACCAATCAGCTGTTCAGGATGGGAATCAGGACTGGATTTAGTCCTCACTTTTCCCTCATCACCAAACAGTTGGTTAAAGTAGCTAACTGGGCTACATGTTTGCATTGTTGGATTAGAACTAGCGAGAACAACTGGCCCAATGTGTAGAGCCCTTCTGTTCAGAGCTTCATGTGCTGCATTCTCAAGTGGGCATTAGGGCACCACCAGTGTGAATTGTAGACCTCTACTCTTGAAAATGGGATGCGGGTGGCGCTGTGCTCTAAACCACTGAGCCATGGGCTTGCCAATCAAAAGGTCGGCGGGTCAGATCCCCACAACGGGGTGAACTCCCATTGCTCGGTCCCAGCTCCTGCCAACCTAGCAGTTCAAAAGCACCCCAAAAAGTGCAAGTAGATTAATAGGTACCGCTTTGGCGGGAAGGTAAACGGCATTTCTGTGTGCTGCTCTGGTGTCGGTGTTCTGTTGCGCCGGAAGCGGCTTAATCACGCTGGCCACATGACCCAGAAAAACTGACTGCGGAGCAGACAAACGCCAGCTCCCTCGGACTGTAAAGCGAGATGAGCGCCACAACCCCAGAGTCGTTCGCAACTGGATTTAACTGTCAGGGGTCCCTTTACCTTTTATCCTTGAAAAAGTCAAAGGGGGACTGCCCTCTACAGGAAAAGGATCCCACATCCAAAAAAAGGATGACGTTTTCTGCCTCTTCAAGTGATAACAGTACCCACCTGCTGGTATCCTAGTACCCACTCAGTAACACCCTTCAATGGTACCTTCCATTTCCAGGTTTTCTCTCCAAAACAGCATCCCGTGCCTACAGAGAATACTTATTGGTCTGTTTCAGGTTTTCCCCATTTGGGGTTTCTGGTGGTGTGGTAGAAATATGCTCAATCCCAGCCAGCCATCACAACTCCATTTTCAATAAGGGGCCCACTCAACATCTCACACCATTACATTATAGGTCTGGTTGTTTTTCTAAAGATATTTTGAGTACCTGCAAATCCTGAGGTTGCCCAGAGTCTGATGGTACATCTCTCATGCAGTGGTGTTTCAGTTTTGGCTACATAAGTATGAGCATAGGAATAGTCAAATTGGACTTTAATACGTTCATATTAAATTTTGAAGTTGATCTGTGTCTTTGAGGAGAAGGTCTTTGAATACTTCATACAGAATTTTGATATCCCATTTAAAATGTACATGCAAGAAATTTAGTGAATTTATACCCTTAAACATTTACCTACTGCTCACTCTAAAAAAAATATGTTTGTTTAGCTAGCCGATAGTTTTGCTTCCTCAACATATTTCATGATGCTTTTAAAACAACCCCCCCCCCAAGCAATGCTCTTCAGACTCTTAGGCTACTTCTAAAACAATCCCCTTTATTTATGTGCTTCTCACTTCCTCCAACCAACAAATTGCAATAAAAATAAAAAGAAAGAAAAGATGTCAATGTAGATGTTCAGTACTGCAAAAATATACTCATTAGGATTCAGACGATACTGGTCCCTCTTTCCAAGCATTAGTTGTGTGTCCACCAACAGATACTTTTTAAAAAAGAAAAAAAAGTCAGTGTATGCTGTCATTTTAATTTTTTTATCCTAAATAACGGCTCTCTTAAAAGCAAATACCTAGCAGAATAGTACACATTGTTAACCTACTACTCATTGTATCCCTCTAGCCAGTTTCTGATCTTCCTGTATGGGAAAGATAGATCTCCTTATTAATGTCTTATCTAGGAATAACAGAAGCCACTTCAAGTTACAGAAGTCATTGTTGGCATTTAAAAAAGAAGTGAAATTAGCATGTAGAGTGTGTTTGCTCATAATACAGGATTGGATCCTGGAATGAATTAGTTGAACCCGTCCTGTTGAAATCAGTAGGACAAGTTGGTAAAGATTTTAATGGGAACTAAATGTGATTCACCATTCCACTGTTTGCAACGCTATAAACATGAAAGTAAAATCCCACCCATACATATGCTCACTGGCTTTTTATCTTGGATATCTCTGATATCACTCCAAAACAGGGATCAATTTCATTCTAGAAACTCAAGACAGTTTATTTTGGCATTAAGTGTTTAAGATCTGATTTCAATTAAAGATTCTTCAGTAAACACCATTTTAAACAAACTAATAGATACATAACCATCCACACCTTGTGGCCCTGTTCAGATATCATTTGAACTATGGTTTATATGACTGAAAGAGCCACAGTAAGCATCAGGCTTGAATATTTTCCCTCCCTTTGCATATGAGAAGAGGGGGAAAGAGTGAAATATTCTGTTTTCACTTTAGAACAAACGCTGCTTCCTTGTTACATATCAATTTGGAACTGTGGCTTTTACTCACTAGTTAAACAAGGACCAAAACATGCCTTCAAATTCAAACGTGGAGAGAACAAACTTTGGTTCTCTGCTTTTATACTTAATAGGGAACTGCAGTCTGGTCTAAAGTGAAAGCTTTCACTCTCTTCTCATAAACAAATGAGAACAGAATAGGAGCAGACAAGAATGAGGCTCACCTCAGGTCATTTCCTATAATTTAACTGATTTAGCATCTGAACCATGGTCCCGAGAGCCTTGTCGTCAACTCAGTGATTCAGAGGAAAATCAGTCACAAATATAGCTTCCCCAGCCAGGTCATAGTTAATGCTATGAGTAAAAGTAAGATTTTTGTTTCTCACATACAGAGCATCTCAGTCGATTCAGCCTTCAGTTCCTTTAAGACTTACTATGCTAAAAATTAGTGTTCCAACAGCAGCATGTATTATTCGTAACCACTGCAAATACAGAGTTTACAGTTAGCAGTATGCAAAACCAAGAGAACCGATTAGCACATTGGTATTCGCACTGTTACTGTGAAATAGGAAAATGCTAGTAGTAGCAGCAGATGCCAGGGTTGTCAAGGCTGGCACAGAACACAGAGCAAGGTACAGACCCACTTATTTTGCAAGTGGGTGGGTATCAAGAGTGAACAAGTGAAGGCATGTGCCGCCTGAGGCAAACAGGAAGCCACCACACCTGCCCACAAAATCTGACTGGTGTTATTCAGCGCGGCAGCCAGGGGTGAGCAGCACATCTGCAGGGGAACCACCCCATGGGACTCCTCTGCACAAAGTGGCTGCTTTTGATTTGCCTAATGGTTGGGCAGGACCTGCGTCTGTGCTTGCTAGTTTCCTGCCTGGATTCTCTGTCCTGGGTCAAAGGCCATTTCAGGCCTATCCATTGGGCCATTCAACCTCACCAGAGACTGAAGGAAACTTCATCTAATTTCATATGGCCCTTGGCCTAATTTCAACAGCATTCCGCAAGAAATCTGTTCATATCTTTGGCAGGAGCCACCTATCCTTCACCTTGTAAACCGCTGGGTGAAGAGAGGAAGGATGGAAGAAATATTGTCCCTCTCAGCAGTCTTTGTCTTTGCCCCCAAGGCTTTCCGCAACACAGAATCATATTACATTGCCAACCAAGTCTGCCACATAATCCCATATATTTTAGAAGACGAAACACTGGGTCCATTTGGAGAAAGACGCCACTGAAAACACCTCCACAACAGCATACCCATTTCTCCAAAACAAAATATAGAGAATTCCCACAACACTAAACAGGTTCATACAGTGCATGGTAGAAAAAAGTAGGCAAACTGTCCCCAGCCCCACTAACCCCCCCCCCCAGCTCACCACCCACTATTCCAACACACAGCACAAAACCTCCAAACCAAAGGCCTACACCGTCTAAAAGACTTCTACAAAGGAACTTCAACAAAGACAAGCTAACACAAGAAATACAAACTAGGGGACACCCAAATTCCCTGGCTAATGCACTAGCTGATGTTTCTGAACTGTCTTTGGAGGCAGCCCTATGTGTAACACATTGCAGTAATCTCACCTAGAGCAGTGTTTCCCAACCACTGTTCCGCGGCACACTAGTGTGCCGCAAGATGTTGCCTGGTGTGCCGCGGGAAAAATTAAAAAATTCAAAAGATTTTTTTTAAAAAAAGTCAAATTTTCGATGACCCCTGGGGTTCCCTCCCTTCCTCCCGCTCTGCGCCTCCCTCCTCCTCCTCCGGGGAGGCCCT
Source organism: Podarcis liolepis (assembly GCF_965112155.1). Classification (NCBI taxonomy): domain Eukaryota; kingdom Metazoa; phylum Chordata; class Lepidosauria; order Squamata; family Lacertidae; genus Podarcis; species Podarcis liolepis. Next base: position 27,291,670 of record NC_139563.1, read on the forward strand.
TCCTGGCTCTCGGCCAAGGCTTGGCGGCTGCCACTCACTCACTCGCTCGCCCACCCGTCCCTCCATCCCTGCACCCGGCCTCTCCCCCTCCGTCCCCGGCGCGGGGACTGCCGGGATCCGTAGTCCCCTCACCCTTGGGCTCCGCGCCCGCGCGGGGTGCGCAAACTACGTTTCCCAGCGTGGCCTGGCGGGCCGGGCGTTTTGTTTGAAGCGCTCTTCTCCCGGCCATGGAATGAGCGCGGCGGCGGCGGCCGGGCGGGCAGGGGCTCTTCCGCGCAGACCCCGCACAGCCTGCCTGCGCCCCCGCGGAGATCGGGCAGCAGGATGGAGCCCGGGGATCCCCACGGAGGCGGAGCGGAGGCTGCCCCCCAGGTAGGGCTGCGTCGGGGGGGGGGTTATTTTTGCAATGCTGCATCCGCGCCGGAGGGGACGCATCGGACCGCGGGGAGACCCCTTGGCGGGCGTGCAAAGCAATGCATGCGTGCAGGCGTTGCATGGAGTGCAGTGCAATGCAATGGCAACGCGGCGCCCTGCATGCATGCATGCAACTTCCACCGGCGCTCCGGACTTGGCAGGTGAGGGGGGTCCCCAGTGGGCGGCAGAGAGAGCCGGGAGGGCGAAGGGGAGCCGGGGGGGAGCAGCGCTGCTCCCCGAGCCGAGCCCGGGGGGAAACTTCGGCGTCGTTGCGCCGGGTGTTGGAAGCGGAGGCTGGCGGGGGCCCCTCACTTGCAAAACCTGGTCGCCTCTCATATATTTCGTGCATTGCATTCATCGCCCGCTTTCTCCTCCAAGGAGCTCCCGGGGGCGCGCGTGGTTCTCCCCGTGTTATCCTCGCAACAACAGCCCTGCGAGGTGGGTCAGGCGAGTGGCCCAAGGGAGCACCCAGGGATTGTCCTGGCCAGGTGGGGTGATTTGAACCCTGCTCTCTGCCCGGTCTTCGTCCTCATTTAGCCCCCACATGTGCATGACTGTGCATGACTGAGGTTTTCCCCCCTCGTCTTCGCTATGGTGTGAGTCTGTGCTGTTAATTAATGGGGTTCTGCCTTCGGAGAAGATGAGCCAGCCCTCAAGGAGGTGATTATGTAATTTGCTAGCAATTCATGTCCCTCCTGGCGTGACGCTGCGCGCTGACGTCACGGGGCTGTAATGGTGGTGTGCCTCGAGATTTTTTTCATGAAACAAGTGTGCCTTTGCCCAAAAAAGGTTGGGAAACACTGACCTAGAGGTTACCAGAGCATAGACAGCAGAGGTTAGGCTACCCCTGTCCAGATAAGGGTGCAGCAGCCTGAGGGTGATGAACACAGAAATGGAGAACTGAGATGGAAAGGTGAAGGTAGGAAATAAAGGAGGGAAGAGCTGCCTACTTCCCCAGAAAGGATTGTGATTCTCACATTCAGGCACAATGTGGACCAAGATCCTACCTGAAGACCCTTCCAAGGTAAGAACAAAGCCTGATTGGGCAGAATCAAAAGCACTTGCAGTATAATTCGGAGGGAAAGTCTAGCGCACAATAATTAAGGTACCTGAGTCGTCTTTGAACTTTGGTGAGGGGGGAACCAATACTGGGAAAGAGGAGAACGAAACAAGCTTGGAGGGGATGCAGACAATAAAACACAAAGGGGTTATTTACTTCAAAAAGTAAAATGTTTTACTTACCATTGATTGCAGGACAGCACAAAAACATCCATAAATAATCAAGACTAAATACAAAACTAGCAGTATTCCTGATGTGATCGTAAGGTCACACTAAAGAAAAAGAAGAGAGGTATGAGCACTTCCTGCCATGCAGATATGATAAGAACAGAAATTGCTGAATGGGAGGTTCTCCACCCAACCCATAGAATAGACATTCACCAAGGAATATCAGGTGTTAATACATTTTCTTACCCTATCTTGCAAAGTATCTCAAGGGATATAGCTCGATACTTATTTGTACTGTATAACATTATTCTTGTTTATAAAACCCGGTAAAAAAAAACTTTCAGCATGGAAAAAACACACCAAAGTGGATGGAATAAGGGAGCACATTCCAACAGCAGAAAAATCGCTCTGTTTCAGAAGTCTGTTGATGCTTTACCAGAAGGAAATATCATCGAAGGATATATCTTAATTTTACCACTTAGGAGGAGAATCTTGTAGGAAATCAAACAAATTTTAACATGGCATACATGCGGTTACTATTAATTAATATGCTAGTGTCTAGATAAGATGAAGTAGCCATACTTAATAATATAGTAAATCAGAAAACTACTTTTAAGAGCCAATGGACTTAAAATTACATCTAGCCTTTCAGTGTTATGAGATACAAAATACAGAGAACCATATTATCTGATCAAATTGGAGTTCCTGAACTGCAACAAGGTCAGATAACCACAGAAAAAATGAGCTGCAAGCAATTTTTTCTGTCTTTCTTTCCACAACTGAAATTTGGCCCCTTCTGTGTTACTCCCTTTCCACAATTTAAGAAGGATATTGACAAGCTGGAACATGTGCAGAGGAGGGTGACCAAGATGACTAAGAGTTTGGAAACCTAAACATATGAGGAATGTTTAAGGGAGTTGGGTAGTTGAGAAGACAGAAGAGATACGATAGCCATCTTCACATATCTTAAAGGGCTGTCATATGCAAGATGGCACCGACTTGTTTTGTCCAGCTCTGGAGGTAGGACCCAAACCAATGGATTCAAGTTACAAGAAAGGAGACTCCGACTAAACATCACAAAGAAATTTCTAATTACCGTATTTTTCGCCCTATAAGACGCACTTTTTCCCCTCCAAAAATGAAGGGGAAATGTGTGTGCGTCCTATGGGGCGAATACAGGCTTCTGCTGAAGCCTGGAGAGCGAGAGGGGTCGGTGCGCCCCGACCCCTCTCACTCTCCAGGCTTCAGGAAGCTCTGCGCAACCCTCGGGAGACGGCACGAAGCCGCGCCGGGCTCCCAAGGTTGCGCGGAGCTGCCTGCGCTCCTGGGCTCGGTGCAGCTCTGAGCAACCCTCCGGAGCCCAGCGCGGCTAAGGCATCGCTCTGGGACCTGTTCTGGGGGCTGGGGTTGGGGGACGCTCGGGCTTCCCCTGCCCCGTGCCTGTGGGGGGGGGAATAATTTTTCCCCCTTTATTCCCCCCCCCAAAATCTAGGCACGTCCTATGGGCCGGTGCGTCCTATAGGGCGAAAAATATGGTAAACAGAACAGGCTCCCACGAGAGGTGGTGGACTCTCCTTCTTTGGAGGTTTTTAAGCAGAGTTTGGAAGGACATCTGTCATGGATGCTTTAGTAGAGATTTCTGGATTGTAGAGGCGTTGGACTAGATGATATTTGGAGAGCCTTACAACTCTACAATTTTATGATTCTATGTGAGCATTGGCTATAACTCTAATAAAGGTAAGAATGTATGTATCCAAAATCTTACTAATGGAGCAATTAATAAACTCATTTAGATAACATATAAGCAGCTATGCTGTGGCATACAAACAATTACAGTGGTACCTCCGGTTGCGGACGGGATCCGTTCTGGAGCTCCGGTCGGATCCCGAGGTTTCTGCAACTGGAGGCACCACTTCTGTGCACACGCACGCTGCGGTAGAGCAATAACGCAGAAATATACTTCCGGGTTTGCCGCTTACGTATCCCAAAGTTTACGTAACTGGAGGAATACATAAGCGGAGGTACGACTGTATACTCTAGCATCACTATTATGCTTTTGTCAACATACCAACACAGAAATTAATATATACATACAGTGCTTTTTTCTGGGGGGATGCAGGGGGATGCATACACCTAAACATTTTGTGAATCTAAATTTGGCCACATTGAGGGGCAGTATTTCAATATGAGTAGGAAAATGAGAGGACCCTAAACAATTTTTTTAGAAAAAAGCACTACACACACACACACACACACACACACACACACACACACACACACTGTAGCCAATACCATTGTACATCATCAAACAAGCTTGCTGGTCAAGAAAAAAATAAAACAAATAGTGAGAGAAATAAAAAAGAAATGCAAGATGGCTTATGAAGGAGAAAAGGGGCAGTACTGTACAGCAAAGGAAAAGGGGAAAAAACCTAAAGTACAGTGACCAGATTAAAAGAAAATATATCATTTACAGTGTCATTCCAAAAATGTAAAAACAAATCACTTCCCAATAATTTTTATTATTATTATGTATAGCATTTCTCTCATATTTATGCTTTACCATTAAAATAGTATTTCAGGTTTTCCTTAACCAATCAGTTACAGTAGGGGGAGTTTTATTTTTCAATTTTTGTGCAATACACTGTTTTGCTGTTGTTAGTAGTGTAGTAATCAGCTGTAAATCGGTATTCATTTACTTCAGAATAAAGAATCAAAAGGAGAGTTATTTTAGGATTTCTTGGAACATCATAGCCTCTACTTGATTCCAGCCCAAATATTTTAATCTGGGCTGTAGGCAAAAAATAAATAAATTCAATGACCACTGATATATATTGGAGAGAATGATATATGTTCCTAAGTGTCAATTTGTGTTACTGATCTTTCTCAGTATTCTTTCATTATGCCAAAATATCACACACTGATGACATTTTCCAGATGACAGAACAAACCTATTTTTAATTCTGAATTAGCGATTAATTTATCAAATAGTGGGTCAAGACAGTTAATAAATGATTGCTTACTTTTTTCTGAAGAGTAAAAGCGGCAAGTCCAAATGTCACCGACGCAGTGGCACCAACTGACCACATAACTGCATCAGCATCAAAGAAACTAAATGCCAAGGAAAGATAACTGTTAATGTGAAACGTGATATGCCTAATTACACCAGTACAGCCAATTCAATTTATTGACCAACTACTTACGCTGCAATTGATCCAAGCAACATACCCTCACAAATTGTCTAAAAATAAAAAATAGAAACAATTATATGCAAGTGGAAACACATTATTATTATAGCATAACATCCTCTCCATTTATTCAGCCTAGGAGGTTCTCCAATAGTGTACAGAATTCAGTGTATTGAATTCCCCTACGTTGCTATTTCCAAATCAACAAACCTAGACACTTAATGGGGGATCCTTATGGGGATGGGGTTGTTATTGTAATAGTTGCTGTAGCAACTTTGTAAAACACATAATGTGGCAACACTGCCACATAAAACTGAAGAGTATAACAAAGGAACTTATAATACTGTGTGGGTTTTGCTACAACTTATCCCAAAACAGTTATCTTAGGTTTCAGTATTGTATTGGTGCTCCTCAGAAACCCTTCACTCCATGCACCAGTTCAAAAAACAACTTTAGTTCCAACTAACCTTACTGTTAACTTCATACAGTAGCACAGTACCCGAGCAATTTCCAGTCCAGAGGGCAATCCCATCTGCAGAAGCCTTGAACTATATCCAGCTGATTTAAACATAATTTACTTCTAAGTACATGTCTTTAGAAGGGAATGTTAGTCTTCTCTGAAAGGTCTTTCTTACTGGGAATTAGGATGCACTCAAGTGGGATTACGTTCTTCCCATTGCTCAAAATCAGAAAATGCTGTCGCACCAAAGGAAGTTGTCTAGTTCTCCTGCCCTGGAATCTATGCTTGCATCTGTCTAAGCATCTGCCTATGCTGCCTAATGCTAACTGTGAATAAGACAAAAACATCACCTCAGCTTTTACTTTTCCCTGGCAAAGGGGCATAGAACCTGACAAATATCTTACCACAGTACTTTGCTAGAGAACCCATATGCAACCCAGTGCAGGGTGACCTAAATACTGTTGAGTACCTGTTGCAATAGTTAGGGAACTAGAAGTTAATGTGAATCACCTGCACCTTAGTCAATGCAGCAAGCAGGCAATCAGCTTTGGCAGAAATTGAATGCTTAAATGGGAGGAACCTGTGTTACTTATATTTGCCTTTGGAAGCCAGATCTAAGGAAACCCTGTGAAGCTTCTGCCACTGGGGAAAAGACTATATGCTTCCGTACGATCCACAGAAGCTAAGGAGAGCTTTTGCTACTGTCTTGATGCTTTCTATGTGTTTGCTCACTAAAACAACAAAATTAAGTAAACACCCTAAAGTTTCCTGGCTGTGCACCTGAAGTACAATCTGACTGCTGGAATAGATTTATGTGCTCCCTATCCTGCAATCAGAGGTGAAATAACATTCATAATGGACAATGAATTTGGGTAACAACCCGCCTGAATACTATGAAATCGTCAAGTTATCTGTGAAAGAAACATCTCCAGCTAGGTGAAAGAAAACTTCTCAAACTTTTGTGCACTGCAAGAACCTGTGCAGCACCAGCACTATCTCAACATTTAAACTGCTGCATAAAGGGACTGAAGAGACTGGCAAAAAGTTGGAGGATTCTTCTCCCCCTTAATTAGGAGACATAGAAAGAAGCACCTTCCTGTCCTGGATTCTATTTTTTAAAAAGTCTTCAAAAATTCTCCAAAAGGACTACCTGTCAAAGAAAGGAATAAAAGTAAAATTATATTACATTTAAAGTATACATTACATTTATTACTGAACTGCCAATCTGTTGGCAGAAAAACAGAATAGCATCTAACTTTGTATCTATCATCCTGCGCAAATCTTAAATCATATTACCTTTTTTTAAAAAAAACAGAGAATTAAGCCCTACAGAAGGTGCATATTCTAGATGTTCCTTAAACCCATGAACTGGGCTCAGTTGGTTAGAGTGTGGTGCTGATAACACCAAGGTGGCAAGTTTGATTCCTGTATGGGATCCTGCAGGGGACTGGACTAGATAATCCTCAGGGTCCCTTCCAACTCTACAATTCTATGACATCCTGATAAAAATAGGAGAGGTAAGGGCAAAAATGAGCTTCATTAAACAATATTGCTGAAATAGGTTCCTCTAAATCTGACCCATTGCTCCATTATCCATCCTCAATATCCTGATGGATACAATAGGCTGTCAATCTGCAAATTGTATATGAAGAAGTCTGGCTAGTTTCAATTGGGAAGGGGAAACCCAAATTTGTGTTTGACCTCTAGCCACAGGGTAAGAATTCATATGAGCCCCTGCGGTACAACTCAAATTCAGGGCACCCTTGGGAAACAACAGACTTTGCCATGTGGGACTACTTTGGCTTTAATGCAGATGCATTCTGAATGGCAGGTTGACAAAACAGCAAGTTAAACTGACAGATCAGAAAGCAAAGCTTCTTCTGTTTAAGTATATCTGCATCAAGCTTAGCAGAGCAGAGGTAGAAAGTTGATGCCCAGTAAAGGTAAAAGGACCCCTGGATGGTTAAGTCCAGTCAAAGGCAACTATAGGGTTGTGGCGCTCATCTCACTTTCAGTCCAAGGGCGTGAGCATTTGTCTGCAGACAGCTTTCTGGGTCATGTGTCCAGCAAGACTAAACTGCTTCTGGCACAACAGAATATTGTGACTGAAACCAGAGCACGTTTACCTTCCCGCCACAGCGGTACCTATTTATCTACTTGCATTGGTGTGCTTTCGAACTCCTAGGTTGGCAGGAGCTGGGACAGAGCAACGAGAGCTCACTCCATCACAGGGATTTGAATCGCCAACCTTCTGATAGGGAAGCCAAGAGGCTCACTGGTGCCCAGTATCAATACATTGGTCTTGGGGTGGTGATTCATCAAAACCCCAAAAAATCTGCCCCAAGGAAGAAGCAGAATTGAACAATAACTACAGGGCTAGAGCTGGTTCAAGCACCTCTTCCTTTTCTGATAAACCCTCCTAATACCTCTGTCCTGCTAATGCCTGGTGGAAACTAAGAACAGGTGTATGCAGAGTATGCAGGAGTCCCGCTGCATACTCTGGTTTGCCCATCTACCAGGTCTTTTGCATACCAGATCCGATGCTGGCACTGCAGCAGTCACTGTGGAGATGTGATCAGGCCTCTGGGAGTCTGGAACCTCTGCCTTCTCCTGCCTGCTCCTCTTTTGCTTCAGCAGGACCATTTAGGCCATGTCTGGGAATGTCACTATTGGACTCAAAATGACCATCATGATCATGTGCGCCAAGTGGATGAGAAGCAGCCAATTGAAAACATCTGTTTTTCACGCTGGCAGTGTACATTCTCATGCTCACAGAGAGGGAGGCACACTGCTTTAGAAGAAAAGGCAGTGTCTCCTTTTTTTGAGGCATTTGACTTATTACCTAATTATGCTTACTATGAAAGGAAGCAATGAGGGACAGAGAAAAAGAGATGGGAAAGGTAAGCAGACAACTGAAAAACAAACAGACTTTCCCCCCTTTTTTTCTTATTTTCCTTTAATAAAAAGGAAATTAACAATAAGAACACCAAATGGGAGATCACCGACAGAAGACGCTGTTTGAACTGGAAGGCCCTGGGGAAATAACACAAGTTGAAAGGCAAAAACCACTTCAGATCAAGGTAGTCCAAATAAATATATTAATTGTGTATATTAAGTAATATTAACTATATTGCAAGCACTTTAATTTACGATGTGGACATTTAATTCAGTGTGTGGCCCATGGGTTCTGTGTCAAAGTACTCTTGCGGCCCACTTGGTCTGAGAAGTTGAACTGCCCTGCAATAGAAGCAGTAGCCAAGGGAACAGGGAATGCTGGGATGGGCTGCTTTGAGTGAAGGCAGAAAACAAAACTGATACTTCAAGGGAGAGGGGCTGGACATCTTCCTTTGGAGTAACAATGTCTCCTGCCTTTGAGCACTAGAAGGAACACAATTGACTTGGATGCATCCTAATTCCCAACAGAGAATCACATTTTTACAGCCCAATGCAATGGAACAGCTGGGCTGCAATATGACTCTAGCCCAGAGCTTTCCCAACTTTTTGAGCCAATGGGCATGTTTAGAAATTTGAGAAAATGATGCAGGGGTGCCAGTCACAAAATGGCTGTGGTGCAGTGCATAGCGTAGCAAAAGGTGGCCATTATATCTGAAAGAGTAGAAAAACAGATAGGCCAACAAAAATGCTGCAGATAAGCCTCACCCAGAAGTCCTCTCCTATCAATGGGGGAAAGACACCTCAGTCACCACCACATTTACGAAGAGAAGCTCCCTCATGCTTTGTGGATTTTTAAAGGGAACATTTGCAGAGAATTTTCATGGGTGCCATAGGAGGTATGTGTGGGCACCCGAGCACCCATGGGCGCCATTTTGGTGAACTTTGTCCTAGAAGGCTGGAGTGCTCACAACAAATGGACAAAGCTGCAAATAAAGTGTACATAATAAACTTGTGCTTCCTCTCTTACACCATACTTCCTACCTCCTTCTTGGTAAGCCAAATTCTAGATTGCACAACATGTAACAGGTTGAGAGAGAGCCTGTCTGGGGCAGCAATGTTACAATTTGTACAATAAACCAGGGTTCTTTGTCCCTGAGTCCCGAGGTGTGGGGGACTTTCATATAACCAACAGGCTTAACTCTAATTAATTCATGAGTCAGTCGAGACCATAGAGTAAGTTGTCCTGCCAGGCTTAGCTAGGTCCTTCTCCATCACCTTGGGAGGAATAGCTATCAAGCCTTTGTTCTTCCCATTCGACCATGTGAACCCTACCAGTAAGGATGTCTAAGCTGAATGCTCCAAGACTTAGGCAAGCAATGTTTGTGTTTCTATACAAATAATTTATAAATATTTACCACTTTAGAATCGAAGTTTTACTACCTTTCTTTTCTGAACGGTGCATGAAAAAGCACACGATTCTGACTTTTGGAAAGTTTGTAAGTACACCATTTTTAACTTACCAAATGTGTGGTTGCTTTCTGGGCTAAGGGAAGTATTGAACTTTGGAAGGGGATATTTTAAAGGTCTAACAGCCTATATTCCCACACTATACTTTGATTTATATTGTGTGATTTTAAATCTCTGCTGGGGCTCTTACCAAAGAGTACTTGCCCCAAACCTGGATCTTGCCATCCAGGGATTTCTCCCTTTTATTATTTACCGTATTTATTATTTTCCCTTTTACCAAATTCAAACAGCAAAATGTTGTTAGACTACAACTGCCATAATCCCTGGCCATTTACTAAACTGGCTGGAAATGATGGGAGCTGTATAATTACTTATGGGGATCCAAGGTTTAAGAACACTGCCCTAAACAGAACACTGCCTTCAAAAAATACTTACAAATATTAACAACATAATGACGTCCAGTGGAAATCGCCTGCGGGCTTGATCACAGCAGGCTATTGTAATAGCCAGCAACATGATTAATGGTCTAAAAACAAAACAAAAGCAAATGTTACAGTTTTGCATGGTAAAATGCTCTAATTGCTACTGAAGAGCTTAAATTAAGTTACAAGAGAAATTAACTTAAAACTGCATATTTTCTTGAAAGCATGTTGATGTACATAGATGTTCAGTCTGTTTGCATACATAATTGATACTACAAATAACATTTTTCCTTGTTTACATACACTGATTTTATAAAACATGTTTGTAAAAAAAAATATACTCTATTGTAATTATTAAGAGATTAGATTTTATTTCATTGGCAGCTACATGCACTATACTTACAACATGGTATAGCAAAACCATGGGCGTCTTCGTACCCATATTTTAAGGTATTTCCTGGCCAAAAAACCAAGCAAAAAGCAGTTACAGAAAGGATCCCAATGCAGAGAACTGGTAGTTTATTATTTATTCTAACACACAATTTCTACACTCACGATATTTCATAACAGCATTTAAAACAAAGCTAAAACATAATATATTTGATATAAGAAATATATCAAATTAGAAGCAACCTTAGTCAATGATATTATAGTCTAAATCAGGCATAGGCAAACTTGGCCCTCCAGATGTTTTGGGACCAGAACTCCCGTTGTCCCTAGCTAACAGGACCAGTGGTCTGGGATGATGGGAGTTGTAGTCCCAAAACATCTGGAGGGCCGGGTTTGCCTATGCCTGGTCTAAATGGTTGTCCTTTCAATGTGACTATTCCATAGGCACTAATTCCTATGAAAGGTTGGGGGCTTTCAATACACAGCTCTCCTGACCTGGGCTCAGGGGTGGCACGTTCCGTTTGACTGCTTGAGACAAAGCAGGAAGTGCCTCTCTGACAGAGGTGGCAGAGGTGAGAGGAATGCCTGCGAGGATGTAGCCTTGGGGGCCTCCACCAGCTGAGGCAGCTGCTTCACTGGACCTCGGGGGGGGGGGAGGCTGAATGATACACATTTTCTTTTTGTGAGATGTTATGGCTGGAGACACTCAGCACTAATATATTGTTACATGCCACCCCAATCTCCACAGCAGTGTGAGATTCCAGGGGTTCCTAGCACACTTTACCCAGGGTCCGTGTTTCCTTTTGGAAATGAGGCACAATGGAGACTGTGGTGTCTTTATGATATAGGATTTATTCACACACATTTGCAACCTGACCCTATGATGGAGGGGTTCCCAGCATTAGCACTCCCAAAGGTTCTTGCTTTTCCCATAACTGCAGCAGCCTTGTATTTAAACAGACATGGCTCTAACTCTCAGCAGCTTGCTGTGTTGAACAGACTGCAATTTTTCTCTCCTAGGTCAAATTCCAGCCACTCCAATCCTAAACTCTACTCTCTATTGCCTTCCAAAATGAAGTCTGAGCAGAGGGAGGGCCTTACCATCTGGCACAGCCTTTGCCTTCCTAATGACTTTCCTAATGGCTCATTACCGTCCCTTTGATTTTGGTTAATTGCTCATCTCCCAGGCAATTTCCTGAATTTAGGAAGGTGTTTTGGCCTGTATTTTAAGATTTTATTAATCCTGTGTCTGGCAACTTTAACACTCTGTGCACTGATTATATTCTAACACCTATTAGGAATTTTGGCACCCACAATTCATAACAATATATTTTATTAGAAAACTGATACACTGCTTTCTTCAAAGAAAGCAGTAACTCCTGTAAATATCCCTGTTAATAAAAAGATGTCACAACACTTTATTGGTTAACCACAGTGCAGGAGAACGAGGGGGGCGGGCTTTATGAAATCCATAAGTTCAGCCCTTTAGCCAAACCCCTCTAGCTCCCCTGTAATTCAAGAACTAAACATGGCTGGATCTGGACAGCCAGCCAAACAAAGGAATACAGAACCGGAGAGCAGGCTGCCCTTCTCAGCCACAGTCACAGAAAGATCTGACAAACAGATCCAGGCAGCTGTGTGAGGTGAGATGGGACTGAACAGAAGTAGATGGTAAAATCATGGCTGCCATGTAGCCTCTTAACATAATAGCTGGGGGCATCATAAAAGGTATGGAATACCTCCCCCCCCCCAATAGAAGCAGTGGTTAAGATACCAAGTTTTGCCACAATAGAACAAACAGGCAGCTCACCATGTTGCATCTTAAATTAATCGAAACTGTGATTACTTAGCTATACTTACCAGTAGACGAACGTGCAAATTATACCAAGGGTCAAGCCCAGCTGAAGTGTAGACATAAGATATAATTTCCTGTAGAAAACTAGGGAAATGGTACAGATTATATGGGGTGGGGAAAAGAATGGATTAAGCCATGGGTGTAGCCAGGATTTTTGTTAGACTTTGTTGGGGGGGGGCAGAACCGACGTGATTGGTCAGTTAGTTTAGTACTGTATTTATATTGTTTTAATTGATTGGGGGGGGGAGCAGCTGCCCCCTGCCCCCCCCGGCTACGCCCATGGATTAACCTAATCTGGTTTTGATAAGGAAGGAACCCAGAAGACAATGGAGCTATTTTAATGGCTTGTCTGGCTGTTTTTAAATATTTTATTAACATTTGCATGCTTTCCCATTACTTCTCAATAAGTATCTGAAAGATTTTCAAAACTCCAAAACAAGTATTTATTTAGTTTTTTAAAAATCCCAGATATTAAAAACACTACTCCAAGGAGACCAAAGCCAAACTTTCTGTGTATTTTACTAAGTTAAGGAGTCTGTATGCTTCTGGAATTATACATGCAGTATTAATCATTTGTGAATGGGCAACAATTACAACTAAATGTAGCAGTCAAACCCAGGATTAACTACCCATGTGCTGAACATGGACTCAAGCCCTTTCTACCTATTGGAATAAATAGAGTGCATCTGTGATTTTCCATGGTTCTAAGACGCTTTCACATATATGTAGTAGTACTCTTGAACAGTGTGGATCAAATGTTTCCTGCTGTGCCACCACCTTTCACCCTTACCTCATCAAAATGAAGACATTATATACTGTATAATGCCGAATCATAGAACTGTAGAGTTGGCAGGGATCCTGAGGATAATCTAACCCAACCCCTTGCAATGCAGGAATATGCAGCTGTCTCATACAAATATATTGTATTAAAGAGAGCAATCCAAAATCCCAGCCAGGAACAGCAGATCAACAGCTGCATCCAAAGTATTGCCACTTGTTGGGAATGGAAAGGGTGGGAGGGGGCAGTGATTGCCTACTTTTGCAGGCTGCAAACAAGGCCCCTTTCTGGGAAATGGACTAGCTTTAGAGGCAGTAGCCCGATCAACCGTTCCTATAACACCCTGTCTGGGGGGCTTATCATAGAATTGTAGAGTTGGTAAGGACCCTGTGGGTCATTTAGTGCAACGCTGTGGGTTAAACCACAGAGCCTAGGACTTGCTGATCAGAAAGTCGGCGGTTCGAATCCCCGCAACAGGGTGAGCTCCCGTTGTTCGGTCCCTGCTCCTGCCAACCTAGCAGTTCGAAAGCACAAAGTGCAAGTAGATAAATAGGTACCGCTCCAGCGGGAAGGTAAACGGCATTTCCGTGTGCTGCTCTGGTTCACCAGAAGGGGCTTAGTCATGCTGGCCACATGACCCGGAAGCTGTCTGCGGACAAACGCCAGCTCCCTCGGCCAATAAAGTGAGATGAGCGCCGCAACCCCAGAGTCGGTCACAACTGGACCTAATGGTCAGGGGTCCCTTTACCTTTACCTTACATGCAATGCAGGAATCTAAACTAAAGCAAAATGATGCAGACCTTATCCTAAGCCAGTGCAGATCAGGGGTTAGCATGACTGTTCTTACCTTTAAAAAAAATCTATTCCAAAAGAATCGGTTCCTCAGCATCAACTATAATGTACCAGCCATTGGTCTTGACCACTTCAAGTTAAATTTTCAACTAAAATTCCCATTATGCAAATTGCATTGAAATAGTAATATTCAAAGTATTTTTTCCAGTACAATAAAAACCTACACAGGTCTGTTATCTGTTTAAGAATCTCCTGTTAAAGGGCCTAATCCTTTCCATTTCTAACACATCACTGCAGTTTAGCATCCTTATTGTTTTTTAATTGTTCAGTTAAGTTTACCAAAATCTATTATTGAAATATCTATTACCTTAGAATGCCAATTCTAATCTAAAGGGGAGAAAGGCAAAAGGGATCTATTATTAGAATTACATATATTCTATGCCTGACCAACAATGCAAGCAATTACTTTGCACTCCTTCCTGTACTCTCTCAGCGTAAGCCCTTGGACAGAAACTGTTGTCACTTACCTGTGCAGACAGCTTTGTCAGAAAATGGACCTTCTTCCTCAACGGCTGTCATGGGTCGCCGTCTTTTATGTGATGACCGTGCACCTCTCGGACGCCTGTGTTGTGACCGAGATGATTTTGCTCTTCTTACTTTTGCTGGATGCTCCTCGAGAACAGGGGAAGGTTCTTCAACAGTACTTTCCTGATTACTAGAAGGTGGAGGTTCTGTTTCTGCAAGAAGTATTACTGAGTTTGTAACTTGTGAAGAATCTTCACCAGAATGTTGGTATTTGAGGCATAATATGTCTCCACAAAAAGCTTACTGGTAGATTATTCTCCATCTTGGATAAATGTATTCGAGTTACACCTTCAGATTCATACCAAGAAACCTTCTAGTCAGTGGTTTTTGCAGGTGAAGCACAATGCCAAGCTCGTTTACATTGAATTAAAGGGGGCTTGTTCTCTAGTAAATGTGTTGAGGATGATAGTCTTAAAAATAGAAGAAAGCTGTAGAAAAGCACCGGGAAATAGTGGCCTTCCAGATGTTTGACTCCCATTGGCCATTTTGGCTGGGTGTTGGAGTCCAACAATGTCTGGAGGGTCACAAATTCCTCACCTGCTTTAGAACAAAGTGGTGACGTAGGGGGTGACAACTTTCCTTTATATTATTGTTAAAATACCAGCCCCACTGAGAGGACTACCATAAAAGGAAAATACTGTTGAACAAAACGTATCATATCCTTCATTTTTAGTGCACTCATATTGTTTTGTGGACCACCTAGAGGACTTTGTTGAATAAACCAACTATGAACTTAGAGAACAGTGGCTAGAAGTACTTCCTTGTTGATCAGGCAAGAACAAAGGGCCAGGTTCCTGATATTTATTTCTTACCTAACCATTTGAATGTGCTTGCCTATCAAAAAGCTCAACCACAAACACCACTCCCTGCTGCCTGAAAGTGTCTGCAAGCCCTGTGTGCATTTAGCTCCATAGGGCTCATCACCTAGAGTCTATCCTCAGTTCCTGATATATGCCTGGTATATTCCAGGTCAGCAACCTCTGACATCTGCCCATAACACTATAGTGGTACCTCGGGTTAAGAACTTAATTTGTTCTGGAGGTCCGTTCTTAACCTGAAACTGTTCTTAACCTGAGGTACCACTTTAGCTAATGGGGACACTCGCTGCCGCCATGCCGCTACCGCACGATCTCTGTTCTCATCCTGAAGCAAAGTTCTTAACCCGAGGTACTATTTCTGGGTTAGTGGAGTCTGTAACCTGAAGCGTATGTAACCTGAAGCGTATGTAACCTGAGATACCACTGCATATATAAGACTCCTACTCCTTTCACCACAATACCTTGCAGACAGGTATTAGGATAGTAGTGGGAAGACGGCCAGCTATCAAAGCTGTTCACCTCTCAAGGAGCTAACCCGGCTTTTCCATGCTGTGTTTGCCCTCAGGCTGCATTGGCTGTCATGGTTCAGCCAAGTCAGGTCCTTCTCCTACAGCTGCCCAAAATCTGTGGGACAGTCTGGAACTCAGCCCATATGATCCTCTTTATAGGTGTTTCCACAGCCCAAGGGTGTATAGCAAGTTATTAAAAGAGCCTCCCTTTCTCTCAGTGGGTCACAGTATTCTACTATTATATATATATAATATTATATATATATATAATAAAGTGACAAAAATTAAGAAACTATGCACTGCTTATATCTTGTTCTAAAGGAGATACTCCAAGGAAGATGGGGGAAAAAATCCCCAAGTCAATCTGGAAAGCATGAAAAAAAAAATCAATCCTGGCTTTCCATAGCATGACCAACTATAAACTGAGATAATCCTGAAACAAAGGAGGGTAGGCTTCATCACCTGCCTGCACAGAATGCAGCCAACCTGATTTGGGAGAAGCCATCTAGAGGCATCCCAGTCCCACAAACCTCACTGTCAAATCTCGTAAGGGCTGGAAATCCAGATCTCACAAGATCTTGGGCTCATGCTCTTGTGACTCCCATGACTGCGGAGACTGGCTATGACATCTATGAAGATCTCCCAGAAACATGGCTAACTGGGAGGGAGGGACTGTCAGCCATCTCCTCCAGACTTTCTTACATATTTCCCTTATCACTACTATTAGGAGACTTACCCATTTTTGCACTTTAGATCGTAACACCCTTGTGCAATAGCCTTGTGTAACCACTTCTCCTTCAGAGGGCTTCTGAAGCTAAGGGATTGAGGTAATGAAGAAGAATAAAACTTTTTATTGAGTTAAAAATATGTTCTCTATTTACATAAACAGTTCCATAAAACTATATTTCTATAGTTAGTTTTTTTAGGATTTCCTATGGAGCCCCTGCATTAAAACTGATCTAAAATGGCTCTCCAGGGAATATCCTTCTTTGTCATCTAAAACTTATCTAAATCCGAATCCAAATAGTTAGAGAAGAGACGGATACAAAATATGGCAACTTGTCATTAGAGGTAAAGGTACCACCACTGTTAAGTAGTTTACTTTCTAACAATGAACAAAAGGGAAGAAAAAAGCTCTGAAGGAAAGGGGTGACATAACTGGGCTCCTGAGCCCCACAGGGGTGCCGCAGAAAGACTGTAGTTGGTCAAGGAAGCTGTGGACTCAAAAAGGTTGAAAACCTCTGCTTTAATGGACTGGCACTATCAAAAGGTAAGGCAGCATTACCTACCAAAGATATAAACTAATACTCTGTGATAACTTAGTAAGGACACTATGGCAACAAGGCATCCAGAAGTTTCAAGAAACAGAATTCTAAAAGTGACAGTTGGCAAAAGAGAGCTCAAGAGGATAGCACAAAAATAGATGAGAGGGGGACAAGACTGGCCCCTTTCACCACTTGCTTTGGCCATACCCCTGTGACCCCATGTTAATTCATATTTTTTTAATTCAAAACATCCCCCTCATCCAAATGAGCTCTAAGGCAATTTACAATAGGCATTGGAGTGGGGAAACTGTCTCTAATTTTTTCAGTTGTCTACATTAATGTACAGAGTATGGGAAACAAGAAAGGCAAATGTGAGCTCTTAATACACGATCTAACAGGCATTATGGAAACCTGGTGGGGTAAGACTCATGACTGGAATATAGAAACTGAAGGGTATAACCTATTCAAAAGGAATAGACCAAAAGGAAAGGGAAGGGTATGTACACTTGTGAAGAGATACATAACTTAGAGCATGGAAGGCAGATTGAGAGTATAAGGGTAAAAATGATAGAACACCAGTGACCTTACTGTGTGTGTCTGCTATAGACCTCCAGGCCAGACTGAAGGCTTGGATGATACCTTCCTAGAGTAGATTACCAAGCATTCAAAAAAGGAGAGATATAGTAGTCATGGGAGACTTCAACTTCCCTGATACCTGTTGGAACTCAAGCTCTGCCAAGAATGTAAGGTCCAACAAGTTCCTCCATTGCCTCACTGATAATTTGATGTCCCAGAAGGTGGAAGAAGTAACAAGCATATCATCTATCTTGGACCAGGTCCTTACCACCAGGGATGAACTGATTGCTGAAGTAGAAGTACTGGGAACCTTGGGAGGAAGTAATCACAGGTTTCATTATACAGAGGCAATGGAAAGCTGAGTGTAGTCAGACTTGCACTCAGGACTTTAAGAAGGCTGATTTCAAAATGTTTAAGGCACTACTGGGTGAGATTCCATGGTCAGAAATACTCAAAGAGAAGGAAATCCAAAATGGATGGGAGTTTCTTAAAGGTGAAATATTGAAGGCACAAATGCAGACAATTCCAACAAGAAATAAAAGTGGGAGGCAACTAAAGAAACCAGTGTGGCTGCATAAGGAGCTTGCAGATGAGCTGAAATTTAAGGTCATCATGTAAAAGGAAAAGGGGGAAATCATGAAGGAAGAGTATACATGAGCAGCCAACAGCTGCAGGAGGAAAGGCAGGCAGGCTAAAGCTCAGAATGAGCTCAGGCTTACAAGAGAGGTTAAAAACAATTTTTAAAAATGGTTTCTTCAGCTATGCTCAAAGCAAGAGGCAGAAGAAGCACGTACTAGGTCCTCTGCATGGAGAAGACAGAGAAATGCTATTAGATGACAGAGAGGAGGAACTGCCCAACACCTACTTTGTCTCTGTCTTCACCCAAAAGGAAAGCAGTGCCCAACCTGATAACAGAATAAACAATGCAAGGAGGGAGCTGCAGCCCAAGATAGGAAAAGAGGTGGTAAGGGAACACCTAGCTACCTTTTAGTGAGCATGTTATTGATACACATTCCAGATGACTTACTTCATTTTAAGTAACTATTATTTTTTGTTTCATTTTATGTACTTTATTACTTCCCTTCATACTCTTTTTGTGGGTGAATTTATAGTTTATGAAAAATATTGATTGACAACCTTGGATTCTGAAGGTCATTACTGAGCTATACAACAGTACAAGTTTTCAGTTCTGTCCTTAAAGCAGAGATACCATAGGTGCCAGAGGGTGGGGTATTATTGGTTGTGACGGTATCTTCCTTATTTCAGTTTTGTAGGTTGCTTTATACATTTTCACTGCAGTCCTTGTGCAGTGAACCTTTGGGTCCTTGTGATGGTATGGTAGGAGGTCCAGGAGACCTCTAATTCAGAGTGAACACTATTAGAAGGCAATTAACTGGTTGCTGTTAGTTTTAGTGATTAGTAATGTTGCTTTTAGTTCTGTGTAACATGTATTTTATATTGTAAACTGCTGTTTATTACAAAAGAGGAATGGAGCCTACAAACATAAATCCCCATGTTTTATACACACCCACCCACCCACCAGCAAAATCTTGTCCTTAACTTTCTTCAGCTGCTTTCTTGTGATAGGTACAAGTTTCCCTAAGAAATTTTTAGAAATACAGCTATAGCCTTCTATGCATCCTACCCACCAGCCACTTAATAAACTGACTGGGGGGGTGCATTTCTGAGTAAACAAGTCCAGGATACAGGTGGCCCATAAATTTAGTATAATTTCACCTCCTGCTTTTCGAGGCCGGCCTTTATCACATCCCTCTCCCGCTGTTGAGCATTTTTAATATACTGCTCCAACTGTATGCATACTATATTATTTGCCCCCTACTTTATAACGTCCCTAGGCTAGACGAGGTTAGCCGGTTATCCTTGGGCCCGAGAAAGAGAAAGGGGTGGTCTAGTGTCTGCTCGGCTGACTACAGCCGACCTCAAGGGTCACTCAAGGCATTGGGGCTCCCGAGGAGGACCACGATATACCGCCCGTGTGTTCCCCGCAAAACCGGCCACCTCGCCCTGGGTCTCCAGGCGGCCTGAGGGCGGGAAGCCCCGGCTTTCCTCGTTTGTCTCTCCCCCTCAGGCCATGCAGCCTAGTGGGCAGCCAGCAGAGGGCAGAGGCCCCTCTTTTGCGGCGCTTCCCTTCCCGGCCGCTCTGCTCTCCCCCCCGCCGCTTCCTCAGCCGCTCCGCTTCCACGCACAACATCCGTCGTGGCGAGCGGGCTCGCAGCCGGAGGCCGAGCGAGCGAGCGGTCCCCCGGCGCCAAGATGCCGCTGGGCCTGAAGCCGACGTGCAGCGTGTGCCGCACCACCTCCTCGTCCATGTGGAAGAAAGGCGGCCAGGGCGAGATCCTTTGCAACAACTGCACGGGCCGCCCGGGGCCTCCCGGGTCCGCCGGAGCCGCCTACGCCACCACCTCGGCGGCTGCGCAGCACAGCAACGGCGGCGGAGGGAGCGGCGGCGGGAAGCAGGTGGGGCCAGTTTCGGGCTGCGGCGGGTCCCTTGAGCGCTCTTGGGGAGCAGGGCCCGCCGCTGGAGCAAGTGGGCCTCCTCGGTCGCCCTTCCTGCGCTGGCGCGGCCAAGCCACCCTCCCCAGAAGAGGCCATTGAACAAAAGGAGGGAGGGCTCAGTCTAAAGAGCATCCCCACTGAAGCAGGGGGTTGGACTAGATGACCCCCGTGGTCCCTCCCAGCGCTACAATTATAGGTCTAGGTCAGCTGTGCGACATCGGACCTCTGTGGGTCACGTCGCGTTTTTTTCGTTATGCTTCAGATCTATTTTCCGTACTTCCCGGTGCCGCCCAGCTCTTCAAGTTAATAGGCATTGCAAGGATAAAAGCTCAACAACTTTCAACCTTACGGTGCACATTCAAACTTAACCTGATCCGAGTTGTGCCTCTAACTCAGGGGTGGGGTTTCCCTTCTTGGGCAGCCTTCCAAGGGGTTACATGCCAGTGGCGGGTGCAGGCAAAAGTGGGTGGTGCAACTAGTGCGCATGCTACCTTGAGAGAGAGAGAGTGTATGTATATGTGTATGTGTATGTGTGTGTGTGATTTATATTAAGGTAACTGCGTAGGTGAGTATAATACATGAGCTAAGGTATATGTTGGGATTGGAAATGTGTTTGGGTTGTTGGAAGTGAATGGTGATTAGATAAGAGTTTGAATGCTGTTGGGAGGCAGCTGAGAAGTGAGTTGGAAGTGGGTGGTTAATTGGAGTGAGAGTTGGAAATGGAGAGTTTTGATGGTAGCAGGGTTGGTTTACTAGAGCAGGATCAATATTGTTAACTAGCTACGTTTTTATATGAGAAAATAGTAACAAATGATACCAAACCGATACCATATGCTTCTGAACCCTGTGATCATCAAACCCTTGTTTTTTAATAAGCGCCGTATTGCACCACATGCCTCTTGACTGGTTATGTCAGAGATTAGAACTATTCATAATATTGTGTCTGGTGTGGAAACAAGAAGGAAAATTAAGAAATACCTATCAGAAACCCAGTTTTCTTACAAAGAATGGTGCGGTGGTACAGGCGAGCTGAGGGGAGTGCCAGAACACCACATAGCTTAGGCATGACACTAGCCTACTCTCAGATAATTCTATATTGGTTTGCAGCCTTCGGCTGAGATCCTGGGCTCACTTATCTGGGAATAAGTCCCATTGAATATAGTGGGAATTTTGAGTAAACATGCATAGGACTGCGCTGTAAATTCTGCTATGATTTGAAATTATTTCTGAGTTGCTGAAACTCTCTAGATTGATACCCATTCTTTCATTGTATACTGTGTTAGTTTTATGATGTTAGCCGCCCTGAGCCCGGCTCCGGCTGGGGAGGATGGGGTACAAATAAAATTATTATTATTATTAGCTGCCCTGCAGAAATTTTTTTGAACAACAGTGTTTAAGCACTTGAAACAAATAAAAATCTTTCTGTTGAAATTAGCTGCATGTACTTTTTTTAGTAAATGTGTTTAGAATAGGTGTTTCATCTCTTTCTGGCTGGGGAAAGTTGGTCCTACTGTGTCCCCCTGCCCTATGAATAACTATATATATATATATATATATATATATATATATATATATATATGTCTTGTTGTATATTTGATCATGTATATACTAATGAATTGATACTATTTCTTACTTTTGTACACTAGAGTAAGCAAGAAATTCACAGAAGATCTGCTCGATTAAGAAACACAAAATACAAGTCTGCTCCAGCTGCTGAAAAGAAAGTTTCCACTAAAGGAAAAGGGAGAAGGCATATTTTTAAGTTGAAAAATGTAAGGTGATTATGGACTCCAGCTACAGTTGAGCACTTTCTAAATTAAAGCAGTGTGGCAGGTGCTGTACTAAAAATAGTAAGGTTTACAAAAGGCTGCACCAAATATAAATATTTTCCTACATGCTTATCAAATTATATACAACTTTGCTACATTAGTATTGCTTTCCTGAAGAACCATGAGTATTCATCACATAAGACTATGCATATTATTGCATTGAAATAGATGTATTTAGTATGCTTCAGCTCATACTTGTTGAGCATAATGTGCGAAATGACTCTTGAGCAATGTCTTAAGAGACTTTTTCATTTGTGTATAATATCAATATTCTATGCATTTCTGAATGTGAAATCCTTCTTGGTTAAAACATTTAACAAATATACGGTAGATGTATTTTGTCAAAGCTTACTGGTACTGAAGCTATTAATTTCTTGATGTTTTCATATATAGTGGTCCAAAGATTATCAATTTTTCATCCAAATCTCATTTACAAAAAATGCATTATATTTTTATTTTGACACTGTTACGTTATTTGTGCAGTTTAATCATTATAACCTTCCTTTTTCAGCCCATCAAAGCTCCAGAGTCTGTAGCTACCATTATTACAGCAGAATCTATCTTCCATAAGGTATGTTATTAGAAGTTTATGAACATAGAAGTGTTTCAAAAGTTAATAAATCTTTAAATCTTTAAATAAATCTTTAAATCTTTAAATAAATCTGCACTGTAATTTGCATTTTTCCTGTACATGGTTACTGAAGTTCCTAAATGCATAACTTGCTAAGGATGCTAGCATGTTCATGACTGAACTGAGACTTTCTGGTGTAGTTCATACTCTTCAAGAGCAAAGTAGTTGATATTTTCAAATTGAAAAACTCCATTAGTTACTATCAGATCGTTTGCTATGACATAGCTTGAAACTGTTATATATTTATTTATGTTACTGTATTGAAACTCTAACTTACTTATTTGGAGCAGCTTGACAGCCATTTTATCAATATCCTTATCTGTATCTAAAAAGATATGAAAACACTGTTTTTATTTATTTTAACATATTTATGTGCTTTTAAACCACATTAAATCAGCATTATTGGCATAGAAGTGCAGACTAAAACTCTGAACAGCCATATTTTAGGGGAAGGACAAAAATGATGCAGGCACGTTGTTTCAATCCTGTTTGTTGTCAGGGAACACTGAAATTGCCCTTAAACTTAGTACTGTGGCCTGACTGAAGGGAAAATGCAAACATGGCTTTCTGCAACTGAAACATGGAGGAAACGGATAATGTACATAGACCAGCTGGGGACCAACAAGGGAAGAAGGATAAGAGCCTGGGGAGCGGTGGTGGGACAAAAATGAGGGAGAAGACTGGGAAGAGGAGGGGTTGGAAGCTGAGGAGGTAACAGGGCTTTGTGAGCTGGGAGAACCTGTGGCAGAGAGAAGTTCAGAATCCGAGTCAGAGGCTGAAGCCGAAGCTGGCAAGTGGGAGGATGGAGGCCAATAGAGATGAGGCAGGCTGGTGAAGGGTCAAGGGTGTGCCCCCATCCTGCTGCAACAAGCTCCCCGTCTCCTATCTCCCAGAACTAGAAGAGGGCTGAAACAGGCAGAGCGGTGACAGACTTCACAGAGGTGTAGACTCCAATTGCTTGGGAAAAGCCCTGGAGAGGAGGGGACTTAGATGGTTGTGGGGAGGTAGGGACTTCCAGTCTTGGCAACTGATTTAATGGGGTAGGACCTACCGGGGATGAGCTGTTGTACTTGTTAGGCCTGACACTCAACCAAGTCTGTGAAGATACTGTTTTTGTTAATAACGAGTTATCTCCGGTGTGACTACTGGCCAGCTCACTCTGTGACACCAAAGCAGAAACTATTATCAGTTTAGCTTTTTAAAAAAATTAATTCTAATGATCTATATCTTTTCTAGGGAGTTTACTATCAGATTGGAGATGTTGTTTCAGTGATTGATGAGCAGGATGGTAAAACATACTATGCTCAGATTAGAGGGTTTATTCAAGACCAATACTGCGAAAAAAGTGCAGCTTTAACATGGCTCATTCCTACTGCAGCTAGCCCCAAAGACTGTTTTGACCCTGCAACTTACATAATAGGTAAGTTCCAAGGCCCAAAATGTTAAAATTCTACCTGTCCTGACAAAGCAGAAAGTGCTACATGTGATATAACTCCACAGTGCTAGATTTCTTTTTATCCTGTAGTACAAGCTAGCTAAGCAGCGTTGCCTTTAGACTTGCTCATGAATTGCAGTTCTGGCAGAGATGTATATTTGTGTTGGAAATGAAGTTCAGAGTTGTATATTTGACAGCAACATGTTCTCCTTGGAAGCGTGCTGATGTTGGAGTGTCTTCCTCAGTTTAAATCAGTAGTACCACCAGATAAAACTGTCTCCTAGCTACTTTCGGCGGACAGAAGTTGCTATGGGCACACAAGGTCCTCTACACATGTGAACCTTCTCTTCTTAGGCCCAAAGAAACTGGGCTGGAGGGCAACATGCTTGCTACAGAGATGCAGCATGCTGAATGCATGTCCCTCTTTCATCATCAATAGTATGGTTACACAGCCTCAATCTGTGCAAGTCCTTCCTTTCCTCTGCTGTTTGTTAGTAGTGTTGGTATTGATCTGAAACCAGCTGAAATTATTTCCTAGGAGGAGCGAGATACCAGGTATCCTTGTGTTGCTGCATTTTATACAATTCTGTGTTTTGCCCTTACTTTGGAGGATGGAGGACTTCATATTAGATTCTCCCATCTAATGTCTTTTGGAGAACACTGCAGGCCTAGCTTGCATAGCTTTATTTCCTGCATAGAGCTATATCCATGCTGGGGAAAGTACCTGTCTTGCTAGTGATACTTTAGGAGAAATGTGTCAATAGCCAACTGGATGTACCATAAAGCTCCAAGTGGGGGAATAACCAACTAACTTTTTCATGTTTTTTATTTAAGGGCCAGAAGAAGATCTTCCAAGAAAAATTGAGTACTTAGAGTTTGTTTGTCATGCGCCTTCGGAATATTTCAAGTCTCAGTCATCTCCTTTCCCTACCATTCCTACTAGACCAGAAAAAGGTTATATCTGGACTCACGTTGGACCTACCCCAGCAATTTCTATCAAGGAAACTGTTGCCAGCAGCTTGTAGTGTGTCTTGCTCTTGAGAGACTCCTTTTTATGTATATTAATTTTCACAAATGTTTATGTTTTAGTATATCCAGCTAGGCCTATGAGTGACTTTTATTTATTATTTAAATTTGGGTGCCTTTTTCAAAATCAAAATTTCTTCACGTTATTTGAAACTTGTTTTTCTTCTCCTCTGTCAAAAGTAACTTCTCACATGCTTGTTGAGTCTAGTGAGAAGCTGTACATTTTGTATTTGTTAGTATTGCTTTATACAAAAATAAAGTTATTGACTACCTTTCTTCACAAAAAAAGCCTGTTGTTACTGAAAAACTTGTGTATCTATGTGTTCATTTACAAAAACCATTGCATCTAGTAAATAGAACTTAAGTTCAGTTACTGTCGTGATGGGAAGGCATAATTGCAGGTGTTCATTTCCTCCCCACTCCAAATTACTATATGCCAGGGATGGGGAACTTGCAGTTGTTATAGTACAACATACATGGAGTCCTACTCCCATCTGCCGCAACCAGCATGGCCAGTGGTCAGGGCTAATGGGAGTTTTAGTTCAACACCATCTGGATTGTCGCAAGATCTCTATCCTTGTTCTTTGCCCAAATGAACAAATTTTACTACAGGGTTATGCTGTTAATTTTCTGAAACTACAAAAGTTTCAACTGAGCAGACTTTTAAATAGCTGCTTGCCAAAGGTTCATAAGAACTGTCTTACTGTGTACCAGGTAAGATGTAAAGGGAGTAACAATATAGTGATCCACACAATTCTTGGCTTCTCAGTAATACCATCAAGCATGGTATCCTTTTTACACCCACTAGTTAGTGTAGGAACTGGTGGCACCATGCTTCAAGTGAGTCCATTACTATGTAGCTGAGCAGGCCATTTCAGAACATAGTTTGGGAGCGGGGGACTAGTGCCCCATAATACTTGCACTTTCATGCTTAGCAATTCTATCTTTGGGGGGGGGGCTTCAACACCTACCCAAGGAAGCTACTGCATGCAATGTACTGATGACACCTAGCTCTACTTTCCCTTTCAATAACATAAAACGGTGGAAAATGTCATGTCTAAAGTCCATATTACATCACTTTAGAGTGTATGTGGAAGATGATTGATAAATAACAATAAACTGAACCACAATCCAAACAAAATAGGAATTCGGTTGATAACTGATCCATCTGGAAATGGATGTGGTTTTACCTGTTCTAGGCAAGTGGTACTCCCTCTTAAGTATCAGGTTTGCAGCCTGTATTTGCTGTTAGATCCGGCGCAAGCTCTAGGCATCGATGCATTACTTCCTTAAAATTTCAGGCTCATTTCCCAACTGCAGTTGGGATCTACCTTTCCTCTATCCAAGGTGTAACACCTACAGAAAAAATAGGCAAGGTACACTTATTGCTACACTGCCCTAGAACCAAAGTAAATTCTGCTCTTGTCCTTGCACAGCTGAAGTAGAACCAACATTGGGCAACAGCAGTTGTGGCTTCAGGTACTAACCAAAATCCTAGTTCTATTCTGGCCTGTAATTTAATTTTAAACTGCAGCAATAAAAAATCCAGGATCGTCTTTTATATAATCACAATGATTTAAAAAGCTAGTAGCAGTGAAAGCAGCCCACCTCATCAGTGACAACGTGTGTAAACTGTATTGGATCTTAAATTACACAAATATCCTCGCTCCTTTCCCAGTCAGTACAACCAAGCATATGTTTTTTAAAAAATATTTATGTTAAGAGTGCAAAACTGATCAGAGAGTGCAATGATTTTGCAAGAATGATATGCAACAGCAAAATGTACAAATAAACCCTTTTCAGCAACAGAATGAAAACAAGATTTAGACACTTTCTTAGAAAGCAGTTACAGTGATAACACCCATATAGAAAACCCAAGCTTCTTTGTTTTAGATTACTTCCTGTGCATTATAAAAACAGTCTGCAAGTTGGCAACTAGTTATCAACAGCCAATTATCAACTGAGTCAACATTTTCTAATGTAGTTACATACAAGGTATATAGCTTATGTCTCAGTGGACCAATGTTTAGAATCAGAGAATTGTAGAGTTGGGATCCTGGAGATCATCTAAGTCCAGCTCCCTGCAATGCTGGAATATGCAACCATTCCATACAGTGATTGAACATACAACCTTGGTGTTATCAGCGCCACACTCTAACCAAGTGAGCTATCCATTGCCCTGTATGAACCAAGAGATATATGCGCAAGATAATGTGCAAGATTCAGCTCTATTCTGCAGATTGTCCATGTTCAAAGCATCAGTCACATGCTTGACCTGAATATGAATGAAATTCAAATACTTGAAAATAAGATGGTGGCGTGACCTAATTTGAATTCTATAAAGGAGGAGGAGGAGGAGGAGTGTGGCCTAGTTTCAACTCTGTGCATATAGTTTAAGCATGGTCAATATTACAGTATCCTGGGGACAAATGGGAGGTGCTGAACCTCTCCCTCCTCCTTCCCTTGTACCTTTCCCACCTATTTTTGTCCTAACAGGGGTTACCTTTAGCCTTGAAATTCCTCTACGGAAAAACAGCTGGGAAGAAGTCACTGTTGCATCTAATTTGGCCCATAGTGTTCTGAGGAACAGAACTAAGTATTCCAATGAGGAGAATATAGGACAGAAAGTCTGCCAGGTTGCAAATAAGCAGAATCTCCATAGTCAAATTAGTAACCATAGGTTACAACAAAATGTTAATGCCTGCCTGCCATACTAAACAAAACAAAGGGGAGTCAGAGTTACAGTAAATATAAATATGCCATGCTTTGTTTTTGCATTCAGGTTCTTAGAAGACAGCTATTTTCTTCAAGTGTGAATATCCTTCTGAGACATCATCCACTGATGTATTTATGTAGTTGGCTGAAGTTTCATCATCTAATTCAATATGCTCCTTTTCTTCATGAGATGAAGCTATAGGTTCATCTATTTTATCACTTAGCATTTGCTGAAGTCTCTGAATACCTACAAAAAGGAAGCAACGTAAACATTTTAAAGGTGTAAAATATTTCCTAAATGTCTGCTTGTATGCAGTACAGAACATATTGTAAGGCTGTATACAGTGGTACCTCGCAAGACGAATGCCTCGCAAGACGAAAAACGCGCAAGACAAAAGAGTTTTCCGTTTTTTTGAGTCGTTCCGCAAGACGAATTTCCCTATGGGCTTGCTTTGCAAGACGAAACGTCTTGCGAGTTCTTGCGAGTTTGTTTCCTTTTTCTTAAAGCCGCTTATAGCCGCTAAGCCGTTAATAGCTGCTAAGCCGCTAATAGCCATGCTTCGCAAGACGAAAAAACCGCAAGACGAAGAGACTCGCGGAACGGATTAATTTCGTCTTGCGAGGCACCACTGTATATTCCTTGATGGCTTGAAAGTCTATGGCAGTGCATATAGCTGAGTGAAGGATGAGAAAGGAGAAAGAGATCAGATAATAATAATAATAATAATAATAATAATAATAATAATAATAATAATAATAATAATTAATAATAATAATTTTTATTTATACCCCGCCCTCCCCAGCCAAGGCCGGGCTCAGGGCAGCTAACAAGCAATAATAAAAACCAGTTGAATGAATACAACTTAAAAACAAGATTAAAATACAGCATTAAAATATTGAAACATTAAAATATTAAAATGCAGCCTCATCACAGGAGGAGAAAGGAAAAAGAAAAAAGAAAGAGGGGGAGGGAATCAAATTGGCTCCAAGCCAAAAGCCAGGTGGAACAACTCTGTCTTACAGGTCCTGTGGAAAGAAATCAGATCCTGCAGGGCCCTGGTCTCATGAGGCAGAGCGTTCCACCAGGCCGGAGACAGTGTTGAAAAGGCCCTGGCTCTGGTTGAAGCCAATCTAACTTCCTTAGGGCCCGGGACCACTAGGGTGTTGCTATTTATGGACCTTGAGGCTCTCCGTGGGGCATACCGGGAGAGGCGGTCCCGTAGGTACGAGGGTCCTAGGCCGTGAAGGGCTTTAAAGGTCAAAACCAGCACCTTAAATCTGACCCTGTACTCCACCAGGAGCCAGTGCAGCTGGAAAAGCACTGGGTGAATATGCTCCCATGGCAGAGACCCCATGAGGAGCCTCGCTGCTGCATTCTGTACCCGCTGGAGTTTCTGGGACGGCTTCAAGGGCAGCACCCCGTAGAGCAAACCCTTCTATAGAATTGAAACTTACACAAGTAGATTCTGTCTATAGAATCTGAGAAGACCAGCCTAAACCATCCAGGTTCATAACAGCAAAAGGCTTTCCCAGGACTAATGAGCAGCTTTTCACCAAGAATTTTCCACCATAAATCCATTTCAGCTTCAAATGTCTGTGACTTTAAGAACTAAGAGAAAACAAAGATACACGTTAACTAAATGCCACATTAGCAAACAAAGCACTTGACCTCCCCACCCGCAAAAGAACCAAAAGATCAGGTTTATCAAAGCATCTTTTGAGTTCAATTGAAGCCTTGGTGCTCTATTATTTTTCTTGCTTAGCCAATTACTCAAAATATTATTTAGGACCAGATGCTGCACCATTTATTTATTGTTTATCATGTTATGATTTAATTCAGTGGTTTTCAGCCGGTGTGCCACAGCATGCTGGGGCACCTTAAATGATGGTCAAGTGTACTGCGGGTAGCACCAGCCTCCGTCCCTCCTTCCTCTGATGGCTTAGGCACTTAACTATGTCCAAAATTAATGAAGAGTGCTTTTTTTCAAAAGCCTCTTTTAAGGGTGCAGGGTGGGGAGCTCCAAGCCCTTATCTTATCAACAATGAAAACCTGGTGCACTTTGAGACTGTGCACGTACAAGGGGCAGGGGACTGGTCCAGTCGCAGACCAGAAGTGCCGGATAGCATTGTGATGATGCATTCTTCCGAATGGGTTTGCTCATAAGCCTATGATCTCTCAATGTCTCGCTGGAAGGGGCAAGTCCTATTTTGAATACAAAGCCCGGCAGGAAGGAAGGAGCTCACAAGACCAGCCACAATACAGCCAACTGTATTTAATCCACCCTCCCTGAGCCCTCCAGGTCCTCCACGTACTTTTCTGAAGTCAGCCCACACATATAATCCTCCTGAGCTTTTAAAAACAGGTATTCCCATCTCTGCAAGACCATCCACAAGAATGTTCTGTGCTTCCTTAAGTCTTCTTTTATTGGTTGGTAAAAACACATTATCCAGCCATTCTGCCAAAATAAGAGCACAAATCAGACCACACTGTTTCCCCCCCTCTTTGTATTATTCAGTCTTAGTAGTACTTTGACAAATTAAGGGGTAGGGAACTTTGGGAACAGCAGGCACTCTGTTAAAGGGATCCTGCATGGCAAATGTAAAGTGTAAAAAGTAGCTTATGTGATTGAGAGGGTTTTTGTTTGCAGTGTTATGAAGTTAAGAAAATTCTTATTCCAGGTCAGACTATTTGTTCATCCAACCCAGCATTGTCTACTGTAACTGGCAGTGGTTTTCAAGGAGAAAGGCGTTTCACATCACCAGCTAAACGAGTTAGCTAATCTGGAAATTCTGTTTTGCTGGCATCAGTCCTAATAGTTAATGATGGCAAGGTAACTACAGGCAAGGCAAAGCAAGATGAGACAGGTTCTGTACAGAACTTGTTCCCTGGTTGCTCAGATGGACCCAACACCAATTCAGCCACTTTACACGAACTTCAACAATATATCTAATAAATGAAAATGAATGTAGTTCATAAATAATTTGAAACTGTGGAATAAAGCTGGCTAGATCACGGTCTGGCCAGGCACAGAGAAAAAAACAGAGCTGGATTTTCCTGGTCTGCAGTAACTATATAGTGTGAGGACTAGTGTTCATTACTTGGAATCAGGGCCATGTATGTTTGTGCACTTTCAATTTTGCTAACCTCTGTCACGAAGGAACTGGCTGAGAACATATTGCACTGGTCCAGGACAACCATGGAAAACAGCCAGCTGATTAACTGCTTTCCTGACCTCATGATTTCTGGTGTATAATACTCCAACTCTGATGCCACACATGCCAAAATCCTTGAAAGGGAAGGGGGGAAAGTTTGTAATTAAAAAGTCTCTCTAAAATGTTAATTCGTAAACAAAGCACACTTCTATCCAAATTAGCATTATCCAATGAAGACTAAATAATTTCTGATTCTTGTAATAAAATATAATTTCTCAAGTTTCAAAGCACTTAACATTCTATACAAAAAGTTTTAAAGTCCATTTACGTATTAAGAAACAAAAGCAGAATAATTGATTTGATTTGCATAAAGTATTTCATTAGGTTAGAATTTTTGGCTGAAACCTATATGATGATCCCTGAAGACTAGTTTTAGATTTCCAGTGTGGTAGAACAAGTGAAATTATAAACAATATGTGGCACTTGCATCCACACAGGGTCCTGGTTGTTTACAGCCAATCTTACTTGGCCCTCTCAAACCCACTATTTTTGTAGCAAGCAAGAGAATGTCACCTGTCACTGGTTGCTAGAGTTAACCAAATCAACATGTAGTTGCAGATCCCACGTGGTGAGAGATTATAAATGGATATTCTGCAGCCTAAGCAATCAGAAGCCACCCTAAGACTGCAATCTATTTATTCTGGAGTAGAATTTACATCGAAATAAACATCCATAAGGTTTGCACTGCACTGCAAGTCATATCCTAAACTATGGAAGAGCATAAACTAGTTCATAGTCTACTGGCCAGATTCTGGTGAGCCACCTAGTTGCCTGATAGTTTTTGGGATAGTTGCAAATGATACTGAGTTTATAACAGAATACCATCTTCCACTAATGGGTAGACCTGCTGTGCAACTGTGGCAGAGGCAAATATTATAATCTATGATTACACTGTAGGTTTTAAGTTCTCACATCAAAATTTATTTGGAACAATGAATTGGGTAGATGGAAGAATTTGACAGTTTCAAGAATTCAAGTATATTTTGAATAAAAATTGATATGATAATAAATATTTCTAACCTACCTTACTAAATCCCCACATAAAGTGTGTCCGGTCTGGATCTGGTAAACTAAAGAGAAAGATTTCAAGATAATTAATGTCTTACATTTATTTGGGGTGGGGAATCAACACTTTTCAGTTGTAAGGACAATGGCAATTTACCCCGACCCAGCAAAATATTGGAGATATAGAAATCCATAGCACAGACAGCACATGTTCTGTACTCTCCAGAGAAATGAATGCAAATCCCTGTGTGCATGTGCATTGAAGTACATACAGAAATCTGGATCAAGGAAGTTCTAATTATGTTCTATTTATTATTTATGTTTTCACCCCAACCTTCCTCCAAAGGAGCCCAAGATGGAGAGCACTGGATGGCAGTCTCTCTCCCCCCCCCCACGCTAAAGAAGATATAATTTACTTGCCACATGAAGGAATACAGTCAATAGTCCCGCTCCTTCAGCATGTGGGCAACAGGGTGCAGATGTATTTCGCCATAATGTTATACTTTCCTGCTACCCTTTGTGATGGCTGCAACCCTGCTGGGCTGGGTACATTACTTGCCAAGCAGGCTCTCTCTTACTTCACCAATGACCAGTTGCTACTCAGCTCCACCCCACTCTCTTCAAAGCATGCAACATATGTAAAAGTCCAGAAAGGAACTTGACACTAGATACTTCCAAGTGAGACATGGAAGAATTTTGGCTTGCACTAAGTGACCTAACATGTTACAGCATGCATGCACACTGGGCAGAGTTACAACAGACCTGTATGAGGAGCCCCCTGGCATGCGGAGGAAGCAGAATAGCTACAATAGTAGTTAGCATTAAATTCACATATGAGCGATGGTCTGCTTAGTCCTAAATCAACTGACATGTAGGATTTTGTCGGAGAATGGCAAGACAAAAAAAGTCTACCAACCCCTGAAAATCATACATATGCTACCACTTCACCAATAATTACTTTGAAATAATAATTTATGCATACAGTAACTGGTAGATTATGTGTGCATGTATAAACAAACAGAAGAGATTTGCTATGTTACTCAACTAAAAAGCTGACATTATTTTTTTTCTAAAAAAGCAACAGGAAGGTACACTCACCTCTCCAAGCTAAGAATGCTTGTGAATGTGGTATCACCATATACAGACAGCATATAAATTTCATCCATTATGACATGTAATTTATGTCTACATAAAGAAAGAGATACACACACAAGTCATTAAAGTATATATATATATGCATGCATTCATTACTGCAATTGCTGCTTAGCAAATTTCTTAGAAAGCTGCATATTCTATATTCAATTCAGCTATTATTATTATTAATTAAATATGTTTACTGCCCTTCATCCGAAGATGAAAGGGAAGTTCACAAAAGAAAAATACAAAATGAAAACATAAAATACATAATAAAACAAAAACAAAAGCAACCAATAACTCCCATCCCACAGACACATTTAAAAGGCCATAGAATGTTAATCAGCCACAGGCCTGGTTGAAGAGAAACGTTTTTGCCTGGCATCCAAAGATATGCAATGAAGGTGCCAGGCGAGCCTCCTTGGGGAGAGCATTCCACAAACAGGGAGCCACTGCAGAAAAGGGTTTCAGTGTTGCCACCCTCCAACCCTCTTGGGGAAGAGGCACCCAAAGAGCTGCTACTTAATAGAAAGCAAAATGGTTTTAAAAACTGAACAGTGATATATAAAAGCGAGAAGTTAAGAACCAAGTATCCATATGTAATATATTGCACAATTAAGACATAAAGGCCAGAAAACACACACCACACAGCTTATTATATATGCATGCACAAGCCAGAAAACACATCAAACTGAATTCTTATTCCCAATATTAGCAGGCATTCAGAAGTACATGACTGACAGAAAGATGCTTAAATATCACAAAAGTATAAGTAACCAATTAAAGTTTATTATTATTATTATTTTTTGTAAAAAATTAAAAACATCAGATTCTTAGTTTTCAACTTCAGACGCAGACTGCATCCCCAAGTCTCATGCAGTGTCATGCTGAAGTGAAAAGAACTGTGCCATGTTTTGAGGCTTACTAAATATGTAATAACCACTTTAGTTAGAATCATAGAGTTGGAAAGGACCACAAGAGTCATGTGGCCCAACTCACTGCTATGCAGGAATCTTTTGCCCAACATGGGGCTCAAGCCCACGACCCTAAGATGAAGAGTCTAATGTTCTACTGACTGAGCTAGTTGTTACCTTCATTAGAAAGAAGCCACATTTAAAAAAAAATTAATCCACTTCATGTAGATTGGTGGGGAGCAAATGGAACAAGCAAGGAGGATGGCGTCCTTTTGCAGATAAACTAAGGAGGCGGAAGTGTCACTGAACATAGTGAGACTTATGTCCAAGTAAGCGTACATAGGATTTCAGAGTAAGCATTATAAGAATGTGGCCAAGGATAAAAAATAGACATTACAGGGAAGTATGAGAAAATGTATTGAAATTTAAAGGAAACATTAGGGATCCTTCTTTGAGAAATATAAAAATAATTTATTAATTCATGTTCCATATAGAATTCTACAGACTGGATGGACAAGTTACAGATTACAAGGACGCTTCATTTCATAAATTGGTTCAAACTTACTTTTCAAATCAACATATGTATCCATATTAAACACTCTTACCACTACTTATTTTGGTAATTACCAGTTCTCATATTTGACATATGTTTTGAAGAATCAATATAGTCAGGCTTTACGCGTACAGAAAAAAATTTTTAGAGGCACATAAAGCCATCTCCACCATAGTTATACATTCAGAAACTAAGTTTGCCAATTTAAGAATTCTAATGTTTTTCCACGCTACTAATAACCATAGATGACTATTACCATAAATGAATTTTCTGAACAAACCTTCTTATGGCCATATGCCAAATGAACTAAGGAAATTACCAAAATAACTTACAAAACTAACATACTGCATCATAGAAAATTAAAAACCCAAACAAATAGCGCTAGGACTCAAACCTGTGTGCAAAGTCTAGACATTCTTTCAGTAACTGTGCTGGGTAAATATCCCCTAATGGATTGTGAGGGTTGATCAGGATTAAAGCTCTGACTCTGATGCCCTGAAAAAAGAAAAACTGATAGTCGGGGACGCCATCATGACGTCAAACAAAGGAGTAGCGAGTCTGCAAAATTGCCATCCTTTCATAAAGTGCCAAGTATTGAAGTTTCTTGACTGAATATGAGCATATATATTCCTTTATAACCCTAAAACATATCCCAGTATCACATTTTCATGGCATCACATTTCATTTTCATCACAGCATGGCATTTTGTTATTTAGTTATGATTTTAAATTTCATCTGCTATAATTCAAATGACTTAATTTACAAAACTATAGATTTGATGTAATACAGTGGTGCCCCGCAAGACGAATGCCTCGCAAGACGGAAAATTCGCTAGACGAAAGAGTTTTCCGTTTTGGAGGTGCTTCGCAAAACTAATCTCCTATGGGCTTGCTTCGCAAGACGAAAATGTCTTGTGAGTTCCTGCAGGTTTTTCCCCTTCCCCCCCTTTTCTAATCCGCTAATCCTTTTATCAGCTGATCCGATAAACTGATAAACCGCTAAAAGCGCTAATCCGCTAATCTGTCAATGGGCTTGCTTTGCAAGACGAAAAAACCGCTAGATGAAGAGAATCACAGAACAGATTCTTTTCATCTTGCGAGGCACCACTGTATATTAAATGATTGTTTTCTTGAAGAAATGTATATATAACACCAGTGTATAGAAAGACTGTAAAATTAGGATTTTTTTAAAACTAATGGTACTAAAACATGTTTAAATGGAAATATATTCAGGAAGGAAATTTTCTTATGACCAAATTATTATGTAAATTCTGTAATTTCAGTGTAACTAAAACATACAGGGTTAGGTCTAGACTATCATGCTTAGAGCAGACCTACTGAAATTAGTAGTACTTACATTAGTCATGACTAACTTAAGTCTTGTAGATTTTGATAGGTCTACTGCAAGCATGACAGTTGAATCCCATCCACTATTTTCAGTACATTTTCTCCTTTGAAAAGATTGTGCCACCTAGTAGCTTCAAGCTACTTAAGAAAAAACCAAGAAACAACAGCAGAAAAGATGAACTACTTTGTAAATAAAGGGAAGTACCGTATTTTTCGCGCTATAAGACGCACTATAAGACGCACATCTTAAGGCGGCCCTATTCAGGGAAGCTTTTAATGTATGATATTTTAGTGTTTTTTGGTTTCTGTGGAAGCCGCCCAGAGTGGCTGGGGAAACCC
Source organism: Podarcis liolepis (assembly GCF_965112155.1). Taxonomy (NCBI): domain Eukaryota; kingdom Metazoa; phylum Chordata; class Lepidosauria; order Squamata; family Lacertidae; genus Podarcis; species Podarcis liolepis. The sequence goes on from NC_139563.1 coordinate 27,327,965, forward strand.
AGCCAGATGGGCGGGGTACAAATAATAAATTATTATTATTATTATTATTATTATTATTATTATTATTCCCCTCCAAAAATGAAGGGGAAATGTGTGTGCGTCCTATGGGGCGAATGCAGGCTTTCGCTGAAGCCTGGAGAGCGAGAGGGGTCGGTGCGCACCGACCCCTCTCGCTCTCCAGGCTTCAGGAAGCTATCTGCAAGTCTTGCAAGCCCGGAGGGATGTCCCGTGGGCTCGCAAGGCTTGTGGGCAGCAGCCTGCAGCCCCAGAAGCTCGGGGGATAGGGGGATGGCGGAGCGCCGCCACCCCGCTATTACCCGACCTGATCTGGAGGCTGGCGGGGGGGGGAGAAGCAAGCTTGCTTCTACCCCCCGCCAGCCCCACAAGCTCGGGGGATAGGGAGATGGCGGAGCGCTGCCACCCCGCTATTCCCCGACCTGATCTGGAGGCTGGGGGGGGGGGAAAGCAAGCTTGTTTCTCCCCCCTGCCAGCCCCACAAGCTCGGGGGATAGGGGGATGGCGGAGCGCTGCCACCCCGCTATTCCCCAACCTGATCTGGAGGCTGGCGGGGGAGGGGAGAAGCAAGCTTGCTTCTCTCCCCCCCCCCCGCCAGCCCCACAAGCTCGGGGGATAGGGGGATGGCGGAGCGCTGCCACCCCGCTATTCCCCGACCTGATCTGGAGGCTGGCGGGGGGGGAGAAGCAAGCTTGCTTCTCCCCCCCGCCAGCCCCACAAGCTCGGGGGACAGCGGGGCAAGCTGTCCCTGAAGGCAGAAGAGGGAGACGGAGCGCTCCGTCTCCCTCTTCTAGCTTAGGGATGGCTGCGCAAACCTGGGGGGGAAGTAAAATTTTTTCCCTTGATTTCCCCCCCAAAAAACTAGGTGCGTCCTATGGGCCGGTGCGTCCTATAGGGCAAAAAATACGGTAACTAAAGCAGTTTGTAAAAGGTAAGTATTAAGTTTAATATGAATTGCTCCATTTATTACTTGCAAATATTTTAATGGGCTCACATAAGAACAGGAAATATATAATTTAGGATTCTAGTTTCATTCTTGAAAATGATGCATTAAAATGACATGACAACCTGCTTTTGGCCAAGTTGTGCACATGGGGGGGAAAAGCAGATTTATCAATTTACATTTCTAATAGGATATATTTCACTAAAAAGTTGATAAGGAAGTATTGAACCGAAAGCACAATAGTTGGAGTTTAGTAAAAAATATTCCTACCTGTTCTATGGCTCTCTGATGTGCAGTTTCTAATTTTTCAACAGTTAACTGAAATGGTCGACTTTCTTCATTAGTCACCTGCACAAACATTTCAAAAGGTGTTCAAAGACAGAAATTCAGTAAAACAATGCAATCTGCTCAGAATACCTATTTATTTTCACAAAGTGTTGGTGCTAACCTTTAAAGCCCTAAACGGCCTCGGTCCAGGATACCTAAAGGAGCGTCTCCACCCCTACGTTCTGCCCGGACACTGAGGTCCAGCACCGAGGGCCTTCTGGCCGTTCCCTCGCTGCGAGAAGTGAAGTTACAGGGAACCAGGCAGAGGGCCTTCTCAGTAGTGGCACCTGCCCTGTGGAACGCCCTCCCAGCAGATGTCAAAGAGAAAAACAACTACCAGACTTTTAGAAGACATCTGAAAGCAGCCCTGTTTAGGGAAGCTTTTAATGTTTACTAGACTATTATATTTAAAAATTCTGTTGGAAGCCGCCCAGAGTGGCTGGGGAAACCCAGCCAGATGGGTGGGGTATAAATAATAAATTTATTATTATTATTATTATTATTATTATTATTATTATTATTATTATTATTATTAATTTAATTTGAGGGAGAAAACAGCAAAATGAACAAGCAAGTTATGGTGGATGTGGCATAAACACTGATGGAGCTTTCTTTTCCTTGTTTGCTGGGATGAACTCAATGCAGATACTCCCTTTTCAACTTGTTCTGGAGGAGGTAAAAGGGAGTTCAACAAACTCTATGATTCTTTGAGGATGCTTGGATCAAGGGCAGTGGTGACATTATGTCATCCCAGGAAACTGTTACTCTCTGAAAATGATGATTAATGAAGAGATAGACACACACACGCACTCTAAAAAGACTGAGGAAAACAGTCAAGACTTCTGTAGGACAGTTTGTTGCCACCTCTGCTATATACACACTTGTGTATGAGACAACATCCACAGTAAACTTATTTGCCAAAACATATAGCACAGTCATACAAGAAGGGACATGTCTACAGTTTGGTTTCCATAGTCAGTAGTTGTTTTGTTGCTTAGGCTTTATATAATTGTGTTCATACATAGACAACATATCAGTATTTATAAGAAAGGAAATATTTAGTAAATATTTACTTCACTGAACAAGGGCACATGGATAGGTTGCATTCCACCATACAGCCACACTTTGGAGTTTATTCCACCATAATATGGGGTAGGAATCAGATACCCATCTATAAAAAGAAGAAATATTGAAGGTTTACTTTCTTTTTAAACAAAGAATTTTACTAGTTTGTTAAAAAACAATGATAATTTATTTTGCCTTCATCTTACACACATCTTTAGACTACTACTTTCAAAATCTTTGTACATAATCACTGTGCTGCCAGAATAGGGGAAAAAACATTGTGTGAACCACTTGCAGGTCGGTGCTATTCCTAAATGCTCTTACTAGCATACTAAAAAAAGTGACACAAATTTCATAGTAGAGGTTTTATTACATTCCACATATAATTTTATTGCCATTAACCAATTGTTAAGACTCTACTATAATATATATAGCTACTTAGAAAGGGGGGTGCAGACCAATAGTTTCATTCTGCTAGCATGTACTTCACATAATTTAAACTATTTTTAGCTTACTCAAAGGGCACATAAAATAAAGCAATGAAGCAGTTCATTTTCTACATGCTTTAGCCCCGGCTTCCTCAACTTCGGCCCTCCAGATGTTTTGAGACTACAATTCCCATCATCCCTGACCACTGGTCCTGCTAGCTAGGGATCATGGGAGTTGTAGGCCAGAAACGTCTGGAGGGCCGAGGTTGAGGAAGCCTGATTTAGCCATTATCAGCAGAGTGAACAAGATTTTATACCTTCTTTAAGATGTTCAGACACTAATTACTTACCTCCAGGATCACATAACACAGTTGACAGCGTAGCAAAGACGGAACAGCAGCCATTCAAAACTATAAACTAGAAACAGAAGACAAAATAGCAAGATACAATTAACAAAACTACAAAAGCAGCTAAATTTATTTTAAGAAATTAAAGACAAGTCTAAGTCAAGGATATCATATCCAAGTGTCAACAACAAACCAAATTAAAAAAATGAACCACTGTAACTTCAAAACAATCAACCCTTAATTCCTCTTGTATATGTGAATTCTATTGGATGGTATCCAATCAGTCATTGAAAGGTTTTGTTGAGCTATAATGTAATTGAAATTATGGGTTCAATGCTCTATAATATATGATATAAACACAGACCAACAGAATATCCATTAATTATGTACCATTTAGTAGCTCTGGTTTCCAAGTGGTTGCCTAGGTTATGTCCCTGGCAATGACCATCTAAGATGGCATTGGAGTGAGTAAGATATGTTGTTTGCAGAGTCAACGTCTGAGAAGAGTGCTATGTTTGACCTCCTTGTTTTATAGAGATAATCCAAGCACTAAATTTAGCAATCTGCCACTTTTTAGAAGTGTAAAGAAGGAAAGTGTAAACAAGTCCATTGATTTCAGTGGATCTATTCTGAGTATGACTTAGTTCAAGGGTGGGGAACCTCTAGCCCGTTGGCTTTATTAGGCCTGGCATGGGTCCTGATTTGGCCCATAAGGCCATTTCCCCCAAATCATGCTCACCTGCTCCACAGCTGATACCATGCGATATCAGCTGTGCAGCAGCCAATCAAAAAATGGGACGCTTAAAATGCACTCCTGTTGTTGGCAAGGGAGGCTGGCTTTCACTGTCAATCAGCTGACATTTCATGACCGTGCTAGAGGAATCCTCACCAGAGGAGGGCCTGGTACTCCCTAGAGGGAATCACACAGACGTTCAGGTGGGGTCAGACAGCACCAAGGCTGAAGCAGGACTATCAGGCAATGTAACATCCCGGCAGCTGCCGTATCCTATATATAGAGGGCCTGAGTTGAGAGGCAGTAGCTGAGTCACCTCCAACCCTCAGAGAGCAGTGAAAGATGAAAGGGCAGGACCAAGCAGTCCACCTGAAAGCCAATACCTCCTTGAGAATGATAAGTTACTTGTGAGGAGCTGCTTCCTCATGAGTAGACCCAACACTACTGAGAGTTCAATAGCTGAGATCAACAGCAGTGCCTAGGGTGGGACTTAGCAGGCTCTTGGATAAAAGCCTTCAGTTGCTTGCGAAAGCTACAGGAACAATGTCCTTATTCTAGCTTCTTGCTGAAGCTGTGCAATGAGACTCTATGTGTGGTGTTTTGAAGTCCTGACGATCATCATCTGAGGGCAGTGTGATGTCAGGTGATTGACAGGTGGGTAGTCAAATGTAAATGGCAGGGGAAGTAAGAATTTGGTTCATTAGCTGGATATTAGATATCGCCCAATATTTTCAAACTATGTGCCTTTGTTTCTGAATGTATCAAAGTTGAGTGTCATTATTTGAAGACAAATGGGTATCTTAAGCAAAGTTATGAGAGCTCCCTCTGATAAATTTCTTTTAGGTACTGGCTTTAACATAAAATTTTATCTGCAATAACAACCTGATAATTCTCAGTGTTGCAGAATTTCCAAAATGATTTAAAAGTGATAACTTTTGCTATACCCTCATTTCAGATCTTATGAAAGATTCAGCAAACTTTCACAAAATTAAAGGAAAGGAAAGCAATGTGGTTCCTTACATGATCTGGATCTAGTGCTGTTGGAGCTTTTGCATATTCCGTAAGAAACTTTGCAATTTCTTCTCTAAAACTAAAGTTTAAAATTAACACAGTCAGAAAATCTGCATCAACATATTCATATATAAAGTTAGTTCTGGCACAACTTTGAATTAGTCTTTTTATTCAATTCAATTGAAATTTTGCTACTGATTTCTTTAGAAGCATAGAACTTATTTTAAAAGTAAATATATGTAGAGGATCACATATTTTAAATTGCCCCTTTTCTGAAACTTGATTTTGGACTGAGTCCAGAAATCTGAATTCTAGAACTATTAAACACTGTAAATTGAAGGCAGCTATACCAAACAATTGCACGAAAGAACATTCATTTACGTACAATTGAACCTATTTCTATTAAATGTGTTCAAATAACAACTAGACATTTATGCAGTGTTATAAGCAGTCTCCAAGCACTAACACTACTGCATCAAAAGAAAATATGTCTAAGCCACAACCATTTATTTTAAGAGGACCTCTACAGAATAGCTTAAATCTCCTGCACAATGGCAATTTTAGTTTTTGAAATGTTTAACTGGAACTAGAAAAACAGGTAGCTGTTATAAAAAATAGATTGAAATGCTAAGCAATTTTTGATACCTTTTAATGCCTTGTGTATCTGAATACTGAAGTAAGTGAGGTTCCACATAAGCCATGTCAGGTTTTACGAGCTGTCATTTTTTAAAAAAGAGACAAAGTTTTTAATTATATGACAGGTAGTTAGATTCACACATTGCTATTTATATTTCCCACAGTTTATCAATTTTTTTCGAGTTAAGCTGTCTTAGCTGATCTTGGATGAAAACCAATCCATTTCTCAGAGCTGGGTCTGATTTTGGCTCCTCATCTGCACTAGCCTGGAGCCAGAACAGCAAAAGATATCACAGCCCCTCCTCACTTTCTGTCCTGGTTGGAGTAAACCAACAAGACGCAGGGGCGATTTGCCACTCTGACCTGCTGTCCCAGTCCAGGGCTTAGGCTTGTTTTGCCTACACACTGCATGGGTAATGTTATTAAACACAGTGCTTGATTAGTCATAAGAAATTATCATGACCACTAATTAGTACTACCTACTGATCACAATTTCAAAACTAAGTTGCGCAATTCATGTGGGAAGCCAAACTTACCCTTTCCTGTATTAAATCAAAGCAAAGCTTGTTCTCACTTGTTCCAAAATTCAAAATGCCCTGAAAATAGGAATGACATTTTAGATAGCTACCACCACTAATGGGTTGGTTTTTAAAAAAACATTTTCTGTTTACTTTTTCCATGAACCCTCTTGGTCAGAAAACTAAACCTAGTGTCTAAAGGACAGTATGAAAATAAACTGCCACCATTATATATTTTTTCCACTGTATAAACAAAGGAGCAACAACTTCATACTCTCTTTAAGGCACCTTCCTATGTTCCCAACTTAACCACCATTTCTGCTTCTTAAGGACTGAAGTCTTCTAGAAATAGATTAAATTAACAGGTATTATTTTCAAATATATTTAACTTCACATTTTAATATCTGTACAACCACTTTGTTTTTTAAAAAACAGGTCTCTGGAAAGGACAAGAGTCTCTTACATAAGAGTACAGACAGCAACTATGTTCACACTCAGCTGTTCTACTGATCAGACTGCAGAAGTTGGAAGCAGCAGCACCAACAACATATTTCTAGTAAGGATATTTCAGGTCAGAGGATAATGTAACTGTCCCATGCTGGAGCAAACCAGATTGAACTACTTCTGCTTGGACCCAGCTGGCACTTTGCCATTGGAGCCTAGACTGAAAAGCAGCAGTACAATTTCTGCTGCCACAATTTCTCCCCTCTCCTCCAAAATATCCCCTCTGCTACACTGTATGCAATGAATGCTCCTGAAGGCTGTTGCAAAACTCTGACCCAAGGTTTGGAAGCTTCGTATCTGCACAGTCTTTAAGATTGCCTCATTTCCACACCTTCTTCCACGCAGTGTTTTATTACCACACCTCTTTCTTCACATCCCCTTGTTTTTTTCTGCAACCCTCACACACATCATTTCCAAGTGTTTCTGCTCCCCTTAACTTTTCTTCCATGCCCCCCTCCTCCACAGCACAACCATTGGTGCTCAGCTTTCGGTATTCATTCTTGTGTTGGATGGGGGTGGGGATTTCACATTGTTAGCTGACTTTTTGGATTAACACTTTTAGTGTTTTTTAGTCTTAGATTTGGGATTCCCTTTTGGCTGTGTGAAGTGATAGAAGTTTAATAAAATAAACCAAGCCATTTCTTCACTCAGACTCAAAACTTCTCATCTCCATCTCCATTCTACTTCACCTCATCTTCCCACTATCCCCAACCAAAGGAGTGCCAAATGCCAACTTGAATTAAAAAAAAAAAATTTGGGGAGGGGAGGTAAGCCCTGGCCTGCGTAATTGATCACAAGGCATGTACACACCATTTGAATGGTAATGCCCATCAACTTTGCCCCCCCCCACAATATTTTATTGGGGGGGAAGAGACTTTGGCCTCTAAGATTTGGCTTCTATGAGTCCAGCCAAGCTTCTCTTTCTGGTCCTCCAGACTTTCCCCAGTCATACACCCCTCAGCAGTTACGCTTCACACCCTCCTTGACTGCTTTTGCCTGGCTAGAATATCTCCTTCAACTCTGATAATGCCTGCTGCTTGCATGAGTGTAGGAAATGTGTATGAGTGTGCATGGAAATTAGTTTTTTTTAAAATTACTATTGTTGTTATTATTTCCTGATTAAAGCTCAAATTTACATCAGTTGCCCCACCCACTTATGCCTCCGACCCCATTCACCACCAGCATGTGCCCCCCCCCCGCTTTCCCATAATAAGTGGTAGATCATGGGCTTTGCATGCGGAAGGTCCCAGATTCAATCCCCAGCATCTGCGGGTAGGGCTGGGAGAGACTCCTACCCCAAACTCCAGGGAGCTGCTGCCTGTCAGTGCTGACAATACTGAGCTTGATAGACTCAACTGCCTGTCTCTATATAAGGCAATTTCCGATGAAATTGGGCGCCTTTTCCAGGCGTTGGGCTGAAAAAGGTTGCCCTACCACAATACCGTCCCATTTAAAAAACCCACCCACTCACAAAAGCCTCTGTTCTCACACTCTTGTCACAAGGACTTGACTTGACCCACCCATGGCTCCATGTTTTATACCCTGCGCCCTATTTCCTCAATACACTAGCAGAGAAGCCCCTCGGCCCCCGCACACGTCCTGCCCCACCAGCGGCTTCTTTTACACCCCCCTTACAAAAACCACCGACGTTCTCTCTCACACACACCTGAGGGTTGTGAGCGGCGTCGAACGGATCTCGCACGTACATGTCGAAGCCCTTCTGCAGCAGCCCCTTTGCGCTGCCAGCAATGCCGGCTCCCCGAGCTGAAAGCCCTGGATCAGGCGCCGCCGCCGCCTCGCCGTCCGCCATGGCGCCGCCGCGCGCGGGGAAAGCGGCAGAGTCCGCCCGCCGCCGCCTTGCGCTGAGGGAGCGGAAGGAAAAGAGGCAGCGAGACGCGAAGGGAGGAGCAGCGAATGCCGGGAAAGGGCGGCGAAGACGTGTCTCCTCAGCCGGTGCGAACGGAATTGAAGGATGCGCTTTTGGGGAGCCGGTAATATAGTGGTCAGTCACAGGCGGAGCCACAGGCGGGCGCCACACACACACACACACACACAAGTGCCCCCCTCAAAAAACAAGGAGCTCATCCCTACTTGCCCCTCCTCATTTCTGAACTCCTTTTTATCATTTTTATTACATTTTCTGTTTTACTGTTTAGAATACTCATTTAAACATCCTTAAAATATCAATGACTTCCCTTCTTCTCTTTCCATGGTTCATTTTGCATATCGTAAACCCCTGCATATGTTACATAAACTAAACCATTTACTATTCCGTTATTACATCCATCCAAATTTATTTGCACTTATTTGATTTATCTTAATGCTGCCAACGTTTTTCATTTCTGAACTCCTGTCATTATACTGTGTTTTTTTTCTTTCTTTCTCTAGAACTAGAATTTGCCCCTCCTGTGACTCACCCCCATCTCTCCATGGGATCCAGAAGCTGAGCTGGGGACGGTCACCAGAGCTGCAGTTTCTCCCTCAGAGGACTGACTAGATGGGGATTTGTCTTATTTCTCTTTTGGAGCTGTTAAAAGTCCTCTTCAGGCAATATCGCCTAGACAAGGAGTGGGGATGTGTCTTTAGCCCAGCTCCCTGAAGTAAAGCAACCCAGTTACCATAATCTGCCGAAGTTTTAGGGGAGGGTAGTACCTCTGGTGGGGGACACATGTGCTCCTTCGGTGGTAGTTTGCAGTGGCGTAGCGTGGGTTGTCAGCACCCGGGGCAAGGCAAGTAATTTGCGCCCCCTAACCCGTGGATTTGCGCCCCCTAACCCGTAGATTTGCGCCCCCTAACCCCCAGATGTTGCGCCCGGTGCGGCCGCACCCCCACGCTACGCCACTGGTAGTTTGTCCACCTTTGTTCCCCCATCCTGCACTCATCTCCCACCTGTGGCTCCTAGAAGATGTCAGTGTGTGACAGCAGCCACATCCCAAGAACAGTAAACTGGCTGGCTAAACCAGGCGAGTGAGTTAGGGACTTCCCCTGCATGCAAAGACAGGCTCTGGCCGATTGAGCGGATAGGACTAATAGTGGGCCTAACGGTCAAGAAGGTGGTTTCTGCATGTGCCGTAGAGGGAAGTGAGGGGCAGATGGGGCTAGCCAACCTAGGAGAAGGAGAACTCTGAACCTAAACCTCCGCTTTGTGGGATATTTTTGGGAGAAGAAAGGGCTAAGGAGTAACTCCTACAGAAATCCGGAGTGGAGTCCCTAAGGCGGTTGGATGGCACCTTGTACACTGCCTTCTGGCAACTCCTGCAGCCAAGCAGGTGCCCAACATATTGCTCTGCTTTCCTTTGGGCCACACCAGCGAGGCTGAGAGTGGGGTCTTGTCATCTGGGCAGCCTAGGGAACTCCATACACACTGCGTAGGCTTGCACCCAAAGGAGGTCACTTCAGTGCTGATAATGCAGCAGTTTGACTTCACCCTCAAGAGACACCCTCCATTGTCTCTCAAGACAAAACAGATGGCAACAACTGAGAATGGGAATAGTGTAATTCATAGTCCATGTTTTATGTATGTCTGCCAGCAATTAAGTTAATGCAGAAGTCCATCCCACCTACCTTCAGTTCTTGATCAATATAAAAGGTGTGTAGAGAATAATATTTTTTGGTTGGTTACTTCGGTGTGTTTGTTTCTTTCCTGCTGCCTGTTTTGTTGTTAATATTAATTGCATTTAAATACCACCTTTTTCTCCAGGTTCTCCTCCTTCTCATTTAATCTCCACAATAACCCTGCGAGGTAGGTTAGTCTGAGAGGCAGTGACTGGCCCAAGGTCACCCAGTGACCTTCCTGGCTAGGTATAGCACTCAGGCTTTTCTTTACATGCTTCACTCAGCAGAATGAACATCTCAAGTTGCTGACCTACTGCCTTGGATTGGTAATGATGAATTTTATTCTCACTCAAGATGCTAGGAACTTAGAACACGTGTTTTACAACTAGGTGGACTGGAGGAAGAAGTTAGGTGGCGGCTTGGGACCAAACTGCCTAAAAGTGTGCCTTATCCATTATCAACCAGGTGGAGGGGCAGGATAGAAACTCAATAAATAAATCCATCTCAGATCCTACAAGTGGCAGGTAAGGCCTTGGTGGTGTACTAGTGGGGAGTACCCACTTGATATTGTCCTTTTCCATGGTGGTTCCCCATTTGTGAGATGTGCCTATTAAAAAATAGGACACTAAACAGGCATAGGAATGCATGCCTAAGAGCCTTGTTTCACTTTCTCAGAAAGAGAGTTTTACTGTTGTCAGGTCAGAGCCATTTTTCTTTTATGTTAAAGCAAATTGAAATAGACAATATTATACAATAGAAGCTAGGTCCAGACAACAATGCTGCAACTGTTAATTCCTCTTCTCAAATTGTATTCATAACTGACGTGCATAAGATTGCTCTGCTTACTCAGAAGTAAGATCCAATGAGACTTACTCCTGGGCAACAGTGTAAGATGGTTGTTGCTACCTTGAGAAAATTGGATTAACAGAAAATAAAATGGTTACATTTCAGATAACTGTATGCATGCATCTAAAACTCTGAAATTCTGATTGTTCTTGTGTTTTTTATACTACTCCACATCAAATAGAGAACCTTTATTTATGGAAGAAGTACACAAAGTTAAAATGAATACCCTGAAACAAAAACCAGCACAATATTTTGGTTACATATTTACTTTACTGTAAATGGGAAAAAACCTGTGACTGAAATTTCCCCAGACAGAATTTATGGGCAGCTCATCTATCCCTCAATGTGACTGCGTCTACCCGTGTTCACTCTCTTTTAAGGAATCTTAAGATCTATTCCAGCTGGAGCAAGCCACTGGTTTTTTTTGCGAGGTCAGTCAAGGATAATTGCTATGTGTAAACAGACATCTATCCTACAGACAGACTGTTATCTAATAGCAAGCTAATACCATATAATGCTTGCATAATAGCCTAGGAAAGATTATGCTAGGAAAAGTCATAGGCCTTCGGAAATAATCTACCCTGTGAAAAGAAAAGATACCATATTCTTATCGGTACATAAACACTTGTTAACACAAAAAAGTATCAAATCACTTTTTCTTCAAACATTTATTGAGAGCAGCTTTCTCGATTTGTTTGCTTCTGTCTTCACTTTGGATTAGGAACTTGATCTGATAACAATATAATCAAAGCAGAAAACAGCTTCCATTACTTTAGCTACTTGTATGCTAATACTGCATGGAAGTTTCTCTGAATGAAGAAGCATGCAGTCACATTTTTCTTTAAAAGTGAAATATTAACATAAAGTACCCTCTTCTTGGCATTTTGATAAAAGCTGTAAAAAAAATCATGCGCTGTATTTTTATATTGTAAACAGCACTGTGATCCTACAATGGTGGTATAGAAATTTAATAAACAACACATATTATTGCTGTTTTTATTTTTTTATTGTATTGTTGTTGTTCCCATAATCAGAGAATAACTAAACACAACATATAGTGGGTGTCAATAAATTAAGGTTTATTCAGAGTAGATCTATTTAAAGTAATGAATGTGTTAGGTCTACTTTAAGTAAAAATTGTTTGAATCGCACCCAGTGCCTTCAAACCTGAATCCTCCTAAGTAACATATTTCCAATAAAATATACTTCAGCTAGTATTTAGGAATTGGTCAATGACTGACAGTTGTGTAAAATAAATCTGACAAAACTGCATCATCAACTGTTCTTCAGATTTATTAATGACTGAATAAAATGTGACTGGGGTATATTTCTTCTCATGGGAACATCTCATGCTACAGCCAATTGTGACTAAGGTACTATAATCTGATGTAGCTGAGACTGCAGTATGTGTCTAGTTCTTTTGAAAACACTTACACTGCTGGCTGATCCATTCACCTAGCTTACCCTCTGGAAAAATGTTAAGGGATTGGGGGGGGGGGGAGAGAGAAAGGCAAGATCTGTCCTGCCACCTGGGTGTGGTACAGGCATGCAAGTCCCGAAGGTGACTGGGTCTTGAATCAACATCCCAACATCCCTTAAGTCTATGTCCAAGTGGGGAACACAGAGCTCATCCCTGATTACCCCTGGGATGGATCCTGCCCAATGCCCCAACCACCACAGGAGGACCCATCATACCCCTTGCCAAACAAAGGCAGCTATAATTGATCTTAACAAGCCAGGTTAAGATCTTGTAGTCAGATGTCATTGCAGAATGCTGTTTTCAGCTACAAGAAGCGGAAACTAAGTTACTGTAATTTGATAGATTTAAGACCATAGTAGGTTACTACATTTTAGAAGCAGTTATATGGCATTATGTAAATTAAACACTTGCTGATACTGCCAGACATGGTTATAGTATATATACTGGTTCATATAACAGTTTGGGTTACATCAAAGGAAGGTCTTGATGCTACTACTATTCAGAATAGTTTGACATCTGCTTATTGCTAAAATGGTAATTCCAGATACTAATCCACAAAGTGCAAATTTGAGAGTTTATATGCTTCTAAAACCATTATTTTCTGAAATAATTATGGGAAGGTTACTCAAGGTCTGTTGGATAGGTCAACTGAGAAGACCACCTGACAACTCATATGCTGTTAGGTCAGTGAAAGGAAATATATCTTGGGTTGTCAGCAGGTACCGTCTGAAATAAATACTGAGAAACTGAATTAAGGTTTTAACATACCACATGGGCAGAGTGTGATACTATGATACTGAGATGGGTTAGTAATGGAGTGCTGATCTGCTGGGGCTTCAGATACAGATGAATTCTGATATTTGCAGAGGAGGGCAGCCAAGATGATAAAGGCTCTGGAAACCAAGTCTTATGAGGAATGCTTGAGGGAGTTGGGTATATTTAGCCTGGAAAAGAGGAGACTGATATGGTAGCCATCTTCAAATATCTAAAGGGCTGTTGCATGGAAGGTGGAGCAAGCTTGGTTTTTTTCCTGCTCTGGAGGCTAGAACCTGAAGCAATGGATTCAAGTCATAAGGAGATTCCTACTAAACATCAAGAAGAACTTTTTGACAGTAAGAGCTGTTTGATGATGCAATTCCCTCGGGAGGTTGGATGGCCATCTCTTAGGGATTCTTTAGCTGTGATTGCTGCATTGCAGGGGGTTGGAGTAGATGATTCCCGGGGGAACTTCCAACTCTACAATTCTATGATTAGTGGTGTTTGCCAGTCTGGGGCTGATGGGAGCTGTAGTAAAAAACATATGGAAGACACCAGGTTGGCAAAGATCAGTAATAAATAGAAGTAATTGGCTCCCTATTTACAAAAAGATACTGTCTCTGCTTACATCATGTGGAGCTACAACAACTATTGCTGTCCCAAGGGACACTGACACCACAACCATTCTTTTTGAATGTCTAAAAGACTAAATATAAACTGTTAATCCTTTAGAGACTGTATGAAATGAAAACCAGGGAACCTCCCACAGGCTACACTGAAGACATATAAGTGTCATGGGAAAAATGGGAAAAATCTGATAAATATTCTAAGCACTTGAAGCTGACCTAGGTTGCAGAACAGTGTTAGATGGCGGCTTAAAATTCTTTGTAAATTCTGGAAACAAATAATGGGATTCTCTGTACAACAACATGCCTAAGCATAGATAAATCCAATTGAATTGGTAGCATCATCTTGCGAAGCACCTTCTCTCTAGCATATTACTTGCATAAAGAAAGCCAGGAGTAGAAAGGTGGTCACACTGGGTGCTACCCCAAGAATACATGATGCACATCTCCTTTTCCTCTTGAAGATAATGGTAACTTAATTCTGATACTGACAACATGGATTTTATAAGCCTACTATGAACAGGAAGGGTGAATATGACTTCATACAGTTTTATATTTAGTTTCGGTGTGGTGGCTATCAGAATTGAAGCCAGCTAGAGCTCTAGGCAGTCCAAGATGATAGCTTAATCTAAATAGGAAATTAAAACAACTTAAACACAAGGCAGCCAATAATATCTCAAATATTTTATTATAGGTTTGTAAGAGGACATAATCTGAAAACTAAAATTATGTAAAACAGTTTTGAAACAATTAATTTTAAAGAAATCTATTATTTGTCATTTCAGCATTACCATAGCTGCAGGTATATGTTTTAATATGATTTAATAATGGAAATACTTTACTTAAAAAATTATTTTGGGATAATCACCATAAATGCATTAAACAGCAATTAAGCTAATGTCACTTTTTGTCCTGGTTTGAAAGTTGCTCCACTGGGCCCTTTCCTCTTTGGATTGCGAAAATTATCGTAGCTAAAAAACAACAATAGTAGTGCATTACCACCGGAACTATGCTTTGTAAGAAAAATATTCAGGTGAAATCTAAAGAAGGCCAAATTCTAAGTAAAACCAGAAATACCTAAGAGGCTTCTTTGGCAAAAACATTTAAAAGTAGCAGTTAACATTTTTATTAGCATTCTTCAACTCCCTCTTCCCCATTCAGGAAAACTAACAAACAATAAACAAATTCATTATAGTTAAATAAGAATTTTAAAGTAATAACAATCAGAGCAAATAACCTATAACTAAGAAAATGTTTAACGTCCACAGAAAACTTTTTTACAACATTTGTTAACAATCACTGGCAAGCTTCGGCAGACTTCTCTTGGAAGCAGAAGCAGCTAGCAAGCCAATGTGGCATAGTGGTTAGAGTGCTGAACTAGGACCTGGGTGATCAGGGTTCAAGTTCCCACTTGGCCATGGAGCTTACTGGGTGACCTTGGGCCAGTCACTGTCTCTCAGTCTAATCTACCTCTCAGGGTTGTTGTGGGGGATAAATGAGGAGAACTGTGTATGCCACCCCAAGCTCCTCAGAGGAAAAAAGGTGTGATAGAAATGCAATCAATCAGTCAGTCAGTCAACAGTACAAATTGCTGCCACTACTAAGGGCAACTGAGGGAGATGATAAGCATATTCCTGGACATCACAATGAGGAACTGGAAGCAGGAGCTGTGAGACTGGAATCATACAGCAGCACAGCTGCTGGCAGGTCAACATGACCATGACTTCAATAATCATCCCTGCTTAAAAAGGTATTTCAAACATTTTACAGTGATAGCAAATGGTGCCCACACTGACGGAAGATATTTCAAGCAATTTCCCCTCCCTTTTGCAGCCCCCCCTTTCTGCTGATGAAAGTCTTCTGTCAGTGGACAGAACACCACTGGATACAACCTTTAGGGCCCACCATTGAAAAGGAATTTAAAAGAACTTTCATATGCATTTGATAGAAAATCTCCAGCCATTTTAGACGAGTGCCTATCAGTAATCTGTAAGATAATAAAACTTATGTTTCAGGCTTTGGTAGCGCAGCCTCTAGGGCTCCATGTACCAGCTTCTTTCTCATACAATTTCACTGAAACCTCTCGCCACACTACACTTCAGTAAAGTCTTCAGGATGTGTAGACACCTTAAGACAGAAAATGGTATCTGTGTGGCAATAGACTAATAACAGCAACTGTTCCGGAACACGTATGAGCATATTTTTAATATTAATAAATAATTTGTGTGATTTCCTTGACACAAGGTACTTACAGTTCAGTAAAATTATTCCAGTCGTCTTGACTAATAGATGGCTTTGTGTTTCCAAGTGCAGTTATCAGGTGAAGCTGAGTAATGCTTAAAGTGTTCTTGCTGGGTATTGATGATGGAGGAGTGACTTCCTCCTGGAAAAAAAATCACATTAAGAGAAAGTACTATAAAAGACTGTATTTCAATCCCTGATATTGACAATGGCCCAGTTTATAAGTTGGGGCTAACTTTGATTTGCAGTAACCATAGACTAGAGACCAGACTACAATGTATACACTTATGTATACAGGCAAACTATGATTTAAGCTGTGCTTTTTCTTCCCTGCCTTCCCCAATAGGCTATCCTTTCTGCAGGTAAATTGGCATGTGTTGCTTCGTTACTATTGTTTGGCAACCCTACGCAGTGTGTGTGTGTGTGGGGGGGGGATAGTGAAGTCAAGGAACCTCCAGCACAACGGACAACAGGCCAATTATGCAATTATTCTGTCTGCAGAGATTTCCGCTCCATGGCATGGTGACCTGAAGAGGAAGCGCAACAAGTGTAATCACGGTTTGTCAATCAGAAAATAATACCAAACCACAGTTTGCAGAAACCGTGGGCTACCAATCTGGATGTCCTGACTAACCATAGTTAAGGTCTGTAATCTATAGTTTGATGTATGTCTTAACTGAGCCAGTGAGTTTGTCTGAATGCTTCAGGACATTCTCTGAGGCTATGCTTCTTTTGAAATAGCAAAACTTTGCAGTAGTTACTATTACTACTTCTACAACAGAACATTTCTAAAGATCAAAAGAATCAACAAAAAAATGTCTTCCATACCCCATTTTTGCTTCTGTAGTTGGCCTTGATAGCATTGATTTCAGCCCTGAGTTGCTCTATCTGCTCTTGATTGAGTTCTTGATAACCTTCCTGTAAGGCTGTTCTTAGAATTGGGGTCTGATAGGATACTAAATCCTTCAGAGAGATGCTAGCTAAATCATGATTTATGGAGTTTGGTCCCGAGAAACACTGAGAACTCTGTAGAGACAAGTGGGTGGGTGGGGTAACATAATGCCGTTATTATTATAGTAATCAATTTTGTGGTTACAGTTACTAATATTTCAGTTATGTTTTTCACAACAACAGTTACATTACCAAAGTTATTTATCAAGCGATATAAGCTTTAGGAAGTATTTTGTTGATCAGATAACTTATTAGTAATATGAAAGTTTAAATATGAATATGTTTCATTTCTAAATACTGTGCATTCATAAGGGATTCTCCCTGGATCAATTCTCATGGGGATGGGACAGGTCCTCATTGTTTCCCCAAAAAGACAAGGACTTGTTGCTGCTTTTGGTCAAGGAAGAATGAGTTCATATTTTAAGTTTATGTTACTCAGAATTTATATCTGTCACCCAGTACTGGCATAGATTGAATTAGCACTGTTTCTCCCCAATTACATTTAGATGCTAGAATGTTTACAGCATCAATTAAGCAAAAGCAGCCAGCTACCATTTCTGAAGCAGTTCCATTGCCGAGCTCTGATTCATAGGAGCTGCCAAAGTAAAGACGATAGATGTTGGACCTTGGATCTTCTGGAAGCAGCTCACACATCTCAAGAGAAACTAGAGATTGCTCCAAGCCTCCTTCTCCATCTCCAGCAGAATCATCTGATCCACTGCTTTGATTTAAGAAAACCATCGATGATAGACTGAGATCGCTATCTGAGCTAGAACCTATTTCCTGCGGATGGAAATTAACAAAATTAGAATTTCCAACTCCGTAGCACTTCCCTCATTCTGGATGTCTGTGTGGCTCTTTATCTTCTGGTCTTCTGGCAGGGAAGAGCTAGCAGTGTGCTGAAGTTAGCAGTGTGCTCAGGACTGCAATACATCAAGGATCACATCTCACCATATGAACAAATCAGAACCCTCATCTTCTGAGGCCCTTCTTCGTGTGCCTGCCCCACAAGAAGTTGGGAAGGTGGCAACACAAGAATGGGTCTCTTCTGTGGTGGCTCCCTGTTTGTGGAATGCTCTCCTTAGGAAGGCTGATCTGGTGCTTTCATTACATATCTTTAGGCACCAGGCAGAAACATTCTTCTTCTTTCAGGTTTTTCGCTAATTAAACAATCTATGGCCTTTTAAACTGGGGGGGGGGGGGTTATTGTTTTGTTTATTAGGTTATGTGATTTTGTGTTTTTTAAATTGTAAACTGCCCTGTGATCCTCGGTATATAAATTTGCTGTTCAAATAAAAGCAGTCATAAATCCTTAGGCACCCTAAAATTCAGATCTTTGGATCTCATCGTACAACAATATCACAATCAAATCGCTGCACATCACCTTAACATTTCTAGGCACCACTCTTGAAAAGCCAAATTACAGTGGTACCTTGGGTTACAAATGCTTCGGGTTACAAACGCTTCAGGTTACAGACTCCGCTAACCCGGAAGTAGTACCTTGGGTTAAGAACTTTGCTTCAGAATAAGAACAGAAATCGTGCGGCGGCAGCGGCGCGGCAGCAGCTCGGAGGCCCCATTAGCTAAAGAACAGTTTCAGGTTAAGAACGGACATCCAGAACAAATTAAGTTCTTAACCAGAGGTACCACTGTATTTGGAATATTAAGTATTTTAGTGCCCAGGTTACCAGTTTCAGATTGTGGCCAAGCTACTGGACTTCCTGCACTTTAAAATCTGCTTTGGCGTCTCCCCTGGTATGCCCATCCCCTAGATTGCTAAGCTGAGTGGCCACAAGGGAAAGAATCTTCCCATGGACCTGCATCAAATTTCTATGTCTCAGGGTTTCCAGAAGGCCATGAAGAACACTCTTTCTCAACTGGCCTTCCAAAGCATGATGGTTTGGTTGAGTTGCATTATTTTTGGCCCTGTTAAAAAATAAATAAATGGAATGTTGATGAGTTTTAGTTTAAGTCTGAAATGTTATATTACTGTATTTCCTTCGGATATTTGGAATGCAAGTCATTTGGGATTTGTTATTTGCCTGGAAAAGCAGCCTAAAATTATTAGTGAGAAAAAATTTTACCATTCAAAAATGTTATGGGTAGCAAACTCTTAAGGATTTTTAAGGAAATCCTTTAAATTTCAGTGCACTTACCTGGGGCAAGGTTGAACCAAAATTAGCATGCACGGCCTCCAATTGTGCATTATACAGTAAAGCTTTTAGGTCTGCTCCTGTGAAATGTTCTGTTTTTTCTGCCAAATGCTGAAAATCCACATCATGTGCTAGAGGGAGAGAATGACTCAGTGCTCTTAAAATTTCCAGTCGGGAAGCCTAAGGAAATTAGAAGTAACCCTGTTAATAAAATACTGATTTCTTGCCCTTAGACAGTACTTAATGTTTTGTTTTTCAGACTTCTGTGTATTTTTCCAATAAGGAAAAGGGCACTGGAGAAGGTAAAACAACATGTGGAAGGACCCAGTGATGTAAACATTATTTTGAATTTTCTATACATTTTCAAGCATCTCTTCTCAACCATAAGGGACTTGCAACTTGCTTTTTATAATAGCACGATGAGATTCTTTGGAAGCCAGATTCTGTACCCACTACCACATTCTGATCTTCTTTTTAACACACCTGTAGATCATAGAATACACACACCAATGCCTACAGACGACAGCATCAAACCTAAGATGAGAAAGGCCTGAGAGAAATCATTAGACTATGCAAGATCATTGCCTTGACATAGAATTCTACCACCACCAATCTAATCAAAAAATAAAATAGAATCAAACTTGAATCTGTTTCAAAACGACTTCATCTTATGTTCATGGAAACTCAGCCATCGAAAGCATGGAATGGACATTAATCCACATAGAAGTGAGTCTTCCTTTCAATATTTGGCACAGTGTTTTGTTTCTTACCTGATCAGGATGTGGACAATACAGACACTTATCCAATCGGCCTGGTCTCAACAGAGCAGGGTCAATCAAATCAGGGCGACTAGTGGCCGCTAGTACATAAACTCCTTAGAAAAAGAAAGGGACTTTATTAATAAAATGCCAGCTTAACCTTCTCCTGGAAGAAACAGAGATGATTTGATCATTACCTTCTAAGCCTTCTACTCCATCTAGTTGAGTCAGCAGTTGATTAACAACGCGGTCAGTTACACCAGTGTTATCATGACCTCTTCGAGGAGCGAGGGAATCAAATTCATCAAAGAAAAGTATGCAAGGCTTGGCTGCCTGTGCTCTGCAATAAATACAACACAATTAGGACAAAAGGAATAAACTGACCCTGCCAAGATTGGACATGTGATATCAGCAAGTCTTGTTATTTCACACCTCCCCAACTTACACTTACTAAGCCTGTTTCTTCTCCACATTACAAATCCAGCATCTATTTTCACTACTTCCAAAAACAGAATCTATCAGCAACACCATAAATCTGGATCTAACCTGTTAAATACATCTCGAACTGCTTGTTCACTTGCTCCAATGTATTTGCTGAGCAGTTCTGGTCCCTGTAAAAAAAAAGAGAGAAAGAGAAGAATACTCTCTGCAACCTGAGCTATTTAATTAATCAATACTTATAAAGTGTATAAACTGTGGCATAACAAAGTACTGTTTGGGCTATGGCAATTAGACTGTTTAAAAACATTACAAAATATAGGTTTCTAAAGGAACATACCTTGAACATGAGACTGGTCCAGTAGTTTCTACTTATGATCTACTCTACTGGGATCACATTAACACTGCTTGTTAAAGAGCAGGCAGGCAGGGGGAGGGGGAGAACAAACACACAGAAGGACAGAAAGGAATTGAAACCCATTAAGTAGTGTGCCCAAAAAAAACTATGGCAAAAATGAAGCTACTTTGCCCAAGGGTTTAAGGTTGCTGTTTGGACTGTGTTGATTTGGACTGTAGAAAGTTGGACTATTTTCTTTAGGCTAAATACCATGGGTCATAATCCAGATGTGTTCATATTCCATATGTATGTGTGCATCACAAACAAATAAATTTACTAAAACATATGAGGGCTTCTGAAAGACAAACTGTAGCATATAATTTTTATCACCTTATTGGATTCTGACTTATGGAACACATCTTTGTATTTTCAGTTACTGCAATAAATCCTGAAAAATCTTACATTCTTACCTTGATGCTGATAAAATTCATTCCACTTTCTCGGGCAACTACACCTGCTAACAAAGTTTTCCCTGTTCCTGGAGCCCCATATAGTAAGATTCCTCTTCTTTGTCGTATGGGCAGGTTTGCAAATAATTCTGGATACTGAAAACATATGAAGTCTTTAGAAATTGTGTCTGCTTTAAAAAGTTTAGATCCCTTAATAACACCTGTTTAAGAACCTCTGAGCAGGGTAGCTAAGTGTGAAAAATTGGATTCAGTATGCTGAAGAGGCCAGAGATCATCTTGGAAGTCTCTTAGTGCAGACTGAGGTCATGGATCCTGAGTTTCCATAGCCACCACCCACTATGAACCACCATTGGCAGGACTGGCAGCAACAGCAGCAGATATGTTCTATGCTTATTGATAATGTTTTATTATCTTGCTTTAAATGTGTATTTTATATTGGACTTTCTTTAGCAATGTTTTCTTTTGAAATGTTTAAGATTATTATTTTTTGTTAATTTTGCTGTGTTAAATGTGCACTCTGTCACTGACCACTTTTGTCATGTTTTGTTTGAAACCTTTAAGGTAATATTTTAATATCCTGTTAATTACGTTGCTTTGAGTGTATACTTGACTTTCTTTAGTAATGTTTTAAATCAGTAATGCTTTATTCTGGATTGTTTTCTTTGATGTGTCAATGCAGATTGCAAATCGCTTTGAGATTTTTTTTCTTTAAAAATATTACCGTAAGTGGTATAGAAATGAAATGAATAATAATAATAATTCATAACCCTAACCCTATTATTATTCATGTAGTTCCATAATTACTATTATGATATGCAGCATAATATCAATTTTGGCAAAATCCATATCTGTGGTGGAACCAATGAGTCACCATAACATCTCTATGCTTATTTTGAAATGCGACTAAATGCATCTATATATAGACTAACATTTGCATAAGTGTTTTATCATCCACAGGTGTTGGGTGTTTTTCTGCATTTCCAGGCTTCAGTTTAGTCTGCTGGGGCATGAGCATTATGAAACAGTCCAATAATGATCAAAGAGCCATATACATATTATTGATATAAAGGTAAAGATACCCCTGACCATTAGGTCCAGTTGTGGACGACTCTGGGGTTGCGGCGCTCATCTCGCTTTACTGGCTGAGGAAGCCGGCGTTTGTCCGCAGACTTTCTGGGTCATGTGGCCAGCATGACTAAGCCGCTTCTGGCAAAACCAGAGCAGCACACGGAAATGCCGTTTACCTTCCCACTGGAGTGGTACCTAGTTATCTACTTGCACTTTGATGTGCTTTTGAACTGCTAGGTTGGCAGGAGCTGGGACCAAACAATGGGAGCTCATCCTGTTGTGGGGATTTGAACCACTGACCTTCCGATCGGCAAGCCCTAGGCTCGGTGGTTTAGACCACAGCACCACCTGCATCCCTATTTTTGTCTATTATTCATATAGACAAAAACAAAACACACTGAGTTTTATTTCTGTGGTCATATTCATAACTACTTCAAATGTGGTGTGTACGGATCCCTACACATACAGTGGTATACCTTCTCTAGCTCATATTGACATGTTGGCTATAACAAGAAATAGTCTGCGTTCATAGAGTCCAAAGAATGCCCCATTAAACTGGAATATTTGGCACACATAAGTAGTATGCATTTTTTCACTATGCCTGATGCAAGGCAGCTGAAGATAAGGAAAATACACCCCTAGCAGCCACCGATGAAGAGGGGTGCCATTATTAACCTGGCCTCCTGGGAGCAGCACCACTGCCATGTACCAGAACGTGGCAGGATGATGCAGGACACCTGATTGGCTTCACTGATGTGCCCACGCTGTCCTGCACTGTCCCTGGGTCTGGCTGTCATGCTGCTTACAGGATGTCAGGTCTGTACACCGCTGCTCCCTGCTGGCAACTCCAGATAACTGCCTCCCACACTGTGCATGATCTGAGGTAGCTAAGCCACCCAGGATTCTTCGTGAACCTTCCTGCCTTAATAATCCTCAGCTGTTGCATCTTCATTCTTCTGCGCATAACCGTCAGGGATAATCTTCTACTTTATGCCCTTTAACATACCGTTGCTGAGAAGCTGTACCGTTCTCCTCTCCAGCTTCTGCAAACTTACATATGAATGAGAAATGGCTGTACTATGGGTGCATATTTGTCCATTTTGGTATAAGAAGCTGTCACCCCCTCAAGCCAGAACCATCAAAGGTCTGTGTTCCTACAAACACCTACCAATGGCAGACACAACTGTAAGAGAAAAGTACCTTGGCAGGCAATTGGATAGTATCTATAAGCACTTGCTGTATCTCCTTGAGGCCACCAATTCTATCCCAGCCAAAGTCCTGAGGCTTATGAAGGTTAACGTTTCTCAAAGATGTTGGGGTAAAACCTTCTAAAGCTTTTTGGAAGTCTGATGTTGACAGAATCAAATCTGTTAAAATGGATAAACACATTCACTTTATGATTTTTTACACCGAAATATTACATTATATTATGCACATTTTTTTTCTGAATACTTCATAAAATTATTATACATACCTTCTTTTTTACATGTTCCTTTGGTAGAAACACATGAGTGTACAGCACGTTCAACTAACATTGTCAGATCTCTAGCTACAAATCCTTCTGTTTCCTTTGCAATTAGATGGAGATCAAGATTACAAAACTTGTCTATATTGGAGTCAAGTTTATTTTTTATTATGGAATGAAGTATTTCACATCTTTGTCTCTGGAAAAAAAATACAGTATATTTATCTGTAGCCTAACTTCAAAGAATTGAAGAAAAATAAGAAGACCGGCCAAATTTCAAATTAATTAAAACGGACAGATTCTGAAGAAATAATAAAATGCAGATATGTGCATTCAACATACAGTATCACATTTTATACCGAGATCTTAAACAAAATTACTGGGAATTAGATTGCATAGTTTTAAGATGCTTTGATTAAAACATAATTTATTGCTTTTACCTGATTTGGAGCCTGGATATGTTGGAAACACTGAAATATGTGAATTCCTTGAGCAGAAATCATGGAAGAATGAAGTGACTGCTCAGATAGGCTTGTGGCAATGAGTGCGATCAAACTGTGCATGGAAATAACTTCTTTTATCATATCTGTCAAAACTAGGAACAGAAATACAAATCAATTCAAACTTCATGGATTGATGGCCATATAAAATAACAGCTACCTCTCAATTTTAGTGTTACAGAAACAGCATCTTCTTTTATTTGGGTGCATTGTCTGTTCCAATAAAGTTCCAGAAGCTTGAAATTTTCTTTGTATCAGCTGTTAATAACCTAATAAAGCACATTCCCACACTGTATCCAGAAGTATTACAGCACAAGCATATACTTATCTACTCATAAGTAAGTCCCCTGGAATTCAATAGGTTTACTTCCATATAAAGAATTACAGCTTTAATATACAAGAGCAAATCATAACCTTAACCATAACATTGTACCAAATGCTGAATATATTGTTGATAACCTGCAAATACAGATACACTATGTAGAGTTGTGCTCTATGTAGGGTTGTTGATTTTTGTGGACGCGGAGAAAGCCTTTGACAATATTTCTTGGAGTTTTATGAAAAAGAATCTTCATCGGATGGGGGTAGGCCAAGGTTTTGAGAATGGTATGGGTGCAATATACTCTGAACAAAAAGCTAAGTTGATTGTAAATAATGTAATAACTGAGGAACTTAAGATTGAAAAAGGAACACGACAGGGGTGCCCAATTTCCCCATTGCTTTTTATTTCGGTTCTGGAGGTGTTGCTGAATATGATTAGAAATGACCAGCAGGTCAAAGGTGTACAGGTCGGAGCTAAACATTACAAGTTAAGAGCATTTGCAGATGACCTAGTATTGACATTGCAAGAGCCAAACACTAGTACGAAAAAGGTGTTAGAAATAATCCAAGAGTTTGGCCAGGTAGCTGGATTTAAGTTGAATAAACAAAAAACTAAAGTTTTAGGGAAAAACTTAACAGATATGGAGAAGGAGAAATTCCAAGAGGAGACAGGGCTGACGGTGGTTAAGAAGGTGAAATATCTAGGGGTTTACTTGACATCTAAAAATTTGAATTTGTATAAGGATAATTATGAAAAATGTTGGTCAGAAATTAAAAAAGATCTAGAAATATGGTCAAAGTTGAAATTATCAATGTTAGGCCGAATTGCAGTAATTAAGATGAATGTATTGCCTAGAATGTTATTTTTGTTTCAAACCTTACAGATTCTTGACAAGATGGAATGTTTTAAGAGGTGGCAGAAAGATATTTCGAAATTTGTCTGGCAGGGCAAAAAACCCAGAATTAAATTTAAAATATTGACAGATGCTAAAGAAAGAGGGGGATTTGCCCTGCCGGACTTAAAATTGTACTATGAAGCAGCAGCGTTTTGCTGGCTGAAAGAGTGGATGCTCCTCGAGAACACAGACATTTTGGATTTGGAAGGTTTCAATAATGCATTTGGTTGGCACGCATATCTATGGTATGATAAAATTAAGCTGCATAGGGCCTTTAAAAACCATATTGTTAGAAAGGCATTGTTTAATGTTTGGATAAGATACAAAGATCTGTTGGAAAACAAAACCCCTAGATGGGTGTCTCCTGTGGAAGCTAAGGCAGTGAAGAAACTCAATATGGAGGTCGGATGGCCGAAGTATTGGGAAATCTTGGAACAAGAGGGAGATAAACTGAAATTACAAAGTCATGAGAAAATGAAACATAAAGTACAAAATTGGTTTCAATATCATCAAATAATGGAGTTTTTCAAACAGGATAGGAAAATTGGCTTTCAGGTGGAAAAATCAAAATTAGAGACTGAATTGTTAGAACCCAATACTAAGAATTTATCAAGAATGTATAACTTGCTGCTGAAATGGAATACACAAGATGAAACAGTTAAATCGGCTATGATTAAGTGGGCACAGGACATTGGTCATAATATTATGTCTGCTGACTGGGAGTGGTTGTGGAACACCGGTATTAAATTCACGGCATGTAATGCCTTAAAGGAAAACATTATGAAAATGACTTACAGGTGGTACATGACCCCAGTCAAGCTAGCAAAGATCTACCATTTGCCTGATAACAAGTGTTGGAAATGTAAGGAGACTGAAGGTACCTTTTACCACCTTTGGTGGACATGCCCGAAGATTAAGGCTTTCTGGGAAATGATATATAATGAAATGAAAAAGGTACTTAAATGTACTTTCTTTAAAAAACCAGAGGCCTTTCTCTTGGGCATTGTCGGCCAATTGGTGTCAAAGAAGGACAGAACTTTCTTTATGTATGCTACAACAGCAGCAAGAATACTCATCGCAAAGTATTGGAAGACACAAGATCTACCCACTCTGGAAGAATGGCAGATGAAAGTGATGGACTATATGACATTGGCCGAGATGACAGGCAGAATCCGTGATCAGGGAAAAGAGACGGCGGAAGAAGAATGGAGAAAATTTAAAAGTTATCTTAAGGACTACTATAAACTTGATGAATGTTAGAATGTCGAGGTTTTCAGGAAAAAAAGGGATACAGTGACACAAGATTAGATTACAGAAAAGATTAAGATGACAGAGGTTGGAAAGGAATATTTAGAAGTTGCTTAAAAATTGTGGACATTGGGATGCAGGAAGGGGGGGTATGGGGGAGTCCTGGAAAAGAGGTTTATGAAAAAATGCTATGAAACTATACGTGTTTGTATGTCTTTTTAGTTGTTTGTTTGTCTTTAAAAATTTGTAAAACCAATAAAAATTTTATATAAAAAAAAAATAGAGTTGTGCTGATTACTAAGACTATGCAAGTGCTGGATTATGCTGTTTCTTTCAAAAACATTCAAAAGCTAAAGATCAATATTACTTGGGCCAGGGCACATTCCCAGAGGTGGCTATTCTTTTTAGCCCGGGGGCTGCATGGCAGCAGTGGGTGTAGCAAAAAGAACAACCATGGCCATTGCATACTCTTTCACACACATATCAGAGCACATCTAAAAACAAGCAACAGAGCTCCCCATTCTGCAGTTGATCCGTGCAGATCAAGAGGAGCAGGGAATGTGGTTTTCTCCACATTGCGTGGGAAATTCATTTCAAAGTTTAAAATATTGCTAGCTTTCATGAAGCTATGAACAACACATTGTGATTTATTCAGGACCTTGCAAAGGTCAGATGTTTCCAATCACAGGACAGTTAAAGCAAAAACAACTCAGTAATGGTTGGTAAACCATTACCATGAGCGAGGCGAGTACTCTGGATAGCTTCAGGACTGTTCTCATGCTCCGGAGCAAGGGGTACTCCAACTATGTGATCAAGGTCATCTAGCAAAACAACAGATGGCTGTTTCCATCCTGCCTCTAGAAAAACTTCTTCCAGTTTTTTCTGTATGTTTTCTAATCTCTTTCCTGAAAAACAAATATAGTGATTAGAACGACACAAAAGAAAAATGTGCCAACTTCCAATACAATCTATGATTTGGCAAGATTATGGGTCAGAGACTAGCTTGTATATGACATTTTCATTATACCAAGAGGTCTTAAAATTACCCTATTGTGGACCTCCTTTAAGATATTTCCTATCTTCTATCTGCTGAACATATAAGGAAAGCTGGTGCAGAATAATATAATTCACTAGTCTGAATCACTCTGCTGCCATAAACTCACAGAATGGTCACAGGCAAGCCATTCTCTCAGCCTCAGTCCTCCATCAGCAATATGTGATGAATACACTAGCCTATTTTACATAAATAAATAAAATAAAGTGAGTTCAGTGGGACTTTTCCCCAGTTAAGTGTGCACAGGACTGCATCTTAATTGACACAAAATGAAGTAGTACAAACATCAGAGACATAATACATAACAATATAAATAGATCACATATTTCAAACTGGGGTGAGGTGGGCAGAGGAAAGAGGGAAGAAAGGCCCAGACAATATTCTTGATGCTGCTTTTGAAATAGATTTTTTAAAACAGGAAGGTTCTGGCTCCTACTTGCTTATGTGACCAATCTAATAACAGCAAGGCCTAAAATGTGAATATTAAACCAGTGGGGTGGGACTCAGGGTTTGGGCATAAGACCCGAGTTCAAACGTACTGGGTGGCTACAGAGAAGACACATTTTCAATATAGCCCAAACTCTTACCAGGTGTTGCTATGATAAACAAAAACACTAGGAATAGTATTTATTTAATTATATGTGTTAGTTGCTTTTCTCACAAAATGACCCAAAGCAACTTACATTAAAACCAAATAAAGAACTTCCAATAAAAATCTAAAAACAAAGCTGAACAGATAAAACAGATCAGGACTTGCTGATCTCACCCAACTAAAAGGGGCCACAATGCCGCCATTAAGAAAAAAGTATTCACCTGGTGCCCAAAAACAGATAAGGGTGGCGCTAAGCATGTCTCCCTGGGTAGAGCAGACCACAAGCTGGGAGTCACTGAAAAGGTCTGATCTAATTAACTTGGTAACTTTCCCTTTTAGTTTAATTGTATTCTGAACATCCTACAAGAAGGGAGACAGTTGTATCCATTACCTCTTAAAGCTTTGCAGTCAACTACTTCCACATGGGCATCCAGTCTATCAAATGCTTCTTTGCAGATGGCTTTTGCTAAAGTTGTCTTGCCACTTCCCTGTAAAATAAATCAGGGCTAAAAACTCCTAAAGTAATACCCAGATTGAAAAACTATCAAAGTTTGCTACTATGGGTTTTCTATTTCTGTAATACTTAACCTGATGGTGTAAAATCATGAAGATTCAAAGCAATCTGTTCAAGTCTACCAGATCCAATGTTTATTTATAGCCCTTGGAAAAACAAATCGTCTATGTGTGCATGCACATAGAGTGATCCAAGGGTGGAGGGAGAGAAGCATGCAGATGGAGGAATTTCCATGGCACTCTCTCAAAATTCTAAATGTCCTCACATGCTCAGAAAGATTGACAACCACTTGAATTGGACTAATGATAAAACCCAGAATTTATTGGGTGCTAAAACAGAGAAATGTAAAAGTTTTACCTTCGCTCCAGTAATCAGGATACCTCCACTGCATAGCCCTGCAGATATGGGAGCTAGCTTTTGAGACAGTGGTCGTTTCAAAAGGCTGTGAGATACATGCTTCAAAGAAGATAGTGCTAAATTATCAACTCCTCTGCAATGGAAATGTTAACAGAATTGAGTGCCCTCTCAATGTACTGTAGTCAAATTAAATCGTATAAAATTAAAAGCTTGGCTATTTTAGAGTACTCTCTGTTTTGATTATTTATAGAACTGTAGCCAATGACCCAGTTGCAATATTTGCTACTGTACTGCACACACTGGCGGCAACTGCAGAATAATGTCTGCCATTAAGAATGTCAAACATTCATTTTGAAAAAGTTTCCATGTATGTGAAGAAATAATCCTGCATACGACTTCACTATTTGCTGCACCCCATTTTATGTGTGTTCAGATAGACCAACCACACCAGCAAAACCTGTATTAGAGGGCACAGGTGTGCCAAATACTTGCCCAATTTCTGAGTCATGAGATTAGAACTATATGTGTGTTTAAATCTTGACGGTACTCTACGGCTAATCTAATGTTCTCTTTAGCTACGACGTTATTGACATCTAAAATGCTTCATATTTATATTACACATTTAATATTTATTTTTGCCCAGCTCTTTATTGTTGATTTTTTTATTCTAATTTGTGATAGTATTAAAATGTCTCACCCCAAACAGTTCAGACCAAACCATGGAAGAAGCTGCTCACAAGAAGATTGTGCACCACTGCCATTGGCTACTGAGGTCACAGGATGTACCAGAACCTACACAAAAGAAGACAGTCACTATTTAGAAGTGAGGGTGCCTTTTTAGAACATGCTGTCTCTGTGTGTGTGTGTGTTTGTGGATGAGTAGAGAAATACTGAATACATACGCCAATAAAATTCAGAATGGGATTTTACTGTAAGAAATCACATAGAAGAAACTTGTCTCCCAAGAAGCTCAGGATTGTAGTGGGTTTGTCCTTTGGATAAATAGCCAAATAGTATCTAATTACTACACTACATTTAAAATACCAAGTGATTTTCAAATTTCCTTGTATTCCAAGTCCATCCAGACTCTATGGCAGCCTTCCCCAACCCAATACTCTCCAGAAGTTTTGAACTACAACTCCCAGCAGCCCCATTCAGCATGGCCAATGGTCAAGGGCAGTAAGACCTGTAGTCCAAAACATCTGGTTGGTTAGTAGAAGCAGGAAAGCTGCTGTACAGTTTTCACTCCATCAATTCTACAATGAAAATTAAAGTTGTCATTACAATATAGAAAACTGAAAATTAGAAAACAATAAACACACTTCAAAAATCAGGAAGTGAGAGAACTACAAGCTTGCTTTGGAAGATGGGGGCAGGTTGCTGCAAAACCTTTCTTTAATGTTCTAAGGGAACTTGAATTTATCATCCAATTATGTTCATTGTGACTGAATTTATGAACAGATTATCACAAGAGTCTCCTCTCCTGCAATGCTTCATGTACAATGAGTCAAAAACCAAAACGAATACAAAAGATACCCTAATAAACAGAATTGCACTGTTGATATAATTTAAGTTATTGGATACCTGAAATAAGTGATATTTACTTGCATATTTGTCTTCTGCAACAAGCTGGGACTCAGGATGTAAATATTTTTTGCCGTCTCCTCTTCAGAAGTAATGACACTGAGGACAAAGTCCTCCATACCTTTCAAAACATAATGGACACATTAATTTGCGTCTGATACAAAATAGTAAATTTTAATACCTTGTAGATCTTGTATTATACACTGGTAAACCCTAGCTCATGCAAAAGGGTTTCAATGTGTATGTAAGTATTTTTGTGGCTAAAAGCTTTGATTACACTTTGATTCACTGGCAAAGACCCATTTAATGGTTGGCCATAGGTGAGAGTATGGATCTTTATTTATTGGAAGCACCTTTATTTAAATACAATACTTAAGTAACAGATTGAAAAGACAATGATAAATAACTAATGATTTTAATTAGTGATTTTTTTAAAAAAAATCAAATATATTTTCATAATTGGGTAGAAATATATTCACAATCACTGCTAAGGGCAGTTCAGCTTACCATCTTTAAGCGCTAATTGTATATCATTCGTGCCTGCTATTAGCAAGGGAAGTTTGCTATAATCCTCTATCCACAAATTAAAGGCATTTTTAATTTCATCGTCACTGATATCTTTATTCTAAAATGAAGAAAGGATGAGAAGCATTGTTAGTTCAGTAAATATTCCTAACACTTTCACACAATGAACATTTGCTCATTCAAGTATACAAGGGTCAGAAGTGCTAAGAACTGAGGCAAGTCATTATCTGAGGATTTACTAGTAGCCCCAGTTTTATCCAAATTATGATTATCTTCTTTATTATTTCCTAAGGAAAAATCTATACTGAACAAAGAGTTTAAATATTTAATTTTATAGTGTTCAAGCTCTTAATTGTATATGCAATAACCATTTTAGTTCACTTGTGACATTACTGCTCATCAACAGTCTAAATCAGGGGTTAGCAACCTTTTTCAGCTGTGGGCTGGTCCACCATCCCTCAGACCATGTGGTGGGCCAGGCTATATTTTGGGGGGAAAAATAAGAACTATGCCCCACAAATAACCCAGAGATGCATTTTAAATAAAAGCACACCTTTTACTCATGTAAAAACACAAGGCAGGCCCCACAAATAACCCAGAGATGCATTTTAAATAAAAGGACACATTCTACTCATGTAAAAACATGCTGATTCCTGGACCGTCTGTGGGCCAGTTTCCAGCCCCTGGGCCTTAGGTTGCCTACCCCTGGTCTAAATAAACTCCTTATATTCTTATGAAGAACTGGTAACCATAGGTTGATAATGCCTTTGGAATAAATTGTCTCAAATAATAGCATAATGCAATATGAATTTCACCAACTTGTAAAGACACATGGAAGCAGCTTAACAAATAATTACAGTCAAGAATGCAAACTCACTAAAGATTTTTTGGGATACAATCTAATAGATGATGGAATTTTAGGATCCAAGTTCACTGATGTGATTCTAACAGCTGAATGCATTTCTATGTGTAGTTTCTCTCTCAACCCTTCTGGTATCTGAAATAAAGTTAAGAAAAACAAGAAATATGAAAGAATAAATGCTGAAGACTATTCTACACATTTCACACTTCAAAGGTATATCCACCAGGGTTGTACTTGAAGTTTGTATAACTTAAGAATGACTTAATTTTTTATGATTTCAAATGTACCTGAAGATTTCAAATACCCTGACTATCCATCAAATGTAATTTAAGCCTTCTCAGTTTCAGTTAGTAAGGGAGTATAATGATTTCAATTAAATAAAACAAACCAGACAAGTATATTTTTTAAAAAGAAGAGATGGTTTGAAACTGTCTGTTGGGCTCCACCCAGAGTGGCTGGGGCAACCCAATCAGATGGGTGAGGTACAAATAATTTATGAATTATTATTGTTGTTGTTGTTATTATGATTTTCAGAATAGATCCTATTGAAGTTAATGGAACTATTATAAGACAACTATTGTGGCTTGGAGATGGTACCACTATGATCCTGTGGACACTTCTTTAAAAATAATCCACTATAATCTGTAGATCTTATTTCCAAGTAACCATTTTAAAAAATGTAATATTAAGCAACGATTCAACACTTGACTTAAAATCTTTAATCTTCTGTAGGCTTCTGAAATTGGACTAACCCAAACTCTTCCGACATGCAGTTGTTCCATGTTGTTATTACATATTATAGCACTCTTTAGATCCTCAAATCCATTCCATATTATTTGTACAATAGATATCTCATTGGATTCTTGACTTTTACTAGGGCTGGATTGCTTTTTGTCTTCTCCATTGATCATCTGTTTTTCTTTCTTTGACATTACATTCTGCTTTGACTCTTGATGCTGCTGTCTTGGAGAGAGCAGTGTAGTGATTTTCCCGTAAGACACTTTAATATTAGCTTCTAAAGCAGGGAATTCTAGATTCCATGGAAATACATGAATGGCGTTGCATTTCTGAAACGTACATGTTGCCAATGTATTTTGCACACTGGGGGGCTGAATCTGGCATACTCTGAAAACAGAATCCATGTGAATCAAGTTTAGCAGCCCATCTTTGGCAGCATTCAGTTCACCTGTGTCACGAGAAGCCTCCTGTTCTTTGTCAGAGGAGAAAATGTTCCCAATTAAATTCCATATGTTTGGCAGGACGCTTGCAGTTAATGACGCCTTTGCATCTGGCTTAGGCCCTTGGACTCCCGTATTTAAATTAGTTTCTTTGGCACATGATTCCTCAGTTGTTGCTCTTGAATCCAACATGGTTTTAGTAACATTGTCCTGTAAGATGTCACTTTTTGTAGAAGGCAGCATGGTGGAACTTCCTTCATACTGACGTACTTTGGGGCGTATGAAAAGCTCTGTGCGAGCTTCCAGTCTCCCGTAAAGAGCAGCAGGTTTTAGAGTAACTGGAATTAAAGAAGGCCAAGTTAATACATATGCCACCTTACAATTATTCCTGCAATGTTGTAGGAAGACTTGCATGAACACTTACCAATCTGGATATAAATACAAGTGTGTTGTTCTACCCACACTGGGAAGACAGCTTTGGGAAACACTATTCGAATTTGGTCAAGAAGATGGCTTTCAAGTGAGTAGGCATGCAGCTCCTACAATACATTGCAGAAGGTTAGAAAACATTTCATATTAGAACTCAATTGTGTTTCATAATGAAATTTGTATACTAAACTGGATCTGAACCATAAGGAAAACAACAAGAGGAAACACTCAGAAAAAACATTAGAAGTGGGGGGGGGGGGAGTGGGAAAGGACAGGAATGAAGAACACCACCCTGTTTAAAAGCATTAGGAGAGCTAAATAATTTAAATTACTGTATTACCAGGATCTCCCAATCATCAGCTGAGAGGGGTTCCACTTCTACTTGCTGACAGGACAAGACTTGAGAACAGGGCTCGAGGAAGATCTGCCAGACAATAAACCTTTTTGAAAAAATACTCTCAATATATTTACATAAACAATGCAGTGGAGATGAAGTGAGTCATGGAGTTGCTGACAATGGGGATGAACCACAAGCACTTGCATGTAACCAAATTGCATTATACGTTTTTCACCATTTATTGTTCAGCAGTATTGCTTGTTCCCCTTGGAAAATCAACAAACCATTTCCCAGCTTTCCTTTAAAAAGCAGTTTGCGACTTGGTTCAGGACATTGTCAAATGCTAAAAGGTTGGATAGAAGACACTTTTACATGTTCATGTTCATGAAACAATCAACTCACTAAATATGAACAAATCACCCTGATATAGAACAGCTGTAATTCATGCATGGAAGCAGCTCTCAATGTTATATATTTATTGATTAGGTCCTGTAGAAATAAGTACATGCTGTGCCAGGCAAGGTAAGGGGAATCCCAGCTTTTAGAACCAGGGGTTGTGCTGGTTTTAAACAAGTACTTTCAAACAAGCTTTCAAACAAGTACTTTCAGTTCTGATAAACTTTTGGGGAGAGGGAAGGCTGATTCCAGTCACTGCTGTTTCCCATCACAGATCGTAACTGGCAAAACTAGCAGTACTCTCCATCTGTCATTGAGATCTTTGCACACAGCTGCCTTTGCACAGCTGAATACAAAGAACCTGAAACTGGGGCCTGCATATTTTGCAGATACAAAGCAAACAAAAATGTACAAATGAATAGAAGCCATAGAAAAAGACTCATTTCAAAAGTTACTTGCTCTATATTTTTGTCCCATTTTCAGTATTACCCTAAATGTTAAACACCAGCTCCCTGCAATTCACGTTTGTGAACCCTTATTTGCAAAAGCTTTACTAAAAACAATTTTGACATTACTCAGTAGACAGATGGAGACCAATGATTATGAAATATATTTGCCTAGTTTAATATTGTAGTCCAGGCAAGAAAATAAAAGTTGACATTCCAAACCTGTTGCCCATCTTTGATGCCAAGTTTCTCTGCAAGTTGTCTGTTCATTTCTACAACATTTCCAGCATGCTGACCACAATGTCTGATTTCTGTCCAGCCCAAGAAAACAGGCTGATTGCCCCAAGACGCTTTCACAGCTTGATCCTGTTAATGCCACAGAAAACAGATAGATGTTAAATAGCATAGCAGCCCGTAGTACCCATAATTCTTTTTCCAGCTATCTATATGTGAGAGCGCAAATAGCATCAAGAATTATTCAGCAAAGGGAAACTTTATATGACACATTTCTGTACAGAATTCTTATTTACAGGATATTAATCTTGTAGAAAACATACATTATTTTGGAACACTAATGTGATTAGTGTATCTTTTATGTTCGAGCAAATAAGTAAATGCAAGAGCTGTTTGACAGTGGAACAGACTTCCATGACAGCTGGCGGACTCTCCGTCCTTGGAGATTTTTAAGAGGTTGTATGGCTATCTGTCATGTACGATTTAGTTGAGATTCCTGCATTGCAGGGGTTGGACTAGATGACCCTCAGGGTATCTTCCAACCATACAATTCTATGATAAAAATTGATTTTTGGGGAATGCTAATGAAATTAGTGCAGTCCTGTGTTTGATTGGATGCATGTGCTGAGCTTTTCTATGAATGGGCTCCCTCATCTACTTCAATTGAGAAAACGACCCATGTGTCCAAAGAGATGTCTACAAAGACAGTCAGATCCCTCTACTGAAACAAATGGAAGAATTGCTGTGGTTGGTGGAGTTCCACAAACTCTGAAGACTTTGTACCCAACTGTTGAACCAGGCCAATAGTCTTGCAGTTTATAAACTCATCACGTAGAAATTCCAAATGCTTTTCAGCCCTTATTTCATACGAACATGTACGTTTTATACAAGGATTCCCAACACCAATATACTGCAATGGCAAAACACCTAACAATGTTGCAGGAGGTGTTAATGACAAGAGAACATTATGAAACTGTGCCTTCATCTACAAAGATGTATGTACAGTTCATTTCAGGGGTGGGGAACATGAGACTCTTTGCCTAATTTTATGCAAGTGGGAGGTGACTGGAGAAAAGAAGGGTGGATGGGGTGGCAGGAAGAGAGGGAGATAAAATGGACGGAGTGATGGAGTAGGGGAACCCTCTGCAAGTGAACAGTTCAGACTTCTGGCAACGGTAATATATATGGGGAAGAAAGATGCTACAGAGGCCACTAACAGGCAACAGTGAAGCTTAACAAGCCTGACCAATATCCTCCATAAATCAAGGGTGTACCACTGAAAGTGCATTAGTTACCCATGTTTTATAGTTTTTTTGGCTACTATTGATTTTAATAATCTTTTAAACTGTTTTTATTGAGAACATTTATTTAGACGCAGAAAGCATATTTTTGTTCCTTTATGAAGCAAGCAGATAAATTCAATAATTTGAGTTTTTAATTAATTTCAATGTCAGTAGTCCATTTCAAGAATATCTGCAAGATGGAATGGAAAAAATCATTTCACATAATTCTTCTTTGCACTGAAGTTAAGACTTCGTCCCACTAGTGTTACCAGGACCCTTACAGAAGAGCACCTCCTAATTTGATGTAGTAGCTGCTGTACCCTATATAAGGCAAAGAGGGGGGGGGTGTTCAACCCGTGTGCGCATGTCTGTGAAAGAGAGCAACAGTGTCAGATATGGGACACCTGTTCCTTTACAAACTGTGGGAAGCTAAAGAAAGGATGCCAGGTTCTCTCACTCTTAAAAACTGCAGTGGCGACATAATGAGCATGGCATAACAAGAACCTTTAATTTAGTGTTCTTCTAACTTCTGCCCTGCGAATAAAGTCTCTCACAGGCCCCATTGTATCCTGAACCCAGTCACCTGAGAACCACACCCCACAGCGCCAAGAGGGCAAAGAGGATTCCCCCGAGCCCCCCATTCCACACTGCTGCCATAGCAACGGGACGCCAGGACGCTGGCAAGGCTGACGAGAAAGAAAGAGGGCGACTGAACGTCGCCAGAAGACGACGAGGAGAGCAAACGTGTGAACGAGACGGCTGCCCACGTTACCATAGCGACATGCCATGGGGGGGGGGGCTGGCTGGCTGAGGAGATAGAAAAGGCCCTCAGAGAAACGAGCCAAGGCGAATTCCCATGATCCTCTCTGCCCGGATAAAGCCACCCTCCCCCGCGTTCCTGTACCTGCTGCAGACGGAGGCTGGAAGCCAAGCCAGGCGGCAGGTGCAGGAAGCAGTCCCGGGCGCCGCTCAAGGAGACGCTCGCCGTGGCTGCCCCGGGGCCTCCCACCCCCCACATGGCAGGCGCCGGCCCTGCGACCGCGCGGAGCCCCGTGCGGCTCGCGCTAAGGGCCGCAGGACATGTACTTGCTGCTGCTGCCGCCGCTGTTCCTTCCGGCTTCTCGAGCGGCCCACCCTCTTTGCCCGCTCGCTGTGATTGGCTGAAGCGGTTCGCTCCCTTGTTTTGTTTCCTGGTTCGGTTCAACTTTCACCCGCTTACCCCAGCCTTCCAATGAGAGCGCGTTATACATGATTTAGCTCTACCGGATTGGTTGTTTTTGTGGGAGGGGGGCGGGGAAACGGCGGGAGGAAGACGAGTGGCGTTTGGAATGTGCGACAGGGGAGGGAGGGCGAGGCGGGTGACGGGAAGATGGCGGCGGCTGGTGACCAGAGCGGCGGAGGCGAAGTCGGCGGCGTCTATCAGCACCACGCGCAGCAATCGATCTGTGCCTCGCGCGCCAAATATCGCGAGGGGCGCAGGCCACGCGCGGTGAAGGTAAAGCTGGGGGACGGGGGACGGACTTGGGCCCGCCTACCTGCGTGTGTTTGCGCAGCCCCCTTCCCCATGTCTTCTGGCATCCTCCCTCTGGAAGGCGGTATGCTAACACAAATGACCGACAAAAATCAGTTGGAAACAGTGGGAGATCTCTAAGCGGCTGCAGGCAATCTAGGGGGGCGCGTTGGGTGCTAGTTGACACGACTGGACTTTGCTGAAATAAACGCAAGTCCCATAACTACACCGCAAATAAAGCAAGGGATGGATCCTGAGAGAATGTCAACGAACCACGTTGACAGGAGGAAATGGCCTGCCGAATGAGACCGAATTCCTTTCAGCATCTTGTTGAAAGCAGTAATGCTTCTGAATACCAGTTGCTGGAAGCCACAGGAGGGGACGAGTGCTCTTTGTGGTCGAATCCTGCCTGTGGGTTTCTCACAAGCATCTGGTTGGTCAACTGAACAGGATGCTGGACCAGATGGGCCGCTGGCCAGATCCAGCAGGCTCTTGTTATTTTTGTATGTTTCTCCTAATGTCCAGCCGAATGCTCATGAGAGCCGCAAGAAAGGCATGTAGCTTTTCCTCCTCCAGTGACTGCTGTTTATTGATATACAATCAAATGAATAGATTTATTTCGGTCACTGACCAGAGTGCTTATTGATATACAGTGCTGCCTCTGAGTGTGGAGGCTCCATTTAGCTCTCATGGCTAAATGAAGAAGACACTCATACAGCTGTTTTCTGTGAAATTGTCTAATCTCCTTTTCAAGGGAACTAGGGAGTAATTCTAGCTCCCATAGATATAGATTGTGCTGGTGGTTGACCACCTTCTGTAGTAGCCCCTCCATTGGAATTCTTAGTGTATAGCAAATACTTTGCTTTATGAAAATACTTCTTTGCCAGAAGAGCGATTTGTTACTTGCAGCTTGGCTGTCTTTCTTTAGAAGCAATTGTGTACTGATAGGATTATTTTCTTTAATTGTCAAATCTAAATTCAAGTATAGGTGATGCTGTTTCTCCCTACATAGATCATTCTATATCTGTATACGATGAATAAACTGTGGCAAATGCAGTCCTCCAAAGAGGGGTATTTTAGGATTGGCATATATTTGTTGAGATGTTTTATTGTACTTTTATACTGAGGGTTGGATGTAAGCTCACTTCAGTGTTACATTTTCCTAGTATTCTAGGAACTCTCAACTGTAAGACATAACTAAATATCCTGATTATGCATTCTTGCTTAAGAAAGCAAGTATTATCTTGGATCAGAAAAAGGTACCGTGTTCTTTTCAAGAATCTCTGCATCAGATATCCATTGACATTCCCCCACTGTAACTTGCTTCAGGGGTGTTGCAAAAAATGCCACACATGCACAAAAGTTAGAAGAACATAAGTGTCCTACTGGATTAAAGGTAAAGGACACCTGACAGTTAAGTCCAGTCACGAACGACTCTAGGGTTGCAGCTCTCATCTCGCTTTACTGGCTGAGAGAGCTGACATTTGTCCGCAGAGTTTTTCTGGGTCATGTGGCCAGCATGACTAAGCCGCTTCTGGCGAAGCCAGAGCAGCGCACGGAAATGCCATTTACCTTCCTGCCGGAGTGGTACCTATTTATCTACTTGCACTTTGACATGCCTTCGAACTGATATGTTGGCAGGAGCTGGGACCGAGCAACAGGAGCTCATCCCATTGCGGGGATTCGAAGCGCCGACCTTCCAATCGGCAAGCCCTAGGCTCAGTGGTTTAGACCACAGCGCCACCCGCAGATTAGCCAAAGCCTAAATAGTTCAGCATCCTGGCTGCTCCCCACAGTTGCCAACCAATTATGCCTATGGGAAGTCCAAAAGCAGCACATATGATCTATAAGGTGACATATAACCACCATGACCTTTGTAATTCTATAGTTGGTGAAATATTTTCAATTTCTGGGTGAACAAGGGCTATCCTAAGGGTACTTACCAAGTAATTAATTTATTAAAATACCTATTTATTTACATCATTTGTATACTGACCAATAACTAACATTTGTTCAAATATTATATAACCAATTTAGGGTAGTATCAGCTAAAAAAATGAGGCTTGTTCTTAATATCTTGGTTACAGTTGGCAACCATTATTAAATGAACACGCTCTGCTTCTCCTGTATAGCGTTCATACTAATTGAGTTGCTTTACATTAGAGCGGTCTATGGATGATTGAGTTCAGAATAGTATAACACTTAAAAGCATATTTTAACAAGCAGGTACTTGAGATTGTAACTGAGGCAAAAAATATTAATGTGGCTGTGGTTTTTCAGGTTTATACCATCAACTTAGAATCTCGATATTTGTTAATACAAGGTGTGCCTGCCCTGGGTGTTATGAAGGAATTAGTTGAGCAATTTG
Organism: Podarcis liolepis; assembly: GCF_965112155.1. Classification (NCBI taxonomy): domain Eukaryota; kingdom Metazoa; phylum Chordata; class Lepidosauria; order Squamata; family Lacertidae; genus Podarcis; species Podarcis liolepis. The sequence goes on from NC_139563.1 coordinate 27,368,270, forward strand.
CATTGTATGGAACCATTGAAGAATATAACCCACTAGATGACTATCCAGCAGAAGAGTTTACAGAAGTTTACCTGATCAAGTTCCAAAAAATACAGAGTGCAAGGTATTTGTAATTTTTCAAAAATAGCCCATCTTCCTTTCCCCCACGACCCTATAGTAACTCAGTGTTGACTTTTTTGTTAAGTAATATTTGTGTGTAAGTTAAATGGATTTTTGTGATGCCATAACTGAACTTTGTTTTAGGAGCAAACAGATTTTAAAATGTTTGCTGCTGTAACTGGATAGTGTTTAATGTCTGACTTAACTTTCATCTTTGTTAGGATAGCCAAAAGAAAACTGGATGAACGGAGTTTCTTTGGCAGTTTGCTGCATGTGTGCTATGCTCCAGAATTTGAGACTATACAGGAGACTAGAGAGAAACTACAAGACAGGAGGAAGTATATAGCAAAAGCAACTAGTAGCAAAGGTTTGTGTCTGTATACTCTAAAATTAAATGTCTTTGGTTTGTATGCTTAGTTAAATTTGAATTCATTCTGTATTACTCCAAATCCACCACAGTATGCTGTGCTACAAGGAAAGAGTAGAGGCAAACAGCATAACCAGTGCCAGAGATATCTGCAGGATGCAATTTGAATAATAGTTTATTAAAACAATCGTTTGCCTTTAACAGATGTATAAAGCTGTTAGACTACAAGCATACTAGCCATCAGTCTGACAGAACTATTGCTCAATTGTCATATATAAAATATGAAGGAAACCCTATCCACTGGCTACTTAGTCTAGTAGAAAAATGTTTTGACTCTCTTGTACTTAGCCATTATTACGATTTAATTTATATCCTACTCTTCCTCCTAAAGAGTGTAGGGTGGCAAGCACCAACAAACCTGGCTCTTTCATTGCGATTTGTTCCAGGGTAAACTCAGGGCCAAACTAATATGATATTTAACACACCTTTGCATTTAACATGAACTTTTTTGAACTGTAAATTGGTGCCACATGCCTCTTCCCCCACAAGCAGGATTAAGTCCACAATAGGTGGGAAGTTTAAACAGTTTTTCTCCTTGGCGGTGTTTGTGGCGACACCTCTACTTTGGGAGGAACATTTCCATTTTGCCAATGAAAATTTTTAAGAATTAGCATAGTAGTTAAAACTAGTACTTGTCCTCTCTAAAATATGAACATTGAATTGTGCCTTCAGTGGCACAACGGGTCACTGCATCTGGCTGTTAACCAGAAGGTTGGTGGTTTGAGCCCATCCAGGGTCGCTGTGAGCAGGATTTCTGCATTGCAGAAGATTTAACTAAATGACCCCTGGGAACCCTTCCAACTCCTATGATTCTAATACAAATGCCAGTATTAAAGTCAAATTATTCCATTGTAGCACAGTTGTACTCAAAAGTATTTTTGTGTAAAAATATTAGGTAGTCAAAATGTTAACGGCTTGTGTTTTATGTTTAAGATCAACTGCAGGTAAAGAATTCCAGTACAAGTTTTCAGAAGGCTGTGCAGCTAGATGCTTCTGGATCTTGTACATCTCAGGCAGCCACTAGTAACTGGAATCAATCTGTACATCTTGGTCATCCTCAGCAATCATCCTACTATGAATTGCCACTGAGAAGTGTAACATCTCCTTTAGGACAGCAATGTCAGAGTATGTTAGCAGCACCTCGGAATGTTAGTGACTGTGCTGAAGCAGCTGAGTGTTCAGGCCAGGGGACGCTAATGGCTCAGGGCTTGCAGCAAGGAGTTCACAATACATTAACCCACTGCGACCCGCAAAGAAAGGTTCCTTGTACTAATGGACTTGGCAGATTTATGCCTCGAACAACTCAGCTGCAGGAACGAAAGAGGAGACGAGATGAAGACAACAAACTTGCCCTTTTCGGAAAAGACATTAAGAGTGAAGAAATAATTATTGGTCCAAAGTTACCAGAAACACCTAAAATAGACCTGGAGGATGAGTCATTGAACACCTCAGCAAACTTGATTCGTAATAAACTAAAGGAGGTATGCTATATTTTCAAAATATGTGGTCTGTAGTTCTGAAATTGGATAGCAGTTGTTTATTTAAGGTGATAAGCTGCTCTTCTATGTCTTATGTTGATTTCTGAAGCATAGCTACTTGAGAGAGGAATGAAGGACAAAGGTGCCTCATATTCTTCTTGCATTAGAGAACTTTCATTTAAATGTTAATACTGTGCAGCTTAAGGGAAGGTTTGTAAAGTTCACTATTTGTGTTACTAGCTTGCTGGCACTTCTTGTTTATGGCTGTAGATTGGTCTAAAAATTATTAGCAAAAACGATGTTTCTTCGTATCCTAGGGGACCTTCTTTATTTTGGTTCTAAAAATAATTAGTGACACAATTTGTAGGGTGAAATGTAAATCGAGAAATAGCTGCAAGTCATTAGAAAATTTGCTTATTTGACTCCCTACTGTACAGCTAGTTCAGTTAACTGTCTGGAAGATCTAGCTAGAGTAACTGCTTAATGAATAATTAAAATGTACTAAGTTTAGTTTCCTCTTTCCATATTAGGTTGTGGTTCCTGTTCAGGCTCCAGTTCAAACTCCAGATCTATCTGGTGGAATATCAGTGAATAGTCAAGCAAAGCCAACATTAAAGCAAAGACGACGAATATAGTTCTTACTAGAAAGTATGGCTTGATCTGGCATAATTAAAGTATTTTTGTACATTTTATTTAATAAACTTAGCAATTATGCTGAAATTCAACTAAAATGTACCTTGTTCCATTGTTTTTGTAGTCCTTATGAATGTATTGCTTCACAAGAGTGTAGACACATCAAAATATTTTCCATTAATGTCTTACTGGTTTTTCTAGCAAGTATATTGAAATGAAGGCATTATGAAAATAGAGGAAAAGGTATAGAGAAAAATATTTCTGACTTGCCTTTACTTAAAAAGATTAATGGTATCCTTTTCAAGGACATTCACATAGTATAAGTCATTTGTAGAGCTACAGATCGGGACTATCTTGGAATGCTTGTGATTCAAATGCCATTCTGCACTGTAAAGTAAAATGAGAATGTTTTTTAAAATATAATAAGTATTTATTATATGATTAGTCTTATACAATATAAAATACCTCTGAAGCTTAAAACATTAACACTAAACTTTAACAGTAATTTTTAAATACTTTCCTCTTATATCAAGGAATCTTTATTATGCATTTATTGTGCATGCCCCAGTGGGATTTCTGCTCCTTCCAATGTGAACAGCAAACTCCCATGTCATATCACAACTTGTTCTCGAGGCTCCCATCAATTAAAAAACAACAACAGTTTTTTCGTGTTACAGTGGTACCTCTGGTTGCGAACGGGATCTGTTCTGGAGCACCGTTCACAACATGAGCAGAACGCAACCCATGTCTGCGGTTCGCGATTCGCTGCTTCTGCACATGTGCGTGACGTCATTTTGAGCGTCTGCACATGTGTGAGCGGCGAAACCTGGAAGTAACCCATTCCGTTACTTCTGGGTCACCACGGGATGCAACGTGAAAAGATGTAACCTGAACTGAACGTAACAAGTATGACTGTACTTGGGAGTTTCTGGGCTTGTGCTTCTGAAAACACCCATAACCAAACTTCTTTCTATCCTGATTTTTCACTTTTTAAAAAAATAAATAAATACTGTATTTTGAAATGTAGCCCTATGCCATGGCCAAGTATGACCCCCAAGGCACCTAAACAGAAAGGTGTTAACAGTGTTTGCAAACTGTTTAACAGTTTGTAGAAATGTGAACATGTTCTTCAGGCTCCATACAACTTGCTCTGGGACAGCATTTATTAAGTTTTTATCTAAGTACAGTGTGGTATTTTTGGCAGGAAATTGGAGGCATTTCTGTTTCTTTTGAATCACTGCCCAGAGGCCAGCAGTAGTCCCAAACTGCAAACTTGGTTCTTTGGGGGGGAGTGCAACCCTATCAAGAACTAGTTGTAGACTTCCATCCATGGTGGTTAGTGTCCCACCCTCAACGCCTCTGAGAATCATTGTCACCACAGCTACATTCCACCTGTGCCAAACCACCCAGAATGACACTATGGTTTATGATATTGCAAGCCTCTGAGGTTGCAGAGAACTGATAAAGCTGTGTCCCCCCTCCCTTATATTCAGAAGAAGGAAGGCTGTTCTTCCCAAAACTAGGAAGAAAAACTTTGGAATGGATCCAAATAACCAGTGTTATCCAATACTGCCTGGAGTTGTCCAGCTGTCACATGCACCACCACCTTGCCCAAGAATAGAATATTTAAAACAAGGTGGTAGTTCTCCCCAAAAAATTGGATATTTAAAAGGGGAGCCTACTAGTGCCTCTTGAAGGGCAGCAGGAACCATATCATCTCAAGGAGACATTCACTACCTCTACACACCCAGCGCATGTCTGGCAGATCTCAATAATCAGGAAAGGCAAATGCCTAGTAAACAGTTTCTCCAAGCAGATTGTGTCAGCATATTGCACAAGCTGAAGGGTATCCGTAACAACATGACTAGGCAGCCCACAAGCTTCACCTGCCTCTGATTGTATCAACTCTGGCATTTATAGATTGCATAAATACCTTTATATCAGGTAAGCATGGTCCAAATGCTTCTAAAAGGAGGTTTTCATCTCTCACAGCATTTTCGAAATCCGCATAAGAGAGTTTGCCGTCATGGTCATAGTCCTGCAAAAGCAGGTATTTTTAGTTAATTCAGTTGCATTTAGGATGCCTCATTGAACCCAATGGGCTTATTTTGAGTAGAGATACAAATGCACTGTCAGCTTGCTAGCATAGTATAATGAAATGCTTTTGGCTACTATTGTATATGTTTCTCTGCCTTACTGATGCCTTTAGAAGTATTTTGCTCCAATTCTTGCAAGCACTTTAACCTGGTATTGCCAATTAGTATACTCAGGGGATGGTCTGCTGAATTATCTTTTTTGGTATTCTTGGAGAGATTGAATCAATTTGTGCTTCTTTTTCATCTGTAAAAATGTGGGTGCAGAGCTTCTCTTACCATAAACCAATAGTTCATATGAGCACATTATAGATACGAGCACAAAAGCTACAAAAGCATGAGAAACTATATATTTACATTACAATACTTGCCATTTTCTTCAAAGTAATTTCTACTAAATCTTTAATTCCTTCATCAGGATCTTCTTCCGATGGCTGCTTTAGCAGGCTGTTCTTCAGCATATGAAACATTTCCTCCCGTGAAATATATCCATCACTGTTCATGTCATAGACCTCAAAACAATCTTTGGAAAGGACAAATGATTTAATGTAAAGCAGGCATACATATCAAATAAAGCACTTCTACATAATGAGAGAACTTAGCTGATACTAGGTTATATTTAAAGTAAGTAAACCAAGAACTGCTCTGTTGAAGCCAATTTTAGACATTTTGTGGAATTCCCCCCTCCCCCAAATAAGCTGCTGCATATTTATAGTCAAATATCATATATTGGCTTTAAATCAACCTAACTCTATACACCCCCAAGCTAGACACTTACTTCCTGTTTATTCATACAAGCCCATTAGCGAAGCAAGCCCATTAGCGGATTAGCACTATTAGCGGCTTAGCAGATCAGCTGATAAGCCGCTTAACAGCTGATCCGCTAAGCCGCTTATCAGCTGATCCGCTAAGCCGCTTATCAGCTGATCTGCTAAGCCGCTAATAGTGCTAATCCGCTAATGGGCTTGCTTCGCAAGACGAAAAAACCGCAAGACGCAGAGACTCGCGGAACGGATTCTTTTCGTCTTGCGAGGCACCACTGTAAAAGCACAAGACTGATGAACCACATATGCCACCTGAGCACTTTGAAAGAAAGGCGGGATAAAAATGTAGTAAAATGAGTGATGAAACATTCCTATTTTTAAAAGTAAATTGCTCGCATACTTTAGCAATACACTTGTCATTTAAATTGTCTTAGATTTTAAGACTAGCGTAAAAACCTGCTAATGGTACGGAAACCTTACATTTTATTTTTTCTTCCAGTGTCCCCCGAAGAAATATTGATAAACCTTCTACCCATTCTGTTACACTGACACAGCTGTCATTGTCTTTATCAAAAGCACGGAACACTGAAAGGAGAAGAAAAGTTATGGTATATTTCAAAATACTGTAAATTATTTGCAGCAAAGTAATCACTCACGACTGGACCTCATGGTCAGGGGTCCCTTTACCTTTCTTTAATCGCTCACCCAATGTCTTTGTGTCTTACAAACTATATGGTTCAAATACACAAGAATTCCTTTAGAAATTTCAAAACAATTCTTCATCCACAAGTTCTTTGGACCCAGAGGAACTTTAGATTTGTAGCTCTCAAAAAAACAGCTTCCCATTTAATATAGCTACTTGTATTTGAAACGGAGGGGCTTTTCAAAAGCAGCTTCTGATGTGGCATAGAGGAGGGGAGGGGGTCTTTTGTGCAAAAGAAAAACAAATCCTACAGGGCCCGTGACCTCTTTGTAAACCTAAAGTAGCATTTGGATCCAAGTCATAATGCTGGAACAATTCTGTGTCACCAAGTGGGAGTTTTAAAAACACGGTTATGTAATTTAGTAACCATAGCTTCTGATGACATTTTAACAGCTGTAGTGTACTTTACACTTTAACTGCTACTCATCTAAATTGCCTCATTAGAGCAACAGAAATGTTCTTGTCATGCTACACAATGCTGCACAGAGCAAGGACTTAGACATACACTGACTACTACTCAAAATGAGTTAGTACAATGTGTCTAATGCAAATGTCTCCACTATTCTATGCCAATAAACTGATATTGGGGGAAGATTGCTACTTTGAACAGACATTTTCAGCAAATTAGAAAAAGCTGAATTATTGCAAGTTAATGTCTGGAGGAATAGTTAAGAACTATAACTTGAAGCAATTGTTCTTGAGCTTGCATTTCCATCCTCCCATTTCTTTTTCTTTGTGTGCCATATCTTTTTGAATTGTGAGGTTTGGCTTAGTACCAATTTATTTTAAATAGCTCTTATTGTTTTGTTGGCTAAAGGGCAGGGTATAAATGCCTTATGCTGTTGGCAACCATCTGTCTCAGTCTCAGGAGACAATGGAGGAGTGTGCCTTTGGAGGTAAAGTCAAACGGTTGGAAGGTTACAGTGCCTGCTGTAGCTATAGAGACCATTACGGGAGAGACATGTTTTGTTGCAGCTGGGGCAGATGAAGGTGTCTGGTTGTGCTGCTGCAGACGCACCATGGTGTTTCTTCTCTCTGTGTTCCTCCCAGCGGCCATTCCTCATCTGGTCATTGCTAGAGATGCATCACCTGACTCTCTGTCTCCAGGCACTTTCATCTGCAAAGGATTCCCACACAGCAGGGGTGATGTTGCCAGCCTTCATGTTACATTTGCAGACATCTTTGTAACACACAGTTGGTCTGTCAACAGGCATGGTGCCTGAAACCAGCTCCCTGTAGAGCACGTCCTTTGGGACCCTGCCATCTTCCATTCTGTGGACATGACCAAGCCAGCACAGATGTCTCTGAGACAGGAGTGTGAACACGCTGAGAATGTGGGCTTTGGAGAGCACATCTTTGTTTGAAACTCTGTCCTGTCTTGTGATATCCCAAAAATTTCCTGACACAGCACATGTGGAAGGTGTTGAGGCATCGGTCCTGATGGTTGTAAATTGCTGTGGGTTAAACCACAGAGCCTAGGGCTTGCTGATCAGAAGGTCGGTGGTTTGAATCCCCGGGACGGGATGAGCTCCCATTGCTCGATCCCTGCTCCTGCCAACCTAGCAGTTCGAAAGCACGTCAAAGTGCAAATAAATAAATAGGTACCGCTCCGGCGGGAAGGTAAACAGCGCTTTTGTGCGCTGCCCTGGTTTGCCAGAAGTGGCTTAGTCATGCTGGCCACATGACCCAGAAGCTGTACGCTGGCTCCCTCGGCCAATAAAGCAAGATGAGCACCACAACCCCAGAGTCGGTCATGACTGGCCCTAATGGTCAGGGGTCCCTTTACCTTTACCACTTCCATAAAGCAGCATGCTCAACATGCAAGCCTGGCAGATTTTCATCTTGGTATTGAACGTGTCACATTCTCCCACACCCTTTGGGAGAGGTGAGCCTCACATGCATACATAAATAGTGCACTGTCCAGAAAGATCAACTCCTCTCTTCCCTCCCCGCCAAACTAGACTCAAAATAAGTTAGAATATTCTTTGTAACCCTAATTGTTGGAGTGGGGGTGGGGAATGTGCATGCCAGTGGCAGTGGAGCATGCAAGCATGCACAATTGCAGTGAATGTGAAGCAAGTGTGCCTCAATGACTGCAGTGTATGTTGTGCCCACAATAGCTTCTCAGACTCCCAAATGTTCCCCTACTGTCCCAAAAAGGATGGTGGTCCCCGAGCTACATAGCAACTTGTATAGCAATATTTGTATTGGTGCCATTTTTGAGTTGCTCAAAAACCACATTATAAACGGCAAACACAAACAGTACTCCCAGTACCTACCTATTACTCATGCATATTCATGGGTTGTTATTAGTAACAAACAGTAAAGCATTTAATGTAATACCAGAACAATTATTATCATGTGTCCTATTGATGTTGTGAATAACTATAGCAGTGTTTCCCAAACTTTTTTGGGCAACGGCACACCTGTTTACTGGAAAAAATCTCGCGGCACACCACCATTAAAGCCCCGCCCCGTGACGTCAGCGCGCAGCGTCACGCCGGGAGGGACGCACGAAAGTGAAAGTTTTTTCCCTCCCCCTTGCCGGGGAACCTCCAAGCTTTGGGGGTGGGAGGAGGCAGCAGAGCGAGGGACTGAGGGACGGCGGCAACTGAGGCGGCGGCGGCTGTTGTGGTGGTGGTGGGCGGAGGAGGGGGCGGCGGCGGGGCTTGAGGAGCCGTCGCCGGGAGTTGCTGCTGCTGTTGTTGCTGCTGCTGCCCGGACATGCCGGCCTCCTCCTCCTCCGCTGTCTCGCGCTCCTCCCTTTTGCACGCGCTGCCCCGCCGCTCGGCACCACCACCGCGGAGCCGCCACCGGCTCGACGCGGATCCTCGCCGCCGCCGCCTCTCACTGCCCGACTCGCCCGCCTCCCTCCCACGGCACACCAGCCAATGTCTCACGGCACAGTAGTGTGCCGCGGAACACCGGTTGGGAAACACTGAACTATAGGGTACTGGAATAGAAATGTTTTCAAAACTATGCGAGATGCTATTTTAAAAGATGTTTTACATATATCACAATTTTGCAAGAATTTATGTAATCTCACCTCTGTCCATAATCATGTCATCTGTCATACCAAATGTGACATGCAGGATATTTCGAAAGGAGTTACGATCCAAACCAACAGCAGCATGCCGGTCGCTGGGTTCTACCCCCAAATTGTTGAAAAGCTTTATAAGACATTCCACTTCAAATTTATTGACTATGAAATAAAATAGAAGTTATGGCAATAAGCGAGCGGTAAAAAAGGAAAAATCTCCACAATATTTATAGCCTGTTCTGGTATGCTTTCCCCAGGAAGTCTTGTCCAGGGTGGAATCCTTTCGGCATCAGATACAGACCTTTTTATTTGCTCAGGCCTCTTTGACATTGCAGATCTTTCTGAGTAGGCATGTGCTAGGATTCTAGGATTGTGCTGTATATCTTCATAACAACAGTACATTTATTGAAAGGGGTTCAGTCACAACCTGGTCTTTAGCATGGTTTTGAAAGTTAGTTACAACTCTTGGGTAGCTGCAATGTGGCAGACAACATGTTTTTATATACACACACACAAACAAACAATTCTACCCCCCTTTCCCTCCCAAAGGAGATATTGAAAGCAGCTAACAAAGCATAACAAAACCCCCCCAATACCTCTTAAAACGCTAAATATATTCCAAACACAATCCAGGAGGGAAAAAACAGCATTAAAAATAGGGGTTAAAAATAGGGATCTCAGAGCCAAAAGATAAAAAAGCCATAAAACCGAAAGCTTGTTTAAAAAGAAAAGGCTTCAGACACCAGGGGAATTGAGCTGAAAGAGAAATAGGATCTAACCTTGCAAGACAAGACATTCTGCCTACAGGGCACTGTGTTGTCACCAAATGCACCTCAAAAAGCAAGAGAGCACATTCACCTGGGAGGAGACCCATGTTGATATGGTGACAAATTAAAAACAACAGCACACAATGGGCATTGGAAAACATGGGCTCCTCTGAGCAACCAAAGGAATACACTGGATTTCTAGCTCCATGGTGGAATCCTGTGCATGTCTACTCTCAATGGGGAAAACATCCAAGGTAGAATTGCAACCTGAAAAAGAAATTTTGGGGTTGCTGCCTTTCTTAGGAGTTGCTGAAACTGGGTTCCCAGCCAATGTTGAGGGCCATATCCTACGCTGCTAAAACTATGTGTGGACCTAGGGGCCCCCGTGTATGCTTTCATTATTGCATTTCCACGCTGCCTTCCTCTGTGGAGGTCAGCGGGGCCCTGCTTTATCCGCTCAACAACACCCCTGTGGGCGCACCCACGAACACGCGTGTCAACCGGGGCTCCCTGGTGGCCTCGCTCCGACGCCCTGAACGACTGACCGCGTGTAAAAAGCGTCAGGGCAAATGCTGCGGGGACAGCCATTTTTAAAAACAAATTTTTGGCGGGAGTGGGGAAGGGAAGGCCCGCCTGCCACTCACAGTGCCTCGCGGTTCTGCACAGCGACTCGGCGAGCTTCTGCTGCTTCTTCCTGTTCATCTCGGGGCTCCTCGGGCGACCGCGGACGCCACAAGCCGCCACGCGGTGGCCGTGGCAACGGAGGCTCCGCCCGGCCGGCCGCTCCCGACGCGAGAGGCGCAATGGAAGGCGGCGGGCGCTCCCGACCCTCTTAAGGCTCTCTTTAGGCTGGCAACGTTTGCCGCCCTGGGGCTCGCCCTTCCCTCAGTCACTCTGCTCCTTGTCTGTGGCGTTTTTAGGGTCCGAAGTGAACCAAGGAAGAAAAGCCCGAGGGAAGGAAACTCAGGGCGGAAGGCGGGCTGCTTGTCTGGTTTGGTTACCGTGGGGACTATGGACATTGAATAAAAGAAACTGGAGGAGGGAGAATATATGGTACGGCATATATAGCGCCAGACCGACATCCCCGCCCCAGACCCCCGTTACCCGCCCCACTGATTTGTATGGGGCTAGGATTAAGCTGTAATTAAGACCCCCCAGAAAGAGCAAGTAACTTCTTTGTCCTTTGGAGCCAGCTGCTCCCACCATTCTTTCTACTTGGCTGCTGACAAAATCCTGCATGTTTCAATGATGCTTTCATGTGCAGGGATCCCCAGGTCTAAATTCTCACCTGTAACAATTCGCTTTCCACCGATATCTAAAGCTGGTGTGAGCCTAGGTGCGACTCAGCATGATTTTGGCCAGATGTATTGGGCTCATTTTTAGTTTGCAGGTTTTGGGAATGCACCTTACAGTACAGAGTCTAGAACTGTGGTTCCCACAGGGTGGCAATTTGATTTTAAAGGGGGGCAATTAGAGAATGTGTTATTAACAGTGGATGGCCTTTTAGGCGTTCTCTATGTGAATATGAGTTCACTTTTTCAATAATAAGAATTATATGTCATACAAAATAATAAACAATTAAAAACACACATTAATTTTCAATGACATAACTTCCATACCCTTATTTCCTCCGACCTCCTCATACTTCCCTTCTTTGTATTCCAGTTCAATTTGTTAGTAAAGCAAATCCTTACCATTAAACTGTTTATGTTTATTTTTCATTTTTTTCTTATATCCAATTTTTTTTAATCAATATCTTATATCTTATATGTCATGGGGGGGTGCTTCAGGATTTTAGAGATGCTTAGTTGGGGCATGGCCAAAAAAAGGTTAGGAACCACTGGTCTAGAATCTCTGTTCATTCTGCCCTATGGCTAGAAATGGTAAGAAAACACTGTTTTCCAAGGAAGCTGTGCAGTATTACTGTTATCTTCAAATAATTCAATGATAAACTTCCAAGTAATCCTCATGCTACACATAGTTATCTGAAAAGTAATCTGTGTATAGCCTACACCAGTTTTAGACAGCCCAAGATCACTTTACGTATGTATGGCTTTGAGTCAAAAGGGAACTTAGGATTTCCCACAAGATAGTACCTCCCACCATAGTACTGGACGCCATCTTGACAGCAATTTGCTTTTTAAAAAAACTTCTGCACCACAAGAAGCTGGTGGGAGGAGGTATCCTTGAGACCCACTGCTTTTTCTCCCTGTGTTCTGAAAAGGCTAACAAAACAGGCTTTCTGAGAACAATAGTAACAATTTACTTTCTACCTTTGCAGTGACCCAAATTAATACAATGGAAGCTCGGGTTGCAGATGTAATCCGTGACGGAGGTACATCCGCCACCCGCAGCGTTCGTAACCTGCAGCGCCATGTCTGCACACATGTGTGACGCAATTTGGTGCTTCTGGGCATGTGCAAGCAGTGAAACCCGGAAGTAACCCTTTCTGGTACTTCCGGGTTTCCCGCGGTCTGTAACTGGAAAATGCGTAACCTGAAGCGTCTGTAACCCGAGGTATCACTGTATTTTTCTGCTCATCTGCTTAACAGGCAGCTGAAGAAGCAAGCATCACTCAATCTTAGGGCTGGTCCCTATGGAGAGGCAAATTTATATAGCTCATTTCGGCTATTCTTGTTACCATAGCATGCATATGGTGCTACACTTTATTTCTGAAAAAAAACAACCAATACAGTTGTTTGGACACACTCTGCCTCTCCCTTGACACACACAGAGACACACAGAGACAATGCAGAAATGAATAATTTTTTCAAACATTATCTTTACTATGTGTCTGGCAGTAATTTTGAATACCAAGACATAGTTGCATAACAGGTCTGCCACGGAACTTGTGTAGAGTAAAATCAGCTTCAATATGAAGCTGTTGGATATCATTCCCTCAGCTTTTTACATGCTAAATATCTTCAGCAAGTGTGCATTTAAAACATAGGCATGGATGCAATAAAAATCTGTAAGTAATGTTGCATGTGAAACATAATTTTTTAAAAAATCCCATCGATTACAACTGTATTTCTCTATTGGTTAATTTAAAAATGGGACAAAATCATGCAGAACATTAATTCTAAATACCTTAATGACAACACAAATAATAATAATAAATGCAACAGTGTTTGCTGGGGGGGGGGGGAGAAATCAATTAACTCAATGCCACCTCAAATAATGTTAAGTACTCAGTATTATTTTGATTCAACAGGGGTAAAATCCTCACTTTTGGGGTGTCAGCTATGCCACTTTAGGCTGGTGTTTTCTTGCTTATCCCAGCAGCATGTGCTACAGGTTCCGAATAAACCAAGGACCAGACTAGATGGGAACAGACAAATCACATTTGTTCGCGTGCCTAAAGAGACAGGGAGAGGAGGGTAGGGTCTTTTTTAAACAGCAAAAGTTGGGGGTAGCCTCTCTTCCCACCCACCCCCACCCTCCTGTGTCACCTCTCCAAGTTTTGTTGCTCTATGCACCGTTCCCCCGGCTCAGCTCCAATACCAGAAGTGAGCCAGACAAGGGGGGGGGGGGGGAGCAATGAAGCACAACTGAGAAGGCTGCCACATTTCAGCTCTCCTCAGTCACATGTGGTTTTTGTTATAAAAATTAGACACTCCACACTATTATACGTGAATGGGGTGGCCATGTAAATTAACAAAAGCGACTGTCCCCAATCGCATCTAGCTTTTCCGTAACCAGTCATCAACACAACTGCTCTTCCGCGGGTCCTATTTAGTTTTCACAGGGAAAGGTCTTCTCGGTGGAATCTACCCCATATTCAGAAAGAAAAATGGCTGCTTAAAGTACCCTTGGAAGCACAGCAACAGCATCAGCAAACACTGGTGGTGGTTGCAAGGATTCAAAATAAGCTGTCTGATCCAAGAGAACACAAACATCCACGCCCCCCCCCCACTTTAAAAAAGAGAGAGCAAAATTATGATACATACACACAAACTGACATTTGTACAGGTTACTGACATATTCCTGTTTCAAAAAATGGCATCAGTAGTAATGAAATGTCACAGGAGTTGCTATGCTGTGTTCATCTTTGATAATGAATTTTGCATATTTGTAAAAAAATATAATGGAAATTTAACCACCCGTTCAAAAATAAAAACACCCAAATTCATTGTTTGCTTTATGGGAAGAGGTGCACAGGCAGGGTGTCCCGTCCGTAAGGGCTGGCCCAGTCATTACAGTTAAATGGCTGATCTACATGCACAGTTGTTTACGTGTGTGAATCCATTAAAAATGCAGGGGGACCCATGGGTGCAGGGTGCACATACAAAGACCCTGGAATGGGCAAACCCTTTTCTTGTACCAACCCTATTTTGCACTGCTGTTACATCATTAAGCCATGTGCAGGGCTTATTTCAAAACATTTAACGCCAGTCACCGGGGACGAGGGGAGTGGGGAATACTACATATATTTAAGCATCAGGCAACAACAATGGCTATTTCCAGCCCAACTGCACTGGGCAAGCTGAAAGTTTAGAATATTGTTAATACACAAGAGAACTCATGCAGTTTGGTAAAGTTTTGTCGTAATTTTCACAGTTGCAGTTCTCTCTAGTCTCATTGCACTTTTGATAAGAAGGTGTTGGGGGGAAGAGAGTCTTGACTGAAGTTATTCTGAGTAAGAGCTTGAGCTGGCCGTCTTCTTTTTTTTCTTTTTGCCATGTTTCTTGTGCTTCTTCCGTTTTTTTGTTTTATCCTTTAAGAAAATGTAAAATATCATGAACGGGCACAGGATACTGCAGTCGATTCACTCAGATATAGGCCCCGACTAAGCATATGTGTTTTCAAAGGAAGGATTAACCAAAGCTATTCTGAAATTAAACCAAATAGAGAGTAACACCTACTAAGCAAAACAGTGTTTGAGGCCCCAGTGTCAAACCTGGGCATATCAAATAAGCTGGAGAAAAATCTAGCTAAAAATCCAGGCGATGTTGTTTGGAAACCTTTTGCCAAGCAAGCATAGTTGGCAGCACTGTCTTTAATGGTCTGATTCAATGCAAATTCATTGTTTAGGTCCTTATTTCTGTGCCATATACAAAGTCAGGATAAGTAGGATATAAAGCAATGCAGCCAGTCAGGTGATTGCCACCCTCAGCTCATTTGGGAGAAAGGGGAGGGATGTAAATTTAATAAATCAATAAATAAAATTCTGCTCTCATTTATGCCAAAATGCTTACGTCAGAGAAACTCCAGGAGGAGTTTGTGCCAACACATATTTATGCAAGTCTTAAATTTAAAATCAGTTTTCGTTGGAGGTTATTTGATAAGCAGGAAAATGCTTACATTTTTCTCTTTTTCTTCACTGGTTTTCTTCTTTTTTGCTGGTACCTATGTGGAGAGGAGCAGAGTAATATTTTCAAATATGCTGAAATACACATACAACAGCAAAATACCAATATTGTCTAGTACTGCTGTGGAGAAATAACATTTCCTGTTCTCTCAAATATGCAGAAATCTTCATTTTTCCAACTATAAAGTATGCTATTCTGTACACAGCTTCACAATTCTTACTTTTTTTCAGGTATGGTGTGTGTGGCAATTAAAAAGCATCCACAGAGGCCCATACTAGGAACATCCAGGTGGGAAGGATGTCCTGCTCATATGATTTATTCATTCACATTCACCTGGAATGGCACATATGACAAAATAGCTCCCATATCTCTGAAGGGACAAGTTGAACAGGATGTTTATTTGCTGAATTCATTTGTTTTTACATTAGCTTTTGGCTTTATAGGCATACCAACCTCCTCTGTGTGCTCTGATTCTGATGAGGACTCTGTTGATAACATGCCATCCCCACGATCTGCTTTTTTCCTTTTCCTTTCAAGGCTTTTGGTATCCTATGAAAGATAAAAGCCACATTTTGTGTACTGAACAATCAGAGGAATATACAGTGGTACCTCGGGTTACAAACACCTCAGGTTACAAACACTTTGGGTTACAGACTCCGCTAACCTGGAAGCAGTACCTTGGGTTAAGAACTTTACCTCAGGATGAGAACAGAAATCGCGCACTGCAGCAGCAGAAGGCCCCATTAGCTAAAGTGGTACCTCAGGTTAAGAACAGTTTCAGGTTAAGAACAGACCTCTGCAACGAATTAAGTTCGTAACCAGAGGTACCACTGTATTACGAACAACTGGCTTAAAATTCATTTGACCATTTATTCAAGGGCAATGAGACTTTAAGCTAAAAATTAAAAGTTAAAACCTGAGAGGACAAAATGCATTCATGTATTCATAGCAGTGACCAGAGGAGAAATGACCACTGGGAGGAACGCAGAGAGAAGAAGCGCCATGGTGCATCTGCAGCAGCACAACTGGACACCTTTGTCTGCCCCAGCTGCAACAAAACATGTCTCTTCCATATCGGTCTACAGCCCCAGGAGGAGCTGCAACCTTCTAACAGCTTGGCTTCACCCCCAGAGGTACATTCCTCTATTGTCTCCTGAGACAGACAGATGCTAGGCAGTATAAGAAACCTGAAAGTTGCTTTATACAAATAAAGGTGCATAATAACTAGCCATTTTGATAAGTAATGGCAGAAATTCACTGACGAGAAGTGAGAATTGCACCACAATTTTCAGAAAAAGCCCAGCCCATTAGGACGCTCATTGACATTCACGGTTCAGAAAAGTTTGCCCTGTTTGTCAAAGTCTTATTTCCAACAGCGAAAGAAGCACTTATGAAAATCTGGATAATCAAATTCCAGCTGACAAGTGCTCTGAATAGAGACACTGAGCTTCTACATGAACTCTGAGTCTTGAGGTAGTTGTTGCTGTTTTAAAATTTATGAAAGTATTTTACCTTTTCTCTTTCATAGTCTTCCTTTGCCCTTTTATTTTTTAAGCTGTCCTAAATAAAGAGATGAAAAGTAGTTATGGTATAAAAAATAGCCCTTGTGCTGTCAGTGGTTATAAAATCAATGCTACCTGAAGTCTAAACATTTCCTATGATGAGAAATATGACTCTTGCACAGTTAACAATTTATTGGTACTCTGGAAGATGGATGCTCATAACAAAGCTTCCAGTCATGCAGAAACAGCTGCTGTATTATTCTTACAGTACGGGGGGTAAGGCTGTTCTTAGTTGGTCAGCAACTACATTTGCCAGTAGGTGAATCTAGACAAAAGGACAGAAGGGAACGGCACACTCCCTGTGACATGCTATCACACACCCACAACACGCCACCCACCCACTTCTAACTGATCTTGGAAATATCACTCTGGAAAACAAAAGCAGGGATATTAAGATACTGCATCTGATGAAGCGGAATCAAGTCCACAATTTTCTTTTATTTTTTGCCACCATGAACTATTTGTCTTTAAGGTGCCATGAGATTCTACGAAGTTTTAAGGTATCTTCAGTAGCAATGCGTATGGTGGGACAGTAGGATCTCCCACCAATCCGCTTCTCTCGCCAGTGCCACCACATGGCACCATCTTCACTGCTACTCCACCCCAGCATCATCCAGGTTAACAGTAGCAATGCCACCAAGTGCTGGGTGGGCGGCTCTGTACCACTACTCACACCGCTACTGGGTATCTTAGGAAAATGTCAAGGTGACTAATACAATAGGACACTTTACCTTGCCGTCCGAGTCAGAATCTGAACTAGAGTTTTCAGATGATTTCCGTGAGGAGCGGTGCTTCTTCTTTCTTCTCTTTTTCCCTTGTTTCTTATCCTAGCCACAAATATTTTAAGAAAACGGTTTGATTTTGTTCACGGCAAATCGTTATCTAAGCATTGAGCTTGGAACATTTGGGCAGTGACTGTACTGCTACACAAGGACGGCTGAAGCTTACACAGGCAACCTGATTTTTAGTCATCAAGATTAAATCCAACAGCTTTCATTGTCCAACCAAACACTACAGTTCTTGCCTCGTTGACTCAAGTTTAAACATCCAGAAGGTCATTAGCATAATCTTTCAGTGAAAAATTAAAAGGGCAGGTGCAGCCCATAAAAGTATATTGATAGCTGCATAAACACCTGTTTAAAAATCCATACATGAGTTCAATGGAGATTTGCTCCCAGATAAGTGGATATAATATTGTATCGACAGTATCAGTACAAAAAGATACAAATTCAGCTCAGACTAACTTGAACTATTAATGTACTAATTATTGCAGCTCAGCTAGTTTGGATCCTGTTTTTCTTACTTTGCAAAACCTTGAAGGGTTCTGCTGGAACCCTTACCAGAGACTTTCCCCAGCACAGTGATTTGATGTTTTATCTACTAATGCTAATCATTTTATTGTTGTTCTGGCTGTTGTTGTTTTTTATATTTAGTTGGATCACTTGTCTCTGGAAACCATGGAGTGGATTGGTCTCGGTTTCCATTCAGAGTGCTTAAGCTTTTAAAACTCCCTTGATGCCTGTTTGCATTTCTCTTTGTTGAACAACAACACTGAACGCATTGTTTTGGCCAAGGGCTCGCTTTGTACATCACAATTCTACTCTGTGACAAGCCTAACTGAGGCCAGAACTACACTTTGCGTGGCCATCTTGTGTACTGAAGAGCTCAACAACCAGTTCTTTTCTGCCAGGGAGCACGAGGAGGAGGTGATCTGCAACGAAGAAGCTGGAAGCAGAGGAGAGGGTGCCTACCCCTCAACATCTTTCCACTAAGATTCCTCCAACCTACTTTTCACACAGCTGGGTAGCGATATCCACATTTCTATCTTATACAGGACTGGAACCTAGGTTAGGGGGGGAAGGCAGGTTGCAGGAGACAAACAGCAGGTGGAGAAAGGTAAACACCCACTCCAGTAATTGCCTTCTCTTCTGCAAATTACCCCACCTGATGCTACTTTGCAGACAAGAAGCAGTCACCGGGGCTTTAATACATGAGATGGCTGCCTAATACACAGTTTTGGCCTGCACAGTGTTAATAAGGACACAGCCTTTTAAGCTTTTGCAGCACTCTATCTTGCCATCTTCAGAAGAACAATGCATGCTAAACATTTAACCCTGCAACGATGCTTAGAGCTCATTACATTTAGGCACACCAATACTTAAGGGCCCTCAACAACTTAATCAATGCACTGCCTTGAGGTAACATTTTCATCTCTTCCACACACAGAATGCTCATTTTTGCTGGCTGTTTATTTAACAGCCTGTTTCTGCTCTTCCATGTAAAAATAACATAAGTAGTTTTGAATTGGGAAAAAAGCAAGAAGTCTCTTACACCCACATGCTAAACATAATAGTCATTCCCTTTGAAGGAGCGCCACAGGCTTTTTACTGACTTTTTTGAGCCGTAGCTCCCTCTCCTCACCTCTGATGGGTGAGTTTGCAAAGCCTCTACCATGTTATCTAGTTGAGATGAGCTTGGAGAAGACTAAGGAAGGAAGGGCTTGGGAGAGTCAATAGAAGACCCTCCCCAAAGATGAGAGCCTATACATGGATGAAATAGATGAGATCTACTTCTGAATAATGGCTGGGAGCCCACAATCTATGCATGGCAACAACTGAGCTTCTCCCTTCTAACCCAAAATTCAGGAGCCTGTTAAGTATCCTGACTAACTCCTTTCCTATGGGCATGGTTATCTGGGCATGGTTATCTGTAGGTTTTCATTAACAGATTGGACTACATTTTCCTTCCTCTGTTCAAATGTGCAAGGGCCTGCAATGTAGCATAGGCTTCCGTGTGAGGGAGGGGAAGGGAAAGAGGCAAAATTATTGATTTTCTCCTTTCGACTGCAGCCCCCACTCCCATTCCTTCAATGTAGTTCCAGATGGTCTGGAGCAGGTTTCCAGGGGGCTGCAGGAGAAATGGTCAGAAATCCTTCCACCACCCAGTTACTTGTACCAGCAGGAGCATCCCATATGTAGTATCCCATGTACAAGAACTCAATCCAAGCCAATGTACTTAGGATGAGGGTGTAGAAGACTTGGGGGAAAAAAACAACTGTTCCTAACAAGGTTGCCTTCCTCCTGATCAAAACGACACACACAGGAGTTTTTATTTTCCCCTACATTCGAATGCAAACATATCAAAATAATTGAGATGAAAAGGGGGAACTGGCACAATTTCACAGAATGGGACAGTTTCAGTTAACAGCATTCTTACCTCATCTTCAAAATCAGAAGAACTACTGGAAGAATCAGAGCTTGATGAGGAAGAGGAAGATGGAGACAACTTGACCAAAGACAACAAAACGTAAATTTGTGAGATGCAGAATTTGTTAGATAAATGCAAAAATGAACAGCCCAAGAAGATGGCCCCTACAATTACTCTCTTGACTACTAAACACTGATATTAGGATACATTCTTTAACTAAAGATGCGTCATTTGGGTTTAAAGCCAAGATGAGGTATTAACAACACATAAAACAGCCTTCAAAAACATTTTTTTCCTTTAAACCAGCTTTCCTGTACAATGGAATTCCAGATACTGTTGGACAAATGCCCATAATCCCCAGCCAGCAAAGCTAATTGTCAGGGGTGATGAGATAGGTATATGATCTAAAAACACCTGGGGACTCAAGGTTGGAGAAGAATGCCTTGCACATGTTTACTTAACTCCCTTAAGTTAAAATGTTTATCAACTTGTACATTGGGGGAAAACACCCTGAAATCTTTGCTCACCCTACTGGATTTCTTCTTCTCCTTTTTCTTCTTCTAAAAGGAAATAAATAATCTAGAATTAGTATGTCCATGTGTGTGTGTGTCACCAATGAAGTTAGGGTTCTACATTCAGTGATGTGTTCTTTGGTAGGAGTTGCATTGCCGCACTGCCAAACAGCAAAGGCTATTCAAAGATCCAGACCCCATTGCCCTTGCATAAATATGCTAAAGCTGTTTTACCTCTTTCTTCCTTGAAGTGCTCTCACTTCCACTTAACAATTTCTCCCGGTGTTTTTCGAGTTCTTTTTTCCAGTTCTGAAAAAAACCCAAAAACATTGGAAGTAATCAGTTGTAATTTCACGCAGAGCAGGCAGTCAGCTTCTCCCTTCAACAAATAAGCATCTACTCAAAGCCATGGATACGTGAAGGCTATTGATGGGGAATTTGCAGTGAAAGCTGTGTTAAGATTGTTGCTGGAAGAACTGCACAGAATCCTCTGGGACATTTATTGTGGTTGAAACTTCCACGGAGCAGGGTCTGCTCGATAAAGTGGTCTCGAGTCCATGAACGCATAGGCCACAATACATTTGTTAAGGTGCAACCCTAGATGCCTCTGTTCAGGCGTAAGTCTCATTTAGTTCACTGGGACTTACAGGTATAGGGTACCCACATACCTGAGTGGAAGTCCTAATGGACTCAGCAGGACTTATGCCTGAGTAGATGTGCACAGAATTGCACTCTTAGTCTTTGAGATGCCACAAGAATCTTTGTCATTTAAAATGGTATGGTATGTCGGGCCTTGAATATTTTTTTTAAACCCCCCCCCCACAAATATGATAAAAACCCCCACAAATATGATAAAAAAGAAGCATAACAAAATAGTAAAACCTTAAAAAAACCCTAACTAACCATAAAGCAACAAAAATAACCAGCATTTTCTCTTAACAATATCAACAATACTAGCATTATATTATTAAAGGGGTTGGGGCAGTCTGGAGCATATTCAGCCTTTCTCTCTCCTGAATATTTTTCTTAAAAAGTTGCTCTCACAAACTTTTAAAGCTATATTATTAAGAACTTGGAGAAAGTTACATAGCGTTCCACCCATCCTAAGAAATGTTGAACATCTAAATCCCTTGGTGTCACTAATAAGTCTTCATTCTCCAAAAGGTCATTATTCTAGTGTAAAAAAACAAGGCTTTGTCCTCACGTACTGGGCTACAGCGGCTGTTCCTAGGAATGCGTACCTATAAGTGCTATGTCTGTTAACCTCCCTTTGCTCTTCCCTTTCTCCTCGGTTTTTAAGGCTTCTGGCAAGAATTTTATGTTTGCTGGTAGTGATCGCTCCTTCGTGGGCACTATGTTCCCGTAGCACAATGGCTCCTAATAGCTTTGTCAGAGTTATCTGAATACATTTCAAAGGTATTTCAAGGTCTGACAGAGCTTTCCATTTTAGCTCTTGCTGAGCAGAACAATCTGCAGTTTTCACAGTGGAAGCTTGCAAAATGGAGGCCTTACAAATTTCCTGGGGAGGGGGAAACAGCATTTAGCAATAATATTGGATTGGCAAGGGATGAGATAAGCAACAGTTCCTATCACTCTGCTACAGTTTTAAAGTAATACAGTAAAAGGGCAGGCAGATGGCTGGGGTCGGATAACAAGACAATTTCATTATGCTTCTGAGAGTAGAGCAGGAGAAAAAAAATCTTAAGTAATCTATCTACATAAAGTTAAACCAATAACAAACCTCATTCATCCTTTCTTCAAATTCTGCTAAGGCTTTGGAACCCTTCTTCTTCTTTTCTAGTTGTTCTTTTACTTCTTCCCTTTAACGCAAACAAAACAATATAAAGCCCTGATTTATTCAAATCTTCAAGGCAGCCAGTTGTAAATTCACCATATCTGATACAACCGGCTTGGACCCTAGTTAAGTTAACTTAAGGAAGTTGATGACCCCTGAAAATCTTCTCCAGAAGGTAGTGTTGGTGGGGAGGAAATCCTGAAAAAATATGGGATGGGGCACTGTGAATGGCAGGAGGGAGGTGGCCATGGGAAAGTTACCTTTCATGAATTTCCTTTTGTTAACTTACGTTATGATCCAAGCTATCTATCTATCTATCTAGTCTGGGCAACTGCCTTCAAGCCAAAACCTACTGAGGCTACTTAGATCATACACCCCAAACTCTGCCCTCCAGATGTTTTGGGACTACAATTCCCATCATCCCTGACTACTGGTTCTGTTAGCCAGGGATGATGAGAGTTGTAGTTCCAAGACATCGGGAGGGCAGAGTTTGGGGATGTATGACTTAGATGCAAGTAATTATTCCATGGGATTCACTTGGCCTATTATTGGCTGCACTGGCATGTGATAATAAACTATACTTTGTCCCTGCTCCTCTTTTGGTACGACCACAATAAGGAGCTTGGGAGCATTTGCTTCTACCTTCAACTAACTGTAGTCTGTTGTTATGTCTGAACCAAAACAAACTGTGATTACTCTAAACTTTAGTCTGTCTGAAAAAGTCGTTTTCGTAGTTAACATACTTGAATTGTTTGGATAAACCATAGTTAAAACCAACATAACACTTGGCTATGGTTAAGAGTTACATGCAAACCAGGTGATGGCCTTCGGAACTGAAGTCCCATTCTCCTTCACAACAAAAGGGCTCTGGAAAAGGAGGAAAGTCATTATGGTCATACGTACCATGTTGGTCTTGGTCTGTTCAAATAGTCTTGTATGGTAGGTCCTGAAGATGGAGCAGGACCTCGTGATCTAGCCATCGCTATGGGATTCATATAAGCCTGAAAGATTACAAAGCGATAAATTCAAAGTCATTCCACTTTGCTGACATTAAAATAGCACCCCAACCTCCTATTTATAGAGAGAAATGAAAGCATTCTTAAATTAGACAACAACAGTCTTCTTCAGGAAGCTAGCAGATTCTTAGAAGACAAGTGCACAGATTTCCTTATGGGTTGATTTTGCTGTTTTGTCTTTTGTGACAAAATTCTGAGGGGGGAACCAATGCTTTATTTTCCAAGTCCAGTTGCTCTCTGACTATCAAAGAGTGTTGATTTTTAAATGGAACACATAACAAGCACTAAATAGTCATTCATTTTGCCTTTTCTCTCTGTAGTCTCATTTTCTGGCAGAAGCTGTGTACACTCAGCCTCTGGAAATCATTCTGTTCAAGAAACACTGGCACACAACCAAGGCTGTAGAAATTAGTGATAATATTTATAGCCTGGGCGAATTTTGAGAGCACCATACAACTCAGTAGCACTGAACATTTGGCCCACAGAAGTCCCTTATTTATCCTCACATCATGGAAAGGTTCTAACTTGCTTTGGGCTACTGAAGGACAGAGTGGCTTGGTTCAGACATAACCTAGTTTTATTCTCTGCCCCCTGCAATGCTCCATTCTCCTCTCCCCTTCCCTTTTCTTTTCACTCTTGCCCCATAAGTCAATACTTGAAGGGCTTTTAAAACCACAGTTTCACATTACATCCAAACCGGAAAACTGTGATTGAAGGAACCCTGTAAGTATTTAATTATGGTGCAAAAGAGAAGGAGAAGGGATGCGGAAGTGTTCTGACACAAAGCTAATTCTGAGTTTGGTTTACAACAAGAATGGACAGGTTTCAAGCTTGCAGGATCTACTGGATCATGCCTCAACAACAGAACATCTGCTTTGCACGCAAAAGGTCCCAAGTTTAATCCCTGGCATCTCCAGGCTGGGCAGAGAGAGACTCTTGTCTGAAACCTGGAGAGTCACTGCCGATCAGTGTAGACAAGACTGAGCAACATGGACCAAAGGTCTGAATTGGAATAACACAGCTTCCTAGGATTTCTACTTCGTTTTTTGCTAGCCCCTCGAGTGCCACCAACTGGATCCTGGTACAAAAGACCTTTCACTAAGAATCAAAAAATTCTGAGCCAGCCCAAGAATTGATTTTGAGTACCAGAACAAAAATAACCCTGAAATTTTCTTTATTTTGAGTTACCTGAGCAGCAGGTATTTCCTCTTCACCATTTTCTGGTTTAAGTTTTACAGCCCCAATGATCATAAGGCAGACTACTGCATGGACAAGCCCTTCCAGTGGTTCTCAACCTGTGGGTCCCCAGATGTTGGACCACAACTCCCATCATCCCTCATCTTTAGCCTTGCTAGCTAGGGGTGATGGGACTTGCAGTCCCAAAACATCTGGGGACCCACAGGTTGAGAAAGGCTGCCAGAGTTTTTGCATTTGGACAGTGCCTAACTTGTACAAAATTAGAAACCAATTGAGATTGCCATGTTCTTCCTATGCCCCAGATCACATATATAGCTTTAACACAACCCCTTAAGGGATAATAAAAAATTAATAATAATAGTAGTAATAGTAGTAGTAGTAATAATATCATCATGAGCAAATATAATAAAAAATGCACAGTAAAGAGGATGTCTGGAGGGAGCCTTAATTACTTGTATCGAACAACTTCTAGAGGTCTGTACAAGTAAGGCCAGACATTCTCTTTACTGTCTATTTATTATTATTTGTGCTCATGATGATACCCTACTTTCAACATTCTTTGCATATGCAATAGCTTTGGGGTAGACATAATGCTTCATTTCCAAATAGCGCACCTCCCTTGCTTCCTGTTGAAATCCTGTAATTTTTTTATACCACTAGTGTTCCAGTGTGTGTTGCCTGCTTTTGTTGCACTATAGTGCAAGAGTGCTTCTCCAGATGCTAATAAAGCAGTAACGGTGGGGAAGCATTTCCACACAGCTAATGAAGTGGAATGATGTGCTGACGGTCTTGTATAAATCCCACACAAATACACCTTATTGTGTCAATGACAGGTTTCAGAATACTGTACACCTGCAAAAAACAACAACCCTGGAGGGGGCCTTTCAGCATCAAATCTCGGAAAGAAACCTGAGCTTGCTTACAGCTATCTGCCTTTACCCAACAAAGGAATTCTATTTAGCAGAGATCACTAAAACCTCCTTCCTCCCCAGGCACTTCAGAACATTTCTATGCTAATGCACAAAGTGCAACCGTTCACATTTCCAATCTGTGCTAATAGCAATGAATGGCCTTGGTTCAACTTGAATACAATTATTATTTTTTTGCTTAGGACAGCTGCAGATATCATTTAGTCACTCCTGCTTTGCCTTTAGGTTTACTTGGCCAGCCTCAAAACATCAAAACCCTATACCCATATGGTGAAAAAGCACACCAAAGAAAGCACCGGAATTACGTATTCAAACAGGATCACAAAAGTGGAAGTGTAAACATCAGAGGGACTAGGAAACAGGGTCGCAATCCTTACGCAAAGTCGCAAAATGCCCCGTACAGTTAAGTTCCTGCCACATTGCAATTAGATCTGCACGCCCAACAGATCCCCTGGCTGCCACCTGCTACTTGCAGGAGGAAATCATGTTTTTTTAACCTACGTACTTCAGAGACACTCCAAGTCCAATGGGGCGCAGAAAGGTCCCACGATCCCCATTAGGGTATAAATAAATATATATTTTAATGACCGCCTCCCCATCCCGGATTCCCCAACCGGGGGGTGGAGAAAGAAAGACCTGCCGTGTGCATGTCTGGCACAGTCCATCCCAACATCAGGTCCCCGTCCCCCCAAATAAACTTCTTAGGTGATCGCCAAACCATAACAACCTGCCTCCCCTCCGCCCTGCACCCCAAGTCTTTGACCCCCGGGTCCAGCATCCCCACCCAGTCCAGGAGGAGCCGCCGTGGGGCCTCCTTCCAGAGCCTCGCCGCCCCCCAGAGGCCTCCCCTCCAGCGCGGCGCGACTTACTCACCACCCGGTTATCCCTTTTGCCCATGGCGTGCAAAAAAACCTGCGGCGCCCGGCGCCCGGTCAGAACCGCACCGGCCTAGCTGAGCTCCCTTTCTCCGCTACCCGTCAAGTTGTTGGTTTTTTTTTCTTCACCATCGAAACGCTACCGAGCATGCTCAGTGGCACTCCGAGCATGCTCAGTGGCAGGCCTCGAAGCGCCCCTGCCCTTCCTTCCTTGCCCACACTCGGGAGTCGGGTTGCAAAAGCGCGCTGCTGGGAATGGGTGGACGAGTTCGGCGCGTCTGAATGAGGGACTTGGGAGGCTCGCGGGTCGCGGTGCAGCAGGAATTGCTCGCCCGCTTGCACTTGTGAGCAAAGACCGATTCTGCAAGCGAAAACAGCAGTCTGGTTTGAAAAGGGGTAAAGGTGCATAAAAAGAGCCTCAGATTTAGGCAGGGTCAGGCGGCGTCACATTTACCTTTCGTCAGAAAGAACTACCAGTAATTGCAAGGGAGGGGATGGGGGGGGCGTGGGAGAAAGGGAGCATGAAGGAAAAAATATATGGAATAATGCAACTGCTTAAGGGAGAGGAGGAAACACTCTCCGCCCTATCCGCTTGAGGTGTTCCTCGCCCCCACCCACTTAAGGGATTTCTACATTGCAGCCCCCTCGCTTGCGACTCATGCACGTGATTGTGTTCATACCCCAATATGGGGAACAAAACAAAAACTGCCGTCAGGATACATCTCGCAGGTCTTGGAGAAACACACTCCCTGTTGCAGCGTCTGGGGGGAAGAGGTTCAGAGGGCCTGCAGCGACTGCCGAGCAAGCCAGCGGGGTCTTCCCTTAAGGTCCCAGGCTACATAGGCCATCCTTCTCCCAACCAGCTGGTCTCCCCATGTTTTAGGCTAGAGCAGGTGTCAGCAAACTTTTTCAGCAGGGGGCCGGTCCACTGTCACTCAGACTTTGTGGAGGGCCGGACTATATTTTGGAAAATATATATGTATGAATTCCTATGCCCCACAAATAACCCAGAGATGCATTTTAAATAAAAGGACACATTCTACTCATGTAAAAACATGCTGATTCCCAGACGGTCCACGGGCTGGATTTAGAAGGCAATTGGGCCGGATCAGGCCCCTGGGCCTTAGTTTGCCTACCCGTGGGCTAGGCTCTTGTCAGTCGCAGCCCGCAGGCCCCTCTGGAGGCTGCAAGCCTAGCAATACTGTATGCATGGAGTAAAATGTACAGCCAGAGGAATGATTTGGAAGCTGCAAACTGCAAATTGGCAGGGGACAAGGATGTCTGCAGAGACGAGTAAAATAAGTAGGGCCTATCAAAGGCAGCCTTTGCTGCCTGAGCCAAATGAAAAGATGATGTCTCTCTGCCCCCTCCCCCTTTCCATATGGGAAAAAGCAAAACTGATCAGACTGACAGTTTGAATCTTACTTCAAAACTGACAACAGAAGTGTTTTTCCGCTGCCTCTGAGGACAACAGGCCAGCTTAGGGCACCTACAGTAGGCCAAAATCCCTCTAACATCTTGGTCACATCCACACCATAACTTTAAATCTCTGTGATACCACTTTAAATAGTCAGGGCTTCCTCCAAAGAATTCTGTAGGTTCTTAAGGGTGCTGAGAGTTGTTGGGGGTCCCCAGTTTCCCCACAGAACTACAGTTCTCTGAGTTCCCTGTGAATTGGATCTCTGTGAGGGGAAGAAAGGGAAAGGGAAAGGGACCCCTGATCATTAGGTCCAGTTGTGGCCGACTCTGGGGTTGTGACGCTCATCTCGCTTTATTGGCCGAGGGAGCCGGTGTACAGCTTCCAGGTCATGTGGCCAGCATGACTAAGCCGCTTCTGGCGAACCAGAGCAGCGCACGGAAATGCCGTTTACCTTCCCGCCAGAGCGGTACCTATTTATCTACTTGCACTTTGACATGCTTTTGAACTGCTAGGTTGGCAGGAGCAGGGACTGAGTAACGGGAGCTCACCCCGTCGCAGGGATTCGAACCGCCGACCTTCTGATCGGCAAGTCCTAGGCTCTGCGCCACCCGCGTCCGTGTGAGGGGAATAGGGGTCTCCTAACAACTCTCAGCACCCTTAAAAAACTACAGCTCCCAGAAATGTTTGAGAGGAGTCCATGGCTGTTTAAAGTGGTGTCAGATAGATTTAAATGTATGGTGTGTGTGCGTGCCTGCTTACCACCATATTATATTGGCCGTCCAAATCAGTATGAATGTTCATTGCAATATAACCAGTGCTTTTCTTCTAGGGGAAAAAGTGTTGGTACTGTGTACCCTTGAGTACCCCCAGAAAAAAGCACTGCATTCATCCCATAAACAAATCAGAATGAATGCTCAGTAAACACTGGGTGTAGTATAAACACTCTGAAAGCTTTGCACACTAGAATTGGGATGACTGCTGAACAAACAGGTGGTCTGGAGGAGTCCATAGTGGATTATGTATACCTGACTGCTACTGTTTGTAACTCTTTGATGTAACTGGATATTGGAAAACTAGAACATATAAAAGGAGTATGAGATATATCATGATTATGTTTTTCAGTGTATGTGCAATGACCCAAAGAAGAAGCTCAATGAGAAGCACAAACCATTTTAACCAGCAGTGAGTAAGCACATGGAATTCACACATTTTTGAAAAGAAAACTGTAGTCTGGGTAGGCTTGAGAGTGTCTAGGGAAATTGATTTTAAAACCAGATGTGGCTGAAGTACTAAGTATGAACAGTGAGCTCATAGTATGTTGCTAGGTCAGGAGTGGGGTGTCAAGCACGAGGGAAGCCTTTCTAACTGGCTCTCCTCTCTTCAGATCATGTCCCTTACAGGCCTTCCTTGAATGCTTTTGTCAGCCTGGAATGTGTCCTTAAAACATAGCTGTCAAGCATCCTTTATTTGGCGGGACAGTCCCTTATCCCAGCGCCATGTCCCGCTGCTGTCCCTTATTGATGATGTCCCTTAAATTTCCCGGGTTTCAAAGGAAGCAGCTCCTCTCCCTCCCTCCCTGCCAGCCAGGGAGGAGGGAGGCTCCAACTGTGTTGCTTGGCTGTGTTGCTCACCCAATAAGGTTTCTAAGAACGACTGGGGGGTGGAGCTCACATGCCTTATGCCGATCAAATCGGCCGTGTTGCCTGGGGACTCGCCTTTGCTCAGCGCTTCCCAGCGGAGAGGTGGCGGTGGTTTTCCTTGCTGCATCCCCTTTGCTGGGTTGCTGCGCTATGGGAACCACCGCTTGAGGCTTCGTTTGGCTGCTGGTTGACTAAAATCCCTTATTTTGGCTGCTGATCCCTTATTTTCGAGGCTGCTGGTCCCTTATTTTCAAATCTGTAAGTTGACAGCTACGCCTTAAAATGTGATAATACATATGGTGAATGTGTGTGTGTGTGTTCAAACTTCTGGCCTTTACAGGGGTGGAACGTAGTCTATTGTACAAAGGAAAGAGTCATATCCACTGCTGTACCCATTTTTGTCTCTGGTCTCTCCTTCCACTGGCATGTGGCCTCCAGAAAGTTGCTTATGAGGCATGCAGGCCTCAGGCTGAAAAAGGCTCCCTCCTGCTGAAAGTCATGCAGCTTTCAGTTAGTTAAACATTTAACTGTGTGGGATGAAATCGTACATGGGAGTTTTACATACAGTGCCTTGGCTAGGATAGTCTAGTTATTCGTGTCAATTGCTACAGTTCCACTGACTCATATCTAATGGTTTTCATTAGCTGCAGCAGCACAGAGACGTGAGCTGTTGCACATGAAATAAGCTTGGCACATGAAAACAACTGTCAGGCTCTGCCTGCTTGCGATTGAAAAGCATTAGCTGGCAATTATTTCTCCACAAGTTGCACCAAGGATCTCAAGTTTAACCTTTCCATCTTTAAGATTTTTCTCAGGAGGCTGTGAATATCTCTCACAAGTAGACACATGCCGGCTCTGTGACCTCCCCATTGTATCCCATGCACTGCTGAGGCTCATAGGGTCACTCACTTCATTTGTTTACACAAGATGAGCACCAGGCTCACAATTTTTAAACTGGTGCTCACCCTTGTTCAGATCATATTCTAAAATTATCTAGGTGAGGGCCAGGGAACCTGTGGTTCTCCAGATGTTTTCAAGTGGAGGTAGGATGGCCATCTGTCATGGATGCTTCAGTTGAGATTCCTGCATTGCAGGGAGTTGGCTAAATGACCCTTTGGGTCGCTTCCAATTGTACAATTCTATGACATTCTATTTTGGTGGACTATGGCTCCCATCATCCCTGACCATCAGGCATGCTGGCTGAGGCTGATGGGAGTTGGAGTCCGGCAAGTTCATCATACTTGCATCTAGATTCTGGTGTCCCCCCCCCCCCCAGCTGTCAGGAAATTTCTCTGATTTATTTTAAGAGATACCATGTTGAAGACCACATTTAATACATTGCTTTTAGTTTAGACAGATTGCACTAAAGTTGATAGGGAGCATCTACTAGTGAAAAATAACAATAATAATAAATCACAGGAACCAGATGATGTTAATCTGTTTTTTTTAAAAACACCATAACATTGTACACCAAGGCTTTTATAAATTCACAGGTATTTCAGATTTTAAAACAGCATCCCTTACAAAAAGATGTCTCTCAGAATATGATGAGTCCCTGCTGCATTGCAGAGTTACAGGAAATTATTCAGGGCATCAAGTTCAAAGTACACTTAATATTTGTTTGAGAATGACCCCAAAACTCCCAATTTGACACTTGCTAGTTTAACACCCCCCCTTAATTTACAATGATTAGTATCTTGGTAAAGAATATCACAAAAATAAAGATAAAACCATTTAACAGCAAAACTCACCATAATATGTTCCCCCAACCATTCGCCTATACAAGGATACACATAATGAATCAGTATTTTGGTAGGCATGAACTCTTGCAACTAAGCCTAAACCATGAAAATGGTACTTTTGAAATACAGACTTTTATATCCAGATGCCAATATTTACTTCTAGCTCCGTGGCTTTCATTTATGGTTCAACAATTTGGTTGCCAGCATTTTAACCAGCGGCTTGATCTACAAGCATTAGCCAGTGATAATGTTCATCTCAGTGCTGAGAAAGGGGTCATTTGCTGATTTCAGCAAATCATGCCACTAATAAAGAAACGGGAGCAGGCTAGTCAAAGCTTTTGTGGTAAGCTGGCAATCCTACCAATAAACACAGAATGCTTTGTAAGTCATAGTTAAGAGAACATAACAAGAGCCTGGTGGATCAGGCCAGTGGCCCATTTAGTCCAGCATCCTTTTCCCACAGGTGCCTGTGGGAAGCCTGTAAGCAAGATCCAAGCACAACGGCCCTCTCTCCTTCTGTTACAAAAACCTTTATGCACAATGATACCTAAGGCTTACTCTAATGACAAGAAATCAGTGAAACGGCTTTAGGTATCCGTCACTGACTAGTTTCTAGTGACAATGTCAAACCAAAACACAGAAAATAAATCAAGCTCTTTTCTTCTAATTTTAATTTCCAGCACGATCCTTTTCCACTCTACTGTTCTACGTGTACATTTCGCTTTACCAAAACTTTCAAGTTTACATACATTTTAAAAAAACACAAACAAACAAATGAGACCTAAAAAATACTACGTCCAATAAGCTTTCTCTCTTCAGTTGCAAAATGCAAATATTATACTATGCGGCTCACTCAGATTATGTACTTTATATCCTGTCTAACATTTAGTCCCTACAATCAGATTAGCAGCTTGCATATCTAAAACATTTTAAGGCAACCTATATTGTAAAAGCACAGACCTTCTACACTTGCAGCTACTGACACGTTCCCTAAAAAGGCTAGTAATATACTACACTTGTTTTTAACTCTGAGAAGCCAATAGTAGTATCCGTTTTAGTAAAGAAAAGCACACATCAATTAAAATAGCAATCATTTACATTGCAGATAAAATAACTCGGATATAAATGTCCATCTTTTCAACAAATGTTGACCCCAACAATTGGGTCCAAGTGCTGTTACTAACCATGTGTCCTCACTGCATCAGTCAGTTACGAACCAGGAACCTGAGACTGCAAATACTCCCTTGCAATTGTAAACACACTTATTCCCAAGTAAATCTCATTGGTTTCAATGGAAGATGTTGAAGAGCAACTATGCTTAGGGTCGAGACCCTGAAACTGTCGTCTTGAAATGACTTGCACTGTAATGATCCTGTAGAAAAGTCAGTTGACTTCAAGAAATGTAAATGAAACTACTCGGGGATAAATGGGTTGAGGATTGAGATTTTATTCTATTCCTGTAACAGCCCAAGCCAGCTGAGCCAGAGGAATTGACTTTAGTAGGATGATTTGTAGCCCCGTCACCAATATTTGCACTGGCATATCTGTCTGCCAAAAATGAATACAGCTGCATTTTGTATCATGGTACTTGGGATGCTCAATCAACAACATTTATTTGGGTAAGTAAGTTTTAGGATCACTCCATTAGTCTAACTGAAGCATGGGAACTCTACATGCACACAGACTCTTATCAGTTCGCCTTAATAGGATAGCCCAGTGCTGCTCCCATCTATTTAAGTGAATGGGGAGATCCATTTACATGGGAGCTCTGCTTACACATCTGAGCACCCAGAGTTTAGAACCAGGGGACACAGTCCATAATCTAAAGACCGGCGTGTGCAGAACCTTCCCGTTCTCTTCCATGAAGGGATCCATGCATGGACAGGAGATTCTTGTCGTGTACAGAGTGATCTCCTTGTGCTTAGATGTGAAACTCCATGACCATGAAGTTCTAGACTTCCATTAGAACCATTGGATTAAGGCTATTGCATAGAATTACGATTACGATGGAGCTGTACTTGGGACCACAGCTGAAACCAACTGAAGCATTTCGCTTAATTGCAGGCGACCAATTATACCGCTTTTGTATATTTGCATGTTCAGGCCCTAGGACTGAAGGAATATTAACTTGTGAGGAAATAAAAATACATGACTATATAATAATAATAATAAAAACTACTCAATGGCACATGTACAAATGAAAACATGTTCTGATTCTAAGAGAATGCACCATATTCCCCACATTCTGGATTTCAAGTTATAAAACAGGTCTTTGAAGCGATGATTTTTACATATATATATAATATTATATGAATACTCAGGTTCTCAGGGCAAATTCTGCCCCAGGCACCAACCTTCTGTGTTTACACAGTGAACCCACAGACACACAGCC
The DNA here is from genome assembly GCF_965112155.1 of Podarcis liolepis. Lineage (NCBI taxonomy): Eukaryota > Metazoa > Chordata > Lepidosauria > Squamata > Lacertidae > Podarcis > Podarcis liolepis. The sequence continues at coordinate 27,401,873 of NC_139563.1, forward strand.
TTTCACACAACTCTCTTTAGCAGGAGGGGGGATATTATAACAGGGTCTAAACAGCAGGCGGCTGAGGTGGAATGCAGGTGTTCCCCACCATATACGCTATTCTGTCATCAATATGTGGCAAAAGCAAAGGTGTAATGGCTGAAGGGGAAGGCATTTTAGGTAGACTACTACAATATGGCACTGAGGGACACAGCATGAGATGCAGAGTCAAGGAGAACAGATTATTACTGATGGCTCTTCAGGAAGGCCATGCTGAATATGTGGAGAAAATGGGGACCTCAGCTGGTATTTGATCTTGCTAAGGTGAACACATCATTCAAAAATAAAAAGCAGTACTGGATCAGAAGAATAAAATGTGGAAAAACTGTGACATTCCACAACATGTTGCTGGACAAATACGAGTTGGAGCCTGACAACATCTGGAGAGCAACCCCTGTCCTAGTAGATCTAAAGAGCATGGGATAAATCATTATTATTTAAAAATGCAAGCCCCCCGCCATATAAATTCAGCCCTCCTGAATGGTACTATGTGATTACCAGTCAGTGGCAACAGGATTTGTAAGGAGGCCACTTTGCAGGGTGGCGAGTCAGGGCCCTGGCCTCTCTGCTGCTGACTCCACCGTCAAAGTGGGTCTCCAAGGCTTAGGCAGGGCTTTAAGTGCTTTCCTTTTTAGCTAGGAGAACAATTCGTTAGGAACTTACAAAGGTGCCTTATTCTGCTTCAGACCATTAGCCCATCTAGCCCAGGATGGTCTACTCTGGAAGGCAGCTGCTCTACAGGTTCTTAGGCAGACTCTTTCTTGTTCAACCACCTACGGTTCTTTCAAATGAAGATACCCGAGACTGAATTTGAGACCTTCTGCATGCAACGTGTTGCCTCTACTGCTGCACCAATACTCATTTTGCTGTATATCAGAACCTACCAGGGTATACTGTTAGCATCTGGGCTCTGAACAAGGTGGGAAGGGGTGGGAGGCTGTGGCCCTCCAGATATTGTTGCACTTGAACTCCAATCAGTCCCAGCCAGCATGGCCAATAGTTAGGAAAGCAACATCTGGAGGGTGACAGGTTCCTTTCCCTCGCTCCAGGGAAAACAGGATTTCCTCCTGCAAATGCAAAAACCAGGTTAATGAGAGAACTGAACACCTTATGAGTTTCAGGTCTGACCTGAAATGGCTTTGGACAAGCTCATTCTAAAGTGCCTAATGAAAACGCTTGAAATGCTGAACAGCACCAGTCAAGACTATTCATTAGTACCTTCCATTAACTTATACATTGTGCTAGACACAGTACAGTGCAAGTAGGTTTAAAAACATAACCTACAGGTGAGCCTAATCATGCTTACTCCCAGGTGAGGGAGGGCTAGAACTGCAGCCTTGATCTAGTATGCCATTATGCTTTTACAGCGAGGAAAGACGAACCCCTCTGTATGAAAGTTCCAACACACAAGTTGTATTAATATGGCAGTGTCCCTGGGTTTTGATTCCATTTTGTGAAATACTTTTAAAGTTATCATGTCACACCGTGCAAGAAAGGTAAATTGCTATGGAATTACTTTTGTTACTAGATCCAGAGCTTATATAAAAAAATAGTTTGAACAAGTCATGCCCATCGATTCAGTCATATGGTTTTTGCATTTATTGCCTTAGAAATACAGCTGCTCTGCAGGTTCTTAGGCAGACTCTTTCCTTGTTCAACCACCTACGATTCTTTCAAATGAAGATACCCAAGACTGAATTTGGGACCTTCTGCATGCAGTACAGAAGTACAGTCTTTTTTCCCTTAGCACCACAATTTCCCATAGCCTTAGCATCTGTTAATCATTAGCTTTCAAAACTTACTAAAATCCTGCTCTACCCTAATGAAGGTTTACCCAAGGTTTTTGCTTACTTGGCTATTTTTAAGTTTTTATAAATGAGTTCCTCCAAAGTTCTATTTACATCTAGGTCAATGACCACAATCCGGGAGTTCTTGTATGCTTGCTTGGACATGCATGGCTCCCCTCACTCCTACTTTACCTCTTCTGCTAATTGTCAAGAATTAACTGAACTAATTTCCCAAAGTGTGCACTGGTGCCCCTTGTGGCGACCCATTGGAAGTGATAGAAATCATGTTTGGAGACAATAGCACGCCGCTGCATGCAAGAGGTGCCGTATGTATCGAGCTAACTACTGGATAAATCCCCTAGAGGAAAAGCAACCCAAATGCATTGGGAACAAGTGATTAAGTAATAAATGCAGCTTGTCTGCACAATACCTTGTGTGTTTCTCATTATTGTACTTGGGGAAGAGCTATAGCTCAGTGGTGGAGTCTGCTTTGTTCCAGTCTCCAGCGTCTCCCAAGGATGGCTGGAACAGACCATTGTCTGAAATGCATAAAGGCACTGCTGAGTCAGTGTAGGCAATACAGAGCTGGATGCACCAATGGTCTGACTCAGAATAAGGCAGCTGTCCATGCTGGCGACCCTCCTTTCCTTGCTCTTGTGGTGAGTCAATTTTTCTCTTCCAAGGTTCCAGCATGGGTCCTTGCAGGCAGCCCATCAGTTCCTCCTGACCCTCATTGCTTTCAGTTGCTTCCTCGTCAGGGCTCTCTTTGATTTGACAACAACCAAATTCTGGCTCTGCTATGTGGCTTTGTAGCTCTCCTCCTAAGGCAATTTTTGTCACTATTCTTGGGTCTCTCTGCCTGCCAGTCTTCTAGCTTCCTCATCTGCCTGCCTTTCTTTTTACTTGTTGCTCCTACCCAATCTTGCCCAGTCTTCTTCAGGTGAACTGTTCCCCAAACTATGCTCAGCTATACCTCTGCTGTGCTACATTTCTATGGCTCTTGCTTTCTACATTCTGCCTAGGCCCTCCTATGGGATTTGCCCCAGTGCACCATCATAACTCTAGCCTCGGTCATGATGGGACTTCTGCTTTCATTTGCCCACATGCTTGGCTACCCATAGCTCAGTACTAACAGGACATGCACAATACTGTTTTTGCATAAACAGGTTATATAATTTCCCTGCACGACCTCCATGCACTTTTCTACATTATGTTGTTCATAATATAAATACTAAGAGGCGTAGCTTCATGCTAGTGTGAGAACATTTTTTGAAACACCCTGATCCTAAGCACAGTACTTGGAGGGGTTTCAGTGGGTTGTAGTTGTGCTTAGGATTAAAGTGCTTGACCAAATTCAGTAGCAGGAATAGCAAGTGACCACTACAGAGCAAAATCTCAAAAAAGTGTGAGGATTTACCTCTCCTGAAGTCATGACAAAGCCAGCAGTTCTCATTGATTCATAAAAGAGGACTTTTGCAATTGTCTGAACACAACTGGTTCAGAGCAAATGAATAAAAATAGCAAAAAGGTACATTGCTGGGAATTTGCAACTTAAGCATTCATGGACAAGAACCTGTAATCGTAGGGTACCCCAAGAATAGTCTTTCCCCTACATTTTGATAAAAATGGGTTGGACAGAAGTAGCCATTTTGCGAAGAGCCCTTTGCTGACAATGAAAGTTTGGAATGTTATATGCTAGGAAACTGCTGAACCTCACTGAACTGCTGATTCTCACTGAACCACACATTTGCAAGCATTTGTGGCAATGTGCTGAACAATATTATGAACAAGGGAAGTTGGCAACATTGGGCAGAATGCAGAGGGAACGAGCAACACAAGCACAGAGTTATGTGCTAAAATCTTATTATGACTAAGGTACTCACCCATTCTCTAGGTATACCTACTGCGGACAATGTCCACTGCCTTCCAAAGCTCTGGTCTCAACATTGTATCTCTACAGATATAGAATACCTGAAATTATGTCCCAATACCAGTCAATGAAATTGAGTGGGGTGGGATGGAACTAATTAACACCCTGTCCAAAAGCAGAATATGAGAGAACATCTGACAGAAAGTACTGGTAGAGAATTTCTAATCCACATATTGTACTAGCGAATCTCATCCAAACTTCAGTTCAAACAGAACTATACTAATTAGAAAGGTTTCACATAGCAGACACCGCAAAAGCACTGCATGCTTTTGTATTCACTTTCATTTAACACAGCAAACACAGTTAAAATGCCTGACCTTTTAAAGCATAATGTACATTTTATGACCGGTATGTATCTATATAGAAGTCCTGATAATGTTTGTAAGTTTGCAGGGAGACATTATCTTTTAACTAGAAAACTATCACAGCATATCTAATTATTCCAACTTTTAAAATAGGCATTGTTTCTAGCAGCCAAGAGATTTGTCCTTTGTACAAATAAAACATTATTCTAAAACAAGTATCTCATATAAATATAGAAACGGAGCACAATACATTAGGCAACACGACAATAGATTTTGGCAAATGAAAATGCAGGTGGACAATCCAAACAAGGCTGATCTATGATACCAAACAAAGCAAAGGGCCAGTCTGTGACTTCTGCTAACCCAAGCAGCTGAACTAAATGATATGAGAGCTTCAGGGTATTACCTTCCAATGGGGCAGAGGATGTTGGTGTACAGTACAACATATCCTAGGGCTTTATGCCTCGGATTGCACACTGCACATGCTTAAGTAGTCAGAGCCTGTGTTGACCTATCCCACCTGCATGGCAAATGGCAAGAACCATGTAGCTGATGCAATATCCCACAAAATTCATTGAACTGTCTGGGTTCACAGGGATGTCCTATCCTGCAAAATATTTTTCTTTTCCCACAGAAGACTCCTCCTGAACACCCGGTTTGGTGCTATAGATCCCAATCCAGAGAGCTGTGTTTGGTGGGCTTGGCGTGTACAGCAAGGGCTGATTCCTTTGCATCTCATCACAACTGCCTGAAAAACTGATCCTCAGACACCAGGAAACCTTCCAGTGCAGCATAAGGAACTGCTGCCAGAAGTGGAAAAAGCAAGGAGTCCCACTGGTCACCCCAAGCCCTTGTGCGTTCTAGAGGGGCTCTCTGGATTGGGGCCAAAGATTTTACCTGGAGGCAGGAGAGCTTCCTATGCAGAGGTGCCCTAAGCATTTATAATTCCATTCCTGTGCTGAATGAACAGATATTCACAAAGATACATATCCTAAAGCTTACGGAGGTCTATAACTTACATTTTGTGGCACCTGGTGTTGGGGGGTGGGGAACACATTTTTAAAGGGGATAGTCAAACAAAAATATAAGCAGCTGAATGACAGGATTAATATGCCAGTAACCGGGGGTACACTGGGAAGTACGGAAAGGTTCCTTCTCTAATCAGGGACCCAGGAAACAGCTTTATACCAGGTCAGGATATTTGTCTATTTAGCCTGCTCCCATCTATGTTGGCTGGCAGTGTTCTCCATAGTTGCCAGAGACTGAACCAGAGACTCTCCATACGGAAAGATCGTGCTCTGAGCTGTGGTGTCTCCCCAATCCTCTCTTGGGCAGCTTGGTTACACCTCAAACATGGCAGCAATTTGGGTAGACTAGAAAGAGACTGAGGTTCGCGACTGGTCACGCAAGGTGCTTTTGCATCTATGAACTGTGAGATGTTGGGACTTGGCATGACCTAAAGTCATGACGTTGCTATGCCCCGTGACTACCATAAATCAACTATCAGCACGTTAAGTTTTAGTGACATGCTGTTATGCATACTATGACAAATGGATGATTTCAGCTTCTGGAAATTAACTTTTAGATGTGTTGTTAAGTGGCAGAAAACTTCCATAGCATAGCATTCTTATTTTTTTACAGTGCACCCCCAATAGTCCTTCCCAGATGCAGGTGTACTTCGATTATGGAAAAATTACAGGTCCTGGAAAGTGCTAATTTGGGCTGTATGTATCTTCTTTCAGAGATAAGAAAAACAGTATCATAGAGATAGTGGCAATCATGGCTACATACACTGATTGATTTTTGTAAAAGGTGTTTTGATCTTAGACCTTTGGCTTATAGGAACATAAAAAAGGGATGCTTCCTTCAAAATTCTGGAAATGTGCACCACCTAGTGGCAGCACTCAGAATAATTTCACACTTCGCCAATTGCATCAGAGGGGCATATGAAAGCATAGTTTGGTCCTGTGAGCTTAATTTTTTATAGTTCTGAATGCCATCTGTATGGGGCAGGGAGTGATCAGGCCTACAGTGGGAATTTTTTTTTAACTCCTTTACTCTTGCAATGTGATATTGAGTAAAATCAAAACCCCACCACACAGTTGTTGTTTGTGCCAATAGCACCTTCCCTTGTGCCCGAAAAAGCAACGGGGGCTGGGAGGGCAATTTTAGTCAGGATCACACCATGGGATTTTGGTGGTAGAAAAGGGTCATCCCCTCCCCTTGCTCTGACTGGGCATCTACGTGCCCACTACTTAAAGACTAGGAAAATTAAGCATGCAAAGTGAAGCTACACACTGCACCTAAAGCAAACCTTTTGTGCCATGCGATGCTCAGGGCACACCCAAAAGAAAGCTTTCGCTACACTTCAGTTGAGGCTTTAGGGCAAAGGATGAGCAGCAGCACCTGGGGGGAAAGTCCACTGTGTTGGAGAACTTTTGCACACCAACATCCTTCCATTTCCCTGCTGCTGCATGGAGAATGCACCAGAAAATGTTGGAGGAATCTCCTACAAGTGAACATGCAAGGACAGAAGAGAGTGGCTGATACAGTTCAGGGCCAAATTACAAGTGACCTTACCAGCATAGTTCTGCCCTTGAGTATAGGTCCTCATTTCCAGTGCTGGCCTCCCTATTCTGATTGGCAACCAAGCATGGGGCTAGTGGGCTTTAACCCTATGTGCTCTCATTCTGATCTGGATCGGGCTTCCCTGCACTTGTAATTTGCATTGCAAAGAAAGGTCCCATTTTAACAGATTTTTTGGGGGGGAGAGCCCCAATCCTGTTTGGTAATGCAAAGGGTTAAAGCCACCTGTCCCCATGCTGGAGGGGTCTAATACTGGTCAGCTTGTCCCCTGGGAGAAAACTGCACCCAAGGACAGAACTACTCAATTGTCCCATAGATTTCGGCCCCCAGTAAATTGAAACGACAAAAACAAAAACAAAAGGATGGGTTAGCACAGCAATAATTATTGTATGTGTTAACAGTACTAGCCATCAGTTATTTCCAACAGCACCTATCCCTCTGGTTGTTGCTGTTGTTACAGCTGTAACACATTTGGGCAGTATTTCCCTAGAGTTACATCTGGATCACTACAGTAGAACCAGGCTAGGAGTACATCTTTCTCTCGTGGATTAAAAATATTTCATCAAAACCATACTACAAAAATAAATTTTCTTTTTAAAATTCTATTTTTTTTAAAAAAAACCCAAAAACCCTTAAAACTAAAATATATACAAAATTTAATGTAACATTTAAAGTATTTGTGATAAGGCAGCTAGGTGAATTAATGAATAAAGCTGGCTGGCATGTTTGGCAGAGAAAGCATAGCAAAGCGATCAATCTAAACGGTGATTCAGAAGGGCTCCTCCTGCTTCACGGTGTAGAAAAATAAAATATCCTAAATTATATGAAATGTAAAGGATCTGAGGTTGATATGCAGGGACAATTCGTGCACTCCAGTGCCTGAGGTTTATTGTGGGTAAGGCGTTCAGTGTTTGTATGTTAAGCAATGCTGTAGCGAGCACTTGCCTCCTAACAACACAATCCTATGCATGCTTCCTCGGAAGTCAGTCCCATTGTACTCAATGTAGCTTACTCCCAGGAAAAAGCACACAGGATTGCATTCTTGCACTATAACCCTATACCTGTCAGTTCAAAAGTAAGTCCCACTGAGTTCAATGAATCTTACTTCCAGGTAAGTGACAATAGGATTGTGAAGTCAGATTTGTTCTCCGAAGACAGGGAAAACATTTCAGCACGTGCTTTTCATTGTTCACTGAAAATAATATGGAGGTAATACTAAAGGAACACTTGGTTTTTCATATACCCATTTAAACACGTTAACTGGGCATGATAGATGTCGGAAATGTATCACTGCTGAAGATGTACAGCAGTATCATGAAAGGATGAATAAAGAGGTTACACTTTGCGATGACTGACATAATAACATCAGCAGACTAGAGAAGTGATCCTTACATTCTTTTTTTAAAAAAAAGAAACTCCACCTTTTCCCTTTTCCATATGTGCACAATCTTGTTAATAATACCCTTGTGCATTAAGCTAGAGACACAAGTTATTATGAGTAGCAACAAAATGCTGTAATTATCATCTCATGTTTCCTATCAGGGAAGGACATTCCTGTGTGATTACAATAGCCAGATGTGTTTGTACACATTTCTCTTAACTGCAGGCTGTATAGAGGTTCAGTATTTTCAATGTCATTCTTTTAAATATTGCTTTTAAGGAAGTAATTTTCTGAAATCATTTTTTTAAGCAAAGCAAACAGACTATCACCGTTAACTCCAAAGGAGTACCGAATCAGACTTCAGCACCTAGACACCGAGGTTAAGTCAGGTTTTGGTAGTGAGACTGGATTTCTCTAATCCACGACGGCACCATTCAATGTAAGGAAGAAGAAAATGGCAGCAAAAAACTGGTCAGCAGCTTCTCTTCACCTGGTGATCCTCAGGTCAACTAAACAAACATCAAGCCACAGAGGGAGTCATTGGAAACCTTGACTCTTGCATTTGCTTTGATGAAGGCAACTTGGTCATTTTCCGAGGAGAAGCAGGTCATCATCCCGAAGAAGCACTCAGACCATAAAGCCTCTGGGGAATAACCTTCAGTCAGACAGCTATGGGTTTTTTACCCTCAATGGTGACCTTATCATCTACATTTTGTTCATCTGTAAGTTGGACCTCAAGCAGCCTTATGGTGTAGTCATCTCAGTGGAGTTTTGAAGGGATGACAAATCAGAGTCTGTATTCTCCTTGCATTTCTCCAGATCATGAAAATAAGGGTGAGATAAGGCATCGTAAGCTGATATTCTCTTTGTGGGGTTGAATGCCAAACATTTCTGTATGTAGGGAAAATGAGACAATTATAAATTAGAAGGCACTGTGGAGTCTGAGACAACAGCAAGGCTCATCTTATGATACTGTCCCTTAAAAGCTTAGCAAAGAATGGCAGCAGTTCCTTTATTCCGATTAAAGGAAAATAATGGGAAAACTGAGGTTTTGTGTCCTTGCTTCCAGCCCAGCCACAATACACCATGAGGGAGAGAGAAAACACTATAATTATTAATATCCAAAACGAGCAGAAAAGATTTTGACACACTTCATTTATGGATATTTTCTAAAAGATATAATCAGAGGTTCTGACATTTTCACCCATCATCACTACTCCTATTAATTTCACATACAGTGGTACCTCGGGTTAAAGACGCTTCAGGTTACAGACTCCGCTAACCCAGAAATAGTACCTCAGGTTAAGAACTTTGCTTCAGGATGAGAACAGAAATCATGCTCTGGTGGCGTGGCGGCAGCTGGAGGCCCCATTAGCTAAAGTGGTACCTTAGGTTAAGAACAGTTTCAGGTTAAGAATGGACCTCCAGAACGAATTAAGTTCTTAACCCTAGGCATAAAGCATATTGCTTTTTGTTTGGGTCACGTGATACTGGCAGCAGCTAGTTTCTAAAGCTTCAGTGGAGCAGACACTTACAAGCAGCAAGTCTTTGCCTAGTTCATCAATATCTGTTACGAAAAGCTCAATGGGCTGTGGATCTCTAGCAGGAAAAGCATTCCTTGGGAGGGCAACGTCACTGGGCCAGTCCTCTTCTTTGGGAAGCCCAATTGCACTGCAAGGAAGAAAGGAAGAAAGAATCAGGCATTTAACTCCAAGAAAAGCACCACTACTTACTGCTTCATTCACACCCCTGCGCTGATGACATATCTCACCCACTTGAAAAATGCACTTTGTGCCACACCCTGGCACTATCCCTCTAAAGCACACTTCCCCCAAACTGGTGCCATCGCTGCTGCAGCTGATGCTAATCATGTGAGATCTTGCACACTCAGCAAGACCTCACACGATTTCAGCTGACGCCGGCACCGCTTCTGTGATGGAGCAGGTCGGGTGTCCGCAGGGCTGTTGCCTTGGGGGCTTCTGCTGCCTGAAGCAGCTGATTCAGTCTGCCTAGTGGCTGAGCCAACCATGCCCCCCCCCAAATCCTCCACCCCTCCACCCCCAAAGTTAAAAAAGCAAAAGCCAATTAGAATTCAATGGGGATCACTCCAAGGCTAGTGGGTTAGGACTACAACCAGAAAAACCTCAATGTATCAGGATATATCAGAGTTTACTTATTATCACTGTTCTTATTTTTCAGTGGCATTGCAGCTTATGGCCACATAAGGGGAAATGTACAGGTGTCTGTACCTAAAGAGATTAGAATCCAAAACAGACAATGTTGAAAAACAACTGAGAGAGAGAAGAATGGGAGATCCCTGCCTGGGAATGTAGGCAAATGAAGCTATACATACTGTACCTAAAAGTTTGTTTGCAGCTGGGAATTAAGTGGACAAGGCAGAAGGTTTAAAAAACAGGGCTGCAGGCAGAAAGCAAGGGAAGCAGGGGTCCCTGATGGACGCCTCATTGAGATATTCAGCTTTCATTTCATACCAGATTATAAGCAAAACTGGCATTTGCAACTGAGTTTAGTATTCCTTTGAGGCACAAAGCCACGTGGAAGGCTGGGAAACAAGAAGGAAAGGTTTGTGTTGCGCCACAAGGCGGCAGCACTGCTCTAGTTTCCCAGGAACCGTTCTTTTAGTGAGCATGTCTAGTGAAGCTCTTACTGTATCTCAAGGTGGAGGATTCTGCAGGTGTCAGGAGTGCTGATTTTGGCTACCCAATAACCACAAGGCACAGGATAACCTTGCAGATCCCTCCTAGTGTTGAAGACCACCCATGAGCAGGTTGATTTTGTTGTGACCGTTGTGCAAACTCATGAGTCCTGTATGCATGGTTTACTAGCAAATTAAACGTACAGTCAGAAATAAAAATATATAGCTTTCAACTTCCTCTGTTGCAACTGTCTTTATCATAGCGGCTTTATTTATGTCAGGTTTTTAAAAAAAATCCAAACCAACACTAATGCAGAATTTCCCCCGTGATATTTAAAATGGCTCCACAATGTAATATAAAAAAACATAACATCAACTGAATGTCCTTATAACAGGATTAGCTGAGAGGCAAAAGAAGCACAGGAAAAAACCAGAGAATACAAAACACACTAGATGCTGGTATCTTATTAAAGCCCAGCCCGGAGGAGAGAGGCTGCCTGGGAGGCCCAGGTGAACTGCTGGGAGGTTTTGAACAGGATATAAGTGAAAATAACTAAAAATGAAATCAATAGGAAATGAAACAAAACTATAACCACAATTAATGAGAGAGGAAAGGTTGTATTCAATGCATTTGCCCCACCAGAAATGTCACAAATAGTTTGCAATGGTCCTACTCAGAGTAGATCCTTTAAAATCCATAGGCACAGCTAACAGGGTCATTAATTCCAGTAGATATTTCATTATTTTATTTATTGAATTTATATACCACCCTATACCTGCAGGTGTCAGGGCAGTTTACAGAAAAAAATATTCTCTGAATAAAACTTAATTGAATACAACCCTAATACTTTATCAGTTTATTATTTTAATTTACAGTAGAGGTTGAGCAGGTTTAGAATATAAAGGCTTAAGTATTTGCATATACATTAACTGTGGACGCCTAGTGATGCCATTATTTATTATTTGTTTTCTTCTTCCCTCTCCATTCTTCTTTTGTATTGTATTTCACATTCCTATTAAGATTTAAGTTTTTGGACGGGGACTGTCCTATCATTCATTCATTCATTCTCTCTCTCTCTCTCTCTCTCTCTCTCTCTCTCTCTCTCACACACACACACACATATAGTAAGTGCCTAATAATAAGAATACTTATTATTAATAGCATGTATTCATCATGTATTTTTTTAGGTGACTGACGGTGAGTTACTTCAGCTTCCCACAACTGCTGTTTTTCATTATCACACTCCCAGGACTGACATACATGATGGCAGCTACATGCATGTATCCCCGAAGTGTGGGGCAATACAAGATTATGCAGTCAACATATAGATAGCATGCTGTAAAGCTTTTTACAGATACACAAAACACATGACCTAACCGCAATTCATGTAAATATGTATGAATCAACACCTTGAGAACTAGCTACAAATAAATAAAAAATATAGCAGTAAATAGTGATGACCAGTGATGTGGGCAGGACACCTTTCCAGTGCTTATTTCTCCACAGAAAAATTCCATGTTTCATAAGTTCATTAGTCACAATGAATGGCTGTCAAATGCAAATACAGTATAAAGTGAGGTTGGCCATTTCTAATTATTTTGCTACACTTACTAAATGCAAGTAACGTCAACATACTAAATCAGAATGCACTCTAGGGGATCTGATAATTTTTTCTGATGCAAACTGAACATTTTCCCATGCAAATTTCCCTATACAAATTATCCTAATGTGCATTGTAATTTCCCACTCAAATTTTCCCAGAAAACCAACATCACTGATGATGTCAACACCGATTGCAATGGAAATTGCTTCCACTCGAATGTGCTCAGGACCGCAGCCCTGGTATTTTTACAACGCTTCTCCTAGGTGCTCAACGCATTTGGTTGTTCAGCTGCCCTTCTGCCCATGTATGAGAAAAATAAGCAAAAGGTATGGGAAAGCAGCAGATGGGTGGAGGGATGGCCCTTCATCACAGCAGGAAGTTGGGTCAGATAGCCTTTTGGTCCAGCCCAGCCCTAGGATTCTATAATCCCAAATGAACTTTACAATTACCCTGGGAATTACAGCGACCACTCCTACTTGCTGCCTCTTGAACTACTTGGTGCACTTCCCTTGGTTCTATAAGCAACATCACAAAAAGAGCAATGAGAGGCGAGGCAGAAATGGCTCTCGCTTAAAACGTTGCAGGAAACTGTAGGGCAAGGAGTTGAAACAGCACAGAAAGAATTACACAACAGTTTGTCTCGAGGAGGTGGATATATACAACCAAAATGGAAGCTCTGTTTCCTCTCACATATCTCATTGCAAAGAGAAAGGAGCTGCTTCTTACCTTATGCTTTGCTTTATCTCTTTTTATGCATTGCACCTGTGTAAGCTTAGTATTTCCATGGATAACATACTCCAGGGATGGGCAGGCTTTAGACTTGCAGAATCTACTCCCCCCCCAAATCCCAACCGGACTCGAGTGCTAAAAGCACTTAGAATTAAATTATTTGGAGTCCAGAAATTTGTTTTGAGCACCAGAACTGAACCAAGGGCACAGTCCTTCTGTACAGAATTCTATTCCTGCCCCCCCCCCCTTTAGAAAGCTGGGAGTGCTAATTTTGTTGTCGCCATTACTATTTACTTATTTAAAAGGTTTCTGCACTGCCCTTGATTAAAATGATCCCAGAGTGAGGTGCAATATAAAAGGAATGCATAATCAAACCTAGGTTATATAAATCAATATAACATTAAAACATCAACATCAATATTTGTTAAACAGCTCTGATTCAGGAACCCTTGTCAACATACTTCAAAGCACCCAGAGATCTCCCACTTAGAGCCTGATCTATCTTCTGCCCATTCCTGGTCCTACTCCAGTCCGCAGAAAACAAATCGTGATGTATGTGCCCACTCGGAGATGCAAGCAGCATCTTTGTGCTATCAATTAGATTTTTGGGACTGCCAGTTGTGGAAACAGGAAAGTGCTACTAAGCTTATTCTGAAGCAAGAGAAATGCTAGAAATAGTAAAGTACAGCTGGAACAGAGACTTGGCCATTTCCCTGCCGCTGCAAGAAGACTTGCAATAATGAATGTCTTGTGGCTGCTCAAGTTGGCATAGCATTTTCTCTTTCGGATTCATGGGGAAATTCTTTTCCACACAGGTAATTGCACCCACTAGAAACAAATAGAAAAAGCTGTTTTCTGGCTGCTCAGCCATGTCCTGGCTCATTTCCCCCACCAGAAATGTCATAAATAATTTGTATTCTTTATTTTTTTTAAAAAAGGATTGCAGCCATGCTTCTTATGCCATGAAAAAACGCACAGTGCACATATCAAAGCATTCTTTATCTAGTAAAGCCATATATAAATGAACTGAAGGGATCATTCCCAGCGCCAAAAAGACCAAACCGCTGAGGGCTGACTTTTTCTAGACTGCGCAGGAAAAGCTATTCAGGGGCATGACAAATTAGCCATGCTGATGAGTCATATACAGTGGGGCAGAGCACACAGGAAATGGAAGCCAACTTGGTAAAGACAAAAACCAGCTATTGAAATTGTGTTGTCCAAAATAAAAATCTCCAGAAACAGATATGATACAGTTTTAAAATTGGACAGTGATAAGTTTGGCAAAAGCACTGTTTGACTCTTTTCTAAAAAGCTCTTTGAAAAAGTGGCTTTTCAGAACTGAATAAATTAGTCTGGAGAAAATAAGATTTCCTTTCCTTGCCGTGATCTTCCAAAGGTGTAGGGAACCTTTGGCTCGCTAGATGTTTCTGAATTACAACTCCCATCACCCCTGGCTATTGGCCATGCTTGCCTAGGGCTGATGGAAGTTGTAATTAAGCTGCCCAACCATATGCCCATGGGAAGCCAAAAAGCCAACAACAAAAGGCCACAAGTGTCCCAGCATTCTTCCATTTGTATACTCCAGCAACAAGCATCCAGAAGCATGCTGCCTATGGTACTGGAGGTAAAATCTAGCCATCATGACCAGCAGCCATTGCTAGCCTTAAAAGGTAGAGGTACCCCTGACCATTAGGTCCAGTCGCGGATGACTCTGGGGTTGTGCACTCATCTCGTTCTATAGGCCGAGGGAGCCAGCATTTGTCCGCAGACAGCTTCTGGGTCATGTGGCCAGCATGAGTAAGCCGCTTCTGGTGAACCAGAGCAGCGCACGGAAATGCTGTTTACCTTCCCACCGGAGCGGTACCTATTTATCTACTTGAACTTGATGTGCTTTCGAACTGCTAGGTGGGCAGGAGCTGGGACTGAACAACGGGAGCTCGCCCTGTTGCGGGGATTCGAACTGCCGACCTTCTGATCCGCAAGTGGTCTGTGGTTTAGACCACAGCACCATCCGCATCCATTAGTAGCCTTATCCCCCTGCAAATCTGAAGCCATTCAAGCCAGTTACTGTCACTATATCTTGCAGCAGCTGCTTTCCATAGTTTAGCCATGTACTAGATGAAAAGAATGTCCTTTTATCTGTCTTGAATGTTCTAACATTCAGTTTTGTTGAATGGACCCCTGGTTCTACTATTATGAGCTCTCTATCCAATTACTCAATACCATGCATTGTTTTATACTAAATAAATAATCAATAAATTCAGATATCTCCTATTATGTCCCCCTTTACTTACCTTTCTCTAAACTAAAGTGCCCCAACATACTGTAGCCTTCTCAACATACTGGAATATTGCTGACAGAATATACAGAATAGCGCTTAAATAAAAATGTTACTAAACTGTCAACAGTAAGAAATAAAAAATGTAAAACTGAGGTTGGGAAGAATATGAGCACAGTAAAGAGCAGGAGCTTTTTCTCCCTTTCACCCTCTTTCTTCAATGCATTCAGTGGGCATCTACCCATCTGATGCATGCTGTAGAAGTCTGCTGCATGTGTGGATCTGGAGCATATATGTTTTAACTTTTAAAATATCCTGTGTTTATGTTATGTATGGGCCACTCTTTTTTATTTTTAAAGATTTCCAGTGATATATCGCCACCCTGGGCTCTTTTGGGAGGAAAGGTGGGATATAAATTTAATAACAAACAAACAATCCCCAACAACCCAGGCTTCCTTGCTTAATGCTTAAAAACAACCATTGGTCATGTTGCCTGGGCTGGTGCACATTCTAGTAAGAAAGACTACATAAAAATGAGCATAAGAAACAGAAAGGAGAGAACGAAGAAGTCAGTGCTTAGAGGCTTGCACACTAATGCCTAGCAGAAGCTTAAGCTCCCTGTTAATACAGTGTTTGTTTCTATTCTCCATCCTGAGTTTGCCGAGCATCACTTCTCTACCATTCATGTCTGCAATTCATGCATGCAGCCGCTCTTCAAGACTGATGACCTATGCTATCCATAGCTTGGTCATTCTTCCACAGCTGAAGAAAGGGTTTCCTAAAAAGTGTGTTAAAAAGGCATCGGGAAGTCTTTCTTTTCATTTCTGCAGGTTGTTGTGCCAAACAACGGAGAACTCTAAGTAGCAGACTAGAGCAGAAGCTACTTGCCATTCAATCCCAATTTTTAAAACACTATACTGACTTAACTAGGGGAAACAAATAGAATTAGGATTTTAAAATATGTATCATAAAATAAAGTCCCATTTTGACTACAATGGTATCAAGCAGCGGACCACTGCAGTGCCAAAGGGGATTAATTTAATTTAATTTAATTATTAAAATTGTAACTTTCTCCCAAAGGAGCCCAGAATTTCTATTATTCAATAGACGCAATCCTCCGTAAACTGTCCCAAGACTGGGTACTCCAGTGCCAGTTGCTGCAGTGGTACAAACTATTATCTGCACATAAAGCAGTGATGGGGAACCTGTAGCCTTCCAGATGTACTCGGACTCTTCACTTTCCCAACCCCTGACTGGTGGTGAGGCTGGCTAGGACTGATAGGAACTGGAGTCCAGCAACTTCTGGATGGCCAGAAGTTTCTCATCCCTTATATAATGTATGCACAGGAGACGGCCTGGCTACAAGGGATGAAGGACCAGCCAGTATACAGCTACCCATCTACCCATCTTTGCAGGCCAATTGGCTCACATCAATTTAAGTGCGGAGATGGGGGAATTGCCTTCAGGCTTACAATCTAAAAAGGCAAGGAACATAAAGTAAGGAGAATGGATGGGAAAGGAAGAGAAAGGAGACCACATCACAGCTATGCCATAGTATGAAACAAAAGCATAGCAGGTTAGGGTACACCTAGAAAGGAAATACACTGTACAAAATTCCTGAAATTGTAAGGCACTAGGGGGAAGCCTTGCCACTTTATGAAATTAAAAAGCAAGAAGACTCAATACAATTGTAGGATGAACATTTGATTCCAGAATTGTGGCACTTTTCATGGAACACAGACATGGAAGAGACTGCTAACATGTTTGTTCTTAAAAAAATGAAATAATAGAATTTCACTAAGTGGGGAGGGGGATTTGCATTGCTGTCACCAACATCATTAAAGACAATAGGCAACAGACGCTGGTGACATTCCTGTAGTGACATTCTATAGAGCAGTCAATCTGAAGAAAGGGATTTGCCCCTCCTATAAAAAAGGCATATCTAGTGCTTGGAAAGTAAGATAGAAGTTTTATTTAGAAGGGCAGTATCTGGACTCAGCAACAGATGAATGATTCCTGTGCACTTATTGCACTAAAAATTAATTATGTGAAAAAAATGCAGGAAGCTATTACTTACTCAAAGATTTTTCCTAGCTGATCAACATCCGAGTTTCCACGAAAAAGTGCCCTGAAAAGAAAAACAGAAACACCTTCTGTAATTGAAGTAATTTTTTTAAACATCCTTCATCTAGCTTTCCTATGTATTTCCCAGTCTTGGCTGCTTTAGCTTCTTCAGTGTCTGACCAACCAAAAGAATACATTTTGAAATCCATCCAACATATGCTAGCTGCGGGGTTTGTTGGACCCTTCTGACAGTTCAGTTGCTTCCCACCACTTGGAGACTGTAAAAATCAATGCTCACTGAGAGAGAAAAAGCTGGTTGTTAGAATCCACTCTTCCCAAACCATTTCCAACATAATATTTTTCTCCCAAGTGAGAGCTGAAAAGTCTTTTTAAAAAGAAGCTCTATGCGTGTCTCATAAGACTAAAACAAATGCTTTGGGTTTAATAGTGCCACTGACAGCAACTCCATAAGTTGTGCGTTTGAAATGAGTAGAGCTACATTCTATGTACAAGCCAATGTCAGGGCTATTCCTTATCCAAACAATAGAAACAAAATTAATTGTGAATATGAGGAACCTATTTATGTCTTCTGCAACAAGGAAGCCACATGCATTAAAGGTAGAAAGCCTATTTTTGCAAGCCTTATACTTAGTTCCTTAAGAATGACTCATCCTGAGCCAGGCATGAGTATCAAAGCATTTTCAACAGATTAACTCATTGGAAACCACCTCACAGCATGACAAAATCCACCAAGTATGTACAATAGGAAAGGGAAACTAGTGTTTAGGAGAAAAACAAGACCTCCCATTTCTAATCCAAATACACTACGGAGAGCCACGTGGGACCCTCTAGAACTGCCAAGACAGCAGCCTCAAATTCTGGGCTGGAAGCCAGAGATGAAAACCAAGAGAAATAACTTCCAAACACAAATATCTGGATTCTGTCATTGTTAGTACAGTATAGCCAGCTAAGATGGTAGCTGCCTCTCGTGATGTTCTTACTTTCTCCACAATCCAGCATCAAATATTTTCGAAAGAGCGTTGCAAATTCACTCATATCACCCAATTAAAATGTCTGCTTGTGGTTGTCAACTTTCCAATATTTTTGTCACCTTCAAGGAAATGACAGGAACTCCATAACAGCATTCTTTTTTTTTAAACCCACCACAGTCCAATGACTATGTAAGCAACTCACTACAGAATTGTAAGATGGAAGAATTTATAACATTTTTATTGAGGAACAACTGCTTTCATTTGCCAAGATGTGTGTGGTTCTATTCTGTGGTCTGTAAAAAAAAAATTCCAGGTTACGAAGAGGGTGAATTAGACAGGCAGCAGTGGGGTTGGCTTTTCTCTATTTTTATTTCCCCCTCCCTCCGTGAACAGCCGTCTGATCCAGACATTCTCACCCCAGGACCAGAGGTCTCAATACTACTTGCCTTGGTTCCTGCCCCACCGTCAGACACCCTGCCAATCACCCCCCAGGGCCACAGGATGAGAGGAGGTGACACTCCAGGCAGGAGCTTCAATGCCACCAGCAAAGTGCTCAACTAGCTACTTGAGAGATGGGAGAAGCATGTGTAAGTCAAGTCCTGACAAAGAACCAGGAAGGGGTGGAACCTCCAGCTCCTCTGATAAGCTCTCAGTCTGAACAGGTTTATTACTGAAGCAACAGCTCCAAGCTCAACCTTCCTGAACTGTGGAAACCAACAGCAACACAATGAGGAATGATGGTAATATGACATCTGAAACAAAACAAAACAAAACAAAACAAAACAAAACAAAACAAAACAAAACAACACAACACAGTTTTCTTAACTAGCTCTGAGGAAGACATCTTTGGGATCAGCTGCTACCTGACCTTAAACTGGTAATGCCTAGAATTGAACCTGGAACATTCTGCATGCAAAGCATGGGCTCTACCATTGAGCTATGGCCCCTCTCTACTGGATTAGTCTAGCCTCCATAAAAACAATGTTAAAATTGAATATTTAAAACTGAAACCTCCCATTATGGGGAGGAACCACCAAGCAGAAACAGATGTACCAGACAAGGGGAAACCATATTTTCCCAGCAAACTGCAGCTTATATCCTGGGAACATGTGATTTCCCTAGAACTGACACGCTTACTGAATGCGGGTGTCTGGATCTTCCACAAAATTAAATAATGACAGCACAATGTCAAATACCCTAGTTTGCTTTCCAGTAGAAGGTCTTTGTGTTTTGACCCCAGGGAGTCCAAATGGCAGGCAAGGAACTAGCAGATGTCACAGCCCCAAAGTGAGATAATCTCACAAAATCCCTCTCTAATGTTGCTTGGGCTCTCCTCAGTTCTGTTTTTGTGCTGTACACAAAAATGCCAAAAATGCAAAAATTGGAAAGCACCCTGCAGAATACCTGTAAACAATAATTGGTTGAAATGTGAGGGATTGCTTTGAAAATCCTCAATATTTTCAGGATCTTGAGATACAGCCTCGTTTTTACAGCTCTGAACCAACCATGGGGAAAATTTTTCACAAGCCACAGCTGACAGCACTGCATAATTTGGACCCACTCTGAGTTACTTCTAGTCAAATGCAAGCTCCTGTAATGAGCTCTGCTTGGCTCCAGGCTGTCTCTCTGTGAGCATGAAACTTCTCAGTGTGGTCAGATACTTCTTCCTCTTCTTTCCTATCAGTTACTATGTCTGTGCAAGTGGATGTGAGACACAGTGCAGAAGGAAGTTCATCTGAATGTCGCTATTAAGCATGATTACAAGCAAACGTTATTTCCTTACCAAAAATAAAAAAGAATGACTCGGCCACAGCTAGATGGGGGGGAATTTCTATTGAATGTGTGCTTACTTCTAGAAATAGGCCTACCATTTTGTAGCTGTCAATATGAGTTTAATCTGAAATGGCACAAAAAAATTACCACAACATCCAGCACACTGAAATGGCAGGAATCTGATAGTGTTAAGTTTGCATCTGAGCCCAATGTGACCAAGTCCAATTGCAGTAGGGCACAAAGCTGGAAAGTACAGTGGTGCCTCGCAAGACGAAATTAATTCGTTCCGCAAGTCTCTTCGTCTTGCGGTTTTTTCGTCTTGCGATGCACGGTTTCCCATAGGAATGCACTGAAAATCAATTAATGCGTTCCTAGGGAAACCGCCTTCAGACCAGATCCGGGGACAGTCTGTCCCCGGACCTCTTCTGAAGGCTGGGGGGGACGGGACAAGGGCTTTTCTTCCCACCCCCAGCATTTTAAAAAACCCTGGGACAGCGGAGGACTTCTCCGCTGTCCGGGGCGATCTTAAAATGCTGGCGGGCGGCATTTTAAAATCGCCCCGGACAGCGGAGGACTTCTCCGCTGTCCAGGGCGATTTAAAAGCCCCTGGGAAGGCAGGCAGGGGGGACAAAGACTTTCGCCCCCTGCCCGCCTTCAGAAGGTGTTCCCGCCCCCCGCCCCGCTTCGGAACAGCGTTCCGAAGTGGGGCGGCTGGGGCAGGTCTTCCCGCCCCCCCTCCCCGCTTCGGAACAGCGGGCTAAGCGGGACCTCCCGCCGGGCATGCGAGGCTTGCCGACATCTGCCTGAAGCAGGGGGCGGGCTCCGCAGCTCACCCCCTGCTTCGGGATGCAGGCTGCTGCCCCAAGCCTTGCGCGCAAGGCTTGCCGGCATCTCCCCCAAGCAGGGGGCGGGCTCCGCAGCTCACCCCCTGCTTCGGGATGCAGGCTGCCGCCCCAAGCCTTGCGCGCAAGGCTTGCCGGCATCTCCCCCAAGCAGGGGGCGGGCTCCGCAGCTCACCCCCTGCTTCGGGATGCAGGCTGCCGCCCCAAGCCTTGCGCGCAAGGCTTGCCGGCATCTCCCCCAAGCAGGGGGCGGGCTCCGCAGCTCACCCCCTGCTTCGGGATGCAGGCTGCCGCCCCAAGCCTTGCGCGCAAGGCTTGCTGACATCTCCGCCAAGCAGGGGGCGGGCTCCGCAGCTCACCCCCTGCTTCGGGATGCAGGCTGCCGCCCCAAGCCTTGCACGCAAGGCTTGCCAACATCTCCCCCAGGCAGGGGGCGGGCTCCGCAGCTCAACCCCTGCTTCGGGATGCAGGCTGCCGCCCCAAGCCTTGCGCGCAAGGCTTGCCGGCATCTCCCCCAAGCAGGGGGCGGGCTCCGCAGCTCACCCCCTGCTTCGGGATGCAGGCTGCCGCCCCAAGCCTTGCGCGCAAGGCTTGCTGACATCTCCCCCAAGCACGGGACACGGGGAGATTTTAAAATGCTGGGGGTCGGCAGCGCTTCGTTCCCGACCCCCAGCATTTTAAAACCTTACCGGGACACGGGGAGATTTTAAAATGCTGGGGGTCGGCAGCGCTTTGCTCCCGACCCCCAGCATTTTAAAACCTTCCCGGGACACGGGGAGATTTTAAAATGCTGGGGGTCGGCAGCAAACGCTTCGCTCCCGCCCGCCAGCATTTTAAGATCGCCCGGGGCAGGCGGGGGGAAGGCAGGCGGGGGGGAGCAAAGACTTTTGCCCCCCGCCGGCCTTCAGAAGAGGTCCTCTTCTGAAGGCCGGCTGTGGGCGAAAGTCTTTGCTCCCGACCGCCAGCATTTCCCTATGGGCTTTCGTCTTGCGATGCAAGCCCATAGGGAAATTCGTCTTGCGAAGCGCCTCCAAAACAGAAAACCCTTTCGTCTTGCGGGTTTTCCGTCTTGCGAGGCATTCGTCTTGCGGGGTACCACTGTATCATAGAATTACGGTTAGAAGAGACCCCCAAGGATACAACCCTTTGCAATGCAGGAATCACAACTGAAGAATCCCTGGCAGGTGGTCATTCAACCTCTGTTTAAAAACCACTAATGAAGTTCACCACTCCACCACCTCCCAAGCTGGTTTCTTGCTTCTAATGTCTTTAAAGATTTTTGGTTTTGGTTATGTTTTCAGTGATGTGCTTCCAAAAGTCAAATGAACAAGGCCTGCTAACCAAATCCCAGTAGGTAAATTTCCTTGGCAGACATGGCTATTGGCACAACCCTGGCTGTAAGGCGTAAAAGTATAGGTAAACAGCCAAAACAACCTTCTCAATGCCAGGACCCTTCTTATAGATTGTGGAACATTATGTTATCACCCAGAAATGAAGTATTATATATCTGTTACAGATAAATGTCCAAACAGCAGAAACTGTCTATGATCCCATTTGCATCTGGAGAATGTCTGAAATTATGGACTCCACACAGCCTAGTGTAGGTCTGCACTTTTGGACATTCAACAGATGCATGAACAATGGTCACCCTTCCTTTGCGATTGGCTACAGCCTTCACATGTTACTGCAAACATTTAAAAACATTCACTGTTAAGATATACACTTTATGTTTGCCTTTCCCCCTACATATACATGTATAAGCGGAAGTAGAGTTTATAACCAGATGAGCTGTTGCTGGAACAGGAAAGAGTTGTCTGAGATACTATTATCCAGAATAAAGTGAATGTTGATACATACCCATGAGGCATACATGCACAATCTCTTTCAGAAGCATGATTTATAAATAATAACAACATAATGCATAGTCCAGAAAGCTACCTCAGCCATATGTAAAAAAGCTTGGAAGTATCCAGTGGGATTCTTGATCCTTCCCTGTGAGTTTCAAGAGAGGACTACAGAACAGCTTCAAGCTCAAGAAATACAAGACTCACTGGGGTGTAAAGCCGAGTTATTACTGAGTTATTTCCATAGAAAAACAGATATTGGAGCCATTTAATAAAGGGAGGTGGTTGGAAGATACATTCCAAATCAGGGATGGAACCATGCTGCCTGGAGCTGATGAGAGGTGGAGTTCCATAGCCTCTGGAGGGCACCATGTTAGGACTCGTCCATGCTTCTGCTTGTCCTGTGCCTAGAACCACTTGTCCCATGCTTTCTAAGCATGGTTCCAAGTGGTTTTTCCCTTCTCCCACTGCCTTCCCCCAAGAAACCTGCTCTTTAGCGCTAAATCAGAACCAACAGCAATCTGGTGAAAACTCAATTGCTGTTTGTTTCGATTCAGCACTAAACCACAGGTTTTCTCCGGGGAAAGTGGTGGGGCAATTGTGGGTGTGGATGAGCCCCCTAGTTACACCTGGACAAATTTTAAAAAGCTGCAGATCTGCAAAGGCTCTGGTTTCAAGATTAAACCTCTTCATGAGATCCACATACTCAAAGGACTGTCTTGCCACACATGCTCCATATGAGGCTATACATCTATTAAGATGGGGGTGGTAGCCCTGAGCACTGTCTGATCATTACAACTGTAGCAGGGGGAAAGGCTTTTTCTATGTGGAGTGTCAGACCCTGGAATGCACTAGGTAAGAAAGCCCGTTTTTTGCAAGATTTTGGAAAGGGTGCAATACATTTTTATGTCAACAGACAAGTGACTGACTGTGATTCTTAGTGGCTATTCTGGCTCAGCTGTGTTCTATTTAATTTTAGTTTTGCTCTTTGATTTATACTGTTCTCATGCATATAGTTTGTATTCTTTCTTGAGCACTCTGAGCTGTTGAAAAAAGTGGCTTATAAAAAAAAATAGAGACAGACAGACAGAAAGGTTGATTCACATGGTCAGATGTGAATCAAATCCGTCTCACTGGGTCACTCCAGTGTTTTGTTTGGCTTGTTCTTAGTTCAATTTATACTCTGGTGTGCTAGAAAATGTACAAACCTCGCTACATGCTGACTGGTAAGTGGAGAAGCTAATGGAGCAATCAAACGACGGCTTTACCGGGCATCCATTTTATAAGGAAACATTGGGGTTCTTAGCTCTCATTCTGCCATTTGCAAAGGGTCATATGATTTGTTCTAGAGAGATCAGTGTGGGAAGCTGGGAGGTGACAAAGAATACAGACACTGTATTTTTATGTCAACCCTTTCAGTAGGTAATGAACCTTGAAACAAGATAAGGAATCCATGAAGATTATAGTCAAGTCTGCTTAGATTCCGCTTCCCTTCTAAGGGGGAAAAACTTTAAAAAAAAAATAAAATCAAAGAGTGAGATTACACACCTTGGCCATTATCCAAATGAGCTATTTACATGCGCGATAAGGAATCTTGTAAAGCTGAAACTTGCTTTGTAGTTTTACTGGTGCAGCTCCTGGAGGCCGATGCAAAAAGCTGTGATTCGGTTTTCAAATCTTGTTTGCCTTTTCACCAGGTAAGATGGAAAAGAATATGCACCTGTGGTTCCCTTACAAGTATGCAGTGACTCTTCTGCATTGCGACCTCATTGGGAAGGGATGGGGAACATGTGGTTCTCTGGATGTTGCTGAACCCCAGCTCCCCTCATCCGTGACCACTGGCCCTACTGGCTGGACTCCAACAACATGTGGAAGCCCGCAGGTCCCCTATCCAAGTCACAGAGTGCTTAACTGTGCTACTCTGTCGCAGCAAAGCAACTAAGAGTCTTGATGAGCAGTTTGTGCCAAACTGTGTTGATCCCTACATTAGTTAGGACTGTTTGTTCTTTTGGCCTTACAGAGATGAGCAAAATTTTAAAGGTTTGGAACTTTTCACAAAGAAGAACTTCACTTTACTATGTAGCGCTTCTTTTACCAGCTGACACTCCACAAACTCTGGCTGGTCAGAGAAGTCCAGAATTCTAAGAATTGGCTGGAAACAACAACAACATTAGAGGTTCCTTTTGGATGGTTAGAGGAAAAAGAAGCACAATTAAAACAGAAACAATTCAGAAATGAAACGTAATGTAAAATTCTACAGATGATCAAAATATGACCTCCATTCTAATTCAATATGTTAGCCAATGTGGCTACTCACCAGATGTTGTGGACTATAACTCGTGTTAGCCCAAGAAACTACTATCTTATATTTGGGTTCTCCTATTTCACTTGCAATCTGATCATGGGTAAGGACCATTTAACATCAGCATTAAGTGAATATGATGACAGCTGTTTTCCTCTTTCACTTGGAAAATGTGCTGTACATCACCCAATGATTCTCAGATAACCATGTGAACTGCTTCTTTTGAAAACAGGGCCAGTCCAAGACATTTTGCTACATAATGCAAAGGGCATGAAGGTGCCTCCCGTTCCATGCGCAAAGGCCAATGTTATTTCAAAACTGGCAATGGGACAGTATTCAGGTTATCCGAATGGTCATTTGTGGAAAGGGATCTGGAATGACCATTTCATAAATTTAAGTCTTCAACCACTGATCAGTTCACTGATCAAAACATACTTGTCACAGCAGAAGAGGGGGTGCCAATTTACTATGGAGGGGTAGTTGAATAGGAGGCTGTCAGAGTGATGTATAGTCCCACCAGTTGTATATTAAGACCATTCCTTTCTAACATACTAGAATGTTTTTTATTTAAAAACACCTAGTTCTACCTTCCAAGTTTGAGACATATTTGCTTTGGGCCTCACCAACTGAAAATATTTCTAATCAGACTGCTATGATGGGAAACCTTTGAACAGCAAATGTTTAATGCCAGTAGGTCAGTTTCTCATGGAATAAACTTTGCTTAACCAAACATACTCCTACTTGTATCAGCTGAAAGCCTTTGCACACATGAATGAAAGCATGAAGGAAGTTAACTCTTACCTACTTGAGGCCTTTCTAACACCAGAGCAAAAAGCAAATAGAAAAAAGAAAGAAACAAAAGCAGTCAACTTATTGGTTACCTCAAATGTTACAAGTACCTCGTAGAAGAACAATTAACACCATCTTCTGTTTCTATCACTAAAACACCGGTTTTTGAAAAATAGAATTAAAAACTGTGCTAAATGCTTTATAAGCAGCAATGAATCATGGATTAAGCCACACATGCTGGGACAATACAACACAGAATCTTTGGGGAAAGGTTTCAAACTCCCCAGGGCATTCCTAGCCCTACTCAGAGATGCCTGGGATTGAACCTGGGACCTTCAGCATGAAAAGCAGATGCTCTACCACTGCGCTATGGTTCTTCCCCTTTAAAGTCAGATGTTGTCCACGTAACCCTTAAAAAACCAAAATGGTCTCTTGGATTTGTCTACTGTACTTTTTATTAAGGGGGTTGAGAATGCCTTTTGCTGCCTGAAACACACAGAATCCAACTGGTCTGGCAACAGAATCTTAATTGTATGCTGGTAATGGGGTAGCATCCTCCATCAACAGCATCGATCTTTCCTTATTCTCTACCACTTCCTTTAAAAAATATATGAATTTTGCCACGAAACAAAAATAATGTAACCTAATTTAAACAGGCATCGCTTGAGTAACAGTGTGAATGCCGGATTTGGTTTTCCACTCATGTACGTTTTTAATTTGCCCAGCTTGTTGATCAAGGTATACTTGGTACCACCTCTGTGGCTTATATCAAGTGATAATTAATGGCTCACAGTGTGGCCTGCACTTATAGTTAAAAACTAGATAAAGCAAACGTTTGAAATTATATGTAATGGAATATGGACGATTAGCAAAGGGCTTCAGAAGAAGGTTAGACTTTCAAAACAATAAAAGCATCGGAAACCGTTACAACACTAAATACCATGCTATTATGCAGCACAAGGTGAAATTTCAACTTTTATACCAGCTGTCTGGGTTTTGGCATAAAAGCCATGAAAGCAAGATGAGGTAAAATATATAATTTGGAGCAGCTGCTTTGCCTTATCAAAGCTTACTAAACACGTGCAGAAGAAATTAAGAGCTCTCGTGACAGCAGACAGAAAATTGATATTTTGTTCATAGTATATACCATAGTGATTTGAGCTCAAAACAATACAATATACAGTATTCAGCAGGAAGGACTAGGCAAATGTGTTGAGTTCATCCAGTTTGGCTGCTCCAATTTAAATAAATAAGTTTGTTTGACAAAATTACATGGAGTCTGATTTCACATCAAAATTATGAAGTACTTTGATCTTGTCTTATATTGAAACATGAATACAGGCAGTGACCATTTTGCACACATCCTGTGGGACCCGGAAGGGGGCAGAACAGGGCAGGCTTATGCATGCTCCATCGACGGGGGGCGGGGGCAGGCGGGGAGGAATGGAACCCCATGCAAAATGGTCACGGCCGCTTGTACGTGTTTTTAAAAATACTCCTTAAATATACCTGAAGTGCCTCAAGAAATAATGAGTTAAAGGGGGGAAATAATGTTAAGTTATTTACATGCCTCTATATGTATTTGAAAAGCCAAGTGATTTTCATCTAAGGGCTAAATAGGAGCCACCTGTTTTCAAGATGCTACTTCATCCTTCCCATTCTCTTTTCCACATGCCTTCGATCTGCTGGCTGTTGCTTTTCTTTTAAGCCTGAGCACAAGGCATTGTTATGAGTGTTAACTAATGTGTCAGGCACTCTGAAAGTAATGCATAATGATGATCTCAATATATAGGCAGTTTTATTTGCGAGACGCACCGCAAGATAAGAATAGCTCGTCGCTGAGCATTAACATACATTCTGACCTGGTCATGATGACCAGCTTGCTGTCATGGAAAAAGGAAAAAAACTGCTCCAGACAGCTATGTCTGGATAATATTCTATTATCATGGAGCTCAAGTACACCATGGTAAGATAATTGGTCAATGCAAGAAATTCTGAACCAGAGAAGCCCCAATGTGTCCAGCCTCTCGATGAGGACCTTGAGTGAAGGTGAGCCCAACACCCCTCAATGTAATTGGTTCCATTCTTGAACTGCTCTTGCCATCAATAAATTTCTCCTAAGGTTCAATCAATCTACCCTATAAGAAGGTTAAACGAGTCCTCTGGATTAGGCCAATGGCCCATCTAGTCCTGCTCTCATAGTGGCCAACCCAATGTCTACGGGAAGCCCAGAAGCAGGACGTGAGTGCAACAGCACGCTCCCAACTTGTGATTGCCAGACGCAGAACACAGCCATCATGGCTAGTAGCTTAAGCCCATAGAATGATGAACTTAAGTCCACATATCTAGTCATGAACTAAGGACCAGCAGAGAACAAAACATATACCTTATGGGGAAAGGTTATAGCTCAGTAGAAGAGCACATGTAAATAACTGGCATTTTCAGGGAAAAGTCTCCATGCCTGAGTTCCTGGAGAAACACTGCCAGTAAGGGTAGATAATACGTACTGTGATAGATGGATCAATAGTTTGACTCAGTAAAAGGGAGCTTTCTATATCACTCTTCTGAAACATTCCATTTCAGTCCTCTTTTCCCCACCACCCGCCTTGGAATATTGTGAGTTACTCCTAGATTCCGCAAAATGGTCCGCAATAACACCGATCTACAGGCTATAAAATGTTCTCACAGTCTCTCTGGCTGAAACGATGTGGCGTCTACAGAGGTAGCCAGTATCAAAGGAGCTGTGATGTGCTTATGAACTGGAAAAAATATATAATTCTTTAAATGTCTAAACAGCATCAGATCCCACACTGTGCTCCTTCTCATTCCCTTTGAGCAAATCTGGCTCAGGATTGTAATTACTTGGTACAAGATGGCAAAATATTTCAGAGTTGTGTTATGTTTTTGCCTCGGCTGTCAATGTCCCGCTGTCCTATCCTTTTTCAGATATCTATTTGATTTTCCACATGCCTGAATGTCTATTAACCTTATGCTTTAAAATAATTTTAAAATGAATAAAACAAAAAGGCTTGATGAGGGAGTTGCTAAGACAAATCTGATAAAAGGGGGGGGGCAAACTAGTAGATTTATACCTATAAATATAAAATTGCCTCCTTTAACCCATGTAAACTACTTTTTTGTTTAGAAAAACTAAACACAAAGGTGCATTTTGAAATATCTTCAGTTTGAATTAAATGATCCCAAAGTGGGAAGAATATTCTGCACTCCTGTCTGGAATTTGAAACTATTTTGTTGGCAGCTTCTTGTAAACTGGAGAACCATATATACATTTTCATTACTATATTGGATAAAGTAAGATGTTTCTTAATCAGCTCAAACTAGCATATATAGATCTATATAGATATAGATATGATGGACAAAATTATTTTCCTAAGAGCTGGGTCTCTGACCTTTTAGATTTCATCTTCAAACAGTCTCAGATGTCAGCATGACATACAAAGTGTCAAAATATACAAAGCTTTATCTTTTTAAGTAGGTTAGATTTCACTCCAAACCTAAGCACATTCACATGGAAGTAAGCCTCATTGATTTTAGTGAAGTTTGCAGATTCTAAGCAAGTGTAGTTAAGACAGCAGACTTATTTTCATTTGTTATTTTCAATATAACTTCCTTCAACAAAACAACAGCTCTTAATGTACACAACAAATTTATCTCTTCAGAAAGGTAGGCTTTCTCAAAAGATCTTAATAGAATCTAACAGTGCAATCCTACACACATTTACTCAAATGTAAGTTCCACTGAATTCCTTGGGACGCCCTACCAGGTGAGTGGGTATAAGATTGCACATATAAAGGAACTGAACTCAATGGGTGAAATGGCCATTTTCCCATGAAGCTGCCGTCCATTCCAATAGAATTTGTGCAGAGTAACTTCCTAGCGGATTGCCTTAAATTTATACTTAACAAACAACCAATTGGAGCTTTGAAAACAACAACTCTTATTTACAAAGATCAAGGCTATCGGTTGAGGATTTTGTTTGTTTGTTTGTTTGTTTATTCATTAAATTTGTATACTGCCCTTCATCCACAGATTTCAGGGTAGTTCACAACATAAAAATACAAGCTAAAATTAACAAAATACATAAAAAGAACATGACCAAAAACAAATGAATAACCCCCCTTTGCTCACCACTTCTCGCAAACACATTTATTTATTTATTTATGTATGTATGTATGTATGTATGTATGTTACAACTCTCCTGCTCTCACAAAAGGTTTGATGCTGCATTATTTCTAGCAAATGCTGCCTTTGTGCTTAGCAACACAACTGATTTCTGTCACTGCTTTGCCGTTTGTTTAAAATATCTCTCTCTCAAAAAAATAAAAAATAAAAAAAATCCTGTCTGCCAAGCTGGCGTTCCCCCTCCCCTCTTTGCTTTTGTTAGGGCAAGTAACAGTTTTTGGTTTCTATGGTTTATCAACGGTTTCCTTTGCCCATCATATCTACTATTGTGACAAAGCCTGGCATGATTGGGAGCTTGAAGAAAAAAACCACAACTGAATAAGTCTGGCATCCACTTCAACACCCCTCTCCAACCACAGACAGATACAGTTACTGGATTTGACTAACGGTTATCAATCAGCTCAACTGTAGGCCCTTGGGAAGATAACAAGCCAAAAAACAGAAGGAAGAAGGAAACTAATACGAAATATTTTTCAGTTGTTTATATAATGAAATGGAATTATTAGCCTCATGGAACTCTTTTCTAACTCCTAAATGTTTCACAGAATAGATCTGGTTCCTCAGGGGAACACCACACATTATGACAGCTATAGGAAGTGTTAGTGTTTCCTGCAAATACATAAAATGTGGACATCATATATATGCGTACACGTATCTTTAATCACCCATTCACCTGCATCTAAGAAACCTTGTTGAACTAAGCTGTTTAGAAGGTAACATTGTCCACACATAACAGATTTGCTGAGGGAAGCACCAGTTAAACACCAAGACAGCAACAATCATAATCCAATCTAATTGTATTTAAATGTTTATTGCTATGAATGAGAGCATATCCCGCAGACATGTCAGACGTGCAATTCTGAAGGAAGAACAAGAGTAGACCAATGAGTTGAAGCAAAAATAACAAAAGACAAAAGGGCGCACTTTTCCCAAACATGCTCAAATGGAAATAGGACAGATTCAAACAAACAGTTGAAGAGATTAAGCCCCATGGGATGATTTATTTGGGAAGATGACTGTTTGACCCATCACAGACATATGACAAGAGGTTTACCACCTGTTTGTTCACCACCCCACGTTTTATGAGGTGGCAAACTAAAGCTGAGCCATGTGCTGTGCCAGAGTATTCACATGAAAAGTAAACACGACCAAGACACAACTCTCATGGTGCCTTCACCACCTCAGCCAACACCAAACGTTTCAGCTGAAACTGCCCCTTCATCCCAATGATTTCACTGCAGCTTACTTAAGTTTATATATTTATCTATTTCATTTATGAAGCACTTCCCATAAACCATCCTGAAGTAATTTAACAATAAAATCATCAACAGTGAAACATATAAAAACACAGTTTGTAGGCAACTGCAGATTAGAGAGCAGGCTAAAAGATCTTCACTTAAACGAGACAATCCCTCACTTGAAAGAGAATGATCTTCAATAGGCAGCCAAAAAATAAAAAATAAAAATAAAGACAGTGTCCCTCTGGTATACGGTGTGAGAAAGGTCTAAAGGACAGGCGCTGCCACACTAAAAGTCCAGTTTCAACATTTTATGGAATGGCCTTCATGATGAGGTGGTATCTGTAGGAGACCCTCTTCTGCAGAGCACAGGAATTGATTTGATATAGAAGGGATAGGACAGTATTTTAGGTATCCTGGATCCAAGCTGCATAAGGGTGAATTTAGCTTGGTAGTTAATTGACAGGCATTTCAAGTTTTTCAGCAATGACAGAACCTGATGGTGACATTCTGCCCCAGTGAGTAGATGAGCCACTGCATTTTGCACTAGCTGCAGTTTCTGGGACAACCTTATGGGTAGCCCCACAAAGAAAGCACCAATGTAACCTAAGTTAAATGCACTCAGGTGTGAGGTAAAATTTTTATAGTGAAACACAAGACAAAAGTTGTACTGTGTTTTTACTCTTTTTTTGTTGGGAGCTGCCCAGAGTAGCTGGGGCAACCCAGTCAGATGTGTGGCATATAAATAATAACATATTACCATTATCATTCCTGGAGCTAAGAAAAAGAACAAAATAATGTCCCAATTTATCTGGTTGGTTTTTGTAAAATATGCATAGCAGAAAAATGTAAATACAAGGGGATCCCACCATTTCCCTATTAATTCAGAGAAAAAGTAGCCATTTTAATATTCTAAATCAGTATCTATACCAACTTCAGATCTCATTTTGCTACTACTGACCCAAAATCTCTTGTAACTGAGTTGGACCTGGTGCTATCCATTTTCAAAACTATTTTAGTAAAAGTAAGAAAAATTTAACCAAGAGATGTTTCCAAACGTTCACTACAGTATAGATTATCTACACTAGAAGAGCAACCCTTCTCTTGAGAAACATCTAGATTTTATTTTTTTCTGCATTTAAGCTCACCCCCCCAACCCTTTGTTCTATCTTTCATGGGCATATAGATGCATTGGAGGCTTCTAGTACTTTCAAGCTAGTCCTGGTCTGAATTTTAATTCACCACTGGACAGGTGGCCAGCCTATTAGATTGGTTATTTCAGCTTTTCTTCTGGAGTCTTGGACTCATACCATCAAGGCTGAATGAACACAGGCCTCTAATTTAACCCAGTGACCTCTCAATGTAACAGAATAACAATGACAGCTTGAATCATGCTTCCCTACCAGACAAAAGGGCAGCAAGGCATACAGGTCTGCTGAAAAGCGATATTTTTTATTCCAAGTATTTGCCCCAGGATACACAAACAGAGCTAAAAGCAAGGTTTTCAACTTCAGAATATAATTTGAATGCAGCAGAAATTTAATGCGTTCTGGATAGCTTAGGAGACACACTTGTCCTTTAGCATCCAATATATCAAAATAGCGTTGGCTTCATATAAAAGCATATATGAGGTTCCTTTGTTATTGCTATGAGAGTGACTACTC
This sequence comes from Podarcis liolepis, assembly GCF_965112155.1. NCBI lineage: Eukaryota > Metazoa > Chordata > Lepidosauria > Squamata > Lacertidae > Podarcis > Podarcis liolepis. Next base: position 27,434,879 of record NC_139563.1, read on the forward strand.
TCAGCCGGTCACCAAGCTCCTACTTTTAAAGTTATGGTAAATAAACGACTCTGGGAAATTAGGCTCTGAGAAATTGGGAGCGCAAGCTTGCTACGCTAGAGTATTTCTGTCATGGTGTATGCTAAAAGTAACATCTACAGCAGCCCACCTATGTGTAAGGAGGAGGCCTGCACACCTGGCTTCACCTGGAGAAGCTCTACAGACATGCGGACAGATTGGGGGGCACGTCAGCAACATGTGCCAGTTGTGGGCTGAGGCCACACCACCTTATCATGCATTCTTTCAGTTCATGTGGTAGTCATCTCACTAAAGAAAAGCAGCATGGGCCTTCCTGATTGGCTGAGCAAGGCATAAATACCAAGACCCTGACCTTTTGTTCAATGCCTAGTCAATGGAGTACAGTAGAACCTCGAGTTGTGGACGTAATCCATCCCAGAGGCACGTCTGCAACTCGAATCGTTCGCATCCAGAAGTGCCGCGTCTGCGCACGGTGCGATTTAGTGCTTCTGAGCATGTGCGAGCGGCGAACCCAGAAGTAACCCATTCTGGTACTTCTGGGTTGCCGCAGGACGCAACTTGAAAAGATGTAGCCTGGAGCGGACGCAACATGAGGCATGACTGTATTTCCTTCCCCAGTTTCTAATTCTCCCTGCATACCTTTGCCTTCTCCTCCCCTCCAGTCTCTTCTCATATCAAGCTTCTCTTTGCCTCATTCCCATTCCTGCTTCTGAATTGCCTTCTTGGCAACCTGCTTTTTAGCTCTGCCAGTTCTCTCTCCTCATTGGCCCTACATTCCCGAAAACCAGGGGCGTGGTGCCACTGGCCTGGTGGCCCTCAAGGCCTCTCTATCTGGCCCTCAGGACTGTCCCCAGGCCACACCCTCTCCTCAGATACACCAGTCACCAGGTATACTTCACACCTTCCTTCAGTGTTTATGCCTGTCTGGCTAGAGGTATTTGTTGCTTTATCCACTTTTGCCTCAGGCCCCGCCCACCACAGACATGTGACCTCTAGACGACTACTCAGATGGAAATGCAGCCCCATTTCCTCGCCTAGACCATTTTTTTTTTAAAAAAGTGGTCTTTTTTGCCTGAGGTGGACACAATGCAGTTCCAGAGTTTAAGCATTTAGCATTAAGAGAACATTAAAATGGCTTGCAAAATGTGGCAATACAGCAAAGCCCCTCATGCACTGGCCCTCTTGAGAATACGTAGTTCTACAGAAATTCTTTTCCCACCAAAATGGCTTCAACAGCAGCATACCAAACAGTGGGAAAGTACAGAAGAACAAAGCCACACCTGAAATCCTTTAAATAATGTGTACAATGAGGAGATGAGAAAAAGGAAGTATAAGTCACCATGATAATAAAACAAACAAATTCAGTTTGTTTCAATGTTGACCCAACAGGCAAACTTCCATCCTAAAAAAACTAGTCAAAAGCAGCTCACGATAAAGCTAACAGAAGCAAGAGTTGCATTTAAATAGCCACTTCAGAAACAATCCATGGGTGTTTGCAAAACTTCACAGTCTTTTGATACTAAGACTATACTATTGCCAGCTTTTCGTTTTTGTTTTCCTGCAACGTGCCTTTAGAGAAATAACACATCTTAGGCCATAGCTATTGCAAAACTATATAAATACAACAATCCGAGTTGAAAATATTCAATGCGGTACTGTGACAATGTCTGTATATCAAATAGTTAACAATGAAGTTGTAGATTACCAGGGTATGAACGTGGTTGGTAGCTGCCCAGTCAACTGCACTTCTATTTATTTCAACCATTTTCTCCTTGGTTTTAAGACCAGGATTGTAAAACTATTTCTGGAAGCTCCAGAAGATAGCCTATTTTTATCTAACTCTGTTTCACATACAAACATTTGCACTGAAGCCTACTTTGAAATCAGAAAGTTTTACTTTATTTTTTTTAAAAGGAAAGCAGACTATCCCTAAATTAACCTTACAAATGTTGAATCAATTATTGAGTTAATCAGATTGATTCACCAAAAATATTTTGATCAACTAAAGAGGTACCATCAATTAATCAGATAACATATTTTTTTTAAAAAATGATGATCATTATTTTTAATATAAAGCTTTTAAAAAGTACAGATGGCAGCAACCAAGAAACATTTACCCTCCTCTCACTCAAATGAGTGAATGCTCCTTTTAAGACAGTACCTGCTGCAGCAAACAATAAAAAAGGATTCCTCCCCAAAAATTACAGTTTTATTCACATGCAACATATGGTCAATGATCACTATCACCTGTGAGGTGTTATGTAGCATTTGTGGAAAGGACTTTACTTGTGCTAGACTGCACTGTGCACAGACTTGGCTGGCAGTTGTTTTCAGTGGGCTTAATCCTAGCAGATTTGTAGTAAGAACAGATGAAAGTTTCCCCAAGCAGATGCACAGTGTATTTCTTCCACTACAGAGTAATTAAAGAGCCACTATATATTTTTAAAAAGGGAATATTGCCTAATCAAAAGTTGGGGTTTCCAATTGAAAGAGAGTCCTGCCATTTCTTTTTCAAGATATTAAAAATTTTGTTCCATGCAGGGAAAAACGATCTCCTAAAGCCAGTTGTGGCACCTTCAATATTCTTTCTAGAGTTCTACAAAGGTCCCCTTTATCAACATCTCAGTAATCTGGATTTACATATACCAAGAACAAAACAATGGGCAGGAACAATGCTATAACAGAACGAAAACTTTAAAACAGATCTTCAAAACTCAGGGCTGGAACCAGGTTTGATAGGGCAGTGGGCCCCCCGCTTTGCTGCTGCCACTGCCCACTGCCCCACCTATTCCCCCTGCCACTACCACACGTCTTGCCTCCCCCCCTCCACTTCAACTTCCCCGCCTTGTTTTGCTGCCATATTTGAGTCAGCTGCAACTGTGTTTTCTCTCCCTCCTCCCTGCCTTGCAGGCATCCTGGGTGAAGCAGCCTGGAGAGTTTCTGTGCCGTGGTCGAGGCTAGAAATGTTTAAGATTAGAAAAAGCTTAGTTCTAACAACCTTTCTAGCCATTGCAGCAAACCACTCTCCTGACCACCTCGCCCAGAATGTCTCACTCTGATAAAACACCCTTTAGCCCTCCTTTATAGACACTAAAGCAAGGCATGGAGCCACAATGAGCAGGTGGACAGGGAGCAGCAGTAATGAGAACTGGCCAAGTATCATGAGTTACCGTATTTTTCGCTCTATAAGACGCACCAGACGATAAGCACCTAGTTTTTGGAGGAGGAAAACAAGAAAAAAATTATTCTGAATCCCAGAAGCCAGAACAGTAAGAGGGATCTGGCTTCTGGGATAGCCTCTTGCTGTTCTGGCTTCTGGGATATCTGCGCAGCCTGCACTCGCTCCGTAAGACGCACACACATTCTCCCTTACTTTTTAGGAGGGAAAAAGTGTATCTTATAGAGTGAAAAATACGGTAAGCTAGTCCACTGCCTGAAACCCTCATGGCTGCATTCACCACCATTTTCTTTATTTCCAACATGTGCTTGTCAGGTCCGGGGCCACAGGCATTGAATATGAGGAAGACAGACATGGCCGTAGCAGCCTAACCCAGCACATCTCTTTACAAATGGGCCTTTACAAATGTAAAGATTTTAAAATGGGATGCCAGCAACAGCTGTGGCAAATCCTTAGCATTTGTCCCACCACAGTTAAAAAAATTAAATCATTTCTTACTTTCGACGGAACATTTCTGCGAATATGCAGCCAACGCTCCAAAGATCGACTGGCGTTGCATAACTGGATTGAAGCAAAACTTCAGGAGCTCTGTACCATAGAGTGACAACCTGCAAAACAAAAAGCAGAGTGGGATTCAGCAAAATGAATATATCTGAAAGAATATGTGTGATAATTACCAGGAGAAGGCAAAGACTCCTTTGCTTTACCGTGCTGGGCTACTTACTGGCTAAAACAAAAATGCATTGCTGGACTGGAGACTTTCAGTGGCTCGTAGCCCTTTCATTTTTATAAGTGCTGAGTTCTAGGTGCTGTTTATTTATTTTATATATTTCAAAAAACATTTATATACTGCTTTATATTGCATGTATCCAAAGCCGTTTACAAATATAAAAACATATAAAACCAGCAAAACAAAACTATACAGTAATTACAAAATTTAAATGAAAATACCATCTGCCACGTGACAGACAAGTTAATATTGGTGAGGACAGACTTGGGTGAACAGATATGTTTTTAGTTTTCTGGGCAGTTAAAATTAAAACAACATTGTTATAAATTTATAAATGGAAAAACTTGGAAATAAAGTTTGTTATGTGAGATATACCAACACTTAAAGCTACTAGGGTGAAAAGGAAACTATTATCGGAGCTTTAGAGAATGTACTGCTAAGATTTAGAAATGAATGCTAAAAGCAGCCTTCTTATTATAATAATGATATGAGCTTTCTGGAAGACTCCTCCTCTCACCCACATCAGCTTAATTTGCGGTCAGACCCACCTGAAATCAGAATAAACATACAGAACATATATAAAATGGACATGTTGAAGGGATAAATTAGGGGAGTTCAAGGATATTTACACAAGTGGTCAAATTGGTTAAAAGCCCTTTCAGCACTTTGATCTTACAACATCTGTTTTAGGAACAATTCAATAAATTAAGGGCAAAAGAAAGCTGAGACTGTTGAACTTTTGACATAAATGACCATCTAAACTGGTGTTGCAACAGCAGGATGGTGTAACTATAATCCCATTCACTTTCTGAGCTTGGAAGGTGTTAAATTAGTGATTCTTTAGGATGATTCAAATGACTCTTTCATGCATGAGGCTCCTTGGTAAACTTGTGTTAGCTCTCTGAGCAGGCACACGGCCACTGAGCCACAGCATTCAGCTTTTGTCACATGACTCAAGTGGTGTTACACAGTGGCCTATGCCCACAACTGGTTCACACTAGGGATGGGAGAGAAATTCAGCCCAGTTCACTTTTACATGCACACCTACCTAATTTGCCCCCACTCAAACAAAATGCAAACCAAAAGGCAGCCATTCCAAAATTCACACTTCTCCAAATTTTGCAATGTACTTCTCCAGCTTAGCAATGTGTACAAAACCCCATATACTAGGGTTTTATTCCATATAAAAATGCATATATTCATGAAATACAAAATACAAAAATGCATTATACTGTATTAGCAAAATTGCATAAAAATGTGTATGGGGGGGGGGGGGAACACTGAAATGCTGAAGTTCCAAGAGGAATTTTGCTTAAAATAAATCACAAGCTGATGTGGAAATCTGGAGAATTGAACTTCAGACTGGAAAAACAAAAAACTGGGAGGAACCAAAACCCACAGATTTGCTTATCCCTTATGGTTTGCTTATTCCCTTTATTGTTTTCAGGGAAGAAGCAGAAAAAAATGGTGGAATGAAAGTTATACTAGTTGATGTATCACAAACTTTTGTGACAGTCATGCTGCACCCCTTTTCTGTGGGAGGAAGTTCACAGTAAGCAGTTACACTTCGAGTACTTTCTTCTTGTTAGCATATACAGTCGTACCTTGGTTGTCGAACACCTTGGCACTCGTACATTCCGGCTCCTGAACAATCGAAACCCGGAAGTGAGTGTTCCGGTTTTCGAAGGTTCTTTGGAAAGCTGAACGTCCGATGTGGCTTCCGCTATTGCTTCCGGCGCGCCTGCACAATCGGGAGCCCATTGGAAGCCGCGCCTTGGTTCCCGAAAGTTTTGAAAGTCGAATGGACTTCCAGGACGCATTCTGTTCTAAAACCAAGGTATCACTGTATGTATTTTCGAATGTGCTTCTTTTTAAAGAAAAGGGGGGAAGGTGCAGCTGTGATTTCTGTTTCTACAGTCTTCCCTCGTTATTGTCACAACACTCATGTGAGCTACAACCAAGTCCCAGTTGTATAGTATTCCATCTATGCAAACAGATTCCATGGGAGGGGTGTGTGTGTCTTGCTGCAGAGAGCAGCCATGATAATGTTCACAGTACTGAAGAAGAAAAACACTAAAAAGCAAGTTTGGGGGCCCTCAGGCCCACAAGCTGAGTGTGGCTCTCTAGCAGACTAGGTAGATTCCTGAGAGCTAAATAGGCTCTACCTAGGCACCTCCCCTCTACCTCCTCAGGCCATATTCCCAGAATGCACCACTCACTGGTCCTGTTTCACATCCTCAGTTCTGGCTGGGTGGAATGCATCCTTGAACTGTGATAATTTTAAAACAGCTCACAAAACGGGATGTGAACGGAAAAGTTGTGTAGTTTTTCACCAGTGATGTCATGGGCACCAGCCTTAAGATGCCAAAGACATTTGCACACCTTCATTCCACACAGCAATTCCTGTTGCCAGCATGAAACTTTGCGGGGGGGGGGGGAGAGAGCATTTCCCAGAAACCAGTGCTGTAATTTGAATGTCAGGATATGTAATTTCCTTTCTTTTAGAAGCATTACCTCAAAAGAGATAAAACCCTGGAAAGGCCTTGCATTGCAAGCTTGCTCTTCCTTGTATTTTATATATTTAAATACATGTTATAAGGTGGGTAATGGATTAGAGAAGAGGGGAGGCAAAATTTTTTAATTTAGAAATTGCACACAATTTTTACAGGGAAAGAGCAGGTTGCATTTCAATCATCAGATTTGCCGTGCTTCAGTGTAATTTTTCAGTGTGGAGGGGTCTCTCAGGGTGTGTAATCTGTATGTTAAGAATGGTAAAATGTTTCCGCTTGCCTTCAAGGAACTTGCATGCAAAGAATAACCACAGGATATTTTTCTCACTTAAAAAAAACAAACCCAAACAACTCCGAGAGATGCAGTGAATCTGCAGTGACTGATTCATGAAGATCATTTCCCTCTGCCTCATCCCTTTTTCACCAGAGAAACCAAATAAATATTTGCGGACATTCCATTCACAGAAACAGATAAGCAGAAATGGAAATTATTCTGAAGGCAGGATATGGTGAGCTCAACACCAGAGCAGAACTTCCTCTTCTGCATTGGTTTTATTTCTATTTTTCACTTACAAAAGTGTTTGCTTAGGTAAGCCAGAAAAGAGGGATGTTTCATCTCTAAAAGAAAACAATGGCATTGCATCATTATGGGTATGTAGAAGTGCCCCTGAGTGCTAGGACATGCTGAAGGAAGGACAAACCAGGTCCCCTCCTAAGAATAAGATCTGTTTTTAAATAGTAATACAGTTGTACCTTGGATCTTGAATGCCTTGGCTCCCGAACAAATCGGCTCCCCAACGATCGAAACCCGGAAGTGAGTGTTCCGGTTTTCGAACAATTTTTGGAAGCCGAACGTCCAATGGGGCTTCCGTGGCTTCCAATTGGCTGCAGGAGGTTCCTGCAGCAAATCAAAAGCTGCGCTTTGGTTTTCGAACATTTTGGAAGTGGAACAGACTTCCGGAATGGATTTCATTCGACTTCCAAGGTATGACTGTACAGACTTAACTATATAGGTAATGCAGAGCCAAATGGCAAGGTTGACAATAGCACAATCCTATACCTAGATGCTCAATGGAGCTTATTCCCTAAGTAGGGGTGTTTAGTATAGCAGCCTAAAGGTGCAATCTAGTTCTGCTGGAGTCAGTAGAAACTCCCTTATTAGCTTCTTAGGATCTCAGCTGCAATCAAAATGGTTAATCAATTTTTTTCTGTGCCTTCTCTCTGTGGTACGAGTTTGCATTGTAACATAAACCCAAAGCTTTAGGCTTTAACATTACCCAAAACCGAGTGTTGATGTACCTGGTTAGCATGTTTAATTCATCACATGATTCCATTTAATTCATGGTTAGATTAGAGAGAGAATAATGCAAAAGTGTGACACCAGGCATTTGGCACTGAAAAGAGTATTTGGGGAATACCTCCATTTAATGTACGGCAATTTCATATATCACAAACATAAAAAATAAAAGCAAATCAAAAGGATTTCCACATACAGTTATCCAGTTGTTCCACAACTGCTAATCAATAACTGATCTACCAAATCAGGATCATGGTGCTGATAACACCAAGGTTTCAGGTCTGATCCTGTATGGGACAGCTGCATATTCCTGCCCTGCAGAGGTTTAGACTAGATGATTCTAAGTGTCCCTTCCAACTCTGCAATTCTATAATTCTTTATGATTCCTCTATGATGCAATTATCTTGCTGGTTTTTTTTTAACAAATGAAAGGGCTCTATACAAAGAAAAAGACCAAAACAAAGAACAGAGGTGTGGATTCTTTCTTGGTTTACGCTTCTTCCTTCACTGATGTGTCTGTTAATGCTGTACCTGATTTCATGTTATGAGAAGATAGCCAGCACTGTAAGACTTTGTATGCTCAAAAGGAACATTTTGTGTCTTGTCAACTGCTCTTGACCTTTAGGGAGGATAGTGCATTCATGCAGTTAGTCTATATGGTTCGGGGCTCTTTGAAGAATGAATTCATTCATAAAGATAGCCTTGTACATAAAGTAGACTCTAGTCCAATGCTGTGCCTGCAGGGAACCTGTGGCTCTTCAGATGTTGTAGGATTAAGGGTCTCATCAGCCTAGTCAGTATGCCCAATGGTCAATGATAATAGTGGATGGGGGCACATCAGCATCAATAAACACCTGGCATCTTGCTAATCTCAAGTTCAATTATACTTCTAATTTGCAAGGGTTTGTAAGACAGCAATCCTAGATAATTTGCAAGGGTTTGTAAGACAGCAATCCTAAATATTCTTACTAGGGGGGAAGTACCATTAAACTCAGCAGTATTTATCTGAACAACTATGTTCAGATTTTCACTAATAAGACTAAAATTACTATACTTGACAGTTTGCTTTTCTCACCTCTCTGGGATATGGAAAACCTGTATATTTCCCTAACTGTTCCTTGCACCATCTTCACCACAGCAACTAAGTTCTAGGACTTTTTAACAAAACTAAAATAATTGTTTCTGAACTTGGTAACTTTCACTTCAAACAATGTTATTAGAAAGGAAATCATATTTTCTAATTATTAGTTTGTGAAGGCAATCCCACCCCTGACACTACTCTTGATTCTATGGGGCATAAATTACTTTTACGGTTCAGTGTGTGAGAATTATTTTTTCAACAGTATTTTCTTATTGTCTTCCACAGCACTTCCAATTTAATAAGCACAGTTTTATGTGCTGCATTAGAACATCTGAATCTTGAAAAGGAAAGAAAAATTGAAAAGCTATGAGAGTTAAATATAAGAACTGTTTGTTTCCTTTGATGGTTTAACCAAAACACTAATCAGAACTTTATGCTATATTTCTAGGAAGAACCACATCCCTAGAATGTTGGTGCTGTTCTAAAGTATTTCTAGGTATCTCAATGCACATGAACATGTGTATATATAAACACTAGCGGAAGGCACTTCATCTCGATATAGTGATTTTTTTCATCAAGTCTCATGCATTACGCACGTGTATGCAATTATTACTAGACAGAACTGCAGTTTAAATTTTCTAACCAAGCCCTGATTACATAAGTAAGACTACCAGTATATTTCAAAGATTGTTTTGCACTCATTTATAGAAAATCTAACCATTTTTAATAGGAATGGATATATATATATGAGAAAGCCCATTAAGCAACTATATATAGTTCATTCACGTTTCTTTCTTTTCTGTGGTGTGGAATTACCATGATAACTCTTCCTAGCAGAGAGGTTACTTCTTGAGGTCTTCATGAGAAAGGGCACCCTACGGGAAATTTGAGGGGAGAAGTATGCATTCAAATAGCTTTCACAGTTTACTCTGCATGAGGCAAGTATATTTACCTTGGCATTCCTTGCAATCAGTGGTATGCGGTGCAATGGATAGTATTAGGTTAGTAATACGGACTTCATCTAGATGATGAACTGGTGCAGGTCACAAGATAGTGAAGTTGGGGGTGGCCAGATGTAAAACAGGAGACGGCATTCCCTATTTTACACAAGTAGCCAAGGGCAGGTGCCCTGCTCTATTTTTGCATCTGGCCACCCTAAAGCCCACATGGCACTGGTCACCAAAGATTTCTCTTGCTAGAACCAAGAGCGAGCAAGCAGATAGGATCAAGTACACTGGTTGGCCAAAGCATAGCTAGGCCTCACTCCCTCATGTTTATTCTTGACCACACAAGCTTCATTTCTGAGAGATCCCATCTCTGTTGCCTTTTCAACACATACTGAAGACAGGACTTTTAAAATAGACATGTTCTGCATTGAAATTGTTGTTAGATGTTTGATCGCTTGTGTGTTTGATGCCATGTGCTCCTTTGGAAGGAAAGGCAGGATATAAATCTAATCAAATTTAATCACCATCTTCTGCATCTTCAGCTAGATTTTCCTTTTCCTTTTCTTTTTTAAAAAACCCATACTCTTGTGCTTTAACAGTGGACTGATCTACAGACATTGGTAGATGATAATGCATTCTATCTAAAGCCACAGAAGCAGGCCAACACATTTATTTCTGGTCCGCTGTCAAGCCTATCTGAAGCTGTAACACCCACAGCCAACTGTTAGATACCACATACTAATTCCAAGCATGCCTTAGAGACCTTATTGGTTGATCTTCTAAGCATTTTGGAAAGTGGTTTGTCTGTCTGTCCATCCAGATGCTTCTTGAGATATTATCAGCATATGTGGCATGACAGTTCCCAAGATGGAAGAGTTGGTTTTTGCCTATGTTTGAATACTGTTTAACACCATTTTGAATCAAGATGATAGACCTAAAAGTTCCAAACTGAACCAACAGTTGCCAAATTTAGCAGAATGGTTCCCAAGATTGAGAAGAACAACTGAGGAGTCATGCACAGCCATATAAACTATCAAACCACACTATTCATTTACAAACAAACAAACAAGTTTTAAAATTAACAGATCAACAAAGACAATGAACAAATTATGAGGGAAAAGTTGGAATCCTAAAATTTAAAAACCCACAAGCTTCACTTCCTGACTCCCCAAATTTTAGTCAAATCATAGCTTCCCTCTAGTCTTTTAAAAACAGTAACAGACAAAAAATGGATTAAATTAGTTTTAATTTGGCATTGATGTGCTATAAATTTGGAAAATGAATAAAAATTAATAGGCAAAAAAGTAAAAACAGTAACAGAAAGTAAGGGGCCAGGCCACATCTGGCCTTCCTTCTAATTAAAATCCTGAAGAAATTTCCCATCACAGCTTCTGATATGTCTAAAATTCAAGTTGCAACCATTGTACTTGAAATTAAAACCTGTTTAGCTATGTCCGGAGCAGGCTTGTTTATTATGCATTTCGGAAAAGCACCTTCTCTTCACATGCTGAAGGGTCAATGACAAAAAGGCAATGCCAAAGAATGTTCAAGGTAATAAGCGCTTTCATGTTTCTAGTTCTCATGTCCGAGAGCATAACATCCAGCTAAAGGGCAGCAAGATAAGAATGATATTGCTAGTTACTAACAAACACCAGATAAAAAGGGCTCTTATGGCTACTGATAAAGTGACAGCATTCTACACATTCCTCCAAGTTGAGGAAGTTTTCGAGAAAGGCAGCTATGTTACATGCGAAGCACCACGAAACAAGCCTATCTCTGTGCTTTCAAATTCCAGCATAGCGATGGCACATTTCTCTCCCTTTCCCCCACAACCCCATCTCTTCCCCTGGAACAGAAGTGTTCTCGGGACATGCAGAAATAACTCTGGTGTGTTGCAGTTTCCACTAAAACCTGTAACCATGTAGGACAGAGGAGTTCTTTAGAGTGCACTGGCTGCAAGCCAATGTTTACAATCCCCTGGGTGGGAAATGCAGGGTCAAAGGCTCTCGATGGCAGGCTCCACAAGCCTTTGCTGTTGCCGCCAATGACCTTCTGCCTCTGTTTTCAAAGTAGCTCCCTTGTTAACCCTTTGGAGACTGTGGGCACAAGAGCTTTAGGAAGGAAATGCCTTCCCATGGAAGCACAGTTGCCCCCTTCCGGGCATAAACCTGTCAGGCTGTGGCAGCCGTGGAATGCTGGGATAAGAGTAGACTCCCAGCAGACTATCAGGGTCACAGGAGAGAGCTCCCTTTCTCTCCTCCCAAAAGGTCACTCGAGCCAGAGGTAGACGGGCAACACACTCCCTCTTTCCCCCCCTCTGTTTGCCACAAAGCGTGAAGGTTCTCCCAAGAGCAAACAATGGACTTTAGATTACAGGGTTGTGAAACAGCATACTGAGTCTGCAGGAGAGAAGGAAGCATCCAATTTAGGAAGAAATGCTTTCTTCCTGCCTAGCCAATGAGCACTGCTGGAACTGGTGGTGGTGATTCCTCCTCCTGGCATATTCTCACTAAAGGAATTGGTCTTGAAATTAAAGACAGACTGAAGCAAAAAGGGAGGATTCAACACAGAGAGGAGTTAGGTGCACCTCACAGATTTCAGTTTCTCCTTTTTTGGATAAGCAAAGCAGAGCAAACAAGTCACCCTTCTATTCCCAGTTTGCCTTACACATCTGCTGATTGCTTTCCTCAAACGTTTACGAAATTTTACTTGCTAACCAAACTTGCTGCATGTTCTGCAACCTTTCCCAACTACAAAACTTGATGGGCACATTAATTTATAAAGCAATCTAACTTCTACAGTCTCCATGCTGTGGCTTCCTCCCACACCTGCTCAGCCCCTACAATCCCCCTGCATGTACGGCTGCAAGGGTTGCCCATGTTTGGCTGCAGTGAGTTTTCCTATAATTTAAACTTCCAAGCCAGCTATAGCTTCACCTGTTAGATGCCTGCCTGTCATGCTGCTCTTAAAGATATTTGAAGCCCTGCAAGGAAAAGACTGGCAGTCTTTACCCCTGCTTGGCTCTTCCCCATTCCCCCTTCCCAACTTCTATCGCACACTTTCCCAATGGTGTTTCATCATTCAAGGTTAGCACAGGAGTATGAAAGGAAGAAATGAAATGAAATGAAAGGCTTAGCAGGCAAGCACTTGCAAAAACAGCCGTTCCTTGCAGCAATCTAGATGGGACAGGACCAACACCTTGTGATACTTGTGTGTGATTTCAACCACCCAAGTAAGTAACATCTCATAATCACGAAGCCTACTTTTCCAAAATGTTTTGCCCATTACCTTTCCTTGGTGACAGCCAGAGTTTTGTTATGGAGGTTGCTGGCTAAATGCTCAGGTGGCTGATGTTTCTTCAGTGGGAGCTGATATGGAAAGAGAGCCGGTGAGGTGTAGAAGTCAGAGTGTGGACTAGGACCTGAGAGACCAGAGTTCAAATCCCCGCTCAACCATGAAGCTCACTGGGTAGTCCCGGGCCTGTCACAGTCTCTCAGACTAACCTACCCCAAAGGGATGCTGTGAGGATAAAATGGAGGGGCGGAGGAGAACCATACATTCCACCTTAAGCTCCCTGGAGGAAATGTGGGCTATTAATATAATAATAAACAAAATAACCAGAAATGACTCAGGAGCATCGGAAGCGTTTCACAGAGCGGACAATGAGCTGACCTCATCTTTGCATATTATGTTCCTGTTTTCTCTTCCTTCTCCCTGCTTTATTTTGTACAAGCCTTTTGGGCTGTAAGTAATTCTATATTTTTTCTTTTTTCTAAATTTTATGTACACTGCAATGTTAAGCGTTTTAACATTTTACAATTAGGGTTTAGGAAAATACCCACAATCCTGAGAGAGAAAATCAGAAGATTTGACAGCTCTGATTTGGGCAAACTATCATCTAAGGTGTCTGAACTGGGTGCAATAGACCAGAAAAGGCTGGCAGAGCAATCCTATGCAGTAAGCCCCTCTCAATATAGAAGGACTTAAAAAAAAGGTAAAGGACCGCTGACAGTTAAGTCCAATCACAAACAACTCTGGGTTGCAGCGCTCATCTCGCTTTACTGGCCGAGGGAGCTGACATTTGTCCGCAGACAGTTTTTCTGGGTCATGTGTCCAGCATGACTAAGCCGCTTCTGGTGAAACCAGAGCAGCGCACGGAAACACTGTTTACCTTCCTGCCGGAGCGGTACCTATTTATCTACTTACTTGTGAGCAAACCTGCGTAGATTTTCACTGCTACTATGATGGAAACAGGAAACTACAGGCACTCAAGGAATGTAGGAACGTAAGAAGCTGTCGTTTATATGGATTCAGACCATTAGATCCATCCCTGCTCAGTATTGTCTACACAGACAGGCAGCTACTCTCCAGGGTTTCAGATGGGAATCTCTCCCACTTCTACCTGGTAGATGCTGTAACCTAGGACTTTCTAAATGCAAGGCAGATGCTCCACCACTAAGCTACAAACATTCTCCAACAGTAGTTCTTAAAAGGCAGCCCCCTACGCAGCATGGCAAGCAGAATAAAAAGGAGGGGGCTCTCAAAAAGCAATATGTGTTACAGTATGGGAGTCTCCCATTCAAAGGGCGGCGTTTACAACAATTATACAGGGATGCTGAAACTCCTTGGCAATGCCGAAAGCAGCTCCTTGGATCCTAGCCTGACTTCTGAGGGCCGGATACTCCTGGAGGCTACTAAATCTGGCAACTTTAACATGCAGTCCGAGGCGTAGGTCAATGACGTCTTTACGCCTACGCATTTCATATGGTACCCTTAAGACTCTTAACCTTTGGTTTCTGTTCTTTCAATTTCTCTGGTGTTTTTTGTTGTTGTTGTTGTTTTTGCAGTTTAAGAGCGTATTTCGAATTAGTTGTTGTGGTTTCCTTCAGCGTCTTCCCCACAACAACAGCAAATCATTTTGGCTCCCAGTTTTCTTGCTATGATTACTGCCAGGGGTGGTGGTGATAGGGCTATTGTGAATAATCACTCAGCATACTGTAAAACTTCCCTGTTTAAGAAAGAGTCAATTGCTTAATGATTAGGAATAAAGAACAGAACAGAAAAGGTTATATCAGTTTCTTCACTTCCTATTTTTATCCCAAGCAACTATGTTAAGTCACTGGTCTTTTCATTACATCAGCTAGCTCTAAATTCTTTCACTTCATTGATGGGTTTTAAAAAGGCAGCATTCATTGCATCTGTGTGTCCCCTAAAGGCAGCTGTTGCTGTGAAGTCTTGCATTTTTTGCATCTGCCCCCAACCCTTAATATTATACAAATATCAAAACACCCCAAGCAGCTCCAGGTGTCCCTTTACCAAATTTTTCATGTGCCATAGACGGTCTTTTATCGATTGCAACAAAATCTATCTATCTCTATATATACATGCAGCTAACAACTGATGTGCTCCATACACAGCATATAGTTAACACTGCACAACTGAAGCCAAAATATACACAGCTAAAAGGAATGTTACAGGGGGCCTCTCTCTTACCGAACAAAGCAGTCTCAGTTTGGCTCTTTTTCTCTAGCACTACCACATCCGCACATCGTTAGCTGGAAAATTCCAGATATATGCTGTAATTTTTTGTGCTCCCCCCCTGCTCTTCAATGTCCAGATGCCATTACCCCACCCCTCCCCTCCTTCCTTATCTGTCCCTGCTAGTTTGGTTCTTTGCCAGCTGTGGTCAACAATTAATACAACCAAAGTTTTTTGGGGGGTGGGTGGGGGGTGTAGAGAGGTGGAAATAGAGAACACCCCTTGGCAACTGGCACGGCCTCACAGGAAATACCAAATAAAAACTTTTATTATGTATTGTTTAACCATTTTGTTTGCCTGTAGGCCACCCTGCTATTGGTGCAATTTAGCAAAGCATGCTCCGTCTGGATGAGCTGCGCGCAGACTCTTTGTTTCCAGAATCTGTCACGCACAATCATTGCTTCAGCATGTGGCCTACTAAAGAAAGCGGAGAAGCAGCATGGCAGGCCTCCAGCCCCCCGAGTTCCTTTTCATTAGCCAACTAGTGACCAAATGTTAAAACGGATGAGTAACCTTTTAATATTCATGTAATTAATTTACTTTCCTCCCTTTAATTATGGAAGTCCTGACATGAAAAGCCATGGGGGGAAAGCACCAGCAGCAAAGGACCAGAGGGGAGGGGACTGAGGGAGCTCTCTCTGCCCCCCTCCCCACCCTGCACCTCCATCCGCTTGCTCTTTGGGATACGGAATGGACCACAGATTGCCATTATGCATGGCTGCAAGCAGAGCTAAACAGTAGGGGAAATTCCAGGGCTTATAAATATGTCTGTAACATTCTCTTGAATGTATTAATTAGTCTGGTATTTTAAATAGATTCCCCACCCCTCCCCCCATGTTTCCCCTCCCCCATGCTCCAGATATAATAGCAATGGGAGATTAAAAACTCTTTTCATCAACATGCAATTACAACATATACTTCCTCTTCTTAATCAGCCGGCTAATCTACTGACGCATACAGCCATTCCCTCTCCCCCAGGATCCAACAACAAACCAGGCTCACTCTTCATTCGCTTCACTTGCTACTAAGCTATGACTGATGTGTAAAACCAGTTAGTATGACAATCCCACGCCATTTTCTGGACACTTGAGCAATTTCCGTAGTTTCCAAATCCCCCACTGTTAAGGCCATGCAATATGGGCATAACGCTAGTAGTATTACTACAAAATATACGTATAAAGTTTGTTCTTGGCTTACTGAATGTGGCTAGTTTGAAGGAAACAAATCACAAGCCTAGGTTTAGGCAACATGACAAGCCAGACCATTACACATTTCCCGGTAGCAGAAGGAGCAGTGGTGGTCCAATATTTCAGTAACATCCACCACCAGCCCGCTGCTTGCTCACATTAAACCATGGTTTATTTTAACTATGCTTTAATGTGACCTGCAAACCAGGTCAGAGTAACTAGTATTATTTTATTAGTCCTATTTTGTTTTTGTCTCTCCCTGCCCTACCTGGAGATGCCAGGGATTGAACCTGAAACCTTTTGCATGCGAGGCAAGCACTCTACCACTGAGCTACAGCCCTTCCCACTGTCTGTGCCATCTTATGTAGTTCATATATTTCAGATACATCAAAAGCACCAGAATTGTTCATGCAATGAACAGAAATTTGGGATCTAAATCACAGAGCTAAAAGAAGACCCCGTATTTCACACATGCACGGAAAGGGGATGGGAATGCAGCAACATCAATGTAAAAGACAGGAGCAAAGTGCACAAACAATGGAAATTTTTTCACGGGTTCCCACTTGTCTTTACCTATTAGGAATGTCTTGTGGTTGGCTTTAAAAAAAAAATCATTGAGATGGAAAAGTTCCTTGTTGGACACCTACCTTCAGTAATGCGTAGAACAAAGGTATGTCATCTGTGACATTAATTGCTAATCCAGGCTATAATATTTCACATATTCACTGGGAAAGAATTTCAGCTATGCAGTAAACCAAGCAGCAGGGATATAAAAAGAAAATCGAATGCCTTATGATCAATTAGGAAACTGAATACACCCCCCCACACACACCTAGGCTAAGGGAACCTGGATGCCAAAGAGAGATCCAAGGAAACAAAACATTTAAATTTAGGGCTACCATTGCAAATCAATACTCCATTCCTTCTCCTCTTGTGCCTGTGATTATTAAGGTTTTCCTTTTAAAACTGCACCACTTCCTCCTCTCTTCTGAGAGGCCAGATGCTCTGTATATTCAAATCTATGCCTAAGCACTGGTGCAGTTATGGAGGTCAGGCTATGCATATGTAAATGTCATTTGTAGTGATTTCAACAACAACAAAAAACCAGTGGGAACTTTCCTAGATCTCAATCCAGCTGGTGATATCCCTATGTAGAAAGATGATTCTACAATCTGATTAGTTTAAATCAGAAATAGCAAAGGGCCTTGTAGGGGAAAGAACTTTAGTCGCCGGGATCTGAAAGCATTGGGGAGTTGAGGTAAGATGTCCATATCCAGTCAAAGTCAAATGATGACTCTGGTTGTCCAACAGTAACCCAAATCACATTTAGAAAGGATGGGAAAGGCAAGAAGCTATTGGTTTGCAGTCTTCTACTGTGCTTGTAGCTTTCAGAAAGTTACTCCATTGAGAATGGTTGCAAATATACAATCTGTTCAATGCTAAGCTTGCTTGGTGAGGCAGGTTTGCTTGCTCTTGGCAACTATGTCAACCTTTGAATGGTAAATGCTGGTGTTACAAAATGAAAGGCAATTCAGGAAGCTCAGATAAAGTTCAGGTAATGTTTACACTGGTTATAAAAATCTGGAAACAATGCAGAGATTCAAAAGAAGCATTCTTTGCTGCTGTTTCTGTTTTGTTTTGTTTTGTTTTAATACGGCCTTTAAACTTGGCCAAAGGTAAACTCTACCCTAACTCTTGACTTGTACTGAGCTGAAACCACCTTATGTTAATATATCACAGTTCACTTTCTTGACTAAAACTAAAAGACCAACAATAAAAAAATTCTTTAAATATATTAGGAACAGGAAACCGGCTAAGGGAGGCAGTTGGCCCTTTGGACAACAAGGGAGTCAAAGGTGTCCAAAAGGGGGGAAAGGAGACTGAAGAGAAGCTGAATGAATCCTTTGTGTCTGTCTTCAATGTAGAAGATGTAGGGTGGAAGTTTAATGTGAATTAACATATTCATTAGGGGAAATAACTATTTATCAAAGTATTCAGTATATATTTTATTTTCTCACTCTTTTGATATTTAGAATGTTTACTTAGGAAGATCCCTTCAGGATAATTGTCTGAAACAGTAAATTAATTTCTGCAGATTCTTGCATCATATGACTCCTAATCTATACAGCTGAAGGGCTTTGGGATGTCTCAGAGTTCTGTTGCTAGTGCTGCAAAATGAAGTAGATTTGTATTTTTCTAAGAACTTCTGTATACCACAGCTTCAGTGAGAGAGCATACATTTTGCAGGTTCAATCCCTGGTATCTCTAGGTAGGGATGGGGAAGACTCCTGCCTGAACCACCTCTACAGAGCTGTACTCTGACTTGAAATAAGGCTGCTTCCTATGGTCCGGATTCTCATATTTTTATTTATTTATTACATTTTCATACTGCCCTATGCAGGTAGACCTCAGGGCAGTTCACAACATACAATATAAAAAACACAAAATGCATAATAAAAATAAGAACAGAAACATACCAATGATCCCCCTTCCACAGCACATTTAAAAGGGCATTGGATGTCAATCAGCCAAAGACCTGGTTAAAGAGGAACGTTTTTGCCTGGCGCCTAAAGGTGTATAATGAAGGCCAGCGGAACTTCCTTGGGGAGAGCATTCCACAAAAGGGGGTGGAAAATATTATTATTATTATTATTATTATTATTATTATTATTATTATTATTATTATTATTAATTTTCTATTTCTATTTCCAAATATAAATATAAATCGCGTCTCTCAAACGTGATTATATCAAGGCAATAATGCTATATATGGCTTTTTAATTCCACACTTTTGATGTGAAACATTTAGCTTTACACAGTGCGCAGGACTCTCCAAAGCCTTCCCACTCCTAATGGCATTAATTGCAAACTGAGCTTTCTTTCACAGTCTAGTAGAAACTAGCTTTCTGGAACTGGGATCTGTACAGACTTTGGTCCATTTAACAAGGTCAGACTGTTTATTCTCGACCAAATTCTTTCCCACTGTAAAAAGGTACTTTTAAATGCCACATTCCATAGCCAGTGCCAGTAAGTCACTGAAGCATATTTTCCCACAAGAACTGATACGATGGATGGGACTCTACTTATTTAAAATTTCTACCGTTCGAATTACATAAGGTAAAGATAGCTTGTAATGAAACAAATTGTTTAAAACTATCCATGCCTTTGTTGCACTGAAGTTTCAGATTGGGTATTCGTTAACCATAGCAGTGCCATACAAATACAGCAAATGGTATATCTTCAGTAAAGGAGAGTGAAATCACACATGAGATGAAAAATATAGTTGAATAGACATATATTAACTATATATGTTAATATATGAACTGTTCTGCTGATTATATGAACCTGATTGTATACTGATGATCTTAGGAATCTGAGAAGCCTCCAAATATAACTGGACTCCAACACCCAACTGTCCCAGCCAGCATGACCACTGATCAGGGATGATAAATAGTTTTAGTCCAGCAACATCTGGAGGGCCATAGCTTCTCTGATTTATTAGTAAGAGTAAACTTGCAGAATATGTAGATGGTTCAGCGTATGGCCTGAAGGCACGTGAGGCCACCACCTTGTTGAAGCTATGCAAGACAGGGTCTGGTCAGTATTCGGATAGGTTAAGAACCTGGGAACCACATACACCCCCAACCGAGTTCCACAATGGAAGAAAGGCACAATATGAATGTATAAAAATAAATAAATAAAAGGCTATCCCTTTAATTATGTTGGTGACCCTTTCTGGCAAGGTACTTGTTCCAT
Organism: Podarcis liolepis; assembly: GCF_965112155.1. Lineage (NCBI taxonomy): Eukaryota > Metazoa > Chordata > Lepidosauria > Squamata > Lacertidae > Podarcis > Podarcis liolepis. The sequence goes on from NC_139563.1 coordinate 27,455,121, forward strand.
GACAGGCTGACTGAGGCTGATGTCAGTTGTAGTTCAACAATATCAGGAGTGCCAAGGGCTCCCCATTCTTGGAATAAAATAGCATGTAAACTAAACTGTCATTGAAACAAACGTCTGATTATATCAACATTGTAGCTTTAGATAATCTGGGTAAACTGGGCTGTACCTTACCCCCCCCCCCAAATAAATAAATTACTTAGCTCACTGCATTCATTGCAATTTTTGGTGCCATTTCTACTATACCCCCCGAATGAAGCAACCTATCATGTCCATTTGCACCATATCAAGTCAAGCCATCGGTCTATCCTGTGTAGCACAATCAAATCCAATTGGCAGAAGCTCTCCAAAGATTCAAACAGTTCCCGCCTCTTCTAATCAAAGCTTTCCCAAGAGCCAGCACCAACACTTGCAGAACAGTTTAACTCCACATGACACTGAATACTTGTCCCCACTGTTCTGCTTCTGAGAACAAGCCCAGATGTTCAACATAGGTCTATCAATTGCTCCGATTTCCTAGCTCCGGGACTGGTATTCTCTACATAAACATGTGTCGATTTATTCTGAGGCTTCCATTCATTTATCAGAGGAAGCATCAAGGGATTACAAATGACAGAAATATGCCCAGAAGGTTTACCTGCCAAAAGAATGCTTTACTATTTGGGAAGTAATCATTGCAGCTAAAATACTTTGAAGTTATCGGTTTGCAGCACCCAGTCAACTAGGCTGGATCAGTTCTTTATGCTGCCTTACTTTCACGGCTCTTTCTGTTCCACTAGAGGAGTTCCTTTGTAGTCAGAGAATGAGGATGTATCTTGGGAAAGAACTGATACTTCAAGAAATAATTCTTTATCTGGCCTCAATATACTGCACCGCTGTAGGAAATGACAGAGAGTTCACATGTCGACTGATCATAATGATAACCCTGACAGGGGACTTTCTATAACTTCATTATGTGCACAGCTCCTAGAACATGAGGTACTCAGTCCTGTATAGAAACATCTGTTAAGTGACTCCCAAATTGTTCACTCTCAAGGTGAAGAACAGAAGCGAAGACTAAACTCTGGGGAGAAGAGTTTAGGTTAAACATTAGGAAGAGCTTCCTGATGATTTAGATAAGCTCAGCAATGTGAAGTCATTTTCTTTGGACAGTTTGGACAGATATCTGCAAGGGAACCATTAGCTGGAAAATGATAATGATTTAGAGCAGGAGGTTGGACTAGATGACCTATTAGGTGCTACCTACAGTTCTATTATACTATGAATGGAGATTGAAGGCATCGGCTGTGTCAATGTGCAACTAAACCACAGGATCCATGTGGTACACAGGAGCCCTCGTAAGGTTTGGAGCAGTGTCAGCAGTGTAATGTTCTATATCATTGTTCCCAACTGCTGTTGGAAGTCTGGATGCAAGTCAGCTGGCTGAGAGAGGTTTGCATGGGTTAAGAGAGATAAGATCTCCAGCTTCCTATCTCTGTACCTTTATCTCTATGCAGACCACTTTAGCTCTTTGATGACCAGTAAGTCTTAGGTTGCATCCTGTTTACAGTTTCCTGCTCTTCCCCACACACTTTCTCTGGACCTTGAGGCAAGCGGTCAGTTTGGATTTGTCTTCTGAGAATAAAGGGACAAGCATAGCTTTCTTCATTTCTCCAACCAGATAGGCAGCTAGGTCTACAGAATGCTTTCCTATCAAGAGTGTACTTCCTTTAGTAAACATAAGCTTTCTTATTTTATACCAAAGCCTTAGTCTGAATACCTTTCAACTAAAGGTATGCTCCAAGCAAGGGTTCATTTAACTAAAGTCAACTTCTGCTGCAGCAGACAAACTCCACATGCCAACATATATACCTGGACCTGACCTTGTTTATTTAAGAAGCAGACTGTAGCTCTAAGCTAGGAGTATTCTTTATCATTTGCATATAGTGTTAAGGCCACTTCTGTAATAAGACCCTGCCATATGGGATGTCCAGGAAGAAATGTAGCTCAGTGATGAAGCATCTCCTTTGCATGCATGAGGTAGGGTGAGAAGAGACTCCCAGTTTAAAATCCAGGAGAGCCACTGCCAATGAGTTAGATGGGCTAATGATGTGACTCAGTATAGGGCAGCTTTCATATGTTCCTTTGTGCCTCTGGAGCTGCCCTTTAAGATTACTAGGAAGCTTAAGCTTCAGATCTGCCACAAATTCTCTTGCACATTTTAGAAGGGCAAGGTTTGCTTGAGAGGCAGGCGGGGTTTTTTGCTCATGCTTGGAGAGCACAATCTTTTTTAAAAAACTGAAAATGGGACACATAGTGGACCGTTTTTATTTTTAAATTCTTGTTTGACTAATATGATCACCCAAATATCACTACAAGACCAAGGAAATAATATCTGATCATCTCACATTTTTCCTACTCCAATGCCATAAACAAATGGCAATTAATTGATGCACAACCAGGTTACAAATAGTCATGTAAACAAGCCCATGGTGCCATATTTTATTTTTCTCCCCCTTGTGCACTCTACTCACATTGCCTGCTGAGCAAAGCAGCAACTGCTACATTATCTTTTAAGAAACTCGCAGGCCTCCTTCTAAGCACTATCAAGATGTGATTCAGAAGGGGAGGAAAAATGCCAACTGTACTATACCTCCTGTGTAATGTGCAGTCGCTGCATATTAAAACAGTTTAATGAAGTAGGAAAAGATAAAAAAGGCATAATATTCAGGGAAGTCCACCTTTGTATATCGTCTTGGAATGTCAATCAGGCTTTGATTCTTTGTACACTGGACTTTTCATGAACTTACTTCCACGGAAACAAGTACAGGACTGAGCAGTCAGATTCAGCAATTTGTAGGAATAATTTACCACCCTGCAGTAATGGCAATCGCTTCAGATAAAGTTCAACTGTAATGCTTCTCAAATAGTAACACCTATCTTTTGCTTTATTTAGTTGTTCTAAAATAACGACCAAAGAACATCTATGCAAAACTAAATCGTGAAATTAGATTTAAAGAAAGAACACATTGAAACTTACCACAGATGTAAGAGCCATTTGAAAACTGTAGATCCTTGCAAGGCCAAAGTCGGCTAATTTTATCTGCCCGTTGCTGGTGACTAGAATGTTTTGCGGTTTCAGATCACGGTGGACCACTCTGTGCGAATGCAGAAAATCAAGCCCTCGTAGGAGTTGAAACATCATGTCCTAAGGGTAAGCAATTCAGAGTTTTGATGAGAAACAAAGTATGTCATTTTTGCACAGCTTAAATATATAGACAGGGCACCCTATATATACACTTAGGATATATATACAATAGGTAAGCCCCATTTAAGGTAGTGAGCCTTACTCCTGAATAAACATGCACATGGTTATGATAAGTGTACCTTTGCTTGTGTACCTAGATATACAAACAGCCCTCTTAATGCACATTTTTATCATCATCAACATCATTAATTCTGTTGGGAGCTGCCCAGAGTGCCTGGGGAATAAATAATAAATTATTATTATTATTATATGTTTGCAGGAAAGTGCTGCAATGGGGAGCCTTGTGTATTCATGGAGGCTTTCCACGGAATAAAGACCCTGGAAGTTCAAGAGTCCCATTCATATGGGAAACATCTAGATACACAAAGCTTCCTGCTGCAGAAATTTGCTGTAAACACATGAAGTGGCCAGAGGACTCATGCAGCTCCAGGGGCTCCCCCTCCTCTCCCGTAGTCCCACTCTACCTCATAAATCAACAGGAATTACATTAGTAAGACTAACTTTTCATATAGGGTGGATTATGAGCAAGCTGATAAACACAAGTCTCTATGTTATTAGAATTTGCACAACAGAAATAGGCTATTAACATTTGACAATTAAAAGCATGTAGTTAGTAAATAATATATTATTTATACACCATTCTTCTACTCATAAAGCACCCAGAACAGTTTTTTAACATGAGGAATCATAAAACCAAAAAGATTTATTAAAAACCTGATGCAAATTTCTTGAGAGCAGTGCCTTGAAAAGGTGCCGTCTCCTGTATTCACACCTGCAGAGTTCACAAGACTTAAATGCAAGGGTGACAGGGGTGTTTGGCACAGTCACAAGAGCTTTGACCTGCAAGCTCTCAAGGCTTTTGAGCCTCCTTAATCAATTTCACATTCAAAATGCATTATCTAATCCAAGAGTGTGGAACCTGCGGTCTTTCAGATGCTGTTGCAGTAGAACTCCAATCATCCCTGGCCACTGAGCATGCCAGCTGGGGCTGATGGGAGTCCAGCATCTGGAGTCACTGGATTCCCACATCTGCTTTAATCCAACATGATAATTTACACACACGACATTTAATTGCTCAACCGAAGGGTTGAGTTTTGTAGCATTTTTTTAAAAAAATGAATCGGATCACTATAACGACCAATAAATATTAAAATCTGAACCAAAGCAACACAGAATATTCACAGATATTTGGTGATCATGTTTACTGCTTCTGTCTTGTACATGTTCAAATGCATACAAATGGGGGGAAATGCACCTGTTTTGTCACCTGTACCATTCCATAAGTCTCCATCTACAATTCTACATTTTAGTTTCTTTTCATAACACTAAAAATGTGATGGTTGGCAGGTAAAAGACCCTGTGTGAGAGGCAGAGAAAGGAAGATATCCCAGGATAGGAGACTGGGAGAAGAAAGGAAAGCTCCCAGATGAGAGCTCGGAGAGTTGTACGAAACAAAGGTTAACTATCCCAGGGTATTCTGAATACTAATTTCTACATATTCTATTTCAACATGAATTGTTGTGGGAATGGTGATATAAGCTCACCAATCTCACACAGTGAAAAATTCTTATGAATTCACTTTTGACACTTGACAGGGTATGTTAAGGAGCTAGTTCTCAAGCTTTACCCTTGATACTCTTTCCAGGAAAATATACAGGCCACTCGAAACCGATGAGATAAAAAAAAAGGAGAACATGGTGATATTCTTACCATGCCAAAATTGAATGTGAGCATCAGCCAAGATATGACATACTATCTTCATCCTGCCAGATGACTACCAGGCCATTCACCAAAAGATTTTAGTGAATCTTTCTTAAGCCTGCTGAAAGGAAATTTAGGAATCTCCTAGTTACTTATCATTTCCAGAAGTCTTCCTGAATAATAAATACTTGTTTTAAACCAGTAAATGTGATCATGAGAACTATACATTTATTAAAGCTCCTGAACTAAGTAGTACTGCAAACAGGCACATTTCTGGGAATGAAATACAGAGTAGTGTGTTTTTATTGGCCGTGCATCTCGAGCTAACCCACTCAGTACTCTGTATCCTGTCTACTGATTCAGAACTTCAGCTCACAGGCTGCAATCCTACGTACACTTACCTAGGAGTAAGTCACACTGAACTAATGGGACTAGTTCTGAACAGATACACATAGGATTGCCGTCAGTCATCGATTTGGCTCTATACAGCCGAAATTAACACCTCAATGAAGGGTTAAAGTATGGCAGATGTTGATAGCAGGCTCTCCTCACCAACAGGAAAGACACATGGCTATGGGGCCCAGATCTGGGTTTCTCTTTCCTAACAGCTGTTTGTGGACAGCAGCTAATTGTATCCACTTGTTTAACCTCAGGGATAATGTCTAGAGGGGACAAAGTGCCACAAGCACCCTTTTTTCAACGGTCATTTCCTCTCTGGTGTAACTTGCATGACAGCATGTGACAAGCAGAAATTAATGGTGGCACTGCTGTGCCAATACCTCTTGAATTGCTTTGACAGTGGCTGCAGGCTGCCTGCTTGGCCACCCAGCCAAGACCTCACATGAAACATGGCAAGGGGCCCACAGCTCTATTCACTAACAAGACAGCTGGTCAGTGATTAGGAAGCTGAAACAATGCACCAAGGGGGGAGGGGGAAAAACATTTGCAAGCAGCTTCAGATCAGGAGATCAAGTTTACTCAAATAAGAGCATCTGAATGTTTCACCACCTCCTTACTCTGCATATTCAGGTGGACTAGGGCAACACAATTTCCGTAAGACAACTCCGGCAGAAATTCAACGAGGCATTTGAATTATGAAAATAGACTTGGGGACTGATCATAGTCACAGTGTACTTACCCATGTGCAAACCTTACAAGCTTCTTATATGGAACACCTTTCTGTGAAGTCTAACTTGCTCAGACCAGAGGTTCCCAAACTCTGCAATCTAAGACCTAGAAGAATCTGCTTAGGGCTGCCCTACTATTATGACAGTTACATTCAAGATAGGTTGTTATGGGTAAGTACACATTTGTGGCCATAACGATGGGAGGTGGTCCCTTGGGCTTGGGCTGAACTTATTTTTTTCAGGGATTAGGTTCCTGGGAAACTGAGAAAGGTCATGCAATAAAACAGCTTGTTCTTCACTGTCCCTGAATAAAGTAATATAGAGTTGAAGTTAAGTAACCACTGTTTCTACAAAACCACACCTACTTCCCATGAGTCCATGCTAAAGCCACATGATGGAGGGGCGAAGATGAACCTTTGTCCACAAATGCGTTCTGGTAACTTTTTGCTCCCTGGCACCGTACATTTCTCCCAATGTATGGACCAGAGGAAGAGTTCTCTGTTCTTCCTCTGCCCATCCCATTATGAGAGGAAAACAGGTGGGCCAGAAAACAGGAGCAAAGCTAATTCTTTCTGTGGATCAACTCCTTGGAAAGTATGGGGGAAGAAACATCATAGAGGGGAAGAGGGAGTCTGCCACATTGGAATACTTTGTGGAGCTCAGTGGAGAACACTTGCTTTTCATGGAGAAGGTTCTAGGCTCAATATCCGGCATCTCTAGGTAGGGCTTAAACATACCTGTCTTAAACCCAGAAGAGCCACTGCCAGTCAGTGTAGAGTTGACAATACTGAGCTAACTGGACCAAAGGTCTGGCTTGGTATAAGGCAGTTGACTTTATATGACGTTGATATATTCACTGTATCAAAAATCTAAAAGATTTTTCACAGTTCTGCCAGTCTAACTAGGAATGCACATGGGACCTTCTGCATGCTGCCCCACTGAACTGTGGGACATCCCCAAGAAATATAGAGGGTAAATTTGTCAAGGGTAAGCTTGGTAAGAGGAACAGGAATCCAACTAGCAAGTTTTTTTTTCAAGTGAGGAGGAAGTTGTGGCAAATATAAACTGCCCTGTAATCCTCAGATGAAGGGCGGTATAGAAATGTATTAAATGTATTAAATAAATAATACATTTCCAGACGTAGAATAAGTGTTAAGGTCGGTATACTGCACCAACTTTCAACACAACTTTCAAATTCAGAAGAAAAAAGCGCAAAATAATTTGAGGTTGCCCTAGGAACTGATCAATAGAATGAAACCTTAAAAGATGAAAAAAGCAAGTTTTCAAACAATGTATTATTTTCAAAATAAAATACCATTGTGCCAAAGAAATCTTGATGGTGGTAAGCAATTGGGGCTTTCTCCCGCTACCAATGAAGCTCACACAGAATGAATTCAGAGGGTTAATTTAGATATTGCTCAGTTCAGCAAACAACTTTAAACAAACTGAAGTGCCTCTGCTACACCAGGGCCTAAGTAACCTTTCATTTACTCATGCCAATTAAGGGGGGGGGGACCCCAACAACAACCCACCAATCAGAGAACCCACCACACTAAAGTATGCACTGTTGCAAAATGCCACTCAATGAATTGGAAGCAAACTGGAAAGCAAATGAAAGAGGCTAGGAATCACCATCAAAAGAGTGCTGTTCTCTTTTGTGCCTTAGATATACTAAACAGTATTATTTACTGTGTGCCCTGCAAACTAGTGAGCAGCTGGGTGTAACACATTTCCATGCCATGTAACCTCTCCTTATGCAGAACCAGAAGAAAAGAGATCTCTCTGCTATGCCGTTCCGGTGGCAAAAGGAAAAGACAAGATGATGACTTTCCAGCTCATTGCACTTTTATAACATTCTCATCAATCACTGTGAGGTGGGTCTTTCTTGTTCTTGCTGGAGAAATGCTCTTGGTTTGCTGTTCACAATGCAGAATGACTTCACTAAATAGCTCATCAGGGTCACCTTCATCAGTTTCGTGTGTGGGGAGGACCCATAAAATTTAAGGCCTCCGGTTTGTTGCATGAGGGTCCACTTACTTAATTTTGATTGCAGGCTTGTGGCTTCAAGTTTTTCTCAAGCTGTGTCTGCGCTGACAAACCTCGGCACAGCTCATATTCAGGGACCATGTGGACCTGTGCTTTTGCAATTGTACTGCCTAAGCGCAAGTGGTACAATTCACCATCCTGAATAATTTTCTCTCTCTTCCTTTAAAACAAAAATAAAAATGCCCTTTGCTAGCTCTGAAGAAGGAAAATGTGAACAAGTATAAACTGATGCATGAAGGGGCAAAAAAGACTTTATTTCATGTATAGGTGGTGACCATTTAGGTAAGTCCAATTCATACGTGATCACTGATTCATGGGTCCTTTTGGATCTGGAAGAAGACAGAATGGGGATGAAACAGGGCATGCTTATATGCACTATGTGGGGGCCGGGAACAGAATCCCCACATGAAATGGTTGCTTGCTTGCTCATGGGGTCTGAACTGGCAGTGACTGGCCAGGACCAAGACCTTGGGTTGTAGTGGATAGCTCAATGAAGATGCCGACCCATTGTGCGGCAGCAGTGAAAAAAGCAAATTCCATGCTAGGAATCACTATGCAGGAACTGAAAATAAAAAAGTACTCAAAATGATCAAGGGGATGGAGAAACTTCCCAATTTGGAAAGGTTTCCACATCTGAGGCTTTTCATTTTAGGCAAAAGGCGAGGAAGAGGCAATATGACTAGAACTCCTGGGCACCCAAAGAATCTGGAAGTTAGAAGTCAGGACAGACAAAAGAAGCACTTATTCAGGCAGCGCTCAGCTAACAGAGGAACTAGTTCCCACAGGAACTAGTTTCTCTACTACAAGAAAGAAGATTCCACCTAAACATTAGGAAGAACTTCCTGACAGTAAGAGCTGTTCGACAGTGGAATTTGCTGCCAAGGAGTGTGGTGGAGTCTCCTTCTTTGGAGGTCTTTAAGCAGAGGCTTGACAACCATATGTCAGGAGTGCTCTGATGGTGTTTCCTGCTTGGCAGGGGGTTGGACTCGATGGCCCTTGTGGTCTCTTCCAACTCTATGATTCTATTATTCTATTCTATGAGGAAGCAGTCATGGTTACCAACTTGGATGGCTTTGGACAAATTTGTGGAGGATAAGGCTATCAACATCTACTAGCCACGATGGCTGTGCTCTGCCTCTGCATCGGAGGCAGTGATGCTGGGTCTGACCCAGCAGGGTAATTATATTCATTGTCCACTTGGCTCAGAACTGCCTACAATAACTGTCAGTGGTGCTCCAGGATTTCACGCAGGAGACTTCCCCAGCCAGAGGTTGAACCTGGAAACTTTTGCATGCAAAGCAGATGCTCTACTACTGACCAACAGTCTTTCCATTAACTTAAAAGTAGAAGCACAAGTAAGAAAACACATGATAGGAAAGCAAGTTAGCCAATGAAGAAAATGATAAAATACTCAAAATACAATTGCCACCTGTTCTCATGAACTAACAATTTCTTTCTGACTGTTCAGATATTTTTTGGATGCTCCAGAAAGAGACTGGGTTTGCTTTTTTTACAACCTTCCCGGGAAGTATGCTACCCTTTGCAGTTTTTGTTTACTGCAGCCAACAGGACGTCTTTGCTCTTCTAGAGGTACATTATGGCCTGTGCACATCAAATCAGTAAAAGTTCCATGATTGTACAGAAAAAAATGAGGCCAGTTTGAAAAATCCATGCAATTCACCACTGCAGGCCAAAATTGGCACTGCTTTGCCTGGAGAACTTTGGATCATAATCCAAAAACGTAATTTACTGCTTTGTGTGCTTTGGAAGGGATTACTACAACACAGCTGTAGTAATCACCCAGCCCACTGTGAATGCGACAATATGAGTGGGCTGGTTTTGGAGATGGGAGAGGTCTGAGTCTAGCCTTGTTGGTCCTGCCCTTTGCCCCTGATCTCCTCTGCTGCCTTGCAAGCTCATACCAACAGATTTGAGAACTTTGGAACCAGAACTTACACATGAATAGAGCTGCACTGGCCATTGTGGATTAATGCAAAAGTGCCTTGCACAGCAGTTTCAGAGCTTTGGAAATCAGCCCAGCCAAACCATCTTCCTCCAGGCTAATATTCTGTACTATATATGTGTGTTGAGGACTATATCCAATAACATGTCTGGTTTGGAGCTGGTTGTCTGCATAACTAAGCTACTCGGGACTAGCCTTTCCCAAGGGAATTCTCAGGGCATTGTGCTCCCTGAAGCTTTCTCAGGCTGCAAGATAAACTGGAAGATGTGCAAGTCCACCCTGGCTGACTAACAAATTTGAGAAGATGGCATACAGCAAGTTGCTCTCCACCTGCCTTATGAGACTCAGGCAGAGATGGAGGATTACACGTTAACAGGTCAAGTTTGGAACATTTGTGCATCCAATCTTTGGGACCTCTAGATCAACTGGCCTGAACTCCTTCCCAGTCCTACGCCTTGAGGGTTTTTTAACGGCGATGCTGAGTTTGAACCTGGGGCATCTTGCATGTAAATCATTATTCTCTTTCTTTCCAATTGTTAGGTACTGAGTGCTGATACTTATGGTAACCAAAATGGCACCACCTTTGACCAGACACTGAAATCCAGCTCTGAGGGCTTTCTGGTGGTTTCCTCATTGTAAAAAGTGAGGTTACAGGGAACCAGGCAGAGAGCCTTCTCTGTAGTTGCGCCTGTCCTGTGGAACGCCCTTCTGTCAGATGTTAAGGAAATAAACAACTATCTGACTTTTAGAAGACATCTGACATTGAAGAGTTTGATGCTTTGTTGTGTTTGATGTTTTAATTTGTTGGAAGCTGCCCAGAGTGGTTGAGGTAACCCAGTGCAGGCCTGCAGGAACCCCAAGTTTTGCAGAAGTACAACAAATCCTTTTTTAAAAAAGAAAAGAAACCCAAAAGAGGCCAATGGAGACTGATCATGCTTTGTGGTCATGGAATGCTGGATGTGTGTAAAAAACGGAGGGGAGGAGGAACATCCACTTTTTAACTGAGTTGCGAGGTTCAGAAGATTCTCAAATAATGTTGTACTTTAGATTTCCCTGATCAACTATAACCTATGACCCAATTCATATCCTTACATCCCTGGTAGAGAGCCAAAGCAGTGTGACTCCACCTATACCATCTTAGTAATGTATGAAGTGTGTCATGTGGACAGGGGCCATGCCCCTGCAGGCCAGCAAAACTGGTGTGGGGATTATTCATGTGCCTAGCCCTATCACCATGACCCACATCCACTAGTTCTTTTCACACTACAGCCCTGCTACATTGTTTTCACATTAGTCCTACACCATGGAAGACCTGTGCAGAGAAGGCTCCAGTGTTACCAGGGCAGCATGAGAGCAGCCATGCCTCAGATGGTAATATATGAACTGGGTCTTACTGTGTTTGCACTGCCTTTTGATGTTCTTGCCCTTGTTCCTCATTGTCAATTCCAATCTTCCTTGCAAATATCTTCCCTTCAGTGCTGACGGAAAGCCCCCTGGCCACAACTATGTGATTTCTGTTCCTTGCACAGCACCTTGCAGAATCTTGGTATCAAATCAATCTTTAACACCCTTGCACAGTATGAGTTCAAATGTGGATGTGGCATTGCTGGCTGCAAAGCCGCCTCTCTATCTGCTGCTCCCCTTTTGCTGAAACTGCACCACTACGCAGTCAAGTCTGCTATGTACCTTCCTTGATATGTGGGGAAGGAAGAGGAACTTAAAGGAATCCCATCCTCCTGGTGCCAGGGCATTGGTTTTAATCATGGTGGTAACTCAGCAAAGAACACCCGAAGATAATAAAACACATATTTAGAGATGGTTAGACTTCCCACAAGTCTTTTTTTTCCTTTCAACATCTCCTGTTTTAGTCTGTGTTGCTTCTCATTGAATGACAGGCCTGTGTAAGTCATACTTCAGTAATCTGAAGCATATGGCTCGTAGCTCACTGTTGTTTTTCTTATAGTTTCAGAATTAGTCTTTCCAATTTAAAATACATGAAAGACATCTGTATGCTCTTTCATTAAACTCCTTTTTATATTTATAACATCCTATGCATTCTTTTGGAATGTTTTCTATTGAACTGTGGAGTCCAGGCTTGGGCGGCAGCTATTTCCTTTGTATCACAGAGGGAGGAGTGCTATTAGAATAGATCTCCATCTCTCTCTTACACACACAACACAATATATTCTTTGCTTATCCAAACAGGGATGTCTTGGGTTAATTTCAAACGAAATAATATTTTATGTGGATTCATACTTCAGCCCACACACCCTCTCATTTCAACAGCTCTCTGACCCCCACTTCCACCCCCCCACCTCCCTCCTGCAATAAAAATGGATGGAAAACTCCTTGGAATCTCCATTAATGGCTGTAACATAACATTCTGAAGCCTTTTGAGATTTCTAAATTGCAGCTGCACAGCAGAACTGTCCTACTGCAAAACAAATGGTATGTATTTTGTCTGCCGAATTTATTGCACCAAGTATGCTGAGATGGATTACATATAGCATCAGCTATGTTGGTCAAAATGGCATTCAGTGCTAGTCAAAATGTAAATCTAGGGCACATTTCATGTGAAAAGGAATAAGAGCAATTTTTCGGGAGTAAGTGAAATAAAATACTTGGAACATATTAACAATATTCTTGATTCTATGCATTTATGCGAGCATATCTACCTGTATACCATCAAAATGTTCATTTAACACCAATCCACTACCTTTTTGTGTGGGGGGGTACAGTGCTAACAAAGCTAAGCATTTTTGTGCTACTTCAGTATTACAGTGGGGGCACTGGATTTCTGATGAAATTTAACTAAGGCAAGGTTGACATGTCGTTTGGCTAAATTAAAATCTCAGCTCAATACCCGTTGGCCTGGATTGCACATACAGACACACAAACACTCCACTTGTGTGCATTCCACTTCTGTGCAACAGCATTATGTGTGTTGCTGCCAAATGCAACCAGGAAATGGTGCCAAGAGAGCCACGAAAAGAGCAGGAGAGAACTGGAGGGAAACAGCTTGCGTGGTCGTTCCAAGTGTCTTGTCACCCCCACTCACTCACCCTCCTTGGCTTTTTTCTTCCTGCCAGTATGGAGGGGGGACTCCATGCCTCTGACCACCCACCTGCCCATTCTTCCCTCGCTTGCGGCCGTTTTGTTCCTCTTCCTTGCCACCCCACAAGCATGCAGCCACATTATTTCTTGGGGATGGGGGAGAAACTAGATAAGGGAACTGTCTCCGTAAACTTCCAAGACTAACAGGGAGAGCCCCAAGAGGCTGCACAGTGGTGATGGGCACTGGGAGCCACTGACCCACCATTCAACTTTCTGATCACTGGAGGCAGGCTGGGCAGGTGGGTGCACATGTGCAAGGGCACATCACTGCCCGGGAATGCAAGTGGGATGGGTGGGATCTGCCGAGAGAGGTACGCTTCCCAGCCTCTCTCAACAGTGCCTTCCCCACTTTATGTGATTTCCCATATATGCACAGAGTCTGGGAACGTAATGTCTGTGTAAGTAGGGAGATGCCTTTCATGCTAAACAATGATTTAGCATTATGCGCAGAAGCCTGTATGAGACTGAGCAAAGCCTCTTCCTTCCACAATATTCAGTTTCACTTTCATCATGTATAAATCAGGAATCACAGTTTACAATAAACTCCTTTTAGCTGCAAAACAAGCCAACTTCAAATCATGGGTTATGAAGCTGGCATGCTTAACAAACCAGAGTTTATTTTAAATCACAATGATCTTGATCCATTGTCACTAACCCCTCCCCTCCAAAAAAACCCCCCAAACAGCAGATCTGTATCTCCAGAAACATCATTTGATTCTATGGTCCTGAGAGTACAGCGCTTTAGAGGGTAGATGTGACAAGTGCATGTTTGATTAAAAATCCCTGCCCCTGAAATATGCATAGAATCAGAGTCATCTAGTCCAACTCCCTGCAATGTAATAGTATTATGACAAGAAAGACTCTGTGTGTAGTCTGGAGAGCTCGCCCTATCATTAGGTAGAATGAAGAAGCTATCTCAGATGACAGATGTAGGGGTGGGAAGTGGCAGTAAGGTGTGCAGAGCTGTGTGGTTTCCCTAAATTGGCCCGCGGCCCTCAGAGGCAGTATGAATATTGTCCTATTGACAGTGTTGCCAGTGTTAATGTCAGAGTTGACAGCCAGTCTGGTTGCCTTCTGTACACTGCATGTGGAATTGGGGGGGGATACTATCTTGCCCTTTGACATAGGGAGCAAAAAACCCCTTTGGATGGCTCTGGTACCGAGTTTAAATATATAGGGGAAATATTTAGCCTCTGGCCTTCCTGCCTTCTGGAGTAATGCAATTCCAGGAGGGCTATACTATATGCTCCCCCTGCCCAAATGTGTGGATGTCTCTTAGATTCTGTAATATCAGATCTGCTTTACTGAAGTGAGAATAATCTTATCAGTTAAGTATCTAAAGGATTAAGCACCCAAACAGTGCATCTCTGTTATTTCACTCATGTCTTCATTCGTAGTTTTCTGTTTGCTGGCAGCAACACTCTAACTTTCCCATAATGTGTACTTTGTTTGAGTTTATTTTAAAAATGGGGAAAACTCACAAAATAAAGGCAGTTCTATGTATACTGATTTGAAACCTGAGGAACCAGAAACTGGACTGGCACGCTGGTTATCAGAAATGGTGACGAAGAGAGAGGGAAAAGTTGTGAAAATGTGTGCAAACGTAGGGAGAAACAAAGTGGAGAATCTCTGTTCTGTATATGTGGTTCTTTGGTGTTGTCGTCTTCAAAGAATGAGAACCAAAGTTAAGCACCTCCACATCTGTCTGATTTCAATAGGAGAGTTAAGTATATTCTTTACTGAACTGTTTATATACTTGGGGGGGGGGAATGATAAAATTCATAACTGGAAAAGATGTTTGCTTGGGTTTTCTTAGTCTCTTCCCAATAGCCTCCAAAAGAGCTTGCATGGATTTGATAAGAAACAACAACTGTCCCAGGATATTGCTATTTTTTTTGTAAGTGCAAGGATTTCATTTTTTTCACATATGGAAATGGCATTATTCCTGACTGATCATTAAAGCTTTTTGCAAAGACCCAAAAAATGAGTTACATAATATGGTATCCTTGATTTCAGAATCCTATAGCTCCTTACTAATCTGCAAATAGCTATCACAGGTCCTTAATGATGTCTTGTGCTTGATTCTGAAATTTTGATTTGACAAACCTATGGAATATAAGTGGAGATTTCCCATGCACCCCCTGCAGACAGTAGGTGAAGGTATTTTCAAATTAGCATATGATCGCCACAACTATGTGGGTTAAATTATGCAAGGCTGTTTGGTGCAGGCTCTCATCTTGGAGAAGGTTGGTGACAATTTGATCTCATTAACTTAAGTATCACTGATTTCAGTAAAATTAACTTCCAATTAAGCCTATAAGTAGGATTGAATGCTAACAATCCAATGCTGTTTACAGGCAACTCCCATTTTAGGTGTGAGAAATATGCGTGTGATTGCACACAGCAACGAACCTCAAAGTGACCAGAAATGTCATAAAGACATCACTGAAACATCACTAAAAGGGCAGAATGGGGGTGGAAAGGGGCGTTTGCAAGATTTTTCAGCGGTTTTCTGATTTCATGCAAGCACACAATGACCCAGAATGCAACCCCCATGTAAATTGGGGGCTGCCTGTACTTGGAATGAAGTCTTATTCATTTCAGTGGGGCTTATTTCCACTTAAAACTACACAAGACTGTAGCTTTAGCATGCCAGAAAAGGACTTTGTTGCTCCTGCAAAGTGTCTACCAGATTGTTGGCACTTAATTAAGCAGCAGTAGAATTAAAAGTAAAAATAGAATTAGTAACAGAACACATTCACTATGTTTTTCAAATAGGCAAATGTAAAATATCCATGTACTTTTCAGGAAATAATGATTTTTATATTTACATACAACGACTTCACCTTTTGCTAAATTCTAGCAACGCTCGTGATTTTAAAACTCTGGGGTTCCTCAGCTTTTGTTTATTTCACTGTTAATTATATATATCTGTCCTGGAGTTTTTCACCTTGTGCATTGTGCCAATACTCAAATATGATCAACTGATTATGAGCATCAGTGACAGATGGCAAATGGCTCTTGCCTCAACACTGAAAACTGACATTCTCAGAGAAGCCAGATCTTCACAGTAATTGATTCTTTGTCATGCAATGATGTCATGTGTTGCCTGTTTTATGGACAGAATGGAAAATGCAAAGCATACAGAATGGGCAACAGACGCGCAGTCCATTCCACTTAGACTGTGCAAACCTCACAATGGACAGCTGCCGAAATGGGGTAAAATATGGCAAGCATTCTTTAGAGCTGGCAATAACTAGCAGCCTGGTCCCGTGCCCTATTGCACAGTTATAGTGGAGCACAGCATCCACCACTGAGTATATCATTAAAGATAGTACCCATTGCTCAAACATGCCATGCTGGCTTTACTTTTTTTATAGCAGATGTATATGTAATGACCATATCTTGTAGATGTCAAAGGATTTCCAGTTTGTTTCCAATACAGTTCAAGGTCCTAGGCTTTGACTTATGATGTTCTAAGTGACCTATAATCAGTGTCTGGAGGATGTTCTCTTCTATATGAACATGCCCATTCTTTAAGATCTCAAGTCCTACCCTGAGCATTCTTATCTTCAGAGACTGAGTTGTACCTGGGGCAGGGCCTTTTTTGTAGTGGCACCCCCTCCTATGGAGAGCCCCCCTGAATAAATATTTGCCTAGTGCCTACTTTTTATCATTTAGACATTGAGTGATGCCTGTTTTTTCTCTCAAGCTTTTGGTTAAGGACGTGATAATTTGTTGCTGGCAGCTCTTGTGTATTCATCGTTTTAAGTGTATTTCTTATATTAACTGCAAGCCACAATGAGCATTTTGCAGAAAGATCAAAATATTTAAAATATATGAATCAAATAAAAAAACCATGCCTGCCCAAGCCTTTATACCCAGCCAGATGGGTGGGGTATAAATAATAAAATAAATTTATTATTATTATCTGCCTCTTATACTGGACAAAACTGGACAGGCTCTTTCTGCCTTCCAACTATCTAATAGACTTATCAAAAACACATAAACACGAGTCATAGGAACATGATAGTGGAATGCACTAAAATACAGCACAGGAATATTCTGGATAGCAAATAAATAACAAAATCATATAAATATATGAAGCTGCTTGACGTTGAGTCAGACCATTGCTCCATATAGTTTACTACTGGGTAAAATAGGATTAGCTAACACTGTGCTCTCCGGATATTCCTGGACTACAGTTCCTATCATCTTCTGCAACCATGACCAAAGATCTGGTATGATGAAAATTGCAGACCACCAACATTTGAATGATAGCACTTTGGCTACCCCAATCAACTGGCAGCAACTTTCCAAAAAGCAGTTCCCTGCTCTTTCTGGACCTACCTGAGATGCCATTGGGCTTCTGGCTACAAAACATGAGCTCTACTGCTGAGCTATGGTTCTTTACTAGAGGCTGATAATAAATAGAGGCCCAGTTCAGATGTGAACCATGGTTTGCTGGTACAAGCGCAAGCAATGGGGAGCCTCAGGCTCATAAACACTTTTCTCCTCTTTCCCCATATGTACCCAGCCTTTAGATAAAAGGGGGGGATGACTAGAAGCTTCTGATTCTGATTTACAACTAACTGTAGTTTGTGATTTTAGTTCAACACTGCAAACTGGTTTATTCAAACCGCTTGTTCTCAACCCAGGAGCTGAAACCATGATGAAGAGCATTTTTTATAATTAATTATAAATTATTTTTATAAGAACCAATGCCTCTGAATTTGAGAGAGAAGTAATTAATTTAATCTCCTCTAAATCAGATAGAAGTTGTCCTGAAAATGCTTCCGCTGTATGTTTGTCTTTAGCATATTATTCCATAAAATTATGTACAAACCTCCCCTACCCTTCTTTGATACCTTTATAGTTTCGCTAGGCACACCAGGCTCTGGAACTTTATTCAAATAAGTGGTCAAGTCTTGATCAACATGTTCAAACACCAGTGTTAGTTTCGTCTCTCGGTCTGTTCGGGATGCTGTGCATACATCGAACAACCTAAGAAAGGGGAAAAACACATAAATGCTAAGTAAATGGGTGGAAACCAGCAAAAGATTAGTGTTAGAAACTGAGATATGAAAGCTAGGATCTACATGGCACCTTAAACCTAGATTATGGACACAAAACCAAATGTCTAGGCAATTTTTTTTATATAATACAAAGCTGAAAATGAATGAACTGCAGCTAAAATATTATATTCATTTTTCACATTGTCTTGTCCTTCCCCTGCCCACCCCCTAATATTCTTAAGAGGGTCTCTTCTCCAGTCTTCGGAGTAGCTGGAAGTTGGAAGGCAGAAAAAGGTCCTCTCATCCTTCAACTCTGCAGTTTAAATATGAAATCTTAGCCACAGTACTGTGCCCAGAGCTCAGAAGCTGCTCACACTAATGAGATTCCCGGTCACAAAATGCACCTAGAACAATGGGAGTTTCGAACACTGCAAAGGAGTCCTTTGAAATAACTTTCATTTATTATGAAACATGACATGCAGAAAGATCCTGCTGAATCTGGGTACCAAACACACAGATATCTAGCAAGAGGTATTCTGAGGCATACGGCCACTGATTCTGGAAGCAGAATCTTCTTCTTTGGTGATCACTCTTAGCAGAGTAAGATTGTCTTCCAAGAACACGGTCTTGACAGTGAGTCTGTAAGTGACTGTGGAGGCCAATTCTGTATCTACTTGTCCTTCCACAGTGGAAGCACAAATTACCTTGAGAGTCTTTAAACCTCTTTTGTTGACCACCAGCATTGCGCTTTCCATTTTAAAGTTCAGAATAGAGTAGTTGCTTTGGAAGATGATAATCAGGCAAGTTCCCCTGCATTCCCAAGTTATAATTGGTAAAAAAAAAATTTGGAGACACCATTGCTGAAATCTTTCAAGGAGTTGAAGATGGCGCTTATAAGTCGTCCATGTTTCACAGGCATACAGTAAGCTTGGTAGTACAATAGCTTTGTAAACAAGCCTTTTGGTTTCCCTGCGAATGTTCTGGTTCTCAAACATTCTGCACTTCAATTGGGAGAAAGCTGCACTCGCAGAGCTCAGGCAATACTAGATGTCAACATCAATGTTGGCCCTTGTGGAAAAATAATTGCTGTGGTAGGAGAAGTGATTGACACTTTCCAACGGTACACCAATGAGTTGGATTTGTGGTGCTGCAGAGGGGTTGTTTTGTGCTTGTTGGTGCAGCACTTTGGTGTTTTGGATGTTGAGTGGTAGGCCAAGCTTTTTGTAAGATTCTGCGAAAGCTTCACATTGTCATCAGCATACTGAAGCTCTATGACGGAAGTTACGGTAACCTTACTCTTTGCTTTCAGCCTACTCAGATTAAAGAGCTTTCCATCTGTTCAATATATGAATTCTACTCCGGTGGGACACTTTGACAAAGTGTAGGATCATGGCAATGAAAATAATAGAGTTGGATGTATACAGCCATTGCGACTAGCAGCCACTGAGTCTTATCCTCCCTGAATTTGTCTAATCCCCTTTTAGCGCAATCCAAGACAACAGCCATCACTACATATTGTAGGAGACAATTACATAGTTTAACTGTCTGCTATGTAAAGAAGTACTTTTGTGTGTTCTGAATCTTCCAATATTCAGTTTCATTGGATGACCCCACATAATAGTATTAAAAGAGGAGATAAACTTATATCCATCCACTTTATCCACATCATGTATAATATTATGCACTTTTATCATGCCCCTCTTTACTAATTTCTCCCCCATCCAAATACTGTAGGCTTTCCTCATAGGGGAGTTGTTGCTCCAGGTCCTTGAGCACTTTGCTTCTCTGTACAGCTATTGGTATGTTCAAAGGGAAAGGGAGGTTTATCAAGCAGTTTGCCCCCATCATCACCCTTTCCAAGAAGCATAAACTATGGAGAAAGGGAAGATCCAGTGAAAGTAGCAATTTACTTTTCCAAACTCGGTACATACTACACAGCTGAATCTGCCCTAGACATGCACTCTTTCTAGGCTCCACTTTCAACTGCTTCCTACCAACTTTAATTTCTCTCTTGAAGATACCATCTGTCCCTTGTAAGTAAGTTGTGTATTCTATAATACCAGACAGGTCACAATGCAGTTAAGAAAAATATAGTTAAGAAAAATGCTTTGCCTTTGTCTAGAACTTTTTCATCTTCAGATATCAAAGGAAGTTTGCAAATTGGGTAAGCATTAATATCCCAAAGAACAAAGAGCCGAACCAACCTGTAAGTGGAAGCACAGTAATCTTTCAGTTAAGATTCTGATCTGCCATTTCAGAGATTACCTGGGCTAAGCAAAGAAGCCCCAATTAACCCAGAGCTGAATGGGGCTTGCACTAGCTTACAGGCTTCAGCCACATTCATTTTCAAGTTAAAGGAAAATTGGAAGATGAGTTCCTGAAGTACTTCTACCTTGCAGTAGACAAAGAGTCAACAGAGAAATAACTAAAGGGTGAATTTAAATATCTGTTAATTTTTTAAAGCAATGTTATATTTTTATTGTACAGATGATGCTTTATAACATGGTATCTTCTAGCAAATCCAGTGAGATATGCTAGACTTCAACGAAGCTAGCTCAGGTAGCTTGAAGAATGACAGGAACATAGTTGCACTACATATATTTTAAAAGTACAGAAAAAGAACTGGTATAGAATAATGGCTTGCAATTATACTGGGTTTGTCCGTGTGTCTGTCTAGATGTAGCGGTAGCTAGATTACCTGTGAATGTAGCTGCTCACGCAAAATGCCTACTTGTGAATTCACCGTAGTTTTGGAGGAGGGGACTCATGGAACTGTGGTGGAGCAGAAACAATCCATGCATGAACTCTCCCTTCCAGCATGAAACTGTTTACAAGTCTCAGTGACCATCACCATGTGAAAGGTCCTTTCCATCTTCTCTGCCATGGCTTATGTATTATCTGGCCTTGGAAACTAGTGCAGTAAAAGTAGATATGTGTTTACCGCTGCAGTCACAAAAAATGAATTATGAAGCCTTTACCAAATCCATTTTTAAAAAATTCTAATACATTAGGTATCTCTTTGAAATTGAGAAGTGGTAGGCTCATCATGCAAAGAGAAAACCCCACACACTGAGAAATAAAGGTACCCAACCCATTCTGCCTCATCCTATCGGTACATCTATACAAATTCTAAGTAGCCTAGAACAGCTTCAATTCTTGTGTCCTTGCCCGTAGTATAAATATGCCAATTTAAAGTTATTTCTTTATCAGTCTTTCATGCAACAAAACCCTTCCTCAGACACAAGGACAGGTTCCAGTTGTGTACTTGCAGCGCCGTTTTCCTACATAGGTAAAACAGCCCGTTTTCAAGGATCAAAATAAGAATAGGCAAATTCATGGAGGAAAAAAGGACTTTGAGTCATGATGGCTATGTGCCATGTCTGGTATCAGAGGCAGTATGTCTCTGAACACTATTTGCTGGGGATCGTGAGCAAGAGGCTGCTACTGTGCTCATGCCTTTTGTCTGATCCTGCAGAGATCTTCTTAGATTCAGTTAGGTAAGGAACATGGACGGAGTGCCTTTGCATAGCAGAACCACTATGTGCTGAAGTCACTAGTTAAATTTAAATTCCCTGAAATTTGTCAGGAGTTAATAATTTGCAATATATTTATATAAATCATGTATCACAGTAAACAAACATAGAGGAGCCAGGCAGGTATGAGATCTGAACATAAACATTGGAAAATATTTCCAACTGTATGTTTCTGTTAAACAACATTTACTTAATTTTTAAACACCTTTTTTGCCAAGTATTTAATACATTGGCAAAGCTACTCTTTCACCTAATGCAGAATTTTAAAAAAGATTCCTCTGTGTAGAATGTGAACACCATCAATATTCTGCACATTTCTTCTAGAGGTCAATCAAATGCTTACGGCTGCCAGGTCCCTTGGCTGTAAAGGGTTTTACACCTCTGGCTCCTGACTGTATAGTGCTAGTGATTTGGGGGTTGGTGGCATTGTTACTGTTTTCATTCATTTATGTTTGTTGTGCATTCTGTTTCATCATATAATGTTGTCATGATGAATTATCTTGGGAAATACACAACTGGAAAAGTGGTATAAGTTTAATTAACAAGTAACATTAAACTACAATATGTTTTAACATCTTGCCCAAGTTACTTGGCTTGTTATTATTATTCTACCCATGTGCATGGCAAGCAAGTGGAGGATGATTTGTTCTGGCCAAGTTTCTGTGGCTGGGTTCTTTTAGTGACTGATCAACCTCCCTGTCAAACTGAGTATTTTGAGTACTCACTGCAGAATCTGAGTGCGTAGGACAGGCTAAAAATCCAAGGGCACAATCCACCAGGGTCCTCTCCAGTACAGAGAGCACTGCTAAGGAACTTCAATGAGATCTGCATGAGATAATTCCCCGGCATATTTGTATGCACCTAGCAAACAAATATGGAGTAGAACTCAAGAGTTGTTACAAAGCTTATTTGAAATCCAAATATCTATTTTACTTTCTGGAAAGTGTGAGGAGGGACTTTATTTGTTTTGTTACATTTTTAATCCACGCTATACACAATTCATCAGAAATAAATAATGGGCCACTTTCCCCAAAGTCTCAGAGAAATAAATATGTTTTTCACTGTCCATGGAAAGAATGTGATTGGGGCCAGGTGGCAGCAGCCACAATTCAGTGGGGAGGGAATTCATGACTGGGATTCCAAAACTGCCCTGGAGAAAGTTACCACCAGACAAGCCATGCTACCAGGTTGCAGAATGATGGCAACCACAATTTGTTCATAAATTCTATGAGACACTTTGAAAGCACAAATATTATACATATCAATATTTCATTATATCAAGCAATTGGTATCCAGGGATGATAATGATGATGATTATTATTATTATTGATAATTTATATGCAGCCCATCTGCCTGGGTTGCCCCAGCCACTCTGGGCAGCTTCTAACAAAGTATAAAACCACAGTAAAACATCAAACAATAAAAACTTCCCATTACAGCTATTTGCTTTATTTTAATTTCTTTTTTTTTACTGAACTGTATAATATACTTTTTAAACAAAATGTGGGTATCTGCCTTGATATTTTGAGATCCAAATAATTCAATACCACGCCTTAGGAATACCATTTAAAGCTACCCACATGTGAATCTGTTCGAACAAGTTTGTCAATTCAAACTGTCAGGTTCTGAGTACAAGAGGACTGTTATAATTGTGTACAGTCATACCTTGGATCCTGAACTCCCTGGAACTCGAACGTTTTGGCTCCCAAACATCGCAAACACGGAAGTGATTGCTCCAGTTTGCGAACGTTCTTTTGGAACCCGAACTTCCGAGAGCGCTTCTGCGGCTTCTGATTGGCTACAGGAGCTTCCTGCAGCCAATCAGAAGCTGCAATTTGATTTTCAAACATTTTGTAAGTCAAACGGACTTCCGGAACGGATTCCATTCGACTTCCAAGGTACGACTGTACATTGAATGGGGGGGGGGGCAGCAGGATCATTTCCACTGGTGCCCAATGAACGTGTTTTAAAAACCGAAGAACGTAAGGTAAGCCTGCTGGATCAGTTCAACAGTCCACCTAGTCCAGCATCCTGTTCTCACAGTGGCTCTGCCCACCTGTGATTCCCACCAACTGGTATTCAGAGTCATAATGCCTCTGCATATGTACCTACATGTGTTCTCCACATACATTCAGAACAACATCTAGAAGACTTTAGATATGCCTATCTAAAGCATGGTTTCTAATTGCATTTATACAGAGCATATGCAGGTATAGTTTGTTTGTACATGAATAGGCTCTTTTAATAGCGATGCTGAATGGGGAGGAGAGGGGAGGGGTAGCAGGTGTGACTCCACTTCCCAAGTGCATGCATTCAGTGTACAATATTGTAACATATTCAAAATCCTAACTCCCTCTGTTCAAGACAAAGGAATGCACACCTGCAGATCTTCTGAATATCTTTTTCTTGACAAAGGGCTTATGTGGAGCTTAAAGACTCCCAGTAGGGCTACCTAGTGTTCCACAACCAAGATAAAATTATATAATTTGTTTTAATACAGTTTAAGCTGCAACACTATGCTCACTTTCTCAGCAATACAATGTGGGTCAATGGAGAGCAATGTGCATCAGGTTGTTAGTCTCATAGAATTCAACAAGTTCATTTAAATCAAAGTACTTAATCCCAACCAGGATGTAGATTGGAAGGTAAAACAATTAAAGATTGGTCTTGTCATTGTGGAATTATGCACACATTAGGCTTTTGTTCTCATTTACTCCAGAGTACTAGCCATCAGCATCTGTCCACAGCAAAACAGAGTTCTCAGTTACTTCAAGCCTCTCCTTAGAGAGTGTGCAATAAGTGTGTAGCTACCTAATTACAAATGGAGTTGTTGGTTCTACATACAGCAACAGGGCAACATGTACACAAACCCTGAAGTTTCACTCCTTCACAAAACACATTTTAGGAACACATCGGTCTGTCTCCCAGGCATTAGTTCCCTAAGACAAATATATGGTGTAGGTTAGCCAATCACAAATATAGCCAGCAACTGTTCCCACAGACATAGAAGCACTTCTAGCAGCTGCATTAGTGGGAGTTGTTACATGCCAATATGCATGGTTAACCAGTTCACACAATATGGTTATCCATGGGAGTGCCAACCTGTGCGTGCAGCCATTGTATATAATTTGTGTGCAAAGAAGCTATGTGTACCCAATCCTAAGACTATATTATGGATTTAGCTGTATTAACATGAATGCCCTCTCCCAAGTAACTATAGTTCTAGGGATTCAATTATCAATTACCGTATTTTTTGCACCATAACACTCACTTTTTTCCTCCTAGAAAGTAAGGGGAAATGTCTGTGCGTGTTATGGAGGAAATGCCTACGGGTGGCATGCCTACGGATTTTCCTCCTCTAAAAACTACGTGCGTGTTATGGTCGGGTGCGTGTTATAGAGCAAAAAAAATACGGTAATAAGTTTTTTACAGTCATAGACCAGCAGTCAGTCAGAGAATAGAATATTAAGTGGATAAAAAACAAAACTGATAATTAAAACAGATAAAAACTAAAAACAAATAAAAACATTCAGTAAAACAGACAATTAAAACAATGTACAACAATGAATTTAGACACACTGTGCAACAGGGAGTTGACTCAGAGTCACCCATGGAACCGGGTTTGGGGATTTTCATGCCAGACTATTCTGAGTTGGGCGATGGTCTGCGTCTACAGATTTGCACACAGAATCTGGCGACCATCCAGGTCTTCTTCTGGTCTTTGCCTAACAGCAAAAGGTCAAGTTTTTGCTTTTGCGGGAGGTCGGCGAGCCTCACCAGTAGGGGATCAATGAACTTACTGCGTGCCTCTTCGTAAAAGGGACATTTAAAGACTAAGTGTTCTGGGCTTCCTATCTCTCCCAATGGACAGGTGCAAAGTCTCTGGGCATAGGGGACTTTTCTAAAGGCTCCATCCAGGACCGGCGAGGGAAGAGCCGCGCTTCTGGCAAGTGTAAAGGCCCTTCTTGCATTTCTAGATACGAGAAAGGAGAGATATGCTGCCGGTGCGGCTATGTATCTCTTGATTTCTCCAATTCTATAGTCGGGGCACCTTGCGCAGTCCTGTTGTCTCTCAGTATCTAATATTCTTTGCCTGACCGTGGCTTTTGCCTGGTCCAAGCCCAGACTTAGAAGGGCTTGAGGGGCAAAACCCAGTTTCTGGAGGGTGTTCAGAACTGCAGTCTGCCAGCCTGACTAGAATTGGTAGCAGAGGATCAGTGGGGCTATCCCTCGGGGGAGCAGATTCAATGTCAGCCATTTGTATATTGATGTTAAGCAAATGCAAGCCTCCACTCTCATCATCCCAGTTTCCAATCTCACCCATGCGTTTGAGACACATCTGGGGACTTGGAGGAGAGCTCTAAGAAGTCTAGATTGAACTCTCTCAAGGGGGGAGAAAGCAGAGGAAGGCAGACCCAAAAAGGAACCATACAGGAGTTGTGCCAAAGTTTTGGCCTTGTATAATTTTAGAGCTGCGGGGACAAAGAAGCCCACTTGTGCTCTGAAGAATTTAAGAATACAATTTGCGGTTTTTTCAGCTGAACTCCTGATGGAGTTTATGTGTAGTTCTAGGGATCTTTAAGCACAACACTCTGTCCAAAGTACACTTGCTAGGATTCTCCGGGAGATAGATACCAGGTTTAAAACTGGTTTAAAACTGTAGTAGGTATACCCAGTGTCAGCACCTCTGAACTAACAATAGTGGGAAGAACATTCTGAAGATCTTGAAATATTTTGAAGACAGTAAACTGAACAAGTACCCTTTACCCTTCTGTCCCTAATTGAGCATAAATATCTACAACTGCAGCCACAAATGCTATCTAAACTGAGCACCTTTAAGTAGAACATGTATTAGGCCTTAATACTACAAAACAACTTCTAGCAATGTCTCTGCCAAATATTTCTGGAAGAAGCAGAAAACACCATGAGAAACACCCTCTTGCTTGGGTAAGAATTCTTTATTACAAACTGTATCCTTTTTATATCCACTGTGAAAATCCTACAGATGTGTTTCCATAACAGTTGCCTACTATGTTAAGAATAATGAGTTACTCAAAAGTACTTCTGGGTTCCCCCTCCTACCCACCCATTTTCTGCTTATTATAACTTTGTAACAAGCCAGAACATGTGAAAAACTTGCTTCAAAAGGCTACATTATGTGCAGGTATAATAAAGAGAAATGCATCCAAATTAATACAAGATTTGCCTACTGAATGCCGTAAATACAACCTATTGTATGTTTTCATTCTTTACAACAATTAAAATTAAGAAAGGCAAGAGAAACATCAAGGAGAAATGTCGGGTTCCCAGCTGCAGTCCCTCTTCCTCTCTCCCTTTCTACCTGCTCCTTTGCCATTTCCTTGGCAGTGGCAAGGAATTATCAGCATTACCAATAAGGCATCACCTGTGGCCTCAGGTTTTTAGGAGTCTAAAGATCTCTGGAGGGAAAGAAAGGCTCTGTGCAAAAATGCACCCAGTCTGTTCCAGAAACAATTCATCAGGCAGGTAAGGAAGAGTTGTGGCAATTTCCTAGCAGGTGGGCAGCTGCTGCTTACGGGGAGGGATACAGGTAGGGGGCCTGTTGGTGCAGTGCAAAAGCATTGGTGGAGTCAGTCTGGCACTCCTGCCAGTGTGTCTGCACTGTGCTGACCTTTCGTGCCCCGCTTCCTCCCATTAAGCAGTAGTAATCTACCTGCCAGGAAACTAGCATACCAGCTCCATCCCACCTGACCAGAGGCTTCTGGCCTCCTCTCTCTTGTTTTTCAACTCCATTTGGTACTGGTGCCTGTTTTTGAGACAAAACTATTTGCATGCCACTGAGCTAAAACAATATTCTGAGGAAACTGATCTGTACATCCCGTGTAAGTCAGATCACACAGTGGTTTTGAGACTGCACTACTTCAGACTGTAGATGAGGGACTGCTTGTCTGAATACCCCCTATGTAAACAAACAAAAAACAAAACAAAACCCCAATCTTCCTGTATATGGAATATAAGCAAATCAGGAGGAAGTCTGGGGTATTTTTGCATGGCCAGCAAAATCTTGATTTAGTGGACCATTTAAACATGCAGTACCTCACTTGACACAGAACAGTATCAGAAACTTGGTAATGTGCAGAACAGCTCAGAGCCAATTCTCACATGTATGTTCATCACCCTACCTGCAGAACCAAGAAATGACTTGCACCCATGAACAAACCATCATTGTCTATTTACCAGACAGGAGTTTCAGACCATCCAGTGTCAACATATCCCAGTGGTGTCACGTTCACACATTCAGCTGCTAGTCATCAACTGCTGGTTAATCAAATGATGAGAACGCAATAGGTATGCATGGAGGCGTGAACAAGGTAATATACAGGTGATGGCACTGCACCAGCAAGGAAGTTGTTATATTGCATCTTACTGGGCAGCAGAGGGTTCATAGGATGAGGTCTGGACAGATTATACTCTTTGTTTTATTCCTATGTAAGCGTGCACACAAGCGAGTTCTTTTGAAAATGAAGTAAACAGCTCAGGATCAAGGCCAACCCAGTAAGGTCAGCCTGGGCAATCTTTCAGTACACAGTTTTGCCTTTGGGCATCTCCACAGTACTGATTCCTCTAGCCCTAGACTTTTTTTGAGGTGTCATTGTCCTGACTGCCAAATTCTACCGTGGTTTGGGGATGGAGACAAATGTCTGGTAGGGACTAGGCTGAAACCACCAAACTAATTTTCACTTCCACAGCTTGTGCCCAAGAGTTATAAAGGCCAGTGCCTCATTAACACACCATGTCACCAGCCCTGTAAAAGGTCTCATTGTTAGGCATCAAGGAAACAGCGCCCAATAATGTGTTCTTTCCATCCCTCCCTTCTTGCTTTTTCAGTACATCACTCTTTCCCAGACATGCCAACCCTTCTTAATCATTTTTGTCTGGAGGTATATTTCTTTCTTTCTTTTTAATAGTTTAAGGAGAAGCATGCCTAGTGAGATGTCACTATAGCCAACACTTTATCCTAGGAGGCAGCTGGACCTATTCAATGAACAATAATAATTTCAGCACGCATCTACTTTTCTGCTCAGATGTCTTCTTCAATTGATTGATCAGGCACAAACTGTGAATTGAGGGATGTCTGAGAAATTCGTTCTTTGCAAATTGTTATATGAAATGACTCGACCCACGCTTCCCAGTTAATGCATAGATCAGAAATTAGCTACCCTAAAGATTTCATACATCTCCAAATGTTATCAGCAGTTATAAACTAATAAAAATACACATTTAAATACTCGTTTTGAGAGGAAAATATACAGTACATACATATTTAAATATTGAGTTTGGGATAAGATAAATTCACTGCGCAATTCTGTATTTCTCAACTCAAAAGTAAGTTCAGCTGAGTTCACTGGGGAGAGTCTCAAGAGAAGAATGAGAAACCTTCCTGCCCGGCCTGCGATTCCTCACCCCTGGAGTTATGACTTCTTTAAGAAAGATGAGTTTTGAGGACAAAGTGTTGGTACTACAGGGAAATTCTGGGAACCAGGCATAAGCCCCTGCAAAGAACAGTGGGTGGGGTCATTAGACTACAGTCCTATACATACTTACCAGAAACTGGAAGTAAGTCCCACTGAAATAACTGGGACATACTTCTGAGTAGACATGTCTCACTGAACGCAGCAGACCTTTAGGTAACTGAGGGGGGTAGAGTTGGAAGAATGAAGAAAATGGGGCAAGATATGCACTGAAGGGCTTTTGATATTCACAGATGAGTTATGGCTGGCACAACCATCTATAAGGCAGCTAGGCAAAGCCTCCATACATGGAAGACACATCAATTGATATCAATAAACATTACATCCTATTTAAGATTGACAGTGGCAAGCAAGTTTTACTGTATCTTAAGTGAGAGCTTAATTTGCAGCTTGTTTCAAAAAGCCATGGCTTAGTGAAGTGATGAAATGTTGTCTCAAAGGGCAGGAGCAAAACCATGGTTGCTAATGAGGGAATAATTAGTCCCAGAAGCATTATTAATGCACAAGAAAAATTAAATTCTATGGCAGCTTTTGATTATGTACTGTAATCAAAATACAGTGGTACCCCGCAAGACGAACGCCTTGCGAGACGAAAAACGAAAGGTTTTTTTGTTTTCGAGTTGCCTCGCAAGACAAATTTCCCTATGGGCTTGCTTCGCAAAACGAAGCTTGCCCCGGGGACAGCGGGTCTTCTCTTTTGAAGCAAGGGGCGGCGGGGAGAAGCGATCTTCTCCCCGCAGCCCCAGGTCCGGGGACAGTGGGAAGCACAGCGCTTCTTCCCCGCTGTCCCCGGACCTCTTTTGAAGCAAGGGGCTGCGGGGAGATCGCTTCTCCCCACCGCCCCTTGCTTCAAAAGAGGTCCGGGGGCAGCGGGAAGCGCAGCGCTTCTTCCCCGCTGTCCCCGGACCTCTTTTGAAGCAAGGGGCTGCGGGGAGATCGCTTCTCCCCACCGCCCCTTGCTTCAAAAGAGGTCCGGGGGCAGCGGGAAGCGCAGCGCTTCTTCCCCGCTGCCCCCGGACCTCTTTTGAAGCAAGGGGCTGCGGGGAGATCGCTTCTCCCAGTGCTCCGAAGCCGGGCGGGGGGGAGGGAACACCTTCTGAAGGCAGGCGGGGGGCGAAAGTCTTTGCTCCCCCCTGCCTGCCTGTCCCGGAGGGCTTTTGAAGGCAGGCGGGGGGAGCAAAGACTTTCGCCCCCCGCCCGCCTTCAGAAGAGGTCCAGGACCTCTTCTGAAGGCTGGCAGGGGGCAAAAGTCTTTGTCCCCCCTGCCTGCCTTCCCAGGGGCTTTTAAATCGCCCCGGACAGCGGAGAAGTCCTCCGCTGTCCCGGGGCGATTTTAAAATGCCGCCCGCCAGCATTTTAAGATCGCCCGGACAGCGGAGAAGTCCTCCGCTGTCCCGGGGTTTTTTAAAATGCTGGGGGTGGGAAGAAAAGCCCTTGTCCCCCCCCCCCCAGCCTTCAGAAGAGGTCCGGGGACAGACTGTTCCCGGACCTGGTCTGAAGGCGGTTTCCCTAGGAACGCATTAATTGATTTTCAATGCATTCCTATGGGAAACCGTGCATCACAAGACGAAAAAACCGCAAGACGAAGAGACTTGCGGAACGAATTAATTTCGTCTTGCGAGGCACCACTGTACAACTTTTTCATAGAATCACTAGCATTGCTTGGAAGAATGTGAAAAGAATAAAATTTATTTTGCATTGTTAACTGATAAAATAATTTATTTTTCTTATGGAAGCACTGAACTACAGAAAGGATAATACTTAATTTGTAAAATAGAGTCAAATAAGGAAACTTCCAATGATGAATGTGTCATTCTGAATATCCTGAAGAAGCAACTCTTTACCATGTCCTTTAAAACTTGGCAGATTTTTAGGAAACACCCTGTTATCCCAATTGTAATTGTTTTAACTGATTTTAATGTTGCATATTTATACTGCCTGGGCGGACCAAAAATCCAATAAATTAATAACTCAAAGTCTCTAACAAGGCTACAGCAGAAATAATGATACCCTCCCAACTTTGTAACCTTGCCGTCAAATACAGAATTACTTTTTTTGCAATTGTGATAATTTTCTGAAACGTATTAAAATCACTTCTACATTATAAACCATTTTAATCACAAATGTGCAGTATGTCCACCCTCTGCATCTTTTGTTGACTTTTTTAAAAAATAGCGCTTCCTAATTTCCCATAATTAATTTCTTTAATCTCAAACTCTTCCTCCTCCAGTTCACTAAGTTCATTTCATTGGGAAATAAAATCAGGCAGCTTCTCTCTGATAACTCTGATTGTTAATCATATGTATGGGGATAAAATAAAATAAACTGCCTTTTAATCTTGCTTTTTAAAAGTAAATTTTGAAGTGAGATTTCTGATGCAGTGCTTTGACAACTGGGCTATCCAACAAAAAGGTAGGAAAGAGTGTGAATTTGTTCTCTCTCTCTCTCTGTGTGTGTGTGTGTGTGTGTGTGTGTGTGTTTATCTTCCCACAATTTTTATTTCAAATTTTGAAGTGAAGCATTACAAAATATCTCTGCTCTTGTTGAAACGTTCAAACTGATCTTAATTTGCTGGGGTTCCCCTCCTGCCCAAGAGAAAGTACATTTGTTAACTTAATCTGCTTTCTAAAAGTTTTTTTTTTTAAAGCAGGGTTTAGTGTAGACTTAAAATAAAATAAAAACTCCACTTAAACTGTTCTATCATTTAGTTCATTTGTGTCACTTTCTGTAATTTCCCCCAATATCTTATTACCAGTAAGTACTTTCCCAACTCCTACTGCCAGGCAAAAATGAAAGCACTATTAGTTAAGAAATGATTGAGGTGGCTTGCTCTAATCAAATTAAACCAGCCAAATGTTCCTTTCAAAGGTAACTGTCTACTCAGCAGCTGTATGCAAACTACCAGATCAAATGTGGGGGGGGGGGAATAAAGATGCAAAATCCTCCCCCCTCTTTCCAGAACTCCCATTTACACTATAAGTCTAGCTTGAAAGATTGAGAGAAACAAAACCCATGCGCAGGGAAATGCATTCACACAACACTTGGAGAAGAAATGTGCTAGTCTGGGAAACATTAAAGCTGACACAGCCAGTATATATCATGATAATTCTGAGAGGGGAATTCCTCAGAAATATTAAACAGCAACAGATACTTTGAGTCATTACCCAAGTTTCATCTGTAGAGTTTCATCTACATATGTTAAAACTACCCAACACTTCATGGCAAGAAAATATATATATATCCGATTTTAAAGCAAGTCTTTTCATTCTGCTGAGGTTAGATTAACAAGATTCAAATAAAGTGATAATGACTCATTTTATATCTTCAATAAACAAACATGGGGAATGCCTACAACAACATGGGCACACCAAAATCTGTTTTCTTTTCCTATTGTTCTCTTTTCAGCAGCCCCACCTTCTCTAGGAATTATCAAATTGTATTATAAAGCTAAAAATGACTATTTAAAACTGTGTGACTTTCTGATCATAACCTACATGCACACTTGGTTATATTAGTCAGGTTCCTTCCCAAATTAGTTGACTCAGTTTTTCAGTGGAAACTCCAGGATCAACAAAAGAGTTTACAAGAATTAAAGGTCTACGTGTGCCCTTTAACTTTTATTAGAAATGACTTCTGCTGTGGTAACTTCACTGACAATGATAAGTGAACATTTATTTACTAAAATTTATATACCACTTCATTGTAAGAAAAATAATCCACTGTCCACTCAGAGTAGCCCTTTGGGGTCCCAGAGGCCTCACATGTCTCTTCCCCATCACCTGCTACCTAATTACTGCATCTGAATAAACCAGGTATTGATCCTGGTAACTTCTGCGTGCAAAGCTTTTGCTCTGCCACTGAGATTAGGTCCCTTCCGGTTTAGGCCTGATCCCCTAAAATCCAACTCCCAGCCATACTATCATGCAGAGGGCTCATGATAAATCCTGTCCCTGGAAATTGTCAGAAATTATACTTTCCGTGGCATGATAAAAATGGGATTTTGTGCTCTTCTGTTACTTGGCACAGATCTGACAGTCCAACATAAGATGGTGTATGATAATTTGGGAAATATATATTTCTCTCTTCTAAAACCAGAAAAATATTTGTGTGTTGCCACGTACACTAATATAGTTTACTGTGAATCCCTAGCTCTTGGTCACTTGTTTCCATCCTACTGTTCTACCATGGAACAGACTCCCATGAGAGGTGGTGGACTCTCTTTGCTTTGAGGTTTATAAACAGAGGCTGGGTGGCCATCTTTCATATATGGTCTAGCTGAAATTCTTGCATTTCGGGGAGTTGGACGAGATGACCTTTGGATGCCTTCCAACTCTACAATTCTATTATACTATGCTCGTGCTCAGAGAAAATAAACCATGACCCTTGGCTTAGCATTATGTCTGAACCAGGCTTCTGGTTGCTTTTACTCCCAAAGAACCAGGATCTGTAGCCAAGGTTTGCTCTTGCCTTAATCATGTTTTGTTGGAGCAAAACAAACCACAATCTCTGGTTCAGTTGTAATGCTAAGCAAGGGATTGTATTTTGTTTCCTCTGCACACTAGCAAAGATGAGACAAAAGAGCCTTGAAAGGTGTGTTAACAGCAAATAACAATTAGGTATGGTTCACCCTGACATGCAAACTGGACCAATGAAGACATTGGCACCAATTCACTTGTAAACGCTGTATAGCAGAAATGATCTTAATATCAATGTAGTTATTTATATTTATTTGTATGCAGCTAATATGTCAGTCTACCACTTTTATGAAAAAACTTATTGTAAGTCAGGAACTATGGCAGTTAATTTAGAAGCATTTTGAGTTTTGGCCATATGAATATTTCCTTTTAAAACCTTTTTCTCAGGGGAAAACTTAAAACCACACCACACCATTCTCCATGGAAACTGACAAAACATTTTTTCCTATAAATAGCAAGTGCTTTTCAGCTCAAATGTATAGCACTTCAAAATGTTACCAATGCTTATTTCATTACAACATTATTGCTATTATAATATGGAACATATTTATTGAATAATTTATCTAAGCAAAGGAATGTCTTCTTTCGGTTCAGGAAAACGCTATATATTAATTACATATGACTCTTGTGCCTTTCTAAGCCCATATGTATAATATTTTAAAACCACTTGTTCATCATTGCATCAAAATGTGTAGAGTTTACGTAGAGAACACAAAGTAAAGCACACATATGTTTTGCTGACAAATGGAGTTCTAAAAAATGCACCAAGAGTAATGATCCTTCTTAATTCTAAGAAAGCTTGCTAGCCATTTGGGAGGCACTACAGTCCTATAGTGATACAGACAGATGTTCCTGCACACAGCAGTGTCAAATTTCTTTTACTGTAAATGACCATCCTAAATACCCTTAAACCCCAAAAGATAAAAGGCTCTGATTTGCTACTCTTTCTTGGGCTATGTCAAGGAATTTACTGTCCTCGACTGCCTGTATATATTATGGGAATGTAAAACAGGCAAAAGGTAAAGGTAAAGGACCCCTGGATGGTTAAGTCCAGTCAAAAGCAACTATGGGGTACAGCGCTCATCTTGCTTTCAGGCCGAGGAAGCTGGTGTTTGTCCACAGACAACTTTCCTGGTCTTTCCTGGTGCCAACGGGACACAGTGACGGAAGCCTGAGAGCACAGAAATGCCGTTTACCTTCCTGCCACAGCGGTACCTATTTATCTACTTGCACTGGCATGCTTTCAAACTGCTAAGTTGGCAGAAACTGGGACAGAACAACGGGAGCTCACTCCATCGTGTGGATTCAAACGTGCAAGAGGCTCATTGCCTTGTTGCAACTTATTTAGGGAGTATAGGGTTAACTAGCTATGTATTCAGGCATCTGCTATTGCATGTGTGCAGGACACAACAACTATCCTTGAGGTAGGGAAAAAGTTTCTTTGCGCAAGCATAAATCCTTGCACTAATGGAACATTTTACCTACTGCTACATTAGATACAACCCAATAGAATTATCATTATAATATAAATGCCCATGCTCACTGCTGTGCATTTAACATGTGGAAGAAATGTTGACTGTATGAAAGCAGTTGTCTTCAAAAGGCACAAGATCACATGAAAGAACTGCTTTGGATCCAAGATGACAGTGAAACCTTGATATGGGGTCTTATGAACAACACTGAATTGGCATAAAAATCAGTCCACGTGTGCTACAACAGCAACCATAAGGAATTCAAAGTTCAACAGCTGTTCAGGCAGGGGTAGGAAAACCTACCACAGTAACAATTAACTTCAAAAAAGAGAACACCACAAAATGCAGACATTAGTTAGAAGATAATTAAAGGGGCAGACAAAAAACAGCCATGCCACTTAAGATGCTCACAACAAATGTCTTTCTCCTAATGTTAAAAGACAAAAGGCAATCCCAGAAGGAGCCATCATAGCTAAATTTTAAGAGGTCAATAATGTTATTCTGTTTGTTTGTTTGTTTGTTTGTTTACACTGTTCAACTAACTAGACTTCCACAGCAGCTATATATGCCGTTCAAGGTATTCTGATCAAGGCTCCAGGCAGAAAGAAGAAATACTGTCAGATTCTTCCCCATACAGCAAGGGTGCTAACTACCATCTAAAAAGGGATGTCAAATATTGGTTAGGAATATAAATGATGAGCTTGGAAGTCCCTAGTGCAAATGTCAGCTCAGCTGCTGTCTCTTAGACTTAGCCTCAGACGGTCTACAGTAAGGGAATAATTATGGTGACCATACAGAGTTGTTGCGATAATTATATGTGAACTGCTTTGAGCACTTAGGAAAATCTCTCTCTAGCTCTCCATAAATATATAAATAATACACCCAAACACACATATTTGGGAGGCAGAGAAAACACTTATCTTCATATCTTCATGTCTCCTGTGCTCTTCCAATTATGCTTTATGTAATTTTCTTTCTGTTTATTGTTTGGCACCTGATTCTTCACAGAACATCCTCTAAGGAGCAAATGAGAGTCTTCAAGAATCCCTGCCAATCTACATCACAAAGGTCATCACTTTTGAGTGCGCCTCCTGAACAGTCCCTTTTTTGGGTAATTTTTTGGGTGTGTGTTATCGTTTCATGTATTTAAGACAGAAACGAATGGTACCTATTGAGTCCTGAGGGGTTTGGCACATTAACCTATCAGGCACCAGCAACACTCAACCTCAAAGCAAAACTTTAACCAGTATGTATGCCAAGACCTGCCCACCTATTTCAGAAGTCTGGTGTGGCTTGACAGGAACAGTGAGAGAAGTTGTGTCATCATTCAGACAAAGCCATACCGCAAGGCAGCTTTGTCAACCTGGCACCCTCCAGATGGTTTAGACTGAAACTCCTTTCAGCTTCAGGTTGTGAAAGCTTCTGTATGGTCATCACACCACGTGTAAAGTGGTTGGTGATGATACTGAGAGGCCATCATTGGATGGGGAGGTCCAACCATGTTGCTGGCACACCTGACAGGAAACAATATGGTTCGCAAGAGCTCTGTAAAACCATTTTCTTCAGCTCCTGTGGCTATTATTATTATTTTGGAAAGTTGCACAAAGAATAGGAGCAATACTTTTTGGCCTCCCTAGAGGTTGTATTCCCATGTTTTAGGAGACATGGTAATACAATATCTCATGTAGTCTTGATTCATGATTTTGGAGCTGAAGCTAATTTCTGAAATTGGTGCCTTGGGAGTTAACAAACAAAAAAGGAAAAAGATAGGTTGTTTTCCCAAAAAAGAAATTGTGCACCAAGTGTTTTTGTGAGCTTAGAAATCACTGCTTCCATCACACATAACTAATTTTACTAGAAATAGCTACATATACCAGCATTTTGGGCTGCTTCCTAAGCAACAAGCACAGAGCTCAGATTACTGCATTCTAGTATGGCTTTTTTGTGTACCCAAAGCTTAGAGAATAACTCCTTAAAACATTTAACACGATATTTCTAGGAGAAAACAAAGTTCCAAGAGTCAAGTGGAGGGGAAACTGCAAACATAGGTATTATCTGCCTATAGAACTTGAAGACACTGAACGCTTTAAACTTTCAGTGACTACCTTTAATTGAAATGCAAATTACGATTTTTGCTATGACCTATGGTCCAAACAAATAAATTCTCCATTGAAAATGTAGCAATTTAGCTTAAAATATCCCAGTTCTGACTCATATTCTATAAATGCAGATTCTAGTATATGCAAGCTAATGGAGCTGAATGCAACAAGTATAATCAGAAGAATTCTTACAGATGCATTACAGCAGGAAATACTCCTAATTTTACACACAGGAATTTCCTGAATCCAATATGTCATTTATTCCTGGCAAAGTCTCTCCTTTGTCTACGTATACTTCATGTTTTCCGCAAGCAGAGCAGCAGTAACTTACATAACTAGTGGACATATTTGTGCCAGATTTATCTACTGTGCACAATAAAGGCTAATTAAGCATTTCATCTTCTCATTTGAACTCTGGGCTGGATACACTAAGTTTATCTTACTAAATACATTTGAAATGTCAAGATTCTTAAAAAACAAAACACAGTAAGATGTGCTTATGTCCATGGTATGCCAAACAGACATTTAGACAAAAGACTGATTGGTTTTCTATGTAGGGGAAAGGTGAAACACAGAACATTTACACCCGGACAATTCTTTCCAAGGGAGCTCATAGTGCTCTAAACTGCAGATTCTGTTGCGAATGTTTCTAGGGTCAGATTGATTACGTAAGGCTGCTTATGTTCTGCACGTACCTAGACGATAGTGTTTGGCATTTAGGAAAGCTATATGAAAGAGCATTTCTTCAAGATCCTGCGCAGAGAGCTCTATTAGTCCTGCTACCTGAGGTTCTTCCAGGAATTAAAACGTGGGTGTTCGTTCTGTGCCTTATCTTGGTGAAGTGATCTTGTTGATGTAGTTAACATCTGTAGTCCAAAGCTCCATGATGTGCAAAGGGACCTGGGGATGCAGCACTTTCACCCTAGCAGGGCCATCAGATTGAGGATTATGGCAAGGACATGGAGACTCAGGCCTCATTTGATTATTTGAAAGGGCAATCTGGTATTTAAGTTAATGGCTAAAATCTAAAAGATATATAACAAAATAAGAGGATTATAAAGTTATCTAAAATAAGAGAACACCCAAAACTTAGTTGGATACTATGCTATATGAACCAAACAGGGTTGCCCAAAATTGGGTCTCCAGCAGTTTTTTTTACTACAACTCCCATCATGCCTAGCTAGCAGGGCCAGGAATGATGGGACCTGTAGTACAAAATAACAGCTGGAGACCCAAGTTTGGGAAACCCTGATCTAAAGATATGGAAGATAGAGGGTAATAGAGAATGACACAAGTTGTTGCAATATGTTTTCTCTTCTTTATTTTATTGTTAGTGAAGATTAATGATACAACCCTGAGATACCTCCTCACAAATAGGCCTCATAATCAATTAGTTTTAAGATGATGGGCCTTCTAAACTTTGTTTTAGAAGAAATAAACATTCAGCCTTCTAAACTGTTACAATATTAATTTGATTGAGTGTTGGTCATTTATTTTGTATTTTATGATTTTATTTTATTTTTTAAGATGTTTCAATTATTTTTTTGTATGCCACTATAATATTTTTGGTCATTCAAAGGTATTACTATAAATAAATTGTATGCAGTCACTGTACAAGGCCTTTAAATATGTCAATTTTACAGTTTCTGGGTAGTTTAAGAATAAATGGTATTACAAATAACCAACAGAGTTTGTTAGGAGGAAGTCATATGAGACCAACGCAGTTTCTTTATTTAAATAAAGAAGTGGTTTAGTAGAAAAAGATCCTAATTGTATTTGGATTTCAGCAAGACTTTTAACTTCCTACAAAAGCTTGATATATATGAGTATGAGGTAGATGAACAGTTAGTTGAAAACTGCACTCAGAAAGTAATAATTAACAGGTTTTAACTAGATTGTACTCTACTGAAATAAATGGAGTTTGATCATCAGCAGCAGTACTGGGTGGGATGAAATTATCTTTTGCACAAAATAATCCCATCCACCATCTTAAACAAACTACAGTTTACCCAGTCTTCCTAATGACAAGACAGATCTTTCACTGCATCTAAAAAAGGCAGAAAATAAGGGTTTTCAAACCTACTTGACTTTGCACATATAAAATTACTTTGTAAACACAAATGTTACTGTTTATCTTAATGGTTTCCAAAATAACACACTCAATGTGAAGATTTATAATGGATTAATTATATACTTGAGAGTTGCTTAGAAGATGTCACAAAAACTCCCAAGCCTGATTCTTTCCAAATTCTATCATGATTCTTGGTATGTACGGGCACGATTTTCTATGATTAATCACCATTCAGACTTGAACCTCACATTATCACATATCTAACATGTTACTCATCTGAAGAAATGTATGATTAAAAGTACTGAGACTACACCCATGAAAGTGGTCAACGAGTCCTGTTCCCCAGCTATCACAATTACCAGCAAGAACACAATGAAAATAATGTAGATTTGAACACACAAGACTGTCTGCTTGCTGACAGGCAGCCTTGCACTGTTTTGAACAAAACTAAACTAAAGTTGTCATGTATCAGAGCAGCAATAATGAAAATGAGTCAGTTCTATTTTCTGACTTCTCCCACAATCAACAAACTTCAGAGTGATGAAGAACAAGAATTGCTGACAGAAATGGGACTACCACTGTGGACTAACAAGTAATGGCTCCTTTGGGAAGAAGGACGGAGTATGAATTTATTTAAAAAAATTAAAAAGTAATGTACTTCCAGGCCACATACAGCTGAGTTCTATACCATCTGTCAATCAATTGAGGTTCTGTTTCACTAGATGGCTTGTGTCCAACATACTTGCCAGACCACCACCTATCCCATGACCGACCATGATTTTAAGGTATGCTTTAGACTGAACCTTAGGCACACTGAGACATGAAGGGCAAGTCTGAGCATCTTTTGGAAATGTTTTTCTAAAATCAGGCAGAGATTTTGGTGGCCTGAATTAAGGTTGCAGCTGAGCAAGATTTCAACCTTTAATATTTTTATTTACATGTTCATTTTGAATTTTACATATTACTTTCAACATTTTAAGCATTAGAAACCAATAACAAATTCTGAGCTTTCTAAAACTGCAGAATTTTCCTGC
Source organism: Podarcis liolepis (assembly GCF_965112155.1). Taxonomy (NCBI): domain Eukaryota; kingdom Metazoa; phylum Chordata; class Lepidosauria; order Squamata; family Lacertidae; genus Podarcis; species Podarcis liolepis. The sequence goes on from NC_139563.1 coordinate 27,495,526, forward strand.
CTAGTATAAAAGACTCTTATTGCCACATAGGCAGTGTTTAGTAGCGCTAAAATAGCACCAGCTTTTACTAGGCACAACTAATACCCAGGACAAAAGAGCTTCTCTCTTTCTATTCTTCCTTTTTTTGTGCTGAAAAAGACCACAGCTTACATGTGGCTCCATGCCCATCCACTCAAATACTTAAGTCACACACCTATGCCTCTGGAGATGGATGTTTGAATGCGTGGGAGGCAGAGCTCAAGAAAAGGTGGGTTAGGCAGGTTGGCAAAACATACACTTGAGCAAACTTCAAATTCATTTCAGACAACTATTCTAGTGCTCAATCAAGCCACATACCCAAAACATGATGCTCAGAACACCCAAAGTGTATAACTGGGATACAGTTGGCCATATGCCTTGCCACCCCCACCCCCCGCACCTTCCTCACCTGACCACGTTGGGATGCTCAAATGTTTCCAGATGCTTCAATACAGCCACCTCACGTATGGTGGAAAGTGGCATCCCCTCTTCGCTTGTCTGCACCCGCACCCTCTTCAGTGCTACAAAACGTCCACCATTCTTCAGGTCCCGGGCCTTGAACACCTTCCCATAGGCTCCTTCACCAATCTCAGCTACACATTCATATTGTTGATCAGCTAGGGTCATGCTGTCCTTCTCCATGGTGACACCGCTTTCTTTCTTCCCCAGTTTCTTTCTGTGGTGTTTCAGGTGCTGTGGCTGTTGCCCTTGTTCCCTATGTGCAAATCAGTCCTTAGTTGTTATTGGAACAGGGTGTCCAGATATTTTGACAGATGGACCAGCCTGCAGGATGGTTCTTGCACCCTTCCAGAACAGTAGTAATGCCCACGTGAGCCTTCTTGCTTAGCCAGTGGCAATTATATGGTAGTCTTTGGAATCATTATCTTTGTAAAGCTAATGAGATCTAAGGGACAAAAAAATAACCACCAAAGAGAACATAATTAGTATTAGGAGTATCTCTCCACCGGCTTCCATAATAGAATATTGCCATTAAACACTTTGTCTGCACATTTAGTTGGCATATGTAATACAACTGGCTTGCACACATTTAAGTGAAATGAGCCCTTTCAACAGTGCAATTACAAGAGGCGATGGGATGCAGATCAAGGGGACAGAATATTTGTGCTCTGTGAACTGAATTAAGTTAAATGTTACACTTGGACTTTATTATAAAAATTAAGAAATGTGCATTCTGCAGTTCATTCAGAATAATTTAGTCTGGTTCCAGAAATAAACAACCATCATTAAAAACATGGCAGGTAAAGCAGCAGCAGATTAAAACACAAGCACAGCAAAATGGCAGAAAACTCACAAATCAAAGGCACATTGAAACAAACAAGTATTCCATAGATAGCAAAAAAAAAATAATGAAAAGAGAGATAGCCTGACAGATCTTCATAGGAATTTATTCCACAGTCTTGGTGCACCAATTAAAACACCCTGTCAGGAGTGCCTGCTTGTCTGATCTCAAGCAAGAAACTGGCATGTTATTTAAAACAACTGGTAGTGTTAGGCAGGTTTGGGGAGGTATGTGTGTCTCATTAGGTCTTCATCTGATAATAGAAGACATAAAGAATCCTAGACATATTTCTGTGCTTCAGCAGATGCAACTGCCTGCTAACAAATTGTTCTCTTGCAAGTAAGTTTTAAAAAAAGTTTTTCCATGTTGTACAATGCTATGCTAGGGAGAAATTCCCGTCCTTGCCCTAAACCTGTGGGTTGGCTGAATGGCACAGAAAGTATTGCATGGCTAGGAGGCAACTAAACATGCTTGTCTGGATAAGCGGTAGTTCCTGGTTCCATAAAGATAAACCATGGTTAGCTGAAAATGGAAGAAAATGTTTCTAACCTCCTCCACGCAGCTAAATCTAGATGGGGAGCGATGATGTACAAGTTCAAGGCTAACTGGGGTTTGCTGTTATAACTGAATTCACAGACAACCAACAAAGCACAGTTAGGGTCACTGATCTGCCTCAGGGGGACTGTCCAGCAATGACCAGAACACCAAGTCAGGGGCTACAGTGCTACCAGCTAAGGAGCCATACAAAGTTCCTAAGCCAGATGTTGGTGATCAGATCATTAAACCTGGTAAACAGGTGCCCATTGAAAGAGCTCCCCAAAGCATCTGGTCTGAGGAACCAAGTGCCCCCCACAGTATCACACAAGACCAATGGTGCAATATATTTTTGCTGGTTCAAAAACATTCTTATATTAAGAAACATGCCAAGTGGGAGGCCATGGAAAGCTGGAGAAGTGTCTGTCTTTATGCTAGAGTTGGCCCTTTAAGAGACTCTGTTTTCCACAAGGCGACAATGACCTTTTATCCACACTCTCCGTGTCCAAGCAGATTTTTTCAAGGAACGCTCTGGGGTGAAAAAAAAGAGTACTTTAGACACAGAGCTTTAAAGCGTGGGCCTGTGCCTGGAAAGCGTGGGGCAAAATTTTAAGTGTTGATAAGCCCTGAGCTAAGATGGAGTGGACTGCTGCTTCCAACCCTTGTTGGAGCGAGTTGATCACTAGGAGCTATCCGTGGTGCTGCAACAACCAACCTGTGTTGCTGTCTTTCCCAATGGACACCTCCCAAGTTTTGACCAGATAGAAAATTAAACAGACAAGTACCACTAAACCATGGTTTGCCTATTATATGCCTGGAAGTTGAAACCAAAATGTGGGTTTCCTGCTCCATCTAAGCCAAGTCACAAACACAAATCAGCAATAAATATACAAAAATATATTTAATACACCAGGAAAAACAACAGCACAAGCTGTACCCCTAAAACCCCAAAGGTTTGATGAAATAAAAATTTTAAAAAGTCCACCTAGCCTTTAACAAACAAAGAGAAAGACCTCTTGGAATTCAGGTCCAGGGTCACTACAGAAAAAAGAAAACAAACCTGTTTCTTGTGAAATACAACCTACCATCCAGAATGGACAGAACCTGGATGGATTCATCTGCAGGTTTCAATTCTCGAGGGACAACACACGGAATAAGACACTTCCTGGGATAATCAGAATACTGTGTTTTAGGGCTTTACAGGGCAAAACCGTCACCTTAAATTGGGCTAAGAAACAAATTGGTAGCTGTCTAGTGCCTCATGCCAGCTAAAGTTTCTGAAACATCTTCAAGGGTAGACCCATGCAATCTCATCAGCAAGTCGGTATAACATGCATGACAAGTGTCCAGATCCACCAACATGTACTCAGACTAAATAGAAAGGAGATGGGCTTAGGTTTAGTCTGAGACCATTTCAGCAACTGCTTGCACAGCTGGCAGTACTTGACAAAATCTTTAGGACACATGGCTCACAATGACCATGAGTACTTAAATTCTGAACATGCATTATTAACTAGGCGGATATAAAGTTTCATTTTCTGAATCATGCAATTGATTTTTCATTGCTGATATAACCCCTCATCCCATTTACTGGTACAGCCATCTCACAAAAGCCTGTACCAGTAAAGCCTGAGTTTTACATTAATATTATGCTCTTTCAGATTAGGTAATATATAACCGCTGTAGTTCCATTTATTCGATTGAAACTGAATATACTATTTTGTTAATTTTATCATTTGTGGCTAAAAATGGAGCACAATCCAAGCAACGTTAAGCACAGTTAAATCTTACTGCTTTAAGTGGGAGAAATTTAATCATGGCAGAGTGTTTAACATTCCCACTGCAGCCTGCAAGACTTTTAATTCTGTATCTTGCCCTATTATGATAAACATTCAGTAATACTTTTTGGATCCTCCTCTGGATTCATCTAAAAAATAATAAATTGTTTTTATGTAAACCACTCAGAAATTTTTTTATATATTAAGTGGTATATTTTTTATACAAATACATTTCAAAACTTGTTAATGCATATTTGGATGAGGACTGGATCATTTCTAAATGAAAAAATATGATAAAATTATGGAAGCCAGACAGTAGTACAGATAGATAGATTTCTGTTCTTTCTCATCCCTCAACCAAATTAAGATTAAGAAGGAAAAATGAAAACCAAGAGGTCACTTTGCTTGACCAAAGTAATCCAGCAAAGCTGTGGCAACAGCAGGCCAAGTCTCTTATCTCTTAATTTAAGAGTTGTTATGCAAGATCAATGCTTAATTATGACTAGCTACAGCAAACCCATCTTTCAAGTACAGTGGTGCCTCGCAAGACGAAAAGAATCCGTTCTGTGATTTTCTTCGTCTAGCAGTTTTTTCGTCTTGCGAAGCAAGCCCATTGACGGATTAGCGGATTAGCGCTTTTAGCGGCTTATCTGCTTATCGGATCAGCTGATAAGCGGCTTAGCAGCTTAGAAAAAGGGGGGGAGGGAAAAAACCCCGCAGGAACTCGCAAGACATTTTCGTCTTGCGAAGCAAGCCCATACCTTAGGAGATTCGTTTTGCGAAGCACCTCCAAAACAGAAAACTCTTTCGTCTAGCGAGTTTTCCGTCTTGCGAGGCATTCGTCTTGCAGGGCACCACTGTAATGAATAGCAACAAATTTGCCTACTTACAGTCCACAACTTTCCTTTATTTTCAAATACTAATGATTAACCAAAGCATAACCAAGTATCAAATATTATTCATAACAGCCAATCTTAATCTTATCATGAAGGAGCCATTTTGAAAAACAATTATTTGCATTCATTTTTAATGTAGCAATTCTCAAACTGTTGGCCAACATTTTACAAATAAATTAAAAAACAGAAATCAAAGCAGTCAGTTTTGGAAGACAAATTAGACAAAGCTAATGAAGGATGGCAATAAAACCACAACTTAGAAAAATATATACAGCAAGCCTTTAGCATTACTTTTCCAATGTTCTTGGGTTATGCAGCTGAGTTTTCTTCATCAAGTGTATATCTGCCTCTCCTGTTTTGCTCCTGGACTTAGAACCCACCAGCCTCTAAGATCCTGGGTAAGCTTTCCCCCTGGTTTTTCCCAACACTGGCCCTGCCTTTCACCTCCCTAATAGAATTCTCTGCTTCTGGATCTACAATTGGTGTGTCCCTTGTCCTTCAGCTACTTTTCCTCTAATCTTGTTTTCACTCTTTTCTCCATACAGCCTTCCTCGCAGATCTGCTTGCCTTTGTCATTTGTGCTTTCTTTTTAAGTATTGTACGACTTCGCAAGTCTGTATTTCACACAAGTTTCTCCTTCCCTCAACCTTCTACATCCTCCATCTAGTCTACCCTACCTTCTGGGCTCTCTGACTTTTTGCCTTCTTCTATCATTGGTTCTCTTCTCATTTTGTTTCCTTCCCACCTTTCACCTTCCCCTCCTAGCACCCATGAGTTGCCAAAAGATCCTGCCTCCATGTAATGGATGTGGTCTTCCTTCCCCCAATGTAGGCTTTCATTTCCCATATTTTAAGATCAACTGACAGAACTTTGTTGCTGACAACTTCTTGAACCATTCAAAGGTTTATGAAGAGTCCATGACACCACAGCAGCTTATCCAATAGCTAAATGGCACATTTTAGCTGATTAGGAGGATCAAGTTAAAATCAAGTGTGTCTTCTTTGGAACTTTAGGTAAAACACTCAATTTTATATCATTGAAATATCTCTGTCCTGATTTTAACTTCAAGTAAATTCATGGCACTTCTATTTTAATCAACAGAATAGATGTTTCATTATCCCTTCCAATTTTGATGATATGGAGCTCCTGCCACCCTCCATTTGTTGTATGTAGACACCTACTGTGTAAATGCCACATGTTCTACCAAAAACAATTCTGGGAATTGTAATTTTATGAGCGTCTGAGGATTTTGGTTACAGGTCTTTAGGCTTCCACTAACTTCACTGAACTAAAATTCCCAGAATTCTTGGAAATAAGAATGATCAAGTTTATAATGTGGACATGCACTGTCATGCCTTGTTCTATAGAGATGTCATCAGTGTGCTAGAAGGGGAAGAGAAAAACTAGAACTGTGATTCTACATATTCTTATCTAAGAATTAACCCTAATGTAAACAGTGGGATGCTTCTGAGTGAACATGCATAGAATTGGGCTACAAGTGTCACAAACTGGGCAGGGACAGAAACATAGAAGATGAGCTCGCCATGTCCAGTTCAACTACTTTTTCAAAATATATTCCAAAGCAGGGTGAGGCATATGGTAAATTTTCACAAGGCCATGCTAAGAGCATTTTGCGAATTGTATGAAGCATCCATCTGTACCATGAGATGAAAGGGAACTTGGTGAAGTGAAGGAAGGTTAAGAATAAGAACATAAGAAGAGCCTACTAGACAAGCCAATGGCTCATCTAGTCCGGCTTTCTGTTCTCAAAATGGCCCATCAGATGCCTGTGGGAAGCCTGTAAATAAGACATGAGTGCAATAGCACTCAGCCCACCTTCCATTCTCAGCAACTGGTATTGAGAGGCAAGATGCCTCTGACAGAGGATGCAGAACATAGCCATCATGGCTAGTAGCTGTTGACACCTACTAGAACTACAACAATGTTAATTGACATGAAGCTAGATGAAGATGCAAACAGTTCTAAGAACTAGGCAGATGCTACACATCGTGAAATGAGTAGAGAACACATAAAGATGGATATTTATATCTTATCATGGTGTGTTATAGAGCCTTAAGTAACCAGCAGTTCAGGACTCCTTATAGAACTCCAGTAAGGCACAGAATGTATGTAACAGTGGTTTAACATGTTGTAGAATGGACATATAGGCTCATGAGAGAACTCAACTGAATGAACCAAATTATTGGGTAGTTCTCCCATTAACACTAACAGCACGGCAGTTGCCACTTATCAGTGCCCACATTTTAGTTCACATATTGGTTTGTGGTAGGGATAACTATTATCTCCGGAGAAACCACATTGCTTCTTTCTGGTGCTCACAATATTTTGCTTACAAATGTTTGTGATAACGTTAGTGGTGTCAATGTCTGAAAGTCTTATACCCAAATGGCTGTGACCATTCAGCGGCAAGGAAGATGCCATACGAGAAAGACAAGAGATAAGTAACAATTACCAATTGCTGTCTACTCTCAGACATAAAGATCAATGTGAACAAAAACACTTAGCAAGACAGGATGATTACCATAAAATACCCTCATGTTTAGGTGTTTACTTCAACATTTTCCTTCTCTCTTCCCAGTACAATATTGATGAGTAGTAATAGTTCTGTCTGGAGCATGGCTCATCTATATGTCATTTACCTGTTAGCGACAGCATAAGAAGGCATACTCTATATTCTCTATATTTCAAAAGCCCACTTAGTAGAAAATTACTAATCACTTTCACCAACTTTTTTTATCCAAACTAAAACAATCACATTCAGGTTGGATTTATTTAGAAAACTCATATTTGCATTTACTCACCAATTCTCACACATGGATGAGAACCAGCACACAGCATAAATGCATTTATTGAAATAACTGAGATCTTTATCCTAGTTGGTACCTGTATTGAATTGATTTTATGTATGTTCTGTTGTTTTAAAATGTATGTGTGTATGTATGTATGTGTGATTTCATACATGCAATTGTTTTAACTTTTTATATATGTATCTGTTTCATATATATTTCCATTATGTTGTAAATTGCTTTGCGAAACAATTCATACATTAAATAAATTGTCTTCCTCATCATCTTGGCAGTGAAGTCAAGCATGATTTAAATTGTGTTGGGAACAAAACTGTTATTATTCTGAAAACTGGTCTTTGGAATGCTTAAATAGTGGTAAAAAGGATGGCATGCTAATTTTAGTCTTCACAGGTGACCACAACAGATCAATACAAAATTAAGACTTTTTCTGTGGTAACTATAGACACTCTATTTCTGTTCTGAAATGCAATTATTTGACATAGTTTTTTAAAACCTCCAATTGTGTGATATAGTTCTTATTTTGACATATTATTTTAGCCCTACTTTATCACTTCTGTTTGGGAGATATGAAGCTGCCTTATGCCAGGTCAAAATACTTGTCCAACTAGCCCAATATTGTCTACTTTGGCAGGCAGCAGCTTTCCAGAGTCTCAAGCAGAAGTCTTTCCCATCACCTGGTACCTCTTTTTAAAACTTGAGACGCCAGAGATTGAATCTGGGACTTTCCACATGAAAAGCATGTGCACTACCACTGAGCTATGGTCCTCTGTGAAAATAGTTTTCTTGCATTTCACACGTGCATGTAATTTCATTTTTAGTAACATATGAGTTATATGACATTCGAAGACCATGTAATTGTGTGCGCGTGCATATGTTCGACCTCTGGCTGAGTTCTATTACCCGAGCTTTGGAAACATCTGAGTAACAATGACAACAGTTATTCTAGAGTAACTGCTCTATGGCAGCCTTAGAGCAATCTCACATGCGGCATGTGTAAAAGCACCTTTGAGCCTATATTTTGCTATTTGTCTAAATGCATCCATGTTTCTAAGGTGGATGCAAAACAGAAGCCTTTTTCAACCTGAATGCACATTCTTGCCAAAGTACACTTTACATCTGCATCACACGTGCAAGAAACAAAAAACAAACAAAAAACCCCCAACTCAAGACTTAGATATGAAAATTATTTTTAGAGCATATGCCAGAAACAACAAATAACTGAGTACTGTCAGCAGTAGAGCTTAAATTTGAAATGGTAGGTGTACACTTCACATTATGCCTTCCTTGAGCCAGTTCAGGCATTATAGAGGCCAGCTAACCAGTTAGTAACTGCCCAGAGAAATAAGTCCAGCCATGTGAACAATGTACCATCTAGCAAAGGCAGATCATAGTGGCTGCTTACATTATCCCTCCCCCTCCAATTTATGGAAGTAACTGCTATGACCACCTGCGCCATTTTCAGATGGGAATGCCAAAGAAAGGGGAAAAAAGCCTGTTGAACAGTAACATTTTGACAACCCATCCCATAAACCTTTGGCCTATTGTGGCTATTTTATAGTGAGGCACAGGGACCCATGTGCATGTTAAACGCCTCTCTCTCTCTCTCTCTCTCTGTTATTCCCAAGTTATTTATTTATATTTATATCCCACTTTTCCTCCCACTACGGAACTTTCCATGCTCCCTCCTATCGAGGACACCCTTATAGCTTCCAAGCAAGGTTGGCTGCTGCCTCGTTTACCTTCACACCATGCCCTGCTGGGCTTGAAATTGAGGTCCCGGCATTCTGACACGCACAGACACACACATATATAGATATATATATACCATTTTTTAAAATAAAATAAAATAAAATAAAAAAACCTGAGGTGGACAAAACGAATAGCGCCGCGCGCCCAGCAAAGCGAAAAGTGGCGACTGCAGAGGCGGCCGGTGGGGAGGGGAAGGGGAAAAGCTCCACGTGCCCCCGAGCGAGCGAAGAAGAGGATCCTCTGAGGGAAGCGCCTCGTCAGCCAATAGAAAGAGAGAACGGCCCGGGGGAGGGCGGGGCCGCTGGGTGCCTCTGGGATGGAGGTCGCCCCCAACCGACCAGGCGGCCTCTGCCTGCGTGTCTGTGTGAGGTCGGGAACGCGGGGCGCGCGGGGAGAGCGGGGGGGGGGGAGGGAGTTGCGTGTGGGGGGTCGCCAGGGGGCGGGGCCTGCGGCTACACCGCCGCGCCTGCCTGAGGCGAGGGAGCCCGCAAGCCCCGGAGAAGACTGGCTGCAAGGGAGGTGCGCGAGAAGCCGCTACCGGAGGCTGCAAACGGGCCGGTTGGCAGTGGAAAGTTACCGGTCTCTTATAAGAAACGCACATCCTGGTGCGGGTCGGGGGGGGGGTTGTTACTTTCCTCCCTCCGAGCTCCTTTTCGAGCTCGGTTAACACCGCAACTTGCCCCCCTCCCAAGTCACATGAAGAATGCATGCGCGAGCCTGGTGCCCTGCGTGCTCGCCCGGCCGCCTTGCAACTGCACGGCAAAGGCGGGCGAGCCCCTCTTCCCTAAACATTTCGCACTGCAACGCGCGCCCCCCCCCCAAACTGGAGGAATCGGGAGGGGTGGGGGTGGCCGAGTATGCGTGGTAAGCGATTTCCACAAGAACAACGCCTCCCCAGGCGGGCGGGCGGGCAGCCCCCACCCCCCAAAATACTCAGACCAGGATCAAGACGACTCCAGAATGCCCGCATGAGTCCTCATTCACCCACCCACATCCATGCATGCGCGCACACACACCCGCCCTTCGTGGCATTTCATAGAAAACGTGCTCGAGGACCACCCCAAAGCAGCTCCCTTATACAGCATGCACGCAGTGGGAGAAAGGCAGAATAATTTTTTTTTTTCTCTCCGGGATGGGTGGGTGGGCTCGATCCGGCACAATCTGCAAATTAATAAGGAATGTCTGAAAGGCGGAGAGCGAGATCTTGGGGTGGGGGGGGGAGAGAGGAAAAGATTCCTGTTCCCACCCACTTCTCTCTCCACCCCCCACCCCCAAATAGGAAATTGGTGGAGCATTAAGTTACAGGGTCTACCCAGGAGAGCACATGGGCACTTTCCAAAGTACCTGATATTGCTCTGGAACTGCCTCGGTCTTCAGAGGAAAACTCCCACCTAAAGTGATCTCCAGGAGAGCTGGGCTTTAAAAAAAAAAAAAAGGAAAAAGGGAGGGGGTGAAAGAATGAAAAAGAAAAGAAAACAAGAAAAGATGGGGGAGAGGTTTCCCTCCCCCTCTTTTTTCCTTAAATAACCAGCATCTCATAAGAATGATGGGTCCAAGCAGCGGCACCGAACCGGATTCGAAGCGTTCACATGGTGATGGTGGCTGAGGTTGCAGGCTCAGGTCTCAGCAGGCACCGTGGCGGGGCCACACAGGTAGTCGCAGCGTCTCCTCTGGGGCTCTGCCTCTGCCCTGAGTTCGCATCTTCCTGCAAGCGGTAGGGCAGGCTGCACCTTAATGCACAGAGGATCTCGCCTCCTCCCCCCTCCCTTGGGGGGGGGGAGAAGAAGGAGAGAGAGAGAGGTTTGTGCTAACTATTCTGGGGCTGATCAAAGCCTTGCAGCGATCAGTCTCCCGAGAGTGCGGGGCTCTTACACCAGCTCTCCACGCTGCCTGCCTGCTGCCACTCTTTCCCTGCCGCCGCTTCTCTCTCTCTCTCTCTCTCTCTGCTCCTGTGCTCAGTCTGTGCTCAGTCTGGGAGTAGCAGCAGCAGCAGGAGTAGAAGAGTTTCCCCCCACCTCGCCTCCACTTTTTTTCCCCCTCCGTTTCCCACGCTGGCTGAATGTGACTTGACCCCGTTTCAAAAAAGTTTGACATAGTGCTTCAACATTTCCGCATTCCTCCCCGACTACAAAGGCAGCGGCCGCCTCCTTCTGCTTTCTGTCTCTGCTCTCTGTCTTCACACTCAATGAAATCCTTCATGTGCTCGCTGCCAAAAGCAGTCACATACCGCAAGGGTCGCAGCAGCCAGCGCAACGGCCAGGAGCAGGCGCCCCGGGGCAGGGGCAGCCCGGGGGGAAGAGGAGGCAGGCAGCCCTCCGCCGCGGGGAGGAGCGCGGGCGGAGGTAGCCCGACACGCTTGCGCTGCTCGCTGTGCTCGGGGCTGCGCAAATGCAAAAAAACACACACAAACGTTATTTATTGTCAGTATTATTCCCTGGTGCTCGGGGCTGTACAGGCGCGATCATGCTATTACTGCTATATTATTAGTAATATTACTACCGAGTGTTCAGTGCTGTACAACGGAAAAAAATTAATAATAATGCATTATTATTATTATATTACATTATTATATTATTATTACAAAGTACCCTGTACAGCACAAATATTATTTTTGCTGCTTCTGCAAATATTGCTGCTCTTAGTATTACTAGTCCCCAGTGCTCAGGGCTGTACAAATGCAAACATATTTATTATTATTATCATCATTGCTTGTGGGAGCAAATGTGAAAATATTCATTTATTATAATTGCTACCAAGTGCTCAGCGCTGTACATTTATTATCATTACTGCTCCGGAGTGCTCTGTGTGGTACAAATGCAAAAATAAATAAATGATTGTTGTTGCTGTCATGGTTAGCATATATTATAATCATCACTAGTATTAATTTGGTTCCTTTAGTATTAATTTGATGGTCATGGTTGCTGTGAAAATAGTTTGCTATTATGAAGCAGGGACTTTCAGGCTCAACTCACATCTCACCTCAGATATTAACTCATTAGGTGCCCCAGATTCCACCAATCTGCAATATGGGGATAATTAATATTGACCTATGTATGGCTGCTGTAAGGATTTCTGAAATAATGTATGTGGAAACTCTATGAATGCATTTCATTTTTTTCTTTATTGCGGATGCACATAATCCACCCCATAAATCAGCCTCCAGTGTATTGATAGTAACCACAACAATTACCATTCTGGGGGACATAGAAAGACAGAACAATCCTATTGTATACACTTATTTGGAAGTAAGCCCTAATGCCCTCAGTAGCACTTTCTTCTGAGTAAACATGCATAGGCTCATGCTGTATAGTTGCAATCCTGTTGACTTACTTAAGAGTAAATCCCAATGAGCTCCATGAGGCATATTTTCAAATAAACATGCATAAAATTGGAAAACATAATATTATGTGGATACAATCTGGAAAATATTTTATTCCCAGTTGAATAATGGAACAGGTAGGTAGCTTTTATATTCCTGTTCTGGGGAATAGGAACTCTTTCATGGCCAGCTTGTTCATGCAAGGGGAAAGGAAAGAAATTTGTTTCTTGAAGCGACAATTTGCAAGCAAATGAACTATTCCTGCCTGCTGTCTTTCACCATGTTATAATAAGAATTAAAAAAGAAAAAACATGGATTTCTGTATTTAAATAGGCTCTGAACTGCCGATACAAACATTTCTGATTCTCCCAAAATGATTTTTGGAACCAAGAAATTAATGTAACTTATTTGGAGAGCTGCAAAAACAGAGATAAAGTTCCATGCAGGAAAACAGCACTTAAAACATGTGACATTGCACAATGAGTTTTGGTGCTGCAACATGAGAACAAATAGAGCCATGTGCACTTTTTCATGTTACAATATATACATAAAGTATTTCCCCATGTAGGAAAACTGTCCTGTGGCTGTAGAATGCCACAGATGTTATTCACTGCAGATGCTTAAAGACATAATGCATGTCCTACAATTATGTCAAAAAATAATAATAATGTGCTAAAGTTTTTGTATCATTTTTGAAGCATTGTGGGAGATATGTTGGTGGTGGTAGAACCCGAAGGGCCATCATCCAGAGCCAAGTACAAAATAGTAGCTAAGACAAGGATGAGGAAACTCTGGCCACCATAAGCTGTTGGACTCCAACTGCCAATGGGGCAACCCAATCAGATTGGCAGCATATAAATACTATTATTATTGTTGTTATGGCTGGTGAGAGGTTGAGTCCAACAACATCTGAATGACATCACATTCTCTAACCCTAATTATACTGTGCCAAGTTCTTAAAACCAGAAATAAACATTTTGAATGACAGAGGTGGTGATATTATATTAAATTTGTTATTAATGTACAGAAAAAAACCAAAACTGAATATAGAATAATAACCCAAGCTCTCCAACAGTCACACATTAAAATCTACTTCAGTAGTTTTATTTGAACAAAAAAACCCCAACCTCATAAAAAATAGACTGATGCTCTTGCAAAATTATGCTGCTTGTTAAGGCATAAAGTGAGCTTTGGCTGTGTAATGACAATGATCCACTGATGCCCCAAAGATTTGTGAAACTACAGTTCTGACCCTTGAGAACCACCATGGTTTAGTGGTAGAGAATATACTACATATGTGGAAGGTCCACGTTCAATCCTTGGTATCTCTAGTTAGAAGGACCAGGTAGCAGGTGGTTTTATTTACTTATTTTTGCTTTTATATTTCACATTTCCTCCAAGGTGTTCAAGATGGCATACATGGCAGCTTCCCATCTCCATGTAGACAATGCTTGACTGATGGATTTGGTATAAGGCAGCTACCTAGGCTCCTAACTCGGTAAATGATGTTTGCAATTCATTTATGGAAAATCACCTTGAGGAGGCAATTAACTGGATAACAGACGTGCCAACTATAACCTTCAGTTGTTGCTTATAAGCTCCCAGAGGCATCTTTGGCTAGTGGTAGAGGAAACAAGAGGCTGGAATCCACCTCTGTGCGCAAGCAGAAAGCACTTCCATACATGCACAGGGATATTTCCCTTGACATGTTCCACTGGGTGATGCTCTGGGGAAAGCCCAGCTTTGGGTGGGTGTGGGTGTGGGTATGCTCACATTGCTGCAGCTGGGAGGGAGAGGTCCCTGCGCACAACCACGACACTGGAATGCTTTGAAATTCTAGTCTAGACTTTTAAATACTAAACAAGATAGAGTAGAATGGATCCAGCATGACCATTTTCATGTTCTTACAAGGTCTAGGGGCATCATTTGGGGGAGGGGGCCATAGCTCAGTGGTAGAGCATCTGCTTTGCTACAGAAGATCCCTGTTTCAATCCCTCTGCATCACTGGGAAGGGCTGGGTAAGACTCCTCTTTGAAATCCTGAAAGTTTATTGCCAATCATTGCAAACAGTACTGAGCTTCATAAACCAGTGATTTAACTCAGTATAGTAGCTTCCTTAGTTAATCCCCACATTGTTGCATAACACAGCCATAGGTGCATAACACATTCCTTGCATAAGCATGATTTCCAGTCCTGTATGCACCACGCACATAATTTTTAAAATTCATTTTCACTCCAGTGTTCTATGTGAGCCTCACAGCTCAACACTACACTTCACTGGGGAGCAAGGAATCTTCTGTCATGTGTCCCTTTTCTTATAGCCTTCCATGTCCCACAATCAACCTCCATCCCAATCCTTAATTTAATAGTTGTCTATAAGGGTAATTTATTGTATACTTTTAAATTTATTTATTTTTAAATAGGGTGTTACTGTACTCTAACTATAAACTGTTTTGTAGCATTATGCTTCTAAATCAAACCAGCATGTCAACAGCAGGCAGTGCTCTCGGAAGTCCCCGTGACTTAAATCCTATTTAATAATAGTAGTTAAGAATCTTTTGGCCAAGTTGCCAAACAAAAAGAGGTTCATTGTGAGCACAGGAAGGTGTGTTTTCCACATGTAAAGCCTTCCATCTGCATTCCAGCGAGTATACTGTCATCCTGTATGTGGCAATAGACATCTAACTCCCATTAACACCAGCCGACTTTCCCTTGCATGGAGATAATAATACATCCCTTAAGGCTTTTCTTTAATACCTTTTAATCCATCTGGTAAATGCAATGCAGATATGTGAAAACTGAATCTATGGAAAAAGAACTGAGGGTGCAGAAACGAATTGTAAAGGCATTCCAAGTACAAAAATAAATTGTACAAAAATATATATTATATATAGAATGCTATAAAAACCTGTGACCATCTGGGTGGGTGATTCAGTAATTATATAATACCTATTAATGATGTTCATCATTATGAAGACCACCATCATAAGAGTTGACAGCGCACTAAAGGGCAACAGCACAGTCAAGAAATGAAATTCATGTTGTCAAATCATAGAAAGGGGGGTTCCGATTCAAAGATGCTGATGCACTGAAATGTAATAGACACAGGTGGTTCCATCTGCACAAACTCTTGAGCTGTAGACAGAGAGGTCAAAGATGGATGCTGTTTGCAACTGTGTTTGGAAGTAGCTTCTGGACATTGCCTCTGAGTTCAAAATAAATGTACTGTGCATTGCTGAGGTAGGTGGGTGGCCCTTCTGAGTTTGCATTTGCAAGTTCTTGGACATTTGGAGCAGTCGTTGAACCCTACAGAAGTTTCTCACTTGTAGTACAAGGCAATATAATGGTTCCAGGACCAGCCCAAGTAATTTCAGTGCTTGAGACAGAGCAGGAAATGCCTGCCCCCAACCCACTAGCCAAGATGCATAGTAATAAGGCTAAAGTTATCATAGCACCTAAGGAAAATAACAAACAACCTACAAACAGCTCTCCTCCCCTGAGAGTAAAAAGCAAATAGAAATAAATTAAATAACTTCATGACATCCCAAATCAGTTGCTTAAGGGCAGTTTCCTCAATTTGCCCAATAGTAGGGCCAGCCTATTATTAGTTCTCCAGCTTTTTGGGGGGTGGGGTGGTGACAGGATGAGATCCATAATGTGGAGTTGGATAGAAGCTTAGGTAGAACATAAACGCTAAGGCTACAGCACCAAGGACTTCAGGGTACTCCTGGATTCAACACCTGGTTCACCAGCTACAACCCCTTTTGGACAGAAATGACTTGGCCACTGTACTCTGCCAGCTTCCAGATTGGTTTATTACGATGTGCTGAGGCTGCCCTTGAAGATGACTCAGAAACTTCAACAGATCTGAAATGCAGCAGCTAGACTACTGGCTGGGGTTCCATTTAAATATCATATCCTCCATGTTTTAAAATTGCTGCATTGGTTGCCAGTTCACATCTGGTGCCAATTCAAGGTGCTCACATTAGTGTATAAAGCTTTAAACGATTTAGGCTCCAGATATCCAAAAGACTGCCTCCTTCCTTAGAGATCAGCAGATGACTAACTGCCCTCAAAAGCTCAAGGTGGTGGTGGCTCAGGAGAGTATTCTTAGTAGCAGCACCGAAGTAGTGAAACTCCTCCCTCCGTAAGTGTTTTCACTTTATACTGGTAGTTTTAAAGTGAATGATACAGCTTTTTACCCAGGCCTTTGACAACTGAGACGTACTATATTTTTAGGACCCGCTCATTTTTTGTGATTAAGTTGTGTAAACTGTTTTTACTGTTGTATTTTTAAGAGTTGTGACCCACCCTGGGACCTTAAGGTGAAGGCGGAGGGGTGATAAATAAAACCATCATCATTATTAACAAAAACAATGGTCCAGGAAATCTCTTCTTGTGGGTAGCAGGGAGTACGGGAAGTCCATGTAGAATTGGGAATCGCTGATGTAGACCATTTCACCAACAATTGCTGGCTGAGTTCAAGATCAACAAAGAGTCTTGTGGGACCATAAAAGCTACAAGATAAATGTTATTTATAACTGATGGCTCTCAAAGCTCACCTTGAATGGGGGGCAAGGGGGAACAGAGGAGGAGGAGGGGAAGGCACTACTGGCTTCCTTTTCAAGCAACCTTGTGGCTAAACAGTCTATTTTGGGATCCCATACCCTCCAACATTTCTCTGATGGAAATAGGGACGTCTTTTCCATAATGATAATTTTACTATTTATACCCCACACATCTTACTGGGTTGCCCCAGCACTCTGGACAGCTTCCAAGATATATAAAAACATAATAAAACATTAAAACATTAAAAAAAAACCTTCCCTATACAGGATTGCCTTCAAATGGCTCAGGGGTTGGATAACTCCATACCTTCCAACATTTCTCCAATGAAAGCAGAAGGAAAATTGGGACCGGATGGCTTTTCTAAATCAGGGACGTCCCTGGAAAATAGCTGACTTTCTTACTGTCATAGCCTGGAAAGAATCCCTCCCTCTCTGCTTCTTCATGCAGGGGAGGAAAAGAAAACTTTGTCATCTAAACCCACAGTACCCAAACATATATGGAATGAACAAACTGCCACCTACTTCGCTGCCTGTAATAATTTTCTGTTATTTTTGCATAATTGTCTAGTAATGAACTGGTGGAATGAGAATAACTCTTAGGGAAGAGATGTTGTTCTCCCCTTTAGAAAAAACGAGGTGGAGATATTTAGAATTTTCCTTCAATGTATGGTTTATTAGATGTCTCAACAGCAAAAGCACAGTCTCAATCCACTTTCAAATTCTGCATGAAACAGGCTATTTATGCTAGGCGTTTAATGATATGATGACAATCTTCTGAATTTTATGTCAGGAAGGTAATATATATTTAACATATAGAAATCTTTACAGTCAGATGTTAGACTTAATCTATGGGCTACTTATCTACAACCACAGACATCAAATGCACATGGCATGAATGTCCATGCATTTATATATTATATTCCTGCTCTTTGGAACAGGCAGGCAACACAAATAGCGTGGTGCATCACCTTCAGTGATGAAGAGACTTAAAACTTCAGTGGTGGAAACTTAGCTCTCTGTCCCCCGTTATTCCATAAACCGAAGCCCTTACTGCCCTCTCTACATTTGAGTAGGTGAATCTATCTATTTCAGTTTCTTATCTTTCCAGTTTCCAGTTCTCCACATTAGTTTGCAATTAAAAAGAAAGCTCCTAATGAAAATTCATACACATTTTTGTTTATTCCCCCCCCCATACACATTTGTGTATGCAATTTTGCTTAATATACACATTTTTGCCATGTACTTTCACCTACTATTTCACCTGCTCATGTTAGTTCCAAAAATATAAGCATTCTTATGTACACTTTAGTATATGCATGGGGGGGGGGAGAGAGAGAGAACTGCATTGTGAAATTCAGAGGGCAAATTTCAAAAGATGCCTGCTTTGATTCACATATTGTTTCAAAAATTGTGAATTAGGTATAATTTTTTTAAGGGTAAACTGAACCCAATCCCCCCTGTCTCTAGCCAGTACACTATTCAAAGCAACTTCCGAATACTTATTTGGACATATGGAGAGCATATACTGACATACATCCTGCCATCACAATTTAATCCCAATTTACATTTCTTAAGGAAAATCTATTGCCTAGTAACTCATTTGCAATATCTGAATGACCCTTTACAATATTAACCCCCTCACCTTGCAGTGGTACCATGAGGGCAGGATATGGGAGCATAAATCAAGGGTTCTACTTAGTAAAATGAACAGGTTGGTCCCCCAATTTAACAATGCTTTGAAGTGAGTGAAACAATATACATTACTCTATAAAGAGTGGGGTGTGTGAGAGAGAGACTAAAACCACTGTGTAGCATCTAAAATTATTAAATCGCACCTCTGTAAATCAAGCCTCTATCTAGTTTCCAAGGAATACAATAATGGCTGATTTTTGCTCTTCTTCAGGCTTCATCCACACCAACATTTAAAGTACTATTATACCACTTGAACAGTTCTGAAGTATCTCAGGAAATGTAGTTTGGGTGCTGAGAGTTTTTAGAAGACCCCTATTCCTCTGACAGAGCTACAATTCTCAAAGCTCCCCGAGAAGAGGGATTGTTTGTTAAACAACTCTGCAAACCTTAGCTTTCTGAGGGGAATAAGGGTCTCCGAACAACTCCCAGCATCCTTAATCAACTACACTTGCCAGGGTTTTTTGGGGGATGGAGGGGAGCCATGACTATTTAAACTAGTTTGATACTGCTTTAAATGCACAGTGCAGATGTGACCTCAGTGTTGTCACCCCACTTTGGCCTCAGCATTCTATTTTGAAAGGGTTCTCCTAAGGTTTTGGTTTGCAAAAATAAATAGAAGATCAAAATGAGGAATGGCACGAAGAACAATTCAGTCTCAAACCAATTTATTAACATAAATTAAATATGGGCTCCCAAAGGATTTACATGTCAGTGTGCAAGGGCAGAGCTTGGAACGCTGCCCTCTCAAACAGACATTTTAATCTGTAGTAACCCAGTCCTTGAACGCTCTTAGCCTTTATGAGTAACCATACTACTTTAACACCTGCCACTTAGAACATGATATCATTGCAGTTAACTGCTAAATGACAGGTGTTCCTGCATCTCTCGTGCTTTCCTTGCTTAGGATACAATGGAAACTTATAACTTTGCAGGGTGTGGAGGTGGAATTACTATCATGGCCTTTAACTGTTCCAAACCAATCTCTGTGTTTTTTCAAACTGGGCTCCACAGACCTCTCAGGGTTTACCAAGGTTCCATGAGGGTAAAATCTGGTATGGGATATAGTGTTCCAGCTTGTCAGCCATCACTAATCTTCTTTCATACAGTTAGCAGAAGAACAGCGAACGAACTCTTCTGGCCCCGCTTAGGGGCGCATGCCTCTCACTTACATATTCATTCATTTCCTTACTACACTTAAATATATTCTGCCAAAGTACTTGAGGTAGCTTTCATTTTATAATAAGTTTGCAGTTTTAAGGGGCATGATTCCAAAGGAAAACAGAACTGGGAAGAAAAAGGAACAGAATCCTATCCAGGTATATAAACCCTGTCATGGTGTTGAAGAAAGAAAATAACACGAGGATTAGGTGAAATGGTCACAGCAGAGGCATCCTGGGAAGGGAGGAGCCAAATGGCAGTAGGTCCCAGCTGAGCCAACGGAGAGACTTGAGTTCATTGGAAAAAGAGGGGAATATAAATGTAATAAGGAATTGCCACACAACAGATGAAGGTCAATAATGGGCATAATCTGAATAGCTGGCAAATGTGGTTTTAACTGAAAAATCAAGTCCATGTTCTTTAGGGAGCAAATATGACGGCAAATCCTGTCTGGGGTTTTTTTTCCATCTTGCGCTGCTAGGCGATCTTAGGGATAAAATCTGCTTTGGTCAAATAGTAAGCAAATCCATCTTCCTAACCTGCAGGAGAACTTTTGTCCTCCTCTGAATTGTCAAATGGCGACAAAGACATCCTACTAGTTGGCTTCCAGACTGCTTGTCTCCTGCTGTGAGGAACTGAAATCCATGCTGTCAGTCCAGTGGGGGGATTCCAAACACAATGATGGCAAGAGGAGACATTGGTTGACAAAAACGTGAGGGCTACCTCTCTGCCGAGAAAACCATGAAATAGAGACTGAAAGGGACTTTTCTCTCTCTTCAGCTCCTTCTCCATCCTGGCCCCAATGCCTAACTAACTATGCACTATAGAGGAGGGGGAAATGCTTACAGTTTAAATGAGAGTCTCTCCCGAGCATTAAATGGTTGTCAGCCACTATTCTTTCCTTTTAAGATGTGCATATTCCTGAGTTCAATGTACTGGGAGGGAGTTCAAGAGGGGGTAAAGACCCACCTGCAGTTGATAAGAGCCTTATTACCTCCCCCACACCGCAAAATATCACTTTGCGTTCCATTATTCAAAGCTCTTTCTATACCCTGACTAATTATTCCAGCATTGTATTGGTCTAATAAGTGCGTGCCATAAGAACCCCACTCCAAAACCTCTTGTTTATTATCTACACCATAGCAAATACTCTGATTCTAGCAGGAAATATACAAAGGGACCGTTCAGGTTTCCCTTTTGCAATTGGCCTGTCTTCCCATGTATATTTCCAGGAACATTGGAAGCTGCCTTACATTGGGTCAGACCACTGGTTCATCTAGCTCTCCAGGATTTCAGATGGGATATTTCCAGCCCTGTCTGGAGCTGCCAGGGACTGAACCTGAGACCTTCTGGATGCAAAGCAGCTGCCCTAAGACTTTTCATATGTGTCACATATTGCCACAAATCATTTCAAAGCGGCAACTCTGCCAGCAATAAAGGAGATTTTCTGATGCCCAATGTGACCATGTCCTTCCAATTAATGAGCAAATTCTGCATAAGCTGATTAGATTCCTCGATGTCTCTTGCGGTTTCTAATGCAAGATGTTAACCAGGTGCCCCCATTCAGTCAGTTTGACATCTCACAGGCTTGATCATATCTTATTACTCTGGCTATCACATGGCCATTTCTGCTAATTAGGTAACATTTTAGGGGATTATAAACGTTTGCGAAGGCATGGTGGGCATTCCCTACCCCCCAGTTTCTATTTGATGATATTTAGAGAAATAAGGGAAGAAAATCTACCACAATACATGCACCTTCAGATTGCTAACAATAAATGCAATAACCATAACTCTTTCTCAAAGCTAACAGGTGTACAATCCCAGAATGGATCTGTGTTTACTTTTAGGAACACCTGCTGATTTCTATTTTTTTTTTAATCCTTTAATTAATGTTTAGAACAGATACGTCTTTTGTGCATTTCCTTGGCTTCTTAATTTCTTTAATCATATGCTCAAAGCACATGTAAATCCAGAGAAGCATCATATCTGCCAGCTTTGTAGTTATTGTTTTATCATTTCTCCTTATCTTTACAAGTTAGATGGTGTTTCATTGCACTTTCAACTGTTTTCCTGCATCTGCGCTAAGGGTGGCTGATTAGGCGGTGCCAAAACTTGCATGTGTCCTTTAAAATACAAAACAAATAAATAAAAATCAGGTTGTATTTTCACTGCAGACAAATTTCTGTTTTCAGAACAGCTGCTAGTTTAATGATATGTTAGGCGCACCTTTGATTCTTTATATAAATTACTCCCATTTCGAGGCTCAAATGGCTTCCTTAGAGACCAATTGCATTTTCTAAACCACTGAATGAGCTCTTTATAACAGGTAAGGTGATATTTGGTCGTTATTATTCGGCAGATTTCTGCTAGCTTGAAAGCATGCAAAATTTTGAGCCACACAAAACTCTTGAATCCAGGAAAGCTAGAGAACATGTGGGCACTGCTGGGCACCCACAATCTGGAGCCCAAATTGGTGCCCCTGGACGTTGGCAACTGCCAGATGATCCCATTTACCATTATGACCTGATAAATGCATCTAGTTTCTGTGGATCAAATTTTCACCAAGCAGGGGTGTGGAATCTTAGTCTTGGGAGGCAAATGTGACCTCCAGGCCTCGCTGTCTTGTCCTTGGGATTCTCCTCAGGCCATACCCTTCCCAGACACACAAACTTTCCCAGGTCACACCTTCTGGTTTGCACCCTCATGTGTTTTTGTGTGGCTCTAGTGTTTGCGTGGACAGGCGGAGTCCCCAGATCCCGAGCGGTCCCCCCCCGTCATGTGGAATAACGACTCAAGACAACGTGCTATGGGATTAAATTGGCCACAACTTTATTAAATTTCAAATGTGGGTACACCTTGGCTCAGGCATTGGGCGTTCTCCCTCCCCAGTCCCCAGCCGGGGACCTAGGGAGCTTCAGGGTTATCCAGTGTGTGTGGGGGGGGGGGGATGGGCCGGCTCTGGAGAACATATGTTCAAGCAGAGATAGCTGCCCCCGTTACGCCGCCGCCGCAGGGGAGAGCAATGACGACCTTTCGGCGTATGGTCAAAGCCTCCCTTCAGAAACCCCTTTAACGGGGAACCCTGGTATCGCCGCCGCAAAGAGGAAGATGGACTAAAGGATTCCACCCAAGGCCTGATACCGCCAAAGTTGTGACGTTTTGCTACGGAAAAGGCGAAACCTGCCAATGCAGGGAAATTCCTTTCCGGCCCTTAACAGCGACCTTAATGTAGCAGCGCCCACATACCTGTGAAGATAAGTTAACCTGCAAAACCTATGAAGAAAAGTAAACCTGCAAAAGAAGACATTAACTGAGGGTGGGTAGGGTGGGAGAAGCTCTGGAGCCAAGGGAGGATTCCCAGGTAAGATCCTCCCTCTATTGTGTGGGCAGGTAATCCCTCCCCTACCTGGCCTGGTCTCCTTGGCAACGCTTCCCCCCAGGTGGGATTGGACAACTGACTGAGGTAGGCGGAGACCTCCAGGTATCCCACCTGAGGGAAGGCAAAGCCAAGCCTATGCTGATGGGGCCACTCCAGATCTAGGGCTGCGCGCGTTCACGCAAAGGGCGCCCCCCCATTTTAAGCGGGGAGCGGTCATTCTGACACTATTAAAGAAATGGGAGTGCCTGATCACCTCATCTGTCTCTTGAGAAATCTCTGTGTGGGACAAGAATCTACAGTTAGAACTGGATATGGAACAACTGATTGGTTCAAAATTGGGAAAGGAGTATGGCAAGGCTGTATATTGTCTCCCTGGTTATTTAACTTATATGCAGAATTCATCATGTGAAAGGCTGGGCTGGATGAATCCCAAGCCGGAATTAAGATCGCCGGAAGAAATATCAACAACCTCAGATATGCAGATGACACAACCTTGATGGCAGAAAGTGAGGAGGAATTAAAGAACCTTTTAATGAGGGTGAAAGAGGAGAGCGCAAAATATGGTCTGAAGCTCAACATCAAAAAAACGAAGATCATGGCCACTGGGCCCATCACCTCCTGGCAAATAGAAGGGGAAGAAATGGAAGCAGTGAGAGATTTTACTTTCTTGGGCTCCATGATAACTGCAGATGGAGACAGCAGTCACGAAATTAAAAGACACCTGCTCCTTGGCAGAAAGGCGATGGCAAACATAGACAGCATCTTAAAAAGCAGAGACATCACCTTGCCAACAAAGGTCCGTATAGTTAAAGCCATGGTTTTCCCAGTAGTGATGTATGGAAGTGAGAGCTGGACCATAAAGAAGGCTGATTGCCGAAGAATTGATGCTTTTGAATTATGGTGCTGGAGGAGACTCTTGAGAGTCCCATGGACTGCAAGAAGATCAAACGTATCCATTCTGAAGGAAATCTGCCCTGAGTGCTCACTGGAAGGACAGATCCTGAAGCTGAGGCTCCAGTACTTTGGTCACCTCATGAGAAGAGAAGACTCCCTGGAAAAGACCCTGATGTTGAGAAAGACGGAGGGCACAAGGAGAAGGGGACGACAGAGGACGAGATGGTTGGACAGTGTTCTCGAAGCTACAAACATGACTCTGACTGGACTATGGGCGGCAGTGGAAGACAGGAGTGCCTGGAGTGCTCTGGTCCAGGGGGTCACGAAGAGTCGGACTCGACTAAACAACTAAACAATAACAGTGTTTCTGAGATAATGCTTCATGCTTACCTGGATAGAGGATAGAGAGGGGCATGAGTAGAAATGAGCCTACAGTGCAAAGGTAAAGTTAGCATTCATTTCTCTGCCCACATTTGCTTCTGGCCCCTGTGAGGCTTTTCCCAGAAGGGAATGTGGTTCTTCAGCTGAAAAAGGTTATCCACTGCTGTGTTAAAGGTGCCAGAGAAGCCTGAGCTGGCTGAGCAGAGAGAATAGCTGGAAATCCAATATACTGAGCATTGCACAGTTTTGATAAGGCCATCTTGTTTCTAAATATTCACCACTGATGCATCAATAGAATGCTTTTGGTTCATAGGTATGGGTTGAAAAAAAGCTGATGCACTAACTAATGTAGTCTGAGTCATTATACCAACACTATAATTCCAGAACTGTTATTTTCCAACACATTCATTACAAAGTTTATGAGCAAAACATCATCGCTGGTTTCCTTTTTAATATTTTTTTAAAGTATTGAGCATTTAGGAAATGGTTATACTGAATCATCCAAGCACTTTGACCATAGCAAAAATGAAAGAAATTGACTGCATTGCACTTTGCAGAAGCAACACGTGTTTCTGAGACTAGTGTTATTTCAACATTTTATGGATTGTCATGAAAACGTGAATTGTGACATGGGACATGAGAAATGTAAGACTTTATGGGCTAACCCCCACAAACTTAATTGAAAACTCCCTATAAGATGTTAAAATGTATGTCTGTAGCTTGAGTTAAAATAAGGATACAATTATTTCTGGCTGCTCAGTTTGGTTTTGTAGAAATTAACAATTTAAAATATTGCAGATATATATTATACCCATATATGCTGTGTTATTTGGGCTGTCAGCTGCTGTTCTGTAAATGCATCAAACATTACAAGGAATTAGAGAGTCATTATATGCATCTTTATGTGATGGAGTGATGCCTGACTTAAGCAGTCAGTAGTGTGCCCACTCCTGAAAAAAACAACACCTGAATCCTAGAGTTTATAAGTACCACCCAGTTTCAAATACAGTGAAACCTCTACTTACAAACAATCTGTTCTGGAGGTCTGGTCATAACAAGAAACGTACATAAGTAGAGGTGCAATTTTCCATAGAAAGTAATGGAAAAGTGAATTGATCCGTTCTAGACGATGAAAAACACCCCCTAAAACAGCAATTTAATGTGGATTTTACTCTCCAACAAGACCATAGATCCATAAACTTAAGGCAATAATCAATGTACTGTACTATAAAAGAAATAAGACAGTATTGTAGATGAAAAAATTTAACTTTTTTTCCCTTACGTGCACTGAGGGTGGGTGGGCAAGCTGGGGGTGGGGCAAGGGTCAGTAAAGAGCTGATTCACTTCGGCCAGGGTCACTTGCTTTCCTTGCCAGGCCAGGTTCTTCTCTGGACTTCCTCAGATTAGTTCCTCGGTGGGGTTTGGGGCTGCAGTGCGCCCTGCTGTGCCTCTTGCAGGCAGCACCTCTTCCACAGCTTCGGGGGTGGTATGGGGACCCTACTGAAGGTCATAACTGGAATCGTATGTAAGTAGAGCCGTACGTAAATTGAGGTTCCACTGTACCCCTTTTGGGGGTAAGGTGGGGCAGTGGGTGGTGGCCAAGCAGTTACCAGAATTCCTGGAGGAGACAAATTATTTTGATCTCTTTCAATTTGGGTTCAGGCATGGTTTGGACAGGTCAGACCCCTATTGAATTTCTGGTGACTACTGCAGACTTTTCAACTCCAGCAAGCAATGTAACAACTGAAGCTTGATTTTTATAGTTTTAACTGATTTTTATTTGTTGCATTGTATCTTTGAAAACCGCTAAATACTATTATAGTTAAGCAGTATTTAAATTGCTTAAATAAAATGATACAAAACAATGAATATGTGTCAACTGTTAGAAGCTCCCCTGTTAACAAAAAGTGGCCTCATGGGCCTTAAAAAAAAAAGGAAGCTATATATATGTCTACTAAGAAGTAAGTTCCATTAAATTCAATGGGTATTATTCCCAGGTAAGTGGGAATATGATTGCAGGCTACTGCAGTCAGCAGCAGAGGAAGCCGCTTGGGTGCCTGAGGCGGCGTGTCCAGGGGTGGGGCAAGCTGCCCATAGGAGTGGGGCAAGGGCGGGGCCTCCAGAGTCTGCCTGCCTCATCCCACTCAGCTGTCCTACAGCCGAGGCGGAGGAGGCAGACCGTTTTGGCAGCGCAGAACCTGCCTGCGCCCAAGCCACCGCGTCTCTCCCAGGAGAGAGGCTCGGGCGCGCTGCAGGCCCTGTGGTGAGTGCTGCCCGGCATTTTGTCATCCCCCTCAGGGGTGACACCTGGCGCGGCTTGCCCCCACCGCACCCCCTTCCTCCACCCCTGACTGCAGTCAGTCCTAAACTTCTGTGACAAGGAAATGCAGCAAAGGAATTCTGTCTTTGTTCAGGTTTCACTGATGTGCCATTTCTTGACTAGAGTTCACACAAACATGTTCATTAGTCAGTAATTAAAATATCAGGGTGGTGTCTTGTATTGTGTAAATGAGCCACCATAGATGAGACTTCAGACAGAACTTTCATAACCCTTCACATAATTTCACACACAATGCTTTTCAGTAAGTTCCTACATGTTGATATGTGTCATCAATTGCAGAGAGATGAAAGCCCCTTTCAGGCATTACGTAAGTACGTGAAAATAAAAAAATTCCTTCCAGTAGCACCTTAAAGACCAACTAAGTTAGTTCTTGGTATGAGCATTTGTGTGCATGCACACTTCTTCAGATACTGAAGCAGACTGAAACAGAAGTATGAGCACACGAAAGCTCATACCAAGAACTAACTTAGTTGGTCTTTAAGGTGCTACTGGAAGGAATTTTTTTATTTTGACTATGGCAGACCAACACGGCTACCTATCTGTAATAAGTACGTGGATGGAGAATGAAGGAGTGGAAATAGCACGGGATGCACTCAGCCTTCATGCATTTATGATAAGCCCTGAAATTAACTCCAATGTATTTGACTATATGTATGTGCATAGGACTTTGTGAGATTGGCAAATCAGTTTTTTCTTTCAGGGTTCTCAAATCACCTGGAGAAGTACTATGCATGTACAGCTGCATGCACGTTACATCTTTTGAGGTAGAAGAAGAAGAAGAAGAGTTTGGATTTGATATCCCGCTTTATCACTACCCAAAGGAGTCCCAAAGCGGCTAACATTCTCCTTTCCCTTCCTCCCCCACAACAAACACTCTGTGAGGTGAGTGGGGCTGAGAGACTTCAAAGAAGCGTGACTAGCCCAAGGTCACCCAGCAACTGCATGTGGAGGAGCGGAGACGCGAACCTGGTTCCCCAGATTATGAGTCTATCGCTCTTAACCACTACACCACACTGGCTCTCAGTCCAGTGCTGAGGGCCTTCTGGCAGATCCCTCACTGTGAGAAGTGAAGTTACAGGGAACCAGGCAGAGGGCCTTCTTGGTAGTGGCACCCGCCCTGTAGAACGCCCTCCCACCAGATGTCAAAGAGAAAAACAACTACCAGACTCTTAGAAGACATCTGAAGGCAGCCCTGTTTAGGGAAGCTTTTAATGTTTAATAGACTATTGTATTTTAATATTCCATTGGAAGCCACCCAGAGTGGCTGGGGAAACCCAGCCAGATGGGCGGGGTATAAATAATAAATTATTATTATAGTATTATATATTTTCAGACATTATTGCATTCCTGTGTGACCTGCTTCTTAGAAGTCATATTAAATTTAGTTCCTCTCATTCTCCCTACATCTGCACTTACAACTCATTGTATTCAATGCACTTAGGAATGATCGGTTAAAGGCCACAAGTATCTCTGAATGCTTATTTGAATGGAATTCTATAACATCTAATCAAGACCCTCAAGTTGTATGGGTTGGGGCAGTTCTGTGTCTACGTTTGAATGAATGGAAGTGGCGGTCCTGTTCCTGGTCTTCCAGATGTAACTGAGAGCAGTAGCCCAACCAAGCAATCATGGTTATATGCTGGTAGGTAGAGCAGTGACCAGCAGGAGGGCTGTCCAGCCACCTCGTGGAGGTCAACACAAAATCTGATGCCTACATGCTTAGCAGCAATGGAGCTTCCTGGCAGGCAGTTGGTTCTAGGAGCTGGTTTGTAAAGTTATTACACCACCAGCAGCTGAGGGTTTATTCTACATATGATGTATTCACTGCGATCTTATGGACTGCCCTTCATTGAATAGATCACAGGGCAGTTCACAAAACATCACGTCAAAAATCGCCTATCAGTAAAGACCAATATACAAATTTTTAAAACTGAGACAGCAATAGAACTGAAACTTCAAATCTGAAAAATACAACAGCAGTACATTATAGGAAAAATATTAAATCAAGCACTCAACTTTCACCCAAGACAGTGAAAAAATGCATTTTGACCAGGTATTGGAAGCCTGAGACTGCAAGGAGGGACCAGTTGTACCTCCAAGGGGTGCGGAATTCCATGATAAGGGCATCACTACCGAGAAGACCCTATTCCATTTCACCACACAGCAAGTTGTACCCGCTGAATACCACCCCCCAGCTAATTTCAGGGCCCAGGCCAGTTGATATAAAAGGAGGTTCCATCAAGTACATGGTTGGGCACTATTCAGAACCCCTGGCCTACCTGGCAGCAAGCCAGTATGTCAAGTCCAAATCCAGGGGCCAAACCACACAAGCAAAGTCCAAAGGTGAAGAAACGCAATCCAAGTAGCCAAGTCTGAAGGCCAGCCGTCAGGATACAGTGTACTGTCAAACCCAAAGCACAGTCCCATAGAGGTCCAGGAGCATCCAAGCCAAGGCCCATCAACATGGTCAGGTGAGCAGACACAGTGCCTCACCTCTGCTTCCCTTTTGTACTTTGCCTGCTGATTGCAGCAACTGGGCTTGATGAGAAACATGACCCTCACCTGTTCCAAGCCTATTCCAGCAGAGGAATCACAGCAACCCTTCCTGATATAGATGGGTCTTGCTGCTCTGGTTCCTATGCACTGACTTCCATCACTTCGCCATCCTCTGTCACCCCTGTGAGTACTTCCTCCCTCATCCCCTACTTGCCCCAGTGTGTCCCAGTCACCCCTTGCCGGGATCTTCTTCTTCCCTTCATTTTGCCAGTTCATGGCAGGCACTAAGTCATTCAAATAATAATAATAATAATAATAATAATAATAATAATAATTATTATTATTATTATTATTATTTATACCCCGCCCATCTGGCTGGGCCTCCCCAGCCACTCTGGGCGGCTTCCATAGAAACCAAAAATACAGTAAAATATCACATGTTAAAAACTTCCCTGAACAGGGGTGCCTTAAGATGTCTTCTGAATGTCAGTAGTTGTTTATTGCTTTGACATCTCGTGGGAGGGCGTACCACAGGGTGGGCGCCACTACCGAGAAGGCCCTCTGCCTGGTTCCCTGTAGCTTTGCTTCTCGCAATGAGGGAACCGCCAGAAGGCCCTCGGCGCTGGACCTCAGCGTCCGGGCAGAACGATGGGAGTGGAGACGCTCCTTCAGGTATACTGGACCGAGGCCATTTAGGGCTTTAAAGGTCAGCACCAACACTTTGAATTGTGCTCGGAAACGTACTGGGAGCCAATGTAGGTCTTTCAAGACCAGTGTTATATGGTCTCGGCAGCCGCCCCCAGTCACCAGTCTAGCTGCCGCATTCTGGATTAGTTGTAGTTTCCGAGTCACCTTCAAAGGTAGCCCCACGTAGAGTGCATTGCAGTAGTCCAAGCGGGAGATAACCAGAGCATGCACCACTCTGGCGAGACAGTCCGCAGGCAGATAGGGTCTCAGCCTACGTACCAGATGGAGCTGGTAAACAGCTGCCCTGGACACAGATTTGACCTGTGCCTCCATGGACAGCTGAGTCCAAAATGACTCCCAGGCTGCGCACCTGGTCCTTCAGGGGCACAGTTACCCCATTCAGGACCAGGGAATCCTCCACACCTGCCCGCCTCCTGTCCCTCAAAAACAGTACTTCTGTCTTGTCAGGATTCAACCTCAATCTGTTAGCCGCCATCCATCCTCCAACCGGCTCCAGACACTCACACAGGACCTTCACCGCCTTCACTGGTTCTGATTTAAAAGAGAGGTAGAGCTGGGTATCATCTGCATACTGATGAACACCCAGCCCAAACCTCCTGATGATCTCTCCCAGCGGCTGCATGTAAATGTTGAAAAGCATGGGGGAGAGGACAGAACCCTGAGGCACCCCACAAGTGAGAGCCAGGGGTCTGAACACTCATCCCCCCCACCACTTTCTGAACACGACCCAGGAGGAAGGAGCGGAACCACTGTATGACAGTGCCCCCAGCTCCCAGCCCCTCAAGACGGTCCAGAAGGATGTTATGGTTGATGGTATCAAACACCGCTGAGAGATCCAGCAGAACTAGGAAACAGCTCTCACCTTTGTCCCTAGCCCGCCGGAGATCATCAACCAGTGCGACCAAGGCAGTTTCAGACCCATGATGAGGCCTGAATCCCGACTGGAAGGGATCCAAATGGTCCGCTTCTTCCAGGCGTGCCTGGAGTTGTTCAGCAACCGCTCGCTCAATCACCTTGCCCAAGAATGGAAGATTTGAGACTGGGCGATAGTTGGCCATCGTGGCCACATCTAAAGATGGTTTTTTAAGAAGCGGTTTAATAACTGCCTCTTTCAGCGGGTCTGGGAAGGCTCCCTCACGGAGGGAAGCATTCACCACCCCACGAAGCCCATCGCCCAGTCCTTCCCGGCTAGCTTTTATAAGCCAGGATGGGCAAGGATCCAGGAGACAGGTGGTTGGCTTCACTAGTCCAAGCAGCCTGTCCACATCCTCGGAGGTAACAGATTGGAATTGATCCCACGCAACTTGTCTAGACAGGTCTCTAGCACTCTCCCACCCCGGCCCTGCTCCCACGGTGGAGTCTACTTCTTCCCGAATCTGAGCAATTTTATCTGCAAAAAACTTTGCAAAATCATTGCAGGAGAACATGTGGCCCGTACCAGGCCCCGATGTTGCAGGTGGTTCTGCTAAATTGTGAACCACCTGAAAAAGTCTCCTGCTGCTGTTTTCTGCAGATGCAATAGAGGCAGTGAAGAAATTCTTCTTTGCCGTCGCTATCGCCACTTGGTAGGCTCGACGTTGAGCTCTAACCTGTGTCCGGTCAGATTCTGAATGAGTTATCCGCCACCGGCGCTCTAGCCGTCTCAACGATTGTTTAATTGCCCTCAGATCCGTGGAAAACCTCGGGGCTGTCCGGGCTCCATGCAATCGGAGAGGGTACTTCAGAGCCAAACAGTCAATAGCCCTGGTTAACTCCGCATTCCAGCGGGCCACCAGGGAATCAGCTGAAAGGCCATCAACATGGGATAAAGCATCCCCTACCACTCTCTGGAAACCATTTGGATCCATTAAGTGGCGGGGGCGGACCATCCGAATTGGTCCCACCTCCCTGCAGAGGGGATGGGTCGCAGAGAAGTCCAGTTGCACCAGGAAGTGATCTGACCATGGCACTTCTTTCGTCTCGCTTTTACTTAGTGTCAGATCACCAACATCCATAGAGGTAAACACCAGGTCCAAGGCATGTCCGCGGCTATGGGTTGGGCCAGACTTATTCAGGGACAGCCCCATGGAGGCCATGCTTTCCACAAAGTCCTGAGCGGCCCCTTGTAAGGTCGTGTCGGCATGGATGTTAAAATCCCCTAGGACGACCAAACTAGGTATCTCCAGGAGAACATCCGCCACGACCTGAAGCAGCTTGGGCAGGGAATCCTTGGTGCAGCGGGGAGGTCGGTACACTAAAAGGAATCCTGTACTGCCCCTTTTGCCCAACTTCCAGAACATGCACTTGGAAAACTGGGTCTTCCCAATAGGACGCCTGGTGCAAACTAATGACTTCCTAAAAATCACTGCAACCCCCCCTCCCCGCCCACATGACCTGGGTTGCTGTGCGTAAGAGAAACCTGGTGGACAAGCAGCGGCAAGGACAGGCCCATCTGCTTCATCCAACCAAGTCTCTGTTACACATGCCAGGTCAAATCCTCCATCCATGATCAAGTCATGGATGGCAGTGGTCTTATGAATCATTGACCTGGCATTGCACAGCAGCACCTTCAGGTCATGTGGGTATCCCTTGCTGATTCTAGTATCCATCCGGTCAGGACCAGACCCGGAGGCAGGAATAGTCCTCAGACAACGACTAAACCTGCCCCCTCTGTAATGACATGGTCTAATCTTAGCGTAACTCCTCCTCCTACCCGTGATCACTGAGATCGGTTGTCCCAGTGCATCCCCCCCTGTGGAACATGCCCCAGCCATTTTGTGGGCTGGGGCCCACTCCCCGGCAGCCCTGACCCCTCCCCTTAAGAACAAAATAACACCTTAAACAAACAAACAAAACCAATAAAACAATACAAACAAAAAACTGTAAAAATTACAAAAGCAACAAAATCAAAAAAATTCCCCAAACCCAACCAAACATCCACCCCCCCGTGTGTGTGTGTGTGTGTTTCATTGGCATGTTGGTGTGGTCCTAGTGAAACATTGTGAGCCCCTTAGAGAGTTGTCAAACACAATTCTCTGCATGTTTACTCAGAAGTAGACCTGACTGTGTTGGATGGAGTGTACTCCCTTGTAAATGAAGCAATGCGGTAAATAGAGGGGTCAATGTGTTGAGTATCTGTGCCACGAGCTTAGCACTCAGGACAAAGACTAGAGGCTGACTATCAAAGTATTAAAATTTTATACTGTGGGTTGGCTCTAGACTTAGAGTCCTATTTAGAGTAGACCCACTGAAAATCAACAGGACTTAAGACAGTTATGATTAACTTAAGCCCCATTGATTTCAATGGGTCTTCTCTAAATTCTGGATCGAAGCCATTATATGTATTACAGCCTGATTAAGGAAGAAAGGCTAAAAATAACATGTAATTATCTGCTTGTTATTTCTAGACACCCAAACTGCAGAGGTTTTGTCCGGGCTAAGTAGATTATCTTTGCTTTTCCCCTCTGGAATGCATGTAAAACGGTTCTTGGGTGGGCCCTGTTCTTCAGGACCGGCTCCAGTGCAAAATTCCCTGCAGCCCGGCCACTTGCCTTCCAAAATCAACAGTCAAAATGTCCTTTTATTCCATACCATCTCCACCTAGTCCTTCACAGGCTCTGAATGCCATTCTGTACACAAAGGTCTCCTTGAGTAAAGAAACTCCACCTGGATTGCCACATCCCAAAAAGGGGATGTAGTCTGCAACACCTAGGAGATTTCAGCAAACAGCAAAACCATTCCAACTTAATCTTTGATGCAATGCTTGGAATGCAAGAAGCCACTATGATGCCTCTTGTCTGTGTCTCGCAGAATCCTTTCTTTTCTCTGAGAAAAGCAGACCCTGGGAACTAGGCCAGATGCCTGCCACTTACTCTAAATTGATTAGACACTTTGCGATTAAAACCCCTCAAAACAGCAACACCGGGATGTGGCCGTGTTCACACCCAGGCACAGAATACTGTATCACATTGTTTTCTTATCTCTGATTCGTTAATATGCATCCTCCACCATCCATGTCCACCCATTTCTGCTTAGAAGGCAAAATCAATAAGTGCACCCTCTTGGCCAAGTATTTACAAAGGTTCCCTTCTATGTTTGTGGTTATTTAAAATTCTGGATTAAGAGGCAAGGTCTTTGGGGTTCGGGGGTTGGACATGATCCAGCTCCTGGCAAGGTACAGAGAATAGTTTCATGCCCAGTACTGAAGACTAGGTTCTCCAAAGTAGTGCTCTTCAACTTCTGATCTCCAAATAACATTTGACTACAACTCCCATCATCCCCAACCACCTTAACCTGAGAACCCATGGTCAGAGAACACTGCTCTAAAGAACTGCTTCTTCCCATGTAAATCTGCCCAATGAAGAACAATCGGAGAGGCATTCCTATGGTTCTGAACATCAGAACTATTGTTGCTTGGGATGCTGGAGACAGCCTTCTCATTGGCTCAGACTAGGCCAGGGGTCTGCAACCTTTAAGACAAAAAGAGCCACTTGGACCCATTTCCGAAGGCAAAAAAAAAAACTGGGAGCCGCAAAACCATTGCGACATTTAAAACAAATATATCTCCGGAGCCGCAATCTGACAGCGGGCGGGAAGGTGATGTCGGGACGGTGCGTGACTAACACACGCACTGCCCCCATGCGACGTCACAGCCAGTACAGCGCCCGCCACAGTGGGGAGTGTCGGGGCGCACAATGCGCCTCCTCCCCTCGCTAGTATCCGCCCCGGAGCCGCGGCAAAGGTGTAAAAGAGCCACATGCGGCTCCGGAGCCGCGGGTTGCAGACCCCTGGACTAGGCTGTGGAAATCCCTGCCTAGGGAGACCTGTCCCCTACCTTGGATGGTTTTGCTTTTACCAACCCATCTTGTTATTTTGACAGGCATTTGGCCCATCAAGCTGTTGATGTCCCCTTAATGCCTCCTGAGTTTTCTGTGACATTTTTGCTGCGATTCCCATCTTAAGTGGTCTACGTAGATCATTTTCTAAACGTTTGATTGTCTTTACATTTTACGCTGGAGTGTTTCTTTAGAAACAGAAAGGCATGAAATAAATTTCCAAATAAAAAAAAAATCTGTATAGACTGATATGGGACGCGGGTGGCACTGTGGGTTAAACCACAGAGCCTAGGACTTGCTGATCAGAAGGTCGGCGGTTCGAATCCCCGCGACGGGGTGAGCTCCCGTTGCTCGGTCCCTGCTCCTGCCAACCTAGCAGTTTGAAAGCACATCAAAGTGTAAGTAGATAAATAGGTACTGCTCCAGTGGGAAGGTAAACGGCATTTCCATGCGCTGCTCTGGTTCACCAGAAGCAGCTTAGTCATGCTGGCCACATGACTGGAAGCTGTACACCGGCTCCCTCGGCCAATAAAGAAAGATGAGCGCTGCAACCCCAGAGTCGGCCACAACTGGACCTAAATGGTCAGGGGTCCCTTTACCTTTATATACACTGATACCAGGAAGGAACAACTGTGTGTATCTGCCTGGATCCAGTTCCATGACGCAGTCACCCACCCAAATGCCTTGGGACGCCAGCATAGTGTAATATGTAGTGTGTTGGACTAGGGTCCTGTCCTACTTGCTGCACTCCAGATTCAGATTCATTGCATCCATAGGAATTTGCATTCCATGAGCCACACCATTGATCAATCTAGTTCAGGGTTTTGTCTACACTGACTGGCAGAGGCTCTCCAAGGTTCCAAGTAGGGAGTATCTACCAGCCTTTATCTACCAGACGCTGAAGATTGAACCTGGGACCTTCTGCATGAAGAGCAGATGCTCTGCCACTGAGCTATGGCCCTTCCCAAGCACACTTTGATTGCCATGAGGACTCCTTGTATTTCCGTTGTCCCTAAATAGTGCCTACTCACTGTTACATCACTACATCAAAGGGCTTATTAAAGGAATTGGACAAACATTCCTTAGTCAACTGTGAAGCATTTCTGTGGCTGGAAAAAAAAGTGTTTGAATGAAAAGGAACATAGCCTTAATTTACACATCAACAAGTAAAACAGGTTTTTGTCCAGGATTCACTGTGTGGCATTTATTACTTCAGCAGTAACTGATACTCCAACTGTCACAGTATTGTATTGTCACAGCTGTGAGGATGTGGTAATACTGGGTGACAACTAACTGCCCTTTTCCCCCTCTCCAGTTTTCACTTTTTATAATGTTACTGTGCGAATGGATTTGTGTACGTGACTGGAAAAACAACATATCTGTATTCAAAACGTGGCTGCATTTGTCTCTTGAGGTGCGTCAAACCTCTTTGGTTGTTTTTACTGCAAGTGACTGACACAGCTACCTTTCTGGACAGTTTATATTTTTCAAAAGCAGTGTCTTTTTTTAAAGAGCAGGTCAAACATGCAAGCAGTTACCTTGGTTCCAACGAAAAATAAGACTGTATGTATAAATAATACTGCACAAGTAATGAGACTTCCAGATAGGTATCAGTGAGGAAATAATGACTCATGCTCAGAGGCGCTGGTCTTCAAACTGCTTTGCTGGCACAAGATCCATCACTGCAACCTTAGGAAGCAAGAAAAGAGGCCCTTAAAAAAAATCTACAGTGGTTTCAACAGGCCCACAATCCACCTATTAACTGGTCACAATAAACTCGCTCCCTCCAACCAACACTCTGCAACATTCAGATTATGGATAGCTTCATTGTGGATACTGTCCAAGTTGTGAGAGGTGAAGCAAGCACTGCGACAGAAAGGCAGAGCCAAGAAACACACCAAAACCAGGAAGGCCTTATTGCTCATCCAGCATCGCAGCCAAAACAGGAAGCCTTTTCTATGTCTCAGAGAGCCCAATAGCCAGCCTGGGTGGGTGGAGCCAGTCCAGGGCTGGAGCATGTTAGCTCACCACATGGGGCAGCTGTGTACAGAAGAGAATATTTCCTGGGACTGGCACCAGGACATCTGGACAGATATACATGGAAAGGGCCAAAGGCTCCCATCCTACCCTGTGGCACATGGCCAGGTACATGGGAGCTGTACTTTTGTATGGGGAACTGGAGGAAAGGCATGGTGAACTGCCACAAGATCTTTGGGTGAAGGGTGATATACAAATTTGATGATGATGATGATGATGATGATAATAATAATAATAATAATAATAATAATAATAATAATAATAAGTGGTTAATGAAACTGAGCCTGGCCACTCTTGGAGCCGACTCATGTGTTCTGAAAAAAAATATATGCTCGCACTTCTACTATCAAGATTTCAGAAATTTTGGCGGTGGGAAGACTTTGGTGTTTATATGGCAAAATATATCTATTCAGGAGCATCACCATTAATGCACACTCAACTTCAAATTCAGGAAAAGCTTAATAATAATACCTGATACACTTGGCTACAATCCCACCAAATGCAGCACTTCTTATCAATATCCAAAGTCAAGAAGCAGGCTATTGGACCATTGACTAGGTTTTGAAAGTATAATACAACAAAAATACAATATAATACAACAAAAATATATCATGAACACTTTCAGAAAGGTGCTGCTACAAAAACTGAGAAGATTGGATAGAACAACTTGAGAACAACTAGATGCCACCATTGATTCCACTAAGTGGGGTGGGCTAGCAAATGAAGTTTCATTCAACTCTGTACCGGTCACATTAAATAAAATTGTTTTAAATTAATTCACAGGTATTAACTGAATTCTGGCACCTTGAATAGGATTTCAGGATTCAGTCCAATGTGTTAGTGGGGATGTGAGGAGAAACGTACTATTTTCACTTGTGGTGGAATAAAGAGGTTTCTCGAACCAGTGAGATTGGACAAATAACTGGCCAACCACTTAAGCCAGATCCTCCATCTTTGGAGCAGGGAAAGCTGATTTGCATAAGGAACTCTTGGAATTTTTCTTTGTTGCAGCCAAAATAACCACTGGTAAACATTAAATAACTTGATGGAGAAGTGGTACCAACAATTATGGCTAATTGCACTAATGGAAAAATGATTAAAGCAGAAGAAACTGAATGACAGTCCAAGACTGTTCTTAATGAAAGCTGGCATTATTGTTATTATTATTATTATGTGTTTATTTATAACCTGTCTTTTCCCCTCACAGGACTCAAGGCAGCTTACAGATAAAAACAGGAAGCATCGAAAAACGAAAAAACCCCATCATTAAAAAAATAATTAGACATTGGTAAAGTCAAAACTATTTGCATATATAAAATCTGCTTAAAAAATACAAATAATTACAATAAAAACAGCACGTCACCAGCCCTTTAATTAGAAGCAGTCAGTTCCCAAAAGCCTGTTAGAGCAAAAAAGTCTTCATCTGCTGGTAGACGGACAGCAAGGAGGGAGCCAGTTTAGCTTCTCTGGGGAGGGAGTTCCAGAGTCTGAGAGCAGCTACCAAGAAGGCCATCTTCTGTGTTCCCACAAAGCATGCCTGTGAGGGTCGTGGGACCTCCCCCAAGATCTCAAAATCTGGGCAGGTTCATATATGGGAATATGTTATTTCAGATATCTTGGACCTAAGCCATATTGCTTTTGCTTTATTGCATAGATTTCACATGAAGAACATGGTTGGCAATCTACATCAATACATGGTGAGGACATTTTTAGTTGACTTTCTTCATTGTTAAGTGATAGGACTGTGTTGCTCCATTTCATGTAGAAAGTTTATATTCTTGAACGACTGATGGTCTTGAAATGGTATCCATTCATTCTGTTTTGTTTGTTATTGTTATCTAAGGAAAAATTAAATTACACACACACACACAGCGCTTTTTTCTGGGGGGACGCATACCCCTAAACATTTTGTGAATCTAACAGGTGAAGAAACTAAAAAATACTTAAATTTTAGTTTCTTCTCTAGCACGGCGAATTGTCAGTTCTGTTGAATAGCATGGTGAATCATCGATTCCATTGCTACCCCCTATGGCGGCCTCATTTCCTGTCACGGTGTTTCCTGACTCTCAAACGGAAGCGAGTGCTTAATGTGTGAAGTAGGAATTGGAATCTAGCCCAGTGATTGGTCAGTTTCGTTGTTACCACCTCTGATGGCGGCTTTATTTCCTTTCCCAGTATTTCCTGAGTCTCAGACGGAAGTGAGCGTTTAATGTGTGAAGCAGTGTGGAATGTGGATGTGTGGTGGTTATTTTCCCCAATTTGAACTATAAAATGGTGATTTTCTTGAGTCAAAATGAGATTGCCCCTAAACATTTTTTTAGAGAAAGCACTGCACCTACCCACCCACCCCTACCTACCTGCCGCAGTTGCATCTTTGAATGTTTCCCCTTCTGAAAATATCCCTGCTTGTGGAAAGCTGGCATACCAAGGACAAGCTGATCTTAGTCTTGTAGGCATGCAAATGTACAGTTTCCTCACCTGCAATTTGAAGTGGTGCCACCGCAGGAGAAAAAGGATCAGCCTAGTAACAAAGTGTTACGTAAACAACCACAGGAGATTACACAAATCATGAAATTGTTTTATTGAGGAATCATGAAACATGGATTGTTTTGATATGGCAAGATTTTGCCTGAGAATCACAGACTGAGCTTTGTGATAAAGTGACAATAAAACCTGTCATAAAAACATATTTTGACAGAGTTTTAGTGTTTGATTATTCTGCAGTTGCCTCCATATTTTGTTTGCCTTGGGTTTAGAACTGCTGCTTGCAGCATTAATGGGATTATTTTATTGCCTTATTGCTGTATATTTATTGGTATTTTGTTGTAAACTGCCCTGAGTGCGAATGTAGAAGAGTGGGTTATCATTACTATCATTATTTTTATTTAAAAGATCTGATCATGCTTTTGCGATAAGGCGACGCTGCAGGAAAGCTGTGCCTTGACAGGAGAAATTCCATTAAAAGGGTGCAGCAGGGAAGGGCAACTCACCTGAGGATATATAGACAAAACAGTATGACTGGGTTTCAGTATTAGAGTAGGAAGTTCCAAAAAGCGCAGTAAGGTGGTACAGAGTTGAAAGCAGAAGGTAGATTTTAATAGCCAGGTTTAGGTTTAACATGAGAGAGTCGTCACAAAATGAAATTAGGGTGCCAGCTCCATGCAGGAGTTATTTAGCAATCCCATATTGTTACACCTGTTGGCTAAACATCTGTTTGTTTGGCTGATTGCCAGCGAATAACCCAGGATGATCAATTGATGTTTCACCATTGGGAGCTAATGATAGGAAGCTTTTGATAGTTAGGCATCTCTCTCTCTCTCTCTCTCTCTCTCTCTCTCTCTCTCTCTCTCACACACACACACACAGACACACACACACACACACAGTTACTTTTGGAAAGCAACACCCATTGAAGCTTGAAGAAGGCAGCCTTCTTCCAGCTAAGGGAAGGGAAGAGGGATAGAGGTGCAATAATCTTGTTTCACAGCACTGCTGGTTGTGTGTTTGTGTGTGTGTTGGTGTTCCCCTTCCTACAGTGAAAGACTATCACCCTGCCCCCTACAGGAAGTGGGGGGAAACGCAAGTTTGCAGCTCTATTTCTGTACAGCTGTTGGCGGACAACTCTACTAGTGTCCAGATCAGGCATAACCATTATTGACACAAGGCAAGAGGCAATTCCCAGATGTGCTCTCCAGCTTCCTCTGCCTATCTTGTAGAGCAAACTCTATAATACACTGGCCACAAACAGCTGGCTTCTTGCAGAAGCAGCCCCATGGGAAAAGTGACCAATGAGTAAAAACTCACCCATCCACCTACAGCAATCATAAAACCTCCCACCAACTTCCCCCACCTGCATTCCCACCTTCCATGGAAGCGCATAGGTTTTGTAAACCGATGTTCTTTTTGGAGTGTCATTCAGATGCTGTTGGACTCCAATTCCTATCAGCCCCAGCGAGCATGGCCAATGTTCAGGGATGACGGGTGTTGTAGTATAACATCTGGACTGCAATGAGAAGTTCTGAGGGGCAGCTCTGTGATGTTTTGTTCCTTTGGATGACATAGAACAGTGTTTCCCAACCTTTTTTGGGCAAAGGCACACTTGTTTCATGAAAAAAATCTCGAGGCACACCACCATTACAGCCCCGTGACGTCAGCGCGCAGCGTCACGCCGGGAGGGACATGAATTGCTAGCAAATTACATAATCACCTCCTTGAGGGCTGGCTCATCTTCTCCGAAGGCAGAACCCCATTAATTAACAGCACAGACTCACACCATAGCCAAGACGAGGGGGGGAAACCACAGTCATGCACATGTGGGGGCTAAATGAGGACAAAGACCGGGCAGAGAGCAGGGTTCAAATCACCCCACCTGGCCAGGACAATCCCTGGGTGCTCCCTTGGGCCACTCGCCTGACCCACCTCGCAGGGCTGTTGTTGCGAGGATAACACGGGGAGAACCACGCGCGCCCCCGGGAGCTCCTTGGAGGAGAAAGCGGGCGATGAATGCAATGCACGAAATATATGAGAGGCGACCAGGTTTTGCAGGTGAGGGGCCCCCGCCAGCCTCCGCTTCCAACACCCGGCGCAACGACGCCGAAGTTTCCCCCCGGGCTTGGCTCGGGGAACAGCGCTGCTCCCCCCCCGGCTCCCCTTCGCCCTCCCGGCTCTCTCTGCCGCCCACTGGGGACCCCCCTCACCTGCCAAGTCCGGAGCGCCGGTGGAAGTTGCATGCATGCATGCAGGGCGCCGCGTTGCCATTGCATTGCACTGCACTCCATGCAACGCCTGCACGCATGCATTGCCTTGCACGCCCGCCAAGCGGTCTCCCTGCGGTCCGATGCGTCCCCTCCGGCGCGGATGCAGCATTGCAAAAATAAAACCCCCCCGACGCAGCCCTACCTGGGGGGCAGCCTCCGCCTCCGCCGCTCCACCTCCGCGGGGATCCCCGGGCTCCATCCTGCCGCCCGATCTCCGCGGGAGCGCAGGCAGGCTGCGCGGGGTCTGCGCGAAAGAGCCCCTGCCCGCCCGGCCACCGCCGCTGCGCTCATTCCATGGCCGGGAGAACAAAACAAAATGCCCGGCCCGCCAGGCCACGCTGGGAAACGTAGTTCGCGCACCCCGCGCAGGCGCAGAGCCCAAGGGCGAGGGGACTACAGATCCCGGCAGCCCCCGCGCCGGGGACGGAGGGGGAGAGGCCGGGTGCAGGGATGGAGGGACGGGTGGGCGAGCGAGTGAGTGAGTGGCAGCCGCCAAGCCTTGGCCGAGAGCCAGGAAGGGCCTCCCCGGAGGAGGAGGAGGAGGAGGGAGGCGCAGAGCGGGAGGGAGGGAGGGAACCCCAG
The DNA here is from genome assembly GCF_965112155.1 of Podarcis liolepis. Lineage (NCBI taxonomy): Eukaryota > Metazoa > Chordata > Lepidosauria > Squamata > Lacertidae > Podarcis > Podarcis liolepis. Next base: position 27,537,758 of record NC_139563.1, read on the forward strand.
GGGTCATCTAGTGACGGCGCCCCAATCGAAAATTTGACTTAAAAAAAAAATCTTTTTAATTTTTTAATTTTTCCCGCGGCACACCAGGCAACATCTCGCGGCACACTAGTGTGCCGCGGAACAGTGGTTGGGAAACTGACATAGAACTGGAGACAAATTTGTGGTTTTTGTAACATTTGCTTTAATTATAAATGCAAAGCATAGTGGAGGCCAACCGACAGCTTGTTCAGATCCACCCTGCAAAAACTCAGTTTGTTCTGTGTGCTTCTTTTCTTTGAAACTGCGAGTTGCTTTTTACAATCATGAACCCCTGCAGCCAATATCTGGACCAGCCATAGGCAAACTTGGCCCTCCAGCTGTTTTGGGACTACAATTCCCATCTTCCCTGACCACTGGTCCTGTTAGCTAGGGACGATGGGATTTGTAGTCCCAAAACAGCTGGAGGGTCGAGTTTGCCTGTTTCACACGATCTCTGCAACATGTGTTTTTTTATGATTGTGGAGAGCATTTTTCAACATTTATTTTAAAGCAAAGGTAATTGGACCCCGATCCCGTTTTCCTTCCAACCCTGCCAGTACCCTGCCCCAAAGGAGGCAGTTAAAGAACTGTAAACTCTGCTACAGCTCTGATGCCTCAGCTTCAGCCTGGACTGCCTAGACAGGATAGGCATCCCAGAAGGCAATTCACCACCCTTAAGTGCTGGTGCTGAAGATGGACCATGGGCACAGGTGTTCTCTGGGGCAGGCCATGACCTGATTTTCGCCTACAATGAGAAAATTCTACCTGTGATTTGGAAAGCGAGCTGTGAGTTGAACCCTGGCCAACCCACGCTCCAAGTGTGGTGATGTGTGACCGCATGGGCTCAGTGTGGCATGTGCAGTGAGCATCGCTGCATGCAAAGAACGTGGAAGTTAAAGAATGCAGAAGTTAATTGTTATGCATTGAGTTGAATAGGATCCAAAATGCAGCAGTCTGATTGGTCCTAGAACAATAGGATTCAGAATGCAGCAGTCTGATTGGTCCTAGAACAATAGGATCCAGAATGCAGCAGTCTGATTGCTCCACAGGAGCCACCCAATCCAGCTCCAGATGGAAGTGAATCCGCAACCTGATTGGCCTACAGGTGAATCCCGGAACTAGCTAATCACGTGGGGCCCATTGTGTAAATAATGTATATAAAGCAGACATCCTGGGGGAACTTCCATTCCTCCTCACCACTATGAGCTGAATAAAGAGCATGAAATCCACTCTCGACTCCGATTTCATTGATAAACACCTTGAGTGTCTTCTTTTATATTGTGCTAATGAACTCCTCCCTCCTGCTCCAAGCTGGAGGATATGGCGACTGATGTTTCTGGGGCCGAAGACATGTCATCCTGCCCCACCTCCCTTTCTGCCACCACGGATGGAACCAGCACATGTGCCTCAGAGGCTGGGGGGAAAGGGCGACTTCCCTGCTATGAAACATGCAGGAACAGAGAACAGAAGCTCAAAGTACGGGGTGCACAGAGCCTGTTCCCGCAGTTCCCACAATTAAAGTGAAATCCATCCTTGCAACAAGTGCATGCCTGGAGGTGCCTGGGCTTGGTGAGGGAGAGGTGGATTGCTGTGCTGCTGCTGTGTGTCATGATGAAGGAGTTGTGAGAACTTCTTGCAGCGTGCACCCACCCCCAAAGGAGTGTTGCCAATCCCCCAATGTTAAATGGAATGTGTACTTACAACGTCTACGCTTAGAGGTCCCCAGGCCTAGAGAGAGGAAGTGCCCTGGTGAGGCTGGGTGGGAGGAGGAAGATGCACTTGAAATCCCACTCAGGAGCTATTTTTGGAGTGGTTCAGAAGTGGGGGTGGGTATTTGGGTTTTCTGCAGATTCCCTTTTGCTTCAGTTCTGCAGTAGGCAGGGAAGCAGCAGGAAGAAAAACAAAATAGTGCATCAATTCAAAATACTAGAAATCCTGTGACAAATGAAATCGTGGATGGGTCTATAGACACACAGTATTTTGTGAAAGTTCAAGTCAGAAGGACGATAACAAGCACACTGTGTTTGTACCTGCAGATTCCTGATTGGAGGTCATTTCAGTATAGCTACCCCTGCAATAGCCTCTTGCAAATGCAGGGGAAGTGAGCCACATACAAGACCCTGTTTCTGCATGCACTGGGTTCTGCATAACACTCACTTCTTATGGACCATTGTCTACAATTACGCTATCAAGTTCAGGAAGGAAATAACATCACAGGCAGATGTCATTTTAAAGCCAAAGCGCTTTATCACTGACCGATGTTGTTTGTTTGTTTTTCCTATCCCATTTCTCAACCTGAGTTTTTGAGGTGGTTCATTGCAATATCGTAAATAGTAACTGAACAGCAGCAAAACACAGCAACAACAAAGCACACTTGCAGAAATGCATCCAAACCCAGGAAGGAAAAACACTGGAAGTCCCAAGTTCTATTCTGTGAAGAGCTGCATGCTTAGCTGGTGCCTAAAAGGCCATCAAGGAAGGTCCTAGGCAGAGAGCATTCCACAACTGAGGTGCCACAATTGAAAAGGCCCTGGCTTTAGTTGCCACCTAATTCCTAAACTGGTGCTGTTTTAGCAGGGCCTCCAAAGAAGATATAACTAAGCAAGTTCATATGGCAGCAGGCTGTCTTTATTACCTAGATTCCAAGGTTTTTTGAGGTTCATCCAGCATAATTAGGTGCATTATACACAAAGAAACTCTATAGAAAAACCTGTGACATCTCCAAACCTCCAACTATGGACTCAAAGGGTCTTCAGTGCTATGGGCTTCTCTTGTCTTCAGAACAAGAACCTTGGTGGGCTCTTTATTTGGATGTATTCGGAACTCTTCTCATCACTAGAGCCCTTTTCGAGATCTGTTTTCTTAAGCATCTTGCTTCTGTCATCAGGTGTGCATGTAGCCTCTTCCTTCCTTCAGTTAATCCAGGCTTCCTCAACCTCGGCCCTCCAGATGTTTTTGGCTACAACACCCATGATCCCTTGCTAGCAGGACCAGTGATCAGGGATAATGGGAATTGTAGTCTCAAAACATCTGGAGGGCTGAGGTTGAGGAAGCCTGATGAATCCTTTAATTCCTCCTCCTCATTTTATTTGTATGCTTCTTTTGGATTGCGGCTTACAATACGGAAAGATTTACAGAATTACAAATATAACAAAAGTAGTCATAAACAGTAAATGAAACACATCAAAAGTACACAACAAAACGGAACCATTTCCACGTAAATACTAAACCACAATAGGATCTAAAAATGATGACACAAAAAATTAATATCAATAACAGCAACAACCCTCCTAAACAATACTCGAACCCAAGAGTGTGCTCAGCAGCCTCAGTTTTTGTAGGTGGAGTCAGTCAGGGCCCCTCCCTGATCAGGTGGAGAAAAGGTCAGCAAGACAGGAAGCAGGTCTTCCAGGACTCTCAGCCAAGATGGTCCCACCTTGTCTCACCACTGTGGCAGCTAGCTGCGGAAATGCTGCCTTTCCCCTTCCTTTCACATGGTGTTCCAAATTGCTGTGTCAAGGCTTGCCCATCGCTTTGCTCTTTTCTTTTTCAGTGACTCCTCCTCCGTTTTTGCTCTTCTCTAAATGTGCCACCACCACACCCTCATCTTCCAGCTGGTCAAGGTTGTCCTTTGGGGAAGGGCCATAGCTTAGCAGCAGATCATCTGCTTTGCCTGCAGAAGGCCCCAGGTTCAATCCTGGTCCTCTCCAGGTAGGCCTCGCAAGTCCATGTGAGGTAAGGTAGGATAAGATAAAGTCCAGTCAAAGACGACTATGGGGTGCGGTGCTCATCTCAGCTTTCAGGCTGAGGGAGCCGGTGTTTGTCCACAGACAGCTTTCCAGGTCATGGGGCCAGCTTGACTAAACCACTTCTGGCGTAACGGACAGAAGCCAGAGCACACAGAAACACTGTTTACCTTCCTGCACCAGCGGTACCTATTTATCTACTTGCACTGGCATGCTTTCAAACTGCTAGGTTGGCAGAAGCTGGGACAGAGCAACGGGACCTCACCCCACCATGGGGATTCAAACCATCGACCTTCTAATCAGCAAGCCCAAGAGGCTCTGTAGTTGAGACTACAGCGCCACCTGCTCCCTCACGCAAGTCCATGTAGACAATACAGTGGTACTTCGGGTTAAGAACTTAATTCGTTCCAGAGGTCCGTTCTTAACCTGAAACTGTTCTTAACCTGAGGTACAACTTTAGCTAACGGGGCCTCCCACTGCTGCTACGCCGCCAGCGTGCAATTTCTGTTCTCATCCTGAAGCAAAGTTTTTAACCCAAGGTACTATTTCTGGGTTAGCGGAGTCTGTAACCTGAAGCATCTGCAACCTGATATATCTGTAACCCGAGGTACCACTGTACTGAGTAAGATGGACCAGTGGTCTGACTTGGTTTAAAGCAGATTCCTACAGACCTATGATACTGTACAGAGTTTCTTCTCCAGCGGGGTTATCCTGCCCAGTCTGCTTGGCTCACCTCTGCAGGATTGACAATATGTGTGGGGAGCTGCTGCTGCTGCTGCACCAACCACTCCTGACACTATCCATGAAAATCTACGAGACCAGAGACTAGCATTAACTGTCAGGATATATGTATTTCTTCTCATTGTCCAGGAAAATTTATTTTTAACTACTGGAATGGATATAATATGTAGTATAGGAAATTTGGGATGTATTTAGCAAATGGCTTTGCAGCAGCAAAGGGGCTGAAGCTGTTGATGCTTACTTTATTTCCTGAAGTAATAATTTTTAACAATGTGTTCCATCTTTGGATGACACCAGCATATTTATAGTGTTGCTCATTTAGGGGAAATAAGACTCATGAGAATCGATTTGAATCTGGCTTCCAGAACGTTTGCCAATATTTTGAAGTCTACAGAGCCATTATATTAAAGCCAAAAGTTATTAGTTGCCGTGATTATCTGGTTTAGAAGAACAAGTACTACCTTTGTGCTGGATACTTGGAATACATTGAGCTGTATTTGCTTTCCTTTGTTTTAAGGAATGGCTATTAATATTTGTTTGCACTTTTTGATTGATGCTTTCATTTATTTCCATGAAATCTGTGTTAACGACATGGACAGATTGCTTCAGTGTTACCATCAAGGCAAGTCTCTGTACAGGAAGCCCAGGGTCCAACTTGACCAAATGACTAGGAGTGCCCTCAAATGCAAGATACCTGGCTTACCACTTTTTGAAGTGACATTACTATCTGTCCCTGAAAGAGGAATAGGCCCAGAGTTTACAATTACCTAAGTGCACTGCGGAGACCAAACTACATGTTTCAAAAATCCAAACTCTACAGCCTTTTCTACAACTCCCATCAGACCCAGCCAGCATGGATATGATGTAGTCCAAAATATCTTTAAGGCACTAGATTGGGGAAGGATGCATTAGACAGAAACAACTGGTTATCAATAGCAGTGCAAAACTTTGGCAGGCACAAACAGTATTGAAAGTGGGATTGCATGTAACCACCCCAAAAACATCACAAGCACAAAGAATCACAAATGCAGAATTAAAAGGAGGGGCCCAAAGTTCTTCAGCGGCTGGAATAAGGGATTACCTTGGAAAGAATAATTTGATTTTTTTTTTTAAAAAGGGAGCTTTTGGAAAGAAACCACCTGTCTTTTCTGGCAAGACATGAGATTCAACTGCAAAAATAACCCAGCTTTAATTATTTCAACTGAGTGGGCTAGCAGCAACCCATAATTCTTTTCATAATTGGGGAAAAAATGTAACTTTTTTTTTACATCATCAGAGTGTTGCTTTGGATACAAATTCAAACATAAATAGCTTAGGTGGAATTCAACTAAATTTTGCTCAGACCTGTTGAAATAAGTGGTGGGTTCGCTGGATCATCCACACATCATTCTGCTTTATTAGTTCTGTGATGCTTCACCAGCGTTAATTGTATTATTGCCAACTGGAGAGGCATTCTTGCACTATAGCACTACAAAAGTGAAACACAAGCCAGAATATTTGTGGAATAAAAAGCTACGGGATTTAAAAAAGTTTTTACAGGCTGCGCACTGATGGGAAGCAAAGTAGTGTGTCCACTTTTGTAGGTGCAAACAATATTGAAAGTGGAATCACATATAACCACCCTGATACCATCATGAATACAAATGATCACAAACGTCTGTATAGGTCCAGTGCCTCTGATACTAATACGTCATCTCCCCCCCCTTTTTTTTTTTGTTCCTGGCTGGCTAATTGCAAAGGGTCTTGTAGCCTATTGGTAGGGGGGATCTGACTTTGACTACAAAAGATGCTGAAACTGGGGGAGGCGATTCCCTCGTGCTTGGAAGCAGCTTATTCGGTGTAGAAAAGAAAAGAAAAAGGGAACTGTAATGTAATTATGTCATCTAATAATACACTCTTTAAAAGTTTTAAGTGAGTCACATGTCTCCACCATTCCATCCAGCTCCTTAAATATAGCTATTTGCTTTGGCTTTGGGGCAAAAAAAATCAGCCAAGATGGTGTTGTTAACATGTAAAGATTTCTTCAGCACAGCATTAGCAGCAGGGACTCAGTAGGAACATACAATATACTTAGATATCACAGAGATTAGCAGCTTTGCTGCACCATCACAATTCATCTGGTTAACAGAATAATAAAAATTTGTGTGTGTAATAAGCTGCACAATAAGGTCAGCATCCTAATTTATTAAGCATTCATAAATGTCTATAGTAGCTCTTTGAATGTGTTCATAGTTCATACTTTCATTTTTTCTACTTCAGATGTTCAGTGTGTCAGTGCCATAGCTTATGTACCAGCTATGCAGCAGGGTTGGGGGACTGGAAGGAAGTGGAGTGGCTGAAGAGGAAACCCTCCGCACTGCAACCTTTTGTTGCAGCTCCAGCATATCTTTCCTATTTCTGTTCTATAGGAACTTACTGGTGGAAACAGAATTCTCAAGATTGCCTCTTTCATTGCAACTGCCCTTTCCTTGCCATTCTTTTTATCTAACGCCAGCCTCTGAAGCAGAAATATGTCAGAAGGAAATGCGACATGGAAGCCCTAGGAATGCCTTCCATGCAACGTAATTAGAAATGGACTGCAAAAGTACAAATTGCTGGGGAAATAATTATCTAAAACACTTTGAAGCACCGTTAGAGGAGCAAAACCTTCTCATCAATAAGCGGCATGAGCACAAGTTTAAGGATACTAATAATAGCATCACTTTTCCTCTTCTGGAGCAAAAATTACCTTAATGTATTTTAGCAACCCCCTTTTCATTTATATGCCAGTGCTGCTGTCCATTTTATGTTTGTGATTTAGATATTTCACTTTAGGGCACCCAAATGCTACATGTGGTTCAGAAACTGAAGTTACTAAAGAATGCAAATGCAGGTCTTTTCACTGGGATGCACACTGCAAACATATGCTATATTATCCACCCACTGGATGCCAGTTCATTTCCAAGCCAAATTCAACACTCTCTGCAGGTCCTCCGTCCCTCCAGCCATCAGGTGGGCACTAAGGAGGTGCCCTTTTGACTATGACACTCCCTTTGTAGAATTCCTTCCCTATAGAGGGAATAAAGAATGACGTAGATACCTGGTGTCTACTTCATTCTTTATTACACTTGCTTGGTTTTGGGGACAAAGCCTTCAAACTAAGTTCTTATTCTTAGAGTCTTCTTCTCCAAGGCCTTTCAGATACTCCTTTGACTTATTATATGCTGTTAGTTTTATTTGCATTTTTTTAAAAAAAATGCTTTTAGTGTAATCTGCCCTGGGATAATGTTTTTCAAATGATGGGCAGCATGTAAATAAACAAACAATCCCCAAATAAAATTATTCTTAGATTTGTCCAACTCATTCAATAGATGCTTCAGTTTCTTCTTGATCACTGTTTTCTCAGCGACATAACAAGTTTTCATTCCTGGTGTCTGTGTATTAAGAAAGAAAGCTGCGCGTACACAACAGCACAGTAATTACACAAAGACAGCATGAAATAATTATGTGAGGTCTTAAAAATTCTCATAGTATTGGTTTCAAGAGTGTTTTGTATGCCTGACACGTATTGAGAATCAAAACAATATGCCAGCCGAAATGGGACGGCCCTGTACTGAGAAACCGGTTCTCCCCACCCCCCCACCCCGGTTTTATGCTATTAGAATGTGTAATAAAAGGTTTCCCCCCTCGCTTTAATGAAAGCCAAATGTCAGCAACAGTAATTAGAATGTTTGCAGTGAAGTAAGGTTTTAGATCTTCAGCACAGCGATGCCCTTCAGGTTTTGATTAATTATGGCCAAGCCACACAAGAGGCTGTTCCTAGAACCACCCACTGGAAAATCCTAGAAGCATCTTCCATGGTTCTCCTGCTTACATTCCTTTCTTATAAACTGCATACATATTATAGGGGAAATAACCTCTCTTGGGGCAAAATGTGTCTTACATGATATAGAAATAAGAGAAGTATAAAACAAAGATCTGTTTCAGACTGTGAGGGAAGTTTTGATTTCTGCTTTACTTTTTTGTGCAGAGGAGAGAAGCCTTCTCCACTTATTTTGTTTCCAAGAACAGCTTCAGTATCCAACAGCTGGTCCTGGAAAACTTAGTTTTAATTTCACTATACCTAGAACACTTGCAAAGGTTCCAAAGAGCAGGGGAGAAACTGAGAAGTTTCCTCCTGCCTTCGTAGCAAGTGGAGGGAAGTCCCTTTAATGGTTGAGGTGAAACTGATAACAAGTTAAAAATTCCTTTCCAGGTTTCATGTCTTATCTTTGCAGCATTTGAGATGGGGACTAGAGAATGCACGGTATCATGTTTAAACTCAAAAAACAGGCTGTAAAGAGCAGCTGTGAAACAGCTCCCCCCCCAAGTCCTTTACAGCTAGCGGACCTCCAGAAGACCTATTGAGTGAGCATACATCCTGATACATCCTGAACAAAGCTTATGTGGAAGTTTGACAGACTTTCCTGAGCATTTATTCCAATTTATTTGTGCATTGGTTATACAACAATGAGCATCCATCATGAATTCATCCTCCTTTGCTTGTGGGATGTTTATACACACTCCCATTAGTAACTTGTTCTCCCCTAACACTTTCCAAATTGCAAAAAGTGGTTGTTTCCCCCCAAAGGTGGATTTGTTGTGCTAAGGTGACATAGCCTTTTAATGTACATTAAGTACCAAGTTGAATCTCCTTCAACATAGTGACACCCCTAGTTGGGGGAAACCTCCTCTCTGAGGATTTTAAAAAAACCCAAACCAAACCAAAACAAAAAAACCTGAGTTGGGAAAAGTGAAATTGTAGAGGTGAAATTGTAGAAACATCTGGCAATTTGGCAATTTCACAGCTTTTCTTAGCAGACTTTGCACCCAGTTTGCAGAACTTAAGTCAGATGATACACATTATCTCGGAAGTGAAACTGCTAAGGTTGGTTTAGGAGGAGACTTTCCAAAGTAAAGATGAAACTGATGGGAGTTTCAAATTCCTTGCCAATTTTATCATTATACCGAATTGGAGGTAGGCAGAAAGACTACCCATCTCACTGCTGCTCCTTGCCAACTTTGTACACAAATCCCCAAGTTTTTCAACTATGTGATGCATAGCCTATTCTGCTTTGGTCAAACTTCACTTGAAAGGCTGTGTTCAATTCTGAGGGCCAGTTTAAGAAGAGTACTCTTCATCAGGGCATCCCGGTTTTGGGAGCCATGGGCGCGTTTTGAGGCTCCATGATCTCATGCAGAGTCATATCCCAGATCCTACGGTAAAAATGTTAGAGGGTTTGCAGAACATAACCAGTAGTATGTGTATCTCTTGTTCACATAAAGCATGTTCCTCTTACTTTAAAGTAAGAAATGATGACAGAAATGTCTCATTACTTCAACACAGTGGTTCCCAAACATTTTTTGGGCCATTGCCCCTGTTAAGTTGTGGGTGAACATATCAGACGACACAGAAATTCTTCAAACAGCTCTTGTTTATTCACAGGCCAGAACTGAACTGAACTGAAGGGTTCAGCCAGCCTGCTTATATAGAGCTCCACTAGAACGCAACAGCAACCATTTTCTGTAACTATCCAATCACGGAACGTCACTTTCGATCCCTTATTTGCATAAGCAGACCTGAACTATCTACAGTATCCCCCTGCTGGCCCAGGGTGAGACCTTCAGTACATAACAGCCCCCTTGGTTCCATAAACACATCCCCAGTGGGCCCTACCCTATGAAAATCATTATTCAGAATTATGGTTTGCACGACCTACTAAGGAAGATAACTCAATAAAATTCAAAACAGTAACAATTAATTGCACATGTATTCAAAATGCAATTAAAACTATAATTAATTCAACAAAATGGATGAACTTGGTCCATTGACATCAACTTCTAAAAGTCTGATTTTCAGTTACGGCTCCAGCACCCTCCTGACACCCCCTTGCCTCTAAGTGCCTCCTCTAGCTAATCCCACCCCCCAACCTGCACATATTCATGTGCCGGGAGATGGCTTTACCATGTTGTGTCTATGATACACAACAACATATTTTAAAAATCAAGGATTCCAACAAGGGGAAAAAAGCCACCCTGAAACATAAAGACAAGCCAAATGCTGCAACCAAAATCTGCTTGTACTTTCAAGAATCTGATTTAGCAACAGCTTGAGTGGAGCAGATCCAAAGGTTACACCATCTGCTGGGCCTCAAATCCAAGATTAAGCTTGTAGGCCTGTCAGCCAAGAAGACATGATTAATTCTTAGCTTCATGACACAAAAAAATGTTAAAGTGGGAGTAGTTTTGTTTTGTTTTGTTTTGCTAACTTCACGTCCAGAAATGTTTTCCTCTTAACGTAAGTCTTCTAAGCTCTGATGGGGCTGCGTGATATTTACTGCCTGTCAAAAGTGTCAGTTATATTCTTGCAGACCTTGGCACTAGCGGGAACAGCACAGAAAATACTGGGATGCCCCATGGCATCATGGCTGGAAAAAAATTTACTGTATAAAATGCCAATGACAAGGTCTTTACTTGTCTATAAGGCTCTGGGCTGAGGTGTCACCTAGCCAATTTGGTATAACTAGGCGGTGTTGCTACAGTGGCAGAAGGGGGAAGGCATTTATGCAGCAGAAAAGAGCTTTAAAAGAAAAGCCCTCTTCCTTTCAGCTCAATCCAGAAATCAAAGCAAACAGGAGAACATGAACAAGAATTGGCAGTTGCTATTAATACGTTGATTTCCCCCCAGAGATAACTGCACAGGGCCATATTTAAGAACACTATATAATATTAGGCAATTAAAGAAAGCAGTCCATTTGTTGGGCAAGTAACAAAACATCCTTAACAGTGAGCAAAATGCAAGAAGGGGTGTGTTTGTTTGTATGTTTAAAGTATGGTATTGTCTTTCCTCACATGTGAGGCGGGTGTGTGTGTGTGTGTGTCTTATTGTCTGATGGAGGTTGCATGCTTGACCCTGCAGTCCCCTCCCTGCCCCCCGTTATTTTGCATTATAATGTTATACTTGCATATAGTACATCACAATTACTCTCTCTGTGGGATTGTAGGTGAAAACATTTAAAAAAGAAATAGGAAATTGAGAAAGATGTCTATATGGTTGGGAACTGAAGGTGAGGAGAGGAACAATGCCATGGACTATATCTCAAGACTACAAGTATCTTGTGATTGTGTGATTTCCCATATGCATGAGTCCGATCCAGATCCAATGTAATCTGTGGCCCAATTGCAGCTGGAATCCAATATGGGAATGACTTTCAGTTAGCCTCATATCTTAGGAATTTGTCCGTACCCACCTATCAGTGTTTATTTACCAAAGCTAGATTAAATGTATTTCCATCGGAAGTTCTTAATGGTAGGCTGAGAGGCATCCCCTACCAGAATAGGCTTTGTTTATGTTCCCAGGACGTCAACTGCATGAGCCATATCCTACTCCATTGTGGGCAGTATGAGCAAGCAAGGGACCAACTGATCAAACTCTTACTAGCAAATTTGCTGGGAAAATCTGAAGCCTCCCATATTAAATACCTTCTGGAGGATAGGTCAAATGATATTACACTGACCGTGGCAAAGTTTCTTTCGGAGGTTGCAAGAAACAATAACCATCACGCACTAGACATAACAAAATGACTACCTCGGTCTCTTTCGCCTGTTGTTTGGTTGTTTTAACTGTATCTTGTTTTGAAACTGTTTTGTGGGTCTATGGACCGCAATAAAGATATTTGATTTGATATGCATGAGTCTTGTTTATACGGTCTGCCAATCTGCACTATTAGCAAAGTACTTTTCTGCCTTTTCTGTTCTGTTTTGTTCACTCCCTACTGGACACAGCTGACACGTTGTTTACAGGTGAAGCTAATGGCAACATTACCCTCAGCATTTGTTGGAGACTGGAGGGTTGTATGAACTGGCCGTCTAGCTAGATACCTCACAAGAAGCATGGCTATCAAATTTAACCCTTGCCCCCTTTTAATTTGCCTGCTTAGAATCCTTGGTACCCTTAACATTCCTTTCTTAAAGAAATCCATGTGTTGAAATCTGCAATCTTCTGATCAAAATAAAGGTTAATAGTACTTAAATGGAGTTAAACAGATTGGAAATGTGTATTCTCTGATTCACTGCAAAAACAAAAATAGGGGGAACAACAGGGAAATAGGAAGGTGACAATAGGCAGATGTAAAAATAATAATGACAAACATGATGAAACAGATGTTCATATTGTAAGAGTATGCTGCTTCTTTCATTTGGTGTTTTATTTGAAGGATTTATAAATTTTTGCATTCTTTCTCAGTAACGTTCTCCATATACACTCCTCAAAAAGACATCTACATCTCTCTTTCCTCTTCAATTTATTTCATTTAGGACTTCCACCCTTTGATGAGGAGCAGCATTTGATTTTTGTTTCTCCACATTTTGTTTTGGTCTGAGGAAAAAGGGAAGTAGAACTTTAAAAAGTAAAAGAGAAACTCCATGAAATTTTATCAAGCATGAAATGGCGTTTAAGCAAAACAGGCGGATTGCTGAAGCAAATGCTTCAGTTAGGAAGGAAATGCCATTGACTTTATTACAGCTGCCTAATGTTTTCCACGAACTGCAGAAAATAATTCATTGTATCTTAGTGACCTACAATAACAGCTGACTGCTTGCACTTGGTGGAAATGTGATTTGTGCCGACATTTTTTTCTTTTTTAACTATTTCAAGTTTCAGCATTTGGGCCTGCAGAGTTTCAGGAATTCCCTTTGCATTTAGTGAGAAGACTTGGTGCGAACCATGTGGCTGAGAATTGGCCTTTGGTGAACAAGAGTGTGTATTTCAATGCAACGTTCTTCTTGCTGACTCGGGAATATCTCGGTGTGGTCTCGTTTTGTTGCACCTTTTGCAATGCACTGGAAATGTATCCTTTTTCTTTTCTGTACCGCCATATTGTTGTATCCTCCACTTAACTGTGCAGTATTTGTAATGCAGCATTTCTAGAAAACACACACACACACACACACAATAAGTCAAAAGTATCATAGTGCACTGATATTCTGTGAAGTTCAAGTAAATACACCCAGAGTGTCTCAGTCTGGCAAACAGGTACAAACAGAACAAGACATGCTTGACATAAGCATCATGTGAATGCAAGAAGAGCCTGCTGGATGAGGCTAATGGTCCATCTAGTCCAGCGTCCTGTTCTCACAGTGGCCAACCCAGATGCCTTTGAGAAACCTCCATGAAGAACATGAATGCAACAACACTCTGCCTACCTGACTACATTATTACATGAGCACTGTTCCACAGCATTTGATATTTTCATTTACATACATTCATTCGATATAAGATGGGTTTATGAAGGAATTCTATATCCTCCCACCACGCTGACAAAGAATTCTACGAAACAGTAGTCAATATCCAGAATCACTGTTTAGTGTTGGGACATCATATTTGCTGAATACACAAAGCTTCACAGCTTGTCTTTCATCGTACGAAGCCTGGTACCTCGCTTCATTTAAAGATTTCAGAGACTTTGAGGCCAAAGATTTCATTTTGTACTTGTTATGGTTTGAATGAATTCTATAAAGATTGTCTATTGCGTATGTACATGGTCATCGTGTTGCCTAGACATTGCTGACGTTCTCTTTGCAACACAGGGGTTTGTTTGGTTACTACTAACTACCTGCAACTCCCAGCAACTTATATTCAGAGCCATACTGGCTGTGATGGTGGACCTAGAACCTAGTCATCGTGGCTAGAGTTATCATTGACAGTCCTGTCCTCCACTGAGTTTAACCCCCCTCTTAAAGCCACCCAAGCTGGTGGCCATCATTGCCTCCTAAGGGAGCGGGTTCCATAATTTAACTAGGTGCTGCATGAAGAAGTACAGTACTTGCTTTTATCTGTTCTGGATCTGCCAACAATCAGCTTCCACAGATGCCCACAGGTTCTAGTTGTGAGAAAAGGAGAAAAACTCGGCATGTGAGGCAGCACGCACACCATACATATTGTTAGGAAGGTTGTGTGGCACCCCCACCCCCAATTGCTGCCGAGCAGCAGCAAGGTCCCAGGGGTTCCAGGAGCTCACCCAGGGTTGCGTTTGCATTGGGAATCAAGACACGATGGAGACTGCTGTGTTTTTTAAGAAGTAGTGTTTACACTGGAAGCTTTCAATGAAGGAAAGTGTGGAGTTTACAGTGTTCACATCTCAACAGGGGCTTGTCCCCCCCCCCGAGCAGTGCAGCATTGGAGTTCAAGGCATCCTACACACCATTCCTGTGCCCCTGTCCCAGCCTGTCAATATGGTTCTGCCCCACAGGGCCAGTGTGGTGTAGTGGTTAAGAGCGGTGGACTCGTAATCTGGTGAACCGGGTTCGATTCCCCGCTCCTCCACATGCAGCTGCTGGGTGACCTTGGGCTAGTCACACTTCTCTGAAGTCTCTCAGCCCCACTCACCTCACAGAGTGTTTGTTGTGGGGGAGGAAGGGAAAGGAGAATGTTAGCCGCTTTGAGACTCCTTAAAGGGAGTGAAAGGCGGGATATCAAATCCAAACTCTTCTTCTTCTTCTTCTGCTTTGAATTCTGCCCCTTCCTTTCTGCTTCCCAAGAACTTTTGCTAAGCAGGTCCTTCTCTTCTCCAAACGTCTCTGTTTTAAAAGGGCCACATTTTTTGCTGTGTGGCAACACACACACACACACGCACGCGCGCGCACACACACACACACACACAGCCCCGGTAATCTTGGCAACCCTTGTTTTTGCACAGATCCAAGGAATCTTTCTTTGATGTGTTGATGACTGACCATTGTTTCTCAATGGCTTGCACTCAGCTAGCCCAGCCTGGCTAGTTTGCATAGGGTAAACCCAGGAATTTCCGTGTTTGGCAGAGTTCAGGAGAACTGCTGCAGCTGCTTGTACTTTCCCTTCAACACGCCCCCCCCCCACCAGTATTAGTAAAATTACTAACATTCACTAACTTCCTAGAATTAAGAGCACCTTTGCACCCCCAGACTCTGGCACCCCGGATCTATAACAATATAAAACACATGTAACACACATGACCTCTGTCAAAAAATACCAGAAATTGTAGGGGTTGGGTGCTGGGAATTGTAGCTCTGTGAGGGGTAAAGTACAGTTCCCAGGATTCTTTGGGGGAAAGTCATGTGCTTTAAATGACTGCTGTGTGACCTCCATGTGCAGCAATAGTGTATATTCAATAATGAATGTAGAAAGCAACCAAATAAATGTGTACCGCATGTAATAAGGGGATGACAAAAGCACCTTAAAGACACAACAATTGTAGCACTTTTGTAAAGCCAGAGTTCAAAATAATAAACTATATATTGAGCTGTATTTTCTTGGGTAGAGAATCACACCCTTAGGAGGGCTCACTACAATAGTATATCATTGTTTTACACTTAGCTGCTTGTTGTACATATTCACCATGTGTTACAAATTACCAGTGGTATGATGGCAATTGCTTGGAATGGGAATTTCATTTATCATGTGTCCCTGTTGGGGACTAAGCACAAAACAGGAACCCCAGAAATGCAATTGTTTTCTGCAGTCTTAAATGTATTGAGCAGAGTGGGGAACTTGTGGCCCTCCAGTTGCTGCTTGACAACTCCCATGATAGAAATAATAGAATTGTAGAGTTGGAAGGGATCCTGACGATCATCTAGTCCGTCCCCCTGCAATGCAGGAATATGCAGCTGTCCCTTACGGGGATTGAACCTGCAACCTTGGCATTATCAGCACCATGCTCTAACCAACTAAGCTATCCAGGCTGACCCCTGACCCTTGGCTATTCTGATGGGAGCTGGAGTCCATTAACATCCGGAGGACTGATCTGTACAATGGTTTGCAATACTTGTGGTGTTTTAAATAAATAAATATAATATAAAAACTGTATGGAGGGCCACAGGTTCCCCACTCCTAGTTAGACTAATAGGGTTCCATTGAGTTCTGTGAGACTACTCTGATTCTTATCTGTCTCCTGAGAAATGTCTACGTGGGACAAGAAGCTACAGTTAGAACTGGATATGGAACAACTGATTGGTTCAAAATTGGGAAAGGGGTATGACAAAGCTGTATATTGTCTCCCTGCTTATTTAACTTATATGCAGAATCCATCATGTGAAAGGCTGGACTGGATGAATCCCAAACCGGAATTAAGATTGCTGGAAGAAATATCAACAACCTCAGATATGCAGATGACACAACCTTGATGGCAGAAAGTGAGGAGGATTAAAGAACCTTTTAATGAGGGTGAAAGAGGAGAATGCAAAATATGGTCTGAAGCTCAACATCAAAAAAACTAAGATCATGGCCACTGGTCCCATCACCTCCTGGCAGATAGAAGGGGAAGAAATGGAGGCAGTGAGAGATTTTACTTTCTTGTGTTCCATGATCACTGCAGATGGTGACAACAGGCACGAAATTAAAAAAAGCCTGCTTCTTGGGAGAAAAGCAATGACAAACCTAGACAGCATCTTAAAAAGCAGAGACATTGCCTTGCCGATAAACGTCCGTATTGTTAAAGCTATGGTTTTCCCAGTAGTGATGTATGGAAGTGAGAGCTGGACCATAAAGAAGGCTGATCGCCGAAGAATTGATGCTTTTGAATTATGGTGCTGGAGGAGACTCTTGAGAGTCCCAAGGACTGCAAGAAGATCAAGCCTATCCATTCTGAAGGAAATCAGCCCTGAGTGCTCACTGGAAGGACAGATCCTGAAGCTGAGGTTCCAATACTTTGGCCACCTCATGAGAAGAGAAGACTCCCTGGACAAGACCCTGATGCTGGGAAAGATTGAGGGCACAAGGAGAAGGGGACGACAGAGGATGATATGGTTGGACAGTGTTCTCGAAGCTACCAACATGAGTTTGACCAAACTGCGGGAGGCAGTGGAAGACAGGAGTGCCTGGCGTGCTCTGGTCCATGGGGTCACGAAGAGTTGGACACGACTAAATGACTAAACAACAACACTCTGATGTAGAAGAGCTGAAGTGTAAAATCCAAAATGATTTCCAGAATGAAAAAAAAGGAGAAGTGCCATCTCATTTTCTTTTGGCTCAATAAATGCTAACCATCACACTAAGTATCTTGGAAGAAGTCTTTTATCTACCCTTATATGGAATGCAGGCCAACAATGGAAAATCTCTAGATAAGGAATGCGTCATGCCACACTAAGCTTATGTAGTGCAAAGTTTAGCTTAGAAGAAGCATAATAGGCCATCCTCTTTTTCCCCCTCCTGCTTAATATGAAAGGAAATCACAAGGCCTGTGGATTTAAGGTGGATGCATGTGAATTTAATGCCCACGAAAAGACTGTTGATTTGTGGTATGTGAATTTTTAACACTGCAAAAAGAAGCAAACGTCAACACTCCCAATTTTTTCACTTTCACATTCTTCAATGAATTATACAGGCATACAGGAATGCAAGGCTTGCTATACATGTTCAGACCATCTTGTCTTCAGTCATGTACCCAACAGTAGCCAGAATCAGATTCTTTTGAATGTAAAACACCCACCAATGACTATTATGCAATTGCATGCCTCGTTCACAGCCATATTTAGTTGTTGGCTTCTCTCCAGAAGCATTTGTGTTGAAGGTGGAGATGCCCTAAAAGAGTTTATACTAGTCGAGTTAAACAGAAGACATTTCTGTGATTCATAGACAAATAGTTAAACCCTTTCAATGAACAAATCCTATCAAGCTATTGGGCCTTGGGAGTCTTGTAGTAGCAGGTTCCATGCATCTTAAGAAACCACATTTCCCCCCATTGATATGAAGCTTCCAAACCACAACAGAGAGCTATATTACCACACAATCCTAATCATGTCTACTCCTAAGGAAATCCTGCTATATTCAGTGGGGCTTTCCCCCAAGTAAGTGGAGGGAGGATTGCTTCCTCAGTTTCTAGAATTAAACAAAAGCCACAATCCAAAGCACACACATAATTCAGAGTCCCTTTCAGACATTTTCCAAGCATACAGTAGATGTGTGGAGCTGGGTGTAGTGAGACCATTCATGCTGTCCCCATCCCTCATTCTCTGCTGACCCCACCCCAATCGTCAGCCATAAGTCTGAAAGGGTAAACTAAATGCATGTACAGCTCTACACACGTAGGCACCCATTTTCAGTCTTTTGTATCTATGCAGAGAAGTCAGAGGTGAGTGGCAGCCCTGCTCATGCTCCTCCACATATTCACTCTATTTTAATTTATTTATGAAATCAGAATTCAATTACAAATCTCTTCTGGAATGTGTCTCTGTGTGTGTCTGTGTAGGCACCAATGGTTCAACAGGGAGGGGGCCTGGAAGGGAGTTTCATAAAGTTGGGCCCACAATACTGAACTCACAGCTCCTGGTGGAGAGGAGCCATGTATCTAAGCCATGGGGGACCAGCAACCGCGAGTCCTTCAAAGATCTGAGTGATTGGGCAGGGTTATAAAGGAGCGAGTGGTTCTGGAGGTATCTTGGACCCACGCTGTTAAGGGTCTTGTAATTTGATACAAGAACAATATGTGCAGAAAAGGTCTGAAGGGTTTCTTCTTCTTCTTCTGGTAAACAATGCCGTTTCCTGCAATGCAATTTAGAGATGCTTATCAGTGCCCTACATCAACGTTGTTTTTCTTCCCAAACTTGCTGTGCAGGGCACCTTGTATGGATTCCCTGCATACTACAGGGGGATTGTAAGGTTCACACTCAGTTCACATGGAGTGCTAGCTGGGAGACGTGGGCACTTCACCTTCCACCCTATGTGAAGCAAGAGGCAGAACCTACCTGTGAACTGCGGGCAAAGTTTCAGGAATGCTTTCCCTCCATTCTCAGTGCAGATATCTTCCATGATACTGTATGTTTCTAAGGTACCCAAGGTGTACCAGAAGACAGTATGAAAATATCTGCATTAGACAGCTTAAGGACCAACTGCTTTCTTATATCCTTTTCCAATCAATGAGGTCTTTGGGGGAACCATTGTTAGTTGTTCCACATGGCTCATATCCACAAGGAGCCACACATCCAGTATTGTGGGCTTAATGTTGTGAAAACTCCCTCCCAGCTGAGACCAGCCAGGCCCCCTCCCTGTTGAACTTTTGGCATTTAATGAAAACTTATTTTATTTCAGCAGACATTTAAAGTTAAGCAGAAGGAGAAGGGGACGACAGAGGACAAGATGGTTGGATAGTGTTCTCGAAGCTACCAGCATGAGTTTGACCAAACTGTGGGAGGCAGTGGAAGACAGGAGTGCCTGGCGTGCTCTGGTCCATGGGGTCACGAAGAGTCAGACACGACTAAACGACTAAACAACAACAAATTTATGATTTTATGGTTATTTCTAATTGATTTTTTTTACTGCATTTCTTTTTTAATCACACACTGGACACCACTTAAAAATGATTAAGTTATATATAAATTGTTGAAATAAAAGGATAGGGACAGGCTGTGGGCAAAGTAGATAAGAATTCATAACTAATCTTCTCAGCAACGTTTGATTTTGAGTTTTTGATATCTGAATACGTGCAAAATCTTTCTATCGTTCTTTGTTTGTTTGTTTGTTTTGATCAGCATGTGTGACACAGCTATCTTGGTACGAAACCATTTATGATGAATGCCAAATCCCTAGCACTTGTTGATACTTCTTCTTTGAGCTACTTCCTGTTCCACTTCATAGTTTGACACTGTCATTACTATTAAAGCTGCACCTGAACAAGATCATTATATATCAGCTTCTATCATGTCTACTTTGTCCCTTGTTGGTGCAAAGCACTTTCTTAGAACTGAGCTATGAGCCATCTGCTCCCTTGCCGAGAGTCTGATGCTGGCTGTTAAATTTCTCCAGTACCAGTGCAGAGAGGTTTACCATACTTTGATGACAGTCAAAAGGCAGGACATTTCTGCCAAAAGGAATTTCAAAAAGTCGTGGCTTTAGAACCGCAGACTATCTCTCAGAAGGCTGCCTTTTATGTGGAGCAAAGGTTTAATGCTTAATCACCTGCCAGTGAGCATAGTATCTAAATATTGTCTACCACACCGGTATATGACAGTCCCTTATTTATATTTGGACTGTATCCATGCAGACATTCCTGGAACGGTTATAGGCAGTGGTTATTTTCTCTTTATTTCATATAAAAGACTGCTCTGTATATATATCTTGCTGGAATTTGTGCAGGAAAACGATCCCTAGAATGGTGAGACAGCTCAGCTGCAAATTGATCCTGAACCAGTTCCAGAGTTTCCACAACACTAAGCGCTGGAGCCAGGCGAGAGTCCAGAGAAGAATCTTTGCTTATGACTGGCCAGGAAGCCCAGCCGCAGCCATTAAAAAAAAAAAAAGGTAAATTAAATGCATTCCAGTGGTTGGCATCTCAGCCCATGCTTGCCAGGCACACCCACTCTGTGGCTCTGGGTACTGGCTGCAGTTCTAGAACATAGTGAGGATAAGGCCAAATAACCACTAACCATAGAAGTCGGAGCCAAGTTACCGTATATGGTCAAGTGCCAATTTGCTTGTGCTCCTGAAATATGGCATTTTACATAGGAATTGTTCTTATTTATGCAATCCAAACAACCTCTTGCAGAGATATGTTCATATTTGTCAATGCAGCATGCCGTGTGTGTGTGTGTGTGTGTGTGTGTGTGTGTGTGTGTGTGTGTGGAGTTGGGGGGTTGATGGAAGCAAAGCTACTTGTGCAGACAAGCAGGCACACCTTATAGCACTTTAAAGGATCTATAACTTCAGTTCATGTCTTCCTCCTTAAAAAAAAAAAGACAACTCTTTGAGGAAGTTCCACACACCAAGGTCGTGATCCAAATCAGTTTTCGAAAGAAATGTTTACAGAGTTTTCTTAAGGTTTTCCAATGAATGCATTAATTTCTCAGAAATTCTGTATTGGAGCTATTTCCCCCACCCTTATATCTTTGAGCCCCCCTCAGTTTTGTTATGCTTCAATTTGCCCACATTCCCATTTAAAAATAATAATGAGGTTTTTTATCCTACTCTCACAAGCGCTTCCTTGCCGCTCCTAGATCTGCATTGTCTGCAGATTAGATTACTTTGTTGCCCACTCTTTCACATTTATGAAAGCTTGGGCATCGCTGGACCCAGCAAAACACAGCTGGCACGGACACTGGGAAAAGATCCCACATCCAGCTGCAGCATATAGCTTGGCTTACTTGTTTGAGCCATCTGTTTAAAACATTAGCTGTCCCCATCTGTCTGTAGCTGTACACATTTAAGAGAATTATGTGAGGCTGTCCAGAGTAGGGTAACTGATGATTTACCTTGGGACAAGGAATTGTTCACAACAACTAAGGTAAGTAATAATAATAATAATAATAATAATAATAATAATAATAATAATAATTTTATACCCCACTCATCAGGCTGGTTTTCCCCAGCCATTCTGGGCAGCCTACAGCACATTAAAAAATTGTAAAACATTAGTCATTAACATTTTCCCGATACAGGGTTGCCTTACCAGAAAGAAGTTGTCTCATCCATTCACAACCTGTTTGGGGTTAGTTGCTCTTTTTTAAAAAAAGATATAGAAATGGATATAAGAAAATGAATCCTCTCTCAAATCTGCCTGGTTAAGAGGACCTCATGATAAAGCTGGACTTGTTGATCTCAGATGCCCCTACACCTCCGAAAAGATTGAGCATTTGGTCTAATTCAGGGGTGCCAACCTTTTTGTTTTTTGTTTTTTGTTTATAATATTTTATTAGGTTTTATCCATAGAAAAGTTTAGAAAAATACAAAAACGAAAAAGATACAAAATTACAAAATACAAAAATACAGACATTAAACACAGAGAAAGAAAAAGAAAAAACACATATAAAAGAAAAACAAAAATTCCCTCTTTCTTAATTTCTCATCTTTAGTTAACTTATTTTCCTGACTTCCTCACGTCTCCCATTTTTGTATCCCTTTTAGAAATTGGTTCAGCAAATTCATGTCCTATTAGTTATCTATTATTAATCCCATCTTACATTTTACCTTGTTGCTAGAACCCCTTCAATTCATTTCAATGTCATCAGCATTCAAAAATTTTACAGTATTTCTGCAAATTAGTTTTAAATTTCCTCCAATCTTCTTCCACCGACTCTTCTCCCTGGTCTCGGATTCTGCCAGTCATTTCCGCCATCTCCATATAGTCTATTAGTTGCATCTGCCATTCTTCCAAGGTGGGTAGGTCTTGTGTCTTCCAATGCTTTGCGATGATAATTCTTGCTGCTGCTGTAGCATACATAAAAAAAAATTCTATCCTTCTTTAACACAGGGGTGCCAACCTTTTTGGGCCAGGCGTCACTTTTGGAATTTTGAAAAGTGTTGGGGGCACCAGTCAGAAAATAACTGTTATATGTAGCATAACACATAATGGCTGCCATGGGTGTATGGCATAACACAAACTTCTAAAAGAGAAGAAAAAGTGACAGGAACACAAAATGGTGTGTGCATCTCTCTCTCCCCCTCCCATCTTGTGCATTGTGATTTTCTTGAGGGAATCTTTTACCAATACCTTTTGCAGGTGCCATAAGAGGCTGTTCTGGCCCCATGGGCACCAGGTTGGTGACGCTGGTCTCATATTTCCAGATGGTATTTAGGATCATCCTATATCCACTTAAGCTACTTTTTTTTTAAAAAAGAGGGGAAATGTGCTATAATTCTCCAAAGCATAAATACATACTTAGATTTCTTAACTATTAAGGCATGACTAATATGTGTTAAGTTATGCCAGGCATGCATTGCTAGATCAGATCAAGATCTACCAATCCAGCATTATTTGCAAAAAAAAAATCTCCACAATCAGCTGACATTAGTTCTTTGCTAGAAATTGGCCAGCAAGCTAGTTGTTGACCACAGTCTCTGTTTTAATCATTCCCATTATAAGGTGGCCTCAACTGGAATTTTACTTGTGTGGGTAGGTGGACATCTGCTGCCTTTAGAAAAATAAACCCCATGGAACAGAAAAATCCTACACAACCTGAGAAAGCAAGCCCAGCTCTCTGGGTAACCCCATTTTGCCTTGATGAGCCCTTTCGCTCATTATTCAAACCTTTCACAGGCTGCAAAATGGGCCAAATCACCTCTTGCCTCATGGGATGCCATAAAAATGATACTTTTGGCCATAAAGTCTTGAGCAATGGTAAGTGGAGTACAACTAAGGAGCCTCCTGCTATGCCACCAACAACAGAATAAATCCAACCATGTTTCTTTAATACCTAGCCAATGAAAGAGGGGGCATGTGTTCCCACAGGATTGCCATACCTGCTGTATCTAGCAATTTGGCACAGGAGGATCCTTGCAGTTTTAACAGTGCTACTATAGCAGGCAGCGAAGGGAGCAATGCCCACACAAGGTGGCTTTCATCATATATATTAAACTGACATATATATATATATATATATATATATATATATATATATGCAGGTTTTGGTGTCTTCGGGTGTCTTCCCGTGTAAGAGTTGGGGTGTCTAGGCGACGTTTCGACGAGGTCGTCGCCTAGACACCCCAACTCTTACACGGGAAGACACCCGAAGACACCAAAACCTGCATTCCTGTACCCGTGAAAATCTACGAAAGCATATATATATATATATATATAATCACCATAAAATTCATGGGGGGTAAAAAGAATACCAGTACGCCCACATATACTTGATCTTAGCCAAAAGGCCGAGAAGCAATACCAGTAAATACCAGAATACCAGTAAAATTACAGTACTCAGCCCAGGATAGTATGATGACAGCAAATGTAATCCTGTGTATTGTGGGATTCCTATAATCTTATTAAAAAATAAATAAATCCCCAAACCTGGGCTGGACACCATTATGAGCAAAAAGGCCAACTTGGTAGCTATCCTACAAAATAAGTAGGCATTAAGTCAGGCTTCTTCAACCTCAGCCCTCCAGATGTTTTGAGACTACAATTCCCTTCATCCCTGACCACTGGTCCTGCTAGCTAGGGATCATGGGAGTTGTAGGCCAAAAACATCTGGAGGGCTGAAGTTGAGGAAGCCTGCATTAAGTAATACAAGTCTGAGGAGAAGTGAAGCTGTTGTGTACCTCTGTTGCTTAAAATTCAGGAAGGAAATTTAGGAAGATCTTCTCAAAACCAGGATTTCTTAATTTCAACCAGTTGCACCTAACGAGTGGCAGTTTCCCCTCATAACCAGTGCTACAAACTTCCAACTCAGACCCAACCCTCCAGTGAGAAGCTCTCCAAAGATGTTTCTCCTGATATTCCCTCAGGCAAGGGTAAGTCCCTACAGCTGAGCCCAGCTGCATTCCTCTCATGGCTGAGATCGCTGGCAGTCCCACTAGTGAGGAAACACAGCTGTGGTAATTCCAGTCTTCAACAGAGAACATGTTAACCCTTGATTAGACTCAACACCTTGCCGAGGGGAAAAGGGACCCTTACTACTTGGCTTCTCAATAGTTTGACACCTTGTATTTATTTGCTGAAGTATTTGCCTGTCTCTTCAGATTCCTGGTGAAAGCATGTTCTTCAAAAATAGCTCTAGGCCACATGTCTGCAACAGTTCCTTCCTGCAGCGGAACAGAGCTGCGAAAGACGACAGATCAGCTGTACCTTTAATAGTTATTCAGAAGCTGGATTTTCCACAGGTGTACTTACACCATTGCTAAAGGTACAGGAACCCTGTCCTCCTTGGTGTACATCTGCCCAGCCGGTTTAGCTGTGTCCTCTTTTGTTTTCTTGGGCTTCCTGCTGTCTACAGCCAGTGCCAGATTTACGTATAAGCTCAACAAGCTATAGCTTAGGGCCCCACTCTCTTGGGGTTCCCCAAAAATTTAAAGGAAAAACCTGGATGTAGATTTCCAAAATATAAGATAAAAAACAAATAAAATAAAACCTACCCTACATACAGCAACAGTGTTTTGTGTTGCGTACGCACCTATAATGTAAACAATGGGCCCCGCCTGCTGGCCTGTTCCCTAAAATATCACAATTACTTTGATAAAATACATATTTTGTTATTTGCAAATGGCTTTAGATACCTATTAGGTCCATAAATTACCATATAGCATAGATTCAACACAAAAAAGTGACAATTTGTTGTTGACAAAGGACAGCTGGACATATAAAGGGCCCCATTACCTTCAGTAGCTTAGGGCCTCATCAAACCTAAATCCGGCCCTGGCTACAGCTGTAGATATTCAGCAAAATAAGCCTGCAGCTTACGCACATGTAACTTGTGCACATTCAGCTTTATGCTCTTGGCAAAGAAATGAAAAGAAATTAAAAAGGGGTAGAAAAGGAGTTCTGGGGGGGAAATGACTTTGGCAATCCCACCCGCCATTGCACCCAATGGGTTTTGACTATACACGGTTTTGGCTTTAGGCACAGTCCCTGGAACGTAACCCCAGTGTAAATTGTGGGCTTACTGTACTGTATGATGAGTTGAAGCTGAAGAACTTTATTTTCTGCTGAAACTCCAAAGCCTCTCTGATCAGCACCACCTTGTGGTCCCTGGGCTTATTCACAGCAGAAGTTACTCTGAAGAAGGACCATGTTCTGTTTTTGTTTGTTATATCTTCTGGAGTCTTCAAGTAGCTGAGATATTACAGTTAAATTGCAGTGCAGAATGGCAATGGTTGGCAACAGAGAATAATTTTACAGATTCAGCACTTTGCATTATCTAAAGCAAACTGTTTTTCTTTTGAATCAGTTTAACTTTCTTTTTTGAGTGGACATATATTCTTCTGTTCTGAGGTTATAAGGTCCTCGACCTTTTCATCATGCAACTAGCATGAATGATCACATGACTGAGAATGAGTGACAGGGCCTTCTCACTGGTGGTGCTTCTTAGCCTTCCTTTTCTGTTCTCTTTCAGACAGAAACAAAATACATTTTTATTTAAGCACATCGATTATGCGTAGTTCTACTGCAGTTGTAGGGATTTTAATTGCTGCTTTTTGTGTTTTTAATTCTCTGGTTTCAATATTGTATGCTTATTCTTCAATAGTTTCATTTCAGCACTTTTCTCGGAGCCGCAAGCCAAGCTCTCTTTAGACATTATAACCCAACCCCACAGGTAGCATTTTGTAAGGTTGAGCAGCATTAAAACTGCAAAGGTCTTCCCCTGTCTCCATTGCCTTTTAGGACCTGGAGGGGAGAGCGGGAGCATTGTGGAGGCCCATTGGGCAGTTTAGAACTCGGAAAATTGGGAAATGGCGTTGGGAAAACCAGTTGATGAGGGAGGTTTGAGGAAGAGACATATGATAGCAGAGGGAAAAGTAGACAGTTGAGGCCAAATACCCAGTTATCCCATAACTCCTTGTTGGTGAAGATTAGGAGGTTGCTGTTGACTGGGTTAGACTAAGAGGCTACTCTTTGTAAAGGTCTTCCCACAAAAAGGTTGCACCATCATTTTTTGTTTGCTTGTTTGGTTTTTAACCAGATAAACTATCCAAGCAGTCAGAAGTACAACTGGAGGAGCTTTGGGGTTAGAGGCAGATTGTTCCCAACAGTTGAAGTGTGCTATGAGTTATTTTGGCTGGGGTGGAGGTTTACCGAATTTGGCTTAAAGTAAAAGCCATTTAGAGGATGGTGTAAGTCTCTTGAGTCTTTAGAAACTGTCATCAGGCGCATTTAAGACCCCAGTGTAAATATAATCATATCCTTTTAATAAACAATATTTGTTATATTAGTTCATCCTGTGGCTAGTGTTGGTATGTACATCCCACCTAAGTCTATCTCAAATCGAAGCTTCTAGAAGGCTTTAATAAGGGAATAGTGCCATTGGAAATGGGTCAGATTGAGGAGCTCTGAGTTATGTGGCAAGGAGTTACATAGTGCAAATACCTAAATTTGTGTTTATAAAAAGTGAGATGAGACAAGGGGAACCAATTTACCTATAGGTGGTTGTAGCAGAGGGATTTGTATTTCCCCATACACAGAAATCGAGAGATGTTAAGGGATGAAGAAAGACACCCTGTCCCCCCCCCCCAAATAATGTATTTGAACTATATGCTCAATTTACTGCAGCCTGTTTTGTTATTGAAGATTCAGTGACCCTTGCTCATTAGATTATGATTATACGCATCTATTTTAGAATGCATTTACATTAGAATATAAAACACTAAGAGTCCACCAAATGGCTTTATGCAGGTTTAGTCTGGATGACCCTTGAGGTTATGATTCTATGAAGACATATATGAACATGGTTAACAAGAAAGAAAAGTGACTGAGATATTAAAAATGCCACAAATAATAGTGTAATACTGACACCTACAGGATAGGTGTCATTACCTAGGTGTTTGCTGCATTGGACAGTGTGGCAGTCTAAACCTACACACGTTTATTCACCAATATTAAGTCGTCCGCAAAGGCTTTTAGTTTGAAGGACTGTTTTCCCAGTAATATCCCTTTAATTTCTTCTTCCCTTCTTATTTCTGAATTTAGTATTTCTAGTGTTAGTGTAAATAATAGAGGAGAGGGGGGGCAGCCTTGCCTTGTTCCTTTTTCTATAAAGAAATGAATTGTTTTTTCATTGTTTATGATTAAGCTGGCTTTTTCATAAATGGCTTTTATACCCCTATAGCATTCTCTCATTTCAGATAAGTTGATAACCTTTTTTAGGAATTTCCAAGATAGATTATCCGATAACCTATACAACGTTTATTCAGATGCTAGCCGTACTATAGGCAGTGTATTTACATACAGACCCCATACGTGAAACATTGAAGCCTTCGATGGCAAAAACTGCCCAAAGAGGCCAAATCTATTTTGGAGGAGCAACATTATCTGCCAGAATAAGAGATGTGAGCAATGTCAGGATTAATACAAGTGAGCTTTAGTCATCATATTAGTTCAGTTCGTAATATATTCGTTCGTATGTCTATCAATCTATGATTGGGTTTATATAAGAAAAGGCGTTAAAAAAAAAACAGGGCAGGGGGGCAAATGGTGGAGAAGAATGTGACTTGCAACCAAATGTTGCAATGTGTTCAAAATTTCCAGCCACTCCATTCCATTCTCTCTTCCCTCTGGTTTCTTCCAGCAGTCAGTCACAAGTTAAATTCTGTGTCCATTGACCATGCTCAGTCCTCACTGGGCTGTTTTGTGCCTCTTCTTAAGGTTCGCCTGCACCCAAAAGATTTTTGTACTACTTTTCCATGCCTCTTATGTGTGAATGGTGCTGTTTTGGCTACATGAGGATCAGCTGAACCAGTGCTGAACTTCTCTTTGTTGTCCTGGGACACTCCATTCTCTTATAGGCTTTCCGTGTTCACTGTTCAGGTGACCCCCAAATATTTCATTAATCCAGCAGATTAGGATCAGCACTTAGATAATTGTCAATTTTGTTTCCTCTCAGTTTCTAATTTTTCTAGTCTTAAATTCACTCCACATTTCTGCATCAGCTTGTGAATTTTTTTTAATGCAAATTCATCAGAATTTTAGTGCAAATTTCTCCCAATATACACATTTTGATACGCAGTTTTGCACGATGTCGACATTTTTAAAAGCAATTTCCCCCATATAATGCATTTGATATGTTATTTTCACACTTTCCCCGATATGCACATTTATGAATACAGTACATTATTTGGCAGAAAAGCTGCAGCACAAAATTCAGAGAAGTACGAATTAGAAATGACAGCTATGTTTCAGTTCATGTATGGTTTTGGAAACTACAAATTAGATAGGTTCACATTAAAATCCTAATCATATTGAATTTCTCCCACCCTCCTATGGGTGGTACAGCTCTGTCATTCAGCTCATACCAATTTAGGATTTATCTTCATCTCTTAATCATCCCTATCAAATACCTTTCCATTTTCCTTTGGTAACATCCAAGGAAATATATTCTATGACATTCTTGGTCAGCTGAACCAGTGCTGAACTTCTCTTTGTTGTCCTGGGACACTCCATTCTCTTATAGGCTTTCCGTGTTCACTGTTCAGGTGACCCCCAAATATTTCATTAATCCAGCAGATTATAATATAAAAATCAGACCACCAAGATCAAGTTCTTATTTTATATAGATAGATAGATGATAGATAGATAGATATAATACTATTGATGAATGGAATGTTATTTCTTACAACAAAAGAGAACACAATTTAATATATAAGAAGTAAGCAGATAAATAGCATAGCCAAAAAGAAAAAGAAAAGCTGTTCTGAATATACATGCACTGGATTGTGTTGTAAATTAGCTGCATTTAAATCAGGGGCACTTAAATCATGACTAAGTATGGATCCAATACAATAGAGAGGCAGGGAAATAACAGACTTACAAAATGAAGTACAAGACAGAAATTAACTAAACTGACTGCAGAAGCCTCTTATGTTGACTCAGTCAGGGTTGGTTTTGTGAAAAGTATACTTTGTCTTTGCAATGGGACACATGACATACAAGATGCTTAAAGCAAAGATAATGAAATTGCCATATGCTGTGCAACAGGCCGTGGTATAATCAAATCATATTATATTCATGAATTGGTAATTGGACTGGCAGAAGGGAATATCATATTATTAGTTAGCAAAATCTACCAGCCCAGTTAGCATTTGACTCCTCCCTCTTCCTCTGCAAAGATAAACTAAAATGAGCTTTATTAGAAAAATATTTTTGCCTATGTATGTCTATGGCAGGGATGGGGAACCTGTGGCCCTCTAGATATTGTTGGACTCCAATTCCCATCAACTCCAGCCAGCATGGTAAATTGCCAGGGGTGATAGGGGCTGTAGTGTAACAACATCTGTAGGGCCAAAGGTGCCTCATCCCTGGCTTTTATGCTTAAAGCTCAATCATTCTAATATAAAGCTTCTATTGCCCAAGGACGTGACATTGGTTCATCAGCTATTGACCCATCTGGCTGTACTACAGATTGAGGAGACATCCTTGCCCTTCAGGACAAAGAGGGGGGGGGACGATTGTATCTACAGCCAGCTACAATCAAATATATCTATTGAAACTATTAACTTGGGGTCATCAAGTTCAATGAGTCTGCTCTGAGTAAAATTTAGTTGGATACAGCCAAATATATTCAATTACTATATCTGGTGTTAGGATAAAATGGCACGTGTCTCTTGCTGCTACAGACAAAGAAGAGGTCAAATTAAATTTACAGTACTGTACAACGGAATGTATTTTCAAAGAGGGTTAAATAATTTCTATGTCACAGGCTATCAAGCCTCCAATGGAAAACCCCAAGTAAAACGATACTCTTTCTACACTCTGACCACTCTTCAGCTGGCCTAAGAAAACAGGCCGTGCTTGTATTCTGATGTCTTCATCAATACCGTAATCGACATAGACGATATTATCTTCAGCCTTCCCATTCAGCCGAAGCAAAAGATGTTTGGCGTCCTCTGTTTTCCATATCTCTCCACTCTGCCACAGGCGACTCAGCTCATCATTCATCTTTTGCCTTGACTTGCCCCTATTCTTAGCAGCAACAGACTGATCAATTTTTCCTTTGTGAATAAATTTGCTCAGGTTGCTTCCTTTTCCAAGGTAGAAAAATGCTATAGGTTGTTTGGAATGGCACATTTGCCAGTACTGCCCATTAAATGCCTTCTTCAGAGAATTGAGGTATTTTCCCATTTGATTGGAATCTTTATCGAATTGCTTTTGATTTTCAGGCCAGAATAATAAAGAAGCCAAGAAGTATGGTTCTGGGAATCGATAATCTAGACCTACTGACTGCAAAATTGTTTTAAGCTGTTCTTTCAGTTCTAGAAAAGATGGTACCATCTTGGATTTTGGATTGAGGCAATGGAGAACAATGTTGGCCAAAATAAAATTCAGTTTGTACCTCTGCAAAGATTTGCTAGAGCTCTGATCAAGCAAAAGTGTATACTGTTTCACTATGTCCTCAATTTTGCTTTTAGCATTTTCATGATTGCTGAGATGTTCCAAAATTCCAGAAAACTTGTCAGCTTTGGAAGCTTCTAAACTCTTTCTATAATTTTCCACCTGCAAAGATGAACTCAGTTTTGAGTTCATTAGCCAGTCTGAATCAGAGTGGCAAAATGTTTCTGCATATTTTTTGAAAAATTCTTGAACCTTTCTCCGTATTTTGAGCTCCACGATTTCTTTTTCTGGATTTTTTGGCTTCAAAAAAACAAAGTAGTTCTCAAAAAAATCAAATGCTTTTTTCAAATTTGTGTGCAGATTACTTAGATAACTAGCATATTCTTCCAGTGTCAATCTGTATTCTTCATTCTCTGTATCACCTGGGACTTTTGGAATAGCCCCATTTCCTGACAAAAACTGTATTATGTGTTTTCTAGAGAGTTCATCTTTTTTGTTGAACAGAGGTATGGATTCAATCATTTCTATAGCATATAGACCAGTTTCTATTTCTCCAAGGTAACCAGATGTATTATATGTTTCATATCTTCTCTTGTATTTTATACTCTGAAAACATTCTTTTTCACTGTCTTTATTTTCTGTTTGTTCTTGAGATTCTTTAAATGCCTCTGAGGCACACTTTGCAAGATTCAACAAACGTTTC
This sequence comes from Podarcis liolepis, assembly GCF_965112155.1. Taxonomy (NCBI): domain Eukaryota; kingdom Metazoa; phylum Chordata; class Lepidosauria; order Squamata; family Lacertidae; genus Podarcis; species Podarcis liolepis. The sequence goes on from NC_139563.1 coordinate 27,569,704, forward strand.
AGAATTTCAACAGTTATCGATTTCTCTGCATTTTCTTCTAGGCAATGCTTTATTTCACTTTTATAAACTTGACCCAAAGTGTCTGATATATATGAGTTGTTAGGGGCACCTTTTTTAGCTTTTCTAGCCCACTCTAGTGCACGATTAAAGTTTTTCTCCTTGATGTAGAAATGCCTTGCTAAGGCTTGGCTGATAAATACATTTTGACTAAATCTGCAGGTTGCCTCAGTCAACACCCTTTCAACTTCAACACTCCTCTCTTCTTTTTGAATTGCTTCAATTAATGGAGAAAACAAAGTGTCTGCGTCATCTCCATGTTCCTTTCGGTGCCTTATAAGCAGCATGCTTTGAACATCCTGCTGAAGTTTGTCTCTCCCTATGCCCATGTCATAAAATAAATTCTCTCTTAACAACAAGAGTGTAATCTTACTTTTTGTTAGTTTGTAAGTTTGTTTAAATTCCTCTAAGCATTGTCCAGCAATCAATGAATGACTAATACGTACCCCTTTGTATCGCCCACGTTCTTGCACTTCGGTCTGTATTATAATGTTGGAGCAGTTTCCCATCTTGTCATCCAGGTTTTCTGTACCCCAGTAAGCCTTTTTAGTACTTATTCCCAAAAATTCCTCGCATTGTGATACTGAAATCGTGGACTCAGTGACGTAAGAATTTAACAGTGCCAGAAAGGAAATAAGTTGAGCTTGCTTACTGCTAACATCCAAACCTTTTAGAGTGTTCTTAACTACATTCTCTATGTACTGCTGGTCAAAATTTCTTTTCATAATCATAAATGAGTAAAAATCTTCAGGATGATCATACTTCTCTTCAATTTCTTTTTTTAGTTTTTTCTCAAAAGCCCTTTGTTCTGTCGGACTTAGTTGATGTTTCAGTGCAATACTGTTCAAGATGTTGATTTTTGATCTTTCCTCAAGATTCTGGCATCTCATGCAATTTAAGATTATAACTATAGGATTTTCATATTGAATACCCTTTTCTGCTATGGCAGACTGCATAGCATGCTGTAGAAGGTAAACATTTTCTTGCTCTTCAAAGTCATCTACAAGTAGCAGTACTGGCAAATAATCAAACTTGTTTGATGTCCCATATGTAAGTAACGTGGTCAATTGTGTTGCAATTTCTGCAAAATCAACTGTCTTATTTTTCAGAACGGCACATCTAAATCTCTTTCTCAGTTCCCAGAGAATATGCATGGCTAAAGTAGTACCACCACAACCCGGATGATGATAAAGGTTGATAATTTTTGTGGGCGACTGTTTAGGAGACTGAGATCCTCTTTCAATCAGATCTTCAAGCGTTTCATATGCATCCCGTTTAATAAAAGGTAAACAGTAGTTTTTAGAGGAGAAATAGAAATTCCACCAAGACACTTTCCCACCACGATAAAAATGCTCTTCTTGTGATTTTTTAAATTCATTAAATTTTTCTTCGTTTTTCTCAATTTCTGTGTCCTTGCATTCATTTTCACATAGTATTTCCAGTGCAGTCATAAAGTCTTCTTCTTTCTTTGAGAGAATTGTAAAGGAACCCCCCTTTGATGGCAAAAGTCTCTGAGAAGTTTGGGTCACTGATTTTAGTTTTTGGATAGTACCATTCACCATTGGTAGGCTCAATTGAGATATGCACCTATCTGCTAGTGTGTCTGATTCAATAAATCTGGCTCGCAGGAGATCTCTCCAGCAAGGGTATGTTTGTGCCCCAATACATATACACAGCATATCATCAAGTCCATTAAGTTCTTGATAAAAAGCACAGAAAGCTTCTATCATGGGATCACCTGGATCTTCCACTTTTGACAGCATGAGAAACACCACCAAAAACTTTCCTCTTTGCATTATATCTGGATGGGATAGAAATGAGATCAGTTTCCTAACCTCAGCTGCCTTCTGCTGCTGCCAGAGTTTAGGACTCAAGGGTTGATATGCTTCACTGTTCAAGTCTGACCTACCATTGCAGAAAATCCAACTTGGCTGCTGATAGAGATTAAGTTCTTCAATTGTTTCAAAAGTTGAATTCCCAGGCTTCTGGTACTGCTTTGGAAAATGAAGGTTTGCAGCTCTGTCTTCTCTGAATGCTTTGACGACACCATTGCTTGCTGATTCCGGGTCAAACTCTAGAACAGCAAATAACTTTATTTCCTGCAAGAAGTTTATATGCTGTGCATGATCTGGATGACATTTGTTTGTGACTAAAATATACCAGTCATAATGGGAGTTATCTAGCAAGTCCCTGTTGCCTGTGAGTAAGCTCACCAGCTTACGACCTTCCCCATCTATATTCCTCCTTTTTTCTCCATGTTTTTCCTCAGCTTCTTTTCTGTCCTCTGCTAATTTCTCCAGTTTGGCCAAAAATGATTTACGTTCTGTTTTATCATTAGATTTTAAGAGGTTTTTGGAAGATGCACCATCTCTTATAAACAAACATGGATCCCAGTTTTTAGTCTTAAAACTGTAGTTGTTAGTAGGGAAATATTTAGATAGGCAACTAGAGTACTTTGGAACCACATCAACTTCAATAACAAATGTTTCTGATGGGATGCTGTTTTGTTGCAATACTTCCACAAATCTAGGTTCCCTAATGCAATCTTTTGCAACACCAGTGATAGCATCTCCAAAGTATTTGTTTATTAACTCAAAATAGCTAATATATTTCTCTTTATTTTGAACTTTTACTCCAATAATTTCTCCATGTGGCTTGTCCCGGACTCCCAAGTGGATAGTACCATTGGTGCGAGAGTTCATGCATGCTGCAGCAAATCTAAAAACCTCATTGCAAAATTTCATCTTCATATCCTCCTCTGTTGCATTTTCTGTATTTGTAAAGAGTTTAAATTCATGGACTGGATCAATAAGATTGAGGGGACCTGTTTCAGGTATATGAAGGACATAATGTTGAATATAACGATGGCTAATGTGAAACTCATCAAAAGGGTAGGGTAGACAAGTTTGTCTAGTTGGAAGCTGGTTATTTCCATTTCCTTGGTGGTGAGCCATATCTTTTCTTGTTTCTTCAAGTACAGATTCTGGTGGCTCAGTGGATTTAGATCTTGCAAACGCTGGCGACGCATCAGCACCGGCTGAATTCTCTTTGCCATTTTCTTTCATTGCACCTGCATCTTCACTTTTAATTGAAGAGTCTGTATCAAAAGGTCTTGCGCTACATTCTTGTCCAGAAGAATTGCTAGGGCTTTCACCTGGAACATCCTTTTTTCCCAGTGCATGCATTATTTGGCAAGCTGGGCCATGGGTTATACCCATTTCTGTGAGGTCTTGCTTGGTTAAAAGCTTCAAAATGGCGCCTGTCACATCTTGATGAAGAAGGATGTCGCCATGTTTCTCCTCAAGCTTAAGTTCATTTGTCACCCATTGTTTTACGTGTTCCTTAGTCCAGTCCTCAATTTTTTCAGGCAAATCTAGCTGGTTGCTTTTCTTGATATTTTTAGCCCTTTTAAGGAAAAAAATAAGCAATACACCGTGTTAATGAAAACAAACCTTTTCTTTCTACACTACATTCAACATTTTACAAACACCCCTTCATCTGCATCAGTGTTATTTAACTTTGATTCTCTTTATGTGAATGGACTATACCGCCCATCATCCTGTTGGGGATGAATAGAGTTGTCCAATCTTTGGGGACCCAAGGTCAAAGAACACTGTTCTACATAATCTTGTCCTATGTCTTGCACCACACATATAAAAATATTTAAATGGATAGGCTTCTATTTAGTGGGAAGGAATTTTTCAGTGAAGTTAATTTGAAAACCCTGATGTTTAAATCTCTTTATAACAAAGGGTTACCATATTTCAAAAAGTGGAAATCCAGACACAAAAGTTGTTGAGCTTTTTTGGGCAACCCTATATAACCTCCCAAATCACTTGCTATATTTTTGTTCATTTTAATTCAGCTTACCTTTTCTTCCCCATATTTGAGTTCTTCTGTCAGTGTGCTGTCTAGTTGGTCTTCCTTATTAAAATGACATCTGAAAGCCGGAATACCCAAACCAAGAAACATTTACTCATTTTCAAATAGCTGCTGTATAATTTAATCAAGAAGAAATAATACAACATATAGAAGATAATCAAACCCTTACTTTATGTGGCTTAGGAATATGTCCATCCACTTCCACATTAATTAAAAATAAAATAAACTTCCTATGTTTACATGGGCCTTCCACTGATTTGTCATTTACCACTAATGGAATGTTAGTGAAAAAAGGTGAGATGTGAGAAAATAATGAATCAGAAGACAGGAAAATGTAGAGATCTAGAGGAATCAAAAATACTGCATCTCATGGTTAGAAGTCACTTGCTTTCTTTTGCTTAATTTTATTTTTGCTGAACTCCATTTCCCCCCAATATATTTTTGTTTGGTCCAAGTCCTTTGGAGCCCAGTTTGCCTTTTTGCCTTCTTTGTTTTAGAGAAGGGATTTCTTGCTTTGAGCATATTCCACCCTCAGATTTGTTCTTAGCCATTTTCTCTGAGTCAGCCTTTTAAGGCCCGATATTTGACTTACTCTGTGCTATAAATCAATGCATTTTTATTTTACATTCTGTTTATTCCCTTGCACAGCTTAGACCATTCCAATTTTAAACATTTCCCCTCAATTTTTACCTGAAATGATTTCCCATTTGGACCATTCTGGGTCCCCTATACACTAGATCAGAGGTTCTCAACCTTTTTCTCTTTTTACTCCATGGCTCCCTTGAGCAACTACATTCTTTCTATGGTTCCCCTTTGGAATACTTGGTAAAAACTTGTGTTGTTTCATCATTTAGCGGTTTTGCCTATGATTTCTTTTCAAGGCTTAAAATTTAAGCAGTAGAGTCATTTATTGCCCTACTAAATGTTGCTTTTGTAAGTTGGGGAAAAATGAAAACAAATTTTCATAATAATAATAATGATAATAATGATGATGATGATGATGATAATAATAATAATAATAATAATAATAATAATAATAATAATATAATTTGGAAAAAATATACCAAATATAATTCACTATTTTGCAGCAACCAACATACTTTACAATTCTTAATGTAAATTTGGTCATTCTTGCAACCATCTTGTGATGGTTCAGAGCAGGGACAGTGGAGAGTGGACTTGCTGCAGGCTGCTCAGTCAGTTTCATGAAATTTGATTCTAGGAGTCTTGTATTCAGACTACACATTGCCCATTCCCTATACCAGTGTTTCCCAACCTTTTTTGGGCAAAGGCACACTTGTTTGATGAAAAAAAATCTCGAGGCACACCACCATTACAGCCCCGTGACGTCAGCGCGCAGCGTCACGCCGGGAGGGACGCACGAAAGTGTAACTTTCAATTTTTTCCCCTCCCCCTTGCCAGGGAACCTCCAAGCTTTGGGGGGGGGGGAGGAGGCAGCAAAGCGAGGCAGGAAGGAGAGCGCGGCTTGGCTGGGTGAGCTTTGGCAGGGGCAGGGAATGAGAGCCGCGAGGCGGGCGCTGCAGACAGAGGCGCTGCCCGCCGAGCTCGCAGGCAGCCGGCGAGAGCCCCGCGCTGGCTGGCCTCTCCTCGCCGCCGCCACCCCGCCTCTCGCCGCCCGACTCACCCGCCTCCCTCCAGGCAACATCTCACGGCACACCAGGCAACATCTCGCGGCACACTAGTGTGCCGCGGAACAGTGGTTGGGAAACACTGCCCTATACCATACTGTGACCTAGACCACAGATTACAACCACTATGGCTTGCTGATCAGAAGAAGCGCAGTTCAAATCCCCATGATGGAGTGAGCTCCCTTTGCTCTGTCCCAGCTCCTGCCAACCTAGCAGTTCGAAAGCTCACCAGTGCAAGTAGATAAATAGGTACTGCTGCAGCAGGAAGGTAAACAGTGTTTCTGTGCGCTCTGGTTTCCGTCATGGTGTTCCATTGTGCCAGAAGTGGTTTAGTGATGCTGGCCACATGACCTGGAAAACTGTCTGTGGACAAACGCCGGCTCCCTCAGCCTGAAAGTGAAATGAGTGCCGCATCCCCATAGTCACCTTTGACTGGACTTAACCATCCAGGGGTCCTTTACCTTTTACCTTTTTACTTTGGAGAAGATGCCAAACAGGCTTCCAATGGAGTCCAAGACAAAATGCTAGAAAATCACTCTCACTCTCTCCTCCCTTTCCTTCCTCCCCCCCCCCCCCAGTGTTTTGTTTTTTAATGTGAACCACCATCTCGGTTGCCAGTTTTGGACATTATATCTACAATGATGGAAGTAATTTCCTCCCCAGAAATCCTGCAGCAATTTCCAGTCAGAAAAGTGCACTTTGAAAAGTGGAAAATCTTCGCAAACCAAAGGAATGCTTTTGCATTCTCCCCTCCCTCACTGATTGTTCTCAACATTGTGGGGCACAGCCTGGGCCCCTTAGAGTTGGTGCCTATACACCAACCCTAAACTCTCCCCGGCAGCTTCCAACTTGAGCAAGATCTACCTGCATGTGACCACACAGACATGCAGTGCCTGGCACTGGCAGAGGAACGGGGGTGCAGAGGGAGCGGACCACCCCCGGCACCACTATTCCAGTAGGGTGCCATTGTGGCGTCCCTGACATGCACTGCGCACCACCTGTGTGCCGGGCGCCATGCCCCCACAGGCAGCGTGCCATGCCCCCAGAACGTGCGCCACACCCCTTTGGTAGGTGCACCACACCCTCGTGGGTGGCATGCCATACCCCCGGGCATGCATTGCACCCCAGGGCGTGCCAGCCATGCCCCTGCCTGCTCTCTACCCCTGGTAGTGGAGCATGCAGCTTCGCCACTGATGCCTGGAACCTGGAATTGGGGAGCACCCTGGAGAGCCCTAGTGGCTTGCGAGAAGGCCCTCCCCAGAGGCTGAAGAAGATGTCCCCTCATAAGCCACTAGGGCTCTCCAGGGTGTTCCTGACTTATGCACATTTCACTGACGCATGTGGGGGCTTGGATTGTGAGCCCTGCATAAGTTGCCTATAGTAGCCTTTTTTGATCTGACCACAAATCCATGTCTCCCTCTCCCAGTATTTTGCTTCCAGTGGAGGGCAGTTACATAGGTTTATCTCCGGGGAGCTGGGATCTAAGGCATCAGCCACGGCCCACTGGTTGGGAACCACTGTAAAGGTAAAGGTACCCCTGCCCATACGGGCCAGTCTTGCCAGACTCTAGGGTTGTGCGCTCATCTCACTCTATAGGCCGGGAGCCAGCGCTGTCCGCAGACACTTCCGGGTCACGTGGCCAGCGTGACAAGCTGCATCTGGCGAGCCAGCGCAGCACACGGAACGCCGTTTACCTCCCCGCTGGTAAGCGGTCCCTATTTATCTACTTGCACCCGGGGGTGCTTTCGAACTGCTAGGTTGGCAGGCGCTGGGACCGAACGACGGGAACGCACCCCGCCACGGGGATTTGAACCGCCGACCATGCGATCGGCAAGTCCTAGGCGCTGAGGTTTTACCCACAGCGCCACCCGCGTCCCATAAGCGAACCACTGTACTAGATAATGAAATTGTAGATCCTAGGTTCCATCTTTCTCAATTCCCCCCATTAGTCTGCAGAAACCATAGTTCCTCGGATCCCTGCTTACAACCTCCCACCCCAATGTTTAATCTATAAGACTGGGAATTCAGTAAGCTTTTAACTAGGTGGAAATTTTGGGAATTTAGGGCTTAGTAAGATACATTTGCTTTGGGTAGCTGTTCGGCTATTTATTTTTATTTTCCAATATTTCAATTATTGCAGAGTTTACATTTCCATCATTTCTGTGCATTTTTTAAAAAATTAAATAATAATAATAATAATGGTTGATCTGACTCAAGTGCTTTGTGGGATGGAGGGGAGCTGCTATACTAGTCTTCCAACAGATGGGTTGCTATTGCATATGAGAAAGGGAGGAGGGTGAGGTGACAAGGAGGGCGATGCAGTGCAAATGAACTGGCAGAAGAACTAGTCTGGCCCTGCTGGTGCATTTGCACTTGCATGTGTCCCAGCCCATTCTGACATTCATTCACACGTTCATCTGGCATATTGTGATCCGCTACAATTAATCTATTTTGCACAAGTCTTTCTTCCTCTGCTATGTGGAAATGTAATCTGTAATGTGGAAATACACACCTCATACTTCACAATAGACATGCATATTTTAGCCATCTATAGATATTTACAAATCAGCTGCCTTGCCTGTGTGACAGTGGCGTAGCGTGGGTTGTCAGCACCCGGGGCAAGGCAAGTAATTTGCGCCCCCTAACCCGTGGATTTGTGCCCCTTAACCCGTGGATTTGCGCCCCCTAACCCTAACCCCCAGATGTTGCGCCTGGTGCGGCCGGGCCCCCCTGCACCCCCCACGCTACGCCACTGCTGTGTGATCTCTTTCAACGTTAACAAATTTCCAGAGGAGCAATCCTGTTATTCTGCAGCAAAACCAACCAAGTGCCTTGCGGCACCTTAACGACAAAGTTGATGAAGTAATCACAAGTAATCACAAAGCTGTTATGGCTAAAATTCAAAGTGTTTCTAGTCAGCGATAACTCTTAATTGAATCCAATGAGACTTACACCTTGGTTCTCGAATGAAATCCGTTCTAGAAGTCCATTTGACTTCCGAAAACTTTTGAAAACCAAGGTGTGGCTTCTGATTGCCTGCAGGAACTTCCTGCACTCAATCGGAAGCCGTGGAAGCAGGGTCAGATATTTGGGTTCCAAAGAACGTTCACAAACTGGAACACTCATTTCTGGGTTTGCTGTGTTCGGGAGCCAAACGTTTGAGTTGCAAGGCTTTCGACAACCAAGGTACAACTGTACTCTTAGGGTGCAATTCTAAACACACTGACGTACAGTGGTACCTCTGGATACGAACGGGATCTGATCCGGAGCACCGTTCGCATCCAGAGCAGAACGCAACCTGCGTCTGTGCATCTGCATGTGCACGGATCGCGATTCGCCGCTTCCATGCATGTGCATGACATCATTTTGAGTGTCTGCACATGCGGCGAAACCCGGAAGTAACCTGTTCCGTTACTTCCGGGTCGCCGCGGAGCACAACCCGAAAACACTCAACCCGAAGCTACTTCAACCCGAGGCATGACTATATGTCTAACTTTTTCAATAACATTTAGGAAATCTGACACATCGGACTGTATAATGTCACATCCTCTAAACTTTTGTGGTGGGAGAAAGAACGTCTTACGTTGCTATTGTGAATAACAGTTGCAGAATACATCGTACCAAGCATTCACACAGTCCTCCAAAGCTATTAAAGATTAAGTAAAAGAGAGGGAGAGAAAATGGTTGATAAAGTTCTCATTTGTTTCCCAGTTTAAGGACCTTCACTGGGTTGCTGAAGGTTGAGTTTTGGTCTGACCGACAAGCTATGTTTGCTCTGGGTGTGTGTGCACACCACACCAAAGCTGTTTTGTTTAAGTGCATTAAGGTGCACCACACATATTGTCATACCAATATGTGTGGATTGGCTACATCCCAAAAATAGACCGATATTGGAGATTAGTATTCAGAGATTCTGACTAAAAAGGTTCAAATCTCACATAACTCCAGTCTCTCACTCTCACATACATCTCTCTGCCTCTCTCTGCCCCTATACAGGCAAAAGAAGTCACTGCTATTCTCCTTCCAACTTGGCTGCCAGCCTGACACCCATTGCCGCCAATGATGTTTTTTGCCCTGGTGGTGAGTTGGTGGTCCCTGCCTCATGAAGTTCTGGGTGACTTGGGTCAATTGGCCAGTCACAATATGTAGCACCTAACCAGATATGTACACCATAGACAGTGCAGTTTAGCAGTTAGAGTGGTGGACTGGGACAGAGGAGACCCAGGTTTAAGCTACGAATCTCACTAGGTGATTTTGAGTCAGTCACTATCTCAGAGCCTGACCCACCTCACAGGGCTGTTTTGAATATAAAATGTGGGGGTGCAGGGGCAGGGGAAACAATGTATGGATTTGTAATAGATCCTATTAAAAACACATTTCGATCCATTAATAAATATTAATTGTGACCGCAAGGCTTACATGGGAGAAAACTGAACTTCATAGAACTTACTTCTGAGTAGACATACATAGAATTGCACCCAGAGATTAATGCTTACCGTTATCTTGAAGTGCTCAGGCTTTCCAACTATTTTAACTGAAGAGCAGCAGTTCTGGGAAACGAAACAAAAACGAAAGCAATTATGGGTGTGACACTTTCCATCTCAACTCTGTATGTTTTTCACCAATTTAATTTATCATTTTTTTACTTTGTTTTGCACTGCTCAGACTATTCCTTATTTTAAAAGTGAAAAGGGTGTTTTAAAAATACTTGGAAACTACTTAATTAATTTTCGGAAGGGGAGAAAAATGCAGGCAGCTATCTAGCTCTATTACAGAGGGAGAAAACAATTTTAAAAATCCAGTTACTTGAATACTTAATACTTTTTCTGAACCCCAAAGTTTTCAGTTTGGTTTCTTAGAACTAATTTAATAAAAGTTAGACATAATACTGAGTTGCTGCAATAAGTACCGTATTTTTTGCACCATAACACTCACTTTTTTCCTCCTAGAAAGTAAGGGGAAATGTCTGTGCGTGTTATGGAGGGAATGCCTATGGGTGGCATGCCTACGGATTTTCCTCCTCTAAAAACTATGTGCGTGTTATGGTCGAGTGCGTGTTATAGAGCGAAAAATACGGTATTTATCCTATAAAACACAATTATCCTATAAAAGAACTCTTTCACAAAGACAGTCCGGTGCCCCATAAATTTATTTCCATATAGTACAAAGGATACAATCATTTTAATATCACTTTTCTTTGGCTTTTGAGGAAGTATATCTTATCAGTCTTCATCTCTATAATAAATCACTTGCCAAGATAGTTATGCAGACTCCATGCCACAAATGCTGGATAAATACATTTTGTTCAGTCAGAGAAACCCAAATATCTCTGTTCTTGGTTCTTCTGTTAGTTGCTTCTTCTGTTAGTTGCAAGAGACAAGCACATCTACAAAATCACTTTGCAAGGGACTAAGAAGCAGGTTTTTTTTGCCAACTCCTGTCACATGATCTGCAAGTAGCAACGAGGCAAGTTGGCTTAAAAAAAAACAAAAAACCACTTCCTCAACCATTGTTATTCACTGAGTAATATGTACAGTAACACCCATTGAAAACATCACATAAGTACCAGATAATTTTACTGACTAATCTTTGAAAGCTTCTGATATGGGGTATGTGTTTCTATCTCTGAAATCAATATAATGTTAGGGATACATGTATGAACTTTTATGGCTCAAGCTCATCCACATTCTAAGACCACGCAGGCACAACAAGGGATCATTTTCAAGATACCACATCTATGTCAGGAGCTTTTCAGATGCAGATAGAAATTTATATTTATTTATCATTTTAGATAATCTAAAGATGAGAGAATCTCTCACCTTCAGTTTGTTTTCTCATTTCCCCCATCTTAAGTTCAGATCCCCACATTTCCACATCAGCTTTTGTATTTACTTATTTTTTAAAGTCATTTTGAAAATTCATCAGAATTTCTCTTAATGTGCACGTTTGTATGCAATTTTGCCTAATGCACACATTTTTGCAAAGCATTTTCCCCAATAGAAGACGTCTGTATGTTATTTTTGCTAATAGATGTGTGGTCCATGGGGCTGGGGGGGGGGCCCAGGCTTCCTTGCCAGCCCCGACCTGCTATTTGGGGCTGGGGGAAAGCAGCGCTTCCCCCCCCACCGCCAGCCCCACAAGCTCGGGGGGCAGCAGGAAGGCTGTGCACATCTTTTGCACTGCTCCCCAACCTGGTCTTTGAGGCTGGCGGTGAGGGAAAGCAGCGCTTCCCCCCAGCGCCAGCCCCACAAGCTCAGGGGGGGGCAACGCAAAGGCTGTGCGCAGCCTTCCCTGCCGCTTCGCTGAAGGGGCGCTGCGCAGAGAGGGGAGAATTTTTTTTCTTGTTCTCCCCCTCTAAAACAAGGTGCGTCCTATGGTTGGGTGCGTCCTATAGAGCGAAAAATACGGTATATTCTTTTTTGTACACATTACTTGGCTGGAAAACTTCACTGCAAAATTCAGAGAAGTGTGAATTTCGAAGGGTGCCTATGTTTCAGTTTGTGTGTTGTTTTGGAAAGTGTGAACAAAGCAAATTCTCTTTTAAATGCAAACGTAATCAATTCCGCCCCCCATCCCTATTTATTACACAAACTTCTTGAGTGTTTTCCAACTAAAACCAAGCTCTCAAAGTGACCTTTGACATACAGTTTTAAAATAGCTGAATAAAACTACTATAAAATACAGATCAAAGCAATAATGCAAGACAAATAGTAAAATTAAACAGACTGCAGCGCAGTCTGCAACTCACATGACTGATTGGCTGCAAAAAGCTTCTGCGTGTAGGAGTCCTTTCCCCTGACCATGGAGTGAATGTCACAAAGGGTGTTGTTGGGAAATTGGTGCTGCCCCATGCTCTAACTACCCTACATCTGAGAAAGTAGGAATACAGAGCAAAGTCACAAGGCTGGCTGGTGGCAAGACTGGCCAAAGGCAACCAGTATACCTGAAGGAGCGTCTCCACCCCCATCATTCAGCCCGGACACTGAGGTCCAGCGCCAAGGGCCTTCTGGCGGTTCCCTCGCTACGTGAAGCCAAGTTACAGGGAACCAGGCAGAGGGCTTTTTCGGTAGTGGCACCCACCCTAGGACATGTCGTGTCGGCATGGATGCTAAAATCCCCTAGGACAACCAAACTATATATATGTATGTAGCCAACTGCTGCCTTTTATATATATTTCAAGGCTTTTATATGTTATTTCCTCTTTTATGGTTTTATTTGCACAATGCCTAATAAAGGTTTGATAAGTGTGTAACCAAACTAGGTATCTCCAGGAAAACATGCGCCACAATCTAAAGCAGCTCGGGCAGGGAATCTTTGGTGCAGCGGGGAGGTCGGTACTGTGCATTTGATTGATCTGGCGCGACCCCCGCTAATTGATTTGCGATCCTCAATTAGCTCTTTACTGCCCGGCACACTTCTCCTGCGGCACGCTCTGCTCCGAGCTCTCAGTCACGCCGTAGCAGAGATAACACAGCGGTGTAAAACTGTCACGTAGCTTGGCTTCCAGACAAACACACAGAGAGTCCAGGTTTGTCTATTTACAGCCGTTTATTCCGACATTTCTCAGGATTCTCCTGGACTATTTGCAGCCATGACAAAAACTGCATCCTTTCCCCTCAAAGCACAGAGTGGGACTGGCATGCTCTTCCCAAGCTCCTCCCAAGCTCCTCCCAAGCTTCCAAAACTGACGTCAGAATGGTGTGGCATCATGGGAACAACTTAACCCGTTAAGTTCCAGCTCCAACACCCCCCCTTGCTGCACCTTCTGACAAGACCCTTTTGAGTTCAACACCTTTCCCTTTGCCTTGTGCTCCTTCCCGGCATCTTTCCCAGGCACCTGTTGAACCCTTTCAACACTCCCAGAATCACACTGTGCGACACTTTCCCACGCACCCGTGACCTGAAACCCCTCTGACCCACTTGGGCCAGTAGTTGTGTCTTCTCCGTCAGACTTTTCCCCCTCTGACTTGACAACCCGTCCGTGAGCTTTCTCCATTACGCTTACCGGAGATGAAGCCTCACACCTGGACATTCCTTTCACAACCCTTGGAGATGCCCAAACCTGCCCTGACCCCTGACCCTGGACCTGGTCCCCATCACCGGGATCAGCCTCTGCCTCCCTCTCCTCCCCTTGAGGAGACTTTGCACCCGTCACCTGGTGACGTATTCCCTTTTCCTTGAAAAACTCCTCCAGAGCAGACCCAGTAAACTGTGACCCTCGGTCGCTCTTGAACCCTTGCACCCTGGTGGAGAAACTTCGTTCCACCTCTGCAACCCAATCCTGGATCAGTTGCGCCACCTCCCCCTGTGATTTGAGAGAGAAACACCAGCCAACCTGGCTGTGGTCATCTGTCAGCGTACACCAAAAGGAATCCTGTACTGCCCCTATTGCCCAGCTTCCAGAACATGCACTCAGAAAACTGGGTCTTCCCAATAGGATGCCTGGTGTCAGCTAATGACTTCCTTAGAAATCACTGCAAACCCCCCCCCCCCGCTTGCTGCCCATATGACCTGGGTCGCTGTGCATAATAGAAACCTGCTGGACAAGGAGCGGCGAGAACAGGCCAATCTGCTTCATCCAACCAAGTCTCTGTTACACATGCTAGGTCAAGTCCTCCATCAACGATCAAGTCGTGGATGGCAGTGGTCTTATGAATCATTGACCTGGAATTGTACAGCACCACCTTCAGGTCATGTGGGTCTTCATTGCTGATTCCAGTATCCTTCCAGTCAAGACCAGACCCAGAGGCAGGGTTAGTCCTCAAACAACAACTCAACCTTCCTCCTCGGTAATGACATGGTCTGGTCTTAGCATAACTCCTCCTCCTGCCCGTGATCACTGAGATCTGGTATCCCAGTGCATCCCCCCCCCCCCATGGAACCTGCCCCAGCCATTCTGCTGGCTGGGGCCCACTCCCAGGCAGCCCTGACCCTCTCCCCTTCAGAACAGAATATGTTCTACAAACTATACAATAAACCAATAAAACAGTAGCAGCTAATTAAAAAAAGAAAAACGAACAAAAAATTACAGTTATACTAAAATTAAACTGATCCCAAGCTGTTTATCCCACTCCCAAAAGAACAAAACAAACACAAAAACAAAATTTAAAATACCACAGATTAAAAACTATTTAAAAACATTTAGGACTCACAGCAGGGCAATGTCCCTCCAGCCTCTCAGGGGTCTCTTATGCTGAGCAGGGTGAGTCTGCTTCCCGCCTCCTAGTCCAGGGGCAAAGGGCCTTGCAGGGAGTGGACTTCACACTCACAGCAGGGCACAGAGAAACCTGTGAACTCTTTTGTCTGCTGCATTCTGCATTAGTGGAAGTTTCTGGATTGTCTTCAAGGGTAGCCAGCCCTACATAGAGTGCATTAGAGTAAGCTAAATGCAAGGTTGCAAGAGTGGATATTACTATAGTAAGGCTATCCTAATCCAGGAGTGGCCATTGCTGATGAATCGGTCATTTGTTGCTAAGTCAGTCTTTTCAGCTTCTGAGTGCTGTCAAAATGTTAGCCTGGCCTGTTTTCGTGTCATGGAAGATTAAGTGGCTTTAAAATGTACTTTCTTTTTATTCACGTCATACCTTTGTGCATTCATTTTAATCCTGGGTGTTGGTTTTCTGAAATCATATCATCATAACCTGTTCATATACTTGGTTTCGTTTCTGTGGAAATCAAAACTCAAGAGTTGTTTCGTTTTCTAACAAGCTGTGATAACATTTCCCATTTTATACAATAACTGGGGGTCTGCCCTGCACAGATCCTTTCAACCTTGGGCCAACCAGATACTTGTAGGGAATCCTAATAATAATAATAAATAATAATTTATTTTTTAAACCCGGCCATCTGGCTGGGTTTCCCCAGCCACTCTGGGCAGCTTCCAACAAAACACTAAAATAAAATAACCTATTAAACATTAAAAGCTTCCCTAAACAGGGCTGCCTTCAGATGTCTTCTAAAAGTTTGGTAGCTATTTTTCTCTTTGACATCTGGTGGGAGGGCGTTCCACAGGGTGGGTGCCACTACCGAGAAGGCCCTCTGCCTGGTTCCCTGTAACTTGGTTTCTTGCAGTGAGGGAACCGCCAGAAGGCCCTCGGCGCTGGACCTCAGTGTCCAGGCAGAGCGATGGGGGTGGAGACGCTCCTTCAGGTATACTGGGCCGAAGCCGTTTAGGGCTTTAAAGATCAGCCCCAACACTTTGAATTGTGCTCAGAAAAGTACTGAGAGCCAGTGTAGGTCTTTCAAGACCGGTGTTATATGGTCTCAGCTGCTCCCAGTCACCAGTCTAGCTGCCACATTCTGGATTAGCTGTAGTTCACCTTCAAAGGTAGCCCCACACAGAGCACATTGCAGTAGTCCAAGCAAGAGATAACTAGAGCATGCACCACTCTGGCGAGACAGTTTGCAGGCAGGTAGGGTCTCAGCTAGCATACCAGATAGAGCTGATAAACAGCTACCCTGGACACAGAATTGAACTGTGCCTCCATGGACAGCTGTGAGTCCAGAATGACTCCCAGGCTGTGCACCTGGTCCTTCAGGGGCACAATTACCTCATTCAGGACCAGGGAGTCCTCCACACCTGCCCGCCTCTTGTCCCCCCAAAACAGTACTTCTGTCTTGTCAGGATTCAACCTCAATCTGTTAGCTGCCATCCAAGTAGGTGGACATTGCTGTCTCCTGTGGGAGCAAGTTCCAAAGTTTAACAATATGCTGTGTGAAGAAGTACTTTCTTATATCTGTTCTGAATCTTCCAACATTCAGTTTCATTGGATGGCCATGAATTCGAGTGTTCATGCCATGCCATGCCAGGCATAATTTTATAAACTTGTATCGTGTTGCCTCTTACATGCAGCTTATAGGGTTCTCTGTTTTAACACTGGCATGCTGGAGTAGTGTATCAATCCTACCAGAGCACATAACGTGAAGAAAAACCAAAGCAACGAAAGTTATCCAGTTCACAGAAAAGAAAACAGAAGAGGTCCAAACAGTTGTGATTATTTTCACTAGAGTGCCAAGCAACCACCTGTGTGGTTTCAAGTAAGGCAGTAAAAGAATCCCTTTTTAAAATTCAAAATCTCATCAAATTTATTACATAAATTCGTCATAACATATTAAACTTGTTACATATTGAATTCAACATGTGCTTTAACAATATTGAACATCACAAAAGTATCTGATTGTCACTGCAAATTTTAATTAAGCTTTCAGCAAAACCCATCCAGATTCTGTCTATAATAAAGTTTTGGGTGATTGTTTTTCTCTCATTAGTACCACATTTTGGCTGCATTTAGATATCTTCTCTGGGTGTGCGGACTCTGGTGTGGCTGCAGGAGGCAGATAAGAAGTTTCTGCTACCATTTTAGTTTAACTGTCATTGAACTCCTACAGTTTCCAAATTCCTTCTTGCGGCCATGGCAGAAGAGAACAGAGATGCACAAGCTTCTTAATATTTTTAATTTTAATTTGTCTAGTGTGTACTGTTCTTGCAGTAGTTACCATATAGGGGAATGATTTTTTCCGTCTCTGCAAAATCATGTTTTTGGTGAAGAGGCACAGTAACAAAGGGGAGAATTTATTTGGGGGCTTGAACTCACACCCCATCTCTGCATCGCACCGAGGGTCAAAACAGACTCCAGATTATTCCTACAGTAGCTGCATGCTCCCCTTGACCCAGATCAGAACTGTGGTGAAGAAAAAGAGTTAAAGTCTCTTCCTTCCATGTGAGGGCGGGGGCGGGGCTATGACTGCTATTTACTTTATAAAAAGATACTGAAATATGGATTAGTAATTAGTAATGGATTAGTAATTACATAAATAATGTCATGCCTGCTTTTGTCCCTGTTTGTAGCCTTGGGCAAATCACCTTTCTTCTCCTAACCCAGGTTTCTCCATGGCTAATACGTAGGGCTTCCAAGATGGAAGGGAAGATATGGCTGAGAATGGTTTATGGTTAGGATGCAAAGGATTTGTAGTACCTTCTCCTTTAGGAGGCCCTAGCCATCACTGAATACATATACATACGCACATACATACATATTTACAGTTTTGAAATACAGCAGTACAGCGAATCACTTTATACATTATTTCAGTTGCAATGTTCACTTAATGCAATGTTCACTGACTTTAGAAAAAGCAGGTATTTGCTAACAAACACCTATCATGCTGCTAACATATACTTATTTATCGTTATTTACAGTACAGGCTGATGTAAAATCTTAAGGGCACATTCATCTTAGTGTTCTTTAAAAAAAAAAGCATTAGAGATCCTTCTCACTGGGCACAGATGGCAGCAATCCAATATTTTAGAATACAGTAATGGAATAGCCAACACTTAGACATTTCACTGTTGGATTTGTAACTTTTACAGTCTAAATTGTAATCAGCAGCTGTAAGCAATATATCATTTAAACAAGGCATATATATATATATATATATATATATATATATATATATATATATATAACATTAGAAATGTGCAAAGAAGATTTTGCTTATTAAACTTGAGATGGCCTTGTCATTAGAAGCGACAGGTCGATCCTTTCCCATGCTGTGGCATTTGTTGCTTCTTCTATTTCCAAAAACAGATTTCATCCCTATGCTTTCATTTTCTTTTCATGTGCCTCTAGGAGGGGGAAAAAAAATCAAACTCATATTGAGTCACAGTTCCTGGTTGAGAAGACTTTGTGTAGAGCTTTTAAACTTCATTCCATAAACAATACCAACAAATTCCAGAGGGGCAGTGTGTTGCAGCAAAACAAACACCACAAAGCGATGTCTTAAGATATCACAGGATATCCTCATTGCAAACATTTCCTTAAGCATTGCAAACTGTTAAGTAGGGGTGGGGTGTAGCGGACAGAATGTTGCACACTCAAGTCATGCATACGCAGAATATAAATGTGATAAAGTCCTCCGTGCTGTAAGCTTATAGCATGACACAGATGAAGTAATGTTTGGAGAGGTAAAAAACCAAACCCAAACCCACCATTTGTAAAATATATGTAAGAGAGAGCTCTCTGGAATGAAAATCACTGTCATCCAGATGTTTCTTCATACTTTCTGCTAAATTTTATTTACTGTAATTCTTAACAATTCCCAGAATGGAAACCATTTTAGTGAGTCTGTGTTAGTTGTGCCTGATGAAATGGATTATAGTCCATTAAAGCATATGCCATAATAAATTTGTTAGTCTTTAAGGCACCACAAGACTTTGTTATAATTCTGATGGTTTTAATTATTCTGATTTTTGTATTTCCCTTCTTGGAAATACCCAATGGCATTAAAACGCCAGGCTACATGTTTTTTAATAGATTGATTGACTGATATAAAATAAAATCATGATTAACAAATTACCATTATTATAATATTGGAATTATTGTGAAAACAATAAATATTGGGGGGATGGGACAAATTTTGTCCGTGTTCAGGGCACCATATTACTAAAGTCCACCCCTGCCAGGCAGTCTCATTGTGCAACCTGGTTGACAAATTAGGTTTGCGCAACTTACTCTTGACGTTCTTGATATTGTTCAGGAATGTGCCGAATAACTTCATAAACTGTTCCATTAAAATCCTGGCCTTGTGCAGTATCAGAGACAGAAACTGACCAACTTGACACCTGAAAGGAGGAAATAATGTTTTTCTCTGAGCAAGATAGGCAAAACTAACATGGAAGCCTAAAACAGAGCCAGTGAGATGTAGGCCTTATTTGCACAAGAGGGTCAACCAATCAATGGTTTATGGTCTCCTAGAGAGGAATTTGTACCCATTTTGTTCCTCCCCGGCCCTTATAGCACAGGACAGTGTGGTGCAGCAGCTGCTAAGCCAATGTTTGGCTTAATGCAGGCTTCCTCAACCTTGGCTCTCCAGATGTTTTTGGCCTACAACTCCCATGATCCCTAGCTAGCAGGACGAGTGGTCAGGGATGATGGGAATTGTAGTCTCTAAACATCTGGAGGGCCGAGGTTGAGGAAGCCTGGCTTAATGTGTTGTCTGGCTATAGATTGTGGTGAGGGAGGACAGGCCTTTTTTATTTATTTATTTATTCAAAAATACATATCCCATTTTTTCACCATCTAGATCTCAAAGTGGCAAAAGGTGACAAAAATATACAACATGCCATGTTTAAGACATAAATTTAAAATCTCAGAAATTTAAGCATGAGAAAAGAAATGTTCAGAGAAGCATTGATAATGCAAATAGCATCCTGAAATATGATATTAACTAGGCATTTGAAACTCCACAGGGCCAATGCCTGCCTGACTTCTAGTTGGAGGGAGTTGGGTTTATAACAACAGCTTCATGTTGACATGAATTGGCCTTTCAAAAGCTGGCGAATCTGTTCCCGGATCTAGACTGGCCTCAGATCTAACATCCTTTTTGAGCAGGATGAATTCTGGTCTGTGCACATTTAGGGAACCTGCAGTTTCTCAGTGTGACTTGAAGTTCTTAAGATTGAGGAAGTAGAATGAAGAAGAAACAGCAAAGGAAACAGACAGGGTCCTGTGTGTGATGTGGGCATCCGTTCATTTATGTTTTGGGCAAGGTGAGTTTTCATCTATACACATTAAGGCACTCTGTAGCATTTGGCTATTTATTTCATTCATTGGTACCATCCCTTTCTTCCAAGTATCTTAAGGCAGCACATACGGTATTATTTCTTCCTCTGTTTTATCTTCGCAAAAAATGCACACCACCCTATTGTGAAACAGGCTAGGGTGAGAGAGGGAAACTGGCCCTACGGCAGCCAGTGAGCTTTATAGATCTGTGGGGATCTGAACATGAATTTCTGGAGTCCTAGTCCAAAACTCCTACCACCATGTCAGACTGGCCTTATAGTGTAGCTTTTCAGTGCCACTAAAAGCTCAGAAGATTTGGGAAGTAGTTATCACACTCAGAATGAAGAAGTAACAATGGAGGACACAGACCATAACACAAGAGTCAGATTCAGAGTTGCTAAAATGAACCGCCTTCCTTCTTTATGAATATATCTATATTTCTGGTTTTGGAAACCAAGGGCTATTTCTGTTTTGTAATACTGCCGGCAAAATGGCTTTTCAGATATCCATGCTGCAGAGATATAAGCACTTACCCTTGAAATTCCTGCAGCGTCAGGAAAGGCAACAAATTCATATATTCCAAAATCATCTAGCGCGTTTTCATGCCCTAAAAGTGCCGATATTTAAATAAAGAGAAAGTAATAATTATGGACAATTGTGTTCCACCTCAGGTTCAGTCTCAGGTTCAGTATGAGAGTGTGTGATTTGCAGAAGTGGGGCACCATTTTGGCACCCTAGAGGACCCCATCTTTATCTTCCCCTGTGGGCCAACTTTGGCAGGTGGTTGTAACCACTCACCTGTCGATAATCTGACATCGTAATAACTGGGAGCAGGATTAAACTTTCTGTTCCTCAGATAAAGAACAGGAGGCTAAATTCTGCTCTCTGCAGGAGTTGGCTATACCTACCAGTTCACACTCCCCAAACAGGCAAAACACCTACACACACTCTTAACAACAACAAAAAAGACAGATGCTAAAATTCAAGCAAGCCCTGCTCAAAGCAGGCAATCCATCTCCACTGAGGGAGGGGCAGGAAGGCCTTGGCAGGCACCAAATGGGGTTCTAAGGGCAACATGGTGCCCATGGGCTCCACATTGGGGATTCCAGATGAGTGTTTTCCTTTATGGCAAAAATAGGAGGTTCATGGTGCAATTTAGATGAGAAAAGCAGCAAGTAACCCCCAACTCCCAATTGTAGCGCTACCCCACTGCAGTTTGCTCCCCCTTCCTTCCAAGATACTGCTTTTAAGAAAAGGCTTAGAAACCTAATCATTATCTAATTTGTCGTTTTGCTGTCCTCCTCTCTTTGATTCTTTTGAAAGCTTCTAAAGTGGTCTCTTTCCATTTAACTCTTTATATCATATATTACCTGAAATAGTTTGTGCTTTTCTGTAATCTGCTTCAGGCCTGAAACATTAAACAAAAATACAATTATTTCAAATTCAGCGCGGAATCGTAGGCAGCAAAAAGATGCTGCGTCCGTCCGTCCCCCTTCTTTTAAAAGCTTCGTGTAGACAAATGATAATTAAGTTTTCTACCTGGTCTGCAGCTTCTGCTGTAGAACTGAAAAAGAGACAAAGAACAATCAACCTTTTTTGTTATGGTTTACAGAAGCTTTGAATTTATTCCGGCGTTAATTTAACATACCTTTATGAGGCTGGAATCTTTTCCATAACGCTAGAAGGAACATTGATACTATCAAAAATAAGGAAATTCCACATAATATTCCTAGTGGAGACAAATATTTTTCTCTTTGAGCCAGCTGCTCCAGTCCTGCGTCAGAGAAGAACAGAAGTTGATATTTGATTTGCACTTATCATTCTGGCCAGGCCTATAATGCAAAACATTGCACATAGCAGTGCTCTGGAGCTAGAGCATCAACACTGGTTCAAATAGTGTAAATATCCCGGGGATTGCTTCTTCCATTCTACTGTCTGCATGCCACCAGTGGAAAATAATTCTTAAATACGATTTACCTGGTCCTGAAACTTATCGTTTCTTCTTCTGACTTTACTTGAGTTGCAGAGAAGAGCAGAAAATTACTTTAGTCCTTTATTTGGCCTGGTTTCTGTGTGGATCAAGTTCAAGAGTTTGTGGGTAATGTGATGACGGTAGGAACAAATGTGTTCTGTGAACATGTACACGGGGCCATGATGGTTGCTGCCCATTGGGGTTGGCCAGTGTGGCGTTCGTACGGAGCCCCCGGTTGTCTCACAGACTATTGATCCGTACACCACTAATCCACTGCCACCAACCAGACCCTCCCCGGTAAATCACTTAGTCTCAGTCAGGTTCTTAAGTTAACAAAGAAGAGTGTAGTTTACTGCAAACAAAAATATACTTTAACTGCATTCAAAACGTTACTCTTTACCTTCTTAGTCTTATTTTATCCTGTCTCTAACTCTTCTACTTCCCCTCACACAAGAACCAACTGCACTAACTGTCTCTCTACAGTGGTACCTCTGGTTAAGTACTTAATTAGTTCCGGAGGTCCGTTCTTAACCTGAAACTGATCTTAACCTGAAGCACCACTTTAGCTAATGGGGCCTCCTGCTGCTGCTGCCACGCTGCCCGAGCACGATTTCTGTTCTCATCCTGAAGCAAAGTTCTTAACCCGAGGTACTATTTTAGGGTTAGCGGAGTCTGTACTCTGAAGCGTCTGTAACCCAAGGTACCACTGTATTTCCAACAGTCTGCCAACTGTTTTCCCAACTGCCTTTCCCAACCAACTAAAACCAACCAATCCAAACCTCGGGCTAAGCTCTTTTATAAACAGGTAGGCTCCGCCTCTGGCTTTTCTATTGGTCTACCTATTAACTCTTTCTCTCCCCCTGTACAGACATTTTAAAAAAGAATGGGCAAATGCCACATCCAGGCAGAAGGCAGAGAGGAGTTGCCAATTGGAGGTGGAGCCAGAGCCAATGACAACTAATTCTAGTCCCCTGCCCCCCCCCCCATATCCCTGAGCAGTTCTACAATGGCAGCCCTGACATTAAGGAGGAGGAGCCTGAAAGGCAAGGTCACCCCCTGGCATGTAAAAAGGCAGGCAGGCTGGGAACTGGCTGAAGACAGAGAGGTTGGTGAGGCAGTGTCCCATTTGACCAAATTTGTTTAGCCTCCACTGGCGTGGAGTGAAGCTGTTCTGGGGAACACCAACAAACACCTTACACCAAGGACCACAGCTATTTTGAGATCAGTTTTGGTAAGAGTTGCATAGCCTTGACTTTCTTCATTCTACTCTTCGTTCGGCTGTTGCATTTGCACATTCAAAATGTGCAGCAGCAAATTTGCTGCCCACTTCCTGCTGTGCGCTCTCTCTCTCTCTCTGCTGTTTTCCCCGAAGCAAAGGATTTATGAGATATTTATTTAGCTTATTTGTGCATTTGGATTTTAATTGGTTGAAGTTTTTAAATTTTAGAGGCTTAATTTATGTTTTTCCCCCTTTTCATATTTTATTGTTGCCAGTTGCTTTGACACCTACATGGTGGAAAGTGGGGTTCAGATTTTTAAATAAGGAGTGCATTCATGGTGAAATATGAAGGGGGGAGAGACTAGACGTCACTGCAACCTGATACCGTGCAGATAAATGTGCTTAGGCATATGCCTTAATTTGCATATAATCAGGCTGCCACTGTCAGTCAGCAGTAACGAGACCCAAACTGTGGAATCAAATGTAATGGATTTTTAGATGAAATATAATTTGTAGACAGTTTCCTTTTTGGTAGTGTCGATTCACAAGATGGATACTGAATTTGCTTTCGTTCTGGGTTAAGCCAGGAATGGAAATAGGCTATTTTCTACAAACCTGTTATGCTCTGCTTTCATTATTTTAAAATATCTCTTCACCTTTCAATGTTGGAACGGTTCCTCATGGATTGCACTTGCTGTGGCTGCATGCGGCCGCTAGAGGGCACTCACACTTCGTTCTAATTACTTCAGTTCTGGCTTCGCTTGTATGACAAGCGAAAATTTGTAGTAACATCTTAGAACTGCCCCAGTGTCTTGTTGAGGGCGCACCTCCCTCCTTCAAATCTCCAACCTCCTAACTTCCCTGGCTTTGGCACTGGGGGCAACCATCGGCCTAGGAGAAAGCCAGCCCAGATTATCTGTGATCTGGATCCACGTTTGCCAGCTGCCTTGCAGGCTGTTGCAGTGCGATGCACCCTTCAAAATGAATGCACCCACGACAGCTTTGTGACGCTTACCTAACAATGCAGCTGATGTTGCTTCATTTGCTCCTTTTCATATCTAACAGCTGTTGGCACAGTTGGGGAGTGTTGTGGGTTACACAGAAAAGATGGGTTTAAGGAAAAAAAAAAGTGGGTTTCTTCAATCCAGTTATATATTTGAAGTTGTTAGATACTTCGGTTCATAGTTTAGCTAAACATTATACTTTCAGATAGGATTTGCTTTCTGCTTCATTTACATTTTCACTGAAGCTGTTTAGCAGTTCAGAATTAAAAAGTATTATTTGTTAAGTTAGAGGAGTTGGATAAGTAGGTAAACTGATTATATTCCTTCATGCAAGGAAATCTACTTACCAGGTAGGAGACCAAATTAATTATATATTTATCAGCATCTTCCTAGAATTTTAGCCCACTTCTTATAGAGGTTGCCATATTTCAGACATTTTCCCGATTTCCACCCGGACACTGCTGCTGACTGCGGTATTCTGGATATGTCTGGGAAAATCCGGCCGTATGCCAACCCTAATTTCTTATCATGCTCACTTCACATGTATTTTCCTTAGGGATGGATGAATCTGCTCATTTCAGTTTCTAACTTGTCCAATCTTAAATTCCTAGTTTTCCACATTCTGAATTTATTTCAAGAAGTCATCATGAAAATTGACCAGCATTTTAGTACGAATTTCTATTCATGTGCACAATTTTGCATGCAACCTTGCCTAATAAACACATTTTTCCAAAGCATATTTCCTCTTATATTTATATTTCTCCTAATATAATGCATTTTTGTATGCATTTTCAGCAATATATCCATTTTTATGCACATTTTACCTCAATATATGCATTTTTGTTCACATGTACCCTTCCCCCCACCCCACAGAATTACAGTTCCCAGGAGACAGGTAAATAGCATTAAACCATGTTAACAACACCCACATCACCCACAATACATTGAGGCACAGAGATGAGACAAATGTTACTTCTGTGGACATAGGAATTTTCAAGTAAAAATTGAACTGTAACTCAGAGCATATGTTCAGCATCACATCTGATTCATTATCTCCCTTTAGCTTTTTTGATATATGAAATGATGCCACACCCTAAAGACTGTGGACTGGTGCATGGGGGAAATCAGGGAAGAACCCTGGCACATGACATTTTAAAAAATCTTTGCAAAATCAGTGTTTTTATTGTGTGTGTGGGGGGGGGGGGTAATGTGAAATGTGTCATCAAGTTAAACATATATACGTAGATTAGAGGAATAAAGGCTGTGTCTTGGATGTAGGTCACTTCCACTTTTGCTTTGTTAAATATAGTTATTCCTACCAGCAATTCAACATTGACAGTTTTCAGACATTTACTGCTTATGTTTCTCTGCTTCTAGCCATATTTTTGTGTGAAGTGCTACATTTATATCCCGTATTTTCTCCAAGGAGCTGATCCCACCCCCATATTATTCTTGTAATGGTCCCGTGATGTAGGTTATGCTGAGAGTCATAGTCTGCTTGGAGGACCCAAGGGGAGGAGAGGTTGTGATGTCACAGATACTGGCTAGTCAGCGCAGTGCCCTGTTGTTTTTGCTGCATAACCACAGAACCAGTTTTCCCTGAGCTAGATTCAGTATGAATGTTAACAACATGAAGATTGCAGTTTTAGACTGCAGCATCTGCTCCCTCCCCCTTTTCTTCTTTCTTTCTTTCTTTCTTTCTTTCTTTCTTTCTTTCTTTCTTTCTTTCAAAAACCTTTTATGTATATCTGTACATACCCCAAATATATTATGTGCTATCTTATGATGTGCACAGCTTTTGTAACAAGACACATGAGTCGGCCCTTTGCCGAGTGCCAGCTCATGTTATATTTGTCTCTCAGAGTGTCTGTCTTTAGTTAAATATATATAATCCCATATCTCACTAAGAGCAAATAAGAGGGAAATAAGCTGTAGCCATGGCTTCGCAAAACTGCAAACGAATTTGAGCAACTACTCTTAGTAACGGTACAATGATACACCCTAGAATAGATAAAAGACTTCCATTTTTGGCACTGATAATAGGGTCGAGAAACTTTACAACAATCAGAGTAGCCAGCATCCCGATTGAGTGTGGCCATACTCCAGGAGAAGCTATAGAAAATTAATGTGCAATTGCACATCTGACCCCCCCCCCCCAATTCTTCAGGGATAATGAGGAATGGAGGAACCTGTGCATATCTCCTGTGGAGGGTCACATGAGCTCTAGATGTGAAGGCAGTGGTGGCATCCAGACAACCTGCTTATTGAGCACTCATCCTGATTCGTTTGCCCAAAATTTGTGGGGAGGTTAGATGACGTCAGCTATTTATCAAGTGTTCATTCCAAATTGTTTACAGGGAGTTTATGTCATGTTGCCTCAAAGCAAGGGTCACCCCACACTTTCTAGTGCAATTCTCCATCATTTTATTTATCACAATAAATAAAAGTTCCTTTTTTTGAGGGGGAGGGAAGTGGGTTTTGTTGCACAAGAGCTACCAATCAACTTTAATTTAACCTGAATTTGCTGGTATGTGATTGAATCCCACCCCAAAATAGCAACAGTCTGGAAGTGTCCCCTTAGTTCATCTCACTGCAGGAGAACTCTCAAGGTCTCATGTTGTGTGGGCCACCTGGAAGAAGGCCCTTGCCCCTCTGGCCACTTTGCCACTCAAAATTCCTCCTACTGCCTTCACACACAGGGGAAATACATAGGGCTATCCACATCTTCCCACTCCTCCATAGATTTCCCTTCCATATGCAGAAGAGAAGAAAATTGGTGTGTGTGTGTGTGTGTGTGTGTGTGTGTGTGTGTGTGTGTGTGAATTTTGAGAGGAAAACAGTCCCGAAGGGAAAGTGTTAAGCAACATTCTCCCCTGCCTCCAACTCACCCTTCTTCCTTTGAAACTGACAGTTGCCAATGGCTGCACTGGGAAGGGAGAAGCCAGGAGGAAGACATACACAGTTAAACTTTCTGTCTACTTTGGGAGCTTTAGTTCAGAGAGAAGCATTGGCCTATTACTGGGGAAAAGTGGCCCTCACAGATAGTCAGTCTTCTTCTTCCACTCTTCTGGTGTAATGTGCAAAGTTAATACAGTGATCAACAGGCTCCCAGAAATCTGAATCCACCCAAGAGTTCTGCAGATGACCTGGTGACTACATGTGTTTTAAATCTTTTGCATATACAACCCACCACACGTTTCCTTGTTCAGTATTTTCTAAATGGAGCTTCGATTCCTTAGTTCAGGAAAGTTGCACTTGAGATCGGTCATAAGACTGACAGTTCTAAATAGTTCTCTAAGCAGAAGCAGAAGCCACCGTGGTACGGGGTATATATTCCTACGTGCTTCCTATATTTATGAATAATTTATTTTAGTCATTTGAGCTTTGCAAGATAAGGAACCATAAACTGTTGTCTCCTTTTACAAGTCTGCTAATATTGACATCATAGAAACCAATAACACCATTAGTCACAAACTGTAAAACTCTGAAGGTCACAAGTTAGACATTACAGAACTCATTGTTAATTGTGATTTATATCCTTAGACAAAATATGCTTATTAATTTCATCCTGAAATTATGTACCTTCATTCTGAAATAAACTGGTTGAGGGGACGTGGCCGCCAGTTGCTGCAACTGCTCCATAGAGTCCAGAGCTGTAGAAGCGAATGTGCTATATTTGACAACAACTACCTGCCATATACATTCCTTTGGCTGGGAAGCATCCTTGACATCAAAGCATCCTTTGGTGACCGCTCTGAAGTTCCTGTCTGGCTCGCCATCCCCTCTGCTCCTATGGCCCTGGTGGGGTGGAGTGGATCTGAGAGCTGCCAGGTACTCAGGCAGCCGGTGTAGGAACCTCTGGTCCCGAGACAGGAAAGTCTAGATCTGATTGCTCCTCAGGACCATTAGCAGCAGGGAGATTCTCCAAATCTCCTTGCTTCTCATCTGAGGAGACCTTAGATTTGAGGTCTGGGGCAGAACCGAACCCTGACACCTACTTTGTGTTATAAGGTGGGGAACATTTCGTCCTCCAGATGTTACCACGCTACAGCTCCCTCCTCTCTGGTATGTATGGCTAAGTATGGTCTCCTCAGGCGAAGTCCAATCCAGCAGATCTCCATGGTGATCCATTGATCCTAAGGAGCCATCAGGCCTGGGTATGCCTGCCTCAATTAAAAAACCCTTTTAGAAAGATCCTTAGCCCCACCCCCTGATTTGTTCCAGGGCTGGATCTGGTTTGGTCAGGCACAGGGTGAATAATCCTGATCTGGGGGCTACATATTGGGGCCACAGACAGATCAGGGGGTCCCTGCAAAATCCCAGTGAAATCCTCTCTAACCAGCGCAGTTAGATCTCTCTAACACAAACTAGATTGGCTATCTTGCCACAAGTTCCTGCTGGTTTCTTCTTTATTTTCATAGCACTTATAAGCAACAAATATTGGTTTGATGTGAAGCAAACCCAATGTTATGTGATTGTATATATGAGCTCACTTTTTAAATAGTATGAGTTAACGAAGATATGATTGGCAATATATTCTTAAAAGTGTAAATAGAAAATGTACAGATCTGCATTTTGCAGGTTTTGCTAGCTTTTCAGATCTTACCATAAACTGTAAGATTGGTGCTTTTATTATCCTATTCAATTGAGTCCTATTTTACTTCCATGAATAGGAAATATGTAATTTTACGCAACGCAAAACCTTTGATTATGTTTTTCTTTCCTAGGCGTCATTTAAAAAAACCTGAATAGGTTTCACTGTAAAATTGTAACCTATTTTCCTTTCAGTGTGTTTGAAAACACAGAACTTTCATCTGTGATTATATTAAATCCCTTTGTACAATAAGCAGCTGCTGACCGTATTTATCTTAAGCATAAAGGCTCAGGTCTTTGTGTTGTCAAAGCCAAACAAGCTTGTGAAATGTCCTGTAAGGCAATATCTGAATACAGTAACTTGAGTTTACATTAATGTAATGGCAATGTGAAAAAGATATATGCTTAATAACAGGGCAGCATGTAAGAGTTATCCTCATTCTAACAAATCTTTTTTTCTATATAAAAATGGGGGGCAGGGAAAGAGATAGAACTTGTGCAATTTTACACAATGCATTTTAAACATTTATTAACTAATTAATAAAGAAAAAATATTTCTGTAACTATACAGATCAGCTATAATCTGATAGGAAAGAATTTACCTTAGCAGTTTTCTTGTTTAACGCACCATATGGGTCAACTTTGGAGTAATCTCCTTGGGGTCAATGGGATGGGACTCCCTCCCTCCCAGGTAAGTGTGCATAGTATTGTAGCCTTGTTGATTCTTATTTATTTATCCGCTTGTATCCCACTAGAAGAGCAGCTTACATGGATCTCATTTGGTCTCTCTCTGACATACTAGTAAGTTATAATAAATAATATTAAAAAAATAATAATTTATTATTTGGACCTTGCCCATCTGGCTGGGTTTCCCCAGCCACTCTGGGCGGCTTCCAACAAAAGTTCCACATCCTCCAAACATCAATAAGGTTCATTGAGTGCTCCTAGTGCAAGAATGGGGAACTTCCAGCTCTCCATACATTGTTGGGCTACAGGTCCCATCAGCCTTAGCTAGCATGGCCTTTGAACAGAGATCCTGGGAGCTGGAGTCCAACAACACCGGGAGAGCCACAAATCCCCCACTCCTATCCTAGACCATTCTGTGCCAAATAGTACGAAAGAAGAGGTTGCTTGATTTATCAATGCTGCCTATATTTAGGCTTCTGGAGTATGAATGGGAAACTCTTAAGTCTCCTTGTGATCTGGATAGGCGTATACTAATAACTGCATTAAGCTACTGTGATGTTCAAGGGCCAGAATGTAGTTACACTGCAGCCGTCATGGGCAGGTAGAATAACAGCAATGTTGGCTCTACTGTTGCCTTGTCAACTTTGGCTCAAGTGTTTCATTCACAGCTGAATTACCTAACATACCATTTACCTCTATGCCAGGAACAGAACGCGTATTAAAGGCCAACAACACTAGTTTGGATAAGGAGTGGAGAAAAGAGGAAAATTTCAGAGATCACCCTTGATTTCTTCCTATATAGGTTCCCTTTCATGTCATTCTTTAGTAAGTAAATATAGTTATATTGATTGATCCTACAACATAAATTAGTCACTGCATCAGTGTTGTTTTTTGTGCTAAAGATGCCGAACCTTTCATAAAGGGCACTCTATAAACTTTGGTCTCATTTGTACCTATTGAATTACAATGCTCTCCTCTGCGGAAACCACAAAATTTCACTTCTCAGGACCCCTTTGGTGAGAGGGAACTATGATTAAACAAGTTTGGTGACGCTTTCCTTTCTGTCTCTAAGATATTGTCTGCCTGAGTTTTCAGACAGTGGCTTGGAAGTTTTGTACAAACCTTGTAGGTTGACATGCGAGCATTCATTCTTACCTTTTGGCATCATAATCACAAATATGTGGGTTTCTTTCCACTTCCCAGTCTTGTTGTTGAGAGCTCTGCACCTGTATTCTTCTGTTTTCTGCGTCACCTTCTCAGATACAACTTCCAGGGACCTCCCGTACTTAATGAGGCGCGTGGAGTTGTCAGCCCTCTGGGTCCATGAATAAAAAATATTTGGTGGATTGGAATCTGCTGAGCAGTAAAGCTGGACTGCTTCCCCTTTGTTAAACGTAAAATAATCCCCTAACTTCTGGCCATTGTCAGAATTTATGGTAAGTCCATAGGGCCCATCTGTGTGAACATAACAATTAAAGAGAGAGAATATAAACTCAACAGAAAAACATAACAAATGACTGCTGTTTTGTCAGATCTTCCAACTGCAACATTTCTCTTTCACATGCTGTTATTTCTAGCTTCTAAATCCATATAAAGATGATCTTTGGATTCATTGCATTTTAAATTTTCTTTCCATTCTGAGTCCTCTTTTGCATGAACTGCTAAACTGTGATTTAGTTTTATGAGGATGAGCCACAGTGAGACACTGGCTTTCAACCACCCCTTCTCTCCTCTGCGGAGGCTGTGAGGAAGGGAGCAGACATTTCTGATTAACCATATCATCTCAGCTAACTGCCAATCACCCATTCCCACCACCCTTCTGAGTAATACCCCTCCCCACCTTCTCACTATATAGAAGGATCTGGCAACTTTTGTTTCAGTGTATCTGAAGAAGTGTGCATGCACACGAAAGCTCATACCAAGAACTAACTTAGTTGGTCTTTAAGGTGCTACTGGAAGGAACTTTTTTATTCTGATTAACCATAGTTTAGCTTTACCGCCTAACCCTAAACTGTTAAACTATGGTTTGTTGAAACAATACAGCTTCTTAAGCCATAAATTGAAACTGTCCTGTTTCAAGTTAAGATGGAAAATGCGCCTCCCCACAAATGTAGCTATTAACAGCAAAAAAGACCTACGGAAAGCTACTTCTATTGGTGTATTTAATGTCATATCTAGGTTGGACCTCATTCCACTCAGATAGCTCTCATAAGGGGTTGCTTGCAAGCCAAATCCAAAAAAAATTAGGGCATTGGTTTTTCTCTCTAAAAAGTATTGATTTACCATAAGCATATGTACAAATCAGGACTACTGTCACATTCAAATTGCAAAACTCTTTCTTTCAATCATCCTGCTTGCTCTGGTTTCAGCCCCCAGGGTGCCAGGGAGATGTGACCTGAATTCCATCTACCAAAGACAACTTCGCTGCCCATTAAACAAGCATCTTTCGCTACAACACTATAGCAAAGCTGGGATAAATGGCCATTTCTTCATTTTACACAACAGAACAGTGGATCTAAAACCACGAAAACTTGTATGAACCTTGCACAGCGTGAAACACAAGGGTGAAACTCCTCTATTTACATATCAAGGTAAATTACATAAGATGTCTATTTACAGGGGGAGGAGAGAGATAAATTAGTTCTGGAATAACTCTAGGGTAAATAGAGTTTATGGTGCGTGCATCTGGGCTTTTATTTACTGAACAATTGCGCTGTAGACCTAGGAGATGCACCCTAGCCAATCAACCAAGGATTCCTTACTTCTTCATATGACTCTCTCTTCCAGAGGCACCAGCTTGTGAGGGCGATTGCGGAGGGTGGGGAAACATTGGGAGGAACTGGGGTCGGAGCCAAATGCAGCAGTTGCACAGTTTCAATGGCTGCTCCTCTGCCTCCTCTTGGTGCCGCCACCAGTGAGAGGTTGCTTCAACCCTCATTCCCCTCCATGGCAGGAGGAGGAGGAGAAGCTGGCCACTGGAGCAGCGACATTGGGGGCAGCCTCCCCCCAAAATATAGGGGCCCCCCAAAAGGGCTTAGCCCCCTAGCTGGCATGCTTGCTATCTTCAAAGGGCAAACATGAGCTGATGAGGCCGTATGTATCAAAGCAACCATGTTGTCAGGGACTGTGGCTGAACTGAAAACTACCTGGGCTTGGTTTGGAGCTAATGACCGGGTGCACCTAAGCTTCGGAGCCTTCTTTGGTGCACGGGAGGAAATGAGGATATGCAAATGGGGCTTCTGAAATTGGCAGGATGTCTGCAGCTTCTGGATTTGCTGAGTTTGGTATAAATACAATCAACCCGAACATCCTTTCCTGGTCCAGCCTGCTCAATCTCAGGTATCAGATAGGAACGAGAGGGCATTTGTTCTCCAGTCACCCTGGATCTTCAGGGCAGAATGAAGCCAGCACATGTATGTTCTTGCACATAGGTGTTCAGACAGCTAGGTAAAAGGTAAAGGACCCCTGGATGGTTAAGTCCAGTCAAAGGCAACTATGGGGTTGCGGTGCTCATCTCGCTTTCAGGCCGAGGGAGCCGGTGTTTGTCCACAGACAGCTTTCCGGGTCATGTGGCCAGCATGACTAAACCACTTTTGGCGCAACAGAACACCATGACAGAAACAAGAGTGCATGGAAACACCATTTACCTTCCTGCCACAGCGGTACCTATTTATCTACTTGCACTGGTGTGCTTTCGAACTGCTAGGTTGGCAGGAGCTGGGACAGAGCAACGGAAGCTCACCCTGTCATGGGGATTCGAACCGCCAACCTTCTGATCAGCAAGCCCAAGAGGCCCAGTGGTTTAGACCACAGCACCACCTGTATCAGCTAGAGAAAGGGTTAGTCAGCACCAGGAAATGGGAGAGTCTGTGGTAGAACAGGGTGCTACCATGGGGCCACCATCTTACAGCAAACGTACTGCTATCTATGTAAGGGGGAAAGTTGCTCCTCCTTCTGGCCCCATCTTGTGCAGTGTAGAAAGAGATAACTTTTGCAAGATCTGCTATTTTGTGGGCAGTTCCAGAACTCAATGACAATAAAGCCCAGGTTGCCTACTGAACTAAAACAAATGCCTCATCACACTTGCCGCACAATTTAATCTACACCTGCCTTGTTTCTGCTTTTACTTTATAAAATGGTTTTGCACAGTTACCAACATAGAGCCAATGGCAAGCAAGGGAAAAGGTCTTCCTGTAATAGCACAAAGGCCACCCTTACCTGAAGTGATCTCATCTACCAAATTCTCCTTTCAAGTCATATAATTCAATATGAACTTTATCATTAGCACAGTTAAAAAAAGCCTGTTTGCCAGCTACCAGTTCTCCCAATAAGAAGCCAGTCCTGGCTCCAGGGTCCACATATACCATATGCCATTGCTGCCAGGAGAACTGCAGTAATAATAAAGGTCACTCACAGTAAATACTTGCCATCTGCTCAGAAACAAGATGGATAACAGTTTCGTGGTGACAGGAGCCAATTGGTCATGTTCCCACTGAGACGTAAATCGTTGCTAAGAAGTGGTGATTTATTATTTTACAAGTCATTTAGTAAATAGCATTTACGGAGTCAAAAGGAAAGGTTCCCTCTTTGGAGAACGGCATCGGAAAAGCGGTAGCCCTGCCAGAGAAGAATGATTCTGAAAATGTCCTTTAAAAGCTAGAAGTATTTCATCTAAAAATAAAATAAAATGTTTTTAGAAGATTAAATAAAAATAAAAATCAGTACTACTCCTGGTCTGTTTGGTTTGTCTGCTAATTGCAAAACAAATGTACTAAAAGCCAATTGCACTTTTGTACGGAACAGAAATCGCTTAGTGCAAAACTAGGAAGGACAGATTGGCCTTCATGACCAAATACTGCATAAAGGTAAAGGTAAAGTGACCCCTGACCATTAGGTCCAGTCGTGGCCGACTCTGGGGTTGTGGCACTCATCTCGCTTTATTGGCCCAGGGAGCCGGTGTACAGCTTCTGGTTCATGTGGCCAGCATGACTAAGCCACTTCTGATGAACCAGAGCAGTGCACGGAAACGCCGTTTACCTTCCTGACGGAGTGGTACCTATTTATCTACTTGCACTTTGACGTGCTTTTGAGCTGCTAGGTGGGCAGGAGCAGGGACCGAGCAACAGGAGCTCACCCCATCGCGGGCATTCGAACTGCCGACCTTCTGATCGGCAAGTCCTAGGCTCTGCGGTTTAACCCACAGCGCCACCCGTGTCCCTTCTAAATACTGCATAACCAAAGGTAAATAGAAGGTTCACATTGGCGCTCAACACTGTTACAAAATACCCATTATGGAAAGCCTCAAATTAGCACCAATGGTTGTAATAGTAATGACCGCTCCCCGCATAAAACGGGGGGCGACCTTTGCGTGGGCGCGCGCAGCCCCTTGATCTGGAGCGGCTCCATTAGCATAGGCTTGGCTTTGCCTTCCCTCAGGTGGGATACCTGGAGGTCTCCGCCTACCCCAGTCAGTTGTCCAATCCCACCTGGGGGGAGCGTTGCCAAGGAGATCAGGCCAGGTAGGGGAGGGATTACCTGCCCACACAATAGAGGGAGGATCTTACCTGGGAATCCTCACTTGGCTCCAGAGCTTCTCCCACCCTACCCACCCTCAGTTAATGCCTTATTTTGCAGGTTAACTTTTCTTCACAGGTTTTGCAGGTTAACCTTTCTTTACAGGTATGCAGGCACTGCTACGTTAAGGTCGCTGTTAAAGGGCTGGAAAGGAATTTCCCTGCATTGGCAGATTTCGCTTTTCCCGTAGCAAAACATCACAACTTTGGCGGTATCAGGCCTTGGGCGAAATCCTTTAGTCCATCTTCCTCTTTGCGGTGGCGATATGAGGGTTCCCCGTTAAAGGGGTTTCTGAAGGGAGGCTTTGACCGTACGCCGAAAGGTCATCATTGCTCTCCCCTGCGGCGGCGGCATAACGGGGGCGGCTATCTCTGCTTGAACATATGTTCTCCAGAGCCAGCCCATCCCCCCCACACACGGATAACCCTGATGCTCCCTAGGTCCCCGGCTGAGGACTGGGGAGGGAGAACGCCCAATGCCTGAGCCAAGGTCTACCCACATTTGAAATTTAATAAAGTTGTGGCCAATTTAATCCCATAGCACATTGTCTTGAGTCGTTATTCCACATGACGGGGGGGGACCGCTTGGGATCTGGGGACTCCGCCTGTCCACGCAATGGACACTGCAGTGTGCTGCATGGTATCAAGTCACGCCCACAGCATACATTTAAAGCACTTTTATATCACTTTGAAAGTTCTAGCTCTGCCCCTCCACAAATCCTGGGAACTGCAGTTTCAGCTACAGGTCCCAGAATCCTTAACAAACTACGGTTCCCAGGATTCTTAGGGGAGAGAAGCCATAAACGGCATGGATGTGGCTAGGATGGAAAGAAGCATTCAGTCAATCCAAAGCCCATCATATATATGTGATGCTTATGTCTCATTCAGAAATGCGACAGGAGGATGAGCCAAGGAGTCTGGCAAAAGCTAGCTGGTGCTGACCTTTAAAGCCCTAAACGGCTTCAGTCCAGTATACCTGAAGGAGCGTCTCCACCCCATTACTCCACCCCATTACTCAGCCCAGACACTGAGGTCTTCCTCTGAGGGTCTTCTGCTGGTTCCCTCACTGTGAGAAGCGAGTTACAGAGAACCAGGCAAAGGGCCTCCTCAGTAGTGGCGCCCGCCCTGTGGAATGCCCTTCCTTCAAATATCAAGGAGATAAAGTATTACACAACTTTTGGAAGACATCTGAAGGCAGCTCTGTATTAGGTAGTTTTAAATGCTTGATGTGTTTAGTATGTTTTCAGATATGCTGTAAGCTTCCCAGAGTGGCTGGGGAAACCCAGCCAGATGGTCAAGGTATTAATAATAAAATTTATTATTATTCCTATTATTAGTTGACCTGTGGTATTAGGAAGCCCATGGCGATGGCCAGGTAACCTTAGGGCCAGGAAGGATGAGTGAGGAGGTGCTGCCAGGATTTCACATACTTATTCCATAATATCCAGTAATATCTGAGGGTGGTCCCAAGAAGTTTATTTACTTTTGTATTAAAGTGGTTTAGATCTCCTCAAATGAGCAGTAATTGTTCACATAATTCTCACTTCTGTCCCTGCCCATTTTGTTGCTAGTGTTTGGTTTTGGGCTTTATACACCTTAGTTTTGGTTCCTGTAAATGGCATTTCCATATTTTGGCTCATAAGCTAATTCTTCCCTTGGAAGTATACCCACCATGTTTTCTCAACTTCCATCATTTCATCTCTAAACCCCATATTTACTTAATGTCGCCAGTTTTTGACATACTTCCAACACCTTCTGAGTCAACAAAGCTTCTTTCAAGAGTGGATCAAGTAAACCGGTTTGCTTACAGCTTGGTTAAACAAAGTTATCCTTTATCTTGTCGGTCAAATCATTCCAGTCTCCAAAATACTGCATATAATTAACACATATAACTAACCTAGCATGGAACAGCCATAATTTTGATCTAGTTTCTAGTTGTATCCATTTAGATGGGTGAGATTTTGTTGGGAGCTGCCCAGTATGGCTGGAGCAACCTAGTCAAATGGGTGGCTTACTACTACTACTACTACTACTACTACTACCTGCATGGACAAAGAGACAGGTGAAACATTGGTTTTCTAACCATTCTGTACTTCAATTCTTTTTAGCCTTACCTGGAACAGGCCTTCTGTCATAATGAGTAGGTGCCATCATGAGAGCTCGATGGAAGTTTACTATGGTCCAAAAGGCAGACTAGGGTTTGCATTCAGATGGGAGGAATATTGTATTAGTTTCCCCGATTATACATGTTAGTGCTTCTGTCCTGTTTTCTAACATTCCTTTCACACTACAGTACCTGTTGTGCTATGGAAATGTAACTTTTTGATTGCTATACAAGCATGTCGTGTTAAATTTCATTCACACCTGTGGGTACAGTGTGACACAACAGTGAACGTTGTTGGACAACGTTGCTGCTTCCCTACTCTTTCTGCACATGTGTGATTCTGTACCTCAGTGATTCACTCATGAACATTGTTGGAAAGAACTTTATGTTGCTATACTGCCCCAAATGTTGACACTTTACTCCTATAATTTTCTGGGTTAGTGGAGGAAACATAATAAACTTCTATGTGAATGCAGCCCAGGGCTGCAGACAACCATGGTTCAAACCGTCACTCAGTCACGAAGGTTATGGGCTGGGGATAGCCACTCTCTCTTAGCCTAGCCTACCTCACAGGGCTGGTGTGAGGTTAAAAAGGGGAGGGTGGGTGCCATGTATATGTCCTTCAGCTGCTTGGAGGATGCTGTATGTGGGATATAAATGTGCCAGCTAGACTGGTGACTGGGAGTGGCCACCGAGACCACATAACACCGGTCTTGAAAAACCTACATTGGCTCCAAGTACGTTTCTGAGCACAATTCAAAGTGTTGGTGCTGACCTTTAAAGCCCTAAAGGGCCTCGGTCCAGTATATCTGAAGGAGCGTCTCCACTCCCATCGTTTTACCCGGACACTGAGATCCAGCGCCGAGGGCCTTCTGGCAGTTCTCTCACTGCAAGAAGCCAAGTTACAGGGAACCAGGCAGAGGGCCTTCTCGGTAGTGGTGCACTCCCTATGGAACGCTCTCCCACCAGATGTCAAAGAGAACAACAACTATCAGACTTTTAGAAGACATCTGAAGGCAGCCCTGTTTAGGGAAGCTTTTAATGTTTGATGTATTATGGTATTTTAATATTTTGTTGGAAGCCACCCAGAGTGGCTGGGGAAGCCCAACCAGATGGGCGGGGTATAAATAAAAAATTATTATGATTATTAAATTATTACAAATAGATAATCTAATGGCAAAGAGCTACCATTTGTCCACTATCACTCCTAATCCCCCCCATCATTCTCTCAATTCGGCTACTATATGCAACATATGGTCTCCATTATATGCTACTCACAATATATCGTTGGCACGATCACGTCACTCTCCATTGCGCTGACTGGGTTTTCTGCTAAACAGCTGTAATTCCCAATGGCTTCTTTGATGACAGGGACAATCCGAAGTGTGCTGTTGTTTGCTGACAAGGAATAGATAGTGCCAGCTTCAATGGGATTTCCATTTTTCAACCACTGGTAAGCGACCCGTGTGCCTTCCTCCACAGTGCAGTTCAAAGTAATGTTCCCACTGTTCTCCACGACTCCAGCAAAGGGTTCAATGTATATGACTGGCTTTGTGACAGGGACTGCAATATAAAAGATCTTTGAAGTTAGGATCAATGTATTTTAACCAAGGAGTGGGTAACCTTTGGCCCTCTAGATGTTGCTAGAACCCCCTCCCAGAGTCCCCTGGCAGCAGGGCCAATGGGTTTACCATTTATTTGCGGAATAATTTAGGAACTGGGGGGAAACTGCCTGACTTCCCTCCACCCATGTGGTGGCACTGGCGGGGGGAGCACACTGCACCGGGTACCATTTGGGGAAAGGGTACCATCGCAGCTGCCCTCCGAAAGTGCACCGCACCATCCCAGGATGTGCGCCACATGCCATGCAACCTCGGGATGTGCGCCAGCCATGCCCCCGCTTGTTCTCTGCTCCGGGGGGCTGCAGCGTGTTGCTCCGCCACTGGGGGGGGGAATACCACATGAGGGGAGTCCTGGGGCCAGGTGGGCTAATCCCAAACCTGCCACTAACAAGCACCACAGGTGTGCTCCCTGCTCCCTGCATACATTGTGGAAATTTGTGCAGCCCCACCTCCCACTGCAGCAGGTGGCAGAAATGCTTCCCAGCGATCCATGCATTCACACAATGTGGGAAAGCGCTCTCCCTGGGTATAAATGTATGCAAGTACAGCTCCTCTGTGTGTGTGTGTATGTGGACTTTAGCCCTATCAGAGTCCCCTTCCTTGTATGGGAGAGCTTTGCCCATATCCATTAGTAGCTGGGCAGAGCCATTTCACTCTGTCTGAACACACTTTTCCCGATGGCAAAGCATTTCTGCCATTTGCACCAGTAAATGTGGCCACCATGCACAACAGCAAGGAGTGGGGGAATCTATCTTTTTTGGTTTCTCTCATTTTTTCAATCTATGTTCAGTATTCCACATCAGTGAGCAGTGCTTCAAAATCCACATGAAAATTCACCAGCATTTTGCTGCAAATTTCTCCTAATCTATGTTTCTTTGTGTGTGATTTTGTCTAATATACTTTTTGTGTGTGTGAAGTGTAATTTCCCTGCGATTCAAGGTACCCATGTCCAAGCCCTTTTTGTTCTGGTGCTTTCCCTGTGAAAACCTGCTCTTTGAAGCTCAGTCGGAGCAAACATCAATCTGTGGTAAACCTAAATTGACATTTGCTCCAATTCAGCTTTAAAGAGCAGGAGGAGGAAAACAACAACAACAACAACAACAACAACTGCACACTCAGACACGAAGCATTAAAACATGGCCTTTTACCAGGAAAGAGCAGTGCAAAAAGTAAGGGTGGATAAGCCCAAAGTCTGCCATATAAAGTAAAATAGTGGGAATGAGCTAGTTAAGTGTCTGAGGTGGTAGAATGAATGGTACGATTTCATACACCTGGTGTGTGTGTGTGTGTGTGTGTGTGTGTGTGTGTGTGTGTGTGTGTAATATTGCTGAATGCTGTCCTGTGAATTCCTGCCCCCCCCCCCCAAATACAACATTAATTGCAGAAGATTAGAACCTTTTCCACTGATGTACAGAGTTCCCCATTTCTCCTTTCAGGAATTCTTCCCCTTGTGGGTAACATTTAAAACAGCACTTTCATATTTGCAGTCCAACTTGTCACAGTCTGTTCAGCAAGATAAAGTTTTCGGCCATCTTATTTTGCTTACCTGTAACAGAACAAGGCCTCATCCAGGTATGTGCCTTAAAGCTCTGTGTCTGAGCGCTTTGTTGTTGTCGTCCTGGGTGCTTTCCCTTCAAAAACCAGCTCTCTACTGCTGAATCAGAGCAAACACCAATCCACGGAAAACCTGAATTGCCATTTGTTTCGAGTCAAAGAGTGGGATTTCTGGGGGAAAGTGGCAGGGAGGGAGGAAGTGCCTAGACACAGAGTAGTCCTGTATCTAGAAAGTATGGAAAGGTTAAGTGTGGATGAGCCCTTAGCCAGGATCCAATTTATGGAATCCTGGTGTGATTCAAAACACCTCTGCTGGAATTAAGACCAAATAGCAGGCTTACCATAGTTGCAGTTGCATTTGGGGAATCTGGGCTCAACAAAACATGCTGTAGAAGATAAGGATCTCCTGCACAATCTCGGTTGTTGGTGGGGCATGCTCTGTCGCTGCCCGTATGTGTACCTCCCTCCCTGCCACTGGTACCCCAGGCGCCAGCAGGGCTTACTATGCTGGTACTAGAAGGGCCCAGAGAAAAGAGTTAAATAGCCCCCTTCCCCAGAGCACAGTGTGCTGCCAATTGTACCCTCAATGGCTGCTATTAATACATTTTTAAACCCTCATAGGAGATGGCCACAGAACCTCTATGCAGCATTCTGGTTGAACCTTTAGATTCCAACATTTTATATTACTTACCATCCACGGTAACTTGAACCTTTGCACTTGCAGGTATCGTTCGGTTTCCATCGATATTGATTTTGATAATATAATTGCCTTCATCGCTGAAGTTCAGAGATCTTATCTGCAAGGATGCATTTGGAGGCTTAAGTGCAATTTTGTGCCTATATTCCAAGTCTGGAACTACTGAGTGATTTACCAAGCAGCCAATCAGAAATATGGGGGTTGTTGGTGGCTTCTCAAACAGCCATATTATCTGGATATTGGAAACTGTAATGTTGAAATTGTAGTCAACTGGGAGAGTGAGGGACTGCCCTTTAATACCACGGATGGTATGTGATGGGACTGTCAACTTCAAGGCAGAACAAATACCTGCAGGGGGAAAGACATTTTGAAAATGAGAAAAGATTATAATTTGCAATGCAAATAGGCCACAATGGTTGCGTGTCGAGGACCCCCAAGACACCCCTGAATAAAAACACATCATTTTTGTTTTTGGCATAATTTTGGCCACAACTTTATTGAATTGCAGTATGTGAGTGGTTGCTTAGGCATTGGTTAACGACTATCTTGGAAGTAGGAACAGAACTAATAACCACACCCGTGTGGAAGTCAGTAAGGGTAAGCAATTTTGGGGAGAGAATAAAGCTGGGTGCCAGGCTCTCACCTTTCCCCAAATGCTCCCAGGGGCTCTTGCGTGGCCCTAGCCCTTTGCCAGGGATACGGACAAAAGCATGGCGAGCCCCTGAATTCCTTTAACGGAATACCCTTGCAGCAGCAGCATTGGAAGGGCCAACCACATCCCCTCCACCAACTAAAAATTAACCAATGCCTAAATGCAACCTTACAAGTTGTGACAATTTGCTGCGCAGTAGGCAAAACCCAAATGGCACCAGCCAATCAGCCAAATGGTAAAATTCCTACCAGGCCCCTGCTCCAAAGCAGACAACCCCATGACAGGCATAGCAAGGTCAGTGCAAACAAACCCTAAAAAAAGGGAGGGTGGGCGGGTGATCCGATGTGCGCAGCGAAAAGAGGAAGCTCAACACTGCACACAGGGACCTATATAGCACCCCTGTCAATCAAATAAAATTGCAACAATAAATTTCCCCCAGCAACATTGGAGGTCCCCCATCAAATTCGTGGCCATCCAGCAACAGGGATGTCATGGTTGCTCCCACCGCAACACGTGCTCTCCATGAAGGAGAACCTGCTTTGCTTTATGCG
Organism: Podarcis liolepis; assembly: GCF_965112155.1. Taxonomy (NCBI): domain Eukaryota; kingdom Metazoa; phylum Chordata; class Lepidosauria; order Squamata; family Lacertidae; genus Podarcis; species Podarcis liolepis. Next base: position 27,612,078 of record NC_139563.1, read on the forward strand.
CCACTGCGGCAAGAGGCAGCCCATCTCAAAAGCTTTCTGGGAGTAAAATTAGTATGTCAAATTTTAAATAACTTTGGAATCTTCTTGATGTCAGCATTTCTTACTTCAACTCTTCACCCCATGTTTAAACACAGCAATTTATTTTATCATTTACTACCTAATAAGCCTGCTATAGCCAGAATACATGGAAATACAATGAGAAGGAACCATGGCCTGTAGCAACCATTTATATGATCATCCTGACACTTAAGACTTATTCATTCATTGCTCATATTTCAGCCTGGTTCATGGGTAGGCTGCTACCACGATCCCTTGGAGCAAGACCAGCAGTTCACATTAATATTTACAGGCATCTGTGTGTCGCTACTTCCACACTGTAAATTTACTCTGGAATAACCATGCTTTGCTCCAGTAGTAGATAGGTAGCCGTGTTGGTCTGCCATAGTCAAAATAAAAAAATTCCTTCCAGTAGCACCTGAAAGCACCAGGTGCTACTGGAAGGAATTTTTTTATCATGCTTTGCTCATTCACTTTTTTTTTTTACAGTGCATCGACGTGATGTTTTTGCCTTTTGGTTTCTGTTCCCACCCATCCCGATTCAAAAAAGATTCCTTAAAAAAAAAAATCCTTAATAGGCAATAAGGGCTAATAATTACTTTTAAGCGCAAACTCTGTATTCTACTTATCTGATTTGCATTTTTTGCTGTTGTAATTTTACTGTATTATGGAAATTTTTTAATTTATTTTTTTTAAAAAAAATCCTGTGTAATTTCTCCAGGTATATGTGGTCTATGGCATGGCTCTTCCTGCATAAAGTCATTTCCTTCCATACGGTCTGTCATACACTCTATTATTTTAACTCTTCCCTTTCTGAGTAGCATTGTCTCTATATCCATTTATTTCACCTTCAACTGCAGAAGGTAGGGAAATGTGGCCAGGGGACGGGGGCGGGGAATACTATTTAATTTTATCCCCACTAAAAGTGATCCTGATGAATAATGCCCCTGTGTGTCACACGGGAGCTGGGGAAAGGGGACCTGCCCATTTAAATGGAAGCTTAGTTGCTATTCCAAGCCAGCTGAAAGCAGGACAATGGCTGGGTGCTTCTATCAAGTCCATGTATGAAAGTACCCTGTGTACGCCTGCCTCTTGGGAAGTCGATACAGGACTGCAGAATATGGGCCAATAATATATACAACCATAACATACGTTTCTATGTAGCTTCTCTTGCCTGTGAAACCTGCCCTGTTTACAGACATGGAAAACGTCCAAGCAAAAAAACAGCTGAAAAGGAACCCTTTTGTTTTTGCTGTCAGAAAGGGTGGAGTTGCCTCCAGGGGATGTAAATTTGTTCTGTATGACTATGACCTGATGATTTATTCAGGTATAATCACTATGGGAGAACTTCTGCAAAGCCAGAAGGAAGCAGGAATTAAGGAAGTTGCTGATATACAACAAATCCTCCTTGTTTGGTCTGTTTATTTGCTATGGGAACAGTGTTGGGATTTAAAATTTGGTCCAAGTATCACCTCAGAGGCAACCTTGTGAGCTGCTCTGGGAAGGAAGGTAAACTGTCTCAAAATAATAAGAAAAATACAAGTACAAATATTTAATTAGTGCCTGGCACGATCGTGTTTTAACTAGATACCGCCGATAACTAAGCCCATTTGCAGCACTACATGAACTAAGAAAGAGTTGAGCTGTCTTACTTCCGTGTATTTCTGTGGACTTTTCTCTGGTAATTGATTTCAGAGGTTCCAGCTCAGTTCTTATAACGGACACAAGGCTGTAATCGTGAGCTAAACACACTCACCAGCAAATAACATTGAACTCAAGTGGAATTGCTTCTGAGGAAAGCCGCTGAAAATTGCTAGCTAAGAAAGATTGATTGCCTGCCATTGTTCAAAGACCCCTAGCCCCCTCTCAGAACTACAATTCCCAGAGTTCCCTGGGACTGTTAAAACACTCTGAGAATTTTAACCATCTCAGCACTAGATCTCCCAGAATTCTTTGGGAGAAGCTACGGCTGTCAAAGTTGTATAAGAGCACTTAAAACGTATGGTGTGAAGGTGGCCTGGGTCTGCACATTTCTGGGGTGCAATAGCACCAGCTTCTCTCTCCATCGTTTTTTTTTTTAAAATCATAAGTTTAATACAGCTGCAGTTGCTCTACTAAACCTTCATTTGTTTCCACAAACCACAGGAACACCAGAATCCTGAACAGGAAATATAAAATAGTGAAATTAATTCAGCTCATTGTCAAAGGCACCCTAGCACTATAGAGTGACAAAAGCGGGACCAAAAATCCCAAACACCATTTGTAGTATGAAATGTTACAGGATTTCAGCAAGGAGCTACAGACCATGCACAGATTGCCACAGACGCTGTGTGAACCGTGACTGTCCAGATCATTTTGACGGCTCAAATAGACTAGAATGAGGGAATGTGTTTGACCACCCCATATCACCAATAGCACAAATTCATCCTGAGTGCACGTTTGAAAAATCATCTAGAGAAGTCCAGGGTGAAACTGATCGAAGCCAGAGAGGTCAGATTTCAAAATCATGGAAGAGAGATTAACTTTAAATCTGTCTCCTGCCCCAAAAAGTCAAGAGTTGGCAGATCTGTTAAACACAACCATGTTTCACTCTTGAAAGGCTACCGTTTCATCCTTAGTGTATTATTCCTTCCAGACAAAGGAGGATTTCTGTGACCAGGTGTCACAAGGAACCTAGTTCTGTGCATCTTCTGTATAGCTGGTGTAAAACAGGAGTGGAGACAACAGGCAATAAGCTTTCTAAGCAAACCGCTCCCTTCCTTGGCTCAGGTTATCTCTTCAAGGCAGTTTATGTGTATTGGATATAAACAGGCTAGGCTTCTCCAAAGTGACCTCCAACTAGAGCGTAGGCTGCATTTTGCTTCTATATCCAGCTTTAAGTATTAGTAAGCACAACACCACCCTTGTTGACTGGAAACATCCTGCAGCCTTTTCTGTTTAAATAAAAACCGTGACATCATATTTTGAGTTTAATGCATAAACTTAAGATCTCCGTGGGAAGATTTCCTTTCCTTTTTCAAAAATAAGTACAGGTCGCATTCTGATCCTAAAAGCTTAATTCTCTAGTGATCTATATGCGGTGCTTTTTTTTCCTTAAAAAAAATGTTTTAGGGGTACTCTCATTTTGACTCAAGAAAATCACCATTTTATAGTTCAAATCGGGAAAAGTAAATACAGTAAATGGACAAAAGTACAAAGATTTACAAAATGTTTAGGGGTATGCCTTCCCCCAGAAAAAAGCCCTGTCTTATGAGCATATAGTTCCAAGCCAAGTAAAGCAGAATGCTTTACCATTAGAATGGAAGTGTTTTACAGTACAGTCCTACACGCAACTGCTCAGAAGCCGCACTAAGTTCAGTCTTGCTCCCATTTTCCACAGGACACGATTTAACAGCAGCAGTAAATCAGCTCTTCATTAATAGAGCCAGGAATTCAAACACTCTGTACCAGTCTCTGTATAAGAAAATACCTGGTAAGCAACAGTGTTGCTCCATAGCATATCTAGGGGATGAGCCTGCCTAAATCACACCTTTAAGATCCACCCCCCCCAAAGGAAATTTGGTGACTTTTTAGCCACCCCTGATTTAGCAGCTCTGCTTTTTGGTGATGGGCAGCTGCATCTTCCTGTATTCTATCTGTAGTTTTCTGCATACATTTCAAAATTCTGGTTTTAACCCATAAAGCCCCTGAAATAATTGAAACAATCTCCTATTCCCATCTGACCCTGAGCCCCTCTCCTCTTTATCATCTGTGCACTGGTTTAAAGGATCTTATACTGAACCTTGGTGGTAGTAAAAACCCCAGTTGTTTGTAATTTAATTCAGGATAAAGTAAAGAACCTGTGCATGGCTGAAAATGGATGGGTAGTGGGACTATTTTGCACAAGGTGGGTTCAGCTAGGGTGAGGTGTTTGCTAACAGTTGAGCTAAGAGGACAGAAACTTTGATCAATCAGAATTATGTCCTTTTCTTTTTCTCCTAACTCCAGTGAAGACTGATGTTTCTTATTCTGATACGCTCCATAAAAAGAAGGCCACTTTTCATATTTTTCTACAATTTTCCCCCACCAGTTTTTTGTGTGTGGCAGCAACCATTTCCCCATCTGCAATGCCTGGAATAATGTTTGGCCTGGGGCATTATGGAGGATGCAAAATGGTGGGCAGGCTGGTGTTGCTCCTTGAGCGGCAGCAACAAAACGAAACTTGGGAAGGGGGACTTGTTGTGCCATGGGCCATTGTCACAGCAAATGGTAAGCGTGAGGAAGTGTTGGAGATCCCCTACAAAAAATTGTGAGATGGTTTCACTCCAGTTTCTCTGTCCACAAAGTAGAGAATTCTCATTGTCATTTGTGCACACCTCTCGTTATTTGGAAGAAGTTTATAAAAGTTTATAAAACTGAGAATTTTGGTGGCATGGTAAGCTTCCTCTCCTCCTGCTCCCCGTTCTACATCTAGTACAACACATATTGGACGTGTAATCAAGTACATTATTACAAATCATAGTAAGATAAAATGTGCTAAATGTGTCATCTTTTGAAACCAAAACATCACAAATGGGATCAAATTTGCAGATATTAATGGACCTCACATGAGAAATGAAAGTAAAAAGCCAATTTAATCACAATGTATAAAAGTACATAAAATAGCCATAAAATTTATTTCATTCACAAGCACTGCAACTTTTTAACAGTTCATTAATAATGATAATAAATGTTTCTCCTAGGGAAACATATACATCTTGCTGAATGCCCATCTTATTAATTTTGTGTGTGTGGTGTTTTATGAAAAGCCATTCATTTTTAATGCTAAGTATACTTTATACAAAACCATAATGTCTTAGGTAGAAGGATCTATTGATAATACTGGGCCATTACATATGGAAAACTGAAAAGGAACAACCTTATTTGCATGACGTATTTTTCAAAAAGGCAGTGAGAATAATTGAAACCTCAAATTTTCCTGCTGCTTTTCTAAGGCTCCACGAAAGATTCCGTATTACAGCACAGCCCTATTTTGCACACTCAGAAATAAGATCCACTGCATTCAGTGGGGCTTACTCCCAGGTAAGTGGGTGTAGGATTGCAGCCTTCCAGAGTGAAAACACCAAGACTGTCCCAACACTACCCACTGCAGTTAGTACCTACCTACCTACCTACCTACCTACCCTTCTATCTATTTCCAGTTTTTCTGTACAAATCATATACGTTTGTAGGATTAAAAAAAAAATCCACATGGTTTGAAAACTGACAGTTCCTGGTTGTTTCATAATGGTAAAGTTACTAAAGCTAAAAACATTCAAAAGTATGGAACTGAAACAAAACCTTACACCTGGATTAAATACATATTAGAATAAGATGATGAAGAAGAAGAAATTTGAGATCTTACCTAAAAGCAGAACACAGATTTTGCATTGCAAGTCACAAAATGTGGTGCTAAAGGGCTCCATGAAAGCATCCTGTCTCATGCAAGCAGCCCTTTCTTTCTGGTGTGCATGTGAAGCCAGAGTTTGGTCCAGCAGCCGTGGGCCTTATTTGCTAGGGAAATCAGCAGCGAGTTTATCAGCCCCTACCCTGGCTTGCCTTAGGTGATTTGAATATGTGTATACAAAAGGCAGAGGGAGTGGGAACACCTGTTGGATTAGTGTTCGACATCTTCATTGCCTGTGACCCTAAGTTCCCCGCTCCGGTTATATTCACAGCAAACACAGAGCATGATAAATGGGGCATACAGAATGAATTACTGAACACTGATAAAAAATAAATGAGCCCAGAGCGGCACGCAGGTTACATTCACCTTCCTACAGCTGACAGCTAAACAGCTACCCGGAGGAATAACGTTTTGACTTGTGCATGCTCGTAAGTGTTAGAAATGGAAGTGTTTTGCCAGTTAGCTAGCTTATTCTGTTCAGAAATGGTCAGACATAATTGTTCCCCACGATATTATATAATAAACCTGCATGAAATCAGTTCTTAGCCCCAAAGGGGCTGTGAGTGCGTGTGCAAAAAGTATTCCTTTTAAACACATACTATGGGTTCATCTCTGTGCCAGCTCTGGGACATCATATTTGCTATAATATTAGATAATAAATGTTTTAGATTGGTTATTAGCCCAAAGGGGGACCATGGAAGATTAATGTTAAAATATATGTGCCTCTTTCTATATTCTTATAGTTATCCTTGCACAAAGGATTCTTGCCAGGCCCTACAACTTCTACCCGGACAGTCTACTCAACATGCAAGATCTCCTTTGGGACCGTCAAGCCTAAAGTCAAGGGATATCTGCTCTGAACAAAGTACTATAGCAGGAATAAAAGAAGAAATGTCCTTTTGGCCGGCGGGAGGCGCCGTTGCTTTGCACGGCAAGCCCAGCACCTTTGCGCTTCGCTGTGCCCGTCTCCCTCGCCCTCCGCCGCAACCTCAGAATTACAAGTTTGCGTGTTTGCTTTGGTCTCTCACGAGGCGGAAGTGACAGCTGTCAACCCACCAAAAATGGAGTGATTTGGGATTTACCGGTAGCTGTGATTGAGTCAGCCATCCCCCACCAAAGCGCAGCAGCAGCAAAGGAGTTCACCATTTTTCTAACGCAATTTTATGCGATTTTTTCTAAGAAAAGCAAGACTTTGACGTGAAACTGCATTCTGGATTAGGGTTGGGAGGAATCAGAGTGAGTAATTTAAACAGATTTGCTGCAGTCTGAAGTTTGGGTTTTATGTACAGGGAATTTGTTACTACAAGGCAACCCAACCTCAGCTCCATCTCTGACCCGAAATATTAAACATGATAAATATTAAACATTTCAGGGCCCCCATCCAAATAGGAGGATAGTGGAGTTTGTTGCCAGAAGCAAGGCATTTTAATACGTTTAAACGAGAAAACAAACAAGCCCTGCTGCCCAGCTGCATCTACTAAAATCCCGATTGTTTTCTAGGGTCACCATTCATTTAACGTCGGGGGACGGAGACAGCCAGGAAGAAACCAGGAAGTTCCGTCTCCATGTATCAGATTGCCCTTCCAACTGTTTCTATCTCTATGCAGCTTCCTCCCTCCTGGAACGTCTACTCTTCGAGGTGAGCGGAGAGACGTCCCGCTGAGCGTGATGGGAGTTGTAGTGTATCTTACGTTTTCAGGTCCAGAGTGTGGGAAGGAGCGTGTCCTTCCTGGACTACCGATCCCATAATGCAACAGGAAAGCGAAAGGGCGTATCACGTGATGTACAAAATGGCTTCCCTGTGTCGGAGGGAGTGGAGCGCGATGGGTGACAGGAGCTTGTGAAGCGGCCGGCGCTGCGTTGCCATGCAGAAGATCAAGTCTCTGATGACCCGACAGGTACCGCCGGGAGGGCAAGCGGGTCGGGGAGCGGAGGTTTTGCACGGGCGGCGAGGACGGTGCGGCAAAGAGCGGAGCCGGCGGTGCCAAGGGCGGGTGGTGGGAGGGTCCCCGCGTCGTGGGAGGGTGGTCTTTGCGGTTGTAGGACAAGGCCAGAATCCCCGCAACTGAAAGGAAGGCTTTGGACGCAGGCGGCATTCGGGTGATAGGAATAAGCGGCAGGGTGGCCATGTGAATGTGTCGCATAAAGAAAGACACGGGAAACCTTTAAAATACACGCGCCACAATTTCTGTGCGTTTTTTTCTCCTCTGCAGGGAATCCTGTTGTCTTTTTAATTGGACTTGCCCATAAGGTGGTAGCCTCATTGGATTGTTGTGATGAATTTTCCTAGGGAAATTTCAGTGTGGGGGAGGGCAGGAATTCGCAAGCATACAAGTGTCCAGTTTTCTTAGGGCTTCCGAGAGGGCAGGGGATCTTTTCCAGTAAGGATGAGCAGGGATGGGAACTTGCCATGCATTGGCATTGTATCCATTGCTAGTCACATCCAGAGTAGGTTGAAGAGCATGATGACTAAGGCCCTTCAGTTTCAAGTGGGTCTACATCTGCTTTGAGTAAAAAAACAGCTAGATACTCTCCATTGCTTTCTTTGTGGGGAGAAGGATTTCTGAATGAATGGGACACATTGTGGGAAGGAGTTGGTGAATGAAGGAGATAGGCATGGGCTTTCCTGAAAGAAAGGGGGAGCTACCGCCTTCTGGGCTGTCCACATTTTTTCCTTAATGCAAGCTTCCCAAATCCTTAGGCTTAGGGCTGACCTGGTCTTCAGATACATTTTCTGTTATCCATGTGGACCGTGGGTTGGTCGGTTTGAGGTTTTCTCCCATCCATTGAATTCTATGGGTGATGTAATGGTATTGGTGTTTGGGAGCCATATATACTTGTCAGTTTCTTTTTCTGTGCTTGATGACAGAAGGAGACATATGTTATCTGCGCTAGTAAAGCTGCCTTTAGGACCTACCAAGCTGGTGAACTCATACAATGAGGTTGTAGGTTTTCTGGGGAAGTGTAGCACAGAATGGGGAAACAGAGATGACAGTAATCTTTGTAAAACAGATGCTATTGTTTTTATGGTAATTTGTTTCATATGAGGTAGGTGTTTCTATAAAGGCACAATAAACATCAGAGGAAATCTCTTCTCTGGAGTGTGTGTGGACTGGGCTACATTGATCAACTTGCAAAATGTAATGCTCTGAAGGGATTGCAACTGCCCAATGATTTGGTCCCGGAAAGATCCCAGTTGAAAAAGAATAGAGCTATGCTTGCTTAGAGAAGCATGAGAGAAACATGTGGAATATCTCTGTGTGTCCACTCCTGATTTTGCTATTAAAGGGATGACATAGTACCGTATGTCCTCAGTACTTCAATGGATTAGGCTGCTCTCATTTTGCTTCTCAAAGTAGATTGCTTTTCATTTATATTTTAAATATATATATTAAATTTAAGTACTATGGAGTTAGACAATAGAATTTATTTCAGTAAATGTTGTTTCTTTGTTCCTTGGGATCGGCCATTACTATATCTATTTTGTTAATGATTTGCTTTACACAGGCATCCCAAAACAATTTGCAATATAATACAAACATATATAAAACGGTTAAACCGTGGAATATATAAAACAATTAAATTTACAGTTTAAAGCAATTATAGCACATAAGATCTTTTCAGATTCAATACAGATACCAGCTGGCATCAAGAAGGTTCCATGATTTAGAAGGTTTGTTGAAAAAGGAGCATATTTAGCAGGTGCTCAGTATGAGAATATAGATAATATAATGTATATAGAGAATATAATATTGAGAATAAGCAATAGAGAATATAATGGGATTTACAAAGGGTAGGTGTTGCCACACTAAAGGACATAGTGCAGAATGGACCCCCTAACAGAATGGTATCTGCAGAACACAGTGATTGGTATGTAGTGGGTGGGACAATTTTTTAGGTATTCAGGATTAAACTGTATAGGGCCTTGTGCACCAGTACCATCACTTTGAATCTCGCCCAGTAACTTATTGGCAGCCAGTGCCATGTAGAAAGCATTTTGTCTTTTTTACACTTGTTATACCATTAGCTGCCTGATTAGGATAACAGAGCCCACTGTGTTTTCAAATAACTTTCAGGTGCAATATTGCTAAAGGTATGACCTGGTACCATACATAGTCACTCTTTTCAGGAAATTGTACAGTTGGAAGGGACTCCAAGAGCCCTCTAGTCCGACAACTGCAATGCAGGGCAGGAATCACAAATTGCAGTGGTTGAGGTACAACTCTTCACAACTGGGATCCAAAGCCGGGGATGGGTGGTAAGGTGGCTTTCAGCCGCAGGGGAGGAGCAATACGGATGGGTTGTGGCAACCTTCTTCTGCCCCAAAAATGGACCGTGGAGTCATTAGTGGGACTGAGAATGAAAATGGGGAGCTCCAGATTGGAAGCAGAGGGGAAAACAAATCAGACACTCGTTTGATCCAGAGCTGCAGGAAGCTGGGAATGCCGCAGCAATGAACTCCGGTGAATCATAGAACTGTAGATGAGAAAGGGACCCCATGGGTAATCAAGTCCAACCCCCGTAGTGCAGGAATCAAGTTATTTTCCTGCACAATACCAATAAATCGACCTTCACAAACCTGGTGCCCACTGGTTGTTTGACCACCAGTCCCAGCTAGAATGGCTGTGCTGGCAGGGGCTGATGTGAGTTGTAGTCCAAAACGTTCGGAGGGCATCAGCTTGGCAATGGCTGCAATAAATGGCTCACACACACACACACACACACACACACACACACACACTGTCCTTCAAACTTATTCGTGGGTAATAATAATAATAATATTTTTTTAATTTATACCCTGCCCTCTCCAGCCAGAGCCGGGCTCAGGGCGGCTAACACCAGTAAAATTACAATAAAAACATAATGGGGTGGGCGAATTTAAAATACAGGTTAAAATGCAATTTAAAATGCAGCCTCATTTTAAAAGTAGCCCATAAATCAAAACCATAAGGGGAGGGAAACATAAGGGTCAGACTGAGTCCAAACCAAAGTATTTCTGTGGAGATTGCGGACTGTATTACATAAACTGTCTTTTCCTCCCTTAAGGGTCTGAAAAGTCCTCAGGAGAGTATTCATGATCTGAGCCCCCTGGAGAACTTCAGAATTCCAAGCAAGGTATGGTGATATATATTCTAGTAGGTACTGTGAACTATCATAGTTTCTGTAATTTTTTGTTCCCTTGTACTTGTGAATCGCTCCTTATTCCAACTGCAAAGTTAACTTATCGCATTAATTGTTTGCAGTGGTGGCCTGTGGGCAGAATCTAGCCTATGGAAGGCTGCTAGCAGGCCCTGGTGTGCTTTGTGAGTCTTGGTTGTGTTTCCCACCATTTTGAAGCAAGGCCCTGCTATTGCCTGTTGCATTCTTTCTGATCGGTTTCATGCCAACTGAGCTCAGCAAGAGCTAAACTGGGGTGGAAAAGAGGAAGCAAACAGGGGGAATCGTGCGGTTTCTGGGCAACCATTCAAAGTCTCTCTTCTTGCTTCTGGGCTAGCAGGAAGTATTAGAAGATGTTTGGGTAGTTGCCCCTTATCCCTTCTGCCCCCTTGCCTATTTTCCATTGTCTACACTATGGTGTATATCTCTGGTGGGTTGTGTAAGCCAGAGAAAAAAGTTTCCCTATTAACTTAAGGGATGCATATTTTTTAGTCACTGGTAGCCTCTTTGAACTGTATGTGCTTTATTTCTTATAATATTTCAGCAAAAGACACCTCTTTCAATTTAAGAGATGGGGTTTTGCTGTTGTCATTGTTTTGTGGTTCTCTTGGGCTTTGTTTGTGTCATTGTGTTGATGAGCAGTGAGCTTTCTTTAAAAAAAGATGTCTTTTAAACCGAGGACAGCGTATTCTCAGTTCTTTTTTGTGTGTGCTCTGCTCTGCCTCAGAGCTTGCAACAAACCACACCACACACTTGATGAATGAATAAACCTTCTGTGGCTGTTCATTCAAAGGAGGAAGCTAGATTGGGCAGGAATAGGACAGGAGGGGATGTTTCTTTTCAAATGTATCTCTCCCTGCCTCACAATACTGAGATCATTAGTGTATAGTCTTCTTCCATCCCCCACATTGAGAGATTATGGGATGGATAGGATTTTCTTTGTTTTGGCACCCAATTGGGTGACACTCTGTCTTTTAAGCATCAGGGGAAGATTGCTTTATTTGCTCAGACCTTTTGGAGCTCCAGTTTTTAGATCTTGATCTTTTGATTCTGTATTATGCAGAGGCTGCTTAGTGCTCCTAGTCTCTGAATCTTTGATATTTATTTTTATTCTTATGTGAGTTGCTTAGAAGGTTCATGGATTATTGTGTGCGATACAAGTCTGTGCAGTCAATACAAATAGATCCCAGATTCTATTTTTGATTTTTTTCATGGGAGGAACAGAGGTTTCTCCTTTGCTTTATTCAATTGCTGTTTATTCAAGGGTGTGTGTGTGCAGTTTTACTTCTCAAATACCGTAATTTTTGCTCTATAAGACTCACTTTTTTCCTCCTAAAAAGTAAGGGGAAATGTGTGTGCGTCTTATGGAGCGAATGCATGCTGTGCAGCTATCCCAGAACCAGAACAGCAAGAGGGATTGCTGCTTTCACTGCACAGCGATCCCTCTTGCTGTTCTGGCTTCTGAGATTCAGAATATTTTTTTTCTTGTTTTCCTCCTCCAAAAACTAGGTGCGTCTTATGGTCTGGTACGTCTTATAGAGCGAAAAATACGGTAATTTTTTATTTGGTTTTACAAAATTAAAGTTATAATAATACCACAACACATCCACAATTAAAAGATTCCTCTGAATCTTTGGACTTCCCACCTTCCCCTGCATGGGTTCTCTTGTTAAACGTTTTCTACTGCATTTTTTCCCCCAATAATCCCTATTTTTTTATTACTCCTTTATGACCCTATCTCTTGTTAAATGACGAGTGTTATTGGAATCCTGTTAGTGTTTTCAACTGCTTACAGTGGTCTCCAAGATAAATGATAACATTTTCCCATTCTTTATTAAAGTTTTGATCTTCCTGGTTCCTGAGCTTTCCGGTCAGTTTTGCCATTTCATCATAGTCCAACAATTTAATTTTCCATTCTTCTCTGGTAGGGACTTTATCTTCTTTCCATTTTTGGGCTGTGTGTGCAGTTTTCTAGCCAGTCATGCCCCCTTCCAGAATACTCCACTGTTTTTCCATCTCCCAACAGGCACTCTGCATTCTGTGGTCACTTAGCACGATCAGTTCCCCTCTGCCTTCGACGTTTTTGTTTGTTTGTTTCTGTTTCTGTGAAAAGGATTCTTCCAAGCATGTTGATACGTCTTTTTTGATTCTCAGTGGGTCTGTTTTGGCTACAGCCCTGTTGGCACTCACCACCCATGTTGGCACTTAGAAGAATATGCAGTTTCTTCTGCTGTACCGTTGTGTGAGAGAATCTTCATGCCTGCCTGTGCAGAAATGAATACCTGAGTGAGCAAAGAGGGACACAGTTCAGTGGAAGGGTACATGGTGTGCCATGCATATTCAAGGTCTCATGTTCACTCTCCAGCAAAAGGTAGCTCTGTCTGAAATCTTGGGAAGCTGCTGTGAATTTTAATGAGCAGTAATGCGGTAGATGAACCACTGCCCTGACTGGGTATAATTTCTAAGTAGTCTGCGACTCCTTTAAAAAGGACATTCTGATACTCATTCCACTCTTTCCTGAAACCAACAAACATTTACCAGATTATGCAGAATTTTGCTGCTTGGCTTGGCTTTTGCTGTCACCAGTTTTGATCTAGTATAAGTCTCATATGTAGACTCTACATTTGTTTCAGATATTTTTACCTGCTTCTCATTATTTTTTTTAAAAAGGCTCCCAAAGCATTGTGCAACAATCGGGAATAAGAAAAGGCCTTGCCCTCAGGTTTAGTAGCTAAAATACATGATGTGAAAGGCAAAAGGATTGGGAGGGAGGAGGAAAAAACTAAACTCAGCCACTGCTTCTTCTTTTTTATTAAAAAAAGATATTTATTAACGTTTTTTAAATATAACAATGAAAATGAAAAATAAAAAGAAACAAAATATAAAATACAACATAAAAACAGTTAAAAAACAGATAATTTTCCATAACATATCTTCCTAACACTTATTTCCCCGTTCTCCTCATACCTCCCTTCTTTGTATTCCACTTCAATTTGTTAGTTCAGCAAATCCTTACCATTAAGCTTTTACCCATTTGTAAACCTTTTTTTCGTATCTCCTAAAGCATTACAGCTGGAAACCCCTTAGTTTCTATCCAACATCCTTCTAGCATTCATTAATTTTACAATATTTCTGTAAATAGTCTTTAAATTTCTTCCAGTCTTCTTTCATTATCTCTTCTCCCTGGTCTCGGATTCTGCCAGTCATTTCTGCCAATTCCATTCAGCCACTGCTTCTAATTACAGTGTTCTTATTAGTGTTCTTTCCTGCAGGGAGGGCCAAAGCATACTCCCTGCAGCTAGTCCTTCTCTTGCTGATGGATGGGGCTAGGTTGGTCTCTCCATTTTCACATTGTTTTCCTGTTTTTTTCTTTATGTCTTTTGACGTACAGATGCTATAGAGCCTGAGATGACCACACATTAAAATGTCAACATGATATCATGATCAAAAATGAGCTAAATCCTCTTTGGACTGTAGTAATTTGGGGCAGTGTATAAAGACCACAATTGTATTAATGGCTTCAGCCAGAAAAGAGAGAACCTTAACAGAAAATAAGAGGACTTTCCAAGAAAGCTTGAGCAAGAGTTTTTACTGTCTTTAATCTTCAAGGAATGGGAAGGACCTCCAGATGCTGCTAAAACTACAACTCCCATCATGTCTGATCTTTTTGAAAAGAAGGGCCATAGCATAGTAATAGAGTATCTGCTTTGTAGATTCAATCTCCAGCATCTTCAGGTAGAACTGGGAGAGATATCCCTGCCTGAAATCCTGGAGAGCTTCTGCCAGTCAGTGTAGACAGTACTGAGCCAGATGGCCCAAGGGTTTGACTCCTAGGTTCTGTGCCCCATTGGCCAGAGTCCACCAGCAGAAGGCAACTCCTCTCCAGCTCCTTGAATGTACACACAAATATGTTCCCCCTGGATTGCTGGGCCACTGTGTCCTTAACTTGTGATGGTGATGGTGGCTGATTAGAATAGGGAGCATAATGCTTGTTACCATCCATTTGCACAAGAATGCTGCTTAGGCTTTATCACACATTTGTTGTAGCGACTCATTCATGTTCAAAGGACAGCTGGAGGCAGGTTGAGGAAGTAGCTTGGCGAAGCCACCTCAACCCTTTGTTTTGTTGTTCCCTCATGCTAGTTAGGAATGTGGTTTGGGTAGTTGGGCTACGTTTGTTGTGTGGCCTTTAGTTAAAGAGGATGAGGCATGCAGAATTAAAAAAGAAACTCTAGAGGCTGTCCAGATTTAAAATCAACTTCCTTCCTTCCTTCCTTCCTTCCTTCCTTCCTTCCTTCCTTCCTCAGCTTTTCATACCTTTAATTTCAAAATTCTGCCTTGCTCATCATTGGGTGATCTATTTTTCCCATCTACTTTTTTGTATGTGTGGTAGTGGTTTATCTATCACTTTTTATGTTATAGGATTGGACATCCTTTGTGGGGTTTTTTTTTTTTAAAATGGTAAAGTTGCTCTGGAAGAAAATGCCCAGGACTGGATTGACAGGAGAATGTGTTAACTTAATCACCTGTTGGTTCTCGCTTTGGAGGACTTAGGAAATATAGATTTGTTAGGCAAATAAAAAGCACTTTGAGGTTATCAGTTTAGTTTTTTAAATTCAGAAAACCATAAGTCTTCTGGCCATACCAACAACGTCCTCCTGGGCAGAATGTGCAGACATCACTAATCCACCCAGATGGTATCACCACTTCAAGCAAGTGTTCTTGTCTGTAAATCACAGTTCCCCAGCAGTTGGATTGCTAATTGTAGTTGATGGGGGGAAAGCCTCAGCTATTCTTGCTTCAGCAAGCATGACCCCTGTTAATTCTTTTCTTTTCATGGATTTCATGAGTGTTGTTGTTGTTGTTTTTGTACCAGTCTGATAGTATCCATGGCAGGTTCACTGAGTCCACACTGTCTGTTGGACAATACTGACATCTTAGGATCTGTGAAGTCCATAGGCTTTCTGTGCTGAGAAAGCTGTTTTGAAAGAAGAATTATCAGCAAGTTGCCTGCAGAATTTTGGAATTTGATCTCATATTATCCCTGCTCCTTGAATGGGCTTAAAAGACGCACCCACATTGATACTGTCGGTTTTAATTGTGTGTTTTTTAAGTACACTGGTTTTAATAGGACCGTGTGATGCTGGGAATTCCTTTTCATAGCTTGCACTGGTTTTAGTTATGTTCTGCACTTGAAATTGTTATGGTATGGTGTTGTTCTTTATGGGGTTTTAAAACTGTATTGTGATGAAAAACTCCTTTGTAAAACTCATGTTTGAGTTTTAAACAAAAAATCAGTAAAAACTGTTGCCACCAGCTTCCGGCATCTTTGCTTACTGCTAACTCTTTTACCAAAAACAGGTATGGGCAAACATTTGCCCCTCCAGATGTTGCTGACCTGCAGCTTCCATCAGCTCCAGCAAGCATGGCCAATAATTAGAAGGTAGTGGGAATTGTACAGTAGTTCAGGAAAATCTGGAGACCTCTCTGTGTACCCAAGGAAGCTGGTGGTCAGAATCCCTGAGGATTGTTAATTAAATGTTTGCAGAGTTCGTTTAGATCAGAGGCAACCCTGTAAATCATAATGACTGTTTTGTTTACCTGCTCACCCATGAGGGTGTTAATATGTTGAGACATGAAAAAGCTAGTAATTAACACAGCAAAAAAGTGAGTCACTTTCATGAGTAGGCTGGGGACTGTGGAGGATGGAAATCCACAACGGTGCTTTGAGGCTGAGCAGGAACGCAGCAGAAGGCATATCTGTGCCATTGTTGATGGATCAGTCTTCTAGGATAACTTCATACCTTTCTTACTGAAAGGCTTGGTTTATGCTTGGGACTGTGTAGACTCCCCATGATTTCACCTAGCTATCTTCAGAGCTGGGATGGGGAACAGGGATGCAGGGATCCTGTGCCCAACCTGGGGCTCAAACCCACAACCCTGAGTAAGAGTCTCAACTCCTATAATTTATGACTCTTGGCCATACCGACTGCGGCTGGTGGGAACTGGAGAGCAACAACACCGTTCTCCCACCCCTGATGTGGAGAAAGATCAGGTGCATCCAGCAGCGTTCACAGCGGTTTGTGCAACTGTGTGCATTCTCACAATTCTGAAGTTGCACACCATTCCACTACCCCAAGATCTCTATCTCAAAGGCAAAACGACTCTAAGGGTCTTAGAAATAGAGAGGATCTCTGTTACGGTGCTTGTGGGTACAGAAGGGGCTTCTGAGAATGGGACGAGGTAGCCCTGATGGTTCTTGAAGTGACACACAATTTGGGGGTTGCCTGTCCCTGAAAACATTGGCAAGCTCCAGTAGCTTGAGGGCATAAAATAGTCAAACAGGGTCACTTGGTTGGACCTGGAGAATTATTCTTGTGTGATCCAGGGTAGCATTTTTTTTTTTTTAAATTGTGCCTGTGTTGACTTTCTAATCCCTAGGTTTATTAGGAATCCCACAAGAATACCACACTTATTGTTTGGGTCATAATGCTGTACCTCAGAAGGCAGATATTTTCCGTTCTCCCCAGCTCTCTCTCTTAGGAAGAAAAGCAACTTATTGTCATTTCACATGTTTTATTGTTCATGTCTCACTTTAAAGGCATTCAATATTTTTTGTTAACATGTTTTAACAAGTTTCTATTAAATCTAGATTTCTTTTTAAACCAAAGGGGAGAAAATACTTTAAAAACAAATAAAATCTAAATCTAATTACCGCAATAGTAAAAAACAAAAAACAAAATCCACCATAAAACAAATTTCTATCCACCTCAGTCACTGATGGATACATTTCATTAGCCACTATGCTAAATAGCTATGTGTTAGATTCTGAAGAACCCCTGGGTGATAATTGGTTGGTTTTAGAAGGTGGCATTTTTGGTATCCTTTTGCCAGAATCAAGTGGATTTATTCATGGGCTATTGTTAAATTTGGGGGCACTTGTAGGATCTGTGGTCCATGGATTTTCATCCATGGAAAATATATTAGGAGTTGCTACTGTGGAGCTATGTAGAAGCTTCCGTTCTGCGAAGTTGACCATCACCTTTGCTTTGTGTTAAGAAACCAAAATATTAACATTGCTTTTTGAAACTGCAATTTCATAGATCGTCCACAAGGTGGCACATTAATATAACTAATTGAAACAGCCAAAGTCTGAACCTGCACTCAGAATGTTTCAGAGGAGTATGTGTGTTTAATTCCTGAAATTTTAGATGATGCATAAAAAATAGATTCATATACCAGTTGGCAATTATTTGAATTTGCTCTCCTGTTTTTATGTGTAGCGATGTGTAGTTGAATCAAAAGCACTTCTAAATCTTAACTCCCCCGCAATCAAGTTAAGCCCCCATTTCTTTGCAAATTCACCACTTGAATAGTTACAGTTCATTTAATTGTCCTCCTGGGCAATTTGCTGCTCAGTGTTTTCAGGGAGGGCGGACCATCCTGCTTGGCCCCATGTTTCTATTCTCCTCTGACCCTCCTGCTTCTTATCTTTTCCTCCTTCTGCTAAGACCAGCCTCTCAGTCTTGACTCTGGTAGGCAACATGAGAAAAAAAGAAGTGCCTTCATGTTTCCTGACCAAGGATCAGGGAGAGGAGAAAATGAGATGTGTCAACATCCTTCCATTCAACAAAGAACATGTCTGGTTTCCGGGGGGGGGGGGGGTTAGAAATACAGTGGTACCTTGGGTTAAGTACTTAATTCGTTCTGGAGGTCCGTACTTAACCTGAAACTGTTCTTAACCTGAAGCACCACTTTAGCTAATGGGGCCTCCTCCTGCTGCCATGCTGCCAGAGCACGATTTCTGTTCTCATCCTGAAGCAAAGTTCTTAACCTGAGGTAATATTTCTGGGTTAGCGGAGTCTGTAACCTGAAGCGTATGTAACCTGTAGCGTATGTAACCTGAGGTACCACTGTAACTTCTGAGCTGTTTTGGCACAAGTAAATTTTGAGAGTTTTCTTGTTTCTGGGGTTTAGAAATGTAGTTTCCCCTGTTTAATGCTATTGAGGTATCTCCTGCAGATAGTACCCCAAGACTCTCTATGGTATAAGAGAACGTGTTGTTAGGCCAATACCGTGAACTCTGTTGTTCGCGCTAACATCAACGCACAAGGCTGCAAAACAGGCAGTTGCATCTGCAGTTGGTCTGCAGTTAAGACTTCGGTCTCAGGTGGGAAGTGAAAGGATTCAAATAGGAAAGAGAAAGAGAAATTGTATAAGCGCAGTCTCCAACAACAGGAAAGTTACATTGGCATCGGACCTTTGTGGCCCAATTTATTATGATGGATCGATGGGTGTACAAGCACTTTCGTTAAAAAAAATAGCAATGCCTTTGCACCCACTTGTTAACAGTAGGGAGAGAGATTATTTTGGATTTGGAGGTGTTTTGTTTTGCTGCTTTGGACAGAGCTGCATTTTCCATACCACCCGATGCCACGGTTCGTGTTAGTGGGAGCAGAGCACTCTGTGAGTTTGTACACTGTTTTTTTCCTTCTTTCCCTCCCGTTGTGAATCCCCTGCTTTACAAAATCCCCTGCTTTTAAAAAAGTAGCAGCATGTAAACATTGTTCAAGCCCTCTTCTATTGTTCTTTTCAGCTTCTCTTTTCTGTTCAGTTAAGGATCCAATTGACTCTGTAATTTGCTCTTTATATTTTTGACTTCCTATATAGGAGTCTTGTAATACATAGAATGGTCACGCCTTTCCATTTTGGTGCAAATGTTCAGGTTTTAGTGGCCCAGTTCGTGTTTAACTTCCATGTGTAATTTAGTGTGAATGCGCAAATGGGCATATTCTCAGAGAGGAGATTGCGTCTTCCTTTTTCCTCTGGTTCTGCTGCCACCATGCTATTTTTTGAGGCCGTTAATAGGACAAACCTTAACTCCAGCTTAGCTTACCATATCATCACAGTAGCAAGAGAAAAATCAGACAATTTCTTGATGCATGCCGGGACAAAAATAAATAAATCTTAATTTTACATCTACGCTCATGGGATCTGAACTGACCAGGAATGAGACCTTTGGCTAATAGGGGATAGTTTGATGCAGATGTTGGCCCAGTGTTCAGCAGCTGCAAAAAAAGGAGGCAAATTCCATGCTAGGGATCATTAGGAAAGGAACTGAAAATAAAACTGCCAATACAATGCCATTATAGGGTGTGTCTGCATTTGGAATACTGTGTACTGGCCACCTCACTTCAAAAAGAATATTGCGAAGTTGGAAAAAGTTCGGCATAGGGCAAGCAAAAGGACCAAGGAGATGGAGCCTCTCTCCCCTGTGGTTTGCTTAGTGTTACATGTGAACTGATCGTTGTGCGATTGCTGCTTTCTGTCTATTTCTTGATTGGTTTCTCTTTGGTTAAGCTGTTAATTAGTCATGCACGGTGAGCTCAAGTTGAGAAATTAATGGAATAGCTTTTAGAGCAGTCAAATTAATGTTTTATGCAATCGTACCGTGATGATTAGACTAGAGAAAATCTTATTTTTTTATTTCAGGCAGAGGTCTATTAAATATTCAGGTACTGTTAATTAAATCTGAGATGTTGTAGAACTATTATTCTGTTTTCAAGTAACATGTTGGATGTGTTCTGCAGCTGTGTGAAATTGAAAAGTGACAAATTAAATATCGCTGTGTCTCATAAAATATATTAAAACTATCCACTAGCAACTTTACTGTTGCTCGGCATAGAGGCTGCCGTATTAATGAGATATATAATTGCATGTGTAGGTGCACGGCCACATAATGATAGTGTTAGGAGCTGCCGAAATCGGCCCTCCGTGTTCTGCTGGAAGATTAGCAGAATATCCCACTGTTTCATTTTGCCTTAATAGAGCAGGTCTGTTTTTCTTAGGACAACAGAGAGCAGCAAATGTAGGGCCCCCCCTTTCCCCCCATTGCTATTCATCACCATCATCAAACCTTTATTGGCATCACATACAAACACTCAGAATAAATAGGCCAGTGTGATCTCATCGCCATTTCAACAGTACAGTCATTTGCCAAAGGGAAGAAAAGAAGAGCAATCTATTTCATCTCTGTGGGTCTCCAGCAAGGGCAGGATCCTGTAGCGTACTTCGGCGACAAACAATCGAATAGAGGAACTTAGCTACTGTCTTGGTGAGCTCCTGGTCTCTAACCTGTAATAAGAAGCGTATAACCTCTGTCTCTGGTTTCCATGTTGGAATACATAGATGGTCTAGAAATTGTTGGCAGAGATCATCATACATTTTACATTTAAGGGCCATGTCAGCTAGAGTTTCCACCAGGTGGGCATTGCATGGGCAGATCCTATCTCCTTCTGCCAGACCCGCAAACCTACCCCAAAGGAGGTTAGAAGGATTAGAATTGAACCTAGCCAGTGAAAAAGCCCTTCTTTCTTGCGGGTTAAACAAAAATTGTAAATAATTGAGGTTAAATTCCTGCGCCCAAGAGAGTCAAAAATAAAGAGGGGAACATGTTTTTCCCGCAGCTGAGATTAGTTCCTGGCGATCTATGTCCCACAGCCTGGTTTTTAACATGGCTTTGGCGATTGGGAAAGCTGTGGCGCCCAGGAGATCCTCTGAAAGCCCGAGTTGCCGTATCTTTGTGCAAAACAGTTGTAGCCCTGGGGAAGGGAAGGAGTCTGACAGAACTTTGCTAAGTAAAGTATCTTTACTTATCTTTACAAATGTTTAGCCAGCGTAAAAGAAAACTCGTCCAGGCAACTGTCTCTAGCTTATGTTGGCCTCCCTCTAAACACAGGGCTGCGTAAGGTACGCAGTGTGGACAGCGAAAATCTTTTTTTCCCTTTGCTATTAGAAGGGGGGCAAGATTGGTCTGGGACAACCTGTGGCTTAGGTGGTCGATGGTGCCACCTCAAGTTTCACTTGTTTGGTCTGGCAACCATTTAGAGAGTGTGTGAGAGACATTTGTCCCGTGCCCTAGTGAAGTGGGGACACCTTGCTTCTGGGTCTTCCTCTGAGGAACCTCAAATGTCAGTGCTTGAACTTTGGAAGGCCTGAAGGGAAACCCGGTTTCCTCCAATGGCAGTGACAGATTTGCTCACAAACTAAGCAAGCTACATTTTAGGGCCTCAGATTGTGAGGCACCTCTTAAGGCAGAACAGTTTAACTTCCAAGTTTTGCATAATTGGTTAAAAATGATAGAATGATACGCGCTGTGTGTGTGTATGTGTGTGTGTGTGAGGGTTAGGGGCCTAAACAGTTGAGGTTCCTCAGAGGCAGACCCAAAAGCAACATGTCTTAATTTGCCAGTAGGTGTAGTGAAGGTTTACAAAATAACATTCTGCATTGTGAGAGAAGGGTAGTGACATTTCGCCAAGACGAAATGTCGAAAAGTGTTTCTTTATTCAAAACATAAGAAAATACAGTTCCCATTTGCTGCATACCTAATCCTCCGTCCTGGTTTGTATTGCGAATATCCTTTGGAATGCGAAATTGCGTTGGCGGTATATCACTGTCCAGCATATAATACTTTATTTGAACCCATTGTGTGTTTAAGGAGGAACTTAGAGAGCTGCGGGAACAACCAACTGATCCTCAAGCTCAGCAAGAATTAATTAACAGCATTGAAGAAGTCTATTTTTCCAGTGATTCCTTCGACATTGTTAAGTATGAATTGGAGGTAAGAGAATTATTTGGATTAGAATGACAAAGATTTCTGATGTACACACACATGCTGGGCTTCATAGTACCGAATCTGCTTTTGTTTTAACGTTCAAAATAAATTTATCTGTCCTTTTGTTGTTTTGGTAGAACTCCTCCAAAGCCCACTAACACCCATGGTGGTGACGCTGGGTGGGTGGTGTCCCATTGCTCATTGGCCCTTTTAAATAATTCAGCAATTGTGTGACGTTTATATCAGGGGATTTAATTGGATTTTATTTATGCTTTACCTGCAGAAGCTGCCTCCTGTTCTTAGTCTTCAAGAACTGGAAGAATACAGAGACAAACTCAAGCAACAGCAAGCTGCTGTGAGTCGGAACTGCTTTCTCTCCCCTTCTCTCCAATCCCTCCAATGAGAGCCACATAAACTTCTCTCTTTTTTGTTGTTGTTAGAACTAAAAAAAAGAGAGATGGCTTTAACACAACCTCTGAAAACAATGCCACATATTTCGGTGCGGACCTGTAAATTTTAATTGAAGCAAGGGCTGCTGTCTACCACTTTTCTATCCGAGTTTAGCTGCTGTCTGGTCCTTAGCTTGTGCTCCAATCCTTGCTCTCTTTCCTCCTTCTTCAGATACTCTTATGTGTCCCTCCTTGCTTCAAGGGCAGCCTCTAGTACCCCTGTGCATTGGGAATTTCGTGGGGGAGAGCTATCGGTCTATGTCATAGCATGGGACCGCATTCTTCAACCTGGTGTCTTCCAGAGGCTCTTCGACTCCAACTCCCATAATTCCAGACCATTGGCCATGTTGAACAGGAGTTTGGAACTTGAAGAATATATGTTGCACACCAGGTTGAGAAATGTTGGCGTAGGCCCTGCATGTAGAAGGTTCCATAGTCAATCCCTGGTATGCCCAATTGAAGGAGACCTCAGATAACTGTTGCTTGTGGTATAAGGACTAGTAATCTTGCTTGGTATAAGACAGCTTTGTGTGTTTTTATGTTGAAGCAAAATCTAAAGTTCAGGGTGGGAGAAGGCAGACTCTGATTGTGTTGCACTTTCGTTTCTATGGGGTTGGATCCAGACTTCTCAACAGTAGTGGTCCACATATGGGACACTCCTGTTGGAGAAATGGTGGCAGAATAATGTGACTTTTGCTGATTTCCCATCCCACTTCCCATGCCCCCTAAAAATCTGCTCTGGAAAGATGGGGGTCCCTTCATCTGGCACGCGGGAGCAACAGGGGAAAGGAGGAATCAGGAATTTGCCTCCACGCCGCCTTTCCTCCATTGCGAACCTCCTTTGGCTCTCCCTTCCACAAAGGGCAGCAATCCTATCGTTCACAGAAGGGCAGTCTCTGGATCCAACTTCTGTTATAGTATGAACAATTGCTTTTCACATGGTTCCTTAACTGGTTGGGGTGGGGAACCTTTTGGATGTTGCTGAACTACACATCCCATCAGCCCCAGCAAGCATGACCAATGGTGTGGGATGATGAGGTTTGTAGTTCATCAACATCTGGAGGGCCAATCCGAACTAGCCAGTTCGGATTAGCTAGCTATTCTGCATCTCTTATAGGTTTGGGCTTGGCCTGCTTGGGTGGACTAGTTTATGTTATTTAAGGCATCCATTGAATTGTGCAAGCATGGGACACACACACACACACACACACGGGGGAAGAGGGTTTCCAGTTCTCTTGAGGCTGCACATTATAATCTGGATGGTATGGGCAAATTTGCAGATGTTAATGCTTTTTAAGGCAAAGAATCCAGTGTCGTGACTTGTGTGTCTCTTCTAGTACCACAGATTATGGCTTAAATATGCTTATTTTGTTCCTTGCTGGCTGAGTACCAGGTGCACTAGCATTGCATTTACTGGAACTCAGAAGTAGTGGAAAGAGGAAAAAACATACAGCGCATTAAAAGAAAAGTAATAAATTAACATTGGTACACAAATAGTCATTGCTGCATTCCGTAAATTGCTTTTAGGATGGCATCTCTGCCACAAATGTGGATTTATTTAAATCTCTTTTATAGATGAATCATATATGATTATATATTAATGGCAAGGTAAAATGACTATATTAAGCTTCATTGTTGTATGTCTCTCAATTTTTATTCAAGAGTATCTTTCAATTTGAAATGGGGTGGGAGGTTAATTTAGATTCTGCTACTGGTTTCCAGCGAGAGCCTGTAAGTTCTCATGTATTTGCTTTGTATATGGCCATCATTTTTGGAGTGTTTATCATTTTTTACATGCAAATATTTTAATGTAGATATAATCTAATGTTGTGGAGGACTTACTGAATTTTTTTGAAGAGGTTCTAAGTGCTTCCTGTCAACCTGCTCTTTTAAAATAGTACCCTGCTTATATCTGCTGCTTCCTAACTTGAATGTTTTCTTTAAGGTATCTAAAAAAGTTGCAGACTTGATACTTGAAAAACAACCTTCATATGTCAAGGTAAATTAATGAAACCCACTGTGTGCTTGTTTATTTTTTTTAAGTAAGAGAGGAGAGTGCTGCTGCACTCAGGACCTGGCTGTGGTCTTCCTGTAGGCTGCCACTGTGAGACCAGGATGCTGCCCTGTGCTGGGCTATTGGCCTGATCCAGCAGCCCTATTTTCTTATTTTCCTGTCTCATGAACTTGATATATTATTTACGGTTTCTGAAAAAGCAAATGCTGAATTCTGTCATTTAGAGATTTCTAGTATCACAAAAAATGGATCCCAAACTGTGTAGTTTGAAATGTGATTTTATTTTCAAAATGACAAGTCTATAAATTGTAGAGCTTAACTCCATGGAGGTCATAATCTTTCAAAGCTTCCATGTGAGCCAAATGCTTTATGTGTGTGCAAAATTGTACTGTGAGTCATCTTGGTGCCTACATGGACCTCAACCAAGACATTATACCAATACGCAGCTCTTTACTTCCTATGATGTTCAATTTTTATTTTAACTTTTTTTTTTTAAAAAAAAAGAATGGACTGAATGTAAATTAACGGTACATTTTGTAAGAGGGCATCTCCTTTTAAGCCAATTGCTTTGTATCCTTGGAGAAATAAATTGCTGCTTTTGTCTTTCTGCAGGAGCTTGAACGAGTTACATCCTTACAGACTAGCCTCCAATTAGCTGCTGTTATTTGCACAAATGGAAGACGGTATAGTGCACCCTTTTACTGATGCTTGTTTTGCTTTACAAAATGAAAAAAAGTATCATTTCAAAGTAGTTTTTCTAGCTGCCTTTACTTTTGCTGCTACTTTCCTTTAGCTATATATTTCAGGTTTAGACGAAAATAGGCAATTTAAAACTTCACCTCTTGCGAATGTCTTTATTGGCTACATTTATTAGCTACAAGCTAGTAAACATTTTTGCAGGCTGGTAACTTCTGTGTGCTTACTTACAAGGCTGACTTTAGACATTGTGCCAGATCAAAGTTAATCGTCCTTAACCCTGTTTTGGTGTGATATCTGAATCAAGAGTTTGCCTCTGTTTGGATCCACTCCAATCTGGGTTCAGACCTAAGTACTGAACGGAAACAGCCTTTGTTACCCTGATGGATGATATACCAGAGAATGCATGGGAGGGAATGTTAGTGTTCTCCTGGACATCTCAGTAGCTTTTGATACCATTGTATGCTTCTGGGGTGGGTTTAGGGGGGCACTGTTTTATGGCGACTCTTCCTTCATAAATAGTTATTCTCAAAGGACAGTGTTAGGTGACGTTTCCTCCACCTGTGGCCATTGGACTGCCTTTGGAGACTTTTTGAAAATCGTTGTTTAAAGCTGGTTCAGAACATGGTTGCCATCACCCTGATGGGACGGAGACATTCAGATTCTGTCACACACTTACTGGACCAGCTGCAGGTGCCTATCGGAACCCAATTTAAGGTGCTGCTTTGGGATCAAGCTATTTTGTTGACCATTAGCACCATACTAGTTGCCCACACATTGTGATCAAAAACAGATGCTCTCCTCATATGTCCACCTCCTAGATCAGTGAGATTAGTGGCCACAAGGCAGGGGATCTTTTGTGGTAGCACCGTTGGTTTGGATCTCTCAGCCAATTGATCTGTTCTGGTTTCCAGTGCTTCAAGCCTTTCAGAAAGCCCTAAAGCAGGCTTCCTCAAACTCGGCCCTCCAGACGTTTTTTGGCCTACAGCGTCCATGATCCCTAGCTAGCAGGACAAGTGGTCAGGGATGATGGGAATTTTAGTCTCAAAACATCTGGAGGGCCGAGTTTGAGGAAACCTGCCCTAAAGACATACCTTTTCTGAGTAGCTGATTCATTATTGAGGTTTTACAGTCTGTATTGTGGTTTGTCATTGGTATGAAAAGTGTGTTAATTGGCTGGCTGAGGGTTTTTATTGGGTATTCTTTGTGTGGGGAGTGATTTGATGATATGTTGCAAGCCTCCTTGGATGGGCAGTGAGTGGAAAGGTGGCCTGGAATTAGTATAAATAAAGCAATATTTTGCAAATATTGTTTGAAGGGTGTGTGAAGAGATTCCTTTGCCTTTGGAGCAGATGTGTGCGTGCATATGTGCGTGTTTTATAATTTCTCTGCATTGTTTATTAGTACTGGTCTTTGCTTTAGAACACAGACTTAGCATAGCATTGCTCATTTTTATACACAAGCCGTATTGTATTCCATGAGAGTTACTCTTTCATTATGAAAAAAAATATATTATTTGACTTCTGCAGACATCTGAGCACAGCAAAAGAGGGTTTTACTCAAGCCAGCTTGGGCCTCCTTGCCAATCAACGAAAACGCCAGTTGCTGATGGGGCTGCTAAAATCTCTGAGAACGATAAAAACCCTGGTAGGAGCAGAGTTTCATGTTTTCAACTATAGAAATCATTTCTCTAGTGTTCTGTGCAGTGACCTCTCCCTCCTTTTAATTTCCAGCAACAAACCGATGTCCGCTTAAGTGAAATGTTGGAGGTAAGAATATAACCGGACTATAATTTAATTGTAATTGAAGGGAACATCTTTTTGTTCACATGCATTCTAACTGTATTAGGGGCTGCCATCTTGGCCCATCTGTGGGCTATAACTCCCTTTGATGAGCGAGGCCAGGCCTTGGCTGCTCTTGTATGCTCCTGTGTTGCATCAGCTGTCTTAATTGTTAATCCTACTTTTAAGAAGAACCAATCACAGATTAGGCTTATGTGGGGGAGAGGTGAAATTGTTACTATTTTATAAATGTTCAGCAGCCTCCCAGGATGTGGACTTACCCCTCCTGTGTCTGAAGGCCAGTAGTTTATTTGTGCTTCCATAACCACCCATAGCAAGCCATAGAATTGTAGACTTGGAAGGGACCCTGAGGGTCATCTAGTCCAACCCCCTGCAGTGCAGGGACCTTTTTGCATAACATGGGGCTTGAACCCATGACTTTCAAGATTAAGAGCCTCATGCTCTACTAACTGAGCTACACTGTTGGGTTGCAAAGACTGGAAACATCAAGCACAGCTGTCTTGAGCAGATCAGAAAGCCTTCTTTCAGGAAATGCAGTGCTCACAGGTTTTTTTCTTTAATAAACTCACTGTCAGTGTTGTTGAGTTCTTATTCTACGTCTTATTTCCCACAGGAGGAGGATTACCCTGGGGCTATCCAGCTCTGCCTGGAATGCCAGAAAGCAGCTAGCACTTTCAAACACTACAGTTGCATCAGGTAACGCAACAGGCGTCTTCCAGAGTTGATTTTTGTCCTTCAGGCACACAGGGACAATGAAGGAGCGTGCGATTCTTTAGGGAACGCCTCACAAATTATAATTTACTGGGCCCCAGCACTGGAGATTAATTTTCCATCTTGAAAAAAACAAGTTTTGGTGTGTGTGTGGGTGTGTGTGTGTGTGTGTGGTGTTTGTTTTTAAAAGGCCTGTAAAGTGCAATTAACTTTCTGTATAATTTCCTGACTTGCTGCACATAGCGGCTGCTCATAATGAAAGCGCCACATGGCTGAACGGTTTTGCAAGGTAGCACTTTCTTTTTAACATGAACTGATTGCCACTGAAGGCTAAAAAGTGGTGCTGAAAAGTGGTGTTCATTTTGGTATCTGTGTCATAGCTGTCAACTTACAGATTTGAAAATAAGGGACCAGCAGCCTCGAAAATAAGGGATCAGCAGCCAAAATAAGGGATCAACAATTACTTTGATAAAATACATATTTTGTTGCGTGCAAATGGCTTTAGATACCTATTAGGTCCATAAATTACCATATAGCATATATTCAACACAAAAAAAGCAACAATTTGTTGTTGACAAAGCACATCTGGACATAGAAAGGGCCCCATTACCTTCAGTAGCTCATTTAAGGGACATCATCAATAAGGGACAGCAGCAGGACATGGCGCTGGGGTAAGGGACTGTCCTTGACAGCTATGATCTGTGTACAACTGCAATCCCAAACACATATAATCTGGATGCACTTGGATTTGCATCTGAGGCTGCATACACACCATAAATTTAAAACACATTTAAAGCAATGGATTCAGTGCAGGATGCAGATTTAGTACTGATCTGGGCCCACAGATTGTGTGTGTGTCTGTGCATTTGCGTGTACCAGCCCTAGAATCTAACAAATTACACTATCTCTTTCCAAATCTTAGTACTTTTTGGTTTCTAAGAATCCCCAGGCTTTCCAGTAGAAAGTTGCTCATCTGTTGGCTGTGCATATGGCCACCTCTTAATCTATCATAATTAAATTTTGCATGATGATTCCTAAGATAAGGGAGCAGGGAAGTGCTGGGAGGTGGCAGTGCTTAGTAGTGCTGTTTCCCAGCTTCCTAGGTGTTCTGATTGCTGGTGCTGGATAGAATGCTATTGGAGCCACCACAAAACATTAGGGCTCAGCGTTGGTATGAGAAAGCTGCAAATGTTCATCCAAGTGACAAGAGGTGGGCATAGTCTGGGCAACAATTATGCGGCTGTGCCAAATGCTTCTTGCATATTTACAAATAAAAATTCTTAGCCGATTGCCTTGGCACACCATTAATCTTTTGTACCTCTGTGTACATGTGTCTGTGTATTTAACAATGGGCTAGACTCTTGTAATTGAAATAAATGCACAGCAGCCTTATTAATCTTGCAGACATTCAAATGCGTAAAACTATACATCATTGATGGGTTTGCTAGTGACATTTGTGTATTGATGCTGCTTAATTATTGAACAGGTGTTCTGTTTCATTGCATTGTACTTCAGGTTAGCGGGAGAAATGAAAAATATTGGCAGAGTCAAAAGTGCAAGCCTAGCCCACTGAGAAAAGCCCCGGTTTAGCTAATTTAGTGGAGAAGAGAGGCCAGAATCCTGCCCCTTCCAGTTGCTTGTCTGGCCCAACTGCCAATCAGGCTGTAGGACTCCTTTTGCAGTGTCTGGTTGCTGAAGGAAAGGCGGAACGAGGCCCTTAAGTTCTGGCCTTCTCTCATCCATCTATATTTTATATTCCTTTCTTATGGAGCAATCTAAACTTCTCCCTCCTGGTTTACTGGGGCTTTACAGATCTACAGCACTTCCACGC
This sequence comes from Podarcis liolepis, assembly GCF_965112155.1. Classification (NCBI taxonomy): domain Eukaryota; kingdom Metazoa; phylum Chordata; class Lepidosauria; order Squamata; family Lacertidae; genus Podarcis; species Podarcis liolepis. The sequence continues at coordinate 27,641,834 of NC_139563.1, forward strand.
ATGATGGGATGAAGGAAGCAGATCACAGTGCTGTGATCAGGCTTGAATTGGGCTTGATGCCATCACAGAATCCAATGAATCTTGGGCCACCTCAGTCCCACCCCATGAAAGCCCTGTTTGGGAGCTTTCTGCTGGGAGGGCGTCCTGCTGGCAGCACTTTCGGCCATCCAGTAGACAGGAGAAGGGGGAGCTCCATGCTAGCAGAGTGATGCTGCTGTTATTTTGCAGGTAGTAGCAGATGGATGCCTCTGCCCGGCCCAATCCTGCTCTGCTGGCTACATTTTTCAATAGATTTTCTATTGCAAAAATGAGAAAAGCAGAATATAAGAATAAATAAATGAAATCAGTTAAACAATATTATTATAATAAAAAAAATTTTCTTCCAGTAGCACCTTAAAGACCAACTAAGTTAGTTCTTGGTATGAGCTTTCATGTGCATGCATACTTCTTCAGATACACTGAAACAGAAGTGTATCTGAAGAAGTGTGCATGCACACGAAAGCTCATACCAAGAACTAACTCAGTTGGTCTTTAAGGTGCTAGTGGAAGAATTTTTTTTTTTATTTTGACTGTGGCAGACCAACACGGCTACCTATCTGTAACTAATATTATTATAAATATGTTGTCTTGGACATGTCTCTCAAAGTGTATTGTGATTTATTTATTCTTTAAGTAAATACTGAAATTAGATATATCCATAATTGGAGTTTCTTTTACAGATAGGTAGCCGTGTTGGTCTGCCATAGTCAAAATAAAAAAATTCCTTCCAGTAGCACCTTAAAGACCAACTAAGTTAGTTCTTGGTATGAGCTTTCGTGTGCATGCACACTTCTTCAGATACACTGAAACAGAAGTTGCCAGATCCTTCTATATAGTGAGAAGGTGGGGAGGGGTATTACTCAGAAGGGTGGTGGGAATGGGTGATTGGCAGATAGCTGAGATGAGCCTGTTGACGACTCTTAACGACTGCAATAGGTCTTACAGGAAAAGGCAAGGGGTGAGAAGGTGAAAAATGGCTTAGTCATGTATAATGAGATAAGAATCCAATGTCTCTGTTCAGACCAGGTCTCTCCATGGTTTTAAGTTTGGTAATGAGTTGCAATTCAGCAGCTTCTCTTTCCAGTCTATTTCTGAAATTCCTTTGTAGTAAAACAGCTACCTTGAGATCTTGTATAGAATGTCCTGGGAGATTGAAGTGTTCTCCTACTGGTTTCTCTGTTTTGTGATTCTTGATGTCTGATTTATGTCTGTTTATTCTTTGGCGTAAGGTTTGGCCTGTTTGTCCAATATAGAGAGCTGAAGGACACTGTTGGCATTTGATGGCATACACAATGTTAGACGATGAGCAATTAAATAGTCCCGAGATGGTATGTGTGATGTTGTTGGGGCCAGTAATGGTGTTGTCTGGGTGTATGTGGCAGCAAAGTTGGCATCTGGGTTTATTGCAGGCTCTGGTGCCAGTGTCCGTGTTAAGTCTGGTTGTAGTATTATTGTGGAGTTTCTTTAATATTCTTGATTGTACTTTTTGCTGCTTTTTCCGTGCTGGCATGATATTGCTCCCTTTTGTTTCATGCCAGATTAAGGCAGGCAAGGATACAAACAGGGCCCTCTTAATATGCCTTAATTAATTGGCTGAATAAAATGAATGCCATGAATTAACGTGTTGGCACAGTTAATTGCGTCTTTGAAAGATCAAATTGTTATGCCCAGGGATTGTTATATTTCATTTTGTCACGTGTTATGGATTTGAGCTGTGCGCCGTGGAATTCTGTCAATTTGCTCTTGATATGAACAAAGCGAATTTGAGGTATATCACTCCCCTTCGCTATAATACACGATGCACCAAAGAAACAATTTGTGTGGAAAATAATCAGCTCTAGATGGAATGAATTATTCTCACAGGGTCTATATGTGAAAAGCCCGGTGTGGGAAATAGTGGCAAGAACAAAAGGAGGCTTGTAAAAGAAGCCTTCTTTTCTTTTGTTCCTCCTCCTGACTATATTTTCCCCAATGTCAGAGATGGATCAAGTATTTTTTTAAATAATAATTTTTGGATTGTATATATTTTGTATCTGAAATGGATACTGCGTTCTGGTTGTACTATGCCAGAAGCAGAGGAAATGAATGTGTCTCCCGTGGCTTTCACCATGCCTGCACCCAGCAAATACTCAGATATGTGTCCTGCAGTCCTCTGTGATGCCTTTCCCTTAGTGGGGGGGGGGGGGTACGCCAGCCATAGTCAGTGGCAGCATGCAACAACACTCATAGACTATTTCTGGCATGGTTTGTATCCTGTATGAATTCAAGGCCCAACCCAGCTTTTCAGGAAGTTACAGGGCCGTAAAGGTAAAGGGACCCCTGACCATTAGGTCCAGTCGTGGCCAACTCTGGGGTTGTGGCGCTCATCTCGCTTTATTGGCTGAGGGAGCCGGTGTACAGCCAGGTCATGTGGCCAGCATGACTAAGCCGCTTCTGGCGAACCAGAGCAGCGCACGGAAACGCCGTTTACCTTCCCACCAGAGTGGTACCTATTTATCTACTTGCACTTTGATGTGTTTTCGAACTGCTAGGTTGGCAGGAGCAGGGACCGAGCAATGGGAGATCACCCCGTCGCAGGGATTCAAACTGCCGACCTTCTGATCGGCAAGCCCTAGGCTCTGTGGTTTAACCCACAGCGCCACCCGCGTCCTTTACAGGGCCATAGTAGGGAAGAAAACCTAACTCTCAGAGCTCCATCTGCTTAGCTTTCAAAGGCACCTCTTCTCCCTCTGGTGCGCCAACATTGCTTGAAGGTTTTTGCATTCCAGTACCATTCCTCCCTGGAGCATGAGAACTAAGACCTCCTCTAACAGTAATGCCGCTCCATAGGCAGAATAAATGCCTTTGTAAAGTAAAGCATATAAGACTGCAGAAGAGCCAAGACCATCTACCAGCAAAGTCTCATCAGCGGGAAAAGAGGTGTCTGATTTTGCCAGGGGCTGGCACCAAGCATGGTGCCCAGAGGTTGTGGGTCACCAAACAGGGCTTTCCAAACTGTGTGTCGTGACACATTAAGTGTGTTAGCTGCAGCTGTGTCGCGCCAATGCTCCCCACGCTCCTCCCGGGGCTGGAAAGGGTTAGGTTAACCTCTGGTTTGCTAGTAAAACTGAATTACTGTGTCACAAAATGATGCAAGTCTAAAAAGTGTGTCACCAACGTGAAATGTTTGGAAAGCTCTGAGCTCGAGGATAAGGCTCTCTTCTACCCTCCAGTGTTGGAGGCATCATACATCAGTTGCTGGCAATCACGAGTGAAGAGAGTGCTGTTGAACTCAGGTATCATAGGTGCCTGGTTGTTTGGCTGCTGTGAGAATTGGATGCTTGGCTAGAGGGGCCTTTGGCCTCACCCAGCAAGGTTCTTCTTACTATGCAGTATTGATACATGTAGCACATTATGGTGCTGCTTTAAGACGTTTCTTTGTGGGTGGGTTGTCTTGTAAAATATTGAATGACCATCCAGGATTTCTCATTGTACCTTTTCTCATTAATTCATGCATGTAACAAATTAACCGAAAAGTGCAATGTGCAGAGCACAAGTATTAAAATTCAGCATAAAATTCAGCGTGCGCGCTTTAAAAAGACATCCATACTTTAGTTGCTTTTGCTGTTTAAACTACCTATAAAATACACAGTGCTCATTAACTGCGAGGCATCATTTCAGTGCATGTGGCTTAGCTGTGCTGCAAAATTAAGCTATTTTGCAATGCCTTCCTTAGCGCATCATTGTGATCATGAAGCTTAAAGGGGGGGGGGGAGAGAAATAACTGGGTTTTATAATAATACTTTAATTATTTCCTTTCCCTGATTTAGTTTTGTCATGCAATTCAAGTCTAGATGTGAGGAAAATTGCCATCTGGAAAATCCATCAGCTTTTGGTAGATTTCTGTTCAGGGTCTGAGCAAATGTCAAAATTTTGTCACAGAATGAAAGATTCTAAGATTCAGAGAGGATTCTTGGGGGTTGCATGGGACATACAGTTAGTAGGCTTTTTCATTTGAAACAGTTTCATGTGTTTTATAATTGCAATAGCTTTATTTGTTTCTAAAGCTGCATGTTTTATTATTGTAAGTAGTTCTGGGACCATAAGGTGAAGGGTGGGTAAGAAATCTTATATAAAAATAAATAAGCTGCTCACTTGAGCACGCACGCTTCTGTGTCTAATGGCCTACAGAGATGATTTGAGGATAATAGATCTCTTTTAGAGATGTGGTTTTGGCGGGTGGCGGGGTGTGTGTCTCTTCAGTCATCTTACAGCATTGCTGGCAGAAACTCTATTCTATAAAAGATCTGCCCAATTGCACTGATGTACCACAACATTCATCACAGCCCGAAACACTTGTATAACTTGTTGGCTTAGTTCTAAATGATCTAATGTTGGACTTTATTGTTTCGCAGTGAATTGAATTCAAAACTACAGGACACTTTGGAGCAAATTGAGGTGAGAATGCAGTCTATTGATTTTTTTGACAGAGTGAATACCTTGGCTAAGGGGTACTTCATCTGTTCAGATGATTATATTGCATTTTGCTTTCTTATGATACATGAATGTCTCCGTATAAATCATATCTTTTCAATCTGTATAGCTATTTCATTTTACTGAATATTCATGACTTGACATTTTAGGAGCAGTTAGATGTCGCGCTTTCCAAAATCTGCAAGAACTTTGACATCAGCCACTATACCAAGGTGCAGCAGGCTTACAGACTACTTGGGAAAACGCAGGTGAGCATTCCCTGTTTGTTGTTACGTCTTGCTTATGAAGCAGGCTAGCTTGTCTTAACCATGTGAGCTATCTGCTTTGGTGGCGAAAAATGCTTATAATGTAGAAACAACCAAAATGGTCAAATACATTCTCTGCAAACTCAGTACTATCTAACAGATTATAGGCAGGTTGCTTCTGTCAATAGACACTAGTGATGGAATACATACAGACCCTGGGAGTAAATAAAATAAAAACACGACTGAAAGAAAACCAGTTCTTAGTAAATGATTACTCCCTTAGTGCGCTCATCCCTGGTTTGTTCAGCAGTTGAACCACCCAGGATGGATGCCTTGCACATGCACATATCTTGCTGTTCAGTGTAGCTAGCATTGCATCCAGTGTTCCCTAGTTGAAAATATAAATGTTTATGGCACATGCTCACTAGTTCTCTGGCTGGCAGACAGAATATATCTGGGCAAGAATGCTCAGGGTGCCTTGTGCTGGCAACCAAGCCTGGCTGTCTTTTGCTCAGTGGCAGGTTTGCCAATCACCTACTGCACATTTATTCTTTTCCTTCACTCCGTTTCTTGGGTCTGCTTTCCTTAAAGGACCTCTCCATTGGTTGAACCCTGTTTTGGGGGAAAATATGATAATTGTGTGTTTGACTAGACCACAAGAGGATTTACTGTTCTCTAGTGTCACATTTGCAATAATCTTTTATAGTCCATTCATTTCCTTATCTACGGCTCATCTGATTTCCAGCTGCATTATTAAGCCTTGGGTGTTTTCTTTTGTAAGGCTTATAGGCCCATGCCTCTCACATACAAACAGCCCACTAAAGGGTACTTTTCAAAATTACACCTGCTCTGCCGCTTCCAGGTCCAGTGTTACTCCTTCTCTTTACATTTTGTTTCATCAGAGGCTGTGTGTTATTTATTTAGTTATTATTTTGTTGGTTCTTGGGCTAAGAGGAAGAGAAGATTTATATCTCCGCCGATCAATAATAAGAGCAATTAAAATTTGCAATAAGCAAAAACAAACTCACAACTAAAATTTTGCCCTGCAAAACAAACAGACTGCAAAGCAGAAACAGGTTATAGCTCGGGTTAAAGCCACACTAAGTCACAATAACCCAAAACACTATTAAAATCCTGGCGGAATATAAAAGATATTCACTGATGCCAAAAAGGTGGCAGGCCAGCCTCTCTGCAGAGGCTGTTTCATAGTCTGGTGGTGCCACCACAATAAAGGCCCTCCTCCTCTCCTTTGTAGCCTCACTTGGCTTGTTGGGGGACACCCATGCCAGGACCTCTGTTAATAAGAATTAGGTAGACGTGGCGGGGGGGGGGGGAGTGATCTTTCTTTTAATCAGGTCCCAAACCATTTAAAACTAGCAGTTTAAATGGATCTTGGGAGATTACTGGGGGCCAGTGCAGCTGGTAAAGCGTTGCTCAGTCCTAGTTAATAGTCTTGTGGTTCTGTTTCGAACCAACCACAGTTTCTGAGCCATTTTTAAAGGCAATCCTACACACAATACAATGCAATAGCCTAAAAGTTCCTAGAGTATGGGCAAATGTGTCTAAGTTATCTCCAACCAAGTATGGTCATTGCTGGCTTATCACCTGAAGCTGAAAAAGTCACTAAGTGCCACGGAAGCTACTTGAGTGTCTGAAGGCTGTTGCCTAGAATTACAGTCTGTGACTTAAGGAACAGGAAGATGGAACTGGCTTTCCATTATGCATTGATGACTCTCCCCATCCTTTCTCTTCAGACAGCCATGGACCAACTGCACATGCACTTTACTCAAGCCATTCACAACACTGTATTCCAAGTTGTTCTCGGTTACGTAGAACTGTGTGCGGGAAACACAGACACCAAGTTTCAGAAGCTTCAGTACAAGGACCTGTGCATGGTACGTAGTCGTATAAAGGCTTGGGACATTTTGTGTTTGCATGTATAGGCCACATTTGAAGAAAAAAAAAATGGCAAGGAATTTCTAGCAACTGATACTCAGAAGCATATTGTCTCTCACCATGAAGGTAGAACATAGTCATCAGGATTAGTAGCCAATGGGAGCATTTTAAATGCTTCGCTGTAGTGGGGGATTTGGTGGGGGTGGGGATCATGGCTGGAAGGGAAGAGTTAACCCTTCCTTTCCTGTGCACTGACCCACCCTGGAAATGGCCCTTCTGCACAGCAATTAGTTTGGGAGAAAATTCAATGGGAGCTTTTAAGCTTTTAAGAAAGCCTAATGGATGAGTGGGGGAGGGACCCCCTGGGGGCAGTGGGTGGGGAGATTTTATCAAATACTTTTTTTCTCTAGCTCTGCTGCATGAATGCATCTCATCCATTAAAAACGGTGTGAGAAGAATATTGTGGTGTGAATTCACTCTTAGCAGCCTCTCCGTGAAAAGAATGGTTTATATACCAAATCAGCATCCTAGCTTATTTGGACACTTCAAAATAATTCTTTCTTTCACTGAAGTGTTCAAAACGTTGCGCCTCCTTAATTTATTTAGCATTATTGGCAGGACTGGAAGAACACTTCAAGTTTTTGAGTGCCAAAAACCATGGCGTTTTTAAATCAATGGTGTATTTAAAGCCCTGTTAATTGTTATGTACAATCTCTTGGCAAATTGGAAGTGTTCTTGAATGTGTTTAGGCTCTTCTGCCTCTTAACCAATACAACATTAACTAATACTTTAAACTAAATTATTGGCATGTGCACTTGCCCATTTCGTTTGTTACTGAAAGCGAACAGTTTTTTGTTTTATTTGCAGTCCATGTGGCATTCCACAGCTTGAAAGGGGGAAAGTGTGTGTGTGTGCGTTTAAAAAAATCTAGGGGATGGGGTGGTTTCCCTCATTCTGTATTATTCTTTTCATTGTGTGTGACATCTACTACTACTACTACTACTAATAATAATATAATAATAGTAATAATAATAATAATAATTATTTATTTATACCCTGCCCATCTGGCTGAGTCTCCCCAGCCACTCTGGGCGGCTCCCAATCAAATGTTAAAAACAGTACAGCATTTAAAAACAGTACAGCATATATGCCATATTGTACAGATGTTGTATGTGTGTATTTGTCATATTCCTTCTGCATACAAATTTTGTATTTGACAAAACTTAGAATGAAGAAAAACATCACAGATCTTGCTTGTATGTTCCTTAGCACATTACGTCAGACAGCTACATTCCTTGCCTTGCTGACCTCTGCAAAGCCCTGTGGGAGGTCATGCTCAGTTACTACCGAACCATGGAGTGGCATGAAAAATATGATCACGGTGAACCTCCTTCATCTTCTGGTAGGAACTGGTTATGCTATCTGAATGTATTATCTGAATAAAATATGTATTTTGAGTTAGTTTCAGAATGTGAAAAATGTAGTCGGGGCTGTATGAACAATAGGACAAAAGCTCTTCCAATATCCATCAGGGAAACAGTAAGATTTGGAATAAGGAACCTGTATAAAATGCTATTTATGATTTTTTTTTTGTAAATGAAAATTGTTAGGCACAATTGATCTCTCTCTCTCTCAACCTACTATTTCAGGAGCTTGAGGGATTTTGCAGTTGTTACTTAATGAAGCATTATAATAGTGAATATCTAGCCTGTGTGAACGCTCTGAAACTGAAATCCTAAACAAACCTTTTAGCGAGTAATCCTCCTGGAGAAAATGAGAATTACATCTGAACAGTGCTATTTTTCTAGAAAAAGAGGTGCCGGAACTCACCACGAACACCTTCCTTGTTCTTTTAGAATGGCAATGGTTTCTACCTGAGAGGTGCCGGAACTGAGTTCCAGTGAGTTCCGGCTGAAAATAAGCCCTGCTTCTGAGTAAGCACACGAAAGGATTGTGCGGCACACCTTATTAGAGCATTATTCTTATTATTACTACTTTTTATGCCTTTGCTATGGAGGAACCATGTGTTGGGGGTGGTGGGACATTGTGGGTGTGGTGCATGTTGAGTGGGCCTGCTATCATCACCTCACTGCCCAGATCAGCCAGTCTTGGTTAATGCCCTTCATTTTAGGTCAGTGTGGCAGCATTGTCTCTGCCACATTATGGGATTTGGGGTGTGGGCTTGCTATTATTGTCGTGGAGTGTGAAGTGAGCCTAAAGGATATGAAATTTTGTCTCACATTAAAATAAAGCGCACGCGCGCGCGCACACACACACACACACACACACACACAGTGAATCCCCCTTCCTTGTCAGCTTACATGTAAAACACATACATTATTTTCCAGATGGAAGCAATGTCATGGGTGCTGAGGAGACCAATTTTGACCGCAGCTACGTGAAAAAGAAATTGGAACATGGACTTTCGCGAATATGGCAGGTTCGTTTTAAATTGGCAAAATGCTTTCCACCCCCAGCAAATGCTCATTTTTGAAAAACATTAATTGGACTTTTAGGAAAGAATGTAAACCCCCCCCCCCATTATCTCTGGTTGTTCATAGTATCAGAGAAAAATAGGTTCATTTCTGTCGCATGCTTTCATGTTCTTAAAATTGAGTTTAAAGAGCATGAAATGATGAAAATGTCAATTTCTCTTGAATGGACAGTACATAGAGCATTCTTTGGGAAAGAATGTTTCTCTTGTTGATTCTCTGTTGCACTCCATTTCCCACTGCCTCCCTCTGGTTTTCTGTTTCCCACCCCAAACAGTACCTCTCCAAACCTTAGGATTCCCCAAACCTCATGACACCTCCCCTCTTGTTCATGGATGTTTTGCCTTATAAAATGTAGTGGTAGCAATGTGATTGCAAAACCAGTAAGAAGCAGACTATGTTATATATGGAGGCTGCAAGTTCTTCACAAATTAGAAGTAACTTTGAATAAACAACTTTAACCCACTCCTCAAGTGTTGGTTATTTGATTTGTTTAGATCCAGGACTGAGTATCCCTCGAAAGGGATTTCAGCCATTTATCATAGGTAGCAAATACATCAAATGCTATGATGGCATCTGCTTCATCATAGAGTTGGAAGAGAGCTCAAGGGCCATCTTAACCATGCTATATCCCCAGTAGGTGGGTGTCCAACCTTCTAAGGCAATCTGTTCCACTGTTGAACAGTGCATAATGTCAAGAAGTTGTACCAAACATTTAATCTAAATCCCTTTTCTTATCCTTTGAACCTGTGGGATTTGGGCCTATGCTCTGGAGCAGCAGAAACAAATTTGCTCTGTCATCTATGTGACAACTCTTCAGATCCTTGAAGACGGCTATCATATTGCCTCTTAACCATATCTTCGGTAGGCTAAACATACCCAATTTCAATATGTTTGCTTTTCTGCAGGATGTCCAGCTGAAAGTGAAGACCTATTTGCTTGGCACAGACATGTCTAACTTCAAATACGATGACTTCATCTTCGTCCTGGATATTGTCAGCAGGTATTTTCAGGGGCCATTTGTTCTGATAAAGAGACAAAGTGGAAGTTAACACAATAAAGCTTTTTGTGTGTGCGTTGAATTCTAAGAATGTTTTTCAAATATTGTTTGGTTGCGGCAGCAGCATAAGTCATAGCATGGCTGTTTCTTCACTTCTGTGCTATTTAAAATTGCTTCACTGATTAACTGGACTGGTTTTTCCAACATCTGAGTCATTCTTAGTGTACTTTAAACAAGCCTAGTCCAAAAACCTCTGGCGGGCGCTAGGTTAGGAAATGCCGAAATAAACTTATGTACATTGCTTTACTTTGAGGAAACTGCATCGGCTTTATGTTCCAAATATTCTGATTTAAATCAGACCACTATGTTTTAGGAGAATCAAATGCCTTAATGTGCATCGGAGCAATCTTAGTGTCTACTAGCATTAGTTCTCATCTGCACCAGACGAGTAGGAGTCTTAACTGCATACCTTTCTTTGAGGATCCTTCACCATTTTATGTTTAATCTGCTGAGAAAATTGTGAAAGTTCCTTTACAGAAATAAAGCTTCCAGAGTTGAAGGAATGAGGGTTGGGGAAGTATGGTGATAAAACAGGCTGAAGTGTTAGCTGTTGTTAGTAATTAGAATGCTGAACTAACTGAATCACAGAATGTATTCTCCAGAGAACAGTAGCTGAAATTGTATGCCTTGCTTAATTTAAGGTTGCCTTGAAATGTTAATTTTGATAAGTAATACAAATGCCCTCCAAAGTGTGAGTCTACAGATCTTCCTTTCTCCTCGCTACCAAATCTAGGAAATTTGTATCATTCACCCTGATAAGTGCTTCCATTTTTCCTCCTTGGGAGTAAGAGTGATGATGAATAATCCAATCCATGTTTGGAGTGCAAAACTCCAGCGTTCTAGATATTTTCAATTGCTTGTGTAGAAATCTCCCTTGCCTTTGGTTTTCTGCTTTATACAGACAGATGGCCCACAGTATGAAAAGAGGATGCAGGCCGTTCTATGTGGGCTTCTCTTTCAACAGTGCCTACCTGAAGCCCAACCTGTAGTTGAAATGAATAATCTAATTCTTGACTTGAATGTATAATCAGAAAATCCTCTTCTGTAGGCTGATGCAGGTTGGTGAAGAGTTTTGTGGCAGCAAGTCAGAGGTTTTGCAAGAATCCATTAGAAAACAAAGTGTGAATTATTTCAAGAACTATCACAGGTAAGAGCTACAATAGTAGGCTAGTTGTTGTAGGAGGTCGACGTCCCTTTCAGGTTTTCAGGTCGTTAAGTGCAGACCATAAATGCAAAACATTTTTATGTTTGCAAAATAATGCTCTGTATGAAATGTTTAAATTTTATCAATGTTCTTTCTCAAAACTTTATTTTACAAGGTGCATAGTACAGTAAGCCTGCAACTGAAGTGGGGGTTTGCATTCCATAAGGTAAAGGTAAAAGGTAAAGGGACCCCATCGCGCCTAAAGCCAAGATCATGTATAGTCAAAATGCATTGGGCTCATTGGCAGGTCGGATTGCCAAAGTCATTTTTCTCAGAACTCCACCATCTATTGATCTATCTATTTATCTATCTATTTGCCACACACATAAAGTTGAATGCAAACAAGTTAAATGTGTGCAAGTTGCGGGCTTGCTGTAGTTTACGTCAATGCATTGGTGTTATGGGGACATATTTTTAGTAACATTTCCCATAAATTCCGGTTGCGTGCCTGGTTCCCAGCTACTGTTTTCACTACATAGTAGCAAGGCTAGATTTGCCACAGGGACAGAGGAAGATGCCTTATACCAGGGCAGGCTGTTAGACCACCTGTGCACCTGTGTTGTCTAATCCAGCTGGCAGGAGCACCTCAGGGTCTCAGGTGGAGGTCTTCCATGTCACCTGCTCTTTGATTCTTTTAACTCAGGCGTGGGGAACCTTTGGCCCTCCAGATGTTGCTGAATGGAAACAATTCCCATCAGCCCAAGCCACCATGGCCAGTGGCCAGGAATAATGAGAGTGGTACTTCAGCAACTCCAGAGGGCCACAGGTTTCCTACACCTACAACTGGACTCAACTGGGGACTTTCTTCATTTGGTCTGCCATTTGAGCTATTGTCTATTGCAGGGAGAGCTAGCACTGTTCCGTCCAGGTGTCCGTGGACTCCTAGCTCACATAATTTCTTGACTGTTGCCCATGTTGGCTGGGGCTGATGGGAACTGAAGTCCAACAACATCTGGAGGTCACCACATTGTGCACCGTGGTCTACTTTAAACATGTCACAGCTTAAATCTCTAAATGCTTGCTTCAGAGAATATTGCCTTGTATTTTCAAACACATAACAGAAAATATAGGGAGAATATTGTGACTGTTGAACATACAGGGTTTGGCAGTTGCTGCCAAAAGGTAATTTTAAAATATTTATCATTGTTTTTGCATAGCCTATTGAGGAAGAAACTCGATCCATTTCAGTGCTTTTACCTACTGGGTAATAATTTGGACTGATGGTGATTGTTGCGTACTGATGTTGAATGGGTGCTGTAGAGATTTGATTGGCTAATGTTGTCTACAAAGCCCTTTGAAGACGTAGCAATTTCCATTGGACTGTAAAAATATTGTATGTGTATTAGAGCATGAATCACCTAAAGCTTTCAGGAGTTTTAGGCTTTTGACTTCAAGTGGATACGGCTCTTACTCCTCATTGTGTGCTTTAATTAAGAACCGTTAGATACTTTTGTAGATGCATTAGTTCATAAGAGCTACCCAGCTGGTAGCTCTTTAAAGAGCATTGTCTTCCATTTGTTCATCTTGACATATGTAGACAGGTGAGCTATAGATACAGTGATTCCATCAAAAAGCTGTAATATAGAGTTGCCATTAAGAACATTGATTTATATAACCTATGACATAGACTGAATGTATTAAGCAATTTTATTGGGAAGTAGTATTATTTTTTGAGAATAAGTGTTTGAGTGCTGGGGGTGATAATTGACAACCTTACTCATAAAGGACCTTTCAGGTAAGAGTGGCTCAGGGATTCAGAAGGAAGGAACTGGTAGATTTGCCTCTGCGATTTGGAAACTCAAGTAATACATGCCTCTTGGAAACAGAGCATGCCTTGTTGCTGAGTCTACACTCATTCTTGATCATACATTACTGGAAACACAAGTGTACACATATCACCAGCTGAAGTGTGATTTCTCCAGATCTTGGACCTAGGTTTGTGGCACACCATGGGAATGTTGTCTTGCATAGTGGTTAGAAAGGGGCAAGTCCCATTTTGGATTAAAACAGAGGTTGCATTTATTACAATATAAATCTCTTACATTAAATCGCTTTTTGGAATAGAAGGCCGCTTACAAAGCATAAAAATAGTAAACCAGTGAATAATATATGCAAGGAGTTCATAGGCATTGCTCTGCCTAGACCAACAGATTGACTTCTGGAAAGACAGCGAGTGAGAAGCAGAAGAGCTGAAAAGCTCATAATGCTCTGTTTCAAAATGCAGAGTTAGAATAGGAACAAACTTCCTGGGATTCAGAGTGATGAAGATTATTAGAGCTGTTATCTTGTTGGCCACCCAAACAAAGCCTCTTCTAGATACCTGTTGAATTGCACTTGTGGATTGATGGACAGCTTCTATAGTTCTTGATAAAAAGACATGTGTTATGTCATACCCTTTGAAAATTGAGTTCCCCTTCCCCACCCTTTTTAGCCAAATGAGAAGGATATCAATTAGCTCAGAGCACATTTCTCCTTGCAATATGCGAACAGTGGTGAACATATTAGCAAAGCTTATGCTGTTTTATTTAAGCAGTGTTTTTTATCGATTGCCTGGAAAGCACTGCCAATTAATTTTTCTTTTTAAGACTCAAGACTTTTGGTTTTTAAAGCTTTGATCTTGACTGAGAATATTTCATTGCCGCCAATTCCCCCCCCCCCCCCATTTTTCTTGAATTCTTGGCATGACTGTTTAGATCTGAGAAAAAAGAACTTCTGGAAACAGAACAAAATGTGCATTTGTGCTTTTGCATCATACAAAGGAAATATAGAGAACTGTGGCTTTTAATCTGGTTTTGTAAGAGACTGGCTAGGTTTGCATGCTTTCTGGGTGACAACGTGCCTGAGTGAAACACGGGACTCATGCCTTCCCCTCCCCTCCTTCTGTACAGGTGGAAGGAAGACTTCTACCAAGTTTATTTTTGTTTTCAAAGAATCTCATGTTTAGCATTGTGACACATGAACTGTGGATTGTGCTTTTACAGTAAGTAATAGCTAGTTGCTAAGTGAGTCAGCTTCAAATAATAATAATAATAATAATAATAATAATAATAATAATAATAATAATAATAATATTAATTATCCCACCCTCCCCAGCCAAAGCCGGGCTCAGAGCGGCTAACAACAGTAAAATAATACAGCATTCAAAAATTAATTCATTATAAAATCTATAATGAGTTATAGAGCTGACTTGTTTAACGATTTCTTGTTGTAAAACCACAATTCCCAATTTGTGCATAATTCTATGATGAGATTTTTTGAAAACAAAACTGAACTTGACAGGTTTAACATTGCAGGTGAAAATGACTAGTGAATACATATATCCATCTGTCAAGTTTTAATCAACTGCAGTGTGCATGCTGCCTGCTTCCAAGATTTCATCACTTATCAGGAAGATACAGATAACCAACTTGCCAAGTGACTAGGTGTCAGTATTGACCCCAAAGCTTGAGAACAGGGGTCAGCAAACTGAGGACTGCGGGCCGGATCAGGCCCAGTTGCCTTCAGGATCTGGTCTGTGGACTGTCCATGGATTGGCATGGGGAATCTGTTCATCCAGGCTGCGCCATTTCCCCCCATGTGCCATTCCACCCCCCCTCCATACTGCTTCTTCCTGCCTAGCCTAGAGGAGGAAGGGGGCTGGGCTAAGCTGGCTGAGTGTTACACTGAGGTCTGTCTGTTTTTGCTGTTTATTTTGCGTTTTTGTTTTTGCAGCTCTTTTTGTTTTGTTTTCGTGACTGTGTGGAAACCAGTTCAGATACTGATTGATTGATTGATTGATTGATTGTGTGACTGCAGTACATTGTTTATTGCTTTCATTTTATGGATCAATGGTCTCATTAGATAGTAAAATTCATGTTAAATTGCTATTTTAGGGGTTGCTTTTAAAAGTCTGGTACGGGTTAGTCCGTTTTGCATTACTTTCTATGCGAAAGCTTGCCTTGGTTTTGGAATGCTTTTGGTTTTGGAACAGACTTCTGGAACGGGTTAAGTTTGAGAACCAAGGTACCACTGTACTAAATTTTCCCAGTTCTGACCATTGGTACACAATTTGCATATTTTTATTGCAGAGGATCTACTACTCTGTTCATCACTCTACCCAGGGAGGGCTTGTGTAGGTATTTCCTTTTTTGTTGTTGCTTAAGCTTCATGAAAACATGGGTAGGAAACAGTTTATCTCACCCCTCAGTCCTTTCCTTCTCATTTGGCTCCTATGCGACTGCTAGATATCCATTTTGGAGAACCATGTAGTAGAGACGTGATTAGCTCATTAACGGATGATTATTAAAGAATAGCAGAATTTGATTTAATGGAACTGCAGCTAGGTTCTTAATTTCTCAGTATAGTTGACTTGTTACACCCTTTGCCTTTGCTGACACTAAACTTTGTTTTAGAACCCGCCTCGAAGAACTGCGAATGTTCTTGGAGAACGAGACGTGGGAGCTTTGTCCTGTGAAATCAAGCTTCAGCATATTACAGCTTCATGTAAGTCGTAGCCATGTTAAAAAGCAGGAATGGGGCGAATGCTTAACATAAATGGTTAAGGCTACTTTGGCCAAGACTGTTGAAGGGTTTGCCGCTATCTTGACTTTCACTGTACATTTGCTGTGACTGTGTTGTGCTAGGGAAACAAAACACAGTGTGGTGATACCTTAAAGCACCGTATGCATTTTGTATTCAGAATAGGAAGGACCAAATTTTAAAACAGATAGGTAGCCGTGTTGGTCTGCCATAGTCAAAATAAAAAAATTCCTTCCAGTAGCACCTTAAAGACCAACTAAGTTAACTTAGTTGGTCTTTAAGGTGCTACTGGAAGGAATTTTTTTATTTTCAAATTTTAAAAGAAGTTCTTGGGTGTGCAAGGTGTTTTTCACTTGCCAATAAGCTCTTTTGCACCTTGTGCTGTAAATCCAAATGCGATGGTTTGCTTTTGCTACAGATTTTATGCAGTGTCTTGCACAAATGGAAGCATGACAGCTGTTGTGGAGCCTACCTGTTAACAGCAGCGTGTGAACTTGGGGGCAAGGTATATATGTGGGAGTGGTCTTTTTGTTTACTGGATTCAGCCCTTCTGCTGCCTTTGAACATCATTCCAAGCAATTGTTTTGTTTGATAAGAACAAGCTGCAGTGAACCTTGCACGTATTCCTCCTTTAGTGTGACTGTGAGGACTGGAAGTTATCACTTCTGATGGAAGCTTAGCACAGTTCAGCATGTTATATAAACTTAAACTATGTGTAATGTTAGTTATGGTTTTTTTAAACAAGCAAGCTTCATAGCTAGTGTTTTGAATTTGGCTTGTTTAAGATGAACCACAGTTAAGGTGAACCATAGTTTGTCAAGTCTGGATGATGGGACAAGCTGTGATCAAACTGGAAGCAAAAGCTTCCAAACTTGCAGTTGCAGGGGAGCAATATAGGGAACATGAGGGTAACAGTGGCTCGTTCTTGTTATGCTAAACAATGGTTTTGCGTGATGTCCAAATAGAGTCTTGAATCAGCATTTGTGCATCCCATTCTATTTCCAGCATTTAAGATAGTGATAAAACCAGATGCTATGATAAAAAGAAAACTTGTTAAAATTCACTTTTAGCAGCCATTTATATTGATTGGTTTTTAAGCAGCTGTAAATGCAGAGGCATTGTAATTCTCATAATTTGCTTTTTAAAAAGTCTGCCGTAACGTAATTCATCACGATGCTTCACTAATGAACTTAATATGTGTTTTGAAAGTCTTTCATTTCCAAGCTGCAGGGAGTGTTTTGCCTGAAGTAATTGGGCAAGTGTGTTAGAATTAGACAAGCATCAAATTAATGGTTACATTTGCAGTCTTTAAAAATAAAATGAAATGAAAGAAGGAAAGCCATGTTAGCTGAAAGGCAAACACCACAGTGCTTGTCAAGAAACCGCTCCTTTATTATGTGGATCAATATTTAAACTGCATAACAGAGCCTATATATCACCTGTTTTGTGTTAATAGGAATTTAAGTTCATGGCACAGTCCCGTTCCCCTTCTGTGTCGCCAAGCAAGCAGCCTGCTTCAGAAATAGAAAGAACCATAACTCTGTTTGAGCAGTACTGTAATGGAGGGAATCCCTTTGAAATCCAAGCCAACAACAGAGATGACGAGACTGAGGATGTGCTGGCTTCCAATGGGGTAAGGGAACACTCTGATGAGCTCTTAGTATTATGTGAGACATGGTATTTCTAACCAGTTAATTTTCAAAATGGAGGTTGCAAAGTAATAATCCTTCAAACAGGGAATTCCCTGTCAACATGCCTGGTGTTACTGTCGAAATCTTGATTCAGGACAGCTCAGTTGATAGAGCACGAGAATCTCAAATGTAAGGATTGTGAGTTCGAGCCCCACATTGGGCAAAAAGATTCCTGCATTACAGAGGGTCGGACTGGGTGACCCTTGTGGTCCCTTCCAACTTTACAAGTCTATGGTTCCATGTTGGGAATAGCATCCTGGTTACTTAACACAAATGCTCCTAGACGCACCCGCCCACCTGTAAGAACCCAGTTAGAACCTTGGTCTATGAGGGAGATTGGGGTGACAAAATAGCAGAGCAGTGGCCTCTCAGGACTATTGGGGGGGGGGCTATCTTCCAGGACAGACTGGATTCACTCTGTAATGCAAACTCCAGGTCGGGAGTGGGTCATTACTAAATCTGTTGAAACTTGCATTCAGTTGATTAGATAATTTACTTGTGCTTTGGTTGACCTAGACTCTCTGTATAAGATTAAAAACACATTTCTCCTCCTCTGTGGTACACAGGATTTGTATACCTATTCACCGGTGAACACTTCGTGCCCCCGATGAAGTGAGCTCTGATTCATGAAAGCTTATGTCACAATGACTTTGTTAGGCTTTAGGGCTGCATAAGACTCTCTGTTGTTATTACTGCTACAGACTAAAAAACTGGCCTGTCTGGAATCCTGCCCGGTTTACATATGCATCTTGTCTAAAGCAGCCGATAGCTGAAGGGCAAATGAGCCTCTGCCACACAAATCCCATGTTGTTGTTTAGTCGTGTCCGGCTCTTCGTGACCCCATGGACCAGAGCACGCCAGGCACTCCTGTCTTCCACTGCCTCCCACAGTTTAGTCAAACTCATGCTGGTAGCTTCGAGAACACTATCCAACCATCTCGTCTGTCGTCCCCTTCTCCTTGTGCCCACAATCTTTCCCAACATCAGGGTCTTTTCCAGGGAGTCTTCTCTTCTCATGAGGTGGCCAAAGTATTGGAGCCTCAGCTTCAGCAAATCCCATAGTGGTGGTTTAATTTTTTTCTTGTACAGTTCCTAATGAAATTAATGTTCAGATTCATGGTCACTGTCAAGGATTGGCCTTTCTGTTGCTACAATGCGAGTCGCGTTGTGTTTTCCTATAAGTAACTGATTGGTTCTCCTATCATCACGGAACTGACACATTCTCAGATCGCTAGGGGGCGCAATGATCACATATACCAGCAACCGGCTATGACTTTCTGTAAGTTGTAGTATATATTTTCTGCAACCTTGTTTTGGATTGCCCATGGTAATACTGAGTTCTAGTCTATTTATTATGGAGGCAGACATATGTAGTTCTGCAAGGCTTGCTGTTTCGCCTCCTTTTGGTTAGTACTTGCTGTGGTGCATCCCTACTCTCCAGGATCTGGATAATTAGTGAATTATCAGGCTGTCATGAAAATGAATTTGTACAGGGCTCTTTCTTTCTTTCTTTCTTTCTTTCTTTCTTTCTTTCTTTCTGTTTTGTGTTCTCTGTGACACTTGGGATACAGAACATTCTGTGAGGAAGGAACTAGAACGCTGAAGAAAATGAGTTATATGTATCTTTTCCTCAAATTTGGTTGGGCAGTTGTTAGATCTGCAGGCATAAAAAAATGAGTTTTATTAATCTTACATGTGGCTTTAATTTCTTGGGCAGCACTTAGCAAATATTTTAAATTATGGTGCTTTGCAATTTATTATCATTTTGCAGCCTCTTATATTCGGATCAAACGTTTAGTTGCATTGTTTCTCTTACTTAACTGAAAGCTGCTGTTGGTAGTGGTTCAGCGTTCAGCATTTTTCTTTCAAACAATTTATCACAATTATGCTTGTTTTGCTTAGATTTCTTGTCTGTCCCACCCTGTGGCTCATTCAATGCAGTGGGCCTGCCACTTAGGTGAGGGTTCAGTTCCAGGGGCCCACCTGAAAAGGCAAAATCACGCAAAGTCAGGAACCCCTGGAATCGCCCCCTACCCCCATGAGGCAGAATGCTGCTTACCGGGGTCTAGGGAGGTTGTGAAAGGGACCCATGATATTCCATGGGCTTTCCCATGACCTTCCCAGAGTGTGGTAAGTGAGGAGGCACCTTTCTTACCGGCCTCTAGGACGCTCTCAGAGCCCACACGCCCCCTTCCTAGAGTCTGGTAAGGAAGGCACCACCATGCTTGCTGGGCTTAGGGAAGATGACGGGAGGGCCCTGGAATGCTGTCAGAGCCCTCCTCTATTCCCAAAGCCTGTAAGAAGAACCCCCTGGGACCCAGTATGTGTGTGGGGTGTGTGTGTGTGTGTGTGAATAAATGGGGAGCAGAGAACAGTGGGTTTTCCCAGCTCTCCATTTAGTTATTTAATCCCCCACAATTGTAAGGTTACAATTGTGTAAAGAAAGTGAGTGTAAGTTTCAGGCTGTCTGTCTATTTATCATCTATCTATCTATCTATCTATCTATCTATCATCCATCTATCTATCTATCTAGAACTGAATCTGGCTAGTCCAGATATTATTTGCTGTGTAAAAAAACCTATAGTACTGTAGTTGTCTTTTTTGAAGAAGAAGAAGCTTTTGCCTGGTGAGCAAGGTATCTGCCATTCACCAGGGGAAGAATGACAGGAACAGTATCTTAACTTCAGACAACGTTGCTCTGTGTATGGAATTAAAGTCTAAGGACCACTGAGGCATTTTATGTGCCTTCTGAGTTATTGCACAGGAGCTGAAAGCGTTTACGGTTTATTTTGATAGTATGAATCGGATGAGCAGGAAAAGAGTGCCTATCAAGAGTATGACAGCGATAGCGACGTTCCTGAAGAACTGAAGAGAGACTATGTTGATGAACAGACTGGAGATGCCCCGGTAAAAAGGTACCTTGAACACACGTTTCATAACTTATTTTTTCTGACATGCTTAAGCATAAACATATATACTGTCAACTCATCCTTAGTGGGACTTCGAAAGCCTCTCCCCCCCCCCCATGCATATCTTAAGGTAACGCTTTCTACATCCATTTGCCTAGCGAGGAACACTCCCTACCTGCTCCCACCATGCTTGTATGTACCAGATATGTGCCACGAAAGCCCCTGCGTAGTGCGGAGTATTCTGTTCTAGGATGCCATCTGTTTAAAAGCAAGGATGCATCATCTCCGAGGCTCGTGTTGTTTTTGGACTCCAGCTCCCATCAGCCTCAGCCAGCATGGCCAGTTGTCAGGAATGATGGGAGTTGGAGTCCAGCAGCATCTGGGATAGCCACAGGATAGCCATCCTTGGTTTAAAGAGAGAATTGCCTAGGCCTGTTAGTTGTTAACCATGTGCCTGTGTAAACTGAGCATGCTTGTTAAAGGACAGTGAGTGAGCAAGCTTCTACAGCTGCTCTTGGCAGTCATGGGCAAGTGATGGTTAAGCAAAGCTTGTCTGCTATTACTGATCTTCTCACTAGGGAACCCTTGATAGTCAACTGAGGAACTCCAGAACACTGTTTGGAAAACCATTATTTGATGTTCATACTTTTTATCAGCCACCTTGGACGTTTTTAAACTGTTACAGGAAGAAGCCCCACATCTGGTTGTGACCTGCATTAGTTCTGAAGGTGGTGGTGGTACCCAAAGCAGAGCATCTGAATATGTCTAGAGAGCAGCCAGGTTCATATAGGAGCAGGCAGTCCTTCTCCCAGCAATGGCCACCAGCTTGAATAGGTTTAAAAAAACAATTCATGGAGGATAAAAGGTTGTCAAAGGCTCCTAAATCTGATATCTTTGTGTTCTACTGCCACTGTTGGAGGGAGTATGCATCTGAATTTCAGTTGCTTGGAAACCGCAGGAGGCGAGAGCACTGTTGTACTTAGGCCTGGCTTGCTGGTTTCCCACAGGCATATGGGTTGGCCACTGTGAGAGCAGGATGTGAACAGGTGCGCCACTCACCTGATCCAATAGGGCTCTTCTGGTGTTCTTTGATTAGAGAAGGTGGAGATCTAAAATGGGTGGAAGCTGCACAACTCCGTTTAGCATCTTACAAGGCAGATGAGTAACAACGTGGAAGCAAATGAATGCTACTTTGGGAATGAGAAAATAGATCTTTGCCAATGGAGGCATTAGCGTTACAGCTTTTACATCCGCATGATCTTCATAGCTAAAAAGTCAGCAAGAGCTTTGCTTGGCCTTTGTAGCTCTGATAATTATTCCATGAAGAAATTAAAATGCTGCACGCTCCAGCTAAAATAAAGCCATTTATCATTTTAAGCGCTTGGGCTAAGACCTTTTTTCCCATCCTTTTGTTAATTGGCAAAATTGAAATTAGGCATGACTTCAGTATGACTTAATTACTAAGGGTACGGGGTGATAAATGTATTCCTGTTGTAGAAGACAGATAAACAGGTGTGGAAGCCCGAGGCTACTAGGAAGCGAGCGATACTCTGTTCTGACTAAAGGAACCATCTTTTATTTTATTCTCTCAAAATGAAAGTAACATTTTACCTAACTCCCAATACTTCTTAATTCCAGTCAAAGCCTTGCCATTATTGGGCCACCCATATCCACCCCGAATGCAAATTGTTCAGAAGGATGCTTAAGCCCCTTCATTTCTAGATCTGGGCTAGAGAACTTGTTTTAGCCTGAAGGGCCGCATTTCCTTCTGGGCAGCTTTCCAAGCGGCCACATGGCAGTGTGTTTACTTACAAAACATTACTATGCTCTGCTCCTTTAGTGACAAGAACAAAATATAAGCGGAACATTAACTTCCCCATCTGTGTGGTCCATGTCTGTGCACTTATATCTAATAATTTTTCTACCTAGTATTTCTCGAGAAACTTTGAGAAGCAGGAAGCGATCAGATTATTGCCTCAGTAAAGTGAATGCTCCCATTTTGACCAACACTACACTGAATGTAATAAGACTTGTTGGTAAGTGAAATGGTTTCTTGCTTTCTTAATACAACCTGCATATTTTATCAGCGTGTGTGTGTTTTATATTTAGAATTGCCTGGCTTTTAAAACTTTATAGCAGGAGTGTCGTGGTCTCATCTTTGAATAGGTCTGAGTTTGTTGCCGCTGCTGTTGCTGTTATATTTTTGTTACCAAAAAATACAAAAATTACGATGAGAAACAAAATGATAAAAGATTGCAAGATAATTTATCATGAAGAGATTCTGCAGTATATTTACAAAAGAAAAGCATGACAAAAGCACACCAGGAGGGGAGAACTAGTAATAACGATTAATTCAAAGAATGGAATATGCTTCATTTCAAAAAGGCTTCATGAAAATATTCCCATTTAGTAATCCACCACATTATCTTACAACATTTTCACAGGTGTGTGCAATCAGTCCCTAGCTATTGTTTAATGTAATTAACTGGGGGTTCTCAGGCAATCGATGCCTCCTTATAGCGCTCCTCCTTTTTCCACCACCCTTTTTAGCTTAATTATCTCTCAACTGCTCCCATATTTTAGCTGTTTTTCTGTAGTCTTTCCAGTGTCTGGCATATAATATCCATGCTGATTGGAGTATATCTGGCACGTGTTCAACTTTCTTTATTTTCCTAAGAGGCGACATGATAGGAAGTGTATAAAATTATGTGTGGTATAGAGAAAGTGGCTCGAGTGCATTCCCCTCCCCATCTCTTATAATAATAGAACTCAAGGACATCCCATGGATTCAGGACAGACAAAAGGAACTACTTCTTTGCACAGAGCCTAGATCAGCGATGGCCAAACTTGGCCCTCCAGCTGTTTTGGGACTACAACTCCCATCATCCCTAGCTAACAGGTCCAGTGGTCAGGGATGATGGGAATTGTAGTCCCAAAACAGCTGGAGGGCCAAGTTTGGCCATCACTGGCCTAGATAAACTATGGAATTCTTTCCCACAAGAAGCAGCGATGGCTGCCAACTCAGATGGCTTCAATCAGGGGTGCAAAGTTAAATAAAATATGGGGGCCTAGGCAGGTAAGTCCCGTCCCACATAACCACATAATTGATCATATGACGTGGCACACAGACACCATTTGAATGGCAATGCCCGTCAACTTTTGGGGGAAGCCCCCTCAAATGTTTTATTTGGGGGGCCGAAGGGACCCCGGCCCCTAGGAGTTGGCTCCTATGGCTTCAGTAGAAGATTAGACAAGTTCATGGAGGGTGCCTACAAACCCTCGTGCCTGTATGCTGTCTCCATACCAGATGCAGTGCGCTTCTGAGCAGCAGTTGCTGGAATCAGATGGGAGAGCAGGTCCTGCTTCCAGGCTTCCCATAGGCATCTGTTTGGCCACTGTGAGAACAAGATGATGGGCTAGACAGGCCACTGGCCTGAGCTAGCAAAGCTCTTCTTATGTTCTTATGGATGTAAGGTTTTATTTAAGAGGCGGCGATGTGTCAGACATGCTGTAATTTGGTTACAACGCCCACTACTTAATGTTAGCTAGGATGCAAACCTTGGAGAATACTTGTACTGAGCCAACGTACGTGCCCACAAATGTGCTTTGCCACTGACTGGTGTAACAGAAAGTCCTTCGGTGTTTGGGGGCTTTTTATTGCCTTTTACGATGCTTAGAACAAAAAGTTATCACACGAAGTCATTACCTTAATCTACAATGTAGGTAAATGGATTTTCATCTGATGGACACGAGGGAATGTAATTGAATTGTGTTGTGTGGAACCTCATTTCCATGCATCCTTGCCAGCAATCTTGTTCTCCCCATGCTGTTACCTGAAACTTCGTTAGACTCTGGGAAAACATTGCCTTTGTGAGCATGACCTCCGCACTCTGAGCTCTTCTGGGATGCTGCAGTAATAATTTGATAAATATTGCTCAATATTTCTTGGCCAAACGCATGGTATCTTTCTCTGAACTAATAAGACTGTTGACACATCTGGTTGAAGAACATGCAGAATTGCCGTCTAAAAATCAAAGCGGGCACTTCCTTCTTTACGGAGTTTAGATTAATTTGGCAAAGATTATGTTGTTCATTACTTACAAGCCAGAAATGTGAGGAAAGATTTTTGTGCCCGAACTCCCAGTTCTTTGGTTGTTCTTTATTTCCTTCCTTCATAGCTTCTTTAAAGGATATCCCTAGCTAGGTTGGCCATTATGGGGTAGAACTGGCCATATTCCAGTGTATTTAGGTATTATTGAAAGAATGCATTATCAAGCACAGATGATAAAGTGTTGTCTCTCAGATCAATGACCTGGAGCATGGAAGGCAGATAGAAAGTATATGGGTAAAAATTGTGGTAGAGGGAAACATCGGTGACCTTACTGTGTGTGTCTGCTATGGATCTCCAAGTCAGACTGAAGACTTGGATGATGCCTTCCTAGAGCAGAATACCAAACATTCAAAAAGGAGAAATATAGTAGTCATGGGAGACTTCAACTGAGTTTTGTAAGCAGAGGTTGGATGGCCATCTGTTATCTTTAGTTGAGATTCCTTCATTGTAGGGAGTTAAACTAGATGACTCTCAGGGTCTCTACAATTCTGTGATTCTATCCCTGAACTTTATATGCCTTAATAGGCTCTTTGGACTGCAGCCATGGTTTTATAAACAGGTACCTAAATAAAGAATAGTGGATATGCAAAAGTTATTTGTTGAAACTAACCCTACTATGAAATATTTTGCTATGTCAGTGTTCTAAAGGCGGGGGAAGGGGTTAAAAATGCTTTTCCCTATTCTGTATTTGATAATTACTAATTGGCATGTCCGTTGTGCTTTTGTTGCACAAAAAATCTTGTAGAATCTATATATCCTTTCAATAACCCTGTGAGACACGTTAGGGTAAGAAATTGTAAAACTGGGCTTTTCATGCATTATCCAACTCCAGCATGAAAGGAAATTTCTAGGTGAAGATACGCAAAGAGTAAAAAGCATGGATATCCTTTTTTTAAAAAAAAGCACGAAAAAGGCAGTGAACACTGACTTAGAAATCTGGGATGCTTTGAGGTTTTTAAAAACTGCTTTGAGCTTTTGTGTTTTTTGGTTGTTGTTTTTACAATCAAGCAGTAAATTGCAATGAAAATAAATAAATCAATCTTGCATGGGCCACTGCGATTTTTCTTGAAGCTATATTGCAATTTACAAACACCTTGAGTAACACCTCTAAGATATTGCTATATGGTTCATTATGTGTTCTGCTGCTTAATTTCTCACACAAAACATAAAGCAGAAATACATTTCTGTTATCTCTTTTTCTGCCAGACTTTAAGGGCAGACTTGGATGACTCCTCCATAATCTATTTGAGATAAGGTTAATGTGAGCTATTGCCCCCCCCCTCGATGGTTCCAGCTTGTGAGAGCTGGAAAAGACGTCTTGCAGTGAACCATCGTGTAATGGAAATTTTAACTGTGATAATCATAACTGTAGGATTCTATGCTATGTAAGAATTACCCACGGCCATGTAAACCCTGTTACTGTGAGAGCCTATCATGAAATTATTCTAAACGCATCCATAAGCACTTGACAAATTATATAGTAAACCGAAAACATAAACGTTGCAGGCTTTTGAATATTAAAAAGTAACTCACCCCATATAGTTTTGCCTGGAAGTCTTAATATCACACTTGTTTTAGAATCCAGATTGCCAAGAAATATGTGCCAATGGCAAACAATTTGTCAAAAAAGCGTGTAGTTGATTGCATCTTTATAAAAGTCTGGTTTCACTGCAAGTGCTGCTCATAATGTTCTTCCCTTCCCTTCTGGTTATTCTAGGGGATTTGGGGGGGGGGCACACTCTGCTGATGGTCCTGTTGGTGACTTTTCTGGTGGTTCCTTTTCAAAATACCTGTTTAGTGCAAAAAAAAAAGGTTGTCTACTAGGTTTATAGGAGAGAGTTTAAAAATTGGCATTATCTTATGGAAGGAATGAAGAAGAAATGTTCCTGGAGCCTGAACAGTGTCAAGATGCAGAATGATGTAGTGATAGAGAAATGTTCTTGGCATCTAAGGGAGAAAAGATTTTACAGGGGCAAGATTTAGGGAAGAGTTCCTTGTCTTCCTCATAGACTCTTAAGTCCTATCTTCTAGCCTTTCTGTTAAGTAGATGTTCTCATTGAAAGAGATGTTTGGAAAATCCAGGCCCATGGGATTATCTTGGGTGTTATTGGAATTGCTGACATACATATCAGTTACCAACAGCTTCAGATGTTATTTCTCTCCATAAATGTGATTGGTAACATTGGGACTGCTCACAGGTGCAAGGATGGGCAACCCCAGAGAAAAAGGGAGAATGAGCCGAATTTAAGGAAATGTTCAAGGCTACCAAGGCTTAGAAGGATGTTTGTAATCGAGGAACATAAAATCATTAGGGCATTTCGTTGCCTTAACAGTTTGCATTGCAGATTTAATGCTATTTCATGGGCTAGTGCAATGTATTATAATAAATGAGATGCTGCCTTAAGCTAAAAACAGTGGTACGGTATTTTTTCCATAAACATGCTTAAACTTTCCGGGTTCTGATTTCACAAGGTTTATTATCATTATCTCTATTTCTGATGTCCAGGCTGTGATTGCCACTTTTTATGTAGGTGCCACCCACATCCAAGAGGAGAGGTATTAGCAGGCCTTTGTAATTTGCAGAAGTGCAAAACAACAATCGCAATAGTATTAGAAATAAAACCTAAGTGGGGGAACCACAAAACAGCCCAGTGAGAATTGAGAGTGCTCCATGGCTCTTTAATACTGATTGATAGCTGAGGGGCTGGAAACCTGAGCAGGGAAGTGCTTCACACTGCCAACACTTTGTTGTGTGGCAAGGTTGCCCTATCTATGCCAGTTTGCAACATTCCACCACACATCTAGGCTGTGCACACAACCATATGTTTAAAGCACACCCTTCCCACCCCCTAAAACAGAATCCTAGGAACTGTAGTTTGTGAAAGGTGCATGTCTAAAATGCATGTCTAAAATGTGTGTCACCAACATGAAAAGTTTAGAAAGCTCTGGTTTAGATCCTAACCTATGGTGACCTTTGCTTTCAGTTATGTTAGGAAATAGCTGCTGTTCTATCCAATATTTGGGGGGGGGGGCAATATTGCAGAATGGGCAGGCCCAGCATGGATCGTTTATTGTATTTTCATGGGATGCACACAGAGACTCAGTCCTCTAGCATCCACTCGCACACACCTTGCCAATCACCAGTACAGTATGGGCATTTCACTAATAATAAGTATGTATAAAAGCTGGTTTGACATCAGTGCGGCATGGAAATTTGAACTTTTTGTGGTGTTCTTTTTGTCTTTGAAGGCAAATACATGCAGATGATGAACATCTTGAAGCCCATTGCATTTGATGTGATCCACTTCATGTCCCAGCTTTTTGACTACTACATGTATGCAATATATATGTTTTTTGGCCGAAATGACACGGTAAGTAAATATTGCCGTTTAATCAGTGTGTGTGCATGCATGGTGAAGGGGAATAGTATAAGGCGGTAGCGATGGCTGGAATATTAATTTGCAATTCTAGAAGTGGTATAAGGTCTGTGCGAGGGTTTACACCTATCTCTGCTTCCCAGATGTCATAGAGAAAGAAATGTTGTTATGAGGAAACAATCTGAGGATTACGGAAAAAATGGTTTCTGGTTTGTGATATTGTGAGTGAGAAGATGGGGGTTTCGCTAGAATGATTCATTTTGTTCAGCTAATTGCTTTTCAGATATGATGTTCCTTTAATTTGGAGGCTCTCTCAAAATGTCATAACAAGACCAAGGAAAGAAACCCTCATAAAAAACCCATAACAACAACAACCCTACACAAGCTTGCCCACAGGCAGACTAATAAGAGGAATTTGGATGAGACATGCAGGGTAGTGGCTGTGTGGTAATAATAAGGACTGAGTAAGCTGCAGTTCCAATGGAAATCAATGGCATGTGAGGGCCAAGCGGTACTGGGATATGCCTCTGTTTTGCTTACAGTGACTGAAAGAGTATAAAGGAGGGATGAGGCTCATCAAGGCCTCTTGCTCCTTTGAAGATAACACTGGGAGGAGAATATAGGGAGGTGCCCACTCTACCCTTCAAATCTGAAGGCACCTCACAGGATTGAGAAACTAGGTGTTAAATAGCTGGATACATTTCACACATGCCACAGATCATTTGTTTATTCATTTATAACTTGCAAATCTGAAAGGTATGTTCAGAATATTAGTACTAAGGAACAATATTTTCCATGTTGCAAGAATCCCAGAAGCAATGCAAATACTAGAATCAAGTGCCCCATGAGCTTTAACAGGATGGGATCCTAAATCAGTCATTTATTTGCTTGACAGATCCGCACATGGTTCCAAATTGTCTAGGGCTGTTCTTTTGGCAGGAGTAATAACATTGAGATTTGGTTGTTTACAGAGATGAACAGCAAATAGTTTTTTTAACACTGACTTGATTTTCATTGGCTGTTTCTGCTGCTCTTTCTTTAATCCCCCCCCCATTGCACCTCCTGTTTGCATTTTAAAGATTTTACCCAGTTCTACACTTTCCACATCTAGCAGAGAACAACACAGTGCTAGGCAGGTAAATGTGCAAGAGTTGGCTTTTTGAACATTGTGTTTCCTACTGTAGTGTTCCTTATTGTTTGGCTTTTTGAAGAGCAGTTCCCATGGGAAACATACAGCTTACGAAAAGGGTCTGTGAATTTAATTTAGCCTTCTTGTAAAGATGAAATGATAATCTAGCATCTCTGAAGACCTCAAACAACT
The DNA here is from genome assembly GCF_965112155.1 of Podarcis liolepis. Taxonomy (NCBI): domain Eukaryota; kingdom Metazoa; phylum Chordata; class Lepidosauria; order Squamata; family Lacertidae; genus Podarcis; species Podarcis liolepis. Next base: position 27,671,169 of record NC_139563.1, read on the forward strand.
TTGCCAATAATAATAATAATAATAATAATAATAATAATAATAATAATAATAATAATAATAATTTGGTATGCCCTTTAGGCCAGTAGAATAAAAGAATGATAGAATTGTTGTGTGGGAGGGGACCCTGAGGGCCATAGAGTGCAACCCCCCTCCTACAATAAGCTGCCTGTGTTGGGGATACCATTGAGTAGGGTCAACCCCACTAAATTGAAAAGGAAATGTTTTTGAACCTTTGAAGACCGAAGACATTAATAATTTTATTGTAAACTTCTCTAAGTGAAAATCTGTCATCTCAGCCCACACACTGCAGATGTGTGTGCTATAAAGAATCACAGATTGCCTTAAGTGTTCTTCCATATTCGGTTGCCCATGTAACAGTGGCACGCTATTTAAAATATTCAGCCTTTTCCATCATTCAAGCCCATTTGTCTACTTCAAGCCACTTACCCAGTGGGACATAAGTGGGAGTAACTTGGCCAATGCACAGGTACATTAGCTTGAGTGGCTTTTGAATGATAGTTAAGGTCTGTTCTGTTGAATCCGAAGCAAAGGAGTGTCTTCCTGAACTGACAAATGTATTCCTGGTGTGAAACACATACCCATATTTTGACAATATGGTTGAAGTTGACCCTTGAAATGCATGTATGTTTCTTAGTTCTCACGCTATAGTTTTGTCAACTGAGCAGCTCTGTCTGGGTCTCTTATAATTCCCACTGAATTTAAAATGTGGTAAGTTGCAACAGGATGAGCTAGTATAATTCATTCCTATAATGGAATGGCTTTGGGTCTTTGTGAATCATGACACTGGAACATTTTCTGCTTGATTCATAATCACAAATGTTTGTGTAGGTGTAACTTCACTGAATCTTTTCAAAAGGAAATCTTCCTTATGTAACTAGTTATCTTAGAGCACAAAGGTAATTGCTACTAAGTAGCAAGTACAGTTCTTCATTCTGATTTACGTTAAATTTGTTCTTCATGTGGCAAAGGTGTCTGGTGCCATTTGATGCCATTCTCACAAAGAATACAAAGCACATGGCTTCCCAAAGTGCAATATAAAGTATTCTGGAAAAAAATTATCCCCTAATACAGTGGATAATTCATGTGTCCGGTATGAATTGTGTGTGGTCGTTCTAGTGTATGAAACTTAGTTTTTCTTTTTATATGAGTGCAATGTTGAGTGTGTTGCTGCTGCCTTCCCGCCCCATCCCACCTCTTTTTCCATTTTTTATTTTGATTGAAATACCATGTCATGCTGAGCTTTTACCCAATGTGGCAATGGAATGTAGGCAAATGGGAAAATTCCTTTGTATTATTTGTATGCTATCCAAATTGTGTTGCTTAGAATTCCCTCTCACTTCCAGTTTGAAACGACAGGACTGGGACTCAGCAGCAGCCGGCTTCGAACCACACTCAACAGAATACAGGAGAGCCTGATTGATCTGGTAAGTTGTAGGACTTTGAGTAATTGAAATGGAAGAGTAATAGGAATTTCCGCTTTGCATTGGTTGCTGTACCAGATGTACACCATCCTGAGTAATTGCACTAAATCCATGTTAGATTACAACAACACATGGTTTGTGGAGATGGCTCTGAAGACGGTTCGGAAACTTCAGCTGGTGCAGAGTTCAGCAGCCAGGAAGACGGCTTGAGCATATTACACCAATCCTGGCTTGACTGCCCCAGCTGTCAGTTAGGCTAGGCCCTCTTGTTGGTCCCTCTTGACCCAGACCACTGGGTGATCCACAATAATGAAGAAACTTGGCAAAGTTGATGCCTGTGTATATTTCAGAAACAGCATGAGACTGTCTGTGGTGAAGCGGTGGTGGTTGAAAACTTACAATGATAATTGGGATTTTATCCTATATTTCATACCCATACCTCAGCAAAGCCATCAAGATGACTTTTAAAGACGGAAAGCTAAAAAAAAATGCATTCAGAAGATCTTCCCTTTAGGAATCACTGCCTGTTTTTTCACAGCACTTGCATTACCTGTGAATCCTTCTGTCTCAACAGTCCTCCAGAAGATACCCATCCTTTGGGGTCTAATGTTTCAGCAATCGGCCACAGCACCTTTAGTGATTATAAGCCTGCAGAGACCAAACATGAGACAGTTCAGTTCTCGCTCTCTGTGCTTCATGATGTGATACCCACATCAATTGGTATCAGTGATGTGAAATAAAGCCTAATGATTTTAACTCGGGTACCTTCACAGAATCACATTAGTAGGAACCATCAGTCCAGAAGTTTTTTCTGTTTCCAGTTTCCCACGCTGTTACAGAAGGCCCCTGACCCCCTGGAACAACTATGTGTGTATTGGGGGGGGGGGTGGAACTCCAGGGGCCCCTGGAGCATGGGGTTCTGCAGGAGCAATTGATGAAAATTGCCTCCCCCCCCCCCACTTTCTCCAGTAGAGAATCGCAGGCATTTGTTCCATACTCAGTGCACTATGTTTTATTAATAATAGAAGGTCTGGTCTCAAGTGTGATTATAAAAGCTGTATGGTACAGTACTAAAATGGCTACCCAAAAGTCAGTCTAACCACTTTTGCCTTGCCATCTATCTCTCGTCCTCTGAGAGCATGTTAGCTGCCAGTGGAAATATTTGATAGATGTTGATTTATTTGTGTGCCTCTTTTTATAGCCAAACACCAACATAATTTGGCTGTTGTTGTTTTTAGCTAAGACATTATTCATACCACCATGATACACTGCATCTCTTTTATGTCAGCAGCTGGTTTAAATGGGTCTCCTCCTTCCAGGAAGAATTGAATCTACTGTATAAGAACCACAGTTTATCCTGTCAACTGTTGAAAGAACGTAAAAGCACATATCCCTAATAAGTAATGTGGTACCAATTCTGTGTTCATATTCTGCAATGGAATTAAATAGGCAGGTTAAATTTGAAATACTTTATTGTCACTTGTACAACTTGTATACAGTGAGATTACACGAGCACCCTCCACTCAGCTTTCTTAGTCTTAATTCCCCTCGTTTACTGATGCACACCCACCAAACCCGAAAGTCAGTTGCTCTGTTGTTATCTTTTCATTTAGCAGCCTAACAGCCCATGGATAGAAGCTGTTCTTTACCCTGTTGGTGAGATTAATCATTCTTCTATATCTTCTGCCTTAGGGCAGGAGATCAAAAAAGTGCCGGCCAGGGTACTCTCCTGAGGCAGCGTTCTTCTGCTATTTCATCCAGTGGATTCACGGGACAGCCCATAATATCTTGTGCTGTATTCACCACCCTCTGTAGGCACTTCCTATCAGATGATGTCAAACCAGCATACCACACTGTGATGCAGTATGAAAGGACACTTTCTATTGTTGACCGGTAGAAGATCATCAGATGTTGATTGACATTGTTCTTCCGCAAGACTCAGAGGAGATGGAGTCTCTGTTGGGCTTTCTTAACCACGTGGGTTGTATTTATTTTCCAAGTAAGGTCTTCACTGAGATAAACTCCTATGAATTTAAAGGAGTTTATCTCAGTGAAGACCTTACTTGGAAAATAAATACAACCCAGGTGGTTAAGAAATGAAGCTCCTTCTGGAAGGGGAAACCGCAAACGCAACTGATCAATAAAACCAGGCAAATGCTTCTTTCCTCAGTGGAGAGGGTGACAAATTATTTACCAGCTCTGGTGCACTGCTCTTTGCTTTCAATAGAATGGTACTAGGGAACAGAACAAGTTCCTGGTTCAAGCACCATAGAGCTGCTGGCAACCTTGGTTTGGCTTTATCTGTATTAATTGGGAGATCATTTTGATATAGTTCCCCCCCCCCTCTATGGGTGTGGTTTCATAATAAACCCAGGTATGGACAGACGCATATAGAAAACACATTGGAATTGGAAAACCAAAGTGGATTCTCCAGGAAGGATATGTAACCATGTATGCTAGATTCCTGATAGCTCCTGCTCACAGATACCTTTTGTGAAACCCATGTGATAAAAATGCTTTGTTAAAGCACCACAAGAGTCCATAAATTTCTATATGGGGGAAGCTGTGGCTTCCTTTTTCTGGAGAGGGTTCTGTGTTTAATCCCTGGTGTCTCTATTCAAGTAACTTTGGTTATGTGAACAAAGTTTCCCACATTTTCTGGGGGGGTGATCACCTTCACTATGCATGCTGATTCATTACCCCCACCCCTTCCCAAACTGAGCTTGGTAACAGCCACCTGATGGGAGTTGTAGCTCAGTACATCTGGAGGGCAGTAGGTTGTGGAAGGCAGGTCTAAAAGGTACTCACCAAGGTGGTTGTTTTTTTTACTTCCCACAGTATATTTAATCTATATATTGTGTTTCAGCCTAGGTACAGTTTTATTTCTGAGACCGAACAAAAATGAGAGCAGTTAATATGTAAGTGGAGGAGCTTGTCAGAGCAATGGGATTTCCAGGGGTAGAAACAGAAAGATGGACCTTAGTTTTTTCCGTATGTGAGAGAAAATCTTACTTGTTTTTCATTTAGTTTGTTTTTCACTACAGTGAACTTATGCTGTACATGCTTAATGGGGGAGAACTGCTCTTATGAGATCAGAATTGGAAACCTTTTCCCCATAAAGTCTAAAGGAAATGAAAGATCAGAAAACCTATCAAAATTGACAGCGTTCAAATTTAAGAATCCAGAGCTGCTAACTAGATCCATCTTAAACCTGGGGTAGTAAAAATGTCTTAAGTAGTGACAGATGTTCATCAGGGATGTGGCTGTTCATGCCACCAGGGCAAGGGAATTTTCAAAACCAAGACATTACTACAGAGAAGGCTTTGTCTCACATCCCTACACAATGAGCCACGTTTGCCAAGTGGTAACAAGTTGGACTATCAAGCCATTCCTAAAGTACTTGCTGCTGTATTTCTCCATGTGTACACTGTACGTGTGTGGGGTGTGTGTGAGTCTGTCTTCCCTGTTCCCAGTTTCTGTGTGCTCTCCAGCACTGGCATTTGCATGTTCAGCAGACCATCAGGAAGCAGAGTCTATGTGCACCTGTGGGTTCTCCCTTCTGACAGTTTCCTGAATGCACCAGTGTTGAGGGTAGCAGAAGGCTTAACGACCCCATTCACACATAATGGTCAGCCAAACCATGGCTTAGGGGGAGCCAAGCACATATGCAGGTTCCTGCATTGAAGGTGGTAAGTTCTGAGGTCCTCCCTTGGTCCTGCTGCCACCACAGCATCTATGACTAAGCCATGACTTGGCTTACTGTTGCATCTATACCCAGGCAGCTCATGGCTTGTTTGCTTCAGATAAACTTCAAGTGGTAAACTAAAAATAATCTTTGGTTTATGGGCTTGTGGTTTTTGTTTGGAGCAAAACAAAGCACAAGTCTGGGTCTGGGTGTAGTGCTAGCTCAGAGTAGCACAGCTCCAACAGGACTGGGGGAGCTTTGCTCCAGCAGTCTGCTTGTTCAACCTAAGCCATGGTTTGGCATAGCGTCAAGTTAGAATTGGGTCACTGAATGCTTGACTATGGCATTTATAAGTTTTCCTAGTAGATTCTAGGGACGCGGGTGGTGTTGTGGGTTAAACCACAGAGCCTAGGACTTGCCGATCAGAAGGTCAGCCGTTCAAATCCCCGTGATGGGGTGAGCTCCCGTTGCTCGGTCCCTGCTCCTGCCAACCTAGCAGTTGGAAAGCACGTCAAAGTGCAAGTAGATAAATAGGAACCGCTCTGGCGGGAAGGTAAACGGCGTTTCCGTGCGCTGCTCTGGTTTGCCAGAAGCGGCTTAGTCATGCTGGCCACATGACCCAGAAGTTGTATGCCGACTCCCTCGGCCAATAAAGCGAGATGAGCACCACAACCCCAGAGTCGGCCACGACTAGACCTAATGGTCAGGGGTCCCTTTACCTTTACCTTAGTAGATTCTAGGCTGTTCTCTGTAGCAGATTTTTTAAAAACCAGAAAGTTACCACTGACACTTTACAACTCTCTAGGAAAGATTTGTGCATATAAAATGCCGTGATCCTTTATTCTTTCTATTCCTTAATTTTCTGAGAAATCTTGCATTGGCAATGACGTCTAGCCATTACCTTTTTGACCAACTGTATTTTGGATGGCTTCCTGCTCAGTGTTGACTGTGAATTGCTCCATTAACTTTAATAAGACTAATTTTGCTTTTAAGTTAGGCAAATTCTTGATCAATTTTATCAGTGGCAAAAAAGTAATGAGTTGCATCAAACAAAAGCAATTTTGGATCCTGTTACATTTAGATTTGAGGGAGTCTGGCATACTCTTTATGAATTAAGATAACTCTAAGGTCATCTGTTCACAGGAAAAGGACTGAGAATTTAATTCTAAATACAGATAATGATAAGGGGGTCTAATTCTTTTAATGCACCTTCTAAAAAAGTGGAAAATAGGCAATTAAACCCCCTCTGGCGTCACTTCACCTCTTAAGCTGTTCATCTGAATATGTTCTTCCCTCTCCCACATTGGAGAAAGACTTCAGTTTTTTATTTCAGTTTAAATTTCTTGCTCACATTTCACCATGAGGTCCCAGGACAGGTTATAACAATTAAAAACTACAACACTGAAACTATTTAAAACAAATTATAGTCACAAAGATAGGGTCGATCTGAAAAATATGTATCTCAGGTGTCAGAGGCCAGGGACATTTAATAGAGGCTCCAGAAGCATCTTTGGGGAGCGAATTTCACAGCTTATGGGCTACCACAGAGAGTTCCCCCTCCTGGGACACCACCTTGAACTACTATGGGCAGTAGAACTACCAAGAGTCCTTCTCCCCAGGGGGTCTGAAGGGAAGGAGGTGGTATTTGCAGATATTGAGGGGCTAAATTATTTAGAGTTTGAACCCCAAAATGAGCTCCTGGAAATTGAGCTGGAAACTAACTGGCAACCATTAGTTGCATCAGTAGTATGGCTGCTACATTTTGAACTAGGTGAAGTTTCCGAGTCAGAAGGAGCAACCGATCTTTTTGGTAGTTTTTGGGTAGCAGATTCCAGAAATGGAAATGGCGGCTTGATGATCAAGTAATGTATCAAGTCCAGTCATTTAGATATTTGAGTTTTATATTGAACAATTGGTTCTCCTAGAAACAACAGCAACTGTTTAAACACCAGTTTATCAGTTTCCAAAAAATTACTTAGCAAGGAATGACAACTGGAGATCATTGTGTTTAGATTTTGTCTTAGTTCAGTTATTCCATGAGGCCAAGCTCTGGAGAGATGGCCAAAATCTCATTTGGAAATCTTGCAGGGTGAACTTTTGAGGGGGGGAAGTAGGACATGTCTGCTGTTCTCGGAGCTAAACTTGGGATGCCATCTATCGCAACCAGAGTTGAAAATAAGTTAAATGGATGGTAACATCCTTTCAAGCTATGCCGGATGGAAAAAGAAGGGTGGAGTGCTGGGCACAGAGATGTCAAAATAAACTGGCAATTGTAACTGTTGAAGGGTTTTTGGTGTTAGGCCATTCATTGTTGTGACCTGACAGAATGGGTTTCTGGCAGTGAAGTCCACAAACATAGTTATGGCTATGAATAGCATGTATTTCTTGTGGTGATGTTGCAAGTTTAAGAAAGATCACATCAGGGCACATTACCTTCAAATACTGGCCTTCCTTATGTAGGCCTTTTATGGATTTTAAGTAAGACCATACATAGTAGATACAGTGGTACCTTGGGTTACAAACACCTCGGGTTACAAATACTTCGGGTTACAGACTCCGCTAATCCGGAAGTAGTACCTCGGGTTAAGAACTTTGCCCCAGGATGAGAACAGAAATCGCGTGCCAGTGACATGGCGGCAACAGGAGGCCCCATTAGCTAAAGTGGTACCTCAGGTTAAGAACGGACCTCCGGAACAAATTAAGTTCATAACTAGAGGTACCACTGTATCTTGAAGGGATGACTGCTGGTATTCCAATGCAGGAGTGAAAATGTTTGTTGTTGTTGCTGCAGCCAAATTGAATATACTACTAATTACTTTATTTATTTTACCCATTATATGTCGATCCATTGAAAAAATTTGGTTGCCTGTTCTGTCTCAGTATTTGAGTTAAACACCACAAGATGCTGTGATTGAGATACTAAGAATAAATTGTTTTTATAACTTAGATGGTGGTGGTGTTTGTACCAAATGTGTTCCCCCACAAACTAATTATTTTAATGATTGAGCTTAATTATTTTAATGATTGAGCCTATTAGAGCCAGTAGGATGCTGCCCAGTCAACTGCAGTCTTCCCTCAAGCAGCCTCTGCCTACCTGCCTTCTCATTACAACCACTCTATGGGGTGCGACTGGCAGTTAGCTTCTTCCTCCTTAGCGCTCAGTTCAGTGTTGCCTTTGTAGAACTCAACAGGGAGGAGGCAAAGCTAGAATTAGTCAGCTCCGCCAGTCATTTGGCTCTGGCGCCACCTACTGTTGGCCTCCCTGCTTTCCACCCCACCAGTGTCAGTGAACACCAGCCACCATTGCCTTTTAGAACTGTTTCTAGTTAGAGTAAACAATATTGAGCTAGACTGACTAACAATTTGACTCGGTTACAGGTACTGTCATACGTTGTAATGGTAATGGGAGAATTTGAACCCAAACTGATTATGTGGCCTTCATTTTACCCACCAGGTTTGTTTTGTGTGTTAAATTGGACTCTAGTCAGTATATAGGTAAAAAGCTCTTGCTATTCCCGGTTGTGTCTTCAAACTCAGGCCATATTGTTCTCAGTGGAGTCCTTCTGAAACCATATCTTGTTTCTTTCTTTCTCATCGATGGTTTTACATTAAACTGAAAGACAACTTTTAGGACTGATAGTAGAAAAAGGGCACATTTGGTTTTGCAAAATTGCTCTTGCCCAGGGGAAGCATTGGTTAGTAAATAAAGCTTTAATTAACATCATCCATCACCATGAAGGGTGAGATATTAGTTCCTGTACATGTGCTTGTATATTTTGATGGCTCTGCACTGAAGTGCATGCAGATAACTCCTTTGAGGAGGCCGATGTAAATTTTTAGATTTTCGAGGCTGAATATAATTAGACTTTAGAAAAGTAGCAGTCTCCTTTTCATATTTAGCGGGAAGAATTGCTGAAGAGTAATGTATATCTTTTGTCATCTACTTGGCAAAACAGGAAGTGGACTAATGAAAACTTTGTGTTATTGTTTCATTGACTAATACTTAGCTGCTAGTATATACCTTTGAACTTTTGGGGGCTGACTTCTGAGTGAAATTTCAGAAGATTGTGCTACTCGTTAATTTTTTTATGGCTAGTTTATGTGCCAGTTGAATATGACCCTAGTTTTATGGATTTATTAAGGTAGAATTTTCTTTGACTTCCAGGAACCTTAAAAGAATTCTCAGTTCTCATGTAACCTTAAATAGGTTACTGCATTCTCTGGTATAAGTCAGAGAAAACCCACGTTATGAATTCTTACTCCAAGAGTTTGTAGAAGTTGCTGAATATTTCTTCCGGGCTTTACGACTGGGAGATATAAAAGGAAAGTAGTGGTTGTTGTAATTTAGAAACACTTCATTACAAGAAACATTAGGATAGGAGTTTAAAGATGATTGCTGCAAAATGGTGTAAGAGGTGTGTGTGTGTGTGTGTGTGTGTGTGTGTGTGTGTGTGAAGTCTGACTCGCTGTGGAAGCTCCAGCAGAAAACTAGCTGCTGTCCTCACTACTAATTAATAAAAATGCTATGTTGGTTGCAAGATAAAAATTAGGTATAAAAGGAGAATTCCAAAATCCAAGTTTGAGACAAGTACTCTGGTGAGAACCCTAGCAGAGATTTAAAATCACTAAATTATTGATATAGGAACTCAAGAGTGGCTTGTAAGAGCCATGCGGTCCTAAATTGGAGTAGCCAGCTCAGATCTCCTCACACATTCAGCTTCTCAGGTAGAATGAAGGGGAACAAGGTCTTGATTACCTAGTCTCTCTTAAGGTGAGCTAAGCCTGGCAGGACAGCTTACTCTATGGCACAACCCCTTCCTTCATGCATTAATTAAACATGTTGGTTATATGAGGCTGGTTATCCCACTAAAGCTTGTCTCATGCTGTTGAACCCAAACTTATTAGAAGGAATCTTTCATATTAACATCCATCTTTGTAATTCAGTGCGAGTGGAGGCCTGCTGCCTTAAAAAAGAACCCTGGGAAATCTAGGATGTGGACACATAACTTGAGTAGCCCAATCTGGGAGTGGATTTATATACTTGGAATCCAGTTTGTGAGACCAATAGTTGGCTCAACTTGCATCTCAGTTATTTTCAGTATGGTTGAGTAGAATAACAATTTCTATCTCAGGTGAGTACAGTAATCTGTCTGGGCCTCCACTGTTAGGTTTTATTGTTTGTGAAGGTTAGTTCCAGACTTCTTGGATTTTACCACTTGCTTCACAATGTATGTTAAAGAAAGATGGCATCATATTCCTAGATGGTGTGTGTGTGTGTGTGTGTGTGTGTGTGTGTGTGTAGTACAAATACCGCTAAATGTGAAAAGGAGCTCTTCATCAAGTTTGTTCCTGTGGCCAGTGGTGAAAATTGCATACTCCAAAAGCCTTTGTAACGTACCAGTCAATGATCTGTCTACCTCCTTTCTCATTACAAGGAGTGATACAGTACAAAAGCTGCTGAGACTTGATGCTTTTTCAACCTGAATGGCACCTGTAAACCTGACAGTTGCTCAAAGGTCCTTCTTGTTTTCCTGCTCAATGAAGGAGAAAATGAAAGAAGGAAATGTCACTCTTTTGAAAGTGGGAAACACTTGAGACAGAAAATCTCCCCCCACCTCATTTTTTGTGTGTGTTTTTTAAAGGCACAAATGCTAGCTGTATAATGAAAGGCTTTTTGCAACGCCTACTTGCTTTTTGCTATCTCAAAAGTAAAAACCTTTCTCAGTGTATTGTAGAAGCATGGAACGATACCCCAAAGAAGCAAAATGTCATTAAGGGTCAGGCAGTCAGTATATGTCCTCGACATATTGGGTCAATGGGTTATGTTTGTTCAGGAATTTTATGTCTCTGGATGCTAGAAGCCTGCCTTTGTTCTTTTCTTACTCTATATCAAATCAATTTGTCACTTTGGAGCACTGTTGCTTGGACTGTACTGAATGTTCTCCTCTTTCAGTTTGGGGGGGGGGTCAAAAGCTTGCTTTCAGAGGACCAATATACTTCTTGAAAGAATCCTAAATTCTGTGGATGTTAATCTGCTCTAACCCCCCCCCCCATATTTTTCACTCCCATTGCTCTGCTGCTATTCTGGCAACTCTGGACGATTTCATGAACTACGTAGCCAATGAGATCCGGCTATGTGCTGATGTCACTGAAGACAGACAAAGCCATTAACCTCAATCCCAATAGATGGACACTTTTGCCTCATTTCAATACAGCCATAAAAAATACTGAGAGCGGGGGGGCTTTTCAATGCTGGTGAAAATATCCACAAACAGTTGGGTGCTCTGATTTAATGTAGTTTATTTGCCACTGTCTTCTTGACACATCTATGGCTTTAAAATTGCAAAACGGCTGTACCCCAAGCAAAGCAGACCTTTGGAAAGTTTGTTTTCCATCACAGTCCCTGTATAGTTAGACTGAAAGCCCTGTCTTCATGAATGCTATGCAACCTCTTCTTTATTCATAGACTCCCCTGCTGCCATGGGTGGCATGAATGGCATTCTGCGCCGCATGGGGCCTCTGCAACTGATGGTAGTGCCTGCATTCTGCCCACCAACAGTGAATTAGGACAGGAGCTGCAAAGTTGGCATTTCTCTGGGTAGCAGAGCCTCATTCAGAGCAGCCCCTGATGCAAGGAAAGGCCCTGCAGAAAGGGGAGGGAGATGCTTGGCTTTCCTATCAATGCAGCCCAAGAGAACCTTCCCGGAAAATAATTGAACGTTACCTGTTGTGCTCTAGCAAGTCCTTTCCAATGGACAACACAGGCAAGAAGACAAAGGCATCTCTAAGAAACTGGGCAGACTTTGAAGTCATCTTAGCAGCTGAGAATTCTCCACTGAATTGTGGCCAGTCCCCAGGGACAAAATGGTTGTGGGATATCTTCGGGAGAAGAAAAGACTCGGGGTAAACCCTTCTCAAACCCGGAGAAGAGTCCCTAAGGTGGTTGGATGGTGCCTTGTACACCTCCTTCTGGTAACTCCTGCAGCCCAGCTGGTGCCAAACATATTGCTCTGCTTCCTTTGGACCACATCAGTGAGGCCAAGAGGACCTCCATGCACACTGCCCATGCTTGCGCCCTCGGAAGGTCACTTTGGTGCTGCTAACATCTGTTAGACTTCACCTCTGGAGGTGCCCTCCATTGTCTCTCGAGACAGACAGATGCCGACAACAGCAAGATTGAGCTACTCATTCTGATATAAAGTTTCAGAGTTTAGGAAAAGGACCATAGACTTAGTGGTAGAACATCTTTTTTATGCAGAAGGTCCTAGGGTCAATTCCAGATAGGACTGGGAAGCAACCCTTAATGAAATTCTGGGGAGCCGCTTCCAATCAGTATATCAACTAAATATACAGCTGTAAGGCAGCTTCCTAGGTTCCTGAGATAGGTGGGTCAAACAGGGAAAATTGGAGGTGTCTCAAGAATCCTTTTGGGTTTCTAATGGAAGATACCTTAGTAAAATCAAATATTAACAAAAGAAGTTTGTATATGACAGTGGGACACTCGAGATGGCCCTGCAATGCAAATTGAGAGGAGTTGGGTGAAGTTGGTAGGAAAGGCTAACATGCCAATTCTTTTCCACAATCCAAGCACATGCTACAGTCTCTGTTGTGAGGGGTGGGGGGTAAGGAAGTAGCCCACACTGCCATTTGGAACAGTCCCACTTGCAGCATCTGAATTTGCCACAGGTAAAAATGGCCCACTTTAAATTTTCGTTTTAATACATTATTCCAGTCATCGCACACTTCTTCCTCAGTGTAATTTGAAGCAGCCAATAGATTGAAGGTCAAAATTGTAATTCTGGTCATGGAGAATCATGTCAAAGAAATTGGTTTTTTTAAGAATTTCAATCTTCTGTTTCTTTGTTTCATAATGGATTTTCAATTTTTCTTTTTAAATGCCTTTGTTATGCATTAGCAGTCAAAAAATTATTGTGCTGTGATTTGTTGCTCACTCGAAAGGTGTTTCACTCATGAACCACATTACATTTTTAATTTATAAATAGGTTTCTGGCTTTAAAGTTTACTGATGTGGAATAGACAGAGTTGTCTTTGAGCTCAAACTGCTTGGCCCCTTCTCCACAGTAACAACCCCTTTGACCCAAACACCTTGTTTGTTTGTTATTCTCCTTGCAAACTCTTGATGTCTTATTCTTTAATGTTCTTTTTATAGGGCACAGCTTTCCATCTTTTTAATGTGCAGGGGAGACAGCACAGCAATGCATTTGATGAGGTGCTTGCTGTAATATAAATACTTTGACAAAGTGCGGTTGTTAAGAGAAGGTGCACATATTTTATGACTGGAGAAAAGTCTGGACGTTAAAAACATTTAGATCTTCAGGTCTATTTATTGTTGTTGCAAATCTGCAGAGTTTTGCTTGGTTTGCAAGATTTCACTTAATTGATGCTAGAGGGTATCCCTTTGTTTTAGTACTTGGTGTCTTAAGTTTTGCACTAGCATATGCCATTGCTTGCTTAGTGGAACTAGTATTCAGCTGTTAGAACTATGCCACCCATAGGCAGCATTGGGAATAAGATATCACCTTTTCCATTTTTACAATCACTCTGCCCCTCCCTGTAGGGTCCCCAAATGTCGCTGGCACTTTATCCCTGTTTTTGAAATGTGGTTAGTAGAGTGGCCACTTGGTGAAACTCTGATCACATTTTCACTTATGACAAAGTGAAATAACTCACAGATGACCACACAAATAAGTAGCGGCTACAATGCTTTTTTTCTGGGGGGGACGCAGGGGGACGCATACACCTAAACCTTTTGTGAATCTTTGTACTTTTGTCCATTTACTGTATTTATTTTTCCCGATTTGAACTATAAAATGGTGGTTTTCTTGAGTCAAAGTGAGAGTACCTATAAACATTATTTTAGAAAAAAGCACTGATCTGCTATATCCTCCATTCATTGATGTATTTCACTGTAGAAATTCAATGGGAGTTTGAAGTATAGTGAGATCAGCTGTCCAAAGAAAACATTGTTTTTGTTTGTTTGTTTTAAAAAAGAAACCCATTGAGCTAGTGCAGGTGATTGTAACTTTAAACAGCTATTTCAATCCCAGCCTCAGTCATTCTGTATAATCAAAATAGTGGTTGAAATATGTATCTGCTTGGCACCTGCTATCCAGTAGTGTATCTAGAAAATAGTTCCTCTTGGAGCTTTAAATATGATCTAGGTTTCCATTTTATTGTGGATGTGGACAGAAAATGACTTTATCAAAACTTACTATGCTGTAAATCATTCAGATTAATTTTTGGGTTATATATCCCTGTTCCAAATACTGCAAGAGAGCATTATTTATTTGTTGCCCATGTTTCTCTTCCCTCTAATCTTGGTTTCATATAACTTACTTATAGTAATTGATTCTTTCCTAAAACTTTGTGCATTTTATTTGCTTGGAGCGACGAGAAACCCACAGAGAATTCTAGTACATGATGAATCTCTTCTGCTGTGAGGGATGAATGCATTCCAGTCAGGTTTCTCTTCTAGGTAGTCATTTGAATAACATGAAGGCGAGGCTTCATCAGAAACAGACTTCCCTGCTGAGCAAAGCCAGAAGGCCATTGCTTAAAAATACACCCCCCCAAACCCCACATTTTTGTTTATATATGCAGTGTTTGCGAGATTTAACAAAATCATAGCTTAGTAAATGGATTCCTCGATTATCCACAAAACAGCTGCAGGGTTGAAGGTGAGTAGTATAAAGTTCCTGAATGAACACGTTCATTTTGCTACCCTTGAGGACGAAGAGCTGTCTTATTAATTATGCTTCTCAAATCTCAGGCTTCTCGGCCTTTAGAAGCCCATTGAAGTGTGTGGATTCTTGTGGTCAGATTATCTGCCTCCTGGATTCTTAAATTTCAGCAATAGCGTGGTTTAGTCCCCAGAGGACCCTGTGTTTCAGCTAGATAGAAACGAGACGTGCCAGTTTCCGTTGCCTGAATACCTTAGGCTGTGTTCATCATGTTTCAATAACTCTGATGCCTGTCTTCCTTGCTCTCCTTCCTCCCTCCCTCCCTCCCTCCCTCTCTCTCCCATACCCCCTGCAGGAGGTCTCCTCAGATGCCGCTGGAACGCTGACTGCTGTTGAAGAAAGAAAGGAAAAGGTTCCCACCCCCCATCTCAGCCACCTTGTCGTCTTGACATCAGGCAGCACTTTATATGGCTTGGCAGAGAGAGTGGTCGCCACAGAATCCTTGTGCGTTGACTGTCAAACCATGTTTCTTTCTAATTATTACGATGGACACTTGCAGATTAGTTTTTAGATTCATCCTCCAATTGTTGAACCGCTTCAAGTGGGGTCTTCGTGGTATTAACTTTCTGTCATTGGCTATGACGCTTTGTGCACGATAAGAGCATAAATCGCTTGGGGTTAAATGAGGGATTCATGGTTCAGACTATACTAATATATCCTCAATCCCATCCTTCTCTGTCTGTGGTGATGCTTAAAATGGATGCATTCCCAGCTTTTCTGCATCCTTTTGACTTAAAAATGTATCTTCTTTTTAAGATCAATATTAGAGCAACTCTTTTGGCCCACTGGGTAGCGCTGGACCGCAGCCTCCTGAGAGTGCCACTCCATATCAGACAACATACTTGCCTGAACTTCTCCAGCTATATTCAGTTGCCTGGTTGCGTTGCCAACTGCTTTGTTTCACTGTGTTCTGTTGTTTACATTTTTGTCTGTGTTCGTGCTCATAGCAAACGGAGCATTTTAATTCAGAAATCATTTGTTATCACTTTGTAACAGAGACAAAGCGTTGGCGCCATTGGGAGATTTCTTACAGAGATATGTGGTTCGTAAAATTAGTGAGCAAGAGCTAAAAAAATTGAGCCCCCTAGCCTAGGCCTCCCTAGTCTAGCATCCTCTTTGCGTCAGGGGCAAACCAGGTCCCTAAGAGATAGCCGCGTGCAGGACGCAGAAGGCCTCTCTTGCTGTTGTTCCCTATCAATTACTATTTGGAAGCATATTATCTCTGAAGATGGGTGGGGGGTGTTCATATGGCTATCATGACTAATAGCCACTGGTCGGCTTATGCTTCATGAATTTGACTAATTCCCTTTTAAAGCCGTTAAAGCTAGAAGTCATCACAAAAGATATTGGGAGTTGTATCTGCAGGATACGACGTAGACAGGGATCTGGTCCAAAAGGCTCTTGTATTATCTTCCGGAGGCAATAACTTTTTCTAATATTTGTACCGAGGTCACAATGGATTTTTCTCTTTTGTTTCTCAGAGTGTTTTTAGCTGAGCAGTTTGAGTTCCTCCAGTCTCATCTTGATGCTGTAATGCCTCCAGCCAAGAAACCTTTTCTTCAGCAGTTCTATTCACAGGTCAGGATTCTGCACACATCCACTGTTTTTATTTTTTAAGGGTGGAATTCATTGATTTCTCCTGAATGGCTATATCACCTGCATGACACAGTGATGTGTTGTGCAGTTTATCTGAAGTTTTCCTGTACCATAGGAAGAAAATGCTGTTAATTACACCAGATTCTCCTTGCGTTCCAGACGGTTTCAACAGCCAGTGAACTCCGTAAGCCTATATACTGGATTGTAGCTGCTAAAGCAATTGATTATGAACAGATGCTGCTGCTAATGGCAAATGTGAAATGGGATGTGAAAGAAATCATGTCACAACACAACATTTATGTAGATTCTCTTTTAAAGGTGAGTATCTCTTTTCTTGCATTGCATTTTAATGACCCAACAAAGACAGAAATCATTTCTGTTGGTGCCTTCTTATATATCCTGTGCAACACATTCTCAGCTGGATGTTTTGCTCTAACCAATTTTTTGTTGGCGTTGCTAGAGCTAAAAATATTTGTTTTCCCATTATTAAAGCTGAAGACTTGTGGGTAGCTTGCCAGCAGTGAGAGTAGGAGACCTGCTGGAGTTCAATTCGGTTCATGAGTTGGTATATATCATTAACAAAGAGCATTATGGGACTCTCTTAGCTGGAAATATGAAAAGCCTGTCACAAGAGACCACAAATATAGAAGGAAAGCCAAGCTTAATTTAATTAATTGTTGGTGGTGCCAGAATCTGGTCAGATTGACCTTGAGGAGTAATCGTCTGCAATTACCTTCCCTCTTTTCGTTTCCATTATGAGTTTTATGTCTATCTGCTAAAGACTATCTGCGTTCCCAGACGTACCTGTAAGCATTAGTCCTTCACTAGTACAATCATAAGCAGAAGTAAGTCCCACTTTACTTGCAAGTGAGTGTGCATAGGATGGTAGCCTTTGTCTTCTGTTGTCCTTACATTTCCTGGACAAGAATAACTGACTTGGGGATATGTGAATTAATTTTATCCAATCACCAAATTATATATTTTTATGAATTCCATTTGTAGGCTACTATTCCGTACTAATTCTTCCCAGTTTTAATCCTTAATTGAGACTAACTTTTTCCTTAGTAACTCACACTTCACGCAGGCCGACTATAATAAAAATATGTTTAGTGTGTGTTGCATGTAGTGCATTTTATGAGTTTATATTTGTATTCTTTAGGGATGGACAAATCCTGCCAATTCTGATTCAGTAATAAGTTGAATTTACTGGATTGGATACTCCATATCCATGTTTGTGAAGTATTATTGGAGCTGTAGATCCCATGAGCTGTGTGGTCTAGGATACTCCCACATATGTGCAGGATATCACAGCATGAGCCAGGTTCTTGCCACACACCCAGCTGGACTATTTAATTGCTCCAAAACTATGGAAGCTACAGTATGAAAAGTGGTGGCATGCCCTGGAATGCACTAGAAGCACCAGCACATACTAGCCTAGGTTGAGTTAGGTAAGCCTCCATGCAGAAAGCTCCAGGTTCAAACCCTGGCATCAGCAGTTAAAGTATCAGGTGACATGAAAGACCTGCCTCCTACCTGAGACCCTGCAAAGCCTTCTGCCAATCAGAGCAGACCTAGCTGAACCAATGGGCTGACCAAGGATAAAGTAGCAGCGTGAACACACTTCATGCCATATGAACATTCCCCATGTTCCAAAAGCAAATCTTAATTCAGCTACAGAATTTTAGATGGTAAGGGAGTTTAGCGGCAACCCTCATGATAACCATAAATGAGATCCATTTTCTCTCCATTTTGTATCATTGTGATTTGTGCCTCCCTTTGCTCCCTCTATATAAATGAGTTTTCGTGTCTAGATAGGTATGTTTTGTATGTATTGCCACCACTGACTAATATTCCCTTTATGTTTTATTAGGAATTTGAACAGTTTAACAGGCAGCTGAATGAGGTTTCTAAGAGAGTTCGTATTCCATTGCCAGTGTCAAATATTCTTTGGGAGCATTGTATACGACTAGCTAATAGAACTATTGTAGAAGGGTAAGTGGATAATGACACCTTTTCTAATTTTTTTGTGGGTCCCTCTCCTTGCCTTGTAGCACATGGTTCGACCCTGCTCTTTTCTTGTAAAACCTTAAAATTTGGATGATGTGAGCTAATTAATCAGAGAAGCTTGGACTGTGTGGACCCTGCTTTAGCCTTGAGTTGGATCAAGGATGGGGAATCTTCAGGCCTCCTATATGTTGTGGATCTCTAACTATCATCACATCCAGCCAGCATAGCCAGTGGTCAAGGATGAAGGGAGTTGAAGTCCAACAACATCTGGAGGGCCAAGGGTCCCCATTCCTTGGGAAGATCATCTCCAGGTTATATCTCAAGTTCTGCAGTGATCACACCACATGTGTCCATCAGCTGCCTTGCATAGGAGTCACGAGGAATAGAATTCTTGAACTGAGCTTGAGCACAGAGCCACGGTGCATGTGTAACAATATTATTTATTAGGGGAAACCTTTCCTTGCTCACTTCATTACTGGGTCAGAACAGCTGCTACGGCACCTCAAGGTTCTTAGGAACATAGTAATCAAACAATTGGCCCATCTAGCTCAGTCCAGCAGTGGCTCTCCAGGGTTTCTGACAGCACCATTCCCAGCCCTACCTGCAGATGCCAGGGGTTCACCTGGGAATGTCTGCAAGCAAGGCAGGTGCTCTCCTACTAAGCTACAACCCCTCCAACATCAATTTAACCAAGAGAATTTATCACTGCAGAAGTATTCATATCACTTTGGGCTGTTTAGGTGCACCCCATACTTGTTCCCTAGATTCAAATTCAGACCATTCATTTTCCAAACCAATTGCCATCTTGAAGGGCAAGAGAAGAGTATTCACAAGTGATGTGAGAGTTGTCCCTTTAGTCCTCTGTAAATACATCAGTCTCCAATAGCAGCTTGATATCTTTACTGCATTCTGCGGTGATTTGCCCACAAAGATGAGGATGTCAGAGTAGTTACCGCGCAACCACGACTGCACACTTATCTGTTGCTTGTCTGTCTTAGTTACGCAAATGTCAAAAAGTGTAGCAACGAGGGGCGTGCCTTGATGCAACTGGACTTTCAGCAATTTTTAATGAAGCTGGAGAAACTCACGGATATTAGACCTATTCCGGATAAGGAATTTGTTGAAACCTACATCAAGGCTTATTATTTGACTGAAAATGACATGGAACGCTGGATCAAGGAGCACAGGGTAAGACATGGATTTTTAGTTCCTCTCATTGGGTAGGAATTGTGGGGAATATCCTTAAGGCAACAGTGGAGGCCATGTAATTTAAGCAGAGGTGGCTGGCAAGGAAAGCGATAAACTTGCTCTCCTCCCCATCCACTTGGTCTGAAGTCACTTGCCCCATGATAAAAAGGCCCGTGAGAGAGAGAGAAAGAGAGAGAGAGAGAGAGAGAGAGAATAAGCACTAGGCTTATTTCCCTCATGTCATTATAATCACATGAGGGAGAATAGGGGGGGCACACTGGCAAGCCCCACCCTCCTCAGACGCATTACAGGCCCCATATTGAGAGCTGAAGGGCATTTGATTGGAGCTAGGAGCCTCTACTATTTGTCACAGCAAATGTTGGAAATCATATGGGGATCCCTGGTTTAGAAAAAATGTGCTGGGGATGACGACTTCCCAGCACTTTCTTGCCAGTGTTTGTAATCACATGAGAGGGAACATTTCCAAATAGGGTTTAAATCTTTCAAGGAAGGATATAGGCTCCCAGGCTGATATGAGTCCCTAAAGAAGGGCCTGACAACTGAAATGGGTTGGGCCCATTTCAAGAAGCTATTTTCCTAGCATAATGGAGGTGCGTGTCTCTCCCCCCACCCCCTATCCTGGCTTCTGTGTTTTTCCCTTTCTTTTTGATTGGTGCTTTTCCATTCTGTAACAGTCTGTTCCCTGTACTGCTTCCTTTCTGCTTAATATACTAAGTTTAGAAGGCCCATTAGGAACAGTTCTTGATTATTTCTGCGGCTGGTTGCATCATTAAGGAATTGACCCATAACTTTGGCGTTGTTGTATAAGAAAGCAATGAGAATAATACATCAGTCGGAAAAACAACTGCTTTCTCATTTTCTGGTTATTTATCCTATAACTATTTTTATACCTTGTTTTACTATACACATGAAAGCTTATAGATATTAAACTATTAAATCAATTTATTTTAAAATCATGAAAGTTAGAATAGATCACTGCAAGCCTGTAGATTCATAAACTGCCCTGGGAACTTAATTACATGGGTGGTATGTAAATGCAGTACTGAATAAATTAAGGGACTAAAACGTTCTCCAAGTACCTTCCATAAAAAGCAATCTCTCTTCTGTTACTTGTAGGTTTAGGATTTATCAGATCTAAACAATATCCATGAGGCCACGGCTGTTAAGTTCTTTGGGTGCACTAATGCAGTCCTACCTTGGAAGTTGAACAGAATCTTTTCTGGAAGTCTGTTCGACTTCCTAAATGTTTGACTTCCAAACCACGGCTTCTGATTGGCTGCAGGAAGCTCCTGCAGCCAATCGGAAGCCCGGTCGGACGTCCAGCTTCTGAAAGAATGTTCAAAAACTGGAACAATCGCTTCCATATATATATGCTAGGTTGTCCAAGGCTGGCGTAAGTAAACATAAATGAGTCCCAATCATGTTATGCTCTATTGATGATGTGCTATAATTGTAGCACAATAGCTCTGAGCTCGTAAGAGATTCTGGGTGGTAATAGGCTGGGAAGGAGTCCATATGCTTGCACCAAAGGAAATGTGGAAACAAAGTGAATTGGATGTGTCAGAGCTGTGCATAACTTTTCTCACTCAACAAGACATCTGAGGCACACAGTGCGCAAACCCACCAAAGGTCACCAATTAATCATCCAGAGCAAAAGGGGGGGAGAAATGTCTTGGCAGATTATTTTCTTTTAACATTGGATAATAACTCCCTACCTAACTCTCAGCGACTTCTTCCACAAATCTTGTTTCAGCCTCTTTATCCATCCAAATAGTCTGCATTGGAACTTACATAGCTCTGCTAAATGTGAGCCTTTTTTAAAAGTGCTATTTTTGTACACTCCTCATTCTGAGACTATTGCAGCTTCTAAACAGTGAAGTTAGAATCCTAGTTATTCTCACCATACATTGGTTGGAACGGTGCATGGTTGCATTTTTATTATTATTATTTTTAAAAACTTGCAAATGTTGCACTGAGTCAGTAATCCTGGATTGCTCTCAATCTGGCTAGACATTTACTTTTCTTGGATGAGCGTAAACCCACTTTGAGAGCATTTCCACCCTTCTCCCTTACCCAAGAGAAATGTTAAAAGCTTTACCTCTGTTAAATAATCACTCAAATGTTCTGGCAGTGTCTAAAGCAAGAGAGAGCTCTGTTTAAACAGGCAGCTGTGCCCTGGCACATTTCTGTGTTTTTGTAAGAGTTAACAATTATCCTTCTTAAAACACTATTTAAGAAATGTGTTCATCTTTTGATCAGGTACAATATTGCTGAATTTCCCCCCTCAAATCCTTTTAGGTGAAGCTAAATTGGAACTGTGAGCAGAAGCACTAAAAACAGATTTGCCGAAACAGTGTTGTTTTCTTAGTATCTGCTTTCATGGTTGTTTTCAGTCTTAGCCAGTTTCGCATATTTTTCCCCGAAGAATGGAAAATAAATTTTAAGTGCCTTAAGATGTTTAAATATTCACAGAACTGCATCCCATCCAACGCTTGACTAAAACTGTAAGCATTTCCCCGTGATAATCTGCCGTACTTGTTGCAAAACACCCTTCTAAGCTTCACAACCACAAATAATAGCCACATGTGTGGCTTTGAATATTTCTTCAGAAAGTGACAGGTTCTGCCTTGGTTCATTTTCTTCCTTTTCTTTTTCTTTTAGCAATACGTTTCTTATTTTCTGGGCAGTGTCATTCCGCTTGCTTGAAACTAAAATGTGATTTGCTTTCTTTGCCCAGGAGTATTCTGCCAAGCAGTTGACTAATCTGGTGAATGTTTGTCTGGGGACCCACATCAACAAAAAAGCACGACAAAAACTGTTAGCAGCTATCGACGACATTGATAGGCCTAAAAGATAATAGGAGAGAGATTGCAGGGTTTTTGTTTTGTTTTTTTAACCAATGAAGAGAACAAGGGTATCTCTAACGGACTACTGATGGAGTTTGGTTAAATGGGGAAAATGTGTGCCGTATTTCTATTGACTTTGAAGGCACTTTGAATCAGTGCGGTGGGCTTTTCAAATGCAATTTTTATACTGTCTTTTCTGTTTCTTCAGTTGTCAGGAAGGCACTGTTGTACCATTTTGGCTGTATATTTTCCTTAATTGTGTACTATATGGCTAATCAAAATTAGAAGGAAACAAGCTGAGATATTAATATATTTAGTTGGTGTTTTTTGTGGGGGTTTTTTGTGTCTTTTTGTAAAAGGGCTGCTAATGCAGTACTTCACCCTTCTTTGCTCAAAAGGCGGTTATGAACCCATATAAAGAGAACTTTGTTCAGAGTCTTCAGATTATGAATTGTGCATGTCCTTTAAGAGTGTGCATCAGCAAAATATTACTGTAATGTTTAAGCTCATTGCCTTTTTATTTCCTTGCAAATGTAAGTTCATTTCAGAATGAAATCTGTCTTGTCAAAGGAATTGACCACAAATTATGGGAAAGTAATAAATATTGTACACTAATGCATGGGCTTGTGGAATCTCTTTCTAGTAGCTTACTTTTTTTCCACCCTTCATCATGGATGATCTCAAAGGGTGTGTGTGTGTGTGTGCAGCATTTAAAATTACATAAATGGCATTTAAACAACAATACTTGGAACAGTACAGAATCAATCCATCGTCCCCATACCATTGCACAGATCCGTGTTCCCAGATTATTCAAACGCCTAGAAGAAAAGGAAGGTGACAATGCCAGCTGGATCCCAAGAGGTTGTCATTCCACCATCAAAACGCCATTGCTGACACTCCAGGGTGTGTGAGATCCCAGGATCCCGCTCAGTAATAGAATTTCAAGAAGGATATTCCAAGCATTACTTTATGCTCCCTAGGAAACTCTACTTCTTAGGAGATAACTCTTTTCAGCAGCATATATAAAATCTGAGACTCAATATATTTTAAAAAAATTATCCATCCTCATATTAAAACTTCTGTGGGCAATGATTTTGAGCTCTGCCATCTTCATCTATTCAATCGCCATGTGAAGAATTCATACAGGAGGTGAAGCTGAGCTTTGGTGAAGCCATAACATTTATCTGGAATTCAAGGAAGAAAGTGACTAGTGAGGAATAGACCTCACTTTCACTTGGCAAAATTGCCCTCGCAAAGCAGATTCTTTTTCTCAGCTCCAGCACAATGCATTTCACGCAGAGCAAACAACTGAACCAAAGAAAGGAAACAAAATAATGATTGGATCTGTGAAAAATAACGTTTGCCTTGGATTTGGACCTCTGGATATTAATGTTGCCATTAGAGATGGACATCTGTCTGTGCTTTTATGTACGTTGAGGGCTACTGCTCACATTGAGCGATGCTTGAAATAATTCACTTTCTTGGGTCATTGCATACTGCAATTGTATTCCTGTTTGTATCAAGAAGGCAGCACTTTTTCTTATAGCAGTGCTTGTTTCAATATAATGTGGTACCTGTTATCAATTTCTATAAAGGAGAAAGCATTTATTAAACTGCTGTGGGCCACTGAATAGTAACAACGCCCCCCTGCCCGTAATGTGCATTAATATTCCTCTTCATGCAAGTAATAATGCTGTTTTTCATAGCTAAGGGACTCTCTAGGGACACAGCTTATCAACAGGTTGTAAACAGCAGCATATGGGAATATTTAAGAGTTAGATTTTGGCAGAAGCAGCCATCAAATCACTAACCAAATACCAGGTTTACTGGGCTACAAGACACGTGTGTGTGTGTGTGGTCAAACCTACAATAACATCTGCTTTATGTTTCTTAGCTTTGTTGTATATCTCTTTACAGCAGGTGCGGGGAAGCTGTGGGCCTATAGAGATTTGACTACATCACCTCTGATCATTTACTATGCTGACTGGGGTTGATGGAAAAGAAATCAGCCTACATAGGAGCAAACTCCTAGGGACTGAGGTCCCTTTGCCCCCCCCAAATATATTTGAGGGGGCCAGCCACCCCCCCCAGTTAATGGGCATTGCCATGCAAATGGTATCCGCCACGTCTTGTGATCAATTATGTGGGGCAAGGCTTACCTGCCCCATCCCCAGTATTTTATTCAAGTTGGCACCCGTGTCAGCCTATAACATTCTTCCATGCCAGTCCATGTGTTGGTTGGGTTTGCCAGAGTAGCATATTGGTTCAGCGTGTGACTTATGAACTGGAATGTTCCTGTTTTTCCACTTCCACTGCACCACACATTTGGTTGAGCTACTTCAGCATCTGTCGTCGTGGGAAACCAAGGACTTACTTTGTAGCCTTTCCTTAATGATTACTGGCCTAATTTAGATGAAACTCGCTTCGGAATAAAGGCAGGAGGAGAGCATCACATTAGTGGCACAGCTCTTAGGCAAAGGAGGCACATAGATCAGATTGGCTGCCCATCTCTTGCAAGTGAGTAGAAAGAATGAAGGGGGGTTCCTGAATTTAACTCTATTTCACTAAGAGAGTTGCTTGGGGCTGTAAAAACTTAGGTGTGCTGCAGCAGGAAAAAAATAATGCCCTAATCAGTTTTTATTGAGAATCTTGGACATTTTCCCCTCAATGAAAGAGCTTCCGTAAAGTTCATGGGAACAATAGGGGAAGGGCCTTAGCGTAGTGACAGAGCATCTGTTTTGTATGCAAAAGGCCCCATGTTCAATTCCTGGCATCCCCTGGTAGCACTTGGGAATGTCTTGGAGCTAACGCCCCCCCCCCATTGATCTTCCCTTCTACTACACCACTAATGGTGGTGCTGTGGGTTAAAACCACAGAGCCTAGGACTTACCGATCAGAAGGTCAGCGGTTCAAATCCCCATGACGGGGTGAACTCCCATTGCTCGGTCCCTGCTCCTGCCAACATAGCAGTTTGAAAGCACGTCAAAGTGCAAGTAGATAAATAGGTACCGCTCCAGCGGGAAGTTAAACGGCGTTTCCATGTGCTGCTCTGGTTCGCCAGAAGCGGCTTAGTCATGCTGGCCACATGACCCGGAAGCCGGCTCCCTTGGCCAATAAAGTGAGATGAGTGCCACAACCCCAGAGTCGGTCATGACTGGACCTAATGGTTAGGGGGCCCTTTACCTTTACTTTTTACACCACTAATGGAGCGAAGGACGAAAAGGACAGGGGAATTCTGGTCATATCTACTTCTGAGTGAATATGCTTAGGAAGAGGCACTATGTGGTTGCTTTTTGTTGTTGCAATTTCTTTGGTGTGTTTGCCTGCCGGCTTAAAATTGAGCTGTGGCTCATTTCAACTTCTTTTCGCTTGTTCTTTATTATTATTATTATGTAAGGATAGAAATAACATCACCTCTGTGAATTAGCTTGACCACTGAGTTGCTCCATGGTCCTCAGCTGCCAACACTGGCTGGTATGTTTAAGGTAAGCCAAATGATTCAACTGCTGCCAAAACTTTTTTTGCGGTTCTTTCTTCAAGCTAGCAGAACTGTCAGTAGAAATATCTTTCTTTGAACTGTAGAATTTGGAGAACCACCCCCACTATACATATATATATATATATTCAAGCTGTTTGCAAAGTCCTTTTTCTGGGAACTGGTTTATTTTAGGGCCTTAATATTGATTGGCATTGTGTGGCAGCCAGTGTATTTGGCCATAATTCTGTGAAAAGTACATACACAAGAACATATGTTGATCAGGTCTATTTGGCAGTGGTGATGATTTGGATTTTGTTGCAGGCAACATTACAGCACTAAGGCTATAATTTTGTTTTACTCTCTGACGTTACAGTGCTCAAAATCTATACCCATCTTTAAAACAGAAGGCCTATATTTAAGCAGCATTACCCAACACGGATGAAGTAGAGGTGGATGGGATCTGCCACCTTGAGAATTCGAAAACATTCAACTGATGAGTTGGAATCTGCATGCTCTTCTGAATAATTTTTCAGACCAGTGCTTTTTTCCTTAAAAAAAATACGTTTGGGGGGGATTCTAATTTTCCTACTCATATTGAAATACTGCCCCTCAATGAAGCCAAACCTAGATTCACAAAATGTTTAGGGATATGCATACCCCTGCCTCCCCCCAGAAAAAAAGCACTGGTTCAGACTGGTGAGTTTCCACCTTGGAGCCAGTTGCCAACCTCCCCCTCTTGAGCCAGGCTCTTAAGCAGGTAGTTGTGGACCAGATCCAGGCGCTCTTGGAGGAAACTTGCTTTCTAGAGCCACTGCAACTGGGGTTTAGGCTCACTTTTCCCACAGAAACTGCTTTGATTGCCCTGTATGTTGACCTCTGTCGGGGGGGGGATGTGACCTTGTTAATTCTCCTCAGCGTTTCTTGATACCATCAACAACGGTATCCTTCTAGAGTGGCTGTCTGAGTTAAGGGTGGGTGGCATCACTTTCCAGTGCTTCCATTCTTATGCGGATGGTCATTTCCAGAGGGTGGGGCAAGATGGTTTGAGCATATAATCCACTGCGCCACATATTCGGTCGAGCTACTTCAGTATGCCACTTCAAAGTGCTGGTTTTGACTTATAAAGCCTTAAAGGTTCAGGACCACAATACCTCAAGGACCACCTCACCCCATATGAACCAACCAGGGTCCTGCAATCATCATCGGAGGTCCTTCTTTGTGTGCCTCCTCCGCATGAGAAGGGGCCTTTTCTGTGGTGGCTCCCTGCTTGAGGAATGCTATCCCCAGGGAGCCTTCATTACGTATCTTTTTTGTGCCAGGCAAAAACATTCCTCTTCTCCCAGGCATTTGGCTAATTAAACAATTGATGGCCTTTTAAATTGTGTACGGGGGAACAGGGTCTATGTTAGGTATTTGTGTGTTTTTATATTGTAAATCCATGGATGAAGCATGGTATAGAAAATTAATTAATAATGATGATTTGCAGGACCTATGCTAGGCAACGTGTCGCGTGTACAGACATCAAAGCTGCCTTCTGCAGAGATCAGCTGCCCTACTGAACTGCTCACAGAGAATTCTGATGTACAGCTGGTCCAGCAGAGTGGAACTTGCCACTCATCAGCTGATGGGCAGTGATTTCAAAGCGGCTTTCTGGACAATTTGGCTGCTGATGGGGTTTGGCCAGCTCAGCAAAGTGCAAAGCACAGGGCTGGCAAAGCTGCTTTCTGCCAGGATCAACTGTGCAATTGAATTCAGCTGATGGCCAGTGACTTCAATCCTGCTTTTATGCAAGGATTAGTTGGATGATCTAGTTGCCCGTGGGAAACCTGGTCACACAGCTGATCCAGAAGTGTCTCTGCCTGTCCAACACCTGACACCTGGGGCTGGTTGGCCCTGGTTGAGGAAAATGGCCTTGTCCGCCCGTGCCCCTCCCACCTTATCCTTTAAAACAATTGCCGCAGGCTAACATGTTCAGAAATTGAAATTACTTCCCCTGGCCCTCTGACTTTGGCATTTGTGCTCAGTTAATCTGGCTCAATGAGCAACAGAATTGCTCAGAATTAAGTAGATGGCTCAAGCGGATTCAAATGCCTGGTGTGCATGTCCTCATTTCATCAGGGCTAATTTTTGCATTAGCTGCATCTTAAAGAAGCAAATTATCTGCATTATTATAACCATCTTCCTGAGCCCCAATGAATCACTGTCAGGGTTTGAATTGGGTTTTTTAAAAAGTCAGATGCTGTGCCAGCATGGAATCAACAGGATCAGCCGAAAGTCTGAAGGGAAAAGGGAAAAAGGGAAAAGGAACTCGGTTCATGGCTGCATCCAGGAGAGGCTGAAGGGCCTCCCATTGCAAGTGTTGTTCCAGACTCAGAAGACTTACACCTTCATCACCTCTGACTGGAACCAACACCAGGAAGGTACACCCCGGAACATTTTGGGCTGCCTTTTTGGAAAAGATTCATCTCTTTCAGGCAGGACCTGAAACATCTCATCACTTCCACAGATTTTCATTCTTTACTTCGTGTAAATCATGCCCATCTAAGTGCAGGTAAACAACAAGAAAAGCAGAAGTACTCTGAAAAGTGCAAAAGGGAAACACACACACACGAGCTTTAAGATAAATCCTTTTGAAAACGAAAAACAATAAACCCTAACTCTTTCAACAATAATTGAGGTGGGTATGATTGTAAGGTCATTTTCAGAATGGCATATGCAGTGTCTCCCTCTGCTCCTCTCGGAAAACCACAGCTCTGAATGATTATATGTGATTGAGAGAAGCTGTTCGTGCTGCGTCGTCAGATGAAAATGGCCAATTTGCTTTGGGCCACGTGGGGGGAGGTTTAAATTTTTGCCTTGCTATTACGTGTTCCAAGAGCAGGGTAACCTGAAGTCTGACAAATTTCTTTTATTTTGTTGCCTGAAAATGTACATCAGCTCATGGTCAGAGTAGGGGGGGGGGGAGATAGCATGTATTTTTCAGATGATGATGATGAAATTCACCTCTCTTCTTTCTTTCACTTCTAATTAATTTAGCAATAGCAAAATCAGGTTTTCAACCAGTCCAGAATTCAGTTTGGGTGCATCTTCCGTAGCAAATAATTAAAGATTATTTTAAACTGACACCCCACTTGGGACTCAGTAAAGCTTCTACCCCTCCTAAAGACTTTATTTATTTAAAACACACACACACCTGTGAGGCTAGAATGGGAGGAATACTTTTCCTCCAGTATTTTCTCTTTGCAACTTGCTTCTTTTCACCATTTTATGTCCAGGCTTAACAAACCCAGCTTCTTCAACCTTTCCTCACAGGTCTTGCTTTCCAGGCCCCTCCAAACCCTTTTCACCCTTCTCTTGGCATATTCCACTTTGCCAGTGAGTTGATTTTATTGTAACCCGGCAGCACCAAGTGCCAGTTCAGGAGGACCCTCAATGCCACCCCCACGCCGCTGAACACAATGAGATGCCCTTTGGAGTAAGGTATTTATTGGTGCTTCCAATCTCAGATTCCCCCCCCCCCCAGTGCTGGATCTACGATTTTTTTTGCCAAAGGAGGCAAAAGTCTGCACTGATGCCTCCCTCTCCTGCAAGTTCATATCTGCCCTGCCGCTACCCGCAGAAGAAGCAGGCAAAAGTTTCCTTCTCAGGGGCCAGCAGGGGACAAACAAAAGTTTTTCTCCGCTCCCAGTTTCCTTCTGATGGATAATGAAGGGAAGAAAATCACCACAGAGAGATGCAGGTTCGTGTCCCGTCACCATCACACACCGAGAGGAAGATGCCTTAAGGCAAATCCTCAAATGATTAACTTCCTTATATCTGAATTATAAGCCTTGCCATTACACCGTTCTGTGGCAGCCTCCTAAACCTGCTGCCCAGCAGACGTTTGGGACTATAACTCCCATCAGCCACACTAAGCTGAAGCTGTTGGGAGTTTTAGTCCTTCTTTGGGACACCTGGTTGGAGAAGGCTGTTCCACCCAGGGCAGTTTGGGGGGGGGGGACACACGCTGTGGAGTACCCTGCCTAAAGTAATGCATTGGGCTTGTTTTTCATTATAGACAAGGACCCTCTCTGTGGCAGCAGTGTGCCTGTGGAATGCCTTCCCTCTGAGAGGCAGCTGGGTGGCGCTTGGGTAACAGCTGCTGGGAATTGCAAGTGGAAAGAGCCTTGTTGTGCCCAGGTCCTGCTTGGGGGAGTTCCGTAGGTATCTGCATTGTGAGAACAGGGTGCTGGATTAGATAGGATTTTGGCCAGATCCAGCTGGACTCTTCTGTGCTTACATAGCTGACGCTGACCTTATTGACTTTTTGATACCAGATTAAAACACATCTCTTTTCCCAGGTTTATGTTTGGGCTTTGATGTAACACTGCCTTTTGCTGACTGAGGATCCGCCTGTACTAAAATTAAGACAAGTGCTTTTTGTCTGTGTGAGAATATTCATCACCTCTTTTTCTGCTGCCCATGTCAGCCATTTTCTACTGTCACCAATGGCACTTTTATCAAATAATGAGTACCGGCACCTCATTTTTTACCAGAAGAAAAAGAAAAGCACTGACTTAAAATGTTGATATCATGGTTTTCATTTTTTAAAAATTGATTTTGGCACATTTGATTGTTTTATTCCTGTTATGATGGAACTCACCCTGGTATTGATGATTGATTGAAGGACATGCTAGGAATCAGCCGAATGAATTTCTCCACACACTCACACATAGCTCGTTCCATTTTCCTGCAATTTTATCTTGTCACAGGGAGCCTTTCTTTTAAAAGGATGCTAAAATGCCACACTGTGAGATGGAATCCTTTGGAACACACCCTATGAATGTTAGCTGGAGACACGAATGCCTGGTGTCTGCCTAACAATGCCACAAACATTATATTCCCTCTCCAACTTTTCCTGCTTCTCTCTCTTTCTCACCATCTCATTTCATTTTGTTCTCTTGTTCTTTACCTCTTCTATCTATTCCCTTTTTCAATTATCCCAGTGATATAATGTGATATTGGTGTGTGTGTGTGTGTGTGTGTGTGTGTGTGTGCGCGCGCTCGCGCTCAATGCAGCACACCACTTTGGTTGAAATACAATACAGTCCTTGCACATCGTGGAGAGATCTGCTGGCTTCTGAGGCAGGTGAGACAGAGCACATTTTCACAGCCCAGCTATCCACAAAGTCTTTTTTCTATCAGCACTTGGAACAGCCTGGCTGGAAATAGTTCTAAGTCACTCCTGTTATTCCTCCTTTCCCGTCCCCTGCTTTGTCTCTTTCAAAAGTTTGTGCCGGCT
The DNA here is from genome assembly GCF_965112155.1 of Podarcis liolepis. Taxonomy (NCBI): domain Eukaryota; kingdom Metazoa; phylum Chordata; class Lepidosauria; order Squamata; family Lacertidae; genus Podarcis; species Podarcis liolepis. Next base: position 27,702,474 of record NC_139563.1, read on the forward strand.
GTGATTTTGGAAGGGTTGCTCTGAGGCTGGAAGACCAGGCTCTCTTTTCTCAGCAGCATTGCACACAGTGGGTAGTTTGAAGAAGATTATGCCATAAAGAGTAGAATAAAACGCTGCACTTAAAAGAGTTCAGGAGATGAACCACCTTGTACTCGCTTCAGGTGCTAAGCGTGCTTTGCTTTGATACCAGCATTTCAGCTGAATTTTCTTTCAGTGAGACTCACAACCAGAGGATTTACACTAGGCAATTCTTAAGACTACAGTTCCCACCCAGTAATGTGAAAAAGCAGCACAATGGGACCTGACTGGTACCCACAAATAATCTACTAAAGGGAAGACCTAGATGAGAAAATGTTGTGGTCTATAACTTCTGACTAAAGCCACTCAGATGTATCATTCACAATCTATGGGAGGGCTAGAGAACTGATACCCTTCCATGTGTCATTGGACTACAGCTTTCATCATCGCTGACCATTGGTCACACTGACGGAGTTGAAGTCCAACAGCAATTGGAAGGAATTTCTGATCTACAGCTCATATTGGACAATGACACTTGCCTCTCACAGGCCTTGAGTGGTAGGCCTCTTGGTGCTTACAGACAGTCCCCAAACTTAAAGCAGTCACTCAACCAGCAACAACAGGGCAGATAACAAAGACATAAACGCAGGGACCAGGCCCTGCAACAAACCCATGTGTCAACTTTCCCCATGTCTACTCAGGCTTATCTGTTGCAACCTAAACAATAGGCCTCTTCAGCTGTTCCTCTGACCTAGGAATACAATATCTGAGAGAAAGGAAGCAGGGATGAGTGTGCTAGCTCTGACCTCATCCCCACCACCTTTGGTGAGCAGAAGGATGACTGTGTAATATGAGGGATATACATGGAAAATTAGAGTTATGCATTGTGCACAGAGTCTAGATGAGTACATGCAATCTCTCTACTTCAGACAATCTGCCTTCAAGTCTTGGAAGAGTAACAGTAATGAAGGTGGGCAGAATTTGCACACCTGATGAGTGGAACATCTCATAATGTGATGGAAGTGCTCTCCAGGTGGTGGTATGCACTGAACACACCTGCTGGGCATGGTGTTCTGCAGTGCAGAAGCAGCATCTCTTGTGGATAAGGTAACACACAGGCAGCAGTCCCTTGGTTTCTTGTATCTCTTTCCACGCTACTCACCAAGAGACTATAAACATAGGCACACTGTCTCTATAATTCACTGTCTGAGAATTACAATCCTATGAGTACAAGAGGCTGAACAATCTGCCTTTCATTCTACACATGTATGCACATAGAGATCTGGCATCATCACTGTAAAGCCAATGGAAGATTTCCCAGGGAGTCTTCTAGTTATTGGAGTCTCCCAATAAGTTGATTCTGCCAGAGTAGCATATAATTGAAATTGCTAGAATTGTGCCAGTGGAAGCTTCTCATTCAAGGGCTGCTGAGATGGAGGATGTGAGCACTAGTTTCCGTTTAATGCTCTCCTAGTCCCTCTGCTCCCCAGACTCCCGCTATGGTACATGTCAAATTATTATCTACATATAAATGGACATATATCCATTAACACTAATTCTCTTCCCGCCCTATTTTTCCATATATTTATTTGGCTGTACTCTCAGTAAATAAACCACAGAACATTAAAACGTATTATTTCCTTCTAATCCTGGTCTGGTCCCAGATCTTGTTGGATCTCAAAAGATGGAAATGTGAAGGAAGACTCTAGTGGAACCGAGGGTGGCAAGGGAACCCCAATCAGAACAGAAGGTACGAGATTATTGGTCTAAGTGGTTGCTATAGTTCTTGAATGAAATAAGGACATCACACATAGTTAAGGTGCAGTTATATTTGGACTAGCTAAGACCGTCCTAACCCTGGGTCTCCAGATGTTGTTGGACTACAACTACCATCAGCCTCATGGCCAATGATCAAGAATGATGAGAATTATGGCTCACCAACAAATGGATGTCATACTATTTCCCTATGGTCTTTTCCCAGGTGGAAAAGGCATGGACCACCATTTTGTTTGGTTTCTGCTTAGCAATAACAGCTGATCACACTCCACATTTCCAGTTCAGCAGGTGCCCTTAACACCAACATATAGGGTAAACAGAGAGAGAGAGAGAGAGCTGTGCATTTCATCAGCATTTTGCAGACCAGATGTTTATAGCCAACCAGAAGAAAAGTCTAAATGAAATATGCACCACATAAACAACACACGTTACATGCTACGCACATTACTCATAATGCAAAGCCCAGTAAATGAAAAAATTAAGGTGCAGGAATCATGTAATGTCAGTGTTCTAAACATGAAATAAAGCACAGAGGCCACAAACGAAATTGAATTTGGAACACACTGAAAATGATTCCCTCTGTCTTACGACATTATTACTTTAGCACTGTCAATGTGCTGTTTGTGGTTTGAACCAAAAGGTATTTTTAGCAAAATATAGATATATCTGTCTTTTGCTATGTCCCCCCCTACTGCCCCCGCCAAAGTTTCCCTTCACAAATGAATCAATTCTTCCACTGTAGCAGAACAGAGAAAACCTTTGAGATGGCTCTGGAAAAAAATGCACTCGTTGGCAAGAGGATGCAGAAGCAAACAAAATGACCTGGGGGGGGGGGGGAAATCTGAGTAACTCATTATGCCAGCAATCCATTTTTCCAACCAAAGCCTCCTATTGGCTTTAATAAGGCTGCCCTGCGATGATTGTCACTTTCAGAAAGCTGAAATTCACAACCCAAACATCCAAATCGACCATTTCCCACATCTTGATGAAAATAAGTCTAGCACAAGCTTCACAATTTTCCATTTGAACTGTAAGCACATTATTTGGATTCTGCAAGTCTAATGAACTTACTTCCATACAAATGTGCAAACAGAAGTTTATATTGGTCCATATACCGTATTTTTCGCTCTATAAGATGCACTTTTCCCCTCCTAAAAAGTAAGGGGAAATGTGTGTGTGTCTTATGGAGCGAATGAAGGTGGGAGACTCTGCTCAGTGCTCTCTTTAAAGAGCCGTGTGGAGCCCTTCTCCTTCCTCGGGGAAAAGCCCTCAAGAGCCGCACACACGCTCCACATGCTCTTTAAAGGGAGCGCGGCTCTTGGGGGAGCCTTAGCCACACGCAGCCTCTCCCGGGCAACAGGAGCCTTCATCCCGCTGCCAGGGAGATGCTGCACAGGGCTATCCCAGAAGCCAGGGAGCTGAGCTGTGATCCCGCTTGCTGTCCTGGCTTCTGGGATTCAGAATATTTTTTTCCTTGTTTTTCTCCTCCAAAAACTAGGTGCGTCTTATGGTCTGGTGCGTCTTATGGAGCGAAAAATACGGGTAAACCTGTAGGGAAAGGTTGCACCATTTGGGATGTTTTAGTTTAGAGAAAAAGTTTAAATTTTAAAGTAAGTCCATTATGTAGCATATCATATTAAAGCCCATGAAGTTCTGAAGAGATTGGTGTTTTAAGTTTTGACGTATCTCAATGCTGGCCTGAGCCTTTAAGGTTTTTCTGTAGCCTGACAAAGCCAAAATGGTTGTGTGGTTTTTTGGGGGAAATTTCAAACCCTCAAAGCCAAAAATGTGATGAGATGAAAAACTAAAATTTTAGATTTAAACTTCTATTGGAAGGCAATTAACATAATTATTGACATAAATTATAAAACTTACATAATTTCACCACAATGGGTAGTGAGACAAATAATGTAGTTTTTGATGGCAGATGACCTGCAGCAGAACAGAACCAACACAACATCTGACAAATACAGAGTAGAAGAGAAAATGATGCCTTCACAGTAAGAGTCAAAGACCCACTTTTCAATATAGTAAGATTATATCTCCCCTGTGGGTGAAATCTAAATTACATCTTGTCCTCAAGGCAATCACCGTTTTTTTGTTATGTAAGTTTGTTAGTAGCCCACGATGGGTGCAGAGCTATTGCAATTAGATAAATAAGCTAATACAACTCATGAGTCATGAATTCTGACACTTAGAATTTCTAGGTTAAGGGATTACTGATAATTTGGCCAGGAATTTTTAATTGCACCAGCAGGTCCTCTGGTTGCCATAATTAAAAGCGTTCTCTCCCTGCTTTAGCCAAATAATTGCTGCAAGAACCACAGGTTGTGGTAATGTGCACTGCCCAGCTGATTCCTGGACGTGCTATCGTAGGACCAACATGAAGAACGGAACGGCTCCTGCCATTATTATATGCACACATGACTTTTTGGAGCAACTGTGTTTCACAGCAACTGCTTGAGAGATGAGGTCACGGAGTTGAAAGTAATGAATCGTGCAAAACAAATGCAGATGGCTGCAGTCATGGTTGCAACTTAATTTGAAGTGTTCACCAGTTGGGGAGCCTTTCGTTATTTGAAAAAGGTTTAACTGCAAATGATAAGACTGATAAATCTATGGAGATTGCGGGGGGAGGGGGGAATGTCTCAGTGCTAAGGGATGACTGGTTGAGTGAACAAAATGGAAGGCGATGAGTTTGTACATAGAGAGAAAACATTATCTAGAGCAGCCTTTCCCAACCTTGGCTTCCCAGGTGTGGTTGGATTATGATTCACTTCATTCCAGCCCCATGGCCATGCTGTTTGTACTTCAACCACATATGGGGACCTAAGGTTGGGAAAGGTTGATGTGGAACAAGAATAGGCCCCTTTGAGCCTGAGGGTCACATTTACCCTTGGGCACCCTTTGGAGATGGGCACATGATAGCAATGGGTGTGGCTAAAAGTGGGTGTGGCTACCCCTTATTCTCACCCTCAGAGGCACACAAGCCCTACCCTCCTCCTGAGTTGCACCCCCTGGATTGCTTTGGAGACAGACCCGGGGCAGGGGGCGTTGTTCTCAGGTTGGTACAAGCAGGACACATGGCCTGATCTGGGGCCCAGTGGCCACAAATAGAGGCCACGGGGTGGAATAATCCTGCTAATATTACTATACCAAACTGCCTCTCATTCCGATTTTTCTATACCTGGATCTCTCTAGTACTGTTAGTACATATCATGAAATTGTTTATGTATTGTTACTTTTTTCAGCCGCATATTATCTTCTCTTATCAATCTTTTATTGTATAGAAACCAAGTTGGGATTATTATGATAAAAGCAGTACATAAGAGAATCTAATAAGGAAACAATACACACTGTGTCCATTTTTTATTTTTTCCCCACTACTGCCAAAATTGGTGGGGTCCTGGGGCCTCCAAAAGCTCTGTTGGAGGGTCCAGATCAGGCCAGAGTTTAGCTACCTCTGCACAGATGATAAAAAGGTAAGGCATGATTCTGAACTCATCTATATTTTATATTCAAAGCAGTATCACACCACTTTAAACAGCCATGGCGTCATGAACTGGCAGGACACTGAGGAAGGTGAAGAGGATCTTAGCGAGGGGTGTAGTCAGGATTGGTACCCACTGGGACAAGCTGAAGATGGGGAAGGGGAGGCAGGGGGCTTAGGAGGTACTCAGTGGACATCAGAGAATGTCAATGGGGCAGTAGACGCATCACCAGAAGTGGAGGTGCAGGTGCTCCCTTCTCTGCCAACATGATAGGCTCTGAGGCATTGTGAACAGCGGGAAGTGCACTTTAAGAGACTGAGGCAAGCAGGAGAGCCCAGCCCAGCTTACTATCAGGTGAAGATCATGGGACTCGTTAGGTTCAGGAAGAGGCTTGTGGTCACTCAGCTGGATTGAGCTCAGGGCAGGTGAGGATCACATGCTTCGTTAAGGCGAGAGGCACAGCATCTCAGCTGGAGCAAGCTCAGGTGCCTCAAACAAGATTGGGAGGGAGAGGGGAAGCAAAGCAAGGCAAAGATTCTTTGTCTGCTCAACTTCTACACTTGATGGACTACGACTTCACTGTTTCGGGAGCTCCACCAGACTGTGACCCTGAGATTCCAACACTGGATCTTCTTCAGAGACAGGAACCCGGCCTTAAGGTTTGACTTTGAATCTTCCTCATTGCATTGCACCTGAATCTGTGTTTGACCATTGGACTGTATGACTCGTTGTTTTTTATTTTCCCTCCTCCCTGCTCTTTAATGAATTATTGTTTTTATCTGTAAGCTGCCTTGGGTCCCATCGGGGAAATATATATAAACTAAAACTAAAACTGACTTCAGGAGCTGTCATGTTGACGGTTTGGTTGCCAGATGGCTTTTGTGGCCTGTGAAAAGTACTAAGCTCTGTTCAAACTGTTATAGCACTCTTCCATTGGAGTGTTTGACATTTTGAGACAGCTTGGCAGAAAGATATTAACACTTATTGAGAAAGCTGTGAAGGTGGCAAGGAAAGGTTTTGCTTTGTGAATTTGTGGTGTTAGATCACACTCCTTGTGTGGCATAAAAAAGGCAGAGGCAGATAACATGGACAAATGATGTGTGTGTATGTGTATAAACACACACACACACACACACACACACACACACACACACACCTTTCAGCCTCCAATCCATGTTTCAGAAATGAAAGTGCTGGGAGGGAGGGAGGAGCAAAATGACTTGATCTGAGGACTTATCCGTAATTCCTCATGTCCTGCTGCTTCCCCCCACTCCCACCCTGAGGAATAGCACTCTTTAGCATTCAATCAGTTCAACCAGCAATTTGAGTTTTCTCCGGATTGATGTTTGTTCTGCTATAGCACTAAAGAGCAGGTTTGCCTAGGGAAAGGAATGGGGCAAGAAGGAAACTGCTAGGATCTGTGTTTTCTAGCCGCGGGACAAACGGATGTGTAGGAGAGCTGTGACTTGCACTTCTGTCTTCCTGGATCATGTGCCGGTCAGGATGCATTTGTGTGGCTCTAAACTGCCCGTTAGAGTTCTGTGAGGAGGTCTGAGGGCTGTAGCTTTCCTCCTAGCCACTAAGGGCGCTCAGAAAATGCAGCTGGAGCCATGCCACCCTCAGGGCTGAACATTCTCCTTCAATCTGGAAGTGGCAGGATGTGGTGGCACCCTCCATCTCTCTCAGATACTTAGTATAGACAAGAACATGGCTGCTCCTGTGATTCAGAAGATGGTTGGCTCTCCAACCACCCCCCCGATGCCCCCACTACTCCAAGTGTGTGCTTGTGGTGTTGCTCACCTGGCTTCTTAATGCTGTACATTGCTGCTGGTTCCCAAAAGGGGCAAGGGCAAAACAGCGGGGAGCGGCAGTGGCAGACCCAATTGGACTCTTCCAAGGCTGGATCCTGCACTGAACAATGAGTGGAAATAGATGACTACTGAAATCCCTTCCATTCTAAAATTCTATGAGGCTGCTCGCGGGAGGAGGGGACTGGGGTGAGAAAGAAGCGAAACAGCTCTTGTATTCTGGGCTTGTGTTTGTTCTTCTCACAACTCAGGTATTTATAGGAACCACTGCCCAGAAAGGAGAGCTGAAGGGAGAGAGCCAAAGGGTTCTTGACTGTGGCTCTCAGCCGTGGATCAGCCATCAGATGAGCAATCCTTCTTGTCCCTAAAGTTTAAAGAGCTCTGGTTCTGGTTGGGTGTGGCTGTTTTGGGTGTGGCCCTTCCAATTATAGAGTTGGGAAGGACCATGAGGACTGTCTAGTCCAGGGTTTCCCAACCTTGGGTCTCCAGCTGTTTTTGGACTACAACTCCCACCATCCCTGACCACTGGTCCTGCTAGCTAGGGATGATGGGAGTTGTAGTTCAACCACCTGCAATGCAGGAATCTTTTGCCCAATGTGGGGCTCAAACCCACAACCCTGAGATTAAGAGTCTCATGATCTACTGATTGAGCTCTTACGTGAATTCTGCATTTTAAACTGTTGACTTTGATTGTATATTTGTTTTTGGTTGTAGTGTATGCCCTTCAGGATTGAATTCTTATTTTGATTGTGCACAGTGCTGTGTTCACTGATGGTCCTACGTAAATAAATACTAATAGCAATAATAACAAATCAGTTGCTTGGTTTACATAAAATAAGTATGTGTCCCTTTCCCTTCAGCACATGTTGGAAGATTGTCTTGGCATCTAAATTTATAGAGGACATCATCTCGAACCACACATTAATGAATATCTATGAAAAAAGAATAAAGAGTGGTCTCTTATCCAATAATTCTCCATTCCTGTGAGGGTAGGAATCAATAGAAAAATAATGGAATATATATTGGATGCAGGGGATGTGTGGAGCTGCTCAGCATATTCTCAGAGGCGTAAGTGTCCGTGGCCTGGCTTTATCTACTGCCATGATAAGGTCCAGTGTTTGTATTCTGCTATCAATAAAGGGAAGGAACAGATGGGGAAGTCAGTAGTGGCACCAGGCTTTGCTTGCCATACACATATGTTTCAGGCAGAAGGAAAAGCTTGAAAGAGCAAAGTGGAGCCTTGTACAGCACCAGAGATAATGCTGGGCCAATGCCGTTGTGTCTGCCTAGTGCTCCAACAGGGAGGAGATGCACTGTGCCGAACTCTCAGACCTCAGAGCTATTGTGTTTGCCAGTGCTCAGTGTAGCAGCAGGGAGAATCCACCCCTACCCAGTGTGGTTTGACTTCCAATTTTAGCACAATTCCCAATTTGCATCTGCAGCCTGCATCAGATTAGACGACTTTGGCAATCAAACTTTGCAGGCAGCTACCAGGAGAAGCAGTAACAAAACCGGTCCCAGCTTTGACCCTTGTTTATTCATTGAAAACATTTGCGTCACTCAAGACATTTTGAGTCTTGCCTTTCGACCCAAAGGTCTCCAAAGTGATTTCCAAAATAAAACATGAAATAGAAACTGCAGTCAGGCGGCACAAGTCATTCACGATGGAACCATGCAATACGATGAAAAGAGGAGCCTGCTGGTTCAGACCAAAGGTCGATGGAGTCCAGGATCCTATTCTCACTGTGGTCATTTGGATGAATGCCTGTGGGAAGCAGAACTAGAGCGCAAGATCACTCTCCTCACCTGCGATTCCCAGTGACTGTTATCTGAAGGCGCACTGCCTGCAACCATGTAGGTAGAAGATGGCAATTAGCCATTGAAGAAGAGAAGAAGAAGAAGAGTTTGGATTTGATCTCCCGCTTTATCACTACCTGAAGGAGTCTCAAAGCAGCTAACATTCTCCTTTCCCTTCCTCCCCCACAACAAACACTCTGTGAGGTGAGTGGGGCTGAGAGACTTCAGAGAAGTGTGACTAGCCCAAGGTCACCCAGCAGCTGCGTGTGGAGGAGTGGGGAAGCGAACCCGGTTCACCAGATTACGAGGCTACCGCTCTTAACCACTACACCACACTGGCTCTCCTTTGACTGACATCCTCCATGCCATTAAATGACTGAATGGGCTGCATTGGTGTGAGCTTCCTTACCTGAGAGACCAGTATTTCAGTGTGGCTACTCTGAGCATGACAGAGCGCTATTTTAAAGGAAAGTGTTGTTCATAAATATTTAAATAATAAAAACAAGGATTTGTATATCCATATGTTCAGCTCCTACTCCAAGTTTCCCATGATTTATACCAGGGATGGGGAATCTGGGGCCTCTATATGTTGTGAGTCTCCAGTGATCAGCAATGGGAGCTTGTAGTCCGACAGTGTTTGAAAGGACACAAACTTTTAAGTTGTGTCTAAGAAACTCTTCGGGTGTCCTACAGACTGTAAGAATTTTGCAGGATGGATTCAAACCCATATTGCTGTAGGTTTGTGTAGTTAAAATGAATTAAAGGGTTCTGTCACCTTCATGCAACAAATCCACTTTAAGAAAGAATAGGACTTTCTGTGATTCTTTTGGAAAGTGACACAGGAAAATGTATTGAAAAGTATGTGGGTGATTAATGATTAACAGGAAGGCAAATCAGGATGAAGGCTCAGTATCATCTAAATGCCTGGCAAACAAATCAGAACAAATGGTCAATACAGACTGGATGTAACCTAGGCTTCCTCAACCTCGGCCCTCCAGATGTTTTGAGACTACAATTCCCAGTATCCCTGACCACTGGTCCTGCTAGCTAGGGATCATGGGAGTTGTAGGCCAAAAACATCTGGAGGGCTGAGGTTGAGGAAGCCTGAATAACCTAACATCCACGTAAGCTTTGTGTGAGCAGAGCAAGATGAATATTCAATAAATAAGTTTTCTGCAGGACCCTCAATAGCATATAATTTTACTCCCCAAGTTTTTCCTTATTTGTTCTGAGGAAGGGACTGAATAAATGGTGGGTGTTTGATTTCTCAGTGAGAGGACCTGCCATACCATTACCCTGAGCTGGAATTCCTACATGCCCCCATCCCATGGCTGCTTTTTCTGAAGAAAGAGTGGTCAGTTTCAAGCATGCTTTGAAAGAGAATATGTGTAAAGTAGTTTTTATAATGTGGGAGTGTGGGACACAATTTAAATAGCTCAATTTAAAAGTTTCTGGTTGGACACTTCTTCTGATTAGCCACTATGATACAGATGCAAAAAGAAAGAAACTTCTGAGCTAGATGATGCCCATTCCATCTTCTTCACTTCACTGGATTTCAGTCTGGAAAGTATTTAATATAGCTTGTGCAACCAGACAAAATCAGCTTTTTCAATCCACAAGGAAATTCTTTACCTTCCTCCCACAAAAGTGTCAATTTATGGCACAAAGGTTTTAGAACTTGATTGTGCTGTTACAAATTCCCTGACTTCTGAGTTTCAAATTAGATTCACCGTAAAAATAATTCACCGTAAGAGGTGGTCAACATTGTTGTTGATACAACATCCATATTTAGTACATTTGTTTCCTTTGTGAGCGGTCCTTACATTTCTAACATTATTATATTTAGGAGCACAATCCAGTTTGGCTATACATTATTCTATTTTTAGTTTTGCTGATGAAAAGCAAGGCAACTTTATGTCAGTTTCTGAATAGCATTTGAATAAGCAGCTGTTTAGGAAGCAGAAATGAAAATCAGCAAGGAGCACTTGTTTCCTTTTTTAGATATTAGGACTAGAATACTGAAGGCATGAAATCGATACCTTCCTTTTCTTACTTGATACCACAGGACAGGGTTGGAGAACCTCTGGGTCCTAATTTGGCCAACCAGGCTGTTTTCCCCAAACCACACCCACCTGACACCATATGTTGCCACTCTGCCCCTGTTGGGAAGGCAGTTCTGCCGTTCTGCCCTACTACATGGGTGCAACAGTTTGGTGGTATCAACTCCTAGAGCATCCATCATGTATCATAAGGTGGTTGGGGAGGTTGTAGGTCTGATTTTTATACCACATAATGGCTTGAATGACAGCTGTCAGCCAGGGTGGGGGTGGGGTCCACAGGTTCTGCATCACTGGTTCATGCAACAGGAAGTTTATGTTTAAAATGTATATATTTTTTCTTGTTCTGCCATTGGAAGCTACTTTACCAACAAAGCAGCCCCTCAATTTTTTTTGAATAAGTAAATATATATATATATATATATATATATGAGGCAGAACAATTGACAAAACTTCAATATTTGGTAGTTGGCATTCTGACTTTAAAAGTTGCAGAAGTATTCTCTTGATCAAAACCAACTGAGATTTGCTTCATCCCCTCTGAGCAGTTAAGTAAGTTAAAAGTTCTTGGTCCCTTCAAAATGCCGTGCAAAAATGAAATTAGTAATGATTTGTCTGTTATTGCCATTCCAACCTTGAGAAATTTATTTATTTAGGGAACGAATATTTGCTAGAGTATGCAGTTCTGCAATATTGCTTGCTTCTTTCCGGCTGATTATTACACAGAATTTCTCGCACAAACAATAGGCGGTATATGTTGCTTCTACTTCTCATTTCACTTAATAGATTTTGACGGTAAAAAGGTGGATGCATTTTAACATTGTGAAGCTTCATAAAAATTTCTGTGTGCTCTGAATTCAGCTCTTGTGGGGCAACTCAGAAAGGCAGGTTGCTTGCTGTATTTTGGTGAGACAGCCACCAATGTGTCGGCCGGAGTCAGGTGCAGGATTGATACTGGACTAGGAAGGCTGTCCATATTCTTCTCCACTACACCGTTTAAGACCTTGACCTGAGTCCAGGCCAAGTGCAAAGATGCAGATGCTGTTGACACAGGATGCTGGTAACACCATCCATTTCTGTTTGGTGCCCTAGCCTAGGAGAAGACTACTGAGACTGTAATGACATTGCCAGAGAGCCCAGTCTCCAGAGATGGAGTGCACTAGGACAGATGACTCCAGGCCACTTACAGCAATATTGAAATCATTATTGTTTCAGCACAGAGAATAAACTTTTTGGGTCATCTGCTGGAGGATTAGATATTGGACCTGGACCAGAGGATGAGCTGTGTTTTGCAATTTTAGAAGCTATGTGACTTGGCTGCTCAGCTTTTTTGCTTTTTTCCACATGGTCTGTGGTATTTTGTGTAGTGACTTTGCAGTTGTTTTTATTGATTAGTTTAGTGATGATCTATTGTAATTGCTGGGAGTGATTTTCTGTTAAATTCTGATCTGTTGATAGTTTGAGAATTAATTTTGTCATTTAATATTCTATTTGAATTGGATTACTGAATATTACTTTAATTGGCTTAAGTTGTTTATGTTGATTGTCACATTTTCCATTATGACTTGTTTTGTGTTGGATCAGATTGTTATAGGATGTGTGTTCTTTTGTTGTATATTTTGCCATTTCTGTGGCTTGTAGACAGCCTTCTGTTTACAATGCAAAAAGGCGGTATACAAATTATAAATGCAGATGAAAAGAAACATACTACAAAGGCGCAACGCAACTATTTCTATACCTTGTTCTGAGGTGTGGTTTTTTTTAACCATGGCTCTATTTTTCTCTACTATGTACCCGCAATCATTCTAAAAGCTATTCAAATAGATGCAGATTCAACAGCCTACAAAGCTTGTTATCAGTTATGTTTGTTTTGGTATTGCAAGCAGGTATATTTTGATGGAATCCCAGCAACCTGGTTTGTTGAGACATATCAAAAACATGTCAGCCTCCTCAAGATGGTGGGGTTAGAAGTGAGGATGAGTATGCTAGTTCCACCCCCTTGTTGCCATTCTGTTTACCCTCCCTGAGTTGGAGGCCAACCTTGCAAGGTGGGGATCTTGCTGTGCTTTGAGAGGCTCCCTGACCATTTAAAACCCTTGGTTCCAATAGGAGAAGATGGTGTGTTCACAGCTAGCAGAGGGCAGTAGTCCTCCTCTTTAAAGTGTTGGCTGTTTCTCCTGAAATGCATGTGTGTGTGTGTGTGTGTGTGTTTGTGTGTGTGTGTCGGTGGCATAAAACAAGATGGTTGTAACAGCGGGCTTCTTATAGCACAAAATGGAGGAGCAGCATGGTTGACTTTGTGACCTCATGACTTCATGATTATCAGAAGCACCTGACTAGTCAGAGTAGGGACTAGATGGAGCCTTGGCCTTATCTCTCTACAGGGCTTTTCTTACAGGACACTTCGTTTTGTTAGTGGGCTAGTGATGGAGGTTCTCTAGCCATCCAAGACATTTTGCTGAAAAACAAGATGGTGCCCTTCAAACTGGATGTCAGCACTGGTGATAGGAAGGAGTCCTTCACAACACTTGAAGGCTCGCTTAGGAGATGTAGGGCAGGCAGTGTGGCACAAAACTCTTCCTTCAAAATCTTGTTGCTACTCTCAGCTCTGGCACCTGTCACCTGAGGCACCTGCCTTAGTATGTCTGATGGATTAGTTCAATTACATAATTTGAATACACTGCTAATGCAATGGAGTAGCAAATTTAACTGTCAGCAATTAACATTTCCCATTGTACAAAGCCACCAACATTTTGACAGGATAAAAGTAGAGCAGTTAATTAATAAGAATTAAAAAACACCTGGTTGATATAAACAAAAGGAACATTATTATAATTAATTTTAACAGACTGAATGTCAGCTTATCAAGCTCAGTAACCTTGGAAATTTATTGTTTTATGCAGTGCAGATGTATTTTACCAGCAATACTACTCAATACTAAGGTTATAAAATCCTTTGCTCTTGCAATATTGACATGATGTACAACTAACTCGGAGTCCAGAGACACCCAATTAACATCTATATCCATTTTGTGTGAATACATATTTCATTATGCTCTTGGTTTATGAATGACTGTAGAATATGCCCAATGTATCTTTTTTGCTTAACAGATGATCATTGCAGAAATGTTATACAGGGACTCAAAAAATGAAAGAAAAAAGGAATGCATTTTTTATTCTGTTTATTTGTCTCACCAACAATGCCCACCCTTTCCATTGCATTTTATGCATTAGACAACTTTGTATTTGGTAGCTATTTAAAAAAAAATACAATAAAAAGCCTGAAAAAGATGATTTTATAAACTTCTACCATGCCACCTCTTCCTCACCTTTTCTCAAAAATAGAAGTTCCAAATGTTGCAACCTTTCCTCACAGAAGAGTTGCAGTATAGGATACAGCTGTTCTTTCGATTTTCAGTCCCCATATTTCAGGCTCTTTGCCACACGATTGGCCAATAAAAGGAGGAACGAATATGGGAGATAGAATGTATTTATGGGATTCCCCTTTTCAGCAATATCCCCACATTGTACACAATGGCTTGGACTCTAAGATAAATAAACTTAAGGAAACATATGGAAGGAGTTGACCCCCATTTCCCCACACCTGCAAAAGTCTCACAACAGAATCAGGGGACATTCTTCCTGAACAACATAGGATGGGGTGGGGACAGGAAACTCTTCTATTGTGAACTTCGTCTTGGATCCTAAGTCTGATTTAAGGCAAATCTTCCATCCCACTGTTAGGGCTCCGAATAGTGTGTTGTTGAGGTAGGGGGATAAGGGAGACACCCAGCAGAGGGCACCAGTAATTTATAAGGTTGGGTGCTGCCCACAAGGCAGGAGTTGGAGAAGAGTCGGGGCAGTCTGAGAAGGAGGAAGGTGCACAGGATGTGGTGGAAGAAGCAGCTGTTCTGGTGACAGAAGGGTCAAGAGATTCCCCACCTTCCTCCACCATACAGGCAACTTCCATGCAGGAGATGTCTCAGGTTGTGAGTGTGCAACCCATTAGTACAGGCTTCCTCAGACTTGGCCCTCCAGATGTTTTTGGCCTACAAGCTCCCAGACCAGTGGACAGGGATGGTGGAAATTGTAGTCTCAAAACATCCCGAGGGCCGAGTTTGAGGAAGCCTGGATTATTATATAAGCAGGCAGAGGGGTGAGCTCTCTGTTGCTGCAATTGCTTTGCAGGGCACAGAAATGAGGGACAACTGCCTAGTGGCTGTAGTGTGTGTGTGTGTGTGTGTGTGTGTGTGCGCGCGCACACACACACACACACAAGGAATTGTTGTAAGTGCTTTTGTCAATAAAGACTTAACAATCAGGCAAATGCCTTTCTTAGCTGGGGTGTGCTAGGGCACCCACACATTGTCCAGAAGGGACTCTGATATGTGTGTATTTGTGTTTGCAGGTGACTGCAAAGAAAGGAAGGGACGAAATACTTTCATTTTCTAAACTTCCTTATGTTTGCTAATCTTACAATATAAGCCATTGTGTACTATGGTGCAAAGCTTAGTTCGACAGCATTTAAATGAGCACTCCAGTTATACAAGAGTTCAGATCCTACTGGTGTCCATGACTGAACTATTGAGATTTGGTGTTCCAACAGTGCAAACCTGACCAACCTCTTGGGTGTAGGTCTATTGTCCTTCCCAACTGAGTTTATTTTGCACATTCTCAGTGTTATTACCATTAACTTTATGACCTAGGGTCCCAGGGCACCCTAATGCAATATGATACATTGATAATGAAGAACATATTATGTAAGCATGAGGTATTTCATCTTACTGTATAGTCTACAAGACTGCCCCCAGCATTAAAGGTTTATAAGATGAAGAGTTTTGGCGATGGTAACCTTCAGAAGTAGCTTTTGATATAGAACAGATCTATTGTACAAAAAATAATAATAATCTTCAGAAGTATCTTTCGTAATATGAACGAAGTTCAATGAGTAGAATGAGCTGATGAATCACAAAGCTGAACATTGTTCCATACAAAAACATGGCAATATAATAAATTCTCAATGATATAATACACTGTGTGAATAATTCCGTACAGATAAGTATGTTACAGGTTTCAGGACTTTTATGCGTTATGTACATTTCTGTTTCAATAGCCCATTTTTTTGCACTAAGAAAAGTTATATAACTACTGTACCGATATGCTAAATCTCAGTAAGGATAAAAGGGATCAGAAGTATAACATTCCCAGTAAAGGTGATCTGATTTTTAAAACTGTTTCTCGGTTTTGTTCACTACATCCTAGCAAAGTTAGGAATAAAGTTTAAGAAGATGATCTTGTTGGTAAAAAAACAAAACAAAAAAACACTTCCTATTATTTGATGCAGCTCAAGCAAATCTGGTCCCATTCTGTGATGTATGATGTAATTATGCATTTAATGAATCTGACAGGCTATATTTTCTTCACCAAGCCAGCCACTAAATTGAATTTCAACCTCAGTGACTTGAATCTTTGTAGATCTGATGTATTCTGGTCACCAGTATCTCAATCTAACAATTCTAGTGCCAAGGCAAGAATGAATTTTAAAAATGCAAGCATATAGTTTATTATATACTTTGCATGTACGATTGGTTGATAATTTACTGAAGAGAAACTATGACATCAGATGGAACATACTTTATGGCCACAATCCAACCAAAGTTACACATTTTAAAATCTCACTGATTTCTATGGAAGGAGACTTAGACTGCAATCCTATACACATTTACCTAGGGGTAAGTCCCATTGAACATAGAGGAGTTGACATTACCAATCATATATAGATTGCATTGTTATGGATATACCTAAACGACTTCTGTTAAAATAAATGGGATATCAATAACATTGGTTGGATTATCTGGTTTCTTTTACCTCAAAACCTCTGCACAATCTCCCTTTTCTACTCTCTTCAAAGAAAAGGTGTAGTCTAACAAATTGCACACTTTCAGCTGTTCAGGACAGTCTGCATAGGGTCGTGACTACAAATTTACAATATGCAGAAATGTTTCTGTGAATTTTTGTTCAAGTCGGTTCATCATGGCCTGGTATTGTTCTGTTCACTGCAGTTCTATTCACTGCAGATCATAGAAATGAGACAACTTATAATACCCTCCTATCACTTGATTAACATTTGGCAATCTAATGCCTACCAGTACACTTTGTACTGCACACGTTAAATGAGATTATGTGGGAGGGCTGTGCAAAATGTTCCACATGGGCTGGAGGAGCATCAACTCCCATCCTGTGTGTAGAAGCTTATGGCCAATGGTCAGGGGTGATGGGAGTTGTAGTCCAAAACATCTAGAGGGCCTCAGGTTGTAGAGTCATAGAATTGTAGAGTTGGAAGGACTCCTAAGGGTCTTCTAGTCCAACCTCCTGCAGTGCAGAAGGAGAGGCTGACTTAGAGCCACCAAACAGTTTTAGAACCCTCAAAACACTTCCTTGTGAATAGAATTTACCTTTAAAGTTGCCTGAGAGATTTGGGCCATTTGCCGAATACTGAAAAATAATCAGTAATACTCTCTCATCAAACACTCGGGAGCAATACAACTACCTCGCGTTCTCTTTAGGACAATGAGTGTAACGTTAGGCTTAAGTAGATCAAACAATGCTAAAACGCCAAGGCTAATGGATGGGATTAGCCAGCCTTTCTAGCTGGTCCCTGGGACCCTTCCCAGAACATGCCTCTTCTCCAGGCCGGATCCCTGTTTTTTGCTCTCCTCATAAGAGAGTTGCTTCAAATTGTGAGGGGAAAGAGACTCTGATGTTGGCCATCATGGGGAACACATGTTCCCACCTACCTTGCCCAACCCTCCAAAGTCTGCATAATGGAATTGCTTCCTGAAGAACTCTGAGGGGGAGTTTTCTTGCTATTGGGTTTGAGTAATTTAATACAGTCATACCTCGGGTTGAATATGCTTCAGGTTGAGCACTTTCGGGTTGCGCTCCGCGGCGACCCGGAAGTAATGAAACGCGTTACTTCTGGGTTTTGCCACTTGCACATGCGCAGATGCTCAAAATGACGTCATGGGCGGAAGTGGTGAATCGTGACCCACGCATGCACAGACGCGCAGTCACGGATCCCGTTCGCATCCTGAAGTACCACTGTAATGTGTTTGGGGAGGGGAGCTGTTACTAGGTACTAAGGTCATCAGCTTCGGGACTACTTTTAGATGTGAAGGTGGGTATTCTTATCTGACCTTGATAATCACTTAAATGTTGGTATATGCTAAATCAAGTGTTAATATAATAATGATATTATTTATTTATGGATCCAGTTATCTCAATAATTCAGATTTTGGTTTTTTATGGGAAGTGCTTTGAACATGAATGTATGACTAAATTTACTGGGACTGAAATGCTTTTGACTGGCCTGAATGGGTCCTTTAACTGTAATAATGCCTCTTGCTTGTCTGATGCTGGAGGGAGAGATGGGGTGTGTGTGTAGAAACCTCTGACTTTTGCATGTGTTAGTCCACAGGAAAAGAAATGCAGAATTGGGCAACCCACTAAATTCTTCCCCCTCCAATATGGTTCTTTCATTTGAATGTGTGTGTGTGTTTAGAAGCCACATTGAACTGGCATGTGCAATGAGGTATGAATGGGGTCCAAAAGTTTAAGTACCTAGTGGACAACCCCCTCTATGTATTCCTTATCCTTAAGAGTTATGACTTCATTAGCAAAATAAATGATGAATATTTAGAAGCAACTGTAAAATTGTAAGTATTTAGAAGATCACAAGTATCAATTTTAAAAAGGAAAAAAAAACTAATTTTGAAGTACATTTCACAGTTTATTTGTAGAGAAAAATTGTTCCCTATATCTGCTGGACTGAAAAATATGGCTGACAATTTCCCAATAAATGATTAATATCAAGCAACCAGTATATGGAATGCTGAACAAAGTCTTTTGGGTCCGCTCATTTTACTCTGACAGAACCGTCTGTTTCTTAGGCAATCTAGTCTTTTTGAATGCTTGTGGCACAATAAATATTTTACCTTCATTTCTGACTGTGCTTGATGTCAGAATAATACTGCATGAAATCCTCTTGAGACAGTGAGGATTTAAATATAATGGAATGATTCCTATTGTTTTGCTCTAAATGCAAAAAATCTTTAAGATTTTTTTACTTAAATTCAAAGAACAAACTCTTTCCAGGATGCTGAGAAATAGTTCATGTTTATGGTTCCAAGGTTGAGTGTAAAAAGAAAGTATCTAATGTAATAGCTGTTAACCATCTCCTATACGGTTTTAGCTCAGCTTGGAGAACAAAGATCCATGTATAGAAACAATGGCATCTCCCAGGTTGTCATGGGACAGCTAATGGATGGTTGTTGTTTTTATGAGTGCATCCCTCATTTCATATGGTCAAGTTCTGAAACTAGTGAAATTCCATGCTTCTCACTGGCTAGCTCTAGCCTTGGACCTATTGGCCTTTAAGAGTACTGGAGCCATCTGCCACATCTGTTTCTTTCAGACTCGAGCTGTTGCCATCTGTTGCTTGTATGTATGCACCTGACTGTGCACACTTTTGCAGTCGCCTTGAAGTCTCCTCCTCCTTGTGCAAATAGGAAGTCCTTCATTCGTAAGCTAAGCAGACGTCTCTCCAGATTTTAATGCAACAAGTTCAGAGTCTTCTATATACTTTCCATTAAACTGTTCACTGTTGGAGTCGTGGTGGTATGGATAAATTGGAACCTCCGTGATGGAAGTGGCTGTGTAGGAGGTAGATCGCGTAGAACAATGTTCTCGCCGTCTTTGACCCCACTGGGTCTTATACTGCATCCATTGCCTCTTCAAAGCTCCTTGGACCTGCAGATATAAGACAATAGAGTTTAGGCTAGTGCAATAGAAGATAAGGGGATAATCTGAATTGATTCTAACACAGTGGCTGATAAATCTTGCCTTCCCTCTAAAAAACCAGCTGGCATGGTGGCTACTTTCTTTTTTTTTTTTTATGCATAATTTTTATTAGTTTCCAAAAATCAAAACACAAAATAAGCTATTTCAATATTCATATCAATTCACCAAAAGAAAGATAAAAGACTTCCTTCAGTCATTCCACGAATCGTCCAAAATAACAGTAAACAGTATATCCGCGTTTCCATATTTGTAATGCCTTAAGTCATTCTCATTCTTCCATTTTTTTGGCATTACCCTTTACCTCTTACAGAGCACCTCTGAAACCTACTAGTGTTGTCTGTTCATCAATTAGGCTTTCCAGATATTTCGTAAAACTTTCCCAATTTTTAACAAATCTCTGATCTTTTGTATATCTGATTTTACCTGTCATCCTGTCCATCTCCACATAATCTAATAGTTTGGATCTCCATTCCTCCGTTGTCGGTACACTCTCTTGTTTCCAGTTTTTAGCTATTAAGACCCTTGCTGCAGTTGTTGCGTATTGGAACAATTTGTAATCTTTCTTCTTTATCTCCTTTCCTACCAAACCTAGTAGAAACGCCTCGGGTCTTTTAGCAAAGGTGTATCTTAACATTTTCTTCAGTTCATTATATATGCTCTCCCAAAACTCTGTGACCTTTCGGCATTCCCAGGCATGGTGGCTACTTTCATTGGGTGTATAACTGCAAAAGGTGATGGTGAAATTAGGTGAGATCCAAAGAACTGGCATGCCAGTGCAGTCCTAACGCTCCTGTTAGTCCAGGGACCCTCCAGAATGCTGTGGGAAGGGGTACTGGGAACGGCAGAAGTTGACAACCCACTTTATGTGTGAGCAGAAATGCCTCCCATTCATGCATGGGGCTTTCTGGATCCAGTCCATTGTATATATTCTACGGTATTCCATATACTCACAGTGCATGCTTTAAAAAAAGGATTAAATGAGCGTGCTTAGCTTTTCATAAATGGGGATCTTGCTGCTGAAGATCAGGTCTGGCATCAGCTTTTGGCTTTCATGGGCAGAGGCCCTGCACTCTTGAGTTCTTTGGGTGTGCACTGAGGCTGCTACAGGTAGACTTGAGTGCTATGTTTTTATGGTCATCACCCCCCCCCCTTACAATGTACTGGCTGTTGGTCCAGTCAATTGTGGAGAACATAAAATGGCATTGACAAGAATGTGGTCTCATAAGAGGTTTGCTATTCCTTAGTTAAATAGGTTTTGACAGTATGAACCTTTTCTGAAGTTCCTTTTGCTCCCTCAAAAAAAGAATTTAATATTAATTTTCATGATGCAACCATGAAGCTAGAATCTTTCTTTTTCTTAAAAAGAAAACAATTTATTTTAAAATGAGATCCAGCAAAAGGTTTGAAGGCTGCAGTCCTATGCAGACCTGCCTGGATGTAAGCCCCACCAAACACAATGGGGCTTACTTCTGAGCAAAGAATTGCAATGTAAATAATGTGGATGCAGAGCAAATGGTTTTCCCAGATTAAGCTGCGAAAGTCCAGAAAAGAACAACAGGTAGCCAACCATGTTGCTGGTTATCAACAAAGGCCACAATGCAAAAGGAGACATATGCATAAGGATTGTTTTGGTCCAGTCAGGAAGTAAAAAAGTAAAAAGAAAGTTATGTTTTGAAAATTAAACTGAATAGAAATTTTAAAGCATTGAATCTAAAACTAGTAATGCAGCAAATCTGAAAGGCATTTGTTCAGCTGTTTATTCTTCATTTCTTGATCCTTAAAGACTGTGGATACAACAAGCATTACCAGCGCCACTTTGTTAGCATTGTTAATAGATTCCCCCCCTGCAATATTTGATAATATATTCTGAGTCTAACCATTTGCTATTCAAATACAAAATGAAGTATTTGAAGAATGTTAAAAGAGCAGAGACTGAGCAATATGAAAGAGATCCTAATTTCCATCTGTTCAAAGTGGTTCATATGTAGATTTCAAGACGGAGTTGCTGAATAATGGCTGCTTCCCCAAACACCTCACATTTTGTTTAAGATTCACAAATCATCTCTCTATTCATTCTGTCTCATTAATGCACAATTCTTGATTATGGAAGACATTAGCTTTCCCCCCCCCAAACAGACCATGAATACTGGAAAGCCAGTGTGGTGTATTCAGGACTTGGGAGACCCAAGGTTCATGCCTAAAGGTAAAGGGACCCCTGCCCATTAGGTCCAGTCGTGGCTGACTCTGGGGTTGTGGTGCTCATCTCGCTTTATTGGCCGAGGGAGCCGGCGTACACCTTCCAGGTCATGTGGCCAGCATGACTAAGCCGCTTCTGGCGAACCAGAGCAGTGCACGGAAACGCCATTTACCTTCCCGCCGGAGCGGTACCTATTTATCTACTTGCACTTTGACGTGCTTTCAAACTGCTAGGTTGGCAGGAGCAGGGACCGAGCCACGGGAGCTCACCCCGTCGCGGGGATTCGAACCGCCGACCTTCTGATCGGCAAGTCCTAGGCTCTGTGGTTTAACCCACAGCACCGCTTGGCTGCAAAACTCATTGGGCTAGTCTCTCAGCCTAACCTCCCTCACATGAGGATAAAATGAGGAATGGAAGAGACCACCTTGAGTTCCTTGGAGGAAAAGTGAGAGAGGAAAAATGTAAATGTACAGTGGTGCCTCGCAAGACGAAAAGAATTTGTTCCGCGAGTCTTTTCGTCTTGCGATGTTTTTCGTCTTGCGAAGCACGGTCCGTCGCAACTGCGCCTCTTCAAGCCGCTTTAAAAGAAAAGCGCAAGGCGTTTTCATCTTGCGAAGCAAGCCCATAGGGAAATTTGTCTAGCGAAGCAACGCAAAAACGGAAAACCCTTTCGTCTAGCGAGTTTTTCGTCTTGTGAGGCATTTGTCTTGCGGGGCACCACTGTAATGTAATTTGTTGGCCAGACTTTTCATGGTGGAAATTAATGCCAAAAAACATGAGTGATAGGCAAATGAGCAGTGCAGTGCATAAGGTTACCTACCCACCAGCGTTACTATTAGAAAGCCCTACCTAACACAACTGGAATCTGACTGCATGTTACTATAAACACTTTTAAAAAGTAAGCTTAGGCAACTGTATTTTGAAGAAAAAGTAGCTTCAGAATGTCCTCCTGATGGGGGATCACAGCCTCCCATTAGTTTCACCCTCCTCACCCCAGGAAGGCATTGTTTATAGTATACATCTGTTCTGAATGAACTGGCAGAGGGATAACAATATGATGCAATCCTACTCATGTCTATTGAAAAGTAAATGCCATAGAAGGGACTTATGTCCAGGTATATATGTATATAGGACTGTAGCTGTCAGGTTTTATCTGACATTAGTCCTACTCAGAGGAGACCCACTGAAATTGATTAACTTGACTAACCTATTAATTTCAGTGAATCTACTCTACATAGACACAACCCTACTGTTTATAATACTTCTGAATATTCAAAATGTTTCACACACATTATCTCTGGATTTCTTACAGTACACATGGAAAGAGAGTGTCATAATCCCTTGATTGTAGGGGAAGAGGTGAAGCAAAGGAATGGAGAATTTGCCTATGCGCCTAGGGGGCTTCTTATATCATGGCTTACTCTCTCAGCTACGACGCACTGCACCAGTTATTTATAAATATGCTGGCCTAATTGAATCTCCCTAAGGGACTGCGGTCTAATTGGGAAAGCTTTGTGCTAAAAGATCAGACTTAATATTAATAAACAAGAGTTTTTAAAACCCTGTGCATATAAGCCAGAGTTGGCTAGGAGATTAATATTTGCAACAGACCTGCAAAGATTTCTGGCTCACAACAGTAATAGCAAAAAGCCTCCAGCCTGCTCCAAAGTAGGGTGCTGAAAAGCTTGGGCGGACAACCAGGAAGACATCCAAATTTATATCTGAAGGGATTAGGATGTTGTAAAAATGAAATGCTTGTTTGAGCCATCTTGTTTCTTATTTCTAGATATGTTAATTTGTTAGAACCCAATCCACTATTTCGTACCACACTCCAGTTGGTGGAGCTTGAGGTTCTAGTAAAAAAATTCCAGTAAACTACTGAAATAAAATTTCAGTAATTTATTATCTCCTCCTCACAGTCTCTGTAAACACATATTATCTATGCAAAGCAGGCAGGCTGCATGAACACCATCAACATGGTAGCAGCAGGTGTACAGGCACCATTTTTGTATTATAAATGTCATTTTGCGTTCATTCACTTTTGCCTGGTCCTCTCAAACTGATCTCACAAAGAGGAGACGGCCAGCCAATAGACATTCCCCTTTCAGTAATGGTGAGACTGATGCTCTTAGAGGGCTGTGTGGATAGCGCCACCATACAGTTTAGACACTAGGTGGCACTGGACTTAGTTAGTTGGGTAGAATCATGAGTTTCCAGTTACTGTTCTGTTCTTGTTTAAGAGAGGCAATACAGTGCTCGCCTAGCTTCCTAACTGCTATGTCCTCAGACCTTCCAATGCAAGGGCTGAACACAAATGACATTATGTTTTCCCATTGATTAAAGCTCCAATCCTCATGTCACTTACCTGGGAGTAAGCCCTATTGAATTAAATCGGACTTACATCTGACACGGCTAGGCTTATAAGACATGAAATCAAGCTATTCTTTCAGTGTTCTAGACAAAGCTTTTCTGGTACTGAACATTTGTGAATAAATAAGGCTGAATCACTTGTTCCAAACGCAGATATGGAACATTGTTTTTGAAACCATTTATTTTGGATCAGTTTCACCTGATTCTGCCTTCATGCAAACCAGTCCAGTAATAAGCAATAAATCACTGAGAAACTGAGCTCCTCTTGCACTATTATTAATTCCTTTCCTGAGCCATACCAGAAAACAAAACTTTGATCTCTATGCACCTGGCAAGGGCTAGCTGGACAATTTCACTGGAAGGAATGGAGAGCTGCGGCTCCCAAGCTTTAAGCTAACTGGTTGCACTGAATCTAAGGCACAGCATGGAAATTTTGGTAGAGGAAACCAGAATTCTTCTAGGTTCTCTGAAAGTGTGCTGAAAAATCAACTGTGTTATCCTGCAACACAGAAACTATATTATCACTCAACCAGGGTTGGCCTTAGACTTTTCTTATGTGATGCTTCCCCAGGGACCTACAGACTAGTGGTAGAATCATATGACATCTTCCAGTTCAGGGGTCTGCAACCTGCGGCTCCGGAGCCGCATGTGGCTCTTTTACACCTTTGCTGCGGCTCCGGGGCGGATACTAGCGAGGGGAGGAGGCGCACTGTGCGCCCTGACACTCCCCACTGTGGCAGGCACTGTACTGGCTGTGATGTCGCATGGGGGTGGTGCGTGCGTTAGTCACGCACCGTCCCAACGTCACCTTCCCGCCTGCTGTCAGATCAGAGGGCAGCAGCGCGCATGCTTTAAATGTCACAATGGTTTTGCGGCTCCCAGGGTTTTTTTCCCTTCGGAAACGGGTCCAAGTGGCTCTTTTTGTCTTAAAGGTTGCAGACCCCTGCTCCAGTTCATGTGAGGGCAGCAGCCTAGCTGAGGAAGCAGAGGGCAGGAAGCACAATGAGGTGGCAGGTGGTCAGGAGTTCAGGTACGAAGGCAGTGTGGTGCAAATGCATGGGCAAAACGAATCCAGCACTCTTGCCAGTGTTTGCACCGTGCCAGCCTCCCCGCTGCCTCACCTCTTTCCCTCTCAGTAGGCAACAATCACCCACGTGCTGGAAAGTGAGGGTAGCAGCTCTGCCCCACTGCGTGAATTGCTTTGGGGGGAAAGTGACTAAGCTAAATAGCCGGTTCATGCTAGCAACAAGCAAGCACTACTGGCACTAAGATGTCAGCTCACGGGGACAAGAATAGCTGGCGGGAATTAACTTATGGAGTTTTCTGCTGCTACAAGATGTGGGGATTGCCACTAGCTTAGGTAGACTAAAGAGAATTCATGCAGGTCTATCAAATGACTAATAGCTGTGGTAGCAAAATAGGACTTCCATGTCACTGAAAACCAGTTGTTGGGATGGGGGGCAACATCAGGCAATTGCCTTTAATGCCCTGTTTGGGAGTTTTTTAGTGGCATCTAATTGGATACAGGATAAGATGAACTTTATGCCTGATCCATCAGGGCTCTTATATTCTTATTGGGGAAGGACCATAGCTCTGTGGTACAGCCTATACTCTGCATACAGAAGGTCCCAGGTCTAATCCTGAGCATCTCCTGGTAGAGCTGACAGTGACCCCATTCTGAAGACAGAGAGAGCTTCTGCCAATCAGTGTAGACAATACTGAGCTAGATGGGTCAGTGGGGTGACACTATGTAAAACAACTTCTTGTGTAACTAAAAAATGGGGAAGGTGGGGAAGTTGACATATCTCTTTCTGGTTTATACTTTTTGCTCTCAAACTCAGTTTGCTTTAGGCCAATTTGATAGCTGAAAGCTCCCTGGAAAAAATACGGGATAGTTCTATTTGCTTAGGAAGTAGTAGCATGAAGCACAGTTTTCAGCAAAATTAGCAGTGCCTGTACCACTGGAGCCTATGTAGACAGGGCTTCCAAATGCCACACAGTGAGTTCTTAGTAAAACTGGGATGTGAAGTCTGTGGTTCCTGGATCCTGGCCTTGACCTCAGGTCATAAGACATGCAACATCTCAACTCTCAGCACTTCCAATAAGAGAAACCACAGATTATTATGAAACTATAGTGTAATGTTAAGTTCAGTACCTAGACTCAGAAAAATATCAGTAGGTTGATGCCACTGTTACGTCTGCACCACTGTTATGTGGCGCATTTGTAGCAGCACACCAGACACCTTTATTTGCCCCAGCTGCAACAAAACATGTCTCTCCCGCATCAGTCTCTACAGCCGCAGCAGGTGCTGCAACCTTGCAACAGCTTGACTTCATTGTCTCCTGAGACAGACAGATGCCTGCCAATATGTCTGCATATTGGGAAAACGTAATGTACATCTAAAGATGGCCTTAAGTGATGAAGTAATCAGTAGAAGAGACACATTTCAAGTAAGCAATTTGCTCAATAAGAACACACACATCACTTTTGTGCTTAAAACTGATCGGATCCAAATTTGGGGTGGGAGATAAAACCATGTGATTTCTAAGTCAGCAGGAAAAAGATTGCACATTGTTTTCCTCTTCCCTTAGAGGTGAGAAATTATGGGCAGACTTCATTGGGGTCAAATTTCTTTTTGGGTCAGAGAATATATTGGGTTTTTAGATTGGTCAGAGAATATATTGGGTTTTATAGAGATATATTGGCTTTTTTAATAATAATATAGGTGTTTTGTTTTTTTCCAGAGAACTGTATAATTAGAAGAGAACTTGTGCAGGTGTCGGATAAAACAATTCAGATTCAGATTATTCTGTTTTCCCAATTCCAGAGCCTCTGGAAATCCCTCATTCCAGAAGAGACAACCAGAGGGGCCAATTTATTTTCCTTCAACAACCAGGATCAGTTTTGCCCCGCCAAAATGAAGGAACATAAGGAGCTGGTTTATAGCAAGACAGACTCATTTATCCCTCTAGCTAAGTCCTGCAGTGGTTGAAGCAATGGCAGTACTTACCTGACCTCCCATCAGCAGCATTGCTGCAATTTGGCAGGAGGGAGAGGGGCTAGGCAGCAGTGCAGTGCCAACGCACTGGCCTGACTGCCAAATTGTCTCCGCTGATTCACTGGTTTTGCCACTGTCTTCTCCTCCCATCCTGTTTATGTTATAAACTGTAATCCTACCACATCTGGAGAGCACAGGTTTTCCCCTCTCCTTTTATACGAATTAATATTTTAGAAAAGAAGAAAAACCTATATATGCTAACACCTATGCCAAAAAATCGGTAAAGCTGGGATATCTGAGTTTAAAATAATTTACAGCCTAACCGGAAACACATTTGCTTAGATGTTAATTGCCTTAAAATTCCACTGCCTTTCCGACTGAAGGATTTCAGCCCAATTCTTGGAAGTCAGCTTAATATTAAAGCTTTAGTTTTAGGCTCTAAACAATAAATCAATAAAACACAGTTTTTAATATTCAGACTGAGGCCTGCGATCCCTCAAAAACTTTCCTGGGAATAAAGCCCAGTGAGCTCCATGGGCCTTACTTCTCAGCACACATGCACAGGTTTGCATTATAAACACCTGTATGGATTCCAACCAGTCAAAGGAAACACACAGATTGCAAACCCAAATGCTTTAGGCCTTGGGAAACACATTTTTGTATGGATATTTAATATTTTAAACCTGTCTATGGGAGATAATGTATTCATGCACAGCTCTGATCTGAAAACTAGGCCTTTGGGTTTCTGCGTAAGAACAGATAATGAAAAAGTTGACAGCTCCAACAGGAATTCCTATCTCGCAACTTGTATATCCTAATTAATACATTGGCAAAGCTTCAGAACGATGGCATACTGTATTTCCCCCTTCACTAAGAATGTGTCATTGGCTGCTTCTTCATTGTAGCTAGAAAACAACAACAAGCAATTTTAGGATTTCCTCCTTTCCTCTTAGCTTTCATTTCATTAAGCCGTCCTGTATAAATAAAAGATAAAATGCATCTCTTTATGTCAGGCAGCTGTTTGTGAGGATGTTGCGGCAGTTCTGCCTGGGTGGGTCCAAGGCACATAGCAGCCTGTAAAATGGCCGCAGGGCTTCCTCATGTCGCTACAGTGCTAGTGCAACAAAATGGAATGGTGGCTGTTGGCACTGGTGTGTTAGCAAAACCCCAATGTGGCAGTTTTGAGCAGCCTAATTATGCAGAAAATGATGCCAAGTTTGGGAGAGGGAGACCATGGCAGCTGGAGGAACCTTTGGTGATGCCTCACTTCCATGTTGGAGTCATTCTGTGAGAGCTGTCACACAAAGACAACAGGGGCAACTTGATGTTCAAAGGGACCCCCAGTTTATGCATGCCCTTCTTGAGACAAGAAAAAGAAGAAGAGGAGTTTGGATTTGATATCCCACTTTATCACTACCCGAAGGAGTCTCAAAGCGGCTAACATTCTCCTTTCCCTTCCTCCCCCACAACAAACACTCTGTGAGGTGAGTGAGGCTGAGAGACTTCAGAGAAGTGTGACTAGCCCAAGGTCACCCAGCAGCTGCATGTGGAGGAGCGGGGAATCGAACCCGGTTCACCAGATTATGAGTCCACCGCTCTTAACCACTACACCACACTGGCTCTCACAACAGCCACTGTGGCTTTGCTTGGATACTGATCTCCTCTGAGCCAGGAGTGGAGGACCTCTTTTAGTCCAAGGACCTTCCTGGGGCCACAGGCAAAAGCAGGTGGAGCGAAAGTGTAAATTTTACCTTGGTACAGCAAACTAGTTTCTACACCCCCCCCCCCCTGTCTTCCATCCAGACGAGCAAAGAGGCAGTTGCACAGTTCAACACATTCCAGTCAGGCAAAAACACTTGCGTGGCAAAATAGGGCCAGTGATATGAGCTTGGAGAGAGTAGGGAAGAGTTCCCAGGGCCTGATAAAGAGATCTGGAGGGCCACATTCCACCCCAGGCCTGAGTGAGGTTCCTCACTCCTGTCATGAGCCACCAACATCTATTCTTATAGTTCAGCTTGCAGACTTTAGGATTATAAAAGGGCTGATGAGAGTTTAATGGGCAGTGCCAGAGTTCCCAACCACTCATACAGACTCTATGTCTGTTGTCACATTCTGCCCAGGGTCTGGGGTTAAAGGTAGTGGTTGCAATTTTGCTCTTCTCGAGATACTGAATGAACACATCGATAAGGGGAGTGTGAGTTTTTGCTTTCCAGCAGGCAGCATCATTAAGTTTCTTTCTCCCCTTTTCTTACATGGCCTTTCAAGAATTACTTCTAATAGATATCGAAGAGATGTTTGACATTCTTCCCCCAATGTTTTTTTAATCATTATAGTAGAGGAGGAATCTAAACATAATGTCATATAAAATATTGATGCAACAAGATGAGAGTGTGAGAGAACACTGGTTCAATGATTTTTGGGGCGGCGGCGGGTGTGTGTGTGTGCTTTCCATGGACTTCTGGAAGGCCAGTGCTAGATATTAATGTGTGAACGAAAGGCTGGACAACATGAATGCTATGTAGCCAGCCTTTCAATGCTTCTCAAAATATTTAGCACAAGGAATTCGTATGTACGGGTTTCATCATACAAATGGACGTTTGCAGTCAATACTAAGACACATTAATGACATATACATACACTTTCTGTGTCACCATTTTATGATATTATATTTTACAGCCAGGATTCAAGCAGTCATGCAACTATTTCCAGATGTGGTAAGGGATGTTGGGCTTGTGTTTCTCAAAGTGTGTCTTTACAGTGCCTGCCACAAATCAAGTTTTTTTAAAAAAAGAGCTTTCAAAAATGTCATGATTTATTCAAAAAACGAAGAGTCTATGACATTGGATCCTAAGATAAATCAGCTTAAGACAGTGCAAGGGATGAAGTCCCTCCCCTCACAACCATCCCCTGAGCCCTGTTGGAAAGGTGGGGAGGAAGAATAACCATTGGACTTGGCTCCTAAGATACGTTAACAAAGTTTATGGGAGAAAAGTTCCCCCTATATCTGCAGCACTCCATTCTGCATTGACACACCAAAATGGCTTTTTCCCCTTTAAAGAGCACATACCTGGCTGGGCAGCAGTAATGGTGTTTTTCCAGCCCCAAGAAGGAAGAAAGGAGAGAGATCTCTCCCTTCTCTTGACCAGTGTGCTGCCAGGAAGAAATGCCCCAGTGACCCTTGGGAAATGTAGTTTTCCCAGCAGCAATTTCTTAACATGCACTTCCATGGAACAGAAACCGTGTTTTTTCTGTTATTTTCAAAGAAGCAGCTTGGATGATTTTCCAAGCCAAACTGACATGAGCTGGGAGAAAGTCACCCATGTCTCCTTATTATACTAAGAGTGAACAACAGTCTTGTAAATTGCCATAACATAAAGTCCCACTGTTTCATATGCTTACCTCTCCATTGAAGAAACAGAAAATAGTTGCCACAAGTAAACCCTAAGAAGAAGAAAAGAGAGAAAATTATTCAGACTCTTTCTTTATCTATGCCTTGGCTGCTTAGGGTGCAAAGTAATGATACAAAATTTAATGCCGCCTTCATTTCATGCTGTATAGTTGGACTCTAATGTAGCTAAAGAAAACTGTCCTACAATTATAGCTTCTCATTGTTGAAAGACAAAACAGTGATATCTGCTAGGTTATCTCCCCCTCACCCCCATATCAAAGCCAGCAATGGCATATCCTCAACTAAGAGAATCAAGAAAGTGGGCGTCTTTGTGTGAGAAACATACCCACTAAATGAGAGATGGAAATCCGTGGTACACTGGTTTTAAAAGCTGCTATGCATTCTCAAAAAGAAAAGAAAAAAGGACCAGAAGCACATCACGTATGTTCTTCTATGTGATTATCCAAGAACCCCTCCCCAAAAAGAACCATCGCATAACTGACCTAAGTGGGACGATTAAAAACTGTGTGGAAATGAATTATCAACCAAAAGTTTGGCGTATGGAGATCCGGAAAAGAATAAGGGCTTTTGGAATGGTGCAGCAATAAAAAGGGAGTCGCCATGTTGGCGGGTTCTGTCGAAAGACTGATGACTGAGGAGGAGGAAGCTATGGATTTGTTTTTATATGGGATTTCTGGCAGAACCTCCTCAGAAGACTGAGAAAGGGAGTGACAGACCTGTGAAGATTAACGAGTAGACGGCAAGAGTGTGTTTATTTATGGAAGTGATGAAAAGCAGCAGCCGTCTGAATATGACCCTTGGATGAATGGAAAAACCCACACAGGACTACAATTGGTTTCAATTCGCTTGTGGAGACTATCAGAGGTCACAAAGAAAAAGGAAAAATATATGAAAACATCAAGAGATGTGGAAAACAACAAGGAAGGATTGGATAGAATTGTGAACATCATTTGGGCAGATTTGTGGACATCAAAGCAGCAGCAACAAGATGATTGGATCCCTTTCGGAACTTGAAATATGGGCACCCCCAACAAAAATTTAAAATTTGGCTTTGTAATTTGGAATTAATGTGATTTGATTGGTCTGTTAATAAAAATTATTTTTTTTAAAAAAAGAAATACATCATGTATGACCCCTAAAAGACAAGCAGATCTATTGTGGCGTAAGCTTCCGTTTGTGCCAGTAGCAGCTTCACTCCTGATTTGGAGAGTATTTTTGTCATGAACACATTTGCATGAGGAATGGGTTAACCTCTCTCCCCAACCATCCTTAAGGACAGTAGGGTAGGGGCTGTAGTTCAGTGGTAGAGCACCTGCTTTGCATGCAGAAGGTCTCGGGTCCAATCCCGAGCAGCCCTGTGAGAAATCTTGGAGAGCTGCTGCCAAGCCAGTGTAGACAGTACTGAGCTAGATGGACCAGTAGTCTGACTCAGTATCAGGCAGCTTCCTATGTGTTCCTATGATCCTCATCCCCCTTGAAGCTCATATTTGAAAAGGACACCTCACAAGGCACACACAATAGTAAACTATGTTGTACTACCAAAATGTGTAGTACAAGGCAATTCAATCCATGTGGCCTTGGGAAGTAAATCTTATTGTGTTCAATTGAGTATTTACAGGTGTTCATCAGACTGCAGACAGATATACTTTTCCAACACCAAAACGCAGGTTTTTCTCATTTGTGCCCCTATCCTCTCTAACGAAAGACACTTTGGGTCACACAATTTCTTCCTTTCCTGCTCTTATCCCTCTAAATTCTCTTCTCATTTGCAGTTATATAGCCATATTGTCTTTCACAAGAGGATAACGGGGATCATGGCTTAAAGACAACGAGTTTGCTCAGATGGCCTTGAAATTAGATTTTAGTTAACAGTTCTGTAGAGGAGTTTGTCTGAGGTGAGAAAAGGAGCCTGATGTGGAGGGCAAAATGTGTCCAAAAGTGATGTTATTTCTACAAGACAGAAGGGAACAGCAGTAAATGGGTTATAAATATGCATGCACAGTAAAGAACCTTGCCATTGTACATTGTACAAAAAGGTGAAGAGAGGCCTCTGTTTATGAATTGTTTAAAAAGGGTGAAATGGCATGGAATTTAGATCTGTAAATGCTTGACAGTTTGACCTTGACACTACTGTCCTCCTTGCTTAATTGGTAATTATATTGCAGATATTTGGTGGCTATATTATATTAAGATATTAAGAAAGATGGTGCAAAAATGCCAGACCACCCACAGAGAGAAATACAGGGTGAGTCCTTTAAAAGAGGCCCCGTGGATATGGACTACACATGTTTAACGGGGCCTCTTTTAAAAGACTCACCCTGTGGCTAAACAGTTCCCATGATCTGACCGCTGAACACATTTCAACTTCATTTACCCCACGACAAAGCAGTGCTTTTCAACAGTAAGTTGTTGTCAGACTCCCACATTATGTTACAGCTATGTTGCAGTAAATCTGCAGTCGGGACTCACACATATCTAGGGAATGACTTGTCACCATTTTCATTAGCGAAAAACCACATTCAGATGCTAATATGCCCCTAGGGGGCAGCGGTAGAGGAAGCCTCTCAGGCACCTGGGGCAAACTGCCCATAGGGGCGGGGCAAGCGGCACCCATAGAGAAGGGCCATCTCTATGGGCGCCGCGCCACATTGTGCCCCCGTCCCGTCCACGCTCTCCACCCACTGCCTCCCCCCCAGCTGTAGGGCAGCTGAGGCCCTGGGGCGCACCATGCCCTTACGGAGGGACGAGGCGCAGCGCAGGGCCTCAGCTGCTCTACAGCTGGGGGGAGGCAGTGGGCAGCCAGCACAGAGCCTGCGGGTGCCTGAGATGCGTGGCTCAGGCGCACTGCAGGCCCTGCGGTGAGTACTGCCCGCCATTTTGTCACTCCCATCAAGGTGACACCCGGGGTGAGCCACCCCCCCGCACCCTTCCTACGCCCCTGCCTAGGGCAGAATTGGGATTGTGAGCACCCAACTTCCATGCATGCACTAACATCCACATTATAATGGAATTATTGCAGCACATGCAATCCCTTTTCCGCCAAGGTTTGTTGCTCATTCAGTGATAAACTATGGTGTGTCATTACATTTGGCTTGGACTAAAATATATGAAATGTTCTGAATGTTCTAAACCACCATATAAAGACTGTGCCTTATTACTTAGTTTAAGTTGCCCAGCTTGTATTGCATTTCACTTATTTAAGTCAATAAATTGCTAATAAATCCTAATTAACAAGGATTTAATTCATTAATATATAAATTTGTTTGGGAATGGGCCATGGCTCAGTAGTAGTGTACATGCTTTGCAGGTGGAAAGTTCCAGGATCAATCCCTGGCATCTCAGGTAGCAAGCAGAAGCGGCTTGCCAGCCAGGCAGATCTTTCTCATCTCCTCCTCTCAGAGGTAGCTTGCCAGGTGAGACCAAGCTGCTTATGTTGGCTTCGCAGCAGGTAGATCACTGTTGCTCATCTGAAGGGGGAGGAATGAGCTGGTGTAGAGTTTGCAGCAGTACAAACACCTGCATAGCCAATCTGGCACTCCTGCTGGTGCGTTTGCACCATGCTGACTTCCCTGTTGCCCCTCCCAATAACCAGTAGTGACCCACCTGCTGTGAAGCTAGCATAAGCAGCTCGGTCTCACCTGATGAGCTGCTTCTGACAGTAGCTGAGGAGAAAGATGTCTAATTAAGCAATAGTAGGCTAGACGGACAAATAGTCTGGCCTGTTACAAAGGCAGCTTCCTGTGCCTTAATTAATATATACTATTATTTATCTGTAATGTAATCTAAATGAAGAAACAGGGTTGGGCGAATCTGTTAATTTTGATTTCTCTCAAGTGTCCTGTTTTTCCAAACTTGAGTTCAGTCTCCCACATTTCTATATCTGTATCTAATTAAATACCTGTCTCTGAATAATGTAGCACTTCACTTACTTTGTTTTTGCTTATTCTTGTTAAGTACCACCTGTGTAACTGCAAATAGATGGAGCAATCTATTTCCAACCCACACCAATTTCACATGTTTGTTCATTTGTATGTTCTATTCAGTTTCTACAGTAATCATGTTTTTTAAAAAAAAATATCCTGCACAAATAAATTCTATTTTATCACAAAATACTAATGAAGTGCATATTTTATCTCAATAGATGTGTTTCTAAATGTGTTTTATCTTAAAATATGCATTTTTCAAAAACCACATTATGGGGACCATTTTTCAAGGAAGAATTTTGTATCACAAAATACAGAGAAGGGCAGAATCCGAAGGAGAATTATGTTCCCATCTGCACACACATCAGGGAGGTAGAGATCTGGTCAGTTTGCATCAAGATTAACAAAAACAGAACTCCTCAAGCCTCCTAATGCGGAGCTATAGGATTTGAACTGGGTAAAGAGAGGTGGATCTCAGACCACTTTGTTTTTACCACTTATTTTTAAGCTGCCCACTTTCTTCATATGGCAATTTTGCCCCATTTGTTGCAACAAAACTAGTTCATGCTACTAAAGCATTTATGAGCTTACTGAACAGTGAGACAGGATCCTCATCAAATGCTCTGACTGAAACTGCTATGTGATAAGGACAATCTCATAAAGAGGGCAAATGATGTAAAGAGCTAGAGATGAATTGACTCTCATAGTTCAGAGCCACTTCTAGTATGGGAAACCTGGTAGGGGATACTTCATGGTGTTATTTTCCAGATGAGGATGTTATTCTGCAGAGCAAACGCTATTACATTTCTAAATGGCAACAGGCAGTCTCTATTTCAGCCCCTTGTAGCTTCTTTGTTAACTCGGGAGACCATCAGGATAGCAAGTTACAAGCGATTCCCTTTAATTCAATGGGTTGTTTTTTTTGGGGGGGGTATGTTGTTTTCATTAAGATAGGTATTTTTGCGTGCGCTTTGACTTAATACTTGGTGTGCATTGCTTGGTTGATGAACTGCACCACAAAATTCAGAGAAGTACACATTGAAAAGGGATGCTTATGATTCAGTTCACATGACGGTTCAAGCAAATGCAAATTGGGTAGATATCCGAACAAATTTCTCCCCCATTTTTACATACCTAACTAAAAAAATAACAACCACAACATAAAAACCATAGTGTTACCAGACCCATACCTGGTAATGCATTAATATATGCATGATGTAATCATATACTTCGCCCGCAAGCTTGTTTTCTGGCCTCCATGGAATAATGACAAACTGAATTCCTAATAAGGGCACCAGGATTAAAGTGGCTCTGACAGCTTTCATGTACATGTTGGACTCGGCACGATGAGTGTCTCTTAGCTTGGTTACTAGAACTCGCACAATGTTAAGCAAAAAGAAAAAATTGACCTGTAAGAACAAATGCTTTATTAATCAACCATCATTTTAGATTTATTTTATGTACAAAAAACCAGAACTTGTAAAACATTAAAATATCACGCACACACATATTTTGTTTCCACAGACATTTTGGAACGAGATCAATTGAAATTGCATTACATGAAAACGGTGCATAACTCATATCACTGATATGTAAAATTAAATGGATTCAAACATGAAGATGACCCTCTGGAACTTTGTAAAAATAAATAGTATGACTAGAGCTGGGAGCAAGGGAAAATAACATGGACCAATGGTCCAGTTTCCTAGGTCACATATTTTAGGACTCGGCAAATTGTATTCTCAGGACCAGACTGAGTTTATGGCCTGTAAGATATTATCTGCATCCCTAAACTGGATGCTCCCTAATCCCTGTCGACTGATCCCTGGGGAATAGCCAACAGGAGCAGTAGAACATCTGGTTCAGTATGAATCCTCCTTGGTTGGATGAAGGTGGAAAACTTTGCCGACTGTCCAAATGCAGGTAATGTAGAAATAACGACTGAGTGTATTTAGCAGGGGATAGTCCCCAGTCAAAGAGGCCAAAGGCCTTCTGGTGCCTTCCAGAAGACGGACTACAAATCCCATAACACCTGTCCACTGGCTATGGTGGCTGGGTTGACTGAAATTGTAGTTCTAGGTATCTGGGGAGCACAAGGCTGAGGAAGGCTGCAGTAGAGACATCTGGAGAAGAAAACCATGTAGAGGCAGGTGCTTTGCCACCCGCTGTCTGTTCCTCTATTACACCATCTCCAATATTCAGGAGGAATAAATTGTTCTCGTTTTTCCTGTATTTTTTTTTTAAAATAACACTGTTTAAAAATGTTCCTTTCCCTGCTCCACACCATGTTATCTGAAGTGTCTTTCTGAAGCTTAGCTTTCTGCTAAAAGTGCCACACTTAATCACAGCTACATTAGAAACTAAAACACATATATAGAAACCAGAGAACAAATGTACACCTTTTCCCCTTTCAGCATTGAAACAATGCTTAGGCATGTGCGCGCGCTGTGGGGGTGATTATAATTTTATAGTCTTTAAGTTGCTGAGGAATGCTCGTAATTGGTGCTCATTCAAAAAAACCTGCCACCTTAGGGCCAAACTACTTCTGACTCTAGAAATGTCATTTGCAGTTGAGTAACTTCATTTTCTAACATTAATTAGCGGGGTGTGTGGTGCAATTGGGGGGAATCAGGACAACAGTTCATGGGAAAGAAGGCGCAAGCTTTCTGGTGTAATTGTTCCAACTAAAATTACTCTCTGCTATTTGACATGGGATGGTTGCTCCCCCAGCACCAAAAATTCCTTTTCAAACAGCTACACATTTAGTCCCTAAGCGCCTTACAGGGGAAGGGCTATAGCTCAGTGACAGAGGACCTGTTTTGCATGCAGAAGGCCCAGGTTCAATCCTCAGCATCGGCTGGGAGAGACTCCCTGTTTGAAATCCTGGAAAAACCCACTGTTGGTTAACGTAGATCAGGCATCTTCAGTTTTTTTCAGGACTCACTCATAATCCAAATATGTACTTGAGGACTCATTTCTTAATCTTTTACCATATACTGGTGGTAGTGCTCCTGCTGTGACCCACCTTGGATCAGGCTGTGATCCACTGGGTCCAACCCATCAGCTGAAGACCAGTGGTGTGGAGAGAACTGAGCAAGAAGGACAAAAAGGTCTGTGCCCCTATATAAAGGCAGAATTATTGGTTTGCTTTTGTTTTAAAAACAGGTGCTTAAACTGTCTATTTTGATGACAAAGCACGTGAGCTTTGTCATCAAGGTAATGGTAAAGGACCCCTGGACGGTGAAGTCCAGTCAAAGGCAGCTATGGGGTTGTGGTGCTCATCTCGCTTTCAGGCCGAGGGAGCCGGCGTTTGTCCACAGACAGCTTTCCGGGTCATGTGGCCAGCATGACTAAACGGCTACTGGCGCAACAGAACACCGTGACAGAAGCCAGAGCATATGGAAACACCATTTACCTTCCCGCCAGAGCAGTACCTATTTATCTACTGGTAGGCTTTCAAACTGCTAGGTTGGCAGAAGCTGGGACAGAGCAACAGGAGCTCACTTCATCACAGAGATTCGAACCGCCGACCTTCCGATCAGCAAGCCCAAGAGGCTCAGTGGTTTAGACCACAGATCCACCCTGACCCAGAATGCACTCCTTTTCTGGACAGGGGCTCTGTACTGGTTTCCTGCTTAAAATCCCCTTGCCCCATTTGTTCCAAGTATGCAGTTTTACAGCAAATGGTTCATACAGGGGGCAAACAGCAGATACCCATTGGGATCACAACCTGAATCAGGGCCCTGTACTGGTTTTGTGAGCTCAGTTCCTCAGATTGCTTAAGCCGAAATCATATGATTCTGGAAGCAACACAGACACTGCACCAATTAAGAAAAGACATGTCTGCTTTGAGCCCAAGTACCATTATCTCTCCTTCAGTGGCTTCTGAGCTCATAGCCAATGTATTTTTGGAAAGGCAGCGCTGTAATGAGCAAGCCAGATAGTAAAGGAGAGGATTTGAAGCCAGCAATCATCACACCTGTTTTTTTCCTTTCTTTCGTTTCTTTTCTGAGAGTGATTAGAGATCCTTTTAAAAAAGATGATGGGCTTTACTTTGCAGAGTAACCAAAGCATAAAGCTTGGGCGTAGTGGTGGTGGAGTTCAGAAATAGGAAAAGGTTTGCACATCATCAGCCAACCTTGGCCTTTAGGATCCCAGAGCGGAGGGGGAAAAAACCAGACTGCTGCAATAAATCTTGAGCTGGTTGTGGTTCTCGAGAGGCCAGAGGGCATGCAAAGTATTCCCATCCAGATGATAAAATTTAGTATGGCATTAAGCACAGCAGCCCTCTTTCACAGACCGTTACACAGAAAACGATCATGTGTCGTTTCCATTCTGGGTAAATGAATTGAGTCATTGAAGCCTGACTACCATAAGCAACCTACTATTTCTCCAAATATTTTTTGTTTTTGTTTTATTGTTTTAAAAGGGCATCAAAACTCTGTCGGAAAACTGAAAACTAAATTAACTTTGTGAAGACAGACTGAGGCTACTTCCATTGCCATTTCCGCCTTACTCATCGCCAGAGTATTTCTGCTTATGATGCACATGTCTGCAGGCAAAAGCTAAATACCAGGTCATCCCGTTTTGAACCTTCTGGGGTGTCAACATGCTGATTTTACACAGGTTATGTATATAAAGCTGTGGGGAAGGTGCTTTGCATGTAGAAGGTCCCAGGTTCAATCCTCAGCAGGAGAGATTCCCTGCCTGAAAATCTGGAGAGCTCTTGCCAGTTTGTGTAGACTGTGCTAAGAGAGATGGTCTGACTTGGCCAGTCTTGCCAGTTGCAATCCTATTAGAAACAGCTATCAAAATCTAGGCAGGAAACAATACACAGGCATGGAACAGCTTCAGGATTCGTGGTAGCCCGTTCAAGAGCTTTGCTTGGCGGTAGCAGCTACGATCCATATTAAGGCCGGCCATTCCTGCCTTATGCTTGGGTGGTGAGCTTTCGTGGAAGGTCCTATGGGAATAGTGCACCCCCCCAATTTTGTATACCACCATTTTATTTCTGTGTTGGACGCCATTCTTTCTCTTTTTCAGTTGAATTAGCTGTTGAATTAGGTTACCTTTTTTGTATTGTTTTTAGATAATACGGTATAGATTTCTTTTCTCCATTGACTTTGGGCAGTATTCAACTTACTAATGCTTTGCATTAGTGCACATCTTAGCACTAGTGCAAGGGGATTTCCTCCCTCTCCTCGCTCCTGTGTGCCCCACACCACCCCCAAATCCTCTTCGGAACAGATTTAGTGGGTGTGTTGGGGGAGGAGATGGGGGAGAAGATTGTGTTGCTCAAGGAGAAATCTTTTCAATGATGGAACCTCAGTCTTAGCGGCACACTGAGTACAACTCAGTCTGGTTATTTTTAGGGAGTATGTTTTCTGAATGGGTGGCACTGTGGGTTAAACCACAGAGCTTAGGACTTGCTGATCAGAAGGTCTGCGGTTCGAATCCCTGCAACGGGGTGAGCTCCCATTGCTCAGTCCCTGCTCCTGCCAACCTAGCAGTTCGAAAGCACGTCAAAGTGCAAGTAGATAAATAGGTACCGCTCCAGTGGGAAGGTAAACGGCGTTTCTGTGTGCTGCTCATGACCCGGAAGCTGTACGCTGGCTCCCTCGGCCAATAAAACGAGATGAGCGCCGCAACCCCAGAGTTGGCCACGACTGGACCTAATGGTCAGGGGTCCCTTTACCTTTATGTTTTCTGAACTCTTATATTTATTATTGTTCATTTGGTTGTGAGACACTTTGGGCACATTTTTTTTTAATATTAAATTTATTTTCTATCACTTTTGGAGACTTGGGTTAGATGGTTTTGAACCTTGAGTCTGTCTTGTATTATAGTGCTGGTTTTATGTCTGTGTTCTGTTATTGACATCATACTATTACTTCTATTTTGTTATGTGATTTTTAATTATGTGGTTTATTTATTCTTATGTTAAATTTCTTTAAGATTATTTTGAAGTGATGAAAAATGGCATATAAACACATTAAATAGAGTTGTTCACACAGGGCCTAATTCCCCAAATTTCAAAAGGAAAGCTTCTGGGTTCCTGAGGGCAGCCAATATGCTACTTGAAGCAGCAACAAAGCTTTCTCCCTCTGCTAGTTAGGGGGTGGGGAAGGGTGGGGGAGGAAATAACAATTTCATTTTTAAACGTAAGAGACCCACTCCCAGCTGGAAGTTCCTTAGTTCCTTCCCTGTCTCCTGAATATTAATCCAGTCTCTGAGATGACTTTTGCATCATTTGAAAGGACCAAAAACCACTGGGGTTAAAATATGTTGGCCTAATGTTATAGCTATATAACCACATAATCAATACAATCATGTTCCTGAAACCATGTCTGGCATATTGAGAAGCTCCCTGCTGCCATCCGTGCTTTCCAGGTATCTGGAGTCAACCAGGAACTAAAAATATCCCAAAATAATGAGTCAGCTCCTTCAAAAGATCACATGGGGCCAATTAAGAAGAAGACAAAGACGTATCAAAC
Source organism: Podarcis liolepis (assembly GCF_965112155.1). Taxonomy (NCBI): domain Eukaryota; kingdom Metazoa; phylum Chordata; class Lepidosauria; order Squamata; family Lacertidae; genus Podarcis; species Podarcis liolepis. Next base: position 27,743,671 of record NC_139563.1, read on the forward strand.
TGCAAGGATAATAAAAGGAGCTGAAGGAAGAACACATAAGAAAAAGCTGAGAAAGGCATGTAAATTCAGCCAAGGAGGAAGGAGGAAGGTGGTGGGGTGAAGAGGAGACAAAGCATGATTATACAGAAAGGAAGGAAAGGAAACACTTGCTCATATTATGCTCAAGACAACGTGCAGAGAGTTGAGGCCTGCCACAAAAACTGTTTCTTTACACAGTTCCATTTCCATCTTTGCATGGATTGCGTTAGGAACACAGGAAGTGGCCTTATATTAGAAAACCTAGCTCAAATCTAGCTGTACATCAGGGGCAGCCAAGGTGTTGTTGCACTACAACTCCCATCAGCCCCTGCCAGCAGAGGCAACAGCCAGGAATGATGGGAGCTGTAGTCCAATACAGTCATACCTCAGGTTACAGACGCTTCAGGTTGTGTGATTTCGGGTTGCGCACCGCACCGAACCCGGAAGTACCAGAACAGGTTACTTCTGGGTTTCGGCACTCACGCATGTGCAGAAGCGCCAAATTGCAACCCGTGCGTGCTGCAGGTTGCGAACATGCCTCCCACACGGATCACGTTTGCAACCCAAGCATCCACTGTATCTGGAGCACACCATGTTGGCTATCTCTGCTTTAAAATGACTAGCTGTGGCTCTCCAGGACTTCAGACAGGTGTCCTACCTGGCCCTACCCAGACATTTAACTAAGTGAGCAGTGGTGGGAACAAGTTTGCACATGCCTGACCTCTACATGTTTTTTTGAAGGTCTTAAAAGACATCCCCCACATGAAAACAGCTGCACGTACATAGGGTAGCCCCCACTGTTTTCAATGGGGGCTTACACTCAGCTAAGTGTGCGCAGGCTTATAGTCTCAGAATGCAACCCTATGCACTTACTTCCAAGTAAGCATCCATAGGGTTGCAATGCATCTTCTGATTCTAACCAGGTTTGCTCAGAAATAGTTTTACATTACTGTGTTACTTTAAAATTTAAATAATCTTAAATTATTGCTATTAGCGGTGTTGGGTGCCATGCAGAAAAGGGGGATAAAAATACTAAGTCATAACTGTAATCATTAATAAGATCATTAATAAAATAAAAATAAGAAAAAAATAACAGGTTGTATTCAATGTTAGTCTGATTCAGAGCAGACCAACTGAAATTAATGGCCATGGCTAATTTAGGCCTATTAATTTCAGTGGGTCCACTCTGAGTACCATTTACTTGGATTTAGATACTGTATTGGCCCGAATATAAGCCACACTTTTTCCCAATTTCCAATCATGAAAAGTTAAAGTGTGGCTTATATTTGTGACCTTACGCTGCCGGCAAAGCAGCCCCACCCCCCAGGAAGCAGCCTGGAAGTGTGGGGCCGAAGGGGCCACCAAATTTTAAAGATGCAACTTATTTGTGGGTGCAGCTTATATCCGGGCCAATATGGTAATAATAATAATAATAATAATAATAATAATAATAATAATACAGTGCTCTTAATGCAATAGGAAATGATTTTCTCACCAATAAAGCTGCCATCACAGGCCCATGAACAACATACAACAAGTGAGTGTCCACACTAATCCAGCAACTGGAAGGAGAGAGAAATTTTTTTACTAAAAGAGCAAAATTGCTTTGTTTTTATAAAGAAATGCTAAGTAAACTATAAAGAACAAACATGATACTTACTTATCGTTGAAGTATTTGGTTCTTGCCACAGCATGAATTGATGCCGGCACTAAAGGAAACCCTAGAATAGATAATTATATGCATCACATTTCAGTTTTTGTAATGCAATCTATGTTAGGCTGAAAAAACCGTATGAAAATCATAAAGAAATGTGAATTAGAGAGTAACAAGCCTATCTCTGTCCGTAAAGTGCAGAAAGAATGTTCCCACAAGACAGTTACTACATATGAAGGCCTTAAAGCGTGAGGAACCTGCAGCTTTCCAGATCTTGTTGGTTCTTACTAAAGGGAGAGAAGCACAGCAAGAGACTTCCCCCAAAGAATCCTGGGAAATATGGTTTACCCCACCACATGCTACAATTCCCAGCACATTATAGTTCCCAGCATTGTTTGTGCTTTAAATGTATGTTGCGCATGCAGTCAGGGTAACTTGACCACTGACTGTAAATACAGTGGTGCCCTGCAAGACGAATGCCTCGCAAGACGAAAAACCCGCTAGACGAAAGGGCTTTCCATTTTTCGATGCGCTTCACAAGACGAATTTCCCTATGGGCTTGCTTCGCAAAACGAAAAAGTCTTGCGAGTCTTGCGATTTTTTCCGCTCCCCCCCTTTTCTAAGCTGCTAAGATGCTAATAGCCTTTTAGCTGCTAAGCCACTAAGCCTTTAATAGCCGCTAAACCGCTAATAGCGCTAATCCGCTAATAGGGTTGCTTCGCAAGACGAAAAAACCGCTAGACGAAGAGACTCGCGGAACGGATTAATTTCGTCTTGCAAGGCACCACTGTATATTCCTTACTCTGGCTGTACAAAAGAACCTTTACAAGCGAGTCTTGTAATGAATATGCCTTGTCAGTGCAAGAGATGTTAGCGCTGCTGGCTGAGGCAAGCCATGGAGTTAAGGCTGACAAGCACATACATACAGTTATTTTTCCAAAGCATTTTCTTTTAACACTGCCCTGACAAGCTTGCCCCTGTCAAATTAAGTACAGGCTCAGGGTGTCTGAAGGAGTGAAAAGTTTTTGCACTCAAACCATTGCTCTGGTTGAGGTAAGCCTCCAAAAATGCTGAAATAACTAAAAATAAATAAATGTCAGGGAATTCAGTTGGAGGGCCTGCTTACAGATATTGATTATGCTAACATTCGGGGGGTGAGGTGTAGTGGAGCATGGAATACTTTCTTTGGTTATTGATTTCCTTCTGTTTTTTTAAAAAAATAAAACACTGCCATTTTAAAGCAAACTGCTGTCACTCATTTTAAGAGCTATTCTTTTCTATAATAATGTTCAGAGCCATATGCCTCTAAATACCGTATTGGCCTGAATATAAGCCTCACATTCCCCCCCTCCAAATTCTGACCATGAAAAGTTAAAGTGTGGCTTATATTCGCGACCTTATGATATGCAGCCAGGAGCATGGGGAAAACAGCGCCAGGAGTGCAGCAAAGCGGCGCCTGTCCTCTCCCCCAAGGCCAGGAAGGGAGAGAGCGAGGAAGGGGAAACACAGCGCAGCTCCCCCTCCCCATGCCCAGTGTGCAGCCAGGAGCAGCAAGGAATGGAGTGGCTTAAATTCAGGTATTTTCTCTCCCCCCCCCATCAATTTTAAAGGTGTGGCTTATATTCAGGTGTGGCTTACCGGTATATTCAGGCCAATACGGTAGATTGGCAAAGTCTTCTACACTTTGAAAGCATGCTCCCTGCCTCAAATGGTTTCCAAGGCAAAAGGCTAGTGCTGCAAGTATACATGTGCTTCATAGGACTTTAGTCCTTTGAAGAAAGTGTTGCTGTTTAGGTTTTCTGACATTCAACATAGAGCACAAAGCCGACTATGGAATTCGCTACTGCAAGACGTAGTGATGATGACCACCAACTGAGATGCCTTTAAAAGGAGATTTGACAAATTAGGAAGGACAGGGCTACCAGTAGCTACTAATTATGATGGCTTCAGTTCTGAGGGTGGTTTACCTCTGTAAAGCAGCCACTGGGGCGTAGGAGAGAGGAGATTGCTGTTGGACTAATAGTTCGACCTTTGGTTTGATTCAACAGGGTTCTTTTGCTTTTATTTACATGAATACAGTTGACTTGGTCCCGCTTTGTTTTAACTAACAAGTCAGAACAAACCACCGTCCCTGGGTTTGCATGACTCGAGAAACTGGTTCCTTCGAAATCGAAGGCCAAAGCTTCTAATCACCTCCTGTCATTTGTAAAGGAGGAGGAGCTGGAAGCGTGTGAATCCAAGGCTGCTGTGTGCTTGTCTCCATAACGCTAAACCATGGTTTGGCATAACTTCTCAGCCGAATCTATGCCTTCTCGTATTCTTCAGGTTTAAGCAATAAGCACTGCTCTATTTTTGCTGTAACTGAAAATAAATTCATCGGTATTGGCAACAGTAACTGGGCTGATTGGAGGATAAAGACAGAAAATGATTCTGAGAGTGCAATTTTATACACGTCTACTCTGAGATGAGTTGGACTTACTCCTAGGTAAGCATATAAAGGACTGGAGTCTAATTTCACATTTCAAAAAACCACGGGCGGAGTAACTTTTTTACACTTCGTTTTTGTTAGCATATAAACATTTCAAAACTAGAATGTGCTTTCGATAAAAAACCAATACGTAGTTGAGTTATGTGGATTTTGGGTGAAGGCTTGCAAATGATTTCAAAACTTATCCAAACATCAGCATTCTGGTGTGTTAATGTCTGTGATATGTCATTACTGCTGATGATGTTGGAGCGACTTTTGAAAGTTTTATGGAAACAATCTGTATTCAGATTGCTTGAATAAAAACAAGATCATTCTTCTTGCAAGCAGTTCTAATTTCAGCCTCAGATAACACTGATAACTCTTGCTTTCTTGCTCCACCTGAGTGGTTTTACATCTACTGAAGTGAAATTGTAATGTGCAAAGCTGTCAGTATGACAAAGGCAAAACAGGCAATGGTTTGTCTTCCATGGAAGTATGGCAGGAATCAGTTTTGCATTTTTTAACAGCTCTCCTTAATAAAATTCAGATAGTTCATTTAGTCATCTCCCGATTAGCATTCTCATGGATATTGATTCATGTTAAAATACATGCAGGGTTGGCATATTACCACAATGCACCAAATATAAGATTAAGCCAGCTACTGTCTCAAGGTTTTTAGTCAAATATATCTGACCCAATGTCAAAATAAATATTTTGGGCATACTATGCAATTTGGCCCACTTACTGAGATGCACAATCCATTTGCTCTAACATTTTTGCTAAGCTGATTCCAGTTGGTTCACATGGGGCATAACATGCTATGGGAGGGAGTTACTATAGCTGGAAGCTGTGGTAGCCTCTAGGAGATAATTCTTCTGACAATCTGTCTAACAAGCAATTCATCTAATGCAAAGGCTTTCCTTGAACACCACTGTTCCCACCTCAAGCCATCCTAGGCACCATTTCTGGGAATAGCATGCAGGGGTCATTTAAAAAGGCCAAGGGAATCATTGCTCCTCATGCTTCAAAACCAGGCGTGATTATTTCTCAGGGGCCCCTATATTTCTGGCCAGCTCACTGGTTCTGCACACTGAGTGATCACGGTTATAAAGTATGCAGATTGCAAGAAGAAAACCCTTCTGGAGTAAGGAAAAGAAGATAAGTTAGCAACTGCTTTATTGAGAAATGGGATTTATTTGTTGGTGCAATAAAACGCAATGTATTGTTGAACTATAATCACCGCTAGGAACACTGCGATTAACAAAACACAAGACCTGGCTTTAGCATTTCCCTTCCTTTTTCTATGTGTTTATCTGTAGGTGTGTGTATTTGTAAATATATTGTAAAATATTATTATTATTATATAAATAAATTAATGATTTTATGCAAGCACAAATTTTCAAACTGTGGTGTGTGTAAAGGTCCTGCTTAAAGGACACATACTTTTAAGCCCAGGTGCCTTAACTTCCAATTTCTGTGGGAGGCTTTTGTACCAGTAAATTTGGAAGTGTCTTATGTCTTCTCTTAAATCAAATATTTTTCAAAGTAGAATATCAGTACTATGTTTTGTGATTCATCAGGAGCACTGCCTAAGACTTAACAGAAAAAACCCAAAACCTTGCTCCCTCTGCAAGGCCGTCACCAGCTGGCCTAGGGGCCCTCACACTTCCAGCCACTAGAAACCAGAAGAAAGAAGAACAGAAGAAAGTAAAGAACAGGAAGGGGAGGAAATGCCACATACCCCAACCCAAGAGGTAATACCAGTGCAGACGCTGCTCTTCAGCAAATACTGCCACCACAATGAGAGTATGAAGATAAATGCCTTCACAAAGCATCCAGAAGTAGTTACAGCCCATCATGTATTGGTGGAAAAACTGAAGCACTTTGCAGCTTACCTGTCAGACAAACAGAAAAGCATTAAACTGTAGACAGACAACCATATGAATGCCATAGGTAAGCAAGCAAACAAAATTATCGGTGCTAAGATCCAAAAGGATTTTCCATGCCTGGTGTTTGTTGGAATCTTTCAACAACTGCCACGGACTGTGAGCTACAAATAAATCAGATATATTGAGTACATGGACCTCCTAAATCATCAGGCACAACGAGCCAAAATTCCAAAAGCTACTACCAACAACTCACACTTTAGAATTTTTTCCCTTCACTCTGAAGTTCTGCAGAGCTAACAAATAAGTAGACCTTGAGGCCAGCTAAAGTGCTGGAGAGATGCTAGCTGGATCCTTCAAAGGTCACGTTGACCTGCCTTTCCTGACCCTTCCTCTTGTAATTATAAACATTAAGTGGTGCTCTGCTTCTAAAAGCTAGAATTGATTTCCAAAGTTAGGTATGACTGTTTTGGAGAAATGGACTAGTTATCAAAAGGAAACTCTCACGAGACCTCAGGATCCTGTTTAAAATATGAAGTAGGGGAAACTGAGTATGGGGAAAAGTGCATCAATAATCAGGCTCTATACATTTTGGAATAAGGCTGGATGGGCATTCTCAGCCTGAAACTTCCAAGCTGATATGAGCCATGAAAACCTACTTTTCACAAATGAAGCACTGAGACAAAAGAATTGCATGTAAGAAGAAAGCAAATATCTGCATGTTCCTTATGTACCAGCCAAAATGTAAGGTCCCTAAATCTTCCACAGACTGTTTTCCTAAAGCATTGGTCAATATGTTCTATGACTTGTCCTTTGTATACTGAATGTGTCTCTCAGCTGGTGTTCAAGACACCCTCTTCATGTTCTTATTGATCATAGCCTGTTGAGCACTGCGGTGACTGACAGACACACAGAGCTCTGTACATACTGCTCTTCAGTCATGATGGGACTTTATCAAACCAAAACATATCTGTCTCTAAAAACTGCCAATAAACAGCTTCTGTGAATTCGACAGTGCCTTTCAGTAGATAACTTTAGTTTCTTCTATTTGACTGACAGCCAGCTGCTCCAAAAATCATTACAAGAGAAAAGTTGGATCTAAGGAGACATGCATTATCTAAAAATGTGTTTGTTCGTTCCATGGACCTATTTAGGGTGGCCACTTATACATCATCAAAAGGGAGGGGGGAGCAAAAGAGGGCACAGATTTGTATACAATTTACATATGTTGGTTTATATATATATAGAAGCAAGTTTATAAAGAATGACTATCATTTAAACACAAATGCACATTACCATGATGAGGAAGACCAGGTAACCTATGTGCCTTCTCAGAATGTTCACCACGGTGATATCGATTGTCAGTTTCAATGCCCCTGTTCTCTCTTCTTTATATTTTAACCAGACGGCTCTTCAACTAGAAGACATCTTCAAATAGAGGACTGTTCTTAGACAGCCCTCCATATAGAGGAATGTCCTCTGTAAAGAAGGACACATGGCCACCATACACAGATGCGAAGAACCACCTGTCAAATGATTTAGGCCCCATCTCTCTCTTAATCTCTCTTTGCGATGTAAGGCATGGGATATAGCAACATCACCTAGTGCTACTACGAAACTTCTGGTTCTGAAAACTGTACCATGGGACAGGCCAAATGGATGCCAGCTGAGATATGGCAAGTGGTCAAAAAGAAACAACGTAAAGTGTATATACCATATGAAGTACCCCATGCAGGTGATCTGATCTTATCAAAATGTCTGCATCTTTCTTTCTTAAAGGTAATGCTTTTAGAGACACACACATCCATCCGGACACTGCATATGTAGTAAATAGAGCACTTTCATCCAAAAAGTGGCATTGAGACTCAGCAATCAACAACAGGTCGGTTCTCAAATTATGGGACTCTGGGCCCTTGACTTCCTCAGGTTTTATCCAAAACCATGCCACTTGGTATCCTTCTAAGAACAGTAGCTAAGAGGACCACTGCAAAAGGTACTGAGAGCAGGTGCCCCCAGTAATTCAAGAACTGCAAAAGGCCACTTCTGATATACGCCTTTGACGCCTTTGTCAACTTGTCCTTTGCTCTTGATAAAACAAGATTGCAAAAGAAAGCTAGCTACTGAAGCCCCAGTGTTACTTTTTCCGCATGGATAAAGCCTTTTGCAGCAATAGTTGAATGCAGCCATGAGAGCAGAGTTGAATGAAGCAGGGGAAATAGAGAAAGAGGGAGTTATCTGGAGGAGTCCATTTTGTCTGAGAGGTACACCATGTGAGTTACTGTTATTTGTATTTCGTCTCATTCTTCTGCCAATGGGCACAGAGTGGCATTGGTGGGCTACTGCCCTTTGCCCTCACAATTACCTGGTGAGGTGGGCTGCACCGAGGCAGACTGACTAAACCAGTAATGCAGTGAGACTGAATCTGAACCCAGATCTCTATATTCCCAGTCTGATTAACTACTGTACAACACTGGCTTTCTCTGTGGAGTTGGGTTGTATTGCTTATTCAAAAGCATTTCCTCTGCATCTCCTGAAGCGGGTCGTCAGAACAATGCGGTGAAGTGGATTGGGCTGAGGTATATTAAGCCGTCATGCAGTGAGGCCAAATGGGGATTTGAACCCAGATCTCTACTAGATTTCTAGCCGAACACCTTAACCACTATACCAGACTGGGTCTTTCTGTAGAGTTGGGTCACATATGACTATCCTAAAGTGTCTCTTAAAGGAGATCCTATTAAATTTCTGCCAACTGGCCTGCAGCTCCATTATAATCTGAGCCAAATCAGTAAAAAAAAAAATGGGTGGAAAAAGAAGAAAATTTTCCTAAAATCTGAATGATTTCTAATCCTGGGGTTCTTTGCTTGTGGCTTAATTTACTGTTTTATGTCATTCAGAAGGACTTAATCCGAATGTCCTTTAGGAAGATAAGCTCTCTGCTTGTGATACAGAGTTGTTTAGATTCCATGGTGTGATTTGTTGGAGGCTGATGTATTTATTGCTGATCAGAGCTCAATGTGACGGCCTTTTCCAGTCATACGGTTCAGTGTGTGTCCAGACACTGTGAGCTTTTAGGACACTTAATTTCATTATGTTGCCCCATGTTCCTACATGTCTTCTGTATTTCCATACTCTCGGTCACATGCAGCGATTGCAGTTTGTTTTCTGTTTTAAATTCTGCATCCATCTTCTGAGTTATTTATGGCTTTCTGAGAAGCTTAGTCTCTTGATGTGTAATAGGTTTGGGAAAGCTATTAGACAGGGCATGAGGGATGCATCTGGCTAGCGCTTAGAGTCGCGTCTCATCAATTTGAAAATATATTAGAAAATATTAGAATGAAGAGTTCAGACCTAGCAATACATCAAGATGAACTGTGTTGAAAGAAATCGTGTTGAGGACATGGTAAACATCAGTCTTCACTTGCAAATATTTACGGAATTTTTCATTCATGCTGAAGTGGTTTAAAAGGAATTTCATTTTAATTAATTAGCCTCTCTCAGTCAGCCACTATATACTAATAAGCTTCCAAGTGACTGTAGAGGCAGCCCTCCAGATCAGGCTTCCTCAACCTCGGCCCTCCAGATGTTTTGAGACTACAATTTCCATCATCCCTGACCACTGGTCCTGCTAGCTAGGTATCATGGGAGTTGTAGGCCAAAAACATCTGGAGGGCCGAGTTTGAGGAAGATCAATAGCTAAAGGAACCCATTTCCAGTCTTCTCAGTGTCAGAGCCTGCTGCTGCTATGACTCACTCATTCACCCACTGACCCACCTATATTTCAGCAGAAGATGTCTTCTTCTAACAGCCCAGAGGAACAAGAAAGTTGCAATGAAGATATGCTGCAATTATACAGGGTGAGTCTTTTAAAAGAGGCCCCGTGGAACATGTGTACTCTGTATCCACGGGGCCTCTTTTAAAGGACTCACCCTGTACATCCTATATAAACCCTGTGAGTTGTTGAATTACATATAAGCATTTAGGGTGAGATGTAGTAGCTGCTGCATCATTGCTATTCAGCAAAAGGGAGTAATGTGAGCAGAGCCAGGACTTCATGGTGGGCTAGGCAATATAGCTTAGTGGTGCTCCTAGATCAGGGGTGGCCCACCCATGAAGCAAGGTGGGGCAGCAGCCTCAGGAGGCAGGAGCCACAGGGGCAGCAAATCCCAAGGTAGATATTTATTCCTCCCTTGTTACTGATGTAGATCTTCACTTACCCTTCTTCCCTAGCAGGAAGGGAGGTACCATTTTGTGGCTCGCCACAAGTGCCAAAATGTCTTGGGCCAGCCCTGTCCTAGATGCCTTCTGACCACCACCACTGGATGCAGTATAATGTTATTATGCGGCTCTAGGTATGTGTCTAGGTAGTTAATTTATTGGAATTAAGAGTAGGAAAAGCAGTATCCTGAATGAATTTTGCTTGGCACAGAGCCAATCCAGCACTACTTATGTATCTAGTTTGCTGAAAAACAACATGACAAGATGCACTGGTTCACTGCAAATCCACTTAAGTCTATAAACATTGTAAGGATCTTCTGTGTTCCAATGGGACTTGTCTGCACATGCAGCAAAGTGAGGTAGAAATGCAGTGGAAAAATTTTAAGGTGGTATAATGGACTGTATTTATTTCAATTTATGGATGGAGAATCACTTTTTAAAAAAGGGGAAAAAAGAATGCTCCATTACTCTAACAAGACACTCTACAATCAGAAAACTAATGCAGCAGGAAATGAGCTGGGACAGAACCTTTTCCCTTGTCATGCTAGTTCTTAACTGGATGAAGCTTGTTATATGGGAGAGCAATAACAAACAAAGAAAGGCAATCCCCCACAGACAGACTGTTCTACTATGCCAGAAATCTCACTTCGTTCTACTGCATATGTAGGCCAGGCTAGAAATCACAGGTTAGCTGCAAAGAGCTGTCACATGAGACATCTGTTTAAGCCCTCAACAGTCACATGCCCCTGGTGACCTGTCTCAAAAATCAACTGTGCTGAAGTTCTAGTAAATTATAGAATCATAGAGCTGTGGAGTTGGAAGGGGCCAGGAGGGTCATCTTAGTCCAACACCCTGCAATGTAGGAATATTTTGCCCAATGTGGGGCTCAAACCCACAACCCTGAGATTAAGAGCCCCATGCTCTAGCAACTGAGCTATGTTGATGGACAACTGCTGAAAAATTTGCTCCGCTGTCTGTTAGTATTGAAAATGGCTCATCATTTTATTACATTTGTCATTTGATTTCAGATCATAAGACATCAGGAGATTTTCCGCAGACAATATAACTCAGTCTTAAATGAGTTTGTGTTGGGTTTGGATCGCTAAGCCCCCTCTGCTTATTAGATCAGCGCTCTATGACAGCATGCTTAAATTCCAAGTGTCCATAGATTCTAATAAATAAGCAACAGACCTTTTCCAAAATAACAAGGCTCAACAGTGCAGCTTTAAATCAGTTTTCTGTCAGAACGTATTATACCCGTTCATATGTCATTACCTGTTTTCAGATGTTGAGATGTTCACTAAAACCTATTTCAGTTAGCAAAGTGAAAGTTGAGGACTCCTCCCAAGAGTGATGATTTCATTTACTTTTTATCCATGTTAAACACCTCCCACCCCCGCAGTGGTCGCATCCACACCATACATTTAAAGCATATGGTTTCACCCAAAGAATCCTGGGATCTGTAGTTTACCCACCACAGAGCTGTAATTTCCAGCAGCACCAACAAACTACAGTTCCCAGGATTCTTGGAGGCAAGTCATATGCTTTAAATATATGGTATGGTAGTGGCGCCCTCCCTGTGGAACGCCCTCCCACCAGATGTCAAAGAGAACAACAACTACCAGACTTTTAGAAGACATCTGAAGGCAGCCCTGTTTAGGGAAGCTTTTAATGTTTGATGTATCACAGTATTTTAATATTCTTTTGGAAGCCGCCCAGAGTGGCTGGGGAAACCCAGCCAGATGGGCGGGGTATAAATAATAAATTATTATTATTGTTATTATTATTATTATGGTATGGATGTGACCAGTGTGTCACGGATCTTTACAGCCATTCGCAACATTATCCAAAACGCTACAGGCCGAATTAGAATAGTACATGCCTATGCAATCTACATCATAAGAACACGAAGAGCCCTGTCATGGAAAGATTCCTCTCATCCCTACTTAAAAGTTCTGCACCTCCTACATAGTCAGGGTTCTGTAATGCCTGAAGAGGGCAAAATAATTTGTCTATAAAAGGGCATTTTGAATGATGATTCCTGAGACCAAAGAGGTTTTCCTCTATGTTTGGGTACAAATGGACACCATTTTGAATCAAGAGGGCAGGCTAAACCTTTCAAAACTGCTTGATCTTTAACCATTTATTTTAAAAATGTGCTGATTTTTTGGTTTCTTAGAATTCCCAAGCAACATTGTGTGCGGGGCTACTAGTTTTTAACATTATCAACTGGATCCTCTTGCTATAGATGACCAATACTTCTTATTCTAACAACAAGAAGCAGAAATCATATCCAACAGTTATCAGCACCTGAGGCTGATGAAAAGCACAGTTAAGTATGTCAACACAGTATAGAAAAGGTGGATCAGTGTCAAAATCTATTTTAACAGTTACTACACTCCAAACAACACCTCTTTTCTTCCAAGAGACTCAGTCTCCACAAAACATTAATGGTAATCACTATATTTTTTGGTGACTGTTCAAAACTGGATGAGATTCCAGAAGGCTACTTTGAACTATGTTCCCTTAGCATACAAGCCTAATGGAAGGGGGAAATTAAGTCCGACGCAAATGGAAAGCCTAATGATGATAAATTGGAAGAAAATACCGTCTCCATCAAGATGCCAGAAGAAACACAATGGCAAACACTACAGAAGCCAGGTCAGTCTGCCCTTGCCTTATTAAGCGTGCTGATCTTTAAAACACTGATCGCATATTGTGTTTACTGATAGAGCTTAAATGTAGATTTACAGATTCAAGAAATCCACTTAAGCTTCTAGGTTTCTGCCTGCCAGATTGTTTCCTAAATTCTATGACTCATCTAGTGACAGCAGATGAACATCAAAGATCTTATCGCCATGCAGAGCTGCTGGTAATATGGAGGAAATAAGAGAGATTCCTATAACAGAAGGAGGACAGGCCCGTGGCAAGGTGAGTTACTCAATCGGTTTTCTGCTGGTCATTGTCTTCTCTACTACCATGGCTACTAGCCATTACAACTATGTTCTGCCTCCATGGTTGGAGACAGCTTGGTTGGAGATGCTTCTGAACACCAGCTGCTGGAAGCCACTGAAAGGACCAGTGGTCTTGTGCTCAGGTTCTGCTTGGGCATTACCCACAGACTTCTGGTTGGCCACTGTTAGAAAAAGGATGCTGGACTACATGGGCCATTGGCCTGATCCAGCAAGTTCTTCTTATTTTCTCACAATAACCCTCCTCAAGTAAAGATATGGGGTTCTGTATCTTTCTTCCTGGAGGGTAGTAGTGGAAGGAAACAGCTTGGGTGATTCTGAGGGTGGGGGAAGAGTTGGCAGGCAAAAGTAAGTAATGTTCTTTTCAGACACCCATCCTGTGCTCCTGACTGCAATCTCCACTAGCTGCTTTTCATTTAAAAAGCAGAGGAAATCTATATGGCAGGGCATGTAAGGTGTAATTTGACCTTTGAGTTTCACCACTGTGTTGTAGTAGGTAGACTCCCGGCGGTAACTTAATGGTAAGTCGCTTTCTCCAGTTTACCCCACAGAGTTATTGTGAGGTTAGAATGGGATAACTTCACGCGTGCCACCCTGAGCGACTTGAATGAATGGGATAAATTTTTATAAATCGATGCTGCTATTATTCATTCATTCATTAGTTACACAAAAAACACCTAATACAGCCCAGTAACAAACAGTTAAATGTGTGTATGTGTGTGTGTGAAAGAGAGACTCAGCCAAACCTCTAAAAATAATTATCACGAGTATCAGAACCACTCCCCACTCCAAGCAGCGTAAACACAATCACCACTAAAACTGATCAGCCTACTTCTACCTGTGGGTGAACTTGGAGGAAGGCCTCTGAAGATGACATTGGAACCATACAGGCTCATACAGGAAGAGAGGTATTGGGGTCTTGAGCCATGTAAGGCCTATCAGTTAAAACCAGCACTTTGACTTGGGCCCAGAAACTGATCAGAAGCCAATGCAGGTGGATGCTCAGACTCTCTCACCCCTCTTAGCCTTCTGACCACAGTATTCTGCCACAGCTGCAGTTGCTGAACCGTTCTAAAGGCAGTTCCATGTAAAATGCATTGTAACAATTTGTGGGTTTACTGGAACACAAGACCACCAAAGACTTGTTATCCACACCCAAGTAGAGGCATAGCCAGGTGCCAACCTAAGCTGGAGCAATGAATCTAAGAGCTCCTCACTACCACAAGCTATGGCAATATGAAGATTGAACCAAGAGGAAGAGAAAACAAAGTGAAGAGGAATGAGGGGAAAGTAGGAGTAGAAAATCTAACAACTGTTTGCAGTTTTGTCAGTCTGATTCTTTGCCCAGTGGAGAAGTTAAGTCCCCAACCGCTGGATTCCTTTATGGCCAGGCAGATGTCATCCACAAGAGGTGAGGGTTGCAACCAGCTATTCACTGGCAGAAACCTTATGGCAATTTTCTATACTTTAACTTCTATGTGAACACTAAATCTTAAAAGTTTTGCATTCAAATACAAGTGGATTGTATGAAGGCTAATGAATGCTAACTGGGATATAAAAGGGACTATCTTTTAAACTTTGCCTTGCAAAGGATTCACTAAAACAGATCAAAAGTAACTGTAACTGGAGAACATCAAATTCCTGCTGAGTCATGCCTCATTACCAACCTGGTTTCAAATATTTTATATATATATATATATATATCCTATATGGATTCAAATAATGGCCTGTCGTGCTAAAAGACTCAGTGTGGCACTTTTCAAAAGAATATAAAAATATTACACTTTTTCTAATTTCACTCTGAGGGATTGTTTAATATTTCCTTTTTAATGCCACTCAGGAGATTTGCTTATTATTATTACCATCATTGTTCATTATATCACACTTTTTAGTTGCTTTTCTTTGCAAACTGTAACCCAAAACAACCCTACTATATGCTTAACCCTTGCATTGAAAAAAAAGGGCAAATAGATCAATGAGAAAAAGCGAACTGAAATTTATTTCAATTTCAGCAGTCTTCTAGACAGTTTTAGGTTGGTTCTAGTATAGCTCAAGTTATTCTGAGCTAGGGTGTAGTGTGTATTAAATCTGCAAGTAATATCAAAAAGAGCTGGAAGTTGAACCAGCAACATAGTTTCCAAGACTGGGGTAATATTATTAGCAATGTTCTAAAAAGCCTAGTAAAGTCTCATATGGACAGCATTGCAGTAGAACAGGGGTGGAGAACCTATGGCTTTTCATTTGTTACAGGACTACAACTCCTATCATCCCTGACCACTGGCCATGGCGGCTGGAACTAGCACCCAACAACATTTGGAAGGCTACAGGGTCACCCACCCATGCCAAAGACTCAGAATAGAACTGCCAAGGTGACAAACGTTTTAGAAGATATATTTTTTTTATGTGATAGAAGTCTAAAGTGATCTGGTATGTTTTATCTAATTAAAAAAATATGGAAGGGGCAACTTTTTTATATTTAGCAGAAATATTACAACAAGGATGGAAGAGTGTTCATTCTGTCCACCGGCAAACTCAGAATTACAAAATAAAAAGGATGGCGTGTCAGATTAGATAAAGAAGTTGAAAAACTTCCCTCCAGTTAAGAGCGATAAGAGCAGTTAATTAATGCAATTCCCTTTGTAGAGAGGATGTGACAACAGAGAAGGGTATGTATAATTAGCAGAAAGTCTTGTGGGAATCCCCCCCCCAATTCCTGCTCTCTGGCTGAACCTAAATTCTCAGCTGGAGTCACTTTACTGCAAATGGGGACGGATCAAAATAGCTCACAGAAGCAGTGGGAGAGTGATAAGGGTCTGCTCAGCTTATCTGACCTGCCGCAGAGACAAGAGAATGCTTTTGCTGAGAAGAGCATGGCTGGAGATCTTTTCTGACTTGGGGGACTTTGAAGAGCAGGATGGAAACATATCTGTATGAAGCTCATCAAACAAATGAATGTGAGCAGAAGGAAAAATAATAGTACGGAAAAGGCTCTGATCCAGGCAACGTCAATTGTGTCCAATGGAAAACAACGTTCCTTAAACTAGTCAGGACTAACTTTATTTTCTTATGGCATTTCTTACCCATCCTTCACCCTAAGGCTGCTGGGCAGGTTACATAAACTAAGATCCCATAAAAAAAGAATAGTCAACAAACCATTCAACTATTTTAATAAAGGAACTAAAAACACCATTTGCAAGGTGGACAACTAAAAATGTGTTATGAATTTGGGGGTGCAAGACCGTCTAACTTTCAGATCACGCTAGTGCCTGTGATAGTTAGATTCATGCATGTAATTAAGTGTCAAAAGTCAATTAAGTCAAGACTAGCCTCCTGCATGAGGTGTTTAATTACGCTTGCTTTAAAATCTACGTGTCAGACTACCTAGAGGTTAGAATCGAAGGAACCGTAGTATTCTAGGCATAGTGCATTTTACATTGTAGTCCTAGCCAAATTAACAAGCGTTAATGAAGTCAGGCAAACTTCAAAGCCCCTATTTTTGAGAGCAGGAGAGCAGGTACTGTCTTAGAGCTCTCCACACCTAGTCGCTTAAAAGAGATGCATGGATCCAGGCGCTCTAAGAGGAAACTGGTTTTCTAGATCCATTTCAATCGGAGTTTAGGTCCACTTTTGGCACAGAAACTGCTGGCACAGAAACACCCAGTACGACAGCCTCAGTTGGGAGAGAGTTGGGGGGGGGGGGAGAATGTGTCCCTGTTAATACTCCTCAACCTCTCAGTGGCTTTCAATACCATTGGCTATGGGCCCGTCTGGAGTGACTGTCTGAGTTGGGGGCAGGTGGCACTGTTTTGTGGTGGCTCCGGTCCCACTTGGAGGGTGGTGCTTGGGGAGTGCTCTTCAGCCCCATGGAGCCTTCAATGTGTGGTTCCTCTGTGTTCTATTTTATCCCCTATGCTGTTTAACATCTACATGAAGCCGGTAAGTGGGTTTATCCAGAGTTTTGGAGTATGTGGTCAGCAATATGCTGGTGACACACAGACCTACTTCTCCTTTTCATCTACAGGTGAGGCAGTGGATGTGCTGGACCCTTGTCTTGTTTCGGTAATGAACTAGACAAGAGTCAACAAACTGAAGCTCAATTCAGATAAGACTCAGGCCCTGTTAGTGGGTGGTTCCCTACACCAGATAGATGGGAGGTGGTCTCCTTTTGATGGAGTTACCCACACCCCCTAAAGGAGTGAGTATGAAACTTGAGGGCATTCCTGGATCCTCTGCTGTTGCTTGGCTCAGGTTACCAAGTGCTTTCCATCAGCTTTGGCTGGTGGCCCAGTTGCACCCCTCTCTGGACAGAGATAGCCACATGCACCTCTATGGGGAAGGAGTTCACTGCTTTGGGACTGCCACAGAGAGAAAGCTTTTTTACTGCCTCCCCTGCAGATGAGGGCTGCAGCACTCCCCACAGATCTCTGAGGGCTGCGGCACTACCAATAAGACCTCTTCCGCTGATCAGGATATCCAAACTGGTACCTATTCGTTCCACTGGTCATGGTAGGACTTAGCTGTGGCTAGCTTGGTCTGAAAACCTTCAACAAATGCTATCAATTTCAATTACCTTTAACTTCTTTTTATCTTCCTCTGAGGAAAATCTAGGTACACCATGATCTATTATAGATGCCTGTCTATTTCTCAAGATAGAGTAAGGTCACATCTCAGCCCTGTCTGCTGAAGGTTTCTGCCAATAGACTGCAGGTCAGCACTATGTCAGAAATTCACACCTGAATTATTCAGGTATTTGAGGTGGCCCTGGCTGCCCTTTAGGAATTGCAACAAGCTCCTGGCAAGATGTTTGGCTTCAGCTACATCCAGTGTTGGGTCGGTGGTGGGGAGGGAGAACACCACAGTGTTTTTAAATCACTGAAGTAAAAACGAAGTTCAGACTGAGATCGCCAGTTTATTTTCAAAGGCCTAGAATTCAGCCTTGCTATGAGGAAAGGGTTTTTTTAAAAAAAACAACACCGTTCTCGAAGGCATTGTGAGGCAGTGTAACAAATGTTTCCTGCTGAATTTCAATTGGAAAAAGTGAACATTTACCTAGTAAAAACAAACAAAAACGGAAGTACATATTTCTGTCTGTACAGCACTGTCTTTTCCCTTTCTCGTCTGTGTACTCATTTCAGCTGCACCCTCAGGTAATAGAGAAAAATCAATTTTTGTCTTTTGTTCCATAAATTACACAGGAATTTCTCTTTGCACTTTAACAGAACAAACTGCAGACAGAGAAACTCTGTCCTCTCATTTTCACCTCTTTGTACAAAAAACTCCATTAGAATTGAGCTACAGTGACATACTAATTGTAATGATTAGCTCATTTGTTATCAATGTCTACCTGCCATTCCTATCGTTGTTTTATTTAATTTCTTACATTTCCATTTCTTTCCTCTAAGGAGCTCAAAGTGACGTACATGGTTCTCCCGCTACCTATTTTATCCTCACGACAACCCTGTGAGGCAGGTTGGGCTGAAAGACTGTCCAAAGCTCACTCAAGGTAATGTATATCAATTGACCAATGTATTACTGCTCTTCTTTGGCAGGGGTGGGAACAGAGAAATGACGCAATCCATCATATTTGCCTGAAATTTATAACACGCTCTGAGCTATGTCTTAAAATTTAAATTGATGATTAAATTTTATTTGGAGGGCATGATTTAAAATTTGGATGGCCTATGGTATGGAAAGGCAATTATATATATATATACCGTATTTTTCGCCCTATAGGACACACCGGCCCATAGGACGCACCTAGTTTTCAGGGGGGGGGAATCAAGGGGGGGGGGAATGATCCCCCCCCCGCAGCTCTGGGAGCAGTGGACAGGCTGCACGCAGCCTGTGCGCTACTCCAAGACCTTCTCCCTGCTTTTGCGGGAGGTGGCAGAATTCCCCCACCTCCCGCAAAAGCCCACAGGAGACCCGCGTGACTCCTGCGGGCTTTTCGACCAGGAGGGAGAAGGGACTGAAACGGCCAGTCAGTCCCTTCTCCCTCCTCGGGGAAAAGCACCTAAGAGCGGATCGCTCTTTAAAGGGTGCGCGGCTCCTGCGGGCCCCCTTTCTCACCGGACTCATAAGACGGGGATCTCTCTCCATAGCAGAAGAGCCTAGGCTTCCTCGATGGGGGCGGGGGTCCTGGAGGGCTGTGTTGGGTTTCGGAATGCCGGCTCCCCAGCCAAGCCCGCCAGCACCGAGGCCACCTCCTAGAAAAGCCCGCAGAAGCCGCGGAGCCCCTTTAAAGAGCGCACGGCTTTTGCCTGCCTTTGCGGGAGGTGGGGGAATTCCCCCATCTCCCGCAAAAGCCCGCAGGAGGGAGAAGGGACTGACTCTGCCAGTCAGTCCCTTCTCCCTCCTTGGGGAAAAGCCCCCAAGAGCCGCTCACTCTTTAAAGGGTGTGCGGCTCCTGCGGGCTTTTCTAGGAGGTGGGGGAATCCCCCCCCCTCGTAGAAAAGCCAGCAGAAGCCGCGGAGCCCCTTTAAAGAGCGCACGGCTTTTGCCTGCTTTTGTGGGAGGTGGGTGAATTCCCCCATCTCCCGCAAAAGCCCAAAGGAGGGTTGGAGAGTAGCAGGAAGGCGTCACGCGCCTTCCGGCTACCCCCCATCCTCTGGGGCTGGCGATGGGGGAAGCGCTGCTTTCCCCACCGCCAGCCTCAAACCCGGGTTGGAGAGTAGCGGCAAGGCGTCACGCGCCTTCTCGCTGCCCCCCATCCTCTGGGGCTGGCGATAGGGGAAGCGCTGCTTTCCCCCACCGCCAGTCTCAAAGAGCAGACTCTCCTGGCTTCAGCGAAAGCAACGCGAAGCCTCCAGAGCGCAGGCTTTGGAGGCTTCGCATTGCTATCGCTGAAGCCAAGGAGTCTGCATTCGCCCCATAAGACGCACACACATTTCCCCTTCATTTTTGGAGGGGAAAAGGTGCGTCTTATAGGGCGAAAAATACGGTGTGTGTGTGTGTGTGTGTGTGTGTGTGTGTATGTGTGTGTGTGTGTATATATATATATATATATATATATATATATAAGCTTCTCAACCCCTTCATGGATCGCCTTGCCGTGGCGAAGGGGCTTGAATAACTCAGAGAAGCTATGAACTATGCCGAGCAGGGCACCCAAGATGAACAGGTCATAGTGGAGAGTTTTGACCAAATGTGATCCACCTGGAGGAAGAACCGGCAAGCCACTCCAGTATCCCTGCCAAGAAAACTCCATGGACAAAGACAACCAGGCTGATCGCCAAAGAATTGATGCTTTTGAATTATGGTGCTGGAGGAGACTCTTGAGAGTCCCATGGACTGCAAGAAGATCAAACGTATCCATTCTTAAGGAAATCAGCCCTGAGTGCTCACTGGAAGGAGAGATCGTGAAGCTGAGGCTCCAATACTTTGGCCACCTCATGAGAAGAGAAAACTCCCTGGACAAGACCCTGATGTTGGGAAAGATGGAGGGCACAAGGAGAAGGGGACGACAGAGGACGAGATTGTTGGATAGCATTCTCGAAGCTACCAGCATGAGTTTGACCAAATTGCGGGAGGCAGTGGAAGACAGAAGTGCCTGGCGTGCTCTGGTCCATGGGGTCACGAAGAGTCAGACATGACTAAACGACTAACAACAACAACAAGCTTCTCAGACCATATACCGTATTTTTCGCCCCATAGGACGCACCGGCCCATAGGACGCATCAAGTTTTTTTGGGGGGAAATAAAGAAAGAAAAAAAATATCCCCCCCCAGGCGCCTTGAGATCAGGTCCGGGGACAGCGGGGAGACGCGCTGCGTCTCCCTGCTGTCCCCGGTGCTTGTGGGGCAGGCAGCGGGGAGAAGCGCTCTTCTCCCCGCCGCCCGCCTTGAGATCAGGTCCGGGGATAGTGGGGAGACGCAGCGCGTCTCCCCGCTGTCCCCGGAGCTTGTGGCCTCCAAACCACTTCGGGAGACAGTGGGATGGCGGCGTTCCGCCTCCCTCTGTCCCCCAACCTTGTGGGGCTGGCGCTGGGGCTCTCCTGAAGCCTGGAGAGTGAGAGGGGTCGGTGCGCACCGACCCCTCTCGCTCTCCAGGCTTCAGTGAAAGCCTGCATCCACCCCATAGGACGCACATACATTTCCCCTTCATTTTTGGAGGGGAAAAAGTGCGTCCTATAGGGCGAAAAATACGGTAATCAGAAAAAACCTCCGTACCTTTTGGGGGAAAATAGAAAAACCTATTAGAAAGAAAAACACTGCTGTGGTTATCACTGACAGAAGTCCTCTCAAGGAAAAAAACTAACACAGAAACAAACTGGAGTACATATAGAGATCTTCTGAATCTCATTGGGGAGGAATACAAACTGAAAGAATATGAAGAGATAAAAGACCAAATGACAGATTGGTTAAGTTATTAGCAGTTAAGGGCAACATCTAATTTAGACAAAATATACAGTTTTGCTGGAAAGACCTCGCAGTTTGAAGATATTAAGACCCAAGGCCTAAATATTATCAAAAATGTATAATTTATTACTTGAGTGGGAGACTATGGAGGAAATAGTAAAATCTACAATGATAAGTTGGGCTAGGGACGTTGGACACAATATAGATTTTATACTATGGGAGCAACTGTGGAAAGTAAATATAAGATTTACAGCATGCTATACGTTAAGAGAAAAGTTTATGAAGATGCAGCATAGGTGGTATCTGACACCCAACAGATTAGCAGTGTAAAAGTGTAAAACAATAGAAGGCAGCTTCTACCACATGTAGTGGTCATGTAGCATAATTTAAAATTATTGGGAAATGATTTATACTGAACTTAAAATATGTTTTAAAAAATCTTTTGTTAAAAACCCAGTAGCACTGCTGTTGGGGTTAATAACTACAGAAGTTTCCAAAAGAGAAAGAAATTTGTTTCTATATGCTACAACGGCCGGCTACGTATTATTAGCACAAAAATGCAAAACAGATAAAGTGCCAAGAAAAGAAGACTGGCATATTAAACTGTTAGAATGTGCAGAGTTAGCAGGGATGACCACTAGAATAAGAAATCAAAATGATGTAAGATATAAAGAAGACTGGATACCATTTACACAATATATGGAAAAGTACTATAAGCAAACAATTTAACTAGCAGGATGGTAACTTTTTCAGCAGTGTAAGACATAAAGTATATAAAAGTGGTCGCTACAGACAGACGAGGTGAACTAAGAAAACATGAGGAAAAGAGGGGCTAAAAGGAACCATAGAAGGAGAGGAGAAGAAGTCAATGAATGTTTTCTGATTTTTTTGTCGATTATTTAAAATCTTTGGAAGGAAAGATTTCTCTTTGTTGTATCTTTTTTGTAGATGCTTTGTTGATGTGGAATGTTATCAGAAAATCAAATAAATAAAATATGGAAAAAGAACAACCCAGGAAGCTACATGATATACCTAGTCAGACTCCATCTAGCCCAGTATTGTCTACTCTGACTGCAGTTGCTCTCTAGGGCAGTGGTGAAGAACCTCTAGCATGTGGGTCTCAGGAGGCCTGCTAGGCCTCCATCTACCCTACGTGATATCAAATGTGGGATCATAAAGGGTCTGGAAACCCAGCCTTATGAGGAATGCTTGAGGGAATTGGGTATGTTTAGCCTAGTAAAGGGGAGACTTCGACGAGACACGATAGCCATCTTCAAATATCTAGAGGGCTGTCACATGGAGGATGGAGCAAGCTTGTTTTCGCCTGCTCCAGAGGGCAGAACCCAAACCAATGGATTCAAGTTACAAGAAAGCAGATTCTGACTAAACATCAATAACTTTCTGACAATAAGAGCTGTCTGACAGTGGAATTGACTCCCAAAAGAGGTGGTGGACTTTCCTTCCTTGACAGTTTTTAAGCAGAGGTTGGATGACCACCTGTCATGGATGCTTTAGTAGAGACTGATGAATTGCAAGGGGTTGCAGGAGACCTTGGGGTCCCTTCCAACTCTACAATTGTATGATTCTATGAGGTGCTGATTGGCGGCAGCTGCAAAGCCCTGTGCCAGGTCCTTTGTACAGCACTTTGCAAGCCTCAACAACCATGTCATAATGGCATCAGCTAATTGGCAGGAGGATGGCCTCACCAACCTGTCAAACTTCACTCACAAGAGGGTGGGAGAGTTAAAGATCTGGCCCACTGGCTGGCTCTCAGGGCAAAGTGATCCACTTCACCGCACTACCTGATCTTTTTAACTGGAGATGCCAGGGATTGATAGGAAGATGTATAAACACCTCAAAAGTAACTGAAGGTGAATGCTCAATAAATACTGGAAGCATTTGCTGTGTAAATACTGGAAGCAAACTGCTGTGTAAACTCTATGCAAGTAAATCAGGATGAATGCTAATAAATAGGTCATCTGGAGAAGGTCTTTTAGATTTCTTTTTTTTACATATATCCAGAAATAATTGCCTTCCTAAAGTGCCATTTACTGCCAGAAGCCTGACATTATTCTCTTTATTTAGAATATTTACACCCCACCTTGCAGCCCCAATAGGCTCCTCAAGCAATTTACAAAAGGTTCTCACAATGAAACCAACAATTCACCTTGAATATCTTCAATTTTACCTTGCATATTTATCTTCAGATATCAAAAGTACTTTGATCCAACTATTTGCATAAAAGTGGAAACATGGTACTAGGAACAAATGCAAGCTACTTTTAGAGAATTCTCAATGGAGGAAAATGTCTCCCAAAACATAACATTTTCTGTAGCTTAATACACGCAGAGATACAAATGGACCTCTAGTAAATGTAATATGAATCACTGGCCTGTGCATTAACAAAGATGTACAAACATTTGTTGGCTTAAACTAAAGGCTTAGGAAAAATGAGACACCTAACAGCTTTATCCTATAAGGGAATGTGTCAAGAGGCAAAGGGAACTGACTGCGTAGAGCACTAAGTAGCAAACTGCCATATGTGGCATAGATAGCGGTACCACATATCTACTCAGAAGTCCAATGGACAGAGGATTGTAGCCTAAGGATGCAATCCTACGCACAGTTACCTAGAAGTAAGCTGCGTTGAACTGAGTGGGACTTAAGTGGAAGTAGATAGGCATTGGAGCGGGTTGTATTGAAGGTGTTCTTTCTCCTTTCTGAACCACTAAAATTCCTGCAGATGATCATGACCTTATGTGGCTCTTTTTGCCAGACAATTAAGAATATGGGCCAGCACCACAGCAATCAGTCTCTCACCCATGTCCTATACATTTCACCACCAATCAACAACATGGGGCACATCCTAAGGAAAATGTACTCCATAAGGGGTGTTACAGTGACATTAGGGGTCTGTGAGGAGTTATGGAATTGGATAAATTTGATACAAGGCTGTTTTGTGGATCAGTCCAACGTTCTTTGCAACATGAAATTTCCCCCTGAACAATAAACTAGGATCTTACTTTAAAGGAAGATTTTGTGATGGCAAGACATTTGTCCTCTTAGCTTTCAGACCCAAGAGTTCAAAACCCTCCTGTTTGTAACAGATTCTCCACCTAGCAATGTAAAGGAAAGAATACTTACTGGGTCCTTTTTTACCAGGTTTCGATCAGACACTACTGCAATGAGGTGGGCGAGTGTAAACACAGAGTTAAGAACGTAAGAAAGAAACAAATTCTTGTGCAGTGTTATCCTTTGACAGCTGAGGCTCCTGAAAGATACGCACCACAAATTGTAAATTAGTGTTTTGATTCTTATGTCACTTTTTAACAAGCACATGCTGGCAAGTTTTTTTTTCTCTGAAGAATGCAATCTGGCAACAGGCAGTTGGAAACCCATGGCTGGCAATGAACCCATGGGAGCCAAACATTTTGCTTAAAGATGCATGCTTTCCAAATCACACTTAAAAGGACCTCTCAAACCTGCTTTCTGTCTGAGCCCTATAGGCTCAAACTGTACACTACAGGCAGAAAGGTGCCCTGATACCAAGTGACATTTTTGTGTACATACAAATCGCAAACAGCAAATGAGGTATTCTATAAGGAGATGTTCTTCAGAACACTTAGATGGCAATTACATAATGCCGTAGGAATGGGTAATCAACTAAGCAAGGAATTTTAACCTGGAATTTCCCTGGATGTCAGGGAGATTTGTATTCATATTCTGCATGGTTTTTATTCCTTCTTGGATCCCACAAGAATGAGAGACTTATTTCCTGCTTGATTGTGGCCAACATAATCAAGGAAGTGACCTATTTTTCAAGATTTCCACACTCCAAAGCCAAAATTTTACTTGAACTAATCACAAATTATTGTGTCATTAAATCACTAGACTCATTGACACAGAGAACAGCAGTGCTATTGTATGTTTGAACTGGCCATCAGTAGTTGGGATAGTAGAACAACCCAAAAAATGCTCCTACATGTAGACTAGAACGTGGACAAAGTGATAGAATTGCTTACATTGAATTTCATCTGCTATTTTGTTGCCCATTCATCCCAGCATGAAGAGTTCCTTCTGAAGTTCTTTACAACCTGCATTGGAAGTTGCTAGCCTAAATAATTTAGGGTACCCACCCTGTCCCACCCAACTTGGCAACTCACTGCTCAATCCTGATTGCAGATCCTTCAGTACACTAAATGGAAGCTGCTGACTTCCTTCCATTATGACCATTTAATTCTATCCCCTGCTTCCTATTTCTGTAAATAGACTATTGGGGCAGATACCCATGTCCTTTCTTATTCATGCTCAGGCCATTCATTTCTGTTTCTGTAATGACTGCAGAAAGCATGAACAGGAATATACCAGAAGTGGCTCACTGGGTGGGAGGAAATGTAACACTAGCTTCTGAGCAAGTGAACTGCAGTTGCTTACCAGAAGGTGGAGGGACAGAGGCAAGTCTGGAACGTACAAATATCCAGACTATTATTCTCACAAACTATGAAGCAATTTTCATCAGAGGAGCAAACTCAGCAGACAAGCAGTGAACCACCTTTTAGCCCAATGATCAAAATAAGTCCCATGTTTAGGACTGCATGCTGTTTGTGGAGGCAGTAAAAGAATGTTGTTGTTGTTGTTGAAGAAGAAAACATTAAGAAGAAAACACCATGCCTGCAACCATGGGTGAGTAGCCCCTGAACACTGCAGTGAATTTTTCCCTCCTCAAATCACTGAAATGCTCCACGCAAATTAGATGGCTGCAAATAGGCTAGTGAATTTGGAGGAGACATTTTTATTTAGTCCTCATTTGGAGCAGGAGAGAATTATTTAAGAATAATAAACTGAAGCACTATAACTGCATTCCATGTTGTGCATGAATGGAATGGCCAGTTGCATCTGTACGTCACACAAAACCATGGTTTAGTGAAACAGAACTGAGACTTTTGGGCTCATGTACTCTCCCCCTCTTTTGCAGCTGGGAGGAGGATTTTGGCAGCGTTTAATTTCAGTTTCCTTGAATCTTGGCTTGTTGTGTCTGTTGGAACAAGGAATCGCAATTCATTCCAAACCAGTAAGCTTCATAACAAATTATTTCAGAATGGATTATTTTGAAACTAATCATTGTTAGGAATAAAACACGATTCCTCATCTAGGCAGCATGGCAAGCTGAGATTCAGAGAAACTGAAAAGAAACACTGTCAAAGTCCTCCTACCAGACTTGCAGGAGAAGGAGGTGTGGGGAGAGGGGAGAATGCAAGTTCTAGGTTCACTGTGTCTCCATTCTGCTTGTGCAATTTACAACAGGTAAGATAATTTATTTGAGCTAGACATATGTAACCTGGAAGGAAGTCCTACAGCGTACAGTGGGATTTACTTCCAAGTAAACATGCACAGGGTGGCGCTGTAGATCTACTTTGGTAAGGAAAGCAGTAGGCAATCTTCAGTTACACAGAATAGCACATCAGAATTTGTTTTGATTTTTTTGGCATAATTTCAGGTAGGCATGGTGCTGTACCTTCAGTGAGATGGAACAAAATGGAATTTGAATAAGGTTATTTCTAGTCACTGTAGGCTGATGAGCGAATTGTTGCATTGCATGGAACTGAGGATGACTGGTTGCTGTCATTGAAGAAAAGAAAGAAAAGAATACTTACTTGAAATGGAAGAATATTCCCAAGGAAATCAACAGGGAGGTTATAGACAAAGCGTGTCCTACTATAGTCATATAGTAAAGGATGAATACCATCTGAAATTTAAAGAGAAGCAACAAATGGCAATATTTTTGTTTGCTTAGACATCCTTTTGAGACATAGATATTAGATATATATATTCTCATTTGAAAAATGCTAAAGTTGACATCCCTCCATGTGTTGAAGATTTAAATGTACATAGATTTAGTTAAAGAGCTATAAGACCATATGTAGTCATGGGTCAGGAAGAACACGCCCCTTCATAATCATTTCTGAGCCTTATCCCATCATGAATTGTTATAGAATTCTATAACATTTTGGAAGGAAATGGGTCAAAACATACAAACTTTATATTACTAAAATAAACCCCTATAGTATGGTACTGATAGCTATAAGCACGGTACACTTTTGAAGGATTATGTGGCTCATCATGAAGCCAAGTGAACCGAGGAAAATACTTCCTGCTTCACTCAAGGTACTTGGGGGGCGGGGGAGGGGGAAGAGATGCCTGACAACTGCTAGGACTCTAGTCATTCTTCATATAACCACGTTGAAGCTGGAAGAATTTGTTTCAGCCACTCTCATTGAAACAAAATAATCAATCAATATCTTTATTCGACCGATAGTCAGAATTAAAACATTACACAATAATTATAAACTATAACATCATGGGAGGTACATAAGTAAGGTAGGGCCACAGTACTAGACCTCTCACAGATAACCCACATCAAGGCATTCAGTTATACGTTTCCGACACTTGAGTGCCAGGAAAAGAAATTTAGCCACTGACAAGGTTGTTTTCCCAGAAGACTTATTTAGCAGATATGCTGTCTGCTTTCCTCTTTGTTGGGAACTGAGCTGGGTTAAGTATGGAGTTATAAGATACTGTCTTAAATCGTTGTAGAAGGGACAGCTCAATAAAATGTGCTCTGTGGATTCTACCTCACCCAATGCACAGTGGCATAATCTCTGGTCATATGGGACTCCTCCATATCTTCCCTTCAGGACCGCCGAGTCAAGAACATTCAGCCTAGCCGCAGTAAATAGTCTGCGGTATTCCACGTAGTGGATATCCGCCAGGTAGCGAGCTGGAGCAGCCCGATACAACTGCTCCCCCAGAAACAACCCAGGTTTCACATGGGCTATGTCCTCCTGTCTGGCAATATCCCTTAATCTTTGCGCGATCACCGCCTTTGCGTGGCTGTACGTCATGGACTCTATATAAAGGGAGGACAACCCGCACTTCTGCACTTCCTCCACTATCTCCCCTTCCCATGGAGATTTAAAGTTATCCCTCAGAATCAAGGGGGCCAAACCCACCGGTCTGAAACAGAGCTTGAGCCATAGCCATAGCTTCGCTTTCAGGGCCACATACCTAAAGGCTTGGCAACCGGTTTCCAATCTCATGATCGCGCCTGCCACCGAGGGGGGGATCCTGAGTATGGCCCTGAGGAATTGGGTTTGGATAGATTCCAATTTTTCAAAATCCCTACGTGAGCCCAAGGCAATGCCCACCAGCAGAAGAGGGAGGACTTTCATTTTAAAGAGACGTAAGGCAGCATTGACAGTTTGTGCCTGTTTCTTGGAGTACAGGGTTCTAATCATCAGGGCTGCTTTGGATGCGTTCGAGGCTATGTATTAAAATTAAATAATTAAATAATTAAAAACCACAGCGGAAACAGAAATTCTTTTTCTACAAAGGGATCGCTCTCTTTCTTTCTCTCCCCCCCCCCCCGATAAATTGCAGTTGGTTTCAGATGCCTGGACTATTTTGATGCTCTACTGCACATCATTTCTATTTTATTTGTCTCTGCATTTAGGATAAATGATTGCCAGGGTTCTCGCCGAGAATAGAATATCATTACTTCTTACAAAGGGAAACAGATTTCATTAGAATATTAAAAGCCATATTTATCAATCTAATTAGACTTTTCCACAGAATTATGTGCTGAGTATTAGGCCACAGCTGGGTCTAAATGTCACAAACAAAATGGAAAAGTCTTCTAACCAACAGCAGCCTACAAGTTTACAGAATGGGAAAAAGGGGGCGTGGGAAGGATTATTCCCTATCCAGTGATGGGCAACAAACTTCAACTGCTGAGTGCCATTCTGGAGGCTGGCACTAGGTGGTGGCAGAGATCCTGGAGCTGCTACCCTAACACACAGTGCCATGTAGATACATGGCTACTGAGCAGGTAGACTTGTCTAGCACATGCTGATTGCCTTAGTGCTTCCTCCCACATGAAGTGGTGCTCAATGGTAGAAGTTTGTAGTCCTTTGGCAAAATTCTGCTCTATCTACTGCCATTGTCAACTTTTTCATACCTTATAATAACTACAATGATGTTATCAGCAGGGTTGGATTAATCAGCAGGTGATCCAGGGAGCTGCCAATGGCAAGAGGCACAGTGGGCCCCTGTTATGGGTTACCTGCTCAACTGGTCTACTCAGCCGCTGAAATACACCAGATGAGCAATTTGATCTTCAGTTGCAAAATGGCAGCATGGACCTGTATGGCCATGTTGCAGGAAAATTTGCAGGAAAATGTGCGGCATCAGTGCCAATGTGACAAGAGATTATTTTGATCAGGTGTGTAAATTTACCATCTCTTATCGTATGGATGGCAAAGTTGAGAAATGGGCTACATTACAAAACAACCCCCTTCCCCACACCCGGGATATTCCAAAGCTGAGAAAAATAGTGGGCTTGCTCAAGACTCTCTTTGCCTAGATGCTACAGGGATTTGCCATTGGCATCCACAATTAAGTACCCACTTTAATTTTAAACAATAGTTACCTAGTGCGTAGAATGCGTCCCTGAGGCCTATGTCATCTGAAACATAGGGAAGGGGCTCGCACTATTTTATATTGCATCCTAAATTGTAGGCAGCAAATGTGTAGGAGTCAAATTTGGATAGTGGCAGCCGTTGCACCAAACTTTAGAAGCCTACCTTACGCTTTTCATTTGTGAAAGAATTGCACCGTGTGTAGTTGGACCAGGTACGATTACTTTCAGGATGCCGGAACCAGGTTCCAGTCTTGTCACAGTATTTTGTTGCTGTTTCTGTGAATTAAAAAGGCAAGAGTTTGTAATTCATACCAGAACCCTACGCCCAGATACCAAACCATGCTAGATCTGGCATGAAATCTCTTAGTTTCTCAGATAAAGCAATTGTCCATACGTTCTGTTTCCATCTTGTGATATATAGGCGATCAAATCCTTTCTAAAGGTAATTGTGTAGCTACCAAAAGAAAAACGACAAGTTCCTTGTCTAATAATTTGGGAATCTTTGAAGATTGTTAATAAACCTAGGCATAGATTACATCTTGGTTCCTGATTTTGCTTATTTCTGTAAAGAACCTCTCCCAAAATGGTTGCACTAATTCACATGTCCATCACATATGAAAAGTTGTGCCAATTACCTTGCACCCTATCTAGCATGCCGAAGAGGATACTTTATCTATATAACTGAGTCTTGCCAGTGCTAAATGCCATCTATATATTAATTTAAAAGAATTAAGAGGAGGTGGGTGAGGAAATATGGCGCTGGAAGGGGGTGGAATTATTCTCACAATACCAGCTGTTGAAAGCTATTGAAGCAGTTAAGGGCTGTTTCTGCATAAAGGACCTAGTATAATATAACCTTAGAAATAAGTATTTAATAACCGTAGTAACAAGCACCGTATGAAATTGTAAGGTAGATGGGTCCTGATTTCCCTCAGAAATCATAATATGCAATTGACATTTGAGTTTAATACATATAATGAATGCATCCTGAATACTAAGCCACTCCATTTGATTCCCCAGGACTATTTATTAAAATAGTTGGAACTATTTATTAAAATACTCCCAGAACATAAATTCATCTGCAGAACAGGAATATAAATTCGTCTAGTATTTTTTTGTTCCGCAGGCACACAGAACAAGGCCTAGAGCTCTGGTGGGCTAGTGTTCTTGGAAAAGTTTTTGGTATTTAATATTTAATATTTTTAAATTTGCTTTTTTGGTTGATAATCTGCGTTAACTGCTGGCGGTTTTATAGCGCCGAGATCTGTGTTATGACTATGTGTCCTGTCTTGTATACCTAACCAGGCAGAAAATATAAGACGTATGGATTAACGATTCTAGTGCTAGACTAGAATTGGGAAGACCTAGGTTCAAGCTGCCACTGGCACATGAAGCTTACTCAGTGACCATGAGCCAGCCAGTCTCTCTTAGCTTAACCAATCTTAATAGGAAAGGAAAACCATCAACACCACTTGGAGCTCCTTGGAGTTGAGGGAGGACACAAGCATAATAAACGAATAAATAAAATAAATAAATGAAACACATTGGGTTATTTTCTAGGAAATTTATGAGTGCGGGTGGAGTGGGAGTGTGTAACTTTAATAGCTTTTTTAAAAATGCCTTTGGGTTCTTTACACTCTCATAATTTCATGAGTCTAAGTATTTACGTAGCTTTGCTCATCTTTACAGATCACATCGATTTCAACGGGAATTGTTAGAGCCGCACATTGCCGCACACCACACATAACACTATCCAGCAGTCACACCAACTAACTAACCTATTATTTATTTTATTTACCAACCAACCTATTAAGAGCAGTTCAAGTTTTGGCAGAATTGTTTGATTCTATCATTCCCCCCCCCCCCTTTGACTATATCCATCTAAAAATCGGGTTGGTTTCATTTCATTTTCATGACGGTATCCTCCGCTTTTAACGAAAGAAGCGAGCCAAAAACTGAGGGAGACGTGTTCTCTTCCTATGACCAGGAACACAACTTTATATAGAAACACTTGGAATAAGCACACTCCAAGCAGTCCAAAGGAAAAGTCTTTTGGATTAACTACAGCTTCAGCACAACAGCTCCGCGGATCCAGTGTTCAAATGCGAATACGTGCCCAAGCAAAACACAAGAAATGAAAAGAACATTGTCTTTCGGCTGCCTATCAATTTAACTTGCAGATCATCCTAGACTTGCTTTCCTCCTATCTCCTCCATCGCATCTGTTGCCAGATACTATCTAGGGCTGGAAAGCATCTGAAGTCTTAAACAGAGATTAAAGGTGACTATGTGATAGAACAGAATGTACCAACATTTCACCTAAATGTCCTTGCGCTGTTATCCAAGGGATCATTACATTAACAACATATATTTTTTCTCTTCCAATGGCTGGAGAGGTATATTGCTCCAGCCACTTTGAAAATGCCTGTGACTCCAGGGGGTGGGTGGAGGAGGGAGGGAGAAAATCTTTGGTCTAGTAATTATGAAGCCTAAGCAGTATATCTCTTTTCCCCAGGCCCTATTCAACAAGCCTGTCTCACTGGCAATGAGCAAGGATAATCAATCAGACGAAATTTTTCCTGACAACCTTCTGCTCTGTAGCACTATAATAAGGAGCTATATGATAACTTTAACTGCCTCAGTATGGAAGATTTGTCCCAATACACTGTGTAGAAAGGAAGTCTGGTGGGGGCAGTATGTGCATTTGTATTAAACTGTCTACTTCTAATATTGTTGTTGTTTCTTCTTTGGGAAAGGAGGTCGTGGGTCTATACCAGGACTAGGCAATAAAGGGCATGATGTTGCAGCCTTGAACTATGACTGCTTTGGGTCCTGTTGTGGCCGACTCTGGGGTTGCGGCACTCGTCTCGCTTTACTGGCCGAGGGAGCCGGCGTGCAGCTTACAGGTCATGTGGCCAGCATGACTAAGCCGCTTCTGGTGAACCAGAGCAGCGCACAGAAATGCCGTGTACCTTCCCGTCGGAGCGGTGCCTATTTATCTACTTGCACTTCGATGTGCTTTTGAACTGCTAGGTTGGCAGGAGCAGGGACCGAGCAACGGGAGATCACGCCGTCGTGGGGATTCGAACCGCCAACCTTCTGATCGGCAAGTCCTAGGCTCTGTGGTTTAACCCACAGCGCCACCCGCGTCACTGAAAATGCCCAGATCTCACTAATTTAACACATAGCACATCCAAGCTATGATGGAGAATGCCCTGAAAAGTTTTTAGTTATGAAAAGCAGGAAACCATAGAAACACACGTCCTGAAATCTATGACTTTTTTTCCAGAGCACAAATTGGAGTTGAAGACCTGTGCATCCGTACCTAACACATTTCTTTGTTACAGTGAAACCTGCACCATCAAGCGATGACCACCTCCATCAGCAAGGACTGGCTTGCTGTCAACTTCAAGTTTCCCCAATTCACCCACTTTTGATTAAATCTTCCAGTGAAGATCAGCCACCTGTGAAGTCCATTTCTAGCCATACGCTAACTTGCCCAACAACTGTGATCTGTGCCTGTGAAACCTGATAAACTGACCTGCAGAGAAGCCTCTCCATTTGAAACAAAAGTTAATGAGCAGGCCAGGGAGGGAAGGGAAGAGTGTCAAATGGAGAAAATGCAGGGGAACAGAGAACACATGTGTGCACATGGGCATGGAAAAGTGTAAGGCGTTGAAAAATGCTTTGTAATTGATAAATGCATAATACATGTAGACCCCAGAATCTAAACAAGTGTTACTAAACTAAAAAGAAGGACAATGCTGACAATTATCTAAAACAAATATCTATCTATCTATCTATCTATCTATCTATCTATCTATCTATCTATCATCTATCGTGTATCTATCATCTATTCATCCACAAGTGTGTATGGGGAGTTAGGGATGGGAATCTTATGTTCAATTCTCTACATTTCTACACGTTTCCTTTTTTTAAGTCCTGATGAAAACTTATCAATATTTTAGTGCTAATTTCTTCTAATATATACATTTTTATATGCAGTTTTGCCTAATATTCTTATATTTGCAAAACCATTTCCCCATACATAATACATTATTGAATGTTATTTTCACTAATATACACATTCCTGTATGCATACCTTACCACAGTACATGCATTTTTGTATACAGTGGACCCTCAGGTTACGTTACTTTCAGGGAACGAAACTTTCGGGTTGCGAATGCAGCAAACCCGGAAGTATATTCTTCCGGGTTTCGCCGCGCGTGTATGAGCAGAAGCGCTCTATCGCACCACACATGTGGACAGAAGCAGCGCCTCTGCTTACGGATTTTTCAGGGTGCATACAGACCCCTGGAATGAATTACATTCGTATCCAGACGGTCCACTGTACTTTTACGCCCCTGTAAGATTTGGATGAGTGAGAATTTCAAAGAATAGCTGTGTTTTGGTTTGCTCAATGTTTTGTTTTTTTAAAAAAATGCAAATTTGGTAAGTTCAGCTTGAAATGCAAAACTGAACAAATTTCTCATCCATCTCTCTCTCTCTCCTCCTCCCCCCCTCTCTCTCACAAACACACGAGAAAATTTTGGTTGGATCTGCAATGCTTGTCTTTTGGGGGGGGTTGGGGGTTGGTTCAGTTTCTGAATAACAAGTTGAAACTGTTACAAATTCCCTACTTTAGGGGTAGCCACTGTGGTGCCGTCCAGATGTTTTAGGACTCCAACTCCCATCAACCCCAGCCAACATAGCCAATTGTCTAGAGGGCACCATATTTGCTGTCCAGCTCTACAGAACTGCTAATAATCAAAATCCTTGATTTCATGTGTTTTTTGGTCATAGTATTCCTGCTCTCCCCCAGCTTGCGTTTCAGGCTACGTCAGTGGAGGTATAGACGTTCCCACGCAAGTATGCTGGTGTATCACCCACTGAATGTGAGGCCCCAGACAGAACAACCCAGTAGCAACAGTGAAAAACCATACAGACTTTTCCCTTAAAATGCTACTTTCAGATTGGCACATCTGGCTGACCACTATGTATTTATTTATTACTTTTGTAGTCCATCTTTTGTTCAAGGAGCGCAGGGTGGCATACATGTTTCTCTTCCCATTTTATCCCCAGAACAACCCAGTGAGGTAGGTTAGGGCTAAGAGACTGTGACTAGCCCAAAGTTGCCCAGTTAATCTGATGGCTCAGCAGGGATTTTAACCCTGGTCTCCCAGGTCCTAGCCTAACACTCTAACCACTACTCCATACTCTCACTCTTTCTTTCCTTTTTACACATCTATCTGTCCACACCCACATGTTTGTCAAAGGCTCCAGAATCTATGTAATTGGTTATATGTATCTCAATGAATGACTCATGCAGCAATATGGGGAAATAGGCATCAGTGACTTAATAAAGTGGTTTTCTTTTTCTTTTTTGCTTCTGTTCTTCCAAGAACTTTTTGAAAATCTGTCTTGGACTGTAAAATATAGGAGAGAGACCCTGGGAATAACGACATGCATTTTACCAAAATGAACCAGCTCTTTAGCAGCTGCTGTTCAGATCACTACACCTAAAAATGGAATGATTATAAAAAGCAGACCAGCATATAAAAACAAACAGTGCCACTTCCATTATGCTGGTTTCAAGGGAAGGCATGGATAAGTCAGACAATATACTATAAAGCAAAGGAATTTGCCCAGGCACTGCGTTGGTAGGCAGGAAAGCTATGAATATATGTTAATTACAGTCATACCTTGGAAGTCGAACGGAAGCCATTCCGGAAGTCCATTTGATTTCCAAAACATTCAAAAACTGAAGCGTGCATTCTGATTGGCTGCAGGAAGCTCCTGCAGCCAACCGGAAGCCGCAAAAGCCCCGCCAGACATTCAGCTTTCAAAAGAACGTTCGGAAACCGGAACACTCACTTCCAGGTTTGCAATGTTTGGGAGCCGATTGGTTCGGGAGCCAAGGCATTCGAGATCCAAGGTAAGACTGTATTATAGTCCATTTTTAAAAGTTACAACACCACCGTTATTTTGGATAGCATTCACCTTTCACTTTCAAACACTAAACACATTCTGCATTCAATGAAGATAAAAGTAAACACTCTACCAGTTGGATCAAAGTCTGGGAAATAATCAGGGCAATTTTGATCAGCAAATTCTCCAGCAGGTGTGTCATCCCAGCAAAGCCATCCATCCCATGTCCGGTTGCAGAATAGTCCTAGAAATTCAGAAAGAATCAAGCTGTATTATTTAAAGGTGGTGGTGGTGGGGAAACCACTGGCCTTCTCTTTTTTCTTTCTTTTGTTAAATGTTTGTAAGACTCACAGAAACATCTTGTGCTGCTAGTGTTTTTAAACTTAGAAGCACCATATTACTCAATGGTACTTCTCACGTTGTATCCTGCCTTTTCTCCAAAAAGGTTAGGATAGCACCCGTGGGGATTACCTGTTTTTTTATCCTCTTTACAACCCTGTGAGGTAGTTAGACTGCAAAAATATGACTTGGGCACACCTAATTCCATCCTTAGAACAATCTCACGAGGTGGTTAGGCTGAAAGACAAGTTCACACTGGAACCTTTGGGGCTGAGTCCACTTCATCAGATGCATGAAAGCTTAGAGGTGTAGATACACAAGTTGTATCTATGCCTGTAACTTCAAAGGTGTTGGGATTAAAGCTGCAACACTTGCAATAAGTTACATGACCCAGTTGGGGGTGACAGAGAGAAAGGCAATCTATTCTTCCCTCTCGGATTCCTCCTTAGTAATGGCTTATTCAGAGGCATAGGAAGGTCAAGTGGTACCCGGTGCGGAAAATTTCTTGTCACCCCCCCACTGATTTTTTTTTTTTGCCTGCAAAAATGGTTTTACGTTATTTCATATTTTCTTACAAAGGAATAATAATAATAAACAACTTTTATTTATGTCCCGCCCTCCCCAGCCGAAGTCGGGCTCAGGGCAGCTAACATCAGATACATAACATTGGTATAAAATCAAACTAGAATTAAATTACCTCCTAAAAACATGTCAAAATCAAATTAAAGTCTCATTAGATGGCTTTCAGCAGGGTTAGGGTTGGGAACAGTAAGTGCTCCACTGAATTGAAATTTCAGCCTTCACAACATAGGAAAACGGCCAAGTAAACAGCTATTTTTGTGGAGGGTCAAGATATTAACTGATATGTATGAAATTTCATATATAGCTATATAATCCCTAGTGTAGTAAGATAAGACCTTTGGAGCAGGCATTTTTTTATAAAAAAGTTTTTTTTTATGAACTGCCCTAGTAGGGCAGTAATTGTTCCTTGATAATTTGTCACCCCCCCTCCATGATGGAACCTGGGGTAGACCACCCCCCGCCCCCCTTCCTACGCCCCTGGGCTCATTGACATTTAAATTGCTTTTGGGGGGCTTTCCTTCTTTCTGCTCCACGTTGAGATAGTTCATAGCATGTGTTAGTGGTAACCTCTGGACTCCATGCTGGCTTCATGTGAGCTTACTATGATTAATATGCCTTAGGTTTCTTTATCTTTTCAACTAGCTGCCTTATCAGACTACCGTATTTACACAAAGGTAATGCACACCTTTTTTGGACAAATTATGTCACAAAAATTAGGGTGCGCATTAGATTTGATGGCACATTTACATTCACCAGCAAATCCTTTTTTGGTTCCAAGGTTTTGAAAATCGAGGTGTGCATTAGATTCGATGGCACATTAGATTCACATAGATAGGGTATTTATTTCTGCATTCTGCTGTGATATATACAAACTCCAACAAAATGGAGACTAACATGAAACCAAATTCATCAAGAAGCTCAGTGCTATCACCTGTGGCTTGAACTGTGACAAAGGTTTTTTTTTAATTATTACATTATATGTGTCAAGAAGCTTACCAATGTCAGGATTGCCATGTTATCATCAGCATCTGCTTTTGTGAATGACCACTGTGAATAATGTAAATAATGTGGTCTTTCAATGAAGGGTGGTATATAAATAAATTAAATAAAATCAATGCCACTGCCTGTATTTTCTGCATATAATTTCCTTCACACAGTTTTACAAACAGCTTCTCCAAACCATGTTACATAATTATTCTGTAACTTGGGGTAATACTTCATGCATCTGATGAAGTTGACCCTACTTCTTTAAAGCTTATTCCATAATAAAATCTATTAGTTTCCAAGGTGCCACAAAGCTCTTTGTTGTTTTTATTGCCGCAAACTCAGCCTCCTCTCTGAAAGTTCATAAAGAAACATAACAGTCAGAATAACGGCTGCTTGTAGATTTTAGGCGATGACAAAAGGTACAGAAACTTGGCAATGATTACGGAAGAAAATTGAACTTCTCTGCTTGTAGACAAGCAAACATTCCGAGGCAGATACTGTTGTACTTGAAAACAACAATATTTTTTTAAAAAACTTTGTAGCTGTGTTAAGTTTTCCCTTTTCCAAGTGCATTTTTCTCATTATGTGTAATCATATGATTTCCCCTTAGAAATACAGAGGTTCTAAAATACTTGTTCAGATTATTAATAAATCCTAACAGCATTTCAATAACAGCACTGTGGTTTCGAATCTAACAACACCCTTCCCCAGAAAATAATCTTTCTTTCCAACAAATACTCAGTTTTCACTCCACTTTGGGATGTGTTTTCTATGAGATGAAATCAGTGGGAAAGATCAGCAGGAGAACCCACGTGCAATGAAAACACGGCAGGGTGGGAGATACATTAGAGGTCTTGTTTTTAATTTTGCAAACATTTGCCATTCTGTAAAATGAGAAACAGTTGCATTTTTCAATACACTATACCAAGTTTCTCACCCAGGGGAAATAAGTATTTGTCCCTCCCCTCCCCTGGATATTATTCTTGTTTTATGAAAAAGAGTAAACCAAGGTTGATTTCCGTATAATGTTATTTGGGGAAGGAATTACCTTCTTATTTGTTATCCCCAGTTATTTGTCTCATTAAAATAATCACTGTTTTTCTGACGCTTTCCCCCCTATCCGGCAAAGTCTCTTCAGTTTAGTTTTATGCAATGCAGTCTTGACTGTGGCATTTGAAATTGACAGCGATGTAATAAAACTAAATGGTCACTTCTAGTTACACAGAATTCATTCTCTGGCTCAAAATGCACTGAGCATTTAAAACAGTATCAAACCCAGCCAGATGGGTGGGGTATAAATAATAAATTATTATTATTATAAATTATTATAAAGGCCTTCTCCCAAAACACCCAAGGGCCTGTAGTTTGTCGAGGATGCTGAGAGTTTTTGAGGGACCCCTATTCCCCTCCCATAGCTAAAATTCTCAGAGTTGCTTTGAAAGAGGGATTGGTTGTTCAACAATAGTGCGAACTCTAGCTCTGTGAGGGGAATGTGAAGTTAGTATCTCTATTCTACACACACCAAATGGAAACAAGTCCCTTATATTCAGTGGTATTTACTTCTAAGAAACTGACTTGCTGTCAAGCCCTTAGTGTGAGAGCAGGGATATGACTGACACGGTCAAGCTCAAAGGCCTTCTTTTGGCATATGTGCACAATTAAACTGCCTAAAGACAGCACACTTTTTGTGGTTCCTTTTTTTCACATGCCTCAGAATAATCAGAAATGCAGTTTTCCCTGAGGCAGTCTGATGTTGCCTGAAGCAGTTCGGCTGCATCCTTTAAAGATGCCAGACATTTTATTTTATTGCTGCAATCTGCTGAGCGGGGTTAAAACTTGCTAAGAGGAAGCTTTTAATTAAAGGCACAGTAGTCCTTTCATTCCTGCCCACATTCAACAAACTTTGCATGTCCACCCTCAGCAAGGTAAGCGCTGCAGTTGCATTTTCTTTCTTTTTTTGAAAAAAGACCCTGCCACAACTCAGGTCTGAGGGGGGAAACCCACAGAAAACACAGGAATGTAATGATCTGGCAAGTTTGCCACCCACGTTCTCTGTAAAGCATGGTGAACTAATGACGTCAACTCCTTAAAAGGCTAGTGGAGAAGCAAGAGCCAGCAGATAACATGGTTTTGTCAACAAGCCTGTTTTGAAGACATCTTGCTTCACTGGATGTATCCAGCTCAGTTCCAAAATTAAGTTCTCGGAGGTGTTGTAGGAAAGCTATTGCAAATCTCCCCCCCCCCCCATTTTGGAAGCTGATATATCCATTTGCTTTTGTGGGTATTCACACAGGTTATTTTTCTGTTTTTTCATAGTAGTATTTCAGAAATGCATTAAAGTAATTTTAAAGCACCTGTCTTTTCCTTACCTTTTTTCTTGTAAGGAGGCTGCCTGTTCATCCTCTCATAGCATTTGAACTGGGAATCTACTATCTTCTGGCGTATTGCTGAATGTTCAGTTTCTATAGGCTCTAATGTGGGATCA
The DNA here is from genome assembly GCF_965112155.1 of Podarcis liolepis. NCBI lineage: Eukaryota > Metazoa > Chordata > Lepidosauria > Squamata > Lacertidae > Podarcis > Podarcis liolepis. The sequence continues at coordinate 27,784,036 of NC_139563.1, forward strand.
GTATAACTTACAGTAGAAGAGAGACTTGGAGCCATTCTCTGTGCAAAGAGGAAAAACTGTTAATGGATGCGAGTAAAACCAGGAGAGCAACATCAAAAACACGAGGTGCCCATCATTCTTACTTTTATCTCATTGTATACTTAAATGTTGCTATGGAGATTTTGATGTTTTGCTTGCAAAAACATGTTGTACCTTCTCTCCAGGACATACAAAACACAGGATTAAATATGGCTGTGCAAAGGACTGCTTGCTTTGATTATGAGAGTTTTTATTGCTTCTCCCTATGGGGAAGCCATCTGCGTGGCAACTGCAGCTGAATGGAATGGAGGCTGAACAGTGGTAAGGCATAGTGAATTTCACACACACAATTCCATACTGCGAATACATTTCGGGGGGAAACGGAAGCCCACTGTGACTCTCCAAATCTTCCCATTGGCAAAAATTGAGTTCACACATTTAAATGTTGTCATTAGGTATTTCCCTAACACCAATGACTGAACTATCTAAATTACCAGTTTTCATATTCTCCAAGACAGTGCTCGTCAACCTTGGGTCCCCAACCTTGGGTCCCCAGCTACAGCCAGGCTAGTCAGTGGTTAGGGATGATGGGAGCAGCAGTCTAGCAACATTTGGGGACCCAAGGCTAAAGAACACAGCTCCAAGACATACAGCATGCTACACACTGAAGGGGTTACTACTCTGAGGTTTTGTGAGAGGACAACCTCCTGTGAGTAATTCAGCTTTCACTTTCTGTCCATACAATGAATTTGCATCATGTGTGTTACATTTAATGAAAACTGCTGTGATTTAAAGCTCACTTGTACACATTTAAATTGTTGGCAAGCACACTATTGGATTCGACAACTTAAGGGACCCTAGCCTTCGTGGAATGAGTAATCTGCTGTTCAGAAGCGGCTGGAAGTGAAATAGCAGGGACCATTCCGTATGTGACTTAAGGGATTAATTCTGTTATTGGGCAAGGCAGACTCGGATTGACTGGAGGTTCTAGACAATTGGGAGTTAGCTGTCAGCGAGGATGGCAGTTGAGATTTGACAGCTGGAGGAGTTGGAGGGAAGAGTGGTTCTGAAGGTATTTCCCCCCTGTGTAAGCCTGAATTCCTGCCTTTTTTCCTCTGCCTTATATCTCCTCATATTAAGTACAGTACTGTTTTGTTCAGTTTACCTCCGTAAAGTTTATTATCACTTTCTTTTCTCTCTGGACTCCATCACCTTTATACCAACCATTCTGCTAACACCCCAAACCTAAGCCCTCCCTCTTTTCTTCTGATACAGTGGTACCTCGGGTTAAGTACTTAATTCGTTCCGGAGCTCTGTTCTTAACCTGAAACTGTTCTTAACCTGAAGCACCACTTTAGCTAATGGGGCCTCCTGCAGCTGCCGTGCCGCCGGAGCACGATTTCTGTTCTCATTCTGAAGCAAAGCTCTTAACCTGAAGCACTATTTCTGGGTTAGTGGAGTCTGTAACCTGAAGCGTGTGTAACCTGAGGTACCACTGTACTGTGTAGGCTCAAATGTACCGCTAACAAACACTGAGAACAGAGAAAGGGGAGCAGATAGAGAAGAGGCAAAGACTCTTGCCATTTGATTGCAAGAGGACCTGATATGGTTCATCAGTTTACAATGATAAAGAGCTCAAACAGAAATGACTGCAAGCCTTTATGAGTTTCCACAAAGTGTACCGTAATTAGCTAAATGCTGGCATAAAGTAGGAGGTTTTTTCTCTCCACTCCGTTGGCTGTGCTTAATATAATTTGTGCTGGGCAGTAATAGAATGGTAAATTGAAATTACACGAGGCAGACCTGACCATAGATCTCCAGATGTTGTTGGACTCCAACTCCCATCAGCCCCAGCCAGCATGCCCCATGAACAGGGTGATGGTAGTTGCAGCCCAGCAACATCTGAAAGGCCACAGGTTCCCTGTTCCTGAATAAGGAGGATACTTTCAGACCTGCAGGCAGTCATATTTCAGCCACACTGGCCACCCATTGCCTTGGTTTTCAAGGCCGATGATCAAGGGAAAATGAGAGAGGTTGGCAGCGGTACTAGCTAAAGAGGGCTTGACTGGAAATGGTCTTCCGCTGTCAGGACCAAGAAAGTATAGCAAGCACCATGACCTACAACCAGTGAAGAGTTAGGCACCAGGAATTGATAAGTATATATTTTCATAATGTTCCATTTCAATTCACAGATCCCATTAAATTCAGTGGAAGAAGTAGATTCATGTGTGCAACACTCTGCACATGAGAATTATCTTACTCTCCTGAAATACACAGGACTCATTTGTTTTAAATGAAATATTTTTACTGAATGCATCAGGGTATTTCATGCTCTCAGGCTGCAATACTAGGCGAACTTACCAGAGAAGGAGTCCCATTCAAATCAGCGGGACTTACTTCCAACCGAGTAAACATACCTAGGATTGGTCTGTTGAAGTGCCAAGTTATTCCTGTTATTCCCTTTCTTTCCCTCATATTAGGACATCTTGTCCACACAAGAGTTTTGCGTGCACATCTGAGCACATCTTAACTCAGTGGACATAATCATTCACCGCTGACTTGTCTGTTTCAGCCATCTTCTTCTGTTTTGAGCAAAGCATGTTTAGGGTTTAAAAATATTGTCAAATTTATGTGCTTTCCTCAGTGGCAGTGGTTCAAGGACTGAATGGCAAATGCACATTGAAAACAACCTATGAAAGATCAGGTGATTTTAATGTTTACTTTTATATTTTGGGCACTTGCCTTTTTTGAAACAAAAGTGAGCAGGTGAATCTACCGCCAGTGTTAAAATATTTCTCTTTGATTATATTAGTCTTGGCTTAAACTAGAGTAGAGCTCTCCTATGAGGAGTCTTGGAAATATGGTTATCTGTCTCTTTCATAAGCCATTCACTTCACCTCTGCGGTTTTATAAAATTTAATGATTTAAACAGAGGTTTGCAGTTGTGCAAGGAGGAAGCATTAACACTTATAGAATTAAATACCAGCTTTTTTCAAAAAGAAGAAGCATTCTATGTCATCATCCTACTTGCTAACTCTGTATTCAGTTTGACTAAATACTTTTAGATGACCACAAAAATATCCTGGGGATTGAAACATGATATGGAATCGCATTAACTGTTGTATTTCCAGTCTTACATTCAGCACTCATAATATTTATTCAAAGCCTAGAGAAACCTATGTAGGTAATGAGTGTTTCAGCTTTCTTTTATTAAGGATTTTGAATAAATGTTATTCATTCATTTGGCAAATCAGTCAACAGTTAAACACCACCATAAATCATAAAACACCACAACACTTTATGAAAATGCAAGCATAAAACAGACTCGCCAGTGCAGAGTAAAACCTAGGCAAATTCAACATCAAAAAGGCCAGGATAAATAATGTTTTTACCTGTCACTAAAACATATCAAAGTTATGCCAGGCAGACTTTGCTTTTCAAAGTTGGGGGAGCCAAAACAGAATAGACCCTGTCACTGGTCACCATCCATCTAACTTTTGAGTGACTAGGGACCAAAAAACCAGTATCTGAGATTGGTTTTAATAGAGTGTATTGATGGAATAAGTTGAAGTATATGGCATTCTTGTTTTCCCACTCTAAGTTCATAATTTGAGATGGCATACATGCAGTAGGAGGAACATTCCTTGCATTACTTTGGGTTTTGAGAAGAAAGTAGTGTTACAGTCTCTTGCCCAAAGTAAAGTGCATAGCTTCAACATACATATTCACACCTTCTGTATCTTGTAGTGTTCCCCGCCCCCCCCCCCCATCCCAAGAAAACTATACCCATTTTAAGGTCAGGTTGGATAAAATACTGTATCATCACTGAGATCCAAAGAGCTGCCTGAAGCATAGAATGCCCAGTTGATTTTGTTTCTTTGTTTACATTTTCTCTGAGTAGCAGATACCCATGCCATAGCATAAATTACCCTTGAGTATTTCTTCAGTTTCGAGTGCTAGTATTTGAGAAAGACAAATACCACTTCGGGTGTACAGTTCTTTGAATGCCAGTCACTGCATATAATATCGAACAAGAACAGATTAATTACTCCCTGAAATAATGACCACCCAGGGCAATATTTTCAATAGAGGAATGAATGGTGTTACCGCATATAAGAAAGTGGAAGAATACCTTGAGCATATAGACAATTATTATTTATTAAAAATAAATGATTCACAGCTTCATAACTGTAATGGGTTTTTTTAATGTGATGAAAAGGGTCAGCAATAATCTTCCTGAAGAGAACAGATTAAATGATGTCCCATGTGGCAGTTTAGCAGCCGTACATATGATGTCACTCCTAAAAGTACAAGTAAATGACGTCATACATACGACCACCAAGCCACCACGCATTAAATGATTGTTATAAAAGGTGCATTACTATGGAGTAAAAAAAACAACAGATTTCTTTGAATGCTGGCAACCACTTTATACCTAAAAGATGATAGTCGTGTCTTTTAGATTGAAGCAACTGCCCCCACCGCGAATTAATATTAAGACTTGCTATATTGTATGCTCTCAGAATAATTCATAACTAACAATCAACAGCAAAAGGTAGAATTGGAAGGGACCATGAGGGTCAGCCAGTCCAAACCCCTACAGTGCAGGAATCTTTTGCCCAACATGGGGGCATGGTCTTTATGACCAATTCTTTGGATGATGAAAATATCACACACAAATCCTGGGAAAAGAAAATCCTCCCCCCCAAATACTTCAGACGATGGGCAAGCATCCGAAAAGGCGCCTCCATCAATAATGCAAGCATAATATGGAATATCATTTTTTTGTGACCTTTAAAGCAGATGCCACATATCAGGTGAGTTTTCCTTCCAACCCTTTTAAAAAAACAGAGCAAGGCAGAAAATCTCTTAATGTCAAACAGAAGGCAAATCTCAAATACAAATTGTAGCTTGGTACGTTTTGTGCATCTTGTCACTACTCCCTCTTCCTCCCCATAATATTTAGCAGGAATGAATAGTCAATGAATCCTGAATGTCAAGTCAAGAGTTTCTGTGCCACAGGCGTGGGGAATTTCACTCCACAATGCCTGGGATTCAGGCAGTGAGAGCAGCACATCTGGAAGTATATAGAAAACTCCACAAGGAGCCCAGTCCCCGCCTAAAAGCAAAGTGGAGTCCAGCTCTGACTGGGGCAGAGGAAGGGGGGTCACCACTGAGGGGGTGACAAAATGCCGGGCGGCACTCACCGCAGGGCCTGCAGCGCGCCTGAGCCACTCGTCTGTCCTAGGAGTGACCCAATGGCTTGGGCGCTCGCAGGCTCTGCACTGCCCCAAACAGTCTGTCCGCCGCTGTCCCCCAAGCTGTAGGGCAGCTGAGAGGGCGGAGGTAGGCAGAGTCTGGAGGCCCCGCGGATCATCCTGCCCCAGCTGGCCCTGCCCCTGGACACAGGGCATGCACGCCACCCCAGGTGCCGGATCAGCTTGCTCCGCTGCTGGCTCTGACAAACTGGTTACAAGCTAACCTTCCGTTCTTCTATGTGTCTCCATAAAAAGTAAAGGTAAAGGACCCTTGACAGTTAAGTCTAGCTGCGGACAACTCTGGGGTTGCGGCGGTCATCGCGCTTTACAGGCCAAGGGAGCCAGCGTTTGTCCACAGACAGATTTTCCGGATCATGTGGCCAGCATGATTAAGCTGCTTCTGGCACAATGGGACACTGAAACCAGAGAAGTGCATGGAAATGCTGTTTACCTTCCCACCGGAGCGGTACCTATTTATCTACTTGCACTTGTGTCTCCATACAGTTTAATAAATAAAAATAAGTATTTTCTCCACACAAAAGAAACTTATTTCAGCTGAAAGGTACTGAACATGTGTGAATATATTAAGTGTATGGCAGTCATATTAGAGAAGCCTACACCTCACTGTCAATTTTTAAAAGAAGGATAAAGATATTAAAACTACTCAACAGACATATTAAAATGAAACACTATTAAAAATCCTGTACCACAGGGAATCCTCACATTTACTAGGAAGTAAGCCTCACTGAGCTCAATGGAGCTTGTTACCATTCGGCAGAGATTGGGGCTGGTGCACAAACTTCGTAACAATACTATCATTCTTTTAAAAAAATCAAGATTACTTAGTTTTAACACTGTGCAGCTGATTTTTGATTTTTTTAAAAAATACAGTTTAGGTAATTTTACTGCAGTGAAAACAGATCACATGTGGGTCCAACAAGCGCTACCTGACAAATGTGAATTATATTTTGCAAGTAATTCTAACCAATTATTGCTAGCTATAATTTAAAATTACACTGCACATTATCTAGTTCTCTACCACCAGCCTCAAGCATAATTATATTACTTTATCTTGTAATTTGTCCATGGAAAAAAACAGGCTAAGAATGAACGAGGCTGTTGCACTACTGAATAACTGCGTTTAATCAGGTCTGCTAAAACCAACCAACCAACTACCCTTTCAGACTCATTTTATGTCCTGTCATTCATATGATTAAGCAACTGAGTCTAAATTTTAGCTAGGGGTTCTTTTCCTGCCCTATCTGAAAATATAAGGGATTGGACCCAAGACTTTCCACAAGTAATGTACGCTCTTGCCTTTCCTTAACGAAGAGGGGTTCGTGAACTTAAGGTTGTAATCCTAACCTCACTTACTTGGGAGTAAAACCCACTGAATTTCAACAGCACTTACCTCTGAGTAGACATGGTTAGGCTTACACAATCACTCAGCCGTCACTCATGCCACCATTGCTGTATTCAAACACAGATATGGGGGGCTAACTCATGGGGGCCGAGCCTTTTTGGGCCCCCCATGTCCCCAAAATAAGGGGGTGGATGAGGTTGAGTGCAGAGCCAAGCACGGTGTGGCTTCAGTGGCTGACTCCTCCTGCCACGGAGAAGAAGCAGGGAAGCAGCCCTTAGCTGGTGGCAGGAGGACAAGAACCTGCTGGCCACTGAGTGCTGCTGCCACATTCAGCTCTGACACCGACTCCTCCAACATCCTGACAACATGTGCACATCTTAGAGACATCGGGACTTCAGGACCCAACACCACTCCCTGCATTTCTCCTTTGGAAGCTGGTGCCTCTGCATCGATAACTGGCTGAACCTGGGACCTTTTGCTTGCAAGGCAGAAGCTCTGCACTGAGCCACGGTTATTCCCCAAGTGAACCAGACCATTGCCTTACAAGTATTTCCCAAGAAAGGTAAAAAACAACAACCCAGGAGACCCCCGATCACTTCTGTTCATAGTCATTTGAATTGGTGAGCCTGATTTTAGAACAAAGTGAACTAGCACAATGCAAACAGTATCAATCCATTTCACAACAATACACATGCAGTTCTAAAAGCCTTCTGTTAGTTTTTAGTATGCAACTAGAAGTAATTTTGTTACGCAGTTTGCTTTTACTTACATTTAGTAGAATAATCAGTAAGAAGCAACCCTTGCTGTTTTTATCCATTGCAGATCCTTTCTGGAGCAATGTATCTCCCAGGCCCTACTGGGAATTAGAAAAACAACAACCGCTATCATCAGATTTTATTTATCAACACAATATCCTCATTAAAATGCATACAAGTTTCTTTCTTAAACACAGTGTGCATATTCAGGTGTTACCAGGAATGGCTAACACTTTTCATCCCTTCCAGTAGCACCTTAAAGACCAACTAAGTTAGTTCTTGAACTAACTTAGTTGGTATTTAAGGTGCTACTGGAAGGAATTTTTTTATTTTGACTATGGCAGACCAACACGGCTACCTATCTGTAACTTTTCATCCCAACTGCCACATTGAGGATTAGGCAACATGATGACCATATACATACATAATAGACAATCTTTATAGAATTCCTTCAAACAATAACAAGTTCGAAATGAAATCTTAGACTCAGAGTCTCTGAAAGTCTTTGAATGAAGCGAGGTGCCAAACTTTGCAACACTGGCGTTTGTTTGGATACACTGAGGATTAGCCAGCATGCAACACACTCACAAAACATAACCCACACATGCATATACAAACAAGGAGGCCATAGCTGTCCTTCCAGCCCAGCACTGCAATAGGGAGCAAAGTCTCAGCTTTTGCTTTTTTTTTGCAAAATTTTTATTAGTTTTTACAATATCAATGACAAACAAAAACATAAAACAAACAAAACATAACAAACATAAATCATAACCTTATTGAAAATAACAGTTATTTACTTTGTAAAATGACTTCCTCGTTTGCCCTTAGTTGAATTTCATTGCATATCCTTATTACGGTTTCCCAAATCCCAATTTTAATACCCTTTGAATTAAACATTAACATCTTTAAAGCTTCTTCTTGTATTAAACATATTATTTTATCAGTTAACATAGATACAATCCTAAGCCCTTTAAGTATCTGGACGCTATTTCCAGTTATTTTAGCTTAACAAATTTAACTAAATAATAATTAAATTTCTTCCATTCTTCGTGATGTTCCTCCTCCTTCTGGTCGCGGACTCTTCCGGTTAGATCGGCTAGCTCCATACAATCCATCATCTTCATCTGCCATTCTTCTACTGTTGGTAATTCTTGAGTTTTACACTTTTTAGCTAACAAAATACGAGCCGCAGTTGTGGCATACAAAAATAGATTAACATCTTTCTTGGGCAATTCTGAACCTGTTATTCCAAGAAAAAAGGCCTCTGGTTTCTTTATAAATGTATATTTCAACTTTTTTTTCAATTCATTATAAATCTTTTCCCAGAAGTCTTTCACCTTGGAGCAGGTCCACCACATATGAAAGAATGTTCCTTCCTTTTCTTTACATTTCCAACATGTATTATCACAATTATGATACATCTTTGCTAATTTTACAGGTGTCAAGTACCATCTATACATCATTTTCATAATATTTTCCTTTAACAAAGTACATGCGGTGAACTTCACCCCTTTCTTCCACAATCTTTCCCAGTCCTCAAACATTATGTTATGTCCTAAATCTCTTGCCCAATCTATCATCACCGATTTAACTTGTTCATCTTTCATATGCCAGTCCAGCAAAAGCTCGTACAATAAGTTTTTACCTTCAGTATCTAACAACTCCATCTCCAACTTAGATTTTTCCAAGGCAAAACCATTTTTCTTATCCAGTTTATACAATTCGTTAATCTGGTGGTAATGTGGCCAATTTAGCTTATCTGTAATTTGCTCAAATGGTCTTAATTTATAGCCTTCCTCTTCCTCTATTAATAAGTCACAATATCTCAACCATTTGGTATCCATATTTAATTTTTTCTGGGCCTTTGCCTCCATTGGTGAAAGCCATCTGGGCAACTTTCTTTCTAAAAGGTCTTTGTATTTTATCCAAACATTATACAACGATTTCCTAATTATATGATTTTTAAATGCTTTATGGGCTTTTACTTTATCACACCACAAATATGCATGCCAACCAAACACATTATCAAATCCCTCCAAATCTAGTAAATCTGTATCTTCTAATTTCATCCATTCTTTAATCCAACAAAGTGCGGCAGCTTCAAAATAGAGAGAATCCCCCTCTTTCTTTAGAATCCGTAAGTAATTTGTATTTAATTCTGGGTTTCCTCCCCTGCCAGATAAATCTATAAAGAGCTTTTTGCCATTCTTTAAAACATTTCACATTGTCTATAATTGGGAGGGCTCGAAACAAAAAAAGCATCTTTGGCAGCATATTCATCTTAATCACAGAAATCCGGCCCATTAATGACAATTTTAAGTTAGACCACACCTCTAAATCTCTTTTAATTTCATTCCATATTTTCTCATACTTATCCTTATACAAGGAGGGAAGTCTCAGCTTACGCTCAAAGTTGCCTCTTTTACTTCCAGTGCGGCATCACAGCTAGGAGGTATTAGTGCTGAGGAAGTAGGAAACCTACAGATTCACCAGAGGGAGAAGAGGTATCTGTGCAAGCCCAGGGCATGAGGAGGACGCATCCAGTTTTGGGTGTTCTGTTGCAAGTGGCATGCCCATGAGTCATGGCTTTTCTACCCCTGCACTAAACTATAACTGAGTGTGATGAAAATGTGCTGAAGAAAACTTCAGACCTGCAGGCTCCCTCCTGTTGTCCTCCTTCACCACAGCTGTGAGTGGGAGAACAGAAGCCTTTGCTTCTGCCTAATATTGCATGCTAAACAGTGGTTAATTTGAACTCTAAAGTGTGCTAATAATGGCTTGTTTAAATATGCCGACTTCATAACCTACGGTCTGAAGTTGATTAATTTCAAAGAAACCTTAGTGATTAACCACAGTTTGTTGTTGCTTTCAGGTGACACAACCATCCACCATTAATCTAAACTGGAAGCAATAGATTCTAAACTCCCCTCACAGCAGCGCCAGAAGTACTGTCACACTAAACTATGGTTTAGCATAATGTCAACAGGTAGCCTGAACGTGTGTGCACATTTTAAAAAATGACAATTGTCCCAATATGGCACCTTAAAAGTTTTCTCATTAATTTTTCTTCATAATATGTAATTTGCTAAATATGTCAGTGAAGCACAGAATGTGAAATGCCATTTAAGCTAGCGTTGAGCTGAATTATCATGGCTTTCTATTTTCAGCATGAGATTTGCATGTTCAATGAGGGAGAGCCTTTAGTCAAGCGACTAAGCAAATTGCACACTAATAATAAAAATCCTCTTTATCCTAGTTCTAAACATCATAGTGCAGGCACAGCAATGAAAATGCTCCGAAAGGGGATCCTTAAAACTGAACTATTGGCCCACAGGGCTGATTCCAAAACAGGGAAAGCCACAGTACCCAGGGAACTTATCTGACTCCACCATACCAAAGTTTTGGTATGCCTTTTTATATACTCTCTGTGAACCCGCCTCAACCACCAAAGTGACCAGAAACAGTCCCAATCCCAACTGCTTTCTGCAGACTTACGGCTATAGGAGAGGAAGGGCTTAGAGAGAGTATAAAAAAGGTCTGTACAACTTTTGCTTAAGGATTTTTCCAAGTTTAATCAGAGAAGCTCAAAGACTGCATAGCTCCCAAAGACATGAATATTCTGCGGGTTGCACCCTATGGGATAACTTGGGTACCATACAGTTCCCAGTAGCCACGAAACCCAGTATTAGTGGAGGTATTATGCAGATCTCTCTGCTGCCCTAATATACAATTCTGAGTTTGTATTGTACATTGCTTTGTTGTTGTTTAGTCGTTTAGTCGTGTCTGACTCTTCGTGACCCCATGGACCAGAGCACGCCAGGCACTCCTGTCTTCCACTGCCTCCCGCAGTTTGGTCAGACTCATGTTTGTAGCTTCGAGAACACCATCCAACCATCTCGTCCTCTGTTGTCCCCTTCTCCTTGTGCCCTCCATCTTTCCCAACATCAGGGTCTTTTCCAGGGAGTCTTCTCTTCTCATGAGGTGGCCAAAGTATTGGAGCCTCAGCTTCAAGTATTGGAGCCTCAGCTTCACAATTGCTTTAAGTGTGGCTTTTAATTTATTGTACCACCAAACACCTGACTTCAAAGTGAGAGGAAAATATGCAAGTTACAATGTTATCCTAAATGCGTAACTTGCAACTACATTTGGGGATTTCAAAAAATAATAATGTAACACCAGGTGTGCGAGAGGCAGGGTTAGTATTCATCATGGCATGCGGAGAGGGGCATTTAACCCTTCACACCCCAACTGCAATCATCATAAAATCCATCCCACCACAAGCCTAGGGAGCTGGGGACCCACTGGGCTGGTTTTTGTCACAACAGTGACTAGAGCGTTGATGTAGTTTGTAGGTGTGCATGACGGCATAGTCCCATCCATTTCTTTGGCTGGATGCACTGCAGACCACTCCTTAGTAACTGTGGTTAGGATTGAAACCTGAATAATCTTGAAACCAAATAATACGTTTTTATTGGCTCACAAGTAAGGTAAGCTGCTCCTCACCCCCACCCCCGCTTTGTTCTTAAAAATAAATAAGTAAATTTGTGCTACATGCTCTTTAAGATCACTGGTGCAATAAAATAGTCTAGTAATGTACGTTTTTATGTCTTTAAAGCAGTATGTTCCACATACTTAATTTTTATAACAGTTAATGTTCAGTTATTAAGCCTTTAAGGATACTATTAAATTAAATCACAGTAATATTTCATAACACTTTTTATAACCTGTTCTGGGGGAATGGTCCAGCCAAAGTGAAGCACTTCTAAGCCGCCATGATTTGTGAGACAGCTTAAAGCACATGCATAACACATCCAGAGAAATCAATGGGGTTTTTCTTTTTTTTAAGTGCTTAACTTTGAACAGATGTGTCCCTAGCTACTACTTGTCAAATACTTATATATATATTTGCAGCAGTGAGGCAGGTGTATTCAGTCAAGTGTATTCAGCGATGTGCACATGGAGTTCCTGCATGTTTTGGATCTCTTGTTTACTTCAGAAGAAGATGTAGAGCAGGCATAGGCAAACTATGGCCCCCCAGATGTTTGGAACTACAATTCCCATCATCCCTAGCTAACAGGACCAGTGGTCAGGGATGATGGGAATGGGAATTGTAGTCCCAAACATCTGGAGGGCCAGAGTTTGCCTATGCCTGATGTAGAGCAAGGAGGGGGAACCTGTTACTCTCCAGATGTTGTTGGACTTCAGTTCCCATCAGCCCCAGCCAGCATGGTCCATGATCAGGGATGATGGGAGTTGGAGTCTACCAACATCTGGAAGGCTGCAGATTCCCCATCCCTGAAGTTGAGAGAAGCATGCAAAGACAGCTGATGACATGGAATGCTGAGAAATAAATATCACCCACCCCACCTCTGAGCAGGAACTGAGGTCTATGGGACCTGGTGCTTTTTAGTGGGAGACATGATGAAGCAGTTGCAGAAGCATGAAAGCTCATGGGTCATGAGATACATGGCTGCTGACTGGCCAGCAGCACTTCGCGCATCAGATCACCCTACTATTCCTCCAGCCACCAGTACTTTCTCCATGGAAGTGAACAGGGCAGGGGCAGGAATGAAACATTTGTATTCACATCGGGCTATCCAAACAGGGATTGATACTAGCATCACAGTCCTAAAATCACTCTTCACCAAACTGGCCTTTAGCTGCTTCAGACTACAATAGTAATCAGCCTTAGGCAGCAGGTCATGGTGGCTGAGGATAATGGGAGTTGTAGTTCAAGACTTCCGGAGGGCACCATGTTGGCAAAGATTCTGGCAATTTACAAATCCTAAAAGAAAGTTGGAAGAAGTGGCATGGGGGTGCCATAGGTGACTGAAAGGGGCAAAATTTGGGCTAAATCTACAATGAAAATAATCTCAGGGTAGTCAAAAGAAGGCACGCTCAAAATAGTAATTCAGTGTCATTACCCCTGTAAGATTAGCTCCTATATTAAAAATTTTGCTACAGATTTGGGGTAAGGGCACCCATAACTGAGTTAATGAATGTTAGAAACTGATAAACGGTATAATTTAAATAATATTTGGGAATTGAAGGGAAAAATACACGCTGCAGCAGTTCTCTTGAACTGTGCCAAACATGGAAATTTCTAGGTTTAGCCTATGCAAACTAGCCTGGCAGGGCTGGTTGAATGCAAGCCATGAAACAATGGCTAGTTATCGACTTTTCAAAGAATAAGGATCCTTGGGTCTGTGCAAAACAAAGTTGCCGTGGTTATTTTGGGTGGCTAAAAGTTTAGGATTTAAAACCTGGGGGGGGGGGGGGAGAGGCTGTGCCCACAGGAACAAAAGTGTCCTTTTACAGAGGCTTTGAGCAAGGTGTTCTGGGAACAAGGAGGAGGAAATAGGCAGAGTTGATGCGAGGCAGAGACCATGCATGGCAGAAACACCTTGGCGGGCTGGGACAGAGGCACGGGAATGCTGTGCTGCTGTAGGGAACGAAGCCCTCTCGAGAAGTAATGCTGTGAACTCTCTTCTTCTCTCTAGACCCAGGAGTATACAGTGGTACCTCAGGTTACAAACGCTCCAGGTTACAGGCTCCACTAACCCAGAAATAGTACCTCGGGTTAAGAACTTTGCTTCAGGATGAGAACAGAAATCGTGCGGTGGCAGCGGGAGGCCCCATTAGCTAAAGTGGTACCTCAGGTTAAGAACAATTTCAGGTTAAGAACGGACCTCCAGAACGAATTAAGTTCTTAACCAGAGGTACCACGGTATAGGTGTAAAATAAACCATATACCTTAAAACACTACAGTCTCTACTGTGCCTGAATTCCCAACAGAAACATAACCCTGATTATGCACCTATAACCCCCTAGAATTCTGCTACCGCTTGGGGGTGTCCAGAGTTTTGGTGGTTTCGCAGAAGTTGTCCAGTTAAGTGGGGATATTTAGGGGACCAAAAAAAAAAAAGGATGGACATGATGTCAAGAAGCTTGTTTCAAAGGTCAATACAAAATAAAGATGACAATCTCAAATTTAGTAATAGCATCCTTCCAGTATATTTTGAAATATAATTGCATTCATTTAGAGCACTTCCTGACATTTAATTTACAACAAATTAGCAAAAGTCAATCTATGCTTGGAAGGTTCTATATAAATGTTTGTTTGTTTTTGTTTTTAAATTAAATGGTGAATTTTATCCTCAGTGCGGCATATATTTTTCTGCGTGTACAATTTAAAAATTAATAGAGCGATCCATGTCAGGAGCTGTAAAAAATGTTTAATGGGCTGTTTAGCAAAGTGATGATTTTGTCCTAATTGAAACTGGGAATTGTTTCTGTCATGTTAGATCAAAGCTCTGAGAATAAGCAGGTCTTAATTCCTAGTGGCTGGGCCTGCATGGGCGGAAATAACTAGATCTGTGATGTGTTGCTCCAATTAGAGTTCTTGCTTTCATCTCTGCTAAATGATAGGGATATAAGGTTGAGTGTTTTGCCAGATATCAAAAGATTTCCTTAACTCAGCTAAATTTCCCAGGAGCAGAATGGGAAAGCTAATTTTAAATTATATAGAGAAGTGGCAATATTAAAGCCATGTCTTTTTCTGGCTTGGTCTTTTTTTTTTAATCTATACGAGTTGGGGAAGGACATAGATTGGCTTTTACTTTCATTTAAAAATGACTGATTAAGTGAGTAAAGTCTGCTTATGTACCCTACACAATCAGAGTTCTACCACCTGCCTGAGAGCTACCTGTTACCTGTTACCTGTATGGTTCTCATCTGCCTGATTCCTGCTATCTGCCTGTTGGCCCTAAGGTCTATCTTCCTGCCTCTTGGGCCTGAGCACCTGACAACTAAGCTGTTTGAAACCAAGGTATGAATGTATTTCATTTTGTTGTTATGTATGCCTAATGAACTGAACAATACCATCAGCAGCTATGTGGACTGCTGAGACCATTTATGTTGGCCTTTTGGTAAATAATTTTTTTGCTCACTTTTAAGGTTTTCCCCGGGCCTTTCATAATCCGTGGACTCAGAAATTAGCACCATACATCTTACAAAATATATAAAGGCAGACTAATATTATCCATTCTGGTTGTTTTGCTTTGCTTTGGTTCTTACGTGATTGGTAGCTTTGAAATACATGCTAAAGAAAACCATTAACTTTTCCAGCAATGCTGTATCAAAATGGAGAGCAAAACAGTGGTTTGTTCTCGAATGTTTTGGTTCCCGGATGCCGCAAACCCGTAAGTGGCTGTTCCGGTTTGCAAACTATTTTTGGAAGCTGAACATCTGACGGGGCTTCCGTGGCTTCCGATTGGCTGCAGGAGCTTCCTGCAGCCAATCAAAAGCTGTGCTTTGGTTTCTGAATGTTTTGGAAGTTGAATGGACTTCCGGAACGGATTCCCTTCAACTTCCAAGGTACGATTGTAAAAGACAAAACATAACCCATCATGAGAAAATGATAAACAGCTAAAAATCATTTTTAAAAACCACAGACAAAATGTAACCCCTTTAACAATCCTGGGTAAAATAAAAGGAAAGATTTAACCTGGCACTGAAAGATTGTAAAGTTGAAGGCCACCAAGTCTCTCTCTAGGGAGTGTATTGCAATATACAGAAACAGACCCTCACCTTCATGCATCAATGATGTCATCATGTGATTAACAGTTGGATGGCCATGCTCACCTATCAAATTTGGCCCATGATGCTGATCCTGATCAGGACTGGGCCTGAGAAGCCATTTCTGTAATACCAGCCCCCTGCCTACTGAAGCAGCAGCAGCAAGCACACAAGAAATGCACTTCACAAGGAATTTACCTTGCTCAGAAACCCAACTAGCTAAAGATGCTGAGCTACAATTAAAGGTAAAGGTAAAGGTAAAGGGACTCCTGACCATTAGGTCCAGTCGTGACCGACTCTGGGGTTGCGGCGCTCATCTCGCTTTACTGGCCGAGGGAGCCGGCGTTTGTCTGCAGACAGCCTCCGGGTCATGTGGCCAGCGTGACTAAGCCACTTCTGGTGAACCAGAGCAGCACACGGAAACGCCGTTTACCTTCCCACCGGAGCGGTACCTATTTATCTACTTGCACTTTGATGTGCTTTCAAACTGCTAGGTTGGCAGGAGCAGGGACTGAGCAACGGGAGCTCACCCCATTGTGGGGATTTGAACCGCCGACCTTCTGATGACAAGTCCTAGGCTCTGTGGTTTAACCCACAGCGCCACCCGCGTCCCTTACTGAGCTATAATTACTGGGCATCCATAAGGTGCTGTGCAATAGCTGATCAGCTGCAGAAACTCTTGGGATCTAGATAAGCTTCTCCAGTAGTGTAAGAGCTCTGGCCAAGTCCATGAATGGCTTGCCTGCCATTTCAGAAACGTGCAATGCCCAGGTTGCCAAAATAGGCCTGGGCACATTGAACAAGTGTGCCAACAAGCCAAAGTGAAATTGGCCTTCCTCAGAAGTAGCACAGTGGAAAGGAAAGCAGATCAAGGGCACAAAGCAGCAGTACATGCACTGCACAGATGTCTTCTACATCTGGCAACACAGAGGAGGCAATTAACTATATCCAGCCAGGAGGACAAAGACATTGCAGTGGATCAACATTACCAGAACCCCCCTATCCTAGCACTGCTTTACCAAAGGGAAAGACTAGGTGGAGGAGCATGTTTGATCTTCTTAACAATTACATGTGCTTCATGGAGAAACAAGGCTGCTTTTGACAATAAAAAGAAACAAACAAAAACAGAGCGAGGAGGGAAGGGGTTGACTGCCGTTCACTATGCCAGGAGCTTTTTCTCACATGCTGGGAAAATGTACCAAAGGATAATTTATCAGTCCCTTTGGCTTTTTGCTGCTCCTGCCTGCAGATCTAATTCACATTCTCTCACTTACCTTGGCTTCATCCTATCATGCCGCAGCCATTCATACATGATAAATATAGAAGTGGCTAATCTAAGATCTGCTTTGCCCAGCCCATACATTAAGTCCTAGCATGCTGTTTGCCCTTTTATAAATGTTCAAATGTCGTAATAGTAGTAATCAAGGTTGTCCCACTCCTAGGG
This sequence comes from Podarcis liolepis, assembly GCF_965112155.1. Classification (NCBI taxonomy): domain Eukaryota; kingdom Metazoa; phylum Chordata; class Lepidosauria; order Squamata; family Lacertidae; genus Podarcis; species Podarcis liolepis. Next base: position 27,801,451 of record NC_139563.1, read on the forward strand.
ATTTCAAAAGACAACAATTTGTATTTCCATATGGTAATTTGTATGCAGCAATTTGCCACCGGCAGTCTGATGTTCGGCAAAGGCAGTAATCAGGCTAATCAGCATCGCACACACCTGTCAAGCAATACCTAACCTTGAAAGGTGGCAGGGGCCAGCCCCAGATGGCTTGCTGCCTGAGGCAGTTTTCTCACTTTGCCTAATGGTAGGGCAGGTTTCAAAGGATGGCAACCAAAGGTATGCCAAGGCAGGCAGGCAAACAGGAGGAATAGGTACAGGAAAAATATGTCTTCAGCTGGCTGCTGAACAGAAAAGTCAGCAAGGTGAAATGTCTTTGACATATGGAGCTCCATCTCTGAAGATGCACATAGTGCCACCCCTTGCCTTTCCTTCAAATTCCTACCTTTCCTGGACAGCTTTTGCCTTAGCCTCACCTGGGAATGAGGACTGAGAGGGTGTGTGTGTGTGTGTGTGTGTGTGTGTGTGTGTTGTTTTTCTGTTGTCCTTAAGTGTCAAACAGTTCCAAAAAAAAAACAAAAAACAATGCAGAGGAGTACACCGTTAAACTATACAAACTGTACAATTTAAAGGGCAAATAATGATAACTATAAATGGCTGCTGTTACTATTATTTACTTAGCTAAACAGGGATTCTAGCTTTTTGCTAATCTCTTTTCCATATCCTCAAAACATTTAAGTTTTGCATTGGCTCTCCCATGACAGAGTGTGGCGTGGCTTCTGGCATCAGGATTATTAGAGCCCCCTTCCATGTAGTATCTGTCTGAACAGAAGGGGAATTTCAAATTAATTTGGCATTTGAAACAAAGAAAGGCCTCAAGTAATAAATCATTAGCATGTCTTTATATAACGCTTTTAGCACAATACATAGGTTGATGTTGCATTTATTATTTCCACTGCTTTGCACCATACCACATTTGGCAAGGCTCGATCTTCAAATTTTATTTTTAAAGACAGCAGCTGAAGGAGACACACACTTCAGTGCATTTAAGGATCTTCATAAATTATTTCAGATTTCAGGAACCAGAAATGTGAAAATGAGGCTCATATCCTACTAACACTTGGACATATGTCTCAGTGTAATCAGTGTGACCTTCTTCTGACTAAACACAGTTCAGTCTGGGGAACTCCAGATATTAGTGACTTTATATTGTTATCTTAAAAAACACATCCATATGAAATGTATCAAAGCTGTGAATGAAACTAATTGCAGACATGGTCTCTGATTGCAAGCCAGCAGGACAGTAATCAAAAAAGTTCTTTTCAACTGGTAATGTTCAGTTAGACTATAATTTTCTGCAACAGCCATAAGGGAACTCCCCCACCCCTTCTATTTCTGCCGCTCACAAAAGAAGATGGATCGTAAAATAAAATTAAAGGTAAAATCAAATAAAGGCTTTGGCTGCAATCATGCTAAACCAGGCATAGGCAAACTCAGTCCGCCAGATGTTTTGAGACTACAGTTCCCATCATCCCTGACCACTGGTCCTGTTAGCTAGGGATGATGGGAGTTGTAGTCCCAAAACATCTGGAGGGCCGAGTTTGCCTAGGCCTGCGCTAAACCATAGTTTAGTGCAGCATGCAAGAGCAGATGAACCACAGAGAGCCTCAGGCAAGCACACTCCTCCACCCAGATGCTGCTGAACTACAACTCCCAGCAGCCCCAGCCACAATGGCCAATGGTTAGGGATGATGGGAGTTGTTGCCCAACAACACCTGGAGGGCACCATTTTGACTACCCCTATTTTATGAAATATTGTAGGGTGGAGCTTTCTGCCACAAAGCTTCTTCCTTTCCTTCATCAGGGCCCCTGTTTTTTCCTGAGGTTCATAATCCTGTAGAGAGAGCTATTGTAATACAGACATTCAACTAAATGCATGCAAGGAGAGGCTAGTTCTGCCAGACCCAGACACACAGCTTCACTCCCCCTAGTTATGCTATGAAAATTTGGCTGCCCTCTTTTCTGTTTATTGCTGGGTTAAAACTGAGCACCATTTCATGCTCTAGCCTTCCTTAGCCATTTGTCTGGGCCATAGGGTGAACCTCTGCTGTTGCGACTAGGAATCTCTGATCCCTTGAATTTGGGGCACTAAAAGGGCATTCAGAATCAATTCTACTTTGTAGTTCAGAAGAGGTATTCAATACCTGATATTCCATACACAATACAGAAGGGCAGGAAAAGCAAGAACAATGGACTATGTCTGCACATTTGAAAAGGCCTGGAGTTTATGCCTTGCCTGATAAAACACTATTTTGTAGATACTGTGGTCTGCTGTGAATTAGCACCACAGTGTTTGAGTGCTAATTTTTAAGCAGTGGGAAAGTAATGTCTTGACTGTGCAGAATTAGAAAATGCACACGCTCCATCAAAGCACATGGCGGCCTTTTGCTGAGTATTTTAAGTTGGCATCTGGTTTTATTAACCTGTTTGTTTTATTTTAAATTTGCTCTGTTGTTTCTGTTATTATGTTGCTTTTTAATTTATTGTGATAACCCCTCTTGTGAGGACTCCACCCTGAAAGACAGATTAAAATGTTTTGACTAAACTAGAACATAACTAAAACACAGGAAACTAGAGTTATACATTGTTACAGTGGAACCTTGGGTTGCAAACGTGATCTGTGCGGGAGGCACGTTCGCAACCCACAGCGTTCGCAACCCACAGCGCTGCGTCTGCGCATGCGCAGGTTGCAATTTGGCACTTCTGCGCATGCACCGAAACCCGTTCTGGTACTTCTGGGTTCGGTGCAGTGCGCAACCCAAAAATGCATAACCTGAAGAGTCTGTAACTCGAGGTACCACTGTACTTGCATAGCACATTACTACAACAAACACTCTCTGGTTTGGGAAAGGAAGGAACAAAATGAAAGTCTTACTCACACATTACACAGAACGCAGGTACAAGTTGCCTCTGCACATGTGTGTGTTTTTGTGAAAGACTGTTGATCAGCTCAACTACTGTGTACACAGTACACAAGCTGTACACTCTTTGAACATTGCAAGTGAATGACTGTACGGTTGTTCAGTTCAATTATTCATCTCACAGGTACAGAGATGACCTGTCTTGAATGCACCATGGGGAACATCCCCAAAGAGCTCTGCCATGAAGAAATATATGCATGCCAACTGTGATGACTACCATGACTACACGGCCTCTGTGCGGCCACAACCTTGAGTCTGATTTTGTCACTCTTTTCCGTGGCTGGCACAAATGCCTAGACGTGTCCCCAATGGACAAGAAAGAGCGGGTGGTAGACAGCCTCATGGGAAGCGACACCAGGAAGCGAGTTTTCTACACACCCTTTCTGTGCATTTTCCTCTCCCAGGCCTCCTTTGCTAGCATCCCTGGGCAAATCAAGATGGCTTGTTTCTTGAACATTCATCCTGATTTGCTAGCAAAAAGCTTAAGGAGATGCTATTTGAAGTCCTCTCTTAACTGCGAATCCACAGTGATTTATTTGTTGGGACGTTGTGGAATGCTCAACATTCATGGGCATTTGCTTGTGCTGAGGTTATATACCTTTCCATCAAACAGTCATTTATTATTATTTCCTTGTCACTTTCCTATCTGCAATAACACACACACACACACACACACACACACACACACACACACAATTTTTGTGCCACAGCACTTTAATTGTACAAATCTAAATTTTCGTTATGCATTTGACTCCTGCCTGAAAAATACTGACCATCTAGAGGCAACCTGTGTCCATATACCCCTGTTCCCGGTTTGTGTCTTTCTCCCTGTGCCCCTCTGTGTTCATATTACCGCAGAGAAAATGTGGGCAATTTCCTCAATAGACAAAAGGGGGAAAAAAGGTTCTGCTTCAGAAGCACTCCTACTTCTGCAGCTGCTAGCTTGCAAGGCCCCAGAGAGTTGAGAACTGTACTCATTTTGAGAGGCCTCCTCATCAAAATACAACACGGAGCTCTGCTCACTCCAGAGGATTTTAAATCAATCAACAGTACACGCCTGATGACTATACGTCACTTCAAATGCAGGAACGGCTTATGTCTACACCAATGCTCACACTATCGCTTCCTTGAAATGTGATTCCAGGAGGCAATCTCTGACATAGTTACCAGGCTGCTTTCCAGGGTTTGGTATTGGAGATAACAATATTCTTCTTCCTGAGAAGGTGAGATGAACTATGAGAACCCAATAACAGCACACCAGATATGACTCCCAGCTGCAGGGCAGAGTGCGAGATAAACAGCTGCTTTCTGATCTGCATGTAAATTTGTAACTCCCTTCATTTTGGTATCTCAGAGGGGTAGAGAGCTTAAATCCTTTTGAAATGCAGGCATTAGTTGAGAGCCACTGTAGTATGTCGGACTAGGCCCTTGGAGACAAGGCCTTGGATCCCCACTTGGCCCTGAAGCTCACTGGGTGACCTTGGGCCAGTCACTCACTCTCAGATTAATCTACCTCACAAAGTTATTGTGGGGATTAAATGAGGAAGGGGAGAATCTCCATGGAGCAAAAGGTGCACACTTTGTCCAGATACAGTGGTGCCTCGCAAGACGAAATTAATTCGTTCCGCAAGTTTTTTCTTCTTGCGAGTTTTTCGTCTTGCGAAGCACGGTTTCCCATAGGAATGCATTGAAAATCAATTAATGCGTTCCTAGGGAAACCGCCTTCAGACCAGGTCCGGGGATAGTCTGTCCCCCAACCTCTTCTGAAGGCTGGGGGGGGAACAAGGGCTTTTCTTCCCACCCCCAGCCTTCAGAAAGCTGTTCTGAAGGCTGGGGGTGGGAAGAAAGGCCCTTCTTCCCACCTCCCGCCCCACAAGCTCCGGGGACAGGAGGGCTTTGCTGCCGACCGCCAGCATTTTAAAAGCCCCTGCTGTCCCGGGGCGATTTTAAAATGCTGGCGGGCGGGAGCGAAGTCTCTGCTGTCCCGGGGAGATTTTAAAATGCTGGCGGGCGGGAGCGAACACTTCGCTCCCGCCCGTCAGCATTTTAAGATCGCCCGGGGCAGCGGAGACTTCTCTGCTGTCCCGGGGAGATTTTAAAATGCTGGGGGTCGGCAGCGAACGCTTCGCTCCCGCCCGCCAGCATTTTAAGATTGCCCAGGGCAGTGGAGAAGTCTCCGCTGTCCCGGGAAGGCAGGCGGGGGGGAGCAAAGACTTTTGCCCCCCGCCGGCCTTCAGAAGAGGTCCAGGACCTCTTCTGAAGGCCGGCTGTGGGCAAAAGTCTTTGCTCCCGACCGCCAGCAATTTAAAACAGGTCCCCGGAGATTTCCCTATGGGCTTTCGTCTTGCGAAGCAAGCCCATAGGGAAATTCGTCTTGTGAAGCGCCTCCAAAACAGAAAACCCTTTCGTCTTGCGGGTTTTCCGTCTTGCGAGGCATTCGTCTTGCGGGGCACCACTGTATATGCATTTTTGAACATGTCATTCAATGAGATAACTTCAGAGAAGACTGAATTTTGAAGGAAGATTGTGTTTTGGTTTACACACTGCTCCAAGAATGTAAATTAAGTAGTTTCTCATTAAAATTCAAATAAAATCAGATTTCCCATCCATTCCCAACCCTCACTATTTGATTCCTCATAATTTCCCAGAACTTTTTCTCCTTCTTTTCCTTCCTACCACATGCAGTAAAAATCCTCGCCTTTTTACTGGCATTCTAACGTAGCTGGATAGTTTTTATTTTATTACCGCTGGGGTAATTGTGCCATCTGCACATTATTGTACAGCAAATCAAATATGTACCGCCATATTCAAAGAGAATCTAAGCGCACTATTCCAAAGCTTTCCCCATGCATTCATTGGGGTGCTTTTGCCTACATCTTGAGCCCATTTAATCATGGAGTCATTTGCCTGTTCTCATTCCACACTGTACTTCCAATAATTTAAAGTTCTTCTGCAGTTTGAAATTTCTATAGCATATTGCCTACGTTATTTTCAAAGAAAATATTATGCATGTAAAACACTTTCTTACACCGTCATTCTGGCAGATCCATAATAGTCAGATGTTTTACTATTATGACATATCTATGAAGTGGGCAAAAGATCGGCAATACACAACGGAGCGCAGTAAGAATCCCGTTTAATTTCTAGACTCCACTCAGCAGGTGCTGTTAAGAATTTATGGCTGAGTTCCAGTTTTACTATGGATTTAAATCCCATTTATACTAGGCTCATGTCCATTTATATGCTAATATTTATGATATAATCATTTCTTTATGGATGCTGAAACTACCCTTTATAAACTATGCCTGGTGTAGGGGAGTGGGGGGGGGGCAACAGGGCACGGCAAAGGGAGTAAGAAGGCAGTACAAATTAAGGGAAATGTTGCCAACTGGAGCAGCCTGTCAGTATATAATTAAAAGCAAATGCAAATTAGCACCGAAAGTTAGACATTAATGCTTCACTGCAGAAACCATTAGTATTGTATTTAGTCCTGTGAGACGGCTGAATGATAGAATGGAAGCAACAGATTTAATAGCCTTTCCTTTTTAAAATGATTTTGGGCCTGATTTTGTCAAAGTTAAGTGCTTGCAAGTCCTGCTGGTTTTACTGGAAGTTAAGAACTCTCAGCTATTATAAGATTGCAGTCCTCTATCCATCTACCTGGAAGCAAGCGCCATCAATGGGTTTTATCCAATGCTCATCAAACTCAAAGGAGACCTCTTGAAATTAATGAGCATTGCTAAATTAGGTCCATTAATTGCATGAGTAAACATGAATGGGACAGACACCAATTCCAAAAGGCATCCAACTGCAGACAAAAAATGTAAGGGAAACCATTATTTTATGGTATTGATTATGGTGCCTATGTTTTACTGACCACTGTTTGGGGAATTGAAAAATATAAATGATATGGGGAAAGTAGTGTTAACATTCCCATTGCCATGCTGTGGTCCCAGATTTGTTTAGCTCCCCATGGTTGCTTTCTGTAAAAGACAGACAGCAGGCAGTTGTAACCATGCACACACTTTCAAGTGCATGTTTAATATAGCATGCAGTATAACCCAAATGCAGAAACAAATGACAGGTAGGTCAACTGCTGCTTCCACTGGTATTCAGATTTAAAAGAGATGGATATGCAGTATGCATATCACTACAGTTTTAGCAAGCAAATAACATTTTTTTTTAATTAAAAAAAGGAAAAGGAAATCATCAAACTTTTATGGATGCCACATGAAATATACCCAATTTACACTCACTTAATCTGCTAAGAGTTTTCTTTTCTTTTCTTGCAAGCACACACAATTAATTAGCAATTCATCTTTAGGCTTTTTTAGTTCTGTGGTCTGTCTGTGATCCAGCTAAACTATTCCCTGTATTACACAGCAAAAGGAAAGCAGCATGCTTCCTTATTCTGCCTTCCAACGCTTCAGATGGTCAGCATGGGCAATGGGCAGCGTCAAGTCATCATGTGCCTTACATGAGAGAGAGAAAAATTACACAAGTTGTGTTCAACTAAGTCCTAACTCAGGACCTAGTTGAACTGACCCATTGAAATAAGGAACCTAAGTTAGTCATGTCTGCTCTGAGTAGAGCTACTGTTGAACACTACCCTAATTTTAAGCTGCATTTGCTGCAGATCAAAGTGGTCAAGGAACATACTATGCAAGTAACACTTCATTATGGATGGATGCTTGCAGCTTTCAGGTGTGACATTTCATCTCATGTTTAATGAATTGGAAACGAAGGGCTTAATCTGGTCTTTCAAGCACACCTGTCAAGGGCACGCCTGTCTTTCCAGGTATCTGAACTTTGTAATACCCATTTTAAGCACTTCAACCTACTTTCTGCTTGCTTTTGTTACTGCTGGGAGAAAAGTATGGAAACAGTGGCTGTATTTGCATGTAATGCAAGTCAGTATCATTATTTATTGAAGTAGTTATTTACCATATCTTGCACAGGGCAGCCCAGGATGACTAGCAATCAAACAACCAACCAACCCCTCCTGTAATAGATACATTAAAACCAAGAGGAAAATCAATACATTAAAAAACATCCCAACCACTTCTAAAAGGCCACAAATAGGTAAAGGGCAAAGGCCTGGTTATAGAGACTAAAGATATATAATGCCCAGAGCCTAAAGATATATAGTGATTGTGCCAGCTGATCCTCCCTAGGAAGACCACTTCACAAACAGTGAGCCACTGCAGAAAAGGTCCACTTTCATGTTGCCACCCTCCCAACCGCTTGTGAAGGAGGCCTCTGATGATGACCACAGGTCTGGGTCGGTTCATATGTGGAGAGGTGGTCCTTGAGGTTTATTACAATGCGAAGAGCTGCAGCAAGCTCAGCTTGGAGCCTGCACTCTTCCCCTTTCCCCTGTGTGCACTGGAGGAAGACTTCCGCAGAGATCTGTTTCAGTTTCAAATAATGCTTACCCGTTGTGTCCTGTGAAATAGGACTCCTGAATTAAAACAGACTCGGTTAGTTAAACTACCCAGCTTCATAACCCATGGTGTGAAGTTGGCTTGTTATGAAACTGACCAGATTTTCTAGCAAGGCAGGGATCCTGGCCCCTGTAACAGGAAAAGCTGACATTCTTTGAGATGGAAGCTAATTTCCAAGGAAGTCTGCACGTAAGCAGAATATGGACAGAGGAGCAATTTCCCCATAATTTTATGTTTTAAAATGCACTGTTTTACACAAAGTCACTGACTATGCATCCATAAATGTGTGGAAATTTGTTTCTGGTGTTCAGTAACATATTGTGCAAGAAGAAGGTCTCTAATCAAGTTCCTTCCCTGATTTTGCATTTATAGGCAGCTCAATCATACAGTTGAAAAAGGCTTGGTAGAGACCTAATCTAGCTCCTGTTCTGATGGATAAGTACAGTGGTACCTCGGTTTAAGAACAGCCCTGTTTACAAACTATTCGGTTTACGAACTCTGCAAAACCGAAAGTAGCGTCCCAGTTTGTGAACTTTACCTTGGTATAATAACGGAATCTGAACGGTGGAAGGGCGGCGGCGGCAGCAGGCCTCATTAGGGAAAGCACACCTTGGTTTAAGAACGGTTTCGGTTTAAGAACAGACTTCCGGAACGGATTAAGTTCGTAAACCGAGGTACCACTGTACTAGGAATTGCCAGTCTCTTCAAGCAAAGCAAATGAAGCCAAATCAGGACCCTGGATAGCTCCCACTGGGGCCTACTGGCTGAACTTTGGAAGATCTTGTCTTCGCAAAGAACTAGAGTCATCTGAAGGTTTAAGTAGGCATTCAAAGCCTTGCCTTCCAATGACTCAGCCCCCTTGGATCTGCAATCCTTAAAGGGTCTGTAACCCATTCTGCAGTCACATAGTCCTGCATGGTTGTGCAGTAGGAGAAGTTGCAGGGGAGTCAACCTCAAAATCTGAGGATTATGGAAGAACCACATCTTCAGGCTGGGATAGCATAGAAGTGGGTGTTGATGGCTCCCTCCTAAGTGGAGCGACTTGAATCTGAGTCCTCGTCAGGGCAACCCTGGGACCCGGATGCAGGGTCATGACATCATTTATGTCCTGATGCAGGAAGCCCACTAATACAGCACCCCAAATAGGCAGCCACCCTAAAAGAAGAAGACCCCACCATTTTGTGAGGCAGTCGGTTCCTACTTTCAGACAACTCACACCATCAGGAAGTTCTTCCTAAAGTTTAGCCTGAATTCTTTTTCTGGCAATTTAAACCCACTGGATCTGGCCTTAGCCTCTGAAGCCCTTCAGATACTTGAAGATGGCTGGAAAATATCTATGTCTTGAGATCAGAGTTCATGGGAATGTGCTAGATCAGGGGTCTGCAACCTTTAAGACAAAAAGAGCCCCTTGGACCCGTTTCCGAAGAAAAAAAAACCTGGGAGCCGCAAAACCATTGCGACATTTAAAACAAATTAAAAAATGTGCTATGCCCAATAATCAATGCCCCAAAATGCCATAGAAAATTAATCAGGGCCCCAGTGTACCATAAATCATAATCAGTGCCTGATGTAAATACAGTGGTGCCCCGCAAGACGAATGCCTCGCAAGACGGAAAACCCGCTAGACGAAAGGGTTTTCCGTTTTTGAGCTGCTTCGCAAGACGAATTTCCCTATGGGCTTGCTTTGCAAGACGAAAACGTCTTGCGAGTGTTCCGATTTTTTTCCGCTCCCCCCCCTTTTTCTAAGCCGCTAAGCCGCTAATAGCCTTTTAGCCGCTAATCCGCTAAGCCTTTAATAGCCGCTAAGCTGCTAATAGCGCTAATCGGGTTGCTTCGCAAGACGAAAAAACCGCTAGACGAAGAGACTCGTGGAACGGATTAATTTCGTCTTGCGAGGCACCACTGTAATAATTAATAATGAGGGCCCAATGTCATCCTCGTCATTATAAAAGTAACTTTTTTGTCACTTTTTTATTATTTCTTTGCCTGACCCCTCAGAATTACTCCTCCTCATAGAAATAAACGTTAAATTAACAAGTTACCTTTTTGTGTGTTCTTCACTCCCCTTCAAAACAGTGACCAGCTTACATGCCCCCTTACAATGTAGTGACCAGCATACATGCCCCTTACAATGTAGCAGGCGGGCGGGAAGGTGACGTCGGGACGGTGCGTGACTAACGCACGCACCGCCCCCATGCGACGTCACAGCCAATACAGTGCCCACCACAGTGGGGAGTGTCGGGGTGCACGATGCGCCTCCTCCCCTCGCTAGTATCCGCCCCGGAGCCGCGGCAAAGGTGTAAAAGAGCCACATGTGGCTCCGGAGCCGCGGGTTGCCGACCCCTGTGCTAGATGTTCCAATGCCCTGACTTGGTATCATGTACCGTATTTTTCGCCCCATAAGACGCACTTTTTCCCCTCCAAAAATGAAGGGGAAATCGGGGTGCGTCTTATGGGGCGAATGCCTGCAAGCCTCGCGCGCCCGGCAGGAGGTCCCACCGGGTGCGCGAGGCTTGGGGCGGCAGCCTGTCGCCCGAAGCACGGGGAGCCCTCTGGAGGGCTCCCCCTGCTTCGGGCGAGTGTCTGCAAGCCTCGCGCACCCAGCAGGAGGTCCCACCGGGTGCGCGAGGCTTGGGGCGGCAGCGGACTGCTTGCGTGCACCTAGAAGCTTGGGGCCAGCTGAGCTCAGCCCGCCCCAAGCTTCTAGGTGCGCGCAAGCAGTCCGCTGCCGCCCCAAGCCTTGCGCACCCGGCGGGACCTCCTGCCGGGTGCGCGAGGCTTGGGGCGGCAGCGGACTGCTTGCCGGCATGCAGAAGCTTGGGGCATGCTGAGCTCAGCACGCCCCAAGCTTCTAGGTGCGCGCAAGCAGTCCGCTGCCGCCCCAAGCCTTGCGCACCCAGCGGGACCTCCTGCCGGGTGCGGGAGGCTTGGGGCGGCAGCGGACTGCTTGCCGGCACGCAGAAGCTTGGGGCGCGCTGACCTCAGCTTGCCCCAAGCTTCTGGATTAGCGCAGCGCACCTGGGGGGGAAATAAATTTTTTTTCCTTTATTTCCCCCCCTAAAATCTAGGTGCGTCTTATGGGCCGGTGCGTCTTATGGGGCGAAAAATACGGTATCTCTAAAAGCTTGCCATTCTTTATACTACTATGAACTAGTAGCTCCTGGCGACATGTATGTCAAATATATCTCATCAAAGAAGAGAAGATTCTTCAAACCTTCCATCATTATTACATCTCAAGGCTGTTAATGCCATTGAATAACTTGTGCTTTTTGTAAAGCTTCTGTGCTCTTGCCTTCCCAAGGAAGCATGGATTTTCCCCTCCCCCACCCTCCCCCCATTTTCAAAAAATTACAGCTATGGTATACAGACAAAATATGACTCAAGAAAACAATTTTAATTCCCTAGCAAAAATCAAATTTAGAAAAGGAATTTCTATTCTTCTCAGAGACTGTCCTTTTTGATTGCTATATTATGAGTAAAATAGCTTTCCTGTGTCTGGCAGATTTCACAATGTGGGTTTTTATTTATTTTGATACACAATAAACCAGCTAAGATTTTTAAATAACACAGCTTGATGAAAGCTTATCTTACCCATACAATACATCTATTTTCCATTTTTTGCTACCTTGTCCTGCTTCTGTATTGTCAAACTCTGTTTTCCAATGATTCCAATGACTAAATCTGATCATATAATACTGAGGGAGACAATATCAAAAGAAAAAAGGAAGTTGCTTTATCACGTTTGCCTACGCTATGCAAAAGGTATGTGTCCGATGCTGACTTACTGTTTACCTTTCTAGCAAGAGAAGTGCTAAAGAGCCAAATCTCTTCCCAGCATCAGGGCATTCTTAGAGTATTACATATAAACCAACCTCTTAGCTATCATAACAGCTTCTTGAAAGTGTGTGGCAATGTATAATTGACCTCAGAAGCATTCTTAGAATTTCCATGCCAAATTTTCAAGATACAGATTTTGGCTAAACACCAGGAGAAAAATTCTAATGGTAAGAGCTGTTCAACAGTGGAACAGACTTGCTGCAGGAGGTTGTGAGCTTTCCTTCACTGGATGTGTTGAAGCTGAGGCTGGGTGGTCATCTGTTAGGCACGCTGTAGCTGTAAGACTGAGCAGCTAAATTTCGCACCCACTGAAATTTATGAATATGAATAAGTTAGCTCTATTAATTTCATTGGGTCTTTTACCCTTAGATGCTTACAAATGTTTACAGGGAGAAAGAGAACCACACAAAAACACACACAACAACAATATCTGCTTCATCCTTATAGACCAGGGGTCAGCAAACTTTTTCAGCAGGGGGCCGGGTCCACTGTCCCTCAGACCTTGTGGGGCGCCAGACTATATTTTGAGGGGGGGGGGAGAATGAATTCCTATGCCCCATAAATAACTCAGAGATGCATTTTAAATAAAAGGACACATTCTACTCGTGTAAAAACACGCTGATTCCCGGACCGTCCGCAGGCTGGATTTAGAAAGCGATTGGGCCGGATCCGGCCCCCGGGCCTTGGTTTGCCTACCCGTGTTATAGAAAATTTCTACGATCCAACTTTGCTTTCTAGTGGTATTAAAGTCAGCAGCCCAGGGGATGCTGGGTTGTTTCTGCAGCTTAGAAATCATAAACCTGTGGAAGAAGAAGAAAATCCAAGCCAAATAAAAATGTTCCTGTGTCAGATCATGTGTAGAAGGTCTTTTCTAAGCATGGCAGAATGGATGTCTGAAATGAACAGAAAAATGAAAGAAAACAAAATACCTTTCAGGCCATGATCAGCTATATCAGTGCACCCATATTAAAGCTATCTCCTGTCCTGTCAAGGAGACGCAATACAAAGCAGCCCAAGTGGTTTCTGTAGTGTTAAGTTTTGCTTCAAGCATCTGTATGAACTCCAGTTTCTAATGTAATGAACATTCTCCTTTAAAAAAAAAAGTAGTTCAATGCTTGGAAGTATTTTGAGGTACTCAAAGCTGCTGGGTTGCTAAGACCCATGTGCAACAGTTTTGCTGTCCTCTCCATTACTGAGTCGAGTAAAGAAGCGATCAATACACTAGGCTAAATGTGGCAAAAGTTTACACCCACTTATGTGTGAAAAACACTCCACCAAAGAACATTGACTTGCAGCATCAAACGCACTCAGTTCACGAACCCATTGGTCACACTTAAAGGATCCAGTCACACAACTACATAAAATGCAGGACAGACTTGTCTATCAAATGGGAATTGCTGGTTTTTCCTCAACTATTCTTCTCCTGTGATGCACAATTCTGATTTTCTTGCGACCTCTTTAAAGAATGCAATCGTTACACTCATATGCTCCCTTATTACAATTTAATGTTACTTCTGTAGCAGGGTAAGGGACACGGGTGGCGCTGTCGGTTAAACCACAGAGTCTAGGACTTGCCGATCAGAAGGTCGGCAGTTTGAATTCCCGCGATGGGGTGAGCTCCCGTTGATCAGTCCCTGCTCCTGCCAACCTAGCAGTTCGAAAGCACATCAAAGTGCAAGTAGATAAATAGGTACCGCTCTGGCGGGAAGGTAAACGGCGTTTCCGTGCGCTGCTCTGGTTCACCAGAAGCGGCTTAGTCATGCTGGCCACAAAACCTGGAAGCTGTATGCCGGCTCCCTCGGCCAATAAAGCGAGATGAGCGCCACAACCCCAGAGCCGGTCACGACTGGACCTAATGGTCAGGGGTCCCTTTACCTTTACCTGTAGCAGGGTGCAGGTAGCACAGATAATCTGTCTTATTTAATAGTGCTTGAACAGCCCGAACTTATACTTTTGCTGTGCTGATAAGCATACAGGTAGGGATTCTGTGGTTTGACCAGCAGTAACGTCATGATCTGAAGCTGGGACCTACCCTATCTACTCATCATTCCCTCTAACAGTCTATCCAGTCTTCAAATGATAGATTTGGAAACAACTGTTAACTGGTAATACAGGAAATCCACTGAAACCTTCTTTGAACACAGCCTGTAAAGGCACTCTATCATTAATAATAATAATAATAATAATAATAATAATAATAATAATAATATAATTCAACTTATACACCACCCTATGCCCAGAGGTCTCAGGGTGGTTCACAAGAATACCACAACATATAAAATCAAACCAAAAGCAGTAACCCAATACCCGCCCCCAAAAGCCACATTCTAAAATTCAGCACCATGTTTATGTCTTGTCCTACTCAAGGGAAGGGGGAATGTCATGCTCATCATAACTAATAGTGAGTAACTAGACAGGTGAGAAATGTTGGCTTGACAATTTCTCCCCAACCCAAGCTGTTTATTCTAGAATTTCCTTCCAGAACTTTCCCCCTACATTTTAGAAAAAAAACAAAAACCTTTCTTTTCCAATAATATTTTCTGGATGCAAATATCAGTCCTGCAATGTATAAAATGGCCAGGGGACAATCACTCCATTTCTCCTACAAGCCTGAGCAAAAACAGATATGTAGCCAAGTGTATTTTTTCACCACAGAAAGAGAACAATCTCTGGGTGTCTCGAGTGATTGTATGAAGTTGGATAAAAAATGATGCTTAGCTTGATAGCAGAAGCACAGTTAAGAGAGACGTTTACTGATGGATGATGGCCGGTGGCAAACAAACTGCCTCTTGCAAAATGTGAATTACAATGCCTTTGTAATAGTGAAGCAAATTTATCAGATATGAAATAGACATATCAAGAGGGGGAGTGTGAGGGAGAATGGGGAGCATCCCATTTTCTTTCCAAGCTGCAGCAGCTAAAAATAGAATAGCTGATCTTTTGCAACTATCTGCAATTGATCCAAAGCATCTCGTATAATCCGTGAATGTACACCCTCCATTTTAGACATGCATTCCCTGGAAATCAACAACATATTTGGCTGTCACTTTTGGATTTCTTTAGTTGAAACATTTACAGCCCACCCTGTCACTGCACTTGCAGCTCTCAAGGCGGCTGCTAAAATATCGAAAAACAATAAAATCCAGAAAAAATTAATCAAATATGAACAGAGGGAGGGGGCATTCTTTGTCTCTCACACACCAAAATCAGACACAAAAGAATTCTCAACCAAGCCTACTGGAACAGAAAAATCATGCCCAGACAGCTAAAAGGGAATGGAAGGGCAGAGGAAGGAGAAAGGGACCACCTAACAGTGAGGTGGGGCGTTTAGTCAGAGTCACAGACAAATCCATCAGAGGCAGTTTTAGACTAGCATGACTGGTTTGGCCGCACTTGGTGCTATCACCACTGGAGGCACCACAACAATAATAGAACACAAGGAGGGAAGGAGGCGCCAAATTTTAGCATCATACAGGGTGCCACTGATATTTGGGAGCCAAAGTCCACCACTAAATCCATCTTCTGCATCCAAATCAGCTATGTCTTGGCCACATATACAAAGAAGAGAGAGAGAGGTTCGCCATGAGTTCTTGGGGAGTGGGCAGGCTGGTTATCAGAGAAATCTCCTGCAACCAAGTCATTTAGGTAATCACTGACACACTGAATTGTGTCCAGAAATGAATTGACAACCCATGGAGCTGCTGTAAAATAAATGTAATCTAATACGTTCTGGGGTGTGTGGGTAAACCACTAGCACCCATACTGTCACATTCTGAATGAACTGAAGTCTTCAAAGCCTCTTCAAAAGGTAGCTCCATGTAGAGTCCATTGAAATAATCCAATCTGGGTTACTGTCAGAATCGTAATTGAAAACATTTTCTTCTACAATAAAGAGGTTGGGGGGGGGAGAGAGAAGTTGATTTTATATATATATATATATATATATATATATATATGCAGGTTTTGGTGTCCTCGGGTGTCTTCCCGTGTAAAAGTTGGGGTGTCTAGGCGACGTTTCGACGAGGTCTCACTCGTCATCTTCAGGCTGGTGCTTTCGGCTTCTTGTTACTGGAACAGAGCGGGATCTCAGTGTTTGAGTTCCTATAAATACTGTAGAGGGGTGTGGTGTATTGCCTCAAAAGTTCTGGGCAGAGGGGAAGTTCCCAGGCTAGTGTTCTTTTCTTCTTTTGTTCCTTAATTACTTGAGGGATATCTTGAGTGATTTCTTGAGTGATATTCTGAGTACCACTTAGGTGGGTCATTAGGTGTGGATTAGTTGCTAAAGCCTTCGTGTCTTGACCTCTTGAATTTGTGAAGAGTTTTTCTGGGAAGATGGCTGTACTGCACTTAGTTGTGCTTTGGCTTGGCTTCGTGTATAGGGGCGAGCTGTGGTTTTGTGCCCTGTGCCAGCCAGATCTGTGTAGGGATTGCAGGGGGGTGCAGCATCCGGAGTTGCCACCATGGTTTGGTTACTGGATGGTGTCTGTAATTTATCTGTGGAGAGGGTCTGGGTTTGGGTCTGGTGTGGTTGATTGGTGGTGGCGTTCTGTGTGCCTCTGGATCTGGTGTCGGTTTTTGTGGGGAGGGCTAATTTCCAGATGTCTGGCAGGCGGGACGTGTCGTCACGCTTGTTCATGTTGTGAGGGTGTTTCTCTATCTCGATGGCTTCCATGATTATTCTCTTGTGGTGATGTTCCATGTTAAAGAGCAATTTGGAATCTGCAAAATTAATTTCGTGTCCTGTTTCTTTCATGTGTTGGAAAAGAGAGGAAGATTTTTCTTCTTTTTTGACGGCATTCTTGTGTTCTGCGATACGTGCATTTATTCGTCTGTTTGTTTGTCCAATGTACGTGGCTGGGCAGACTTTGCAGGGTATTTCATAGACCCCTTGGTTTTCCAACTGGATTTTATCTTTGGGGTTTCTGAGGATATTGGCTATTTTTTGGTTGGTGCAAAAGGCTGTTTTGATATTGTGTTTATGGAGGATTTTGCTAATTTTATCTGTAGTGCCCTTGATATAAGGAAGGAGGGCCATGCCATTGTTTTCTTCCGTGTCTTGGTTTTTGGGGGGTGTTTCTTTTTGGATTAGCTTCTTAACCCTGTTTTGCTGGTATCCATTGGCGATTAACACATTTGAGAGATTCTGTAACTCAGTTGTCAAGTGGTCTTTGTCAGCCAGGCGTTTGGTTCTGGAGATGAGGGTCTTGGCTACGGAGTTTATTTGTGCAGGGTGGTGGTGTGATTGAGCATGTAAGTAGCGGTTGGTGTGTGTTTTTTTCCGGTAGATAGTGTGTCCTAGGGAGCCATCAGGTTTTTTGTAGATTAGGACGTCAAGGAAGGGAAGCTGAAAAGGACGTCAAGATTAGGACGTCAAGGAAGGGAAAAAAACACACACCAACCGCTACTTACATGCTCAATCACACCACCACCCTGCACAAATAAACTCCGTAGCCAAGACCCTCATCTCCAGAACCAAACGCCTGGCTGACAAAGACCACTTGACAACTGAGTTACAGAATCTCTCAAATGTGTTAATCGCCAATGGATACCAGCAAAACAGGGTTAAGAAGCTAATCCAAAAAGAAACACCCCCCAAAAACCAAGACACGGAAGAAAACAATGGCATGGCCCTCCTTCCTTATATCAAGGGCACTACAGATAAAATTAGCAAAATCCTCCATAAACACAATATCAAAACAGCCTTTTGCACCAACCAAAAAATAGCCAATATCCTCAGAAACCCCAAAGATAAAATCCAGTTGGAAAACCAAGGGGTCTATGAAATACCCTGCAAAGTCTGCCCAGCCACGTACATTGGACAAACAAACAGACGAATAAATGCACGTATCGCAGAACACAAGAATGCCGTCAAAAAAGAAGAAAAATCTTCCTCTCTTTTCCAACACATGAAAGAAACAGGACACGAAATTAATTTTGCAGATTCCAAATTGCTCTTTAACATGGAACATCACCACAAGAGAATAATCATGGAAGCCATCGAGATAGAGAAACACCCTCACAACATGAACAAGCGTGACGACACGTCCCGCCTGCCAGACATCTGGAAATTAGCCCTCCCCACAAAAACCGACACCAGATCCAGAGGCACACAGAACGCCACCACCAATCAACCACACCAGACCCAAACCCAGACCCTCTCCACAGATAAATTACAGACACCATCCAGTAACCAAACCATGGTGGCAACTCCGGATGCTGCACCCCCCTGCAATCCCTACACAGATCTGGCTGGCACAGGGCACAAAACCACAGCTCGCCCCTATACACGAAGCCAAGCCAAAGCACAACTAAGTGCAGTACAGCCATCTTCCCAGAAAAACTCTTCACAAATTCAAGAGGTCAAGACACGAAGGCTTTAGCAACTAATCCACACCTAATGACCCACCTAAGTGGTACTCAGAATATCACTCAAGAAATCACTCAAGATATCCCTCAAGTAATTAAGGAACAAAAGAAGAAAAGAACACTAGCCTGGGAACTTCCCCTCTGCCCAGAACTTTTGAGGCAATACACCACACCCCTCTACAGTATTTATAGGAACTCAAACACTGAGATCCCGCTCTGTTCCAGTAACAAGAAGCCGAAAGCACCAGCCTGAAGATGACGAGTGAGACCTCGTCGAAACGTCGCCTAGACACCCCAACTTTTACACGGGAAGACACCCGAGGACACCAAAACCTGCATTCCTGTACCCGTGAAAATCTACGAAAACATATATATATATATATATATATATATATATATATATATATATATATATTACAGACTGACTACATCTAAGTTGCTGACAAGCTAAATCCAAGCACACAGCTTCCTATTGGAACTTGATCTCCCATAAATAACACCTGTACCCAGCAGTTTCAATAAACTTCACTGGGAAATAATACTTGAACGCAGCATAAAACATTTACTAATTTTACACTTGGTACATCAGCTTCAACTTGTTTATTCTAATTCACCGCTATTAGAAATGTTTTGCATTCCTTCACTTCATTTTAAGACCTACAGCTGCTAAGTCCCGTGTGTGTTTGGTAAAGTATTTTTGAATTTTCTCCTCCATAGAGGCATTTGATGTTTCTCCCATGATACAAATATATGTCTTTTGTCACCACAGTTCTTATTAAAAACTGACTTAAGTGGTTTGGTGGTTATGACTCTATGAGATTATAAAGCTGAAAGGGACACATTGTTCAGCCTGAGGGAACAAACCTCTCTTGTAAAAAGTGTGATAGCAGATAAACACAAAAATAATCTGGCTTATCTGTGTGAGAACCTAGAAATGGGCCTTCTCCAGAAGCTTCCACGCTTTAAATAGGAATTTCCGCTCTGCATGACATATCATCGCTGGCCCAAAACACAACTCAGAACGGGAGAATAGTTTGTTCAAGTGATATAACATCCTCCAGCCTAAACACTGGAAATCATCCTAGCAGCATTCTTGAAGTGCTCAAGCAGCCTGTAACAGCTGGACACATAGTTGTTACTGGCCAAACATTACAGTGTGCCCAGCACTGCCCACATGCCTGGAATTGTGTTTTTGTGAAGAAAGGAGTATCCAACTGATAGTAATGCCTAAAACCCAGAGCTGTCAATGAGGGCTCCAGAAAAACCCATAGCAGTGAGTCTTCTGACTAGGCATTCTGCACAGGCACACATGGCAGATTCTGTATTTTGAAGAGAGGAAGTGACCCTGTAAATCAGAAGAGATGGCCACCCTAGCAAATAGGGGTAGCATAGGGGCAGAGAAGTAACTTACAGGTTAAGGCAAAGCAACATTGCTAGTTTCCTAGCAGGTGGGTCACTGTTTTCCAGGAGGAAGAAGAGTGCTGGGCAACAAGGAGATCAGTGTGGTGCAAACACAGTGGAACGAGTGCTGGATTGGTTCTGCTGGTGCATATGCACTGCGCTATCCTCCTGATAAGCAACAGTGACCAACTTGTGGGTAAGCTCGCATAGCAGCTCTGCCCCACCTGATAAGTTGCTTCTGCACAAAGCAAGGCTTTCTCTTTTAGCCATTATTAGGCCCTAAACTTACACAAACAGGAAACTGCTAGTACAAAGATTCCGTGAGTTTGTAATTTGTTAACTTCTCTGGGCCATTAAGTCAGTGTGAGGTTATTTCCCAGAAAATTCTATTTAAAAAAACTCTTTGAAAGAATATTGTTCCTGCTAGGTAGCAAAATCCACAGGTAGTTCGTGTTTTGCCTGTTATGAATAGAGTTGCACTAATGGCTACCCCTTAAGTGCATTTTACTGGCATAGGTTGGCTCATAGCTGCATTCCTGGGAGACCTTGTCTCTGTCATACATACCTGAGAAACTCCAGATTAGGAAAGTGCAATATGCACTATATGGAATAAGACACTCCGAAACTTCAACTATTAAAAATCTAAATCACTAACAGGCATAAATAATAAAAACCGTATTAATTCATGGTTGAGAGAACTTCGCCCTTTGTCAATTAGTTTCTGGGTAAGATTCAAACTGTTGGTGCTACTCACTGTGATGAATCAGGAAGGAAAAGTAAAATTCAGATTTTGCTAAGTGGCATCTTGAGACAATATGTAAAATGGGCTTCCGATCCATCAAAGAGTGATTAAAAATATCTCTATAAAAAGTTAGCAGAAGAATAAACGGAAGAAAGCCAACATTTATTTTTAAACCACTTTTCCTCCCGAATTCCCCCCACCAAGCCATGGAGAAAAATGGAGGGGGGGGGAATGCAAGATGCAATCAATTATGTTAAAGAAGAGGAGAAAATACAAACACTTCAAGGAGAACAGGTAATGGATAAATAGGAACGGGTGCAGAGAGTTTATCTGAGAGATAAGAAACCTGTAGGTGGCATTCAATCCTAGTCCTGCTCAGAGCATAATTGCAGTTTTTGGCAAAGGGGGGAGTGAAGGGGCAAGCAAAAGGCTTGATCATATCTGGGCTTAATAAACTAAAATGAAGTTGTCTGAACATACCGTAGTCTGTAAAGCACTAGATACCATGTGGTACAATCAGGGCCAGTAGCAGATTCCAGGGGGCCATTGGAATGAGGCTTTCATCCATTCCAACATCTACAATTGTGCAGAATTTTTTATTTTTTTTACAGCTGCCACCACTGCAACAACATAACTCATCGCCTTTTCCCTTGGATGCCTTCCATGTGCCATTTCAGTGCTGGGTGGGTGGCAGAGCCACTTTTAAATGGGTGCCAAGCTCGACTCCCACTTGTGGTGGCTGCTCACCAGTTTAATTTTCCTAAAATACAATGCCCTGGTCTATAGTTCCATGAAATGTTTATAGATCTATAGACTGGGTTATCTGGAGAGGGCAGTGAGTGAGGACACAGGCAGTGAGGAACCTTTCTGAGCTTTCCGCCACTGCCTCACTGGGTCAACTGGTGTGACTAGCCCTGGGTGCAATAATATGACTCACGAAACAGGCTTACACTACTGGGTCGCTATTGGGCCAGTGTTAATAAAGAACTGTGTTTAGCATTGCTTTCATCTTACTCTGCCAGATGGGGTGGATATTACAAAATAAAATTTAAGCTTCTGGATAACTGCATGCTACTTACAAGTGAAAGCTATGTTTAGTCATTTGATTTTCTTTCAGCGTCCCTGCTGTAGTAATGGAATTATGATCCATTTGTCATTTCAATATTCCATTGTTTGCATTTGTCATAGATAAATTGGGGTGAGTGACTGTCACAACTGTGTGGGCTTTGCCATGTGGCTCTCCATGAGATGTTTTGCAGACAGATGGGCGGGGTAGAAATAATAACAATGACAACAATTTATCATCATCATCATCAATGCATGATATCAAACTACACTCCCTTGGGTTTATGGGGTGGGGTGGGTCTTGCAGCAATAGCACCTTTAGATTATATTTGATCAATCCCTGCAGCATTTCCTAAAGTACTCTGACATAAGTTCTTTTAATGAGTAAAGGGGAAGGCTAAACCGCTGGCCGGAAGTGATTTGCACTTCAGCTATAATGACAGATCTCTAGTGGGGACCAATTAAGCTGGTATTTTGGGAATGAATGCAGTAGGAACAGGTGGAAGATTGCTCATTTCATTCCTGTAGACCTACTGATCAACGTTTTATGGCTTAAATTAAATCATTTGTGGAAATTAACCGTGGTAAAGAATACCATATAACCCCCCAAAACTATGAACTTTTAGTAAAAGGTCACAATGTGAAATTCAAACATCTGGAGGTCTATGGTGAAATTAAATATTATCCTCACTGCAACTAATATGTTTAGGCAGCTGGTGGAAGACATTTAATCTCTTCCCTCCTTCCCCACTGCCTGGAGTATACATGGACTGCAAAAATACTGTATTTTTAAAAAGATTACCTTTATATAACAGCGTTCAAACAGAAATAGAATGAAGACACAACACTTCTTGTTTTGTATGCACCATGCATCCGCTGAACCAACATTTTCCAGCAGAAAGGTCATTGTACAAGCAAACAGCTATATGGGGAAAAGAGATGAGCATGTAACTGTGCAGCTAGAGTGCAGTGTTGCAAATCATAATGTAATATTGAAATTGCAAGAGGATGTACGAGAATAGAGTCTGAAAGCTGGGGAGGCATGCAAGCTGGGCTAATGGGCAGAGTGCAAACAAGACATCCTTCTGTTGCTGGATGGGTTAGTTTGGATGGCCACGAATCTTATTGGGCACATCTTGGTCATTGGGGAGAATTTGATGTCGCAATTTATGAGGGGCTATTTATTCCCTGCGCACAGTGTTGAGCTGCCTCTTTTCACTACACGCATCGGATCACCCACCCACCCTCCCTATATTTAGGGCTGTTTGCGTTGACCTTGCTATGCCTGTCATGGGGTCGTCTGCTTTGGGGCAGGGGCCTGGTAGGAATTTTTCCATTTGGCTGATTGGCCAGTGCCATTTGGTTTTTTGCCTACTGCGTAGCAAAATCGTCACAACTTGTAAGGCTGTGGTTAGGCATTGGTTAAATTTGGTTGGTGGAGGGGTAAGGATTGGCTGTGCCTGCCCCTTCAATGCTGCTGCTGCTGCAAGGGTATTCCATTAAAGGAATCCAGGGACTCGCCATGCTCTTGTCCAAACCCCTGTCAAGGGGCTAGGGCCACGCAAGAGCCCCTGGGAGCATCTGCTCCCAAGGTTAGGACCCAAACCAATGGATTCGAGTTATAAGAAAAGAGACTCCAACTCAACATCTGTAATAACTTCCTGACAATAAGAGCTGCTCAACAGTTGAAAGAGCTCCCTCAAAGAGTGGTAGACTCTCCTTCTTTTAAGCAGTGGTTAGATGGCTATCTGTCATGGATGCTTTAGTTGAGATTCCTGCACCGGACTAGATGATTACTGGATGGGTCCCTTCCAATTCTATGATCCTACTTCTCCTTTTAATTTATATTTTAATGTATTATATTTATATACTGTACTATCCATATAACTAAGTCCTCTGGGTGATTTACAAACTCAGAAAACCGTCTATTCAGCTCAATACGACTTACTCCCAGGTAAGTGGGCTTGTGCCTGAGTCTCTTTCATACCATTTGTGTAATGTGTGAACGTTGTTAAAGGGGGGGGAGGAAATATTTTATGCATTCTCTTTTTTTTAATATGATATTTATTAAAGTTTCAAAGAAAAGATTACATGAATAAAAAGAGAAAAAGAGAAAAGAAAGAAAGAAAAATAATAAAAATACAAAATACAGAAAAAAGATAATAAACATTTTAAAAAAACAACACATCAATCTATCCGTACCTTACATTTCAATTTCTTACTTCCCTGACCTCCTCACACCTCCCTTTTTTGTATTCCAGTTCTATTAATTAATTCAGCAATTCCTTTCCCTCTTTGTTTTTATCTTAATCCTTTAACTTAATAAATTATAACTTTAAATTTTCATCCGTTAACAATCCATTTTTACATACACCTTAATAACATTGCTGCTAAAACCACTTAACTTCATTCAGACATCATTCTAACATTCAATATTTTATGCATTCTCACCCAGTGTAGATTCACACTACAGAAGGAGGACTGAACTAAGACTTGCTTAGGCCATCACCTATATGAAGTTTAAGATGCTCCACAGCCTGAACCAGACCTCACCTGCCACCAGTGCTGTTTGGTAGCATATAGATACCTGGCTTAATGAATTTTTTAAATATAAATTACAGTTATTTCTACAAAGAATGATCAGTACAAAATGGCCAATAATTGTGTGGCCTCTAAGTATATTTTTTATCACATCAGAATGATGTCTTTTTTAACCTGTTTAGATTTTTTACCCAATTCTGTAAAAGCTGAAATTAAGGGACATTCATTCATTCATTCATTCATTCAGGGGCTCCTAATAATCTGAGACCCTAAACCAGGCATCCCCAAACTCGGCCCTCCAGATGTTTTGGGACTACAACTCCCATCATGCCTGACCACTGGTCCTATTAGCTAGGGATGGTGGGATCTGTAGTCCCAAAACATCTGGAGGGCCGAGTTTGGGGATGCCTGCCCTAAACTGTAGCTCACTTAGTTTGTGTGTCAATATACATGCAAAAAATGTCCACACACCTGGTTAATATTTTCTATTTTTAAAACAACAACAACAACAACACAACAACAACAGCATTACTATGGTGAGCTTAATTGCCTTTTAAATAATCCTGCAGCCTGTTTACACTGAAGGGTGCTCAAGATAAATCTCCTTCTAATGATGCTATTAAAAATAGCTTTCCCTGGATGCTTCAGTTGGCGCTTGCTCCAAGGGTAAGACACAGCTCACTGACAATACATTGCAATATTTCCAGCTATGCTGCTGTGCAAAGGCCTGTCAGATATGTAAGTACGATATATGGAAGAATATAAACTGAAGATGTATTGGCTGAATTTCAGGTCCTGCTGCCTCAGCAGATGTTTGCTGGTGCTTTCTGGTCAATGGTGGAAGGGAAAGAAATCTCCTTCGAGCATTTGCAAAAGGTCAGTCAGAGGGAGAAACAATCCAAAGAGCTCTTTTTTTCCTCCTCTCCTTTTTAAACTAGAAGACTAAGGTTGCTTCGGCTGAAAGTTTGACATGATTCATGGCTCAAAGGGTCTAGCAAGATAAATAATGTGCTTAAAAGACTGCAGGAGGTTGCAAGAAGAACCAGAAAGTAACAGAGTGTTCATGCACAAACCACTATTTCATCATACGCAATAATGAATACAAGCTGAGCATTGCTACACAACCAGTTGAAAATCAGCTCCGTATGCCCAAAATGGTGCTCTATGGTGAGTCATTACAGATCATTACCTCTAAGAGGCACTCTACGGGTTGAATTAACAGAGCCAAGTGTTTCTGCATGATGGTTTTTTGCCTCTTTACTTTGCAATTCTATGCATGTTTACTCAAAATTAAGTCCCACTAAGTTCAGTATGGCAAGCCTGGCCTATCTAGTTATTTTAAAGGATGAGTCCAGTCTATCTGGCTATTATTATCTTGGTGTCTCGGTATTTTAGCTCTGTTTGTGTTAGGTTAACAGAAATAGAAATATTTAGAAAATTTAAGAAAATTTTAAATTGTAAACAATGTGTGTATACACACACACATGGTCAAATAGACAACAATAGGCTCAAGAACCTCAGGCTTTTGTTGTTGTATGTCTGACTCACCTCTTGGCCTGGGTGCTTAACAATGGATGACAAAGAGGGAACCCATTTTTTTCCCAAATTGTCTGTGGGTCCTGTCATATTTTTGAGGTCAGCCCCTGAATGGAACAGGTAAGTGAGTATAGGATTGCAGCCTCAGTCAATGAACTGTCTAGCACCAGGTCGCATGTGGCTCTTCCTCAACCTATGAAGCTTCCTTGCAACTTAGGGTCTAGAGTTTTCCAGCGCTATATCCTGAAACCCTGGCCTACCTGGCAGCAAGTCAGTATGCCAGGTCCAAAGTTCAAAGTCCGAAGGTCAATCCACACAAGCAAAGTCCAGAAGTCAGGAAATGCAATCTACGGTCAATCCAAGTGACCCTTGATGACTTGGAATGTTTGTGCGTCTGATATTTTATATAATATTTATCCTGTGCATCAATTGGTATTGATAACACACAGCTGGTCACTTTGGGCTTGTGTGAAGGGAACTTATAGCATTTATGACAAATTCCTAGAACTTCACACCATTGGGTAGTGGTCCTCTTTGGAAATCTTTGCCATTGGCAATTTTTTTACAACCTGTCATGGCTTTATAGAGTAGGGAGACACTAGATCAAGGGTGTGGAAACTGTCGCCTGCAGATGTTGTTGGACTATGTGCCCTAAAAGCATGGTCAATGGGCAGGAAAGATGAGAGTTGAAGTTCAACCTCATCATCAGGAGGGTGGCATAAAGATTGCTCATCCCTGAGAAAGATCCTGAGAAAGATAAGGGAAGGATGAACCCACATGCACCAGTCACTAGGGTGGCCCAGTCCACAGAACAGAGCTGGGCAACCTCAGGCCCAAGGTCCAAATGTGGTCCTTAAAGCCTTACTATCTGACCCCTCTCCACTACTGCCCTCTATTCCCAAGCCACAACCCTCACAGCCCTTGTTTCACACCTTCCTTGAATATTTTTGCCTGGCTGGAAATGTGTCCGTGGTTATGACTCCTGCTTGCCTGAATGGAGAACAGAGGTAGGTGTGTGTGTGTGTGTGTGTGTGTGTGTGTGTGTGTGTGGAAACTAACCTGCTGCATAAAGGTAAAATTTACATTCTTTGCTCCACCCACTTCTGCCCCTGGCCCTGCCCACCACTGGCATGTGGGGGACAGGGAGAAAGAAGCTTGCCCCCAAACCAAATTATATCCAGTTCTGACTATAGCTGGAGCAAGTTCAGCCTTGGTGTTATCTGGAGTCTTGCAGCTCACGAACAGCAAACTTGCAACGCCTGCCGGCCAGCCCACACCATCTGTGAAATCACATATGGCTACCTGGCTGCTCCTGCAAGAACTTTAAACTCCCTCTCCCATTGAATCATAATTGAATACCACCCTTCTCCCCATCATAGGTTCACCAGAAAGCTAGAAGGCTTGGCTGTAATTTTCAAAATGGTCAAATAAGGCTCAGACATCATTCCTAAATAAAACAAGAATATTTTTAAAAAACAATTTAACTCCCATAGAATTAGGGGGCGAGGGAGCTACAGCCACCCCTTTTGGTTTTACGGGAAAGCTTGTCATCATTATTATTTTGTTAGAGAAATCCATTTTATCAATTAATGAATGCATGATGCATACAGGAACAGAGAGTATGGGGGAGGAATTTTTGATTTTTCTGGAATACTAATGTGATATCAGATTTATTAATATTGCCGAGACTTAATTGTGAAGAAACATCTTTCCTTTGAGAAGCTTTAAAATGCCATTAGAAATTTGATTGGACTGATTTGATGAAAGGTCAGAAAGTTATTTTGGCTGCTCTGTGATAAGTATTTTACTGGGGTAAAGGGAAAAAATTAGAAGTCTCCAGATTTATTCTTAGCCAAATGTGACATTTATTAGGGACAGCAGTATAAAAAAAAATACAGTAGTTAATCAGAATCGTGCTTATCTTTTGCTTATTACTTGGGTGGCTGTGCTGTGCTGTGCCTCCCTTCCCTTTCAACATACTTCCACACCACTAGTCCTTGAAACCAGAAGTCCAAAACTAGTGCAGTGAAGTGGCTTTAAAAAATGGCAGACCAATCGAGCGTTACTTTAAGGGACACAAAAAAGGTCATAGGATGAGGTGAGGGGTTTCGCCCTACTCTGCTCTTTGCATAAGCCTTAATTCTACATGAGGGGGTCTCCTTGAAACAAAATATTAAATACAGTTATAATATTCTCTGTGAAAACAAGAGCCAATTTATTTATTTTTTTGCTTCTTTTTTGGAGAAAGGAAATGTCTCCGAATTTTTGAAGTATTCGCCACAACGGCTATGTTTACCCTCCACTTCAGAGGCTCTGTGTGGGAAATGGCAGCCCATGAAAAATTTATCTCTGTGGCAGCCCTTAAATTGTGGAGCTCCCTCCCCACAAAGTGAGTCTAGCACTTTGATTGTATAGCTTTTGCCAAATGGGTTTTGTTAAATAATTATAACAATTTATCTGTTTTGCTGAATTGATGTTGCTCTGCCCATTGTGAAAGGCGGGTAATAAATGTTATAGATTAATAATAGTAATAATAAGCAGGAAGCCCCTCCCAAAATTTTTCCTCTCCCTCCTCCGTTACTTTTTCAAGCAGGTTTCATTTTGCACCAAAACAATGGTAAAAAAGAATAAATGTTTAAAGTTTTCAACAGAATTCTAGTAAATCAAGGAAGAATATTCATAGCTTCCAGCTGTTAGAAATACCCAAAAGGGAAACGGTTGCTTCTTCAGCATTCTTTGTTTAACAGCTTTCTCTATAAAAATGTTCTGCATAACTTATTTTCTAAGTAAGCCATAGGGACTAACACATCATCACAGACATCTTGATAAAGGTTGTAAGTATCTCTTGAAACTGAGGTCAACTTGATTGTTAAGTACTATGATGTCTTGATTACTGGGGTTATTCACCCATTTTCTATAAGGGTTTTTTTTAACAAGCAACAACAACAACAACACCCTTTTTCCATCTTCTTCAGTAAGCTTTACATTAAGCACCTGTACAACAATAAACCTTTATGCCAGAAACTTCTTATTGGTTTCTGCAGATAACCAATGTTTGAAGATGCTTCATATGCCGTGTTGGGTAAATGTTCCATCTGGACCCAGGTGTGGGGAACCTCTGGTCCTCCAGATGTTGCTGAATGACAACTCCCATCAGCTCCAGCCATCATGGCCAATGACTATGAACGATGGGAGTTGTAGTTCAACAACATCAAGAGGGCCAAAGGTTCCCCACTCTGGATCTAGCCCAATGCTGCCGAGTCTGACTAGCAGTTGCTCTTCAAGGACTCAAGGAGCAGAAGTCCTTCCTAATCCTGCCTCCCAAGACCCTTTAACCTGTAAAACAAATCTGTCCTTACCTTACTACAGTGGTACCCTGGGTTACTAACACCTCGGGTTACAAACACTCTGTGTTACAGACTCCGCTAACCTGGAAGTAGTACCTCGGGTTGAGGTACTACTTTACCTCAGGATGAGAACAGAAATCGTGCGCCGGCGGTGCAGCAGCAGCGGGAGATCCCCATTAGCTAAAGTGGTACCTCAGGTTAAGAATGGTTTCAGGTTAAGAACAGACCTCCAGAACAAATTAAGTTCTTAACCAGAGGTACCACTGTATCTCTTACAGATCAACACATCTCTCATAATAAAGGTAGGTGGAATATCCAGGTACCACCATTGAACATCTAACTTTGTCTTCTCTTCCAATACCTTACTTTAATAGTAGGCAAGTATTAACTGAGCCAGTTACGATTATATGAATGTAGTGGGACATTTTGGGTTAGTGACTGGCAGGTGTGTCACACTGCCGTGGATGCCCGGGGCAGCGTGCATGGCCCTGGCACCGAAATTTGTGGGTGCACAGTCCCTTCATGGGGAATTTTGTGGGTGCTTGGGCACCCGGGGCCCCAGGGAGTTGGCACCTATGGACCAACTAGCCATAGCAGCATGCAGAGTACGAGTGTCCAGCTACATAACAGGCAACAGCTTTAGAAAAGGGTTCAAGCATTAGACTTAAACTTCTGTCTGTTTACATAAGTCTAATTCAAGCTCCTAAAAATTGCACATTTTATAATAATGTTTGCATGTTGATTCTTGCTGTCATTTAGATGCTGATATTCTTCTACATTGTTGCCAATCAGAAGGTCAGCGGTTTGAATCCCCGCAACGGGGTGAGCTCCCATTGCTCGGTCCCAGCTCCTACCAACCTAGCAGTTAGAAAGCACGTCAAAGTACAAGTAGATAAATAGGTACCGCTCTGGCGGGAAGGTGAACTGTGTTTCCGTGTGCTGCTCTGGTTCGCCAGAAGTGGCTTAGTCATGCTGGCCACATGACTGTACACCGGCTCCCTCGGCCAATAAAGCGAGATGAGCACCGCAACCCCAGAGTCGGCCATGAATGGACTTAATGGTCAGGGGTCCCTTTAGCTATTCATCTACATAATTTTCAGAAAATAGAATTTGACTTGTATAAACAAACAAGCAGACAAAATCTGAATTAGTCTTACCTGTATACAGGTAATTATCAAGTTCTCTAAAACAAGTACCTGCCATTCAGATATGTATATCTTATATCCATATCCATATCTTCAAGGTTCTCATTGCTGGCTATGCAACATGTGTTTCTCAGCCGTTGCCAACAGTGGGGGAATCTTGCTTTGCACAAACAGGGCAGAATTACAGGAGCACAACCAAGAGAAAGTTAATTTTCTAACAAATCAATAGTCCTTATTCTGTATAATAAGTTACCACTCTATGTACATCCAATTTATTCAATAGTTTTTAAATAAATCTATTCCCAATGCTTAAACTGTCTAATCAGTCAGTTGAGAGACTTGTTTTGCAGACTCAGTTGCAGCCTGAAATTTCATATTGAATTGCCTCAATGCTCAGACTTTTTGAATGTAATCCTGTAAGATTACTGTGGGGAAACACAATTCTACTAGCATGTCACAGAAGCCTGAATCAAAACCGTCCTAACACCCTTATATTCTAAACTGCTCCTTAAAAAAAAGAATTAGAAATGTTAATTAAGGAGATACTTTCTGGGCTGTCATTTTGCATATTTCAGCAAAGTTTTGTGTGAATAAATTATGTGTACTGTTCTAGGGTGAATATCACACTCCCAGTTTAATAGTCAATGCAAGTCCCCATAGAAAATAATTCATTTTCTCATTTCCATAATAAAAGTAACTATATTCCCATACCACAGTGCATTCAATTCAGAAAGTTATCCACATTTATTCATCATTTAACATATAAGGTTAGTTTGAAGGAAAAAGTATTATACTGAGAAGGTGGAGCCAAATCCTTATCTGGCATGCATCGTTGCGGCTTTGTACAAAGCCCTGGCACTAAAGAAATTTGCATCAACAATGCAAAATAGCAATTAGGAAAACAACTTTTACATGATTTAAACGGCGAGCGCCTTATGCAGTATTCAAAAGTACCTATACTGGTACATTAAGCGTCAAGAATCCCGTCTTAGGATCCATGGAAAGCATATGCTAAGACCCAAAGAACTAATTTAGGTGGGATTTTAATGTCTTCGCTTCTGAAACTTTAAACAGCAGAAACCTCACGGGACCAACACAAACTAATTCTGAAAGCGGTTTGTCAAAAACCATCTTGTGCCTGGGCACAGGGAGGCTGCTCTCTTAAGAAAAACAAATCAATGTCCCTGCAGCATACATAGCCAAATGGGTCCCGGCTAAAAACAACAAAACTCAACACAGTCATCTTATATTCAGGGTAATAATGTCGCTTATATAACTAGTCAAGATATGACATTATAAACTTTTAATTCATTTA
The DNA here is from genome assembly GCF_965112155.1 of Podarcis liolepis. Lineage (NCBI taxonomy): Eukaryota > Metazoa > Chordata > Lepidosauria > Squamata > Lacertidae > Podarcis > Podarcis liolepis. The sequence continues at coordinate 27,833,126 of NC_139563.1, forward strand.
TTCAATACTGGCAGCCAGTGCCGGATTGACGTATAAGCTGAACAAGCTATAGCTTAGGGCCCCACTCTTTTGGGGGGCGGCCAAAAAAATTTAAAGGAAAAAAACGTGGATGTACACTTCCAAAATATATGATAAAAACAAATAAAATAAAACCTACATACAGCAACGGTTTATATACATATCCCTCCCTTGTTTTAGTGGCCCATAAATAATATTTATTCCATCAATTTTTGCCATCCATAATTTAGCTTAACAAAGTAACCCTAGGATTTGGGGACTGCAGTGATGTATGCTATTAATTCTATTTTAATTACCTTCATGATTAGATAGCTAATGATTTATAATTAGATTGTGGGAGATATGAACTGAATCAGAGTTTGTGGCACATCTCTGATGAATTCATTAAAATTGATTTATTGAGTAGCATTCCCGGAGGCTTGATGCGGCAGACTTTATTTGAGCAAAGTTCTCACTAAGGTCAATGGGAGGCCCGCCCTCCTCCAGATAAGCAGTCCTAGTAAGGAGAATTGCTAGCACTAAATTGTACCAACGGATCTCTGGTGTAGGGACGAGAATTGGCAGCCATTTAACAAACAGGATCCTAGAATATGCTTGGCTACAAAGCCCAGTTGGATTTCTGAACCATTTATATGCTTAACTGCCCAACCATTTTGGGAGAGCTAGCGTAATAAATTTAAGAACAACAAAGAAGACTAGGAAGGAGGTTGAAAGCAGATTCACAGAGCCAGATTTTAAACCACTGGGCAGATCAATTGTATGCATGGGCTTGTTTACTGGGGATATTAACAGCTGTCCACAGTGATAGTTGCCAGGGATGTACATTAGATTCGGACAAATCCCATAGAAAAGCAGAGAGCATTGGAAGGATCTGGGGATTGTCAAAGGTGAAGTGGTATGATATGGGAACTGTTTTCATGAAAAAGGTTATTGAATAACGAATTGATTGAAGCATATAGCTGTGTATTTAGTCTCTGGCATTCTGCTCTATAAGAGCCTCCTATTTTAAATAGTTAATGGGGCTGATCTCTTCTTTTAAAAAAATTATTTAATTTTATTAACATATAAAACACAATACACATATACAACACATTACCTTATTTTCATAACATAAAACATACCTACATTACTCTACCTACCTATACTATACATATCAACATACCTACACACCTACCCCACACGGACACCCACCAAGTGACTTGACCTCCAGCCGTTCTTGTTACACTACTTTATTTTTCCAACTAGCTTAAACACATTTCATTATTTCTTCAATCTCTTCTTCTATCTTGACTTTACTCTCCTTTCACTCTAATCATTTTCTGGATTCTCTCAATATCTGTCAGAAATTCTACTTTTTCCACATAAATTTTGATGTATTCCTTAAAGATAGCCCACTCCTTATTCACTTTTTGGACCATATCTCCTTTTATCCCCCCCTGTTAGTTTGGCAATATGGAAGTATGCCATCATTTTGGATGACCAGTCTGTTTTAGTTGGGACGCTGCTGCTTTTCCAGTTTTTGGCTTGCCGCCATAGTTGTTTACATAAATATTGGTCTGACCATTCTTTTTATTTCCTCTGACATGATACCTAGAAGAGAGGATTCTGGTTTTTCCCCCAAATGAAAATCTAAACATCTTTTTCAATTCATTATAGATATTTCCCCAGAATCCCACTTTAATGGGGCTGATCTCATCCAACAGTTAACTGGTTTAAGGCAGAAATTGTGCACAGCAGAGGTTGCCTGATGCTGAATTAGAACACCAGTCCATCTAGCTCAGTGCTGAGTGGCAGTGACTCCCCAAAGTTTTAGACTGGTGCCTCTCTCAGTCCTTTTTGGAGATGCTTAGAATTGAACCTGGGACCTTCTGCATGCAAAACATATGTCTCTGAACACCAGCTGCTGGAAATCAGAGGTGGTGTGTATGCCATTGTGCTTAGGGTCTGCTTGTGGGCTCCCCATGGACATATGTGGCTGGCCATGGTGAAAATGGCATAATAGACTACTAGATGGGCCTTTTGCATGATTCATCAAAAGGCTGAATCATATGGTTCTTACAATCTTAAAATGGGTCCTCTACCACTGACCTAATGCCCTTCTCCTATAGCTTAAGCCTTAAGGGGCAAGGACCAGACCACTTGGTGTTATGTACTGAAGTTCTCAACCTGGGCCAGCAGGCGGATACTGTAGATAGTTAGGCAAATAAGGGATCAAAAGTGATGTTCAGTGATTGGATAGTTTTAGAAAATTGTTACAGTTACATTGTACTGGAGCTCTATATAAGCAGGCTGACTGAAACCTTCAGTTCAGTTCTGTCCTGGCCTGTGAATAAACAAGAGCTGTTTGAAGAATCGCTGTGTCGTCTGATATGTTCACCCACAACCTAACACTTGGCACACACAGCTCTGCCCTCCAATGACTCACAGCTACTCCCACCAGCATCTACCGCCTGAAGCAACTACTTCATCCTAGTAATAGTAGAGCTGGCCCTGCCATCACGGAAGGCAAGGTGCTGTTTCAACTTGCAACATTACTGGTGCCAATGCTGAGGATGTTTGTATTCTCCCTGTCAAGGGCGAAAGGATCAGTTTCTGAAAGAACAGTCTATGGAAATCTGTGCATCACACCATCACTCTACATATTGAGGTGCACTTTATGCGACCACCGAGTTATTTCCCATCTGGCAGAAAGCTAGTTTCAGCAAGCAGTAGCCTTTTTTTATTGAAGAAATATTCTCTATCCATGGAGATCGAGTGTGCAAAGCTGCAGAATCACTTGACAACTTTGCAGAACGCTGTTACATTCCTGTCTCAGTAATTTACACCTATTTAAATAATCACAGCTTTGGCTAGCTAGAGAGGAGAAATGTTACACTTCGGGAAAATTCTTGAGCATGTTTTGTTCTGGCAAAAGGAACTCTACATTCACTAAAACATGTCATAATTAAGATATCCTGTTACCTGTTCCCATGGGGAAAATTATTGTTAAACCCTACCTTTTCCATTTTTGTGCAGGAATGAGGCTTGGCTTCAGACCCCAATTGAAGCTCCCCCAATTGAAAAGCTGACAGACCAACAATCTGTTGGGCAGGCAGGTGCTTGTGGATGCTCACAGTAACACTACATATATGCATTTCTGTATCCAGGATCCTTCCCTACTACCCAATATGGAATCAATTGAAAACTGCAATATGTAAATTGCACGGAGCTAGCTATTCTGGTTTTAAGAGCTTGATCTTTTCCATTTGTATTCCTTTCTCATTCTTATCCCAGGGGCTTTGAGCGGCTCACACATTGTACAATTACAATTTCCATTTGGAGGAGAGAAAAAAGAATGCAAAGCAGAGAAGCTGCCAGCTGGGATGGATCTCTTGCTATCATGGAAGGATAGACTCTCTAACAGCCACTGGTCATCTGGTTAGTGGGTGACATTTAGTAACACCCATTAGCTTTTTAATTAATATTCAGCGTTGATGACAAATAACACAAATGGGTTAAAAACAAATGGCGCCTTTTTAGAAACATTTTTAATAAACATTTTGAAATAAAAGGTCAAATTTGGGGAGAATTTTTGGTAGGCAGGCATCTAATAAAATTAGGGGTTTTAATTCAGGGGGGCTGCAAGCAAGAGAAAAGGTGTTATTTCTGCCTGTACTATATAAAGCTTCTGCCAGATTCTTGTGCTCTTCTCTCTTCCTTCCCATAATGCACCCTCTCCAACCGTAATACAGTGGGGAGAGCACATGCTTGGCATGCAGAAGGTCTCGGGTTCAGCTGCTAGTCCTTCCAGGTAGGAAGGATCAGGTGAAAGGTGATGGGAAAGACTTTTGCCTAAAATACTGGAGATCCCCTGATAGATAACTGCCAAAGTTGTTGAGCTTTCTTAAGGATGAGAGCCGTGTCAGATTGAAAGGGACAACAAGAGATTCTTATTGCAAGGTATTGGTGAAGGAAATACGAAAGGAGAAAAGGCCAACAGACCTGTGGGGGCTATAAGAAAAAGCAAAAGCGGACTTGGATTCCTGGGCAAGGGAAGGCAAAGCGACTTCTGGAAGAGTGGGTGGGGTCAACAAATCTATTCTGTCCAGGAGTGACAGACACCATAAATACACGTCAAAGATTTGTTGAGTATTTTCTTCTGCTTTAAAGGCAAACCACTGTTCGGTTTAAATTGGGGTTTACCTCTGGCTATCTGACCTGCTGTACCCCCCAAAAATTAAGCGAATGTAAAGTTGCCTTATTCTGTGTCAGAGCATAGGCCTCTCAAACTCAGCATTCTCTACACTGACTGGCAGCAGTCTCCAAAGTTTCAGACCAGTGCCTTTCCCTGTCCTGCCTGGGATCATCTGCACACAAAGCAGATACTCTCCCACAGAGGTACAGTCTTTACCCGGGGTGCAATGGGTGTGGGGCATCCGGGTGCTGAATTATGGGGGGCGCCCGGCGCCTGCCACTGAAGCCACCTAAGCTCTTTGTTGTGGGGGAGGAAGGGAAAGGAGAGTATTAGCCGCTTTGAGACTCCTGAAGGGGAGTGAAAGGCAGGATATCAAATCCAAACTACTACTACTACTACTACTACTACTCCTCTTCTTCTTCTTCTTCTTCTTCTTCTTCTTCTTCTTCTTCTTCTTCTTCTTCTTCTCCTCCTCCTCCTCCTCCTCCTCCTCCTCCTCCTCCTCCTCCTCCTCCTCCTCCTCCTCTTAACTATCTACCTGTTATGAAATAATAAACACTTTTTGATCAAGCTGACATTCCAAGCCGTCTGCTGCTGCCGTCTCCACCCTGGCTGCTTTCTCCTCCCCAGAGTCCCACCTTGCATGGAGAAGCATTGCTCTCTCTCTCTCTCTCGCCCGCCGTTGGCACGGCTACTGCGTCCCTCTTCTACTCCTTCCTCTTCCTGGGGATATTTTAAAAGCACCTGGATGTGAAGCTATGTGCCTTTGTGGAGCTCGGGTGCTCAGTTCTTGAGGGGTGACGGCAGCGAGTCTCAGAAGAGCAGGTCACTGCCATCGCCATGGCCTCACCTGCAACCGCGGAGAAGTATATCCTGGCTATAGACGTGGGCAGCACTAAATTTGGGGGCGCTGGGCGGGTCCTTGCACACCGGCGGTGCATATGTTAAAGATGGCCCTGGCTACAGTCTTTCCTATTGAAGCTCTAGGCTTAAAGGATCAACTGCAAGAGCAGCAGTAGGCATGGCCAGTCACTCATGTGCACAGCCTTCCCTGTAATATGAAGCTGGGAACCAAGGAGAGCAATCTTTTTTCCCCCCCTCAATGTACTGTATACTACTTATCTCAGGTCGCACTTGTTATTCAGTAGTCACAGAGCATGTCGAATCCGTAGGCCAACGTTGATAACATTTCATTTAGCCTTGCACTTATTCAGATAACGACACCGTAGTTGATAACATTTCATTTAGCTTCACACTTATTCAGATAACGACACCATATACTAAAGGGTTAAACATTATGGGCTTTATTCACAGTTGGGCTCAGCTATACAAGCTGAGGAAATGGCTTTGCTTTTCTGAGTGAAACTGAAATGATATTGCACGCCACTCACATATATTCAGAGCTGCTGTAAGATCCAAATGCCCCGAAAATTGTATTTCTCAGGGTCCCTGGCACTCAGTCAAGGTTGAAGCAGCATAGCAAGTATCAGCTCGATAATGGAGGAACTCTTCTCTGGCTGCAGTCACTATGTGCTCCTGACTTCTGAATGGTGAGACATTCCAGGGGCAACAGGTCCTGATTTCCTTACGAGGAGATAAGATCTGGAGACTTATGGCTTGCTTGCACTCTTTGATTTAGTCAAAGGTGAGCACAGGTGGAGGACAGCAACAGGGCACTTCTATCAGCAGATCCTCTACCCTACATCAGATTTCCAGAGGGGACACCCAGGATGCTTCCAGACTTCAGCAACTCCCTGCTTCTCTCTGCGTATTTATGTGTCCCTTCCTCAGCATGGTTTCCTTCCTCCCACCTCCTTCACTGACACAAGCAAAAACACAATAATATTAACAATAATAATGCAAAATCACAGCGGCACACTTAAAAAACATTTTAAGAGCCTGGGATCCCTTCCCGCACCAGCCTCCTTCTTATCAAGGTACATCACAATAATACAATACTTTCCACAGTTTCCCACTTACTGATCGCATTCCCCTGGAACATCTCCATCAGTCGCTGGCATAAGAAAGGGAACACTATGGGAGGTGATGATATATTTTTAGCTGCATCACAACTGAGCAGCTGGAAGTAAGGAGGAGATTTTGCTCCATGGGAACACCAACATGTTAAGTTTGGGAAACTCTAGTCCTGATTTCACAGAGGCTTCCTAAGCCAAACATGCTCCAGAGGAGCTATCAGCATCTGCAGACATTTATTGTTCCTGCACATTCCTCATATTTCAGGTCCTAACACTTGTGAGCATATTCTTCTCTCTCTCTCTCTCTCTCTCTCTCTCTCTCTCTCTCAGCTGTCAGGAGGCAAGTGCTCCCAAATGAGGCATTAATTTGTGTGTACCCAAACAGACAGTATAGTCAGTGGAAATAAAATGAATCATTGCAGCGCAGAACCACAAAAGAACATTTTGTCGGCTGCTCTTGTTTTGCTTTACCTTATCAAGTTTTTATAAAGAACGGGGGGGGGGGGGACAACTCTCATCTTTCCTAAGCCGAGCATCTTTGTTGTTGTTGTTGTTGTTGTTGTTGTTGTTAAGATAGCAAGAAAATAGGCTATCGGGACTTCCTTTTTGTTACGTTGTGGGTGAACATATCAGACGACACAGCGATTCTTCAAACAGCTCTTGTTTATTCACAGGCCAGAACAGAACTGAGCTGAAGGGTTCAGCCAGCCTGCTTATATAGAGCTCCACTAGAACGCAACAGTAACCACTTTCTATAACTATCCAATCACTGAACATCACTTTCAATCCCTTATTTGCCTATGTGGACCTGAGTGAAAACTATCTACCGTATCCCCCTGCTGGCCCAGGGTGAGAACTTCAGTACATAACACTTTTCTAACCATTCTCCACCCACCCATAAAGCAACAGCTATAGGCTAACAGGGTTCATATTCCAGATATTTTCCTCAAAGCCCCACAAATGTTGCAATTGTGATTTTGGGAGACCTGTGCATTGTGCCTTTTCCTCCCAGTGGGGCAGCTGGATGCTGTGCTTTTATTGGTGGCTGTGCACTATCAGGTCAGTCTGGGTGGGGAGGTGGACCGGAAGAGGAAGAGGAGGAACAAGCAATGGATGGCAATTGCACACGAGTAATAATCATCATGCCCTCAAGAGTTGATGTTTCATGCCTTTGTTGGTCAAATTCTGAGGTGTAGGGGTGTGTGTGTGTGTGTGTGTGTGTGTGTGTGTGTACCTCTCCACTGGCCACCTGCAGAAGGAGCAATTTGTGCTTCTACTTGTTACAGACCAGCAGTCGCTAGCAAATCTCACCCCCTTGCAGCAGGCAAGGCAACAGCAGACTGAGCTAAGTGTGACTGAACCTGCATCCCAGAAACCCAGTGAGTTTGATGAAACACCCTCACATACCTAGAACAAGCAGTGGATCAAAGAGGTGAGGTGAGCTGCACAACTGATTTGCATGTCTCCTCTAAGTATAGTGGGATAAGTAAAAAACGTCAACAAAACCAAACATTTAACTCGTGGAGCTCTTTGATTTCGGAAAGAAAGCAGGAAGGGGGTGAGGTGAGAGAAGTCCTTTTTGACCCCCAATAAGCACGGCTTGCTTAGGCATCCGTTTGGAATTCCTCCTATAGCAGCAGTTATAAATTAAACCCACCCTGCTATAAATTCACCCTGCAGAATGAGAGGCCACAGACAAAATACACTGTAAAAACCTCTGAAATACAATAAATCAATTTTTACAAGGGTGCAGCCACATCAGAAAACTAATTTTAATGTGGAATATCCAAGTCAGGCCAGACAACACAGCTTGCCAATGAATAACATGCTCTCCAGTTTGTCCCATTTATTTACAGGCAACTTCATTGTGTATCATCCTTGAGAAACACATTCAGCTGTGGTCTGAATTATGTATGGTCTAAGTCCTTTGGGTACTTGATGTGACAGTGTCATGCTGCGGCACATAAATGAAAACCCCTGGACTTTACCTTAAGGCCCTATTTTTTTAGGTAAGCCTCAGTATAAAAACTGCAGTGCTGGTGGCACACCAAGAAACATTTTCCAGAATCTTTCTGTTCCAATATGTGTTCACAGCTGGAAATTCACCAGCACCTGTGGCCATCAGTCACATTCTGTTCCTTGTTGACATCTGCACCACAGAAGGCTGAAGGCCAATGAACTGAACCCTTATAAGGAATAGATAGCCTGACTTTTAAATAGGGTTTCTTGACCATGTACTTTTGAATACCCCTCCTTGAATATTTGTGAGCAGGATTGGGGTAAGCCATTATCTGACAGGAAAAGGTGATCCAGAGAATTAGTCAAAATAAAAAAATTCCTTCCAGTAGCACCTTAAAGACCAACTAAGTTAGTTCTTGGTATGAGCTTTCGTGTGCATGCACACTTCTTCAGATACGTATCTGAAGAAGTGTGCATGCACACGAAAGCTCATACCAAGAACTACCTTAGTTGGTCTTTAAGGTGCTACTGGAAGGAATTTTTTTTATTTTGACTATGGCAGACCAACACGGCTACCTATCTGTAACCAGAGAATTAGGTAAGTGCCCATTGTCTTTGGCGTCCCGTCCCCCCCCCCCCGCACCTGGGTTAAGTTTCTTTGTCTTGGAGGGAGCAGAAGACACTTCTGAAGGGTCCCTTTGAGGCTTGGTAAGCATTTGCTTGGAAGACATGCAAAGCACTGACTCATTTAGGTGTGAACAGGAGGACAATTGCCCATCCCAACTACAAAGCACCATATGCAAAAAGTAAATTTAAAAACTGCAGTAACAATATGCTGTTCATCCCTTTCACATAAACCAAGAGAGAGGTTAGAGACAAATGCATTTTCGTGGAAAAGTTGGCATTGATATTTCTTGCCATGAATGCCTTAGGATTTGAAATGAATAATATGCACTTCCCTCTTTCCCCAGAGTAAACTGGTTTGAGATGGATGCACCAACGAAGGGCTCATTCAAATACAACAGTAAACTATTTAAAAAGCCTTAAACTCTCTTCCCTCTCCCATGTTCCAGTTCTCTTGATCCTGCTGTTAAATTACACTGAAAGAAAACAGGCTATTAACTGGGTAACATGAAGTCCATAGCAGCTGCATGGCAGTCAGAAACACTTCATTTTTTAACCCGAATGCTATTAAATTAAGAGTTATTCAAATTTCTGCAAAACGTTCCACAAAGCAGTAGTTAGGGAATATAATAGTGCTGAATGGATTTCCATAGAAACCGACTCTTTTACCTTACGCCTAGTGGAAACCCTACATCAGTTTTATTGAAATCCAGTAAAGATCAAAACAGAGAAGCTGTGGCAGGCAGTTGCTTTTGAAGGGCTTGAAGGGTTAGGGTTCCACACTAGGCTTTCTTGCATGGCAAGAAGGTCACTCCAAATTAAATGCTCAGCACAGATACATTTCCCAAAGAAAAGGAGTGGTTTTCAAAGGCCACCATGCAGCGGTTGCCATGCAGAGTTGCTTTGCAAGGAATCGGAAATAATACACAACTAAGGGTGTGATAAAAATAATCTCTGATTTATTCCTATGGACGACTTTTCTAAACAACAGGCTGTCACATCCTGTGCAACAACTGAACAGAAAGCAGTGTTGTAACCCTGTGCTTCTCAAAAGGTAAGAAAGCCAGTAATAATAATAATAACAATTTTATTATTTATACCCCGCCCACCTGGCTGGGTTTCCCCAGGCACTCTGGGCTGCTTACGGTACATATAAAAATGCCAAACATTAAAAACTTCCCAATACAGGGCTGCTTTCAGATGCCTTCTAAACGTTGTGTACCAATTAGCACATCAATAGCAATTACCACATCAGCAGTGGGCACAATCAGCATCACCGCAATGTTTGTGACAGAGCCATTCATTGATCCAAACCTGTACTTCAGAGTCAGAAGCTAGCTACCGTAGTCTGTGCTAGAGGTGGGAAGGATAATTCTAGAAGGAAGTACGGGAGTCTTTTTGTGGGCTATATATGAGGGAGGAATCGAAACAATAAACTCTATTAAGCATATTCTGCACCCAGGTTCTAATTTCTAAAAATCCCAGGCCCTCTGGCCATAACAAATGCACCTCAAATTTCTCCTCTGAATACCCCCTTGAAACAGATAGGTGTCCCAGAGGGATATAAGAGATTAACTGTCTTGCACTAGCTCCCTTCAATCCAAATGGGATTTCCTAGTTGCTAGGTCCTAGTGGACTGTTGCAGCAGTTGGAACTTGAGCCAAGTTACATAAACATTCAGTCCTCAAAACCTTCTGTCCATGCAGCAACACAGCTCTCCGGAGATTAGCCCAACCTGATGTTATCTACAGCCCACCTGCCTGCTTCCAAGCACTTTGGGGGTCAACAGATATCAGCAAGTTCCAGGAGAGCAGCAAGTGTTGATCTGTAGCATCAAAAAAGATGAGCAGCGACATAACACCTTCAGCAGCCAACTTGCACCTAAAGGCCTTTCCGGATAATAGGTTTTTCAATTTTGAAAAACAAAAGTCTTTTCTCCAGGCAGCATTTTTTGATAACAGGGAAAACAGCATATTCCCAACACTTGAACTGCAATGTTTTGCCAATGGGAAAATGTGATTTGCTCCTATCCATTCTAGAGCATCTGTTATAATTGTGACTGTATGGGATGCGGCTTGCCTGAATCTCATGGGCCCATGGTGGTTATGATATCACTGGTGCCCCACCTGCCCATTTTGAGCCACTGAAGAGTAATTGGGGGGGGGGGTATATTTACAGGCTTAGTGCTCATCTATCCCTCTAAAATGACACTTATGGAAGATAATGCTACCAATTGCTACTCGCTGTGATGGCTATGTACAATCAGCAGGCAAAACCAGTATGCCTCTAAATACCACTTGCTGGGCAGCACAAGTAGGGAGGGTGTTGTTGTGGACTTTGGGCTTTCAAATTCCAGCAGTGCCCTGTGCGATGCCAAAATTCAGCAGACCACGATCACCTCTCAACTTCCATTGTTTGTCATTGTAATGGTGTACCTCGCAGTGTCCTCTTGACTCAGTGCCCAGTGAGAACTGGTTGCGCTCCCCTAAATCTCCCTCCAGTGTCCTGCTTGCCTGCTTTCGCACAGGGATCTGGCTGGCCACTGTGAGAACAGGATCCTGGACTGTGGTGGGCCTTTGGTCTGTTCCAGGAGGCCTTGTCGTATGTCCTTATGTTCACTCCATAAAGCAGCTTTCCACAACACGGTAGCCTAACAAGCTCAGTGTAGCACTTTAAACTCTGCAATAGTTAAAACATCTTACCTTGGGATAGGTCATATCGCCATAGGAACAAAGCACAAGTCCTTCACTTGATCCTCTAACACTTAGCCCTTGCTTGCCTTTCAAGCTTTTGTTCCATTTTGCATTGAAGTACAACTTTAGAAATTAGCACACTTGGCCCCTTGCTTCCCCAGGTTCGTTCTGGAGTTCAACCTTGAACCAATTTATATTTGCTTAGAACCTTTTCTCTCTGTCCTCCCAAGACTTTGTTCTGTTTTTCATATGAAGACAGCATAAAAGGATGCTTACTTGCATAGTGGCACGGCTAGAAAATATATACACGCAGCTAAGAGACAATACTTTCAGTTTTCAGTCAGGATCAATTATCTTACATTCATGTTTCACCCTCCCTTCTTCATATATTTATGTCAGCCTGTCAGTCAGATTTTTATTGTTTGTAGTCAATGTATATATTTATACTGTCATCAGAAGGAATGAAGTTTCAGTATTACAGTGGCCTCATGTTTTAAAGAATCATCCTTATGAGAACTCATTATTTATATTATGTATAAATGTGCATACCACTCATATCAATAAAATGGTAGGAATGATGGGAGAGTAGTTTAAAAAACATATGGAGGACCCCATGTGTGCTACCCCTGCTGGAGGGTCTGTAGTTCCACACATGGTGCAACCACTGACTCGATTTGTATGCCCACAGATCACTTGAGTCTATTATGATTTTCTCCTCACAAAACAGAGGCAACAAAATGGTATTGAAAATATTGATGGCTTGTATATTATCATATCCTAAGCATGCCTTTTCACAAATAAATATTTACTGCTATATATTCAAGTATCTTGCCTCATATGTCTTTATCTTCATATCTATATCTTCACTGGAGAGCCAGTGTGGTGTGGAGAGCCAGTGTGGTGTAGTGGTTAAGAGCGATAGACTCGCAATCTGGGGAACTGGGTTCGCGTCTCCACTCCTCCACATGCAGTTGCTGGGTGACCTTGGGCCAGTCACACTTCTTTAAAGTCTCTCAGCCCCACTCACCTCACAGAGTGTTTGTTGTTGTGGGGGAGGAAGGGAAAGGAGAATGTTAGCCACTTTGAGACTCCTTCGGGTAGTGATAAAGCTGGATATCAAATCCAAACTCTCTCTCTTCATTACCTTCCTTGTGGTCAATCCACTTGCCTTGGGCATCCATGGGGAAAGGGCAGTCTGCCCTCGGCCAATGAACCATAATACTCAAGATTTCCAGTTTTCATTTAAAATGTTGAACTTTGATATAAGAAAGTCTGATTACTCCTTTCACCCCCCATATCTGCTTCTCTTTCCAATTTCATGTTGTTAGGGAAGGAAAAACTTGAATCTGCAATTTTCTAGCTTGTGCTGCAGCATATTCACAGTCAATTAATCCATTCCCCATATTATATACTCCTAATACTTTGGGATAGATCTGAATTTCACTTGTGAGTAGTCCAGTGGAGTTATTAACTGAAAAGACAGCAGGCTACCTGACCTTACCACTTGCGCTGAGCATTTCATTTTTTCACGAAGAAGAATAAGCAAAGTCTCAGAACTTTAAGCAAGGGTTTTAACATTTTTCAATACTATTTTGAGACTTTACTTCTTTTGCTTCCTATCAGTTCCCCCTGCCAAGTGCACCAGCAGCATTAAACACCTGGCTAGACAGTCAATAAGACTCCCAAACAATCTGATACATCACTTTTGCAAGGTTGAGAATAATTCAGATGCAGCAGAGAATGTCTAGAGAGGCAGCATCCATGCTCATTGTTATCAATGTCAAGCCACAGTGGAAACGAAGTCACAAATATGTCAGAAGTGATTTAGGGGATTAGCAAAAGAATACCGAGCTAGGTGACTGATACATATTGGGTTTAGTCACCCAATTTTAATTTCCACATATTTGACAATACTTCCCAAAGAACTTGATAGTTATATTTTATATGTAAAAGAAATGCCATAAATTTACTATGTGGCATCTGAAAATATGCAGTATCCAAAGTCTAGTCCAAACAAATTTGAAGTGAAATAAAGAACACAGTATGAATGCCAGTCCTTTTTTGTCCAGTCCTTTATAGCCCACTTCAAAAACCAGAACATGGAATTTTAAAGTCAATTATAGTTTACTTAGACTAAATCTACTTAAATCCAAGTACAGTGGTACCTTGGTTCTCAAACTTAATGTGTTCCAAGAGCCCGTTCGACTCCCAAAACCGTTTGAAAACCAAGGCACGGATTCCGATTGGCTGCAGGAGCTTCCTGCATTCAAGCGGAAGCCACATTGGACGTTCGGCTTCTGAAAAATGTTCGCAAACCGGAACACTTACTTCCGGGTTTGCGGTGTTCAGGAGCCGATTTGTTCAGCAACTAAGCTGTTCAGGAACCAAGGTACCGCTGTACAAGCACTAGTTTCAAGCTGCGAGTTAAATTGCTCTAAAACACTTTGGTAATAAAGTTTATTTTTAAAAATCTGATACAAAATAATCAACATCCTTTTGCATCAATAAGCCTAATTTTTTTAAGTCTGATCCTGAATATTCTTCAACCAAAGTTCTGAAATAATACAAAAAACACAGTGTGTTAATATATTGCCACCTGCTGGATATTTTCATCCCCCTCCTATAAGAGGTTAGGAATAAACTTGAGAGGGTTGGAGGGTTTTTTAAATAAGTCTGGCAGAGAAACGCATTGCATTTATATATATATTTTCTAAGGAAGCTCTCAGTATTCCTTGGAGTCTGGAGTTAGCTATTATTTTCACAGCAGCTTTTCTCACACATATCTCTTTTCTCAATCTTGCAGTAGTTATTTATGGGAACGTATTCATGGTTGAATTTATTCATTTAACATCTTCCTTCCTGTTCTGTGAGGAGGGTTTTGACTTAGTTAAAATGAAGGGGGAGAAATGAAGGGAGAGAAACTTTTCCAGGGTTCAGCATGTGGGTAAATGAGAAGTCAAAATGTTGTGGAGGGAGCATAAATAAAGGCATCACAAACAAAACACTGATAGGTCTGCCAAAATAGATAAATGCATAAGCGCTTTGCCAAAGGCCCAGGACTGAAACTTAGATTCAAATTCCTTCTCAGCCTGGTACTTTCTTGTTGGCCGACCTTGGCGAAATTGCTGTTCACCTCAGTGTCCCCATCTGCTAAGCTGAAATAATGAGCCATTGGAGTGAATTCTTGGGAGAATAAAAAGAAGAAAAAAGAATGTTGGTTGTCCTCCTGAACCTCTAAGGCAGGGATACTTTCAAAAATTTTACTCCAAAACAGTAACTGCTTTCTATCTATCATTCATTCATATATATATATACAGTGGTGCCTCGCAGGACGAAATTAATTCATTCCGCGAGTTTTTTCGTCTTGCGAAGCACGGTGTCGGAAAAGTTTTGGAAAAGCTTCAAAAATCACCAAAGTCTTCAAAAACCTCAAAAAAGCTACCACACCGCGTGCTATGAGTTGCTCCTCGAAGTCAAGTCGCAACTGTATTAACGGTTTTAAGAAAAAGGAAACAAACTTGCAAGACGTTTCCGTCTTGCGAAGCAAGCCCATAGGGAAAATCGTCTTGCGAAGCAACTCAAAAAACCAAAAACCCTTTCGTTTTGCGAGTTTTCCATCTTGCGAGGCATTCGTCTTGCGAGGTACCACTGTTTGTGTGTGTGTGTGTGTGTGTGTGTGTGTGTGTGTATGTATGTGTGTGTGTGTGTGTGTGTATGTATGTGTATATATATATATATATATATATATATATATATATATATAATAGAATTTTATATAGGACCTAACCAATATAAAATTCAACAAGGGAAGTAACAGAGGAAGAAGTGAGGGCGGCGGCGGGGGGGGGGGAGTAAACAAGGAAGCAATATGGCAAGAATTCAAGGACACCTTCCAGCCAGGTAAAAACACTAGAGGGCCAAAAGGCTGTGGCTTGGGAAGAGCTCAGAGGGCCAGACAGAAAGGCCGTATTTGACCCCCAGGTCTGAGGCTCCTCACCCCTGTAATATATGGTTGCTTCATGTGCACATGCTTAGGATGAGTTATAGGGAGGTGTGGGAAGGAAGGGGCTGCACCAAAGGCTTCATGGGAAAAGGCGGGATGTGGGGAGGGGTGGGGCTTCCTCCCAACAAGGATAGTATTGCTTAAGAGTCAACCTAAGCAGAATAAGAGGGTTCTTTTGAGGGCAATATGGAGCTTGATGTAACCTTGACTCTGTTGAAATTCAGTTTGTGGATCAATGTAGATAGTTATAATTAATATCCAGTTCCAAAGCCCCGTTTCTTTCCTTTTAAAAATTCCTTTGATGCAAATATTAAAACCACACAGAAGTTTTTTTAAAAAATACACTAAATACAAAAATCAACTTTGTGTATAAGATAAACCACACTCACAGTAGGCAGAATGTTATCCTCTATCAAAAATACACACACACACCTGGGCTTGGTATTTCATTGACAAGTTTGAATGCGTCCATCCCATCTCCTGTAGAACACAGTCACATACAGGATGGTAGCAGCCCTGATGCATCCAAACCAAGACTAGACTGAGCTTAGCTGGAATCAGGGCTGGCTCTGTCATACAGCAGGGTGAAGAGACCTGCTTCAGACAGCATTATGCAGAGAGATAGAGGAAGGGATTTGGACTTGAATGGCGCAGCAAGACTTTTAAAAGGAAATCCGCTCTACTCTATATGGGAGGGCGGCGTTGCACACAGGCAGCCGAGCCTCAAAGTCTTCTTCCGTGGGGGGGGGTATGCTACCTCACCCCTACGTCATCGCCAGCTGCGTTAGCGGCGTTTTGAGGCAGCCCCAGCCTATCAGCCGGCAGAGTGAGTATGGCAGCGGGCCATTTAAACTCGGCCCGGCCAGCTGGCTCTCTCCTCCTTGCCTCTTCATCAGATCACCCAACCCACCCACCCTCTTTTTCATGCTTTGCTCTGATACATAGCTGTCAACGTTTTCCGTTTTTTAAGGGAAATTCCCTTATTCCGAATAGGATTCCTAGCAAGAAAAGGGAAAAGTTGACAGCTATGCTCTGATATGACCTTTCTATGGCAGTTGTCGGTCACCATGTTGTTGCAGCCGGGTAGGAATTTTTCCTACTTGGCAAACTGGCAATGGCCATTTGGGTTTTCGCCTACCTAGTAGAAATTTTTGTGAGGTTAGGCATTGGTTAAGCCTTCGTTTGGTTGGAGGGGGGTTGTTGCCTCACCTGCCCCTCCTCAGTCCAGGGATCCAGGGAGTGAATCCTGACCCATGGCCTGGGTGTGGGCTGGGGCCATGTCACAGCCCCTAAGGGGACCCCTCGGGGCGTCACTATCTGACATAAGTTATAGGGCACCCCCATTGGTGGTTTACCCTTACGTGGACTCCCTACAGATGGGCAGGATTCAAGATATAGCCTGGCTTCACCACAGTGCCTAAGCCAAACCACTCACATCTGTAACCAATCAAGTTGTGGCCTATTTGAACCCATAAACCAAATATTCTGTGTCAGTGTGATTTATTGTTCTCCTGGGAACTTTGGGGCTCAGGTGCCTTGGGGCACAATGGCCCTGATTGCAGTAAAGGGGGGAGCAGCACCTCAGCTCCATGCAAGTCCCCCCCCAAAAAAATCTGGAACTTACTGGAATTCAGTTCTGGCACCTTTCAGCTGCTGGGCTCCTTTGCCACAATAAAAGAACAAGGTAGGTGTTTGTTGTGAGTTCTGGCACCCCTTTTCCAAGAAAAATAGCACTGTGGCTACAGATGTATTACCAACATATTTTATGGGTGGCGAAGGGACCAGGGCCCCATCGAGTTGGCACTACTTTCCTGAGACTTTGGGATACAGACATACGCCCACCCTCCCACTGACCCTAGAGCAACACATTTGAATACTTTCTCGTATCAAGAAACCTCATGAACTTCAAAGCCCTTCAGAGGTAGAGTCACATTTCATGACAACTTTTTTTTTTTTTTTTTTGAGATTTTAACCTGAATAAGGTCAAACACGATCCTGCATGTGAATTATCAAGGGGTACAGTCAGGGACATCTTGAGTGTATATTACTAGTTTCCACAGCAACAAAAAATCAAGATAACGTCTTCCATAAATCCATACACTGAGGTTTAGACTCCAAACAGAAAGCACTGAAGTACATTGAGTGATGTACTGATCGCAGCATGCTCAGAATACTACATAATATTTATAAACCTAACTCAGAATGTGTGTGTGAGATTTTTTTTTATTTGCAATAATAAGCATCACAGTTCTTATTTCTAGTGGAAAAATAATGTTTTTGTGATAAATGGACTCTTTTCCATGCCCCCCAAACTGTTAAAGAGCAGGTTGCCCACAAGTTTAATCTCACCTGTGCTCTCCCAACAACTGCCTCCTGTGAGGGAGCCTATGCTGTTCACCTTGAGTTATATTGCTTTTCGCCAGTGCCACAGGATCACAACAGGCAACCATCAGATATTTTTTAAAAATTTGCTTTTTTATTGATTTTTTAAGTTCAAAAAATATAAATCCATTTGCATAGACTTACAGATTTGGCTGCGTATGAGCATATAAATTATAACAAATAAAATGAAACTGCCAAAATAATATCATTTTTAACTTGTAGACAGGAGTTACGAGAGAGAATGAATGCCAGAGTAATTACAATTACATTATGATGTACAATAACATATGATGTTTAAGACTGGTGAACACGGGCAAATAATAGCTTACATTCAAAATTACTATCAGACCTTTTTCCTACACCAGAAGATAAACTCATGATCTGGCTCCTAGAGCCTGACTGTTGCTTATCCCAGAACTCTTTCATTATATGAAGCTAAGTAACAAGCTTCCACACACTCACTAGGCTGCTGGGAAATGAACAGTGTGTGTTATTTTTTGTGTGCCACCAGCAACCATAGTAACTTAGACAACATCTAGGATAAGGCTTGGGAATCAAGCCAGCATAGAATAGCCAACACAATATTAATTCCAATGAAAAGGCCACCTCTGCAACCCTTTCCTGCTATGCTGTATGAAACTAAGCATCTAATTCCAAACCAGTATATGATGTGATATATTATCAGGAGATGTGAAATTAGGATGATCTTGCAGCAGACAAATAGAGCTGGTTAAACAGGCTGGACTGAAGCTTTGACATCCATACCTTTTCTATTCTCACCCCTCCCTGAATGGACAAGAAAGTCACTATAAGTAGGCCTATATTTTGTTCTGTAAGCAGCTTAAAAATTGTGCCGCTGTGAACTTCCAAGGATCAAGGCAAATCAATAAAACTAAACCAATGAAACAGTACATTATTCACAAACCCACATTCTTTCATTCATGAGAACATTACAGTACTAGACTTCTACCCAGTTTAAACCAAGGGTGCCTATGCATTGCAAGGGGGTAGATTGAATGTCCCTTTCAACACTCAATTCTAAGATTCTATTCTTATAAACATAGAACTTTATGTTTTAGTTATACGTGTGATAATTTGGCAGAAACTAGAAAAAAGGGGGAGATTGGGATTCTGAGAGGTTGGCAGACGAATCGTAAAATTTGGCTAAGTTGACAGTCACTATACCAGGATGTTAGTGAAGCATAGTTACAATCCTAAATACAGCAAGAAATAAAATAGAAAGCACAAGACCAGTTATGTCATCTCTCACTTCTTAAAGCAACTCTCTGACAGTATCCCAGGCAACTTGGCTGCTACCCGTCAATCAAAACAGTGCACACCGATGTCACCACCTGCATGGAAGGCACCCATCAACACACAACAATGGCTCAAATGCCTCAATAAAACCTCCCTATACAGACTGTAAGGGACGCGGGTGGCGCTGTGGGTAAAACCTCAGTGCCTAGGACTTGCCGATCATATGGTCGGCGGTTTGAATCCCCTCGACGGGATGAGCTCCCGTTGCTTGGTCCCAGCTCCTGCCCACCTAGCAGTTCGAAAGCACCCCTAAGTGCAAGTAGATAAATAGGTACCACTTTATAGCGGGAAGGTAAACGGCGTTTCTGTGCGCTGCGCTGGTGCTGGCTCGCCAGAGCAGCTTCGTCACGCTGGCCACGTGACCCGGAAGTGCCTTCGGACAGCGCTGGCTCCCAGCCTCTTAAGTGAGATGGGCGCACAACCCTAGAGTCGGACACAACTGGCCCGTACGGGCAGGGGTACCTTTACCTTTACCTTTACCCAGACTGTAGTTCCATCCACAAATCAGGCATATAGCCAGAATTAGACCACACAATCCGTAAGACTCCACAGCCTAGTAGTGAAGAGGACAGCAATGGATGTTTGCAGTCACAAGCTCTCATGGCTTTCCCTCAAACAGGGGCTTAAATCCCAAACACCATCAGCAGCAAGACAATGGGAGAGGACAAAAGCACCCCTTTTACCAAGGAAAGAGTCAGGATCAGACAAAGGAAGGATAGTCATCCAGTTGCAACCATCAGCCAAACTCCATAGCCCAGCGGATGAAAACAGAAGCCATAGAAGTCTTACGGTGGAATTTACGATCCCATACAGACAATAGCTTAGATCTCAGGCTCTTGCTCCAACTTGATTTCATGGAAGGGATCCTTTTGTGAGGGGAAGGACCTCTTCCATGAATGCCACTCTCTTTCTGTGAATGGAGCAAAAGGTAATTTAACTGGGGTATGACAGGGATAATTCACACAGAGATTTATTTTTAAATGTTTGTTAGGAAATGAACATCACATAAAATGGAGGTGCTCCTCTCACCTGTCCTACTCTTATGAGACATTAAACATTCATTTATGGTGATCAAAAGAAGAGAAGAGGAACACTTCTCTGTTCAGCTGCGTTTATTAATTGAGAAAATGAGAATGAAACGTGCATCTCTTATGACGGACTAAATGTTTCATGGAGAAACAAGCTATTCAAGGACTCTCCCCCTTAGACATATGAAAAACAATAGGACACAGTATTAGATTTAGGGCTTTTAACCATTCTCTATTATTTGACCCACTTTAATGTATCTTCAGAATACTGCTACCCATCCCAGCTGTAGACGCCACCTGTAATTTCTATTTGCTTAAGTGCAGCTTTTATAGCTTTCTGTATCTACTGCATCCATTTTCTAATTGCCATCAATTTGAGCAGCAAGGGACATTCTTTAAAAACCTCAAAGCCAACTAAATCAGAAGTTCTCTCTTTCTATAATGTCAGGATCCATGTTGTCATACACACCTTTTACAGCAGCTGAATGCCTAGTTCCAAATGGCACTGCTTGGAAGCAAAGCAATATACCAAGCACTGTATTGTTTTCTATGGGGCCAGCCTATTTTCTTTCTTTAAGCTGTAACAATTGGCAGGAAAGCAGCTGACCAACTAAGGTCAACTAAATTAGAAGCATTTAAGATTCTGCTTATTTGTGGCATCGTAGCACTTAAGGGCTCTGCGTCATTATGAATTTACCAATAGAACTCCACTGCAGCCTTAAATGCTTTTGATGCAGCTGGCCAAGTTGCCTTCAATTAACCAGTGGAGCTGGGCCAACAGCATCTGCCCTAAGAAAAATAATAATCTTGGAATTATTCTAGGTACCACTGAATATTGCAGTTTAAAACAGATCAAATTGCATTGCTCTGGAGCAAACGATAAGGACCAAGTGGTCAGGTCTCATTTTTCTTTTTCTTTTTTTCAATCAAAGCAGCTTTGACTGAAGCAGCAGTATACAGGAAGGTGATGTATTTAACACTCCCCTACAATACCATTTCCTTGTGCAAAATAATCCCTCCCCTCCAAAAAAAAAAAAAGTGGTATTTTCCCTGGAGGAGAAAAAGAAAAGCACAACGTAGGCGAATAAGCAAATTGTCTACCAGTGGGATGAAATAAGGCAATTACTCTGGCAAAGCCTTGGCCCAGCTTTAGTAACAGATTTAAAAAGAAGTGGGGAACTGGTGTGCCCTTCAGTAGATGCCAGGCTATAATTTCAATAATCCCTGATCATTGGCCACGCTGGCTGTTGCTGATGGGAGTTGTGGTGCCAAGACACCTGGAAGGCCACAAGTTTCACTTCCCTGCTGTAAAGAATAAAAAGAAGTACAATACAGGTCAGCCAATACTATACAAGTTGGAAGTTGGAAGATGCAGCGCAGCAGGCATCTACTGTGCCTAAGAACGCCATTTAATGTAAAGGTTACCTAAGTTGTTTATCTTATGGTGCCTAGACTCAGTTAACCACTGGTTATTGTTGTTAATAATGCAGTCAGACCTTGGATCCTGAACGCCTTGCGAGTTGAATGTTTTGGCTCCCGAACGCTGCAAACCCAGAAGTGAGTGTTCCGCTTTGCAAACTGTTTTTGGAATCCAAACGTCCAATGGGGCTTCCGCAGCTTCCAATTGGCTGCAAGAAGCTCCTGCAGCCAATTGGAAGACGCACCTTGGCTTCTGAACATTTTGGAATTCAAATGGACTTCCGGAACGGATTCTGTTCGACTTCAAAGTACCACTATAACGTTGTTGCTGTTTATTAGATTTCTCACCCTCTCTTCACCATAAGATCTCAGGGCTGGTTATAGCAATGTGAAAAATACAATACAGTGGTACCTTGGGTTAAGTACTTAATTCATTCCGGAGGTCCGTTCTTAACCTGAAACTGTTCTTAACCTGAAGCACCACTTTAGCTAATGGGGCCTCCTGCTGCCGCCGTGCCGCTGGAGCACGATTTCTGTTCTCATCCTGAAGCAAAGTTCTTAACCTGAAGCACTATTTCTGGGTTAGAGGAGTCTGTAATCTGAAGCGTATATAACCTGAAGTGTATGTAACCTGAGGTACCACTGTACGGAAGTCGAAAGAATAGAGTGGGTCCTAAAAACACACATTTCGGGTGTTCGTGACCAGGTTAAAGAGGTGAGTCTTCAGCATATGAGGAAAACCACAGAATGAACGTGCCAGTGAGGAAGGAATTAAGTCCTTCACAAGACTTAAACTTCAAGAAAAGAGAGCCCCAGCATTAAACTGCAGGACAGAATGTTCTGTTCAACTCAGAAAATGCCATACAATTATTATAGCTTGACTGCCCAGAGGGGAAGATATGTGGGATATAGGCATCACAATTCTAGCCCACCTATTAATGAAGGGTATTTTTTAAACTTTCCTGACACTCTTTTAAAAGCCTATATGTAAAGCTAACGCTGTCAAGACAGAACCTGAAATGCGGATATGACTCCAAAAGAAAAGGTGGGGCCAATCTTTCCTTCTGCAACAAGTGCCGTATGTGTGATGATTATCCGTCTGGTGGACAGAGATTACTGGTCCACACACTCAATGCAAAGAGCTTCTGCTGACTCTTAAAGATCAAAAGTTATTGGAGAGCAGCACTGACAAGACAGAGAAGCTCAAGAGGAACATAGGAAGTTGTTTTTTACCAGGTCACCTATTTGTCCATTTGTCTTGTCTACTAGGGATTTCTAATAGTACAGGTATCATCTTCAATTCTGTCCTGTATTTGCCAAACGGAGCCCTGTTTTCATTCTACTGCAGTTTTTCTCACTGTCTGCTAGAGCAAAATTATGTGGCTTGTATAATTAATCGTGTAAACTATGGTTACCATTATGTTATTCCACCCCATTCATTTCAGTGCAAAGCCAAGCCAATGAGCTGGGTATAATTAATTACATATCATTTGCAAATTAAAAGCAACCATAGCAGCAAATGTCAATTGTATCCCTGGATTGATTTCCATTGCAGACATAGAAAGAATAAGCAAACATTGTCGATTTCTGCTTCTGTTTCTATTTTCGTAGGAATTCTCTCAAAACCTTATTGTCTATTCTGACTGGTAGTAGCTCTCAGCAGCTCTCTCAGGCAGAAGTCTTTCTCACCACTTGCTATCTAATCCTTCTAACAGGAGATATCATAAATGGAATATGGAGCTTTCTGGAGGAAAAGCATGTCCTCTGTCACTGAACTATGGCCCCTCTGCATGTTATAACTGTTGTTGAGTCCGCTCCATCCTAAACTTTGTGGGCAAATTTTAGGATAAGGCTAGAAGAGTTCTAATTATGCACTCTGTGTTTTATCCATTTTTAAATTAAAAGCAAGTAGGCAGGCAGATTCCACCTCAGTTTCTTTCTCTTCTCAACCCCACCTTACTTAATCATTTTCTCCCATTTATCCAAATACAGTGGTACCTCAGGTTAAGAACTTAATTCGTTCTGGAGGTCCGTTCTTAACCTGAAACTGTTCTTAACCTGAAGCACCACTTTAGCTAATGGGGCCTCCCGCTGCCACTGCGCCACAGCTGCACGATTTCTGTTCTCATTCTGAAGCAAAGTTCTTAACCCGAGATACTATTTCTGGGTTAGCAGAGTCTGTAACCTGAAGGGTCTGTAACCCGAGGTACCACTGTACAACATTTACTTCAGCTCAAGGCATTGCCTAACAAAAAGGAAACACAAGTATCGCACTAGAAACTACAAATGAATCAAGTACAATGCACCAAGCACTGCTCACTCTCTATAGCTTTCAAGACAGCTTGTGCTGAAGGACACTTCAGAAAAGAGCACTTTGCATAAATAAATAGAAGTAGGAAAGCAGAAATATTGAAATCCAGCCCGTTTGTTAAATTATTGTTAGAACATGTTTCCTGCGCTCAAGATGATGGTCAGTAAGTATAATGCATGCCACAAATACATATTCAATCACTGTTTAAATGATACGTTAGAAAAGCATAAGCCACCAGAACCAACAAACAAACATGAACACAACAAATTCTAGAGTCAGTAGCCACATGCCTTCTGAAACAGATACCTTTTACAACTTTTATGGAAGTCCATGGGGAAGGAGCAACCTCACATCTCTTTGGGGAGAATGCTCCAGGACTTTGAGGCAACTATGATCAAGATCCTGGTCCTCACGGAAGACAATGTTGTTACCTCCAAACCTGAAATTACTTGGTCCAAAAAACCCCCACCACAACCCAGAATAGCTACCAAGGGGGCTCATGCATGCAAAAGCAGTCTCAACTATTTTAACAATGGCTTCAATTTGCTTTTACATGTTTTTACGTTGTTACACGGTGCCCTGGCGTTTTGCGAGAGAATGGTATAGAGGTACTTTTATAATCAAACTATAAATAGACCCAGGCTGTGAAAGGAAGCATGAGTCCTCTGAATTCATCCTGGAATGCTTGCTGCAAAAGTATGCTTGCTGCAAAGTAATAATAATAATAATAATAATAATAATAATAATAATAATAATAATAATAATGCTTTTGCCCTCAGTACCCAGATTCATATTGAACCAACTGTAGATCCAAGTTGTCTTTATGAGCAGGAGCCCTACATGGGGCACCCAACAGCAGTCAATCTTAGAAGTTATGAAAGGATATGTTCACATGGTGAGACCCCTCCTTTGCAAGAATTATGCTTGCTTATGGTACTTATTGTTGCTTGAAAAGAATGTCAGTTATAGAAGCCTGTAGACAACTCATCACTCATTATGTTCCAGCCATCACTACATACTTCTTTTGGCCCAGCATGCCATTTTGTATTTTGAAATATGCCAGATTTATATTTATCCTTATCATAATCACCATCTGCTATGGAATGCTTACCAAAACAATGCATGCCACTCAATCCTTGAAGGGAGAAATATCTTGTCACCAGACAAGACTTGCTTTAATGTAAATTGTGGGCCACCTTCTTTTAATCTAACAGTTAGGAGACTCTAAGAGAGCTGCATGACTAAACATGATATGGCAAACAATTTAATGCACATGGCCTCCCTCCAAAGAGTCCAGGGAACTGTAGCTTGATACGGGTACTGATATTTGTAGCTTTGTAAGGGGTACAGTTTCCAGGATTTGGGGGGGGGAGCCATATGTCATGGTCCGGTTCACAGGCGATCGAAGTCCCGGCTGGGGACGTCAGGACCGGGGGCAAGATGGTGGGGTGGGAGCAGGAATGGGGGTCCAGAAGCCAGGAGTCAGGAAGCCAAGAGTCGGAGGGTCAGAGAGCCGGGAGTCAAGAAGCCAAGGGTCCGAGGGTCAGGAAGCAAGGAGTCTCGAAGTCAGGGGTCCAAGGATCAAGAAGCTAGAAGTCAAGAAGCCAAGGTTCAACGATCAGGAAGCAAGAAGCCAAACGCAGCAAGGCAGGAAGCGTGTTGCTGTGGCAAAGAGCCGAAGGGAAATGCTGCCCTTATATCCCTTCCCAGCTCTTGCCACCAAGTGCTGTGAGTTACCAATCGGCCTCACCTGTGAGGCTGTGCCTTGCCTCTTCAGAACAAACTTAGGAAGGCCCCAGTCCTGCAAAGTCCTATTGGTCACAGGGCCTGGCTCCTGCACGCACACCTGATACCATATGCTTTCAAAGTGACCAAAGATGCTCTGAAATGTTTGTGGTAGTAACTGTATCAGGTTTAATATGAGAAGATAAGAAGAGTCTGCTGGATCAGGTCAACAACCCATCTGGACCAGCATCTTGTTCTCACAGTGGCCTCCCAGATCCCTTTGGGAAACTCCCAAACACGTCCTGAGCACAAGAGCACTCTCCCCTCTTCTGGTTGCCAGCAACTTGTATTCAGAACAGAGGCAAAGCGTATAGTATTCATGTTTATATTCTCAAAGGCCCCCGCAGCGCACTGCCCACTTCATTCCAGCATGCCTCTGCTAAACCATCTTCAACAGCTGCAACCACCATACCTATCGCCTGTGTCAACTTCAAGGTTCCTGCTCTTCTAATCCTCTTTTTTAATGCTCTCCTTCATCTCTGACAGCATCTCTTCACTCCTATCTTCACAAACGCCTTCCTTCTCTTAAACCTCAAGCTTACCCTTTGTTGCTCTTGCTCACTTTTGTGTCTTTGCCTTTCTCTGTCGCCAGTTCTTCCTCTAGAATCCTGTTGAAGACCCAGCACAACCTTCTCAACACAGTGCTCCTTAATTCGCTGCCACCTTGATGATAGCCTTCTAGCAAAGGTCTGTGTGACTTCTGCCTTACACAGCACTGAGAAATCAGCTGTTGTTGTTTAGTCGTGTCTGACTCTTCGTGACTCCATGGACCAGAGCACGCCAGGCACTCCTGTCTTCCACTGCCTCCCGCAGTTTGGTCAAACTCATGTTAGTAGCTTCGAGAACACTGTCCAACCATCTCGTCCTCTCTCGTCCCCTTCTCCTTGTGCCCTCAATCTTTCCAAACATCAGGGTCTTTTCCGGGGAGTCTTCTCTTCTCATGAGGTGGCCAAAGTACTGGAGCCTCAGCTTCACGATCTGTCCTTCCAGTGAGCACTCAGGACTGATTTCCTGAAGAATGGATAGGTTTGATCTTCTTGCAGTCCATGGGACTCTCAAGAGTCTCCTCCAGCACCATAATTCAAAAGCATCAATTCTTCAGCGATCAGCCTTCTTTATGGTCCAGCTCTCACTTCCATACATCACTACTGGGAAAACCACTGAGAAATCAGCTAGATCTAAATAAACACCTAATAGTCGCATGTTCTCAGTATTGCTACACTATTGAGGTGTTTCAGGTGGGGAGGCAAAAATCTCAGCCTACTCTCTTAACATCTGTTTTATTTATCATTTGAAATAAACCAAAAACTCCAATAAACTCCCTGAAACATAATTAAACATATTCAGCATCAGTGACTAACCAAGCGATGCAGAGAATTACCCAGGTATTCAGCCCCATCTTTTCACCTGTAAAAGTGAAGTCTGCTGTGTTCTCAGCTCTTATTGTAGATGATTAGCTGGGGAGCTAGATTCAGCAGTACTATATTCATTATGGATGGCTGGAAGATACAGAGAATCTAACCTTCCTTTATTCCCAATAAAATTTACTTGGATGGGAACTGTTGCTAATGTAGATGTTCTTGCTAGTATTATCCCTACAATGGGATGCAGGTGGCGCTGTGGTCTAAACCACCAAGCCTCTTATCGGGAGGTTGGCGGTTCGAATCCCTGCAACGGGGTGAGCTCCTGTTGCTCAGTCCCAGCTCCTGCCAACCTAGCAGTTCGAAAGCACACCAATGCAAGTAGGTAAATAGGGACCGCTCCGGTGGGAAGGTAAACGGCATTTCCGTGCACTCTGGCTTCTGTCACGGTGTTTTGTTGTGCCAGAAGTCATGCTGGCCACATGACCCGGAAAGCTGTCTGTGGACAAAGGCTGGCTGAAAGTGAGATGAGCGCCACAACCCCATAGTCGCCTTTGACTGGACTTAACTGTCCAGGGGTCCTTTACCTTTTACCTTTATCCCTACAATATTGTTAACCTTTAAATTATGTCCTTAGTGACATCTGGCTGTGATCACATGCATTTTTTTTACTGGAAATCATATTCCATGAAAATCTACAGTACTTATGTTTAAGAAAGTCCGTTTTAATCTGGAGTGCATAATTCAGTTTCTTAAACCATCATAAATAAAAGGTTGTTTCTGACAAGGAAGCACTCATCTTTGTCCTGACTACTACCCACACCCAAAAGAAACAATTCATCCATGAACTATGGGTTCACTTACCCTATGATGAAAGATAATAAAGTTAATATTATCAATTCAGCATCTCATTCTTGCTTTGAAAATACGGAGGTTTAAGTAAGTTCAGAGGTAATTATCCCAGGATAGCCAGCTGTGCAAACTGGCTGAATGAAAGGTTGGTAATCAGGGTATTTAATATAGAGTATCGTTAACCATTATTGAGTTGTTTTATCACTTTCAGAGGCATGAAACTGGGTGATTGGCTAACCTCTATAAAGCTGTTGCCATATGTTCTTGTTCATGCCAACCACTGCCTTTTATGACTGCGGATACTGTGTTGGAGAAAGATCAAGGAGACAATTTCAAATCTCTGCTTAGCTATGAAACTCAACCATGTGTCAGTTACTTTCCCTCACTTTAGCATATCTTACATGGTTGTTTTGAGGATAACTTTTTTTTTTTGCCAGGCGCAGGAATTTCCCTGAACTACTTATAGAATGGAAGAATAGGAGCATAAATATAACCAACGTTATAACCTCTGTGGCATGGCAGTGAGTAGAAAATATAATTCATAAGTGGCCAAATGTGTCTTAAGGCTGCAATCCTGTATCTACTTTCATGAGAAGAAGTTCCATTGAACTCAATGGGCGATCTTTTGAGTAGTGTTGATTAGGGTGGTGCTGCAAAACCTAATTTCTTTGCAATACCTGGTAGAATCTGACTCATGTCACCCTCACAAACAAATGAGATCAAATATCACCGAAGAATTGCTCTGAAAACCCTGCTTGAAAAAGGGAACATGTTTCATTTTTTTTCCACAGTGACAACCAGCAAGGTTAGGACTGGTAATTGTAGTTTACTGCTCTAGAAAACTTAACATCCTCCATTACTATAATTTTAATAACTACTGAATAGCCGCTACTATAATTTCAATAGCTACTGAATAGAGGGTGATAGACCAGTCTAAGCATCAGCTCTGCCTAGCCCTCACCCATCACTGTGCCACAGCCCTGGAAATAAATTTTTTGCTCAGCCTCCTCCCCACAGCTGATCTTAACAGATGAAAAAGACACCTGGATACCTGATCATGGCTTTCCCACTAATTAGGCCCTATAATTCAGCATGATTCTTCCACAAGTGTTTTTCCATATTTAACCTGAAATTCCTGCAAGCTACACAACGGTGTAGCTTTAATATGGCACAATGTGGCTCTTAATTTTGTGGGTCAGCCCTTTGGCTCTGCTGCTGTTTATGGAGAGTGGAGGTAGAGTCTAATTTCTTGTATCTAAAAAAAGGAAGAATTTGCAGTGATGAACAGAGTCGGGCAGTTCACAGGCCACACAGCCAAAATTTCAAGCATCACAGAGAGATAGCTGTTATCACCAAAATGCACTTCTCTTCATTTCCTCCATGGGCCTCAAAGATATAGGAAAAAACCCCAAGGCTCATCCAAGAGAATTAATACATATGTGTATTTTATACGTGTGTGTGTCATTATTATTAATCTAAAACAGGGGGTGCTAGACCCCAGCCCAGGGGTTTGATGCACCCTTCCAAGAATTTTTTATCTGGAACGCCAAGACCCTACCAATTTTGGCAGCAGTGGTAAAAAGAAAAATGAATAAAGTAAACACAGCACTGGGAGGCCCAGAGAAGTTAACACACCCACCCCACCTAATATTGGGTAGCCTCATTTCTGCTGATAAGGTTGATCATTTGATTATTCGAAGATAGGGCAGTGGGTGGGGGTCCTGTGGAGGGGAATGCCTGCAAGTGTGTTGGGTGGCAACACCCAATGCTAGACCCTGGAAAGTTGACTCATAGTTTTTGGCTTGAGGGCCACATTCAGCCTTAGTCACTTCTACTTTAAATGGCACCACTTTCTCTACCACTGGTATCTCCTAGTGAGAAAAGCTACAGTGTTTCACTTCTAGATAATATAAAGGTGTTTTTGTTTTTTTGTTTTTAAAAAGGCGTAAGATTCCTACAAGGAAACCAAAATGGCAGCCCTACTTGCTCTGTTCACAAACTGTTGCTATTTGAGCAGAGCCAGCTCACCCATGAGGTAAAGTGAGGCAACTCCCCCCCCCCACCCATGGCCTTTGATTCAAAGGTTGATTTGATTCTCTCTCCTTGTTCCCTGGCAGGTGGCAGGAGAGGAGCCATTTTCTGGTTCGCCTCAGGTACCGAAATGTCTTTAGGCTGGCCCTGTAATTGAGGAATACTGGAGGCTAAATCCACAGAGAACAGAAGCTTTAAAGCAGCACCCCTCTGAGTTAATGGTATTGTTCTTTCTCTCCTGCCTTCCTCCTGCCAGGTCTTTTTGGCGGGAAAATTTATCTTTGAATGTTCAGGAGTAAATCATTTCCTTAGAAATACCCTCTCCTCCAAATTAGTCCATATTGTTTAATTGTACCTACTGCTATTGGCAAATTAAGTCTATTATTTAACTGTCCCAATAGCTATAGGCAAACAAGAGCATTTAAATCAAAGAATGTGCCATTCTACATATTTTTAAATGTTCTTTTTATGATCTTGCTGCACGTGCTTCCAAATGATTGCTTGGGGCTGCTAATGGGGCCCAAGCAGTTATTGGGTAGAATGTGTGGCAAGATTATAAAAAGAACCTTTTTGAACACAAAAAACCAGAATGGTCTTTGCTTTAAATATACTTGGAACGTGCTTCTAAGTAATTGCTTGGGCCCATTAGCAGCCCTGTTATGAGGCAACAGGAGATGGCTGCCTGACAGCCAAACTACACATTACGTTAAATGAGTCTTTGCACTTGCATCTCTGTGTTGTTACCTTTTTAAAGCAGTCACTGGAGGTGGTGGCCGCAGTGCTGTGGTTGGGACTGTGATGCAAGTGGGAGATCCATACTCCAACTTTTCTCTGGTGAAAATAGGGACGTCCTAAGGGAAAGCGGGACATCCCAGGATCAAATCAGAAACCGGGATGGCATTTGTAAATCTGGGACTGTCCCTGGAAAATAGGGACACTTGAAAGGTCTGGGAGGATGGGGACAAAAGTAAACTCTGTTGGCTTCACCTGACTCTTCCTACCCTGCCTTTCACACCATAAAACTGCATACATTCTCAAATGCGGAATATCAAGATGCTTCTAAAGAAAGCCACAAAGATCTGGGCTTTCTTGGATGGGAGAGGAAGTGTGTAACCTCAAAATTTCAGGGGGAATCCCAAGAGTGTGGGGAACACCAGAAGGTGTTGCAGCAGGCAAGGTTTTCCTATAGTCAGTGTCAGTGTGGTATCTGTGGATCTGGGAAGCGTACTCACTGTGTGAGGAAGCCTTGCAGTGAGCCTTCCCCAATACCAGAAAGCAGCAGGAGCCAGGAAGCAGTCAGTAGCCAGGAGGCAGTCAAGTAGCTGTATTTATTAGTAAACTACAGATCAGCTACTCAGCACAGCAGCTAGGAATTGCTACACAGGCAAGACTAAGACTCCAGCCCATTTCCACTCAGCTTTAGAAGGAACTATACCTAGGAAGGGGAGTTTCTACTACAGACTAGGCATGTCTCTTAAGGAGAGAGGCCACAATCAAGCGGCAGATATGAAACAAAGGCACATCTTATTCCCATAGTATATTCTTCTGAACATAGCTGTCTACCTCTTTTTCCCCTCCAGATATGAAAACTTCTTCTCAGTCTGGGCTCTTCCTGCAGCACCAACACTCACACACAAACAAAGTTTGAAGTCTGAATAAAAGTCCCAAAGCCAATCAATATCCAGTCACAGAGCAAAAGGTCTCCATTTGAAGAAGGCTGGTTTTCTATCCTGAGTTTAGACATTTTACTTTGAAATTATCCCAGGCAGCCTCACCAAGAGACCTCATGATTAGCATCTTAGTGCAAAGCAAATCACTTCAGAGATCCCTGTCCCTTTATGCTGTCACATTTTATTCTTAACACTGTTTTGTTATGAGGTTCTTTTTTTAAAAAGACACAAATTATGTCTGTTGCCTTGAGTTCCTTTTAATAGAAATGCAATTAGCAAATTTAAGAAACAAATAGCATTCTAGACCAGAGACACATCTTGACATAGACAAATGGAACACACTGTGCTCATTAGCCTGCATCACATTTACAGTACTTAAATTTGTAGAAAATTTGAAGGCTCAATTCGGATAAGCTCAGTTTGGATAAGTGTTAGTCTTGTAACACCTTAAAGACTAACAAATGAATGATGTCATAAGCTTTCATGGACATGAGTCCACTTCAGCAGATATAGAAAGTGTAGAATCTGTATCCTGAGATACAGATTTATGGGAACATGGCTGGAGTAAGGTTGTAAACAGTGAGATCAGAAGGAAAGGAAATGCAGAAAGCACAATCATTAACAGTGATAATTGAATCATAAACAGTGATCATAGTCAACAATAGTTTTGTGAATAACAAAGGCATCCTAGCATTGGAAAGCTAGTTAACAGAGACTGTGATAAAACAAAAACAAAGCACCTTTGTCCCAGTTCAAGCCACAGGTAACAGCGCTGAACCTCTTGA
The DNA here is from genome assembly GCF_965112155.1 of Podarcis liolepis. Taxonomy (NCBI): domain Eukaryota; kingdom Metazoa; phylum Chordata; class Lepidosauria; order Squamata; family Lacertidae; genus Podarcis; species Podarcis liolepis. Next base: position 27,865,514 of record NC_139563.1, read on the forward strand.
TGGATTATAATTCAATACTGTGATTTAGAGATGTCAGGTTGCAGTGAGTGTTTAGTCCCCTAGATGAAATGCCACTCCAAGCCCCATGTAACTTTATAAAGAGAGACTGGTATTCTCAAGAAGAGGTTTCTCATCTAGGTGTTTTTTCTTGAGTACGTATCCTGTCTGTCTGCTTCTCTGTCCCATCTAGTTAATCTAATAAATTCTTGCAGGCAGGGATAATCTCTTTCCCACTATTTTTTCAGAAAGATAGTAACAAACGGTCATCCCACAGCTGGATCTCCCAGAAATACAATTACGGTTGTAGCAAGTAGCATAATTTCTGAGGATCAACCTTTGCTGTTTCTGCAGCTAGTGTAAATTTCAGAACTTATTTTCTTAGCAACAAGAAGAAACCAAAGTGGGGAAAAAATTATTGAGCGGGACTCTTAAAAAAAGAAGAAGAAATTGTAGAACTTTATGAATAAGTTTGTATACCATCTACTGACATTATAGTAGTTTTGGAATAGAAATAAGTATTAAGTGCCTTTTCGCAGAGGAGAGATAACTTTATTAAAATAGCTATGTTATTTAAGAATTAATTCTGGACATAAAATACTGGGTTTATTCAGTGTCACCATCTAGAAAACTATTTTTTCCCAGTAAGTGGAAAAACCAAGACAATGCAAGAAAGATCAGCTATGCTGAAGTTATCAACAGCCGCATAAAAACATCAAATGCAGAGAGCTCCAGAAGAATGGATTTCTACAAATGAGTCAGTTTTTGACAGATTGGAACAGTCCTCCACACCATATCCTAGCCACAGGAAAAGAAGACTCTGTGCCATTTCTGCAGGTGTTAGGGAGGAATAAGTATGGTTAAATTCAATTGTTAAACCCACTCTGTCCTCATTTCACTCAAGTCATTTTGCAAACAACTACAAAGAGAACAAATATTTTTGGTAACAGTAGCAGGGACTCTACTAATGTTAATTGACATGAATGCCAACAAGCATATTCAGAGTGTAAACACAAAGAGCAGTAATCAGACCCAGAAAAATGTGATAAGCTGACTACTGAGCACTGACATAAGGAGTCTATGCAATGGAGCAAGTCCTTCATATGTTATTTTCACGGTAAGCAGCCAAGTGGGTCTGGTCCAGATGGAAAGGCAGAAAACAAATCAAGTAACTAAAAATCTGGTGGTCTGTGGTTGAACCAGGTTTTTGTATCCGATATAAGAGCAAAACTCACAACTGCTTGCACAATTCTTGCTCCTTCTAAAGCAATACTGTATATATACAGACACCCTTGCTTAGAAATCTGCTCAAATGCCATTTAGGAAGAAGGTGGGAATGGAGAAGCCTAACAACAGGAAGCCAGGATCACAAAAGGGGCTTTCCTTGTAATTTGAACACGCAACAAAACACACATGTGGAATCTATTTGCCATTCAGAGAAATACCCAGATGCTAAACGCAGAATGAGCCGAACAATAAAATGATACTATTTTTAAAAGGTAACATACTGACGCTTGCTAAGTGGCTGGAATAAATGTACGGTAATAATACAATAATAATCTGAGATGTGAAATATCAAGTCATTGTGCATTAACCTGGTGCCACTTAAATGTCCTATGATTGGAGATTGCTTCCACCTGTAGTTTGCTCTGCATCTGTGTCAGAAAAGCAAGATTAAAACTGCAAGGTTCAACTGGGTCTCCCCGTCACCTAAGTTAGGATGTCCTTCCTGCAACCTGCCAATGCAGCCACTGCTTTCCTTGCTACTGCCTCTGAAGTCTTCGTCACTGAGCAGTTCTAACTCCTTTTCATGAGCTACATTTAATACAACTCCAACCATACCAAGCAGTTGCTTGCTAATATTTCCATCTACATTCTACAAACAGTGCGACATTGGTGACTGCCTCGCAAGACTGTGGCTGCCATCCCTTGATTAAGCATTGCAGAAAGATCAAGCTGTTTTCAACATGATTGGCACATGCCTCCACAGATCATCTCCCCAGATGGATCAGAGTTAACATCAACACTGGGAAATCCTCACCCAAGTTAGACTCAAGGGAGCGGCACCAAAGATCAGCATCAAGGTCTGGGCATCAAGGCATAAGTTTCCTCAACAAAATCCACCCACCCCACTTCCAGGAGGAAAAGGTCAGCCGGGATCTGCAACAGAAGACTGCCTATGGATCTGCAACTGTGGCTAACCAAGAACTCCCCCCTCTAGGAACTGACCTTAGAAGAGTCCCCCCCCCAAATTGGTGCCCTCCAGATGTTTAGGACTACAACTCCCATCAGCCTTGACCACTGACCATGCTGATGGGAACTGTACTCCCAAATCGTCAGGCTGGGAAAGGCTGGCTTAGAGAATCCACCAGGCATCTTGATATCGTCCACATCTCCTTTATAGCTGCAGATCCAGCTTCCTAAAAGGGAAACACGCTCCCTACTAAAGAGCCCTCGTGCGACCAGGTAAGCTGAGGCAGAACGGTCTTCAGCTTTGGGGATACCTGAAGACTACCATTTGCTCCACTGCCTCTTTCCTGCGCGACCGCTTGCGGCTCCCATCGCCGGCGTTTCCCAACATTAGTTCCGCCCCAAATAAACGAAAACTTGCGAGGACTCACCGCTCTCATGGATCCGCCAGGAGGGAGTCGGTGTTCTCCGGTTCCCCGCCGAAGCAGCTGGTTGCAATCCCGCCTAGGAAGCCGAGAGTCGAGTGGTCGTGGCGCGAGTTGGTTCCTTAAATCCCATACAAAGAGAGCGCACGGGGGAAATCGCCGCTGCCAGCAGTAGCAGCAGCAGCAGCTTTCCAGCAACCCTTGCTCCGGAACCTCCAGCCCCAAAGACCGACCAGGGGCAGAGATCAAGCCCAGCGGGTCTTCCTGCAGACTGGGCAGCCCCTTGCAGGCTCAGCACGCCCAGCCACCAAGCGGCCAGCGCGCAGCCAAGGAGGAGCAGCGCCTCCTCGCCCCGGCCCCAGCCAAAGAAGCCAGGCGCCGCTTGCGCTTTAAAGGAGCCGCACGCTCGGCGACGGGAGAGCGCCGCTGAATGGCGCAGGAGCTCGGCGAGCGGCCGTCACGGGGGCGAGAGGGGCGGGGGCTCCCTCGGGAAGAGGAGGGGGCCGAGAGCCGGAGCGCGGTTATTCCCAGCAATGAGGGACCCCCCCTTTCCAAAAGTCCAAAACCAAAGGAGAAAGACAAAAGGAGAGCCTCTGAGCGCGTGTGAAGCGCCTCCCCACCCCCTCTCCCCGAGTCAGAAACCACCTTGGCTCTCTGCAGAGCTTCCTTTCCAACCCGATCAGAATGAAAGGATCTTGATCACCCTGGAGGAAGAAACCAGCCATCTTTCATGGGGAGATGGAGCCAATGGCACCCCCCGCCCGTACCCGCCCCAGAAAACAAAAAAACATTGAGCCCAAACTTACCTAGCAGATCCTTCACAAAGACAAATGGAGGGTGCATTTGCAACCCTCTTGTTGCAGCCTTGTTGCAAGCCCTTTCTGCTCTTGCCTTGACACCTATCAATCAGTTGTTCCTCTTGGCAGGAATATGGTGCCTGATGCCACCTGAATGTTTTGTATGAGTGTAGCCACATTCTTAAGGAAATCTCCATTCTGAAGGAAATCAGCCCTGAGTGCTCACTGGAAGGACAGATCGTGAAGCTGAGGCTCCAATACTTTGGCCACCTCATGAGAAGAGAAGACTCCCTGGAAAAGACCCTGATGTTGGGAAAGATGGAGGGCACAAGGAGAAGGGAACGACAGAGGACGAGATGGTTGGATGGTGTTCTCGAAGCTACAAACATGAGTTTGACCAAACTGTGGGAAACAGTGGAAGACAGGAGTGCCTGGTGTGCTCTGGTCCATGGGGTCACGAAGAGTCCTAAATGACTACACAACAACAAGCTACAATTCCTTTCACACACACACAAAAGACTACCCAAGGCAAGGTTTGTGGAAGGGCAAAACCATCATCATCATCATCATATGAGAAAATCATCACCGCAACACCACAGAGCGCCTCTAAATAAGCAGGCAGACCTGTGTGAGGAGAAACAGCAGCATGCTGGGGCCTTGGAATACAGTGAAGTAATTTTATACCCTGGACTTGAACAGTCTGAGGGTGTCCCTCAATGCCACGCCTTTAAATGACCATGCTATTATCATCCTTAACGATTTATTAATTGCCTTCTAAACAACCGTATCAGGACAATGTACACTGGGTGGTCATTTGGTCAGCAGCAGTGGGGGAACCCCAGACTGGGAGTCCTGCATTTCAGCCCCAAGAAGCTGCACTGCTGTTGGAGCCTTGCATCTGCCTTGGTAGAGAGTGCAGGGGTGCCTTTTTGTGAACTGGGAGAGATGCTGGAAACTTGCACACCTCCACAAAATTACAAGAAGATGACAGGTTCAGAAAATTCTGTTCTTGCCCTAGAAAATATTTGCTATTATGCATAGAGAACACCCCCCCCAAAGAGTTCTGCAACTGTGCAGTGAAATCATTTGCAAGTTTACTTAGAACTAAATCCACTGTGTTCAACAGAGCTTACTCCCTAGTAAGTGTGTGTAGGTTGCAGTCCTCAGAAAAAGAGGTGGAATCTGCACACATATAAAAAAACGCTGTGAAAATGCTTTTAAAAAAACGTTTTGAAAAATACATTGAATTTCGCATAGCTCGCTGTCACCATCTAGTGCCACATTTGTATATTGCACTTTAGAACACATTTAAAACGTTTTGTGAAACAAGACTGCCTGTTTTTAGAACTAGCTGCCCAAACAGCAATTGTAAGATGTCGCAAAGCTTTGATATTGCTGGAGGTGGGTGGGTGGGGTAGAATTGCCTCTTTTCATGCCTCTCTGCTCAGCTACTATATTTGTAAATTACAAAATACTACAAAAACACAAGTCTCCAGCCTTTTCTCTTTAAAACAAACAAACAAACAAACAAACCAGAAACCCATGCCCCACAAAAAGCCACTGTGAAACTTCCTAACACTTGAGGAAATTGAGTGCATAAAATAATAATTATGAGCGACAGATTTAAAAACAAACAAACAAACAAAAAACAACTTGCAGCATCTCAAGGATCACCTACTTGCTTCCTTAGGAACGAGGACATCCTCGGGAAGGGATAGAGCGGTGATACAGAAATGACCCTTTAAAAAATATAAATGTGCTTGGCTCATACATATTCATGTTCACTGTATTTGCTGGCACAGAATCCAGAGGACTCAAGCTGTTCCAATGTAATTTATATTAAGATGCACTGAACGAAAAATACTATGGTAAGCATTATGTAATTCAGAAATGTACACCTTATTTCAAAATTTGGGGATGTCACAAACAGACAATTAGGTGTTGGACTGAATGGAGGATAGGAATAATGAGTATCTTTTTTAAAAAAAAAAGTGGTGAGAATTTCCCAAGAGATCTATTTCTGATTGCCTCAGCATCAGCAGGTATTTTCCAGCTGTGCTTAACCCGAGGTACTATTTCCGGGTTAGCGGAGCCTCTTAAATCAAAGTGTTTGTAACCTGAGGTGTTTGTAACCCGAGGTACCGCTGTATTCCAATATTAACAGAAGGACTGGTGGCTATGATTCCAAACATATTTCATCATTTGACTTATTGGTTATTGTATTTTACATGGCTGGAACTCACCCTCAGTTCATACACCCTCAGATGGACAGGATATAAATTCTGTAAAGAAGGGAAAAAGGAAACCAAAGTGATTTTTGCATTGTGTCAGAATTACATTAAAGAAGGTGCCTGGTGGACTTCTCTGGAGAGGGCAGCTGAGGGGCCGCTGCTAAAAATAGACCCTCTCAAGTGGGACTGTGCACCAAACCTCATTTGGTGGGCATACTTGTTGAGGGACTGTGATGCTTATTTCAAGGCAGGGGTAGCTAGGTGATGCAGGAATATGCAGCTGTCCCATACAAGGATTGAACCTGCAAGCTTGGTGTTATCAGCACCATGCTCTAACCAGTTGAGCTAGCCAGGCTGGTCCCAAGGTCCAAAAGCATGAATAATAATATTAATTAATTAATTAATTGTACCCCGCCCATCTGGCTGGGTTTCCCCAGCCACTCTGGGTGGCTTCCATAGAAACCAAAAATACAGTAAAATATCACAGATTAAAAACTTCCCTGAACAGGGCTGCCTTAAGATGTCTTCTAAATGTCAGGTAGTTATTTATCACTTTGACATCTGATGGGAGGGCGTTCCACAGGGAGGGCGCCACTACCGAAAAGGCCCTCTGCCTGGTTCCCTGTAGCTTTGCTTCTCGCAATGAGGGAACCGCCAGAAGGCTCTTGGCACTGGACATCAGTGTCCGGGCAGAACGATGGGGGTGGAGACGCTCCTTCAGGTATACTGGGCTTTCAAAAGCCAAAGTCTCATTTGGAATTGAGATTGTGAATATGATAAAGAACTGGCACACTCTGACCTCCACCAGCCAGGAGACCTGAGGCCATGGAAAGACTAGACCTTCTGCCTCTCAGCAAAGAAGGTTATGGCAAGGGAGAGACCACCTTGGTCCTGGCCCACTGGCCAGTGAAGGAGCAGCTGCTGTTGTACTTGCTTTCCTCCTTCCTGTGCAGTGCTTAGAAAGTATTTGTCACTTCATTAGGGAAAGCACCGGGCCCGGATGGGTTTACCTCAAGTTATTACAAAGAACTGAGAGACACGTTGATGGCCCCGCTGATCAAAGTAATGAACAACATCTTAAAAGAAAAGGACATCCCAGGAACATGGAAAGAGGCATTTATTACAATAATACCAAAACAGGATTCGGACTTGACCCAAATTAAGAACTATAGACCCATATCGCTATTAAACACAGACTACAAAATTTTCACAGGAATTCTAGCAAAGAGATTAAAAAAAATATTAGTAAAAATCATACATAGAGATCAAGAAGGTTTCCTACCGGGCAGGCAACTAAGAAATAATATAAGAAATATAGTTAATGTTATAGAATACCTGTCCGATAGGTGTGACAAACCAGCAAGTTTAATATTCGTTGATGCGGAGAAAGCCTTCGATAATGTGATCTGGGAATTTATGTTGAGAAATTTGGAGGCTATGGAGGTGGGTCAAGAATTTTATAATGGCATTGAGGCAATATATACGGAACAGAAGGCAAGGTTGATTATAAATAACATCATCACGGAAGATATAAAAATATCTAAAGGAACAAGGCAGGGTTGCCCGCTTTCGCCATTACTATTCATAGTGGTCTTGGAAGTTCTATTAAATGCAATAAGACAAAATAAGCAAATTAAAGGGGTGACATTAGGTGTTAATGAATATAAGGTAAAGGCCTTTGCGGATGATGTGGTTGTAACTGTGGAAGAACCGATAGAAAGTACAAAAGAAATATTGGAAGAGATGGAACAATTTGGGAAACTATCAGGATTTAGATTGAATAAGAGGAAGACTAAAATGATAGTGAAAAATTTGGACCAAGACAAAATTGAAGTTTTAAAACAACAAACGGAAATCGAGGTAGTCAAGAAGATCAAATACTTGGGAATTTGGCTTTCGGATAAGAATATAGATTTATACCAATACAATTACATCCCTACGTGGAAAGATATAAAGAAGGATTTGGAGGTCTGGAATAGACTGAAACTATCACTATGGGGAAGAATATCAATGGTAAAAATGATGGTGCTCCCTAAGTTGTTATTTTTATTCCAAGCTTTACCCATACTAAAAGGCACAAAAATCTTTGGGGAATGGCAAAAGATAATATCAAGATATGTCTGGGAAGGAAAGAAACCCAGAATTAGATTCAAGTTATTGACAGAAGCAAAGGAGAGAGGAGGCTTCGGCCTCCCAGACATGAGATTGTACTATGAGGCAGCGTGCCTGTGTTGGGTGAAAGACTGGGTGAAATTGGAAGACAAAGAACTATTGGATTTGGAAGGGTTTAATAATAAATTTGGGTGGCACGCATACTTATGGTGTGATAAAAAGAGGTTACACAAGGGATTTGGAAATCATATTTTTAAGGGAGCATTAATAGAGGTTTGGGACAGATACAAGAACATATTAGAACCCAAAGTCCCACATTGGATATCGCCGTTAGAAATAATGTCTGTTAAGAAAATTAATATGAGAGGAAAGTGGGGAACATATGGAGAAATGGTCACCAACGAAGGAGGGAAGTGGAAAATGAAATCATATGACCAAGTTAAAGCATTAACATATGACTGGTTACACTACTTCCAAGTAAACGAAATGTTTAAAAAAGAGTTGAAGGAAAGGGGATATGTAGAAAAGGAATCAATTTTTCAGAAAGAGATAATAAATAGTGAATCTAAAAACCTATCAAAAATGTATAAAATAATGTTAGAGTGGTACACGAAGGATGAGGAGGTGAAGTCAGTGATGGTGCAATGGGCAAAGGATCTGGGATACAATATTCAACTGGAGGACTGGGAAAGGTTGTGGAAAGAGAATATAAAATTTACAGCTTGTATGACATTGAAGGAAAACATGATGAAAATGTTTTACAGATGGTACCTGTCACCTGTGAGACTGGCAAAGATGTACAAAATAGATAACAAATGCTGGAAATGTAAACTCAAAGAAGGTACATTCTTCCACCAGTGGTGGGAGTGTAAGAAAGTTAAAAGCTTCTGGGAAGAGATTTATAATGAGATGAAAAAGATATTGAGGTATACTTTTGTGAAAAGGCCAGAGGCTTTTTTATTAGGTATTGTAAGAAAGGACATCAGAAGGGAAGACCGTAAATTTTTCCAGTATGCCGTAACAGCTGCCAGAATAGTACTGGCTCAGAGGTGGAAGCAGGAGGATATTCCAAGGGTAGAAGAATGGAGAGCAAAGTTAATAGAATATGCAGAATTGGACAAATTAACAGGGAAGATCAGATATACAAAAGATCAAAAATTTATAAAAGACTGGGAGAAATTTGTGTGTTATCTGGAAAATAATTATGGTGTAAATACAACGCTGGTGGGGTTTAAAGAGGCTTTGTAAAGAACTAATGAATATTGTTTAATAGAAATATAGGAGGAAAGGAGGTGTAAATGGCAATATGGAAGAATGGAATGTGTACTAAAATAATAGCTATGAAAGAATGTCAGCGACGTTGAAGGAAGTCGAAAATGCATATGATTTGTTGTAAAATGGTTAATGTATAATGAGTTGGATTTAATAAAAGCATTTAAAAAAAACAAAAAAAAAAAAAACAAAAAAAAGAAAGTGAAGGCTCTCTGGACCCATCTAAGCTCATGGTAGAAGGTGGTATATGAAAGCCTGGCAAAAATCATTCATTGAAAGGCAGGGAAAGCATTCTACAAAAGAATACAACTCAGGAGCCAGAGGTAGGGTTGCCATATTTCAAACAGTATTTCAAAATCCAGACAGAAATGTTGTTGGCAAAGTTGTTGACTTTTGCTGTTTTTGAGCTATTTTTAAAAATGGGAAATCAACAAAAATGGCACTGCCAACATGGGCTGCCATATGTCCGGATTTTCCCAGCCATTTCTCTGATTTTTGTCCAGACACTGGTGCCAACAGCAGGATTCCAGATATGTCCGGAAAATTCCGGTCGTATGGCAACCCCGCCAGAGATTTAGTTGAAGGTGACATACAATTAGCAAACTATGACATATTTTAAACACTACTTATTGGGATACTTTTTAGTTTGGAAGCACTAAACACAGAAAATAGATGAGCACATCTCAAATCAATTAAAAGCACAAGGCAATATAACCCCCCCCCTTTTTTTCTAAAGTTGAAAGCAGGGAGCCAAGGCCTCTGCCAACATGCTTTCTGAACTGGTTGTGTATATATATCCATAATGTGCCGGGGGTTGGGGGGTTGGGGCATCTTGTGGATACAGTGGTACCTCTGGTTATGAACTTAATTCGTTCCGGAGGTCCGTTCTTAACCTGAAACCATTCTTAACCTGAGGTACCACTTTAGCTAATGGGGCCTCCTGCTGCCGCCGCTGTGCAATTTCTGTTCCCATCCTGAGGTAAAGTTCTTAACCCGAGGTACTATTTCCGGGTTAGCGGAGCCTCTTAAATCAAAGTGTTTGTAACCTGAGGTGTTTGTAACCCGAGGTACCGCTGTATTCCAATATTAACAGAAGGACTGGTGGCTATGATTCCAAACATATTTCATCATTTGACTTATTGGTTATTGTATTTTACATGGCTGGAACTCACCCTCAGTTCATACACCCTCAGATGGACAGGATATAAATTCTGTAAAGAAGGGAAAAAGGAAACCAAAGTGATTTTTGCATTGTGTCAGAATTACATTAAAGAAGGTGCCTGGTGGACTTCTCTGGAGAGGGCAGCTGAGGGGCCGCTGCTAAAAATAGACCCTCTCAAGTGGGACTGTGCACCAAACCTCATTTGGTGGGCATACTTGTTGAGGGACTGTGATGCTTATTTCAAGGCAGGGGTAGCTAGGTGATGCAGGAATATGCAGCTGTCCCATACAAGGATTGAACCTGCAAGCTTGGTGTTATCAGCACCATGCTCTAACCAGTTGAGCTAGCCAGGCTGGTCCCAAGGTCCAAAAGCATGAATAATAATATTAATTAATTAATTAATTGTACCCCGCCCATCTGGCTGGGTTTCCCCAGCCACTCTGGGTGGCTTCCATAGAAACCAAAAATACAGTAAAATATCACAGATTAAAAACTTCCCTGAACAGGGCTGCCTTAAGATGTCTTCTAAATGTCAGGTAGTTATTTATCGCTTTGACATCTGATGGGAGGGCGTTCCACAGGGAGGGCGCCACTACCGAAAAGGCCCTCTGCCTGGTTCCCTGTAGCTTTGCTTCTCGCAATGAGGGAACCGCCAGAAGGCCCTTGGCACTGGACATCAGTGTCCGGGCAGAACGATGGGGGTGGAGACGCTCCTTCAGGTATACTGGGCTTTCAAAAGCCAAAGTCTCATTTGGAATTGAGATTGTGAATATGATAAAGAACTGGCACACTCTGACCTCCACCAGCCAGGAGACCTGAGGCCATGGAAAGACTAGACCTTCTGCCTCTCAGCAAAGAAGGTTATGGCAAGGGAGAGACCACCTTGGTCCTGGCCCACTGGCCAGTGAAGGAGCAGCTGCTGTTGTACTTGCTTTCCTCCTTCCTGTGCAGTGCTTAGAAAGTATTTGTCACTTCATTAGGGCAGCTGCTGGAACAAATGCATTGTAGTGGGGGATGCCTTGTTCACTGGAACATATTGTTGATGAGAAAACAGTCTATATGATGAGGAGTCACGTGATAACGAAGGACTTTTACATGTTGCAGCAGAATGGTAGAAAACCGTAATCAAAGGCAGAAGAAAATTAATGTCAGAGAATAACTTAAACCCTGTGAAAAATGAAAATTAAATTAGGGCCTCTGAGCATCTGCAGAGAGCTTTCACCACAGCAGTGGTTACTCGGGTTACAGACGCTTCAGGTTACAGACGCTTCAGGTTACAGACTCTGCTAACCCAGAAATAGTACCTCGGGTTAAGAACTTTGCTTCAGGATGAGAACAGAAATCGTGCAGCGGTGGCGCGGTGGCAGCGGGAGGCCCCATTAGCTAAAGTGATGCTTCAGGTTAAGAACAGTTTCAGGTTAAGAACGGACCTCCGGAACGAATTAAGTTCTTAACCCGAGGTACCACTGTACTAGGTTAGGAACAGGTAGCCACTACAATCTTGAGCTTTAGCGCTTCTTTTTTTCAGAAAATGAACAATGAATGCCATGATCAAGGCCAGCCCCACCAGTAGGTAGAAAAAGGAAATGTTGGGGGCAGCGGGGGCAGCTTCCCAGCTGTTCCTCCTGAGCCACCAGTCATTTTCTTCCGTTGAAGGACAGAGCTGTGTGTGACATACTGCAGTTCCTGCAGCTCCTAAACCAGTCTGGTTTTTCTCAGATGTGGCAGTGGCTTTATCACCAGGAAGATTCAGCTGCCACTCCAATTAGCTTCTGTACATGGAGAACTTTGCCTCAGGTGACAAAATGTCTTGGGCTTACTAAGAGGTGATATGAATAAGATTGTGAGCCAGAAACTGCTCGTTCACATCTGGCAAGTCATGAAATTCACTAGGTGATTCTGCCTTACCAAGGGTGGGGAGGAAAGCTTAGTAAAATATTTTTTTTAAAACTACAACTATCTTAATGCTAATGCTAATCGAGAGTCCCATCCTGTTGGAGAATTTCTGTTACCCAAAGGGAAATTTGGTGAAATGTTACCCCCCCCCCCGACACTCAATTTATCTGCTTACAAATAGAGTGGATAATTTTGAGAGGCCATCTGCATGCGTACTTCTAGTTTAAAGCTCTACTTGCTCAGAGATGTCAATAAGAAGAGTGGAAGTCAGCCTGTGTCTAGACTGGAGGTTTTCAGAGTTATGTAGCATCTGTTATGTAAGTTTTTGAAGGTTTCTCATAAATTTTGTTGGAACTTTTCTTTCTTGGTTAGTTGATGGATGCAACACGTTTGCTGAACGGCCTGACCTCTTCCCGTCGTGCTCAAGTGTTGTAGGTCCTTTCTGTTCCAAACATGTGAAAATATATCGATGCTCCTGGTTTTAATCATATCGTACAGAATTGTCAGCACTTTCTCCCACGGACATTTCTTCCTCCCAAAAAGCAAGCTGTTGGCAAAGAGGAAATGGAATTATAGTTCTGAGAAATGAAGTCTCTTTATTTTAAGTACAAGCAGCATTTGAAGCAGTGAGAAGGCTGGAAGCTTCCACACATCGCTCTGCCAATGCACTTCAGTCCCAGGCTAAAATATCTTTTCTATTCAAGAGCTGGGCCTTCTTGGAGAAGACGGTGCCAAGTATGTTAAATTCTTCCAGATACCATTTGATTAACTTGACATTTATACTCACTGTCAGAAAAAAAAACCCCTCATCTTGTGTAGAATACAATTTCGAAATGAGTAAATAACAAAAGCAGCAGAATAATAATTAGACCACAATCTTCTTATGGCTAGATGATGTTGCTCCATTGGTGAAGAGTGAGGTCTGTGGGCAGGATGCTGCTGCCAGAGGCCTCTCCTGTGGTATACCTGCTGAAAGCTCTGCTGGTGTCAATGGGAGGCTGGAAGAGCATTCCAGTGACATGTCAAGGGCACCTATAGTCACCAGAATGCAAAGCCCACTTGTTTCCCTGGGACCAGTGGCGTAGCGTGGGGGGTGCAGGGGAGGCCGGCCGCACCGGGCGCAACATCTGGGGGTTAGGGTTAGGGGGCGCAAATCCACGGGTTAGGGGGTGCAAATCCATGGGTTAGGGGGCACAAATTACTTGCCTTGCCCCGGGTGTTGACAACCCACGCTACGCCACTGCCTGGGACACCCAACAAACTGACCCAAACCTATGCCAGCCCTGGATCGAGGATTATTCCCCTTCCATTGGAGTCAACACAAGGGAGGGGGGAATATGTGCCTCTCCATTTCCATCCCAGGCTGTGGTGGATGTAGTGGGCAATCCATCATGGAATCTCATTCACAAACCATAGACAGGATTACTCCACCACAGCAACCTCAGCTTTCCAAGTTCTGGCCCTTATGTATTCAAAATGGCAGCACCCCGGCACAAAAGGAGGGGCTTGGGGAAACCCCAAGATTTTACAAAAACATATTTAGGTGGGAGAAAAACACAAACAGCAGGGAGAGGCAGGCCAGTGAGGACTGAGTGGGCTTAGTGGCTAAAGAATGCTGACTGACTGTTGGGGGTGACCAAAATTAGAGGGTAGTGGAACGGAATGGAATGGAACAGACTATCCAGGAAGAGTTGGCTGGCTGATGAGTTGGAAATGTTGTACTCCGGCATTTTGTTGCAGATTCCACTAATAATAGTAGTAGTAGTTATAGCAGAAGTGATAATAGGAATAATAATAGTTTTTATGTTAAAAATAGTAGTTAAGGTTTATTTTAAAAGCTGAAAATAAAACTTCTCTCTGCCTGTTGCTGAGAACTGCCATTCTACACTTTTTAGACATTGATAGACATCAGAGTGTGTTTTACCTGTAAATGTCTTGACCCTCCCCGGCCAAGGAAGGCACTCTTCTGATAGTTAACATCTTTATTGACCGCGGGTGGCACTGTGGGTTAAACCACTGAGCCTAGGGCTTGCCGATCAGAAGGTCGGCGGTTCAAATCCCCGTGACGGGGTGCGCTCCCATTGCTCGGTCCCTGCTCCTGCCAACCTAGCAGTTCGAAAGCACGTCAAAGTGCAAGTAAATCAATAGGTACCGCTCTGGCGGAAAGGTAAACGGTGTTTCCATGTGCTGCTTTGGTTTGCCGGAAGTGGCTTAGTCATGCTGGCCACATGACCCGGAAGCTGTACGCCGGCTCCCTCGGCCAAAAAAGCCAGATGAGCACCGCAACCCTGGAGTCGGTCACGAGTGGACCTAATGGTCAGGGGTCCCTTTACTCTTTACCTTTAAAGCCCTTACAGCAGCTTCCACAGTGCTCCAGATACACACGCATGCACACTTCTAGATTTTTGGCAGCTGTCCATAGGTCTAGGCCCTGCAGAGCAGTTGCCCCCTGCCACCTTACATACCCTCCTCTGACGGGTTGTGCTTCTGCAACCTGACACTTCTCCTGTACAGTAGTTGCCACTGCTCTTCCCACTTCAGGCCCCTCCTGGTTCTAGGAGACAGCAGAGCAGGGGAAGGTGGGGAGCCTACTGCCCCATCTGTCGGCTGAACAGCCTCTTCTTCTTCCACCACATCTGGCACACCTTCCTCCATCTCAGAGTGTCCTAACTCGCCTGCTCCACTGGCTCCTGCTTTGTGGGCAGTGTCAAACCCCATGAATCATTGGTCCCCTCTTCTGGGTCACTTTCCTGGTCCCCTGGCTCCACCCCACACTCTTCAGAGTCCTCCAGCTCCTGACACTAAATAATTGCTAGGTCAGACCCTTGGTTCATCCAGCCCAAAGTGACATGTTCTCACTGACAACAGCTCTCCAGGTTCTTCACAGGGGACCATTGGCGGCTTCCAAATCTGGAGACTGAGGCAGCAGGCCAGATAAGGGCCTCCAGGAGAAGTTGTGTGACAGCAAAGGGGAATGGCTGGGAGAAGGGGATAGGGGTGGGTTTCAGGAACAAATGCCAAGGTCTGCTGCTGCCCTCACCATCTCCTGCCTGAGGCAGTTGCTTTATGCTGCCTAGTAAAAGGGTAAACTCTGCTGTTATGTATTCAGTGGTCTGTGTTTGCCTGAGCTTGAGTCTGGACTAAGGATTCTGAACCCCTGTGTTCTGATTCAATACATTATATCCACAGTACATTTCAAGATTTGGGCCTCTGCCATTGGCCCTTAAACTCTGAGTTATGATTCGGAGCTTGGACGTTTAGACCAGTGTTTCCCAAACGTTTTTGGGCAACGGCACACCTGTTAGCCGGAAAAAAATCTCGCGGCACACCACCATTAAAGCCCCGCCCCGTGACGTCAGCGCGCAGCGTCACGCCGGGAGGGACGCACAAAAGCGAAAGTTTTTTCCCTCCCCCTTGCCGGGGTGGGAGGAGGCAGCAGAGCGAGGGCAGCTGAGGCGGCGGCGGCGATAGCGGGCGGAGGAGGGGGCGGCGGCGGGAGTTGCTGCTGCTGTTGTTGCTGCTGCTGCCCGGACATGCCGGCCTCCTCCTCCTCCGCTGTCTCGCGCTCCTCCCTTTTGCGCGCGCTGCCCCGCCGCTCGGCACCACCACCGCGGAGCCGCCCCCGGCTCGACGCGGATCCTCGCCGCCGCCGCCGCCGCCTCTCACCGCCCGACTCGCCCGCCTTCCTCCCACGGCACACCAGCCGGTGTCTCACGGCACACTAGTGTGCCGCGGAACACCGGTTGGGAAACACTGGTTTAGACAGCCAATCACGTTGGGAGTGGGAGTGGCCCAGGCCTTCAGAAATGTATATAAGCATTTGCTTTGCCCCTGCTGTCGAGTTCTGCTAATTCAATAATGGTTCTTGCTGTTATCACTGTGTCTTGCCTCATGGGAACCCACCTACACTTCATCTGCGCTCCTTGTGAATCAAGGATACAGGCCAAGTTAGAATCAGATTGTGGTTAAATGTCTGTGCAAAGAAATGGAGCCTCGTCTTTAGCACATCCTCCCTATTCATTTCCTTAGCAGGGGAAGCCCCACACATAAACATAAGGAGGTCCCCCGTCTCTTGGCAGGAGTGACTGTGAAAACCTTTCCCCACGGGGGACCTTTCCAATATATTTCACACATCCCTGATGGAGAGTTCTTAACATTAATTGTATTCTAAAAACATATTCTAAAATGTGCAGCTCCAGCTGATTTCTTGCCCCCTTTCAGATTCTCCGAAACGTGAGATTTTAAAAAAGGAACCGTTTGGGAGCCTAGATAAATGGACGCAATGTGCTTTATCTGATTTATCTGTTGCTTTTGTAGTGGCGGTGATCAAGCTGTGTGAGCCTAATAGCATACTCGGCCCTGGAGGGATAGCTGTGCATGGAGAAGTGACTGAATCTTATAATCCTATTGTAGGGAAAGCATTCAATTTCCAAAGATGCTCGGAGAACCACCAGCATATTCACAGTTCTAAATCTCTGTGGGGTTGTTTCACCTCACTCAGCACTGATCATCCTAGGAAAATGCAGAGTACAGCAGACCATGCTCAAGAAAGCGAATGCATTTGATGGTGTTTGAATAATTATCCTAGCTTTATCAAATTGTCAGATAATCACAACAACAATCTGCTTTTATAATGCTGTTTCGTTGTTTTTATGTCGTATATTTGCATACCGCTTAGGAATTTAATTTTTTTTTCCAGTGGTTTAGAAATGTGTTGAAATAAATAATATTAATATGGAGAAAATAAGTATTAATTTCCAAAACACAAAAAATCAGTGAAGATATATTTCTGATGATCCTTTGGAGAATTTCAGGACCTCATAAACAATAGCTATGGGTAAGGGCATCTAACCAAAGTTCCAAAAAAAGTATGAGCAAGACCAAAGCCCTCTCAACATTATAGAAGAGCAAGCACTTGGAACATCAGGTGTGGCAGCCAGGTGAGCAGAACAGGTGAGCTATTGGCTTCATCTTGGACCCTGTTCTAGGTTATTTCCATGCAGACCTGCTCTTACCTGTAGCCTGACTTGTACAGGAGCGAGCTTTGACTAAAGCCTTCTTTCTTATACCTAACAGCCTTTGTTGCAGTGTTTGGGACGGGAGCCCTGATAGTATTAGATTCTTGAGGTGAGCATCCCTACATATTACAGAGGAGATGAGGAGAACTCAGCTTGAACTCAGTTGGAAGAGGTTAGTGATTAAGATGAATAAAAATTTGCTGGGTTACCCCCCCCCCCAAAAAAACCCCTCACTGTAGTCAACTGAAGGCAACCAACCATGCCCTGGGCCTCCCAACCTCTCTCAATGCCAATGAAAATTAATTAATGAAAAGAAAGAGAACCCACCCACGTGATGCTGACACAAAAACCTTGCATGTACACTATGTAAAAGAATACATAGCGTATTCTTCTCCATAGAGGCATGCCAGTAATTGATCGTGTTTGTATTAGGAGATGCTCTGAATTAGAGGACCTTATACATTATATCTTGCGCTGCCCCTTATATACTGAAGCATGAGAACGGTTTTTGACACCTATAATAATAAGATCCCCAGGCCAGAATCCTTCTGACATGATTCTATATCTCCTTGCTGACATAGATAAGTATGTGACCTGGCTTGTAGCACTTTTTGCATCTGCCGCCAAGAAAATTAGAAAACATTATATAGCCGAGATCGCTATCAACTGTAAAGGAGATGAATTTATTTGACCCCATCTACACCAAGTTGTATCTTTCTCACTAAAATTTGCGCGTAATTGTCTATTGTATTATTTAATATTACTTTTAATATATTAGTGGCCCTGCAGTGATTTTAGCTAATAAATGTTTATTGTCTAATGTTTCAATTTGTATATTAAGGAGTTTCTATAGCTTTGTGCAGATTAGGTCATGTTTTGACAATGTAAATGTTTCAAGCTTTTGTATCAAACTAGTATAGATTTTATTGAATGACATTGTATGCATTGCAGCAGCCTTTGGCTATAAGCAATAAACTTGACTGACTATATTCTTCTCTCCCTTCTTCCTCCCCCAGCCTTATACTGTATACAACATTAAAGTCTCACATCGAATATAACTGATCTGTAACAAGGACTTTATGAACTGAAAATAGAGACAATATATGTACTTTTATGTGACCCACGAAAATCTTTAATAATTTTTTAATATATATATATATGTTGGGTCATACAAAAATGAATCTTTTAAACTAAATAAATGTTTTTTTTAAAAAAATTAATATCATTCTGAAAATAACTGGGTATACTACACACAGAATCTATTTGACCCTGTAAAGAAGTCTGGTACTCATTGCCAAATACAGATCACACACACACATTATAATGAAGTTATAATAGGAACAGGAGGCCAGCCAGCATGACACTAGTTTCGATCTAATAGCTGGAAAAGAAGGGGCACAGGGGGGCATTATCATCTGTTTCATGGCTGCGCAGAGCAGCAAACTTTTGAAGTCACATCTGCAAGGACATTCCTTCTAAATATGTACAAGGCAGAGAATTCAGGAAAGAGTGAATTCCCAAGATCCTAGGGAAAATAAATGAAAACGTGTTCATTCGAGGTTGAAGGCCGGGAAGCTCAACCAACAGATTAAATATCAGTGATAATGGAACAAACAGCTCACAAATTAGTAAACCTGGAGCTGGGAGACACAAGGTCAGGAGAAGCATGTGGTGTGCACAGTTTTAAACTGCAGGTGGAAGAAGATATGTTGCAATGCTACTCCATTAAAAATAAAATCAAACACATTAAAACAAAACCTAGCAGGTCAGAAAAGGTGGGTTCTTGCCTAGTTGTCCATGTATTTTTCATACACGATTCCACCACCACCCTCTCCCTACAAGCTAAAACTGGCTGCTGCTGCTGCTGCTGCTGCTGCTGCTGCTGCTTCTTCTTCTTCTTCTTCTTCTTCTTCTTCTTCTCCTCCTCCTCCTCCTCCTCCTCCTCCTCCTCCTCCTCCTCCTCTGCTGCTGAATCATGGACCTTACATGGGAACTAGCTCAAAACCAGCAAGCTCCGAATTCCCATATCCTAGAAATCCCTGTAACCCTGTCTACAGGCCAAATTAGACAAAATGCTGGAGAGCCACCACCTTGTGATGTCTCCTCCTCCTCCTCCTTCAAGGGATGTACTTTAAAAGGGATTATGGTTTTTGGGTTGAGGGTTTCCTCTGCCATTTTGCAAAAAAAACACTGCCCCCCCCACTTCCGCCAAAGAATCCCAAAAATTGTAATTTGTTAAGGATGCTGAGGCCTGTAGCTCTGTGAAGGGTCTCCTAACCACTCTAGTCACAGCCATTGCTTTCAGTGGGTCTACTCTCAGTATGCCTCACATCCAGTCCAGCAGCCCAGAGTACTGGAGAAAAGACCATTACTTTCAATGTGATTTGCTATGGCTGAGCAAGGGGCTTTTCAGTGCAATTCAGTGGGGGGGACGGACTCGGCAGGCCCACGCTCAAGTACCTGTCCTCCATAGGACTGAATGAGGAAACTCACATACACACGAGCTTATTTATATATTTATTGCATTTATATCCTACTTATTGCATTTATATCCTACATAGTTCTCTCCCCCCCCCCCATTTAATCCCTACAACAAACCTGTGAAGTGGGTTAGGGATTGGCCCAAGGTCACCAGTGAGCTTCATGGCCAAGTGTGGATTTGAACCCAGGTCTCCTGGGTCCTAGCCTGACACTTTAACCACTACGCCACACTGGCTGTCATGCGTAGCTCTGGATTTGGGGTAGGTGAATCTTATCCACACAATTCATATTCCATGTCTAGGAATAGGAAAATGATTTCCTCCACCTTAGGGACTTACATCAGATCATCTGGTGTTCAAGATACGCCTCTAGGAAAAGAAAACACCTTGGTAGCAGCAAAAGGAAATCTCCCCGAAACATCACAGCCATGTCGTCCCCTCCCTGTCACTTTTTAAAAAGGTGCTCTTAGCACATTGCTAACGATTAGATTATTGTACAGCAAATTGAAGAAGAAAAGCAAAAGCAGTCCTAGCTGTCAGCATAATTTAGAAAAATGGATGGCTCTCAAGCCCTTCAGCATAAGGAGAGGATTGCTACTGTTAACAACCCCACAGTGACTCAGCTGCAGCTTGCATGAGTGTAAGTCATTTTGCCACTTAAAGTTGTTTATTGAATTTGAAACCCTCCCAGCTCTTCTGGTAGTAATAGGTACTGTTTAAAAACTCAGGTGTGAAAGAAGGGATCTCTTTTGAAAGGAAAGAAGAATAATTAAAGAAGTTCAAGCTAAGTGTGAAAAGAGGCTGTGTCAGGTTAGGATTACTATTTTTAACCAGCCAACCTTATTTTGAACTTTTATTCTAGCTTTCTTTAAATGAATAGGTCTGCACATTGATGGTTCCTGTTCCTGAGAATTTCTGTGTAACACAAGAGGGCCAGCTCTACCATTAGGCAAGGTGAAGCATCCACCTGAGGCAGCTAATTTTTGTGTGTTAGGACAGGGCAACAAATGATTGGCTGCCATAGAAGGGGACAGGCATCCCCCCCTTTTTTAACCTCACATGCCAAAATAACATGACTGGTCCTCCTGCATCCTGTGCACCTTGACTTGGGTGGGGCAGACAATTGCGGCTCTACATCAAAATGTTTTGGGCTGGTACTGGAAGCCCAGAAGAAGACATTATAATATTCTTTTTAACATTAATACAAACTGACTATCTGAAGTAATAGGCTGATATGAGACTAAAGTCACATGAACATTCTAGAGTTGCTAAACATAATTTGCAGAAGCCCTTACGACGAGTATTTTGGGATTGCCTAACATCAAATTAGGTTGTCAGATCTGTCAGACCAGGTGTTAGTTGAATGCATTTTTTCCCCAGAAGGGGAAGAGGTAGTGAAATAGATTTGAGTAGGGATTGATGTTGGGATTTAAAATAACATTCATGCCCTCCTGAGGCCCCTGCATTAAGGACTCAACAGAGTAGGAGAAAAGTATCCCACATTATTAAAGGTCTGGAAGAAATGTTGATATGAACAAGCTGTATTTCCTTATGCTGCTAATTTTCTTCATCAAAATAGACCCAGGATCAAAATCAAAGAGGGGTCTTCACAGTTTGGTAGAGTGTGGCATTGGTGAGATTTTTGAGGGAATTGTGGGAGCACCCTTTGCAAGGCATAGTTCCTTTGCTCTACTGTAACTCAGTCTATTCTGTGGCGCTGTGGTCTAAACCACTGAGCCTTGAGCTTGCCAATCAGAAGATCGGCGGTTTGAATCCCCGCGACGGGATGAGCTCCCGTTGCTCAGTCCCTGCTCCTGCCAACCTAGCAGTTCAAAAGCACATCAAAGTGCAAGTAGATAAATAGGTACCACTCCTGCGGAAAGGTAAACGGCGTTTCCGTGCACTGTTATGGTTTGCCAGAAGCAGCTTAGTCATGCTGCCCACATGACCTGGAAGTTGTCTGCGGACAAACGCCAGCTCCCTTGGCCTATAGAGCGAGATGAGTGCCGCAACCCCAGAGTCGTCCACAACTGGACCTAACGGTCAGGGGTACCTTTACCTTTACCTTTAACTCAGTCTATAGTTGGTTGTGACTAGAAGGGCACAAGGCAGGGAAACCAGCATTTGGGAAAATGATGTTTTGATTTGTACATTGCATATAAGTTTGTACTAGTACAGTGGTACCTCTGGTTACGTACTTAATTCGTTCCGGAGGTCTGTACTTAACCTGAAACTGTTCTTAACCTGAAGCACCACTTTGGCTAATGGGGCCTCCCGCTGCCGCTGCGCTGCCGCTGCGTGATTTCTGTTCTCATCCTGAAGCAAAGTTATTAACCCAAGGTACTATTTCTGGGTTAGCGGAGTCTGTAACCTGAAGCGTATGTAACCTGAAGTGTATGTAACCCGAGGTACCACTGTATGTTCTTTAGCATGGGATTGTGATTATTAACCTCATACCCACTGTACTATGTGGGGAATTGGGGAGAGATTTATGCAAGAATGATTTTAAATATGCAGCCTCCCTCTTTCTGGCATGAGCCCCCCAAGAAACCATTCAAAGACCAGCGACTTTGCTGAAGCAGCACCCGCCCCCATGAAGTTTAAGAGGCTGAGCCCACCTCTGTGTGGGAAAACTGCCCCCTTTTGCATTCCTTTTCCCTTGAGTTTCCATACACTCAAGGAGAGGGTTAATCCAACCCAAGATGTCATTGTAATTCTGCCCGGCATGAAAGTTGTTTTATTTTTTTAAGCAACTTTCAAAATTATTTATCAGGAAAGTCTTTTAACTGATTCTGCAATATAATTACTTGCATTCATCTAAGTTGTCTTCCAGTACACCAATTATCTAATTTTATCCTGGGCTTCTTTGGCGTCCTACCCAAACCCCTTGAGTAACCTTCACTAAAGTTGTTTCATCATCCATCAGCAGTTGCTGTAACCTTGAAGTTTTACTGCAGCTTGACCCTTTGCTCTTTCATATTTTGAACACGGATCGGCCTTTTATTCAAGCATACATTCTAGAAGGACGGCTTCCCAGTTTCCTTTCCAGGGCTTATGGTTTCCTTTAACAGTGCTTTTGTTAGCAAACTCACTTAAATAATGCAAATGCAGAGAGCGAAGTCCTGATAAGACTTTACTGGGCACGTGGAACAGTGTATACAGTAATTTGAGAAGAAATAAACAGAACTCTCTTTGTTCAGGCCTTGTACATAGCAGGAAGACATTCTACCAAACATACAGAGGACAACTCCCTCAGAACTACACAGCTTATCAGAGCATGTGCTACCTCAGTGAAGCTCATTCCACTCTGCTTGGTCAACAAGCAACACCTCCACCCACCCCTCTTGGCTGTTTGACTTTAACACTAACAGAAGTTATCCTTAAGTTACAAACTGAATGATCTTTTCTGCTACACTTCCAATAGATATACTGTTAATTGGGACAGACCATCACTAGCACATAACTCTGTTGCATTGTGCAACAGTTGCTACACAGTTAAAAGGACTGTTGTGTTGATTTTTCCTGGAACCACTTCCCTCTGTGCATCCACTTACAGAATGCTTCCCTGTCTGTGGTGCTTAGTTTCTTCCCAGCTATCTGCTCCAGAGCCACACAGGTATATCACTCTTCTATAATTTGATCTGGGTGACCATAACCTTGTCCATGGGGCTTCCTTTAGATGAAGATTAATCTTATCATCGGACTTTTTATGGGAAACAATGTAACAGAAGTATACAGAAGCCACTTTATCAGTCAAATTTACTACATTAGGGTCAGGCGGGGAGAAATCTTTCATGTATATTATTAACTTCAGTGTTCCCAATTTGCTTAACTCTGAAGAGATCATAAATCAAGTTCCAGGCGGCTGCCAGGTATATCTAGCCTACAGACTAGCTTTTAGTCTATACATAAATATGTGTCGTGTGTGTGTACATAGAATTTTAGGGCAAAATTAACGGTATTAATCCCAATATTTTCTCCACAACAATTATGATTAATCAATTGTTCCTTTATTTCCCGTGGCTGTTCTTAAAGAAGCATGTTCAAGAGACTCCTTCAGTTTTCAAAACAGCACTTCCTATAAAGACACACAAGAGATATTGGTTGCATGGAGGGTTATGGTTGGACCATTTGTGCTCCTTCTGTCTCCCTCCTCTACCTTTCTGGCACCTGGCAGCTGCAGTGCAGAGATCCTGCAGTGCGTTAAAGCCAAAGTTCTCTGCTGTGTCCAAACTGGTGAACTCTGCCTTAATGTTCCTTAAGAACCCAGGGCAATAAGTCAGGATCAGGTGTTATGGTGAACTCTGGCTTGATGCAAACCAGGATCCTGCACTGGTGTGCAATGGGAGGAAGGAAGTGGGCCAGGGCATCACATGTTGTCTCGGGGGTTTGTTCACATTCACAGACTATGGTTTATGAAGCTGTGGATGAATCTCTGAATATGACCTGTGTCAGAAGAGACCCACAGCTTGCTTAGGTCCACTTGATTTGCTTAGCTGCAATTGCTAGGCAATGTAATTAATAATGTGGCTGAATGTGTCCAATTACTATTGGTGTCACAGTTGACTACAGCCCACTGTAGAGAAGAAAGTTAGTTCCTAGGCACTACTTACATTTTGTTCAAGCTTTGCAAACAAATGACTCAGACCATATCTCTTGCAGTTCAGGTAAACTATTTTTATGATTTACGACTTAATTCTTTATACCCGCTGTAACTCCCCGCCTGCTCCCCTCTTCTTCCTCCCCCACTCTCTCTGATATAGATATATATCTGCCAGCTCAGGATAACACATTCAATTGCAATAAGCTCTAATTCACCAATGTTCATGCCACAATCATTGTGTTCTGCATTTACTTTCCAGGCTCTGTTTCTGAAGGAGCTATTTGACCAGTATGCAAAACATAAAGGGGAAACTGCCATTTGGAAAGCTCCATACTTGAGCAGAACAGCAAGAGGCTTAGTATTCTCAGGACCACTTGCGCCTCTTTGTACAGACTCTAGGATAATACATTATCCCAGACTGCATAACTACCATCACTTCAAGAAGGTATTTGTCATTTGGAGGTGGTCAGTTACAGGCAGTTTGTACTGCTCCTATCTTTTAGAGCATATGGACATCTGAACAGCAGAGAAGATATCTATTGACACTATCAAGATGTAAAAACACATTTAAAGAATTCGGGTTCTTTTGGTTTATGAGAGAGAAAAACTGTTACTGTACTAAAGGACATTGCAGTGCAAGTCATGTAATACATTATTTCCTTTTATAGTTTCATTGGTCTGTACACACATGAATGTTCACTGAATGACTGTTAACTTGCTCTCTAGTGTTGTGTTTATCATTTCCCATTGAGTTTATTGCTGCAGCAATTTTCAAACACACTGAGGTGGAGCCATTATTTTGCTGCAAGAACTGAGCTGACGGTGGCCTTCTGGGCTGCCCCGGGGGTCATGCTGATGTTTGTGTCTGCTACCAGGGTTGACGGGTTGTTTGTTGGAGTCGCTGGGACACATCCTCATTATCTCTCCGCTTGTGATCTGCTTGGTGAAATTGCATTCCTCTCCAGCAGGTGTCACTGCAGCCAATTGGAATGGAAGGTGTATAGTGTAGATAAATGAAGTGATGTTAAATCTTGCTCACTTAATAAGAAAAAAATAATAGCAAGCACTTTTTCATTGATGAGAAGGGAATCCTGGTTACATTTGTTGGCAGGCAATTTTGTTTAGGGATTGAGCCACGATGAGCCACACCCTTGTTCTTTGTTTTCCAAAAGCAGGATTATTCAGTATATTTCAAAAGTCTCTAGTAAACAGTTCCCTTTCCTCACAGTTCACCTGGTGGGTCCCTAGTTCCTGAAGGAGCTCAGAACCTAGTTCACCAGCTGACTTCTTCTGCCAGCAGGCTTCTTTACATTTACAGACACTTCTCTGTCTCACTAACGGAGCATATTGTTCAGACTCCTGCCTTGCCAAGCAACTTCTATTTCCTTCCATCCTCCTTCCACTCTCCAGAAAGAGTCTTCTAGTCTGATTCTCCTAGTTCCTCCATAACCATGCATTATTGGCAACCCCAACACACCTTGTGTCTAAGTTTGCTCTCTCTCCCTCACATAACCTCAATCTCCTCTTCACACAAGGCTCTCAATTTCCCTATTCCTCTCATGTTTGCTTGATCTGTTCTTGACGCATCACTCTAGCATTCCAAGCTAACCCACATCTTGAGACTCCTGCTAGCTTTAAGTCTCAGGTGTTGTGTTGCTTCTCCTTCCCAGCCCAGAGGAAACACAAGGAGGATACCACAATAGTTGTCACACTTGTTCCCCCACATCTACCCAGTAACAAGGTGGACATGGGGGACTGCAACTCCAGGGCTTCCCTGACACCTCTCCAGCTAAGCCCTTCTCCTCATATATGTTAAATTCAGTTTCTTAGATCTTGGCTTCTGGCTGGATATTCTAGACATAACACACTTGTACCCTTTTTCATCATCCTTGCAGCAGTTAAGTTCACAGAATACATGATGCGCAATTAACTTTCAGTAACTTAAGCATAATCTTTGGCACAGCAAGAACTCAACTGAAAATGAATGGAATTTCTGTACTAAAGCATTGCCCTCCAGAAGTTGTATAGTACAGTTTTCACCATACCTGTCCATTAGCCACGCTAGTTGGGCCTGATGTAAGCTGTAGTCCACAACATCTGGCAAGAACCATATTGGATACCCCTGTTCTGTGCAATTGCGTGCAGACATTTAACTGGGGGCAGACATCTATTCAGTTCCTTACTTAGGAAGCGGACATTGAATAAAATCCTGTTTTCTGTCTGGCGAACAGCTAAGAAAACTAACTTCACTTAAATGTAATCAAAACACTTATATCCAGGCAAATTCATCCTTTAGCTGCATTGCACTGCTTGCTTTAAGTTCAAGTAATTGATTACGATGTGGTATATTAAATGTGGGCTCTCCAGCATGAAGTAATTTTCTCCTTACAGTATCTGCAGAATAAATAATAACCTCTGCAACCAATTGATGCCCATGGCTTGAGATTTCTTTGTGTAGGTAGAGATGGATTGCCCTGCGTGATGGTGTGCCTCCGAGAAGCAACATACATTTCAATCAGTTATTTAACTCCTTGCACTGTAAGGATGGCTCACAGCAATGATTCATCGAGTTGCATCGGGATATGTTATGATTTCTCCTGTTCCTATCCTGTAGGGGTGTATGGAGTGTTAGGGGAGGGGCAGTGCCCTGGGCTGCTGCTGCTGCTAATGTAGCGGTTTCACTTCATTCCTGGAGGTGCACTCCATTTTCTCTAGAGATGGATGAATGCCAACAATGATACTGTAGGATCCCATTGAAGATCCACTGGCTGAGTTTAGAACAGGGGTTGTCAACCTGGTCCCTACTGCCCACTAGTGGGCATTTCAGGAGTCTAGGTGGGCGGTAGGGGGTTCTACGGCACAAGCTGAATCCTCCTTCCATTGAGCGCTGGTGGGCGGTAAGGAAATTTTACCATCAAGAAAGATGCATTAGTGGGCGGTAGGTGTAGAAAGGTTGACCAGCCCTGGTTTTATGGGATGTGAGTGGTGCTGTGGTCTAAACCACTGAGCCTAGGGCTTGCCAATCAGAAGGTCGGCGGTTCGAATCCCCGCGACAGGGTGCGCTCCAATTGCTCAGTTCCAGCTCTTGCCCACCTAGCAGTTCGAAAGCACGTCAAAGTACAAGTAGATAAATAGGTACCCCTCTGGCGGGAAGGTAAACGGCATTTCCGTGTGCTGCTCTGGTTCGCCAGAAGCGGCTTAGTCATGCTGGCCACATGACCCGGAAGCTGTACGCCGGCTCCCTCGGCCAATAAAGCGAGATGAGCGCCGCAACCCCAGAGTCGTCCACGACTGGACCTAATGGGCAGGGGTCCCTTTACTTTTACCTTTTGCCCCTGGTTTAGAAGAATGTTTCATTCAGGTCTTACCAATTTCCCATAAGCATCCCACTGGCTACTGCAAGAACAGAATGCTGGGCTATATGGGCCATTGCCATGATCCATGATCTTATGCTCCTAATGCAAAGTTTGCCTCTCTACCAGGAAAACCTTTTGATCAATAAAACAAACCAACCAGGTTTTTATGGGGCAGAGCCCCATAAATTGAATGGGACTTACTCCCATGAAAGTGTATATAGGATTCCATGCCCACTCTGTGATTCTTAAAGATACCAAAAGAATCTCTTTTGTTTTGTTTTTGTCTTTGCTGCAGCTACCCTTCTGGTATGAATATTTCTGGTAACATTATTTTTCATAACGTTTATAATTATGTTGGTTCTTGACTTTTGCCTCCCCAGCTATATTTGTATCTGTGTCTTTAAACAAGATAAGCTGCATTCTGGTTCTATTGCTTTGACAAGTCCTTTGTGATATATGATACGTATATATATTTTCTGTTTGTTTAAAGTACATTTTAAATAACACGTCATGATTTATACAGCTCCACCAGGATCCCTAGTCTAGGGTCTTTACTAGATAGGAAAAAATGTATATTATTTATAGCTGCCCGACAAACGTGGCTCCGGTAGCAATTAGAGCATATCTGAGGAATTTGCAGTATGTTTCTCATGGCTATCCCAAAGACTTATGCTTGCGATGAGACATTTTCCTTCCTGTGTTGGCCCTTTTGCATACATGGTAGATCTGAGGACAGGGTTTTTAAGTTACTCCCCCTACGTTATTGCTAATGTAACGGTGTGTTTTTTCAGGATCAAAATGTATCTGCTTTGTTTTGTCCGGGGCCATGTCAGAGATCACATCTTCCTGATACTGGTCCTTATGTCAACTTTAGTAACCTCAGCAGGCTCTGTGTCATTTTTCGAACTCCACATGAACAGAGCAAGCTGCCTGGCTATTTGTCCAGGCTATTTGTCCATCTATCTGATCATGGTCAACTCAGACTGCCAGCAGCTCTCTTGGGCCTCAAGGAGAGGTCCTCTTTTTAAAAATATTTTTTATTGAAGATTTTCCTAGTTTACAAAAGTACATGCATTGTCTCTTTTTTCAGGTTGTGTTTTCTACAGATTAGTTTCAGCTCAGTTGTTGTGAGACATCAGTGTTGTATACAGTATAAGTATAAGAGGTCTTTGTGATCATCAAGAAAGGGGGGGATGGACACTAGTCTCGGAGTATCACAAGGCCATACTTTTATTTATTTACAGTCATGATTGACTCAACAGAACATGCGGTGGTGGGCAGAAGGTATCATTCTCATCACTCATGTTCACGTAAGGAACTAAGTCAGAAAAATGGCAACATAGCCATAAAATATAGGAGCAGTTGTTGTTTTTTCTAAAAATTGACAAATTTGGAGGGGGGCATAACACTCTGTCTCTGGATGTAGCCTGCCACCAACACATGAGCCACCGCTGCAGTAAAGTAAGAGACAACCCTCCTACAAAGCAAAATTGGAGCAGAAAAATGGCTACTGTTTTCCCTGGGTGAGAATATTTTGGGGGAATTGGGGAAGATCTTAGCCCAGTCTTAGAAGCACAGCCTTTCCGTCAATTTCTCCAAAACTATGGACAAGCAAATTCTTCATTCCCCCTCCTTACTGGTTTTTAGAAGACCTAAAACGGTCATACCTTTTCCATCTTGCCTTTGGTCTTGGTGAATTTTGCAGAGCAAAACATCTGGGGTTCCCTGAATGAGACTGATGCTGCAATCCAATGCTCATCCACCTGGGGAAAGGCCTCAACTGAACATGTGGGCCATACTTCCAAGTAAACACGTAGAAGATCTGGGTTGTAAATGATCAGTCCAATCTTAGTAGTTTCAGACTTTTAAATCATGAGCTGTAACAAGGAATTACTTTGTGGTCTTTTAAAATGTTAAAACCAAATCGCTGCCATGCACTCATACCCTGCATGGGAGAGATTTACTGATTTCAAGGAGATCACTTGAGCAATTTGCAAGCTGGGCCAGCAGCGTGAATAGATATAAGTCTATCTCTGAGCTAATTAGTAATCCAGGAGATGCAAATAGGAGTTGAATAATTGTTTTGGTGCCTCACATTCATCTGCTAGAAGCTGATCAGGAGAGTGATTGCCATTCAGCTCAATGAGGCTGCTTCAGCAGCCTGAATAATTGATATTCAAGAAGCAAAATTATGACATTTCTGCTTATTGTGCTATTCATGCATTGCCATCACGGTAAAAACATGGTGCCCGTCTTGATGTAACATTCTGCACCATAGGAGTGTTGGCCTGGACTCTGCTGACATCTGCAGACTGTTACTTTTGCCATCACCATCTGAATAATTAATTCCTAATCACTCCCATGCCTG
This sequence comes from Podarcis liolepis, assembly GCF_965112155.1. Classification (NCBI taxonomy): domain Eukaryota; kingdom Metazoa; phylum Chordata; class Lepidosauria; order Squamata; family Lacertidae; genus Podarcis; species Podarcis liolepis. The sequence goes on from NC_139563.1 coordinate 27,895,421, forward strand.
AAGAGAGGTTCTAGCTAACATAAAAATCAGAACTGGGATACACAAGCTATGCTTGGAGGCCTGTGAATAGTAATGGGCAGATCCAACCAAATCTATTTCATAATTCATCTAGAGTACTGAGGTTAAATTCCTGGATGTCTGCTAGATGCCCTCACAATTAACCTGAATTCAGGATCCAGTTGATTGAAATGCTATGTCCTGTTGGGACATTCCTTGGAGTTCTCCCCTCCCCCATCCTTAATTCACCAAAAGTAAATGACCACATTCAGGGGCGACATCAGAGGATCCCTCTTCAGGCATTCAAGCAGTTATGGGTCCATTTCTGATGGGGCTGGACTCAATAAATAAAGAAGTTGTTCTACCTCCAGTAGAATGTACAGTAATATATTAGCTGGAAATCTTTCCACATTGCTTGGATTGACAGGAATAGAATATTACTGGAGGTCTAAGGTCCAGAATTAAATATTAATATGAGCAAAAAATAATGAGGGAAAGGATGTGGAAAAGTAGTACAAAAGGTCCCTCTTAAATTAAAAATTGTAAGTCCTCACCTGGTCGCTCTCTAAATTTGTATCTCACCTTTCTTCCCAAAGGACATCAGGGCAGCAAAAACATCTATCTATATATTTTCTGCAGCAGATTCAGATGAATCCGGAACTGAAGCAGGACATTTTGCAGGGTATTCTGGGTTTGTCCAAGGTCATTTTAAAAGGGAATTGAAATTATTGGGCATGTCTATCTTTGGCCCATTAATTTCAATATAACTTAGTTGGTTACAAGCCATTAAAACATCATAACATTCAGAAATATTTATAAGATTTTATATTTTCATTTTATTGATGTATTGCATCTTTTTTTTATTGGAATCAAAAAGCACAACCAGCCAAAAGACCTACCCCCACTCTGAAATGAATGGGGTTTTGCAAGAAGATAGAACCATTCATTGTTGGTTGCATCCCTGGACTTTGTTAAGCTCTGAAGGATTTCTTACCATCTGTGCTGATTTCATCTAATTTCATCAGGATTGCCAGCTGTCTTGCCTGGACCCTGTTCCAGAATGTAGGATTAATGTTAGCATACAAAATTATAGAGGACGATGGTCCAGTTTTGCAGTTTCATGCCAGCAACCGAACTCACAAGCCACTGTATTTCAACTTTAACTCCCCTCCTTCTATCTATAAAATCAGCTGCAAACCAAGGTTTAGTCCAAGCTTGTTTCATCAGCTACTGTTGAAATAACTTTTGCTGCTGGTCCTGTGCAACACTTAACCACAGGAACAATGAAAGGTAGGGTTGCCATATTTTGAAGAGCAATAAAGAGGACACATTTGCCAACTTCCACTTTTAACTATGGATCTTTATGGCGACTCTCATTTTACAGACCCATGAAAAAGAGGACATGTCCTGGAAAAAGAGGACATATGGCAGCCCTAACACAACACCCTGAACTCATCAACAGCTTTTGATCATCTTTACCATTTCCAGGCCAGCAAAAAAATTGGCTTATATTGTTACCTGTGTATGTGCTACAGTGTATGTGCAAAGGCCATACTCTTAAGTAGAAGTGGATTTAGGGCAGCGCGACTGGTTCTGCCGCAAGGTGTGCCATGCCTTGGGGTGCCACAGGGCACAGCAACTATAATGTAGTGAACTGAGTGGAAGGCTAGAAGCAGGCGGGTGATTAGACATGTACATGTGATCAGAATTCCTATACCATATAAGTAAGCCTTGTATTGGGAAGTTTTTTAACGTTTGACGTTTTATTATGATTTTATATATGCTGGAAGCCACCTGGAGTGGCTGGGGGATCCCAACCAGATGGGTGGGGTATTTATTATTACATGTATTATTATTATTATTAACCAACATCAATGGTTTGGGAACAGGTAAAGGTAAAAGACCCCTGGACAGTTAAGTCCAGCAAAGGCAACTATGGGGTGTGGCGCTCATCTTGAATACACCACCAAACAATATCATAGCTCTTGATGTGGCAGCTACATATGCAAACCTGCCTTATTTTTGCAGAGGTAATACTTGGTGCTATTTTTCTAGAAAAAGAAGTGCGAGAACTCCCCATGAACACCTCCCTCGTTCTCTTAGGATGGCAATGGCGCCCACCTGAGAGGTGCTGATCTTAGTTCCCGTGAGTTCCTGCTGAAAAAAAACCTGGTGCAGTGGTACCCCGGGTTACATACACTTCAGGTCACAGACTCCGCTAACCCAGAAATAGTACCTCGGGTTAAGAACTTTGCTTCAGGATGGGAACAGAAATCGTGCTCCGGTGGTGCGGTGGAAGCGGGAGGCCCCATTAACTAAAGTGGTGCTTCAGGTTAAGAATGGTTTCAGGTTAAGAACGGACCTCTGGAACGAATTAAGTACAGTGGTGCCTCGCAAGACGAAATTAATTTGTTCCGCAAGTTTTTTCTTCTTGCGAGATTTTCGTCTTGCGATGCATGGTTTCCCATAGGAATGCATTGAAAATCAATTAATGTGTTCCTAGGGAAACCGCCTTCAGACCAGGTCCGGGGACAGTCTGTCCCCGGACCTCTTCTGAAGGCTGGGGGGGGGGACAAGGGCTTTTCTTCCCACCCCCAGCATTTTAAAAAACCCCGGGATCGCCCCGGGACAGCGGAGGACTTCTCCGCTGTCCAGGGCGATTTAAAAGCCCCTGGGAAGGCAGGCAGGGGGGACAAAGACTTTCGCCCCCCGCCCGCCTTCAGAAGGTGTTCCCGCCCCCCCGCCCCGCTTCGGAGCAGCGTTCCGAAGCCGGGCGGTGGGGGCAGGTGTTCCCTCCCCCCCGCCCGGCTTCGGAGCACCGGGAGAAGCGATCTCCCCGCAGCCCCTTGCTTCAAAAGAGGTCCGGGGGCAGCGGGAAGCGCTTCCCGCTGTCCCCGGACCTGGGGCTGCGGGGAGAAGATCGCTTCTCCCCGCCGCCCCTTGCTTCAAAAGAGAAGACCCGCTGTCCCCGGGGCAAGCTTCGTTTTGCGAAGCAAGCCCATAGGGCAATTCGTCTTGCGAGGCAACTCGAAAACGGAAAAACCTTTCGTTTTGCGAGTTTTTCGTCTCGCGAGGCGTTCGTCTTGCGGGGTACCACTGTACTTAATCCGAGGCACTACTGTAATACTGATGGGGAAAGACAAGGATGGCTAACATGTCAAGAGGGCACCATTTAGAACTGCAATAAATTTCAATTTCTAAAATGGCAAACTTGCATTGGGCGAGTTTGTGGAATACCTAAATCGATCAGATAAGATCTGCAATAAATTTTAACTACGGAAAAGTTTTCATTTCCTAACGAATGCAGCCGCTGCATGCAACTTCCCTCATGGACGTTCTTAACCCCACGTGCCCCCTCTGTCAAAAGCAATATTACAAATGTTAAAAAACCACTTGTAATATGTTTTAATGAAGCTGTCCTTCTTGGTGAAAGTTGACATTTTTTTATATTAATTGGTGTCGCACCCACTTTGCTGAAGAACAAACATACGTTACAAAATGGTTTATACAAATATGTCTCATTAGATGGCTTATTTCTTCCAGAACCCACCACATAATAGAGAATGACATGGATCGAGTTTTTCATTGTTTCATTTTCTTTCATAGGGCAATGGCTCCCCCCCTTCAATGCAACAGTTTGAAGCCTTACAACAGGCTGCATCAACAACTGCTAGCATCCTCAGGATAACTGTGGGGCACACTTACTTATTGCTAAGCTTGTACAGGATTGCAACCTAAAATATATAGTGTAGTGGAGCTGGACCCTCAAAGTACTTTCTGACTCCAGTTCTGATAGGACTAGGAATGGAGAAGACATTTGAATCATTTTGTACTTAGAATCATAGACTCATAGAAGTGTAAAGTTGGAAGGGACCCCGAGGGTCATCTAGTCCAACCCCCTGAGCTCTTGGGCCACAGGCTTCTAAAAGTGAACCTACCTAAGCTCACACTTTCCAAAAACAAACCAACCAACCATTGAAATTAGACCTTCTCTTAATTTTGTAATGCAGTTCTTCAGTCAACTAAGCCAGGTAATGTGCACCAAAGTACACATACTAGGATAAATTATGCATACAAATGCATATATTAGTGAAACCGACATACAAAAATGCATTATAGTATGGGAAATTGCTTTGCAAAGCTATATTAGGCAAGACTGCATATGGATATGTGCCTGTTAAGAGAAATTTGTGCTAAAATGCTGCTGAATTTTCACGATGACTTTTAAAAAGAAAATTGACGTGGGAGTGTGGAGAACTTAAGATTGGGAAAAAGAGAAAAGGAGAGAAACTGAAAACGACAGGTTTGCCCACTGCCAGCCATGACCTAACTTAGTTTTACATCTGGTACAGCCCTATGCATATTTATTCAGAAGTAATTCCCACACCGCTTGAAACTGTTGAATCCATCTAGCTATAACTAAGTTGAGTGTTACCTACTGACTAAAGTTTAACATATGGTGCTATCCACACAAGGACCATGTCATTTGGAAAAAATGGTGAGAGAGAAATTATAGTCACTTCGCATTGTTGCAAGTGGATTGATTCTTTGGGTACCAAAGGGGTTCAAGTTATTCTGGTAAACTTCCCTAATTCTGGAGCAGTAAGAGCTGTTTGGCAGTGGAGCAGACTTCCACGAGAGATGGTAGACCCTCCTTCTTTGGAGGTTTTTAAGCAGAGGTTGGACGGCTATCTGCCATGGATGCTTTAGCTGAGATTCCTGCATTACAGGGGCTGGACCTTAGATGACCCTTTGGGTCCCTTTCAACTCTGATTCCCTAATTATGTCTAGCAATGCAATTGGATCCCCAGTAGTAGCTTTTACACACAATTAATGTTTGGGGAATTGAGAAAGCAATTAACATGATATGAAGACACATATATTATTTTGCAGATTAATTACACAAAGCGAGAAGCAGCATAAATTATCCAAAGCCCTTTTCTTATTGCACAATTATACATTAGTGTATGTACTGTTTTATAGCTGTTCATTTAGCAGCCACAGCCAATTAATCTACTAACAAGCCTTGATGATGACAAAGGAATGCACCTTCCAATAGTTAAGGTAAGCAACTGATTTTGCATCATTGCTATGATGGAAATACCTCTTCCCTTTTTTATTATGAATAAATCTGTGTGTGTATTCTACCACTGAGAATGGGTGACGGTGGAATCTCGCAGATTCAGAGGCATTCAAAAATAATGGCCAATTTTGGTTAAAGTCCATTTGGAAGCACAGCTTCATCCAGATGTGAAGTGTCTCAACCCATCTTCCCCCCCAGAAGTATATAAAATTAACTTTTAAAGAAATTTCATTTAGGCTCATGGACCTGAACTCTTTGGAGTTAGAGCTCTCTGGAGACTGCAGTTCTGAGGAGGAGATAGATCTAGGTCCACCCCATGTTGGACTGCAGGCACCGAGGCCCACTCTCCTATTACCCTGAAGATACACCTCTGTTGACAAGCTCTGAGGGCTGGTCGACAGGCTTCTTAGGAGGATCAAGAGAGTCCTGAAGAGAGAGCTTCATAGCTGGAAACCCCTTTACTACAAAGAACCAAGATGAAGGTGCTGGCTCTTTAACTGACCAGGAGGTAGCACTCAATGGGCGTGGCTTCCAGTCAATGACCACCTAGCTCTGGTATAAAACTCAGCCAGTTGTTCCTTCTGAGACAACCTGGATGTTTGGTTCTGATCTCTGCACCACAATTGCCCACCAGGCACCTTGACTTGCTACCTGAGGAATCAGGACCTACTGACCTGCCCTTCCTTAAGCCCACCTCCACCTCTCTCCCTTTCCTACACTGTCTATCCTATGTCAAATTTTAGACTGTCAGAACAGGGACCTAGTTCTCTTATACTTCACGAAGCACCGTGTACACTGAAGGTGTAATAATAATAACAACCAACATTCTGCCCCTCCTTCTCTGTAAGTGAAAACCAGCTATTCTGATGCATTCTCTCTCTCCTTGTATATGTATCATCCTGTTGTATCATACAGTTTCTGGAAGCACTCCTCTCCCAGCAGCTCAATTATAATAATTTAGGGAACCCTCTGTCCTTCGCAGTCTCCCACAGTACCAGGACATCTCATGCCTGCCTTGTTTCATGTTATTAACTTTTAAAAAAACATGTTGTGCCCTGTGAAATCTGGATGTATAAAACTCATACTGTGATGGCGACAGATGTTCTGGAAACAATTAGTTCATACATTCCTTCTCATCAAATACCTCGTCGTGCTCAGTTTAACAAGGCAAATTATAGCTTTAATATACTCCATCCTACACTCTTATTTGCGATAAAGAATAAGAGCACTCTGTGCACATAATGATGAACTTTACAAAGAAGGGAGGGAGGGAAAGGTGGCAAGAGATGGGAAGCCACTCTATGGAAGGCACAGAGGGCACTGTCAGAACATCTGCCTTACATGCCAAAGGTCCCAGGTTCAATCCCCAGTACAGTGGTACCTTGGGTTACATATGCTTCAGGTTACATACGCTTCAGGTTACACACTCAGCTAACCCAGAAATAGTGCTTCAGGTTAAGAACTTTGCTTCAGGATAAGAACAGAAATCGGGCTCCGGTGGCACAGTGGCAGCAGAAGGCCCCATTAGCTAAAGTGGTGCTTCAGGTTAAGAACAGTTTCATGTTAAGAACGGACCTCCGGAACGAATTAAGTACTTAACCCGAGGTACCACTGTATTTGGGAATGCCCCGTGCCTGAATTTCTAGGGAGCCACTGCCAGTTCGTGTTAGTGCTGTGCTAGGTAGACCATTATAAGGCAGCTTCCTGCATTCCTTCTCTATCACAGCTGAGGTTTCTATGTCAGCACCCAACTGCTCAGAGACCCGTTTAGCATCTATAACCATGTAGTCCGACATCCATACTGTGCCACCCATACCTAGTCATTTCATAATGAATTGACCTCCAAGGGGCTTTGTATTAAGATTCAGGGCAGGAAATATTGCCACTCAGTTCCCTGTACCCCTGACTGTGTTGTTTAGTGGTTAGAGTGTCAGACTAGGGCCAGGACCCAGATCTCTACTTTGCCACGAAGCTGATGGGTGTTTTGGGCCTATCCTCTTAGCCTATCCTATGTCACAAGGTTTCTGTGAGGATAAAATGAGGAGAACCATGTGCTCCACCTTGAGCTCCGTGGAAGAAAGGTGGGCTATTAATATAGCCATCAATAAAATAATCATGAACTAATAAATATCCATTTTATATTTTTTTATTTGGTCACAGCCTACAGCCTGAGGGCTGCATGTGGTCTTCAGTCTAATTTCAATCGGCCTTCCGCAAAAAAATACATGAGTAGTGAAGTGGGAAAAATGGGGGAAAGGTGGTGGCAGACAGAAAGCATGAGAAAAGAGGGTGATGGAGTGAAAAGCAGGTAGCAGAGAGATGGGGGAACATCTGCACTATATATTTAAAGCAGTATCATACCACTTTACACAGCCATGGCTTCCCCCAAAGAATTATGGGAAGTGTAGTTTGTTAAAAGGTAAAGGACCCCTGACAGTCCAGTCGCAGATGACTCTGGGGTTGCGGCACTCATCTCGCTTTACAGGCTGAGGGAGCCAACATTTGTCTGCAGACAGTTTTTCTGGGTCATGTGGCCAGCATGACTAAGCCGCTTCTGGCAAAACCAGAGCAGGACATGGAAACGTCGTTTACCTTCCCGCTGGAGCGGTACCTATTTATCTACTTTCACTTTTTTTATTATTGTTTAATTAATTTTCTTTTCTCTCATTACAAATATACTTATACCATACAACTTACCTAATATCTCTCCCTCCCCCCTTTTGGACTTTCCTCAACTTCCATTTCTGATTTATTAACCTCATTAGTATATTCTGCTATTTTTTACAAATATCATCATCTTTTTATTACATTATTTGTTCCTTATCCATAAAGCTGTGAATGTTTATTTAAATCCTACTGCCAGGGAATTGGAGGCAGAGAAGGGGGAGAGAATGGGGACTTACAGAGATCAGGCACCGTTAATTAGCAGCTGTTCTTCCTCGGACGAGGAAGGTGAGGAAGGGCTGTCAGGAGGCAATGAATCTGAGAGGGGGGAGCCACTTCTGGGGCCCAGCCACTCTCATAACAGAGGAAGGAAGGGGGTTGGGCTCAGGAAATGGATATGCTAGGGGAAACGGGAAGCCCCTTCAGTCGAGGCAACTGACTCACCATGATGGAGACGGGCTTTTGAGCTCTTGTACCTAGCGAGAAGAAACCAATAAATCTTTGTAATTCCCGGACTCTTATCTCTACTAGCACCCACCAATCATTCCTGACACTACCATCAGGTCAATATTCTTTGTTTCTGCAAATATAATATAAAAGGTTCCCACTCTTTTTCAAAATCCCTATTGTCCTCTACTTGCACCTTTTGGGGCATGCTTTTGGAATGCTAAGTTGGCAGGAGCTGGGACCAAGCAACAGTAGCTCACCCTGTCGCAGGGATTCGAACCACCAACCTTCTGATTGGTAAGCCCAAGAGGCTTAGTGGTTTAGACCACAGCGCCACTCGTGAAGAGCTGTTAGGAGACCCCTATTACCCTCAAAGAGCAACAATTCCCACCGTAGTTTAACAGTCCATCTTTCTTCCTGGGATAATGGATATACTAGTGGGGGGGAATGTTTTGGGAGGGATGGGAAACACTCTTTTACCCAATGTGCCCCCACCCAAAAATCCCCTTCTGAGAGTTGGGTGGGGTGTTAAAAAAGCCAAGAAGCCTTGACCACAATCACTCAGCATCTTCTGATCAAAGCCTGTGCTGGAGAACAACGCCAACATTCTTCTCCTTCATAATTAAGGTTTTCAACATAATGCACTTAATTTTAAAATGACTGCAGTGATATTAAAGATGGTATCTTGGTATGAAATTATTGCCTCGCTTCAGGTCCATCTAATTCATATGCTGGGATTTGTCCTTCTGTTCTCAGTTGGAATTATGGAACATGTCATCTTCCACAGGTCCATTATTTGGTTACTGCCAGCGCTGCCAGTATAATTTCTTTTGAGAGCCAAAACTTTACCCTGTACACTCTGAGGGGAGCACCCACCCCGCAGAAGTAATTAGACATTAGGCACCCTTAGGAGTATGACAGATGTTAATGTGCAACATCTATTCTACACTTTATGTGAAATGCATTATCTATTTTGTACTATACCTTTAAAAATATTGTTTAACGTAAATAGTTAACTGCCTTCGTGTTTATATCTTTATTCTTCAGTATACTAGAATAAAACATATTTCAGCTATTTAATGGACTGAAGCTAAACTTTGATGGCTCATTGACTGCCAATTTGTCGCTACCAGGGCTTCTAATGGCCATATCGCCATATTGTCTGCTGTCAGCAATTTGTGGGGGCCCTTTCCCCCATATGCTGCATGAAAACTTCATCTGCTCTGCTTTATGAAATTGGGATAGCTCTGCTACACACAGACATCCTAATATAGAGTGCTGCTTGCAACCAATGTGTTTCCATTGCGTGCACTTTGAAAGTGTGTAAAGAGCTGCGAAATGTTCACTTAATTTAAAATAATGGTGCAGACCTCATATTATTCAATATATTTTTGTCTCTCTGGTGCAGAGTGAATCAGGGTTTAGCAATACCCCTCTACAGGTGAGGAATCATGCAGGTGTTGAAAACTGTAGCAAACAGACAGAAGTTGCAAACAGACACACCTTTGAATGTCTGAAAGCGGCAACTGAGAACACCGACAAGAATAGGGCACTTATGGAAAAAAAGCTTTATTTTTAAAAATGTTCTTTTTAAAGCATTTAATAATGTGAGCTTACTAGATAACATAGGGATGCGGGTGGCACTGTGGGTTAAACCACAGAGCCTAGGACTTGTCGATCAGAAGGTCGGCAGTTTGAATCCCCGCGACGGGGTGAGCTCCCGTTGCTTGGTCCCTGCTCCTGCCAACCTAGCAGTTCAAAAGCACGTCAAAGTGCAAGTAGATAAATAGGTACAGCTCTGGCGGGAAGGTAAATGGAGTTTCCGTGCGCTGCTCTGGTGAACCAAAAGCGGCTTAGTCATGCTGGCCACATGACCCGGAAGCTGTACGCCGGCTCCCTCGGCCAGTAAAGCGAGATGAGCATCGCAACCCCAGAGTCGGCTACGACTGGACCTAATGGTCAGGGGTCCCTTTACCTTTTTACTAGATAACATAAGAACCCTCCTGGCTCAGGTCAAAGGCCCATCTAGACCACTGTTCTTGCAGTGGCCAACAAGATGCTCATGGGAAGACCAGATGCTCAGTTAGAGTGCAACACTGCTCTGTCCACCTGTGATTCCCAGAAACTGTCTCCAGCAGTAGAGGGAGAACATAGCAGTCATGACTAGTAGCCACTGATAGCATTATCCTCCACGAATTGCAAAATGTACACACTTCTGTTTACTCTGGTTTGGGAAGCGGTCTACAACGTGTCAACCACAAACCATATCTATCAGGTATCTATCCTGTCATATCTTATGAAATGCTGCATTCCCCCCAGAACCAACTTCAATCCAAACTGGGGGTGGGGGGGGGTGGGGAAGAGAGAATGACCTAGCTGCATTTTAAATTGGTAATGTGTACAAAGTCTTTGTCTAATCTTCTCTTAAGCCACTCAAGCTGGCGGCCATGACTGTCCTCTTGACTGCCTTATAGTACCTCCCCAGCCTCTCCTTGCCAGTCTACTCTAACTTCACTATCCCCAAAATATTTACAAGCAAACCACTAGGTTCCCTGGCTGAATCTGCTATAGTTCTTTAAAGTTTCAAAGTATTAAAAAATTGTAATATGCACAAGTAAACCTTTTCTCTTTGCACGTATCTTTATAAAGCTCACAGAGAAATTAGAATAAAGTCCAGTTTCCTGCTTCCTCTACTCATTGTTGAAAGCTAGATCCTCTCTCAAACTCTTTCATCTGTAGCATTTATTACTAACCTGACCTCTTTAGCTTTCCTGACCTAAAATAAATTAGCCACATCTTGCAGACTGCCCAGGTGTGGGAGATCTAGCTCCTGTGATTGAGGTACTGGTCATGTGTACATGTGTGTCTACTCAGAAGTAAGCCTCATTGAGGATTACTGAATTACTGAGGATTACTGAAGCTTCCATTTTTTCTTTCTTTTTTAGCATTGCTTACATGGATATTTTTCAAAGTTTCTAGCTAATGTCTGTTCTAAAAGCATTCAATGTGGGTATCAGTCCAAGACATGTTGCCACCTGAAGTGGAACCCAAATCCTCCCATTGCCAGATGCAAAAAGGCCCCTGCACTTTTAATATTTGTGTAGGTGAGGGGATTTCAGCTAAAATCCCCTCTTTTGCACTGTTAAAGGTGCAGGAAAGGCTGTGTCCCTTTCTCACACTGAGCTACCCTGACTGAAAGCCAATCAAATGGAAGCTTTGAAATTACCTTTTGCTGGGTTGTTACCACGGCCTTTACGTCTTGGACTCTCTGGTTCATTCACAGCAGGCTATTAAAGTGCTGAAAGAAACATGAAGCAATGAATTCTATGCATGAAACAGGCATGAAACCACATCCAAACCTTGCATATCACCCAACTGAAAATGAAGTGTTTTTCCCCCAATGGAGGCAATTTCACAGCTGTTGAATAACTGACTGATGCTACAGAGTGGTGTACACTCTAGAGAATTACATGTGAATCAGCCCTTGGAAATGAAAAGTGGCTTCTGGAGCCCTGTGTTAGTGCCTCTCTGGTCTTTCCTGTGCATTCCCTAGTCTCTTAGTGGAGGGGGCAATGCAAACAATGCAAAACAAACACATTTTGTAATCCCTGCAAAGAATACTAAACTATGTAAATGCACGTATCTTTGTCTTAATTTGCATGCATTATCCTAACAGCAGCATTTACAGTTTGCAACAAGAACACCCCACTGGAGGAAACTGGACATAAACACACCTCATTTTCACAAACAGCATTTCCAATAATGTCATCTGGTCTGGAGCTGAGAACTTTAAAACTCTGCCCACGTAAACCTTGATCCATAACCATCTCTGTATGACAGGCGATGTCAACGGGCTGTTGGGAAACAATGCTTGAGGATTTCTCAGCTTTCAGAAATGCTCTCTCTGCCAGAGGCGAATGATTGGATGTATGTAATGTCAGAGATTCATAGCAGGGGAAGAGGTTTTTCATCAGTGTATTGGCATTTGGCACAACGTTGTCAGTGTTTAAGTGAGTTCCTTGACCTGATTGCTGGAAAGCAGGGAAGTGTTTTCCCGTGAAGGACAAAAGCCACACTGGACCAGCTATTCACGAGAATTCCTACTAAAGTGCTAAAACACACTTTTTTTTCATCAGTGCAGTTGTCAAGTAGAATCCAGGCTCAATAGCAAAAAGTATGATGATGTCAGGAGGAGCGGCTGGTGCAGCAGCTCCCATCCATGTTGTCAGCCTGATGGCCAGATGTAGAGGTTGAGTCAAATAGACCAGAAAATGCTGGGGGGGGGGTGTTTCTGTAGAAGGAGAGATGCTCAACCAGCTGGAGGATAAAGGCATGGCAGGCAGCACATTTAGAGCAGGTTACAAGCAGGGATGGAGCAAGGATTCAGAATAAGTAACAGCAAAAGAGGAAAGAGATAAACTATGGGCTAGCTTTACCACAGCAACTTAGGAAAGAAGGGGAAAGAGAGCGTTTCTGGGGCTAGCTAGCACCGTGGTGAGTTGAGGAGGGAAAGGGTTCGCTGAAGGAAAAAAGGGGCTCCCTGCACACCTGATGACAGAGGGGTGAGTGGAGAAGCAAGGCTGCTCAAATGAATACATTTCAGAAGAGTTCTGAGGATGAGAAGGGCTCTAAACCATCGGAGTGACGATCTCGACTGCTCTTTTCTAATAGGCAATCTGGGAATCTTATCCCAAGGATCCCTTGGGATCCTTAACGACTTAGAGGTAAAGCACAATCAAGCAGTATCTAAATGTTGTTAAATAAAAATAGTAGAAAAGTGGAAGTTCATCATCATTATTATCAGCCACTAAAATGAATGGAAGATGTATAGGAGGATATGTGAATTGTTGCTCATACGTCTACACCTCAAAATATGCAAGACAGTGGGATGTGTCAAACTTAAATTATACTCAGAGTAAGAGCATAAGAAGAGGCTGCGGGATCAGGAAAATGCCCCATCTAGTCCAGCATTCTGTTATCATAGTGGCCACCAGTTGCCTGTGGGAAACCCACATGGAGGACCTGAGCGCAAGAGCATTATGCCCTCTTGTGGTTTCCAACAAGTGGAGCAGTATTGCCTCCCATACTGTGCAGCCATTGAAATGATTAAGTCATGTCCATTAATTTCACTTGCCTCCCCCTATTTATTTCTATTATTGAAGCATTTCTGTCCAAGGCCACATCACCTCCTCCCTACAGAGGGCTTGCTGCCAGTCCCAGGCACTGCCATCATGGATTTGGCCAGGCATGGTCCGGTCTATGTCACCTTCTTCCTTGATCTGAGTGACTCATAGAAGCTCTCAATGGACCCAGATTCTCTCAAAGCACCTCATAATTCAAGCAGGCACACTGACCTTAGCCAAGGTTAGCACTCCTAAAGGCTGCAGAAATAAATAGGACACACGTGCAAGTCATGTGCTGGAAAAGCCTTTTTGTTCCAGGCCTGTGAAGACTCTCTCATTAAAGATGAGCAAATGCACCCCTTCAGTAAGTAACTTGGTATACTGGCATACTATTTATAACTTTATATGGAATGTAGATCCATTTCTGAATTAAAAGCGCCGAGTGTCTTGTAAATCGTCATTCTACAGCCAGCTCCTCATTCTAGCAAACGCTCGAGTTAAAATGCTTGAGTGCTAAAACATACACCATCAGTCTTCCAAAAGTTAGTTTCCCTTTTCTTTTGTCTAAAATGATTCAAATCATTGCATACGGAATGAGATGGAATGGCCTCCGTGCTGATGGCATATCAGTTTTGTTTACCTGATTCCAAACCCATTTGGAGCTCATCAAGGCAACATCAAAGAGTGTTGTTCTAGCCAGTGTCGGGAAATTGCATTGATGGAAGTGGCGGGAGGGAGGAAGGGGAGAGAACTCTTTTAGGAACAGATCCAGTGCCCCCCCCCTTCATCTTCATGTTTGAAGGGATTACTGTATTAAGAAGCAAATTGGGGAAGCCTTTTTTGTTAGCATTAAACAAATGGAGCGCCTTCAAGGGAAAGAGGCATCTTCCAAGACTTCAAATGAATTTTTTTGTTCTTTCCAAACAAATAATTGATAGATACACACTTGCTGTCAGTAATGCTATTCTGCAAGGACTCATTAAAATGATGCCTCATTTAGCTGTCAAGCCAGTAGGACGAGCAGTTCCTGGAATACAACCACAAGCATGGTGAATTTCAGGGTATTTTTGGAACTGAACAAATCACTTGTTACAATAAATGTGATAATTCAATCTTTTGCCCTTAAAAGTAATAGAAACTGCAGCTAAGTAATTTGTATGTTGTATTCCGGCCCCAAAGCCTAAGCTATTGCAGTGATAGGGTGATAGCCAACTAAGTTATACTCAGAGTAGACCCAAGGAAATTTATATACATTCCCTTACTTGGGACACTACTAGTCAATCTTTCCTTAAAAGTTGATAACTTGCGTGGACATGTCCTAAGATTGATGGAACAGTGGAAGGTCTGAAATTTCTATATAAACGGCTGATTGTCTCTACAACCTGTGACCATCCAGAGGTGAATTTTGGACCTCAAGTCCCATCTGCCTCAGTCAGCATGGCCAATGGTTGAGGATAATGGGAGCCTTGGTTCACCAACAGCTTGGGGGGGGGGGTTACAGGTTCCACGCTCCTGCTCTCCAGATGAAAGTTGTGTTTTATGCCAGTCTCCATTCTGTGATTTCCTGGACCCCAAATAATTTCAGTTCTGGACTTTGAACTTTCTTTCTAAGCAGAGAGTTCAAAACAAACTATAATGGAAGGTTGCTCTTCCAGAAACTGTGGTCATATCTCATTGCCTTGTTCATTAGACATACAGTATACTGTAACTAACTTTCTTTAAACACACGCATACACAGTGTCAGTCACTTTGGGCTCTACCAAAATATCCTGAACAACAAACCTAAGCAATGAAGACTACTTAAGAAAAGGACCCTTTTGGATCATGTCAATGGCCCATCAAGTCCAGCATCCTGTTCTCACAGTGGCCAACCAGATTTTTTTTTTGCTTGTTTTAGAAATATATAGTATGTACAGTGGTACCTCAGGTTAAGTACTTAATTTGTTCCGGAGGTCCATTCTTAATCTGAAACTGTTCTTAATCTGAAGCACCACTTTAGCTAATGGGGCCTCCTGCTGCTGCTGCGCCGCCAGAGCACAATTTCTGTTCTTATCCTGAAGCAAAGTTCTTAACCTGAAGCACTATTTCTGGGTTAGCAGAGTGTGTAACCTGAAGCGTATGTAACCTGAAGCATATGTAACCCGAGGTACCACTGTGTGTGTGTGTATATATATATATATATATATATATATATATATATATATATGCAGGTTTTGGTGTCTTCGGGTGTCTTCCCGTGTAAGAGTTGGGGTGTCTAGGCGACGTTTCGATGAGGTCTCACTCGTCATCTTCAGGCTGGTGCTTTCGGCTTCTTGTTACTGGAACAGCTCTGTTCCAGTAACAAGAAGCCGAAAGCACCAGCCTGAAGATGACGAGTGAGACCTCGTCGAAACGTCGCCTAGACACCCCAACTCTTACACGGGAAGACACCCGAAGACACCAAAACCTGCATTCCTATACCCGTGAAAATCTACGAAAGCATATATATATATATATATATATATATATATATATATATATATATATATATATATAGCATATATCCTGTCCTTGATCACCTTGAGTTCAATAGGACTCACTCCCAGGTAAATGTTTATAGTGGGGGAGGGGGAGCTCCAGCACATAGGCAAAACTTGGTCCACCAAAGGTTCAAATTTAGCCCACCTGGCTATTTTACACAAACCATACCCATCATACTGACATCAGATGTGGGGCAGGTAGCATCATAGCTGTGATTGCAGAAAGGGGAGCCTCACATTGTGCTTTCAATTGTGCATTGGTGAGGGAAAGCAGGCTTCAGCTCAGCAGTAAAGCCAAATCCTGCAGCACTTCAAAACACCACACAGGGATCTTTGCAAGCACCCTGCAGGGTGCTTTGAAATCCTAACTTCAGGACTTCAAAGTGTTCAACGACCTGACATCATTGTGTTGTCTGGGGGCTGGCAAATGGACATCCATGCCCACTCATAAAGCCCTTGTTTATAGAATTTTAGCCGTAATGTTTTATCAAGTCCGGACAAATAATTACTGCAAATGGTTTTTCTTTTTACACAACAAGAAGTTTATATATATATATGGCAAGGGAGAAAGAAAAGGGGAAGAGATTTGTGGAGGAGAAAATTGCTTGGTGCAACATTGTCTAGGCATTTCCATGGGCATAAGAGTGGTTGGTGGTTGTTGTGGGGGGTTTTTTTGCCAGCGTGAATTACCTTTGCAAAATTGAAATATGCAGCATCTTTCCTTAAAGAGTACAGTGTTAACCTTTGGTTCCTGATACTGGCTCTCTCTGTTTCATTTGCAAGGGAATTAGACACTCACTGACAATTGGTCCATGCACTCTCTTTACATGACAGTGGCCCAGCTATTACAAATTAATAAACACAAATGGGTATCATAGTGTCATTCATTTAAATATAGACTATATAGCTGAGTCCCAAGATTTCCGAAACCAGCTATCACATCATGATGAATGTAATCATGCCCATCATATCCCATGCAATTGAACAGAAGTCTCCAAGATCATCTCCCAGATCGTTAGCAGGAGGTTAGCTGGAGTCAAGGTGTATTTTCAGCTCCTTCTACACTTGCTGAATTCCAATCAATTTGACTCGTCTCTCTCATTTTTAAAATAATATGTCTTGTTATTGGGGAGGAGGAGGTGTGAATACCAATTTGTATACTGTCATAACCTTCTCTGCACCTACACACCTGAGAGGCGGACTCGTTACAGATTTGTTTTTTCATAATTATTATCGTCATTACAGTTGGGTTCAGTGCTACAAAGGAGCATGGTAATAATTCTGCAATGCAATGCTCTAACCTAGGGAAGCTATATAAAATGTGCCACCCAGTAGATTGTTGTGATGGACTTTGCAGAGTCTTTTCACAGAAGCATGCCTTTAAAACAACAACTAACTTGTCAATATGACAAAAATATCCCCTCCCCAGTTGAAATACAGAAGAGAATGACTGTGGCATGCCAAGGCCTCTTGTCTAGAAAAATGCAACCTGTGCGGCTGATAGAAGTAGTATGACTCATGCAACATGTTGGCGACTAATATACACACAATAATTATACATTCTTTATCAATCTTCTGAGAAAAATACAAAACCTTGTGCAAAGCCACAGAGACTTACGAACTACCCAACCTAAGAACTTATACGGTCTGGTTTCAATGGATTTTTCAAATGCTTAACTCAGTCTTTTGTTGTCTTTATCTTTTTAGGTAAGTTCACGAAGATACCAACAAAGGGTAAGTTCGGTGTTGTTCACAATACTGAGAGATGCTAGTGACGTTGTAAAGGTAAAGGGTAAAGGGTAAAGGGACCCCTGACCATTAGGTCCAGTCGTGACCGACTCTGGGGTTGCGGCGCTCATCTCGCTTTATTGGCCAAGGGAGCCGGCGTACAGCTTCCGAGTCATGTGGCCAGCATGACTAACCCGCTTCTGGTGAACCAGAGCAGCACACGGAAACACCGTTTACCTTCCCGCCGGAGCGGTACCTATTTATCTACTTGCACTTTGACGTGCTTTTGAACTGCTAGGTTGGCAGGAGCAGGGACGGAGCAACGGGAGCTCACCCCGTCGTGGGGATTCAAACCGCCAACCTTCTGATCAGCAAGTCCTAGGCTCAGTGGATTAACCCACAGCGCCACCCGCGTCCCTTAGTGAAGTTGTAGATGGATGTTAATGAAGTTGTAGACAGGGTGTTGGCATTTTGCACCTGTTTCGCCCTGGCAGTCCAAGTAAGGCCGCTGTTCACCCCCAATGGGGCCCTTTTACTGGGGCTTGCAGATAGCACACTCCCAAGGTAGTTTTCTGGGCTTCTTCAGTGGTCTAATCTCAAAGCCTTGATACGTATATTGATATTCAATTTCATAAAGAATACTATTTCTTGGCTTAAGCTTAAGAGACTAATTTGCTTAGCCTCTTGTCTGGCTGTTTCAGGCTTAGCTTCCCTCACCCTCCAGCTCCTCATCATAGAATCATAGAATCATAGAGTTGGAATAGACCACAAGGGCCATCGAGTCCAACCCCCTGCCAAGCAGGAAACACCATCAGAGCACTCCTGACATATGGTTGTCAAGCCTCTGCTTAAAGACCTCCAAAGTAGGAGACTCCACCACACTCCTTGGCAGCAAATTCCACTGTCGAACAGCTCTTACTGTCAGGAAGTTTTTCCTAATGTTTAGGTGGAATCTTCTTTCTTGTAGGTTGGATCCATTGCTCCATGTCCGCTTCTCTGGAGCAGCAGCAAACAACCTTTCTCCCTCCTCTATGTGACATTCTTTTATATATTTGAACCTGGCTATCATATCACCCCTTAACCTCCTCTTCTCCAGGCTAAACATGCCCAGCTCCCTTAGCCGTTCCTCATAAGGCATCGTTTCCAGGCCCTTGACTATTTTGGTTGCCCTTCTCTGGACACGTTCCAGTTTGTCAGTGTCCTTCTTGAACTGTGGTGCCCAGAACTGGACACAGTACTCCAGGTGAGGTCTGACCAGAGCAGAATACAGTGGCACTATTACTTCCCTTGATCTAGATGCTATACTCCTATTGATTCAGCCCAGAATTGCATTGGCTTTTTTAGCTGCCTTTCACACTGTTGGCTCATGTCAAGTTTGTGGTCAACCAAGACTCCTAGATCCTTTTCACATGTACTGCTCTCAAGCCAGGTGTCACCCATCTTGTATTTGTGCCTCTCATTTTTTTTTGCCCAAGTGCAATACTTTACATTTCTCCCTGTTAAAGTTCATCTTGTTTGTTTTGGCCCAGTTCTCTAATCTGTCAAGGTCGTTTTGAAGTGTGATCCTGTCCTCTGGGGTGTTAGCCACCCCTCCCAGTTTGGTGTCATCTGCAAATTTGATCAGGATGCCCTTGAGTCCATCATCCAAGTCATTGATAAAGATGTTGAATAAGACCGGGCCCAAGACAGAACCCTGTGGCACCCCACTAGTCACTCTTCTCCAGGATGAAGAGGAACCATTGATGAGCACCCTTTGGGTTCGGTCAGTCAGCCAGTTACAAATCCACTGAGTGGTAGCATAGTCAAGACCGCATTTTACCAGCTTCTTTACAAGAATATCATGGGGCACCTTGTCAAATGCCTTGCTGAAATCAAGGTAGGCTACATCCACTGCATTCCCTTCATATAACAGGCTTCTAATTCTGTCAAAAAACGAGATCAGGTTAGTCTGACATTTTTCAGAAATCCATGCTGACTATTGGTGATCACAGCATTCCTTTCTAGGTGCTCACAGACTGTTTGCTTAATGATCTGCTCCAGAATCTTCCCTGGTATTGATGTCAGACTGACTGGGCGATAATTATTTGGGTCCTCTCTTTTCCCCTTTTTGAAAATAGGGACAACATTTGCCCTCCTCCAGTCTGCCTGGACTTCGCCTGTTCTCCAGGAATTCTCAAAGATGACTGCCAGTGGTTCTGAGATCACGTCTGCCAGTTCTTTTAATACTCTTGGATGCAGTTCATCTGGCCCTGGAGACTTGAATACATCTAAACTAGCCAAGTATCCTTGTACTATCTCTTTAGTTATTCTGGGCTGTGTTTCCTTTGCTGAATCATTTGCTCCAAATTCTTCAGGTCGGGCATTGTTTTCTTTATCGGAGAAGACTGAGGCAAAGAAGGCATTGAGGAGTTCAGCCCTTTCTGTGTCCCCTGTTTGCATTTCACCATCTTCTCCTCTGAGTGACCCCACTGTTTCTTTGTTCTTCCTTTTGCTACGAACATACCCATAAAAGCCTTTTTTGTTGCTTTTAACCTCTCTAGCAAGCCTGAGTTCATTCTGTGCTTTAGCTTTTCTGACTTTGTGTCTACACGTGCTGGCTATTTGTTTGAATTCCTCTTTGGTGGTTTCCCCCCTTTTCCAGTTTTTGTACACATCCTTTTTTAATCTTAACTCAGTTAAAAGTTCTTTAGATAGCCATCCTGGCTTATTTAGGCTCCTTCCATGTTTCCGTCTCATTGGTATTGCCTGACGTTGTGCTTTTACTATCTCCCTCTTAACAAACTCCCAGCCATCATGAACTCCCTTTCCTTTTAGTATTACTGTCCATGGGATCTCACCCAGCACTTCCCTAAGTTTTATGAAGTCGGCTTCCTTAAAGTCAAGAAATTGAGTCCTAGTATGCTTGGCTGCTCCTTTCCGCTGTATAGTAAACTTCAGAAGAGCATGATCACTCGCGCCTAATGATCCTTCCACTTCTACCCCACTAACCAGGTCATCAACATTGGTTAGGACCAGATCTAAAATGGCTGTGCCTCTTGTTGCTTCTCCCACTTTCTGGACAATGAAGTTGTCTGCAAGGCCAGTGAGGAATCTGTTTGACCTTATGCTCTTGGCTGAGTTTGACATCCAACTAATATCCAGGTAATTGAAGTCCCCCATTACTATCTCCCTTCCTTTTGCATGCTTGGCCATCTGTTCCAGGAAGGCATCATCTATGTCCTCCGTTTGGCTTGGGGATCTATAGTAAACTCCCACAATGAGGTCTCTGTTATTCTTCTCTCCCTTAATTTTGACCCAAATGCTCTCACTTTGGCTTTGAGGTTCTAAATCTTGGATCTCTTCACAGGTATACACATCCCTGACATATAACGCCACTCCTCCTCCTTTCCTGTCTGGTCTGTTTCTCTGAAATAGATTGTATCCCTCCATTATTACATTCCAATCGTGGGACTTATCCCACCAGGTTTCAGTGATGCCTATTATGTCATATTTAGTTTGCTGTACCAAGAGCTCAAGTTCATCTTGTTTATTTCCCATGCTTTGTGCATTAGTGTACAGACATTGAAGTCCATTCATCATTCCCCCGTGTCTCTTATTTAAGGATTTTTTTCCTCCCACCACTAGGTCTGCGTGCTGTTTGCTCCATGTGGTCTATGACATTTGGATGATCATCTTCATCAATTGATAGACACCTACCTTCAGGAGCACTGTCTCCCTCCCCCCATATTAGTCAGTTTAAAGCCCTCCTGATGAGGTTTCTGAGATTTTTGGCAAAAACATTCCTCCCAACCGTTGTGAGGTACAGCCCATCGCTTGCCAGAAGTCCATCTTCAAGAAACTGCAGTCCGTGATCTAAGAATCCAAACCGTTCCTGTTTACACCATTTGGGAAGCCAGCTGTTCACTTCCACTATTTTTCCCTGTCTCCCTGGGCCATGTTGTTCAACTGGGAGGACAGATGAGATGACAATTTGTGCATTTAATTGCTTCAATTTCCTGCCCAGAGCCTCGTAGTCTCTTTTGATCTTCTGGAGGCTATTGCTTGCAGTGTCATTGGTTCCCACATGAACCAAGAGGAAGGGGTATTTGTCAGTGGGTTTTATGATTCCTTGCAGTCGTTCAGTTACATCTTGGATCTTAGCCCCGGGGAGACAGCACACCTCCCGAGACATCTTTTCAGGCCCACAGATCACTGCTTCTGTTCCCCTCCCTGAGGACTGACTTTGCTGCTCGTCTTCATATACCTGATCGACTGTAATGAGGGAGAGATCCTCAAATGGAGTCTGTTCTTCTTCCATGCTAGGGGAGAGGACTTCAAAGCGATTGTGTATTTCTAAACAATCAGAGCGAACCCTGGGCCTCCTACTACTTTGAGTCATGTTTCTCCATATATCTGGCACCTGTGTTGGTGAACTAGCCTCCTTCTCAGAGGTGTCCCCTGTCTCCTCCTTGGTGGAGACGGTGTTCTCTGTTGCTTCCAAGAAGAGCTACAGCTCTCTAATTCTTTGGAGTGTAGCTACACGTTCCTCCAGTTGCTGGACTTTGTCTTCTAAGAGGGCAATCAACATACAATTGCTGCAGGTAAAGCTGCCTGCAACCTTTGGCAAGATGGCAAACATTGCGCAGGAACCACAGGCGACTGCAGCTGTTCCCTCACCCTCCATCTTGAAAACGTGTCATTGGGGGTGGCTACAGTGGTCCTCCATCTTAAAAAGCGTAAAGACAGGACAAATAACTCCCCCCACAAAAAAACCTAGGTCTCCCCCAACAAACGTTTGAGACTAGCTCCCCTAAATCTAAAAGATGGATCAAACTGCGCACGCCGCTGCCCTGCAAGCTCTGATAAGCTCCTCCCACAGCTAATCACCTGACTCAAGAGAAACCCTGCCCCCTCTGACCTTTGCACAGGGAGAGCAGCTAATCAGCCACAAGAAACACACACACAAGAAAACTCTTTTGCTCCTCCTTCAGCTGCTGCCCTGCAAGCTCTGAGGTAAAAACTTCAGGAGACAACAAATCACTGGGATAAACAAGTGAGGAACTGAATCTTCCGTCCTGTACATGCAGTACTTAGAGTGGGTTGCTAAGGAATAGAAAACGTATTGTTACAAAAGAGGGCACAGAACTTCCAAAAAGATTGCCTGCGCAAATATAAATATAAATATAAATATAAATATAAATATAAATATAAATATAAATATAAATATAAATATAAATATAAATATAAATATAAATATAAATATAAATATAAATATAAATATAAATATAAATATAAATATAAATATAAATATAAATGTATATAATATGCATAATATATGTGTACAATATAATATATACATTGTATATAATATTGCACAGTATCTCTCTCATACGTACAGATCCACATTTTGGGGAGAAATACTACAAATTAAACAGAAAGATCTGACCTGGTGACCTGCATCCCTGCTTAGTCTACTGTCCAGAAGCCAGCTATTGATGGGCAAGTTCAAGGCCCCTGTTTCCCCTTCTTAGGGTTATCTTTAAACTGAACTTGTACCAGACAGCCCTTCGTGTACGGGGGGTGCATTCAAGTAGAGGACTGTCCTCTGTAATGCAAGGAACATGGGCAACTTGTATAACGTATAAGTGGATATGCATGCACAGAATTGCGATCACCAGCTCTTATCCTTTTCATCTGTGCATCCAGGAGGAAGTCTGAACAGAACTGAATACACTGCATACAAGTAACAGTGGCAGACCTCCGGTCTCAAATTTCAGTGGCGTACTGTGTGGTGCCAAAATTCAGCCCCCCCCCCCACCTCTCGGCTTCCGTTCAACATCACAGTTGCAGCACCCCTGAGGCCCAGTGCAACCGAACTGGCGGCGCTCCCCTAAACCAACCTCTGCAAGTAAGTTGTATGCCCTGAGTGCAAATCTGTACAGTTCCAGCTACTTTATTCCAATAGTTTTAATTTTTGAGGCTGCTTCTTGTACTGTTTCATCGTTGGCTTGCGTGTATGACTTTCTGTGTTACGATCTGTTTGTTTTATTGCAAGTTTCCCTGAGTACACTTGGTTTTAAATATTTAAATATTGCAATTGCATGCATACAGGCTCTCTCTGTGGAGTCAGGAACCCTGAAAATGGGGCTGCTGTTAGGAGAGTCAACAATCGTTTTGTGATACATGGTTTCTCTCCGCCCACCCACCTTCCCAAATACATGAAGTCTCTTGAAGAAAAAGAAAATACACTGTGGTGCTGTAAATGCATGTCTTTATTTACGAGTCAAATTTGTGTAGCTTGGCTCATAAACCGGGGGGGCTGCTGGGGGGGGCTGCCTTGAGAGAGTTTAAAGCAGTGGCGTAGCGTGGGTTGTCAGCACCCGGGGCAAGGCAAGTAATTTGCGCCCCCTAACCCGTGGATTTGCGCCCCCTAACCCGTGGATTTGCGCCCCCTAACCTGTGGATTTGTGCCCCCTAACCCTAACCCCCAGATGTTGCGCCCGGTGCGGCCGGCCCCCCCTGCACCCCCCACGCTACGCCACTGGTTTAAAGCAGTGTGATCTGCTGTACACGATCTTGCTGACTGGAGGAGGTTTCACCACTAATATCATTATCTACCCCAGTTTTCTTGCAGCTACATATCTCTGCCCCGTGTAATAATAATAATAATTTATTTATACCCTGCCTATCTGACTGGGCTCCCCCAACAACCCTGGGTGGCTCTCAACAGAACACCACTACCAACAATAAAAAACAACAATAAAACATCAAACATTTAAAACTTCCCTAAACAGGGTTATCTTCTAAAAGTCAGGTAGTTGTTTATTTCCTTGACATCTGATGGGACGGTGTTCCATAGGGTGGGCACCACTACCAAGAAGGCCCTCTGCTTGGCTTCCTGCAGCCTGACTTCCCGCAATGAGGGAACTACCAGAAGGCCCTTGGAGCTGGACCTCAGTGTCCGGGTAGAACAATGGGGGTGGAGATGCTCCTTCAGGTACAGTGGTACCTTGGGTTACATACGCTTCAGGTTACATATGCTTCAGGTTACAGACTTCGCTAACCCAGAAATAGTATCTCGGGTTAAGAACTTTACTTCAGGATGAGAACAGAAATCATGGCGGTGCAGCAGCAGCAGCAGGAGGCCCCATTAGCTAACGTCATGCTTCAGGTTAAGAACAGTTTCAGGTTAAGAACGGACCTCCGGAACGAATTAAGTACTTAACCCGAGGTACCACTGTACAGTGGGCCGAGGCCATTTAGGGCTTTTGTTTTGTCGGCAGCAACACTTTGAATTGTGCTCAGAAACGTACTGGGAGCCAATGCAGGTCTTTCAGGACCAGTGTGATATGGTCTTGGTGGCCACTCCCAGTCACCAGTCTAGCTGTCTGAGTTGTTTGTGTTTTAGTATTGACTTATTTGATCCATTGTTCTCCCCCTAAATTGACATGCCATATTTAATAAAAAAAACACCCCAAATATAATGTTAAAGGAAGGATAAAATAAGGATCCCCAGTCATGCAGAAAGATCCTGCATATGTCATACCCTCTAACAAGTTGAGTCCCAAAACCGGGACATGCTGCCATGTGAGATCACGGAGCCCAAATACAGTACATGCTTTTTTCAGGGTGCCACACAAAATTGCATAAAGATAGACTGCAGAATGGTAAATAACAGTTACCTTTTCGAATAAATGAACAGTTTTATAAGGAAGAATGAGCTAGACAGCATTTGGGCTATTTTCTCCTGTTATTAAATAATTGTTTATATGACATATATTTATACACTATTTTGTAATCAGTGCAATATCATTCATATATATATATATATATATATATATATATATATATATATGGGGGATGTTTGATACTCATGTGCTACTTGTATGAAATAAATGAACTATTTAATAAAATAAAATAAAATGGCTAGGGCACTCTCACCGACTCTGACTAGAGAAATGTGTGGTTTATCAAGACATGGGTTTTATCTGGATGGAAATGTATTGCACATATGTATGGCATTCTGTGGTCAGACGCAAAAATGAATACTGTTAATTCTTCACCGCTTAGGGACAGGTTGTTTTTGGTGCATGAAATAACTACCCAGAAAGAACACACAGCAACTAGATCTAGTTCGAGTCCCAAATGCAAAGAATGCAAACATTATCACTGCCATAAGTGAGGAAAGAGCCGTGCAGAGTTTCAGGATTTAAACAAGCCTGCATTTATCAAATGCAAAAAAAAAGGTGAGTTGTAGCCTGCACTGTGGAATTTCCAGATTGGGATTGAGAGAATAAGCAAAAAAATATTTCCAAGTGAACATAACATCTGACAAAGTGAAGTAAGATATTCCCCAGAGATACTTCCAAG
This sequence comes from Podarcis liolepis, assembly GCF_965112155.1. NCBI lineage: Eukaryota > Metazoa > Chordata > Lepidosauria > Squamata > Lacertidae > Podarcis > Podarcis liolepis. The sequence goes on from NC_139563.1 coordinate 27,921,331, forward strand.
AGTTTATCGGGGTCATTTCAAGGCTCTCTTCAAGATTTAATCTTCAGTGGCATTTGTTCTACATTGTAAGTCATTTTGGGATCTGCTATTTGAGGCCATTCTACTGTCAGATGTTGTCAGTTTCATTCTGACATTTTCAGAGGTCCCCCCTCCAGAAAGGTGCTGGTAGTGAAGCAAAGTAACAGGGGCTGGCATGCCTCAGCTGCGGTGAAAACAGTTATTTCCCAAATAGATTTCATCTCAGTTCTATATAAATAGAGCAGTCTTTGCCCGGGGCTGATGGGAATTGTAGTCCGAAACAGCTAGAGGCCACCAGGTTAGACTCATAGAGTTGGAAGAGAGTCATCTAGTCCAGGCATGGCCAAACTTGGCCCTCCAGATGCTTTGGGACTACAATTCCCATCATCCCTGACCACTGGTCCTGTTAGCTAGGGATGATGGGAGTTGTAGTCCCAAAACAGCTGGAGGGCCAATTTTGGCCATGCCTGATTCTAGTCCAATCCCCCATGATGCAAGAATCTCAACTAAATCATACATGGCAGGTGGCCATCCAACCTCCAGTAAATCTTGCCAAAGGCTGAGCTATAGTTTCACACAAAGATGACAGCTACTTGAACCAGTCTCATCACTGATGGAGATCTTCTCCTAAAGCTGAGTACCACCCATCGAAATCCACTGGAGGGTTGATTCCATGTTCTCACTGAATGAATGCAAATAAATGGCCTTTGCGTGATTGCTGTCCATTACAGAAGGGTCCATTCTTAGTGTATATTGTAAACTGTTGATAAGCTGGTTACCAACTGGGTGGGGAGTAGTAGCAGTCCATAACTCAGCATGACAAGCGTTAAGGAATGGCTGTCATGCAGTGCTTGTGTGGTAGGAAGACTGGGGGTCTACTCACATACTGTGGCACTGATAGGCCATTAGTAATCTAAGTAATTCATAGTGCTTTAGCCTTCAAAGAGCTTCACATACATTATCTTATAGACCAACATGTTATCACAGAGGCAAAGGAGAGGCTGAGAGAGAGGATTATCTAAGGACACATACTCAACTCGGCTGTGGAGAAAAGATCTGAAATGGGGATTTCCCAATACATTAACCTTCGTTACTTGAAGTGTTATCCTGAGCATGTTCTCTCAGTAGAAAACCCCACTGAGCTTCACGGGAGTTACTCTCTCAAGCATATTTGCATAGGATTGCATCCTTAGCCATTCCTCTGCATGAGGTGACCAAGGAACTGAGAAAGACCTAGTGGTGGCTGCGAAATGTTGTGGAGAAATCGCAGCCAGGAGATTGCACCTAAATCTGTGGATGGCACTAGTAATGTTTTCTGTGGTCCCTGCAAACGTGTTTCGGGAACAATCAGGGTGCATCATGTACTGAATAGTTTAATGTCTGAGCTACTGGCATTTTCTTGGCAGCCTCTGAATTGTGGACCTCCCTCCTCACAAAGGTGTATCTGACATCCTTATTATACAGCTTCTGGCAAACGCTGAAGATGTATCTCCTGGCCCTGGCTTTTGACACTCCAAGGAGATCACAGTGGCATCCTTGGCCCTTCCCCTCTTCATTTAATCACCACAGTAACCCTGTGAGGGTGGTTAAGTGACTAGCTCAAGGTCACTAGTGAGCTTTGTGTGAGTGAGACTTTGAGTCCTAGTTTCCCAGGTCCTAGTCTAACACTTGCCACTGCCTCCGCAAGTACTGCGCATCCGTATGAAGACGAAGAAAAAGGTTTTCCATGGGCATTGCATAGAAAGTTTCCTGGGGCTTGGAAGGGGAGATAAGACAGGCAGGCAGGCAGATAGATACATATGCACGTCAGCCCAAGCGGTGCGAGACTCCAGGTATTCTAGGCCTAGGGTTCATGTTTCCTTCAAAACAAGGCACAGGGCAGACTGTGGTGTCTTTATTATATATGGTTTATTTACACATATATAATACCTGAGCCTTAGGATGGAGGGGTTCACATCATTAGCGCCTCAAGAGGGCCTTGCTTCCAACATTGCTCGCTTGCTGCTTTGCTTCCATCTCACATTGCTCCACTCCCTGCTCTCAACTCTACCTTTCTCCTTCTAGCTACCCAAGAGTTGAAGGAGGGGCCCCCACCCATTTCCCATCTCACACAGAACCCTTTCCTTTGTTCCCCTTAAAGGCTCCATCACCCTAGGCTATCACCTCACCAGAAAGCTAGCCTGGCTATTCCAGACATTAGAAGAGGACCCAGGCAATCAGTCTAACCCCCCCCCCCAAAAAAAACCCTTCATAGCACTTCATAGCACTGTTCAGCTTTCTTTCAAATCTGGGACAGCTAGATGTATGTTACGTGTGTGTGTGTGTGTGTGTGTGTGTGTGTGTGTGTGTGTGTAGAGCAGTAGCAAAGGCTGCAGTATTTTACCTGAGGCAGCCTGTGCCTTGCCTGCACTACAGTACTTTTTGTCTACTTTTCCATATATAGAAGATTAATCTTTCCAACATAGTTCTGGCTTTGCTCACTGTCTGATTTTAACTATTCATTACGTGACTCCCATGCTAGCATGGGATCCAGGGACACCGAAGCCCTCCTGTCCGTGAACAAGAACACCACAAGCAGCGATGGCGGCAGGCTTACCGGAAAACACCCAAGGCAGATGCTGACTCAGCCTTCCATCTTGACTGAAACAATTTAGCTGCGTAATCCCTGTAGAGCTGCTCTCTTTTTTTGTTTGTTTTCTGTTAGATGAAAAAGCCAACTCTGCTACCGTTGACTCTGTGTTGCCTTCTGTTCAGATCTCCCCATCCCTCTGTTGGCTTCTTTTTATATTGCCTTCTATGGCATAGGCAACATCACCCAGGGATGAGTGTCAAGTGCCTCCATGTGGACTAGAAACTTATCCCCCCCCATACCTCTTTATCTATCCCAGTGCTTTTTTGGGGGAGTACGCAGACCCCTAAACATTTTGTGAATCTAACGGGAGAAGAAACTAAAAGATTTAAAAATTTTCTCTAGCACGGTGAATTGTCAGTTCCATTGCTACCCCCGATGGCGGCCTCATTTTCTGTCACGGTGTTTCCTGAGACGGAAGCGGGCGTTTAATGTGTGAAGTAGGAGTTGGAATCTGGCACGGTGTTTGGTCACTTTCATTGTTACCACCTCTGATGGGGGCTTCATTTCCTTTCCAGGTGATTTCTTGAGTCAAAATGAGAATACCCTTAAACATTTTTTTAGGGGGGGGGAGCACTGATCTATCCCATTACTAGGCTCTTATGATTATCTGATGGAAAGGCCAGAAAATAAAAGTGAATTATAACTCACTTTAAAAGTGAATTTTAAACTGGAGGCTGGAATCACAAACATACATTTAAAAATAAATAAATGTTGTAATTCCAGTTTTATAACAACATTCAATCGCTCCCCCATGTTCTGCCCTGCCCACACATGAGTCTACCTAATGTGGGTGGGGATGGGGCTACATCCACATGGGAATGGGGATACGGCAATGGCTATGTCACTGTATCAAACCCCATGGTTGCCAGCCATGGGTATGAACGGCAGACTATTTCTTAAAAATAGACAGATTTGATAGGGATTATAACTCACTGTCCAATTCTGTGGGCACTTGAGGCCTGCAGAGGAAACAGGCAATGTTCAACAACGGCCAGGTCAGGCCGCAAACAAGGATAGGATCTTAGACAGCTCCAAGATGATTCCTGCTGGCGAAAACTCTTCTCTGCTACGGGAAAATGTTGTCTCTGCAAACAGCTAGTGCCAACTGATGCCTTATGTAGGCTATCAAGACCTGGTCAGTGCCACCTGCCTGGCACAGTGTTTAAAGAGCCTTTGCCTTATTTTTCCAATATTTGCCTATGTAGGGGTTTGGAAGATAGCTCTGCTGTAGGGGAGTCACCCTGAGTCATGGGTCATGACGCTCACTTTGCTCAGGATGACAATAGAAGTACAGTGTTCCCATTTATGCCCAACGAGAACAATCATTTTCCCCAGGCAAAGTCCTCATTTTGGGACTGAACAACAACAGCCTAAACACTCTTAAGAGTATGGGGTAGAATAATTTCCCAGAAATCTTATATTGTATTGTTATCCTACTGCAGCTTGATATCCTTGGGGCAATCTAACTTTTTAGAGTTTATTGCGACATTAAACTCCAAGATCTAATAATGTAAAAATAACAAGTCTCCTGATTTATTTATTTTTAAAGTACTGTAGTTAATTGTACAGGGATCTCATTCAACAGGCCTTTAAAACTATCTGTCTCTTGGGCTAATATTATGTAGCGTTGTCTCTGCAGACATGTCCTTTCATTGCAGTCAAACTGATTTGTCATTTCTGTACACACTACAAACCTTTTAAGAAGCCTAATTAAAAAAAGATGTTTTCATACCAAGACATCAATAGAAATGAAGACATGACACTTAATTCCTAGGGACTCAATTAAACTATCCCTTTGGTGTCACTCCCCTATGGATTAACATGTTAAACACATTTACTGAGGAGCACAGCTGAAGAACAGATAATCTTTTTATCATTATGTATTAGAAGCTTCTTTGTCAAATGACATTCTATTATTTCTTGGAGGTGAAACGAGCTCTTGATTATTTGATATCTTCTCTTTTTTTGCAGGAACAGAACTCTCCTGCTAACTGTTTATATAACACATGCAAACACAGAGTCCTTATCCAGCTTCTACTACAAACAATTCATAAAACTTTACCAAGAGATTGCTTATCTTTTGCAGAAAAATTGAATGTGCACTTAAAAAAACAACAACGTGAAATAGATATATGAAAACATATGAGGGGCAACTTGCATAAGAGGACTTTCCCTTTCTCCTCTCTCTCCTCCTGCTCCCGGCACACATACCCAAACCTGCTCCATAGGGTCCCCTAACCTTCCAAAGTGATTTAGGGACATGCAGTGGCTTGGGGGGGGGGCATTATCAAGAAAGGAGAAGCCCCCACTGTGCAAGCAGATACCCACCCCCAATACATTGCATCTCACCTTTGTGTTGTCCTGTTTTATTTATCAATTTTATTTCAAAAAAATTATACACTGTCTGATTGCCAGGGGTGGGGGGTGGAATACAACTGTCAAATAAGTTTTATATCTCTTCTCCTCCTCCATTCTCGAGGTGCTATTACAAAGTATGCAGTAAAACACGGCATAAAACCAACAATAAAATCCTGAAGTTATCCGACTTGGAAGTTCAGTTACTGTTCAGAACAGCAGAGACACAGAAGACACCAGGAGCAGGTAAGATGGTGGGGGAAGCGCTGCATTGCTTCTGTCCCAGTGGTGGCTTCATCACTCTTTACCAGGACAGTGGTCTGGAGCAGGAGTAGGCAACCTAAGGCCCGGGGAACGAATGCGGCCCATTCGCCTTCTAAATCCAACCCGAGGATGGTCCAGGAATCAGCGTGTTTTTACATGAGTAGAATGTGTGCTTTTATGTAAAATACATCTCTGGGTTATTTGTGGGGCATAGGAATTCGTTCATTTCCCACCTCCCAAAAAAATATACTCCGGCCTACCACATGGTCTGAGGGACGGTGGACCAGCCCATGGCTGAAAAAGGTTGCTGACCCCTGGTCTGGAGCAAGGCCAGCCCTGCTGCCACCGCCACAGAGTCAACAACAGCTGAGGCACATTCCTTGGAGGCTGGATCTGCTGCTGCCTCAACAATGACCTCTTGGCTAATGGGAGGCGCTGCTGGTCTCCTCCCCCCCTTGTTCTCAATGTAGATCTTCACTCACCCGTTCTTCCTTGGTGGTGGTGAGCTGTGCTTTTCATTATTATTATTATTTTAAAGGTGGCGGCACTCACCATGAAGTTGTTACAGTAAGTGCCACGCTTTTTAACTACAACAGAAAGAGGTGCTGGTAATGCATACCCTTGAGTACCCTCTTTTTAAAAAAGTGGTGAGGAGCATTTTGTGATTTGCCTCAGGTGCCAAAATGTATTGGGCCAGCCCTGAGTATCAGCAAGGTCAGGGCACCAAAGGTAGACTCAGCCAGTGCACCCAAAGAACCCCCGTCTTGCTGCCTCACTGCCCATTCCCTGCTATTAATGTCTGCACATTCATTTAATGTCTGAACCAAACATATCTGCAAATGCGCGTGCACACACACACAACACGGGCAGAGCTTGCCACCATGATGTGGTTATTCTACCCACTTTGAACATCTAAAATAGGTTCCCACCAGTTCTCAATAGAGAAACTGCCCATCACAGGCCATAGCTCAGTGGGAGAGCATCTCTTGTTCGTTTTGTGAATTGAAGGTTTGACCCCTGGCATCTCCAGGCAGTGCTGGAAGAGAACCTTTTCTGAAAGCCGGGAGCGCCACTGCCAGTCAGTGCAGACAATACTAAACTAGATGGACCAACAGTCTGACCTGGGATAAGACAGCTTCCTATGTTCCTATGAACCTGGGAGTTTTTTTCATAAAAGTCCACCACTTTGCTACTGCAGTCCCTTGCCTAGTTTTTTGTGCTGCAGATTGGTGATATTCTACAGCTTTCCCTCCAAGTCTCAGAAAGCAGAATCTCATCCCCCCTAAAGCATTCACAGATTCTGTTTCCCCATCACCTCTTTGCAGCTCTATCCATCCTCCATTTAGAAATGAAGAACAGAATGTGGAAATCGGCAACAAGCATAACTGACCAATAAACTGCCATTCTGCTGGGTGTCTCCAGGACTGATGAAATGAGTGCTGGCGTCATCTGGGAAGACAGCAAGCAACATTCACCAGCATGCCAGCATGGCTCACTGATTCCTCATTTCAAAGACTGCTATATACAGGCCATAATCTATGGAGGCTTCCTTCTGGAATCTTTGATGCTACTTAGCTGCATCAGTGGCCTTGCAACCCATAAATCCCAGCTGAGTCATGCCTCCTGTTTAGACAACAACAAGCACACCACCACACCACCTGACGACGCATGAAAAAGGTTCTGAAGTTCTTCTCTGTACTCAGTCACCCTTCATATTCAAGCTTTCTTTTGCACTGCCACCTAGTGGTCCGTTGGCGAATTTCATTATCTACCTGTGTTTACAGTTTGGATTTGGGGGAAGTCCCAGGAACCAAAGGACCTGAGCACAGAAAAATGTCACCCTGTTTTGATTCCCATAGGAAAGCAATGGAGATTTATCACTCTAGATGCATAAGTGGTTAAAAAATGTTGACAGTTCTAAGAAGATTGGGTTGTCAACAGGGATAGAATGCAAATTAGCAGAGAGGAACTTCAAGGAGTAGGATGAGATGACATTATGACCCTGGTTGGTTGGTTGGTAGGCTGGATGCCCCAGCGCTGTCTGGCTTTTCAATTGCCAGCCAATATCCTTCCGCTCCTCTTCCACTTGTCAGAAACAGGCTTTTCAGGTAGTGAAGAGGAGAAGGGAGATAGAACGGCACATGTAATTGGTATATATGAGAGAAGTAGCGGAAGTCAGGTGCAAGATTACACAACTACAGCCCAGTTTAAATGGAAGCACAAACCACAATTTCACATTTTGTACAGTTTCATGGCCCACCATTTTCCTGCTCAACTCACTCCTGCAGGCTATTTTTTGCTCCACTGGAGAAAATATACTTGTCCTATTATGTTCCAATTGGCTATCATATTATTTCCTTCCACTATGGACTTACAGGCCTATTCTGCGAAGGCTACAATGCAGGAGAAAAACATGTTAAATTGATTGCCTGGAAACTCCCTTAGGGAAGGTAAGATTGGGTGTCTGAAGCTATGAAGTCCCTCACATATATGTAACAAATGGTATTTATTTTCTCAACCTCTAAATGCACTGCTGTCCATAACTTGTTTCTCACCTTAGAAACTCTGAGGGAAGCTTTGAACAGGATGTACTGTTACAGACTAATCATACACTTAAAGAGCTTCACCTAAAGTTACTTTCCTTCACATTGCAACTGCAAAAATGTCTTCTCTTGCACACCAGGGGGAGAGAGAACCTTGGAGAGGAGATGAGGGATGCCGACAATCAGAGGCTTGAAATGGAAAGCCACTAGGTGTGTGAAATGGGTGAATCTGCCCATTGCAATTTCTCATTTCCCCAGTCTTAAGCTTGGTTCACCACATTTCCATTTGTGCATTATTATTATTTTAAAGTCCTTTTGAAAATACACCAACATTTTACTGCAAATTTCACCTAATATTCTGTAGGCAAATTTGCCTCATATCTACATCGAGGCATGTTTTCTCTAATACAGTGGTACCTCGGGTTACATATGCTTCAGGTTACAGACGCTTCTGGTTATAGACTCCGCTAACTTGGAGGTAGTACCTCGGGTTAAGAACTTTGCTTCAGGATGAGAACAGAAATCGTGCTGCGGCAGCAGCAGGATGCCCCATTAGCTAAAGTGGTAGCTCAGTTTCAGGTTAAGAACAGACCTCTGGAACAAATTAAGTACTTAACCCGAGGTATCACTGTATTTATATTTTCCCTAACAGGATGTATTTTTGTAGGTTATGCGCATTTTCGTATGCATTACTTGGTTGAGAACTGCATTGCAAAATTCAGAGAAGTGTGAATTTTGAAGGATGGGTGTGTTTTCGTTTGCATATTGTTGCATGAGGTAGATTTGTTTTTAAATGTGAACGGAATCAAAGCCAATGTCCATTTAATTTATATACCGCCTTCCTAAATATTCTCCAAGTGGTTTACACTGAACTGACCCTAATACATTAATACAAACAAAGCATAAAAATCAGGCTGCACTATCTCAAGAGTCAAATTCGTAATAAGACAACACATAAATATCAAATTATTAGGTAAAAACAATCCCTTGAGCAATTACAACATAGAGTTCATAAATTGTAGATCATTGCATTTCAAAGCAACTCGGAAGCATAAACAAAAAAACAAACTTCTTCTAACAGGCACAAAATATTCAATTAGTGCAGATCACAGGAAAATCAACAAACATGAACAAATCCAGAAGTCAAAATTACATGAGCCAATAAGGTAAAAAATAATATAAAAGACAGTTTTATTAACTTCAGTATCTTGTTCCCAAACTCCATTTATACTCAGCAGGTTATTATGCCATCATAGTATCATCTCTCCTCTCACCAGGGAAATGCTAAAAGACAAACCTTCCGTTCCCTATCATAGGAAGTAACAGATACTGTAACCTATACCGACTTAGTACATGCAAGCCAACCCTCACAAGGACCCAGAGCCCCTTTGCATATCCATGGATAGGGCCAATACTAAATCCACCAAGAGTGAGCAAGAATTATTCACTCATTCCAGTGAATAAGCTGACATTTACCGAGAGACACATCAGCACAGGAAAGGGTTGTTCTTAAGGGAAGATTCTCACATGTCTTAATTGCCTGATCAACACACAACATACATTTTCTTCAGCGATCAATTTAAAAATTACTGCTTCATTTAGAAACTATTGCTGCAATTTAAATAGTACCAAAATATGTCTCACTGTAGTGGGAAAGACTGGGACTAAGTGGCCACTGTGTCTGCTTAGTCTCCTGCTGAGGTGTTCAAGGTCCTTATTCTGCCTTCTTAGGGTGTTTGTTTGTTCGTTTAAATGGGAATTGGACCAGACCAGTGGCGTAGCGTGGGTTGTCAGCACCCGGGGCAAGGCAAGTAATTTGCGCCCCCTAACCCCTAACCTGCCGCCGCTGCCAGCTTCTTCTTGCTGCTGCCTGGTCTGGTCTGGTGTGGTTCTCTCCCGCGCTCAGCGCTGCGCTGGGCGGCCGCTGCACTGTCCCTCCCCCAGATAGTCCCTCGCTCTCTCTCCGCACCGCACGCCTGGCACCCACCCCCCTCCACAGTGGGCGGCGACCTGGCGGCTCGGATCGGATTCGCACAGCCAGCACTGTAGTGAGAGAGAGTGAGTGAGCCAGGTAGGGGCAGAGAGCTGAGAGTGCGAGCGCCCCCCCAGATGTTGCGCCCGGTGCGGCCAGCCCCCCCGCACCCCCCACGCTACGCCACTGGACCAGACAGCCCTCCAAACAGAGGAGGCCTTCAAATAAAAGAATGTATTTTGTATACTACATGTCACAAACTGGTAGGGCAATGGGGAGGAGGAAGAGGATCCCGGCCAGGGGTGTAGCCAGGACTGGGACTCACTGGCACAAGCTGGGGATGGGGAAGGAAGTACTTACATGGTGATGGAAGATGGAGATGGAATGGAGGTCTGTGCACAGGAATCAGAGCAGGACCCAGAGCCAGAGAGACCCGTCTCCACGAACACAGTGTGCTTGAGGCACAGGGAGCAGTGGGAGAGGTGTTCCAGGAGGCTGAGACAGGCAAGGGCCCACAGCCCAGCTCCCTTGCTGGCCAGGTGGGGCTCGCAAGCTCTGGGAGGTGTGTGATTTGTCAGCTGGAGTAGGCTCAGAAGAGGTGAGGGTCACATGCCTCGCCAAGCCCAGATGCTGCAATCAGCAGGCAAAGTGATTGACAGCTCGGCAGCCCCAAACTTCTGTCAGATTTGACCCACATGGGGTGGGGAAGATAAGGGCCAAATCCATTGGCCAAATTCAGTTTCCCGCATTTGGTATAGTCACCTTATTCACAGGACACAAATTTGTGGGCCTTTTCTTAAACAACTTTCCTATGTGTGGTCCTCCAGGCCTACCTGATTCCATATTTGAAGCATTACCAGCGCAGCATGGGAACTAATCACATAGCACAGGTATGCATGAACCCAGTCAGAGCAGAACTGGTTTCTGTCTCTAGAAGTCCCCAGTAGCAGTCACACACAGTTCCTAAAACAGCTTATGTTGTGGCAGAAACAAAGAAAAGGTGTCTCCTGAGGTACTATATCTATTTGATCTCTCCTCAGGTGTTGTCAAGTTGTTGTTAATTGCCATTTACAGATAAGAGGCGAATTCTAATGAGCTGCGTGTTAAAGGCAGTCAGTGACACTGATAACAGACAGCTTCACATCACAACCAGGAAGTGAAACCTAGAGCAGGACAGGTTCTCTTCAGTTACTAGGCAACCAGACCACAAAGCTTTCATTGAACTGAAAAGGTGGCTTCTGAAAACATCATAAATCAATGCTGTGCTTCCCAGATAGCTTACCACAAGGGACTCCTAGAACCTAATGTTATGTCTGCTACGTGGTGGTACATGTTATTTCTGCTACATTGTTCCCGGCTCAAATGCTTCTCTGTGGTTGTGCACCCAAGCCACGATGGAAAGGTGCTGCAGGTAAAGTATCAACTTCGTAAGTTCCCAAACAATGTGGCTACCAATGGCCGAGACCCCTGTGAAGCTGCTATGCTCATGTGGGATATTAGGTGACCCATCTGATCAGTGCTTTAGGCATTATAAAATGGATCCAGGATCCTGACTATAAGGAGTTCTCTTTGTGGTGGCGAACCTATTGTGCTATAGTCAAGGGATGAGGAAACTGACTCTCCAGATGATGTTGATCTACAGCTCCCATCATCCCTAACTATTGGGTGTGCTGGCTGGGGTTGGGGTTCAGCAACATCCAGAGGGCCACAGCTTCCCCATCACTGCTATTGAGCAATAAAATAGTTCTTCCCTTACAGCTCCCGAGCCTCTTGGACTCTAAAAGGCCCATTTTAAATGAGACCGTCTTGGCTGTGAGCCCTGGAAGACCTGCACCCTGCCTTACTGGCCCTTTCCCATCTGGCCTGGGAAAGTGGAGTGCTGACTGACTCCAGCTACAAAAGCTGAGGCTGTTGAACAGATTCTCTGGTTGGAGTATTGTTTATGAGGGGTTGAGAGAGAGCTGTTGCTGTTATTGATATCATGGTTGTATCTTTAGTTTTCGATCTTATGATTTATGTGGAAATTGTTTCCATTAGGTTGTGTACTTTATGTGTTTCATTTATTGTTTATGACTTCTGTTATGTTTGTAATTATGTAAATCTTGTCATGTTGTAAGCCGCCTTGAGCTTAGTTTCAACTATGGAAAGGCAGCATACGAATAAAATGATGATGATGATGATTTGCATCCTATTACATACGGTGGGATTTTGCACTTGGAAGCATTGCTGCAGCTGCCAAGAAACATAATCCAACCTACTCGTTACCTTTTATAAAATATAATATAGGGGGGGGGGATTGCCTGTTTTCCTCTGCTGTTGGCTTCAGTTCATGGTTGCATAACTGCTGACAGTGTCCCTGGAAATGATGGCTGGAACGGTGCAGCGAGTCTGCCCTAAAGGAAGGACCCCGTGGCCTTTTGATGCTTATGAGCTTTGTGCTGTCAAGGAGGCATTTGAAATGCCTCTTTGGAGACTGCAGGGCTACATCGCCTCAGAGCAAAGAAAACGTCTTGCCAAACTGGAATTTAAAGAGGATGCGAACTCTCTAGATCCCAAGCCGCAAGCTGCAAATGTGATGAGTCAGATGAGATCTCAGGCAAGAAAGCCTCAAAGGATGACAAATACATCGCTGATTTGCATGAGGAAGGAGAGGCTTCCCACAAAATGCAACAGTTCTGAAAACCCTTATAATGAGATAATGCTTAAAAACTTTGTTTCTGGGTCTGCACATACAGAATACACAGGAGCTGGATGATCCAGGTTTCATTATAGCTGTTTCCCTGACATTGCCAATTCTTACTAGGCACATAATAGGAAACTCCCCTTTCACATTTTATTTGCAATTCTAGACCTCATGATGACAGACAGACAGACAAGCACACACATGTGCAGGTAGCTGAAAACATGTCTTTGCCCATCACCAGAAAATATTATTTGGAATCTTGATGCCAAATGCATGTGTGGTTATTTCGACAATTGCATTGTTTGTGCATTGTCATACACCATCAGTTAGCCAGGGAAACTGGTTTCATTTCTCCTTTGGCTTCTAATTCTTAAACTATTTGTCATTTGATGTTAGTTGCATTTTAATGTTACCTGTGATTATTTTAGCCTTGTGAGCTATTCAGATAACAGTGTACTGAGCAGCCTAAGTAAATTTCATAAACAAAACAAAAGCTGAAGACTTAGAGGTGATGTGGTCTGGTATAAGATTTGTTGTTTTAGCTAGGCAGTAGCGATATGATCCAAACCTATGGGCCACGAAAGATCCAGCACCAAGGGCCAAGCTATGTGTTATGCTAAATGTGCAACATGCAGCAATGCCTTGGTTTTCGCTTTAATTAATTACAGGTGTGGGTGGCGGTTTTTATTAGGACAGTATAAGGGGCTAGTGAGAGCTTTATAATATTTATTCCTTCCCCAGTTGTAACTGGGATGAATCCCCCTCTCACTGCACCTCCTTGGCCTTAAAATAATAGTTCCCATTACAACCACCAGAATTATTTTCTAAGTATCATAGCCACAAAGGGTGAGGGGAATAAATTTTTATCCCAGTAATGGCTCAGGAGGAGAGGTATAAACTCTCTCTACCTAAGTGCTGTGGTCCTAATAACAGTCTCATACCCTGCATCTGCAGTTAATTAAAAGAAAAGTATTAAAAGTGTGTAGTATGGCCTTCAAATAGAGGACACGTATTTAAAAAATATTTTTATTCACCGAACCTTAAGAACACCGTGTCAGTTTATTTGCTTAGCTCCAGAGACATAACAGCGTGAGGAATTTGCAGCTAGGCTTTCCATTTCCATTTCAAAAATGAAAAATAGCGTGACACGGGAGCTTATTTTGACTCTGTCTATAAAAACAACCGTTACTGTTAAGAGGTGGCATTCATAAAACCCAGCGGTGCTTTTGGATTGACAAATTTATGTGTATTCTTTAAGTGATTTAATGCAGCATTTCTTAGATCTCAGTCATTCTTCCTCTCTCTCTCTTCGAGATCTGAAAAGAGGCACTGAGACAATTTCATTATAAACCAAAGGGCTTGGGAAAGGTATTTATTAATATGCGATGCAGCCCCTGAGGATCCTGTCAACGCTGAAAAGAAAACTCCCCAAAGTAAAACTGGGGAAAAACACAACATGGCCAAGCTTTAAAAGAATACGCTTCCTTACAGCCAAACTAGATACAAACCCACACACCCTTACGCATGCTCTACTTGCGACTGTATATATGCATGGCGCCAGGGAAAAAAATATTTTTATTCCTATCTGGAAATGGCAGGAGAGAGCTGGTGAGTCCTCATGGTTCATGAGGAGACCCTCTCTGGAATCCGAAGAGTATGTCAGTGAGGGCAGAGGGAGCCCCGAAGAGACTGGGAGGCTCAGGGGGGCTTTGTTTAGGCTGCTCAGCCTACCTGCCTAACAGCTGGCACACAGGATCACACAGCCTCTGCCACTGCTCTCCCGTGCATCCTCCAGCTTTCAGGCAGCCCCAGAGCATCAACTCTAGATATTTTGGCCTGGATTGGAGAAAGAGAACAGGAGAGAGCGAGCTGAAGAGCAGGAGAAAAATTGGCATTTAGAGGATTTGAAGATGTTTAGAGGGCGCTCTCCATTTTGCACAATTTCACTTATGTGTGGGGCCCGTGTAAGTGGAGGGATGGCTTATAATCAAAGAACAGTGGTCAACTGTTATTTCCTTAAATACCTTATTTAAGTGGAGACAAGGGGCATGCCAATTATGATTGGGACCACAATATTGATGTTGCCGATGTTGCTCTTGTGGTATTTCCCTGGTGCGAGTTGCTCTGTCTCAGCTGCCTAGGGCAGAAATCCTTGCACCTATTACTTTTCCCTAGCTGCTTCCAAAGGATTGGTCAGTTTACGTTCGGAAAAATTGTCCAGTATAACCCTTTCTACCATGCTGCCCCTCTGAACCAGTTGTCTCCACTAGCCAGAACTTGTGTGGAAGTGAATGGTGATTTCGCCTGAGGACATGGAGAGTGAATGGTGAAACGATAACTCATTTGATTTGAAGTTCAACTCAAAAAGCATCCTTAACTACATTATTCCACAAAATGCAGGTCATTTTGTGCAGCCACAACAGCATCTCCAATCAGCTGCTCTGCTAGCGACTAGCGTTCCTATACAGTATCACTGTTGCTGACTGGGACCCTCCAGATTTGGGACTCCAGCTCCCATCATCACTGGTCATTGGCCATATTGTTGGGGTTGCTGGGAGTTGGAGTCCAACAACATCCAGAGGACCCCAGGTTCATCACCCCAAGGCAGCAGGAAGAGTCTTCTGAAGCAGACTCTCTTCACCATGGACAGCTCTAGGCACCACACAACTGCTTCCAGTAAACTGAGTTGCAGGGATCAGTTAAGGGTCAAGATATATGCAGCAGTCTATAACCAGCACCCGGTTAATTCATTTCTTCAAAATGCAGCCACAGAAGCAGCAAATTAACATAAAAAAACAGCGTGAGCAAAGGGGTTTCATCACTCTTTTCCTCTCTCTCTCTCTCTTTTGTAACAAGCTTTATTAATAGTCTTACGATACATTACACATATATAGTACATCTCTTAAAGTAAATTGAAATTTCAATCGTGTACACAAAAAAAGAAAAAACCCATATACTTATTTTTTCTTACATAATTATGAACCTTAAGCTTCAGCTGTATTTATGCTGCTTTTTATGCAATTATTAACAACAATTATTAGCAAAGATTATTAACAAAAATATCATAAAGACTTTGGACTTCCTGTCAATTCCCTTTGTATGATTTTATTCTAATAGTGAATGTACCTACCATTATTAATCTATTCTTTATATATTCTCTTTCATCACTCTTTTCCTTTCTGTCATTTATCTATAAAAAATCTTCCTAACCTCTTTTCTGTCCCACAGGTTGAAAGATGCAGGTACCTCAGAAGCTGGGACAGGATTATTTTTACAGCACGAGGGAAGGATTTTGTAAAATGGGAGTAGCTAACATTTTTCAGGCCAAGGATAGAATTGGCCCAATGCCAACCAGGGGGATCACATGTCAACATAGCTGTCAACGTTTCCCCTTTTTAAAGGGAAATTCGCTTACAGTGGTACCTCGGGTTACATACGCTTCAGGTTACATACGCTTCAGGGTTAAGAACTTTGCTTCAGGATGAGAACAGAAATCATGCGGTGGCAGCATGGCAGCAGCGGGAGGCCCCATTAGCTAAAGTGGTGTTTCAGGTTAAGAACAGTTTCAGGTTAAGAACGGACCTCCGGAATGAATTAAGTACGTAACCAGAGGTACCACCGTATTCCGAATAGGATTCCTCGCAAGAAAAGGGGAAAGTTGACAGCTATGCATGTCAAAGTGGGTGTAGCTGAAATGTAAAAGTGGGTGTGGCAAATTTTGATTATTATTTTTTAAATGATTTTTGAGGGAGGGCTATAAACCTTTTGGCCTCACAGCAGGGAATGCATGAGAGTGGTAGCAAATATAATTTTTTTAAAACTTTTTTCAAAATTGAGGGCCCCCCTCAAATGACACTATCACAGTAGGATACGAATGGAAGTAGTCAGTGGCCAAAAAACCTTTTGGCATTGTGGCATCACAGTGCGGGAGCTGGGGGAGTAGTTAAAAATGTGCTTAAATTTAATTTTAATATTTAAGGTCTTAGCTGGAGATCTTTTGTATTACCTCCTGCCTGGGCTATTTTGTCTGGTGATGCCAGGAATTGAACTTGAAGCCTCCTGCATGCAAACCATATGCTTTACCCCCTGAGCTATGTCCCCTTTCCACCTCCAAGGCGCTCAGCCTCACAGAAGTAGCCTTCCATTATTCTCTCAACCACAATCTACATTTTTCTTTCAGATCCTGCCTGCCCCACCATCTTCACATTAGCTGCCATCATTTTTACACACTGATTAAAGGTTAGACCGAGGCAAGGAATGTGATGCTTGGCATAACCTGCTAGAGTTTCGGATGGATATGTGATCTTTGCTGCTAAGAATTACAAGAGGAAGTGTGTGAAGTGCTCCACACATTCGAAATGAATATATACATGCTAGATACTGCTATTATTAAAAACAGCAGGGAGGCGGATTGCAAAATCCAATTTAAGGCCTTTACTAAGACTCTTGGTGCAAGAAGACCTTGGACCTTATACGGCTAGCAGGCTGCAGTTTCCTTCCTCGCAGTGCACACATTTCTTTCAAGTTTCTCCCCCGATTCTCACTTCAGCTCTCTTATTTTTCGTGATCTGATTAAAGGTAGCGAGTGCAGATTGGAGGGTGGGAAGTGATGCTTTCTTAGCCTGTTGTTGTTCTTTGAAGATATGCCATTGTCTGGTGGATATGGGTAATGGGATGGATTTTCAATAGAGAAACAAGAAAAATAGCCACTTCAAAAACAGAGGTCCTAAAAGTCATAGGAAAGGGTGGGCAGGAATAGGGATCTGGGAGAAAGGTAGCTGCAGATGAGACCAGTGGCATAGCGTGGGGGGTGCAGGGGGGCCGGCAGCACTGGGCGCAACATCTGGGGGTTAGGGGGCGCAAATCCATGGGTTAAGAGGCGCAAATCCACGGGTTAGGGGGCGCAAATTACCGTATTTTTCGCTCCATAGGGCGCACCGGACCATAGGGCGCACCTAGTTTTGGGAGGCGGAAAACAAGAAAAACTTATTCTGAACCCCAGAAGCCAGAACAGCAAGAGGGATCTGGCTTCTGGGATACCGTGTGGCTGTTCTGGCTTCTGGGGTAACCCCACCAAGCCTCTTCAGGGCAGCGGGATGAAGGCTCCCCCTGCCCAAAGAGGCTGCGCAGGGCTAAAGCAGAAGCCAGGACAGGCGCATCGCTGAAGGGGCACTGCGCCTTCTCTCTCTCTGTGCAGCGCCCCTCCTTCACAGGAAAGGTGCTGCGCAGAGAGGGAGAAGGCGCAGCGCCCTTCAGCGAAGCTGGAGAAGAAACAGAAGCAGACCCTTCTGTTCCTCCTCCAGCTTCGCTGGAAAGGGGCGTCACTGCAAAGCGGGAGAAGGAACAGAAGGAGACCCTTCTGTTCCTCCTCCGGCTTCCAGGTCAGGTGCCTCGCGGCGAAGCCGGGGATCCTGCATTCGCTCCATAGGACGCACACACATTTCCCCTTCATTTTTGGAGGGGGAAAAGTGCGTCCTATAGAGCGAAAAATACGGTACTTGCCTTGCCCCGGGTGCTGACAACCCACGCTACGCCACTGGATGAGACCCAAAAGTAGTGAGAACACACTGGTTTAATCGGAAGATTCCAAGTTTGCTAGCGGTGAAGGCTGAGGGATGAATCACAGCCTCCACCTGGATCTGTTTAATGGCGTCTCAGCTGAGCTTCGACTCAAGGGAGGCTTGTAAGAAAGGCTTTGTCTCGAAAGGCCATTGTAATTTTAGGTCATCACGTGGGAACCTTTATGTTGTCTTTGCTGCTTGCAAATGTTATATATATGTTCCTGCTGGTATTTTATTGGCTGCAATTCCTCTTTTAGGCTGCAATCCTATGCCTACTTACATGGGAATAATACTCATTGAATTCATAGTGACTTACCTTTGAATACACAGGTGCAACTTTTCCTATCAGTAAACTCCTGATTGTTGAACTATGGCCCCTGGGTGCAAACTTGTGGGGTTCACAGGGGCAGGGGGGGTGCCAGAGCCCCCTAATAGCATGTAGGGCAAATCATAGGGCAAATCATGGTTACAGCTTGTAGTTTGTTTGAACCATGAACCAGGATCCGGATGACATACTAAGCCAAACTTTGGCTCAGTTCAGGCTGCATCCTGATCAAAAGTGACTTTGTGAGGAAGGGCCGTATCTCAATGGCAGGGAATCTGCTTTGCAGGTTCAAACCATGGCCTGTCCAGGTAGGGCTGGGAGAGATTCCTGCCTGATATCTGGAGAACCACTGCCACTTGGTGTAAAGGTAAAGGTAAAGGGACCCCTGACCATTAGGTCCAGTCGTGACCGACTCTGGGGTTGTGGTGCTCATCTCACTTTTTTGGCCAAGGGAGCTGGCGTACAGCTTCCGGGTCATGTGGCCAGCATGACTAAGCCGCTTCTGACGAATCAGAGCAGTGCACAGAAACACCGTTTACCTTCCCGCCAGAGCGGTACCTATTTATCTACTTGCACTTTGATGTGCTTTCGAACTGCTAAGTTGGCAGGAGCAGGGACTGAACAATGGGAGCTCACCCCATCGCGGGGATTTGAACCGCCCACCTTCTGATCGGCAAGTCCTAGGCTCAGTGGTTTAACCCACAGCGCGACCCGCGTCCCTTTAGCCACTCGGTGTAGACAATGCCAATAGTGTAGAACAATGGTCTGACTCAGCTTCCTATGTTCCTCACATAGCTCGGTCCATTTTGTTCAAGAATGTGTAAGAATTGCAAATTTTGGCATTAAATCTGGTTCATGATGAGCAAAGCCAAAATTCCTTTTTCTGGCTTTATATCCACAAATAGAGAGAACTGCATGATTCTTTGCTGTTTTCTTATATGTAGTTGTTATGAAAACATATTTCTTCTTGCCCATGTAACTATTTCTAAAATAAGATCCCCCAGAGAGTAAGAAGAAAGGTGTGAAGGATTATCTATTAATCATATGAATCAGGAATGTGATTCACAGCCAAATGACAGCCTTGTTGACCATTCTATGAAATACATCAAAGCTATTCCTGAATACGTAACCTATTACTCATAATTACTCTGTAGAAATTAAATCTACATTCAAACTGAAAGCTAAGTGTGATGGCCTTTGCAGGGGGCTAAGATCTGGATAATAATAGCAACACATTCTACTTGCAACTTGGCACATGAAAACAGCAAAACACTTTCATAAATGAAACTTTCCCCTCCTAAGTTTACCACCCATTTTGGCAATTCTAGCAAAATGAAATGAAGGCTAATTTTTAGATTTCTGTTTCTTCCACACAGTGGGATGCAAGGACCTGCAAGGATAAAAAAAAAATACCGCTTGGACTCAAGTGAAAACAGTTTCAGCTAATACTAGAGAGTCAGTGCTAAAAATTGATTACTGGTGGTACTGCATGCCAGTCAAACTAAGTCAAATTTATAAGCATTTGCCTAACACCGGGTAGTCAAGGCATTTGGCAGAGATTATTCCAAGAAAACTTGTCATTAGTTCATCAGTTAATTCTGATGGACTTGGGTTTTGGTTTATTATTGATACACCCTGCAACTATGGGCCGTGTTATACAAAAGCTTAATAGCTCTACTGATGGCAGCGAATGGTCTGTAAATAGCCAAGCTGTGGTGTTGACAAAACTTCATTTTCTGTACAATCCTGGTGGGCCAACATACAGCACAGAGCTTTGGCAGAAAAAGTAGCAGAGGTGTACAGAGGGCATAAGGGAGCTAAGAACTTGTTTGTGGGTACATGGTATCCTCTCAACACCTTTGTTTGTCAGCAATGTGGATTTGCTGAAGCGCCGGAGTTAAATAAATCATTCTGGTCTGACTTCTTCCCCAAACCACTTATGGTCCTAACAGTGATCTCAATGATCTTTAGACATTTTACTGACAGCAAACATGCATCTTTTTCCTGTGCTTGTCTTGACCCCTGATAGATGTGCAGCACAGTTACACAGAAGTTTTTGTTTTATGTCATTTTTATTATTTTATTGTTGTGGTCTCTTCGGGAATCTTGCAGATACGTCAGCAATTCTACAAGCTGTGAAAAACCTTTGAAAACCCAATAAAAAGGTTTTTTAAAAATAATAATAATAATACATTGCAGCAAAGGGTTTTCAATTCCCTGTACTGAAGCATAATTATTTCCACCAATTCTATATATCCCAGAGCTGGAACAGTAGAAATACTTCACAAGTCAAAAGTTCCGAGAACACACACAAAAAGAGGAAACATCTCACAGATAAAGGTTGAGAGCTATGAAAGAAACTATAGCTTTCCAAAGGCCCAAAATGTCTTTCAGAAGAAGCTTGTTCATAATTTAAACCTTCTTCCCCCTTAGAAATTTTTGGAACGAGCAAATAGTTTCCTTTCTAAGTGTGCCTAAGATGGGGTTGGCCCAAACATTATGCTGCCTGTTACAAAAGGCAGAATGCTCCTCCTCATTCTGTATACTGAAGACAACCAGAAAGGTATTTGGACCATATCCTACAGCACACCTGAGAGCAGCAGGCTGCAAGCTGGAGGCTGCAGGCCAGGCAATGTGGAACACACTGGTCTGTCCACCCACACCTTGCTGCTGCTCCCCCTACCACCCACCTCCAGCATCCATCACCCAAGACAGACAGCTGTCTCTGTCTAACGGTAGGGCTGGCTCTGAGAAATCATATGTGAGCAGCCTTCCGATGGGTAAGCAAGGAATGTCTTACTCCAATATGTGCAACATAATAGCATCCCCCTTCACCATGTTCAACCCCATTGCCAAGTGAGTCATCCTCGGGGCTAGCAGGAATCAGTGTGGGATCAACATGGTGTCAACACAATTGCAGGGGATGGATGTGGATGAACAACTTGTCCCAATAAATCAGAACTTTGATCTTTTAAAAAAACAAACCCGTGTGGACTTTCTCCTTCCCAAGCAGCTATTAAAAGGCACCAGGGATCTATCTTTGAGGTAGTTGTTGGCATAAGTGATGAATTCCTTTCGTTATAAATTGTAACTGAAGTTCTGTAATGTTTCACGTCTTTATCCCCTAGTTAATGAATCAAGCTTCGGTGACAGTTTAGGTAAATTACGTCTTCGTAACTGCTTTGGGGAAACGAGATCTTCTGTTCAAAAGTATGATGCCTTGTATAAATATTGCTAGACTTCATATACTTTGCTTTAGCTATAACTATTTAACTTGTCTCGTTTGTCATAGTTACCTATTTTTAGACAATGAATTGTGGTACTGGAGAAAATGAGAATGGGGTAGATTGTTTTGTGGAGTCAAGTTCCAACCACCAAGTCTCTCCAGGGAACTTCATATCTGCTTGCTCTCAAGTCTCCAGAGTAAGTAAAAGAGCAGTGGTTTTACAAATTGTGTAGTGAATTGATCTTTCTTTAATTTTGTTTTATTATCTTTAGTGTTTGTGACTTGGTTCTGTATAACGTATGACCAGCACATGTACAGTATAGATTACTAGTGAGGTGGCCATCAAATGACTCAGCTTCTGGTTAGAGCTTGGAGTTTTCTACCATACCATTGGGGGTGAGGCAGAGAACAAAGCAGGATTGGTTTATTGACAATTCCTAACTGAGATAAATCTACTGAGGTGTGGCTGGCAGGTGAGATGCAGACGTCTGGTCACAGTGCCACATCTCTGGAATTCTCTGTCATAAGAGAAGTATCCCTGCCTTGTCTTTGGGTGGGCCATAAAAATCTAGTTATGCCAGAGGGCATTACAAGAAAAATGCAAGCTGGCTAGTTTATACTGCTGGGTATTTGCTTGTTCCTTGCTGCTCACCTTCCCCTACCCCTGCCTGGCAGGGCTTTCCAGAGTGTTGGGGACACTGCTGCATCTACAGCAGTGATCAACAACCTTTGTCAGCCTTGGGCCGGTCCACTGTCCCTCAGACCATGTGGTGGGCCAGATTATTATTGGGGGGGGGGGGATGAATGAATTCCTATGCCGCACAAATAACCCAGAGATGCATTTTAAATAAAAGGACACATTCTACTCAAGTAAAAACATGCTGATTCCCGGACCGCCCATGGGCCGGATTGAGAAGGCGTTTGGACTGCATCTGGCTCACGGGCCTTAGGTTGCCTACCTCTGATCTACAGCCATGCCATGCACAGTGGCTGCAGCAGAAGCTTGGAGGGCAGGCGGGCAGGCAGATTGCTGTGCCAGCCTGGAGCTGAAGCAACAGTCAGTTCCAGATCTGGCCTGATGTCATCACATGATGGCGCTGTCACCAGCTCTGGATCGAACATGTTCCAGATGAACTCAGCTCTACCCCTCACACCAGAAAGCCCTGTTTTTCAGCTTTCCTCAGGCTGGCCACCAGCAGTGAGAATCCTACTAGGGGCACCTCCACCTGTCCACAGAGGCAGGCACAAGTGGGACTTCTACTTCTGCAGAGTGTTGCTGGTGCAACTTCACTGTTGTCAACTGGCAGGAGACTGGTGGAAGATGGCAGGGCTGGGCAGAGGGACATCTCTGCTAGCTAAAGGCAGGCTGAGGTTGGTGGGGCCAGCATCTGCTCCTGGAGGAAACCACATTGGCTATCCCCGACATGCTGTCTTGCAGCGGCAGTGGCCCTTGACAACTAAAGCTCCCCACTCCTGCCATGGGGCTGCCAAAACACCTGCCATGTGAAGGGGGAAGCCAATGTGCAAAGCCTTATCTGGGTGAATAAACGCTTGTTGCCCTCCGGTGATATTTATTTGAGATGATATTTCAGAGGAAGTTCAGAGACAGTGATGAAGTTGTTGGCTTGATGTTTAGCACACCTGAGAGACCGTAGCCAAGAAGGAACCCACTAACTGCAGCCCATGGTGACAGCTGCTTGACAAATAGAGGCTAACCTTCAGTCCTTTGTCATGCATTGTTTAAAAAACAGTGGCTTTCCCTTCTGAAAAGGGAGCACTTTGTTGTTGTTGTTGTCCAGATCAATTCAACAACTGGCTGCAATCCAAATCCCATTTTCCTGGTTGAATTCAGTAGAAGTTACTTCTAAATAGACTGTTGGTGCTTCCAGAGGGTCAGTATCTTTGAACGGGATTCAGTCACGTACCAACAAATTCAAGCTCCACAATTTTAGTTTGTTAGGAGCTGTTGCACAACATACGCCATTTCCCCAAAGACTGGACTTTTTACAGTAGTGAAAATGAAGGGGAAACGCACTGGAAAGTATGGGATAATACTTGATTTGATGCAACACCACCTAACTCCCCTACAGAAAAATAAAAATAAACACTACTCTAGTTGACGTGTTAATTCAACTTTCGTCCCTGATTTGCTTGCACAAAGCTGACACAAAGGTTAGTCTATGCCCAGCCTTTACTGAGCATTTGTTTGCAGGGCAGTTATACAAGAGTGAACATTCATTCTGATTTTATGTGCCTTTCTAGTAATCATTCATTCATCCGCACATTTCTATGTGTTTCCCTTTTGCTTTCCCAACTGCAAGTAGTCTCTCAGGTTTTGAGATTACAGGTGACACCTTGACAGAGATCAGTTGGATAGTTTGGGAGCAACTGCAAAACAGATAAGCACTTGATGCTTATGAATAGATTACTTTATATCGATGCCAAATTGAATAGTTTATAGTCAGACTGGTGATCTATGTTGGTAGGTGCAACGGAATGTGTATTTTGGTTGTTTAAAGCAGGGTGGTGGTAAGGAAACCTGTGGCCTTCCGTATTTTGCTGGGCTATAAATCTCATCACCCCGACCATAGGCCATGCTGGCTGGGAGCTGATGGGAGTCAAAGTCCAACAACATCTGGAGGGCTACAGGTTCTCCACCTTTAATGTAAAGTTATGTCCTTCCTTTCCACACATTAGTGGCCATGGCAGCTAACAGCAAACAAAATACAGTGCAGTTAGAAACAATTGTATAAAATGTTTTTGAAAACTGTATATAAAACCAGCCGGTTCAAAAAAGGACAGCAACAAGAACAGGAGCACATCAACCAGATCAGCTTGACCTGCAGATTGGATTGCACAAGGGATGTTTGCTGGGTCTATGTCTATGATTGAACATTTGACGTCTGAGGGACTAACTCCACAGCACAAAAGAGTAGGTACCATTACTGCGTAATTGTTATGGCCAAGCTATTGAACCAGCCATCTTTGCCTAGCTAAAATGTCACACTTCTATCATTCTGCCTCCTGACCCCAACGCCCTAAGCAAACAAGGAAATCCTGGATTGTGGGTAGACCTGGCAAGGAAGTAACTTATTAGAACGCTAAATGCTGTGATGATTTTATAATGAAATATTGATTTTTCCCTTACCTTTGGTCAAGTCATTTTTGTCAGCAGCATGCTGTGAACTGGAAAAAAAATGACCCGGAATCTAAATAAAGGATGTCTGAGTGTTAGGTGGGCAGCAGCATGTTCCAGGAATTGTTCCTGGGCCCTTTTGTACGTTCAGGGCACAAACAGTTGTCCTGATCAAATGCAGTGAAATGATAATCTGTCTGGATTTCTGTAGACTGTTACTTTATTTTACTTTTTGTCAGCAGTTCCAACAAGCAAAGACATTTGTGTGCCAGAGTTCTGAGGAAATGGCATTTTCTGAACATTTGTGTAGAAAAGCCATTATCTTAACAGTTTTGACATCTCCTATGACTGGCTTGTCATTTTGTCATGGCTCTGTAACATTCATCCCAAGGAAGACTTCACAGACAAAAAACAGCAACACAGCTCCTGCAAATGTATCTTCTCTTGTTCATTTAGCTGCCTGTCCTTTCCTGCTGTCTGAAATCCGGTTTGCTTCTCTTCCTGGTAGCTTTGAGAGCTTGAATCAAAGCTAAGCAGGCTGCTTTCTGGAGTTCTGGCCTAGGCGCGTTTACCTAGAATTCTTAGCCCTAGGACACTGATGCGAAATTTCATTATTACTGTGAAGCCTTCATCTCACACTGTAATCAATTTCTCTCTTCCCCCCCCCCTTATGATGGCTGAATGTTTTTATTTCATCATGCTTAACTACAGCTTGGGTGGGTTTATCAACAGGAAGTCATCTACTCTTCCACATTCACTTTTATAGGTTCACTTCTTTTCTTGTTTCTTGAAGTCTATCTGTTTCTCTACTTTTGAAAGCAGTTTCCTTTAACTCATCCAATAACTCATTACCTCTCAAGTTCTGCACCTCCTCTCTCAGGTCACTAATTTTCCTGGCCTTTTCCCCCTCAGCAGCTAGCAGTTCTTATAATAATCCCATTAACCTTTAAAAGCAGCATTTAATATTAATGGGCACAGCTGAGTCTTCTTCATCCTTTGATAATTTTTAATTCCTCCCTGTTTCTTTCCTTTTCTTTCGTGTTTTGTTAGGAACTTAAAACATTTACCTCAGTCTAAGAAAGTAAAGTCGAGTGACAGTCTGTCAGGTGGGTGGGAGGAGAAAGCAGACATCTGAACTAGCAACAGCTCAAGAAATTTCAATCCCTTAGACCAGTGATGGCCAAACTTGTCCCTCCAGCAGCTTTGGGACTACAACCACTGGTCCTCTTAGCTAGGGATGATGGGAGTTCTAGTCCCAAAACAGCTGGAGGGCCAAGTTTGGCCATCACTGCCTTAGACAGAAATAAGGTCTGAGGTTGCCACCCTATCCTCACCTAGGCCCTATTTGCACTATACATTCAAAGTAATAGGATAACACTTTAAACAGCCATGGCTTCCCCCCCCCCCCAAAGAATCCTGCCAGTAAACCACTGTCCCTGCTTTTTTGTCTTCTGGAGCGCCAAACTTTGTTGGTGTGAGTTAGTAGATTTCTTCAGACCTCTACTCCCCAGGTCTATGTAAGTTAAATCTCTACAGTGGGACAGTAGTAAACCAAGCTATTTTGCTGCCTGAAGCAGAACCAGCCAAATATAAATGAAATGTAAACAAATCGTATCTGTAAATATAATGCATAAGCTAGATAGCAGTAGATTGCACAGCTTAAGCAAGTATGGGCCTAAGTAGTTAACAAATTCAGATACATTACCAGATTAAATGAGTGCAAATATAGCAGTCTTGGCAACTCACTAGGCTTCCCAGCTGTGCTGATAAGACATGTTCACACATTACATTAAATGAAATAGTTGAGCTGTACAGGTATGGCTGTACGGTCTGTGTTTAGGGAAGTTTTTTAATGTTTAATGCTGTATTGTGTTTTTAATATTCGATTGGGATCCACCTAGAGTGGTTGGGGGAACCCTGCCAGATGGGATGGGGTATAAATAATGAATTATTATTATTATTATTATTATTATTATTATTATTATTATTACCTGTGCACAACAGCTGAGCTATATAAATCATAAGTGAACCAATGGTCTGGCTGAGGCTGAGGCAGCTTGCTATGTTCCTATGGCAGTAGGGGCTGGTGCGAAGGATGGATAAGGCTTTAAATCAAGAAAGGAAGGATGGTAAATAATGGTGTGTGTTTTAATTTTAATTTTTTTTAAACAGCCCCTTCCATCCTGCTCATCCTTTCATAGTATGTAGAATTAAGGATATTGTTGCAAGTAAAAATAGCAATTTGTCTTTCAAGTTCTCCTCTCCCATGCATGTCAGAGAGATTTCAGATTGTACATCAAATCTCACTAAGGATGCTATTGTTTCTTTTCTTTTCTTTTTTTAAAAATTGCTTTAACTTTCTAAAAATCAGGTTCTTATTGTCTAGCCTCTTCAGTTGACATCCTTTGCTCTATCTACATTTGCCTCATTTCCACACAGCATAGCTGTCTGAGCATGTTTTCTTGGTCTCTAAAAGAACAAACGGATGACTGATGAGGAGTGGGCCAGATATGTCAGTTCTCCCTCAACCCCCTCCAATCCCTCTCCTGAGATTATTAAAAGGAAGCAAATGTACTAATTTCCTTTCCCCCAACCACCAGGGGAAAATACATCTGCCTCTAATCTCATTTAGCACTGTTGCTGCCAAAAGGCTGATTGTTACATTCAGATGGAAATGATTTCTGTTGCTATAGGCCTGAACTGAACTGGGAACCTAGACATTTGCATGCACACAATTTACTGACAATCCCCTTAACCATCTACTTTCTTATAAAACATACTTTTGAAATAGCTCACAGCACCAACCAGAATTCATGTTGTGAAGGTTGGCCTTTGCCTCATAGTTCATCGTGGACTTTCTTGGTATACTGTTTATGCTCTGTTCAGCCTATTTTGGAATCTTTCCTTCGGGGGAAGGACCATATTTGAGTGGTAGAGCATCTGCTTTGCATGCAAAAAGTTCCAGGTTTGATCTCTGGCATCTCCAGCTAGAGCTGAGAGAGGCTCCTGTCTCAAATCCTGGAGAACTGCTAACCAGTCAATGCAGACAATGCTGAACTAAGTCGGCTTGCGCTTCTCCCGCAACTTGGGCATGGCTGTTTCTCATGAAAGGGTTAGCTATTTCTCTGACCGATGTTATTTACCCTTTCTATATTTTGTGCATTTCTAGATCTTCATTTGCATTCAGACAGTAGGAACTCTTGGCTTGTGCCACACCAAAATATTCTCTGCTTGCACTCAAATTGGATACAAGATTCTTATGTTGATATGCAAAGTCCTGAAGAACGTGGCTCCGGGATACCTTAAGGACAGCCCAAGCCCTTGTATCGCTGCCTGATTGCGGAGATCATCTGGAGGAGCACGGCTAGTTTCCACCCATGTTACAACTAGAAGTTGGGTATTTAATGTTGCTGGTTGCATGCAGTGGAACCCTTTTAAGCAGAGATGAGACAGCAGCATCGCTATTTCTTGAAGAATGTCTCTTGAAGACATTTTATGCCAGTTTAATTGTTTAATTGTTAGTCATTTTATTAGCCAGTCACTTTAATTATCTGTATTGTTTTGAATGGTGTTTTGTGTTTTAATGTTGCATGCCACCCTAGTCTGTCTGTTTTGGAGCATGGTTTGTTTGTTTGTCCTTCTGTCTGTCTGCCAATTCTCTATAGGTTCAGCTGCTTCTCTTAGCCAAACTTAGTCCAAGGGTCCCAGAGGTGGGGTTACCTGGCAGCAGCTATTCCACCAGGTTGCAGCAAGGAGAAAGATGGAAAGCAGGACCACTCTGTCAGCTCCGTTCAGAGACTCACTACATTTGGTTCCTATCCCTAAAGTGCTTCCATTCCAGAGCGACTACTGAACTTTAAGAGCTGATGCCAGAGTTTGCTTTCTCCATCTTCCCTCTGCCCTTTCCCCCTTTTTGTGCCCTGTAAGCCTGTGGGTAGCCACTGTCTTGGTTTTTATCTTATATGTAAATGGCACTGTGAACCCTTTATGTTGAGGAATGGGGTGGAATATGCTTGCTTTAACTAACATTGGGTCTTTTGTGTACATGGCTTTCCAAAGTGACATAAGCCAAGAATAAAAATAAAAATCAGATCCATAACCTGAAGAGTTTGCAATTGCAGGGAACTTATTGTCTTTGGTCCCTTCCAGTTTGTTCATTTCTATATGCTCTCCCATTCAGCTAGCATCTCTGTATTTATGTGCTGAGCCTACACCAGCCAAGGCTTTTAGCTCCTCTCTGCTAATGCGGGTTACTGCAAAATGCATTTTATTGGGACAATGAGTGGTGCCCATTTCTCTCAGAGCAAAAGCTGAGTCTGTAGGGCTAACATAAGAAACAAACAAACACAGCTCTGTTGCTAGAAGGCAAAGCTGGTTTGAAATCTAAATTTGCAAGGCGTAAAGGAATGAAATGTTTTAAATTTGGGAAGAGGATAATTATATTTTTTCAAGTAACTATAAATCCTTGAGAACAGAATCAAGGCAAGATTGAATTGTGGTTGACACAGCCTATTAATCATGTGTGGCTTTGGTTCTGCGTAACTTTAATAATTATGTAACCGTATTTATAATTTGCAACAGGGGGGAGGTTAGTTGCCATTCAGTAAATCTAAGTTAGTCACTAAAACCACCCCCCTGTGCTGAACCTTTAAATCATCCTCAGTATGCATAATGTAGAAATAGCTCTAATGCTGCTGGGATTTATGCCTTTGTCTTGAATATAAAATGACCATTGCTTTACTTCCTTAGATGTTTGATGAAAATAAATTGACCATTAACCTACTGCTGTTTACAGTTAGACCTTCTGGGGAATGATTATTATGAAAACTCAGACCTCAGGAGGCAAGGTCATTATTTGTATATGTTAGTCTGTTTCAATGCAAGCTTCACCTCGCAGGCTCAGTAGCTATTCCCATTCCAACTGGCAGGAGTAGGACTGGATTTTGCAGTGTAATTGTTGTGCAACTTTGCACAGCAAATCCTAAATCAAGGCCCAGGTAATTGCCACAAGGACATAAGGACAACCTGCTTGGGTCAGCTTGAGGGGCCCATCCAGCCCAGCAACCTGTTCTCACTGTGACCAACTAGATGCCTATGGGAAGCCCACAAGCAAAGGCTTAAATGCAACAACACTCACCACTCCTGCAATGCTCAGCAACTGGTATTCAGAATCATACTGTTTCTGAGAGAAGAGGTAGAACATAGGCATCTTCCACGATTTTGCCTGATCTCCATTTAAAGCCATTCATATTGTTTGCTGACCAGGGCCAAGTTTCAATTTCAAGGGCAAAGAAGCAGATTTCCAAATGATAAGAGTTCTTAACACTGTGGAGCAGACTGCTTTGAGAAGTGGTGAGCTCTACTTTGCTGGAGGTGTTTAAACAAAGGATGGACATCTGCCTGAGTCAAACTTCAGCGGGAAGATGGCTGCCTGTTGTGAATGCTGCAGTTGATTTCTGCCTTGCAGATCAAGACTTGAGTGTGGATCTGCCTTGCATATCAAGACTTGGGCTCTATGATCTTCAGATCCCTTGTAGCTCTGTGGATTGCATCAAATTAAGTTTCGCTCAAAGTAGATCCGTTAAAATACATGGACCCAAGTCACGGCCATTCATTTCAATGGGTCTGCCCTGAGTATGATTAACAGTGTGCAATCCTGTGATGCTATGGAATCCTCTGTGTAACTGCCCTGCAAAGGAATAGCAGGATGACAATCTGAAGAAAATCATTGCTCCGATTCAGCAGTAAACAGCAGGTTTTCCTGAGGAAAGCGGTGGGACACAAACAAACACTTGGACCCGAGCCTACAAATCATGGACCTGCTAGATATTGTGGCACAAATGGAAGTATGGGTGAGCCCTTGGTTGGGCAATATTAGCTTAGATGGTTGGTTGCCCTGGTTACCTTAGATTTAGAAATAAATGGTTTCCATTGCAATAACCCTGAACCACATTTCACCTTGTCTGATTCAAGGTAAGGCAGTTTCATACACTGATCCCTGCAGTGTCGGGTTACTAGCATTGCTAGGCTTGAGAAGTACAGAACAAGAACATAATAACTGCATTCTCCAACAACAACAAAAGTACCAGGATCGTCAGTTGGAATCAAATCATCTGAAATCTAGGTGGTTACATCCCAACTTTGGAAAAGAATCTCATAAAAGTGCCATGGTATCAAGGGTTTAAAGTTGCAGGCTTGCCCACATCAGTTGACACCGTGTTCCTTTGTCAGATGAGCTGTGATCCACTTTAAAATGAAGTCTTAACTGAGCTGCACCCATTAAAAAGGACAAATAACAAACATTGGATAGGTTAGGCCTTGTCTTTGAAATGAAAGAGATGGATAGGCATGATTGCATATACAGAGTTTACATCCGAGGCTAACATTACTGTATCAGATAACGCACATGATTTGCAGAATAAGTTAACAAAGGGAAAACTGAATATAACTGAACATAACCTGTAAACAAAGGCATAAGTCTAGATCTTGTGGATAAAAGTGCAGTGAAAATATGTGTATGCCACATGTACACACATGGGTTGCAGAATAAGTTAACTAAGGGAAAACAAGACCTATACTGTATAAATAATGTGTAAAGTGTAAGGAGGAAAAAAACACTTTCCGTTGTTTTATTAACACATTTTCCCCACAAGTTCACAGTGAAAATAAGTTACAGCTGCACTTAACAAGTTAGGATGTGATTTTACCAGTTCTCATATCGGCAAATTAATAGTTGGTAGACGTACAAAAATACCCAGGAAGATGGGACAACATGAAGTAAAAGCAGATAACTGTTCCTCAGCTTCAAAACAGAAAACATGGTGAATACACATTTATAAAGGCCCCTTAAAATGTATTTTGTGTAAGATCCTGAAGACAACTTCAAAGAAGAAGGAAATATCCTCAATATCTGTCAAGCAATCTCCACTGGGACTATTCAGCAGAAAGGGAATTATTTGTATATATTAATCCTGTTCACTGCAATCTTCATTTTGTAGGCCCAGTCAAATAGGCAGGAGTTGAAATGGCTTGGTGCAGTGCAGTGTAGTCCATATGGGCCTACATATTAAGGGGCGTAGCTAAGTGGTAGAGCACATGCTTTGCATTGGGGAAATACCAGAGACTAGCATCTCACTGATTTAATACTATGACCACAGTAAAAGACAGCTTCTTATATCCTGCCTTTCTTCATCATGGAACCCAAAGCAATAGGCAGGTGTTCTCAGGTCACCTTTCCAGGTACTGACCAGATTCTGCCCTGCTTGGTTTCAGCAAGGTGATAAGTGTCATGGATCTTCAGACCAGGACTCACAGCACAAACACCTTGGAAGAAGGAAGTCCTTTCATCTTTGTTTGGCATTGTAGATGACATTGTAGAATGACCATAAAGGTAAAGGGATCCCTGACCATTCGGTCCATTTGTGACCGACTCTGGGGTTGTGGCACTCATCTCACTTTATTGGCCGAGGGAGCTGGCGTACAGCTTCCGGGTCATGTGGCCAGCATGACTAAGCTGCTTCTGGCGAACCAGAGCAGCGCATGGAAACGCCGTTTACCTTCCCGCCGGAGTGGTACCTATTTATCTACACTTGCACTTTGAGGTGCTTTCAAAATGCTAGGTTGGCAGGAGCAAGGACCGTACAACGGGAGCTCACCCCGTCACGGGGATTCAAACGGCCGACCTTCTGATCGGCAAGTCCTAGGTTCTGTGGTTTAACCCACAGTGCCACCCGTGTCCCCAAGAAGAACCATAGGTAATAGGTACATGTTATTATTTATATCTCACTATGGGTGTATGGGGTGTGAGGGGAGGGCTAGTATCTTTGGTGAGAGACATGTCATACTCCTCCTGGGTGAGAGTAGGTGATGGGTCTCAAACCCTTGATGAGTTAAGGACTTCCCTTGTATGAAAATACCTGCTCTGCAGGATTGAGCAGACGAGACTAACAGCGAGTTAAATGGTCAAGAAGGTGGTTTCTGCAAGTGCTGTAGTGGGAAGTGAGGGGCAGATGGGGCTCATCAACCTGGGAAGGTAGCCCATCCAAGAGAGTGAACACTTTGACCCTGAACCTCCACTGCCTTGCAGGATATTTTCGGGAGAAGAAAACCCTACACAAATCTGGAGCGGAGTCCTTAAGATGGCTGGGTGGCGCCTTGCACACCTCCTTCTAGCAACTTATGTGGCCAAGCTGGTGCCAAATATATTGCTCTGCTTTCCTTTGGACCACATTAGAAAGGCTGGGGGGTGTCCTTTTCTAGGAAGCCCAGGACCTACATATACATTGCCCAGGAAAGGTCACTTTGGTGCTGCAAACACAACGGTTTGAGCTCATTCCTGGAGGCGCACTCTATTGCCTCTCGAGACAGACATATGCCAACAATGTGGGATGTATTGCTAGAGCAGTCAAGTACAACATTTTCCTGTTGCCTAGAATGGACACACAGGAGAATGCGGCTCCAGACAGGGAGGACTTCCTGTCATCCCTGCTCTCGTATGTATGTGACCAGATAGATGGGCATGACCCTAGCTGACCCTGTAAAAGGGCTGGCCATGCAGCCATTTTCCTTTTTTTTCTTTTCAGACTCTTGGACTTCCTCTTCCAGCTCTTAGCCAGCATGTGGCTCACCCTTGCAGAAGATGGAAGCCACAGGTAGAAAGTCTGAGGCGTAGCTCAGACTTCTTTCCTCTACAAATGTAACTATAACCACAGGATAAAGCCTGCCTTCTGATTACTGCTGTGAACTGAATGTGAGTAAAACTTCATTGTTATTTTCAAAAAGACTGTGTTGTGTTATTGTTATTTTAGAGGGAAATAAAGAGGACATTTACCAGGAACAATCCAGACTGGACAAGCCAGACTGGATTGCTTAATTAAAAGACTCTAAAGAGTCATCAACTGCTTTGCTATAAGCTGCAAGGGAATGTGCTCTGCTGTTTGCTCACTAGCGTGAGTGAGAAGGGATAATATCAAAAGAATATATTCTTTCCTACCTTCCTTTGCATTCCCACAAACAACATTTCCCACCCTTCCACCCAAAGAAGCCCAGGAGGCAGTGTTCTTATTTTGTATTTTTATGTTGTGAACCGTCCTGTAATCTTTGGATAAAGTGTGGTATACAAATTTAATAAATAATAATAATCACGCAAGTATTCCCTTTCAATTCACTTGGGAGTTCCTGGCAAATCCCTTCATAAAATTAATAAAATTATTGAAAAGTTCATAGTGGAAGAATGGATAGCAACAATACCAATTTATTTGTAGTCTTCTTTAAGAAAAATAAATAAAGCAAATAATATGCAGCAGGTGACAGAAAAAGATCGTTGTTCAGTTGTGAGTGTTGAGCCTGCTCCTGCACATCAAGAATCTCTGAATGAAGGTCAACAAACCAGGGTTATCTCCCTCAGCAGATCACCGTGCTTTGAATATAGAGGCCAGTCCATAAGGCTGATCAGATAACAGTGACGATGACTTACTACATTTCCAGAACTGATCATATAGAAGAGCTGTTAAGATTGCTACATATAAACAAAAACAAAACCCACCCACAAATTAAAGTTTTCAATGTTAAAATAACGCTTCTGGTCTAGAGACCTTCAGGTGCAAGAACGTATGTGGCATTTGTTTGACTTGTAGACTTCTCCTCCTTATGAGATAGTATTTCCCAATATTGCAACCGTGGCTTACATTCTTCCAACTAAGAAAAGAATAGAAACTGAATCACAATCGGAGGTAACGTAATCACTTCATTCACTTGTACTAGCAGAAGAAAAAGAGAGAAGAAAAAAAAAAGCATGCAACGTACCAGGTCTGCAAAACCCAAGGCACCAGATAATGGCAGTTTCTAATATGCGTGTTGTGGGCATTCACGCAGGGGCGAAAGTGAGCACTCCTCTCGAATGCCCACGAGCAGGACTGAGTCAAGAACAGCCCAGTTCACAGAAAGCAGGACCTGTGCTCACCATAAGGCCCTTGAACTCTCCTTGGGGAGGAGCAGAAGGCAGCAGTGGACGCTTACCTGGCCTTAACATATGAGATCGTAACACATGAGAGTGTGTGCAGATGGGAAACAGACTGCCAGGGAAGGGGGAGTGGCCCTTGCTTAAAATTCCTGGGCCTTGGGCAGGGAGAAAAAGGAGGCAGGGGCAGTGGAGGATGCTTTGTAAGCACACTTCAAACTTTTTGGATGTGGTCACCTAAAAAAAAAGACATTGCAAAACACCGGCTGTGTGGAACCGTGTCCAGCATGCCTCACACTGTGTTGTGCCCCCTAATTTTATCCCCCTCTCCAAGCAAGGATTTCATGTTTTAAGGAAATAATGCACACATGTGCATAATATACTGAACGTTTCAGTATGCCTGCCCTTATGGAAATACAGTGGTACCTCAGGTTAAGTACTTAATTCGTTCCGGAGGTCCGTTCTTAACCTGAAACTGTTCTTAACCTGAAGCACCATTTTAGCTAATGGGGCCTCCTGCTGCCGCCACGCCGCCGGAGCACGATTTCTGTTCTCATCCTGAAGCAAAGTTCTTAACCCAAGATACTATTTCTGGGTTAGCGGAGTCTGTAACCTGAAGTGTCTGTAACCCAAGGTACCACTATAAATGGGAAATGTTTTATTTGCAGATCATCATGCTTAGTAAGCAGGCCAGGATTTAACTACCTTCCAGTTCATTAGGACTGAGTTCCTTATGCTTAGGCAGGCTCCCCCTCATCCCCTCTCTCCTTCCTCAACCCCCGTGGAAACGTATCTGCTCACACCACTCCCTGCTCCCTCCGGGATTTCAGGAAACTGCCTGAATGCTGAGTGAGGATGCTGGTCCATCTAGGCCAGCATTTTCACCATTTTCACTGACTTGGGTTTCAAGCCGAGGTCTCTCCCAGCCCTACCTGGAGACGCCAGGTATTGAACCTGAAGCCCCCTGCGTACAAGACAGGTGGTTTACCAACAGGCTATGGCCCTTTGCTTTTGTTTGATTGGTTGGGAGGAAGCAGGAGCCTCTCCAGAGGCCCCAGCTTTATGTTGGGCAGCTGGTCCAGAAAGAAGCTATGGCTGGGTTTCTCACAAGCCGCTTTTATTGCTGTGTCTGGGCAATTCCCACCTTTGCACTGCAGTCCCTTCAAAACAGCACAGTTTACTCTGGAGTGTACAGCCATTTCCCGTGCCTTGCCCTCTTCCGGCAACTACTGCCCACTTCTGGTCCCTCTCATTTCCTTTGACAGTCCCACAACCACTTGGGGAAAAGGAGCAAACTGAATGGGTACTAGTGTCTACCTGTGGCTGCTGCACTCTGCACCCACAGAAGGTGGTTTAATGCAGAGGTGAGAAACATCTGTCCTTCCATTTTCTTATTAGACTCCCAACTCCCATCAACCTCAGATGGTCAGGGATGATAAGAGATGTAGTCCAGAAGCATTTAGACGGACAGTTTCCTCACCCCGATATAACGAAAAGCCTCCATATGAACTTCACGGGACCAAGACAGCATTAGTTCTGCGTGCTACTTAAAAACTTTTTTTTTTTAATCCTCCCAGACTTACTAGTACAGGGCTTATTTGTGAACCTTCACAATCTGGCTAAAACACAGCTCAAGTCCCTGTAAATCTCTATCACAGCAAGAGGAGAGAAGCCTACCATGCTTGCAGGCGTTCATGCAGTCTTTCTTGGTAAGAAAGTTGTTATCATTCCCGCCGCATCCTGTATAGTTGAATGCCACACAAGTTCTGCTCGCTATATTGTAGTAAAAGCGACGTACTGAAGCTGAACAGAGTCCCACATCCTTGGGACTAGAGCAAAAGGAGGGACCCTCTTCAAAAAAAAGAGAAAGGAGTTAATTAAGAGTGTGTGTGTTTTGAAGAGCAGAATATAGTGATGTTTAGAATTCATAACCAATAATGCCCAGATTTTTTTAAAATTGGCAAAGTTTACAGTTTTATTTAGATTAGATACAATATCACCAGGTTCACCAAGAACCGCTGTTGTAGAGCTCCTGTTCCCTTGGAGAGTAAGTTTAGGAAATACATGAGAACATTTCATCCCTCCCCCACCTATCAAGCTAAATAGGCCTATGGCTTGTATGAAAAAATAATTACTTCTCCCCAACTTGCAGACATCAGTGCAGGATATTTTACTGGAAAACATGTTAGGGTGTCGTGAACGTTTTTTAGGGAAAAATTCCTCGCATTTCGTTGTCTCAAGGTTGAAGAAATATTTCGGCTTGAGGGGGCTCCAGGTCCCTTGCGGAGGTTTCACTCGGCACATTACAGGCACTTCTGAAAATTAAACCGCAACTGTTTAGATGTTTTAAAAAAAATGCCTAAAGGAAACCATTGCTCTTAAAAATCTCCCCCAATTCACTTCAGGATTTGAAATTTGAGAACAATGACTTACTCTTGATTTTCCCGCAAGTTTCTATACAAGCGTCAAAGCTCAAAAAGTTGTTTTCGTTCCCCAAGCAGCCCTGGTGAGTAAACCTCTGGCAGTCTTGGGAGGCTCGGTTGTAGTACCACCTGTCTAATGAACCTGGGCAGACTCCGGGCACCGGTGACTCTAGGC
This sequence comes from Podarcis liolepis, assembly GCF_965112155.1. Classification (NCBI taxonomy): domain Eukaryota; kingdom Metazoa; phylum Chordata; class Lepidosauria; order Squamata; family Lacertidae; genus Podarcis; species Podarcis liolepis. The sequence continues at coordinate 27,958,602 of NC_139563.1, forward strand.
ACAGCTCTCTGTTGTCTGCATGAAAACAAAACCAGGGGGATGGAAGAAATGAAACGCTTTAAGTCCAAATGAAGTAAGGGGGGGGGGGAGCCTGACTAGATCAGGCCAAAGGCTCAGGCAGTCCAGCATCCGGTTATCTGTGGTCAATCAGATGGCCTGAACTCAAAAGCACCCTCCCCACATGCAATTCCCAGCAGCTGGCCTTCAGCGGCATACAACCTCCAAAAGGGGAGTCAGAAAAGGGCCTCTGCGGCAAGTCACATTTGAATGCCTAATCCTTTGTGAATTTGTACACTTTGTTCTCTTTCAGGCTGTTCAAGTTGGTGTCCGTCACTGCTTCTTGTGGGAGCAAACGCCAAAGTTTAAATATGCGCTGTGGTAAGAAGTACTTCCTTCTGTTGAATCATCCAACATTCATTGAACAGTATGTTTCCAATCACAATTCAAAGTGTTGGTGCTGACCTTTAAATCCCTAAATGGCCTTGACCCTGCATACCTGAAGAAGTGTCTCCACCCCCATCGTTCAGCCCCACTGAGGTCCAGCTCCGAGGGCCTTCTGGTGGTTCCCTCCCTGCGAGAAGTGAGGTTACAGGGAACCAGGCAGAGGGCCTTCTCGGTAGCGGCGCCCTCCCTGTGGAACGCCCTCCCTTCAGATGTGAAGGAAATAAACAACAAGCTTATTTTTAGAAGACATCTGAAGGCAGCCCTGTCTAGGGAAGCTTTTAATGTTTGATGTTTTATTGTGTTTTGGGAGCTGCCCAGAGTGGCTGGGGAAACCCAGCCAGATGGGCTAGGTATAAATAACAGTTGCCCCCAAAGCGAGAGAATTGCCACGCTGCCAAGCAAACAGGACTGTGTCGTGATCCGCTTAAGACTTCTGCAGTCCATTTCACCCTGCTCCAAAAGATTCCTTCAAGCTCCATTATTTTCAGTCAATCATTAGCTTTTAAGAGGGTCTATTAAACGACTAAACAACAACAAAAAATCATCTGAACTGTGTGTGTGTTTAATGTGCATGTTATCATTCCTTTTATTACTGATGTTCAGTGCCGAGTGCAATCTTTGAGCCCCCCATCACCCCCCAGCCCTGGAGGATTTAAACAAAGGCACAAGTGCTTTAGTAAGCCAAATACTCAACAACTTCTTTGCTCATATTATTTCTCATAATAAAACCGCTTTGTCGCCAGCAAGTTGGATGTGAGGGGGGGCAGGTACATCACGCGAGGCAATGTGGGGATGAACTGGGCAAAAACATTCCTCTTCTCGCAGACCTGTGACTAATGAAGCCATCTATGTAGAATAGAATAGAATAGAATCATAGAATTGGAAGAGACCACAAGGGCCATCGAGTCCAACCCCCTGCCAAGCAGGAAACACCATCAGAGCACTCCTGACATCTGATTGTCAAGCCTCTGCTTAAAGACCTCCAAAGTAGGAGACTCCACCACACTCCTTGGCAGCAAATTCCACTGTCAAACAGCTCTTACTGTCAGGACGTTCTTCCTAATGTTTAGGTGGAATCTTCTTTCTTGTAGTTTGGATCCATTGCTCCGTGTCCGTTTCTAAACTGTGGGCGGAGTTTATGGTTCTCCTTTGTTGATAGAGAAAAATCTATAATTCCAGGTGCCATAAGAAAGCTGCAGAGATAGTGCAGGATAGTGCGCACCCCGGAAATGATCTCTTTCAGCTTCTGCCTTCAGGAAGAAGGTACAGGGATACTAGCTGCCTGAGAAATAGTTTCTACCCAAATGCGATTTTGGTTTTAACGCAGTGTAAGGAGTCTCTATGGGAGTATATTGTATTTTAAAATGGGTTATCAGAGTTTTTAGGGAGCTAACCAGGTTGGGATAGCTGGGATAGCAGGCTTGTTGATTTTTTAATGTCTTATGTAGTGTTTTCAATTTCGTTGTTCTGTATGGGACAATAACAATAAAGATTATCGTATCGTATTTTTCTGGTTTTTTAAAAATATATATATTGCATACTGCCCTGTGATCTGCGAGGGAAGGGCGGCGTAGGAATTAAGAAAAACAACAAATAATAATAATAGGAGTTGGAGTCTGGAGTCGCGATCACCGAGAAGGTGAGAAGAAATCCGTTTTACAGCGTCTTGCAAGAGCGCAGCCAAGTAAGCTCCCCACCTCCAAAACAGACCCGCGCCCCACGCTACCTGCCGTCGGGATCTGGAGCCGGACGCGGCCCAGGAGCACCACGAAGGCGGCGGCCCGCAGAAAGGCGCGCGAGTTCCCCGCGGCCTGGCCCATCGCCCGCCGCGGGCGACTGGCTGCGAGGGCCGGGCTCGTCTACGAACGACGGAGACGTTGGGCTCGCGGAGCCGCCGGGGCCTCTTTAAGGAAGAACTGCGCGTCTTCCCACGGCCACCTCGTCGCGGCTCAGGGGCTGGGCGCGCGTCTCGCGGGCGCGTTGTAAAAGGCATCCCCGGGATCAGAGTCCCTGGGCATCCGCGAGCTGCATCGGAGGCGAGGGGACGGCGAGCGGGGTTGCCGCGGAGGCCTGGCCCTGGCGCGTCTGGGCTGCCCACTTCGACGGCGCAGGGCATGAGCTGCCCTCGAGCAAAAAGTCCCCGAAACCATCAACAGCTCGCCGAGCCTTTGAGTTTTAAATAATCCCCAATGCGCATAATGTGGCCACGCGTCTCTTGATGCTTCCGGGGTTTATGGCTTTGTCTAGAACGCAAAGTGACCATTATTACTTGACTTCCTTTGAAGAACATAAATTGCCCATTAAACCAACTGCTGGGGGCATTTTGGAGGGTGGTGGTTTATGCGCTGGAGGGGGTAATCGGGAGAAGTATTTGTATATTTTAGTCCTGTTCTTATCAAAGTGCCCAACTGCAAGGCCCAGTCCAATTTGCAGGAGTTTGACCTGGCTATTGCAGGGTAAGTCACACTCAGCTCTGCACAGTAAACTCTCGGTTATTAAGCTGGGGGAATGTTGGTTTGTTTCAATACTTCAAAGCTCCTGTTAACTGGTATTTCGGTCATATTGACTAGAGGCGCATTTCAATGTCGATTGGAAAATGTTGGGTGGGTGTTGCAGTTTATTGCTAGGATGTAGAGCTTGATGTTTCTAATGTCTGATGTTTTATCGCGTATTTAATATTCCACTCTTGAAAGCCACCCAGAGTGGCTGGGGAAACCCAGCCAGATGGGTGGGTATAAATAATAAATTATTGTTGTGTTGTTGTTGTTGTTGTTGTTAAGCAGGGTTGGCCCAGATGACCTTCAAGGTTCCAAAGCAGACCCATTAAAAAGAAGTCCTAAGTCACGTCCATTTATTTCCATGGATCTACATTGAGTGCGCCTAACATAGCATACAATCCTTTGATTCTCTGAAATCTGAAAGGATGCTGGTCTGCTGAAGGGAAACAAGATGCAATGCTGAATTTTACTTGTATTTTATTTTTGTACATTTTTAATACATGGGGTTTGGGGCATAGTACATGCGTTGCATCCTAAAGATCAGAAGCTTTATCAATTGCATCTTCAGACTAGAATGTTCTGGTATGACACCTATTTAAGGCTGCTTCATATATGTCTTCTCAATACATGTCTTCAATCATGAAACTGAAAAGGATGTGACTGCAGTTCTCGAAAAGTCACCCATCCAGGTGCTGACCAGATTCTGCTCTACTTACCTTCAGCAAGGTGATAGCCTTCAGACCACAAGGAGTCACTGAACAGGGATTTGAGCATGGATCTCCATGACCCCTTCAGCTGTCAAAGAGGGAATTCTGCATGTGGACATCTGTCCTCTTCCTTGAAATGAATGGGACGGATATGCTTGGGAGCAGAGGCAGAGTCTAGAACTTAACTGGATAAAGTGGAATGAAACTGTAGCATGTGCATGCAGTGTGTACATACATGGACTGCAAAATACGTTCGCTAGGGGGAAACTTGATCTACATAAAACAATGTGTAACAAATTAGGAGAAACAAACACTTATGACAACTTATTTTATTTTTCTTTATTTTTACAAATTTACAGTGAAGGTCAGTCACATTTGCACATAGCAAGTTAGGATGTAATTTTACCAATTCTCATATAGGCAAAGTAAGGTTTGACACAGGTGCAAATATCCTTAGGACAGACAGCATCAAGTGAAGGCAGATGACTCTTCTTCAGCTTCAGAACAAAAAACATGCCGAATGGACATTAATAAAGGCACCTCAAAATGTGTTCTGTGCAAGAGATCAGGAGGATGACTTTAAAGAGGAGGGACATAATCTCAATATCTGACTAGCATTCTCCACTCTTAACTGTCCAGCAGGAATGATCTCATGATGAAAATTAATCCTGTAGCTTTAGAACTGGACCAGTTGACAATGGGAGATGCAGCCATCAGTTCACCACACTCCTGAAACCTTACGTAGCTTATAATTCACCTTAAAAAACAAGCAAACCCCACTATCAAGTTCATTGCTGGTCTCCTCCCAGTGCCAGCTTTTTAATCAGCAGCATTACAATTATGTATATTACCAAGAACAAACGTATTTTATTTTTATTATCACTGTATCTATATCCCAACTATTCTCCAAGGTGGCAAATACACTTCTCCCTTCTATACCTTCATAACAATCCTGTGAGGTAGGTTAGGCTGAGAGACTGTGTGTGTACAAAAACCACCCAGAAATGGCTGAGTGGTGAACTGAACCCTAGTCTCCCAACCACTAGTCCACGTTCATATTCCCTAACCTCAAACAAGGGCTTTGAACCCAGGATAAAATTTTAGAATGTCCGACTAGGTTTTGACTTGTCTACATTCTCCTCCCTTCCAATTTAGTTTTTGGCAAGCCTGCCCCCTAAGGATGTTCTTGAAAAGTTCACAGCAAAGCAATTGATATCAGCAATACCAATTTATTCAAGAGGAAAACGAGTTTGGTTAATCTTCAGTTAAAGGAACAATGCAAGCAATATCTGACAAAGATCTGTTTTTTAAAAAACCAACTATGGGCCATGGTTCTTGCTTCAGCTATTCAACAACACTTCAGCTCTTCCAATACAGCAGAACCATTTTCATAAACTACACAAAGGGGAAAGTTTAAAACGTATGCATTTATATTTATAGTAACATTTTATAAAACTTGGAGGAAACTCCATAAGATCTAAAGATCTGCATCTGCAGTTATCCTGCAACGTCTGTAATATATCCTCTCTGCCAGACTTATTCACACATAAACACAGGAATCTCCCTTATCCCAAGCCAAAATATTTGTTCAGCCAGCTCAGAATTGTCTACAATGAGTGGATGAGGCTCTCCAGGGTTTCAGACCAAAGCCCTCCCCATTGCCCACTATCTAATGCTATCTAGTGGTCAGTGAGATTTGCCTGATCTCCTGCCACTGGCATCACTGGCTTAACTTGAGCAAGGCAGCATTGAGAGTGGTGTGCTGCAAATGCACTGGCAGAAGCACTGGATTGGTTCTGCCCATGTGTTTCAACTGCACCAACCACACCCCGACTGATCATGCTGCTGTCATGCAGGTGATGGGAGGTCATGTAACATCAGCACAGCGGACTGTTTTAACTAGAGATTCCAAGAACCAAACCTCAGACATTCTGCATGCAAGGTAAGCCCCCTACCACGCATCTGCCACCCCTCCTTATGAAGATGAAGGTAAGAAAGTTCAGGAGAAGGTCTTAATTTAGTGTTCCATATAATGAAACCACCAGAAAGGGTCTATCGTATTCAGCAGCCAGTAGAGAAGAATCAGTGTTCAGCAGGGAGTGTTGAGCCGCCTCTTATGCGTCCAAGTATCTGAATAAGGGTCAACAGCCCAGGATTTTATCCTTCAACAGGGCACACTGGCATGTGCATGGGGCCCAATCCCTAAGTGAGCTGTAACTAGATCAAAGTAACCTTGCTGTTCAAAACTCTTCATATAGTAAAATTGTTACATAGCCACATAAAACTGAACAAAACCTAAACCCACCCATAAGTTAAAAGTTTCTAGTGTGTGAAATCAGTGCATCTAGTCTAGAAACCTCTCCAGATTTAAGAATGTTCGTTGGATTTGAATGTTGGCTGTAGACTCCTCATCCTTATGAGACAACATATTTTGATCCCGTAGCAGGTGGTTTCTTTCTCCCTACTAAGAAAATAGAAATCAAAATATAATCGGAAGTAACTTAAATCACTTTGTTCACATGTGGTAAATAAAGACAAAAGAGAAGAAAAAGGGATGCAACATTCTAGGTCTGCTAATTCCCAACCACCAGGTAATTGCAGTTTCCACAATGCGTGTTTTGGGCATTAAAGCAGGGACAAAAGCGAGTCCCCGTCTCAGCAGGACCAAAGCCAGAACACCCCTCCTTGTGACAAGCAGGGCCTGGGCTCACCCTTAATACCTGCAGGTACTACCTCCTCACAAAAGCAAACGTGCCCTTGACCGTGATGGGTAGAAGACAGTCTGCCAGGGAAAGGGAAGAGCTCCTTGTCTGAAATTCCTTGGCAGAGGATGCTTTCTCACAAGCTGCTTTTGCCACAACCCGGGACACATCCCAGCTTCGCACTCCTTTCAGAACAGCACAAACGACTGGAGGGCACAGTCCATGCCTAGCCTTCATCCGGCAACTATTGCCCCCTTCTGGTCCCTCTCACCTCCTTCTACATCCTCACAACCTTTGGCCAAGGGAGTAAGCTGAAAATACGGGAGGACCACAATCCACCTGTGGCTTACTGCATTATGCACCTATGGAAGGTGGTTTAATGCAGGAGGGGGAAACCTGTGCCTCTCCAGTTGTTCTTGGACTCCCATCAGCCTCAGCCACCACGTCACATGGTCAGGAATGATGAGAGATATGTACTTGGACGGATACAGTTTTCTCACCCCAATATAACAAAAAGCCTCCATGTTTGCTCTTGGAGAGCATCAGCTGTTTGTGCTGCTTAATGTTGTTCTCTTTAATCCCTCTAGAATTACTAGAACACGGCTTATTTGTGAACCTTCACAATCTGGCTATAAGACTGCAAACGTCCCTGTAACTCTCGATCTCAGCAAAGAGAGAGCTTCCTACCTTTCTTGCAGGCCTTGAGACATGATTTCCGAGTGAGGAAGTTGTTAATATTTCCTCCACAACCTGTATAGGTGAATTCTTCACAATCTCCTGTGTCTATGTTGTAATAAAAGCGAGGAACTGAACTCGAACAAATTCCCACGTCTTTGGGGTTAGAGCAAAAGGAGGGGGTATCTTTAGAAAAAGAAAGAGAGAGACAGAGTTACTTAACACTACTTATTTTTGTTTTTTGAAGTGTAGACTGCAGTGGTGTTAGGCATACAAACCAACAGTTCCCAATCAGAAAGTGGGCCGAGTTTCTGATCTTTGATTTAATATGTGTACACTGCTTTCCCAGCAAAAACAAGCTCAAAGCGGCTCATAACTACAAAGCATTAAAAATGAGCAAACATTTCCATCCGTGCAATCAATTAGGGAAAAGATACACACACCACAATAGTGCATTGGTAAAGCAAAAACGAACAATGCCATAAATAATTGATGCAATTCAATACAAACTTTTAATAATTCAAAATTAATTCATCAGAAATGGTTAGCGAGCACCAGTCCCATGAGACACAACAGAACATTTCACCCTCCCCCACCCAAACAAGCTATTAATTAATAATAATAATTACTTCTTTTTGGCAGGCAGAAGTTCATGCAGGAGTCTTTATCGTCAAATCGGTTCTGGTTTCCTAAACAGCCTCCATAATAAAATTTTTCACAGCTCATCGTCTCAAGGCTGAAATAATATTTTCGCATTAAACCTCTACAGATTCCTTCGTCAGATTTCAGTCGGCATATTTTAGGCACCTCTAAAAACGAAAGAGAAACCAACTGGTTGAAAACAACAATCTAAGCCAAACCTTTGCTTTTATCAAACCGATTCCGCAATTCACTCCAGGATTTGAAAGAGCTACAACTTACTCTTGATTCTCCCGCAAGTCTCTGAACACTCTTCAAAACTCAAAAAGTTGTTGTGGTTTCCCATGCAGCCCCCAAACCTAAACTCCTGGCAGGTTTGGGTGGCTCTGTCATAGTACCACCTGACAAACAAAGCCCGGCAGGGTCCTTTAAGTGGTGGCTGGAGACAGATCTCTCTGTTGTCTGCATGAAAACGGAAGGGGGTGGGGGAAAGAGAAATGCTTTAGGTACAAATCCCAGAAACAAGAAGAGAGTAGGGAGGCAAGTAAGAAATTCATGTGTTGAAAATTTGTCCCAGTGAAATGTAAGTAGACCTCTCCTGCAACAGGCCCAAAGCCCAAGTAGTCTAGCATCCTGTTCTCGCAGTGGTCAGCCGGATGCCTATAAGTACCGTAGCCTGAAAGCAGGACCTGAGTTCAAGAGCACTCTCCCCACCTGCGATTCCCACGAGTCAGAGGCATAAAAAAGGTAAAGGACCCCTGGGCGGTTAAGTCCAGTCAAAGGTGACTATGGGGTTGCAGTGCTCATCTCGCTTTCAGGCTGAGGGAGCTGGCGTTTGTCCACAGACAACTTTCCGGGTCGTGTGGCCAGCATGACTAAGACGCTTCTGGTGCAACAGAACACCGTGACGGAGACCAGAGCGCATGGAAACACTGTTTACCTTCCCGCCACAGTGGTACCTGTTTATCTACTTGCACTGGTGTGCTTTCAAACTGCTAGGTTGGCAGGAGCTGGGACAGAGCAACAGGAGCTGACTCCGTTGCAGGGATTCGAACTGCGTATCTTCCGATCGGAAGAGGCTCAGTGGTTTAGACCACAGCGCCACCCGCGTCCCTGTTTCAGAGGCATACCCCCTTCTTGTGGAGGGCAGTGGAGAGGACTGTGGTGGGGCAGCTGAAATTATTCTAGGTGACATCAATCTGGGTTAAGAATGCTGTGGCAGGATTGCTGACAGGAGTTTATACCCTGTCATCTTATAATACATGTTCTCAGAGAGCTGTACTGGTTGCCAATCTGCTACCAGGCAAGGATCAAGATGTTACTCTTAGTATGTAAAGGCCTTAACAGATTGGGGCAGTTTACTTGCGAGATCCCATTACCCGCCCCCCTCCATATGCCCGCTAAACTACTTGGATCTGTGACTGGTGTCACATAATACTCATTCCACATTTGTAAGAAATATTTTAGTGTGGCAGCACTCACACTTTGGAACTCTCTGCTTAGGGACACCAGGCAGGCACTTTCCCGCACATGCTAAAAACATTTTTCTTTAGGCAAGCCTACTTTGTAAACTGCTTTGAGGGTTGTTGTTTTTAGCTATCAAGTGGTGTATAAATTGTATTAAATAAATTATTATTATTATCAATTGAGTTTATATACTGCCCTATACCTGGAGGTCTCAGGGCAGTTTACATAAAACTATCACAACATATATAAAAACAGAATGAAAACAGCAACCCAAACACCCCCCGAAAAGAGCTACATTTTAAAAGGGCATAGGATGCCAAACAGATCAACCAAAGGCCTGGTTAAAAAGGAACGTTTTTGCCTGGCGCCTAAACTGTATAATGAAGGCACCAGGCGAACTTCCCTGGAGAGAACATTCCACAGACGGGGAGCCACTGCAGAGAAGGCCCATTCTCCAGACATGTAGAATGTTGGCATGTTTTCTAATTTGATATTTGGCTTAGCATTCATTTTAATTATTCTTTTTGGATGTTTTAAATACTTTTTTCTGATGGCCGCATTATTTTATTCTTTTCGTAAACTGCTTTGAGGTTTTATTACAATGACACGGTATCTAAAACTTGTGAAACGGATAATTTTTTATATAAAAAAACCCCAGTCTCCAACAGCAAAGGTAGAAACATAGCCATTGTGGCTAGTAGTTGTTGATAGCCTAATCTTTCATGAATTTGCCCAATCCTCTTTTGAACCCTTAAACCCAAAGAGCAAAGATACTGAGCTAAATGGACCAATGCTCTGATTCAGAATAAGGCAGCTTTCTGTGGTCACAGTACTAAATTGCTTGGAAAATGGCATTTTGCTGCAGATGTGGCTTGTATTTCTGAATCCTGACATTTGGGGGGAATTGCTTAATCAACATATCTCGCATTTCCGGACGATGCAAGATCCTTCTTTAATTTATCATATTTAAAGGGAATATAATCTCTGCATTACAGGCACAAGCGCTTTAGTAAGTGCCAAACACACCCACAAACACTCAATGACACCATCACTATTACTTGACAGCACTGATAGTCTTTACTTGGACTTTTGTTATTTTAACCCCTGTTTCTACGTTCCTATTCTACAGTTTCCTTCTTTGGTCTTTTAATTTTCACCTGTTGCTATAATTGTTCTCTCTCTCTTGTAAACATTGTACAATAAAGTTTTGAAAGAAAAACTTTGCCAAGAAAGAATAAAAACACCAGCACTCATAATATTTTGGCTACCGGCTAGGCAAGGAAAGGCAAAAAATAAAATAAAAAGGGTTTTGGCAGACGGAGGCAGGTGCAGCATATGGGGCGAAGCGAGGATTTTGGAAAGAGAACATCGGTCGCCATCCCTGGGAAGAGCAAAAACAACTCGCAAGAAGAAAACAGCTGATAACATGCACCCGCTCCAAAAAAGGGCCCCGATTACCTCTCGTTGTCGACTGGGGCCAGACCTGCTCCAGAAGTACCACCAAGGAGACGACCAACAGAAAGGCCCGCGAGTTTCCAGAAGTCAGATCCATCGCTGCAAGTCGCTGCGCGCGTTTGGCTGGTCTACGACCGATGGAAACGTTGGCCACAGTGGCCCCTTTATAAACGATCCCGGCTTCTCCGCCGCCGCCTCCTGGCCCAAAGCCTGCGGGCGTGCTTCCCAGACTAGGGAGGGCTCGGAGGGGGTGATTCATCCGTTTCTGGAAAGCGATGTAAAACCGCGAGGGGGCGGGCGGACCGAGGGAGCGGTCCCTTGCGCGGCTGGTGCGCCCCGCGCGTCATTGCGCATCTTCCGAAGAAGCAGCTCCGCGAGGTGGTCGCTGGCCCATCCCAACGCGTATCCGGGACGGCTGGGGCGGGCCTGGAGCCTTGCTGCTCGCGACCCCGACAGCGGCGAAAAGGTGCGAGGAAGATGGAAGGAGCAAATATTGGAGTAAACCCCGAGTTGAATGCACGGAACAACACCAGCCAGACGCGAAAGTGTCCCCAGGCGTCTGTTGAGGACTCAGTCGGCACCAAGATGTTCTGCCCCACTATAGCTCACTTCTGAAGTTAAAAAAGCAAAGCTTAGGGAGCTTGTGCCACACTGGCACGATGCAGTAGTTTTGTCTATGCGCTTATCGGACGTTATCCGAGCTTTCCACAGGAAGTAGCCTTCTACCTAGTTAGATTATTTATTCTTATAGCCCAGTTGTTATATTTACATACAGTGGTACCTCGGGTTACATATGCTTCAGGTTACATACGCTTCAGGTCACACACTCCGCTAACCCAGAAATAGTACCTCGGGTTAAGAACTTTGCTTCAGGATGAGAACAGAAATCGTGCTCTGGAGGCGTGGCAGCAGTGGGAGGCCCCATTAGCTAAAGTGGTGCTTCAGGTTAAGAACAGTTTCAGGTTAAGAACAGACCTCTGGAATGAATTAAGTTCTTAACCCGAGGTACCACTGTATTTTTATACTGTATTTATAAAATGGGACGTGGGTGGTGCTAGGGGTTAAACCACAGAGCCTAGGGCTTGCCGATCAGAAGGTTGGCGGTTCGAATCCCTGTGACGGGGTGAGCTCCTGTTGCTCGGTCCCAGCTCCTGCCAACCTAGCAGTTTGAAAGCACGTCAAAGTGCAAGTAGATAAATAGGTACCGCTCCGGCGGGAAGGTAAACGGCATTTCTATGCGCTGTTCTGGTTCGCCAGAAGCGGCTTAGTCATGCTGGCCACATGACCCGGAAGCTGTACGACGGCTCCCTCGGCCGATAAAGCGAGATGAGCACCACAACCCCAGAGTCGGCCATGACTGGAGCTAATGGTCAGGGGCCCCTTTACCTTTATATTTATATATATAAAAAACCTATTTCCCTTTTCCTCCAAAAGCTTCTTCCTCGCCCTTCTACGTATTCTTCTCAGAACAACTCTGCGGGGTAGGTAAGGCTGAGAGATCATGACTGGCCCAAGGTCACCCAGTGAAATTCATGACTGAGTAGGGATTTGAACTCCGGTCTCTCTGGGCTTAGTCCCTCACCCTGTCGAGGAATGAGGAACTGTTTTCAACTTGTGGGTCGCATTCGTACAATAGGTTTCGTTCCAGCCACAGGAAAAGGGAGAGGCATCTGCACTGAACTTCTCTCCATCCAAGCAGGCAAGAAGCACCACACATTCTAGCCTAACAAAGGCGATCACGGGTTCACAGAGCATTAGTAAGGGAGAGGCCTGAAGGGGAACATTTGGCCTCCAGGCCTGGGGTTTCCCACCCCTGCTGTAACCATTGCACTGCATTGCCTAATCCTGTTGGTTCTCAAGTAGAGGGAGGTCTTTCACAGCACTGCCTAGTTGGACCTTCTAACTGAAGATGGTGATAGGCATAGCATGTCTCCAGCATTTCAGACATCGTGTCCCACATATTTTTAACTGGAGATGCCAAGCATTGACTCTACTGCTCATTTCCGTGTTACTTGCTTCCAGAGAAAAACCCATTTCCAAATAACACAAAAATGAGCACTAACCTCGCACGATATTCCACAATATTTCTGGAAGTGGCTTTTACTGTTCAGGGAAGTTTTTAATGTGTGACATTTTAATGTATTTTTAATCTTAGTTGGAAGCCGCCCAGAGTGGGCGCGGTACAAATAAAAAATTATTATTATTATTATTATTATTATTATTATTATTATTAGTCATGTGGAAGCTCAGACATCATGCAGAAATTAAGAGCTTTACTGAGACCAGAGGAAATGCTTATACATATATTAGGAATAGGAAACAAACTATTTGATCTAACCCAGTACTGCCTACTCAGATTAGCAGGGATGTTGGAGAATTCAGATGAAATGAGATATGGTACTGGAAACGGCATCAGTTTGTGTGGCTGTCTGCAAGCAGCACTGGAAATTAGGCAAAAAAAATTAAAAACATGCAACTGGTATTCACAATTGTCATTTCCCTCCCCCCAGTCTGTAATTTGCTTTTGTTATTTTTTTCAGTATGCAAACAATATACTATTAATAGGATTCCCCCACCCCACCCATTGAAATGAACAGTGTGGAATCATAACAATATTGTAATCAATTATGTTATTAAATCTGAACAGCAAGCTGATTGATGTTGGTTTTGAGGAACCTGAACTGCAGTGGAACGGAAACAGTGCTGCATGTTTGATATGGAGCAGAATCCCTATAGGCAGGCAGAGAGGCATTTCCCCTCCTTTTAGCAGGAAATGCCAGGAACTGAATGTGGAGCCATTTCAAAGCACATTCTCTGTCCTGGAAGTATGTTCCTTCTTATGCTCTTTTGCTTACTACTCATCAGCATGTAGCAGAACACCCTGAGAGATGCAGCTGTGTTTTCAGAGGTGCTTAATCCTCTGAGTGCAAGAAAAGCGGTAAGTGAGCAACGTGGGGGAGATTAATCAGCATCTTTTTATGGCGCATTTCCAGTACAGTGTCCAATTCTGGCCAATTTCTTAAGATAGGCAATGGAAGCTAGACGGAGCATTCAGGTGGCCCAAATGATAGTGTCTTCCGCTCTTCCAGAAAATCTGGAATTGGTTATTGTTAGCTTTCCAAGAAGAATTTAAAACGGGCACTGCTGTATTCTATGAAAGGAAACAACTACTATTCCCCACCCACTGCTCCTCAACTTCAACTGAATTAATATGCCAGGCATCGATAATAATAGCATGGAGGGAGGAATATGGACAAAAATGGAATGAGCCACCAACAAGCCTTAATTATAAATTGTTTAATAGCCCCAAGGGCCTAATTTCAGCATGGGGGGCAGGTGGCAGGATGCAGTAAAGGGCGATAAAGTAGGTCTGAGTTGCTAACATTGATTTCCCCAAGATCTGGTGGTGGTCCAAGTTAGAATCAGGGAGCAGGAGATTATCTCATCTTCCAAGCTAGTGAGGACAGATCCTCTATAGGAGGAATCTCTGCCCCATTCTATCTATCCTTTTCACCAAGACCTTTATTTTAGTCCTTCCTTCCTTGCATCTTGGTTATGTTGTTGTTGTTTGGTCGTTTAGTCGTGTCCGACTCTTCGTGACTGCATGGACCAGAGAACGCCAGGCACTCCTGTCTTCCACTGCCTCCCGCAGTTTGGTCAGACTCATGTTTGTAGCTTTGAGAACACTGTCCAACCATCTCGTCCTCTGTCGTCCCCTTCTCCTTGTGCCCTCCATCTTTCCCAACACCAGGGTCTTTTCCAGGGAGTCTTCTCTTCTCATGAGGTGGCCAAAGTATTGGAGCCTCAGCTTCAGGATCTGTCTTGGTTATGCTGACAATCAAATGCCTTCAAGATCTTATTTTCATCTTACCTTAAGATCACCTCTTCTTTCTCTTCATTGTCATACAACAGCTTTGCATGACCTGGTGCCTTCCACATGTTTTGGACTACAACTCCCATCAGCCCTAGCCAGCTTGGCCAACAATCAGGGAAGGTGGGAGTCACAGTCCCCCAACATCTGGAGGGCACCAGGTTAGGAAAGGTTCTCCGCTCTGTATTTTTATAAACAGAGTCTTCAAGCTTCTCATTATTTTGCTTCTCATTCCCCCCATTACACCCCAATTTTGCCCTCTATGTTTTGTGGCTTTGATCCAGAATCCATTTGATCCATTACTGCTTGTTTCACTTCCCTGCTTTGTTGGTTAGTTTTAGATTGTGGCTCTACAGGCGAAGACTGATGTTTTAAAAAACTGTTGCCAAGAACCTGTGCCTAGTAATGCTAGGAAACTTATTATAATAGAAGCAAGAAAGTATTTCTCTTTGTCCCCATTGCAGAGGAAGGTCTTGCTAGGGGGTGAAGAAATCTAGGACATGTGTGGAAAACCCAAATCTCCTTAGCAAATCATTTTAGATTGAGTTAACTTAGCTGGAATTTATTAATAATGGTTACTGTGGATAATAATAATAATAATAATAATAATAATAATAATAATAATAATAATATTTTTTTAATTTATACCCCGCCCTCCCCAGGCATAGCTGGGCTCAGGGTGGCTAACACCAGTAAAATTACAATTAAAAAAAATAAATTAAAAACAAACCAATTTAAAATACAGGTTAAAATATAATTTAAAATGCAGCCTCATTTTAATAGTAGCCTATATGGGAAGGATATTCCTTCATATTCTGCTTGTGGGCTTTTTGGAGTTTCTACTTGGTCATTTTGGGAAACAGGACATGCTGGAACTTTGTTCATATCCAGCATGGTTCCTACGTTTGTCTTTATGTATGTACAAATGGGACTGTAACAATGTGTTGCAGTATGCTCCTTCTTAGGGTGCCAGCCAGCCAGCCATTCTGTCATGCAGGATACTTAAGGGGCTCAAGCAGGAATCTCTCATCTCCTCCCACATAATACTTCAAAATCTGTAGCTACTAAGTATGGTCAGTGCTCATTGGGCTGGTTTTTTGTGGGGAGAGGAAGGGGGATCTCCATGGGTTAACTCACCCCATAATTCTACCCAGTGCTTTTTTCTGGGGGGACGCAGGGGTACGCATACCCCTAAACATTTTGTGAATCTTTGTACTTTTGTCCATTTACTGTATTTATTTCCCCTGATCTGAACTATAAAATGGTGATTTTCTTGAGTCAAAATGAGAGTACCCCTAAACATTTTTTTTAGGGAAAAAAGCACTCATTCTACCAATGTGGATGTTTCTCCAAGCATGATACCACCCCCTTTTTTAATATATGTGTTTGTTTTTGAGAATAAAGGTGTAAAAAGATGTACAATCAAAAGAAAATAAAAAAAACCTGTAACTGTGACAAAAGTTGTTTACGTAATCCTCACCTTCAATATTAAGAAATAAATATGGAGTGTTGAGTCTAACCACTCTTAAGGTGCTTCCAGATGACCTGTTTATGGAGTATTAATCCTGATTTGTTTACAGGGAGATATCGTGTCAAAGTAACTGTTCTCCCACACTTTCCGGTATGTTTTCCCATTTGCTTTCCTTATCAGTAAAAGCCCAATCTTTTCAGAGAGAGGCAGGTTTGTTGTGCAAGAGCTCCCAATCAACTATAATGGTGCAACCTGAATTTGCTGCTATGTGATGGAATCACACCCGAAAATAGTGACAGTCCAAAGCACACTTCTCATTGGTCCTATTTTGGTTCAGTTTCTATCAGCATTTGCCACCTGAGTTTGCTGCTCAAAGGAGTGGTACATACGTACATTTCACTGTCCCTTTGAAAGCTTATTACAGGCATAGGCAAACTCGGCCCTCCAGATGTTTTGGGACTATAACTCCCATCATTCCTGACCACTGGTCCTGTTAACTAGGAATGACGGGAGTTGTAGTCCCAAAACATCTGGAGGGCCGAGTTTGCCTATGCCTGGCTTAGCAGAACTTATGGAGCTCCCATTATTCTTCCAAGTTCAAATCCCCTTCGGCAGTTATGGTATACAATTTAGAACTGCACCATTTAATAGATTAGAAGGCACTGTGGCTGCCTAGAATATTTTCTTATCATTTGTTGTATACTATTACAGGGGTATTCAAAAGACACCCAATCAGGACAAAAGCTCTTAAGGATCCATAGATGTACACTGGAAAAAGATTATATTCCAAACATTACAATTTATTGTAAAACAATGAATAAAAATGGATAAGCACATAAAGATTGAATATTCCATATTTAACAACAACATTCCACTGCTCTCTTATAGCATTTTCTTTTTCAGATATTTACTGAAGATCAGTACTATTTTGAGGCATTTGTAAAATTTACAACTAACCTGCTAGGTCCGTTTGGGTATTGCCACAGGAGTTATCCAGCATAGTGAAACTACATTGTAAACTAGAGTACAAATCTATGTGCTTTACCACTCAAAATGCAAAAAAAGGGGGGGAGGGACCCCTTAGTTTAATCCACCCCATAATTCTGCAAATGTTGATGTATCCCCAAGCATGTGACACCACCCTCTTTTTAATATGTGTGTGTGTGTTTCCATTTTTAATATAAATTTTATTAGAGTTTATAGAGAAAAATACAAAACCTAATATCAAATATCTTTTTTATCCAACATTAGTCTAAGTATGAGAAAACCACCAAAAAAAAAGCAAAATATAATTAGATAAGTAGATAGGTAAAGGTAAAGGAACCGCTGACCATTAGGTCCAGTCGTGGCCGACTTTGGGGTTGCGGCGCTCATTTCGCTTTATTGGCCAAGGGAGCCGGCGCACAGCTTCTGGGTCATGTGGCCAGCATGACTAAGCCGCTTCTGGCGAACCAGAGCAGTGCACGGAAATGCCGTTTACCTTCCCGCTGGAGCGGTACTTATTTATCTACTTGCACTTCGTGCTTTCGAACTGCTAGGTTGGCAGGAGCAGGGATCGAGCAATGGGAGCTCAGCTCACCCTGTCGCGGGGATTCGAACCGCAGACCTTCTGATCAGCAAGTCTTAGGCTCTGTGGTTTAACCACAGCGCCACCTACATCCCAGATAAGTAGATACAAAAAAAAGCTTAAAATAGAAAATAGAAAAAATAAAGTTCAAAAACTAAAAAACTTCCAATTCTTCATCTGTCTGCTATATATAAACAACATTCACCTCATCCACTCCAATATAACACCCAACCAAACCACTTTCTATAAACAAACTTCAATCCCCAAATCCAAGTGCCATTATTTCAATTTCTTTCTCACACAAAATGTCTATGAGAGGTTTTCAATCTTTGGTAAATGTTAACAACTTAAACCTGTACATTTTGCCATCTCAGCTAAGTCCATTAATTTTACCAGTGCTGGTAATGATGAATCTTTCCATCTTTGCGTATGTAATAGTCTCGCCACTGTAATCATATACTGCAACAAAGTTCCATCGAACTTTTCTAATTGTATATCCATAAGTCCAAGCAGGAAAAGTTCTGGTTTCAGTTGAAAGTTAATCTTCAAAATTCTCCATATCAGTGTATGTATTCTTATCCTCTTTTGGGGGGACTTATTTACATGTCCACCATGCATGATAAAATATCCCTTGATGGGCCAGTAGTCCAACTTCACAGGTTCATATAAAACGGGCACTATGAGTGAATAGCACTTACTGTGCTGTCTTCTCTTTGGTGATCACTCATAGTTGAGTAAGATTGTCTTCCATGAACACAGTTTTAACAGTGAGTCCGTAAGTGACTGTGGAGACCAATTCTGGATCTACACGTCCTTCCACAGTGGGAACATGTTTCTGGGTGGGAGTTGATCACGGTGAGGGTTTGCCAAGCATGCCTTCCTCTTAACACATTACTCCCCTTCGTCCTGAGTTCGAGCGTCTTCAAAGTCCACGACACCTTTGGTTAAAGGCTGTTCTCCAACTGGAGCGCTTGTAGGCCAGTGTTGCCCAGTTGTCAGTGTTTGCACCACTTTTCTTTTTAGATTTGCCTTGAGTGAGTCTTTTAACCTCTTTTGTTGACCACCAGCATCACAGCAATATCAATACTGTGCTTCAAAAGAAGTTTGTGAGCTTTTGAAACATATTAATATGCAATGCTGGTGATCACCATAATATATATGAACAGCAGAAAATAAGTCATTAAAAAAAAAGAGAGACTTTAGGCCCGGGGAGAGGAGCTTGTGGCGCTCCAAAGGTTAATGGACTCCAGCTCCCATCAAACCCAGCTTGTTGATGTTCTTATAGTCAATTGCTTCAAGATGCCTCACAAGAAGGGAATGAAATAAAGAATACCCAGAAGTACATTACACCCCACTGCATATAGGCATGCACAGCCAAAATAGGTTTGCAGCCTAATATATGTAAATAAACAAGCTGTTGCTAGGGTGTTCCCCTGCTTCCCTTGGGGTGGGGAGAAGGACAACTCTAATAGTGTTTCCCCCCTCTATAGGTTTGCCTTTTCTATTTTCCCATGCTGCTTTCCAAGCCACCCTATTGTTTCGGGCAGGCAGAAAGGGCCAGACATTTCCTTAGCAAACCTGTTTCCTCTGGAGAACTCAGCATGGCTGGTGTTTTCCATTGTAGAGAAAGCCGAAGCACACATCCTGTCTCTCAGAGTTTCCCTCCTCCCATCCTCCTCTCCGTCCCGTCCCCCCCCAGCTCCGCAGTCTCTCTTCATGCACACTTGAGAGCTTACAGCCTCCAGGTGTGTTAATAATCCCATATAAAAAAATTATCCAAGGGGATTTCTCTGTGAAATTCCCTGACCTCCATTCTTCTCCTCTCCTGGGACCCGAGAGTCTTTCTAGGTAGCGAGAGAGCTGGGGTTTCCCCCCTTCTCTGCCTTGTGTGATGTTAGGGAAATGTTAGGGAAATTTGGGGATGGCCTGGAGACAGAGGAGCGAAGGATGGTTTTCCATGTATGTGTAATGCTTCTTTTTGGTTTGAAGCAGTGAAAACTAGAGAGAGAGAGAGAGAGCGCCACAGAGAGAGGTCAAACTGTGCAGTTTAATCAGATTAGGACGGATTCTGCTGATGAATTAAAATCCTGAAAGTAGTTACTAGGAGCTCAAAGAGCCTGGCAAGAAAGTTGGCTGAACAGGAAGTTGCCACCGCTGCTACAGAGAAACCGGGACAAACTCACAAAGAGGAGGTAAGGATTTTCTGGGGAGAAAAGGAGAGGGCAGAGACATAATTAGGTAACTTTAGACGCCGGACTTAATGATCTTGTGCCCCTGCTTTTTAGTTCACTCATTCCTGCTGTGTTTCAGGGCCCTCCTGCTCCTTTTGGTGAGTGGGGCCATGGACCTCTGCCCTAAAGTCCAACCCCCCCATGGCACCACCGGGGTGGGGAAGGGCGTCTTATGCACTCAGCTGCACCTCTCAACCTCATTTAACTCTCCTTCTCCCTCTGCCTCTCTCCCTGCTTTAAGCCAGCGATGCCAGCGATCAATATAGAGGATCTGAGCGAGAAGGATAAACTGAAAATGCAAGTGGAACAGCTCCGGAAAGAAGTCAAGCTGGAACGGCAGCCGGTGAGTGCTGCGTGGTTTCTTTTTTTATTATATCTGGGGAGCCTGGCTGTTGGTTGGAGCAGCTCCTGTTTTCAGTGGCAGGCGGATCAAAGCCTGTTTGTTTGGAAGAGGCCTTCTGTGCATGTCTGCAGCTCGCTGGTTACAAAGCAGTTTGGCAATTTGACTGCCTAGGATCATTAAAGGGGCCTCGAAAGGAGGCCCAAATTGAAGGGAGGGGTGTGTGAAAGGGAGGAAGGGATGACTGATTTTTCTAGACTCGGGTGAAATCAAAACCAAACAAAACACAACCATCTCTCCCCGATACATAAGGGACACAGGTAGGGATAAATGATCTGAATTGTATTCCGTTGTGGGGAAAGACTACTCTGGCCAGATTGCGCTCAAAAGGTACACATGTGAAATCCATATGAGCATGGGAAGCTGCCTTATACAGAGTCAGACCAATGGATTATTTAGATCTGATATTTCTGCATTGCAGGGGTTTGGATTAGATAAGCCTTCCAGCTCTATAATTCCATGATTTTATACGACTGGCAGAAGCTACCCAGGGTTTCAGACTAGTTGGCCCTAACAGGATATGCCAGGGATCCCTAGCAATTATTGCCAGGCAAGGGCGTGTGATCGAACCAAGTCATTAACAATGTGATTGACTAACAGCAGTCTTGGGGGGGCGGGGCGGAGAAATACAATACAGTTCACATGTGCAGGTGACCCCTACCTAATCCACACTTTACAAAACAGTAAGAGAACTGGAACAAACCATCCCTCAAAAGGTGCAGTTTGCTGAATTTTGCAATGCATCTCTCGCCTGAGGTAGCTTCCTCATTTTGCCTAATGAGAGGGCCGTCTCTCCAGACTACACACAGGGGACTAGCATGTGAGGTAGAAAGCTAGTCTAGAACCTGTCCTATCGTGCATTGCATGGGGTTAGGCTAGATGACTCTTGGAGTCCCTTTCAACTCAACAATTCTAATTATTCAGCCAAGTAACGTATACAAAAATGCATGCATTGAGGTAAAGTGTGCATATAAATGCACATACTGTACGAGTGAAAATAACGTACAAAAATCCACTATATTAAGGGAAAGCACTCTGTAAAAACGTGCAGATTGCCTACAAACATGTGTATATTAGAAGCTGACACTAAAATGCTGATGAAGTTTCATGAGCACTTTTCTTAAGTCTAGATCAGAACTTCTTAGTACGGTACTTCTGCCTTTATTTCTGTTCTACACCATTCCTGATTTAATCTATCATATGTACAACTGTGAAATGAGTATAGGACTATCTGGATTTTCTGTCTCTTGGGTACAAAATGTCTTTGGCTGATTCTGCCTGGCCCGGCCCCCTCTTCCCAAAAACAACCACAATTTGGGAATCACTGACACACGAGGGAATGCCTATTGACATCAGCTGCAGAACTGATGACACAGCCTGAATTAGAGTGGAAGCTGCAATTACAAGGAAAGGGGAGAAGCGTGAAGAGGCTAATTATGGGGTAGGCAAGCAGAGGGCTAAATTTGGGGCTTTTTTACTGCTTTAGTACAAGACTTCAGGGAGCTGAGGTATGCAATATAGTAAGGAAGAAATGGCCAGATGACTAGGGAGGGGGGGGGGAAAAACAAATTGGGCATGAAGTGTTTCCATGATTATTTCCAGAAATCTGGACAGATTTGCCTCTCCTGGCAAATATTGTAGAGAAGTGGAGATACTCAAGAGAATTGCAAGAAACTACATTTTCATAAAGTTCATCCAGTGGCAGGGTAGGTAAGGTAAAGGTAAAGGTACCCCTGCCCGTACGGGCCAGTCTTGACAGACTCTAGGGTTGTGCGCTCATCTCACTCTAGAGGCCGGGAACCAGCGCTGTCCGCAGACACTTCCGGGTCACGTGGCCAGCGTGACGAAGCTGCTCCGGCGAACCGGCACCAGAGCAGCACACGGAAACGCCATTTACCTTCCTGCTATAAAGCGGTCCCTATTTATCTACTTGCACTTGTGTGCTTTCGAACTGCTAGGTGGGCAGGAGCTGGAACCGAATGATGGGAGCGCACCCCGCTGCGGGGATTCAAACTGCCGACCATGCGATCGGCAAGTCCTAGGCGCTGAGGTTTTACCCACAGCGCCACCCGCGTCCCGGCAGGGTAGGAGGTACTGTTATTTTTCACTAATATCTAGCCTTGGCCGAGTGGATGAGGGATGGGGAACCTGTGCCCTCCCAGAGGATATAATTTTCTTATTTTTATTTATAATATACTGAATTCATATCCTGCCCTTCCTCTCCAGGTGGGTGTGAGGTTGTTGTTTTTTTAACATAGCAAATATAAAACAAATTGATGGTACAGAATACAGGCAAACCTCATTTTGTGTGGGGGTTCCATCCTAGACCCCACATGCGTTGTCAGAGTTCGCATACGTCTGCTCCGCCCCTTTTTGTGGCATTTTGGAGCTACTTCTGGGTTTGGCACCATGCACATGTTATTTGGACACACCTAAACCAGGTGTTGCCTGTATTCCTACTACTCAACACGTTTTCACATGCAATGTATATTTTCATATGCAATATCATAATGTACACTTTAAACTGCTGTTATATTCATTTTGCTTCTTTATACACTTGCTTTTTCAAAAATCAGATTTAATGTATATGTCATGTTCTTAGTAAACTGCCTAGAGGTTTCACTTGCAGTTATACAAATTTTGTTAAATAACACAAGTTGCAGGAAAAAATATTTATACATAGCAACTTGCAAATTTTGTTTCTGGTGTTTATCATTAATCAATATGTGTTTGTGTATCAATGTGAAACTCTTTTCTTGCCTTCCAAAACGACCCCTGTATTTAGATTTCTTTCGCTCTCTCTTTTTGAAGGTTTCCAAATGTTCTGAAGAAATTAAAAATTACATTGAAGAAAGATCTGGAGAAGACCCTCTGGTTAAAGGCATTCCTGAAGACAGGAACCCTTTCAAAGAAAAAGGAGGATGTGTTATTGCTTAGAAGAAGATGGTTAAGCAATATTGAAAGTGGAATAAAAAGCATCCTAGCATAACTAGCCAGATTTAAGTTCCAGGAGTCCTTACAGAACAAATAGACAGTGATAATCTTTTTTTATTTTTAAAGAAAACAGAAAATGCCTGCTTATAATTTTATTCCATGAAGCAGATTCTTGCTTACTGTATCCCTAAATAAGTTTCTAGAGGCTGCTTCCTGTTCTTTTAATTTCCTGCACATGCTGATTTGAGTAATAAAAGAAATCTATTTGAACAATCAACTACAGTGTTATTTTGGTAAAGAGAATGCTAAGATGCACGGTGAAAGGCTTCTTTTTTTCTTTGCAGAAAATAGAACTGTAACCGTGAGAACACCATGATAGCACTGTTATAATAAAAATAGGAGTTCATTTACATCTGGTGAAGTACAGTGATTATGTGAGGGTTTTAGTTTTTTGGTCAGATGCAGTAGTGTGGTGGCAAATTCAGAAGTGCAGGGGCTTCTCGTGGAAGTCACAGCCATACCCCCCCCCCGGTCCCACCCTTCTAAGATTATACAACCTTTTAATGTTTTTATATTGTAAACTGCCCTGTGAACTTCACATGAAGGGCAGTATAGAAATTTAATAAACAGTAATAATAAAACAAGAACATTCTAAGATTATATTTACCCAATAATAATAATAATTAGGGATGCATTGCTATAATTAGTGCAGATCTCCACATGTTGCTTTCAACTAGATCCTATTTTCTATGCACATACATGGGCAAATGATTCGGATTGCTCCAATATCTTCTTTCAGAGTGACCTAAGTTGCATTTCCCTTGAAGTTCCATTGTATATAACAGAACCTGCACACTATTGCCTTGAAATTGAGGCACCTGGTTTCAGTGTTCCTAAACGCTTAAGCTTTGGAGCTACAGAACAGCAACTCCTCAACGTTCTTCCCATGCGCTTTCTCCAAAGTGACCCTAGGAGCCAGTCCTCAATGGCTGACTGACCACCTTTCACTCCGATTGGCTCCAATCAGCACAAAGGGTGAGAAGGCCTTTTCTCAGTGGCTAAAAAGCTTGCCTTCTATACTAACAAGAGTAGCTCTAGGACACAGGAGTCAGGGCCCCTGCTGTAGAAACTGCCGCAGGTCTTCAAGCCTCCACGACCCTGGACTGCTGCAAACAATGTACTTCAGATTAAATCGGCTTTATTCGTTTATTAAAAAACCCTTATCTACTGCTTTTTGTTTAGAAAAAAATATATTAAAGCAGTTCACAACAGGCGATCCAAAATCTGATTAAAAAAACCAAACCAACAAAAAGCAATTGAAATCTGGTAAACAAACTATACAATAGCACGGCTGCAATAACCACAGTAATCAAACCAGCAAAAACTGTTCTGAAGAGTTAGGAAATGCCAGGGTAGGAAATATCACACCATTACTGACTGCCTGATCTCCACTAGGAGTTCATTCTACATAGTGCAGGGCTGGGGAGCCTTTGGCCCTCTCTGTGTTGTTGGAACAGAGGAAGCTGCCTCCTACGAAGACACACCACTGGTCCATCTAGCTCAGTATTGTATACATTGACTGGTAGACACTCTCCAGGATTTCAAGCAGGAGTCTCTTCCAATCCTACCTGGGAGATGCCAGGGATTGAACCTGGGAGCTTCTGCTTACAAGGTAGCTGCTCTACCACTGAACCATGGCCCTTCCCTACAACTATCAGCCTCGGCAATTGGCCACGCTGGCTGCAGTTGATGGGAGATTAAGTTCCACAGCACCTGGAGGGCCAAAACTCCCCCACCCCTGACACAGTGGGTGCCACAGTGGAGAAGGCTCTTCCCAGGACCCCAAACACTCAAACCTCAGCTCAGGGCAGCATTCTTCTACCTTGGGAACCCAAATCTTTTTGAACCACAACTTCCATGATCTCCAGTCACCTCGCTCCCTGCGAGAAGCCAGCTGTGATGCTGTGTTGGGAAGGCAGGTCAGCAACCCTGTCCTGCCTATGCCACCCCACCAACTGCTACTGGAGCCATTTAAGGCAGTGGGGCTTTTACTGAACTTGAGTAGGCTTTACTTCTGAGTAAAACAGAAGGCTTGCGCTGTTAATAGGTTCAATGAGGTATGTGGAAGCTTTTTCCACCTGGAAGGCTGCATTTTCCTTGGTTATGCACTGCCTATCCACATGCAGACTCAATTCTCCCGACCACGATTGAAAATTTAGTTAATTTTAAAATTAACCAGAAATTAAACTGATTAACGGCAAAGTCCTACAGGATCATAGGAAACTCTTATATTGAACCAGATTACCAGTGCATCTAGCTCAGTATTGTCTACACAGACAGGCAGTGGATCTAGGATTTCAGACAGGGAGCCTTTGCTGGCCAGTAGCGACTGAAGGTGGGACCTTCCGCTTGCAAAGTAGGTTCTCTGCCATTGAGCCACAGTCCTTCCCAATAAGCCCCATCAAATTCAATGGAACATCCTCCCAGGTGAGTAAGAAATTGCAGCCTAAAGATGCAAAAGTATGGAATTGGAGATTTCTAAAGAAAATATGTACTTTTAATAGACTTCTACAAACTTGATATACTTACTGACAATCTTAGTGTACGTACTGTACTTATAAAAAACGGCAGCTAGCAAGCACAACACAGGGATTCCCTTTCTTATGCAGAAGGGAATACCTCTTCCAAGATGCCTCCAGGCCACATAAGAAACTGCTGAGACACACCATTGGTAGTCCATGTTGTTGTTGTTATTATTAATTGAATTTATATACCGTCCAATACCTGGAGGTCCCAGGGCGGTTCACAGAACAAAATCAAAATATAAAACCACAAAGTCTATAATCAAAATAAAAACAGCAACTCAGTATCACTCCCCCACCCCCAATGCCTGCATTACCAGACAAGGAAAACAGGCTTTTCTGCTTCAGAGATGCTGCTTGAGTCTGCTAAGCGACTCAAGCGCTTGTGAATAAGTAAATTATACTGTTTGCAGCTTTCGCTGTTGTTTATTTGCAGGGACCTGCAAAGGGAAGGCTCCACCTTAAGGGTGCGACGACGGTCCCTGGAGCTGACGCGGCTCCTGCTCAGGGACCGCCCGCGAAGCCTTTTCCCAAGCGACCCAAAGCGCGTTCGCAGCAGCGGAGGCGAAGGTCGGAGGGGCGTTTCGAGAGGCGGCCCAGCTTCGTTCCGTCCTTCTCCGCCGCAGGACCCGCGCATGCTCTTTAGCTGCCCTGTCGAACATGGCTTTGCGCTGGGCTTCTGCGCTAAGGCGCAAAGAGGCAGCTAAGTCGCTGCTCCTTTTGCGCGGGGCGCAAGGAAGCTCTCCTCGCAGCCGGAGCAGCAGCGCTGCCGCCGTGGCCGGGTCCCCCTCCGGAGACCACCTAATATACACGCAGGAGCATTTCGCCTTGAGGGAGTCTCTGAGAAAGGTAGGCTGGGGCGCCTCGGCCTCACCGCCCGCCTCGCCTCTGGTTGTTTTTTGTGTGCAGTGAATTGGGCGCTGGAATCCGCAGCCGCGGTGCCTTTTGAATTCAAGGCCGCATCCAGACCGCGCATTGAAAACAACACGGTACCGCTTTAAACCAGTCACGGCTTCCCCACCCACCCAAAGAATTCTGGGAGATGTAGTTTGTGAAGGGTCCCGAGAGTTCTTAGGTGACCCCCTGTTCTCAGAGAGCTACAATTCCCAGAGTGGTTTAACAGGCATTCTCTCTTCCTGGGGAACCCTGGGTGTTGTAGTTCTGGGATAGGATCAGGGGACTCCTAGTAATGCTCCACTAACAGACTACATTTCCCAGGATACCTTGGGGGGCTACATGACTGATCATGGTTCTTTCTATAGTGCAGATGTGGTTTTACTGTCACCGGCTGCAGACTCCCATTTGGTGCCATGAAGGCAATGGGGCTTTTCCCCTGTCCTGGCAGCCTCCACTCTTAGCTTTCATCAGGCCCAGCCAGCATGGTCAAGAACCAGGGATGATGGGAATTGTAGTCCAGCAACTTCTGGAAGTCCCCACACTGGCTAGAACAATCTCCATAGCGCAGGATAGTAGCATAACAGGCTATCAACACCTAGGGAAATTGCACTGGTGTTTGGTTGAGTTTTTAAGTTGGGCTTTGAGTTCTGAAAAAGAAAAAGAAAGTCCTGAAGCTGAACAGGGATAACATGAGGTAGCGATGCTTTGTGCCACGCAGACACCCTTTGAAAAGCAAGCAAACTGTGGACTTAGGCGTGGAAGCAGCCGGGCTCTGGTGTAGGTTCCAGAGCTATGAGACAAAGGGTCAATAGCTGAGGTAACTGAAAATGCAATGCTGGAGAAATAGGTTCCTACTGCCAGCATTCTGAGTAGCTGCTCCAGTACTGGCATAATTTGTAGATGGGATTAGAAACAATTGGGATAATAGTTGTGGCTCAAAGGAGAAACTGCACCACCCTGATTACTGAGCCCAGGGCGTGCTTTGGGAGTTGGTTTCATTAAAATCTACAAGAACATTACATTATTTCATCAAATAGTATTAACTAATATGTCAAGCATTTGCAGTTATTAATTTTTTTGTTTCCTAATACTTTCAAAAGGTTGGGGAATAGTATTTTAACTCAGTAATGTGTTCCTGTGTGACTGGATGTACACTGCAGTATTTTTAGCATTGTAAGGCTGCGATCCTATACTAACTTTGGGAGGAAGTTCCCTTGAAGTCATTGGGACTTAACTTCTGAGTTGATATGTATAGGATTGGTTTGTAAGGGGGCAGCCACAAGTCTACTATCTTTCTGCCTAAGCGCTAGTGTTGCTTGTTTAAAAGGTGAGGGAGGTAAGACTTATGGACTGAGGATCTTTGCTTATGATTAAACATTCTGGTGCTCTAGTTATTCTGAGTAGGAACTGTAGGTATCCTGCCTGGGAACACTGGATTACACCAACACATGCATTACTGCTGCCTGGGAACATGCAAATATTGCTGATGCTTATCTGGGTATGATGGAATCTTGGTCTCTTTTGCCGAGTGGAAAAACTAGGTTTACAGGAATAGTTCTGTTTCATGTTGTCTTTCCTCTGGTATACTGTACTTTTGACCAGTGCACGAGCCAGGGTAATCATTTAGCTTCCTTCACTTCTTGCAAGCCTTTCAGCAAGCATGCAAGACTAGAGATTTCTCAGGCTATCTAGGGCAGCAGATCTCAGACTTCTTCTGCAGCTATTGAGGTGCAAGAGGGAGGTTTTGGCATGCGCCAGAAAACTTGGCTATGGCTTGTGGTTAGGGAGCTTAAGCACAAGCCCAAGTTTGGACAGCATGCTGAGCCAAACCTGGGCTTAGCTCAGTGCAATGCAGAAGTTAAAAAAGAAGAAGAAAACAAACAGACCAGGTAGGAGCAGAGCAGCTTTGAACTTCTCTTTGGGAACCTGCGTAGTCCCAGTGAGCCATGGTTTGGCTTATCATGATATGTGAAACAGGCCACTGTACCATTTTCTGACTAAACCACAATACTTCGGACTCTCTATGGAGGGAAAGAAACTCTTAATTGTGCCAGAGGCAGGTCACAGAACACATGTCTGAACTCTGAATAAACCTTTCTGCTTCAATAATACTTCGGCCACAATAAATACTTTTTTTGGCTTGCCTCTTAGAACCTTCCTGTGGACATTAGTGAAACACAAGGGATGTTTATTACTACTATTGGCCGAAACCATTGTCCTCTTGTCTTATCTTCCCTGCCCTTGCAAACAGAGAGAAGGTGCTCTGCAATCTTGTTTTGATTGTGCTTCTCTGCTAAATGAAAGAATCAAAAAGTATTTTAGATTCCAAAAGAAGAAGAAAGGGGAGATGATATGCTAGCATAATTATCTTTGAGAAGCCACAGTCAACAATATTAATCTTTGAGAAGGTCAGTGATGTTTAAAACACTGGTGTGTCCAATTAGAGCATGTATTCTGGTTAAGCGACGGAATCCAGTATTTGAGCTTCCCCTAGAAAGAGATAAAGCAAGACTGGACATGGTAGGAGTTGCTTTAGTTCACTTTGTTTCTGGTGATTCCATAAATGTGTGACATGATTCACATAGATGGGATTGAGCTAAAAATGGCTGGGGAAGGAATGATGTTGCTGCGTTTCCCCCCTTCCCGTCACCTCAATCTGTCAGCACAACAAAGGCACAATACATGCAAGTACATTTTACGTCCTTAGACCCAATCACACTGTGGTATTTGAAGGAATTGCTGTGACATGTTTGACGATAGCAGGCTCATAAGCCTGTGAAGAATTGACTGTGGCATGAGAAAGGGCCTTTTTGATGGGTGGTGGGACTGAGGGGATGGAACCCTCTGGCCTGGGAGGCTTAAAAAGACACCACATTTATACCCTGCCTTTCCTTGTAAGAGCAGCTCAAAGTGGCATACAAACTTCTCCCTCTCTTCACTTTATCCACTTTATCCTTGCAACAACCTTCTGAGGTAGGTTTGGCAAAGAGACAGTCATTTGGCCCAAGGTCACCTAGTGGGCTTCATGGCTGAGTGGGGATTTGAACTCTGTTCTCCCAGGTGCTAGTCCAGCACTCTAACCACTACTCCACACTGGCTTTTTTTACGTGCCCACATGATAGATGTACTGTCTTGCAATCAAGACTGTACTATCTTCTATTCCCGACTTGCTGTAGTACTTCAACAGATTATTCAGCTGCATCATGATGATTATCTGATTGTGTTTCATTATATATTGTTTTTACATTTTGCTAGCTCTTTCATACAAATGGAAAGCAGCATATAACTTTTAATATAAATAAATAGTTTTATGGGGAAAGGCCCAAGGAACCTGTCCTGGAGAGTAAAAGTTATGAGAGAAAACCTAAGACCTCAGAGCAATTCCCAAAAAGTGGAGAGGTTTTATGGCAGGTGAAATCTGCAGACATTTGTGGTTATCCAAGGCACTCTCTGGGTCAGATTTACAACAGAGTACTCATTGTCTATATAGTATGGAAATGCTGTGTTTTTGAAGGGACTACCGGTAAACACAATGGCCCAACAGCCCTGTTGCTTTTTCCATTTAATAAATTAGGATTAGGACTGCACTTGCAGGTGATTCCCTCTAATTTATGTGTATGTTGGGCAACAGTGAGATATTTTTGTTTGTTTAGTCATTTAGTCGTTTCCGACTCTTCATGACCCCATGGACCAGAGCAGCCAGGCACTCCTGTCCTCCACTGCCTCCCGCAGTTTGGTCAAACTCATGCTGGTAGCTTTGAGAACACTGTCCAACCATATCATCCTCTGTCGTCCCCTTCTCCTTGTGCCCTCCATCTTTCCCAACACCAGGGTCTTTTCCAGGGAGTCTTCTCTTCTCATGAGGTGGCCAAAGTATTGGAGCCTCAGCTTCAGGATCTAATATGCAGCACCTGCATATTTAGGTGGAAATCCTATGCCCACTTAACCTGGAAGTAAGCCCTGTTGAAGTTAATGGGACTTACTTCCATGTAAACATATGTAGGATTATACTGTTGGTTGACAAGGGAAAATAAAAAAGTTCCTTCCAGTAGCACCTTAAAGACCAACTAAGTTAGTTCTTGGTATGAGCTTTCGTGTGCATGCACACTTCTTCAGATACGTGTATGCACACGAAAGCTCATACCAAGAACTAACTTAGTTGGTCTTTAAGGTGCTACTGGAAGGAACTTTTTTATTTTGACTATGGCAGACCAACACGGCTACCTATCTGTAACTTGACAAGGGAAACTTAAAGGGTTTGGTTTCCATTGTTCTGAACGTGAATAGGGATGGTACTGTAAGCAGTTTTTAGTGCCTTCTATTAGAATTATTCCCAGACTTTATAATAAATGAAAACATGCTGTATTGTGAAGTGAATTCAAGAAATTACTTTTAAAAGATCCTTTTAAAGTGATTATCGTCTTGATTATTGGTATAAGTAGCAAAAATAGCTATCGTCTCGCAGTCATTGATCTTAATATTAGCTTTTAAAATTGCCCTGTTATCATTAAAGAACTATGTCTGGCTCTTTGCTCATTCTTTGCTCCTACTATCTTTCTCCTCATTAATTAAAGAGCAGTCTTCATGAATTATTTTGTCATGAGGCTATGAGGAAGTCTTTCCCTTGCTGTCTCCCGCTGGCATTATAGGCACTGTTAATATAATAACTCAAATGTGCTCTATTTATTAGGTCCCAAAATGTAATTAAGCACCATACTGGTCGTATTAATATATACAGGAGCTAAAGTGGATATCACAGTTATGGATAATACTTAAGGGATTAATTAATTAGGCTACATCTGCATCTTAGAGCTAAAGCACTCTTACTCTACTTTAACAGTCAAGGTTTCCCTCAAAGAATTCTGGGAAATGTAGCTTTTTAAGGGCGCTGAAAGTTGTTGAGCGATTTCTGTTCCTCTCACAGACATACAATTCCTAGAGATTTATGGGAAGGAGGATTGATTGTTAAACCACTCTGGAAAATAAATTCTGTCTACAGTTAGTAGTACCTAATTTTGGACAAGAGAGTGGACTTGTAAAAAAACAGTTGTTGCTTTTAATTTCCATTGCAACCTAAAAACTGACCTTTAATCAATAACTAAGGTCACCAGACTGTGTATTTTAAAATCTTTCTCAGATGATTTTAAAGCCTTGCACAGATGACCCCATGCTTGGCTTATGATCAAGGGAAGATTTCATTAAGGCCCATTAAGTAACTCCTGCCAACCCAGCAGTTCGAAAGCACGTCAAAGTGCAAGTAGATAAATACGTACCGCTCTGGCAGGAAGGTAAATGGTGTTTCCGTGTGCTGCTCTGGTTTGCCAGAAGCGGCTTAGTCATGCTGGCCACATGACCCAGAAAAACTGTCTGCAGACAAACGCCAGCTCCCTCGGCCAGTAAAGCGAGATGAGCACTGCAACCCCAGAGTCGTTCGCGACTAGACTTTACGGTCAGGGGTCCTTTACCTTTACCTTTTAAGTAACTTGTAACAGAGATGTAGGGCAATTGGTATAAAGGAAGCCGATCCAGTAGGCATGGTTCTCCCCCCCCCCCCCAGATTGAGAGCACCACCTTTGCCGCAGGAATTGTGTATAATTCTGTATTGTGGCAAATAACTAATCATGAACAACCACACGTTCTTGTGCACGCATGTGAATGAGCACAGAATTTCATTCAGGTGGGTTTGCTAATTTCTCTTCAATATTGGTTAATGCTCCAGGTTTGTAGAGGAGATCTTGAGGTGAAAGAGGGTGGAGCATCTTTTGCCTTCATGAAGCATAAGCCAAAGTTTGTGATCCAGCTTTCCTAGTACAGTTGTACCTTGGAAGTTGAATGGAATCCGAACATTTCCAAAATGTTCAAAAACCAAATCACAGCTTCTGATTGGCTGCAGGAAGCTCCTGTAGCCAATCAGAAACCACGGAAGCCCCGTCAGATGTTCAGCTTCCAAAAGAACAGTCACTTCTGGGTTTTGATTGGGAGCCAAAATGTTTGAGAACTAGGCTGTTCAACTTCCAAGGTACGGCCGTATTAGAATCTACAGTGCTTTATGGCAAGATAATGTTATCAAGTTGCAGTAGTTTGTATTTCCTCCCAGATATAGCCTGGTTTAGAACTTCTACTCTGTATTTGTTTGCTCTTGGGGACCATTTGGAGGCCATGACTGGTGCAGAATGCTTGGGACAGCTGCTGATGGCGTCTATGTTTTCATATAATATGAAGATTCAAGATATTCATCCATGGTGTAGTCACCAGTCACCAATTCTGGGCTTCTTGTTTTTGTTTTTCTCTTGGTTTTCCAGTATGGAATCTTCCACTTTTGCCCCAAAGGGAACTTTTCACAGACCTATTTTTCTCAGCATGAAAAATGAGGTGCCAAAGGTGATCTCATGGTAATTTTCACCATATTAAAAAATGGTTTTGTACCTTGACTCATTCTAGGCGGAACTAGATGGGACAGTAGTAAACATGGAGCTGGCCTAAGTGACACCAGTTGACACTTTACAGCTGAGGTTAGTAATACCCAGCCAGAGGCTAGCTCATAAACCAAAAAGAGCCCACTGATTTTGGCAATAGTGGCAGCAAAATAAAAATAGCCACAGTACTCTGGCGGGAATGTGAGTTGTTCCTCCCCAGTCACCAGATTGTTCATTTAATGAGAAGGAAGGAGCAGTAATTCTCTTCCTTATTTGATTTGCATGGATCAGTTGAGGGGGGTAGTGTGTGCGAAAATGTTTGTGGCCATAGCTACTGTAGGTGTGTAGCCCCTCCGCAGGGTGAATGCAGCCCTTAGGCCCAAACTTATGAGCTATCCTGGCTTACAAACATGATGGGGAAAACTACTCAGACTGCTAACTGCTCTCTTGGCTTTTATAGACTTCAGAGAGCAGCTGTTTTATACCTGCCGGCTGTCCCCCCCCCCCCCGCCCCCGTAGTCCCAGATACAGATGCATGTAGAAAGCAACTTTTATTTGTACTGTGTTCCATGTAGCTCATCACTGATTGTGGAGGCAGGTTCACTAGGATGAACAGGGCACTGTCTGACCACCAGCCTGTGTCCTTCCTTACAACTAGTTCAAGGGATGGCACTGACTGTCAGCTTCCTCCATAGGCTCAGTGTTGTCCCTTGTAGAACTCAATAGGGAGGGGAGGGACAAAATCAGAATTAGTTGGATCTGCCTGTCATTTTCTCTGGCGCCACCTACTGTTCGTCTCCCTGCCTCCCACCCTACCAGTCCAACAGGCACCAGCCGCCAGCGACTCTTTCTAAACTCCAGGTACTGTTAACCTGCAGTTCAGTACGTGCACACACATAAAATAACAATCTGACTGTCTGGAATGTGTATATTTATATATATCCATGGTGGAAGCCTGCAAGGAGTTGATACCATCACTGGAAAAGGAAGCCCAGGACTCCTTTTGTTTGTGCTGATTACAAGGCAAACACTTGGCACAGATGACAATCATTAATAACCCTGTTTAATCCATTTCAAGAATGTCATGTTAAAGGAGTGGTATAGGGAGTATTGACAAGAAAACACTATATTCTTCTGAACATCTCTAGAGAAGCTCTACGTAGATTTGCCAACACGTGACAGTTTAGAAAGTAGATGTGTTTACTTCCAGATTTATATGGTTGCCTATTTTTGCACCATGAGATTTGCTTATTTTCCTGGTGAGGGGAAAAAGATTAAAAACAGCAAACACACTTCTTTTGTGATAATGATTTTGCATTCATCTCTCTGTCTTCCTTCAGCACATAGCCAGTTTTCACGACAAAACTGAACAGAAAAGCAGTAACTTTCTCATAAAAAAGACTAACATTTCTATCAGATGTATATGAACTGATTGTTGTGAGGATAAAATGAGATGTGGTGGTAGAACTACAAATGTCATCTTTAGCTCTATGGAGGAAAGTCAGGATATAAATAAAGGTGCTGGTTAGCAATTAGGCTTGTTCAATCTTCTTACCGAAAATCGAGTTGCTGCTATAAGCAGATTTCAAGAAACCTGTTAAAGAGTGTTTCATTGGTGTGTTCTATATATATAATAAAGGGGATTCAATTTTGCAAGTGGAACCTACAACAAAATGTTGCAGTGTGGAGTGTTCAGAATTTCAGCCATGCCATTCCTGTCTCACTTTCCAGTTTTCTGTCTCTCTGGCCCTGTCAATCTGCATTCTGTGACCACTTAGCTCAGTGTTCATTTGGCTGATGGGGGTTTTGTGCCTTCTTAGGATTCTCTCCCCCAGAATATTTTTTGTAACCTTGGGGTTTCACAAGTTTGCTGACACCTCTTCCATGTGTGAATGTGTTACAGTGTTGGCTATATAAGCAATGACACCTAGCCTCAGAAACAGGGGAAATGATTTCAAAGTTCACTGACAAAATATACTCTACTGCACATGAGTCAGTAACTCATTTCCTGCAAACTTTGGTGCGTCATCTGAATATGTAACCTGAATGCTGACTTGCGTACCTCTGCGATAGTTTTAGCTGTTTGTAATAAATTGTTCTTTTTTCTGACAAAAAAACAACGTTTTCCTCATGTTAATAGAACCATAGAATGGTAGAGTTGGAAGGGACCCCAAGGGTCATCCAGTCCAACTCCTTGCAATGCAGGAATCTCATCTGGACCATACATGATCTCAACTAGATCATTCAACCTCTGCTTAAAAACCTCAAAGGAAGGAGAGTCCACCACCTCTTGTGGGAGTCTGAGCCACTGTTGAACAGCTCTTAACTGTCAGAAAGTTCTTGATGTTTAGTCAGAATCTCCTTTCTTGTAACTTGAATCCATTGATTTGGGTCCTAGCCTCTGGAGCAGGAGAAAACAAGCTTGCTCCATTCTCTGTACAACAGCCCTTTAGATATTTGAAGATGGCTATCCTATTTCAGTCTCTTCTTTACCATGCTAAACATACCCAACTCCCTCAACCATTGCTCGTAAGGCTTGGTTTCCAGAACCTTTCAAGATTCATGAGGAAAATAATTCTTATCTCATATGTTTATCTGCCTTCATTTTGCCATTTACTTCCAAGCAGCTTCAATACACCTGCAGGGCAGAAAGGATTCACAAAGGAGTATGTGAATTTCTGTGGTTCCCCAAAGGGGACTTAGTTGGAAGTGGGGAAAGAGCTGCCATTTGTCAGGCCATCCAGCAGCCTCCACCAATCTGTTGCCCTCCACATGCTTTGGACTACAACTCCCATCAGCCCCAGCCAACACATGGAGGCTAGTCCATTAGGGCAAATGGGGCCTATCGGCTTTCCCCCTGCTTAGTCTCCATATTGCCCTTGTAGAACTCAGTGGGGAGGAAGAGGGGCAAACTTAGAATAAGTTGGCTGTGGCGCCATCTACTGTGGGGCTCCCTGCCTTCTGCCCTACCAGTCCCAGTGGGCACCAGCCAGCACTGCCTACAGGATGCTGTTGATTTGAATTGAAAGTGTGATTAAGATGAGGGAAATCTCCCAAGAACTAGAAAAGTCAGCTGTCCTTAGGTGTTAACAAAGTGCTTTGTTTCAATTTAAGATGAGAAGCCTGACACACAAACCCTGCCACAATCTCATTTAAACTGTAGCATCTGGTGTTAAGCCTATTTAGGCCCACTGAAGCTAATCGGACTCAGCCAGGCCAAATAGCACAAGCTTAACTTTCCGAACTCTTGTCTCTCCCTCTCCCCCCCCCCCCCCACTTCTCAAAATACAGATTATTGACAAAGAAATCAACCCATTTGTGGACAAATGGGAAGAAGAGGGGCAGTTTCCAGCACACCAAGTTTTTAAGACTCTGGGGAAAGCTGGATTCCTTGGAGTGAATAAGCCAACTGGTAAGAAATAGTCTTAAGTCTCTACTTTTAATGTAAAAGGCATGTTCTGGCCTTTAAAGGGCTTGGTTCAGAGATTTACCAAAAGCTGTTTCTAAATTAATCTCAATAGCTATTTGTAAATTCATCTCATTTAGAACATTTTAACACCGGGGGGATTTCACCAAGATACATAGCAGTTTCCCCTACCCTCCCGACCACAGGTGTAATTTGCTCTGGGTGTATTCCGGGACATGTTTAATTTATTCTTGCAGAGCCTCCTTACACATTTGAATGAAGAGTCTGACTTATGAACCACTGTACCAGCAAACAGGTGTGTAGGATGAGAATCAAAGTTCCTTGTGGTCAATCTTAACATAATTGCCTTGTGTGAACTGACTGCATTGTAGAATTTAATGCAACAACTGGGAACGGCAACAGAATGTTGCAGTGCTGTTCAAGGTGCCAGCCAAGCTCATCAGTACAATTTCTTTTTCTCTCCTGTCTTTCCCCCCTCTCCCTCCCCCAACGGTCAATCAATATTTTATGGTTACTGAGCATGCTTAGGTTTGGGGTTGTTGTTTTCCTATTTAAGGGGTCTTGTACTTCTGAAAAACTTGGGGTTTCCCTGAGACTTGCTTATACCTTCTGTGTGTGTGGTGCTATTTTGTCTACATAGGGATTGGACAATGTGATCACCATGTCAACCCCATAAATCTGAGGACGGTTTCATCATAGGATTTAGGGTTGCTGCACAGATCCTTTACACAGCACATAATAGAAAAGGACAAGGATTGGGGATGCAGCAGACCTATAAAACACATTCAAAACCTACCCTCAAATAATTATGGGAATTATAGTTCACACATAGCCCACAGACCTGCAATTCCCAGCACCCTTAACAAACTACAGTTCCCAGGGTTCTTTGACAGAAGAAATGTATTTTGAATGTGCTTTATAGGTCTGGTGTATATACAGCCAAAAGTAGTTCATTAGGGATAGGTCCAGGAGAACATAGGTTGTTGCCAAGTTACATTTTTTCACCTTATTTTCAGGAGGACTGCTATCTTTGAAAAAGAGCATTGGTTTGCTTTGCCTCAGGTTTTTGTTTTTTGTTAAAAACAGACCTTTAAATTTGTGGCAGGACACCTTGTAAAATTTGGACAAAAGTGGACTAGGCCAAGAATTCAAATCACTTGCCAATTTTGTCCTAGGGTCTGCTGTCATATCTCTGTTGAAACACTCAAGTGGAAATTGAGAGAGAAATAACTTCTTGCTCTTATCTTGGGAAGACTTTTTTTTAATTCTTAGTAGCTTCTGAAAGAGAACTAGAACTAGTCTAGTTACTAATTTTTTAGTAAACATACTTTGAATCATAGTCAGGGTTGAAAAGATACAGAATCCACGAAAAGCAAATGAGGCATAATTGCATGGTTCAGATCTAGTTCTGAGTAGTTATACGTGAGCATTTGGTCATTCCTGTTTAAGAAATGCACTTTTAAAAACCAAATTGCAGAGTTAAATGGAACAAAAGCTTGGTAATGTATCACTTATCTTGTTTTCTTTTTTCGCCTGCTGCCCCCCTTTTTTTAATGCTCAGCTTTTAGCATAAATTGAACATGGGCTTCAAAATGCACTGCATATTTAAATTGCACAAGATTGTACTTCTTTTATTATCCTACAGCTTGGGTCACATCTCTAGCTGTGTGCTGGATGGCATTTCACCACAAGAAAACTAGCAAGATGTGCAAGGCAAACGTTTTGAACATATTGCCAGATCTTGTTGAGCGCCTGCTATTTGTTATGTCCCACTCAAGTGCGGGGTTTTCCTTGCAGGGTCGTGTGTGCGCATGTTTTAATATTGTCTGCAGGTAATGAGGACTTGGGTAATTGTCTCTTAAATGCTCCAGAATTCAGCCTCTGTGATTTTGCTTCCCTGTAAGAATGCAACTATTTAAAAATAGCTCCCTTTGCAAATGTTTTGTAAGTCTCCAATGTGAATATGCTCCTCAAGGTATAATATTGTCACCGTCTCATTGTGGAAACTGTGCTTCAACTGGGCTGGCTGGGAGGATACTTCTTTGATTTTGTAAGAGGCAGACTGTGGGATTAACCATTTAATGGAGAGTATCCTTGAAGGCATTGTCTCCTTTATTGTTTATCTTGGACAGTTAACAGCTGCAGGAAAGGCCCAGGAACCCAGACAAAAGAAAGAACGTGTTTATGCATGCACACACGTGTGTGTTCTATCTCTCTCTCTCTCTCTGACCGTTGATCGTATCTCTCTGATAGAAAACGAAAGCCAAAATTCTGTCGAAACAATGCCATTATTTTAATAGGGTTTGGCCCAGAATGACGGAACAGGAGCAATAAACAGTTGCTCAGCTTCAGAAAACTGCTACACCGTGATGGGTTTGTTTGACAAATCCAATTAGTTTTGAGCTTCCACTTTATAAAAATGCTGACGGTGCAAAGAGAACATTAAAGATTAACTTTAAAGGACAAATGAGATTACTGGTTAAAGAGAACTTGAAACCAGAAACTGGATCAAAGCAGTTCTCTAGACTGGCATACTTACGAGCAGTCTTGCATTCCCAATTTGGTCGATGATTTGACTTCTCTTTTCATATCTAAGGGTATGTTCACGGAACTGTTTGCTTCTAATCCAGTGCACTACCACTGCTAATCTTTGAAGCCAAACTTACATGCTGTTGGCTGCAATCCATATTGATCCTGGAGTTTCTTGACAAATACTGCTGTTCAATGTGGTGTTTCCCCGCCACAAACCAGTTTCAATCCATTTTTTTTAAAAAAACACACAAATGCAGAATAATGTGAACATACCCTAACTGTTGTCACACTGTGAAGAGACATGACCTTGCTGTGTTTCCAACCACTAATATGAACGTGCTCGTAACATGGCTAGTCTGAAGGTATTTAGGCTGCAGTCAGTTGGTATTATGCCAGTTCTGATGGAGCAGCTGCCTTTGAAAATAACTTCACTAGTTTTTGTATATGATTTAAAAAAGTGTTTTGAAATCCTGCATCACAAGGTGTCTATATTTCGTGTGCCTCTTTCCATCTTTGTCTTCAGTCATCCCATCTCCTTTCTTTTCTTTGCTGGATTGGATTGCAAACCTTTGGGCAAGTCTTTGTGTTTTATGTTGTGTATCACTTTGTAGGTGTTTATGGAATTAAAAAAAGGTAAAGGTAAAGGGCTCCTGACAGTTAAGTCCAGTCACAGACAACTCTGGGGTTGCGGCGCTCATCTCGCTTTACAGGCTGAGGGAGCGGGCGTTTGTCTGCAGACAGTTTTTCGAGGTCATGTGGCCAGCATGACTAAGCCGCTTCTGGCGCAACTGAACACCGAAACCAGAGCAGCGCATGGAAACCTATTTATCTACTTGCACTTTTTGGCGTGCTTTCAAACTGTTAGGTTGACAGGAGCTGGGACTGAGCAACTGGAGCTCACCCCGTTGCGGGGATTCGAACCGCCAACCTTCTGATCAGCAAGCCCAAGAGGCTCAGTGGTTTAGACCACAGCGCCACGCGCGTCCCCCTATACAATTAATATATAATAATTTAAAAATGTTCAGGAAGATGTTGTGCATGCTCCCCCATCCCCCGCTCATCATTTAATCCCTACAATAACCCCTTGAGATATGTAAGGCTGGAAGGCAGTCACCGACCCAAGGTCACCCAGTGATCTTCATGACCAAGTGTGATTTGAACCCTGGTCTCCCGGGTCTCTGTCTGACACTCTAACCTCTACAACACATTCACACACAATTTCTGTCCAGCCACCTGTTCTACTTCAAAAGTAGGAAACATCTGCTTGATTGTTCCATTGTGAAGAATGAAGTGTGTAATAGGAATAGAATGTTTCAATAGAAGTGGACAGCCGTGTTTGACTGTGATCAACTGAATTGTATTGGGTTTTTATTGTGAAGGTGTCATCAGCTTTTGTCTACGTACGTAGTTGTAGCTTATTAGTTTGTCATTCCAGTACATTCCTTTACTAATAGTAAACTCTGGTGCAAGTTTGGGGAAGTTAGTAAGCAGTTTTCATTCTTGCCAGAGGAAAAGGGAAACGATAAATAATCAGTGAATCCTAAAAATGAATGACAGAAATGCTGTTTGAGGACATCTTCTGAATCATACTGCTAGGGTTTGATTTTTATGCCTTTTATTTTAAGACGTCAACCACATATTTTTACACTAATTACCTGGTACTAACTTGGAATGTATTTTACCTTTTTTAAAGTTGATCATTTGTGTAGATTTATAAGCTGATTCTGTTAAATAATCACTTCTTGTTTCCAAAATTACCGTATTTTTTGCTCTATTGGACGCAGTTTTTCCCCTCCAAAAATTGAGGGGAAATGTGTGTGCGTCCTATGGAGCGAATGCAGGCTTGTGCCATAGCCGCGTGCAACCCCTCCGGCAGGGAGAGGCTGCACGGGGCTATGGCTTCTTTAGCCCTGCGCAGCATCTCCCGGCAAGGAGAGGCTGCAGGGGGCTAAAGGGAAAGCCAAAACAGCGAGCGGGATCCATCCCACTCGCTGCCTTGCCTTCTTCCATAGCTGCGCGCAACCCCTCCACCAAGGAGAGGCTGCACGGGGCTATGGCTTCTTTAGCCCCACACAGCCTCTCCCAGGAGGTAGAGGCTGCACGGGGCTAAAGGGGAAGCCAAAACAGCGAGCGGGATCCATCCTTGGCTTGTTCCATAGCTGCGCGCAACCCCTCTGGCAGGGAGAGGTTGTGTGGAGCCTGTACGCTGCTCTTTGGGGCTGGGGGGGGGGAATATTTTTTTCTTGATTTCCCCCCAAAAAACTG
Source organism: Podarcis liolepis (assembly GCF_965112155.1). Classification (NCBI taxonomy): domain Eukaryota; kingdom Metazoa; phylum Chordata; class Lepidosauria; order Squamata; family Lacertidae; genus Podarcis; species Podarcis liolepis. The sequence goes on from NC_139563.1 coordinate 27,999,782, forward strand.
GGTGCGCCCTATGGTCCGGTGCGCCCTATGGTGCGAAAAATATGGTAAGTGTCAGAAAGTATTCCCCCCCACCAGTTTTTTTTTAAAAAGGAAACCAATCTTATGTTTACAAAAGCTATGCTTAAAGTTTGGAGCATGTGTTTTCAAAAACTTGCTCCAGAAATGTTTCCCCTTACCTTTGACTAATGAGTTTCTAGAAAGTCAACTACAACATATACTTAATGGCTCAATCTGGTGAAACATTCTTCATTTTAAGGATTGGATAAACCAAGGACACATAGTTGCTTAATATCAAGCAGTAATCTACTGAATCAGACATACCTTCCATCTTTCCAAATAAGACCCACAAGAGAACAACTTTTAACAAAATATGGAATTGCTTGTCTTAAAATTCCATTCAAAAATCTCTTGTTACAGAATGCTCAGAGAAAGTTGGTTTTAAAAAATCTATACAATTCTTTCTAAATTTAAAAGAGAAGACTGGCAAGCAACATGCACAAAAATGGGATATTTTTTTAAAAAAAACATGTTTATTGCAAATTTGTAAAGAAAAAAGGGAAAAAAAGGGAAGAGGGGGCGTAATTCTGTCACCTTGTGTTAACAGTATAATAAATATCACTAAATCCATCTTAATTTACACATACAAATCCATATATGCCATCCAGACATCCAAATGTTTGAAAATGGGGGGAAAAGTTCTTATGAAACAACGTCTGATAATGCAACAGAGTGATTGGAATGGCTGTTCAAAAATACACATGCTCCATTAATCCATGCTAACTTAAAGGAAAATTTATTTGGAACAATTTATCCATGTTAACTTGTTTCATATTGACTGAGCAAAATATATAATCAAAACATGTTATGTTTGAGGTGAAAGAGAAGCGGAGTCAATTTCAAAAAATAGTTGTATAATACTAAAATAAAAACCTTTTGGATTATAGAACTAAATGTAGTACAAGAAAGGACAGGATATGTGTTATAAAGAAACTGAAAACATTTCTCTTCTGTATGATACAACCAGAAGCACAGATCTCCAACTGAAGGCAACTTTTCTATACTTTGTAATGGAAGAGTAAAGATCCCAACACACAACACTTGCAGTATTTACTTGTATGACACTAATTTTATTATTGGTGTTAGATACTGATTCCTGTTTGTTTTATATACTGGCTTTCATTGTTTTATTTTTGTTACTGTTATCTTTGGGTTATTTTTTTGGGAGAAAAAAAGAATGTTAAAAAGTTTGTACAAACCAGCAGTTAAAATACAATAGCCAATGATTTAAAGTAGAGTTCTTGGAAAGTTGGTACTCTCTCTATAATCTCTTTTATAATATGTTTTGAAGAGTGAAATTATTTTGTTTACTGCAGTTTTCTACCAAGTGTACTATAAATCACTTTGAGATGCCCCATATAGGAAACATTTTATAAATGAAAGAAATAATAATGTGCATATCAAATACATGCATTAACACCTAACATTTTTTTTCTACAGAAAAGAAAACCTAGGTATCATTCCATCCTGTCCACTAAAGAGTTCTTTGCAACTCTGAGGTTAAAAGCTTGCAGGTCAAGCAAGGGCCATTCATCATTACTTGAATGCCTTCAAGTGTTCATTTTCAAACAATTCAGTGCAACAAGCAAGAAGTCAGGGCTAGACCTGGATGAGTTGCTGATGGCTAGTGCCACACCAGCTGTCCTCCCCTTAATTTTTTTCTTCTCTTTTTCTGTTTTGGGTCCCCCTATACCTCTTCCTTCTCTTACTCTGTTTTTTGACATTGCTAGTGGTGTTGCCAGGGACGCGGGTGGTGCTGTGGGGTAAACCACAGAGCTTAGGACTTGCCGATCAGAAGGTCGGCAGTTCGAATCCCCACAATGGGGTGAGCTCCCGTTGCTCGGTCCCTGCTCCTGCCAACCTAGCAGTTCGAAAGCATGTCAAAGTGCAAGTAGATAAACAGGAACTGCTCTGACGGGAAGGTAAATGGCGTTTCCGTGCACTGCTCTGGTTCGCCAGAAGCGGCTTAGTCATGCTGGTCACATGACCCGGAAGCTGTACGCCGGCTCCCTCGGCCAGTAAAGCGAGATGAGCGCCTCAACCCCAGAATCGGTCACGACTGGACCTAATGGTCCCTTTACCTTTACCTAGTGGTGTTGCCAAGGATCCCAACCAGCTATGTCTGCATAGCATAGCTACGGCCATTTGCACTGGGCTGCCGGATTGCTATGCAAGACGAGAATATTGTCCAATATCTAGGCCTCCGTTTATTAATGTTTGTCTCCTGAATATTTTAAACGAAGAGTGCAGATTCGTTAGGAGGGAATGCATAAATAAACGTTGAGGCAAATTAAATCAAGTGTCCATGCAATCTCCAGAGTACACAATAAAGCTAGAAAAGGCTGTTCTCATTAACATTTTTTAATGGCAGCATGGCATGAAGCGACACAAGCTTCTAATTAGGGGAATGATGTAGGCAACACTCTAGGTTGGTAGAGGTATGGCTTGATCTATTGCTTTAAAAAAGAGTTCCCACAGTAATTGTGCTTACTGATAACCTGACTATTCAGAAGCGGGGGGTGGGGAGTGGTTTGGGATGGCACAACCCCAGTAGCTCAGAGCATGGGCTTTGCATGCCAGAGGACCCAGGTGAAATCTTGGGGTCTGCAAGCAGCGCTGGAAGCCTTGGAGATCTGCTGCCAGCCATTGTAGAACAGTGCAGACAGTACGTAGGTCGTCTGACTTGGTATAAGGCTGCAATTTCATATGCCCTTACCTGGGAGTAAATTGTCTTAATCTCAGTGCAACTGACTCCTTAGGAGGCAGGCATAGAATTGTTTACATGCTGCTTTTGCGAGGGGGAGCATTTTTAAATGCAACTGCAGAGTATGGGAAGACATCCCAAGGGCAAAATGTAAACTCGGCAGATTGGCTAGCGTGTTAAAGGAGCATCCAGCCTCTATTAAGGGAGCTTCAGTATTTGCACTCCTAGGATTGTTCTGCCCTTTTTCTGGTGGCGCATTTACCTTGAGGAGCCATTTCACCTTGCTTGTCAACATAGCAGCGACTTCAGATTGGCAGATTCATTGCCTGCTGTTTTGCAGATGCCCCTTTCCGAAGGGGAAGCTCCAGCAAGCGTTAACTCTGAGCTCTGAATTCTAAGTGTGAGTTTCGGAGACCTTTCTTGTGACCCAAGCAGAGACAAATGGTATAAAAGTGTCTAATGGCAGGGACTGGAGATCCCTGTGGAAAACAGGGGCAGTCTATTGTTTCCATACCTGCAGAATCTTAATAGCTGATCTCAGACGGTGCTGGGCTGAATACTTTCCATGTGTGTGAAAGGAGAATCCTTAACCTCAGTAGATATACAAGGAAAATTGATTTTAAAAAATGCTATGTCCAACCTTGTTTTTTGCCCCTTTGTTGCAGGAAAGAGCCCTCTGCTACTCAGAAAGTTGATTACTGTCCTTGGGAAGGGAGAAGGCTTGCCAGTATCTCTGTGGATACTTGGATAAAATCCTGTCTCCCTGGGGAGGAAACGGTACAGCTGGAGCATGAAATGTACATTTTCTAATTCAGGCGTAGGCAAACTCCGGCCCTCCAGATGTTTGGGACTACAATTCCCATCATCCCTAGCTAACAGGACCAGTGGTCAGGGATAGTGGGAACTGTAGTCCCAAACATCTGGAGGGCCGGAGTTTGCCTATGCCTCTTCTAATAGTTCTGGGAAGATCGCTTGATAGGTTTTGTTGTTTTCCCAGCTCAACCCCAGCTAAGGCTGAGGATGGATGGAGATGGAGGAATTGTTAGCAGGAGTGAGAGATGTGCACTGCGGTCGCTTAGGAGAATGGGGCAGTGGGGCCTTCCAACAGGGATGGGCAACCTGTGGCCCTGTACATGTTGGTGGACCTGTCACACTGTTTGGGGATCATGGGCAGTGCTTTTAAAAAAAGTGAGAAGAACTTGGGGATAGCCAGTGAAGCTGAATGTTGGAAGATTGTGGACAAAAGAACGTTGTTCACACGACGCATAGCTGAACTATGGAATTGGCTGCTACAAGAGGCAGCGGTGGCTACCAACTTGGAGAGCTTTAATAGAGTATTATACAAATTCATGGAGTAAAAGTATGGTTTTGAATTTCCAGTTGCTGTAAACTGCAGGAGGGACGAGGGCTGTTGTGTTTCTTTCCTGCTTGCCTGTGGGGGACCACTGTGAGAACAAGATGCTGGACTAGATGGGCTACTGCAACTGAACCAGCAGTCCCTTATGTTCTCTAGATGCTTCCACTTGCTTTCTCTCAAATTTCACAGGAAGCGTCTGTCCATAAAAATTCATGGTTCCAAGATGGTGAGTGGTAGGAAGAAACCAAATAACCTTTGTGTGGTGCTTAGGATGTCATAACTGTCTGCATAGTTCTTAGGAAATGCAGTTCCCCCTTCCTCCACTATTCACTCTCTTTCAGCTATTTAAGGCAAAAGATGTAAAGTTTGGCTGTCGTGTTCATTGGACATTGATTATTTAAAAGGTCAAAATGATGCTCAGTCTTGATGGTAATTAATCTGCGTTGAGGCCAGGGTTCCTTTTTGTCATCTAGGAGCAGAAAAACACCTTTCTCGATAGTGGCAGGTTAAATTTTTAATGAACATGGCCTTTGTGCCACGATCGTTAGTCATTTGTGATATAATTTGATTTGCAATTAATTACAATAATGTGTTTTCCATTAAACAGCCAGGCCTGCTTAGGCAAGCAACAGCAAGTTTAGTCTAGGAATGTTTCTTGGAAACATTTAATCCGTGAGCAAATGCAGCTCCTGGAAAGTAGGGAACAATGACACTGTCACTTTCGGTTGTGTAAGTTTCTCATTTCTCCACATTCCCACAGCAAATTGTGATTTAATTAAGTCCTCATGAAACTTCATCAGCATTTTAGTGTGATTTTTCTCCCGATACAAAACATTTGGGTATGCCGCTTTGACGGATACAGTGGTACCTCTGGTTACGTACTTAATTTGTTCCGGAGGTCCATTCTTAACCTGAAACTGTTCCTAACCTGAAGCACCACTTTAGCTAATGGGGCCTCCCACTGTTGTCGCACCGCCACCGCACAATTTCTGTTCTCATCCTGAAGCAAAGTTCTTAACCCGAGGTACTCTTTCTGGGTTAACGAGGCTGTAACCTGAAGCGTATGTAACCTGAAGCATATGTAACCCGAGGTACCACTGTACATGCATTTTTGCTAGGAAATGCCCCTAAAATAATGCATTTTTGGATGGAGAACTGCATTGCAAATTTTGAGGAGTGCAAATTTTGAGGAGTACCTGTGTTTCAGTGGTTGGAGCAGTAAGAATGAGGCAGTTTCTCATTAAATGCAAGCTAAATTGAATTGTTCCTTAATACCAAAGGGCAAGGATGCACAAGTTATAACACTTCAGCGCAGAGGCCCAAGTGACAGCCCCACAGCCACAAAGGCTGACTAAACTGAAGCCAATTGTACTGCATCACCAACTGTACACAGTATTCCATGCGTTGTTGCGTTATAGATTTGTATAAAGGTGTTGTGATATTTGTTGTCTATTTTCTCTTCTCTTCTCATTGTTCCTCAAGATGGAAGTTGCCTTTTTCACAGCATCAGTACAGAGACATTTCAGTCAATGCCCAGATCCCATTCCTGCCCTGCTGCTGCCAACACAGACACCACTAGCACTATAAGTGAAGCTAGGAATTTTTTATCCCACTTTACACTTGCTTCGGTTGAGCTGTTTTTGCCTTTTTGATCCCCATTCTGCCATTTTGGAGAGATACTTCTGGGGCTCTTTGCTGTCCCTGTTTTGTTTTTATCACCCTAAATTAATTGGAGTCATCGGCAAACTTGTCCTGCGCAGTGCTCATCACTGTCTTGTCACAATATATAACTTTGGGGGACCCCACTTTTTACATGCCTCCGTTGTGAGAACTATTCATTTATTGTGTTCTCAGTTTCATATTCTTTAACCAGAAACTTTTAACTGTTCCATATTCTATATCCATAAGAGCATCTTGCCTCTTATAGACCTATGATTACTAAGTTTGCTTAGGAGTCTTGGGTGAGGGACTGTAGCATGAATCTGCTGCAGTTTGATAAGTTTGGTTTGCTTGTTTGTTTATTTAGGTTATTAGTTTGCTGCTCTCAGTTTTTAAAATTGTTTTTACTTCATCTCATAATAAGGCATGGATTAAGGCACAAACGTCAAAGTCCACTTTTTGAGGGCAGAGCTGCATTTTAGGTCATGCGTTTCATCTTCCACGACCTTGTTAAAATTTTGTTTTGCAGAGGAAGCAGTTTTCCACACGTTGAGAAAAGGAGAGAATCAGAACACTAATCTCCCCTGCATATTAAGGAAAACAGAGCCTTGGAAATACTGATTAAAAATCAAGGCACGTTGCCAAAAAACCTGGCTGTTCTTTTTCTCAACAAGCTCACTTGTTTTTTAAAAATTAAATAGTTATACATTAATTCTGGTTTCCCAGGCTTTTTAATAAGCATTATGTTTTGGTTCTGTCCCCCACCTTTTCTTTCTCTACCTTCTTTCCTCTGCCCTCGCCACAAAAGTAGTGGCCTGCCATCCTTTTCTACCCTTCCCCTTTTCCTGATGTAGGGAGGAATAGAGCTGTAGGTTGTGTACACAACATATATTTCAGGCAACCCCTGGAAAAAAGAATCCCGGGAACTGTAGTTTACCCTTCAAAGAGCTACAATTCCCAGCACTCTTGACAAAATACAGATCCCAGAATTCTTTTCCTCAGAGGTTGCTTCAAATGTATGGCACAAATGCAGCTTACCTTTGGATGGAATCGTTGGATGGAAAAGCTGGTCTTGATTGTAAATATATCTCAGATCCACGGTCAAGGGAACAGGTTGCTATATCTTCTCCCTCTTTTATTGTGCCCACATATCCACTTGACTGCTTATGCTGGCAAACGTCTATAGCTGTTATTTATAAACAGAAATTGAAACTGTTTTTAAGTGGATGTCAGAGCCCAGGGTGACAAACATAAAAAAATTAAAGCAGCACAATTTAAAATAAAAGAAAAGCGTATTTAAAACATCCCTGGTTTAAGCTTTTGTTTAGTCAAACTTCCTTTAATAAGAGGTTCCATATTAGCAAGAATAGCAATGTGGAATCTGTGCCCCATCCCATCCTTGCAGATGTTGTTGGATGCAGCTCTTATCATCCCTGACCATTGACCATGCTGCTTGGGGCTGATACGAGTTGATGCCTGACAACATCTGGAGGGCCACAGGCTCTCTTTAAATTCCAACTCAGCCATGAAGCTCGTGTGACCTTGGACCAATCTCTCTCTCTCTCTCTCTCTCTCTCTCTCTCTCTCTCTCTCTCTCTCTCTCATATACCCCTTGATAGGAGGATAAACTGCATGTTTGTGATGTTCAGAGAAATCCATGTCCCCCTGATGGAAGGGTGCAACATAAATGTAACATGCCTAACCCTCATAGCGTGTTTATTTAAGAAAACCAGATGCCTTTGAAATAACTATTGGGGAAGGGGCCTTATGAAATAGATGAATTTAAATTAGCCTGAGAAGAGGTTTGTTTGTATATTTGAAAATGAAATAAGGCTAATTAAAATCAGTGGCAGGGTCCTGAATAGGTGCCAGCTAGGATTTTGCATGATCTTGTTTGGTATTTTATGCATTAGTTAATACAGAATAGGGCATTTGTTTTTAAAACTGCTCTTGGCTTGACGGACCATTCAATGCATATTCAGTGTATCCATGTGTGTTACTTTATTGGCTTTGAACCTCTTAATAAAGCGATTATGCATTCCACTGCGTTGCTGTGTGATCTGTGATAAATTGCATTGCAATTAGCATTGACAGGTACTATTATAGTCAAATGCCTGTATTGCTATTGCATAATTTTTTTAAAAAAATTGGGTCTTGTCTTTTGCAGCTAGATTCGTTTCAGGTTGTGTATCATTTATATAGTGCTATCAAAGTTCTGAACTGCAGTTCCCATGACTAATGGCCATGCAGATGGGAGTTGGGGGTCCCCTACTCCTGCTCCAAAATTTTGCACAAGGGAGGCAACGGCAGAAAGGGAGAGGAATGGATGCAGGGGTAAATTGTAGAAAATGTGTTGGGCTAGCAGGCAGGTGGGCATGAAGATCACGTTTGCCAAGTAGTCCTGGAAATAGCCTGATAATGGAAGTGTCAGAATAGAATAGCTTTCTCATTGTGCTTTATCTCTGGTCTGGAATATGATGATGATGATGATGATGATGATGATGATGATGATGTTGATGATGAATCCCTCAAGGCAAGTCTGTATGATTATATCCCCACTCACTGCAGAAAGGGATATTGAAGCTGAGGGAGAAGAATGTGCTTAAGTCCATCGGGTGAGGTGACATTTGAATCAGGAGGTTACAGATGTATAGCTCCCTCAACCACAGTGTCTGAACAGCCTGTACTGCAGGGGAACTGCTAATGCCCTTTGTGGAATTATCATTTTCTAGGATGTTCAACTAGGCAAAGTGCTGATTACACTTACAAATTTTGTGTTCTGACATCTCCGACTGTGGTGCTGCTGTTGTTTCTGTTGGTCTGTGTATCTTAGTTTTGAATCTTGCGATTTATGTGGAAATTGTTCAGTATTTTTTATTGTTTTATTTATTGTTTATGACTACTTTTGTTATGTTATACAGTGGTACCTTGGGTTACAGACACTTCAGGTTACAGACTCCGCTAACCCAGAAATAGTACCTTGGGTTAAGAACTTTGCTGCAGGACGAGAACAGAAATCGTGTGGCGGCAGCGGGAGGCCCCATCAGCTAAAGTGATACCTCAGGTTAAGAACAGTTTTAGGTTAAGAACGGACCTCCAGAATGAATTAAGTTCTTAACCTGAGGTACCACTGTAGTTGTGTATCTTCTTCATGTTGCAAGCTGCCTTGAGCTTAGTTTGAACTGCGGAAAGGAGGCATACGCATAAAACTTATGTGTGCATGTATTAAGGGAGAAGAGTTTTTTCGTAGTTTTTTATGGTTTCTAGTGGGGTAGCTATGTCTCGTCCAGCAAAAAACAACGAAAGCCTTATCGAACCTTAAAGGCTAACAGATTTATTATGATAGGTAGCCGTGTTGGTCTGCCATAGTCAAAATAAAAAAATTCCTTCCAGTAGCACCTTAAAGACCTAAGTTTCCTAACCTAACTTTAACTTTAACTTGGTTGGTCTTTAAGGTGCTACTGGAAGGAATTTTTTTATTTAGATTTATTATGGTTTATTATGGTTTAAGCTTTCGTAAACATCAAAAACCACTGAATCACAATACATCAGTATGTTTAATGCTCATATTTGTGAGAGGACAGCAATCTCCTCTGCCCCCTTGAGTGTTTTTCTATAGCTGGTAAAATGTGGCAGATCAAATCTTTTCACAAAAGTGCCTTTCCTCATTGTTCTGGACTCTGAGAGATGATTGTCAGGTTTCGAGTAATGTTGGCATTTGCATATGAAAAGCAGCTTGAAGTCAGCTTATTATGCATTTAAATTGTTGCTTCTAAATTTTACATTTTATTAACTTAAAAACTTTCCCTCTCCCCCTGCAGTCCCCTTACCTCATTACAATAAGTCCCCAAGTTCCCCAGAGCAGATTTTTGCAGGGTACAAGAATAGCGAATTGACAAAAGTCACTCCTTCCACCTCTATTAGCAGGAGTGCCCCTTGATTGGATTCCTTCTGAAACTGAATCTAAGCCAATTAATACCACGCTCTGTGGAGCCCAGTGGGTATAGCCATTGCTAGTCATACTCGGAGTAGACCCATTGAAATGAATGGGTATGGCTAAGTTAAAAGGTAAAGGGACCCCTGACCATTAGGTCCAGTCGTGACCGACTCTGGGGTTGCGCGCTCATCTCGCTCTATAGGCCGAGGGAGCCGGCGTTTGTCCGCAGACAGCTTCCGGGTCATGTGGTCAGCATGACTAAGCCGCCTCTGGTGAACCAGAGCAGCACACGGAAATGCCGTTTACCTTCCCGCCAGAGCGGTTCCTATTTATCTACTTGCACTTTGACATGCTTCCGAACTGCTAGGTTGGCAGGAGCTAGAATTGAGCAACGGGAGCTCACCCCATTGCGGGGATTCGAACCGCCAACCTTCTGATCGGCAAGTCCTAGGCTCTGTCCTAGGCTAGCCACAGCGCCACCCGCGTCCTACTCGGAGTACACCCATTGAAATTAATGGGCATGGCTAAGTTAGGCTGATGAATTTTAATGGGCCAATTCTGAGCAGAACTTCCTTAGATGCAACTCCAGGTTTCCTTCTTTTCAAGAGGGCTGCATCATTACCAAGTGTAGGCACCAGATTTGGTGTAACTTTCGAGGTCCTTTTCTAGAGTTTGAGCTTTGAAGCAACATACATATGTCCGAGCTTGGTCAGTGGTGTGTAATGGTCCCCCTTAAGCGTACATGTGTGGGAAAATAGAGCTGGTATGTACTCTGTAGTTTGCCCTGGTGGAGACTTAATTTCTTTTCCGACAGATGTCCCAGAGGAGCAAACTCTGACCCAGTGGAGCAAGTCAAGAACCTGACTTCTTTCAGCCCAGACTAATGAAATAAGTCCCATTTAGAGAAGCATTAACATCAACTTAAAGCCATGCTAACCCTGGATAAATCTTAGCCCATGATTTGTGGTATATTTCCATTATTGAACAAATGCCATTTGCTTCAGAATATGAGGGCTTTATGAGTTTTTCTTAATGTCAGTTGCTAAAAATCCTTTTAGGCTGTACATATATAACTTCAGACAAATAAGCATGAATTAGGTTTATTCCCGGTGATGGAAATGGGAGGAATAACCTTTAAGAAGAGAATTTAGAAGATGCCTTCTACCAATGTATGCATTCTTCTTAATCATGATTTTAAATTGGGTATATTAAGCGAGCAGTGCAAACCAACATCCCTTGAGCACTTAGAGGAGGTGTGAGCTCCTCCTCAGGAGCCTGCATGTTTCTGCAGTCCCAGTAAACTATAGTTTGGCTTTACAAGATGTACAAACAGTATAACACTTGATTCCTCACATACTTCAGATATTTTGGACTACAGTCCATGACAATTTCTCATGCTGGCTGGAGCTGAAGGTCATTGGAATGCAAAATATCAGGTCAGAGAAAGCTGCATTATAGTATACTGGTAGCTTCGCCAGCATTGATCGGGAATTCTTAGAAAGCAAAAAATCAGTTTTGAAAAATTCAGTTTACAATATTGATTTAAAACGACATCCAGTTGTATCCAAGCATAGATGAAAACCTACTCTTTTCTGTGAGGGAACATCCTTCAAAAATTAGGTTACGATAGCTTAAGAGGTATCCAAATGCATAGTGAACAACCAATTTTCCATAATATAGAGTAAGTGGTGGTAGTAGCAACAACAACAACAACAACAAATTTGATTGAATACCATTTTATAATTCTTAAGAAGAAAATTCCCTTTCTTATAACAGAATATGGCGGCCTTGGCCTGGACTTCTCATACAGTATTGCAGTGGCTGAAGAACTGGGAAATATTCGCTGTGGAGGGGTTCCCATGGCGATTGGAGTACAAGCTGACATGGCGACACCTGCCCTTGCAAGGTAGATTTCCCAAGAAAAACTCATTGGCTCTTTCTCTTGACTTTAAAGGGTTTGTTCTTCAGGGGACAGTGAGGTTTTTTTTACAAAAGCAGAAAGAGAGCTACAGCTTTCAATCTAGCTCTGCATAATGAAGGAAGGCAAAAATGGAAGATTTTAAATGTGACATATGTTTCACCCAAAGTCATAAAATACCACAAAGGAAAAAGAATAGCTCACACAGATTTTAATGAAAAGCTATATTCTTGTTGGAGGATTTGTTTAAATGCTTCATTTGGTTGTTTCAATTATTGTGAATCGCCCTGGGATCAATTAACAAAAGGCAATCTAGGAAATCCCACAAATAAATAAATAGGGTAACTATTAACTCGCCTGGTATGTGTTTACTTTTATGTATTCACCACAATTCAGCAAAGATCTGCAATAAATGGTAAGGTCCTGATTTAATTTGTTTACTACTAATTTCAAGAAAGCTGCTATTATTTTGGTGCAAAGGCAAAATGAAGCTATAGCAAGAGGATTTTTTCCCCCTTTTTAAAAAAAATCAATATTTATTTATTTGAATTAAAAAATATCAAACAACATTTACTACAGACACAAAACGAGAAAATAAAAAAGAAAGAAAGAATATAAGAGAGCAAAAGAGAATGAAAAAACAAAAAAAACCATACTACTATACATTTCATATATGTAATTGCCATATCTTTTTTGTGAGTTTGTAAATATGCAAGAGGTTTTTTTCCAGATAGTTTGTGAGATATAAGCACATATTTCAACACTAAATAAAATAGATGCGCTAACCCCAAAACATTATTGTTATCATCAACTTCATCACCACCTTGACATCCCATTTGGTCTCTAGCTGCAGTACATAGCTTGGGAGTGGGAAAGTGCCTTCCCATCTATCTTGTGGTGTAACCGTATCTAAGGAGGCTGTTGACTCTTAGTACCTGGATAACAGATCAGCATCTCACTGTCAAGTTTCCCCACATGTGTTCACATTGTCAAGCTGGCTCACCGCCTGACTGATGGCCCCTCCAGCTGCCTCTGTGAACATCGTATGGGGCAAGGTGTGCACTCTTCACCAATTTCCCATCTGTAATATGGGAACTGCCATATGACCTACTTAGCAGTTGTTTTGAAGGCAAATGCTGTGAAGATCAAAGACCACTCTGCAAATTAGAAGGAAAGGTAACATAGAAAAACCCATTAGTAGAAATGGTTCTGTACACCTGAGCCTGCATATTATCGCAGCTCACCAGCACCCGCCACTTCGGCAGGTCGATAATCGCTCTAGTTTATCAAAGCTGCTGATTATCTTGTTTGGGAGTTCAGGAAATAGAAGCCATGTTACATGTTTTTTTCCCCACTGCAGTACCATTACTACTGCTGATGAGACGAGCCTCAAGGTAAAAAAATAAATAAGTAAATAAACTCTCAGCAGGTAATATTGCCACCCAACTCGATAGAGACAAGAACAAGATTGGACAGTTGGTTTGCAAGAAGATGGATGGAAGTAATTCGGGATGAGAGAATCATAGGACCATCAACAATTTAACATGTAGACACCAGAGTTGAAAATACTATGAAAGAAAATCTCAAAGGGATTTTTATCACCTGTCTTAGAAACTTGTGTATGTAGACGCTGTTGAAAAGTTCTCTCTGTCCACACCATTCATAATTTTTATGCCTGTCATGTCTCCATCACCATTGTTCAGTTTCCCCCCTAAACTAATAAGTCAAAAATGTTGGTTGCTCCAGCCACGGGATCATTTTGGTTGCCCTTTTGTGCAGCTTTTCCAGCAAAACAGTATCCTTCTGAAATAGAACAGCTTCCACCTGACATCTGAAACCTACCAGAGATGGTGCCTGCTGGATTTCTAATAGAAGGGAGTTCCATGGAGTTGGGCCCACAACACTCAAGGCATGGCTCCTTGTTGACACAAGTCATGCTTCTGGACTACAGAGGATCCACTAATAATGTTCTCCCAAATGTTCTCAGTAATTTACTTGGACATATGGGGTAAGGTGGTCATTAAAAGCACTACAGACCAAATCTTCTAGAGCAAAGCTAAGGGTAGCCTGACATACAGCATGTTGTCGTAATCCAGACTTGAGGTTACCAATGCATGGGCTACATCAGTGGCTGCAGCTGAAGCAGATCAATGGCGTCCCTAGCCTCTGAGACAACCTGTTTTATGCTTTCTTGGTGGGGCAGAGATTGCCTTCTGTTGTGTTGTCAACTATCAAGGAAGCCTGTAGATTGAGATTTAAGCACATGTAGGCGCATTATCATTAATTACTGTTGGCCTTGCACACAATCATCTTAAGGCAGTGTACAATTAAAACAGCAAATGGTATTACACAACAACAACCAGCTGATACATTTAAAACAAAACTAAAACAATACAGGATAGAGACCTGTGGCAGAGACCCATTCACCCACCTGGGAAAGCCTGTTGGGACGAGAAATGTCTTCAGCTGCTTCCAGAAAGTGGAGATAATGGGTGCCTGTCATATTTTGACAGAAACGTTATTCTACAGTACAGGGGCAGTCATACTGAAAGTCCTGCTCTGAGTTACTGGAGCACAGGCTTCTGAGATTTGTGAAACTTGCCAAAGAAGCTTTCCTGCAGACCATTGGGTTTAAGGTAGTATCTCAAGTCACCTGGTCCTGAGCTGTAGATTTTAGTACCAACACCTTGGACTTGACCCAGTAGCAAAGCGGCAGCCAGTGAATATCCTGCAATCAATACGTTATATGCTGGTGGTAATTTGTCCCCACAAGCAACCTAGCTTCCATGTTCTGCACCACCTGTAGCCTCAGGACCAACCCCAAGGGTGGCCCCACAAAAAGTCCTTTGCAGTAATCCAACCGTGTGGTTAAAGTTGAATTTGGAATTGGTCAAGTCCAGGTGTAAAAAGCATTTTGCTTGTCTTCCCACCTCTACTCCTTTCTGAATTAACACCCCGTTCTTGAATTTATCCAGACAAGTTAGAAATGTGAACATTCTTTGTTCGATATGAAGGCTTCCCCCAGAGAGATCTTTCCAAATAGCCTTTTCTTTTTCCTTTTAAACATGTGTGGTATAAACCCCCTGGCAACATGCGGGTTGCCATAATTTCACATATCGATTGCTTCCTCCCAAACTCTGGCCCATTTATTGTACTGCTGAGGATAAAAATGGCAGCTTGATGCAATAAGACTGTGGAAAGAATTCCCCAGAACAGGCTTTTATTATATTTAATTCTTCCCTGTGGTTTTTAAACAAATCAATAAATAGCTGACACATGGCTTCATCCCCCCCCTCCCCCAGTGTTTTGGCTTACGTTTGCTGTGTTTTTTCAACACCATGTGGCAATGACAGCCTCTGGGATACTAATCACATCCATTTACAAGCTACACAAATGTCTCATGGAAATTGCAAGAATATGCTGCACTAAAAGAGATGGGAGGAGGCAGGGAAGGGACACATTGGTTGAGAACTGAATACAACTGGCACGTCCAACTTACAAGAGATTGCGATCTACTCCCACTATAAATAAACTGGCAGTGATCTACCCATTGGATTGACCACAGTTAGTTGCTGAGCTTTTTTGGGGGGGGGGGAATGACCAGAGTTTTTGAGCTTTTGGGAGGGAGGCTTCACCAAACTTCGACCATGATTGACCACAGACACCCCACGATCGACTGGTAGGTAGATCGCGATTGACCTGTTGGACATGCCTGGAACACAAGAATCTTTGCAGCAGAAATTGCAGGCACTGTTGGCAGAAGAGCGACATGAGAAATTCTGATTATATTGGGAGTCCTTCATAATAAACCCTAAACCACTTACCCTGATACTTATTTTCCAAAGGAATTGCAGGAGGTCAAATGGACCGCTTAGCCTTCCTTCTAATAACAAACTCCAGGGGCAACGGAAGTGCAGCCCATAGCAGGTCTCCAACAAAAGGGTGGCACTGCCCTGCTTAAGGGAACACTGAGGTTTGAGGAAGTAATTTTTGAATAAAACTTCTAAAGCAGGAGTGGAGAGTCTGCAGTCCACAAGCCCGCTTTGGCCCGTCACAGGTCCCAGCTCGGCCCATAAGGTGGTTTCCCCCAATCACGGCCACTTTCCCCATACCTGATGGCAGGTGGAGATGCAGCTGAATCAGCTGCTTATCTGAGTTCACCTCAGGGAACTTGATCACACACTCAATCCCTGCAGAAAGTCATCCCCCATCCTTCAAAACTCACACTTCTCCAGATATTGCAATGCATTTCTTCAACTAGGTAACGCGTACATGTGTGAAGATTCATATACTGTACACGCATATATTTGTGAACAGCAACATACCAAAAAAATCTGTTACATTGAGGATGTTTGCTTAGCAAAAACACGTATAGAGCAAAAATTGGTTCCAGAAATGTGTCTTATTATGAGACTTTTTCAGGAGGACTGTTTCATTTATTATTATTATTATTATTATTATTATTATTATTATTATTATTATTATTATTATTGCAAACTGATGCGGAGAACCAAACTTAAGAATGGAAAAACAAGAAACGGAGAGAAACAGAAATGGTTATATTCAACCCTCCCTAAGCGTGTGACTCTCAAGATTGACTCTTTTCAGTATTGCTGCTGCTCAGTCTTGGGTTATCAGCAGTTCGATGCCCTTCTGTGCAGATCCGCTGCGCCACTTATGTGTGCCAAGTGCCACACTCGTCCTGGAAGACCTGCCATTTCTTTTGAAGTGGGTCACTTGACGTGGCGCTTAGAAAGACGCGAGCGTAGGGTGGTTTAATGAAATGTGGAATGTGAAAGAACTCACCTGCAGCT
The DNA here is from genome assembly GCF_965112155.1 of Podarcis liolepis. NCBI lineage: Eukaryota > Metazoa > Chordata > Lepidosauria > Squamata > Lacertidae > Podarcis > Podarcis liolepis. The sequence continues at coordinate 28,016,228 of NC_139563.1, forward strand.
GTTCCTACTTGAAGCTACAATTTTCCCCCCACTGATGGTATGCCATAAAGTGTCAGTCCTAATTAGAAACGTTCCTCACTCTAGATTTAATTAATTCAGTTGCACGACGCTCTGCATGGCTCCTTTTTCCTCCCCTGTGGGATGTGAAAGAAGAAAGAGTACCATCTCGTCTCCCTGCCTCCCTCCTTCATATTAAGAGAAGGGAACAAATGCCCCCCCTCCAGTTAAATCAGAATGAAGTGCAGGCATTTAAGACATGTTTTTGTTCAGTTCAGCAAGACTCCCATCTGCCAGAAAGCATATTGATTGCTCTTTAAGGGGAACTTGGGAAGCATTTCCCTGGGATACACAGGCATCTGCGTGGAAGAAGTGAGTGTGGTAAACGTAATAGTGTTCGGATGCCCTTATAAATCTCTTCTTTGTAACTCCATTCAACAGAATTGCATTCACATTTTGTTCTGGAATTGAAACATCGGTTCCGCTCACGGATGGTTTGCATGTAGGGCAGGAGCAGGGCTGTGTCGAAGTCTGCACATTTATGCAATTATCTTTATTTGTCTGAGCAATTTATAATAAATCTCTAAGTGGTTTACAAAAACACAATACAGAAAAAAATCAGTTAAATATATAAAATCAAACTTGAGTTAAAATGCTTGCTTGCCTGCTTGCTTGCTTGCAAAAAAAAGAGGTTTGGAGGTTCAGGAAGGAGGGAAGCCGCTTGTCCCCCAACTGGAAGGGCATTGTGTAAAATTGAGCCCACAATACTAAACACACAGCTCCTGTTGTATTTGAGCTGTGCATCCAAGCGCCGGGGGGGGGGGAGGCCTCTTAACAGCGACTCCCCCAAAGAACTCGGTGATTGGGCAGGGATATATGGGATTAGCTGGCTGTTGCGGTATCCTGGACTCAAATTGTTAAGGGCCTTGTAAATTAATACATGAACGTAGAAGCATTGAGTATGGTCATCGGCAATTGAGTATGGTCAGAGCCAGCGTGGTGTAGTGGTTAAGAGCGGTAGTCTCGTAATCTGGGGAACCGGGTTTGCATCTCCGCTCCTCCACATGCAGCTGCTGGGTGACCTTGGGCCAGTCACACTTCTCTGAAGTCTCTCAGCCCCACTCACCTCACAGGGTGTTTGTTGTGGGGGAGGAAGGGAATGGAGAATGTTAGCCACTTTGAGACTCCTTAAAGGGAGTGAAAGGTGGGATATCAAATCCAAACTCCTCCAAAAAAACCCCTTTGTGTGAGCAGGTGCTTCTGTATAAGGCAGCTTCCTATGTCCCTATATGTTTGGAGTATTTTGTTTTTGGGTGCTTGCCAGGGACTGCAAAGAAGGAGGGTATTGCAAAAACAGGGCATTTGTCAATTGCCCCAGCAAGCCACCAGTCCATTTGGATTGGTTCTCATTCCTTAGAAGAAGCTGCCTCTTGGTGCCCTTGCCTTACTTGCTTGACAGCCACATTCTAAATCTTATTTTTCTGTGGTTTCTTTTTGTTTCTCCCCTTCTGCAGACATACAAGTTATTTCCATGGCTTCTGTCTCTTCTGAATATGTATTTTGAAAAGACATAAATGAAAGTATTGCTCTCCCATTCAAAGAAAAAAAATGGGGGGGGGGGAGAGGAATATTGTAATGCCACTTGCATTCAGAAATCTTCAGAATTGTAGCAAACAATGTTGTGAATATTTCACATTGCAGATTTGGATCTGAAGAGCTGAAGAGAGAATTCCTTGCCCCAAGTATAGCTGGAGATGTTGTGGCTTGCTTAGGAGTCAGTGAACCTGCTGCAGGCTCAGATGTTGCAAGTAAGTAAATAGACGATGCTGAGGATTTTTATAAGATGTGTAAGCTGGTGTTCATTTCATCATGTTTTTGGATCTTGCTTCTCCTCAAAGTTCCTCAGGGTGACGCACACACAATCCCTCTGCCCCGCACAGACAACACAGAAACTTTAATTTTGCGAGATGGTGATTGGCCCGAGATCACCCAGTAAACTGTGTTTACATTCTCAATTTCACAAATGTGCAGGAGATTAAGCTGCTAGTTGCTATGCTATAGGGCATGGACGAGTAACCATTTCTGTCACATTCTCTCCAAGGCAATCTGTCAAGGGCTGCATGCCACTGATAGGTGGAGCCATACTTAAAGTGGGAGGGACCACTGCTTTCCCCTCCCTCTTCCTCCATGTCTAGCGGCTGCAGTGGGGAGAGCAGATCACTCTTGCCAGAGCTGTGACTTACTAGCTTGCAGAGGGCTATTGAAATTGCACAAAACTGGGACCTTGGGTATGGAAAGGATTCTCTGCGAGTGGGCTTCCTGAGCTGGTGGCGACAAGGGTTCCTCATCAGGGTTGTGGGTCATAATCTTACAGCATTTGGGACATTGCGTGCTGTTATGAAAAAGCTTTGCAGAATGGGCTCTTGCGGGGGGAAAGGGCCTAGTGTTTTGCATGATATTGCAATGCAAATGGCAACATGTGGGGCTGCCTCTGAGGTTGGTTCAGAAGCTGTAGTTAGTGCAGAATGCAGTGGCTCAACTCAGCTCACTAGGGCAGACTATAACCATCGTGTTACACAACTGCTGAAAGAATTGCACTGGCTGCCAGTTAGCTACTAGGCTAAGTTCCAGTATGCTGGTGCTGTTACACAAAGCCCTGTGCAGCCTGAATTTCTGGAACAGGTACACCTAACAACTTCTTTACTTTTGAATAGGCATCAAGACGAAGGCTGTAAGAAAAGGAGACGACTATATTATAAATGGTGGCAAAATGTGGATTACATCTGGTTGTCAGGCAGATTGGATGTGCTTGCTGGCAAACACTAGTGACGGACCACCTCACAGAAACAAATCTCTTCTGTGTCTGCCGATGAAGCTACCTGGTAATAAAACTGGTGTCTTTGTGAGTGTCTGTGAAGGCACGTGAAGGCGCATGAAGCCACCAACTTGCTGAAGCTAAGCAGGTCCGGGTCTGGCCTGTGCCTGGATGGGTGACTGCCTGGGAACTGCAAGTCTGCTGCCTTCAGTTCCATGATGCAACAAAGGCAGGATGCAAATATAATAAATTATATGGGGAAATGGCAGTAGTACCAAAAATTGGAGGGCTGGAACATCTTCTGTTCTGACCTCCCTAACCTGTCCTTCCATCCTCAAATGAAAACAGTGTTGCCTGGAAATGAGATACTCTCTTAAAGTAATCAATCACATTTGAAAGAGGCTAAATGATATGTCATGGTTTGAAAGTCGCAGGGGGGATGGGTGGGAAATGAGAAATGGGAACGAAAGGAAAGTAAATATTTTATGCATAGTCTCTACCCCTTCCCTCACCCCAAGCAGCGGAAATTTAAAACCATCTTTCTCTTAGAAATGTGTTTGATGTGGAAACTTGTAACCTATTGTAGGAATAGATAAGGAACCCACAGATTTCTATTTTCTTTTAAAAAAAATAATACTTGTAAAAACACGGCTTGAAACATCCAAACACACTGAACAATAGTGCTATCAATCTAGTATGTCTTGGAGAACGGTCACCAAAGCTACAGCCAGGAGATAGATAGATATATTTCTTTGCTGTATAAACTGTTTTTGTTGCTTAACTTCATTAGGTGACCTGGAAACCTGATGGCCAGAATCCCAACTTTCCACCCATGAATTTAAAACAGTTCATGAAATAGGCTTTACTGCCTTACCTTTCCCCTTTCTGCAACCCCCTCACCTCCCTTCCTACAAATCTGCTCCTGGGAGCTGGAGGCGGCTTGGGAGTGATGTGGGATGTGGTGGTCGGGGCTTCAGGTGAAACGGCTGTTTGTAGAAATTGCTTCCCCCCGACACTTTACAGTCGACAAAGGAGCAATTTGGGGTCCAAACCAATGAAAACCCAGAGCCATCACCATCTTTCTTTACAAAATATGGTTGAAGCTGGGGTCGGTTTAATATGTCCAAAGACATATACAGTGGTACCTCAGGTTACAGACGCTTCAGGTTACAGACTCCGCAAACCCAGAAATGATGCCTCGGGTTAAGAACAGAAATCGTGCGGCGGCAGCGTGGCGGCAGCTGGAGGCCCCATTAGCTAAAGTGGTGCTTCAGGTTAAGAACAGTTTCAGATTAAGAACGGACCTCCGGAATGAATTAAGTTCTTAACCCAAGGTACCACTGTATGTAGAGTTGAGATTGGCAATGACAATTGAAAAGCACACAGAGCTGAAACTTCCTTCTTCAGTTTTCATGGGCGAAAGAGACAACCACTCTCAGCATCTCATGATGCTGTGAGGCAGCGAGGGGGATCTCAGAGACATTGTGGACAACTGGTGAAGGCCTCCAGGTCAACTTAAGGATAAGTAGATAGTTGTGGCCGATTTCGATAGGAACAGACCATCGTAGGGTTTCCTGCATCAGAGTCAGTATGTTTTCTGCATGGGAAAATTACTGTTCTCCCCCCAGATAAGACTGGAATCTCCATTGTCGGCACTGCCCACAATCTCAGATGAAAATATTTCCATTTATGATTAAAGGACTTTTGTTCCATTAACTGCTCCTTTTCCGTTAAAAGAACAAACCAACAAACTTCTCATGCATCTTCAGGGCTGATCCCTCCCCTCTTCTGCATTGGAGAAGGACAGGTAGAATCCGCAACGAAATGTTGCAGCATGCAGTGTCTCTGTTCAGGGTTCCATTAACGCTACCACCCTCCCACAATGGTCTGTCAGCATTCTGTGACCATTGAGCACCCCCAGTTCTCATTAGGCTGGCTTTGGAGTTTTCTCCTTCCTCCTTAGGGGTTTCCCCCCACCCTCAATATTTTTTGTACTTCTGTGAATCTTGGGTTCCGCCCTGCTCAAGCCTGCTAATATCTTCCCTTGTGTGTGGGTGGTGATGTTTGGGCTACATAAGTAAACAGCACCCACTGCCTGAACATGCAAATGGAAGGAATGATAATACCGTGACTGAGATCAATTAAAATTTATGTGAACTGAGTTTATGGACTTCACCAAAATTAAGTCTGGTCATAACATAGCTAAACTTGCAGCCCGTTTGTTTTTTTCTTTTAAAAATGGCCAGTAATCCTGAATTATTTCTTCTTTGTTTTGTTCCTAACCAGGGTGAAATACCTCTCTTAGTTTTTGAACCTTACTGAATCCAGCTGCTTTGATTATCATTCTGTGGACTTTTGTTTCCTTTGGAATTACAAATGTGCGTGCAGTTCTAACCAAGCGGCCTTAGAAACATAACAAAATTAGGACTTTGCTACGCAGCCAAGATTCAGAAACTTTTTTGAATTTGGAATCTGGAGGATGTTTTCAATCATGCTTTCGTTTTTCCATGCGTCACTGTGAACTCCGTTCTGCTAATGGGCTTAATTACACACGCAAGATTGAAACATTACGTGGAAGAGCCCTAGAGGCTCATGGGATTAAATAAGGAGGGGGAAACCATGTACACTGCCTCCAGCTCCTTGGGGGAACCCTGGGGGGCTGTTGGCAGCCAGAGTGAACGATGCTGAGCTAGGCAGACCAATGGCTTGACTTGGTTTAAGGCAGCTAGCTTCCATATGGTCCGACACACAGCTGCTTATCCCTGCCATGCCAACACATGGTTAAAAAGAGAAGAAAGCCCAGGATGATTCCGCAGCCTTGTTTTGCTGACTGTCTCGGGTCATGTGACCTTAAAGAAAATAGCATTTATCTATTTCATTCTGACCTCCACCCAGCAAAGAGAACAAAGATGAAATTTCCCCTTCTCTCAACCCACTCCTTCCCATTTTCTCCAAATGCTTTTCTTTTCTTTTTAAAAAGCTCACTTATCCTGGAATGACCTGAGGTTAATTGTTGCGGGTGTTTTGCTCTCAGAACCATATTCTGTATGGGAATGGAGGGTACATTCTCAAGGGTTTAGATACTTGAATGATGCTCTGAAAGACTGAACAAATTTCATACTAATTCTCTGTAATTTTTTTTACATGTTTTGTTTCCTTTATTAATCAAGATTCTAACGTTTTACCATAATAAGCAACCTGGGCAGTTTTGACATTTTTCACTTTAAAATTCAGCTTACTCTCATTAGGAAGCTGTTCCTGTTTTCAGGATTATGAAAAGCAAGACCTTTTTTAGATCTTGAGAATTCTGATTTGCTGATTAACAACAGCCCCACCGCTTTTACAGATGAGGTAGAAATGGAAGTATTTACCTTATCTTGGGGGTTTTTAAATACACACACACTTGCATGTGTTCTTAAATTTTGAAATCTTATGTGTTTAAAAAGGAAGACTCTTGGTTATACCTTTTAAAAAGAAAATACCACGGTACGTTTGGGACTAATTGTTTCCTGTCACTTTTTCCACGAACCCTTATTTTTAGGTGTTCACATTGCTAAGAAAATCGACAAGATGGGCATGCGGTCATCCGACACGGCACAAATCTTTTTTGAAGATGTCAGAGTTCCCAGAAAATACCTCATTGGGGAGGAAGGAATGGGCTTTACATACCAGATGTTGCAATTCCAAGAGGAGCGAATGTGGGGAGTAGCCAACAGTAAGTCCTCTGGGCAGTGATAAAGCCTGACCCTTACATAACAACTTACAAAATGCATTTTAGTGGTAGATCTCAGCCATATCTTGATGGGCATTTTGAAAGCCCTTATTTTTGCAGAACACCAAATACTTTGGTATGCGCTGGCAAAGTCAGTTTTTTCCTCCCTTCTGCATACTTGACATTCTGTTTTCATAAAAATACATAAATGAAAGTTCAACAAGCAGGAGTCCACAAATGGAACAAAAAGTTCCGTTTCTGACTCAGTAAGAGGCAGCTCCCTATGTTCTTATAAGTTAGCGGTTGTAAATTTTCCAGAGGGCCTTTCAGAACTCAGCTGTACATGCTTATTATGAAAAGGTCCTCCTAGAAAATGTGTAGAATTTTCTTGCACTTAATCTTACCCTCTGCTTCGCTCAGCACTCAAAACTAAGAAATTAACATTTTTTCCCTTTCCTTAACTAGGGTTTTTAGTGCATTTTTTATAAACCATATAGCACTGCCATCTGCTTCACAATGCCATTACGATGGATTAAAAAAACAAAAACAAAACTCTCTGTTGGAAATGCCATTTTCTTAATTTTATTATAGAGATCACTTTCATATGTTCTTATAGTAAATGCAACAAATTAATGATTGAATTCCGCTTCTGCAGTCCTTATGGGAAACAAAGTATTATTGGGTTGCTGCCAACCAGCTTCTACTCAGAGCAGACCTATTGAAATTAATAGACCTACTTTAGCCATGCCAATTAATTTCAGTGGGCCTGTTTTGACTATGCCCAGCATTGCATACAACCCATTTTATTGATTCATATATACTGCTTAATGTCAAGGTAGCACTCAAGTGGTTTGCGAAACATGAAAACCAATTGCACAACATTGTTTAAATACAAAACAATTAGAAATACACCAGGCTGTTAAAACAGCATGGCAATTAAAGCAGGAGACTTTCATGGAGAGACCAAGGGAATGCCTGCATTCCAATCTCCGCTAATTCCCCCTTGTTATATTTATACTGTATGCCACCTTTCTGCCAAGGTACCCAAGGCAGTTTGCAAATTGAAATAAACCTATGGTATGAAATACAGATTAACACTTGTAAAAGGTGTGTGATGGGTGGCGCTGTGGTCTAAACCACTGAGCCTCTTGGGCTTGCTGATCAGGTGGTCAGTGGTTTGAATCCCCGCAATCGAGTGAGCTCCCATTGGTCTGTCCCAGCTTCTGCCAACCTAGCAGTTCAAAAGAACACCAGTGCAAGTAGATAAATAGGTACTGCTGCAGCAGGAAGGTAAAGGGTGTTTCCGTGCGCTCTGCTTTCTGTCACAGTGTTCCACTGTGGACAAACGCCGGCTCCGTCAACCTGAAAGCAAGATGGGCACCACAGCCCCAGTCGCCTTTGACTGGACAACCGTCCAGGGGTCCTTTACCTTTTACCACTTGTGCAACTCCCTCCCCACAGAGGTGCGTCTGGCACCTTCATTATACAGCTTCCAGCAAATGCTGAATATACATACCTCTTTATCCTGGCTTTTGACACTTGAGTTGCATATTTTTAGGACACACTTTCTTTTTATTTTCAGGTAGGTAGACGTGTTGGTCTGATGCAGTCAAAATAAAAAAAACTTGTCCAGTAGCACCTTAGAGACCATCTGAAGAAGTGTGCATGCACACGAAAGCTTATAACCAGAACAAACTTAGTTGGTCTCTAAGGTGCTACTGGACAATGTTTTTATTTATTTTGACCTTTTTATGTTGTTTTAAACCATTTTTTAATACTCATACAGTCATAGAATTGTAGAGTTGAAAAGGGATCCTCAGGGTCATCTAGTTCAACAATGCAGGAACCCCAAAACACAGTCCCCCACCCAATTTGAAACCATACCAGACCCTGCTTAGCTTTGCAAATGTGCCAGCAATTGTACTGCTGCACCACTACGAGGACTGCTGTGTTTTAACATTGTAACCCACCCTGGGATCTTAAGAGCAAAGAGCAGGTAATTAATAATAATTCTATCAGGGCACACAGGTCTTAAGTATTTTATTCATTTTGAAAATTTATAAACCACTTGTTAAAAAATAAGATCAAATTATCCAAGCGGTATGCAAGTGCAGTTATATATAGAACAGGTACCTCAGTAGAGCATGAGACTTAATCTCATGGTCATGGGTTCGAGTGCCGCACTGGGCAAGAGATTCCTGTGTTGCAGGGGGGTTGGACTCCATGACCCTCGTGGTCCCTTTCCAATTCTACGATTCTATGATTAACATGACAAAAATATACAAACCACTTAAAAGCATATATAATATCAGCCAGACATTTAAGTACAACGTCTGGATAGGTTTTCTGAGACAGAAGTTTCTTCAGCCACTGCCTAGACCAGCAGAGTGAAGGTGCCCGTTTGGTGTCAGGAGGCGACCCAGGGGACATGGCGCTGCCACAACATCCTGGACAAAGTGAAGCCTGAGTTTGCTAAGTGAGCTGTAAAATAGCAACAAAGCAACTTCAGCTTGAGAAGCTGGATATGTTTTCACATGAATGCTGGGAATAACTATTTTTGGCTACACATTTGTTGTGCGGAAGCAGCAGGGGGAATGGAAAATGGCAGGCAGTGTCAAATGTTCACAGAGGCACAGTAACACTTAAGAGTCATTTTCCTTCAGTGTTACGCTGAGAACTCGCGTGGGACATGAAAACGTCTTAACAAAGGAAGGTTCCCAGTTGCTTTGCAACTAATGGATTCTTAAGCACTAACGCTGAAGATTAAGCGGATTTCTCTCCCTTCTCAACCCTTGAAAACAGTTTTGCCACTGTGATGGTTTATAAAGTGGTGTTTGCTGTGGCTCAGTGGGAATAGGATTTGGCTGAGATTCCTGGGGTGAATTCTTGGTGAACAAAGTACTGTAAGCTCTATTTTGTCGCAATCCAGAGTCCCACAGAAGCTCTAACACACATGCAAAGCTCCTCACAAGCTTCTCTTCTGTGTCAGAAAACACCTCACAAATGTTGTCTTCTTGTGTGAAAGGTGGAGCGTTCTGCAAGACAGAAGTGTGAGGAGCTGTTGCCATTCTCATGGAGTGATGGACCTATTCACTTTCTACTTTGTGGGGGAGAAGGGGGAATCTCAAGCCAGTAAGAGTCTTGGATATGGGCCTTGCCCCTTGCCATGAGATAAAAGTTACAACCAAACCAGAGTGCAACCACATTTTATTTGAATATGAAATGTAACTCATGCAATGAAAGAAAAACGGAGGTTTTTTTGGGTTGCGTGTGCATCTGTGTGTGTGAGGAGTGACAGTGAGAGAGAAAGAGAGGTGGGGAGAGAGGAAAAGAAAGGAGTAACAGTGTTCAAATAGACACAGTATATCCTGATTCACTTTTTCCCCATTAGGAGGGTTGCTTGAGAGAATGTATTGGACTCTTCCCAGGTGGAGATTTCTCCTTAGAACTGTTAACAGGTGAACAAGCCTATACAGAGGTGTACATTGGATTCTCCCATCCCCTAGGGTCTCTCAGAGCTGCTAGCATGAGCCATGGGGTGTTAAGTGTCGTTTCCAGGCAGTAAACACCATAGAGCACAGTAGGACTTATTTTCAAGGAAACACGTGCTGTAAGTAAATTAATACCTTAGTGATCCATTCCAAGACATATGACATATCATGTCCTTTAAAGCTGTTTCCAAACAGTAACTTGTTTGGAGGTCGCAAGTTAATCTACCCTGAATTGGGGAATCGGGCCCTCTGTGAATGAACATTCCTGTTTGTTGCTTGAGGACTTGCATGAGTGAACGGGTTGTCACGGGTGAAACTTTCATTTTTGCCTCTCATCTTCTCGCCCACAATGCTTTTCAGTGGTCCATTCACAGAAACGCCTGTGAAGAAGAGCAATGGAACGATGCGCATGGGTGTGTGAACTAAGTCTGAACGAAGCAGTCATTGTTTAACCACAGGCTCTAGGGCCACACACACGACCATATTTACCCTTGTCGTTATGGGCCACTTCTCCAGTAAATACAAAGGGTTAGGGTTCATAACCTTTGCGGAAAAGTCATTCATTAAACTCACTTCCTCTTTCATTCTCCAATTTCTATAGTTTTGATGCCACTAGAGAATGTGATACAAGAGACGGTCGATTACACTCGCCAGCGTAAGGCATTCAACCAGCCAATACTTCATAACCAAACAGTGCACTTTCGTCTGGCAGAATTAGCGACGGAGGTGGAACTCCTTCGATCTTTACTCTATCGGGCTATTGGTAAGTGGATTGAAGTTTTGCTTCAGATATCTGCTTGACCGGGGGGCGGGGGGGGGGGAGAGAGATTCCCATCCTCAACTTTCCGGAGCAGATTTTGAGGGTCCTTGGGAGACTGCAGGCTGGAGGAGAAAGTGAAGTCCTGTTGTGCAAGCTGGAGTCTGGTACATTCGTGCACAGACAGTATTGGGGGGAAACCCCCATACTATTTTGTTAGGATTTATCTGCTTGTTGGATCAGATCAAAGGCCTAGCTCATGCAACAACATCCAGCCAGATGCCTCTGGGAAGCCCACAAGCAGGACATGAGCTCAGTACCACTCTCCCCACCTGTGAATCCCAGCAAGCGGTATTCAGACATACCACCTTTGACTCTGGAGGTAATGCATAGCCATTATGGCTAGCAGCCATTGATAGCCCTATCATCCATGGAGACACATTAAGCCACCATCTTGCTGAAGCTAAGGAGGTCTGGCTGTGGTCTCTGCTTGGATGGAACTGCAAGTATGCCGCCTTAGGTTCCATGATGGAAGAAAGACATATAAACTATAAAACCTAACAAACAAAATATCCATATAGGCATTCTTAAAATGTATTCTTTATGTCTTTTTTTATTATAGCTCTGTATATCTGTGGCAATGATGTGACCAAATTTGCATCCATGGCTAAATTAAAGGCAGGGCGTCTGGCTCGGGAGTTAACAGATAGTTGTCTCCAGTTCTGGGGAGGAATGGGGTTCACTAATGAGGTGCTTGTGAGCAGACTCTACAGGTGAGTGAATACTCTGTGATCAATATATAGATAGAAGAAATAACCTTTGATTTAAATGTTTTGTTTCTCAGAATGCAAGGTGTTGTATGCTTGGAGTTAATATAAATATGGGGAAGGTATCTTTATGTTATTACATCCATGCATCCAACATATTTCTTCACAACCCTACTTTAAGCAGTACATCACAATTTGGTATTTTAAGCTCAATTGATGGAATTCAGAAGTGTACACACACACACAGGAGACTCCTGCTAAATAGGCAAGCCACTGTTTAGTTCAAATGTTTATTATTACAGTCAATGGCCAGCATTTAGAAACCAGGGTAAGGAGTACATAGAACATATTATCCATATGTATACAATAAGGGGGGGAAATGAAATAAAACAAAGTAATAAAAGTAGCATAAAATGAATTAAAATGGTCATCAGCATTAAAAAAATTAACAACAGTTCCTGGCGCGTGTTGCTTTCTAGCAGATCTCCATAAACGGAGCAGTGTGGGAGGACATGGGTTGCAAACTCAACCTCTCCAGAAGCACATGGGCACTTGCAGTCTTGGTAGCTTGCCTCCAGCATTGCTGAGGGAATAGCCTTTAGGCATGCCAGAATGAAAGCTCCGCAATGCTTTTTGACCTAGAACAGGGGTCTGCAACCCGCGGCTCCGGTGCCACATGTGGCTGTTTTACACCTTTGCTGTGGCTCCGGGGTGGATACTAGCGAGGGGAGGAGGCGCATTGTGCGCCCCGACACTCCCCACTGTGGCGGGTGCTGTACTGGCTGTGATGTCGCATGGGGGCGGTGCGTGCGTTAGTCACGCACCATCCCGACGTCACCTTCCCGCCCGCTGTCAGATCGGAGGGCAGCGGCGCACATGCAATGGCTTTGTGGCTCCCAGTGTTTTTTTTCTTCGGAAACGGGTCCAAGTGGCTCTTTTTGTCTTAAAGGTTGCAGACCCCTGACCTAGAGTATAGAGATAGAGAGTTGGCTTATTGAGTGGCTGGAGTGCTCTGTCAGTCAGAGTGTGGTTGGAGGTTGAACCTAAACTGCGCTGCCATTCAACATCTTACAGTAGGCCGTTTGAGAGCCACTCCAGCCTTTTCATGTCCCAGAGGGATGAGGGAGCCCAGGGATAATCCATATAGCTGGCGTTTGTGGGTTGGCTTAACCCATACAGACTGAAAGCCATCCTGAAGGGTGAGTGGGGCTGAGCCAGTTGGATGGAAGGTGAGCTTCAGGCAAAGTTGAAAACGGCAAGCCAAGCCCCGGCTTTGGCCTTCTGAAGGCTGACCTTGACACAGGGCAGCATTGGGCATGCAATGCGGTATTTGAAGAATAGCCCTCAGAAATTTAGATTGAATTGCTCCCGGAAGTGTAAAACTAGAGCTGGGTTAGTGATTTGGCCTGGAACAACCTCATTACATAAATTATTAACTCCTCTGGTATGGTTTTTTTTAAAAAAATATGGCAGAAGTATTATTTTGGGCTGTCAGATCAGCGAATTCTGCTTGTGCCTTCCAGCTGCCATTGGCTTGAAAGACTTTCTAAAGGACTTTCTTTACCTGTTCTGTCTTATGTCCATTTATGAGCCAGATGCAAAGCATCGGTCTTTCAGCAAACATCATGCCCTTTGTTCGCGGTTTAGTTTAAAATGCAAATTGTACTTTTGGGAATTGAAACTCTTCAGCCAAATGCAATTTATAAAGTTCCAGTTGTGTGTGCAAGTATCCATCTTTGAATCCTGGCCAGGCTGAAGGGGCGGTAGCAGGAATGCTACAGACAGTCCCCCCCCTGCCTTTCTATTCTTCCTTTCTGCAAGAATATTTGGTAACTTCCTTAGAAAAACTGTTCTTTGCTTTCCCAAATGAAAGTCAGAGATTGACTTCATTCCTCATCCCTCTTGCCCACCCACCCTCACCAGATATACAGTATTACGTAGTCATAGAACGAACTACATTTTATTTTTCTGGGGACATGGAAAGCTTTTCGATAAATGCTGCTACTTTTGCTCAGACTTTATGACTGTTGTCAATGACGTTGTCACAGGAGGGAGGTTTGTCTCTCATAACTGAGCAGCATGCACCCTTAACCTCACTCCCTGGTGATGTTTCTGCTGCACAGCCTTTAGTAAGCGTCTGACGCATAGGTCAGTTTGCATTACTACAGCCATCATATCCCATAGCATCTGGCTGCTGCGTTTGGGCTGCAAGTTGCTCCATAGAGGAATACTTTAGTCAGGCACCATGCAAGTCCGTCAGCTGTCTTATTCTTGGATCAACCTTTCCAAAATTGCTCTTGGCTATGGAATCATTTCCCCCTCTAGTGCTGTGGAAGAATTAATTTACAAAAAGTCTGCTTACCTCAATTGCCACGCTCTGGGATTTCTATTTATCAACTTCCTTCTCTGTGTCACTCTTTTTACTTATACAAGAGTTTTCATGGAATACCTTGGCTATATGATTGTACAAATGGACACATTGTTTGTGGGTATGCGTCCCTTACCACAAATGCACATTTTTTAAAATATTGTGTTTATCATGCAAGTAGTTTAGAAATCCCACTTGCTTGGACAAATTAATTTGACCAGCTACTGTAGTTATTTCAACCCAGCAGTTCTTTCATATGGGAGGAGGCACACATATATTGCCCCATTGGGTGAATATATTGTTGGTAAGTTTCCCCATTCACTTCAAAGACTGGGCTGCCACCATGGGCACAGAGGGTGAAATATTCAGAGCTTTTCCCTGAGGAACATAGGAACCTGCCATATACCAAGTCAGACTATAGGTCCATCCTGTGGAATATTGTCTACACTGACGGGGCAGAGGCTCTCCAGGATTTCAGACAGGAAATTGCTAGCTCTACCTGGAGATACTCGGGGACCTTCTGCATGCAGAGCATACCACTGAGGCACAGTCCTTCCCCATGCTTGTAAGAAATTAAAGCAAGAGGAGGGATCTGCAAGAAAAAGTTGCGGAATGCTCTTGTCAAGCGTTCCAGCCAGCCATGCCCTTTCCCTAGAAAAATGAGGGCTGGCTGTGTGTAGTTGTTTTTTGACTACATGATACTGAGGCTCAGCTGAAGAGTTTCAATTTCCAAAGAGTCAATTTGCATTTTAAACTAAACAGTGACTTACTGGTTCATTCATTTAATTGGGCGGAGGGTAACTTCTTTCAGAACCTAACATTCTATGCAGTAATAAGAACACCTAACTGCAGTTGTGTTTAAAAGTTGCCAGATGGGACAATCTTCGTTTTGCCAATGTTATTTTTGCTTTGTTTTTCCTTCGCAGAGACTCTAGATTGCTCTCCATAGGAGCTGGTGCTGATGAGGTCATGCTTTCTATTATATGCAAGTATATGGACATCTTACCAAGGAAGTAACTCCCAGGACTCCTGCTGATCTCTGCTTACATTTCAGTAAGCTGAATTGGGAAGATTCTGTAAGTGAGGGAAAAATATCCAAAAGATCTATTCTAAGAGTTACTTACCTTGAATGTTCTTAACATTCATGTTGCTGGGGATTGTGCCTTATATGGTAATACCATACCTAATCATTGCCAGAAACACATGCAACCTTATTTTACCTCAAATATTATATGGCATGACCTATACTCACTCTCTGGTTGGGCAAAGATGGACTACTTCTCTGGCTATTCTTACAAAGCTAAAACATTTTAAATACGTCACAAAAACCAGAGCTTTGAGCAGTAGCTTCTGGTGAAAGATTGTTTTTTCTGGGCCTGCTTTTAATTGCTGTAGAAGTGCAATTGTTTATTTGCTTTTAAATTCCATATAATAGAAGACCCTCATCATGTGTCAAGAAGAACTTCAAATACCAATAAGAGTTTCTTAAATGCCTGTGTGAATCCTCTCTGCTCCAAGGGAGGCTTCCGGCAATTCCTCAATTGGAATAGCAAAGTATTGATTGCACACCTTTGTGTGCACAGCACATATCTAGGCTGCTCCAGAGTAATTGTTTAGGTTTATTGTTAGCGTAGCCGTTTTCAGAGAGGAGACAATTAAAATGGGTAATTCACAGAACATGTTTCAAAGCAAACCCCCTAAAATTCCATCTGGTTGGCTAAATTAGTGTAATTTGTTAACGCATCTGACAATCAAGAAGTGGTAATTGACTTTGCAATAAGTTGCAAACACTGGCTCTGTACTAAGCTGAATAAAAAATATTTTTAAATTTTGAAGAACTGGCTCGCACTATTTATTTTGTCTAAAGCAAAAACAAAGCCTTACCCATCTGAACAGTGCAAGAGTGAGGCATGCAGTTTACATTTATGACAGACGATTCAGATCCTGAAACAGTTCGCAAATGATGGGATTTCATAGTAATAACTTTCACCGCTCACAATACGCATTGCACATTGCTATCTTAAAGTTTATCTGCTTTAAAAGGACTTGTTTTGATCTCTTGCCCCTTTTGTGTCCACGTGACTGGCCTTCATCAGGCCACTGGCTAGACGGATGGGGGTAGTAGCCATAGTAGGAAATATCCCTTTGCCCCCCTCATTTTGCTATTTAGTCGCCCTGCTCTCAGCCCACTAAATCCTAAGTCTGGAGCTCCTGGGTAAAAGGGACTGAAGCAGCCACACACAGATACAGTGGAACCTCGGGTTAAGTACTTAATTCGTTCCGGAGGTCCGTACTTAACCTGAAACTGTTCTTAACCTGAAGCACCACTTTAGCTAATGGGGCCTCCTGCTGCTATGCCCCCGGAGCACGATTTCTGTTCTCATGCTGAGGTAAAGTTCTTAACCTGAAGCACTATTTCTGGGTTAGTGGAGTCTGTGAAGTGTATGTAACCCGAGGTACCACTGTAGTCTGTCTCACCTGCTTGGCTTGTCAGTCGGAAGGACTGGCTAGAGAAGAGAAAAAAAAGGGGCAAGAACTATAGCCACAATAGAACGAGTGCCCAGGTGCCCCAATACAGTGGTACCTCGGGTTACATACGCTTCAGGTTACAGACTCTGCTGCCCCAGAAATAGTACCTCGGGTTAAGAACTTTGCTTCAGGATGAGAACAGAAATCCTGCTCTGGAAGCAGCGGGAGGCCCCATTAGCTAAAGTGGTGCTTCAGGTTAAGAACAGTTTCAGGTTAAGAACGGATCCCCGAAATGAATTAAGTACGTAACTAGAGGTACCACTGTATTCTAATGATCAAACAAACACTCAGTAAAGAAGTGGGAGATCTCTGGAATTGTCTACCCCGCTCCAAGTCTTACCCTTGTAACAGCTCAATACCAAGAGTTTTAAATTTATGTTATTTTCTCTACCACAGAACTGTTTTTAAAAAAATATTTATTGAGTTTTATGATTGCAAAACAAGAACGATGCATCAATTCATTCATTCATTAAAAAAATTAGTGATGAAATAACAACGTTGGAAGAAAGAGTAAGATCAAATTTTCTGTTCTTCTTATAAACTGTAGGTGAGGCAGCAGTTCTAGGATTTTAAAAAATATTTAACAAACAGTTCAACATTAGTGTCAAATTCTAGTTTTATGTATGTTTTTTTTCTTCAGTAGGTGGCTTTCTCCAACCCCAACCCCGGCCACCCATTCACATTTTTTTTGAAGTTAGTATTAAGCCAGCATAGTTTAATATTGAGCACTTTGGTGATTTTTAAAATCTTCTAAGTGCCATACAGATATTAAAAAAATGAGACCTTCTCTGCCCACAGGCTCACAATGTAACAGAGGGATGCAGAAGAAATATAGATTGGTGAGGGGAAGAGGAAAAGAAGCATTGCAGCAGCTGCTGCTTCTTCGCCAGCTTCTGAATGGAATCTGAGTTGGTCTCCCTCTGACCATGATGATCTACCCAGAAAGCTGTAGGCACTGTTGCCCCAAAGGCCTTTGGGCTGGTAAACTGCGCTCTCCCTTTCTTCTAGCTGTCAAGTTGCCTGACTTAGATTGGGAAGCTTCAAATTCACCCAGACACAAAGCTCACTAGGTAAACTTGGGCCAGTCACTAACCTACTTCAGCAGAGACACTGTGGATATATGAATTTTGGATAGGATATCCCCCACCATTTCTAAGAATTACCACAATGGAAGTGCTATTTTCAGTAAATTGCAGCCATTTTTAAATTTTATAACAATAACTATAACTCATGACACATTTCATTTGAGTATTTTTTAAAAAATACAAATATTAAAAGTTATCTGCAGAAAGGAGTTCTAAAGCACATGAACGCATCAATATATCCTTGCTCCTGCCAATACGGTGCCTTGCAGTGCTCTTTTCCATAGTGCTCACCATGAAGTTGTTACAGTAAGTGCCGCATGTTTTAACAACAACAAAAAAGAGGTGCCAGTGCTGCGTACCCTTGACTACTCCCTGATAAAAAGCCCTGGTGCCATGTATTTATAGAGCTGGTGGAATGGGAAATCTTCATGACCTGAACCCTCTCCTCAGCCCTTGTTAATGGGATCATGTGACCGATCTTATCAATGATCAGATGCAGTACAACTGAGTTGGCCATCACAAGATCCCTCAGTGTATACACTCTACCATTTCTGCAATCTAGAGATTGATTTATTTTTTAAAAAATCATCATTCACCTCTAGCGAATACAATTCCACAATACATTGCTCCCGGTCATTTCATAAAGGCAGATTAGATTGGCTGAGGTTCTAGATAGATGGGTTAACATCTGATTGGCAAGCAGTAGTTGGGATAGCTTATTTAAAATATTTATAGGCTGCCTTTCTGGACAAAGCCCTCTCAAAGATAATTTCCAAGACTACATGTTCTTTTACCATTTCCTAAAATAGTGGAACTGTGTTAAGATGAGCCCCTCTTAACTTCTGCAGAAATGGCAGCCTGCCAAGGTGAAAGCCCCATATCTCATAAAGAGCTCCCACAAATCTGGCTACCGTGAGACCATGTAATCAGTCGGAAAACTACTTTACTGCCACAGCCTCACTCTTGTCCTGCAGCTGTCCCAGGAAACTGGCTGACGAAGTAGGGAATTTCCATATTCAGGAAGTATTTTGTACTGAATTAATCAATTTGGCATTACTTCTCAGAAAGAATGTCTGTAGCCATCACAGCAGCTCCAAATATTTTTGTGCTCTGTTCCCCCCTGAAGCTTACAAATATGCTTGTACAATATTTCAACAACCTGGCAAAGTCTTAACTTTTGATCAGAGCTTCCTAGTCTAGTATACTGCTCTTCATACTGGTGGGTTGGGCCTAATCCAAGGTGGATTGCAACAGCAGCCCTGGCACCATATAAATATACCTTAATAAGAAAATGGTTCTGAAGTGCATCAAGTTAAAGGTGGGGCCCAGGTCTGAAAAGGCTGAAGACTACAGCGCTAGAAAATAGTTTAATCTTCCTGAAAAAAGCAAATGACATTGTCTATACCACAGCTAGCAATTTATAATGCAATCCTATGCATATCTACTCAGAAGTAAATCCAAATAAGTTCAATGAGACCGACACCAAGGAAAGTGTAAGAAGCTTTTGCTGTTATATTAACCAGTAAGTCTATGTAATAAGCTATCAAGGTTTAACTAATGAAAACAAAAATAATGTAGCATTATTTTGATTTGCAACCATTTTGCCTAACCCAGAGAGGGACACAGAACTATAAGCCTACTGGAACCAACTGCAGGAACTGCTACCCTAGACCCGAGTCTCACCAATAAGGAAGAACTGGTTGAGGAGATGGAAGCAGTGGGAGCTTGGGAGAAGAGGCAATGCTATGTTGAGATTCATGACAAGGGTGAAAGAGAAAGCGGAATTAGCCAGATGTGCACTCTGGACTGGTTTCAACACGTTAAAAGAAATAAACATGAGTTGGCAGTGTGAGGCAATTAAAAAGGCAACTGTTATTCCAGGTTGTCTTGAAGGATTGTATCCAGATTGCAAGAAGTAATGATACTACTTTGCTTTGGTCAGGCCTTATCTAGAGTACTGGGTCCAGTTCTGGGCACTGCCATTCTCAAAGGATCCTGATGAACCAGAATGCGTTCCAAGGAAGGCAATGAAGGGGTGTGTGTGTGAGGGACTAGGAGCCCAGGTGCTAGGTGGAAAGTTAGGTTGAAGCTTACCCTGGAGAAGAGACAAGCAAGATAGCTATTTTCAAATATCTGAAGAGTTGTCACAAAGATTATGGAGCAAATCTAGTCTCTGTTGGTCCAGAATTAAAACTAGTGGATTAGAACAACCCCTCCCCCCCAAAAAAAGGATTTAGACTAAGCAGGAAGAACTTCCTGGCGATACAAGCTGATTGACAATGGGAGAGGCTACCTCAGAAGGTGGTAGCTTTTCCTTCATTGAAGGCTTTTAAGTAGGAGCAGGGTGCCAACCTATGAGGGATGCTGTAGAAGAGGATTACATTGGAAGGACCTCTCAGCTCCATGATTCTATGAACGGGACACAAGAACCATAGAGATCCAGACACAGAAGCCCACTTTCACGCTCACTCTTTGTGGGTTGGACCACTTGCCGATTTTGTTGAAACCCTAACACCACAAAAAAGCAGTCACAAGGCAACTTAAGATACTGAGAAAATTAGCCGCTCCACACATCAGCCATTCTTTTTAACAGTTCTGGTTAATATAAATTCTAACTGCAGGAATGAACAAACTGCCATGGACATAATCCAGCCAAAGTTAAGCACATGCTGACCTTTCCCATTGAAACAACGAGGCTTAACAGTACTTTGCTTTGCCACGATCATGTACTTCATTAAAAAACAACAACTGAATATAACTTTACAGCATCATCAAATGCAATTCGTTCATTTTATTGTTAGTGGTATTTGGAAAGTGGAACTGGTGCTTTTAGACATTTTTTAAAAAATCCTTTGCATGTCATTCTTAATATATACACTTCACTCCACAATGTAACTTCTCTTTTTTTTGGGGGGGGGGCGCTCTACAGAGTGCTCAGCCTTGAGCAGAATTCAATTTAAGAACCCTACAAAATAAGGGTTTTAAAAATAGAAGTAGTTCTGGCCTGATAATCATTGAGAAACCACACGCATTAATACTTAATGCAGTTTACAAAAAATAGTTGATCATTTTTCGCAGATACCTTCCTAGGATCTTGACGTGGCGCAAATCATCTCGCATTGGAGAATATGCATCACCTCAATTTAATAATCCAGTAAATTACAAAAAAAACGAACAGGGAGAACAGCATCATGTAGCATAAGAGTTTTGTTTGGCTTCCTCTGGAGAGTGTTTTCAGTCTACCCATCGTGGCACCAAGAAATCCACTTGTTGTATCAAATTCATTGTCCTGTAGTAACAAAGTAGGAAATTAGTCTAATTTTAATTTGCAACACTAAACTAGCAAAGAATGGCTCCTCAGAGTTGCTGTGGGAATTTGGGGGTGGGGCAGAAAGACAACCATGCTAACCGTCTTGAGCTCCTTAGAGGAAAGGTGGAATATAAATGTGATAAATAAACAGCTTTGCCATGATCCAAAGCAGCATGTGTGCCAAGGGACTTTTAGAGACTCTGCTTGCAAAGCCACTTAAACTCCTTGCAATCATCTGTTTAAGGGGGAAAGGGAGTCTGACTCTAGCTCTTCCTCCCAAACAGATGAGCAGTGAATTTTTTACCTTTTTAGAAAGGGTTCCCCAAGCTCAGCTTCACCTATGAAATTGGAAATGGAAGGGCACCAATTGACAACATGGTTCACCATCCAGGTGGGGAAAGCCAGATTCTGCATGTGTCGTTCTGACCAGAAAAGAGCGCTTTTTCTTTTTTAATTAAGAAAACTGTGGCCAGGCACACCACAAAATTTATAGGCATATTTTGACGTTGATGCAAATTCTAGAGAGAAATCTCAAAATAATTTAAGTAAACATATGAAAATGTTTGAAAAATTGATACCTAGAATTTTTTTCTGGAAATAAAAGCACATCTACTATTAGAATTCAAAATTACAGGTTTATAAAAAAAATTAAAACCCAACAAATTATATACTGACACATTTCAGAAAAGAATGTGCAACTAAATTTATCAGTCAGAGAGTTAAACAAATTCTAAATTCATCTAAAGGAACTGAATACTTTAATCATATACATACCATTTCAGCTAGCATTTTATTTTGCTGTTTGACTTCTGATCCAATTTCAATGGAAAGCTATGAGGAAAAAGAAGATTGTGATCCCATACTGCTAACTGGATTACATCATGCAAAACTAAGTTTCTTTGGGAAACATCAAATGTAGCTAATATGCTTTCTGGAATCATCTTAAAGATCCAAGATACAGGCAACTCTGAAAATATTCTAAAAGATAATAGTAAATTCTAGTCTATAATAGTAAATTCTAGTCTACGGCTTTCAGATACTGTATAAAACTTGTCTCAAACTAACAGCAACTCAAGCCAAGTATTGATATTTTGTAGTGTCATGTTACAAATCTTTTGTTCAAATTTCTTTATTTCTTGATATGAGATGCTTCAAGTTATTTAACATACCCCAGTTTTTGTTTTCATTCTACTTGAGTATTTTAAACCACCTCCATATTTATGCTGTAAGAGATGTGCTATAGTGCAGCCTTCTACAGCCTGGTTCCCTGATGGGTGTGGTAGTCCAACAACATATGGAGGGCACCAGGTTGGGGAAGCCTGCAGTAGAGAACAGTTATCTTCCTTATAGTGTACAATGCCCAATCAAATTAGATTTACTGTACTTTATCTGCAGCACCCTTGCTCTCACATGACACACTGTGGTTCAAATAACATAGGCTGATGGGGGTGAGAATTGTCTTGCTTTGACACAACCCATTTAGCTATATTTATTCCATTGGAATAGGAATAATTTAGCCTGATGGTTTACTGGTAGGTCGGTTAACTGACCTTGCTGACTTATAAGTCCTTTGGGAATGCAACCCTTAGTCACGGTGTGCCAAATAAGCAGAGCTTCTGCTTTCCCAACCTGTAACTAATATCTTGATTAGCCAGAAAGGTCAGCAGGAGCTCAAATCCAATTAGACAGAAAATTTGTTCCACGAATGAGTCCACTAGGCCTTCTGATGGGCAATATTTTGCCCAAATTCAATTAAGCTGTCTCAGTTTTTGCGACTATATTGCTATTACCCTGATTGAGCAAGCATTATGTACTGCCATCAATTTTAATGCTTCTATAATAATATACTTACTGATTTTATGGTAGTGACTTTTGAACGCAAACTTTCTGTTAACTTCTCATTTTCTTCCTCAAATACACTGTACCCACTGTTGCTGTAGCCATAATTGCCGCCAGCAGCTCCTTCACCTAAGAAGAACATCAGTTTAGACCCCATAAATAGAGCAAAAAACAAAACAAACAGGATTTCTAGAGGGGGAAGAGCAATTTCCTTTTATTACACCTGTCTAAAGAGATTGAGGCAGGCACTGGTATTACACAAGATGAAGACCCAAAGTATATGAAGAAAGGAGATGAAGGGAACACAAACAAATGTACCTACTCCACCAAATGCCTCCCCACAAAACTTTTTCACATACAATTCCAAACCAAAGGGAACCTTTGGATCCAGAAGTGTATATCATTCAAAAATGATTGAACAGTCCAGAATCACTCCCATTCCCACAACTTCCATCCTGACAAACATGCAGGTCCATCACTGTTCTTTCTTTCACCTTCCAAAATGCTAATGCCTTGCTGAATCATCTCCTGTTGCACCATCTTGATTATACTTGAACAGAGACGCATATCTGAATGAATTCCTCATGTACATTCAAATGCTACCAGATGGCTCAAAAGATAATTTACTACACTACAACAATTAGTGGACAGCCATGGATACAGCCAGAGCTACATGCAACAATATCCATTTTTACAGCATAGATTTTAAGTGTTAAAAGAAACCCCAAATCCATGCTGTAAATATTTCATACATGCGCACACACACACACACACACAGCGCAGCTGCTTCATGCTGTGTCACACAAATGCAAAAACAAGCCATTAATGGCATTTCTTGCTGGACTGCAACTCCCATCATTCTTGACCACTGGCCATGCTGGCTGGGTGCTTGGAACTTTAGTCCACCACTGTGTTGGCCCCAGGTTCCTCACCCCAGCCTTTAAGGAAGTACTGTTTGTAACTCACTCTTCAGTGCCTGCAATATGGCATGGCAGAGCTACTTAGAAACAACATTGGAAGCTCTGCTGCATACATTCAGGTCTCCGGACATGCAAGTCATCGGAGTCACCAGACTAGAATTAGCAAGGAACTCCTTTTCAACACTATGAAAGTACAAGCTGCCCTAGTCAACACACAAGCTGTTATGTGCACATCTGAAAGAAAATCCATGGTGTAGCCAAATAATCTGAAAATACAACATGTACTGTTTAGAATAATTATTGGCAATTTTAACTGGCCTTAATTTATTTCCAATTTTAATCAGTGCTTCAGTCTGTAGCCCACCACTTTAAGGAGACTTTTGGAAGCGGACATTACCACAACTTTCAACAGGCTGGTTATTGAGAGTCTGTCTTTTCCGAAAACAGAGACACCACAAAAAGACAAAACTGTCAGGCAAAAAGATAGCAAGTACTTTTGACTTTTTTCCTGCATTAAAGAGCAATGACTGTGCAACAAAGACCACAAGTGATGTAACTGCAAGTGTTATATCAGTCCACCTAATGTAAACATTGCAGAAGACTGCATTTTGTCGCCAACATGATCCTTAGCTCAAACGTTCCTTTTGGTTGATCTGCATTATTCTTCCCACATAAAAACAAACAAACAAATCAGTCAGAACAATAAATAAATACAAAATCCAATGTTTATAATTGTAAAGTTTATAATTGCATAGTTTATAAGCCTGTAAGCCTATCCCACTCCAAGTGGGAGTGCCAAAATTAATTACAGATGCTTTACACTCTGCCAGTTTACTGAAAACTTTATGGCCTGGAAGACTATTTGACCCCCAATAACAAAAGTGAAATAATGAGTTTTGTTTTATTTGTGTGTGTGTGTGTGTATTAATTTTCCTGTGAGATTTCCATGCACAGAGTTTAGCTGGAACAATATTTACAAATGGCTAGAACGAAAGATATCAGAAATACTCATTATGTAACTTGTAGACCAGCTCACTGACTTTTCTTAGGAAGCTGTGTATCAAATAATTACTCTACTCAGTCAAAGTTCAGTTACGTATCACACCCTAGGGATGTCTTAACCCAGATGTTTTCTGTTTTATGACTGACGCAACATACAAACCACAGATTCTTCTAGAATCTCAGCTGTCACTTTCAGACAATGACTCAAAACTGCATCTCTCCCACAAGAATGTTTCTTGAATCCACCGATGACACTTCGATTACACACTTAGCAATTTCACAACTGCAATATTCAAACGTCCACACACCTGATCACCAGAAGCAAGTGTCCCTGCCCCACACTCTTACCACAAAGATCCCAAGAGAAAACAACATGAAAGCAAAGAAAATATCCTCACGCATGACTTCTGTGTGATTAAAAAAGCAGCAATATCAGTGAGGTGCTACTAATGCCTCATAAGACAGTCCAGCAAAGAGGAGAGAAACCACCCCCTCCTTTGTTCCATGAAGAACTCAATGAGATTTGGAATGAGGTCATCAGTACACTGATGAAACTCAGCTCTACTTATCTTTCTCATCAGTCAGGTGAGGCAGTGGAAGTGCTGAATCAGGGCTTGGAAGCTGTAATGGACTGGATGAGGGCTAATAAACAGGTAAGATTCCTCAGTTTTCATCCATGGGTGGATCATTTGAGAATGGAGGTGAGATTGAACCTGCTCTTGATGAGGCTGCACTCTTCATATGGAGCAAGTTTGTAGCCTGGTGGTCCTGATAGACCCTGGACAGTCAGTGGAAGCTGGACCCTGGACAGACAGCCTGGCCACAGTTATCCATGTCCTGATAACATGTTTATTAGACTACTGCAATATGCTGTATGGGGAGCTGCCTTTGAAGACTTGCCAGAAACTTCAATGGGTTACGCTGCTGGTAGTCGGAGACAGCCCAGAGGGATCATATTTTGCCAGGTCTGCACAGACTGCCAGTCCATCTCTGGGCATACTTCAAAGTGCTGGTGATCACATCTGAAACAGATTGGGACCTGCGTAGCTTCAGGACCATCTTCTCCCATATGACTATTATGGGAGCAGAAACCCTTAGAGTTCTTCTACCTTCCTCTACCTAAATACAAGGGGTCTGGCTCAGTTGGGGGTCTACGCAGCTGTGATGCATGTGGAATGTTCTCTCAGAATCCCTAGCTTCGCATTACACTCAAACAAGGAACCATGCTGGTAAGCCAAGAAGACAGCTGTTTAACTTTGTGACGCCCAGATGTGGGAATGTTAGACTAGGACCAGAGAGCCCAGGGTTCAAATCCGCACTCAGTCATGAAGCTCACTCTGTGACCATGGGCCAGTCTTTGTCTCTTGAGCTCCTTAGAGGCAAGGTGGAATATAAATGTAATAATAAGAACTTTTTTTATGTATGCAACAACAGCAGCAAGAATACTTATTGCGAAGTACTGGAAGACACAAGATTTACCCACCCGGGAAGAATGGCAGATGAAGTTGATGGACTATATGGAACTGGCGGAAATGACTGGCAGAATCCGAGACCAGGGAGAAGAGTCGGTGGAAGAAGATTGGAAAAAGTTTAAAGACTATTTACAGAAATACTGTAAAATTAATGAATGTTAGAAAAATGTTGGAATGAAGTTATATGGCTTTAGTAGAAATGTTATAAGGAACTAAGTATAAATAGATGAATAGAGTATTAAAGGGAAAAATAAGGTTAGAATGTGTCAAGATAATTATAGGATAGAAAACAGAGGAAGATGGAAAGGAATTGCTGAAAAAATTAACAGAAGTGGAATACAAAAAGGGAGGTGTGAGGAGGTCGTTGAAATAAGTGAATGAAAGATAAGATATTGAATTTGTTTGATGTGTTTTAAACGGTTTTTGTTTTGTTTTGTTAGTTTAATGTGTTAGTGTTATGTAGTGTCTTTGTATTGTACTGTATTGTCTTTTGTTGTTGTTGTTGTGTTTAAATTGTTGGAAAAGTAATAAATATTATATATATATATATATATATATATATATATATATATATATATATATGTGTGTGTGTGTGTGTGTGTGTGTGTGTAATAATAAATAAATAAGGGATGGGGAACCATTTTCATTGGCCTAAGGGCTGCACTCTCTTCTGGACAACCTTCTTACATCACACATCAGTGGTAGGCAGGATCAGAGGCAAAGGTGAGTGGAACAACTAAGGTAAATTTTACCTTTGTACAGTAGACTGGTTTCCAACACACCACTATCTCTCCTCCCTTCCAGGCAAGCAAGAGGCATTATCAAAGTTCAAAGATACATTCCAACCAAGTCAAAACACTTAATGAAGGTGCAAAGTAGGGATGGTGAGGGATGTGGTTAACAAGAGGTGTAACCTGGAGAGATAGGCCTAGAGAGCTGCAACTGGGCCCTGAGCCACAGGTTCCCCACACCTGAAACAAATTGTTTCTGCACTGCAAAGAGAGAGAAAATTTTCACAAATCAATCCAAATATGGAAGAAAGATGTAAAGAGGAGACAAGAGAGCGAAGAAAACACCTCATTGTGCAGAATTTGTTATAACCAAATTACTGTGCAGGCAACTCTGCAAGTCCCTAATTACCGGTATTCCACAGGGACTAAGAGTTTGCCGAATACCCTAGCTATCCATTAGTTTGCTGTTCAAATTAGGCGGGTTCATTGCCCATTACGTGACATTACCATTGTAACAGTAAATGGTATTTTCTGTCTTATCCATGAAAATTAGCATTCACCCACCAAAGAGCTGCTGATAAACGGAAAATATCACAAAGGTTCGCAGGTCAAAGAGTGGGAGTTTTCTTTTACAGAACTCACTGCTAGGGAGAAAATTTCACAATACTCAGCGGGACATGAGGAGACAAGAGAGGGAAGAAAACACCTCATTGTGCAGAATGCGTTATAACCAAATTACTGTGTGGGCAACTTTGTGTAAGTCCCTAATTATTCCACAGGGACTAAGAGTTTGACGAATACCCTAGCTATCCATTAGTTTGCTGTTCAAATTAGGTGGGTTCACTGCCCATTACGTGGCATTACCATTGTAACAGTAAATGGTATTTTCCATCTTATCCATGAAAATTAGCATTCACCCACCAAAGAGCTGCTGATAAACGGGAAAATATCACAAAGGGTCGCAGGTCAAAGAGTGGGAGTTTGTTTCACAGAACTCACAGCTAGGGAGAAAATTTCACAACACTCAGTGGGACATGATTAACCTGATGAAGACCAGGCTGCATGTGGAGCATCCATATGGGAAATGCTGCTGTTTTCATAGTACTGCTACTAGACCTGGAAACAATGAAAGGGGTCTTATCCAGAGTCAGTCCCTTGGTACTTTTAGTTCAGTAAATTACAGTACAGTGATTGGCCGTGGCCTTCCAGGGTTTCAGACAGAGGTCTTTTCCAGTTCTACCTGGAGAAGCCAGGGACTGAATCTGGGATTTTGTGTGCTCTGCCACTAAGTTATGACACATATAGTGAGCACCTCTCAAAAAACTTTATCATTTCCTCATTGGAACTACTAGTTGAAAGGATTTCTGGGACAAAGATTTGGATACTGCCAGTTCATATTGAAACCAGCGCCCAATGTAAGAGAGAAAAGGAAGAGGAATGGCCAAGACAGACATTATTAAGTCTGTGTCAAAAGAAGTGGGATGGCATCTCACCCCACTAGCTAGAAAGAGAACAGTTGTATTGTTGGAAACAATCGCACCAAAAAGTTTTGGGGAAAATAGCATGGAAGATCAGTACAAAATATGGATTCACCCACCCAAAGAAGTTGAATAAAACTCCTTGTTCAAAGGCATCCTTCTCCATACTTCCTTACTGATTACAAAGGAAAACTTCTGCTGTGGTCTATGTACTAATGCAATAAATGCTATTCTGTTCTACACTGGCAAAAGCCTGTCTAATTCGGTATCCTGTTTCTCCTGGGAACCAGTGTGTAATGATTAGAGTGTCAAACTAGGACACTCAAATTGCCAGTCAGCTGTGAAGCTCACTGGATGACCCTGGACCAGTCATGGACTCTCAGTCTAACCTACTTCACAAGGTTGTTTTGAGGATAAAATGGAGGGTGGGGAGAACCATGTGCTCCTTGAAGTAAAGGTAGAATATATGTGTTATTACTCATATTACTATTAGCAACTAACCAGATGCTCATGGGAAGTCCAGCAAATGGTATTCAGAGGCATGAAGCTTCTGATCCTGGGGTGGGGGAATATTTTTATTTAAATTTCACTAAGTAGGGACAGTTACTACCCAATCACAGAACGTGAGATTACTTATCACTACCAGTGAACTCTAATCTCAGTTCAAAAAGTGAAACTGAAGTACAAATTCTCCCCTCACAGCTGTAATTCAATGAAAGCTCAACATGAATCACAGGAAACAGGTGGCATCGTAGAGATCCACCACTCAAGTTTACAAGGCTCAGGTGCCTAAGCAAAAACATGCAGCGGGTTCTGGTAACAACTGCAGAGATGCTGAGCTTCCAGGCCCAACCCCCGACGGCAGCAGACAACACCAAGGAGTAAGGAAGGAGTAAGTTACAACACGTCTCCTCTCGTCCGGGCTGCCCATCTCATGCACACACACTTACTCGGGAGTAAGCCCTGCAGGGCTCAGTAGCTCCGTGCAAAGAGCAGGGGACGCTTTCCAGGGACAGGTAACCTGTCCCCCCCCGCCAGGTGTTGATGGGACCCCCAACTCCCCCCTGCACCCCAAGCTCTTCCCCCGAGAGGAAAACACTGCCTTCGCAGCAAAAGGAAGAGTTAGCCTGAAGACCCAGCCGGGGTTGCTAGGCAACAGGCCTCTCTCCCCCAGAGGCCGCCTAGGCCCCGCTCCCCAACTGCGCCCCACTTACCCAGCCCGGCCCTCCTCATCCTCGCTCTGCGTGGGGCGGGGGAGGAGACGCGGTGAAGCCTCGCTCCTGCGACCCGCGGGCCCCTCTCGAAGCCGGCCTGCTTCCGACACTCAGCCGGGCAAAAGTGGGGGAGCTTTACGAAACTCTTTCGCCAGACTCTGATCACCCCACAAACGCCACGACAGCGCTTAAGTCCCGCAAAGCGTTCCGGGTAATGTAGTTCTGGTTGGGTTTTTTTTCCCCGCAAGGTTCTCTGGGTAACGAGGTCCCCGTGAGCGAATGGGAAGAGGCAAAGAGGAAAGTCGGCAGGGCCTGGAGGTTTCTGGGTAATGTAGTTCCAGGAGACCCAATGCCTCCGCTGGGAAATTTAAGTTCCACGGGCGAGTAATAAGCGTGGATGGTGAGGTATGCGGCGGAGGGCTCTCGCCTATTCCTAAATAATCAAAAATGAAAAAAAGCAAAGTAAAAAGAACAAAAGCACGCCGTCGAGGAAAAGGAAAGGAAGTGAAAGTGGTTCATATTTACCTGCTCATCGTTCCAACTTTCTCACCCTCTCGCTTAATGGGCACCTACGGCTGTAATCCATTTATCCCAGGGGAGGAAATCTGTTGAACTTGATGGGACTTACAGAACACGCCTAACCATGCCTGCTCAGAAGTAATTCAAGGGGTCTTACTCCCCGGTAAGGGGTTAGGATTGTTGCACTCTTACTTCTAAATAGGCACGTACAGGATCGCACTTAACTTAATGAATTGCAGTCTGAGGCTGCTCGTTAGTTTTTGGTTGTTTATTAGGATTAGAAAACGTGGGGCTGTGGGTTGATTTGTAGAACACAGCCTATGATGCACCCCGGCCTCAGTTTAATATATTTCTTCTCAGAATACTCCCTTATATCTTGAGTGTGTGTGTGCTCCTCGCCTTTATGACAGTTTTTGCCTATGGGGGGGGGGGTATTTGTTTATTTATATCATATTAGATTTATTAGTCGCTTTTACCCCAAAGGTGAATTTAAAGTGACTTACAGAAAGAAGCTTTTAAAACAGGTATGAAAGCAAGAGTAAAAACAACCAATAGTGTGTATAGAAGAGCAGGGCCAACTCATAGAATCATAGAATTGTAGAGTTGGAAAGGACACTGACGGCTATCCATTCCAACCCCCTGCAGTGCAGAAATATTAATTAGATTGTACATGACAGATGATCATTCAACCTCTGCTTAAAAACCTCCACAGAAGGCGAGTCCACCACCTCTTGTGGCAGCCTGTTCCAGTGTTGAGCAGCTCTTGCTGACCAAAAAGTAATGAGCAGAAAAGTAGCGTCCCAAAGCCTGGGTGAATAAAACTGTTTTTGCTTGCCCCCTATAAACAGATATTGAGAATTCTGGGGAGAGCATTCTGAGAAGGCTTGTTCTCACATCGCCACATTTCGCATCTCCCTCAGAAAGGGCACAGAAGGGACTCCGGTGATGATCATGAGGTCCCGGTTGGTTCATGTGCAGAGAGGCAGTCCTTGAGATATGGGGTCATGAGTCACCTAAAGCTCCCCTTTGAGTTAGCACATGCGATTACGCTGTAAAGCACCATATAAATGCCAAGTACAGTACTTACATGTTTAAAATAAATACCATAGTCAATATTACTGAATCCTCAGCAGAATATATCAAAGGTGGCACTACTGCAGCATCTAGTGTAATGCTTCAGATTTCTCTCTGTACTTCTGAGCTCAGAAATGCCCTAGAATTAATTTGCAAAGCTAATTTGTCTTCTCCTACAACTTGCCTCCATTCAAAATGTTTCATGAGAATTCAGCATTATCTTCCTATATTATGGATGTGACTCATGCCATACATTTCAGGATTATAGATTTATTTCCCAGGATGATAACCTTCACGGGGGGGGGGGGGGATGCGGCATTTGGAAGCAGTGAATCACTCGAGTACAACTTCCTTTCTTATTTTCCCTTGCCTAAAGCTGTTACAAAACTGTTTTCTCAGTTTCAATATCTTCTTTCGTCTGCATGCTGCTAAGTCTCCCTACAGGGGAAAAGAAGGATAGCAATGGAATGTGACAGCAATAAGAATAAAGTCAAGGTAACTGGAATCTTGGCTGAATTAAATACAGTACAGGGGGGAGCAGCTGTTGCCTATTGCGTTCCTAAAGGTGTTGACACATTACAGTCAACAAGTGTATTCTCATGTACACAGAAAGTGTACATTCCTTCACACAAATACTTGTGCTTCTGTAGAGGCAGCTTGTACTGTATACCATGTGAACAAACCTCTTGTTGTTCTGTTCTCTTTATGCTCCTCCTGATTAACTGAGGGGTTTTTTTTAAAAAAAAAAAAATTAATTACAGAACAGAGGCATACACAATTTCCCAATGCTTTCCAGCTCATTTGCATCTCCTCCCCCCTCATTTGCAATCATAGCCCAAAACGCTGTTCACGGTTTTAGTAAAAGACAGTGGCGCTACAGGAAGATCCAAAGGGACAAATGCTTTGAATGGAAATCAGGCTTTCTGAAGCTTGTATTTGCATCTCATTTGGTGTTTCAGCCAGGACCATGACAGGGAGGGGAGTTGATAGTGACTAGCAGGTGCGGAGAGCCCTGGGGTTTCTGCAATGGGCCCTGGATCTCAAGCTCAACTTCCCCACCCCCCCCACCCCCATGATCTCAAGGTTACTTAGGCTTTCCTGTAGCAACTGTTTACAGAATGCCGTTCCCCACATAACCAAGCATTGTAAATTGCATCCATGTAATTGATACCACAAGTGGGACGCTAGTGGCGCTGTGGGTTAAACCACAGAGCCTAGGACTTGCTGATCAGAAGGTCGGCTGTGACGGGGTGAGCTCCCGTTCCTCAGTCCCTGCTCCTGCCGACCTAGCAGTTCGAAAGCACGTCAAAGTGCAAGTAGATAAATAGGTACCGCTCTGGCGTTTCCGTGCGCTGCTCTGGTTTGCCAGAAGTGGCTTAGTCATGCTGGCCACATGACCCGGAAGCTGTACGCCGGCTCCCTCGGCCAATAAATCGAGATGAGCGCCGCAACCCCGGAGTCGGCCACGACTGGACCTAATGGTCAGGGGTCCCTTTATCTTTAATTGATAGCACACCTAGTTTGGCCTGGGAGATTAAATTTGGCACCTTCCACATGTGCAGCCTGTGTTCATTCTCTCGGCTGCATCCTTCCCTTGAGGAAAATACTGCCGTAGCCGCAGGTGTAGAAGTTTTCTCCTCTCCTCTGTGTTTTCAGAGCTCTTGAGCACAATGTTCTTAATGGCCATTTATTTTTCTCAGTCTGCTCCTTCCCTGTACTTTACAGATGTTGTCTGACACCATTAGTGAGCTACCAAGCTGTTATCTTGGGCTTTTGCGCATCTGAATCTTAATGTTCGATCGGTTTGCGTTTTGAGAAAGAAATTGCTTCTCTCACCACTACCACCACCTTCTTCGAAAGAAGGCTTGCCTGTTAATGGGTGATCCATCACTGTAATTAGATAATGGCTGCCTGAGATTTTTATAAGCACAATCCGCTACATCAGCTGCATAAAAGCAAGCGTGTATCCCTTTTAAAGGAGCACTTTTTGTTTCCTGCAGGGAATATAGTGCAAGTTCTGCCGCTCCCCTATTCATTTAACACCTTGTAGAAACTGGTAATTGCTAGCGCATAAATCACTTGGGCTGCTGGGCAGAACAAAATCAATCAGAATTTGAAAATGCCTGCTCTGGTTTGCTCTTTACTCAAGGAAAGTATCCAGTGACCTTGTGGCAGTCAGAATCATTCAGTGGCTTTGGGATTGATGCAGCATCTGATTGGGGGGAATTTCACAGCTTCATGGAGGGTTTCCCTATTAAATAGCACTGTCACTGCTCACAGCAGGGATGGAGGATCCCCGTCCTTCCAGACATTGTTGGACTCCTGCTCCCATCAACCCCAGGCAGCATTGTCAATGGTGAGGGATGATGGGAGTTGTAGGTGAGCAACATCTAAGAAGCCCATGGGTTCCTGTCAGACAGGAATTCTGGCAATCCTTTTGAACTAGCGAAATCCTCATCAGATGATGGAAATCAACATGGAAAGCATGCTCTTTCGGCTTACCACATCTCGAAGCATCCTCTTAAATCAATTTACTGTATTGTCATGTGGTTGTTTTAAATATCTTGCAGTATCTGCAAGGAGCCTCTTGTGCCTTTGTTTCTTTAACTTGCTGAGTATCATCTTTGTTGGCAAGCCTGAGCTAAAAAAAAAAAAAGGCTGCCCACCTTCTAGCCCCTTCCCAGGTACCCAGAACACTAAAGCAACACAGGATGGAAGAGGTCATCAGGTGTGCAAATGGACAAATCTTTGAACTGATGCTGTTGATCTTCACTTGTATAGTTCATGACATGTTGGTTTTGAGGGTTCCTCCTCCCCAAATTAGAGCCTCTAAGAAACATTTCTAGCTATAGTTTTGTGCATATGAATTGCATTATTTTGGAAGCATCTTATGGTTGATTTACTGTAGGTTAGGAGTTCATCTTTGGTTCCAGTCGTACATGCAGAGGTTGAGCTGAAGTGGTGGGGGGAGTTCCACAAATCCTTACATTATTTTAAAGTGCTATGTCTACATATTGTAATGGGTTGCCTGCTTGGGGGAGGAGGAAGAAAAGTAGAAACTACATCATATAACCAGCAATCCTCCCCAAAGTGAGAAAAGTGTTTCTTCTCCTTCTCCTTCTCCTTCTCCTTCTCCTTCTCCTTCTCCTTCTCCTTCTCCTTCTCCTCCTTCTGTCCTTGGTCTGAGGTGTGGCAATTGTTTCAGCCCTTGCATTTCATCCCATGGTGTTAGGCTGCTGGCAAACTGGACTGATCATAGGAAGCCATTCTAATGATGAAAAGATTATACTGAGTATCTGTAATAAAATATAGACACTAGCATGTCCCTAGATTAAACTGGAGGTTCCCATTATTCATGAAGATGTGTGGTTCGCGTTCACAAATTACTGTGAAAAATGAAAAGAAAATTGTGTGCAACTTTATGTGAAAAATTGGTCCTGTGTATCCCGGTGGGGCTCAGATACTGCTATGATCCTGGGAATCCTTAGAATTTAGCTGAGGTCCTTTGCATACCAGCACCCTTCACTACTGCTGAGGCATTGATATTCTGCCATCAACGGGGAGTGCACTTATAACTTTGGCTCCACATAGCACAAAACAGCAAACTCAGCAGATGGCAAAACAGGGCTACAGAAAGACAAGGGGGGGTACCAGCATGCTAGGGGGAGTCCCAAGTTTTTCCCTTAAGGAAAAACAGTTACACACACACAAAAAGAGCCTGATGACAAAGACGACGTATTACATTTCTGTCCTACCATTCCTCCGTAAGGAGTCCAAGGTGACAAACAACAAAGCAGCAAAACAATACAATTAAAAATAAAATAAGTAAAGCACCAACAATATTTAAAGTATAGGCTTGGCTTCTGGTGGGGTGGCAGGGAATAGAATCTCTTGGAAGAAGGGCATGGCTGACTGGCACACTGGCTCCATGCTGCAACATTTTGTTGCAAGCTCCACTTGTAGTGCTACCTTCCTGATTGCACTCTTGCAATCTCTCCACCTCACCCCGCTGCCGCAAGTCTGCAATGATGTTTTCACTTGGTTGAATGGGACTTACTTACAATGCATAGGATTGCTGCCTTCAATCAGCAAAAGTCTCCCCAATCAGTGTGATTTAACGCAGCTCCTGAGACTCATGACATTATCAAAAACGGCTTTGAACAATTTCCTGAACTTCCACCCATACAGTCATTTAATTACTCCCAAGCCCCATCAGTTTCTCATTCTTTTTATAAAAAAATTCCTTCCAGTAGCACCTTAAAGACCAACTAAGTTAGTTCTTGGTATGAGCTTTCGTGTGCATGCACACTTCTTCAGATACACTGAAACAGAAGTTGCCAGATCCTTCTATATAGTGAGAAGGTGGGGAGGGGTATTACTCAGAAGGGTGGTGGGAATGGGAGATTGGCAGGTAGCTGAGATGAGCCTGTTGACGACTCCTTATAGAAGGATCTGGCAACTTCTGTTTCAGTGTATCTGAAGAAGTGTGCATGCACACGAAAGCTCATACCAAGAACTAACTTAGTTTTTAAGGTGCTACTGGAAGGATTTTTTTTTATTTTGACTATGGCAGACCAACACGGCTACCTATCTGTAACTGGAATCGTTCTTTTTATGTTGCAGATGTGCATTTCAGAGCACTGGAGGCCACGGACCTTGTCATAGCAGAGATCCGCAGGTTCCTGCCACATGTGTCACACTGCAAATGTTAATGAAGATAACAAGAGGATTCTCATACTTGTTAAAAACTCTTTGTTTGAATGTCTGAACTATATACTGTACCTAATTTATTCTATAAGGGCATCTGTTGTTGTTGTGGCAACAATACCATCAACCTCCCAGAGGTTTTCAACCTTTTTGAGTCCATAGCTCCCTTGACCAACTACATTCTGTCTGTGGCACCCCTGTGGGACTCAGGAGCCCAGTCATATCACCCCTTGCCTGCAGAGCTGGCAGCCTCTCACCCTTTTACGAACACCCTCCCTCTTAGTCTCCTCTCCCCTCTCCTTGGGAATCCTCTGAGCAGCCACCGCTGCCACACCTGGTCTCTGAGCTGCCCACTCTGGTCCCAAGGAGAGGTTCCTCCTCATACTTATCCATAGGGGCCTGGGAAGAGGATGCCCCCAGCCCTAGGGGCCCAACGGCAGCAGTGGCAGCAGCAGGCACTGGCAGGCCTGCATGGTGGAAAGTCTCCCCTTCAGCAATGGACACTTGGCTCCCGGGCAGGCCTTGCACACAGCAAGTACAAGGAAGGCCAGCAGTGCCTACCTGCCCACTCAGCCTCCTACTAGTTTGTCCTCTCCCAACAGCAAGGACTGGCGGATTGGCTGGCTGGGCTCCCTCACCCACTTGCTTGCTTACTCTGAGGCTGCTTCAGCTCCTGGCAACCAGCACTCCCTGGCCAGCCCCTAAGTCACCATTTACTTGCGGAGCTTGTAGCCAGGGCTGCTGCAACAAACAGCCACACAAGCCTTGGGGAGGCAGAGGCATCAGAGGAGGGAGGGAAGGAAAGAGGGACAGAGGCCGGTGTTGCCCGCAGCACCCCTGACAACGATTCAAGGCACCCCAGGGTGCCACAGCACACTAGTTGAAAAGCACTGCATCGTGTTCCTTCTACATTGGTGGAATCTTAATGTCGCCATTTCCATCAATATTCATTCACTTTGCAAGGGCTCAGGAAGCAGCAACCTTTTAACTGTTTTAATGGGCTTCAGGTTTGGATTATTTATTTTTTTTAAAAAAAATCTACCAGAAGCTGGGTCCTGATTGCTACCTACTTTATTCATAACACTAGTCATGTTTTCCTTTGGCAACATTAAGGTAGCACTTGGGTTGTCAGCTTTGACTGATGAATAATCAACTGAGTGGGTGAGACAAATTCAGCAGAAACTCTTGAAGCTGGTTAAGAGTTCCAGAGTCAAAAGAGGAGAACTTGGGTAGGACAACGACTAGTAGCCTGTGTAAAAGCCAGAGGCTCTATTCAGAGGTGCTTAATAATATCAAGAAAAAGGAAATCTGTAATAATGATTCAAGGAACACACAATTCTTACTTTTCCTGAAAATGGTCATTAAATAATGACTTACTGTACTACTTTGATGTCTAGGTCTGTTGGCCTTTTATGACTGAACTTTAAAAACAACAACACACAACCACATTTATTTTGGCCACAAACAGAAATAGCATTAAACACATGTATTTTTATGTTAATACAACACAGGAATCTCTTTACAGGTAGGTAACCCTAGGCCCTAGGTGGCATGCAGACCTTAGTCTAGTTTCAAAAGTCCTCTGTAAGCAATCAGTCCCAATCGTAGGCAACAGCATTCCGTCCCTGCCCTGGCAGCTTTTTGGGTGGGGAGGAAGAGGTGGAGAGAGATAAGGAAGCCCCAGAAAGAGAAAGAGAAAGAGAAAGAGAAAGAGAAAGAGAGAGAGAGAAGGAGGGGAGAGGTGGCCCTGCTAACTTGTGGACCCTGCTGGATTAACACCAAGGTAATGTGGCCCTCTAAGAATTGCCTACCCTTGACTTACATGAAACATTCTCTAATGTAAAATTCATGATTGTATGGGAATGACTCCATATATTTTTTAAAAGATATTTATTAAGATTTTCAAAATATTACAAAAGAAAAAAGAAAAATACAAAATAAAAATAGTTAAAAACAATTCAATCTTTCAATGACTTATCTTTCATTTGCTTATTTCCCGGACCTCCTCACGCCTCCCTTTTCTGTATTCCAGTTCAGTTTGTTAGTTCAGCAAATCCCTCCCCTCTTTGTTTATCCTAGTCTTCAATCTTAAAATATTGTAACATTAGATTTTTACCTATTAATAGTCCATTTTCTCATATTCCCTTGTAACATTACAGCTAGAAACCACTTAGTTTCTATCCAACATCATTCTAACATTCATTAATTTTACAATATTTCTGTAAATAGTCTTTAAACTTTTTCCAATCTTCTTCCACCGACTCTTCTCCCTGGTCTCGGATTCTGCCAGTCATTTCTGCCAGTTCCATATAGTCCATCACCTTCATCTGCCATTCTTCCAAGGTGGGTAGATCTTGTGAATGACTCCATTTTGTTGAGGCTCAAACAGAAGGACAGTTTATGGGCATAATTGTTTAAAAGTGTACTGTTTAAAAGTGTGTTTTGTTTTGTTTTTTAATCATTAGCGGCTGCCTAGAGTGAGGTGGCATGACTTTTAGGCTGGGCTTCTCTTCTTCAGGGAATTGGAATCTGTCCACAAAGCCTGCCAGTGCCTCTCTAGCCTGAGGATGCCATCTTGCCCTCTCTGATTCCAGCTCAGCTAGGCTTTACTCTGAGTATACCTCCTTTGAGTAAAACTTAGTTGAATACTATCCACATTCTCCCTCATTTTGTCAGACTCAATGGCTGTTAAAGTGGGCTGGTCCTGTTTAAGTGAAAAGGCTCCCCTTGCTGAAGGTGGTGATAGCAACAACTGAGAAGGGATTGCAACTCATTTTTAAGGCTCAGTTTGAGGACAATTGTTGGTAAAGGAACATCTGAGTCTAACATTGGTGGAATTGGCAGCCGCTGGCCTGCATGGAGCTGTCTCAGGTACCAGTGAAGCCTCACCTCACACCATCATTCAAATGGAAACAGGGACGATCCTTGGGACCAATAGTGTGGAATATTTTTTTCTTTTAACAACATTTTTTAAAAAAATTTAAACAAAAACTGGAACAATTAAAACACTTATCCAGCAGTACATCTAACGGTGTTTCTTCTACCCATTGACTTTAGGCATAAGCTTACACATTCAGTGTTCAAACATATTACTTACCGGTAATTCAGCCTCTCCACTGAGAAGACTGGTCATTAGCATAGTTAAAGAAAGGGGTCCATGTTTATTGGAAGGTATCTCATTTTGTTTCGCCTTTAATCGCTCTCCTGTGTCTGGTGAGACACTCAGACATTGCTGTATCCCATATGCTAAAGTGTGGAATATTAAATGTCATGATAAATAACCTCCTATGGGACGAAGGGTGGTTTATATATGAAATTACATCATTCTGCGGGGGAACGGGGTTCAATCCATGAATAAGATGACCAGATATAAATGAAGCCAAGGGTTTATGAAGAAGTTTCATGGCCTATATTCAATCTATGGGACGGATGTCTATTTTGTAGTGCTTTTAAAATTATAGGCTGTTATTTTCTGTGTTGTGTTTAATTGCTGTCTGTTTTTTAAGCTGTTCTCATCACATGGTTACACACCACCTTGCTTCCCATGAGAGAATGTGCCACCCCAGATGAAAAAGCTTCCTGGCCCCTGGTCAAAATGTATCACTGATGCCACACTATAGGTTGAGATACTGCACTGGCGCAGTAAGTATTAGCTTACATGTCATCACACTGCACAATAGGATCAGGCACTGGGATAGGGATAGGGAGAGAGAGAGAGAATAGAACCTGTTCAATTTCAGCCTATGGCTGTTTGGTCCAGAAACGCTAGCAGGCAGAAAGGTAACAATCATCTGCCCACTGATTACAGCATTTTA
This sequence comes from Podarcis liolepis, assembly GCF_965112155.1. Classification (NCBI taxonomy): domain Eukaryota; kingdom Metazoa; phylum Chordata; class Lepidosauria; order Squamata; family Lacertidae; genus Podarcis; species Podarcis liolepis. The sequence continues at coordinate 28,055,830 of NC_139563.1, forward strand.
AAAATGTACTGCTGCAAATCCCCATCAATATCGCATTGTGTGTGATTCACAGTAAGAAGATTGCTTCTAGGAAGTTTATGGAAGTTCCATGACCTACATTAGAATGCTTTCAAAAGTGGCTGTTAAATTGGTTTTGCATTTCACACAAACCATGCATTAATAACTATTCAATCAGCATTTTTAAAGTTCAAATCTCAATGCTTCTTTAATGCAGGACAGGCCATGTTCTCCGGAAAGCACCAAGATCAATGTAACTCTAGGGTGGGGAAAGGCAATCTGAAATACTTGATCGCAGGGTGCAAGAAAACATGCCCTCAGCAGAAAGTATAGATGAAAATGTTAGGAATTAAAATTAGAAATAAGAGTTGCCAACTTTTTACTGGTTCTGCTCCCATAACTTGGTGTGCAGGATGAATCCTGAACATTCCTTGCTGCACCTTTCCCTACCACTTACTGTGATGCTAAGTAAAGCTTCACCAGGTTATGGTTAAAGGCACAGGAGCAGGACTGGTAAACAAAGTTGGCAAGCCAGACCACATTTTGAAATGGGCTGTTGCCTACTTTCCCCATGTCCTCAACAGACTGTGTGTGATTGGGGGGTGCCGGTATTGTGTACCCTTGAGTACCACCAGAAAAAAAGTTCTGGGGTCCAACAAGAGATGCTGCTTATTTGGAATTTAATGGGAGGGAGTTCTGAAAGGTAGGTGCCACCACCTACCAAGTAAACAACCAATTCCTAGATTGTATAAGTCAGACCTCCTGATGAGATGACATCTGCAGGAGTCTCTCCTTTCGAAGCATTGAATGTATAATGAGTGAGATTATCTTTTAGATATTCTGGTCCCAAGCTGTATAGTGCTTTGTACACCAATGCCGGTACTACCCACCGCCACCATAAAAAGAAATAGCATCTGCCTGGCTTTAGTAAGAGTTTCAGGGTTTTGCAGCCACCACACAAAAAAAGCACCCACCCCAAGTGCTTAATTCTAAAGCATAGCCTCTGAAAGAGAACTTAACATTTGGCTAATCATACAGAATATGATAGGACTTCAAGGACCCTGTATCCAGGCTGTTTCTAAAAAATATAATCTCCAAGGGAAAGAATGAACACCAGGCCCAGAAACAAACAGTGATCCAATGCAGCTGTTTCAAAATTGGCCCCATATGTTCTCCATGGCCAACTTCCAGACAGCAGGCTGCGTTTTGTCCCAGCTGGAGTTTCCGATAATTCTTCAAAGGCATCCCTATCTACAGCATGGGACACTCATCTGCCCAGGATGTGACTAAGGCATAAGCAACCATGGCCAGGTCATGGTTAGAAACTGCAGGCATTACTCTTTAAGTCACAGGAAACGGTGGCTAGCCTTGTTTCCTGGAAGACTGGTTCATGGCGACCAAACTGCACTGATTGGATGAAGCTGATGTGGAGCCTAAGCCTATGCAAGCTCACTTGGAAGTACGTTTATGAGAGCACCTAAGTTCGCAGCAATAATACCAGGCAATTGTGCTCACAGCATAGGGTGATCTTCAGCATAGATTCTACTCACAGCAGACCCACTGAAATTAATAGACGTGTCTAACTCGGGTCCATTAATTTCAATGGGTCGACTCTAAGTAGAATTTAGCTGGCCCCCACATTTATTTTTAAAAAGTGAGCGATCGCTTTGGCCACAAAGAGGAAGCTTGTAGCTAACAAGGCGATTCTAGACATGTGTAATCAAAAGTTCCATTGAGCTTAATGGACTTTCCTCCCAGTTAATTAAGTAGAGTATGGCTCCCTTGTTAGACTCCAACTCCCATCAGCACTAGCCAGCATAACGAATCATCAAGGATGAGGGCAGCTGGAGCCCAGTAATAACTGGAGGACTGCTGGATTTCAGTAAAACAACAACATGCATAGGTCTTTTTTTTTTTTTTGGTAACCTGCATACCAAGAACCAGAAATTCCTAATTAACTGCAAACACCCTTCCTTTATCAGGGATTAGCACAGTTTCAAAGGCATTTACAATCTCACTGGAGTCCTAAAATTTCATTTCCGAGTGCGTTGGAACGAGTTATTCTTCTGAAAACAGGAGGCTAAAGGGAGATGGGTTAGGGAGCTGGGAGCTGGCAACTGGATCAAACACAGCAACAAACCCATTATGCTTTCCACCGGCTTCAGGTGAACTGCAATTACTAAGCCTTCTCAAAGTGAAAGAGAATTCTTTATTACCATAAGAAGCCCTTGGGCAGTGCCGTAGCAGCCCCCACCCTGCGCTCACTGCCCCTTTGCCCAAAGGGGGTTGAATAAATAAATAAATAAAGTGCTCTTACCATGAACTACTGCAATAACTTTGACACCAAAAGTAACTCTCTTAACCTCTATTAGCAGACAGGGGAAGTGCACACTATGAATCTTCCGTGGAAGTGAAGAGGTGTCAGTCACATAAATGCCTTGGTTGCGAAAGGCATTCTGGAAATGGAATTGCTTTAGGTAAATGACCCTGAGTTATGGCATGTGAGATATGAAGTGCAGGGAAATGCTAGAGGAAAGAGCTGGGTGCTCTGTTGCATTACTGAAATCTACCTGTGAATGAAAGAAAACGGCACGGACCAGCGACACACAGGGGCAGTAGCTAAGAGTATCAGTTGCTAAAGTTATCTGCAATGTTTGGCAGATGGAACATGCCAAACATGTCAATTTTTCATTCCATTTCAACATTCTTCGAATGTTTTGCAGTGGGTGGTATACACAGAATCTTCAATCCAATGGCATCCCTCTAATTGGAACACCATGACTTAAAATAAATATATTAATCACAGCTCAAGAAGTCCACCCACCCTTCCTCATGGGTGCCATTGTGGGAAGTCCCAGGGAATTTCCCAAGCAGCAAAGGAAAGGGCCAAGCTTGCTGCCTGGGTAATTGGTCCCACCCGCTCGCCTAATCAGCGAATAGCAAGCAGGCATGGGCCACCAAAGGGCAAGCTATAATGTGCTCTCCTTGCTGTTGACCATGAACATGGGTAGACAAGCTAAGGCCCGGGGACCGGATCTGGCCCAATCGCCTTCTCAATCCAGCCCGCAGACAGTCTGGGAATCAGCGTGTTTTTACATGAGTAGAATGTGTGCTTTTATTTAAAATGCATCTCTGTGTTATTTGTGGGGCACAGGAATTCGTTCACCCCCCCCCAAAAAAATGCAGTCCAGCCCCCCACAAGGTCTGAGGGACAGTGGACCAGCCCCCTGCTGAAAAAGTTTGCTGACCCCTGACCATGAATGTGAACTGAATACAAAATTGACCAGGTTGTGGAGATGAACGAACTAAGGAGGAATATTAGGGTGGGCAGGTCTTTGGCAAAAGAGAAGTGAACAAAATGTGTGTAAGTATGAGTGTAAATAATGAGAGGACAGACAAGAAAACAAATGTGAAAAATATGAAGCCAAAGAAAAACGGTCTACCTCCCCATTCTACACTGTAAACCTTTTCAGTGTCACCTGCACAAAGGAGTGATTTGATTTCACCATCATGTGAGGTATTCTACACTGCAGAAATTCCAATTATCTCCATTCCAGCTTTATTGTTATTACTTTAATGTGCTGTGGATGTTTCTATCTGTGTGACTAGGCACCACACCGAAACCTCCTCCCCTGCCTCTTCCCTTTTGCCTCTATGCACTCACGCCTAACAAAATATTGGAGTCAACAACTCTGGAGTCCGTCTTCTGTTTCCTTGCTTCTTTCTGAGGGCAGTGGGTGCTTAAGCAACAGAGGAGTGGAAATGCAGTGGGTGGAAATGAATAGATTCTATCATGAGTAAAATAATAATCCACTTTATTAAATAGGAGCAGCCTCATACCCAGCTTTGGTCGGGAATTCAATGAAACTAGAAGCGAACACCCAGGGTAGTTTCAAAATCAGTGGTTCAAATCAGAGCATTTTCAAGAGTTCCATCTTTATTCAAAATGGTGTCCAATTGTATCCAAACACAGGGGGAAACCTGCTCCTTGATATTAGGAGCCACCATGCAAAATTTGGTTACAATATCTTAAGAGCTGTCCAAAGGTTAGACTTATGAATTTGAACATTGGTACTGAACACTACTGTGCATTCTGCATTTGGGTCATTGTGTATTAAGGGGGGGGGGAGCCTGTTCTGAGACCATGGGACAGGTTAGGATAGAAATTGATGGGCAAATGCTGAGTGATTGCAACACATTGAGTGCACCTTCCCTTTCAGCAGAGCAAAATGCAATATAGAGTAACAGTTGATTAATTGTTTGGCTGCTTTAGAGGATCTGGGAGCCTCAGTACTCATTGCTTATTTCAGGTACACTTCTCTGTACAATGGGAGCTTGGCAGTAGTCCCAGACAGCTGGTGAACTGGTGTCTGCTGCAAGCTGACATGCTGACAAGGCTGGATCTTTACACCAAGTCTGCCCATGAGTCTTGTCTAGTCCAGGGTTGCCAGTCAGAATCCAACAGCAAAGCCATAGCTCAGTTTCTGAGCATACCACATGCATGCAAGAAGACTCCAAGTTCAATCCATGGAGGTTCAATCCACTAGCAGGGCTTTTCATATCGAAGAATCGCACAGGGGTCATTCCCAGCCATGGATAGAACCCAGAGCATTCCACATGCAAGTGATGTGGTCTACTACTGAACTTTGGCACTAGCATTAGATTATGGGTGCTGTTGGAGTCATTGACATTGCAACATTCACATTTAAGTATTGCATATTCTGAGAAGAGGAGGTTATTTGGATTTTCTCCTTCAGATGCTAGTTTGGACCAACCCTTCATGCTGGACATATAGCTACCTTATTCAATGTCTTGAAGCCGTTCTTCCTATCCAAAGCCATCCTGCAGACTTTATAAGCATCTTCACAGTTAAAGGGAGCAAACATGTGTTATATGTGCAAGGAAGCTGCAAGGAAGATTCCATTAAGACATTTAGCGCTTTAAAAGCAATAGAGGCTCCATTAAAGGAACTCATGCTTCCCAAGAGAAATGCCTAATCAAGTGTTGCTTTCCCCATTGATTTTAAATTGATTTACTTAAATTTACTACTTCTGCTGGAGAAGGGTTAAACCAAAGTTATTCATTTGTTGGGAAACCCATGTTGGTGTTCCCACTTTAGCTGTGGCAGTGTAAGGCAAGCAGGGTCAGACCAAGATAATTTGCTGCTTGCCACCCGGCTGCCCCATTCCACATACAGAAGCTGATCAGACTGGCAGTCAATTTTTATTTCAGCACTGGGAGTGGGACAGCACCCTCCTGAAGGCAGCAGGCTAGCAAGCTAGCTTAGCGGTTGCAAGGCAAACCACAAAGTCTACACAGCTCTGCCCTTGTGGTGTCCACAAGAGGGAAGTAATGTTTCCTCAGGACTCATCCACACATTTGCCCCACACTTTCTAGGCACAGGTCTGAGCATTTTTTTTAAAAAAATATTGTTTTGCCCTGGCCCTTCTCACAAGAACACTGAATCGATACAAATGGCAATTTGAGTTTTCTGTAGATTGCTGTTTGCTCCGATTCAGTGATAAAGTGGGGTTTTGTGAGGAAAGAACTGGGGCAAAAAAGGGGGGGAAAGAGCTCAGACATGGCACCTTAAAGCACAGATCTGTGCCTAGAAACACGGCACAAAAGGAAGTCTGGATGAGTCCTCAGTCTCCAACTGTTGGGTTGAATGCCATCCCTGGTGTCTCCAGGTAATCAGTGATCAGCACCACACATTCATTGTTAGAAGATGGCTCAGAAATCCTGTGTAAGAAGCGGTTTTCTTTCCCCCCCGGAGGCTCAAATTAGATTGCCAAGAATTGATGGCTTCCTTTACCTCCAGTTGAGTGTTTTTTAAGCTCAAGGGAATTTCTTGACAAAATTTACAGTCACTAAGCTGAGCCTGATGAACTTTGCAATAGAAAGCACTGTGAATCTCTTTAGTTTACCTGGCCAAACAGGCCATTCTTCCTTTCTCTCTTCTTTGCAGATTTAATTGTTGTTGGAGACAATGTTTTTAACCTGTATTTCAAAATAGACAAGAGTAGAAGAAGACTGAACTGCCCATAAATACTAAATGGAATGTTCTCATTTCTTTCGGGGAAGAGGAAGACTGGGGGGAGGCTCATTTTCACACACTGTGCTTAAAAGTGTGGCTGTAGAATGAAAAGAATGAAAAGACCAGTCCCTGCCCCCCTAGAGCTTACAAACTAGAAAGTGGCATGAGGAGGCAGCAGACGGAGGGCCTTTGCAGTGGCCTTTGCAGCGTGACAGGTCCACCACTACCTTCTCAGCCCTGCTGCTCACAGTGGAAGTTGATGGTCTGAAAATTTGGTCCTGATGCCATTGGCCATGGCTGTGAGAGCAGCTCAGAATCTGGCAGACCCCAGGCCAGCTCCACCCTGCTCCATCCCCATCCTTGGAACACTCATTTGGGGAACTGTCAGCTGGTCCCAACCAATAGGGATATTGCTAGCAGACTCATATAGTCAGTGGGAAGAAGTGTGGAGGGAGGCGGCAGTGGCAGCTGATGGGAGGTTGGTTGAACCAGGAGAGTTAGGGCACCTGTGCCTAATCTAAAGCAGAGGGGGGGTTAGATCAGATTGTTCTGCCCATTGCAGTGGGGCACAGGAGGGTTATGCCAAAAGCTTCAGGGTGACCTGTGCAGAAATATTTGGGGGAAGGAAAAAAGTCTTGGAGACATTATCACCCCAGGGAGAAAGGGAAAAGTGTTTCCAAGGATCAGGAAGCATTTGGAGAGGAAAGCAGCAAATGAAGGTCGTGGGCAGAGATGCTCAGGATATAAGGGCAGAGCCCTAAAGAAAGGCAACACCATGGGGAAGCTGGAAGCTGGCACAAGATCTATTCCAGTGGAGCAGTTTAAGCAGTCTCATTTTCTGACAACAAGAAGCTAAGTCGCAGATAGGGAAACTGAGGCCCAGGGGCCCAATGTGGCCCTTTGAGCCTCTCTCTTTAGCCCTCAGGACTCTCCTCCTCCTCAGCCACAAGTCTTCTCCACAGGCCACACCTTCCACCACCACTGCTTGCATTGCGTTTTTGCTTGGCTAGAAATTATCCTTGAACTCTGATCATGCTGGTGGAGCATAGAGTGGGATGAGTGAGTGCAGAAGCAAGCCTACTGTACAAAGTTAAAATCAGCATCCATTGCTCCACCCACGTGAGCTTCTGGCCCCGCCCACCACTGTCTTATGTCCCCACTTCCAGAAGGTTGCCTAGAAGGACAGTCCTTGTGGTGTAGTGGTCAGAGTGCTGGACTAGGACCTGGGAGACCAGGGTTCAAATCCCCACTCTGCCATGGAGCTCACAGGGTGAATTGGGGCCAGGCATTTACTCTCAGCCTAATCTATGAACTATGAACTATGTACTCCACCATGAAGTCTTTGCAGGAAAGGTGGGATATAACTGTAATGTAATCAATCAATCAATCAATCAATCAATCAATCAATCAATGAAAGAGAGCACAGCCCATGGAGTGAGAAGGTTCTCCAAGCTTGAATTAACTGGCTTTGGCAGCAGAATACCAAACAGAAGCGAGGTGATCAATGCAAGAAGAGGATGTCAAGTCATGGATTATTTGTGGGGAAAGGAGTTGCATGAAAAGGACAGAAAGGTATTCTTGAAAACTGTTACTATGATCAGATAATAAATATTTGAGAAGGAGGGAAAAGGAAGACTTAGCTGATTATGGAAATAACTTTCCTTATATACAGAAAATGGATTCTTTTTGTGCATAATTATTTCTTTTCAGGTTGGATGTGGATTAAAACCTGAGCAGGTAAATATTGGCATTGCCATTTTCCACACATTTGTTCTGGCACACGATCATTATTTCCCATTTAGCTGTATAAAATGTAACGTAATTGGCAAAACGTTTTCTAACACTCTTGCAATACATAGGTGTTTTTCTTCTTCTTCTTCTTCTGTGACGTTTATGCACTGTAATGCTAATAATTAGCATGTTTATGTTCTTAATTGCTACCCAGATGAGAGCACTGCTAGTCACTTCTTGTGTGGAGGCTTCAAATAAATCAATTTAACAGGCTAGCTATAAAAAGCCGTATGTTTTCTCTTCAGCATAAACTGCAGCTGAGCGGCACACAAAGAGATGGGGAGGGAGAGAAGGAGGGAGGCAAGCAGAAAAAATTATATATATATAGCCATTCCAATAGATTTCAACCCACCAGTATTAGAAGTGGTGAAATGTCCATAATAGTATATAGACTTCTCATCACACCCTGAAATAAAGAATGGGTTGAAATTTCCAGAGACCGAGTGTGTGTGTGTTAAATTCAGTTTAAATAAGGGGCATGTTCTTTTATGGTGGATTTTCTACAGCTCCGTCAACACTATCATCATCACACAAAAAGCCAGCTCTTTCAAGCTCATTGTTCAAACAATGACACCAGTTTCAATCCATAAAGCTAATTGCTCTCTCCACTCCACCCAGCCTCTCCAAATCCAAATCTCCCATCAAGGAAACTGAACTCTCAAGAAGGAAGGGAAGGAGGGAGGGAGGCAGGCTTGTGCTGGGCAGGTTGTCCCCTTTCTCCATCCTGGACACCCCTCTGTCCTGTGGGAAGGATGAGAGCAAGAGAGGCAAGGGAAGGGGGGATAGTATCGTAGAATTGTAAATCACCTTGAATGCCTTGGCAGAAAGGTGGCATATAAAGCCAATTAATAAGGGTAAGGTGCACTTAAGCAAGTGCACAGGCCCACTCTTAACTTACATTTTTCCAAGCAAGACTGAGGACCAAAAGACTGAATAATTTTTATTTGGTTTTACAAATTTAAATTTATAATAATGCCACAACACATCTGCAATTAGAAGATTCCTCCAAATCTCTGGACTTCCCACCTTCCCCTCCCTGGGTTCTCTTGTTAAACCTTTTCTACCACATCTTTTTTCAACAATCCAAGTTTTTTTTATAACTCCATTATGTCCATAGCTCTCATTACATTGTAAGTATTACTGCAGTCCTGCTAATGTTTTCAACTGCTTACAGTGGTCTCCAAGGTAAATTATGTTTTTTTCTCATTCCTTATTAAAGTTTTGATCTTCCTGGTTCCTGAGCTTTCCAGTCAGTTTTGCCATTTTGGCATAGTCCAACAATTTAATTTGCCATTCTTCTCTGGTAGGGACTCTTATCGTCTGGCATTCTCAAGAAGGATTCTGAATTTACTGTCAGAGCAGAGTAGCCAGTTTCTGATGTTTCCTGCTTTTGCTTCAAAGGATGGGAAGTACATAGGAGCTACTCATTCCATTAGCCTTGTGTTTATCTTCAAGAGGCACCAGTGCCTTCAAGCATCCCCACCACCCAATAATCATGGGGCCTGAGCTTCTGCTGGGAACACTGGGGGCTCAGTGCCTTGAACACTAATAGTAAAAGATGCTGTAGTGAAGGGAAAGAGAAGAGGACCAATGGGCATTGTGGCGTTTGCCTTCCTAGGTGTGTGACATCATACTGGGTTCATAAGGAAAGGGTTAACTAATTGTAATATGACTAGCCAATAGGAACCCAAGGGGAAGAGTTAGAGTTAGAGTAAGAGTTGTTAAGAAGTCTTGAGAGTCTGGAGTTAGAGAAGAGACGGAGAGGATAAGTCTGTGGGTTGGGCTAGTCTGATGTGGGAGACAGTGGCGTAGCGTGGGGGGTGCCAGGGGGGCCAGCCGCACCGGGCGCAACATGGGCGGGGGGCACGCTCGCACTAGCAGCTCTCTGCCCCTACTAAAATCCACGGGTTAGGGAGCCCGCGCTCGCTCGGCTTGGCGAGGAGGTCGCGGAAGGGGGAGAGCGAAGCCTTCTGCCGCGGGCAAAAAAAGGAGAGGAAGCCGGGCGGGTGGGCGGGCGGGCGGGCTGGCTGGCTGGCGGGGGTCTGGCTGTGCCTGCTGCTGCCGTTGCCGCTGCTGCCGGGCTTTGACAGCTTGGCGAAGCGGAGGGAGAGGAGCTTTATGGTAATTGCGGCTCTCTCTCCACTGGCCGCCTGGGTAGTGAGCCGAGCCGAGCAGGGAGTCTGGCGAGGGGGCGGGAAGAGACTTTTCCACCTCGCCTGGTCAAAAAGGAGAGCGGAGTCTCCTCAGGGCGCCCTCAGGCAGGGCAGGGCAAGGCAAGCAGAGCAAGGAGGAGAGAGAGGGGAAGGGGGGGGGGAGCAGCCAGGAAACGCTGCGGTATGGAGGAGGAATCAATTAAGGAGAAAAAGCGAAAAGCCTTGGAGAAAGGGAAAAAAGGAAAGAAAAGAGGCAGCTCCAGGAGAGCGCAGGGGAAAGAGAAGCCTCGCTGCTGCTGCTTGGGAGAGTAAATTACTGTACTTGCCTTGCCCCGGGTTAGGGGGCGCAAATTAATTGCCTTGCCCTGGGTTAGGGGGCGCAAATTACTTGCCTTGCCCCGGGTGCTGATAACCCACGCTACGCCGCTGGTGGGAGAGTGAGAGAATCTGTTAAGAGGAGTCTCAGTCTCAGTCAGTTTTATTGCACATAGCCAAAGGCTGCCACAATGTACACAGAATTATTTGACAATTAAAAGAAAATATACTGAATTGGTAAAAAAAGACTTAAAACATTTATATTATTAAAACATTACATACTCTAAACAAAGCTATAAAAGTACCCCAATGTACAAATAAAAACATTAAACAATAAAATTCATAAGCTAAAATCATCACATGGTCACTAATGTTAAAAACAATATCAATTAATACAGTGTGCAATTTATACTCAGAGTTTGGTGACAAAGATAGAGCATAGCCTGAGGTAGATAGATAGGATCAAATAAATTCATCTCCTTTACAGTTAATGGCTACCTTGGCTATATAATTTGCTCTAATTTTCCTAGCAGCAGTTGCAAAGAGTGCTACCCGCCAGGTCACATACTTATCTGTGTCTGCAAGAAGATATAACATCATATCAAGGGGGTTCTGGCCAGGGGACCCTGTCATTATAGGTACCAAAAATCTTTTTCTTGCATCATTATATAACGGACAGTGCAAGATATAATGCATAAGGTCCTTTACTTCAGAACATCCCCTAATGCAAACACATTCGTTTTTTGGTATGCCTCTATGTCTCCCATCTCTATAAGCAGAGCTTATTGTATTTAGTCATAGCTCTGTAAAAGCTTTTTGAAGCTGTACAAAAGTCAATTCATTAAAATAAGATATGTGTTCATTGACCTCTCTAAGTTTAAAATACAATGGGGCGCATGTAGATGTGCACATAGAGTTTAGATCGTTTTTAGTTGCCACTGCCCTTATGGTTCGTTTAAAAATATTTTTCTGTGAATATAAGGGGAGTTCTTTAATCTCAGTCACTGAGAGGTCATATTTGCCCATCAGTTGGGCAGCATGATGTACCCAGTTTTTAAAAGGGTAATCCATTTGAGAGCTCAATCAGGCATTTTTTTGGTAGCCTAGTGTTGTCCATCTGTTGAACTCTAAACCAGTAACAGAGAATTCCTTTATCTATTTGGCTCTCTATGCTCAACATGCGAGTTTCCAACCTGACCATGGCAGATTGCACGTCTTTGGGTAAACCTAAAAGAACTCTTAAAAAATAATTCTGTGGGGGTTCCAGACCGGAGACCTTTGAGGTACCCCAAACCTCTGCACCATATAAAATCAGGGCCATTGTTTTTGCTTTATACACAGATAGAGCTGGGTTGACCAGATTTCCACCTTTACATGCAGCGAATTTTAGAATGGCTTTTGCTGATTTAAAGGCTTGCAATTTAATATTGGATAGCTGTGTATTCCAAGAGGCCGTTTCTGAATAAATCAATCCCAGATATTTAAACGTATTTACTTGGTTTATGATGTGTTCATCCAGGTGCCAAACATGCTTTTTAGAACGCTTCCCAAATACAATGACCTGCGTCTTATCATAGTTTATAGATAAAGCATTCCTCGTGCAATATGAGCTTAATTTTGCAAGCAGCCATCTCAGGCCCACCTGGGTTCTAGATACAAGTACTAGGTCATCAGCATACATTAAAACTGAGAATTTTTGGTCGAGAATTGTAACAGGGGCAAACTGTAGGCCCTCCAGTTCTTTAACCATGTCATTAATATAAAAATTGAACAGGAAAGGTGCCAAAATGCATCCCTGTTTGACTCCAGTAGTGGTCTTAATTCTAGTGGTGAGATGGCCAGCCAGATCCACCTTTAGTTGTATTGATGTGTCAGTATATAATGTTTTGATGAGAAATAATAGGCGGAGGTCTATATTTGTCTTTTCCAATTTTTGCCACAATGCGTGTCTTGGGACCGTATCAAAAGCTGACTTTAGATCGATAAAAGCAACGTATAATTTTTGCTTCAAATTATGGATGTATTTACATAGCAGAAAGTTCAGCATAAAGCACTGGTCCAATGTGGATTTCCCTCTTTGGAAACCTGCCTGGACTTCAGATATCACCTTATTTGTATCTGCCCATTCTTCTAGTCTCCCAAGAAGGAGCCTGGCATATAGTTTGGAGGCTACATCTAACAAACTAATGGGTCTATAATTGGCAGGGTTTTTCTTATCGCCCTTTTTATATATTGGGGCAATTATACTCAACTTCCACCCTTCAGGTATATGACCTGAGCTGTTAATGTATGAAAACAATTTTGCAAAAATGGGTGACCAGAAATCAGGTATTATCTTATAGATCTCCATTGGGATCATGTCTTCTCCTGGAGCTTTATTAGCTAGTTGTCTTGTGATTAGCCTCTTAATCTGATTGGGCGTGACGTCTGGCCATTCTGGCAGTTCTGATAACTGAGTATAGTAAACTTGTGGGGGTAGGTCAGGACAGGGGCCATATATTTCTGTAAAATATGTCACCAATCCTTTCCTTGGACAGATGCTTCTAACGAGTAGCCCAGCCCATTGGTGCCTTGGGCAACCAGATGCCAAAATTTCCATGAGTCCTTCTGAAGTGCTGCATCTCCCAATTCTTTCCACTGTTGTTCATAATATATTTGTTTCTTGCTTTTAAGTAATAATTTATAGTTGTTTCATAACTGGGCTACCTCAGCTTGTAGGGCAAGATTGTGCTTATCCTGTTTTAACTTCAATTTTCTAAGTACCCTAGCTAGGCATTTTTTGCTATTCTGACATTCCTTATCAAACCAAGTCTGTCGTTAAGAGGAGTCAGTCAAACAGTTGATATAATCAGTCAGAAGGTATTAGGAAGGTATAGGCTGGCAAAGAAACTAAAGTTACGAAACTGACAAGAATATTATCTGAGAAACCATAAACTTGTTAATACTTATAAAATAAAATTGTTTAATTGGTTCAATTTTAACAACTGTCTGGACTCAGTGTGTACCTGAGAGTAACGGGCTGGTGGCAGCGGGGAAGCGAGCACAGTGGTGGCACAGGGATCAACAGACCGTTAAACGTCCGGGGACCCTGTGTGATCGCCACAGGCATCCATTATTTTCATGGAAACAGCGTTCATTGCCTGCTAATCCTAGGGACAGCCGTACCATAAGGCTGATGGAGGTATCTCACTGGGGACGATTGTGAACTATGGCCTCCTTAATTATGCTTATATTAATTCAGGCAATGGAGCTCTGCAAAGTTAAAGATTTACTCCATCCCTATTCACTGCAACCAATCTCTCTCCCCTCTCCTGGCCCGGTAGTCACTGATACTTGGCAGACTGGATTCCTTCGGCAGCTGGTCTTGTTAAGCATTTTTCTTACTTAGCTCTTGACACAATGAGCTTTTGGCACAATAGATACTTGACCTTAATGTGTTTTGACCTACCTTCTCCCTGCCTCATTTGTGAGTATGAAGTCCAAGGAAGTATATTAAGAGGTTATTGATTGTCCCCCTGAGTCCAGTAATTGCACTTTTCTTCCACTGTGTATCAGGCATGTGTTTAATTTTCTAAAGGTAGGAAAGTAAATAGGCTGTTAGACCTAGGCCCAGTTTCCATGTCACCACACACTATAGGAAGCATAACTGTGATGTGATGTCCTGAGTTGTCCAGTCATGGCTTGAAGACAATTTGCAAGGTGTGGTTTCCTATCATTCCATCTATTTGCAAACTTAGGTGGTTGAGTGCCATAAATGTTTGGAAACAAAACTGGGCCGCCCAAAAACAAGGGAGGTGTGTGTGGTGTCATATCACTAGGTACACGAGTGTTTGAAAGTGTGCCAATTATTATTATTTATATAAATAAACAAACAAAATAAAAACTGAAAGGAACCTGCAACCTTACAGAAGACAGCTGAGCATATTGAGAGGAGAGGGAAAGAGTATAAATAAACAAGGTCAAGCAGTCTGTGTGACTCTGTCAATAAAATCTATGCTTGGCATTGCCTGAGATATGAAATGTTAGGATGTCAGATAAATTAACACACAGCCTGCAAAGGAACATGAAAGAAAGGTAAGAAAGGGATTTGGCCTGCTCCTGGCAGCTAGGGTGGGGGGGGGATCTTTGCCATGATATTAAAATGTCCCCAGCTGCTCTATACTGGGCAGTTTAGTTTCCAGAATTGCTCTGGCCACCTCTGCTATATGCTATGTGTGGTGTAGAGCCAGTGTGGTGTAGTGGTTAAGAGCGGTGGACTCGTAATCTGGTGAACCGGGTTCGATTCCCTGCTCCTCCACATGCAGCTGCTGGGTGATCTTGGGCCAGTCACACTTCTCTGCAGTCTCTCAGCCCCACTCACCTCACAGAGTGTTTGTTGTGGGGGATGAAGGGAAAGGAGAATGTTAGCCGCTTTGAGACTCCTTTGGGTAGTGATAAAGCGGGATATCAAATCCAAACTCTATATGTTTTGGAAAGTTGTTTGTCTGTTTCCACCTATCTGTTTGCTCTCTATAGATTTGGCTGCCTCTCAAGATATCATTGCCAAACTTAGCATGAGAGTTCTGACATGGAATTCTACTCAATATTGATCCAGAGTAGATTCCAGCATATAGTTAGCAGAGCAAAAACTTAAACATGTTGCAGGATTGCCAAAAAATAGACCAGAGGCAATTGTTTTTCATCCAGCAGAGCTTTACTGCTACTGAAGGTCATAAATCCAATACATTCAGGATTGGCACTGCCCATAAGAAATCCACTTGCCGCAGACTTAACTTAAATTTACAGTAACTTATAATACAGTAACTTATAATAAGTAAGTATAATAAGTATAATAATACAGTAACTTATAATAAGACTACAGTCTTATTATAAGACTTATTATAATAAGACTACAGATTTACAGTAACTTATAATAAGACTAAACATTAACACTAAGCATACTATGTACAGAACACCACACCAGTCAGCATGACCTTCACAGCAGAGATAACAGAACCAGTTTAAGCCAACTGTATTCAGCCTCTCTGAAGGAATAACCCAAACATTGTGAACCTTCTGCTTGTTTCTTTCACACAGAGAAGCTTCCAGAACCCTCTTGAATTAATTAGAATAGGAAAGATCTCTGCACATCAGATCAATACTTTCTGTACAGGTTCCTGTGTTGTGGGTGGTGATTTTTGTTGACGTTTGGATGCTGGCCACCATTTTGAAAAAAGATGGCAGACCAAAGCATCACTTGGGCATGACTTTGCCTGTTTGGGGGCATAGGTTCAGCTGCCTCTTGAGCTACCATTGCCAAACTCAGCATGAGGGTTCCTGAGGAGAGGGTGCTTGACCACCATCTTTCTAAAACCTTCCTCTCCCTCTTCCCCAGCCTGGTGCCCTTCAGATGTTTTGCACTCCAATTCCCATCAGCCCCAGCTAGCATGGCTAGTCATGAGGGATGATGGAAGCTGGAACCCAAAACACATGGTGGGCCCCAGAGTAGGGAGAGGTGCTCTTCAGCTTTCCCTTTTCATAACTACCATCCGTATGTCCATATTGAACTTCTGGAATCTAGTGCTATCCAGTCACCCTGCTGAAGATTTGCCATTGATTTTCGCACAAGACAGAGGCTTCCTCATTCACTTCTGTATAGTTTTAAGATTGAGTGTCCTGCGAATGACCCTAGCAATTATTTCTGAGGGCTTTCAGTATCTGACAAGAGCAGGCCTTTTATCGAATTGGCACGCAGGAATCAGAGTTCCATTTGTTTTGCCAATCTGACGTTCTCTGTCAGGTTTATAGCTGTGACTTGAGAAGTGGAGGCCCCAAATCACGGAGTTCTGAAGGCAAACAAAGAAAAAGAAGGTGCACGACTGTAGAGCACACAAATCGTTATAACTGTGAAGGAAAGAGGCACATAAATTCCATTTTGAGGCTGTCCTGGAAACAAGCCCTCCTACTCTGCTTCTGGAACGGAGTTTCTCCCAGATAGTTCTGTAAAGGTTACTTTTAATTGAATGTGACAGATGGACTTCTTGGTGTCCTGTAGCTGAAAAGCCCAAGTAATCCTCCACTGAAGCAGAAATATTTCACACACCATCACATTTTTTGAAAATCTGATCTATCTATATCTATGTGTGTCTATTGGCATTTGTTGGAGGAAATGTTCAGCAATGTATCAGTAGATGCCCACACATAATTGGTAATGAATGCTTTCTCTCTCTCTCTCTCTCTCTCTCTCTCTCTCTCTCTCTCTCTCTCACACACACACACACACACACACGCTTTTTATAGATATTATCAACAAATAAGTTTTATATGCAGAGTTTAAGCAAGTAGCTATCTAGTCCAATAGCCAGCTTTCCACAGTGGCCCAACAATCCTCCTTGCCATGGTGGCTAGTTTATTAGGGCAAATGGGGCATTGGCCACCAACCGTAGTCTCCCAACTTCCTGCCTTCTTACTTGCAACCTTTTTAGGGGGCGGAACTTCCTGTCAGCTTCCTCCTCCTTAGTCTCAGTGTTGCATTTCTAGAACTTGGGCGGGAGGAGAATCGTAACAAATTAGAATTATTAGGCTATGCCTGCCATTGTCTCTAGCTCCACATCCTGTGGAGCTCCCTGTCTTCCAGCCCTCCTGTTTCAATGGTCACCAGCCACCACTGCCTACTTCCTCTCTCTTCCAGCTACACATTTGTTGAAAGGGAAAGGGGAGATAACATTGTGCCCTCCAGATGTTGCTGGAACTCCAGCTCCCATCATTCCTTACCACTGACCAAGCTGACTGGGACTGATGGGAGTTGGAGTCCAACAGCATCTCGAGTCCACCATGTTGGTTACGCTTGGTAGACAGCAATCCCTACACAAAAATGTATTCTTATTTGCTTCAGATAACAAAAATCTAGCTTAACATGAAATGTCAATGTCTCAGCAATAGTAACATTTCCACTCATCTAAAGGAAAGTGAAGGCAGTTTCACATTTCCTCAACAGAGGTACATTGTCCCATGTGTTTTGATGTAGGGAAGGTGTTATTATTGTGAAGCGAAGCTTTGGGCGACGTGACATCAAGCTAAAGAACAACTGGAATTCAAGAAGTTGGGGAAGAGAGGGAAGATAAACGGGAGCCAGTGTCGTGTAATGGTTGGAGTGTTAGTCTAGCACATGGGAGAGCCCAGTTCAAATCCCCATGCAACCATGAACCTAACTGAGTGACCTTGAGCCAGAATTGTATCCCAACCTAGCCTATCTTTTAGAGTTGTTGTGAGGATAAACATGAGGAGGAGAGTCCTGGATGCCACCTTGAGCTCCTTGGAGGAAAGGCAGGATATACAGTGGTACCTCAGGTTAAGTACTTAATTTGTTCCGGAGGTCCGTTCTTAATCTGAAACTGTTCTTAATCTGAAGCACCACTTTAGCTAATGGGGCCTCCTGCTGCCGCCGCACTGCCGCAGCACGATTTCTGTTCTTATCCTGAAGCATTATTTCTGGGTTAGCGGAGTCTGTAACCTGAAGCGTATGTAACCTGAAGCGTATGTAACCCGAGGTACCACTGTAAATGTAATAAATAAAAACATAAAGAGTCAATAATATAAATCCCTCTCCCCACTATGGTGATTCAGTCCTCAAATCGTCAAATCTTCTTCTCCATTTCTATCTCAGGCAGCAAAGATTGTTGTTGTCTTGAACTCTCTGATAATAGGAATACTGCCGTTTAAGCCAAGTAGATTAGGCTTTAGGACTCAAACCAGGCCTTGGCAGCACAGCAAGTATAATTCCCAATGAGCAGGACTAACCCACCGTTGTTTATTTCCTAGTTCAGCTTGAAGGTGGGAGAGGGCATCTTTCCTAGGAGAGATCTGTCTCCCTCGTTCTTCTTTTCTTTAGTAGGTACAAATCCGCAAGACATCTCCTTACATCATTGTGCACTGTTAAATGCAAGTACAGGCCCAGCGTTTGCCAATTCCATTTCCTAGGAAATGCCTAGAGAGATTTGCTGGTTTCAGCCTGACAGTTCAGTGGTTATTTATATGAGATGCTGACAAAAGGCAGAGGTCAGGAGCATTTGTAGCAAAGCAGGTCAAAGCCTCGTGAGGCAGTGCTGAAAAAACAGAGTCTGACTGGTTCTGAAACGTTGATGCACCCACACAAGATGTTCTTCCACACATCTTGTCTGTTTACAGAAGGGGTCGCGGAGTCACTGGGTGATTAGGATAGCTTGTCAACATCCTGCCATGTCTGTGCATTGTCAGACTGTCAGATTGCAGCGTCCATTTTAGTGATCCTGACACAGATTAGGTACCGTCAACAGGAAATGTTTAATCAATGCAAATGTGCATTCTATATTCAGCAGATTTTATTCAGTGCAGGTGACATCTTTTGTGTTAATAAAATGCTGCTTGCCTTCCAAAATTCCAATTGTTTACGTAGCTCACACAAAAGAAGAATTTGTCCAAATTCCCCAGATGTGAATTTTAGCTATTGGCCCATAACTGGGACTAAGATACAAGTTCCCACATGAAAACTTTTGCATTACCATTAACATAAACACTAAACTCACACAGCAGCAGTTGATGTCTATTGTCCCCCACCCCCCAAAAATGCATGTAAGACAGTGCTATATAATTATATACTGTTTCCTTGGGGGGGGGGCTGATGGGTCAACCCAAAGTGGGAGCTGGGAACAGGGTGTTGCCTATGGGTGAGTTTTAGCATTCCCAATTTCCCTCAGCATACTTCCTAAAATGCCCCCTAATTTCACTGCAGGTGAATGGAGGATAACCATTTGGAGAGAGCTTTTCCAAGAAGAATCCAGAACACAACCTAGAACAAGAGCACAGATTAATTATCCAGCTAGTTTTTATTCCCATTTTACTGTGCCTTCTCACGTGCAAGCCTCATCAGGTCCTAAGGTCCTTTGGGAATGACTGCATGCTACTTCATTTGGTGTTAACATGCGCCAAGGATGAAGTTTTCAAAAAGCATCTAACACGGGCAACTTAACTGAAAACATGTCTCATTAAAGAATAGAACTCTGTGACAAACGAGCCTAGTTTGTCCTCACCATTTTTAGCTTTTGCAGTTTGTGTGTTTGCAGGTGAAATATTTCTGAGTGAGAATCTTTTGGGGAAATATCTTTGATGCTTGTGGATTATGGTCTGTGTTTTTGTACCACTTTATGTTCAGGCTTTATTTTTGTCAGCTTTACCATCATTAAAGAAAAATGCATTTAAATTGTCTTACTGCTTTTATGTTTTTACTTGATGTATGTCACTTGGAAGCTCAGTCAAGTGGAAAATGTTGTAATATATACTTGGGCTTTGTATTCAGGTGTTTCCAAAGGTCTGAATAGGCAGGTCTTGGCCTCCTGGTGGAAGAATACCAAAGAGGGAGCCAATCTATGCTCTCTTAGGAAGGAATTCTACAATATTATTGTGCTAATGATGGTTTTGGGAAGATTATATGTTATCCCATTTTCAATGCCATCTGTACCTGCAGCAGTTTCATGGCTGGCACCCTGCTTTGCTTCCAACTGGTGCATGTCCTATAGCTTCCTGCTGAAATCCTGTCACTCTTTATGCCACAAATGTTCCAGGGTTGCTGTTTCAGACCTGCGTTTGTTGTGCTATAGTGTATGACTGCCCATCAAGATGTCAACAATGTGATAACACTGAGGAAGCATCACAGAAGAACTAAAAAAATGGAATGAATGTGTGGATAGTGCCCAGTGTTAATCCATCACGAATGTACTATTATTGTGTCAATGAAATCTTGCAGAGTACACGCACAGAGAGACAAAAAACTAGTCTGGAAGGGCCCAGAGTTCCCCATTATGTTTAAACTAGGAAGCATCTGTCTTAATATTGGTTAAGAAACCAGTGGTTCTCGCCTTATTTTCCTCATTTATTAACTGACATTGGAAACAAGCTTCAGGGTTTGGACCTGAAGCTTAAAACAACCCAGGATCATTATGGCAAAGTTATCGTGCAATATGAGCAAGGGGGGCAGTGGAGGAGAGCTTGATCCTTATGATCGTCTGAATGATCATGTTAAGCACAGACTGCTATTAATTCTACCGGTAACAATAGAATCCTTCTTTCAAGGGGAATTTCAGCAGGGAGAGGAGACCCCATAGACACCAGGGTGAGCCTCTGTGGGTGCATGGGTGCCCCTGGGCACCACATTGGCAACACCTGCTTTAAAGCCTAAGTTAATATTATTGCTGTCCTCTCTGCTTGCTTAATGCAGTCCCTAGTTATTACTGAGCCGCTGTTTATAATATTCCTTTTACAGGAGGGTATTCTATCATAATCTTTAGTTGTTTTTTTCTTTCTAAATTACTTATATAGCTTTTTTTAAAACAAACACCACAACACCATAATATCCCTACCATTATTATTCTAAAGAAATGTGTTTGTTAACCAAATTAATATGGAGTATTAGGCTATTCCTTGTTCGTGGATTCAGTGTGTAGATTTACTATAGTTATTAAGCCGCCTGACAACGGGGCCTTTTAGATGGTGCTTTCTGCCACACTGTCCATATGTCTCGGTTGTAAGAAAGCAGGTTTTAAAGGAGGATACATAGCTTCTCAGAGCAATGTGCTGCCATTTGATGTTGCCTAAAAGAAAATAAAAATAACATCAAAAAGGCCATCATTCATCCATAAACCCCAAAAGGAGTCCATCACAGGCCTCTTTACATGCATTGTAAATTTAAGCCAGTTGCTCAAAGAATCCTAGGAACTGTTGTTTGTCAAGGATTTTGAGAGTTGTTAGGAGATCCCCCTATTCCCCTCTGGGAATTGTACCTTTGACTCCTGCTGCAGCAATAACTATTGTAGTTTTCATGCAACTTACCTGCTCTTAGATTCTTAGATGCATCATCATCATCATCATCATTATTATTATTAGTGAAATACAACTTCACTGCTTGGATGAGATGCCCTTTTGAGTGCTACCTGGTCCAGATTATTCAACAGCACACATTGAAAGGTGGGTGGGCCAAAGGATTCCTCATTTGCTCTGCCAGCACTATAGAGACAACCTCTGCTCTCAGAGCCAGTCTGCTTCTGAATACCAGTTGCTTCCAATTGCAGGGTCGAAGAGTGCTGTTGAATCCAAGCCTTGCTTTCAAACTTCCCACAGGCACCTGGTTGGCCTTTGTGAGAACAGGATGCTAGACTAGATGGGCCATTGGCCTGATCCAGCATTTTCTTCCTATGTTCTTATGAGAGGCAGAATGCTTGCATGTGGAAAAGCTAGAATTCTTCCATGTTATTCAGAACTATGTGGCTATGGAAAGTTGCTTCGTGATCAATACATAAATGAAATCTCAGCAGCATGCATTCATGAATCTTGCATAATTCAACGTGTAGAGCATCAGGAAACTGACCAGAGTTCCCCTCACTTTCATTTTAAAAGGTGATTTAATTTGCTTCTGTTGAAAAGTTTTCATTTCTCCTCTCCTGCCTCCTCCTCGCATTCACATATCAACACATGCATGTGTATATTGGTTGAATAGGGTATATGCACAAACATGGGTTTTCTTTTTTTAAAAAGATTTTTTTATATACATTTTACTTGTTAGTGTTTCCTGTCCTTGAATGCCATTTGATGTTGAACTAATACAGTGTAACTATACAATCCCTTCCCAGGCACATATATGTTTATTTAGAAATGTTTCAGCGCTGGCTATTTGGGTCAAGAAACCAAAAGCCTTCCAATATCCCATTTCAACAAAAGGCAGGCATTCAAAATAGCAGCCAAAAACATTTTGCACACCAGCCACATACTTCTATATAGACCGTGTTTAAACAATTTCAGACAAAACCATTTAAAGACTGCCGTGCTGTAAACCATTACGAGTCAGAAATTCAGATCCACATCTCACCTAGAAAACAAATTTTTTTAGTTGTGCTGCTGAACATTTGCAAGTGAATGTTTATCTCTTTTTTCTTTTCTTTTTGCAACACACAGTTTGCAACAAAGCATAAAGCTGTGCTTTGTTCTTAGCTCTTCAATTATTTCTCCCAACTATGTTGCTACAATCACAACATGAGAGGCAAGACTCAATTTGTTTTCCCCCAGACAATGAACTGAAACACGGGCCAACATCTGCACCATACAGTGGTACCTCGGGTTACATACACTTCAGGTTATATACGCTTCAGGTTACAGACTCCGCTAACCCAGAAATAGTGCTTCAGGTTAAGAACTTTGCTTCAGGGTGAGAACAGAAATAGTGCTCCGGCGGCGCTGCAGCAGCGGGAGGCCCCATTAGCTAAAGTGGTGCTTCAGGTTAAGAACAGTTTCAGGTTAAGAACAGACCTCCGGAACGTATTAAGTACTTTACCTGAGGTACCACTGTATGTTCAAAGCACAATTATACCACTTCCCCCAAATAATTCTGGGGTCTGTAGTTTCTTAAAGGAGATGAGAGTTGTTAGGAGACTCTTATTCTTCTCCCAGAACTACAGTTTCCAGAGTTCTCCAGTAAGAGGGATTGGTTGTTAAACCACTCTGGGAATTGTAGCACTGGGGGGGGGGGAGATATGAAAGCAGGTAATCTGGGGATTATGGTTCAGATGTGGAGGCAACTCCGCCCCCCAGTAGGCACCCATGTTAATGCATGGGATTGTACCATCAACTTGCAGAACTGGCATGAACCGAGACTGTGAATGGTGTGTCTCAGTCACATTGATTAATGCAGAGGCCAAAGGCTATGCACTGTGCTGTTAAGCAAATGCATAAATACATAGCTCATTTTTGATGTTTATTATGTTTAGTATACGTTTTCCAAACACACGCCTTTAATATCCCAATATACCCATTTGGCTCTTGGCTGTGGAACTAGGGAAGATAAAGTAAGAGCTAGACACCAACATAACATTCAACAAAGCCCCCCATTTCTCATCGCTGTCCCTTAGCAACTCAAATGTTGCCAGCCATGTATCATTGCTGCTGGCACCAGGAAGGCAATCTCCTCTTTGCCATGCAATGACTTGCCCCTCTTTGCGAGGCAAGTAATAAATTATACAACTTCAATTTCCCCAGGGCATGCCAAAACATATTTCCCCTTTTGGGGAAGCAGAAGTCTTTTTTCACCCCTATAATGAGTAAAGATGTGATTATAGCAGGACGACAATTCGTAACGGGCAACCGCAAAAAGGCAGACCACC
Source organism: Podarcis liolepis (assembly GCF_965112155.1). Taxonomy (NCBI): domain Eukaryota; kingdom Metazoa; phylum Chordata; class Lepidosauria; order Squamata; family Lacertidae; genus Podarcis; species Podarcis liolepis. The sequence goes on from NC_139563.1 coordinate 28,079,286, forward strand.
AGCTCTTCACAAAGGACGTCTGCCTGATAAAATTCCACTCTGTTTCTCTGCCAAACTTCATGCTTAAAATGGAAACAGGTGCAATTGCAAGCCTTGAGGAGCTGTGTGCGTTGCTCTCCAAACCTTTGCCACCTCCTCCACCACATTCACACCATAACATTTAAAGCTATGAGATTCATATGAGATTCCTGCACTGAAGTTGGTGGGACTAGATGACCCCTGAGGTCCTTTCCGACTCTACAGTTGTGATTCTAAATCACAAGCATAGCTTCCCCCAAAGAATTCTGGGAACTGTAGTTTTTTAAGGTTGCTGAGAGTTGTTAGGAAGCCCTGTTCCCCCTCCCAGAGTTTCAGTTCCCAGAGTTCTCCATAAAGAGGGCTTGATTGTTAAACCACGCTGGAGATTGTACCCAAATTTCCACCATCTTGTAGACCTTAGAAATATCTCCCCTTCGTTTCTGCAGCAGCATGTTTCTCCTCTCTTGGGTCTCTTCATTACAAACCATCTGTTAACTAGATTTCCAGGATATTTAATCTACCTTGCCAAGCTATAAATGAGACCACCTGCCACCTCTGATTGCCTAGATTTTGTAGAGAGATTCCTTAGAAGTTCAGCACACCACCAGAAAGACTCAAGAGATGGAGATGGGGGGGGGGGAATCAAAGTAAATACTCACTGAGTACATACAAAAAAGAGAGGTTTGATTTCATTCAGAAGCAAGAAAGCAAATTACCTGCAAAGCGTCTGCATTTCAGGCGTCTAATGAATGTAGGTAGAAGTTCTTACACAGTTTTCAAATAAAGGTATACACCTAAAAACATATCTGGAGTTTTGCTGAGAGGCTATTATCCCATGCACACTTATTTTTATTTAATGTATATCCTCCCAAGGAACTCAACAAAGTATATAAAGTGCCCCCCCAAAGTTAAACAACCCCCAAGTTAAACCTGTGAAGAAATGCCCTGAATGTCCACCACTTATCTAAGCCAGTACTTCTTCATGCGGCACATAGTCAAACTATGGGACTTGCTCTCCCAGGAGGCAGTGATGGTCACCAACTTGGATGGCTTAAAAGAGGATTAGACAAATTCGTGGAGAAAAGGCCTAGCAAAAGCTACTAGCCAGTCGGAGGCAGCAAGGCTTCCAAACCAGTTGCTGGAAACCACAGGAAGGAGAGTGCCCTTGTGTTCCCGTTCTGCTCACTGGTTTCTCACAGGCATCTGGTTGGCCACTGTGAGAACAGGATGCTGGACTTTCCATATGAACCTACCCTGAGATCACCTTCTGAGGCCCTCCTTCATGTGCCTCCTCCTCAAGAGGTCCGGAGGGTGGCAACACAAGAACAGGCCTTCTCTGCAGTGACTCCCCACCTGTGGAATGCTCTCCCCAGGGAAGTTTGCCTGGTGCCTTCATTATACACCTTTAGGCGCCAGGCAACAACGTTCCTTTTTAATCAGGCCTTTGGCTGACCTGATTGACATCCTACACCCTTTTAACATGTGGCTCTTTTGGTGGGGTATTATTGGGTTATTGTTATATATCTATCTATATCATCTATGGGACGCGGGTGGCACTGTGGGTTAAACCACAGAGCCTAGGACTTGCCGATCAGAAGGTTGGTGGTTTGAATCACTGTGACGGGGTGAGCTCCCATTGCTCGGTCCCTGCTCCTGCCAACCTAGCAGTTCGAAAGCACGTCAAAGTGCAAGTAGATAAATAGGTACCGCTCCGGCGGGAAGGTAAACGGTGTTTCCGTGCGCTGCTCTGGTGAACCAGAAGCGGCTTAGTCATGCTGGCCGCATGACCCGGAAGCTGTACGCCGGCTCCCTCGGCCAATAAAGCGAGATGAGCACTGCAACCCCAGAGTCAGCCACAACTGGACCTAATGGTCAGGGGTCCCTTTACCTTTACCTTTATATCATCTATATCCATATCTATATTGTGATCTTTTCTGTGAACCTCTCTGAGACCTCTGGGTGGTATATAAAATGAATGAATGAATGAATGAATGAATGAATGAATGAATGGGCTCTGGGAAGAGGAAGGGCTTTACTGGCCACCTGAAGCCATGGGTGGTAGTCAACTAATGTTCACTAACTTTACTGCACCTAACTACTGCACCTTAGCCCAGCCTCTGCTCATTAATTGTCATAGGTCTGCTTTGGGTTGGCAGAGGCTGGGCAAGGCTATTCACAACAGTTATGCACAGGATTCTTAAAAACACACACCCATGCACAAAACCCCATGAGAGCATAAACACAGCAATCTGGTTGCAAATATATTGAAATTCATGAAAGAGTTGTTCTGGATTCTGCTTCCAATTCTGTAATTGTCAGTGGCTCAGTTTATAACAGCAAATTTAAATTAGCATATTTATATAATCTATTGAAATCTATTAACAGTGGAAGGCCTTGCAGCAAAACTAAGGCTGTCGATTCGTAACACAACAAAGAATGAGCCGAAAGCCCCAGGGAGGCAAGCACACAATGAATTATTCTTTCTGTATTATATGTGCAAATGAGACCAATTAAACTATGAGATGCTCAGCCACGTTTCATTCCTAGACCTTAATTAACATGTTGACGGAAGAGTCACTGGTTGTAGGAAAAAGTAAGAAGCTGCAACCAAGAGTAGAGGTAGCATCAAGTAACTAATCATTTGCTCCAGATTGCTCTCAAGTTCTTCCTAGACAGAAGGATTTGGGAGGAAGGCTGTGGCACAGTGGTAGCACACCTGCTTGTCCCAGGATCAACCACCAGGATGGCTTTGGTGATTAAGTGATATACAAATCATGCAATCAATCAATCAATCAATCAATCAATCAGTCAATCAATCAATCAAAATATCCAGATAGGGCTGGAAAAGAGCCTCTTCTGGCATCCTGGAGAGTTGCTGCTGGTCAATTTGGTCCTTCAGATGTTGATGAACTCCATCTCCCAAGCAAGGGGTGATGGGAGTTGGAGTTCAGCAGCACCTGAAGGGCCAAAGGTTCCTCATGTCTGATCCAGACAATACTGAGTGAAGTGGTCTCCCTGCCTTTGGCCTTACAAGTCCCAAAGGGGTACCAGCAGCCACCAAGGCTATGGGTTGTTAGTAGAGCATTTGCCTTGCAGGTAGAAGGCCCCAGGTTCAATACATAACATCTCCAGGTAGAGCTGAGAGATAACCCTGTGTGGACTCCTGGAGAGCCACTGCCCACCAGTGTAGACAATAGGGAACTAGATGAGCCAATGTTCACACTTGGTGTAAGGCAGTTTCCAGTGTTCCTGTTCCTAAGTGCTGGCAGCTGTTGCTTCACCTCCAGAGAAGCGTAACTGATAAAGAAGACACCCGCTTGCAGCCACCATTTGGCAGGTGGCCTTTGTGTCACAGGAAGGTGCTGGACGATGACAGCATTGTGTCTGAGAACAAGGAGGCCGCACAAGGCCACAGTGCTGATATACAAATGGAAGCTTGTCAAGATAAACAATACATCAAGCGACTGAAGCAGGAAATCAGTTTGGCAGATTCACAATTCACATGGGTTTCTCCAGAAGCCAAGAGCCACTTTTAAGAAGTGGAGAGAGGGTGGGAGAGAGAAATTACATTTACTCAGCGGCACGCACACACAATGCTGCCACAACCACAATCACACTGTAAATCACAGCAAGTAGCTATTTCTCCTGGGATTTTTAAAAGATGGTTATGGGGATTATGAGAATGAATACACCGGAAATTAAAAAGCATCAGAATAAGAAAAAGAGAAATGTCTGTGAAAAGTCTGGTTAGCTGTTTGTTTGCTGCCTTCTTTCTTGCTCGGTTCTCAATGCAAGCACCGAGTGAATGGTAAACATCTCTGTGGAATCCTGGGTTGGAATACTGATCATCCTTTTTCAAGAGCAAGTGGTACCTGCAATAAAAAATTACCATGTGGAGTGATGCTGTTCGGGTTTCCAGCTGCCCTTACGTGCTCTTTATGAAAACAATGTTCAACTGATGATAGACTTCACAAAATTGGTACAGACAAGGGTGCATTTAGGTAAGTTTAGACCAGCCTTTCCAATCTGGTGCCCTCCAGGTGCTCTGGGCTGCAATTCCCATCAACCCCAGTCAATTTGGGAAAGGCTGTTTTAAACTCTGGACCTAACCAAGGTGGGAGGGCTGGCCTTAGGTGGGCCTGGGCACTGCTTCAGTTGTGAAGCACTTCAGTTAACATTTCTTCCCACCACCATTCCCTACAACTGCTTCTACACTTCCAATATGTTAGAAGTAGGAAAGGAAATGCCAACACTGATTTTCTCTTTCTTTCTTTCTTTCTTTCTTTCTTTCTTTCTTTCTTTCTTTCTTTCTTTCTTTCTTTCTTTCTTTCTTTCTAAAAGAATACTCAGAGCATGTACAGCGTCACATTTTAAACTTGGTTAAATCACCACACCACCATGGCTACAAGAATGAAACTTAATTTCCTTTCGCTGCCTAGAAATTTAGCACATTTACTTGGAAAGAAGAGCCATTTTGTTATAGAAAAGGAGAATATATTTCAAAGTAAAAATAATAAAGAGAGCATCTGGAACTCTAATTGTGGATCCGGCCACTCCCTGGCAAGAATGAGGAGGAGGAGGAGGAGGAGGAGGAAGAAAGTGTGCTGTTGTGAGCAACACAACCATGTCAGCCCAGGTGCTGATGCAGGCTCTGTTGTCAGCTGCACCAAATCTGCCACTATTGGGGGTGGGGGTGTCATTTGGGGTCCTCTAGGCTGTAGGGCCCGGATTCAGCCCCATAAACAACCCTAACAGCACCAGCTGGGTTGGCACAGATTTGAAGTAAAATGCAGTGTCAGGATAAAAATGTGTTTCTAATATTTCTGCTGACCGTAGCTGACCAACAGCTCTATAACAATTACCATTTAGTCTTCTGTAATGGCAGAGCTTACTTTCCTTCCTTTTCCTTTCCTTTCCTACAGGGTCATGCAGGGCCGTCTTAAGCATATCCAGCACTGTGGTGCAAAGATCCCTCCGCCCCCCCGCCCCCCCCCCGGTTTCCCAGAGTTGGCGACTTGTTGACCTTTTCCCAAGCCTCTGCGGGGATCGCTCTCCTCCCGTGGAGGCTTGGGAAGGAAGCTGCGTGCCCGCCAGCCATATGCTTGACGGGGCACAGCTGGCGGACGTGCAGGGAAAGGGGAGGCCGCCGGCAAAGCCGCACAGCTCCCCCACTCGCTGGGGCGCCCCTGAGAGGCCAGGGCTCTGGCGCAACACACCAGTAAGCCCAATGAGAAAGACGGCTCTGGGGTCATAGCTAAGAAGAAGAAGAGTTTGGATTTGATATCCCGCTTTATCACTCCCCTTCAGGAGTCTCAAAGCGGCTAACATTCTCCTTTCCCTTCCTCCCCCACAACAAACACTCTGTGAGGTGAGTGGGGCTGAGAGACTTCAGAGAAGTGTGACTAGCCCAAGGTCACCCAGCAGCTGTGTGTGGAGGAGTGGAGACGCGAACCCTGTTCACCAGATTACGAGTCCACTGCTCTTAACCACAGAGGTTAAATGCCTGCTTTGTGTACAGAAGTTCCTAGGTTAAACCCCTCACTTCTCTAGGTAGAACTGAGAAAGACCTGTGTATGAAAGCCTGGGAAACTGTGGCCAGTTGAGGACAATACTGAGCAAGATAGACCAGTGGTCTGATTCAGTGTAAGGCAGCCTCCTATGTCCCTCCATACCTTGTAAATCTTCCATGGTTCCTTTTCTGAATGCAACCCTGTATGGTTGAAACAGATATAGAATGTTTCAGAATATCTCTCCTCTCTCACTGTGTAGAGCTACTCATGTCAAAAACAAATTAACCCTGAAAGACTAAAGAGATGTCTTGCCTCATATTGACCTAGCCTTTAAACTACATCTGTAGAAATCGTACAGGATTCTGTTGCTGTGCCTCAAGAGGCTAATGAGCCACTGATTTTTCCTGGCACTTTGCCGGCCTCGGTGTCTGTCACCAGGCTTCAGAAAATCACTTTGCTCTAATCTCTCCAGGCCCTGTAACATGGATGGGAAATCTCAGGCCCAGGGGCCAAATAATTATTCCCCCCACCAGCCCTTGACAAACCCCTCCCCAGCAAGATTTCTATTACCCACTCACCACACACAACTACATTTCCCAGAATTTCCTGGGTAGAAGGATTGGTTTTTAAGGACTGGGAATTGTAGCTCTGTGAGGGATATAAGGGCTGCTAAAAACTCTCGGCAACCTTAAGAAATGACTATTCCAGGATTCTTGGGGAGGGGCAGAGCTCAAGTACCACCCAAATATGCCTGATTTGGCTTGGGACTTGGTTAAATCCAGTGCACACCTCTAACAGCTTCTTTCTGCACATCTGAGGGCAGCAGGGTAGCTTAGGGGTGGCTGGACAGGCTACAAGGGGCACATAGCTCTATCCTCCAATTGCAGGGAACGGCCAGCGACTCGGGAGGAACGGCCAGGAGGCGTCCATTCTGCTGTCTGAATTTTTGCTTTCACCTTGCAGCATCCTGACTTTGTGGGCCAGGCTTGTGGCATGTTTGACTAACCAGGCCTTTTGCAGCCCACCATCGGCTATGAGCTCAGCACTACCAGGTTTTTGACAACCTCGTTGTGTGCCCAGGCAGGTGCCACTGCTATCAAGCGCAGGTTTGTCAACAGACTTTGGTGGGTCACAGATTTATTGTTCATCTATTATACCGGTAATTGTAAATTGCACTTCTCCCAAGGTGTTCAGGATGGGATATACTTCAATAATGCAGCAATCCTGTGAGGTAGATGAGCTGAGACAGTGGCGTATGATTTCCCAGCCAGCATTTGGCTGATCAGATACTCATAATCCCCTCCCCTCCAGCTCCAACATTCTCTCCATGACTTCACAGGCTCTACCTAATATTCTACATTAGCTGTCTCATTCTGTGCACCAAATTGAATGGTAGACATGCCCAGTGCTAGTGCTCTGATATCATGCATCTGGTACATTTCCTGGAGATATAACAAGGCATGACTTCTGTAAGCTACCCTTTGCTTTATATCTGCCATCCCTTAGAAGAGATCAGCCAGTGCATTCGTCTAAGAATCCCCAGTTTGCATCTCTGCCATCCTGCAAAGTGTACACAAGTGATGAGGAGTAGAGCAGTGACCTTTAAGAATCTTCTGAGCCTGGTGAGAAGAAGATTGTCTTATAGCTGCTTCTTCCCTGTCCACATCTATTTATTTCCATTCTGCTACTGTGGGTGCTTAAATGGCTTGACCCTGCTTGCTGACACTCACGAATCAACAGCCATTCAGATCAAAGCCAACTGTCACTTCATTTTCAGCAGAGAATAGGCTCTGAATGGATCTTTCTTTTTTGGTTTATTCAGGCCTCACAGGTATTTCACATACAAACTGGCTCCAACTCAGACCGAGAAAGAACAAGCAAGATACTGACTGAAAACTGTTTCGACTGCAGAACTTGGGTCCACTTCTGGAGAAATCATTTGTTTCCAGTAGTACCGCTATGCAATTATAAACTCCATACTTAATGGTCTTGGCTTTAGACAGTAACGTGTATTATTTGGCCACATCCACACCATACGATTAAAGCATTCATATACCACTATAATAGTCATAGCTTCCCCCAAAACTGATTTCTGTGTAGACATGCCTACAGTACAGTTGTACCTTGGTTCTCAAACTTAATCCATTCCAGGAGTCTGTTCAACTCCTGAAACAGTTCAAAAACCAAGGAGCAGCTTCCGAGTGCAGGAAGCTCACTCGGATGTTGGACGTTCGGCTTCCGTAAAACGGTCACAAACACGAACACTCACTTGCAGGTATGCAGTGTTTGGGAGCTGATTTGTTCGGGAGCCAGGCCATTTGGGAAGCAAGGTACCACTGTACTTGCATAGACTTGCCCTGATATTCTTCTACTGCAGCTAACTCCCAAACTTAGAGCAGCCTCTAACATTTGATTCTTATGTTGAAAGGCTGGCAGCTGCCATTAGGTTTGAATTAATTGTGTTACACACACACACACACACACACACACACACACACACACGTCTGGTATTTATAATTTACATATGATTTGCAAGACAAATGGAAATGCTAGATGTATTTTGTTTCCTTTGGCATAAAATGATTTTTCTTTGAACTATAAATGTTGCTCCTTAACACTTAAAATTTCTGGTGCATTTTTTGCTCCTTTTAGTTGCTGGATTTTAGAATTCCACATTGTGGATGATGTAATGAAAGTATAATATAATTTGATTGCACCACCTTTTCAAATGTTAAAAGGAAGCAAGAGATTTCTTAAAGACCCTATTAGAATCTGAAATACTTTGCAAGAATTTAAAAAGGGCCCGTCCCGTCACAAAAAAAGAAGTCTCTGTTCCCACATCGGTAGCTGCTTTTGTATTATAATCCAACAGTAATGGGAAAAAATACTGAGCCTTAGGGTGTCATCTAATTATACTGAATAATACAGCTAAACTGTGTTCGTTTTGAAAGTTGCATTGCTTGCTACAGAACTTGTTAAATCCTTTAAATGACTTTTAACTTATGGATTTTGTTAAGTCGTGGGTTGACATAGCAGCCGGCACAGCGATTTCTTCAAGTAGCTCTTTATTATGGTAAGCTGGAATAGAACTAACTGCGAACAGCTCAGCCGGCCTGTATTTATAGGCAGCCGGCTGTCAACATTGTAACCACAACAGCCCAGAGTTCCCGCCTAAAATAACAGACGCGGACCTGAGTGAAAACTATCTACAGACCTGAGTGAAAACTATATACAGTATCCCCCTGTTGGCCCAGGGTGAAACTACACTACATAACACCCCTCCCCACCGAGATAAGGCGTTAGTTACAATCGTAATGGTTTCCTTATATACAGCACTACGCGTAATGGTTCAATTAGGCACAAAAGCATATCGGTTACATTTCCCATACTTAGACCAACAGTGATACCTGTCCAACAACATAGTCCTTTAAATGAGTTGGGCGCTTGGAAACTCTGCCAGACCGCCGGGGACTGGTAGCCAAGTCCGGAGGGCCACACAGTTCTCGCTGAGGCTGTGGTGCGACCCTAGGTGGCGTTGGAACCAACTCCCCTGGATCCGCTGCTGTGGGTGGAGCCTCCGCAAGTGGAGTGGTCTGAGTCTGTTCTGAAACGGCTTGGTTCGGCTCCACGCTGGCAGTTTGCGAGGGAGGTGTAGGTGGGGCCTCGCCATCTGTACGTGTCTCTTCTGGAGCCGCAAGCGCAGTTGGGGGCACCTCGGTAGTGTCCAAGTCCCCAACCCTGCGCCTAAGCTGGTCTATGTGCCGTCGCCACAAGCGTCCGTCTTCGAGTGCCACCTGGTACGAGCGAGGTCCAGTGACTCCCACTACTGTGGCTGGCACCCAAGGGATGTCCCCCACATAGTTCTGGGCAAAGACCTGGTTTCCTGGGACAAATGACCGCGGTGCGTTGGCACAGCCTGGGGGTTCAGCTACGGCAAAGTCTGGGTGTAGCCGGTCGAGCGGTGACCTGAGGCGGCGGCCCATAAGCAGTTCAGCAGGACTCCTCCCTGTGGCCGCATGAGGGGTGATGTGTTGCACGAACAAGTATTCGGCGACCCGCTCATGCCAGTCTCCCCGGTCCAGGCGCGCCAGTGCCTCTTTTGTCGAGCGCACCATTCTTTCCGCTTGCCCGTTGCTGGATGAATGAAAGGGTGCCGTTAGGGCATGGCGGATGCCCAGTCCCAAAAGATACCGCTCAAACGTGCCTGACGTGAACTGCGGTCCGTTGTCAGAGACAAGGACATCAGGACACCCATGCGTTGTAAACAGGCCTCGCAGCACCCGGATGACAGCTTCGGTAGTGGTGGAGGGCATCAGGGCGACCTCCAGCCATTTGGAATAGGCGTCCACCACTACCATAAAGATCCGGCCGTGAAAGGGGCCAGCCAGATCGATGTGCACCCTCGACCAGGGTGTCTTTGGCGTCTCCCAGGTGTGTCCCTTAGCTGCCGGTGGTGCAGGCCTCGACTCCTGGCACGCTTGACAGGCGGACACCCAGGCAGTGATGGCATCGTCCATATTAGGCCACCAGACGTAACACCGAGCCAACGCCTTCATTTTGACAATTCCCGGGTGGCCAACGTGCAGAGCCTCCAGGACGCGCTGACGGAGTCCCTGGGGAATCACGACGCGGTCTCCCCACAGCAGGCAGCCGCGATGAGCTGAGAGTTCATGTTGTCTGGTTGCGAAGGGCTGGAACTCCGATGCAAAAGGCCCTTGTGGCCACCCCCTCCACACCCATTTGAGCACCCGGCTGATGGTGTGATCCTGGGCAGATGCGGAGGCCACAGTGGCAGCCGATACAGGCGCTGCCGGAAGATCCTCAATCAGAAGGAGCGATGAAGCTGGAGCCGGGTCTTCCACAAATGCTGGAAGAGGGCAACGGCTGAGGGCGTCGGCATGGCCCATCGATTTCCCCGGGCGATGGATGAGCCGGTAGTGGTAGGCAGCCAGGAAAACAGTCCATCGCAGCATGCGTGGTGAGAGGACCGGTGGAGTTGGACAATCACCAGCGAGGAGGCCCAGGAGTGGCTTGTGGTCAGTGATGAGGTCAAAAGTCCTGCCATAGAGGTATTCATGGAACCTCTTCACTCCAGCCACAAGTGCCAATGCCTCCTTGTCGAGCTGGCTGTAATTCCGTTCCGTCGGAGATAGTGTCCTGGAAAAGTAGGCGAGCGGTGCTTCTCTTCCATCTGGAAAACGGTGACTAAGGACAGCACCGATGCCAAAAGGTGAGGCGTCGCAGGCAAGGACCAGCGGCCTGGATTCACTGTACTGTACCAGCACACTGTCTGAAGAAAGGAGAGCCTTGACCGCGTTGAAGGCCGCCGTCTCCCGATGACCCCAGGCCCAAGGCGTCTTAGTGCTAAGGAGTTGGGGAAGAGGCTCAGCCACTGTGGCTTTGTGGGGCAGGAACATGTTATAAAAGTTCAGCAGCCCCAGGAATGCCTGCAACTCCGTTTTGTTCTTTGGGGTGGGGGCCTGCTGGATAGCGCGGATCTTGGATGTGGTTGGATGAAGACCGGAGGCATCGATAAGATAGCCCAGGAACTCTACCTGTGGAACGGCGATCTGGCACTTCTCCCTCTTTACCTTGAGCCCGGCCTCCTGGAACCTGGTCAGCACGGCACGGAGGCGCTCGAACAGCTGCTGGTGTGAGTCTGCAGACACCAAGACGTCATCAAAATATGGTACCACGCCCGGAAGCCCTTGCAGGAGACGCTCCATAAGGCTTTGGAAGATGCCAGGAGCCACACTCACCCCGAACTGCAACCGGCGGCAACGGAATGCCCCCCGGTGGGTGACGATCGTCTGGGCTTCAGCAGTGGCATCATCGACTGGCAGTTGTTGATAGGCTTGGGCAAGGTCCAGCTTAGCGAAGACCTTACCCTCACCCAGGGAATGCAGCAGGTGTTGGACAACAGGAACCGGATAAGCGTGCTGCTGAAGTGCCTTGTTGATCGTGCACTTGTAGTCAGCGCAGATTCTCACCGACCCATCTGGCTTGACAGGCGTGACGATGGGGGTTTCCCACTTTGCGTGGTCAACCGGCTCCAAAACTCCTTGGGCGATCAGTTTGTCCAGTTGTTCGTCCACCTTAGCCTTGAGAGCAAAGGGAACCCGGCGTGGCTTTAGCTTGATGGGGGCGACTTGTGGATCAAGGCTAAAGGAGATGGGCGTACCTGTATATTGGCCCAAGGTGCCGTCAAAAACCTCGGCAAAGTCTTTGACCAGACCCTCAGTCTCTGCGTTAGAGATGCAGTTGATGCCGGTGACTTCCAGGCCGAGGGCATCAAACCAGTCTAGCCCTAGGAGGCTTGGCCGCTGACCTTCGACCACCACCAACCGGAGCAGGCCCGAAAAATCCTTGAAGGCGATCCGGAACCGGCCAACGCCTACCACGGGAATGTCGTTTCCCTGGTAGTCTCTCAGGTGTACGCGGTGAGAGTCGAGTTGCCTTTTGGACACTCTGGGTACCAGTCTTTTGATGGTGCTCCATGACACGATGGACAGGGCAGACCCGGTGTCGATCTCCATGTCACATGGAGCTCCTTCAATGAGCACCGTGACGTTCAGCTTGCGTCGCGTAGGCGAGTCGGTTTGGCCAATCGTGGTTCCAGACGGGCAGCGGCAGTTGGTGAGAGCGAAACAACTTTCCTTGGCAGACTGGAGTGAAGACTTGGACTTGCGAGTCGATGAAGGGGGGGTGTCAGACGGAGCCGATCGGCAGACCTTAGCGATGTGGCCCCTTCTGGAACACTTCCTACAGATGGCGTCTCTGAATCGACACTTGGCACGGGAATGGTTGCCTCCGCAGCCAGCACATTCCGGTTGGCCCTTGGACTTCTGTTGGAACTTCCTGCGCTCCCGCTTTGTCTGGCGCACGTCATCGTCTTCACTGGAGGATGCCTCCTCACTGCTGGCCTCTTCATGATGCACCGGAACTGGCTCCCTAGCCAGACGCGGGCTGCTGGACTTGCGGATCTCCTGGGCGGAGCGTTCAGCAGCTTCTGAGGCCACAGCCTCCTCAATGGCTTTCTGTAGCGTGAGGTCTGGCTTGGCTAGGAGGCGCCGTTGCAGATGGATGTCCCGGACCCCGCAGACGATGCGATCCATCAGGGCATCGTCTAAGTCTCGGAACTCACAGTGCATTGCAGCCTGTCGCAGGGCGGTGGTGTAGTTGTTGATTGACTCCCCCTCTGCCTGGTTCCGGTGGTAGAACGCATGGCGGGCAGCAATCTTGGACGGCTTTGGTGCGTAGTGGTTGCGGAGCTTCTCTTGGATCGTGTCCCATGGTGTTGCCTGGACTGCTTCAGGCGCAACCAACGCTCGGGCCGTCCCAAACACCTCAGGCCCACAGAGGCTGAGGAATAGGCCCCGCTTCCGATCCTTTGATACTGCTGTCAGCTCGTTGGCTTGGAGGTAGCAGTCGAACCGAGCGAGGTAGGAGTCCCATGATTCAGAGGCTGGCGCAAACGGCGGTAGAGGCACAAGTGAAGCCATGATTCCGATGCCGGCGTGAAGGGCGATGGATGGAACACAGTGCTCTAGCCAGAACAGTCAGCTCTGAATTGGTTCTGCCCAGTGATTTCGCTCAGTGATTTCGCTCTGTGATTCAGCTCAGTGATTCAGCTCAGTTCAGAGGCTGGCCGCATCTGGCTGTGCTCTGATGTCCATCGATCCCACCTTCGTCGCCAGTGTTAAGTCGTGGGTTGACATAGCAGCCGGCACAGCGATTTCTTCAAGTAGCTCTTTATTATGGTAAGCTGGAATAGAACTAACTGCGAACAGCTCAGCCGGCCTGTATTTATAGGCAGCCGGCTGTCAACATTGTAACCACAACAGCCCAGAGTTCCCGCCTAAAATAACAGACGCGGACCTGAGTGAAAACTATCTACAGACCTGAGTGAAAACTATATACAGTATCCCCCTGTTGGCCCAGGGTGAAACTACACTACATAACAGATTTAATTTCTGGATTCTCAGTTCACAGTCGAGTGTGTAATTCTTCCTTTAGGCTTTATCCTAATCATTGGCTAAATGGGAAGAGTTCAAATCGGAATGTTCAGCTAGAATCAATCATTTATTCAGATCTGCAAGTGATACAAACATTCACAAGGGGTTGGAAGATGCACGGGTCATCTCCCTGGTGTGTGTTGCTGGGCACTAAATAAGGCACCTGTGGTGACACTGGGATCAAGATTTCGGGCGTAAGTCCGGGGTCCCACTGAGCAGAATGAGCAGGAAGGGCCCTCAAAAGTAGCAAGGTTGGCTCAGCACATTTTGAGGTCAGCAAAGTAATACATATTGCCATCTAAAGAGCCCCCCACTATAAGTCTATTAAAGTCTACTGTGGGGGTGACCTGTGGCCATGTCCCCAGGATGCATCCCTTACCTGTCCTGCCCCATTCCTTCCTCAACTGCTTTTGTTTAGGTGGAATTTGAATCTAGCTGTCTCTAATGGTCAGGGAAGACCATTGGGTTTTTTTCCAATTAATTGTATATTTTATGCATTTTTTGCCAGTTTATTACTTCTGAAGTGTTGTCACGTGTTCTGAGATTAAATAGCGAGAGAAATAAAAACCAGATAAGGTAAGATTTACTTTATTCTATTTATATCCTGCTTCACCTTAAGGGCTTGGGCTTCCAATGTTCTAAGTTTGCGTGTATATATATATATATATATATATATATATATATATATATATGCAGGTTTTGGTGTCTTCGGGTGTCTTCCCGTGTAAGAGTTGGGGTGTCTAGGCGACGTTTCGACGAGGTCTCACTCGTCATCTTCAGGCTGGTGCTTTCGGCTTCTTGTTACTGGAACAGAGCAGGATCTCAGTGTTTGAGTTCCTATAAATACTGTTGAGGGGGTGTGGTGTATAGCCTCCAACGTTCTGGGCAGAGAGGAAGTTCCCAGGTTAGTGTGCCTTTTCTTCTTTTGTTCCTTAATTACTTGAGGGATATCTTGAGTGATTTCTTGAGTGATATTCTGAGTACCACTTAGGTGGGTCATTAAGTGTGGATTAGTTGCTAAAGCTTTCGTGCTAAAGCTTTCGTGTTCATATATATACCATATATATATGGTAGCACGTGCAAATTCAGTGCAGATCTGGGTCCTTTTCTGGCAATGTTTTCTCTCTCCCACTCTCTGCTGATGCACAACTGGTTACCCTATCCAAGAGAGAGTAGATCTGTTCACAAATATGCAGCTGTATGGGAAGAGGGAAGATAATGTCAGGACCAGAAAATGCAATGGGTGGATGAATTGCTACCTTATGTACAAGCCTTTTATCTGACATTTGCTCCCCGGAGCATGGGAGGCCTGCATGCTCATTTCTGATCAAGGCAGTCAGTGCGTAAATGCAGGCTCCCCGTGAGCAAAAAGAGGACTTGAGATATCTGCCTGTTATTACCTGCTTGTCAAAACCATGGCAGTAAATACAAAATACTCGGAGCTTCTTTATCTGATCGCAGAACCTCCCTAGGGCTGCTTGGCTTCAAATAGCTACAAGGAAGCTATTGGGACCAATATTCAGCATGACAACAGGAGGGCATAAGACGTTTATAGTGCCGAGTCTCTTGAATGTTTCAGAAATGGAGCAACCTTTGGGCTGATCAGCAGGATGCTTCTGCCTGGGGACAGGCCTCCCGCATGCCGATTCCTTCCTGTGAGTGCCATCTACTGGGGCATGAATGAAATAATAGTTTCCCTCCCCTAATTACAGAAATCGGGGCAATGCATTCATATCCAGGAACTACCTCTGGGCTGATCCAGGTGTTACTAGATGCCTGAAGATTATCTTTTTACTGCACCCCTCCCAGTCCTAAATAAAATGTCTAAGTCTAAAAATAAACAACAGAAGGAGCCAACTTTACTTTAAGGCTATAAATCTCACGGGGCACTCGTTCTGGTGACTGAAACTTATATGGAGCTTCCTTCTGAAATGTCAGCTCTACATGTCACTTATATGAAGGCAGCTGTGTACAGATACACACAATCACATCAGTCCTGTCCAACTGAGGCAGGGATGGGGAATCTGTTACCTGTGGATGCTCATCCATTAGGGCAAACAGGAGCACTGCCCCCCCCCCAAGCTCAGTCTACCCTTAGCCTCCTCCTACCTGCCTTGTGATAAACAATAATTCTGGGAATCATAGCTGTAGGAAGGAAATGGGGTTCTGCTAACAATTCTCAGCACCCTTCACAAACTACAACTCCCAGAATCCTTCAGGGGAAGCCGTGACTATAATTATCATAGCACTTTAAATATATGGTATGAATGTGGCCCCAGACTGAGAAGTCTCAGTTGGAATCCCCGTTCAGCCATGGCTTTCTCTGTGGCTGTGGGCCAAGGCCTCCATCTTATAGCCTAACCTACCTCACCTTGTTGGAAGATTTATTAGGGTCATTTATTAAGGGCTGTAGGAAAGGAGACAATCTCATATATTTGGGGCCTATATCATTTAGGGCTTTAAACAGTAATGTGAGCACTTTGAATTGGGCCCAGAAATGAACTGGCAGCCAATTCAAGTGTTTGAAAACAGGGATTACAATAAAAAGGGAGCCAGAAAGATGTGTGTCACCCTGAGCATCTTGGAGGAAGACTAGAATTCTTCTGGCAGAAGGCTGAATAGTCCTCTGTTGGGGACGTTCTCCTTCTAGATTTTCTGCATTGAGAGGGAACTGGGCTGGACTGCCCTACCAACTCTTACAATTCTATAACTAGATTCTATAATTTGTACTTCCCTGGACGCACTTCAAGCAGTTGGTGGAGCTTTCTGAGAATTTGCAACTCACAAGTCAAGATTTGCAACAGGCTGATGATGGTGGAAACATATAGTTTGGGAGCTAAGATCTGAACAACAACAACAAAAATTTCCCTGAGACAGCTAGGAGTAATTATTTCCAGTGATCTTACTAATAAGAAAGTCAGTCAGATGCACTATTTGATCAATGGTCCTTCATCAACACTGTTCCACCTGAAAATGCAGCCATACATGCTTTTCACCCATATCCCCACAGAGAAATAAAAAAGATTTAATCATGCTTCCTTAGAATAGCAAGAGCAAGCACAGAGAAATAACAGTTTCAGGGGTTTTTCTTTTTTACCTCCCTGAGAAATTCTTTTGGAGTTGTCCTCTAAGCACTAAGAACAAAGTCTGGAATTAATATATCTGGAGAAGTTTGAGCCTATTTATATATTTTTCCACTTAGAAATGAATAAAGAAATGTTAGAAATGAATAAAGGAGATGAAAAATGATTTCTTAAGCATCCCACGTTTATTAATCAGTGCCTCAGCCAACAGTGAGTTATATAAGGCATAAAACCTACATTTCTTTGGTTTATTTTCTTTTCTTTTCCCATAACACAGAGACAGCTTGATCTTACAACTGTTTGGAAAAAGAGAAGCCGTGCCCGTTTTTTAAACCATGGAATGGGTATACGCACACAAAAAGCTGGTGATTGCTGTGTAGCATATTTTAGGAGCCCAAATAAAGCTTCTGTCATCTACCTTTTATTCCCTTACAACCAGGGGCTCAATGTGTTCACTTCCCAGAAGCACAAACTTGCTGTGGATCAGCAAAAAAACAGCCACCGGGTCTCGCTATCAAACCCAAAGCTTTCTTGGGGAAAAAGTATTCTAGCCAAATGGACCTTTCCATTTGGTAACTGACCATTTTGATCCCCACAGAGCCTAAGTTTCTCCCAAACCACAGTGCAGAACAAACAGAACCAAAGGATTATCTTTTGAGTGAAGTTTAGTCAAGTCTTCCTGACTGTGGTATTCATAAATCAAAACAAGTCACGGAAAAACAATCTCTCCTTATTAGGTCCCGCTTCAGAGCATTATTGGTTTTTTGTTTTGTTTTGTTTTTTGTATTAGTGGCTGAATGAGTTGAGAGTTGGGTCATGAACCACGTCAGTCTGGAGGCAAATCCTGCTCCATATGGGTACCTACTTGTGGCGTTCCCATGCTATAACTGGTATTTTGCGGGAGAAAGGTCAGTCACATCCTGGCAAATTCAAGCTGTGCAATTAAAGTGGATTTGGTGCTCTTGTGCAGCAAAACTAAACTGAACTTGTTGTGATGAAAGCGACAGGAAAATGTACCATGTAAATGTGAAATAACATTTGCTTGATGGGATTTCATATGACCTGCCTGCAAACAAATCTGAACCAATAAATAGCTGGTTATTACATAACCTCCATGCAAACTTTGTGCATGTAGATCACCAAGGATGCTTAATAAACATTTTGTCTGGAAGTAACTTAAGGGGGTGGCTGTTTTTATTTATAAAATGCCTCAACAATTACATGATTAAAAGAACAAGACAGTCCCTGTTCGCGGGCTTACAATCTAAAAATGACAGGAAAGGAAAAAAGGGAGAAGAATAAGATTTTGGATTTGATATCCCGCTTTACCACTACCCTAAGGAGTCTCAAAATGGCTAACATTCTCCTTTCCCTTCCTTCCCCACAACAAACACCCTGTGAGGTGAGTGAGGCTGAGAGACTTCAGAGAAGTGTGACTGGCCCAAGGTCACCCAGCAGCTGCATGTGGAGGAGCGGGGAAACAAACCCGGTTCACCAGATTAAGAGTCTACTGCTCTTAACCACTACACCACACTGAAGGAAAAGGAAAACCATCCAACTCAGGAATAGTCATTAAAGTTATATCGCTGTACTTAGAATGACCAGCTGGGATGGAGACAGTTAATGGAAGGGAAGAGTAACATGGAAGTCATGGTCTCTCAGATGAGTTGGCCATGTTATTCCATTACTCCGGAGTAGCAGTAAGGTATAGTGCAACTAACCAACAGTTCAAGGAAAGAAGAAGAGGAGCTAAATGGAAAAGACCACTGTCCCATCTCCTCCTCTGCCGTAGGCAGATGGAAGAGCTACTAAATGCCAGTTGGTCTCTCAGTAGAGGTAACGGACTAGGCCACATTCACACCAAACTTCTAAAGTACTAAATCATTCCCTGAGCCGTTTATCAATCAATCCCTTTTCACAGGGAGGCATGGCAATTGTTGCTGTGTGAGGGGAATAGGAGTCTCCTAGCAAGTCTCAGTTATTTGGGGGAGGCTCCGACTATTCAAAGTGACATTATAGCGCTTTAAATGTATGGTGTGAATGTGACCCCTATCTCACTGGATAGAGTGCTGGGCTCAAAGGACCAAAGCTCAGATGAAAGAGCATCTGCTTTGCATGTCCCTGGTATTTCAAGCTGAAATATCTCAGGTAGCTTAGCTGGGAACAGCTCCCCTCTGCCACCATTCCCTTTCTGCTGCCACAACTGTATTATGTGGCACTGAGACCTGAGTGCTTAGGAAGCTGGCTTACCCTGAGTCAGGCCATTGGTCCCACCCAGTGCACTATTGTGTGCCTGCTGACTAGTAGTTTCAGACAGTGTTTATTTCCCATGTCAGGATCATTTCCCTGCTGTGCCTGGAGATGTCAAGGATTGAACCTGAGGCCTTCTGCATTCAAAGCATGTGTGCTCCACCAATGAACTACAGTGGAACCTCGGGTTATGTCCTCCTTACGAACACTTCAGGTAACAAGCTCCGCTAACCCGGAAGTAGATGCTCCTTGTTGTGAATTTTGCCCTGGGATGCGAGCGGAAGTCGCACGCTGGCGGCGCAACGACTGCAGGAGGTCCCATTAGTGAAAGCGCGCCTCATACTAAGAACGGTTTCGGTTTAAGAATGGACCTCCGGAACGAATTACGTTTGTAACCGGAGGTAACACTGTATGGCCCTTTTTGCTTTTGTCTCCCTGATTTCAATAGAACTAATTATCTGGATGGTGCAAATTAACTTTCAAGTGGCTTCCAACTACTGTCCGCGTACCTGCACGAAGAGGCTTATTTCTTTCAATGAGGTTTCTCATATTAATCAGGTCAGCAGGACCTCATCACAAGTAAAACTAAGCATCACATAGATGCCAGGGGTTTAGGAGATCCTTACAGGGATCCAATACTTCTTCCTTTGCACACCTCAAAAGAAAGAAAAAAGAAAAAAAGAAAAGGAAAAGGAAAAGAAAGAAAAAGAGCATTTATTATATGGGTGACATGCTATGGATAAAATGCAGTTATAAATATCCCAGGCACTACCTGACTTTGTTACAGGAAAAGTGCTTTGTTTCACTTTCTCATTTCAGATAGCAACCTGGCTGTAAATATCTGTGTGATACAGATCAGCACTTCAGGATGCAATATGTGCAGAGCTGAACAACAGCAGGCTGTACATTTGGCCATCTGCCTGAAAGACTTATTATACATTTCTGGCTGAAGAAGCAAAATGAATTCCTCTTTTTGAAGTTGAAAAAAGAAAAGCAAATGAAGTATAAGAATCTGATTTCTAACCTGTGGGTTTGAGTTGGAGCCAACTGATTTTGTGTTGGACTCTTGGTTGTAAATCCTGTTATGTGAAACATGAGGGCGGTGCTCAATTATGAGGCAAAGTGATGGGGATTTTATTTATTTCATTCTTTACTCAGCCATCTGTAGGTGCAATATTACAGTCGGAGGACAGGGAAAAACCCTGATTGGAGCGGGCTTTTCAGCAGAGCGTGTCCTGCTTCCTTCAACCTCCTCACTGTAATCCTGCACAATTGTTGTTAATGAGGTCTTTGTGCAGATGGAAATAATCTTCCCAATATGCACAAATAAATAATAGGGATGGTGTTTGGGGCTGCTGCTTTTTGGCGTGGGTGTGCAATTATCCTGTCCATCACACAGTTCTCTGTTTCTCTTATCTGCATCAATACATAAAAGAATAATGCCTACAGGTGAAAGTGTATGTGTGTGTGTGTGTGTTTTAAAAAACCCAGTTCAATTTATAATTTAAATTGAATTAACGACATGCCACAAGTTCAAATAGTGCCATGTGAGATTACTTGGGGTCCATCTACAATTTATTCCAAAGTTTTTCAAAAGATGCGGAATGTGTCTTCAGATGGCATTACAATATATATGTAATGTGTTCTTAAGCATGAGGGTGTACAATCCTTGTTGATGTTTAGTCATGTCCGACTCTTTGTGACCCCATGGACCAGAGCACGCCAGGCACTCCTGTCTTCTACTGCCTCTCGCGGTTTGGTCAAACTTATGCTGATAGCTTCGAGAACACCGTCCAACCATCTCGTCCTCTGTTGTCCCCTTCTCCTTGTGCCCTCCATCTTTCCCAACATCAGGGTCTTTTCCAGGGAGTCTTCTCTTCTCATGAGGTGGCCAAAGTATTGGAGCCTCAGCTTCAGGATCTGTCCTTCCACTGAGCACTCAGGGCTGATTTCCTTAAGAATGGAGAGGTTTGATCTTCTTGCAGTCCATGGGACTCTCAAGAGTCTCCTCCAGCACCAGAATTCAAAAGCATCAATTCTTCAGCGATCAGCCTTCTTTATGGTCCAGCTCTCACTTCCATACATCACTACTGGGGAAACCATAGCTTTAACCATACGGACCTTTGTTGGCAAGGTGATGTCTCTGCTTTTTAAGATGCTGTCTAGGTTTGTAATTGCTTTTCTCCCAAGAAGCAGGCATCTTTTAATTTCATGACTGCGGTCACCATCTGCAGTGATCATGGAGCCCAGGAAAGTAAAATCTCCCACTGCCTCCATTTCTTCCCCTTCTATTTGCCAGGAGGTGATGAAATGAAAACACAACTTTGCAGCTTACATATGTTTGAACTGGGACTATGCAAGCCTCGTGTATCAAATCTGCATAACGTTCAAATGAAAAGTCTCATATTTTGGGGAATTTTTTCTGGCAAGCTATTTGTTCATGCCAGTCTTCAAAATGCACCATACAAATTAGTTTTCCATTTCCTTGATATGTCAAGTATAGGTAAAACCAATAGTTACCCTTGATTCCAAAATATTAATCAATCCAATAGTGATTTTTTGGTGCTGTATAAATTGCTTAGTATTGGTATAATGAGGTAAAACACTAGCTTTATATTTATGGTCTTGAGAAAAAATGAAGAATTGAATCCATACATAAGGGAAGAACCTGATTTTCTGTTCCAAGAATGAACTGCAGCTAGTCTCGAGCTCACGCATTCCCTCCCCTCTTTGGAGGAAACATCCTTAAGGACATACAAATCCCTGCAAGATCAGGCCAAAGACCTGCCCAGCGTTTTGTTCTCATGGGGGCCAGCCAGATGCCTCAGAAAAGTCCTCCACTTATCACCCCCAGTAACTGGTATTCTTAATCATTTCCACTTTTTAACTAACCATAATTTGGGGGTACTGTTGTTTGTTTAAATTGAGGTACTATAGAAACCCAGGATCTGAAACTACACTTTGATACTGGTATGTTCTCATTAATTATACCTTAAACAAACCACGGGACGTGGGTGGTGCTGTGGGTTAAACCTAGGTTAAACCCACAGAGCCTAGGGCTTGCCGATCAGAAGGTCGGCTGTTCGAATCCCCGCGATGGGGTGAGCTCCCATTGCTCGGTCCCTGCTCCTGCCAACCTAGCAGTTTGAAAGCACAGAGTGCAAGTAGATAAATAGGTACCGCTCTGGCGGGAAGGTAAACGGCGTTTCCGTGCGCTGCTCTGGTTCGCCAGAAGCGGCTTAGTCATGCTGGCCACATGACCCGGAAGCTGTACGCCGGCTCCCTTGGCCAATAAAGTGAGATGAGCACCGCAACCCCAGAGTCGGTCACGACTGGACCTAATGGTCAGGGGTCCCTTTACCTTTTAAACAAACCACAGTTTCCTGAGTCCAGCCTCAGAGATTCTAAAGGGGGGGGGAGAGAACATTTGAACTTGGTGAAAACGTGACTCAGTGCACACTACCCTGAGGTCATTTTCTCTTCCTGCAATCCTTTAACTCATGAGGGCAGTGTTCAAGTCTTTCCTTTGGTCTCTGTACCATTCATCCATTAATTTATTCATTCATTCATAAACAAATAAATACTATTTTCCAGTCTGGTATGAAGGAACTTCCTCCTACCCACTCCCTGTGCCCATCCTCCAAGCCTGTATACAGAATGCCCACTTTTAACCATTTAAAAGGGATGAAGCATACAGTATCTGGGTACTGGCAACCAATTCATAAACACTGTTAATATTCAACAGAAGTGTATGGACTGGTCAACCTCCATTCTAAACGCCAAGGTCTGGTTTTCGAATCAGAGCTGGGAGCAATCTGTGGCCAACTCATTTAAGGGGGTTGACGCCTTTCTTCGGATGTTACTGAGGTCATGAAGAAAAGCTGTTTTGTGTGCTCTGGCTACAGATGAAAGAGTAGAACAGGATTAAAATCTGATATCTCGGTGGAACAGTAAACGGAGGAAAGGCAAGGCAAGAAGGAACCTTTGTAAAGAGAACTAAATGGGCCATGTGGTACAGTAATTTAAAACAAAAACAAAAAAGGCCAATTATGGAAACAGAAAGCATTCTCTGGCAGGAGCATTGCGGAACCTTGGCTTGGAAGTGTTGCTGGGTTGTTAGATGCATGGTATTAAGGGAAACATGAGGTAGTGAGCACAGAGACAAATGGTAAACAGAATTAATTCTCAAGTTAAGATCTAGCTTACTGGATCGATTATTGTTGGTCAACATGTGTGCACACTTTCAGGTTACAAAGACTGTTTCTGCTTGATGAAGAGTTCTGTCTCAGGCCAAAGTTTGCAACAGTGTGTGTCACTGAAGGTAGAGCCAAGAAAAGACCTCACTTGGTTTACAGTTTGCCCAGCATTCATGTGAGGGTTCAGTTCTGGAGGCTGCCATGCACAAAATTGCACAAAGTCAGGACCCCTTGGCACCACCATCCCCACAAGGTGGGGCTCTGGGATGGTTGTGGGAGGGCTCTGGGATGCTCCCAGAGACATCCTGAGTTCTTCCCAGAGCCTGGTAAAGAAGGAAACACCACTGGGTGCATGAGTGGGGGGCAAATAAATAAAAGGGAAACGGTAGGTTCCCCTCAATCTCCTTTTATTTGTTTATTTATTCCCAACCACCATGTAAGGTTGTGATCACATATGTAAAGTGAGTGCAAGTTGCAGCACCACTATATTTATCTATGTAATGCACACAATAAACACCTCAGAAAATTCCCACGTCACGTAACTGGGGTGTGGGTGTGCGATTTCTGCCAGCTTAAGTCAGGATTCAAGTCACAAAACAAGGGCTGTATGGCAGGGGAAACCTGAATAATGTGTACACATTTAGCAACAATTCACCGCCTGCAAACTAACACTAGAAATTTCAAATACTGGGGACATTTTTGATGCGTTTAGAGGATTTTCTGGAATACCAACGTAGCTCTTAAAACCATGATTTCATCATTCCTGGCTGGCATATTTGGCATGGGTTGTATTCGGCATGCTGCAATATTCAGGGCAGAGCCACTGAATAGGCATGACTATCTTAGGTCCGTTAATTTCAATGGGTCTACTTTTGACTATGACTAATGTTAGATACCACCCCATTGTATTTGTCAGAGCTGCACTTAAAGAAATAAAGCATATAATACATAATTTGCTCCTCTTAAAGGCCCTTCATGTCAAATCTTTCTAAGAGATTCCAGCCATTAATATGAGGCTGTACTTGCAAGTCTTAGTTCAGGGGTGGGGAACTCACCAGATATTATTGGGCTCCAACTCCCAACAACCCCAGCCAGTTTGTAGACCAATAACACCAGGAGGTCCAAAATTTCCCCAGCCCTGTCTTAGTTCATCTGAAAATACTTACCTAAACATGTGCAGAGGTAGATTTACGGCTGCACGACTAGTTCTGCCACACTGGGTTCTGAGCCTAGGGGTGCTGCAGGGTGCCGCAACTACAGCATAAGGTAATTGAGCAGAACAGCAGCCAAGAGGCAGGGGGCATCTAATTTTGGCCCTGCCCAGGGTGCCACTGAAATTTGAAAGACCAAAGTCTGTCCCTAATGTGTGACCTAGAGTGCATTGGCTCAGCCCTGGGCTTTCAATTCTCTGCTTCATTGTTGCAGAAACCGATCTCAATTTAGAACGTGAAGACGTTGCAGCAACTTTCAGAGCTCTAAATGAGCTGCCCACTTCTGAAGGAAGCTTCCTAAATCCTAGTTATCAACATGCGGATCGACATCAGTCCACCACCAGGCTTCAGTGCAGGCAGGCAGGTTTTTCATTGTACTCCAAGGTGTAAAACCTAAATGGCGATGCAAGAAAAACTTGTGTTACTTCTCCTTTCTGCGAGATTAATGTTTCAATTTTCTTGGTTGCTAGGCATAGACTTCTTAAGACTTGTGAAAAACTAGCCTGCTCCTGAAAGTCCTACCCATCCTTTTAAATCTAATAGCATTCATCTGTCTGATATCATCATTTCTTCTGCTTGTGCACATGAGATCAAAGGCACTAATGTGATCTGGTGCCGAAAATTCACTGATGCGTGTTACATTTTACTTAGCAGTCTAGAAGCAGCAGTATTTTATAAAAGTTCATGGCACAATTACCAACAAAACTTCTCCATTTCTTTCCATTTTCTTATTTTAATCTTCCACACACTGGAGGCCATGCACAGCATAATCACTTGGATAGAAGATGCATTAAGACCACCATCCAAATCATGCGCTGGAAGGCTGGGAATGAGCCATGAGCACAGGACTGAACACTAAGGCTGTGCAGAGACACTCCGTCCACCCCAGGACCCTGATCTAGCCCCTAGGTTCAAGTAGACTCACCCTGTGCCCACCCCTGGGTGCCGCCACCCCCCATCCAGCCTTGGATCAATGCTGGGGTAGAGCTAATGTTTAATTATATTTTTTTAAACCCTGATTAAGCGTGCAGTCAGGAGCCAGGGAGGGAGAAATGTAGCCTTCCCTTCCCTCCCCACACTGGGAACAGAAGGATTTGATCCTGCAGGGCACCCTGCAATCTATTAGACTAATTACATAATATATAGAAATTTCAAGGTATAATCGCATACATAGTGGGCAGGTAATACCTGCGCACCAGCTAATTGATTCATGAATAATGTTTTGTCTTGGCTGCTTAGGCAAATCTCCTGTTCATAGCCACTTATAAGTCCATGCCTATTGGAAAGGGATCCCTGATCTGTTTGCATAAGATGCCTTTAGAGGAATTAGTGGTGCCAGATCTTCCCTATAAACGCTTCCAAACCTCTGGAGGCTATGCTAATAGAAGCTTATTTCAAAGACCCTTCCAATGGAGGAAATCTCTGCATGAACACAGAACCTGACAGTGGCGCTTGAGTGTTTGAAAATTCTGAAGCATTTTTCAAAGCAATCCATGCACGCCTATTTGGTAGTTCCACTAAATGACACTTTGGCCCTGGTCTGCCCTATACAGCATCATACCACTTTAAGTAATCATGGCTTCCCCCTGAAGAATCCTGGGAACTGTAGTTTGTAAAGGGAGCTGAGAGTTGTTAGACCGCTACTACCCTCGCAGAGCTACAATTCCCAAAGTTTGATGGTTAAACCACTCTGGAATGTATAGCACTTTGAAGGAGACTGTGGTCTCCCAAAACTCTCAGCACTCTTATAACCAGCTACAGGATTTGTTGATGACCAAGGGAGAGGCTGCCAAGCTGAATGTAACCAAAGGCAGCTCTAGGGGAGTGTGACTGCTTCATTCACATCAGGCGCAGAGATTCTGAGGCACTGCAACAGGCGCTGCAACTATAAAGTCCAACAGAAAGCAAGGTGGGGGCAGCAGGTTTTGGTGTCACACAAGTCGCCACTGAAATTTGACATGTCAAGGTCTGCAACTGATGTGAGAGTCGACATGTCTTCCTTGACATTATGTTGTAGTGAGCTGGACTGCTTCAGCAGTTGGTACATCCTGTGTCTGTGTGTCTGTTTGTTATGTTTTGTCTTTCATTAACGCTATATGTATGTAGAGAGGTAAAAAGAAAATACTCCTCTTCATCTGAAAACGAACTTCCAAGGAACCCAGTGAATCAACATCCAGAGATCGTCATAAAATATCCATAAACATTCATGACATTTAAAATGTGTTTTCTTCAACATTTCCTTCGCACAAAATCTTCAATTAACTTGTCATGATTTACATTTTGCTGTGCAGAACTTTTGACTGCTAAAATTGCTGAACTAGTTAACCACTCCTGATTTGTAGCAGAACATAAGTAATTTCTGAATTTGAATTGGGGAGTAGGAGAAATGAAGAGTGGAAACAACACAACAAACTAAAAGACGAGAATTCACTAATGGTAATTCATTGTCCATAGTCACATTACAAATGCGCCTTCTGAGTAAACAGTGTACAGTACGGCTGCATCTCATGCGCATTTAACTTGTGTGATTTCAACCTGAAGGCAGGCTGGTTGACATTGCGCACGTCAAATCCCAAGGAGGCAAAGAGCTTAAAAGCTCTTTTTATCTGGGCCCACCTGGGATTGCCAGGTGCAGAAAGAGCTTTTAAGCTCTCCATCTTGCCTGGGGGCAAGATATGTTCATTGCACCATCTCTAGGATGCTCTCATGAGATGCTGTGTGGGAATATGAGTTCCTCCTGCAAGATGTCACGTGAGCATCCCTAGCCTTCCAGAGCCAGCACACTGCATGGGGCTTGCCCTCCCATGTAAGGCAGAAAGCATAAAAGTGTGTGGGGGTGTGGGGGTGTTGCACTGGGTCCACTTGGGGTATTTGGTGCAGAAAGAGCTTTTAAGCTCTCCACCTTGCTTGCTGGACAAGATCTTCTCAGTGCACCAGCTCTGGGAGTATTGGGGATTTATCCAGCGTACTGTTTGGATAAATAAAACATTTGGAATGAGTTCCTACAGAATGTAGTAGCCTGTTAACATTTATGTAAGTATTAGGATGATAACACTATATCAAATTATATAAGAATGTATGGGAGTATCTTATATTGCATCTATCTATCATCTATCGATCGATTGATCGATCGATCTATCATCTATCTATATCTATCATCTATCTATCTATCATCTATCATCTATCATCTACCATCTATCTATCTATCTATCTATCTATCTATCTATCTATCTATCTATCATCTATTTATCTATCTATCTATCTATCTCTATCTATCTATCTATCTCTATCTATCCATCCATCATCTATCAACTATCATCTACCTACCATCTTTGTTGTTCTTTTTTCTCCCCCTCAATTTCCCTTTTGTCTGTATCACTTTATTTTTTTGTAATTAAAAATACTTCAGTAATATATATAACCACTCTCTCCCACAGCCACTAGCTGCAGGGTAGCTCCAAGGTCCCCCCCACACACACACACCAAAAATACATGGAACCCTTGGAACCAAAGATGTGAGCTTATTACTGTATGTTAATAACTTGGGCTCCCTTCAGCTGCACAATTCTGCACATACAGCGCATATCTAGAAATCCACCGACGCACACACCGTAATGAAGCAACTTCCAGAAGCACACCATACTTCCAAAGGCAGTACAGCCCTTGGTGCATTGCGATAGTCTAAATGGGATTGGTTACTTGGATGGAGAAGGGTGTTTTGTGCAGGCAGTAAGGTAGGGAGAGATGCAGAGAGTGGTGACCCAATAATAGCATAGAAAAGAAAAGCAACATCTACACTGAAATACTGTGAAATCACATTTAAAAGGGTCTAGGTCCAGATGGTCAAAAATATTTAGAATTCCACTGCAGTTAAAACAAAATAAAACACTGAAATAGTGTGTAATCATGTAAAAAAGAGGTCTGAACAGCAACAATAATAACGACCAAACATATGTATGATTCCATCACAGAGGACTGCAAGATACATTCATTGTTAAAACCGTGTTTATGGAAGACAATCTTACTCGGCTACGAGTGATCGCCAACGAAGAAGACATAGTGTTGTACTGGGTGGAAACTGAACTGCAGCTCAATGGAATTGCCTCAGGGTACAATGAATAAATGCCAGACATTTCTCTTTCTACACCCCTAGTGGCTTATTTGATCCTAAAGTAGACCCAAGAGAGCCAGTGCCATTCAAGAGCTCCTTTACTGCAGTTTATCATGGCACAATCATCTTGTTTAATCAATATCTGGTTGTAAAATAGCATCAATTGTCCCAAAACAAACAAAACACAGGAAACATAAAATCTCCTTTGGTGTGAGAAATTGTATGGGATCATATTAGCTTTGATGCTATCATCTCAGCTTGGAGGCCATGCGATAGATTCGAAGGCAAGGCCCGAGGGAGATTCTTAAGCAATTTACCCGATGCTCGCAGAACTAGCCCAAGATGCCTACGATTGTCTTTCATTTTCTACAGCCGGGTGGTTTTGGTCAGCGGGGAAGAGGAAGGCAATAAAGCACAAAATGTAACAGGACACAATCCAAAGTTAAAAAGGACATCACATAAGCAGGCAGCTGTTATGTATTCAAAAGCATCTGCCTGGATTTATCAGCCTCTTCTCAAGTTGAAAAGCACCAGCTGCCAGCCCCTGGCCAGTTGGAAGCATCAGAAATTAGACAGAAAGTCTAATTTGTAAGTGGAGGATTGCTCTTGGACACTTTCTTTCACAATCACTTCTTTAGATATCCATTGCTCCACTCCCCATCCCTTGATTTGTTGGAGGTTCAAGGCAGTTCTTTGCTTTAAAGAAACTGTTTATTTTGGAGGATGGCAAAATCAGGTTATGCAACTAGAGTGGATTTGAGCTCACGCGTAACAAGCTCACTTCCAACCCCAATCCTTGGATTTTTTTCTTTTCTTATTGCAATAAGGGTAGTATTGAAGAAACACAGTGGAAAGTGTGAGATAACAGACCTGATGGTGTCTAACCTCCTCATAAACAAATATGGCATGACTATAATATATTTTTAAGGGATGCGGGTGGTGCTGTGGGTTAAACCACAGAGCCTACGGCTTGCCGATCAGAAGGTTGGTGGTTCGAATCCCCATGTCGGGGTGAGCTCCCGTTGCTCGGTCCCTGCTCCTGCCAACCTAGCAGTTCGAAAGCACTTCAAAGTACAAGTAGATAATTAGGTACCACTCCGGCGGGAAGGTAAACGGTGTTTCTGTGCGCTGCTCTGGTTCTTCAGAAGTGGCTTAGTCATGCTGGCCACATGACCCGGAAGCTGTACATCAGCTCCCTCGGCCAGCAAAGCGAGATGAGCGTCACAACCCCAGAGTCGTCTGCGACTGGACCTAACAGTCATGGGTCCCTTTACCTATAACATATTTTTATTGAGATCTACTTCTGTTTCTAGTCTCTTAGGCTACTGCCTACCTTTTATAATTTGTTTACCTACAGTGGTTGGATCTTGACTATGTCAAGCATGCTTTCCCACCAATGAAATTAATGTGAAATTAGCCATGACTAACTTGTCCCATCCAGTGGGAGTCAGGTTTGCCTAATGTAGTCTGGATCCAATCCGTTGTAAGGTTCCATTGTAACCTTTCAGTGAAAAGAAGGACCATACATATGAACACTGGAAACTGACTTGGTATTTCTGTATTCAGTGAGAAGTTTCGTGCCACAAGAGAGAAAAGTTATGCAAATTGCCTCTGACATCATTAACTCCAATTACATTTTGTTAGTTGATAAGACATCTTGAGCTTTTGTGTCATGTAATTTCCCTTGGAAAATTGTTGTGTCCTTTTTCATTCAGGCTCCCAACAGGATATGTGTGATCAACAAGTATTATCTTGTCATGTTAGAAAAAGAAAATGAATTTTTAAATGAATGGTTGCAGTCAGCCATGAACTACACAAAAGGGCATTTGTGTTTCCAGATCACATATATGCAAGTTCTCTTTTATCCCAATAAGTCAACCAGAAGACCACTTGTAACTTCAGAGAATCCATGTCAGAATTCATAAGGGGAAGGGAATGAGGGCCCCAAGGCCCTTGATTTCTTAGGGCAGGGATGGGGAAGCAGTGTCCCCCCCCCCCCAGATGTTGCTGGCCTGCTTCTCCCATCATCCCTGACCATGCTAGCTGGGGCTGATGTGAGTTGAGATCCAACATGTACCTTACTCCCAAGCCAGTCAGTATAGAATTTCAGGCTCAATTTAATTTTACTCCTTTAAGGGCACAAGGGTAATCAAACTCACATGCATAATAGATCTGCAGTAACATCTATGAAGATATAATTCTATATTTGACCAGTGACTTCATAGGTCATACATTTTAAGGATAAACTAAATTTGGAATAATGAGTTAAGCTGACTCAGAAATAGGTATAGGGTTGTTGTTTTTCTCTTGTTCCTTTACTAAAAACCACAGCCATCTGCTTGGTGGAAGAGATTCCATCTGTAATGGAGAACCTGCGACCCGGCAGATGTTGTTGGACTGTGGTCCCTATCATCTTCACCCGCTGGCCACACTCACTGGGGCAGATGGGAGTTGGAGTCCAACAACATCCATAGCGCCTATATGATTTTTGACATGACTGAGAATCACATAGCCAGGGATGGAGAACTTTAAAGTGTTAAGATCAGAAGGCGGGAAATATGAAAACAACAAGAAGAGGTAGGAACGAAGATTTGGAGATATGCTTCATTGGTCCAGACTATGGGGAGCTCGGAAAAATTAATAAATACAATTTGGACTACAATTTGATCGCTTTTTTATTTTAGTTTATTGTTTTTAATTGGATTGGATTATGATGCAAATATGATGATTGGCTGTTTTTATTGGAAAATCAATAAAAATGATTTAAAAACAGCTACAACAACAACATCCATAGTGTCACAAGTTCCGCATCACTGGATTACGTGATATTGCAACTTTCAGCTATATACAGTGTGTGTGTGTGTGTGTGTGTGTGTGTGTGTGTGTGTGTGTGTGTATTCCCTAGAGCAGAACATTAACAGTGTGGCATCTTACTCCTTTAGCTCTAAGGCTCGGCTGCTTTCACTCAAAAGCTGCATTCACACTTCAAACTAAAGGTCTAAAACGGCTGACTTGGTTCGCACCATGACATGGCATGTGTCCCAAGCTGGCTGTTTACGCGTTGGTTACCACCATATCCATGTATTCAACACTACAGAAGTGCCTGATGCACAGTTCCCACAATGTCAATCCAAATACAGTGTTGAATGATGCTGCACTCCAACTGACTCCTTTCTGCCAAGAACTTTCAGGATCAATGTCCTTCAGTGAAGAGAGCATCGGAAAGTTGTGAGAGATGTTACCTTGAGATGAAGAGTTGCAACTTTCTTTCTTTTTCTTTTCTTTTTTTAAAGCACACAGTAAATTGGAAATGATCATAGTTGTAGAACATCTGCTTTGTGTACAGAAGGTCTGGGTTGGAAAGTTTCATGTATTCATTGGGCTATTAACAAATACAGTGGTACCTCGGGTTCAGTACTTAATTCGTTCTGGAGGTCTGTTCTTAACCTGAAACTGTTCTTAACCTGAAGCACCACTTTAGCTAATGGGGCCTCCCACCGGAGCACAATTTCTGTTCTCATCCTGAAGCAAAGTTCTTAACCCGAGGTACTATTTCTGAGTTAGCGGAGTCTGTAACCTGAAGCGTCTGTAACCTGAAGCATATGTAACCCAAGGTACCACTGTACCACATTAGTGGCACGGAATCCGCTTTACATGCAGTTGGTCCCAGGGTCCATCACCAGCATCTCCAGGTAGTGTTAGAAATGCTTCCTTTCTGACATCTGGGGCAGCTGCTGGCAGTTCGTGAGGACAATACAGAGCTTGATGAGTCCAATGGGCTGACTTCTTTTGTTCCTAAATTTTTCCAGTGCTCCATAGACCTAGCTTCATACATCCTCTATGTTCGTCCTATAGGAAATGTGCCCAATACAAAAGGCATGGGCTTCTTGGTGGTGGAGCCCA
Source organism: Podarcis liolepis (assembly GCF_965112155.1). NCBI lineage: Eukaryota > Metazoa > Chordata > Lepidosauria > Squamata > Lacertidae > Podarcis > Podarcis liolepis. The sequence goes on from NC_139563.1 coordinate 28,111,583, forward strand.
CACACTGAAATGTTCTTCCAAGGGTGGTATGCCTTGCACTGACATAGTGGCGTGGAGACACTTGGCTGTTGTTTACTGGGGGAGAGAGAGGGATGGGCAAGGTGGAGAAGGAGAAGGAAGTATGGTGCAAATGCACCAGCAGAAACACTGGATTGGCTCGGCTGGGGCGTTTGCACCACTCGAAGCTCATGACCACCTCATCCTTCCCAATAAGCAGCTGTGACTCACCTGCCAGGAGGTCCAGCCAGAGCCTCCACCCCACTATGCCATTCGCTGGCACTGTATTCATTTCATTGCCAGGTTTATAACCTGTTTATTTGTCCTGGCCTTTTTAATTGCTGTATTTTTAGCTGTTCAATTCCATTTTATTCCTCTCCATTTTGATGTAGTTTTGTTCAATGATTTATGGATGTGGGTTTTCCTTTAAAAAACACAAAGGTATCATGCATTTTAAATTTCTATGTGTGCTTCCCTCAAAAAGTTATTTCTGGATAAAGGTGCGGTATATAAACTCTCCAAATAGAGAAATAAACAAATAAATCACACAGCAGGGCCTCCACATCAGGAAGCTGATTTCCCTCTCAGCCATCAGCTTGAGGAAGCAAGAAATTCCCCTGTCTTGACTTAGGACACAGTAGCTTCCTGGCTATTTCAACACAGTCAGATGCATGGGTGACAACAGACCCAGTCTATCTGCAGGAGTGCCCGTTTGCTTGCCCTCCTGGACCTGAAATGCGTGAATGACTGTGCCCCCCACACTCTCCAAAAGGAGGGCAAAGGGTGTGTGTCAGGTTTTGAAACAACGTCTTGTCTTGAACCTAGTCATGAACTTTAGAGCTCTGCTTTGAACTCCTGAACTGTGCAACCTGTAACCTGATTCATGTTTAAGCTGTTGAGTGGTTTTTGGAATAAAGCCTTCAGGAATAAATGAGTGCTGTGTCCATCTGCAGGAGTCAGGACAGACAGCTTCTCTTGAGGGTGACCAAGTAGCAGGAGGCAACCATTTGAAGAAGAGGAGAAGGAAGAGGGACAAAAAGCTGGACTTTTCAAGCCACATTTTTCCTTGGTCTGTTGCCCGTTAGTGAGATTTCCATTCCTGAAAGGGATGTTCTCATGCTCAGACTTGTTTAATGTGCTCCCCATGTTTGCACACAACATAATTATATCTTTAATGGCTGCACTCTGTCATTTCACAGTGCTGGCTTTAGTTCAGCTACAATAGCTCAATGTGCATGGCTGTTTTAGTGAGGCTCCAAATGAAGGATCGCCGCATGCTCGCCGCATGCAAATGAAATGTTCGCGCTGTGCAAAAAGTCTTCCTTGATAGACGCAGCAATTTCTGTCAGCACAGGAAAAGAGTGGTCAGCAGCTGAGCTTGAGGAGCTGTCAGATTTCATCTGTCAGGCTTAATGCTGGCAGAAGGAGGACCCGAGCTTGGCAAGGCTATTCAGCAATCTCTCTCTTCCACCTGTACACGTCGAATGGAGCATTGAAAGCCAAGCCCAGCAAAATAAAACTGCTGATATCATAAGATGGGAATGCAGAGGGAGAGCTGTGGCTTGAGCTTTGCATCACTTGACTTCCTATGGTGCCAGCTGATTGACAAGCAGCACACGCCCCACCCACCTGCCAAAGTGGCTGATGGAAGTTGGGCCAGTTCTGGACGTAGCCATTCGGCATTGTTTTCTAGCGAGTTAATGTAAACCACAGCATGCAATTACAGATTCATGCCACAACCCTCTTCTCACCTATCTACTGAAATCAATGGAACTTACTTTTGTGTAGTATTATTAGCCCGCTTCCTTCCTTCCTTCCTTTTTTTGTTTTTTGCTTCATTGATTTTGTGAAAAACTGGAGTTGGTGAAATTGCTGCTGGGTTACTGTAATGATTCCCCGTGTCTTCTCTATTATCACCTGCTCTCTGAAATGAGGGGGAAGGAGGGGGAGAATCGCAAAATGACTTCCTGCCAATTAATTCCTTAACATTATAGTGGGAGCACAGTGGCTCCCAGCTGCCTGAGAGATGGAGTATTTCTGTAACACTTCAGGATGACTGGAAATTATACGAGTGGATTTCTCATATATTGTACAGAACATTTAGCAGCCAATATTTCTCCCCACCATGAAATACATCCTGCTCCAATAATGGATTGCATTAGTTCAATTGTTTCCATTTTACCCCAACTCAAAACAGAAACGAATCAAAGTCCTATTCACTGTATGGCTTCACACCCCATTGTTATTGCTTGAAATGCAATTGTAGCAGAGTTATATCTGCTATATCTGTTAAATAGAATTCATCGCGTTCAGAGAGCGGTCCAATGAAAAATACATACATACATCTGGACACCTTTCTTTGCTCCACAAAGGTGGAGCTGGTCAAAGCAGTTCACAAGTAAACCTCAAATATAAGTGCAACAATATTCCAATCATTAAAATACATACAGTGGTACCTTGGGTTACATACGCTTCAGGTTACATACGCTTCAGGTTACAGACTCCGCTAACCCAGAAATAGTGCTTCAGGTTAAGAACTTTGCTTCAGGATGAGAACAGAAATTGCGCAGCGGTGGTGCAACAGCAATGGGAGGCCCCATTAGCTAACGTGGTGCTTCAGGTTAAGAACAGTTTCAGGTTAAGTACGGACCTCCGGAATGAATTAAGTACTTAACCCGAGGTACCACTGTATTAGCAAGACTAAAAGCCACAGCAAAAACACAAGGAGTAGCACACACACACATATATATAAAAGCTGGCAACACAATCAAAAGCTTCCTTAAAAAAAATTTCAGTTGTCAACAGAACACATCTAAATGCCATGGTGCAGCTGCAGCTGCAAAACTGGGTGCCTTCATCTGCCCTAGCTGCAACAAAACATGTCTCTCCCTGCATCAGTCTCTACAGCCACAGCAGGCGCTGCCCCCAAAGGTGTACTCCTCCATTGTCTCCTGAGGCAGACAGATGTTAACTTGTGATCCCTGTGTGCTTGTTACTTTCTTTCTCCCCTGAACTCCTGCTGCATTCCAACTTCTAAGGTAGCATTTTCTTCTCTTATCTGACTGACTATAACTCAGTGCAAAGAGACTATTACTTTGTGGGCCATCCATCCTATAGCAATTGAAAAATAATTAAATGGAGCCCAGCAACTGATATAGACTGTGGACCATCACTCAACATAACCCTTTACAGGCCTTATCTGATCCACTTGAGCACTGCTCTGCTAACCTTCTGAGCAGTAAAAGGGACACATCATGTTCTTCTGAAATTGAGAGCAGAAATCGACTCTGCTAATTTGTCTCCTGAAATGCAAGGACAGCCTTCCTCAATATGGTGCCCTCCAAAGGTTTTGGACAACAATTCCGTCAGCCCCAGTCAGCTCAGCTCTTGCTGGCTGGGACTCATGGGAATTGTAGTCCAATGTTTTTGGAGGGCACCAGGTTGGTGAAGATTGCACAAGGACCTCCGGCTAGTGTTGTGCCATCACTGAATCCTTTGCCAGCTCGCACTTTTGTATACAGCACTGTGTTGAAAGGTTATTATTTTCCTGCCATATAATAGAAAGGTTGCGCATTACCTGAGGCGTTCGTGGTAATGAGATCACGGCTTACAGTGACCCGTATAAATGTAACTAGATGCGGTCCAAAGGACATGACAACCAGGTGGAAGGGCACTGATGGGGCATTTGGAAGGGTGAGCACGGTGCCCTTTCGCACTAACTTGGATGTTTCCAGCACATCTTTCTCCTCCACCCCGAACACACACACACACCCCAGCCTGAACAAACTGGTGGGTTGGAAGAAGCTGCTGGATGACCACAGTACAGTGTGCTATTTTATATATACAGTGGTGCCCCGCAAGACGAAATTAATTCGTTCCGCAATTTTTGTTGTTTAGCGAATTTTTCGTCTTGCGAATCACGAAATCCCATAGGAATGCATTGAAAATCAGTTAATGCGTTCCTATGGTCAAAAAAAGTCCAAACAAAGCCAAATTTGGTACAACAACAGTTTATTAACTGCTCTTTAAAGTCACACATACTGTAAAGAGCAGTTCAAAAATTGAAGGGAAAATAAATTAACTTTATAAACAAAACATGTCTTTGTTTTTAGACAAAGGAAACAAAGTCGCGAGACGTTTTCATCTTGCGAAGCAAGCCCATAGGGAAATTTGTCTTGCGAGGCAAATCGAAAACGGAAAAACCTTTCGTCTAGCGAGTTTTTTGTCTTGCAAGGCATTCGTCTTGCGAGGTACCACTGTATATATATATATATATATATATATATATGTAGAGAGAGAGAGAGAGAGAGGAGAGAGCCAGTAGTAAATCACACTGAACAAGTTGGAGTTAACTTTTTACTGGCCATGACAGGATCTCCACAGGAGTGTAACGCCTAATGCACAAAGTAGTTGCTGAGTCTGAAAGACCCTGCCCTCACACAGCTGCTTAAGCCCCCTCCTCTCCCGGGTCATTGCCACACAATTTGAGACTGTGCCTGCATGAAGCTAACTTTGCCCTCTTTATACCTGTCCTGGTCCCGAGAGGCCAGGGGGACGGGAGCTTGTCACAGCAGGAGGGGGGGACACTTGGGCCTCTTCACTAGCTGGACTCCTCTCTGCCTCTTGGCCTCCCTGCTCTCCTACTTCAGCTTCTGCCTCTGATTCCTGACTTCTCTCTGCCACAGACTCCTGCCTGTGCTGGTCCCGTGGGTTACCTGAGAGGCGAGGTCCATGTCCGGTCTGTGGTCAAAGGTGCAACGTGGAGGCAGTCGGTAGTAGCTGAAGCTGGGTGCAGGGCAGGGAGTCGGGTGAAGTCAGGAACAGGCATGCAAGCAGGGAGCCAGGGCAGGTCAGGAGCTTAGGCAGGAAAGCAGGACAGGGTTCAGGCAGGAACTAGCAACCAACAATGTAGCTCCCGCAACTTGGGACTGGGGCTGGCCAGCTTTTATCTGCCCCGAGGCATAGGGTGGCCCCAATCCTCTGGTGACTCGCCTCCCCCTGGCCTGGAGGCGAGCACTCCTCCTGCAGGAACTTAATTCCCTCCACCTCTCTGCCCTGAGCCTCTGCAGCTCAGGAGAGGCTGGAGGGTTACCGGACCCAGAGGCAACCTCAGCTTCCTCTGACGGGGCTGGGAGTGGAGTACCTGCAGGCAATGGGTCCTCCATCACCTCAGGGGCCAGAGCAGACTCAGCTGATGCCTGCACCTGAGGACACAGCACAGGTGAGGACCCTTCAGGCTCAAGCCCCAGCCCCGGCTCAGCTGGTTCTGGAGGCAGGGAATCCTGTGCAGGCTGGGATCCCTCAGGTTCAGCATCCGAGTCTGAATACCAGGCCATCACATCACCGCTCACTCGGCCCTATTATCGCTTCAGCTTCCAACAGCTCTTCTTCCCAGTCTTCTCCCTCTGACCACTCATTGTTGTCCCACCACCACTTCCTGGGCTCTGAGCCTTCTTCTCTTGGGGGTCCCCAGCTGGTTCCTCCCACCATTCCTCTGCATCCAATACATTAGTTACAACGCTCAACAGTCTTGTAGTCCTCTGACAACTGCTGCTGTCTGATGCATCCCTCTTCCTTGCCCTCAAACCAGCTTAAACCCAATTAGTAAACTGGATGTGGAGCAAGCAGTAATGTGAACATACCCTAACAGCTGTCACACATGTGCAGATGAAAGTTCATGTGCAGATGACAGCTTTATGAATAGGAATCATGGGGTGGGGTGGCAGGGAAACAATAAGGTCATGTGCATCAAATGAAGACATCCTTGCTCTCTCTCTGGTGCCAACAGCGCAGTGAAAATGTGACTTAAAACACGGCAGGCAGAAACGACCTCACTGTTTTAAAGCTGCCAATGTAAATATACTTGCTGTGTGCGTTGGGTCTTGGGTTAGAATAAGTTTTTCATACTGTTAAGGGTAGCAATGAAATGCACTTAAAAAACAGTTCAGAGAAAATAAGTTTTCCATTCCATCACAATGATACTGGGAGAGGGAAAGAGCCAAAACTATTTGCGGTGGTTGATGGTGACTGACCTTTTAGAAGCCATTACAAATGTCCAAATAACAGGCACACACATGGGAACTTCGGACTGTGAAATGATGTTGCTTTTTTAATAGTGCCATTCAGTCGGAAGAGTAATGGGGTGGGGAAAACATTTAATAGTGTTGGCAACCACTCTCACACAATATTCTGAATGCTTTATGCTGCTCAGCTGCACCCCACTCTGCGCCCAGTGAAACTTCTTCGCAGCACCCGGCACTTTACAACTTCTATATAAATTTTAGGACTGACCTATGCAGGCAGCAGGACGGTGGGTGGCAAGAGAATCCTGGGGGGGCGTAGAATGGCGTGTTTATTTCAGAGTGCAAATGGGGGTAAGGTATCTTGACAGATGCTCCATATTAAGAGAACAAAATTACCTCCCTGCAAGCAAAATCCTAGCACACAATAGAGAAAAGCTCTCATGAGTATGCCTGTATCCTAGTTGCAGGCATGCATCTTACACAGGGGAAAGGCAAACATGATCCCACTTCACCTGCTGCCTAAAGTAGCCTGTTCCACTCCCCTCTTCTTCCTCCTCATTCTGCTACTTGCTTTGTCTGAAAATACATCAGGGGCTCGGCCTCCAACATGATATATACCACCACCTGCCAAGGATGCCCTTCTGCTGTCTACAGAAAACAAACAGCTTAGCCACTACAAATAAGGGGGCACAAATCTGACATAAAGAATGGCAGTATTATTCAGTGGGAGAGCATTTTAATCTGCCAGGACACTCAGCTGCTGACCTGTGAAGCCATAGTTCTCCAAAGAGAGATTTCAGCATAAAATTGTTGAACTAGAATCTATCCAGGAATATAACTCAGTTTAGGACTCAATCTTTTCTTCTGGGGCGGACTTTGGCCTTTCAAATTTCAGCGCGCCCTATGCAAGGCCAAAATTCAGCACCCCATCACCACCTCTTGACTTCCATTGCATTCAGTTCACTACATGACAGTTGCAACACCCTGCCACACACACCCCAGGCTCAGTCACACTGCCCAAAATCTGTCTCTCTTTCTTCCACTACAGGTCTATGCTTTTCCCAGTCATTACTATTATGAGCAGTGACTACGCTTCGCTTGTAATCGTTTGAACTTCACACAGAAATGTGACAAATCTACAGTGCCTCTTGCATTTCATGGTCTTTTTGACTCGGTTTTCCCTCACGTATGTTCATGCTTGTTTACGTCTGCAAACTGAGGAGAACCAAGTTCTAGTTCATGAAAGTTTATGGTACAATAGGCATGCAGTCAGACATCAGTCCCAGTGGGTCTTACTCTAATTATCATCATCATCATCATCATCATTATTTCTACCCCGCCCATCTGGCTGGGTTTCCCCAGCCACTCTGGGTGGTTTCCAACAAAAGATTAAAAATATATTAAAAAATCAGTCATTAAAAACTACCCTAAACAGGGCTGCCTTCAGATGTCTTCTAAATGTCAGATAGTTGTTTATTTCTTTGACATCTGATGGGAGGGCATTCCACAGGGTGGGCGCCACTACCAAGAAGGCCTTCTGCCTAGATAAGCACATAAGAAACATGCTGATGGATGGTCAAAGAGTCACTTAGGCCAGTATCCTGTTCTCACAGTTCCTAAGGGAAGCCTGCAAGCAAGTCCTCAACTTGTGATTCCCAGCAACCCGTGTTCAGAGGCATATTGTCTCCAACAGTGGAGGTTGAAGTCTAACGTGACTATCTGCACTGGCTTTATTCAGCTGTGACATCTGTTGCCCAACTTTTCAAGGACCATTTGAATAAACAAATAACCCATGCAATGTTCGTTCCATCTCATGCTTAGACTAGGCAAAGGTAAAAGACCCCTTGATGGTTAAGTCCAGTCAAAGGCAACTATGGGGTTGTGGCACTCATCTCGCTTTCAGGCTGAGGGAGCCGGTGTTTGTCCACATACAGCTTTCTGGGTCATGTGGCCAGCATGACAAAACCACTTCTGGCACAACGGAAACACCGTGACTGAGGTCAGAGTGAATAGAAATGCCATTTACCTTCCCAATACAGTGGTACCTATTTAGCTACTTGAACTGGTGTGCTTTCGAACTGCTAGGTTGGCAGGAGCTGGGACAGAGCAACGGGAGCTCACCCTGCTGTGGGGATTCGAACTGCCGAACTTCTGATTGGCAAGCCCAAGAGGCTCAGTGGTTTAGACCACAGCACCACCATGCTTAGACTATATGGAATATGAAATATGTCTCCACAAATAAGTAATGATCTATGGCAGGGATGGGGAACCTGTGGTCTTCCAGATGTTGTTGAACTCCCATCAGCCCCAATCAGAGGGATGATGGAAGTTGTAATCCAATAGCATCTGCAGGTACCCATCTCTGATCTGTACTATGGGGACACAAGAGACTTTTGTGTGAGTTCCTGAGCTGTGGTTGGAGGACGTGCTCCACGGGATCCTGATTTGTGAGATAGGGAGGTAACACGCCAAGCTATAAGTCAGATGGGTACATGAATCCAATCAAGAACGTAATATTACATATAAATTATGGTCATCATTTGAAATATCGGGGAGTACAAGTAATGTTTGGTTCAACCCATAGCCTTAATACCTTATCTGAGATAATGTCTGGGATTCTCAGTTCAAGAAGGATGCTGACAAGCTGCAAAGGATATAGGCATGACTTAAGAATTTTATGAAAGTCCCATGAGACAAATCAAGTGAATAAAACCTGTACTGCATTCTATGCCATAAAAAGACAATTAAGAAAATGGGCTTTGTCAACCCTTTTTCAAATATCTAAAGGCATATATGGATACTCAAGAGGGGGCGAAGGATTCCAAATTGAATTATGTGGTGACATCTAAAATCTGTCAATCCTGTATCACTGAAAGCTAGTTGAATCCCTTTTCTTGCACACTTGTCAATCAAGTAAGTGACAGCCAGAAAGGGGGGGGGGGAGATTAAGCAGGCAACAGAAATGTGACGGAGCAATATTTCAGTGACATCCATCTGCAACAACGGAGTGTCCTAGACTCAGCTGTGTGGAGCACAATAGACAAAAAGAGGAGCAATACAATTACATGGACACCCTTTAGTCCCACCAACAAAACGACAGCTTCAGACCAGCCACACTTTTACCCTCCGGAGAGATGGAAGAACAGCTCTTTTCTTGCAATAGAACGATGAGGCTGTGCAACAGTACGTGACACGAAGCATCCTTTTCAGAGCACTCTGAACAGTGAACAGCATGGAGGTCACATAGCTCACACTCACACAGAGGGCTGAGAAATACTCATGCCTGAAACCCTGAAGCGATGCTGCCAGTCAGTGTAGGAAATACTGGCCTCGATGGGCCAATAGTCTGACTTGGTATAAGGTGGCATCTGTCTTAGGGCAGAAAGCAAGATGTAACCCAACCACCCAGCAGCCGCTCTTTTAGCAAAGTGAATGTTTGCAGCAAAATGGTAGAAAGGCAGGGCGTAAGGAGGTCCCTGCAATTGGAGAGGGGTCCCCATGGTTTGAATACAATGCTTCCTATGAGAGCTGCAGCTTGGATGACAATCTCTTTGCTTTTAGCGTTTTGTACAAGGGCTTTGGTAGGGATGCGGGTGGCGCTGTGGTCTAAACCACAGAGTCCAGGGCTTGCCGATCAGAAGGTCGGCGGTTTGAATCACCGCAACGGGGTGAGCTCCCATTGCTCGGTCCCTGCTCCTGGACCCTAGCAGTTCAAAAGCACATCAAAGTGCAAGTAGATAAATAGGGACCACTCCAGCAGGAAGGCTGCTCTGGTTCGCCAGAAGCAGCTTAGTCATGCTGGCCACATGACCCGGAAGCTGTACGCTGGCTCCCTTGGCCAATAAAGCGAGATGAGCGCCGCAACCTCAGAGTCGGCCACAACTGGACCTAACAGCCAGGGGTACCTTTACCTTTACAAGGGCTTTGATATTTGTAGGACTCTCCATATCACGAGTGGGGAACCTCAAGCCCAAGGGCCAAATGTGCCCCCATAGACCTCATGGCAGGGACTGGCTGGACACTGAGGTGTAGGCGCCAGGAGAAGCAGATGAGAGTCAAAGGCAAGAGAAGCTGCAGGATTGGAGAGTGAGGAACAAGTGCCAGAGTAGGGAGAGATAGGTCAGGCTGGTGTAGAGTCAAGAGCTTACACACCTCCTCCTCCTGCTTCACTGTCTCCCAGGAGCAGGAGAGGGTTGAAGTGGGAGGAGCAGAAAGAGGTTATACACAGGCATAGTCTTCGACTGCTTGTGCGCAGCTAAGGTGGAGGAGATACATAAGTTGACGTCGGAGGGCAGAACCTCTTTGTTGCTGCAACTGCCTCATTAGGTGCACAGAGTAACAGAGACACAGGACTGAAGGACATATCTTTTCCTAACTTGTAAGTGTACTTTTGACAATAAATAGTTAATTTCTCACTCTGGCCATTCCTTGCCTGTCAGAGCACCAGATAATGTGGTTACACAAAAATCCTCCTAAAAAGTAAGGGGAAGTGTCTGTGTGTCTTATGGAGCAAATGTGTGGTTCCTGGAGCCAAATTGCCCAGGGGCAAAAAGCAGATCCTGTTTTTTTTAGAGAGAGAGGGAAGGGGGTGTTGAAACAAAGCTGCTGAGCAGCTGATCAGCAAGCGATCGGGAGGGGAGATAAGGGACTCTAGAGATAAAGGAGGCTGCCTGGGAGGGGGGGAGGTAAAAGCACATGGATTCTCAGGATTTTTGCATTGGGTCATCCCAAATTCTCCATCAGATCACATAGCATGTTCATGGCTACAGCCTGCACTAAAACAAAAACAAAAAAACCTCATCCACTGTTTCGTGGGGCCGCAATGGTGCAAAACTGTGATTACAAAGCACGGATCCTCATGGATCCTCAGTCCTGGCTATACCCCTCACTGGGATCTTCTTCCTCCTCCCCATTGTCCTGCCAGTTCATGACGGCCTATTTCCTTCACTGCAAAGGAAACTCAGTGCAGAAGATAGGACAGGGCATAATCAATTCTGTAACATTCAGTGACGGCAACTGGAAACATTTTTGGGGAGGGAAACTGAAGGGGCGAAATATATTTCCAGGTGAGCATGTTGCGCCCCGCATGTTAAGATCTCTAAAAGAAAAATAGCAGTACATATTAACAGCAATGAATGCCGATCATAGTCAGTGGATTGATTTCCACTCGACATTGAATGAATAAGTACCAGTTTCTTCTGCCGTTTGCATCAGAATTCTCTGACATCCCTACCCGCTCTTGGACTAGGGGCATAACTAAAATGCAATCAAGGCACAACTCCTCTGCAACAGTTGGAGGGGGGTATTGGAGGAGGAGATCCATGTTGCTTACATAAGATAAATGACATTTCTTAATCAGTCCTCCTGAAGAAATCTGATAATGGTTCCTATATTTTATTAAGCTTGTGTGGGTGGTGAGCTGTTGGCTGATATAAAACCAGAAACTAATGGAGAGGAGAGGGATGTAACTTAGATCTGCCGAAAAATTAGATTAATTCGTAATATAAATTCTTTTAGAAATCCTTTAGCACTTTTCACCTGCTTTCTCAAAGCTTTCAAACAACTTTCTCTCTTCGGAGTGTGTCTGTGCACGCTTCACCCGGGTAATAACTTTGCTTCTTTTTCTCCAGACTGAGCTGTTTCCCAGAAGCAGTAAAAAAGAGAAACAAGCTTTCTCTGATCAGCTATAAACATGGGTGGGATTGTGCAGACAACCTTTATCTTTTATTGAAGTGGTAATTGGAACATCCTAGGAAGAAAAGTGCCATCGGATAAGATCTCTACAAAACAGCATTTGAGGAATCTATCAAGGTTTGTCTATAACCTATAACCCAAACACATAGAGAACAACAAAGGGCTCGACAGCTAGGCCAGTGGTGTGAAGCCTCTGAACCCCAGACCAATTTTAGTCCAATTTGACCTGTGAGGACATTTCCCCGAACCACACCAACCCGTCAAATCAGCCAATGTTAGCTGATGGGCAGTGTGGCTGGGTTCAATTCCTCTAGTCTGTTTCCTTGATTCAGAGCAGAACATTCTGGGACAGGCTCACAGCTTCCTGCTGCAGTGTGTGCTGTGCATGCAAATGGCCCCGGGTTCAAGTCCAGATGGGAATGAAGCCCATCTGAAATTCTGGACAGCTGATACCAGTCACCATACCGTACTGAGCTTGTTCATATTGATATACAGTAATCTCACTTGATGTGTAGCCCTGTTTAGGGAAGTTTTTAATGTGTGACATTTTAATAACACAGTGGTATCTCGGGCTACATACGCTTCAGGTTACAGACGCTTCAGGTTACAGACTCCGCTAACCCAGAAATAGTACCTCGGGTTAAGAACTTTGCTTCAGGATGAGAACAGAAATTGTGCTCCGGCGGTGTGGCAGCAGCGGGAGGCCCCATTAGCTAAAGTGGTGCTTCAGGTTAAGAACAGTTTCAGGTTAAGAACGGACCTCCGGAACAAATTCAGTACTTAACCTGAGGTATCACTGTAATTTATTATTTGTACCCTGCCCACTCTGTTTTCCCAGCCACTCTGCGTGGCTTCCAACAAATATTAAAAATACCTTCAGATGTCTTAATAAAAAAATTCCTTCCAGTAGCACCTTAAAGACCAACTAAGTTAGTTCTTGGTATGAGCTTTCGTGTGCATGCACACTTCTTCAGATACACATGTATCTGAAGAAGTGTGCATGCACACGAAAGCTCATACCAAGAACTAACTTAGTTGGTCTTTAAGGTGCTACTGGAAGGAATTTTTTTATTTTGACTATGGCAGACCAACACGGCTACCTATATGTAACTGGAACCATGGAAGGCACCACATTGAGCCGCATGAAATGGAAGTCCATCAACTGTGTATCTGAAGAAGTGTGCATGCACACGAAAGCTCATACCAAGAACTAACTTAGTTGGTCTTTAAGGTGCTACTGGAAGGAATTTTTTTTATTTTGACTATGGCAGACCAACACGGCTACCTATCTGTAACTTCAGATGTCTTCTAAATGTCAGGTAGTTGTTTATCACTTTGATATCTGATGGGAGGGCATTCCGCAGGGTGGGCGCCACTACCGAGAAGGCCCTCTGCCTGGTTCCTCCTTCTCGCAATGAGGGAACCACCAGAAGGCCCTTGGTGCTGGACCTCAGCATCCAGGCAGAATGATGGGGGTGGAGACTCTCCTTCAGGTATACTGGGCCGAAGCCATTTAGGGGTTTAAAGGTCAACACCAACACATTGAATTGTGCTCGGAAACGTACTGGGAACTAATGTAGGTCTTTCAAGACTGGTGTTATGTGGTCTTGGCGGCTGCCCCCAGTCACCAGTCTCACTGCCACATTCTGGATTAGTTGTAGTTTCCAGGTCACCTTCAAAGGTAGAGTGCATTGCAGTAGTCCAAGCGGGAGATAACTAGAGCATGCACCTCTCTGGCGAGATAGTCTGCGGGCAGGTAGGGTCTCAGCCTGCGTACCAGGTGGAGCTGGTAGACAGCTGCCCTGGATACAGAATTGACCTGCGCCTCCATGAACAGCTGTGAGTCCAAAATGACTCCCAGGCTGCGCACATGGTCCTTCAGGGGCACAGTTACCCCATTCAGGGCCAAGGAGTCCTCCACACCCGCCTGCCCCCTGTCCCCCAAGAACAGTACTTCTGTCTTGTCAGGATTCAACCTCAATCCATTAGCTGCCATCCATCCTCCAACCGCCTCTAGGCACTCACACAGGACCTTCACCACTTTCACTGGTTCTGATTTGAAAGAGAGGTAGAGCTGGGTGTCATCTGCATATTGATGGACACCCAGTCCAAACCCCCTGATGATCTCTCCCAGTGGCTGCATGTAGATGTTGAAAAGCATGGGGGAGAGGACGGAACCCTGAGGCACCCCACAAGTGAGGGCCCAGGGGTCGGAACACTCATCCCCCCACCACCACTTTCTGGACGCGGCCCAGGAGGAAGGAGCGGAACCACTGTATAACAGTGCCCCTGGCTCCCAGCCCCTCTAGATGGTCCAGAAGGATGTTATGGTTGATGGTATCAAAGTACCCCATTACGATAGGCTTATTCCTAAGCCACCACGTTCCCTCTCCAATAGGACTTCTGCACAGCTCCCTTCACTTCCTGCCCTTTCACAAGAGCACTTCTGTATCCCTGGTTGCAATTTGTTCCATAGGCCTTTTGCCGTTCAGGTCAATGGGAGGTGGATTGCACCCTAAATTAGCACCATTGTTATTATAAAAGTGTTGTTTCAGTAGCAGCAGCCTCCACCATTCACAGATTTCCTTTCGCTCAAATGGCTTCATTAAGGCCGCCTGAGAAGCTGTTCAAGCGCTGATTGCTTTTTCCGAATCTCCTGCCTGAGCAGGGCACTTCTGATTCAGTTATCAGACCTAATAGCTGGCTTGCTGCCAGACATCCGCTTTCCAGCATTTCTATGACTTGCTGTTTCTCCTTAATTGTTTCAGCTGCCTTATATCCATAAGACTCGAATGCGGATTTGATCCAGCGTTCAGCCTGGACACTGAGGTCCAGCTCCGAAGGCCTTCTGGCAGTCCCTCATTGCAAGAAGTGAGGTTAACATGGAACCAGGCAGAGGACCTTCTTGGGAGCTGCGACCACTCTGTGGAACGCCCTCTTGTCAGATGTCAAGGAAATAAGCATCTCTCTGACTTTTAGAAGACATCTGAATGCAGCCTTTGTACAGGGAGGTTTTTCATGTGTGAGGGGTTTTTTTGTTTTGTTTTAACATTTTGTTGGAAGTTGCCCAACAAAATATAATATCATCATCATCTTTGGTTCAGTTTCCATGCTACCTGCATTCACCAGTCCCTGAAAAGCAGGAACCGTCTTCCTATGTTTCTCTCTCTCGCTTCAGTGAACTGGTAGCATTTGTGCGTGTTTGCCTTGTTTAAGCCGGGATTCTCTGTGACTGTTCTGCTTTACTCTTCAGTTCCTCATCAGCAGCAATGATGATTTCAATAATGCGCTCTGCTCAAGAAAGTCATGAAGAAAGAAATGCCACGCTGCCAAAAATAAGCGAGTGTTGGGTGATGAATCTGCTTCATTAAAAACAACTCCAAAACGTAAGAGAGGCTGAACTCAATCAACACATTGCAAATGCACAAGCTAATTCCCAAGCATACTGTGGCAGCAAGTGTAGTTCATTCTAGTGAAGCAGCGTAGACCTTCATGATTCAAGTTCCTGCACAATGGTTATGTATCTTTTAGCTGCTTCTTTTCATGTTTGAAAAAAGCAAAAATAAATCCAGGTCACATAGAAAACTCAAGCACCACCACCAACATGCTAGCTTTCCTAGTGCAGGGTTATCATTGGGAAGGGCCATAGATCAGAGGCAGATCATCTGTTTTGTCTGCAGAGGGCCCTCTGTTCAATCCAGAGTATCCTCAGCTGGGCTGGGAGAGTCTCCCCATCTGAAGCTCCGAAGAGAGGCTCCTAGTCAGTATATAGAAAAAAGGTAAAGGACCCCTGGACAGTTAAGTCCAGTTAAAGGCAACTATGAGGTTGCAGTGGTCATCTCGTTTTCAGGCCAAGGGAGCCAGCTTTTGTCCACAGACAGCTTTCCGGGTCATGTGGCCAGCATGACTAAACAGCTTCTGGCACAACGGAACACCGTGACGGAAACCAGAGTGCATGGAAACACTGTCTACCTTCCCGCCACATCAGTACCTATTTATCTACTTGCACTGGTGTGCTTTTGAACTGCTAGGTTGGCAGGAGCTGGGACAGAGCAACCGGAGCTCACACTGTCGTGGGGATTTGAACTGCTGACCTTCCTATCGGCAAGCCCAAGAGGCTTGGTGGTTTATACCACAGTGCCACAATAGTGACCTAGATAGACCAAGGTTTAGGGGTGTTGAATTCTGGAAGACAATGGAAACATGAGGGGGAATTGCCAGTGTTTACTTATGCCCAGGAGGACTCCCCTGATGTGAGCTGAGCGATGGGCTTCGCGGGGTGGTGAATGCTTCTCTCTGTGAGGGAGCCTTCCCAAACCCACTGAAAGAGGCAGTTATCAAACCACTTCTTAAAAAACCATCTTTAGATGCTGCCAACATGGCCAACTATCGCCCAGTCTCAAATCTTCCATTCTTGGGCAAGGTGATTGAGCGAGTGGTTGCTGAACAACTCCAGGCACACGTGGAAGAAGTGGACCATTTGGATCCCTTCCAGTTGGGATTCAGGACTTATCATGGGACTGAAACTGCTTTGGTTGCACTGGTCGATTATCTCCAGCGGGCTAGGGACAAAGGTGAGAGTTGTTTCCTAGTTCTGCTGGATCTCTCAGCGGCTTTTGACACCATTGACCATAACATCCTTCTGGACCGTCTTGAGGGGCTGGGAGCTGGGGGCACTGTTATACAGTGGTTCTGCTCCTTCCTCCTGGGCCGTGTCCAGAAAGTGGTGAGGGGGGGTGAGAGTTCAGACCCCTGGGCTCTCACTTGTGGGGTGCCTCAGGGTTCTGTCCTCTCCCCCATGCTTTTCAAAATCTACATGCAGCCGCTGGGAGAGATCATCGGGGGTTTGGGCTGGGTGTTCATCAGTATACGGATGATACCCAGCTCTACCTCTCTTTCAAATCAGAACCAGTGAAGGCGGTGAAGGTCCTGTGTGAGTGTCTGGAGGCGGTTGGAGGATGGATAGCGGCTAACAGATTGAAGCTGAATCCTGACAAGACAGAAGTACTGTTTTAGGGGAACAGGAGGCGGGTGGGTGTGGAGGACTCCCTGGTCCTGAATGGGGTAACTGTGCCCCTGAAGGACCAGGTGCACAGCCTGGGAGTCAATTTGGACTCTAGCAGCGCTCTTCTGTTTTCTTACTGGGCTGCTTAAAATGCTGATTTTCTGTCATTGCAGGCATTCTAATTACCAAGTGACCCCCTAACCTTGCAGATACATTGACTCATTCCTATTTATAGAGGTTCCTCCCTCCCAAAAATGCACATACCAGCCTCACATACTACTTGCTGCTGGTATTATGTTTGTTGCTAGGAAACGTGTGAATAGTAACCCATTTATGCATCTACGGTATACTCTGCATGTAATTTTAAAAAACAACAATCAGATGCACTGCTTTTATTTAAACTCTGCAATGCACTGTATAAAAAATAATAACGAAGGCAATGGTTCCATGAAATGGCTTTATCTGCTTAAACAGAGACATGAAATGGATCAGATCATTTTATGTTTTATTGGATAAAACCTCCCAGTTGTTTATAGAAGTTCACCAGTAAATGACCTGAGATGTGAAAGCACACAACGCATTATATAAGCTGTGTGCCTGAGAGCTGATTCGTACATGACCCTAACATGTAGGCTGGACAGTGATTTTATTTATTTATGATTTTTTCTGTGCCAATATATCACGCAGACCTGAAAGCAGTTTCCATGAAAGCATGCACCAAAAACAACAATATCAATTTAAAAGAAAATTATAGAATAGCAACATAGGAAAACAGGAAGCTACCTTATATCGAGTCAGGACATTTGTCCATTTAGCTCAATATTGTCTACACTGTCTAGCAGTGGCTCTCCAGGAATCCAGGAAGTGCCCTCCCCCAGCCTTACTTGGAGAAACTCAGAATTGAATTTGGGACTGTCTACCACTGAGCTAAAGGGACGCAGGTGGCGCTGTGGGTTAAACCACAGAGCCTAGGACTTGCCGATCAAAAGGTCAGCGGTTCGAATCCCCACGATGGGGTGAGCTCCTGTTGCTCGGTCCCTGCTCCTGCCAACCTAGCAGTTCGAAAGCATGTCAAAGTGCAAGTAGATAAATAGGTACCGCTCCGACGGGAAGGTAAATGGCGTTTCCATGCGCTGCTCTGGTTCGCCAGAAGCGGCTTAGTCATGCTGGCCATATGACCCAGAAGCTGCACGCCGGCTCCCTCGGCCAATAAAGCAAGATGAGCGCCGCAACCCCAGAGTCGGCCACGACTGGTCCTAATGGTCAGGGGTCCCTGTACCTTACCACTGAGCTACAGAACATGCATAATAATTCACAACAATTTTGTTCTATTTAACAATGGTGCCTCCATTAGAAGCCTGCTGGGGGGAGCAGTGTCCTGTAACTTGGATCAATGCTATTCTGCTTTGCAGGTAAGTTGTTTGCAGATTTCTGACAGTAGTACAGTTGTATTCTAGGTAGTCTAATATTCTATAGGAGTTGGATATCATGTCTGGACCAGTCTTAGTCATGCTTGGTGTTGCCTCAGCATGAGTAGAGCGATTGAAATTGATCAAGCTTAAGTCCATGTGATTTCAGTCGGTTGACTCTTAAGCATGCCCTATATTTCATCCAAACCATTGCGTTTTAATAACACACCTTGGTGGTGTTAGACATGTAAACCCATAGGAAACAATTGTACATCTTAGATCAGGGATTGGGAACCTGTGCCTCTTCGGATGTTGTTGTATCCCAATTCTCATCATCTTCATGCAAAAGGGCCAAGTGTAATGGAAGACGGGAGTTATGGATTTCTGTTGTTCAACCTGTAGGTTTATCAATCTGCCTGGATGCCTTGCCAAGTAATGGACTTCCTGACTCACACTTTATAGCAGAGGATAGCTCACAAGCCCAGCCCACACTCAACATGCTATGGTCAAATGTTTCCCGGTTATCAAGATTCCTCATGTCCTATTACTCCAGGATTGACAGCTTCCTTATCAGATATCTCATCTGGACATGTTATCCAAGCCATGTGGCCAAAGGAGTTTGTGCCCTACACACCTGCATTCAGCCATTGATACATCAGGTCTTTAAAGATACACAATGCCTTTAAAGTGGCTCATTCTCCAGCAAGAGATCTCAGCGCCGCTTCACAAATGCACCACCATCACGAGATTTGCCATCACCTTACTATTCAGCATTTCATAGCGTGCAGCTGAATTGAAGGTGTGAACCAACCTTGAAGAACTCTTGTGGAATGCAGAGTTCTATTTGCGGTGTTAGACCTGTGACGACGCCTTCTCACATACAAGCCAAGTGAGGAACACATATGTGTGAATCAGCCCAGAGTGGGCCAAACTGCAATCTGCAAATGGTCCAGAATTGCAAGGCACGCAGACTCTTGTCAGTGTCCACTGACTCTGCTGCAGGAGGTCAGGTACAGGGGCCCAGTGAAAAGCTTCTGCAATGTTAAGAACCTTCTAGGTAAAGATAAAGGGGACCCCTGACCATTAGGTCCAGTCGTGACCGACTCTGGGGTTGCGGCGCTCATCTCGCTTTATTGACAGCTTCTGGGTCATGTGGCCAGCATGACTAAGCTGCTTCTGGCGAACCAGAGCAGCGCACGGAAACGCCGTTTACCTTCCCACCGGAGCGGTACTTATTTATCTACTTGCACTCTGACGTGCTTTCGAACTGCTAGGTTGGCAGGAGCAGGGACCGAGCAACAGGAGCTCACCCCGCCATGGGGATTCGAACCGCCGACCTTCTGATCGGCAAGCCCTAGGCTCTGTGGTCATTGTCATCAATAAATAACATCACCTCCAAATATTATTACATGACATTATAGAGGTTTATCTTACAGGGTTTGATGGGGCCCTAAAGGTCTTCATGGTTTTCAGGGTCTACCTGGGCCAAAGGTGAGTGGTTCCTGCTCTGCTCCTTTAGTCCTCTATTCTAGGCATGATACTTCTTTTGCAGTCCCTATTAATTCTAAGCAATACGTACTGATATCACTGTTGCTCATTTGCCTGCTTAATTTTTTTATTTGATTTGATTTATTTCCCACCTTGCCTTCAAGGAACTCAAGGTGGTATCCATGCTTTCCCCCTCTCTATTTTATTCTCACAACAACCCTGTGAGATAGGTTAGACTAAAAGTTTGGGGCTGGTCCAAAGTCACCCAGTGAGCTTCATGACTGAGTGGGGGTTAGAACGATTCTTTCCCAGGTCCTAGTCCAGCACTCTAATCTTCTACACAGCTGCTAATGGTGGAAAACTGCTCTTCTCTTGTCCACCTGGGCACCCTCCCACTAATGCTTTGAGCCAAGAGCCAGGCTACTGCTCTTTTGGTCAGTCCTGAGTCCCATTCTTAGCCAGTTGTCCTGAAGGACTGAGACCTTGCCAGTGGAAGCTGGTCCTCTTGGGCAAAGGGGAAACTATCAGTCCCGAGGGGCAGCAGCAGCCACGGGATGCTTCATTACTGCCACTTTCTTATATTTAGCCTGTGATCAATGATGGGAGAAGCAAATGTCTCTATTTCATGCACATGTCCTTAATGAAATGTGATTAAATTATATTTTATTCACTTTCTGGAGCTGCCCCGAAATTGTTATATGTGGCTAATGAGATAATTTGGCCAGCGCACTGTACAGCAGTCCTTATTTGAATGCATACTTGCAATCCTGGCTCAGGTGCAGAGATATTGACATTACAAAGGTGTTTGGATGATTAATATTTGAATGATATTGGCACAGTGGCACGGACGTATTTGCCTGCAAACATACAAAAGAAGGTATTTCTCTACCCTGGGACTAAGATACAGCCTGGCTCAATGCTGCCACCTCTTGGCCTGTTGAGGAACTCAGGCACATGGTCAGAGTTAATTTCTATTTGCAGCTATGGAAAACCAGTAGAACATTAGGAATAAAAGGCATTTTGAATATGTTTTAGAGGAATGAATTGGAATTCTGAAGTGATGTGGCAATTCAATATGATAGCAAGAGCTACTTTTACCAAGAGCAACTTAGAATAATGCTTTCTTTCCACCCTTTGGTTATCCATAGTGAATATTGCATTTCGAAACTGAATAGACAGAACCCTGGTCTACTCAAAGCAATCTTTAATCCGTGGCTGGTTTTCATTTTGAACCTAAAGTAGATAATGGAATGAGGTTTCCAACTTTCATTTTTATTAAAGATATTAAACTTTTAAAAGCATTTATAGATCAACAAACCTATTTAAAAAAAAAAACCACAGGAAAAAACCAGCAAATTTATTTTGTCCCTGAAGATTTTATGCTTTAAATAAATTCGGAGCAACAGGGAGCAGGGTAGTCTCCTGGGCAAGTCCCATTGAAATGGAATTTTCCTTCTGCTAGATAGGCTACCTTCTCAGGTAGATGAGCCCCATCTGCCCCTCACTTCCCTCTACAACACGTGCAGAAACCACCTTTTTGACCATTGGACCCACTATTGGTCTCATTTGCCCAATTCACCAGAGCCTGTCATTGCATGCAAGGCAATAAATAATACAACAATAATAGATTAAATTGCTCACAGATCATCTTCCCGGGCAGGCTGCCTCAGTATGCCTAACAATAGGGCTGGCTCTGAAAGCCCTTTGAACAAGAGGATTGTTTTGTTTATAGCAGGACCCTTGGCCACCCTTACTTGTCCTGTCTCATACAAAGCACTGACTATAGCCATTGCATGATATGTGAAAAGAGCACAGCAGAGCTTTTTCAAACCTGTTGGATTTTTCTCAGAAAATTAAGCACAGCGTCAGGGCTGTGACACTCAGTAACAAGGCGCAAGAGCCTTTTACTGCCACCTTTTGCATTATAGGATAAGCAAAGGCCTTTTGTGAGACAAACTTGTAGCAGGTGGAAGGAAACCCTACCACAATCTTTATCCTAACTATAGAAACCATTCTGTCATGAGGAGGACAATTGGCAAAAGGTGTACAGCCACAGCCACAGTCAGACATTTTGTAGATGTGGCTAGAGCACAAGATGTCTTTTGAAAACCCTGTAGACTGGTACTTGGTTTTGGTCTTGCAGGTGCATTCTGCAACATTATAATAATAATATTATAATAATAATTCATTGTTTATACCTTGCCCATCTGGCTAGGTTTCCCCAGCCACTCTGGGCGGCTCCCAACAGAATATTTAAAACATGATAAAGCATCAAATATTAAAAACTTCCTTAAACAGGGCTGCCTTCAGATGTCTTCTAAAAGTCAGCTGGTTCATTTCCTTGACATCTGATGGGAGGGCATTCCACAGGGTGGGCGCCACTACTGAGAAGGCCCTCTGCCTGGTTCCCTTTAACCTCACTTCTCGCAGTGAGAGAACCGCCCCAAAACCCTCAGAACTGAACCTCAGTGTCCAGACTGAACAATGGGGGTGGAGACGCTCCTTCAGGTATACTGGGCCAAGGCCGTTTAGGGCTTTAAAGGTCAGCACCAATACTTTGAATTGTGCTGGGAAACATACTGGGAGCTAATGTAGGTCTTTCAGGACCAGTGTTATGTGGTCTCAGCAGCCAGTCTGTCACCAGTCTAGCTGCCGCATTCTGGATTTGTTGCAGTTTCCAGGTCACCCTCAAAGGTAGCCCCACATAGAGCGCATTGAAGTAGTCCAAGCAGGAGATAACCAGAGCATGCACCACTCTGGCAAGACAGTCTGTGGGCAGGTAGGGTCTCAGCCTGTGTACCAGATGGAGCTGGTAAACAGCTGCCCTGGGCACAAAACTGACCTGCGCCTCCATGGACAGCTGTGAGTCCCAAATGCCTCCCTGGCTGTGCACCTGGTCCTTCATGGCACAGCTACCCCATTCAGGACCAGGGAGTCCTCTGCACCTGCCTGCCCCCTGTCCCCCAAGAACAGTATTTCTGTCTTGTCAGGATTCAACCTCACAACTGACACTGGATGGCCCACACATTATTCTGCTTTATTTTGCCACATATAGTCCATGCATTTAAAGAATTGAGCCCTTCAAGAATGCAGAAATTAACCAGATAAATAACAGAGCTTTGGGGGAGGGTATTTTGAAAAAGGAGGTCAGATAAAGACACAGCACAGCACATATTGCAAATTTCCTACTACCAAACGCTGCTGCCCTTTGCTGAACCAGTATCTGCTCTCTCCACTTCTGTGGATAGTCCTAGAATTAATGACTAGAGGACCCTCCACATTAAGTATGCACATTTATATTTTAATGTGAGGTCCGTGGTCACATAGGAGACCTGAGAAGTGAGAGGTTATGATTTATTGCTGAAAAACGGGACGAGCTCCAAACCCTCCAGATGAAAAATGTGAAGCAGTTCAGTCATCTGAAATCAACCCCTCGCAGCACCCCTGGCAACGTAACCGCTGAAAAGAAGGATGTCTGTTTAATTGGGACTTTCAAGGATGTCGCAGCCTGAAGTGTGCAATTAACTTGTCAGCCTTTTTGAAACATGAATAACTTTTTTTAAAATCACAGAGATTCATGCAATGTGAATTTTAAGTACCAATAGCCTGATTTTGTCTCCACAGGGGGGAAATCAGCACCTATGGCTCCCACACATAATAAACAGGATTCCCTGCCCCCCCCTCAAAATTAAAGATGTCAGTGACCCTTTTCTTTAAGCAGTAGCAGCTTTTGAGGAGTTACTCCTAGAAGAACTTCTTGTTAAAGAGCATCATAGATAACAGTCATAGTTTAAAACACCTGGAGGCAGCGCCAGGAGCTCTGGGGATCTACCAAGAGGTGGCCCCAGACTGTAAGGTTTTTTGTTTTGGTTCTAACGTAAGTCTCTAACCTTTCTAGAAAGAAAGTTCTGAAGCAAAATGTGGGCTCCCTCCTATGATTTCTGTGAACTGAGCCAGCCTGGCTGTTCCCATCTTACAGTGTTTTAAGCTAATGAATGAAGTCACAGTTGTGATTGATGAGCAGGTTGTTCAGACACCAGGAATCTCTTGAGGTCCTAAAGAGCAGCCGTTTTATACCCATCTGCACTTTTCTTTCTGGCTAGTGGTCCCTGTCTGCTTGCCGTCTCCATCTGAGATCAGGCATTTCTGTGGATCTGTGGTCAGTATATGTGTGCTGAGTATGCATGCGTGTATTTTTCCTAGGACTTTGGAGTGCTCTTTGTTACGTTGGACAGCAACAGCGTCAATGGGGAAGGGATCAGTCAAGATCATGAAGACACACATACACAAACAAACACATTCTTCACCTGGACATATGTTAGGACTGTGCACACACAACCCCCTGACAAGTGTTGCATTTTAATAGCTATGACAGACCGAGGTGTCTCCTTGTTCTTTATGCTCCAGTGTGACCCCAGTGAGATTATAAATAATACCTGAGCCCCATGTCTTGATGTTTGCAGATATGAGAGGGTTAGAAATGACTATCAGGGAGTGGTCTGTCAAAGCAAACTCGGTTTTTATTTTAACAAAATGATGTCAATGTACGGATAAGAACCGAGATCATCTTAAATTGTGGAATGCATGCTACCACGAGAGGGTGCTGTTCTTCCACTTCTCCAATATGAAATGTGTGTGTCTTAACATCCAAGTAGGTGAGCCTTGCTAAATCGGATCAAAAGTTCATCTAGTCTGGCTTCCTGTTCTCACGGTGGCCAGCAGATGTCCATGGGGCACTTGCTTGAGCACAATTTCACTCTCTCCACTTGTGATTCTCAACAAAGTGGTCTACAGAGGCATGCTTGTGAAACATGGACCACTTATAAAGGCCATCTCCAACTCCTCGAAAGAAGAGCGGCGAAACCCGAAGTAACCCTTTCCGGTATTTCCGGGTCGCCTCAGGACATAACCTGAAAGAACATAACATGAAGAGGACGTAACATGAGGTATGACTGTACAACTCCCACCATCCCTAGCTAACAGGACCACTGGTCAGGGATGATGGAAACTGTAGTCCCAAAACATCTGGAGGCCCGAGTTTGCCTATGCCTGCCCTGTGGATACTAGCCAAAGGGTCCTCCTGCAACCACCTGCAGGAATCTAACCTAAACTTTAAGGCACCCAATCGTTGGTTGCCAGCTATGGCTCTAACTGCTTCCAGATTGTGGAAGGTGGGTGTGGCTTGGGGGAAATGGCTCAGCAGGCCAAAGCGGAACCCAGGGGTGCCAACTTGAATACAATATTGGGGGGGGAGGCAGGTGAGCCCCACTCCACATAATCAAGCACAAGGTGTGGTGCACACACGCCATTTGGATGGCAATGCCCATCAACTCGGGGGGTGGGGAGGCTGCCCCCTCAAATATTTTATTGTGGGGGCAATGGGACCTCGGCCCCATGGAGTTGGGTTCTATGCTGGGACCTATACCAGGCCTAACTAGGCCCATGGGTTTCCCATGCCTGGTCCAGATTAAAAGTAAACTGGACTGTGCAAAAACAGGTGAAGAATATCAAAGCATAAACCCTTCCCTGTACTCTTCCCTGCAACCCCTGCTTTCTCATTAGCATTCTCACCCTTTTTTAAGAGGGAAAAAATGCACTTCTCTAAAGAACTTCCCTTGCTGCATTGGGAGAGAAGAGATCTCACAAGTAATTCAGATTCGTCATGCCCTCTTTTCTTGAGACCTTGTGCACTGTGTGAAGAAACAGTGTCCCTCTAGACAGATCAATGCTTGGAGGGCTTTTATTGTTGTTGTTTCAAATTACTCATGGCTGTGAAGAGAAGGCCATGGGTTTCCTCCAACATTTGTGCTGCAAGACTCATTATTTCCACACAAACATATTAAATATGGTCAGAAATGTTGCTTGGAGAAGGTCTGTGATTACGTTAAACAATGGGTGGCATGATGTTAATTAGCGGGAAGGGATCTGAAGACCATCTAATGTCAGCTCTTCGTGGTGTGATTACTTTGATAAGCACTGATGCAAGGGTGTCAAGTGTGGACTTATATGTTAAGTGTACCTGTATTAAAACACCTCTGTATATAAGTCTTGGAGTGCTCCCTCCCTCCTCCTTCAGAGAGAACATTCCATATCAAACATTCCTAACAGGTTAGGTGCTTTTGTTGTGATGACAAAGTTCCAGTCCAGAAGCTAAAATGACTTGCATCAACTTCCCTCCCTCCAACTTTGGATGTGACGTTGGCAGTGACAGGTGACGGGGTCTGTTGTGGCACCTTGTCTCTGGAATTCCTCCCCAGGTGATGGTCCCCCCCCCCTTTTGGCTCCAAGTGGAAACCTTTTAAAGTGTTGGGCAAAGCCAACCTAAACCCCTGAGCTGCCATGCTGGTGGGCTTTGGATATGGCAAACATGCTCCTCCATTCCACCCTGCCAGCCCAATGGACCCTGCTGCACCCGCAGAAAGCGCAGGCAAAAACAACCACTTGTACTGTCCGTGCTGGCAGTAGTCCATGAATCAGGATGCTTTGGAGGCAAAGAGAAGCTGGGTTGGCCAAGACTCCACTGGATCCTAACCCAAGTTAACCCAGTTCAGGTACCAATGATGGGACTAATTAGAGCCTCAAGACAATTACTCTCCCACTTCACTCTGGTCTGCTTGAGTGACAGAGCTTCGGGTGCAATGCTGCTTCTGCTGCGCCATTCAGCTCAGCTGCTCCTGGCAAGTAGTTAGGATTGTATCCTTAGGCTTAAAAAAAAAAAAAGTTTTAGGAGCATGGATAGGCAAATCTGTCAGTTTTGGATTCTCATTTTTTTCCAGTCTCAGGTTTGGCTCTCCAAATTTCTACATCAGTTTTCACTTTTCTTTCAAATCCTCGTGAAAATTTGTCAGCATTTTAGCGCAATTTTCTCCCAAACATATACATTTGCATGGAATTTTCCCTAATAGACACAATTTTTCAAAGGATTCCCTCCCCCTGCCCCACTTTTGTATGTCAGATTGGTTGATATGTCCCTTTTAATGCACATTTTCCCCTAGCCTGTGCAATTTTTTTGCGCATATTCCCATTCCTGGAGAACTGCCTTGCAAAGATCAAATAATACAGGGGTAGGCAGCCTAAGGCCAGGGGGTCGGATGCGGCCCAATCACCTTCTAAATCCGGTTTGCGGACGGTCCGGGAATCAGCGTGTTTTTACATGAGTATAATGTGTCCTTTTATTTAAAATGCATCTCTGGGTTATTTGTGGGGCATAGGAATTTGTTCATATTTTTTTTTCAAAATATAGTCCGGCCCACCACATGGTCTGAGGGAAGGTAGACCGGCCCACGGATGAAAAAGGTTACTGACCCCTGATATAATATTAGGCAAGATGGACAAACAGTCAAAGCAAGCATATGGCAGCTTCTTGTGAGATACCAGCAGAACGAAAGATAAGGTCCCCCTCTCTAGTGTGATTTGGGAAAGTGGTCATGGGCTAGATACAGACTAATAAATTGAAGCTTAATCCAGATCCCAGGCATAACTACGGTGCTCCTAGTATGGAAGGAGGTGGTTAAAAAAAACAAAAAACTGAACAGATGAGACCAAAGAATATTCACACATACATATGTAATAATAACATTCATGTGTGGTGCACCAAAGGTGCCCTTCCTAGTTGATAGTGGGTGGCAAAAAAAGGTTTCAAAAAGCAGATTCTCTGGACAATGGTTATAATCTAAATTTGATTCCCTTCCTCTCCCCTGCCGCCCAATCTCTCTTTTGTAAGGCAGCGTTAAAATTAACATTCTTTTTCCCCCCTGTGACAATATAGACACCATGTGGTGTGGCAGGCAACTGCAGTATGTATAATACCCTTAAACATTTTTACTAATCTCTGTATTGTAGCTAGGGAGAAAACATGGGCGTATTAAAGTAGAAGTATATTCAATTTGCAGCATAATATATTCACGTCTAGGAATGGGGGATAAATTTGATTCAGTTGCATTTACCTAAGTTGCCCCTTTCAAAACAGCATGTGAACCAAAACACATACATTTGCATTTCTATGAATCATGCAATGCAGTTCTCCAGATTCACATGTGAGACCTATTCCCCTTTCAAAAGCTATCCATGTCTCCACTTCAATCTACGGATGGGAGGGGAGAGGAGAATCAGTTCATTCCACATTTAAAAGTGAATCCACCTAATTCACACTTTCTGAAACAATAAGCAAACTGAAGTACAGTGGTACCTCAGATTACAGACGCTTCAGGTTACAGACTCCGCTAACCCAGAAATAGTACCTCGGGTTAAGAACTTTGCTTCAGGATGAGAACAGAAATCACGCGGAGGTGGTGTGGCAGCAGCGGGAGGCCCCATTAGCTAAAGTAGTACCTCAGGTTAAAAACAGTTTCAGGTTAAGAACGGACCTCCAGAACGAATTAAGTTCTTAACCCGAGGTACCACTGTACAGCCATCCTTTGAAAGTTGTACCTCCCTGAATTTTGCAATGGAGCTCTCCAGCCGAATCCTGTGCACAAACATGCATATCCTAAGGTAAAGTGTGCATATAAACACAATATAACTGTATTGTATGAAAATAGCATACAGAAATGTATTGCATAAAGTAAAATTGCATACAAAATTGTGTATATATGGAGAATTTTGCACTACGATGCTGATACATTTACACAAGGACTTAAAAAAAAACCCCACACACCACAAACTGGTGTGGAAAACAAATTGACAATTTTTTCCTCATGTCAGATAATGTCATTTAAAAAACAGCTAATGATAACTCTGAATGTGTGGTCTATCTATCAGTTCTTTTAGATTTTGCATCTTTAACTCTCCCATTAAAATGAAGCATTTTGACTGGATCACACACTCTGGGTTTCCTCCCCCTTCTGGTATGAGAGACAGCTGAAAGGGTGAACTAGCAATGTGCATACGATTTGCCCTGGAGCATACATACCCGTTCTGAATTTATTTTCTTCGCACTTTGAGCATGTTTCTGCAAGTTCAAAGTTCAGAAAGCTCCTTCAGGTGCATTTCTGGGAGGGGACTTAAGAGAAAGAGGAAAGAAGGAAGGAGAGAGCCTTGGGACATTTTGTCTTGTGAATCATTGCAGCGACATCCCTCTCTGTCATCTCCTTTTCATATCTTTCTTACTGAAGCTGCATTTACGCTGATTACCATTTTGCAGTATCCGTCTTTATTTACAAACAGGGAGGTTGAGCACAGTTGGAGACAGAGCGTACGTAGATGCCCTGATCAGCCAAAGCTCACTGCTCCCACATCATCATCACCTCTCGGGCAGCAGTGAGGACCCTGAGACCTCCAGCTCCCATCAGCCCCAGAACCGATGGCCAGTGACAATGAGAGGTGGAGTTCAGCGACACCTGAAGGGCCACAGGTTCCCAGCCCTGGTGCAGATGATCCAGCAAAAGGCATCTCTGTCCTTCGTTCTTCGGATCCAAGGTCACCACTTATCTTCAGAGAATCTGAAACGTGCCACAGTTACATGCTAAAGGATGCACATCTTTTGCACATGCCAAGGAACCATAAGCCACAGAATCCTTTAGCCTTGCTCATTTTTGCACCAAATTTTCGTGGAAGGGGCTGTAGCTCAGTGTGGTGCATGTGGAAGGTTTTCAGGTTCAGTCTCCAGCATCTACAAACAGGGCTTGGAAATCATCCTGTCTGAAATCCTAGCAAGTCCCTAACAGCCAGTGTTCACAATATGTAAACTAAATGGACCAATGTTGTGCCTCAATACAGTGGCACCTTGGTTCTCAAACTTAATCCGTTCCAAAAGTCTGTTCCAAAACCAAAGCGTTCCAAAACCAAGGCGTGCTTTCCCATAGAAAGTAATGCAAAATGGATTAATCCGTTTCAGACTTTTAAAACCAACCCCTAAAACAGCAATTTAACATGAATTTTACTATCTAACAATACCATTGATCCATAAAATGAAGGGAATAAACAATGTACTGCAGTCGCACAATCAATCAATCAATCAATCAGTAGCTGTACTGGGTTCCACACAGTCACACAAAAAGCCACAAAATTGCAAAATAAATAGCAAAGACAGACAGACCTCAGTGTAACACTCAAATCAGAAGCATAACACTCAAAACGGAGCACGTTCAGCTTCTGAAAAACGTTCACAAACCGGAATACTGACTTCCGGGCTTGCAGTGTTTGGGTTCCAAGTTGTTAAAATACCAAGAAGAAGAAGAGTTTGGATTTGATATCCCGCTTTATCACTACCCTAAGGAGTCTCAAAGCGGCTAACATTCTCCTTTCCCTTCCTCCCCCACAACAAACACTCTGTGAGGTGAGTGAGGCTGAGAGTCTTCAGAGAAGTGTGACTAGCCCAAGGTCACCCAGCAGCTGCATGTGGAGGAGCAGAGACGCGAACCCGGTTCCCTAGATTACGAGACTACCGCTCTTAACCACTACACCACACTGGCTCTCAAGGCATTTGAGAACCAAGGTACTGCTGCATAAGGTACTTTTCTCTGTCTTGCTAATATTTTCAGGGTGCTGACATTTATGCTCCATCTCGGTTTTCCCCCACTTGTGTGCTGCTTGGGCAAAACTGTGGATCAGTGTTACGTAGGTCAGCATTGACACAGATAGTACTGGAGGAGGGAGAGTATATACAGCTTCAGTTTGTAGCACTCATTTCCACACACCCCAGCGGAGTATTGTCTGAAAGAAACACAAGAGCCTTATTTTCAAATTGCCTTGCATTTTTTGTGTGTGGAAAGTACAGCATAAAGAACACTAGGTGGTCCCTGTGGTTCATTTTTGGCTTTTCAGAGGCATTTTTTTTCTCTGCATAACGGTGATGTACAATTATGGAAGGCTCTGCAGACGTGGGGGTGGGTGGGGAGAAACCTCCAGGAGGAAGTTACCACCCAGAACCACATAAAGAGCTGCAAAAGCAATGAGAGGGTTTTTCTCGGCATTTAAAACCAGAGATTGACGTGGCATTCTCCCTCTCTGAAAGGGAAGCGAGGCAGTGCTCTTTGGAAAATTGCTTTCAAAACAATTGGCTTCAGGGTTCTGCTGAAGCTGGATACACCCTGTAATATGGGGCGGTTTGATTTATAAGATGAAAAGGAGAGAGTTAAAAATATAACCAAGAGGCTTGGGATTCGATTCATTGTCGAGAGTTCAGGCAGATGGACTTTTCTCTTGTCTCCGGTCCTAGAAGCTGCTGTGGAGAGGGGGCATTTATGCATTGCCAAAATACCCTCCCAGGAAACACTTCATCAGGGAAAGAAGACATTGATTTACATAAGATTTGCATTCTAATTTATGTGTATGAATTTAGATGCGAATCAAGGACTATAATTTAAATAGAAATACGAGAGCAGGAAGAGTGTGACGAGATGCTCTGAGTGTCTACCTACCCAGTCTCCTTTTCAGATCCTGTTTGTGGGTGACATCTTCCTTCTTCTGCTTCTTTATCTTTAAACTGGGCTTAAATTGTGCAGCCCTTTCAACAGAGGGCTCTTTCAAACAGAGGAGTGCCCTCGGACAGCCCTTCAAATAGAGGACCGTCCTCTGTAAGGTAGACACTTGGCCACCCCAAGCAGCATACAGTATGTGGAGTAAGGCTCCCAGTGATGGTATAAGACAGGTAGCCAACATGGTGCTCTCCTGATGCTGTTGGACTACAACTCCCACCATCCCTGACCACTGACCATACTGGCTGAGGCTGATGGGAGTTGGAGTCCAGCAACCTCTGGAGAACACCAGCCAGATGGGCAGAGTATAAATAATAAAATTATTATTACTACTACTACTACTACTACTACTACTACTACTACACCACCACTTTGGCTACCCTCAGTGGTTTTCTCTGCATGTTATTATCACTGATATATACATTTCTATGCACACTTTACCTTAGTATATGCATTTTTGACATGTTTCTTGGCTGGAGAACTGCATTGCAAAATTCAGAGAAGTGCACATTTCAAAGGACAGCTGTATCTTGGTTTGCATATTGTTTCAGAAAGTGCAAATTAGGTGGGTTGGCTTTTAAATGCAGCCAGAATCCATTTTCTTCCCCATTCCTGGATGGAAATGGAGACCAGAATGGCTTGGGAGTGAGGGAATGGGTCTCATGTGTGAATGTGCTCCCCAAAATTAAAAGACGTGTGTGTATTTCATTGTCAGTTGGTTTAACAATCTTCAGCCTTGAAGAAAAAAAAATCCCCCACCCTTATTAGGTTTGCATAAAGAGGCATGGTGAATCATCTCAACTTTTAATTTAGGTGGAATTGCAGGTGCTCCTTTCTTGGT
Organism: Podarcis liolepis; assembly: GCF_965112155.1. Taxonomy (NCBI): domain Eukaryota; kingdom Metazoa; phylum Chordata; class Lepidosauria; order Squamata; family Lacertidae; genus Podarcis; species Podarcis liolepis. The sequence continues at coordinate 28,143,457 of NC_139563.1, forward strand.
TAAATCCAGTTGTCTTTTCAAAAGGGATCTGGGTTGGTAGACTTCTTACTGTCACTTTAAAAACTTCCCCTCCCATTAAACTCCAAAAAAAGGTGTCTTAATGAAAACCTTATGGCAGCTTCTTGATGACTGGCTTCTCGCTGGCAAAACCAGAACTCTGGTCTGTTAAAGCTATGTGGGTCAGCTATAGGGGGAGAGAGGGAGTGGGAAAGGAAGAGCAAAAACGGTAGAGAAATACTTTGCTTTTTCAGAGGCAAAGCGGGAAGGAGAATTGGGTAAAGAGGCACTCAGAAGAATCTGTAGGCATGGGAAGAAGATGTGGAGGGGGGAACTGGGTGTGAACAGAATCCATATTTTATACAAATCCCGTTGCCCCTTCTGCGTTGGATTCACTGGGTGTGTGAGCTGCTTGCTTACAGTATCTGTCATTCCATGCTTGCTTACACCCCCTTTCGTTGCAACAGCTGAAAAACGACACCAGATTCTCTCTACTTCGTCCAACTTGCCAGCGTTTCCTTTCCTTAAAAGGGATGTGAACTGTACTCCAGCCAAGAGATTGGGCTTTAAACACTTGCCCCGCAACCCCCAGCTCCTCCAACTCAGTCTACGTGGCTGAGTCCTTTTCAACATTGAAAACCACAAGGAAATATTTTCATAGCAAGAAAGTCCACGAGGCGTTCCTTGTTGGTTGGCATCCATCTGCCTTGGGAGATAAAGGAGGAGGCATAGGCATGTTCTCTGTTGACCTAGGGCACGGGGATTAATGGGCTTTACTTACAGGGGGGGTTAAATTACATTTGATTCTATTATTGGGAGAAAGTTCTTAGGCACACAGGCGATTATTGCCTTATACTGAGTCCAGCTAGCTAAATACTGCCTACACTGGCGAGCAGTGGCTCTCCAGGAGTTGTATGGAGGTCCCCCCCAGCCCTAGCTAGAGATGCTGGGAAATGAACTTGAGATTCTCTATATGCAAAGCAGATGATCTACCACTGAACTCCATCTCTTCACTAAAAGCAACTCAACAGTGGGACCAATTAGCCATGGACTCTCCCTTGCTAAGGGACGCGGGTGGCGCTGTGGGTTAATCCACAGAGCCTAGGACTTCCCGATCAGAAGGTCGGCGGTTCGAATCCCCGCAACGGGGTGAGCCCCTGTTGCTCGGTCCCTGCTCCTGCCAACCTAGCAGTTCAAAAGCACATCAAAGTGCAAGTAGATAAATAGGTACCGCTCTGTCGGGAAGGTAAACGGCGTTTCCGTGCGCTGCTCTGGTTTGCCAGAAATGGCTTAGTCATGCTGGTCAACTGACCCAGAAGCTGTACACTGGCTCCCTCGGCCAATAAAGCGAGATGAGCGCCGCAACCCCAGAGTCGGCCACAACTGGACCTAATGGTCAGGGGTCCCTTTACCTTTACTTTACCTCCCTTGCTAGAGGTCTTCAGCCATCTGGTGTTGATGGTGCTCGAGCTCTGGATTTCCTGCAACTGAGGAAAGAGTTAGATTAAGTAGCCTACAAGGTCCTGCCTAGGATTCATGGCCTCAGTAAACAAAATAATTGTCCCATACAAATGCTTTTGTGACCCTGGAATCTGGGCAACATTCTCACCATACATTTAGACTGCTATTGTATCATGTTAACAGCCACGGTTTCTGGCAAAGAATCCTGGGAATTGTAGTTCATTGGATACACTGAGAGCTGTTAGGGGCCTACTATTCTTGTAGTTCTGTGAGAAGTCTCTTAAAAGAACAGGTTTTAGGGAGCTCTGTAAAGATGACTCCTAGAGTCCATGAATTCTGACCTCATGCGTATTTACTAATGCTAATTGAACACCAATGGATTTATCTTATTGCATCTACTTTCTAATTGCAGTTATTACTGTTAGTGCACTGCTAGAAATAACTATGATCAGGAGAGAGGATAAAATTATGCCAAGTGTATAACCAGTGTCATGCTGCACTGATCAGATTGTAATGTAATAGATATTATTATTATTATTATTATTATTATTATTATTATTATTATTATTACATTTTACTGTTTATACTCCACCCATCTGGTTGGGTTTCCCCAGCCACTCTGGTCGGCTTCCAGCAGAATATAAAAACATAATAAAATGTCATTGTCAGAGATATGGCTCCCCAGAGCAACGATGGTTGTGATGAAGGGGACAGTGAACTAGAGATTGCCAGAGACAGGGATCTTCCAAGAGACAGCAAGGTATTTTTCCTTCCTTCCCAGAAGTTTGAAGGCAGCTCCTCTCAACCCCGCTCTTTTTCTTCTGTCGAAGAAGAAGAGAGAAATTTCCTGGGAAGTGTACTAGGGCTGACGAGAAGCCCAGATACTGATAAGACGTCTCTGGTAACAACCAGGAAGGGGAGGAATTCATCAGAGGAAGGGGCAGGAAGTCAATATGAATCTCCCCGTGCTCGTAGGCTAACGAGGGTCAAAGAAAGGTGTCAGTCAAAGAAGCGGAAGGGGGGGGATCCTGGAAGGTATCCTGTTGGAGGAGGAGTCATAGTCCAGACGCCTCAATGTATTGAAAAGAAGCCAGTAGCTGGGAACAGCTCAGAGTGTAATTGCTGTAAACTGCTTGAAAACTGAAGGAGTTTGCTTGCTGCCTAATTAAGCCCAGCGGTGGAGCATATGCCCGCGCTGCCCAGGGTGGGCGTGCTCCCGAGGGGTATATCCCTCCTACGTGTGGGATCACTGCTCGGGTGCCCAAAGCAGCACACGCGCCCTACAGCCAGGGGTGGAGTGAGCTGCTCACGGGGACGGAGCAAGCCACCTATGGCGGACATTCGGCGCACCGCCCGCCCACGACTCCCAAGCCTCCCCCAAGCTGTCAAAACAAAGGGGGAAGGGGGAATGCCAGTGGCACAGCTCACCCCTTACCCCAACGGCTCAGGGTAGGCTTGGGAGTCACGGGTGGGTGGTGCGCTGAATGTCACCCCCCTCAGTGAGGGCACCTGAGGCGGTCCACCCCCACTGCTCCCCTTCCTACGCCCCTGATTAAGCTGAGTAGCAAACCAGATTGTGACAGTCATCCATTAAAAAGTTCCCTTAACAGGGCTGCCTTCAGGTGTCTTCTAAAAGTTTTGTAATTCTTCATCTCCCTGAGATCAGCAGAAACACAAGTTTTGCCTCTGGAGAGGCTGCAATTTTGCGCTAGAAAAGCTCCACTTTCCCACTTTGGTGGATGCCATATATTTGTCTATGGGGAAATGTGACTAAGATCCTTGACAGTGAATATTGCTTTTGGAATGGGACAGTATGGAGGGGTTGAAACAGGGACTTTTCCAGAGCTCCACCTACCCCCCCCCAAAAAAAAAACAACAACAACAACACAACACACCAGTGGGAGTCAAGAGCTGTGCATGCATGGTGCTGTCCTGGTGCCTCAGAATAGAATTTCTGCCTGTGGGTGAACACATCTAGTCAGACTTTTCAAAAGGAATGAGTCTTCAGCATGATGACACCCCCCCCCATGGTATCTCCCCCTCAGACACAGTACATGCACATAGCAGGATGCGCTGTTGTCATTGAACAATGCCTTTGGATGATGCACTTGTGGCTTTCTCCGTGTGATTGTGCCGAAAGGCCTTTAGAGGGAGATGATTTCACCAACTGCGTAGAGTAGCTATCCTCCCCCAATGTTGGCCTCTCAACTTTATTCCTTCCCTTCCTCTCTCCCTCACAGTTTCTTTGTCTGTTTTCTCTATTACTTGCTCTCTCTCTCTCTCTCCCACTCTCTTGATTCTCCCCTCCTCCACCCCCACCCCCTTTGCATTTTGTCCTCTGGTTTATAAAGCATATTCCGCTTCTTCTGTGGATTTCTTCACAGCCTTCCTTAAACACAGCATCTGATTATCCCGTGTGGAATTAGTATATCCATATATATATGATGCACTTTAAAATGGCGGTTTTCTCTCATATTAACCTTTTATTGAAATCATTCCTCAGCAATCATTCCTCACTGTAAATGCAGAGAGGAGTGAGATTGGGGGCCTTAATAAAGCCCCCCCCAAAAAACCTCTTTCACTCAGGTCTGGATACCTGACTACACTATTATTATTATTTTATTATTTTATATACCGCCCTATACCTGGAGGTATACATTTAAAGCATCATCGTACTACTTTAAACCGGCATGACTTATTGCAAAGCATCCTGGGAACTGTGGCTTATAAAGGGTGGTAAGTATTGTAAGGAGACCCCTATTCCCCTCGCAGAGCTGCTGTTCCCAGATTGGTTTAAACAACCAACCCCCTTTTCACAGGGAACTCTGGGAACAGTGGGAATAGAGATCTCCAAATAACTCTCACTCCACCCCCCCTAGCAAACTACAGTTCCCAGGATTCTTTGGGGGAAGCCGTGTCTGTTTAAAGTGGCATGATAAGTATAGTGCAGGTGTGGCCCTAGTTGCATGATCTTATCCTATGGCTACTATACGTCCAGGTTTTCCTGGACATTACCAGGATTTCAAAGGTGGAATTGACATCCGTGGGGGAATTTCCGAAAGGCGGTGCTTTGTCCTGGATCTTAGGCAAGTCAATAGAAAAATCATGCCACTGAAATTTGACATGTCAAGGTCTGCACCTAACATGAGAGTCGACATGTCTTCCCTGACAGTATGTTGTAGTGAGCTGGATTGCTCCAGCAGCTGGTAGATCCTGTGTGTTTGTGTATTATGTTTTGTTTCTCATGGACAATATCTGTATATAGAGAGGCAAAAAGAAAATACTTCTCTTCATCTGAAAATGAACTTTATTTCAAGGAATGCAATGAATGAATAGGGCTGCCATCCATCCAGATTTTCCCGGACATAACTGGGATTTCAAAAACAGAAATGACTTCAAGGGGGAATTTCAACCAAAAAAAAAAAAAAAGCTCAACAACTTTTGGGGTGTTTACTTTTTGAAATATGGCAACTCTATCTGTGGGTTAAGTATGAAAACAGCATTATGAACAGGCAGACACAATCAAAATGCCAAAAACCTGCAATTTTTCTATTGACTTGCCTAAGATCCAGGACAAAGCGCTGCCTTTCGGAAATTCCCCTCAGACGTCAATTCCGCCTTTGAAATCCTGGTAATGTCCAGGAAAATCTGGACATATGGCAGCCCTACCCACAGAGCAGTTTAGGCAAAGTCTCTGCTACCTAAACTTGGCAAAATTGGGAACAGGAAGCAGAGGTTGTATGCATAATACGTAGAAATCTAGTGTAAGTGTGGTGCGTCCTGGTTATAATAAAACTAGGAAGACCAACATGATTTCAATGGCAGCGAGCTCCATGGATGAGTGGGAATTTGAACCCAGGATGTCACCAAGTCAAAGTCTCCAGTCAATACACCACACTAACATGCAAGGAGCATTGCTCTCCTATTAATGAGGAATGAGTATCATTATTGCATTCATGTGCAGACACAACAGGCCTCAACTCTAAAAAGAAAAAGAGAGGGGAATCTAACTGGAATTATGAGGCTGTATTTGTCAGCTTCTTCTATAATTTTGTTGAGATACAGTTCCCTCCTTCCTCTTGGTCAGTACAAAAATGTGCTGACATCACCACCTAAAGTTTTCTACTGGCACCTTCCCCCGACAACCTATTTATAGAGCTTTCATCCCAATACTGCAGCACAAAACTTACACAGAGGTTAGACTGTGTCCGGTCTTTAATCAACGTTCATATGGATTTGCATGTGAGGTGGTTATATGACAATAAACATTTATCCTTAATTCAACCTGATTTCGTTGAACAGAGGTTATTCACCTTCCTGCCAACTGATCATTATACCAGCCTTTTCAGTGCATTTCCCAACCGCGAAAATCCATTTTTTAAAAGTGGATTTGTAGCGACAGAACGCTATAATCCAGTTTAATTCCACAAACCTAGATTTCAGGTAAACACTTGAACACTCACCCCACCCGACAAAGTACTGACCATCTGGAAGTGACCTTACTGATTAATAACAATTTCTCTATTCATTGCTATGAAGAAGCAGATCAGTTTTCAGCAGAAACTGAAAATATTTCAATAATATTTTGTTCAGAGGTGCTTCTTAAAGAAGGATTCGGTAGGAGGGGAATTCTGTTTGGTTAATAAGTTTTTCACCCCTCTGCTCATTTGCAAAGAATCACACACCTCCAACACAGATTTGGATTCTGGTTGGTGAGATTCCCAGAAAGCTAACTGGGTGAGTATTTTGGCTCGAAATGTTGAGTCAGTGTTGAGTCCTGCTCTCAAAAGAAGGGGAAACAGTGAAGATCTTTCCCATAGGGGCTTAATGCAACGGCTAAAGTGTAGCAGGGATCACAAACGGAATTCAAATGCAAAGGGAAGGGATGACGTGCCCTAATTTTCTCATTCTATGAAAATCCATCTCTCCTCCAAAAGCAAAAGGAATCTAATGCATTTTGCAGGCCTTTGCAGTTCCTGAATTGTAAGAATACCCAGATGAAAAACACGTTAACTCTTTCAAAAAGTAAGTCTGATATGACTCAGAATGAGTCCATGTGGCATAATATGATCTACATTTTTTTTTTGGTCTGCTGTAGCTTGCCAGAGACAATTCTCTCTCTCTCTCTCTCTAATAGTTGGTGTCATTTTGCTAAGGAACTTGCAGAAGGAACACGGAGGCAGTTTTCTGAATAAGCAACAGCGGCGGGGGGGGGGGGGAGACTACTATCATTTTATCAATTATATAGCTTGACCTTTAGTAACTTTACATAAAAATCAACATACCATAAAATGCAGGGTAAAATTTACAATAAAACCAGTAACCAAGGTATTTTGGAAGTATTATATATGTTAAAAAATGCCATAGGTGGTAGACGTCAGTGTTGATTTACTGTCTTGCAATTTCAAGAGTGACAATCCAAATCACATTTCATGTATTTTATAAACCAGGTGCCGGTCACCTATGAATCTCATGCTCTAGCTAGCTCAGCAGAAAACAAGGACTATCTTTTTCAGGAAATGGGGACTGGCCCCTTATCTCAGAGGTGGGGCTCCTCAGGCCCAGGTGGCCAAAAGTGACCCTCCAAGCTTCTCTACCTGGCTCTTAGGACTCTCTGAAGATTGCATCCTCTCTCCCAGGCCACGTCCTCTAGTCTCCCTGCTTCACATCTTCCTGGAATATTTTTGCCTGGCTGAAATGTGACCTTCACCCAGGGATGGCCAGCTGCGAAACAGGAAACGCAATCCTGCCCTGCTGCTGTTGCTACCTGTGCCATCTGCCCTGGAGCCTGCACCGATTTCATATGAGATTGTGCCAGTTTCTGGCACTCTATCAGATCTCATGTGAATTCACCGAGATCTCACCAGAAACCTTGCCTGAAATCGGTGCCACTTCTCCACCAGTGATAGAACAGAACAAGCAGGGTGCCTCACTGCAAGAAGCCAAGTTACAGGGAACCAGGCAGAGGGCCTTCTCAGTACTGGTACCCGCCCTGTGGAACGCCCTCCCATCAGGTGTCAAAGAGAACAACTACCAGACTTTTAGAAGACACTGAATTCAGCCCTGTTTAGGGAAGCTTCTAATGTTTGATGGATTACTGTATTTTAATATTTTATTGGAAGCCGCCCAGAGTGGCTGGGGAAGCCCAGCCAGATAGGCGGGGTGTAAAGAATAAATTATTATTATTAGGAGCACCACCTCAAGGGCTTCCACTATCTTCATTTCAACCATCTCTTGTGCCCCCGTGCATTCCAGTCGGAAATGGGAATTGTAGAACTAAGACCTGATGTTGAATCTTATACAAACCCCTCCCGGATTGAGAGAATGGCTGTAACAAAGAAGGGAAACGCGACGTCTCTTTAGCCAAATGTGCACTGTGTATATGGCACGATGATAAACACTACAATTTAACATAATATAACTTTATGGTTTTTGGTAATTGCTATTCGTAGCAGTGTAGGCCTGGTTAACTGTGGCCTAGCTCTCAGCTGGAACTCTTGACTATATCATTTAGGAGACCTTTATTTAGAATTCAGAATTTGCACTATAGCTGTTCACCCGAGTTTTTCATCCTAAATGACTGGTATTACTGTCAGCCACACGATCTCCCCCACCCACCCAAACGTCTGCTGTTTTCAAATTTCATTTAGCCCTTCTACAGATGCTAATCTTGATTCAGTTCTGTCCGTTAGAAAGAAAGAAAAAATCATTTATCATTTATGCATAACGCCGAACCTGAATTAAAACATACACTGGGGGTGGGGAAGAATACACTGCCAGTGCTAGGCTGGTGTATTTTTGATTTATCAATATTGTTGTACTGTTCCTCACTTCCCTTCACTGGTAACAGAGGAGAAAACCAGATCAGCAACCCTGTAGCTTCCTCACTTCAGCCACTGCATGAGTCCATTCACAGCACTGCATTCATGGAACAATTTGCTCACCTCACAGACGACATATGAATTTGATTAGTTTCTTATAAAACTGCAAAGAAAATGTGCTGCAGAAAGTCAGTCCACCGCATCGAGTGCATGCCATGGATTAACAGAGCAAAGTGCAGTGTGTGTGTTTAAATATTGGTGTTTTCCCCTCCCCTTTCCTCCCCAAATTTTCTAAAATCCTTTGAGCAGTTCCAGCTGCTTCTGGGGCTGGGCTATATGTAGCCGGAAATACTGCTTATCACTGTTACTGATAAGGATTTGATAGCCACAAGTCGGTGCTGAAACAAAATGTTGCAGAATGGAGACCTCCTGTTTCCATTCCTTTCTCCTTCCCCATAAACATTCAGCTAGCATTCCACCGTCACTGAGCCCGTGCAGTCCTCATTCGCCTAGTTTGGGTTCTCAAATCCTTTAGGTTCTTCTCCCACCCTCCCGCCCACGTTAATTTTTTGTACTTCTGTTTTGTACTTGGGATTCCTCTGAACCTGCTGATACCATCAGCTTCTGCATGGATAGTTCCATTTTGCTTACAAAAAAAGACTAGAACTCAGAGAACTGGAATCACCCTGAATGTATATGTTATTTTATTTATTTATTATAATTTATTAAATTTGTATACCACACTATAACCGCAGGTCTCAGGACAGTTACAACGTAAAATCACAATATAAACACACAAAATACGTAATAAAAACAAGAACAACCAAATAAACATCCCCTCCCCCCAACACATTTTAAAAGGGCATTGGATGTCAATCAGCCAAAGGTCTGGTTAAAGAGGAACATTATTGCCTAGTGCCTAAGGGTGTACAATGAAGGCGCCAGGCGAGCCTCCTTGGGGAGAGCATTCCACAAGCACTGTGGAGCCACTGCAGAAAAGGCCTATTCTTCTGCTGCCACCTCTGAACCTCTTATGGAGGCGACACACCAAGAAAGGCCTCAGAAGATGATCTTAGGGTCCAGGTCAGTTCATATGGAAAGAGACAGTCCTTGAGGTAATGATGTGCACTATCAAATCTTATTGCCTTTGTCCTGCCTGTCATTAACTCTCGCTCCAGCCTTGCACCCTACCATTCCTAGTTCATTTTTAAATTTTGTTCCATTATTATCTCTGGTCAAACAAGTATCCATGTTTGCATAGTACATCAAAAACCCTGTAAAAAACCCTTTTTAACCCAATGCCATAGTGGGATTTTGAAAAGAAGAGCTGTTGCAAGCACTGATGCCCCTATTATATTGCCTTCAAGTCTCTGAAAAAAACCAGAAGCTATGCACAACTTAAGAGTTAACCAAGTAGCCCATGCAGTAGGTCTAATGTGGCTTAACTCAATGTTGTCTGTTTGAGTAAGTGCTCCGAAATTTGCTTTAAATAGTGTCCACATTCCTGTATAACCCTCCTTGGAGACTAAACATACTGAGGTTAGTTTATAGTATGAAAGCAGCAGTGTAATAAGAGGTTCTTATGTTATAATTAACGGTACCAGCACTACTCAGAAGGAAACCTAGGCAATTTGAAGGCTAAGTGTTTTTGGTTGATTCTTATTCCTATAGATACAAAGCGGTAGAACATAAGGTAAGAAGTCCTTGCATAGTGGATCATTGGCAGACATCTTACACGGACACTGTCAGCCACGAGATGCAGAGGTTAGTCTCTCTTGTCCCAATGAGTATCCCTAATGATGTGGTCAGAGACAATATGTCATCCCAAAGGTCAGCTCTTTTCAAGGTTATTAGTTTCTGTAGGCTATCAATGGCTACTAGCCATGATGGTTACTACTAGCCTCCATGGTTAGGTGCTTCTGAGTAGCAGTTGCTGGAGACCTCAGGAAGCAGCCCTGGAGCTCAGTTTTTTCCTCCATAGGGCCTGCATTGCCTTTGTAGAACACAGCAAGGAGGAGGATGGGCACAAAACTAAAATGAGTTGCCTCTGCCTCTCATTGGCTTTGACTTTGGCTATTGGTCTTCCTACATCTGCCCTCTGAGTTCCAGTGTGTATCAGTCCCAACTGTCTATGCAGGCTTTAATGATCCTATGCTACTCAACACAGAAGCTGGAGGGGGGGCACACCAAGTGGCAATGTCCCCTAATCCTTTTTTGCATATGCACAAAGGATTTTGTTTTTTTAAAACACACACACACACACACACAATGCATACCTCTTAAAATAAACTTCAATAACTCTATGTGGTTTACATAAACACAATGGGGGGGTTATGCCATTTCCCTATAAAGTAGATGAAAACAAAACTATGTCTCACAAAACTGAGCAGTACATAAAATAGAGGATTGAATAGTGAAAGAGTGAGATTCCAGGAGAACTTTGGTAAATGAATAAAGAGGCATTTAAATGTCACTATTGTCTCCATCTCATAAGTTATCTGACAGAGGGCATCCCAGAGGGTGGGCACTGTCTCCAAGAAGGCCTTGTCACCAAGTGAAAATCTACCAGTCATGGAACCAGTAGGGTTACCTCAGAAGATATTTAAGATCAACTTAGTTTGTACAGCGGGTGGCAGTCCACTAAGCTCCTGGTTCTACTTTAAATGCTTGGGTATTTAAATCCCAACACCGCATTGGAGACCACCTCTGTAAGCTCAGGTAAGGAGACTGTTGATTCAACAGGATCTCAAATCTGTCCTGAGTAACCAATGCACCAAAGCTTTTGATCCCCACTCAAGCAGACAGGAAGTCAAGTCAAATCTCCTGGTTATTTGATTTTCATTCTTTGATCTCACAGGAGTTGTTGGTCCGTGCCAATGTGACCTGTGTAGGCAGAACTTCTTCTTATTTGAAAATACTTATCTGAATGTGCATCCAGCTGTGCAGATCAGTGCTGAGTTCCACTGGAGAGAGAGAGAGAGAAAGCAACTTTCATTGATCTATATTGAGCATCATTGCTTTGTCAACTTACTTTTTGTGGTTTTGGACAAATGAAGCAGGCCTCTTCATTTCACTCTCTAATCACATGTTCCAAGGTAATGGTTGGTTTTGTGGAATGTGTGTGTGCCTCTGCTTCAAACCATAATTAAAGGAATAGCATGGACTTTTGAAACTGTCTTTGGAAATCTGAAAATGGAAGCTTAGTTAACAAATGGTAGGGTGGAAATTGGAATAGGAAGTCAACAAGCCATAACTGGCGGGTTGCGGCATTTATAAAGTGTATTCAGAAGAACCTACCTTTGTACGGTGTAACATGGAACTGAATATACTTCTCATGGGCTTTTAAAGTGCATAGAATGGGTCAAAAAAGAAAGGTTGGGGGGAGGGTTTAATTGGCAGGATAGAAAGTAAAGGAATGATGGGCTTAAAGGTCCCAAGTCAGAGAAGAGAATGGATTAAAAAAATTAGTGACAATATGATATAATTGCTGTTCTGGTTCCAGGAATTGTTCACACACAGATACACAATATTTAAGACAAATGTGATATATTTGATTGTAGTTGCATTTGGGTATCTGTATGCAAGTTTATAGATTACTCAGGAGGACACTTCATCAAACCAAAGTGTTCATCAAATGTGAACTATTCCATGCAAATCAAAGGTTTTCATTATCCTACACTGCAAAATTGTCCCAATAAAAGAGCACACTCTTTTTGTGAACAGATTCCTCCCAGAGTTTTTATTCCCAGCGCCCTTAACAAACTACAATTCCCAAGGTTCTTTGGTAGAAGCCATGACTGTTAAAATGGTGTAGGGTGCTTTAAATGTATGGTGTAGGTAGGAACATAACATAGTACAGTGGTACCTTGGGTTAAGTACTTAATTCGTTCCGGAGGTCCGTACTTAACCTGAAACTGTTCTTAACCTGAAGCACCACTTTAGCTAATGGGGCCTGCTGCTGCTGCCGCGCCACCGGAGCACAATTTCTGTTCTCATCCTGAAGCAAAGTTCTTAACTTGAAGCACTATTTCTGGGTTAGCGGAGTCTGTAACCTGAAGCGTATGTAACCTGTAGCATATGTAACCCAAGGTACCACTGTAATTCTTAAGGAAGAGTCAGCATAGCTTTCACAAAGGGAAGTCTTGCTTACCAAGGTTGAGAATGTCAGTAAGCCTATAGATAAAGGTGATCTGGTATCTTATTTACAAAGTCCTTCATGAAAGGCACCTGAGTAGATTTAGCAGTCATGGAATAAGAGGATGGTTTCTCTTATGGATTAGTAGCAGGTCAAAAACCAGGAAGGAAAGAAGAGGAGACAGTGGTTAGTTTTCACAGTGGAAGGAAGGTGTATGCTATTTTAACATTTCCATAAATGATCTGAGTAGTTTGCAGGAGACACCAAATGATTTGGGATGGTAAAAATCCAAGGTAACTATTTCTGTGAAGAGATCCAAAACAATGTGTCCAAACAGGGTGAATCAGCAACAAAATGGCAAATGAGGTATGCAATGTAAGTAAATGTAAACACTTATATTAATTGATGGGGCCAGTAAATTAGAAATGTGTGACTTTAATCACACTGATATTGAAATCTGTACCCCATGTATCGTTTGAGATAGCAGCAAAGAATTGAGGGTATCTTTTACTTGTTTTGCCATATTGTATTATCTTTTTTTTTGATGTACAGTGGTACCTCGGGTTAAGAATTTAATTCATTATGGAGTTCCATTCTTAACCTGAAACTGTTCTTAACCTGAGGTACCACTTTAGCTTATGGGGCCTCCCACCACTGCCGCGCAGTTTCTGTTCTCATCCTGAAGCAAAGTTCTTAACCCAAGGTACTATTTCTGGTCTGTAACCTGAAGTGTCTGTAACCCGAGGTACCACTGTAACCTCCCCTGGAACCCTAAGGTGATGGGTAAGTAACAAATATAAACACTAATAGCACTCCAGAAATTATATGTGAATGTTATGTACAGCCTCAAATTTCCTTTGCATGATCTTAAGCATTTTAAATTGGGCACCGAAGAGTTTTATGGTCTTCTAAAAGAAGAGTGAGGATCATGCCAAGCAAGCAGTTAGATGAACCAACCTCATGATTTAGCTAACTGTTCACAGTATCCCAAGACCTTCTTTTTGCTAATGAATGGGCTCACTCTCAAAAATTAGTGGCTTGAAGTAAGATTCCTTTTAGCTGCCTTTCCTTTTTAATGTTAGACTGAAGCGCTGTTACCTTTCTGTAGCAACAAAACACTAGCATGTGTTTTAGCTGTAACCTAAGCAATATTCAAGGCAATCCCTGTGCGTTTCTCAAAAGAAAGTCCCACTGTGTTCACTGGGGCTTATTCTCGGGTATAGGATGTATAGGATTCCAGCCAAGGTGATCCAATAGTCGATCGTCACTTCCAGACAACTTGTATGTTGAGCATCTGTTCTGATTTACGGGGAGGTTGTACAATGTTGCGTCAAGCAATTGTCCACTGACACTTTTCAGGGCATCCTTTTCCTTGCTGAAATTTTTTTGATTTTTTTTTAAGAGCACCAAAAGCACTTTAATTGAGCCATATGCATTTGCCAGTATGTGATTGAATCCCACTTACAAAATAATGACTGTCTGGAAGCAGCTGCTATAGGGCACAGGGTGGAGCACTCATTGGCTTCTGGATGTTGTTGGACCACAACTCCCATCAGCCCTGATCCCTGGTCGTATTGACTGGGGCTGATGGGAGTTGGTGTCCAGCAACAACTGGAAAGCCACAGGCTTCTTATTCCTGCTATGGAAAAATACAAGGGAGCAAGGGAGATAAAGCAAAAGTCCAATAGTGCAAGGAATGAGATGTGAAGTGGTCTTATTAAGGAAGGAAGGAAGTGTACAGGTAGCTGAGATTGCTTTGTGAGGAAATAAAAGGCAGGGATTTTTTTCTTTCATGCATATTCATAAGCTGAATCCTCCTATCTTTGTTTGAAGTAGCTCTCAATTGGCTCAAATATTGCCTTATTTTTTAAAAAAGAAAAATGAGGAATTCCATCTTGTTTTAATCATAGTCCGCGGCTAGTTTTCCTTAATGACTGCCAGCTGCATTCCTTTTATGCTGTTGTTTTGGCTTAGGTTCCAGACAAACTCTGGATCTCGAAGCTCTGAAAAAAAGAAGAAGAAACATACTTTGTGCCTCCTCCTCTTTTCTAACACAAAACAGACATGACTTTGGTTACATAAGTATGTGATGAGCTGGAGGAACAAAATGGCCACCGTCTACTTTTCTTAGTGTTTATGACGATGTGTTAGGGGGTTTCGTCACAGGGGGAAAAGAAATAAAACCATGCAGATTTCCTTCTTAGCAGGCAAATCATATATGCACTAAAGAATCACATCCAGTTCATGGGACTTTCTCCATACCCTCCAACATTTCTCCGATAAAAATAGAAGTGCCCTATTCCATAAGAACAATAACAATAATTTTATTATTTATACCCTGCCCATCTGACTGGGTTGCCCCAGCCACTCTTGGCAGCTTCCAACATATGTTAAAACATAATAAAACATTAAACATTAAAAAACTTCCCTATGTAGGGCTGCCTTCAGGTGTCTTCTAAAGGTTGCCTAGTTACTTATCTCCTTGTCTTGCAGACAAGGAGGGACTGTTTCACCTTATTATTTTGAACGTTACTCTTAAAGCCCTTTCCAATTAAAGAAGGCTTATGAATTTTCAGAATAAAGGTAATGTACGTCCTGAGGAATAGCTCAGTGAACAACAAATCTGCAGGTACCTCCCTTTAAGGCCTCAAGCAAAGCTCTAGTACAGTGGTGGCCAAACTCATCCCTCCAGCTGTTTTGGGACTACAACTCCCATCATCCCTAGCTAACAGGACCAGTGGTCAGGGTTGATGGGAATTGTAGTCCCAAAACAGCTGGAGGGCCAAGTTTGGCCACCCCTGCTCTAGTAGATGCAATAGAGCTAGTTTACAACTAAACCTTATTTCACCTACTCCAGTAAACGCTGATGCCTTATAAGGAGGTGTTCTGTAAAATAATATTATTTGCTAAAAATTATATTGCTTAATATAATTAAACCCTGTACACATTTTACATAGAAACCAATAAAAGTACAAGCAATAGCAAAATATCAATATATTATTTTCTTTACTCTATAGAGGGCTCTCTCTTTCCAGTTATCACCAAATAGCTTTCAATAAAGACAAAGTCAGCCTGTGGGGAGGCAGCGAGGAAGGAAAGACCCATATAAAGAGGATGAACAACTCCAGATGAGGGAAACCATAAACCACTGAAGATGACAAGTCATTCCAGCAGGGCAGACTGATTGGAATATTCTGCAGTCAGCTGAGAGAGAGAGAGAGAGAGAGAGAGAGAGAGAGAGAGAGAGAGCTGGTTAGCAGAGTATTCTTGAAGATAAGTAAATGCCTCTGTTACAATATCCCACAGGGTATGCTTTTTCATAATCAGTAAATAAGAGCATAGACCAGATCCCATTAAGGTCATAAAAATGCATCGATTTAATCCCATACGGATAGATTCTCAGGCAGAAGCAACTATCGCTTGAGGAATAAAATTAGTGGGTAAATCAGACAAACACAGCAAGGTTATCCTTTGCTCTTTTAACTCTCAGTCGTTTAGCTGATAAAGAAACCATGTTTTCATCAGCTAAATAAAATCATCGTTAGTGAGCATACAAAGCCTGTCTGACTACTGCTGATAACAAGTGTTTTCTATTATAGTGGCTCAACTCTTTGTGAAAAGTAATCTGAAACATACACATACATAAAGGGAAAACCATTATGATAGAATAGATGGAGAACCTATTGCCTCCTCTTAATCTAAACTATTTTTAATAATATTTTTTGTTACATTTTTGAATTTTACATTTCAAAACAAACATCTTCCATTATAGCCATCCATTCAACTTCTCCCCTCCCTCCCCTTCCTAGATTCTTTTAATTTGCCCACCATTCCTGCATATTTTTGTATATCCATCTAATTCATTCTCCCATCTTACACCCCTTTTAAATGTGTTATACTGTTTAATTTACCTTAATATTGTCAGCACTTTCAACTGTACATAATTATTTTCTACATATTCAGCGAAAATTTTCCACTCCTCTTTAAATGCCACTTCTTCTTGCTCTCTTAGTCAACTTGTTAGACCTGCTAACTCTGCATATTCTATCATCTTAAATTGCCAATCCTCCTTGCTAGGAACCTCACTCACCTTCCATTTTTCGGCTAACAAGATATGAACTGCTGTTGTTGCATACATAAATAAGTTTTTTTGACACCTGGGTACCTATCTGAACCATTCCTTGCAGGAATGTCTCTGGTTTGGGGGGGCGGGTTGCTTTAAACATTTTTTTTATCTCATTATATATCATTTCCCAACATTCTTTAATTTTTTGCATGCCCATCACATATGGAAAAAAGTTCCTTCCAGTTCTTTAAATTTCCAACACAAATCCAATTCCGCTTTATACATCTTAGCTAATCTATTTGGGGTTAGATACCATCTAACCATCATTTTCATGTAGTTCTCTTTCAACGTGTAGCATAAAGTAAATTTCAGATCTTTCTTCCAGAGTTTTAGTTCTATATTATACCCTATATCAATTGCCTAGTGGGTCACTGAGGCTTTAACCAGCTCATCTTTCGTTTCCCATTCCAATAATAGCTTATACATGTTAGACAAAAGTTTTTTCTTATTCTGCAATAACTCTCTTCCAAATTGTTAGCTTTTTTTCTTCTCCGGTTTAAACATATCATATAATTGATAATACTGTAACCAATGAGTAACTTGGCTCCTTAGTTCTTCCATTGGTTTCAATCTGGGTTCACTCCCTGAGAAGTCCAGCAAAACTCTGTAGGTCGCCCACTGTCTATCCATATTGATTCTCTTGATTGTAATTGCTTCAGTTGGCGATAACCATAGGGGTGTTTTCTTTTCCAACAAGTTTTTGTATTTCTTCCAGGCTCTATACAAATTCTTCCTAATAACATGATTCATAAAACTCTTATGTATTTTAGTTTTCCCATACCAGAGACAAGCATGCCAGCCAAATTTAATATCATACCATGAGATAAGCATGCCAGCCTTCCAAATCTAGAGTGTGCATGCTTTTCAGTACAATCCATTCCTTTAGCCAACACAAACAAGCCGCCTCATAATACAATTGCAGAGCAAAGCCTCCTATTACTTTAGTGTTTATCAAAATTTTATGTTCAACTCTAGGCTTTTCCCTCTGCCAGACGAATCTAGAAATATCTTTTTTCCATTCCTTGAAGCAACTTAACTTGTTAGTGATCGGGATCGATTGAAATAAAAACAATACTTTAGGCAATACATTCATTTTGATGGCTGAGATTCTACCTAATGGGGAAAGTTTCATCCTTCCCCAAATCTCCAACTCTTTTTTAATCTCTTTCCACAGTATAATATAATCATCTTGAAATAAATTGAGATCAGTCAATACTTCATCTAAACCTGACCTTCACTTACATGACATATGGACAAGAATTTGTTATTTTATGTTGCCATGGTTCCAGGAGTATAATATGAAGTAGGCCTCTCCCCAGTTTATGTCCATAGATGGAGGCCAAGAATCAGGCAATGAGGTCTGTATACTGTTTCAAGTATATAATTCAATGGTGCCAGGAAGTCAATGGGACTCTCATCTCCTGACATGGGTGAGATATTTGTTTCATTGATTTTAATACACACGACAGTCCACATGGTCCTTTCCCTCCATTCAAATGCAACCACTCCAACCCCATCTTCTTCAAGATTCTCCTCTAAAAAAAATGGATTCTGAATTTTCACAAAACACACTACCAAGGATATTTAGTTGTAAATTTTGACACATTGAATGTATTGTTAGATACTTGCAATGTGACAATCTTGCATAGATATTGTGCTATGGTAACCGGCATTTACCAATTACTATTGGAGCTTTGAGCAGTGTTTCATAGCCAAACGCTTACATAGTTTGCCAGTCACTTATACAGAACGACTCGTGCTGCCCTAAATCCACCTCTGCAGGGAACTGGTAATGTGGAAGTGCTTTCAATGACCTCCTCCCATATATTTTAAGGTGGTGCAGGCCTATGTGTGGTACAGTCCACACCATGACCTTTCTGAATGCCAGCTCTTTTAACCTTGGAGAAGTTTGAATAATAGTTTTCTTAACTCAGTAAGCCTTGATGGGAGAAAGTATTAAGATTCTCTGAATCAGTGGAAACTCTTCCTCTGTCTCCTTGTGGTAGCCTAGGGAATAACTTATCCCTCCCACAATTCCACCTCTTCCATGATAGGCACACAATTCCTCTTTTGTGAGAAGAGGACGAGTTCTAGATCTCGGTCTTTTGGAACTCTCAGAAGTTATGCTAAGTATTCACTGTTCAGGAAGACTCAAATATTCTCTCAGCCCAGAAGAGGATCAAGAAATGGGGGCGAAGCAATATGCATCTGCCGTTGGCCATGCTATAAATTAAGAGATGGCTTACTTCAACAGACCCTGCTTTGGTGAAATAAAATGCTGCTTTAAGAAAGACAGCAACATTGTCATACTTCATATCCTAGTTTGGAATGCCTGTCACTGTCCATTGTGATTGTGCATGACATTTGTAGGAATCCAGGTTTACATGAATAAATTTATTAAAAAATGCATTTAAAGTCATGCAGTGCTGTGTTTATTTCAAAGCCCAATGGGGCTTACTCCCAGGTAAGGGTGCCTTAGAAAGATTAGTGACAAATACCTTTTAGCCTCTACATTTTTCTAATTGTTTTACAAACTTCTTTCTCCATTCTGACCAAATCTTCAGAGGATAAATTCACTCCAATGCCTCCACCCCCACTTGATGTAAAGCTGGATTGTGGCAAACAATGCAGGCAAAAGTTTGAATTCACCTCAAGTGTATTTGTTCCTCTGTAGGAGCATTAGTATACATTCTGATTTCCATCTCTTTGACACGTCACAATGCGAAAGGAGCCCATTCTAATCTGGCAGGATTCCTACATGAGATTCCTTTTATCTTAGTGTGAGCAAACGCTTCCAAGCTCATGCCTCTCCCTGCTCCCCGTCTAACTCTGCATATGTTTTCCAGATGAGAACTTCAACTGCACAGCTTTGAGAACTAGCCCAGGTTTTAAATTAGAAGACTGCCACATACTGCATTTGTATTGCAGCAAAGAAAAGGCCAAGTCCCCTCCTCCTACTTCTTAAAATCTGAACATTTACTGTTTGTTAAAGTTAGTCTTCTTTTGGGTACCTTTTCTTTATTCCATTTTGATTGTGGAAATGCAGCTAGATTGTAAACAAACAAGCACTTTCATCCTGATCTGGTTCCATAGATTCCAATAGATCCTACTCAGAAGAACTACAACCATTGCCAGAAGTTATATGCTTACATTAGGGACGCGGGTGGCACTGTGGTGTAAACCACTGAGCCTTGGGCTTGCCAATCGGAAGGTCGGCGGTTCGAATCCCCGCAATGGGGTGAGCTCCCGTTGCTTGGTCCCAGCTCCTGCCAACCTAGCAGATAGACAGTCTGAATGATTTTCGCCCTGTGGCGCTGACACCCATTATAATGAAATGTTTCAAAAAACTGGTGAGGAAGCGCATCTTATCTTGTCTGCCAGTGGGACTTGACCCTTACCAGTTTGCATACAAGGCAAAGAGATCCACAGAGGATGCTGTGGCAATGGCTTTACATGCTGTCCTGACTCATTTGGAGAAGCAAGGGAACTACGCGAGACTGTTATTTGTAGACTTTAGTTCTGCATTTAATACTATTCTTCCGCATAGATTGGTGCCCAAATTATTAGACCTGGGACTTCCACCATGTTTGTGCAGGTGGATATTAGACTTTCTATCAAACCATTCCCAAAGGGTCAGGTTGGGTTCCCACGTCTCTGCGGATCTCATCACGAATACGGGGACGCCGGAGGGGTGCGTGTTGAGCCCGCTTTTATACACGCTCTATACAGCTGACTGTGCCCCCAAATACCCCAGTAATAAGATCATTAAGTTCGCAGAGGATACAATGGTGGTTGGTTTAATTACGGCTGGAGAGGGGGAGACGGCCTATAGGAAGGAAGTTGAGCAGTTGGGGGAGTGGTGCAGGAAAAACAACAAAAGAGATCAGGAAAAACAACAAAAGAGATCACTTTAGGAAATGTAAATTGAATATTCAGCCACTTATTATTGAGGGGAAGTGCGTTGAACAGGTCTCTGTGTTTCGATTTCTGGGAATGGAGTTGAGAGACGACCTAACCTGGGGAGAGAACAGCAAAGACCTGGTGAAGAGAGCACAGCAGAGGTTATATTTTCTGAGAATCCTCCGGAAAAACAATCTCTCAAAGGACCTGTTGATGGCATTCTACAATTGGACTGTGGAGAGCGTACTAACCTATGGTCTGTGCGTGTGGTTTGGGAGCTGCACGGCCAGGGAAAAAACAATGCTATCCAGGGTTGTAAAGACTGCAGAGAGAATTATTGGGTGCACTCTTCCCACCTTAGATCAAATCTATACTGCCAGGTGCCATAAGAAAGCAGCAGAGATAGCACATGATAGTACGCACCCCGGAAATGATCTCTTTCAGCTTCTGCCTTCTGGAAGAAGGTATAGGGTTATAAAGGTCAGGACTAGCCGCCTGAAAAACGGTTTCTACGCTAATACAATTCTGGTTCTAAATGCAGCATAAGGGGTCTATGTAGTATAGTGTATTTTAAAATGGGGTTTTAGAGTTTTTAGGGGTTTTTGAATGTTTTATGTAGTTTTTATCTAGTTTTATGTAGTTTTATGTAGTTTTGTGGTAGTTTTATGTAGTTTTTCAGTTTCATTGTTCCGCAAGGGACAATGACAATAAAGATATTGTATCGTATCATATCGTATCGTATCGAAAGCACGTCAAAGTGAAAGTAGATAAATAGGTACCACTCCAGTGGGAAGGTAAACAGCATTTCCCTGCGCTGCTCTGGTTCCACCAGAAGCTGCTTAGTCATGCTGGCCACATGACCCGGAAAAACTGTCTGGGAACAAACACCGGCACCCTTGGTCTGTAAAGCGAGATGAGTGCCGCAACCCCAGAGTCATGCGCAAGTGGAATTAACTGTCAGGGGTCCTTTACATTTTTTATATGCTTACATTAATCCCTTTCTTTAATAGCTCTCCAGTACTAACCCAACTGAAGATGTAGCTAACATTTGGCCTCTTCAAGAGTCATATATCACATTGGGGTGTAACTCCCCCCACTGCCAGTTTCTTTAAGCCCAGTACCTGGGTTGGGGGTTGGAATATAAAAATGCAGCCTTTTCTCTTCCCCCCTTGGAAAGAAAAAAATCATGGCAAAACGTCTGCCTATGTGTAAGATGCAACTGCTTCATTTTGAATGTAAGATGAGCTGATGGGTGGAAGTTAGGGAGGTGGGGGGACCCTGGCTCTTCGCATAAAAGCTTCCTAGGATTTGAGCTTCTGAAGATGACGTGGAAAATAAATCATAAAATCCGTTGAGGTGGGGGGAGGGTTCTGCAGACTAGATGTATTTATTCAAAGCCGGATAAGGTACTTAATAAATCTTGTCTTCAGAATTAAAGGACCTAACCTAGCTTTGAATAAATATTTCAAAGTAAATATTATTTTAAAGTATTTTTTAATTGGTTTTATTTTTTTTTAAATGTCTGGAGTTACAAAAGTACAAACATAGCCTCTATTTTCAGGTCAGGTCATAAAGTCAGTTATTTTCAATGTGAGATATTTTTGTGACTTCTTTTCTACATTATCTTCAGATGCTCAAGTCCTAAGAAGCATTTTGCAGAGAAATGGGTTTATTCCCCCTCCCTAGCTTCCACCCAGAGAATCAGCCATCTCCGTTTCAAAAGACAGAGGGGGAGAATAAAGAGAGGGGATAACTGTTTTAGCTTTTATATTAAATGGTACAAATGCTTACAGTTATTGTTTAGGGCATAATAAGAAATGGTTATGCTTTAGTTCCGGATAGATGAGAGAGTGTAACAGATAATTCCTAATTTATCATTGTTGTTCATCTATTCTAAAAATGTGCCTGGGACAGCCCATATCTCTGCACTTGCAATTTGAAGAAGTATTTGTTGCACCCGGTTGTTTTTCTACATCTTCTTCGTTTGAAATCCTCTGGTAAGGGAAGGAAGGAAAGAAGGAAGGCAAAGAGCGCTTATGCTTCATAGCGGTGATGCAGTCAGCTGCCACGTGTTTAAGCATCCAGTTCTGAAAGAGAAGAGGCGGAGTCACCAGGAATACCTTCAGTTCCACAAGCTAGAAAATAAAACACCCAGGACTTGGAATTCCTAATGCCACATCAGCAAAACTTGGAATCTTTGCAACGAGGAGATTTTTAAATAATGCTAGATCACACTGTCACAGCATAGCAATCCAACTATATTTACTTCACTTCTTTGGTCTAGATTAGATATAATACCTCACAGATATATAGCCATATGTGTATGTAAATATGTATGTATGTATGTATGTATGTATGTATGTATGTATGTATGGGGGGAGAGAAAGAGGCCCCATCCTCACTGTCCATATAAAGCAGTATCATACTTTTTTCAAAGAGGGCCAGATTTGATGAAGCAAAGGGCCGTGAGGGCCGACCAAAGCGCCAACTAAAGTTGTTGACCTTTTTTGTTGGCATTTTTTTTAGGATTTTACCCCTTTTACCCCAGGAAATAAACTGCCACAGGGGCTGAATTAGGCCCCCGAAATGGACTTTGGATATGCCTGCTTTAAATAGTCATGCCTTTCCCCCAAAGAATCCTGGGGACTGTAGTTTGTAAAGGATGCTGTCAGAAGATCCACATGGCAGGGGGATGGACAAAATGATCCTCCTTCCGTCTCTAAATTCTATTACCCATATTCCCCTCCCAGAACTACAATTCCCAGAGTTCCATGGAAAGGGGGACTGATAGTTAATTCTGAAGGCAAGGAGTGATCATGGTGCCATGTTCTCATCACTCCCTGTGCCCTTCCCCAATGCTTGAAGGAGAGGTGGTTTGAACACACACACTCCAGTTAGCCAGCTAACCATACTTTGCCGTTGCACCTGAATGTGACAAACCATCATTTGCTCAAACCATAGTTTCCCATGTTCGGATGCAACTGTTAATGAGAAGGAGAAGCTTTGAATTTCTCCCCACTCAGGGGGAAGGGGAAGACAGAATACTATATGGAGAATCATTTGAATACAGCCTGAATGCCTGGTGTCAACGTTGACAGAAGGTTTAGAAAGCAGAGGGTGTAGCTATCCGACGGCCAGAAAATCCGACTTGCTTTTCATACCACATCTTGCTTCCACAAACCTGAAATCAGGCAGATGTGTGGCAATTTTTCCTAATTTATTAACAGACGTGCAAGTCTTTCATTCTTGTAGGTGGGACCTGATGACAGAAGCAACCTGGGCCCAGTTATTCCTACGCACAAATAATCCCTAGGGATCAGCAGCAGCGGTCTTCATTTCCCCCCATATATGTATTTTTGTAAGTATATATTTTGTTGGAGAACTGCTTCACAAAATTCAGAGAAGTGCAAATGTTGAAGGATTTGATGTTTGGGTAATTGTGAATTAGATAGGTTCGTATTAAAATGCAAAGGGAGCCAAATTCCCCCACCCACTTCTCAATTCCTACCTGCAAGATATCTCATAAATGCCAGGGCAAGGTGTAACAGTTGTACACATTGTACAGTTGTACACACTAATGTTCCATTACAGTACATGACAGTTGTGCAATTGTTGTGTACTGTAATGAAACATTAGTAGAAATACCTTAATGTCAGTCTTCATTTCTGGTTTGCAACTGGAGGATCTAGATGCCATAACTGAGGAAATATCATGTTTGTTAGGTCAATATTTGACTGTATAATGAATATCCCAACGGACCGTGGCAGCAGGTTTCCTTGTAAATGAGGGTCTACTTTGAAAGGCTTGCTGTATAAACATCTTACTTAGGCTGGCAGTGTTTTTCCTGGAAGCCAACCGTCTGTGTGGTATTTATTTACCTCCAGATATTTAAGGACTATCAAACCTTAAGTGAAATATGTACTTAAAGCTGTGTGCGGCTAGGAAATTCATTGATAGATTCTGATTAGGATAGTCTCTTTTTCCTCTCAAAACCTTTGCAGCACAACCCTATACATGTTTACACAGAAGTAGGATACCACAGCATTCAGTGGGGGTTATTCCTAGGTAGGGAATGAAGGAGAAATTCAATTCAGTATGCACTTTGAGCCAAATCTATCAAATTCACACTTTCCGAAACAATATTTGTTTGTTTGTTAAATTTCTATATGGCCCTTCATCTGAAGATCACAGGGCAGTTTAAAATATAAAACACAAAAATATATAGCATAATAACAAATGAAAACGATACCCTCCCCCCATGATTTTAAAGGCCATAGATTGTTTAATTAGCCAAAGGCCTGGAAGAAGAGTAATGTTTTTGCCAGGTGCCTAAAGATGTGGTATGAAGATGCCGGGTGAGCCTCCCTGAAGAGAGCATTCCACAAGTGGGGGGCCACCACAAAAAGGACCCATTCTTGTGTTGCTGCCCTCTGGATCTCTCACAAAGGTGGGCCTCAGATGAAGATTGCAGGATCTGGGTCAGTTCAAATGGGGACAGGTGATCCTTGAGATATTGCAGTCCTGAGCCACTTAAGACTTTATAAGTAAAAAAACAACACATTGAATTGAGCAGCCAGTGCAGCTGGGCCAGGATCAGTGTAATATGCTCAAACCGTCTTGCCCATGCAACCTGGCTACTGAATTCTGCACCAGATGAAGTTTCCAAAATGTCTTCAGGAGCAACCCTACATATAATGCATTGCAGTAGTCTAACCTAGAGTTTACCAGAGCAGAGACAACTGAAGTTAGGCTATTCCTGTCCTGATAGGGTGCAGCTGGGCTACCAGCTGAAACTGATGGAAAGCCACCTTATCCTCATGCGACAGCAAAAGATCCAGGAGTACCCACTCTTTCAGAAGGAATGTAACCTTATTAAGAGCAGTCAACTTCCCATCTATCCAGTCTAGCCCACTAACCCACTATCCAGCCCACTAACAGTGCCCCAGTTTGATATGGATTGAGCTTCAGTTTCCTGGCTCTCATCCAGTCCATAACTGAGGCAAGACAATGGTCCAGCATGTCCACTGCCTCACCTGCAGATGTAAATGAGATGTAGAGCTGAAACCTATCGTTTGAGATTTCAACTCATCTGAATTTTGCAATGCAGTTCTCCAACCAAAGTTTACAAAAATGCATATATTGGAGAGGAGGTGCATAAAAATTAATATACGTATTAGTGAAGTTTAGCATTTGTTGTTTAGTCATTTAGTCGTGTCTGACTCTTCATGACCCCATGGACCAGAGCACGCCAGGCACTCCTGTCTTCCACTGCCTCCCGCAGTTTGGTCAAACTCATGCTGGTAGCTTCGAGAACACTGTCCAACCATCTCATCCTCTGTCGTCCCCTTCTCCTTGTGTCCTCAGTCTTTCCCAACATCAGGGTCTTAGCATACAGATCAGAAGTTACCACACACATTGTATTAGGGAAAGCAGCTTGCAAAAATGTGTGTGTTAGTCAAAATTGCATATAAAAATGTGTTAATTAAGGGAAAATAGCACTAAAATGCTGATGAATTTCCATGAGGTTGTTTTTTAAAAAATCACAAATTGCTACAAAATGTGACCTGGAAAAATGAGAGATGGAGGGAACCAAAATTGGCAGATCCTACCATCCCTACTCACAGGACATTGCTTAAAGTTGCTGCCTTACTGCTTCCACCCAGCTACCATTCTGCCCCATTTTCCCCCTTCCTGTTCCCCAATATCTTCCAAACTTTTCTTATTTATTTAGCATTTGATTAATTTAATAAATATTGTCTACTAAGACAACATTAGCTGAGCTAGATGGACCAAATGTTTCTTACTTGGGATCAAGCAGCTTCCTGCTTTCCGAACTTTAAGGATTGTGTGTCTAAGAAATAGCATAGTTAAGACTTCCACGGCAGGGGAGTGAAACACACCTCCTAGGACTGAGGGGGTGGGGGGTGGGATGAGACTGGCTGTGATGTGATCATTCTTTCCATATGGTTTTGTTTATAAGCTGAAGTATTTCGTTCAGACCGCGGCATTCAGCTGGCAGCTCTTTCCAGGCTAATGAAAAAAGGCCTTTGCTTAAATTCCAGCTGTACCACGTGATGAGGACTTCTGTGGCTGAGCAGCAACACAAGGCGGGTGGGGAAAGAGGAGGTGGGATTTATATTTTGGTATCTCCGCCAGCGTATGGAGGGCTGCTCTAGGAAGGTAAAAATGAATGCATTTAACCTCCTGGTGCTCAGAAGAACTGCTGTGACTGGGGTGTACTTTCCCCCTTCACTTCCTGAAAGATGAAGAAGCCCAGATCAGCCACAGTTGTTTGAAACAATGAACTGATACGGTGCTGAAGGCTTGTGTAAATGGCTCCTAAACAGTTTATATATTGGCACATATAATCAGAAATGTTTTGGGGAGCCGAACTAAGGGCATGCCTCAGGTGTGCTGTGGGATCCAAGAACCAGATGCAGGCAAAACCTAGGTCACATTCACACCATATGTTGAAAGCACCACAATACCCCTTTAAACAGTCTATGGCTTCCCCTAGGAGTTTTGGGAAGTGTCATTTGCTAAGGGTGCTAAGAACTGTTAAGCAACCCCCTTCCCAGAGCTGCAAATCACCAGTGATTTAACTGATAGTTCCTATGAAACTACAGGAATTGTAGTTCTGCTGCAAAGATCCATTGACATGCCTGTTGCATGTCAAGACCCCGTAGCCACCCCCTTGTTGGGAAATAACACACACAAGGACACGGATATTAGGTTTATGTTACTGGGCAAATTTGGCCACAACTTTATTGATATACAGAATGTGAGCGGTATTGGCTTAGGCATTGATTGGACCTGACTATATCTGACTCTTGCCCAATGCGCAGGAAGTCTGGTAAGGGTAAACCACCGGTAGGGGGAGCCCTGTCGATGCATACCAACTCGAGCCCCCCCCCCTGGTGTTCCCATTGGGGTCGTGTCAAGGCCCTAGCCCCCGACCCAGGCTTCGGACAAGATCAACAGCCCCGGATTCCTTTAACAGAATACCCTTAAGCTTGGAGGGGCAGGTGATGGCCACACCTCCCCTCCCCCACACAAGGTCAAACAATGCCTAACCGCAACCCTAACAAAGTTGTGACGATTGCTACGAGGTAGGTGAAAACCAAGTGGCCAGTGCCAATTTGCCAAGTGGAAAAATTCCTGCCAGGCCCCTCAACGGCGACCAACCAAGGTCCATAGCAAGGCCAGTGCCTAAAACCTGCAAAATAGGGAGGGGGGGCAGGTGATTAAGGAAGCGAGCCAAAGAGGAAGCCCTCCGGCTTGCAGCTCAGCTTAAACGGACCGGGCTCTGATGTGGTCGGGATCCCCCGGGCAATGGGGGACAAAGTCCCACTCCCCCGGTGGGGGGTGGGTAGCCACGCGGTCCACCGCAACTCCTCCCCACTGGGAAATGGAGTGGAGTTGTTGTTTTTTAAAAGCAAACAAACAGTGACTGCACACTGGGGCGACATCTTCACCAAGCTATCCACAACAACCCAAAGGTCTCATCCCTGGTCAATCACTATCAAGTTCAGACCCCATGAGCATCTATGTGAAATCAAGACTCTTTGCCCCAATGTGCAACACTTTACACTTGTTTAGATTGAATTGCATTTCTAATGCCCATTTGCTCAGCTTGGAGAGCTCCTTTTGGAGTTCTTCAGAATTGTTTCTTTTCTTGCTTGTTTTAACAACCATTAATAACTTGGTATAATCAGCTAAATTGGGCACTTCCACTGCTCCCAACTCTAGATTGTTTATGAAGAAGTTAAAAACACAGGTCCCAGTGCTGATATTTGGGGGACTCCACTTTCTCTATCTTACTCTTTCCATTCACTACTCCTCTCTGTTACTTAACCATTTCCTGGTCCAGAAGAAGACTTCACCTCTTATTCCATGCGAATGCTGCTCCCCTTCTCCTAGACACACACATTTCCCCCATACAAAATACCCCAAGGTGCTCTTTGCTCCCTGCTTCCTCTGTCAATGTCCTGCTCAAATTGGTGACCTCTGCTACCGTTTTTTTTCTGCTGCTCATGTATGAACACACCACGGGTGAAGGGAAAATCAAGCATTCTTCTTAATGAAGCAAGGTAGAAGAGGAATTCCTCCGCCAGACGTTACACCTCTGAGTCAGATCTCCAGGAACTGGCCTCCTGGGTCGTAGCTCTTTCTCTTAAAGGGGTGGTGTGCCATCTATTTAATTCATCATGCAGACATTACCACAACAACATATCAGTGTAAAACAGTCCTGGATCTCCTGCTTAACATATTATTGGGGCTTAGGTAGAAGAGCTAGGAGCGGGATGTCTCTAAAATCTTTTAGAATTACTGCTAGTCAAAGCAGACTCAATGGGACAGCAGTTTAACTTCCTATCCTGGTAACACAGGCCAAGTTGAGTCCTCCATTTTATTGCATTGTTTTTAAATATCTAAAGTTAAAAATGTTGCGCTTTAGAAAATAACAGGACATGCATGCATCCTTTGCTATTTACTAACTACAGGTGTTAAAAAACACAACACATGGGAGAGCTAAAGAAGGGTGTGTACAGAAATACAGGCATGATTTAGCAACCTAAAGATGGAGGAGGAGGAGTTTGGATTTGATATCCCACTTTATCACTACCTGAAGGAGTCTCAAAGCGGCTAACATTCTCCTTTCCCTTCCTTCCCCACAACACACTCTGTGAGGTGAGTGAGGCTGAGAGACTTCAGAGAAGTGTGACTAGCCCAAGGTCACTCAGCAGCTGCATGTGGAGGAGCGGAGACACGAACCCGGTTCACCAGATTATGAGTCCACTGCTCTTAACCACTATATCACACTGGCTCTCAGTGCAAAGATAAGACTTTGCAGGGGGCATTTGAAGGAGCCATCTATTTGAAGGTTCAAAGATAAAGATGGCAAGATATGTTGTACTTTTATATAAATTAGAGTGAATGGTTCTTAATTTGTGACTATACGTATAGGTAAGAATATGCAACTTTTTTGCAGATCTGTGCCCTCGTCCTTTAGTGATGTGTCTCACCTTTTTTGGTGATAGTGACCATCCTGTCTAAAGGGCAATCCATGCTTGTAAGGCAAGGGTGGGGAACCTTTTTTCAATCCAAAGGACCACATTCCATTGTGGGAAACCTTTCAGGGGTTCGCATGCCAATGGTGGGCACAGCAACTAAGGTGAATTTTACCTCTGTACATCAGGCTAGTTTCTACACACGCCCATTCATTAATGGTGGCTGGCGGCAATTGCAACTGGTAGGGCAGATGCAGAGAGACCCATGGAAAGTGGATCCAAAACCAATGACAGACTGAGCCAACAAATTCTAGTTTTGTCCAATTCAACAAGGGCAAGATTGAGATTAAGGAGGAGGAAGCTGGCAGGCAAAGAAGCTAGTTGCAAGTAGGCAGGCAGGCAGGTGAGGGCCAGCAGAGGACAACCGGAGACTGGTGTGGTAGCGTCCCATTAGCCCTAATGCACCATCCAAGCATCCATTCCGACTTGATAAAAACACTCAAGGATGCATAGCAGGGCCAGTGATTGGTGTGGCCTGGAAGAGTCAGAGCAGGCAGAGAGGTGTGGAGGGCCCCAGTTCAATCCACAGCCTGAGGTTCCCCATTCTCTGTCATAAGAAATAAAAATCCTATACAAAGATAAAACAGCACATCTCCCTTTGATATCCCGTGTTGTCCAGATGTCCAAAGAAGTCTCGGCAAAGTGTTTATTCTGATTTTCCTCTCTCCTGCATCCTCCAGACACAGTTTCCTAATGTAGAAGGCTGGAAAAGAAAACACGGTCTCTTGCTATGAACTGTTAGCGGGCTCTTGCTTTGCTTTGGTTGCTTTAAGTATCTTGCTTGGCTTGGCCCGAGACACTGTTTTTTCTGGAAACGTCATTTTGCTCTTGGTCAGCATTCCAAAACCGCAGAGCACTAAAAAAAAAGTTCCTGCTCCACGCTGTCAGTTTTTTTTAGCTTCTCTTCCATCTAGAGCCTCAGCTCTCCAGGCTTTCTCAACCTTACCTGCATGAAGAAAGAGGAGAGAAGATTTCTACAGTGTTTTGTCTCCGTGCCCCTGCCCAGTTTGCATCTTCCTTTGCTTGTTAGACTTTTCCTGCGGAGCTGTTAGTTAGATTTTAAATAAGGTTCCATTTAGCTTATTTAATGGAAATGATTATAGCAGAAACATTTGCAATCACTTAAGAGTGCATTCCCATAATGCTTAGCCAGGAAGGCGGGGTGGGGGCAGCAAACAATTCAAAGGCAAAAATGCAGTTATAACTTAAACAGAGAATGACAAAATGACAGACATGGAAAAATCTTTCTCAGGACTTGGAGCCTGTTAAGTGGAAGGATCAACTTCTTTTGGTGCGTTTGTGGGGTATGTGTGTGTGTGTGTGTGTGTGTGTGTGTGTGTGTGTGTGTCTCCTCCAACCTTGAGTGCAGCAATAGATGTGTTAGAAACATATATGCTTTGCAGCCAAGCTGCAATGGTGAACATCTGTTTCTGCTTTAAGTTATACCTCACTCTGGCATCTATCCAAAAAGCAGCACTTGCCTGCAAGGCACTGTAACTTTTTTAAAGGGGCAGATCTCCCAAGGCCTTGTTGTTTTACTGAGCCCAAGTTCAGTGCAACTGCATAAATTGGATGGGTGTCTGACCTGACTTTCACCAGCAAACCAGAGTACTGAGAACAGATGTAGCTTTGCCATTTTCTACATACATCTGTATTTGAACAAATGTTACCTGAGCTTCCAGTCAATGCATTATGGCAATCCATCTTAGTGATGATGGTCCTACAGTTCCTCCAGAACCACAGTATCAGCAGCAACAAGAGTTACGCCATGACTGGAATCCATTGATTTCAATAATGACAATGGTTTCAGGCAGGGGTCAGCAAACTTTTTCAGCAGGGGGCTGTCCCTCAGACCTTGTGGGGGGGCAGACTATATTTTGCAAAGAAAAAAAAAGAACGAATTCCTATGCCCCACAAATAACCCAGAGATGCATTTTAAATAAAAGGACACATTCTACTCAAGTAAAAACACGCTGATTCCCGGACCACCATTTAGAAGGCAATTGGGCTGGATCTGGCCTACCCAGTTCAGGTGTGGCGGGGAGAGAGAGAAAATTGGAAGTGCAAGTGACATGCACACCCAGGACCAATATGCAACTTAACAGTTCCATCATACGGTCAACAAGCAAAATTACAAACTACATAAATTAATATTTCCGGTTTAACAATGTTCAGGCCTCAAGGTTAGCAGGGCTTCCAGGTAGTGGTGTGCAGATGGATTTGCTGGGATAATAGTAAGCCATGGATGCAACCATCATCATGTAACTGGCCAAAGTGCTGTTGCCCAGATCCTTCTTGAGAACTTCCCATAGGACATCTGGTTAGCCACTGTGAGAACAGGATGCTGGACTACATGGCCTGTTGGCCTGATCCAGCAGGCTTTTCTTGTGCTTTTTAAGTGTTCGTATTTTCTAATAAACATACAAAATCTTGGGGGGAGGGCAACATGGTCAGCACCCTTAACAAATTACAGTTCTCGGGATTCTCCATGACTATGAAAGTGGTATAAAAGTGTTTTAAATATATGGGGTGGAACATGACCTGACTCTCCAACAGAGAGCCAGTGTGGTGTAGTGGTTAAGAGCAGTAGACTCGTAATCTGGGGAACCGGGTTCGCGTCTCCGCTCCTCCACATGCAGCTGCTGGGTGACCTTGGTCTAGTCACACTTCTCTGAAGTCTCTCAGCCCCACTCACCTCACAGAGTGTTTGTTGTGGGGGAGGAATGGAAAAGGAGAATGTTAGCCGCTTTGAGACTCCTTCGGGTAGTGATAAAGTGGGATATCAAATCCAAACTCTTCTTCTTCTTTTCTTTTAAATGAAGAATAATATTGATCAGGGCAGCAGTGGTTGGGGAGGTTTGTTCAGGACCGTCTTACTCATAGGCGCTAGGGGTGCAGGGCACCCGGGCTCTGGGCTCTCAGGGGTGCCAGGCCAAGAGTCCAGGGCCCAAGAGTTGAGTCCAAGGAAGAGCCTGCCCGTCAGTTGGAGCACCACGGCAGGCTCTTCTGCTACAGGGCCACCGAGACGCTGAGGTGGCTGGCTGGCTCCACCCTCCTGTGCGCCTGGGGCTGGGCAACCGGGGGGGGGGGGGGCGGGCGGATATTTGCATCCTGGCACCGCTTATGCTTAAGACAGCCTTGGTTGTGCTTGTGCTTTTTTAAAACCCCGTTCCCTGCATTGTTTCCCCAATCTCTGTACTGTTCCTCTGGAGCTTTCCCCTACAGGGCAAAATGAAACAGCAAGGCAGCTCCTTGTAGTCTCTGTCTCAGCTGCTTTTCACACCCTGGGGGAAAACGTAGCTGCAGCTCCATAGCTGTAGCATTTGAAAAAAGCCAGAAGTTCGTTTTTCATGCCAGACGGAAAAACTGCTAGAAGAAACTGGAAGCAGCACATAGCTGAGGGGGGCGGGGAAGGATAAACCCCCATATTACTCTGGGAACATTTAGCTTTTGCGTATCACAGCCCAATCTGCCAGCCTCCAGCCCTCTTTATACCTTCATGTGCAATGCTGCAAAGTTTTTCAGACTTGGACCAGTGGGGGAAACGTAACTCTTTAGCAATCGGCTTTGGGGCTCATAAATACGAATAGCAGTTCCTGAGTGCAGGACTACGCTTGGTGAGTTAGAAGGAAAACGTAACCCTAGATTGTTGGTTGTTGTTTTTTCCTGCAACAGTAGCAATAGTGCCACATAGCTGAGTGCCTGGGAGCCAGCCAAGCCAAGGCTTCTGCAAAGCCCGCCCTGAGCAGACGTGGCTCGCCTGAGCCATCCCAGAATGGAAGCACATGCTCACTGAGGAAAAAGAAGCCGCAAAGGCTTTTGCCACGCACCGTTTTGCTCTGGCACACTTGCTTCTTAACTGCCTTCGCTGAACTTCTGTAGGCCCCACCCAGAAATGTCTGTGAGAGGAATTCCACCTCTTATGTAGGTCAATGGCAAAATGAAATTCATAAGACAGCACTCTGGTGGCTCTGGCTGAGACATGGATGCTGAAAGCTGAAAGAGTAATGCATGCTTAATTCCTAGATTTAAGAGTATCTGTGTGCAGTGAAATGCCCTAACTTGGGGGTTACCAATGTGACAACCACAGATGCTAGTGTGCCCATCTCCTATGGCACCTGCAAATGGTCTCAGTAAACGCCATCTAAAAAATACACAATGCACAAGGGACTGTTTGTTCTTCCTGCTCAGTTCCTGTTTCTGCTGCCTCAGCTTCTCTTGCATTCGACAAGCCCCCTTAAACATGCCATTGGACGTTCAAACTGTCTTTTTCTGCTCTTTTAGATGTGGCAGCCATTTCGTGTCATGCCAAGCACCCTACAGCAGCCATTTTGTGACTGGCACCCACGGCACTGATATCTGGTATGGATTTGGCAGGTGGAACTGTATTACCTGGGGGTGGCCCCAATAAAATTAGAGTTACTCTAATGGCATCTATCTTGTTGGCAACTGGTGTTCATTTTGGGACATTTACACCACTGGTCAGGGGCCATTTGATGTGACCGCCCCCCCCCCCAAGAAGGGCACCCAGTGAAGTTTTCAGATTTCAGGGATTCATATTCCTCATTTCCCACCCAATAGCACATTTATTTGAAAAAAGATAACCACTGAACTCATTACAGCCAAGGCTGCTATTCTCCCAGAATAAATTGATCTTGTAAAGAAGCACAGAGAGCGTTTTCAGATAGGGATGGGCAAATCAGTCAATTCTAGTTTCTATCACTTTCTGTCACTCTCATTTTTCTAATCTTAACTTCAGTTCTTCACATTTCTGCATCAATTTATCTTTTGTGCTGTTTTTTTTTTTAAAAAAAACCCTTTCAGTGCAAATATCTCTGAAAACACACACTTTGCCATTTTGTCCAATATACACATTTTGCAAACGATGCTGCCTAAAACGATGCATTTTATGTTGTTTTCACTAATATGTGCATTTCAATGCCTACTTTCTCCTAATATATGTGTTTTTGTATGCATTACTCTTTTGGAGACTTGCAGCACAAAATTCAGAGAAGTCTGGATTTTGAAATGAGAGTTTTGCTTCCATTCATGAATTTCAGAAAGTGTGAATTCAGTTAGGTGGGTTCATAACCATATCAAATTTCTCCTGTTCTCTACTTTCAGATGTGTCAAAGCAAACTATCTTACACTTTCCATTCACCTATAATTTCTTTTACTATCCCAGTCACCTATAATTTTGCATCCTGAATCTACTGGTATTTGATGGAATCCCACCCGAAAAGAGTGACAGTAGCAGGCTGATCACAATACTTTACCCAGCCCCATTCCGGCAGAGATTGTTCACTAAACTTGGCCAGGAATAATCACATCCAAGACCTTCAGAGCAAACAATTAAACTACCACAAACATACCTCTACAGAAACTTAAAATGAAGGCTTTGTTGAGATTTTTGCTTTAAATAAAAGGGTACGGCCAAGTGCAGATCCCAGGCTAAGACCATATTACCATCCTATCCTGTTCTAGCCTTGGAAAAACATAGATATATTTAGGGTTTTTAAAATGTGTTTGGTTAAAATCCATGACTCAGATAAATTTCAGTGCAAGCTAAATAGCTATTATGCTGGCCTAAGGGTGTGGCTTTCTGTGGCCTTTTCTTCTTGAGATATATATATCTCACATACATGGCATACACACAGCAAATTCACTCTCAGTGGAATGATGAAAGAATAAAATTATTTTGTAAAGTAACAGCTTCAAAGAAAGTTCCTCTTACTCTTTATCAAATTTTTAATATTGACAAAATCTATA
The DNA here is from genome assembly GCF_965112155.1 of Podarcis liolepis. Classification (NCBI taxonomy): domain Eukaryota; kingdom Metazoa; phylum Chordata; class Lepidosauria; order Squamata; family Lacertidae; genus Podarcis; species Podarcis liolepis. The sequence continues at coordinate 28,178,734 of NC_139563.1, forward strand.
TCCTAATTTCAAACCTTTCCTTTAGCACATGAAGTGTTTTAGAGCAGAATGGGAAACCTGTGGCCCTCCGGACAATTTTGGACTACAAGTCCCATCATCCCTGACCACTTATCATGCTATCTGGGGGTGGGGTTGGTGGGAGTTAAAGTCCAGCATCATCTGGAGGGCTGCTGATTCCCCAGTTATTGAGGAATCTGAGAGTTATTAGGGGACCCTTATTTTCCTTAGAGATATGATTTCCCGGGAAGAGAGTTTGATTGTTAAACCACTCTAGGAATTGTAGCCTCTGTGAGGGGGATTGGAGTCTCCTAACAACTCTAAACACCCTTAACAAACCAGAGTTCCCAGGATTCTTTGAGGGAAGCTATGACTGTTAAAGAGATAAAAGAGTGTTTTCAATTTATGGTGCGGGTGTGGCCATACTTAATTACAATATAGGAGAGGTAGCCAAGGTGTATTTTTACACCTTGTATTTTTATGGGCCTACAATTCCCATCATCCCTGACCACTGCCTATGCTGACTGCCTCTGTTCAAAGTTGTAGTCCAACAACATCTGGAGGGCATCATCAAATAAGTCGTGCCAATGGCTTCAAGGAAAAGGCAGGTGTCGAGGAGAGATTTATCCTATATTTATTCATTATTCCCTCATTCAGACACTGTAAAGAAACATTATTTGCTTAAGGGCTGGAGTCAGGAAGAAGCTGCAGACCAAGAGGGAGAATGAGGTATAAGGGAGGGAGAAAGCGTTGCAGCAGGAAATAGCTTCTGGGGATTGAAAGAAATGCATGTCCCAGGCCAGCTGCAGTGCATCAAGGCAGCCCACAAAATGGCAGCTTCCCAGGGCACAATGAAACAAAGGCCAGAGAGGGCTTGGTTTGCTTTTGGTATGTGAAGGCTTAAAGAGCAAAAGAGAAAACATCCATGTTGCAAAAGGGATTCTGTATGCAAAAGGGATTCTGTATGTTTCTTAGAAATATTTAGTCCAGCATCCTGTTCTCCCAGGGGAGAGACTACAGTGGTACCTCGGGTTAAGAACTTAATTCCTTCTGGAGGTCCGTTCTTAACCTGAAACTGTTCTTAACCTGAGGTACCACTTTAGCTAATGGGGCCTCCCGTTGCTGCCGTGCCACTGCCACGTGATTTCTGTTCTCATCCTGAAGCAAAGTTCTTAACCCGAGGTACTATTTCTGGGTTAGCGGCGTCTGTAACCTGAAGAGTCTGTAACCCAAGGTACCACTGTACATGCTTTATGGAGAGCCCACAAAAAGGACCTGAACACTACTGTACTCTCCTCAGTTACATAACTATTGTAGGGTTGCCGTACATCCAGAATTTCCCAGACTTAGCAGGGATCCGGCCATCTGTAACAGCGCACAGGCGGAAATTGCTGAAATGTCCAGGAAAATCCGGACACCGAAAGTCTAGATTTTGCCAAATTTCCTTAAAAACTTCATTTTTAAAAAATAGATTTTGCAACAACTTGGCCTCCTCCCCCCCCCCAAAAAAACCCCTAAACTATTGTCACACCCACACCGTACGTTTAAAGCACTGTTGTCCAACTTTCACCAACATAGAAAATCCCGGGAACTGTAGTTTATTAAGGGTAGTTTATTAAGAGCTATATGTAGTTTATTAAGGGTAGTTTATTAAGAGCTACTATGAGAAGCCACAGTTCCCAGGATTCCCTGGGACTGTGGAAGTGCCACAAGAGCGCTTTAAGTGTCTGGAGTGGGTGTGTCCGGTGTGTTAATGGGATTGCTTGTGAATATTCAGGTTTAATCACCCGTCCTTTCCTCAATGGAAGCAAATGAAGTGGGGGCATCCTGGCAGGCAGTCTAACTCCAGAGCAATCTTTGACCAGGCAGAAAAGAAACCAGAAAGTTGAACAGGAAGCTTTATTTTAGCTGGACTGAAAACAGCCGCCATGTTTGCTGGGGGTAAGTGGAGGGTATGAAACCACAGTTTTGACAACAGCTTGCATTGTTTGCTTCCAGGGTGTTTATCTTGTATATTAGTAGTTAGATATTGCAAAAGGCACCCATACTGTGCTTGTGTTCTTCCTTCCTGCAAAGAAAGGGATTCTTGTTTTTTTAAAAAAAGGACCTGGTCCTAGAATTTCCACCTGGTCAGGAAAAAGCTGACATCATCTCTTCGGGCAATCCTATTTGCATGCAACATTATCAAGCATTGTGAAAATTCAGGATTGTCAAGAGATGTGTTATGAGATCAACTTACTAGTTTTGATGCAAAGCGGCTTTGCGAGGGATGACATGGAAGCTGGAATTATGGTTCTGGAAAGGCCTATAGGAGCAGCCTGCGCCATAACCAAAATGCAGGTGGAGCACATAGTGCCTGCCTAATGCACACAGTCAGCACCTCTGTGGTATGCCCATGGTTTCCAGCTTGTTCCCTTTCTGCTTCCTCTGGAATGGCTTGTTTAATTGGAAAATTAAGTCCACAGCCTCGAAGCAACTTAGTTGCTGTTAATTTTTACCTTCCTTTTTTAGCCCAGGAAGCGACGAGACCTTTAATCTCTTAATCCAGGTGTACCCATCCTGTGACTTGGATGAGACTTTAAAAACGGGATTGTCGGTCTTTAATTTTGTTGTAATCATTAACACACCCACACCCATCTTGCTTTTTTGCTTTCGTAACTAGGAGTTGTTTCTGATGCCAAAGAGACTTGATTTCCCTTCACAGGAACTTTCTTTCTTTCCTCCCTCTCTCCCCCCTTCACTTTGTATCATTTTCCAACACCTCACAGAAATAAGGACAGGTGTTAACACCACCAACTTCTTTCTCTCTGGCAAACTCATCAGCCAGCCAACCACCCCTAAGTTGCCAAAGTTATGCTTCGGTGGCAAGGTGAGGGCAATATAGGTGCAGTGGCGGGAGCGCCAGATTGGTGGGGATGGGTTACTTCCACCAGCATAGCCTCAACCTTGCCACTACCCCAGTCCCATTCAGGTAAACAGCAGTGTTGGGAGGATGCTTCTGCCTCACCAAACATTCTCCTAAACGTCTCTTTGGCTTACTGTATCATGCATTTCGTAGCTTCTTCCAGATTCGTTTCTGCTGTTACCAGAATTTGTGAGAATTCTGCTTTCCAGTTAAATGGGACACTGCACACACACACACACACACACACACACACACACACACACCCAGACTGTGCCCCAGACTGGCACCTTTCAATTTTGTAAATATCCCCATAAAACCCACCACAGTTTTGCTACTGCATCTTGTTCAAGGTTACATAATATTCACCTTCCCTTGTAGAGGAAAACCTTCAGAAATTCGTATAAAATCACTCCAGTGTCAGATTTATGCTATTACAATGTTGTTCTGTTCAGGAAGGAAATGGCTACCAAGGGGCAAGCTTGGGGCATGAGAGAGGGCAGCCATGATCCCTAAAGCATGAGCCCACGTACTCAGCAGCCCCTCTGCTTGGGTGATAATCTCTGGCATCCTGACACCTGGGTGCCAGACAGGTAGCCATTCTGGAAACAAGAGCAAACCCAGGTCAAGACAAAAGGGTGTGATTAACTTGGCTGGGAAACAGGAACATGTAAATACAGTGGTACCTCTGGTTAAGTACTTAATTTGTTCCGGAGGTCTGTTCTTAACCTGAAAATGTTCTTAACCTGAAGCACCACTTTAGCTAATGGGGCCTCCTGCTGCTGCCATGCCGCCAGAGCACGATTTCTGTTCTCACCCTGAAGCAAAGTTCTTAACCCGAGGTACTATTTCTGGGTTAGTGGAGTCTGTAACCTGAAGCGTATGTAACCCGAGGTACCACTGTACTTATCTTTGTATTACTTAGTGGGTGTGAGGTGGAGGTCAAGGAAGGAAGAGGGGCAAAGCTGATACTCAGGTTTCTGTCAGAAAACCCCTTCCAATTTGTGACATGGTTATGCTGCATGTGTGATGTTTTACTAAGTGTGTTATGGGTAGTTTAGGAAACTTATAAAGAGGAGAGCCATCCTTTGTTCGGGGCTTCTTCCTGCTTCTTCCATTTGGTTGTTTGAAGTGTTGTTGCAACAATAAAGACCAGGCCTACAGGCTGCTCTTTTGCTCCTAGATTCTTAGCTGGTGTCTTTGTTTGACAATCCAAGTGAGCCCAAGGATTTTCCTATAACTCTGCAAAGGTCTACTTACAGGCTTTGAATTGCTCAGGCTGCAATGGATTTGGGCACCCACTTAGCATTCGACATCCTCCTGTCGTCCAGTTTGCACCCACTCCCACATACACGTGTCCATAATAACTCTGTCCAGCTGAGTTGCTTTATGGACCACAGAGTGCCACTTATCCACGGGTGATAAATTTATGCAAAGAAGCACTATGCTTGATGTGGGCGTGGTAATTGTCCTCCTAGCCACTATAACCGTGAACACTGTCCCAAGTAATAAATTGCTATGATATTTACACCGAGTATATTTCACAAGCTTAATGTGCATTTCACGCTGCAGCAAACAGTGTGATTCACCCTTTGCGCGACTGACAGGCCTAACAGTAGCATCTATGAACCTCACCCCTTAGCCTTAGAAGCCTTGCTAGTGGCTGCAGGAGAGGGACTGTGAGCAATATCATGCGAGGGAGGGTTTCTAGGACTAAGGTGAAACTGACGCTCCCTTCTTATTTTTGCTATCATATGCTGCATGTTGCTCATGTAATCTTGTTATATTTATAGTGTTGAAATGTAGGGTTTTGTGTGTTATTATATTTGCTCTTGTTTTGCAATGTTGTGAAATTGTTGCCTTGTTACTGTTGTGCTATGCTATTATTATGAAATTGTTATTTTATTGTTTGGCTATGTTGTTATGAAATTGGAGTTTGTTTGAAATGCTTTCCATTTTTCTTTGTTGCAGGCCCTTTTGAGACTGGTTTTTGTGTGTGGAAACGCGGCATGCACATAAAATGAATAAAAGACGCAATGCTCCTTTGCAAGGGATCTTAGCGTACAGGACGAAGTTGTGACTGGCCCTTCACCACACTGAGTGTGTAGCACCAATGGTCCAAATGGACTCCACACACAGGGAAAGGCTTGCTACACACATACAGCTGAATGAGAGCCCCGAGTTAGTAGAATGGACTTTACCATTTCAGACTACAGGTGGGGGATTACATCACCAATGTTCCATATATGCACAAATTTATCTGCAAAGAAAACCAGCATAGCAGTGAGAGGGCTAGTCCAGAACCTTTCTCTCTAATGTGCTAATTATTGACTAAAGAAAAGGGGGTGTTTTTTGTTTGTTTGTTTGTTTGTTTGTTTGTTTTTGCTTTGCATGAGGCAGCATTCAAAAATGGCATCCTGCATCGAGCACATGAAATGGTACTGTCCATTCTATCACCTCATGTTGTTGTGTATGTAGACCAAGCCAAAGACAGCAGCTTACGCACCAGGCTGAATCCGGGGCTGGCCTTAAAGGGAAATGTATCAAATAGCCCACCTAGGATAGGAAATTCCTGAAGGGTGCCATTGGACAGGGTGTGTGTGTAACAAAGATGGAAGTTGGCAATGGTGGTAACAAGTAATTTGGTTCAATGGAAGCAAGTGTAAAGTGATGCACATTGGGGCAAAACAACAACAACAAAACTTTAATTTCGCATACACGCTTATGAAGTCTGAAACTGGCAGTGGCTGACCAGGAATGAGACCTTGGGGTTGTGGTGGATTGCTTGATGAAGGTGTCGATTCAGTGTGCAGCACCTGTGAAAATGGCAAATTCTATGCTAGGAATCATTGGGAAAGGGATTGAAGATAGCACTGCCAATATCATAATGCCGTGATACAAATCTAGGGTGTGGCAGCCTTTGGAATACAGTGTACAGCTCTAGTTCCCTCACTTCAAGAAGGATTTGGAAAGTTTCAGAACAGCAGCAGCCAATTGCCCTATGAGGAAAGGTAGCAGGATATTTCCTAGCATGTGGACATGGAGACCTGACTTCGCCTCATTTTAAAAACTGATTGCCCTCTCTCCAAAGAGGCTTTGCTGAGTTCAGTGAGTTTTTTCATTCTACAGTGTTAGACTTTGTTAGCAACTGGAATTCTTGTGGTCAGCCTTTACACTTTTGGTGAATTCTTTCAGAAACGTTTCCTCCCTTTCAGTCTTTTTTTTTTTTTTTTTTTTGGTAATCAGCTTTCTAAACTCACAAAGAGGGAAATGGAAATTAATCTACATTTGAGTTTTCTGCAAGTTAAATCTTCTTGCGTACCAGTTACGCTTGGGTTCCAATATGTAGCAAATTCAGAAATGTCACTGACTTGGCAAAATTGAACTTCAGAGTTTATGCAGAGATTATTTTCTGGTCACTTAACTTCTTCCATTTTCTATCTGGGATATAACTTAGTTCATGCACAAATCTGATTCTCCTTCATCTTACAGGACATAAGGAGATACAGTGGTGCCCCGCAAGACAAATGCCTCGCAAGACGAAAAACTCGCTAGACGAAAAAACTCACGGAACGAATTAATTTCGTCTTGCGAGGCACCACTGTACCATAACATACTGCAGAAGCAACAGTCTTTTTTCCCATCTTCTTCAACCCAGGTAAGGTGGATTTGATTCCCTCCTTGCTCCTGCTGTAGATCTTCACTCATCCCTTCTCCCTGGCAAGGGTACCATTTTGTGGTTTGCCTCAGATGCCAAAATGTCTTTACTGGGAAGGAAAGAATGGTGACTGTAGACAGCACTGGAGGACCAACCTATTATGTACTGGCTGAGGCTGATGGGAATTGTAGTTCTGAACATCCGAAGGGCACTAGATTGAGAAAGATTTCCCTACTTAATTCTGGGGTATGCATCACGCATATCAAAGCCTACATTTGGTGCCAGATTTTCCCAGTGGCCAAAACACGCCATACCTAGGAGAAAAGTCATCAGATTATCTTGGGATTAGTAATGTTTTCTTCCAAAGACTGGGAATCACAGCAATAACTGGATGCTGAGGAGATCCCTACACCAACACAGAGAACGACAATTTCAAGTGTTCCAAAATGGTCGTATGGCACATTCCTCAAGCGGTTCCCCCTGTACTTGCCGTAAGAGCTTTCCAGATGTTTACCCAAATGTGGTATTCACTATGCGGTAAATCCTTTGTGTGAAGACTCTGCCACCCCAGCAGTAAACATGTGAACCTTACTCTGATAAGTCCAGGCCCATAGCTCATTGGCAGAATATCTCCTTTGTATGCAGAAGATCCCAGGGAGGACTGGGAGAGGCTTCAGCGTGAAATCTGGAGAATCACTGTAGACAATGCTGAGCTAGATAGACCAATAGTCTTCCTCAATCTAAGGCAGCTTTCTCTGCTCCTATGAGAGATTTGGTGTAAACACTGGAACCTAGAAAGTAATTTCTCCTATAATATCCCATCCAGGTTCACCGGTTTCACCAACAGCAAGTTTAAATTAGAATACTGTCAGGGACGTAGAAATGTGATTGTCCTACATGGGAGCCACCCCCACTGAGATGCTGTATTAAATCTTAGTCTGCATGGACAACCATCAACACACCTATAGGGAGCAGCTCTTACTTGCATTAGTGGTAGAAGGAGTCTGGCTTTTGCTGCCAGCAGCTGGGAGGGAGCAGGGAAATATGAGAGTCTGCAAAGGTAGCCAACAAAAGTTCAGCTGGGCCAGCTCAGTCTTTAAAATCATCTGGAATGTGACAGCATCAACTACTTTCCAGTGTAAGTTATGGGCCTGGAAGCAGCTGCGGAAAGCATAGCCTATCCATACCCATCGCAAAGAAAAAAGGCCAAACTCCCTTGCATGCTGAGACATGCAGGCCCTGCTGCAATTCTCTGTTTCTTTTCTCTACAGGTAGATCCTTATAAGTATGCTCAGTCCGCTCCTAGGCAAGCAAGCAAAGTCTGGCATAGAGTCATGGTTTCTCACATACACCGAGTTTAAAGGACAGTAGCATCCTGACATTATTTTTAGTATTTGCTTGTTAAAGTACAAGAAGCATTGGCTGGGGCTCTATCCTTTTGTGTGTGTGCATACATGCGCAAGGAAACATGAATTCAAAGGTAAATTGGGCACACCCAGTTGTATGAGTGAATAAGCAAGTGATGTGGAAAATTGGGTGTCTGTTCTGCTCTACAGAGTTTTTAAAAAGTCTTTTTGCAGCTCACTCTTTGATTCTGTGGGGGAGCAGAGCAGAGCTGCCAACTTTTCCCTTTTCTTGTGAGGAATCCTATTCGGAATAAGGGAATTTCCCTTTAAAAAAGGGAAACGTTGACAGCTATGGAGCAGAGGGCAAAGACTTGTTCACTGGTATGCCAGAGGTCAGGACCAGATCCAATGAGTTTAAGTTACAGGAGGTCAGATTTTGGTTGAGCATTAGGAGAAACTTCTTGATGCCAGGAGCCATTCAGCAATGAAAGCAGCTTCCTAGAGGGGTGGTGGGGCTCTCCCTATCAAGCAGAGGCTGGACAGTCACTGACTGAAGATGCCAGTGTGCTGGATTTCCTGCCTCAAACAGAGGGCTTGACCAATGCTGTGATGCTCTGATTGTGCACTCCATGGCAATGGGTGGCCAGATGGACTAGGGTCTTCTTGGTGGTGGTGCTAGCATTGTGCACCTAGGGATGTGCACCTTGTGTCCTCCCTGTTGTCTTTTAGGTGTCTGGTTTGACTTGATATAAGGCAGCTTCCTATGTGGAGAAGCCCAGAATAATAGGCTCTTGATTTGCTTGTGCGCTATGTACCACACAGTCTCTTTGGGTGGGTGTTATTTTCACTGTTTCCGGAGCACATTTCCTGATATTTCATTATTGGATTCATTTCCCTCAACATGGTGTCCTCTGTGTGTTATCAGATTCCAAGTACCATCAGCATCAGCCAGCATGGGCAACACTCACAGATTATGGGAACTGTAGTCTAATAACATCTGGAGGATATCAAGTAGGGGAAGCCTGATCTTCCTTGCCACTAAGCCAAGGACATACAGCAGTGGTCTCTTGATTCATCCACCTGTAGAGCAAAACAATGAAAGGGGAAGTTGTTTTCTCCATTCTACACATGATGAGATACTGGTCATTGATAGCTCAAAATCCTAAGTACGTCATTCCGTCTGCCAGCCTACGCTGGCTCCTGAAAACTTACAAATATGCGTTTACTTCAACTAGGGATATCCAAGATGGTCTCTCCAGATGTTGTTGAACCACAATTCCCCTCATCCCTGACCATTGGCTATACTGGCTGAGGTTGATGGGAGTTGTAGTCTAACGAAATCTAGAAGGCACTGCATTGACTAACCATGAAAAATATTTTCTATCTTACCTTTCCATTTGAAAAAAAATCCACGAGGTGCCTAACAACCATTACAGTCCAAAACAAAGTACTGAAACCCACAATACAATCAACCACAACATAAAATCTAACAGCAGTTCATAAAAAACACAACTTTAACAGCAGCAGTTAGCACAAATACTTACCATACAAATCCAAAAGCTTGATGGAACAACAGTTTAGAAATAATTGCGCCTTCCTGATGGGTTTGTTGTTGTTGTTGTTCATTTATTCAAATACTGTTGTGCTGTCTGAACCTTAATTTCATTTTATCATAGTTTATGGCTGGAATATTAACATTACATAGCTGCCAGTTCTACCACATCCCAAAGGAGCCAGGATGAAAGCTTGTCTGAGATTCCTGCTGGCATACTAGAAGTCATCTTCTGATTAAGCCCACGTCCTCACAACCAACTCTTCCTACAGAACCTGCCTGCTCATTATCTCTGGTGCTCCAAGTGAGCTTAAGGTCTCTCAATAGACAGGAAGGGAGCAGTTGTCCATACACATCATAGGCCTATCTCCCACCTTCCTTTCCCCACTTGCAAACAGGAAGGAGAAGTGGGATTATGTGCCCTAGTTAAGATCTGTTTGTTCCAAGCCCCGGACAGTGTTTTCAGCTCCCCCTGTAAGAAGGAACTGTGCATGAAACAAAATGAACAGGATGGCAAAATGTCCCTCAACAAACATTTAGCACAAATTTAAAGGAAAGCTTCTACAAGTTCATTTTTCATTGGGACTTAAGATCCTCAAGGTTTCATCATATTTGCACTGCAGCCAGCAATATGTGTTGGAAATGCAAAGCAGCAAATTCCAAACGTGTTTACTTGCCCTCCAAAAGATTGGTGAGCCTTGCCTTAATTCAGGTCTAATCAGGTGCAATTCTCCAACAGTTTACCCTGCAGATTTCCTATGTTAGTTAACAGAAGTACATGTTTTCAGCAGTGAAATGTTTGTATATCTTTACTCTTGGGGTTATTCCTAGAAATCAGTTCAGTTGTCCTACTTGTCTCATGTATAGCTGCTTACATAGAAATTGGCTTGCAGTTTTCTATTGCTTTGTCTAAGTTTCTCTTTCCAGAAATATGTAGATTATTTTATTGCTGTGAAATGTGATAAAAATGTACTATAGTTCTGTTGGTGTGATTAAACAAGTGTTATGTTTTAATGCTGCAACTTTGTTTGCATATATAATCTAGAGCAAATAGTGTTTGAATAATGTCTATTTTTGTATGTATAAGTAGTTTATGATCAATAAAAAATTATGAAATGTTAAAAGAGAACAAGATAGCAGGCATTCCCAATTAGACCAATTAATTATCAGGTAATTGGAAGACAAAGTAGCTCATTCCCATGCTTTTGCAAAATGCACTGCTACTGTTTGAAGCCCAAGCGGTGATGCAGGTAAGGACATGTCATAGACGGTGTTCATAGCAGTGCATGGTTTATTGCACAGGAAGGAAATTAAGTGGAATTTAATCTCAAAAGCTACTGAGGGTCTTTCCCCCTACTGAGCAAATTGCATGCTATTTTATTCTGGAACAGCTTTAATAAGGTTTCTCGTATACTTCGGTGAGTAGGGCTTCAGAGGAAGGAAGATCTCCCTCTTGTTACTAATGTTTGAAAACAGGATGAGAGAAAAGAAATGAGAAAGAAAACTTAACAGAAACGTTCAGCAAACTATGTAAGAAAGCTGATACTTTACAGATAATGTCCCTGTTGCAACTGTGTGAAAAGTTAATCAGCAAGTTAATTTGCTTTTTTTTTGGACTGAAACAGGGAATGGAACAGCCAGGGCAGCCCAGCCCTGCCATTGGGCAAAGTGAAGCAGGTGGCTTAGGTGGCAGGTGCTGGGTTGGGGCAGGCACAGTGATGAGGTGGATAAGAGAGCTGTGTATACCACTATGTGGCCTGCCCTCCACCCACTAAGTTAGCCTTCTGCCTTCAGGTGTGGGTCTGTTGCCCATACAGAAGGAAGATCCAGTTAGCATTTGGGTCAGCTTTGATATATGGAATGGTGCGGGCGCCATCTTGCCCTTTGCCTCACGAAGCAGCTCTGGGAAGGAAAGGAACATAGGAAGGTGCCTTATATATATTGTTGTGAGTTTTGGGGATTGGTTGGTATATTGTCCGAGTGCCTTCTAATTCTAATGGGGATTCAATTATCGAAGTAGCCAGGCCAACTTCCTGGTGAGTTAATGGGCCTAAGTAAGAAGCTTGCTCTGTGCCAGAAGGAAAATAGGTGGGCCTCACCTGACTGGGAGTAAGAAAGAAAGTGGTGTGTGAGAACCAGGCTGGACACTGGCAGGAACAAGAGGGTGAGAGCCATAGAATCATAGAATTGTAGAGTTGGAAGTGACCCAAGACTCATCTAGTACAATTCAGGAATCTCAGCTAAAGCATCCGTGACAGACGTTTGATTTCCATTTGATTCCAAGGTTGTGATGATGGGAGAAGCAATGCCATAGGCGCCGACTCCATGGGGCCTGAGGGGGCCCGAGCCCCCTCAAAAAAATTATTGGGGGGGCTTTGCCCCCCCCAATAATTTAAGAAAATTGTTGGGCGCGCGCAGCGGAAACGTCCTCCGCCGGAGACGTCACCCGGGCCTTGCGGAAAAGGCGCTGCGGGAGTTGCCGCCGCCGCGGCGGGGCCGCTGCAGAAGGGTGAGTGGCGAGGGCAGGACGGGGCCGCGCGCTCCTTTCCTCGGCTGCCCTCGTCGCGCGCCTTGGCTCCCGCGGCCGGCGAGGGGAGCCCGGGCCGCGGGCGGCTGCTGCTGCCGCCGCCGCCTCTCCGGGGGGCACCGCCTCCCCGGGCGGGAACGCTGCGGGTGCGCGAGGGAGGAGGGCGGCCCCCGGGGGCTGGGAGAGCCGGGCTGCCATGGCCGAGAGGGCTGCTCTGCCGGGCGCCGCTGACATTGGAACTTAGAAAACTTCCCGGGGCAGGACCCCGGTATGGGCCCCCCCAATATTTTTTATAAGTCGGCGCCCCTGAGCAATGCCTTCTGGGCTGTTAGCTCTGTGAGCAACTCAGTCATAGGCTCAGGTTGTACAGTCATACCTTGGGTTAAATTTGCTTCGGGTTGAGCATTTTCGGGTTGTGCTCCGTGGCGACCCGGAAGTAACGGAATGCATTACTTCCGGGTTTCGCCGCTCGCGCATGCGCAGACGCTCAAAATGACGTCATGCACATGTGCAGAAGCGGCGAATCGCGGCCCGCGCACACGCAGACACGGGTTGCATTCGCTTCAGGATGTGAACGGGGCTCCGGAACGAATCCCATTCGCATCCAGAGGTACCACTGTATATATGTGTAAATGAACTGTCCCTCGTTCGAAGAAAACTGAAACCCGGGACAACTGGAATTGCACACGGCTATGAGAGTGGGGTGGCGTGCAACAAATATATTGTATGCCAGAGCATGGCTCCACCTAGTTCATTCCTTTCTACACTGACTGGTAGTGGCTCTCTGGGTTTATCAACAAGTGTCCTGGCTCTGACTGGAGGAAGAACTCGAACTCAGGTTGTGATTTCTACCGCACCATACATTAAAGCCAGCCTCCCCCAAAGAATCTGTTTGTCATGGGTACTGAGAGTTTTCAGAAAACCGCCCCCCTTCCCCTCACAGAGCTCCAGTTCCCAGAGTCACTAGGTAAGAGGGATTAACTGTGAAACCCACCTGAGGATTGTGAGGGGAATAGGGGGTCTCCTCACAACCCTCCAGCACCCTTGACAAACTGCAGCGCCCAGAATTCTTCAGGACTTGTGCAATGACTGTCAAAGTGGTATCACAGCATTTTGAACATGTATTATGGATCTGGCCAGTCATGGAGACCAGGGAGGAGGCAGCTGGCAGGCAGGGCCAGGCTCTGGACATTGTTGTCAACTTTTCCCTTTTCTTGCGAGGAATCCTATTCGGAATAAGGGAATTTCCCTTTAAAAAAGGGAAACGTTGACAGCTATGCCTCTGGACTGATTGCTGCAAGCAAGCAAGAAGGCAGGCAGGTGGTGGGTTGGTTGGCATTGGTGGGGCAGTCTCTGCTACTCTGCACATGCTCAGGAACACTCTCACCTTTGCCATTGCTTCTCAGGTCCCAAGACTAAACTCTGATGTGATCAAGGAATCCCATTCCCCACCTTCCAGCTGCTCCAGCTGCTTCTAAGTCTCTTAACTTGTTGCTGCTGGCTGGTGGGACCCGGCAAGAATTCCTTTTGCCTCGCAACAAAAAAAGAGGGGAGGAACTTCAGCCTGCAGGCTCCTTTCTCTCACTCTTTCTCCCCCCCCCCCCATCCTTTTGGTGCTGGTGGGCGGGGTGGAGGCGCAGAGAAGGAGCTGGGATAGGCTCCTGCGTCAGAATCTTGGGGAAGGGAAATCTCTCTTCCTTGAGGTGGCTCCGCCATCTCCCCCACCTTTGACATGCCAAAGCGGTTGCCGCTCCGAGGGAGGGACGAGAAGGAAGAGACACCACCCCCCCCCCCGAAGATAGAAGCAGGCTTGGCAAGAAGGAGTGACCACGTCAGCCACCGCAGAAGAGAAGGGGAAGGGGGGAAGGGAAGGAGCTGGGAAAATCAGGACAGCCGCGGATGGGACGATGGGCGGCGACACCCCACCGAATCGCCCCCCCCTCCCCGCACTCCAAGATTGACTTGAAATCCTAAGCATGCTTTCTTGGAAGCAAGGTCCCTTCTGGAACCAATGGGGCTGAGCAACGGACTGTGGGAGAAAGGAAGGGGCCTTCAAGACTCTGGCAAGCCTCCCTTCACCTTGTGGAGGTTGGGGGGCGGCGGGGGGCGATGCAGTCCCGGCAGAGCAGCTCCTTGCGCTGCAACGTCACTGTTCCTCAGCCTCAGGTTCCTTGTCTGTAAAATGGGAGCACACCTACCCCGCCTCTCGCTCTCTTTCGGTTGAAGCTAAACGAGATTAGGGCTTTTTGTTGGCAGGTGGGGGGGTGGCAATGGACGACTGCTAGTACTGTTTTTCAGGGTCTTATCCAGGAAAGGGGAATTGAGAATCAACGCAGACAGAGAGGACAGAGACGGGCGAAACCAATGGGATTCACAGAGAAGAACGTTGGGAGAACTTGTAGCACTTGTATATAGAGATAGAGATGTCTGTGGCTGTCAAGGAAGTGGAAAGCTCATCCCCCAAGTTGAAAGGGGGGGGGATTATACCTCACCTTGGGGCGATTCTGGAGCTGCTTTACGAGGCAATGCCCTAGGCTTGGTCTATAGGTTTGGACAGGCAAAAAGTCTGGGCAAGATGACGGGCTGTGTGTTTCGTCTTCCTCCGACGGGCTCCCTGTGGTCTTACCACGCAGGTTCAGAGGGGGTCAAACAGCTCCCCCCTTTCCCACCTGCCACCCAAAGCTCATTTACTCCAGAGTAGCCCCATTCCAGAGGACTGCTCCAGAGGAAGCGAGGGATGGGGTCGCCTGGAAAGGAAGTCTGGGGGGTTTTGTTTTTGTTTTGGCTCGCTCTGCTTTCTGAGGAGTCAGTCACATAGGGGAAAGTGCCATATCGGAGCATGGGCTCCACCTGGCTCAGTAGCGTCTACACGGACCGGCAGCGGCTCTCCAGGATTTCAGGCGGAGCGTCTGGAAACGCTAGAACGAACATGGGACCTTTTCCGCGCAAGGCAGGCGCCCCACCGCGGAGCCACGTCCCTTCCCCAGAGCACAGCGCGATCTGCGAGGCGGAGGGGTGGGTGGCTGGGTGTCAAAACCAAGGGAGCCTCCAGGTCGCTCCAGGTTCCCGATGCTTCCCCGTCGGCGTGTCCTTCTGCCTGCTCTCGCCTCCTTTACCTTGATGGCAGGACCTGGACAGCTCCCGCTTTGAAAGCCTCGCCCTGCGACGCCTAAAGCCTCCCAGGCGCGCAAGCCACAAAAGAAAAGGGGGAGGGGTGGATAAGTGGGGTGTGAGGGATGGGGGGGGGGAGAAAAAGAATCCAGGCAGCCAGTCAGATTTTCCTTTATAAAGCCTCAAAGTGTCCACGTCCTCAAAAAGAATGGAACCAATTTAGCATCCCCAGCTCCTGACTGCCTGCCTCCCAGCACCCCACCTCTTTCACCCCTCCTCCCTCCCCCTTGCGCCTTCCTCTTCTCTCCCTTCCTCGCTTCCAGATCTCCCTCTCCCCGCCCCGTCTAACAGCAGCTCTGCCAAAACGGCGGGGACAGGTTGGGAATGAGAAGAAGAAGAAAAGAAAAAAGACGTCACGTGACGCAGGCCCGGGCTCCTCGCAGCCTGGCCCGCCCCTCCGCCGAGCGCGGCGGGCTCTCCCATTGGCTGCGGCGCGTTCTACGGCTCGGCCAGCGCGAGGAACCCCCTCGCCGTATAA
The DNA here is from genome assembly GCF_965112155.1 of Podarcis liolepis. Lineage (NCBI taxonomy): Eukaryota > Metazoa > Chordata > Lepidosauria > Squamata > Lacertidae > Podarcis > Podarcis liolepis. Next base: position 28,194,365 of record NC_139563.1, read on the forward strand.
ATAGGGCCGTCGAGGGCTTTATTATTTTAGCGTCCCGGGCAGCAGGTTTCTGCTAAGTTTGGAGTTACTCGCCACCACGACTGTATGCCTGCGTCCCTAAAGTTCTAGCTTACCACCGACCCGGGGACTCTGAAACACAAGGAGTCTGCATGTCTAGACAGTAGACATGCTCAGCTTTGTGGATACACGGATTTTGTTGCTGCTCGCAGTAACTTCATGCCTAGCAACCAGTCAATGTAAGTGCCTTCAGATTGTTTGGAGCAGGGTTTGGTGGGGAGAGAGGGATTTGGGCGGCGGCGGCGGAATCCTCTCCTAACTTCGTTCTAAGGAATGTTGCCCTGCCGTCGAATGCTTCCTTTCTCCGGGAGCTGCAAGGACAAGTTTTCGTGCAGATCTGTGTATGCTCCAAAAGCCTGAGAAACTGCTGCCCACTATAACTCTACCCCCCCCCCCGGGAAGCCCCATCCAGTTAGACTGAGTTTGGGGGGAATCGTAGTTTGCATTGACTCCAGCTGGCAAAAGAGCTGTCTCTTATTTCCATAAGACGGAGTGAAGGGATGAGAGTTCTTGAGAGCTTGCTTAAACTCGCCCCCTCCCAGCCCTCCTTGGCTCATGTGGAGAGGTCCTGGCAAGAAGCCAAGCAGTCTTTTCTCCCACACACCCACGCACCTCTCTCTCCCCCTCCCCATACTCCGCCCGCCCCCCATTTTAAGAGAAAAGCAAAATTGGGGTTGGAGAAGCAATGCATGACAATGATAAATCCAGAACTCCTAAATTTATCAGCATCGCCTCCTTGGAGAACTTCTAGTGGTTTGGGGCTGGGGACGGGTTATTGCCCCGATTTATCAAGGGATTTCAGAAAACAACAGATTCCCCCAAAGTCTTTGAGAACAGTCGCTTTTTAGGGCGTTGTACACGAGCTTTGTGCAGCATTTTACGGATGCTCATAATGCGCCCTCTAGAGGGAACGAGGCGGTAGCGCAGAGGACCCGACGTGGAGCGTGTGGAGTCCAGATAGACCACCAAGCGCTTTTAAAGATATGTTGATATTTATGAGACAATTTAGTTACCCCTGGAGTGCACAATTTAGTTACTCCTGGAGAGAGGGCAGAAATTCTGTCGCGATTTGCTCAAGAATGTTTTGCTCTTATTAATTCTGGGAAGGAGACACGCTTTTAGAAAACTACAGCAAGCCAGGAAAAGTGTACGATTCCTGACCTTTTTGTTTGAGAAACAAATATGACGAAATGGATATTCCAGACATCCTCCAAACATACCCTTTTTAAAAAGCTCTAGCGACCTCTTCTGGTAGACGAGAAATAGAAAGTTTCTCCCCAGAAAATTCATCTATTTTTATGATTTCCGCACTTGTCAGGTAATTCACGTACATTCTATTACCTTAGATTATCTGTAGGCCTCCATGTGAATAATGTTCAACAGTGAAACTTGGCGCAGACAGCTGTTGCCAGGTTAGTCCCATCAAATAGATATCTATTGCATTGGTACCCCAATGTAAGATCAGAGTGGTGTTTTACCCTCACAAGAACCCTGAGAGGTAGGTTCAGCTGAGAGGTGGCCCTTTCCCCAAGGCCACAGTTTGTTTCACAACCTGAGTATGGATTTAAACTTGGGCTTTCTATACCCTAGCCAGACTTGCTAACAAGTGCACCACACTAGTGATGATCGTTTGGCATAGAGCAGGCAATCTTTAGCTTTATATCTGACTGACAAAAAGAGTTCTGTTTAACTCAGAACTTTTCATGCTGCACAAATGGAAAGCGTCCAGCCCAAGCATCACTACCATACCAGTTCTCTGTGGTTTAAATATGTGCAAGGTACAGCCTTCACACTGGCTCATGCAGCACATCCATGCATCAGAAACGCCTGCAGTCCTTTGTACATTGCATATGGCAAATGCTGTCGTATAACAGAAGCATTGGCCCTGCTGCCCAATACATAACTGGATTCAATGAAACAAGTTGGCAGCCAGGGGTCCTCCTAGGGTTATTGCAATTAATGACTGAGCATTCGCCAAAATTAATTTAGGAACACTGCTGTCTTTACAGTTGCATTCAACTCTTTACCAATCCTACAACGGCGACTAGAGCCTCTCCCTTTAGTGGCAGTGAGAGAGAACGGGTTCCCCAACCCAGTTAACATTTAGAGATACTCTCCCAAAATATAGATCTCCACAGCTAATCCATCAATAAGCCCACCTAGCAAGTTCCATTTACAAGTTCCAGTACCGTGTCAAAAAGAATGTCTAACTTTATTCCATCACCTTATAGGAACCATTATCGAAATGCTTTTGATAATTACAAAATTAGTCATTTCCACCCTAATCCAGTTTCCTATCAGAATCCCCATTCATATCAGTATCAACTTTGTTATTCTGTACCAATGTTACTCTTAAAATGTTTAAACAATGATTATTTCCTTGAGATATTAAGAAGAGATAGTCAAGGTTTCTCATCCAACCATTGGTCTAAGATATACATTTAGAGCTGCCATCCTAAACATTGTGTGTATTGAACACAATTGGACCTGACCTCCAGAGAATAGCATAGTGCGCTCTATGCTGTAGATTTTCACTCCTGAAGCAAACTTTTGCATTTAGCTACTCTGATCATGGAACAATTCTCTCTGGGTGAGCAGCTTTTCCAAATTGCCACTCAAAATTCCTCCATGGCACATGAATGCATATGTGCAGACTGATTGATACTGTTTCCTCCCCGTTTTTGTACTAATCTGTAAGTAAAGCTTCTGGAGGCTCTGACTTGCAGAGAGGAGGTACATAGCCGTGACTCCTTTTTTGCTCTGCTGCTCAGGCAGAACATTTCTCCTCCTCCTCCTCCTCCTCCTCCTGTAATAGGCAGCATTCCAGATGCCTCTCACAGCAAGCAGGGGAGCAGGAACTAATGGAGCATAATTCCCTGTGCCCTTAGAGCAAGGGTGGGGAGGCTGTGGTCCTCCAGATGGTTGTTGGACTGCAAAGTACATCATCCCCCTGATCATTGGCTGTGCTGGCCGGAGCTGATGGGAGTTGGAGTCCACCAGTATCTGAAGGGCCCACAGGTTCCCCATCTCTGTCTCGGAGTGACAGGCTTTGCTCTTTGTGCTCCATTGGCAGGAAGGAAATGCTTAACAGGACAATTGTTCGTTTGTTTTTAAAATAAGAATGCCCAATGCACAAAATGTGGGCTATGTTAGAAAACTGTAATAAAAGTTACAGTACTATTCCTAGGATTCCCAAAGCTGCTTTTGGTATGCCCTCCCCACCCCCAGTGGAATTTCTGATCTTTTCTTGGAACAGCAGGCCCCTCCCACAAGCCACAACACAACGCACATGGAGGGTTGCTATTTGAGAAACCCAAGTCGTGCGCTCTCGCTCTCTCGGCATAACCTACCTCATAGGGTTGTTGTAAAATTGGAGGGGGAAACCCTGTATGCCTCCTTAAGCTCCTTGGAGGAAAGATGGGACATAAATGTAATAATAATAATAATAATAATAATAATAATAATAATAATACATACATACAATAATGAAAGGCCGAATTTCCCTTGGGTATACAGACCTAAGTAGCTTGGCTTTGTCAGATCCTGGGATTCCACCCGTTAAGCTATTTCGAAGTATGGCTATTTCCCGGCTTAAAGTTTAGCAGAATAACAGTGCCATCCCAGACATGCCTTCTCAGAACCGAATCTCAATCAGCACAGTGGGGCTTACTCTTTGGTATGTGGGTTTAGGACTGTAGCCTAAATAGCGTGAAAGAGAGGCTTGGGGTTTTTTTTTGGGGGGGGGGTTTGCTAACTTAACTTCTGAATTCCAGAAAATCCCATACAAATCTTCAGCATAATCCTGTTCAAGGAATTCCCATAATCTGAAACGATGTGAAGGAATAGTGGGTCCTAAGTTTAGGTTAATGTTATTTACAAGAATATGGACGACCTCGGCTTGAATCATCTCAAGTTCAAAAGCTAAACTCACTGTTTTGGGCTTTCTATAGCACCTGCACACTTTCAAAAGCTGCCGTTTCAAGCATTTTCAAGGGGAAATGCTGTGTGGTCCACGGAGCCTCTTACATCAGCAGAAAGCACATTTGTGCGTGCTTGGGAGGGTTTTGTCTGTTTCCCTTTATCTCACATCCTACGAGATCTTGCTCTGCAGGATGCCCTCTCCTTCTGGGGTCACATTTCTTTGGTGTGTGTAACAGACATCAGAAAAATCTCCATGGCACATTGAGCGTTTCACCCGTGGCCCTGTAAAACCAAGTTCTGATTCTTATAAAACCCTTTTTTTAAATATATCCATTCAAGCCTTGGGGTCAGAAAAAAAGCCTTTCCAAGTTGGACAGGCCCTCCTTCTGTCAGAGATGTGTTGCAGCAATCAGAATGTCATCCACTTTAAAAAATGTTGTTTCATGCTTACATTTCCTGCCATTCGTCTTTGAAATCACAACTATCGTACTTTTCCATGTATAAGACTAGGTTTTATAAAATTAAAAAATGATGTTCAGAATTGTGGGTTGTCTTATACACGGATACAATCTCCCCCCATTTTCTCAATTTGGAATCCCCCAAAATTGGGGGCCCCTTTTTTACATGGGGGCATCTTATACACGGAAAAATACAGTACATTGTTTCACATGCAGACTGTTTTGAATCTTAAACATTAACCAATTTTTTTGTTTTGTTTTTCTGTTTCCCCCTCCAGATGTATATGAGGTCAGTATCATTCCTTTCAAAATAAAATGGACAAGAGTGGGCTATTTTATTATCTCCCTACCTCCACCCCCCTGAATGGCCACTTACTAACTGCAGCTGCCAAGAATTGCATGGGCAATACCACTGCAGATTAGCATCATTAGGAATGCCCAGATTTGTGCCCACCCCTAGTTTCCTAATGGGCCGTCCTTCTTGTTAAAAGGCTACCTTCATAGGTGAATGTAAGAGGATATTGCACAGTAGCCAGAAGGGTCTTGCATGCACAGCTATTCTGGAGATTCATAAGTCTATTTTAAAGCCAGAGAACTGTTAAAGACATCTGAGCACCCATAAAGCATAAATGAATTCAGGTATGACTTTTTAATATTGTGTTTGCATGATGTAGCAAATACTAACTTGTATAACTCTTTCCCTACCCTCCACCGCTTGTTTAATTTGCTCTGCCTTAACTTGGCTGAGTCTAGTACTTACTGTGAAATATTGCTTCTAACTTCATATTCATTCCTTTCTGGGAAACGGCAGGACGGAGGGTAAGCACATTTTAAGGGATTTTCTTAAGAATTACGGAGCTGTACTCTGTTCCTGGGTATCTGCTACAGTTTTAAAGAACCCAGAAATGCTGAAAATAGAATTTTTGAAAGGCTGCAATTTAATACCTCATTTCGTGGTAGAAAGGCCTTTAGAAGTTAGTGGGGCTTACTAAGCAGAGGTCCTTTTTACTGTCAGGAAAATCCAAAGTGAAAACCTGAACTTCGGAGTAAATGCTATTAATTTCAGGTGAATTTGCTTTTGAACGCAACTGAGATGCTTAGTAGTACACTGGCAGTTTTTCTTTTATACCTCTATTTGGATGCTAATTGCACTAAATTCCCTGGGGCTTACTCCAAAGTAACTGTGAACCTTAGGTGAAAATCCAATTAAGTTTTATTCAGAGTAGTCTCCTAGAAATGAATGGACCTAAATTAGTAGCTTCCATTAATTTCTGCAGGCCTACTCAAGAGTAGGACTTGGATACAGCTCAGTAAATTTAACTGATTTTTTGCGGCTTTAGCTGCTGTGTTTAGGATTTAGGTATGTGTAAGTGGGTTGAAGCCATAATTTTATCAGCATGAAAGCTGATCTGGTATGCACAGGAAAAACAGGCTTCTTGATACTCTCTGATTTTATGGATGTCAGATCATGTTGCAAATTATTAAATATTTGTGAGGAATATACGCGTTTGGTTTGGAGATTAGCAGCACAATCCTACTCAGGCATAAACTCCATTTGGATTTCCTCTGAGGAAAGTTGGAATAGGACTGCAGCTCAAATGTGAAAATAAATGAGTGCTTGTCACTTAATGAAGAACTAATTGATAGTACATTTTTATTTATGCATATTTGTCCTCTTGGTTTTCATTGAAAGCAAGAGTGTGTTCAATCTCTGAATAGCTATTCCTTTCAGTTCTACCTGTGCTCTAGTTCTGCTCTTTTCGTCAGCAGACAGTTCTTTTTAACACCATAGCTTTCTGCACGTAAAACGATTGCTTGAAACACTCATTTACATTTTTGTTGATGTTGTTCTTTTTCAGGGGCCCAGAGGAGGAAAAGGGCCACAAGGAGATAGGGTAAAGAACCATGATTATGTTCATTTTGCTTGTTATATCTAAATCATGCCCTGGTGAATAAGGAAGAGCGTGGTCCAACGCGAAAAACCTGTGGTACCACCCCCCACCAACCCTTGTTCAGAGTTATGGCTATTTTTGTGTGCATCTTCTGAGAAAATTCATATAAATGAGGCTGCACTGTGTACAACTGAACACATCTATTTGGGGGTAAAGTGCTATGGGCACTATTTGGTCAGGAGGGCTGTGTAGCTTTAGGTAAGGCCAGAATTTGGACAAAGTGTTACTGAATGCCTCAAAAGGTCTATTGCAAAGGGCTGAAGTGGTTATTATTCCCATTGAAGTGTCTTAAGACTGATTTGCAGGTAATAGCTTTTCCACACAAAAAAGCAATCATAAAACCACAGTATGATTAGCAAAGGCTCATGGCTCAGGATTTCCTATGTGACTAAATAACATCCACCAGCAAAATCACTTGAGTCAGAAGCTTATAAAATCAAGAATGGAAATGGAGGTCACAATCCTGAGCTCCTATGCTTATTCCCCTGCCCGCTGCTTGTGCATTGATGCAAGCACATTGTCCGACACAGCAGTGCTGTTTTTCCTCTCCGATTCCCTGACAAGGATCTCTCTGAAGAACCATTTGACTCGTTCATTGCACAGGTGATGCGACCTGATTTCCCCTCCCTGTAATATTGGGTGCAATGCTTCTTCAGGGTTCAGAGGAAGGAAGAGGGGGAAAGCAGGTTGTGTTCAGAGATTGATCCATTGGGTTGGAATTGCCTGTGGGATTTCTGACACAGAGGTCAAGGAATGTGCATGGCTGAGGCCTCAGAGGTGCAGTTGCTCAGTAACCAGAGTCCATTTTACGTGTGTGTGTGTGTGTGTGTGTGTGTGTGTGCAAGTGTAGCAAATGAAGTTGACAATGTGTCAGGGAGCCAGAGTTGATCCTATTACTCCCTCCACCCCGCCCCGTGAACAAATTAATTGGAAAACATGTGTTTGCTACCTTGAAAAATGTGAAGCACTATGAGGGCAATTTGGTAATATATTACTTATTGCTTGGGCAATTAAGTAGCTTCAGATTCTGGATTTAATAGTCTTACAGGGAGGAGGGGCTCCCTAAAGTGTCTTGCTTCTTTCACTTAAAAATGTGCTGCTTGACCCCTAATATATCAGGGAAGGTGGTCTTTCTCTTCTGAGTGGGGCCCTGGATTTTTGCCCTCAAAGTCTTTCCCTGACAGCATCCCTGCCAAAAATTGGGCCTCCAAGAATTGCTTCAAGATTTGTTCTTCCCTCGGTAGTAGCTTAGAATGAAGTAACAGTTGCTGTTCAATATTTAGCATGTTTAAACCCAAACAATTTGTGACCCACCATGCCTATCACAGCATTGTGTTATTAAGGAGCTCCCAGGTGCCTGAGAAGAGCTCCCTTCTTCCTAAGTTTTGAAGGCCTAGGTTAGGTAGCCAAAACCTGGTAGTTGCCATAAACAGCTTGTGTGCTGGATTTGACTTGGTGGTTGGAGGCCTGATTTAGGACTAACAGTGTGCTAAGGAACCAAGCCTTTAGCCTGAAATCGTCTGTGCTGTGTGAGATGCACACCAGCTTGTTTGAAAATGGTCACTGCAGATATGGCTACATTCTGAGTTGTTCAGAATATTTCATGCTTTAAGTTATTAAGACATGAAGATCCCTTTACTATTGCATCAGAGGCCACCTTGAATCCAAGAGTCTGTAGATGGATACTTGATAAAGAAGTATCTGCCATACATCATGAAATATCTGATGTCTCAGAACCAGTTTAGGAAAGATTCTGACTTTGAGTCTATCCCAGTCTAGCCTCTTGTTACTAGAATAGATGTTGGGTCATCTGATTAACATGTGAGCCACAATTATTATTATTTAAATCACATCAGTGATATTTGGAATGCTTGTTGTTATTTGGAATAATACCCTTAGACTCTGAATAGGCTTAGTAAAAATTGGCCTTTTTATCCACAGCTAAACACAGAATTTGCAGTGTTTTGATTAGCACAGAATTGATAAGTGCAATCTTTGGCAGTTGTAGCAAAATGGGATGGTTGAAAAACCATGAAACAGAGAGTGCATTGAGTTATAATGCTTTGATATGTTTCTTTTCATTCAACTAATATAGTCTGGAACTATATTACTCAACTAATGGGAATTAGCATGACTGTTTGTTCTGCTGAGATTTATACCATTTAAGAACATCAGTCTCAGAGTTCAGGCTTGTGCAAACAAATTTGTCTCCATTCTTATATATGAAAATCATTGTGATTATTGTCTTTGCAAACACACTTGCACAACCAAATGGGGCACAAGCAACAGTTAAGCGAAATCAGGAAAGTAATTACCTTGTTTGGACCTCTCCAAAGCCAAACAGCAGATAACATGGAGTTAGAACATGTACTCATTTAAAGGCAGTTAAAAGGTTACTACGGTATAATTATCCTAGCATGGCAAGGTCTTCCCTAGCACAATCTTTGTATGATAGCTCACAAGGAACAACCTTCTCTAACAATGTGTGGCTAGAATCCTTATCAAGCCTCAAATCAATGCATTATTGAAGTTTTTAAAGACATTAAAAAAATGTGAATGGATGGTATTCTGCTAAATTTTTCTCAGAGTAGATCCATTGAAATTAATGGACCTAACTTATATCCATTAATTTTAATGGACCTCTTTTTGAGTAAAACTTAATTGACTGTCACCCAGTAAGTCCTAGCATTAATATGCCAACAAAATGTTAAGGTGCTCAGCCTTTTCCACATGTTATGCCCATGATGAGAAAGCTGTGGCTCTCCAGATGTTGCTGGACTCCCAACTCCCATCAACTCCAGCTTTCATGGCCAATGGTCAGCCATGATGGGATTTATTATCCCTCAACACAACAAGCAATAAAACTGCTTTAACATTTGCAAAGCTAAGCAGGGTCTGGTATGGTTTCAAACTGGATGGGAGACTGCTTGTTGAGATTCCTGCATTGCAGGGGATTAGACTGGGTGACCCTCAGGGTACCTTCCAACACTATGATTCTAACATCTGGAGAGCTTCAGGTTCCTCATTCCTATGTTAAGGCCTTTAAGGCTGCAATTCTCTTCTCTCCTGCCTGCAACTATGAATATACGTACATGCATAGGATCACACAACTAAATCTTCTAGTTGTCTGAAAGCAACAGTGACACATTTAAGTGGTTTCCACATTGTAAAGTACAGAAACACCAGCTGTTTCGATTGTGCAGACTCATATATTTGTACTTTAAATGATGTCACTGCTTTGAAATCTTCAGTAGCTATTTATATATTTTTATAACTTAATGTTGTGCATTTTTTCCCATAGGGTCTACCAGGTCCACCAGGCAGAGATGGTGATGATGGTCCACCAGGCCCCCCAGGCCCCCCTGGTCCTCCTGGTCTTGGCGGAGTAAGGCATCCAATGTTTTATTTTACTGAAGTTGATTGGTGATGTCTTGAAGCATCATAAAAGGCCTGTCACGTCAAAGGCAGGGACCATTATCTTTAGCTGTATCTTCTCAGGCATGTCTTGAAATACTGTTGAGATCCATAGGTAGGAACATCCTTGAAGATACAGAAACATTTACGGAAGGAAGGAACTTTTTCCATTTTACTTTGATTCCTTCTGTCTCCCTTCACTCAACCTCTTATTCGTGATGTTGTTGTTGTTTAAAAAACAAGCACGAAGGACTTGAGATGTAGGAATGCAAATTTGTTACCCTGCATTCATTTTCATTTTGGATTAGAGTATATTATTTAAATTCTGATCAAGCTCTTCTTTATTAGCTTTCCTCTTTAACTCCTACAGAACTTTGGGGCTCAATATGACATGTCCAAAGCAGCTGATCCTGGCCCTGGACCTATGGTAAGCAAATGCCTCCTTTCTCGCACAGGTACATGCACAAATTCAAATTGTGCTGGTGTGTCTTGCCACTGATGGCGACAGAGAATCCCCAAGGAACAGCCTGCTCACAGAAATCTCCCCACATTGTGTCTCTGCTATGTAACTGACCTGCAGACCATATAGCAGCATTATACGGCCCACTGTACCTCCCAGCCCAGGCATCTAGCATTGTCATCCCTTGCAAGCCATGCGTGTTCAGAAAATGCATGGGATCCCGCTATTCCTGCATCCAGTGTGCTTCTTGAATGGAGAAAGCCCTTACTGGGGAAGAGTTTTGCACCCTACCAGGTCACTTCCAAGGAAGGTAGGTCAGCTATCCAGTGTTCCTTTGGTTCCAACATAGATTCTGATAGAATCCAGTGACTGGAGCCAGGAGACCACTACATTGCTGGCCTTCTCATGAGACATGAGCTGGAAGGGAAGAAACTCCTATCCACCCATGCAGCTCTGTCCCAACATGGGCTGCCAGATGTAATGCGTTGTGAAAGGTGCTGGGCTTGGCCACTTAATTTCTTCACCTGTGATTCTTGCCCACCTGGCAAGACAGGCTAGAGTCATCAGCACTAACAAGCCCAGTGAATTGGAAGTTGGCCCATTGAACTTGGTTCCCATGAAAGGAGTTTAGCGCCTGATCAGAAGCTCACCTCATTGATTTGATATTGATGGCATTTATGTCCAAGGGAAAAATACTGCAGTCAGGTTTGCTGAATTAATGATCGTCAAAAATGGTCAAGTCGTCTCATGCTCTGTGGTTATAACAGTTTTTAACAAAACAAAAACCATCACCTGCACAGTTAGGAGCCATGCTTTGCAACACGTCAGCTATAATACAAACAACAGGTTAAATCGCCAAAATATGCATGATGTTTTGTAACTTGTGCTTCAGTGCCAGCTTCCCCATCCCCTCCAAAAAACATGGACAGCAAGGAGAAGGGGGAGGGACCTGGTCTGAATTGGGACCTTGGCATGTGGCATGTGTGTAGGGTTTTGGGTTTTTTTTTTAGATGTGGTCCCAATCTGGATTGGGACCCCCACACTTGCAATTTGCATAAAGATAAAAACTACCATTGAAGTGAATGGGAGATTTCCCCCGGCAATGCAAGCTGCAGGTGTGGTTTCCTGATTCAGACTGGGACCCATTGTGTGGGGCAAACTTTTAAAGCCCCTACTGTCCTCCACACACACACATTTGGGTGCCAATCCAGAGTGGATCCTGTGCCCTGGCAGTTTGCACTCAAGGGCAAACTATGCATTAAACATTGTGTGTAGTTTGGCTCTAATATATTTCCTAGAAAGTAATCTCCACTGAACATAGTGGGACTTTTTTTTAAATTCTGGCATGGCTTTTGGGGCACACTGTTCTCCCAAAGTGGATTTTAAAACTTATAAAGATGCAACAATTTTAAAACTTATAAAGATACTGTTAAATAAAAATAATTAAAAATAATTAAAGTTAAAAGCCATCAGCTGTTAAACAGTTTCAGCATAGCACATTCATCAAACACAGGCTGAAGGGAACATGCCTTCTTTAAAAACAGAAGTGACAAGGGACAAGTTGTGCCCTGGGAAGGAATAGGCCTGCCACTAAGAAGGCCCTGCCAACTGAAAGTAGACTAAGAACTTGTTTTCAAGGGTAAAGATGCATGGGATTGCCCAGACAGAATTAGATTTATTTCCAAATGGACGTGTTTTGGATTATATAAAACGTGAACTGAGTATGGTATTAAAAAAAAATAGTCATGAAGGAACTTGGTTTCACAACAAATAAAAAAAAAAATTAAAAGGCCCAGAATGAACTGTCATCATTCATTTGCATCGAAATGCTATATATATACACAGTATTTTTGTATTTAGTACCTGAATTCCTGGAAACCGTAGACCACTTCAGATGTTCTCTTGAAGCCTTGACAAGGCATGAGGAGTATGCTTCCATTCCTCATGCTCCCATGTCTGGTCTGAGGAGAGATTATTTATACAGCTTGCATGGAGAGATGCTCATTCTGTCCCTTCTTTAGGCCAATATGTGTCTCTCCCCCCCCCCCCAAGAAGGAAGGGGAAAGGAAATGCAAGGGGCTGATGGTTCCTCTCGTCACTTCCAGAGAATGCTGAAGTCGTCCAGAGTGCCATTTCTGATATTTCCTTTCTCGTGTTAGAAAGAGAGAGGATATTGTGTTGTTGTTTTTTACACACACACATGCACACCGATAAATATAACATATAAACATAAGGTTGCAACATGGCGGAAACAAATGGGGCAACTTCTTTTAAGAAGTCACAAAGGTCAAACCTGACTCAGAAATAGGTGGACTGTGAAAAAGGTCCCAGGAGCATTGTAGGACAGGGCTGGTTCCAGAGGCTAGTAAAACTGGTTGGACAGTGCCTCAAGACCAACTGTTCAAACAGTTCTGCCATTTCCGCTTTGTGCAGTCTAGGAATATTAGGCACAATTGAAAAAAATCTCAGTGTGCATTTGCCACCTCTTTCCACATAAGGGAGGCTCCATTGAGGGTATTTTCCTTCAGGGCCCTAAACCTCCAGAGACAGTACTGCCACAAGACGTAATGCCTCAGGGCAGGTTGACCAGTTACTTGGAACCATGTGGTAGCCACATCTGAGTTTACCATGTGGCACCTATAATCATCTAGGGAGCCTCTGGTGTGTAACTTGGCCCACTATTCCCCTCCCTCTGCTGCCTCCCCACATTGTTGTGGTTGCCATGTGGTGAGCCTCCACGAAGGTACCTCATAGCTTCTAGTCTTCTCAATTCACCCTTATACTTGTTTATGATTCTTCCAGCTTCCTAAGGGTGGCAGCCCTCACATTTTTTTGTCTCCTTCCGTATATGCAGCAACAGCATGTATGAGGGGTCAGAGTAGCAACAGGACTGTGCTTGCCAGGACGGGGCAAGATGGCGGCGAGCTCAGCAGAGCTCTGAATTGGTGGCGACAGCACAAGTTTGCATGCACCTGTGGAGTCACCACCACCACCGCCCAGCCAGAGCTGCCCTGACCTCTCTGCCATTTTGTCCTTTCACAATCCAATCAAGCACAGCACTGTTGCCACTCTGCCCCATCCTTACTGTGGCAAGCGCAGCTTTGCCAGGAGGGCGCAGCTGCCAATCCACCCCCACCCCTCATGTGCCACTGCTGTACACATATTTTTACTGCTGAGAAGTCACCTCCTCCGGCCAAGAGCACAGAAGCCAGCACATCAACACCACCAGCATGCATTGTAGCTCTCACTCCTCACCCTTCTGTTGCATGCTGGGAGAATGCCAATCCTGCTCTACAGCAGGGCCGGGCAAGCTGTGGCCTTCCAGATGTTATTGGACTACAGCTACAGCTCCTTCACCGTTAGCCATGCTGTTTGGGGCTGATGTGAGTCCAACAACATCTAGAGGGCCACAGTTTGCTTCCCTCCTGCTGTATGGTATGAGCACAGTGCCCAACGTTTGGCAGAATTTGGAATGGTACAGCCATACAGCTGGTTCCAAGACCCCTTTCCTGAAGTTATCTTCCACTGTTTGCAGAGCAGTGGAAGAAATGGGAAAGAACAATGTTTTAGACACACTTATAGCAAGTTGCAGTATCCTTCAATGATAAGCCTAGAGAGAAATGCTTAGAGAAAATTAAAAAGTATATTAAAGCTAATGGTGGCTATTAAGAGGGCAGTGGTCATATATTATGGACAACATACGAGTAATTTTATGTTCAGGTGCTTTGATGTTCTCCTGCATAGTCCTGGACCCATTCTCCCATTCCAATGATACTTCTGATTTAAAGCTCCATGTAATCTCTTGATCCCTGATCTTGTGGCATCTTGTTGCCATGAGAACTTCAAGGTCCACAAGGTCTTTTTTGATCACTTAAATGGGGAGGGCTGCTTTGCTCTACACATGCAGAGGTGCTTCAACCATCAAAGTGATAAAAAAAGGCCTAACCTTGCAGAAAACATTTAAACATCCATATTGAGAAGAGATCGTCAAACCATTATCCACCAGCTTCTGCCACCTGTGCTTAAGGAATAGCCGCTGATTTTTCTCTGAACATATTTTTGTGCAAGTGGTGGGAAGATCATTGGCAGACACCTGCTTGGAGTCCTTCCTAGACAACAGGGATCTGCGTGAAATTATTGTAGAGTAAGCGGTTTGATCATTGGAAGGTCTTGGAAGAAAACAAAGGTTGGCAGCTCCTCTTCCTGCTCCATTTATTTGCAGCTAGGACTATGGGCGTATTTAGGGACTCAGACATTTCCTCTATATTCTTATTCATAAAGATCAATCTGGTGAGAATGCAGTTCAAGGGGGAATGATCTGACACAGTGACATTTTGAAAACCCATCTGGGCCAGTTGCCAGGACTTAGTGTCAAAAGCAGCCGTTTGGACTAGTTGTCAAAATCTTTTGGGTGATGATGGGAAATGCACCAATGTGTGATTCCTCTATAGATGTCCTCCTAAGGCTCCGCACAGCTGGAGGTGGGAAAACCACAAGAAACAGGAGCAGGTGGGTGGCATCAGGAGCTTTGAGCACCACCCGCCTCTTTGCATGATTTCTCTGCCACATGCTGGAATGGAAGGGCAGGTCAGCCTACCAGGCCTGTTCCATGGGGGTGTTATCACTATTATTATTTTTTAAGTATATGCCATCTAATTTCCAAGGAGATTCATTAGAATTCCAGACATCACCACAGTGTGTGTGTGTGTGTGTGTGTGTGTGTGTGTGTGTATTACAATTCACTCCCCATCACAAGATCAAAGTATTGACATTAGGAAAACCCCAAACCACAATAAATTACAAAACGGCCGTCAGACCCAAACATCAAAGGGAAACCAGGTATGTTATTTGAATCCCTGAATCTCTTGGAATCTACCAGAATCCACCTCCCTGCCTCTGAATCTGATGCAGCTCAGGTTCCACAATTTCTAAAATCAAAGACTGACAATCCTAAAAGAAAAGTTAAATATAATTTTAAAAATGATTTAAATGTAAAAGCAGGCAAATATAATAAAGCAGTAGATGAATAATTTTTGTCTGAGACATTTCAGGTAAGCTAAAGCACAAATTTTAATTCTTTCCCTTCTTTGAATAGGAGTCTGTTCTTATGTACTATATTAGCCTTCCCACATGTGCTGGTGCCCTCCATATCTTTTGGAGCACAAGTCCCATCATCCCTGACCATTTGCCAATGCTGGCTGGGACTTATGGGTTTTGTAGTCTAAAACATCTGGAAGACACGTGGTTGGGGAAGGTTGTACAATATCTATAGCGTTTAAGGCAAATTACATATGCAAATGTAAGGATGAGAGGCAAATTTCAACTAGTGCTAGTACTAATACTATGCTAGCAATAGATAAACACAGGAAAATACAGCTTTGACTTTATGATGCTATGCTACTAATATAATCTAAGGCTATTATAATATTATAATCAATTTTTTTACTCTGTGGTTCATGGTTTAATCTTGAAGTTTGATTTCAGGTAAATGATTAACAGTGCCTGAAATGTCCTATGCATGTCTCCTTAAAAGTAAGCCCATTGCGTTTAATGGTACTTAGTCCCAAGTAAGTGCGGCTCAGGATTGCAGCCTAAGTGATACTGAAACCACTAGTTGGACCATCATTTTACTATTGCAGTATATTAACTATTTCTTTAACTTTTCCCAGGGTATAATGGGACCCAGAGGCCCTCCTGGAGTAACTGGACCCCCTGTAAGTATATTTGGAACACAGCCATTAGTAGGAAGAGAGATATGTTTGATACACATGCAGAAAGCATCAGTTACACAAGTTTTGCCTTGACTAGACCCTAAGCAGGTAACCCCACATGTATAAGAGGTGTCCTATATTGACAGGTCCAGGACTGCTGTTGTCAGTCCCCTGATATAGTTCTCAGTTTCCATGACCTTTCTGCTTTCACAGTTTCCTGGCTCTCTTCCCAGTTTGCACCTTCGTGTTCTTGCCCAGAAGGCCCAAAACACACAATGTGTTTGCCTGGTATCTCTCCATGTTATCACTGGTCCACCTGGTCTGGTCTAGACTGGTCTGGGTTGAAGGACCCCAACATTTGCCTGAATCACAGCCTATAACTCCCCAAATCTCACTCTGCTTCCATGCCCAGTTCTCTTCTCCAAACACCCCCATTGCTAGAAGAGTACTTACTTTTCCCACACGTAACATTCAAAACCATATAAAATGTCTTTTGTCGCCCACCCTGCTTCTAGGGCTCTCCAGGCCACGCGGGACATGCTGGTGAACCCGGTGAACCTGGTCAAACAGTAAGTGGAACCATTTTTATTCTATTCTGAGAATGACAGGAATTCTGAAATACCCATTTGCAATGAAGCCCTTCCCCCAGATTTAAGTTTGGCCCTATTATCTGAGATTCCTTTGCAAGCTAGCAAGGGTGGGAGAAGCAGGAAACGAGTTCTGATTCTGCTAGAGCCCACGCCTGCTTGGTTTCCTCAAAGCGGGGGGGGAAACACATAAAAGAGCTTGAGGGAGACAAAGGGTTTTTGCTAGACAGGTAGGCTTTAGATTTCTGCAACTCTTTGAGACCACTGGGGGAGCTGAAATCAGACCAAACACCAAGTCTTCTGATATATATTTTTTGAAACCCAGAAGCCATAAATAAAGAGCCCCCCACCGCAAGCTTGGATGAAAGAATTCAGATCTAGAACTCTGGCTTAGTCAAGTCACTAGATCATATGTAGCATGAAAGAACTATTGTTTTGTTTCAAATGAACCTTTTCCCCCCATCACTAGGGTCCCCAAGGTGCTCGTGGTCCAATGGGTCCTCCTGGAAAGCCTGGTGAAGATGTAAGTATTCATTTGAACCGGGATTTTGGTGGGGGAGGGGGAATCTGTAGGAGCTATTTCCTTTTCCAAACATCGGTTATCAGCGTTTGTTATGGACTGCCCTCTGTGTCCCATCCCCACCCACACTCTTGTAACCATCACTTCTGGTACAAAAGCTCCATTTCCATGTGTTTTGATTGCTTGAACATGTTTCCTAAATTCCACTGGAATGCCACCACAGTTTTAAAGTTTTAAAGATATTTTAATGGATTCTGCAACCCCGAAGCAGTTCGGTTTTTTTAAAAAGCTGGATTTCCCAACTGTTCTGTTTCTGAAAAGTATCTCCAAAAAAATCTGCATTTTGTGAAATTAAGAAATGTGCAGTGCAATCCCAGAGCGGAAGTAAGTCCCTTCTGAGTTCAGTAGGACTTGCCCTTTAATATAAGTACCTTAAATACCACCTCCATCATAAGTTCTTGTCCTAAAAATATCGGAGGAAATATAGCCTTCAAATGTGACATTATGTCTCCTGAGGGAAAGATGCTGCATGTTTAGTCAGTTTTTAAGTTATTATGTTTTTTTTATACCTTGCATAGAGATATGTTAAATATGTGCAGCTCGCTTGCTTTTGCACACAAAAGATTTCAGTCATCTCGTCTAATGTTTCATTAGGGTCATCCTGGAAAACCTGGACGACCTGGTGAGAGGGGTGTTCCTGGACCTCAGGTGAGTTTTGTGTTTTCTGTTGCCTGTTTAATCTGCTGATTAAATCTGTTTGCATAACTGCAGGATAGGAAATTAAATTACCAGCCACCGCTCCTTACCAGTAGTTTTAGTGTAAGTACAATGCCACCCTCCCACTAAGGCAGAGATTCTAGCTATTTACACCTGCTGGATCTTAACACCTAGCCAGAGAGCAGCACTATGAAGGTTGCCACATGATGTTCACTTTTATTCTACAAGGAATATGGTAGTAGTGTATCTGTTCCTAAGCTATGGAACTCTAGACTATTACTATTAAACAAGCATTAACAGTACCTCTGGGTATAGGGCGCTGTATAAATTCAACAAATAAGAATAAAATAATATAAATAAAAAATAATAAAAAATTGTTTCAAATTCCAGTTTAAGACCCTTCGGTTTAAACAAGTAAATTATCTGATGTGATAATGCATACCAATATTTTTTTAAAAACATTATTGGTACTTATTCAAAGGTATACAAAAATACATATCCAAGCATTTTTTAAATATAATATACTGAGATTAAACAGCTACTTAATCTGTTAGAGAGCAAAGCCAGAAGGAAGAAAAGACAAGAAAACCTAAAGAAAGAGAAAATGAGGGGGGAAAGGAAAAGTAAGAAGAAACTAAAGAAAGATAAAGAAGAAGAAAAATAAAATGACTTCTGGTTTTCTGTCCTGCAGCTACATATGATATGACATTCATTCCTTAAGATCCAACCATTCAATCTTCTATAAACCAGGTGTTAAGATCATTTTCTCTTTCATGCAAAAAGTCCATAAGAAATTTCCAATCCTTGACAAATGTCAGTAAATTATTTTTCTCTAATTCAATTTTGCCATCTCAGCCAAGTCCAATAGTTTTATCAGCCATTCCTTTATAGTGGATAGGGCTGTGTCTTTCCATCTTTCTGCATCAGTCACTGATATTAAGTACTTCTGTGCAATTTTATGGATGGGTCGTGTTCACTTCTGAGATACTTTGCTTGTTGTGTGGCATATAAGTCTATAAAATGAACAGAATTTGGAACATTTTATACTAGGGATCAGCAACCAAGAGCCCTTGAGCTAAATAAGCCAGCCCCCCCCCCCCGTAAAGACAAGGGAGGGGCTAGAGCACAATGACAGAAGATGTGCTTTGCATGCTGAAGGTCTCAGGTTTGATTCCCGACATCTTCAGCTAAAAACAGCCAGTAGCTTGTGGGAAAGGCTCTCTGTTTGAGGAGCACTGCTGCTCAGAGTAGACCGTATGCACAAATAGTCTGACTCTGTATGAGTCTGGACAGCTTTGTAGGCTTATGCGTCATGCCAGCTTCCTGACCCAAAGGCAAAAGCAGTGCATAGCGGGATCAGTGACTGTGGCAATGAGACTTGCAAGCAGCTCACCTTGGTGGCTGGGACTAACATATTGCACCCAAGTACTTTGTCTAGCAGCTTTTATTTGAGATGTTAAGCCTTCTCTCTCATTTTCCCTCCCAGGGTACTCGTGGCTTTCCTGGAACTGCTGGCCTGCCTGGTTTCAAAGGAATAAGGGTGAGCATTTGACTGAAACAGGAACAAAATTAAGGGTAATGACAGTTAATACACCTATGGTGTGTTATTCTGTGCAACTACTGGTCTTAGACAGAAGCCTAAGGCTTGTTTGCCAAGGTGGCAATAAAGAAAGCTTCTGTCTTCATCACGGATGCCAACTTGAATAAAATATTGGGGGGGAGCAGGTAAGTCCCGCCCCACATTATTGATCACATGATGCAGCAAGCACACGCCATTTGAATGGCAATGACCATCAACTTAAGGGAGATGTGATCATAAATCTCACAGGGTGTTTAGTCCCAAGTCCTGCATGTGTCTGTGCTATGTCATTGACAAAATTTTGAACGTACAATCAGCACTTTAAAGTATAGTTTTAAGTATTTAAGTGCAGACCAAAAAGAAGCCTGTATACCACTTTCCTTCTCCACCCGAAGGAAGTGGTAGTAACTGCTTCATCAAAACAGCCAATGACCGCTGTTCACCTAGTCTGCCACATTCCCCTAGTTTACTGTGGCCCTTTCTAACTGTCTTGAGAAAGGCCAGTTTTTTCTCCTTTAGGGAAAAGGCATTTCCCTAAACAACTGTGCGTTGCTTCCCTGTTTCCAGGCCTGGCGCCAAATGTTGGCCACGTTGGGCACTGGTCAAGGGCACCTGCCCACTAGCCTAGCCATACCATCCTTCACTGCCCTCCCTGCCAGACCCTCAGATGTATGTCAGTGGCAGGCAGCAGTGCTGGTTTTGTGTGGGAGCCAATCTCAACTCCCATCCCGGTGGACACTCACATTTTTAAATTACCCAAAGTGTAACGTCGAATGCATAGGTCTCTGAAATATTATCTAGGTAGGACTACAGAACTATGAAATAGATTTCATAGGTATGGGGCCTGGAGCATTGCTTTCTGGGTAATCTAAGATGGCAGCTGGCCACCATGGATGGGAGCCAAGCTTTCTCCCATTTGAAAGCACCTTTCCACCGCTGAAGCATGTCTTTGGGCCTGGTGGAGGGGGGTGAATAGTGACAGAGAAAGCAGTGGCAGGAGAAGCAAACAGTGGCAGGCTGTCATTGCCACAAGCAGGGCTAGGCCTGCTCTGGTTAGGGGACTGCTGGGCCATCATTGGCACCATTTCTCCCCAAGCCTTGCACTGTCCCTGCCTGTTTCCACTTTCCCCCTCCTCTGTTTTTTCACTCTGTATCAAATTTTAGGTTTTTGAGGAAGAAGTCCCTTTTGTTTTCTTCAAAGCATCATGCATGTTGAAGGCACTGTATAAATAATGAGAAGCGGTAATAGTCATCTATAAAGCTACGAAAACATACGAACTGAAGAGGGCTGTCAAAGTTTGTGTCTGATGCAGACCAGAACCAAGCTATGTTAAGGAAGGAGAACTGTGTCCCTCCTTAACTGACGATGATCCTTTTCAAGTGGGGGAACCAATATGGTGAATGCAGAGCAATGCTAGAGTTGTGTTTCAACCACTGCATGATAAAGAAATGGTTTCCTTAAAAAGGGGGGAACTAGGGGGGGCACTTTACCCATCAGTGTTTCTTCTTCCAACATAGGGACACAACGGTTTGGATGGTCGGAAAGGAGAACCTGGTGCTCCCGGCAACAAGGTAAAAATGACTTAATTTTAATATATGTTACATGGGTATTCCAGCAAGAGCACAGAGTGCATGGCAGCCCTTCTGTTTTATATCCTGGGTGCATGTTTTGTTCTCGTATCCTTCTAAGAAAAATCAGCCTATGCTATGAATGAAGGACAACAGCAATTTGGTACTAAGCCCTTGAGATACATGGACACAACAGAAAGTCTCACAGGTCCAAATTCTAGCATGGGAGCAAGATGAAATAAATAGCCAGCTTGCTCTAAGCCAGCCTTCCTCAACCTTTGGTTAAGCAGGCTGGGGCTGATGGGAGGTGGAGTCTGACAACATCTGGGGATCCAAGGCGGTGGAAGAACTCTGCACTTCTGGTTCTGACTCCGAAACTCGGGATTGCCAGTAGGAGCCTCCACCAATCCCCCAAAGCATGTGGCTAGTTTGAACTTGCCCCTGCCACTGCCTGAGTTGCTCATGAACTCTGTGTGTGCATGTATGACAAGGGTGGAATTCTAGTACCTGCAGGTTTATTGTTTTCCCCTTTTGTGTGGGGAATACTAGAAATCCCAATAGATACATATGTAAATACATATGTGGGACGCAGTTGGCGCTGTGTGTTAAACCACAGAGCCTAGGACTTGCCGATCAGAAGGTCAGCGGTGAGAATCCCCACGACGGGGTGAGCTCCCATTGCTCGGTCCCAGCTCCTGCCAACCTAGCAGTTCGAAAGCACGTCAAAGTGCAAGTAGATAAATAGGTACCGCTCCAGCGGGAAGGTAAACGGTGTTTCCGTGCACTGCTCTGGTCCGCCAGAAGCTGCTTAGTCATGCTGGCCACATGACCTGGAAAGTGTACGCCGGCTCCCTCGGCCCATAGAGCGAGATGAGCGCCGCAACCCCAGAGTCGGCCACGACTGGACCTAATGGTCAGGGGCCCCTTTACCTTTTAAATACATATGTAAATAAAAAACAGTGGGAGCTGCTGTAAACGTTAATAGTGTGGAGTGCTGCTATTCCTGATTCCAGTCATTCCATTTCTCCTTCCTCCTCCATTTTCCCATTTCTTAGTTTATGGGCAGCACACAAATGTAATAACACAGGGTTCTCCCAGCAGTAGTTCAGCATCTGTGGTCATTGAGCCTGCTTCGCTTAGGGAGGCGCCATAGCTCAGTGCCAGAGCATCTGCTTGGCATGCAGAAGGCCCCAGGTTTATTCCCCAGCATCTGCCAGGTGGGGCTGGGGAGATACCCTGCTGGAAACTCTGGAGAACCACAGCTGGTCAATGTAGATAACACTGAGCTAGCTGGAGCAATGGTCTGATTTGTTACAAGCTTCCTATGTTCCATTAGTATTGGACTAATTTAGGTTTCCCCCCCCCTTTCGGGGGGTGGACTTTACTTCTTGGTGTTCTGCCAAGCCTGCTGCTCCTCCCTCTAGACTATGCTTGCTGCCATTTTTCCTACAAAAGAAATGGCGCTCACAGCCTGGACATCAGAAATAGCGAGAATCATGTGTTGAGGCAAGCCAGCAAATGCATGTCTCATAAGGAACTGGCTTGCACTGACAGGCCTCTCCTTTCACTACTGGAGTGAACCGAAGCTAATAGGTGTTCTTGAGACTTAAGTGTGCAAGTATCAAAAAGGGATATGTGGGAAACGAGAGCTTTTAAACTTGCTTTACAGCCAGGAATCTCAGATATTCCTTTGTCTAATTTCTGTTTTCATGTTAGCTCAGAGGTGGAGCCAGCAAACCAAATGGCGCTTTGAAATGCAGCTGGGTAGATAACACCACTCTCAGTCAAAAAACTGTGGAAACAGAAAGCTGAGAAAAATACAAGTTGCTCCATTGGTCCCAAAGCAAGCCAACGTTGAGGGATGGGGCCTCCTGTATTGATCACAAGGAGATGGGTTGGCCTTCTAGCTAAATGAAGACCCAGGCTCAGGGAGGGTCAGGAAGAAGCTTAGCTTAATCTCCCCCCTCTTCCCTCCTCCTCTAGTATGGACACAAGGAGGCTTTTTGGAAGCTTTCGCTTCCATTTTTGATTAACCATCACTTGCTGTGTTGAAACTGTGGCTAATATTAACTGTGGCTTGTCTGAAACCATTTGAGTTCAGGCTATGGGTTATGAAGCTGGTTTGTCTCAACAAACCATAGTTACAGTTAATACTGGGTTCAGTTTCCCATGTGGCCCTCAGCTGGTTAGTTGAAATTGGAAGAGAAAATGTACAAAGCCTTTCCTTGCAACCATATGGCAGGAGAGGGAGTGCAAAAGCCCAGATAGAAAAGCTAGACCTTTTCCCAGGTCCTGTTGCATCAGCCTGTATCAACTTTGGCAGATACCAGTAGAGTTTCTTTGGCTGAAATCTGTGCATCTGTTAGCTTCATGGTATATGAGACCTTTAGAGATCAACCTGTCCAGACACATGCATGCAATTGTGGTGGCTGCCTTTAGCAAAGCATCTCAGTCCCAAGAGTCACACTTCAGCTCCAGTGAAATTAATGGGGCATAAGATCGTCACACAGTTAGCTTTTTTCTTTACTTTTGCGCATTTTATCTGGGCTACAGCCAACATTTGTTCTATCCCTCTTCTGCAAACCCTCTTTGCTAACTAGATCACTAAGCTGATAAGAGGCTTTACTTTGTATGAACTTTTGTGTACTAATTTAAATGCCAGAAGTGTAAACGTTCTGAATGCATCTTTTGCTAAGTCAGTAATAAGACTTGCAAGGAAAGGACAACCTAAACCATGGGCTAAATGGAGAATCGTTGTCATTTGCAGGGCGAACCTGGTGCCCCTGGTGAAAATGGTACTCCCGGACAACCTGTAAGTATTTTCTCTCTGTGACTTACACAGTATTAAGTCATCAAAAATCCTGTTATCATTTGTTAAAGTTTGCTAGTTGCTTTCATGGAATTCTCAGTGTTCAATAGAAATGATGCTATTTGATTAAAATATATGACTTACTGTGTTTTGGGCAGCAGTAAATCTGCAGTCCTTTGCTCTCTTGGGTGTGTGCCAGTCCCACTGAATTAAATCTGAGTTGAGCATGCATAACTTGAATCAGGAGCATTGCACCCTATTGTGGAAACTGGGAAAAGACTGAAGCTATACTAGACTATACTTCATATTGCACTGCAGCTTATTATTATTACTACTAGTACTGGAAAGAAAATAATATTGTGCGGGGTATTGTTTTTGTTTGCTAAACAACGTTATGAATTTTTGAGTTTCTATATCATAAACCACCTTGTGATCCTCTGATGAAGGGTGCTGTAGAAATTTATTAAATGAAGTAAAGAAATATTCGGTAATGATTTGCGTGTCCTTTGCTTTCAGGGTGCTCGTGGTCTCCCTGGTGAAAGGGGAAGAGTTGGTGCTCCTGGCGCAGTTGTAAGTGACTCCCCTACCTGTACAACGTGGCTTCCGTTTTCTTTCTTTTGGATTCTTCAATTTTGTACCAGGAATTTAAGATGTAAAGAGAACCTTTGTTTTCTTTTAGGGGGCTCGTGGCAGTGATGGAAGTAACGGTCCCACTGGTCCCGCTGTAAGTCCAAACTTTAATGTTCTATCATTCTGTCCTGGTGAACAACACACACTGCGACCTGCCAGGCGCTTGGATTTCTCTGTGCGATGGTCTCCTGTCTTTTTCTCTGCCCTTTATCAGTTGCAGAAAAGGAAATCTTTTCTTTCTTTCCTTCTATTTCAGAAACAAACATTTGGCATTTCCAGATAGGCATCAAAGAGCTGTCCAAAACTAGTAGTAGTATTCTCAGGGTGCTTCCACAGACTTCTCAGCTCAAGCCTGAAATCCAGTGTTTTGGACTGACTGCTTTCGCAGTGATGACTGGATTTGCCCAGCCCAAGCCGCATAGAAGCTGTGGGAGCTCTCCCTGCACAGATAGCGACATTATTGGCCCTCTTCAGCAGCCTGACTAGTGGCAATCCAGGCTCTGTAGTTAAATATACATATATATATATCTGAAGATCCCTTTTCCTCATCAATTTTCTGATGGTGCTTAGCCGCTGAGATAAAAAGATATGCCTTGTACACTGCTTATAAAGCAGCTACTCTTAGGAAGCGATGGATTAATCAGTGTTATTTGTGCTCCATGCCAATTTTGCATGTGTTCATTCAATAAGTCTGTTCCATCCCACTTCCAGATTAATCTGCCATTTTTTAAAACCACTGTATTGAAGTGCATACTTTATCTCAATGTACACCTTCCCAAGCATATGTTATGCTAAAGTGAAAATGTTTAAACAACACATTGGGATACATTTTTGGAGCTGAGAATAATTGTATCATGAAATTTGCAGAAATGTGAAATCCAAAGGATGATTGCATTTCTGATCCACACATTAGTCCAGGAGGTGTGTAGCGGGTCAGTCTGCATAAGAATTCACAGATTCTGAATTCTTCAAGCATTCCTGCCTCTGGTTAAGGGGCAAATTGGCCGATTCAAAAACGGAACATGAGGCTTTATTTCTCCAAGTGCCCCTCCCCTTGGGAATTTGGAGATTGACCACAGGAGAAAGATGTCCACAGGGGTCTGTGTGACATCCGTTTCCCAACCCTGCTTTATATCCTGGAATATCCAGTGTCTAGCCTAGGCAGCGAACCAATCACCTTGTCTCCTGGCCAACTCAGGAAGGAGTAGGTCAGTACTACCAGTGTGATTAGTACATTGCTCTAAGGCTGGATATACAGCACCTCAATTTTTTAACACATTCTGTTGCACTTTCGCAAGCGATGCTAAAAATTGCGCTCTCTCGTTTTGTAACTAATGCAGTGTTGGGTCCCTGTCTCTCCCCCCCACACACACACTTTAAATGAAACATCTAGAAAGTGAGTGCTTTTTTATCATAGCAGCCAGGCAAGCATGTTAAACAGAGAAGCAGCAAAGTACATCCTTATTCTACCTTAAAGGTTTTAAGGTGGTTCTTAGCTCAGGGGAGGCCAAACAGAGGCAGAAAGCATTCTTGTTTCTAGAGCCATGCACACAGAGAGGTGCATTTGCCCAGAAGCAAGGCTTGTAATGACAGTAGTGATGCCCTGGCACCTCTTATGATGGACCTGGCAAGCTACGTATTGAGCCATATCCCCTTCCTTGGCATTTTGTGCCCAGTGAACATGCTCAGTCCTCAATGGATTTTTTTCTCCTCCTCCTACCCAGGGTCCTTTTCCTGGTTGTGGTTTTTTGGTGTGGGGAGTGGGTTGGAGGTACTTCTGCAGACCTCAAGATCTCCCCCAAGTCTGCTGATTCTCCTCCATTGTGTGCAGATATGGTACTGTTTCGGCTACATAAGCAGCAGCACTTCTGCCTGAACATCAGATATAAAGGGAATGATGGAAATGCCACGTTCTGATTAAAACGTCAGAACTGAGAGTGATGAAACCTCCTGCCTTGCCATCTCCCTGGGCTGGGAAAACCTGGCAAGGGTCCCATGTTTTGCAGGCCTGCTTTGGGGGCACTGGCGTGCAAAAAAGCAAGGAGACATTTTCATGCGTTTGGCTCTAAGATCGGATTCAAACCTTGTTCTAGGACTCAAATCTTTTGTCATGTAGGCAATCCCCTTTGTTGCTTCAGGATCCCATGAGATGTATCCTGGTCATTGATTCCTATGGCCTGGCCTCTTTCCTTTGTCTCCTTCTCAGCCTACTATTTGCACCTGCAGATCTTGAAGGATTTCTCTTTCTTTATTTTCACAGGGTCCCATGGGTGCTGCTGGAGCTCCAGGATTCTCAGGTGCTCCCGGAGCCAAGGTATGACCTATATTCCACCCCCTCAGGCACAGATGCTCAACGAAATGTTTTCAAACCAAGCAATGCTTTAGTTGTACAATGAGAAGAATACAGGTTGTTCCCACCTGCAAACGCTCACAACAACCATTTGTAGTTTTCTTTAAACTAATCAAATTGCAGTTGAAATGCAAAAGTGTGATGCTATTTGGTTTGTTCCACACAGTGGGCTGTATCTAGTGGTGTCCCTCTACTGTCACAAGGCAGCATGCATTAGTGGAAAGGAGGAAAAGTGGTCTTTTGCCAATTCCTCCTTCTCTCTGCAGCCCCCTGCTCCATAGTGCTAGGGCATCCTCTGGTAAGCAGTGTGGAGGGCAAAGAAGGGGGTTTGGGGGAAATCATCTCCTCACAGCTTTCAGCTCATGTAAGGCTTTGCTGGACCAAAGAGCAGAGAGACAGAACTGGTTCTGTCCCTATCCCAAAAATATACATCTTGCATTAGGGGAGATATTTGGTGATGTTTTTCCCCAAACCATGGGGGGGGGGGAATCAGTGGTTAGCTGTTCACTTAGGATAGATTCGCATAACTGCATTTGCCCTCCTGTAAGCAAGAAAAATTAATGGCACGTGCGGAAATTGCAGATGAAATTATTTATTGTTGAGCTAGTTCTAGTGGTCATGATGATTGGGTCGGTTTGTAATAGCCAGGCAAAGATGGGCAGTAACGAAATTGTGCACCTAGCTAGAGAGAAAGATAAAGCACTTGCTTTTCTATCAGGAAGGCTAATGTGGCATTGGCACAGCATATGATGTCTTCATATGGATGTTGTAGATCACAAAAGCCTTCATATGCCAGCACGCAGGGGCAGACCTTGGTAATATGCCATCCTGTGCGAGGGCAAAGGCTTAAGCCGCGCTTTGGGGAGGAGGTGTGAGGCTCTGGCAGGGCCCTAGAGCCCTTCCACCTCCTTCCCAAAGCCCAGTAGGCACTTCCCCTGCTTTTTGAGGACTCTAGGGCCCCGTCAGAGCCCTAACACCTCCTTTCCAAAGCAGGGCAAGTGCTTGCCAGGCTTTGAGAAGGCACCCTTCTCGGCTGCACTACTCACCCTGCCATAAATCCACCATGATGCAATGCATCACATGATCCAAACTCAAATGTAAGGATTGTAAAATAAATAATAATAATAGCAACAACAGGGCCAGCATATCTTCTCTTTTCTGAACAATTTGCTGCTGTTGGATCATGATTACTGTACTATCTAGTGCTCATCTTAACAGAGACAGCCACACTGGAGATGTTATCTTTGTTTTGTTTTAAGCCTGATTAGAGTAGTATAGGTTTAATAAGTGCTGAAATGAACCATACACCGAGCGCTCAGCGCTCACCACACACATCCTCTCTTCCCAAACAGGGTGAAGTTGGTTCTGCTGGCAACACGGGTCCCTCTGGTCCTGCTGGCCCTCGTGGTGAGGTTGGACTCCCTGGTGCTTCCGGTCCTGTTGGCCCTCCAGTAAGTTACCCTTGAAGCTTCTGCTACCGATGAATGTGGTTCCTTGCATCTGCTTTTCAGTTATTTTGTTTATATGTGTCGCTTGGGCATAAGGAAACATCTAAGCGATTTGCACACACACACACACACACACACACACACACACACACACACCCCTAAACCAATATGCCTAGATAACATGAGCAGGCGATCATATATATTTAATACCTAACATTATCCTTTTCTCTCTCTCTTAGGGTAACCCTGGTAACAACGGCATTAATGGTGCTAAAGGCGCAGCTGTAAGTATGCAGGCCTCAAACTGGATTGTCCCATAGGAAAAGCTTCTGTGGCGCTACAGAGGAGAGTTCTGACATGTGTTCTCCTCCTTCTCTCTCCTTTCTGGGCAGGGTCTTCCCGGTCCAGCTGGTGCTCCTGGCCTGCCTGGTCCCCGTGGTATGATTGGCGCTGCTGGCTCTGCTGGTGCTGCTGGAGCTAGAGGACTTGTTGTAAGTGATGCTATCTACCGTATATGCCTCCTTTTTGCAATTTATGGGTCCTGTGTTTTTGACAATGCATGGCCTGCCTTTCAGTCAAGTGTTGACCAAAGCAGCTTACAAACGGCAGGTATCTCCCAAATCACCCATCATGCAGCTGCACACTAATACACACATGCACAACCCAGCAGCCTTTGTTCCTCTGCTCTCCAGCCCCAGGAACTGGAGGGAGGGAACAAACTACCCCCTGAAGCTGCTCCTTACCTGGCCGATAAGCCAGGTAGGTCCTCTCATAGCCATGATTTTCTTCCTGGGAGACGGGGGCAGGCAGTGCAGCCTCCCCAGTGATCCTTGGTCTCTTGCCCAGTGGCAGAGGCCAGCGGATGCTTCCCTCCAATTCCACAGTCCCCAGGGGGGATATGGGGCTTCCACAAAGGCCAGAAGGGCATCGTTTTAGTGTCTGAGTTGCTTTTGTACTTAGGATGCTGATCTTGCCTGCCGGCATCTGGGCTTGCTCTGACTCTAGGCCGCCCTGGCTGGCACATAGTTGCCCGATGCCCTTGCTAGACCATTTGCTACCATTGCTCCATGGTTAATATCCAACCAAATGTGAAGCGGTGTCTGATAATGTAAAACGTCTGGGGTTATTTTGCCTTCTGTTGGTCTAGTGCAGTTTTGCACCAAGCTGTTAATGTCTAATGCCAATGACAGTCACTGTTACAGATTCTCTCTTTTATGTCAACTTTGCCAATGAAAGAATTGTTCTTACAGTGACAATCCTTACAGCAGCTCTGTAAGGGAGACCAATATTGGGGAGAATACCGGAGCCATGAAGTTTGTCCATGACTTAAGTCAGATGTGAATTAGTAACTGCATATTAACATAGAACTGGGCACAACTTATTCCCCTATTGTACTGCATTGATGATTCCCTTTCTTCAATAAACACACCATCCAAGCCAGTGCTCAGATGACCAGGGTCAGGGCAAGGGAGACAGAGCAGGCCTGGCCCTCTTACATTCTGTGCCAGCTACTGTTTGTAAGGCTACAGGGTAATGGGATGATTTGGGGAGTGAGACATATGGTTTCATCTACCCCACCCCAATAATTCAAGCACAAATCTGGGCTAGGAACAGCCCAATTTGGATGACTGAAGCTGCAATCCTATATCGGTTACCTGTAAGGTGGGGGTGGGGGGGACCCATTGATTTAAGTAGGAACCAACTCTTGAGTGGGCATGTACAGACTTGTTTGGGGAGTATCGTTGTGTGAGATGATGCTGCTAGGCCGTTTTGCTGCAGTTCTTAGTTGCTTGGATAACTTTGCAGCCCAGATGCTCAGAAGAAGAAAAACAAAGGTGTGTGTAAATTCATAGTGTTCACTGTTGGGATCTCTTGTTCTGTTTGACTCCAGGGTGAACCTGGCCCCGCTGGATCCAAGGGAGAGACCGGTAACAAGGGAGAGCCTGTGAGTATCTTTACTGCATGAAGCACTGCTATCTATGTGGTGGAAATCACTGTTGGTTCTGTTTTCTCCCCATCATGCAGCCTGTTTCTCAAAATGGTGGCTTGTTTTGCTCTCTTTCCTACCCGACAGGGCGCTTCCGGCCCTGCTGGCCCTGCTGGACCAAGTGGTGAGGAAGGCAAGAGGGGTTCCAACGGCGAGCCTGGCTCGACTGGGGCACCTGGATCTGCAGGTTTAAGAGTAAGTATGCTGCAAAAGGAAACAAAAACCCAACCTAATAGAAAACACCAGGGAAATCCACAGAGGTAGAACATGGAGTTGGAAGGGACGCCCACTGCCATGCAGGAATATTTTGCCCAGCTCTGAGAATATGAACCCACAACTCTGAGGTCAAGAGTCTCATGCTCTACCAACTGAAGTATAATTGGTACTGGGCTGAATATACATGTTAATTCTTCATGCAGAAGGCCACATTTTCCATCCAGGACATCTCCAGTGAAAGGATCAGGTAACAGATGGAAGACCTTCCACTACTTGAGATCCTAGAGAGCTGCTGTTGCTGGTCAGAGTAGATAGAACTGGGCCAGGCAGACAGATAGTTTGACCTGGTATATAGGGTGGCTTCCTAAATTCCTGTGGGATTAACGTGACCACACTTACCTGTGCTTGGAGGGGCATTCTTGTCTATACCAGACAATGTTCCAGTGTGTGTGCATACGTGGGCAGGTCATGGCTTGATGGAGGCAGCACATCCTGGGTCTGTAGAGGACCTAAGGTTCCAGTTAAAGTATTCCAAGTAGCTGGGCTAGGAGAAGGCACTCCCTGAGACCCCAGTCTCTCTCCAATGTGGTAGTCAGTGCTGGGCTACCAGAGGGCCTGCTCTGACAAAGGCCATTCTTTTAGCCTTAAGCAAGAGTTCAGCTGCGGCATCTCAGCTAGATATCCAACGTCCTGAAATATTTTCAAACTAATTGTGGTTTTTGTAAAAATAAATAAATCACTAGCTGTGAACGTGTAGTAGCAGCAGCAGTAGTAAATGAGGATAATGAACAATGATTCTACATGTGCATTGAGAATATATGATTGTTCAATTAAAATTGTGTCAATGGGCTTTTTGCTTCTTTAGAACTTGGTGCATTGGGGACACAGTAGGGCTAATTTTTGCAAAATAATCAGTGCTTCTCATGACACGCTGAATTTTGCTGAAACTTTGTTCAGTTGTTCCTTTGGGGGCTGGGCTCAGAATCTGGCAGAGATGTAGAACCAACTCTTGCGACAGTGACAGCTTCACTGCACACTGTATTTTCTAGCCATTGGATCAGTCCCGTGTGTGATCTCTGTGCCTGCATAGCGGTGGAAACATACTGTGTTTTACTGGAAAAACTGTTCCTTGCCAAAGCTGCATATTGCCAATCTCCAGATCTAGCACTGGAAGAAGAAGCAATTTGCATGCACATGTTCACAAATTATTTTTGCACGGAAGTTGAGGCATAAGAGATCACTTAGCAGGAATGTTTCCTCTAGTGGATAAATCGAATGGGTGAATTGGTCCTGATTTCCCCCCGTTGGGATAAACCATTCCTTTTGTCCTGTGGGCCTGGGTTGCAGTGCATTGTAAAAGTCCTGAAGGCCTTGGTGGTTAGCTCATTTTGACAGTCTACATGCTCACTGATGACAGCGCTTTGATACTGTTCCCGGCAACACACATTATGGTCATTGCAGGATAATGTCAGGTAGTGAAGGTAGCCTCATAATATCCACAAGGCTGTCCCAGGTTGTTTTGCACCTGGTCTGCTTTATCAGTTTTCATCTGCAACTATAAATTCAACGATATTGATCAAGACTGAGAGATGGACCTGTCAAAACTGGCTTAATGTGCAGGTGAACCTAAGGTCACAGAGCACAGTTGCATCCCTTTTGATAAATCTAATTGTGAGGGATGCTTCCGCCTGCTCTGGTCCCTGCTGGTTCCCTGAGCTATATTGGCCTTCTTGAAATGGTACCTGCCATTCCAGTTGAGAGCTTGCCGTTCTCTTTATTGGGCTCTACCGCAGCCTCTAAAGACCACTGGAATCCCTCTCGTGGACCGGCCCTATCATTGGGCAGGGTGAGGCAGTCACCTTACGCAGCGGGTGCTGGGGAGGGTGAGGAGTGACACAAAGGTGTTGGAGGACAGGGCTGCAAGTGCATAAAGGCAGCAAAAGCCCCTGAGATACCATCCTATTTTGGTTTCACTCCAGCCATTGGATGCGTGTGCTTTCTCGGGAGGTCCCAATCCCATCACAAATGCCAAGCATTCCTTTGTAAATCCTTAGCTGTAGCAAGCCTTGCCTTTGCCTGTTGGCTAAAACTCTCTCTTCTTTTCTGACCAGATATTTGTGTCTTCTTTTCCTTCATAGGGTGTTCCTGGATCTCGTGGTCTCCCTGGAGCTGATGGCAGAGCTGGTGTGATGGTAAGCTACCTTCTCCTTCTGCTGCTGCTTTTGTTTCTTTTGAAGAGATGTTCTTCTTGCCGTTGTTGCTCCCTCTCATTGGAGCTGGTTGTGGGTTCGTTTCTCCTCTGTAGGGAGCTGTTGGTAATCGTGGTGCTACTGGTGCTGCTGGTGCTAAAGGACCCAATGGTGATTCTGGACGCCCCGGTGAACCTGGTCTCATGGGTGCAAGAGTAAGTATCAAGGGCGAGGATGAGGATCGTGTGACGTTGCAAGGCAGCAGCATCCAAATAAATAGAGGGTTTCCCTTCCGCCTCCAGTAGTGCTTGCATTTAAAAAATGGTCCATTTAAAAAATGCAGTATGATTTATGGTGATGGTTAGTAATGTTTAGTTATGAGAACTTTATATTCATCACTATATTCAAGTCTCACGACCATGTTGTGAGATTATTTGTATTCTCATTATACAGATATGAGACTAAGGCTGCAGTGGATATTTGGGTTGCACCCATATCCTAACTTGCCTGGGGTTAAGCACAAGGAGCTTAGGTAATGTGCAGCCCTATACATACCTGCTTACTAAACATGTGTAGGATTGCACTGTGATTTGGGAGGAAATCCCAATGAGTTCAATATGGACATTTCCCAGTAAACATGAATTTAATTGGTAGATAGACTGATCTGTCAATCGCTTGTTACTACTTCCAGTCTGCATCAATTTCTGTCGTGTTCATTGATAAATCAATTCCAGCCCATTTCTCCATTAATCTGTTTTAAAAGTCCAGGTGGTCCACGAGGTGAACCTGGCAGGGCACATTTTATCCTAAAACAAGCATTTCAATACATTTTTTGAGCCAAAAAGGCAAAATTTGGAGAAGCGCTAAATTGGAAGATAATTACAATCTGATCCACGTTGCTGGGTTGAAAACGAGGCCCATTCACTTAAAAATGCAAAACATTCTTGTTTGAAATAAGCCTCAAAGATGATACTAAGATGAAACGTCTGTGCTTTTTAGGGTCTCCCTGGTCAATCTGGAAGCCCAGGCCCTGCTGGCAAAGAAGGTCTTCCTGTAAGTAGCCCACACTTTACCCTACAAATATATCATTTTTTTAAAATGTAGATTTTAGTTAACAGTTATAGATTTATAAGTAGTGTCCACAGCTGTGTTCTATAAAATTTGTATCCTGTTTAGCCTGGTGTCACGGTGTTCCCTAGGCAAAGGAATGCACATAGTAGATCGCTAACACAATATTGTCAAAAGTGGACACTTAGTAGTTTCTATCGTTCCAGATCCCCCCACACACCAGTCTAGGGTCCAGGCAACTATTCCCTGGTCTGTGATCTATGGAGCAGTTGCAGCAACAAGGGGGCACTCCCTCTCTACCAGTTTATGTGCCTTGCCCGACGGGCTGCGTCCACACAGCTTGAGACTACATCTGCGTAGAAGTTGTCTCTGATCTTCCCTCTTCAATCCCCTCCTGGTTCATGGAGGCAAAAGAGGGTGGGGCAGCACACACAGCCCCTCACTTGCCCAACCTGCCTCTTCCTTCGCTTCTTCCAACCCATCCTGTGCTCCACCCTCCCGCTCTGAAGCATCCCCTGCCTCCGACTGTTGCCTCCTGGCTGGTACAGTTCACTGGTCCCCTCTCCCAGGTGCACTGTCATCAGCATCCTGCAAGTCCCTGAGCAATTTTCTCAAGAGATCATTGGTGAGCCCAGAGTCTGAGCCTGGGACATTCCCGTGTTCAAAGCCGTTCTGCCATCCCAGGCCCAAGTACAGGCCAGTTTAGGAAATCATCACAACGGTGTCTGTTGAACTTTGTCTACTGATTTAGGCTCTGCACAGGTGCTGGTTTATTAAAATGGTTTCACAGAAGCTTCCAGACAGGCCTCTGAACACAGGCCTGCAGCAGAACTTCCCCCTTTCCAGCTTTCCTCAACCAGGTCAGGTGTCTTCCAGATGTTGTTGGACTACAACTCCCATCATCCACAGCCAACATGGTCAATGGTCTTGGGAGTTGGGAACCCAATAACATCAGGCTGAGGAAGCCTGTTGTAGATCTGGGAAGAAAAAGAGGGTGAGTCTAGAGGCTAGGTTGCATCGTGATATTGATATGTAATATAACATCTATAGCATAGGTATAATATAGTCTACAGCATCATGATATTGATATGTAATGTATTGATATGCAATATAGATATAATGTCTTCATTGGAAGTGTGCTGCTCTCAATGGAGGTAAAGCAATATACCTAGGATAAAATCAATGTGGTTTGTTTCCCGCCTCTAGGGTCTGGCTGGTGCTGATGGTAGACCTGGCCCAACTGGTCCCGCTGGTCCAAGAGGTGAACCTGGCATCATTGGATTCCCAGGACCTAAAGGTCCCAATGTAAGTGCAATGGAGCTTGGGGGGTACCACCATATAACAGCCTGGTAGCATGAGAAATTGTCTGCAACGCCAACTTCGTGTCCTCATGTTAATCTTTCTGGTATCCCAGCAACAAAGGGATGCGGGTGGCGCTGTGGGTTAAACCACAGAGTCTAGAGCTTGCCAATCAGAAGGTCGGCGGTTCGAATCCCCGCGATGGGGTGAGCTCCCATTGCTCGGTCCCTGCTCCTGCCAACCTAGCAGTTCAAAAGCACATCAAAGTGCAAGTAGATAAATAGGTACCGCTCCAGCGGGAAGGCAAACGGCTTTTCCGTGTGCTGCTCTGGTTCGCCAGAAGCGGCTTAGTCATGCTGGCCACATGACCCAGAAGCTGTACGCTGGCTCCCTCGGCCAATAAAGCGAGATGAGCACCGCAACCCCAGAGTTGGTCACGACTGGACCTAATGGTCAAGGGTCCCTTTGCTTTTACCTATCCCAGCAACAAATACCAGAGTGATGGCACTGCAGTGCTAGTGTAAGGTTACAGTCCATATCAATGCCCTGCCCAGGTTTGGGGTGTGGGGGGAGGTCCTTAGTCACAATGCCCTTAGTGGAGGGCCTGCTGGCTTCCTGGGGAGAGAACTGCTTCTTCTCGTGCTTCCTGCCATCACTAGACATTTTCCCTCTGGGACAGGGGATTTGTGAGCAAACAGGTGGGAACCATAAGTAGGAGGGGCAGCAAATCTAATTCTCATTGGCCTGGGTAGGGACATCAACAGGTACCCATTTATGCCGCCCGCCCCCCCCCCCCCGGCACTGACTCCAGTCTCAGAGAGCACAGGTGGGTTTTCGGAAATAGAGGAGGTGCATCAGCCCAAATAAAGGAACTTGAGCGTAGTTGATGTTTGTTCTAATCTTGTTTTCATTTTCATTTCTTTCTGCCGTAGGGGGAGCCTGGCAAACCTGGTGACAGAGGCCATGTTGGTGTTGCTGGCCAACGGGTATGTGCAGCTATCTTATGTCCCAATGAACATGCCTTAGTTAAGAGAGCAGGATCTGTACAGGAATTGCCAACCTCTAAGGGAGGGCTATACTACCTGTCTACCTGTCTATTATCTTCCATTTTTAATGCAAATGAAACAGTTGTTTGTTTTGTGGAGCAACTCTACCATGTGTGCAAGCAAGGAATGTGTTTGTGTGCCTGTGTATGTGTACATGTGCCATAAGTTAGCTTCTACATGGTACCAATGTTCAAAGTCACTGGATTACATCTCATGGGGGGAACACCTCGTCCATTAAGTAGATAGTCAGCTAAGGTGACACCATTTTATTTTTAGGAAAATAACAAACATGGTGTATATTGTCCATATCTTACGTAACTCATCCCTCTGTTATTGTAGGGTGCTCCTGGTCCCGAGGGAAATAACGGTGCTCAAGGTCCAATTGGTGTTGTTGTAAGTACATGATCATCATTGTTAACCTTTGACACAAACAGAGTTCCACTACCTGTGTCTGCCCATTAACTTCAATGGAGGGCACTGATCTCCATGTGCCTTCCTTTGCGTAGCTTTGCAGGGGGACAGTTGCCTATTTCATTGTGGCCATTGAACTTCCTTGATTTGAATACAGAAAAAAAGTCCAGGGGGGGGAGCTGTCTAGCCATGCTTCCGCTCCAAAGGCTTTGCATGCTTATTTTTATTCTGTCTTTTAATTCCTCTAGGGCAACCCTGGTGCTAAAGGTGAAACTGGCCCCGCTGGTGCTCCTGGCTTCCAAGTAAGTGGTGATGGTGGTGAGGATGATGAAAATACAAATATTATTATTTAACAAGTGCCTGAAACATTTTAAGCACTGTACACACATTAAAACATAAGAGGGTCTCTGTGCACAAGTTCACAATCTAATAAACACAGCAGAAAAGGAAAAAGGAATGGGAAGGGATGAGGAAAGCAAGGATTGGAGCAGCTGCTCCTTCAGTGGCTGATAGGTGGGGTTATGTTGCTCTCCCCATTCCAGTGATGCTCCTGGGAGGCAGCCTCTCAGTGGCCCTTGGTGTCCTGGTCAGGATCAGAGGCCAACATTTGCATCCCTTGCTCTCCTTAAATAAATATGCTCTTTCTTACTAGGTAATGTTAACACAAATTTTGCACTGTTTGCAGTTGGGAACTGTGCTAAGCACAAATGATCAGAAGCATTTCAGTATGCCTTGGCTTATACAGTGCACAAGGCACAGAGTATAAATGTGTTTAGTGTACGAAAACAGGAGTGGTAGATAATTTGAATTGATTTAACCCACATCTTTCTTAAGAATCTCTTAATGTGGTCTTGCAAGGAGTTGTCTTGCACATGGCTTGGTTTTCATATAAGGGAGTCATCCTGAAAATCTGTATAATGCACTTCAGTGAAGGGAAGAGCTGTTTTAAGATCTGAGGCTTACCACTCAAATTACGATAAAAAGTTGGTTTGGGCAGAGAACAGCAATAGTAATCCATAGATGTTTCAGTCCATGTGGATTTTGTACAGGCAACTCCCCATTTATGTGTGTTCAAGGCATGCATGACTGTGCACAGGAACCCAGAAGTGGGACACAAAGGGGCAAAAACAGCCCTGAAAGAGTGCAGAAATGGCAAAATGACGTAAAAACAGCAACTAGCAATCCCACAAGCCTTTGCAAGTGCAACCGCAGGACCTTTGAGGCTTGTGGAGAGTTAGTTTGAGCAAGGAGGTTTGGAGGATGTTTGCAGGCTTTTTCAACTGTGCTCCCAACACACACGATTTTACTGAAACACACGGGTGCCTTGCAACATAACCCCCCTCGTAAACGGAGAGTTGCCTATACAGAGTATCCCGTGTTCAGTCCCCAGCATCTGCAGATGGGACTGGGAATGTCCCCTGAAACCTGGGAGAGCTTTTGCCAGTATAAATGTGGACAATACTGAGCTAAAAAGACCAACGCTCTGACAGGAAGTCAGTGTCCTGTGTTCCTGTATCTTGAATGAAGCCTGTGAGGCATAAGAGCCCTCACATTTTAGACTGTGTTTACTAATACTTTTGCACAGGCTCACCTGTGACTTTTCATAATACACAAAAGGATTGTGGGTTGTTGATTATTGCCATCTGTTTCTTTTCATTTTAGGGTCTTCCAGGTCCCTCAGGCCCAGTTGGTGAAGCTGGCAAACCAGGCGAAAGGGTAATTGAACACAATACATTTATGGATAAGATGTGTTTTTTTCTGAACCACACAAATGCAGTGCCCCAAATCTTGTTAGGGTAACAGAGAGAAAGTCTGTGCCGGTCTAACCGCAGTGAGAGAAATCCTGCTGCCCATCTGTCATGCGCAGGTGTCCAATGTGGCCGGGAGAAAAGCAGGTTGGCATGCTTCCTCTAAAGAGGCATGAGGGAATGTCTCTGGCTTCCTTGTGTCTCTGTAGGGACAAGCAATAGCTGCACTGTGGTTCTAGCAATGGCCCTTTACATTTTCCCTAAGGCAGCATGGTCAGTGCTTACAGCACACCGTAGGAATATTTCGGCATGGTTTGTCTGACATTCCCCTCTCAAACCGAGGGGGGAGTTAATTTGATTCAGTGTACCTGCCCTGAGTTGCTCCAGCCAACTGGACATCCTTGGCTCCTTTGTTTTTGGCTTGTGAATATGGATAACACAGTGTGCAGCATGGAAAACACTCTTGTAAAAAAACAAACCAAACAACAACAACCACATTTTACCCTTAGAAATATGGCCACTTAATCGGTTAAGCTGGTAGGTTCCCTCCCCCCCTCCTTCCTGTGAATACACACAGATTTAAAATATATGTCTTCTTTATTGGTCATCGGTCGGGTTTTTTATCCCGCCATTACTCCAAAGGTGGTGTGCATGGCTGGTCTCTTCCTCATCCTCACAACAACCCTGTGAGGTTGTCTGCCAGCCTGCAAGAGAGAACGAGAAGGAACACAACAACAGAGTCAAATTCTCTCTTGTGGCTTGAGCCCTACGTTCTGCTGCACCACAGTTTTGAGAACAAAATGTGCATCTCCTTTTTTATCTCACTGGATTGAAATAACCTCAGTCGGTAGCTATAATAATTCTTAAAATGACAGTAAGGAAAACACATTCAAAGTTAAGCGTAACTTGTCTCTCTTTTTGTGCATAGGGTCTTCATGGTGATTTCGGTCCTGCTGGTCCTGCTGGTCCAAGAGTAAGTTTATTTTTCACTGTGCTTTGCTTTGTTCCTAAAGTCTGCAATACCTGCCTTTGAACTAAGAAAGATGCGTTCAGAATACCCTTGAATAACCACTGCTATTGGGGTGGGTTTCTGTTTGGGAGAAAGGACCACAGCTCAGTACTCTGCATGCAGAATTTCATAGGTGCAATCCCACATAGGGCTGGGGAAGACCCCTGTCTGAAACCTTGGAGGTTTGCTCCCAGTCAGAGTAGACACTGCTGAGATAAATGGCTTAACTCTGTATAAGGCAGCTTCTTGGGTTCCTATGCCTCATCTCCATTGTGGAAGATTTCCCAAGGGGAAAGGCTGCCGTTTCTAGTCTTCTGCCTATAATACACTAAATCACATTTTCACCTTCTGAAGATTTATACAGAGGACAGCAACACACATAATGAGATAATACAGTTAATGCTGCATCTGTTAAGTGTTGTTAATGTGTTCAGTGTCCAGTATAATTTATATATGCATGTATGGCATGCATAGCGCATTATCAAATTGTAAAATATTGCATGAATATAGCATGCATACATAAACTGCATAGGATATGCAGAGTTGCAAGTTGATGTCCTTATATTGACAGGGAGGAACTGAATTCTGGACTAAGAGATAAAGCCAAGTAAAGGAATAGTCTCCTAAGAACTCTGGCTCAGAAGTGAGTCCCATGGAAACCAATGGGACTTCCTTCTGTCCCGGTGTCTTTGGAACTGGGCTGTCAATAATGAGTCTGCATCTAGAGAGCAGCACTCTGAGTTCTTG
Organism: Podarcis liolepis; assembly: GCF_965112155.1. NCBI lineage: Eukaryota > Metazoa > Chordata > Lepidosauria > Squamata > Lacertidae > Podarcis > Podarcis liolepis. The sequence goes on from NC_139563.1 coordinate 28,234,267, forward strand.
TTTAGATGCAGGACTCCTGCAGAAGAGCAAGGCCTGCCCTTAAGCCTAGATCCCATTCATCAGCTATGTATGAGCGAAGAAGCAAAAAAATAGCGTTTGTTGGTGGTACTACTAACATCTTCCAGGCTTCAGTGCTAAATGCTAAGCTTGCTATCAAAATTCAAGGCCTCTGGATTCCAATTAACTTCTTGCCCATCTTCTTCCTCCAGGGTGAGCGTGGACTTCCAGGTCAAAGTGGTGCTGTAGGTCCTGTAGGCTCCATTGGAAGCCGTGGCCCATCCGGCCCACCAGGAACTGATGGTAACAAGGTAAGGCAAAAAGGGTGCTATTTTTCTGAAATCCTGGGGAGGGCAGTGTTATATCCTTGATGCAAGCGCTTAGCCAGAGCCTGATGGAAACCTCCCATATACATGTGTGCCTGGTGTGTGTAGCATGTCAGCCGTCTGCTGCTTTGCTGCCTTTAAGATTTTGCATTATCGGCGAATGGTGCAGTGGCCACAGAGGGGTATTTTTGGCTTAGGTATCAGTCACTTGTCTTTGTTGTGAGAAGTATTAAAAGAGGAATGAGCAACCTATGGGCCTCCAGATGTTGTTGGACTGCAGGTTCCACCAGTCCCAGCCAGCAAGGCCAATCATCAGGGATAAAGGGAGTTGTAATACAACATCTGAAGGGCTAGGTGCTCACCACCCTTGTTCTAGAAAGGGCATCTGTGATTCAGAGAACCCACCATAGGCAAACTCAAGAGCTTGTCAACAAGCCTGCTGTTGACCGAGTAGCAGCTTTTTATTTGGTATTAATAGGTGCTTTAGAACATCCTCTTAAATATCAAATAAAGTTGTTGCGTAGGGGTTGGGTAGGATGCTGTTAGATGAACATGGCCTGGAATCCTCATTATGCATCTGGAGCTTGTCAGTCATGTGGCTTTGTCTAGATCAGGGATTGAGCCTTCCTTTTCCTCTGCTTTTGTCTACTGGCATAGTTGCAGCTTCATATATACTTACTAGTTCTTGCTTTAGGATGTAGGGGTGTAGGAAGGTCAGGTGGTACCCGCTGCGAAAAATTTATTGTCTCACCCCCCACACACACACACACATTTTGTGTGTGTGTGTGTGTGTGTGTGTTTTGCCTGCAAAAATGGTTTTACATGATTTCATATTTTCTTACAAAGGACTGTGGATTCTGAGCCTCTGATAACAAGTAGGCGACTTTGGACAGATACTTAAATCTACTTAAATCTATTGTGTTTTGGCTTGTGTTATTTTATTTATATTTATTGTTTGTTTGTTTATTTAATAAAATTTATTTTTAAAAACCTGCAAAGTGGTTTACCAAAAGAAAAAAGAAAAGAAACACCACAGCAGTAAAATCAGAAAAATTAACAACCTTGCTTTAAAGCATACAAAAGCTAAAAGATTAAGATTAAAATTACTTCAATTTCCTAAGCATCTAGGTTTGCTTGCCTAAAGAAGAATGCTTTTAGCAGGTGCCCGAAAAGAGTCTAGCAAAGGCTTTGTTGAAAGTTCAGCCTTCATGACATAGGAAAACGGCCAAGTAAACAGCTATTTTCATGGAGGAGGGTCAAGATATTAACTGATATGCATGAAATTTCATAAGTAGCTATATAATCCCTAGTATAGTAAGATAAGACCTTTGGAGCAGGCATTTTTTTTTTAAAAAAAGTTATTTATGAACCACCCTAGTAGGGCAGTAATTGTTCCTTGATAATTTGTCACCCCCCTCCATGATGGCACATGGGGCAGACTGCCCCCCTGCCCCCCTTCCCTACACCCCTGTTAGGATGACACTTTTCACTGCAGCATCTGTGATGAGGCAGAGTCCAGACATGTACAGGGATGCTCTGTGATGGATTTCTGCAAATTTCCACCCTGCCTGTTGATTGTGGATCTGGAGTCCTGGTCTACCTGTAATGGATCTATTTTTGGTTTCTCTAACCCTTAAACAAATTGAGGGGTGGTAGCAGTACACAGGGGTCTCCAGAAAGGTATTGCCAGTTGCCCATCAGGTTTCAAGCCCTGGATGTCGCTGAAGGGATGACAGACAGCCCATGGATTTCTTAGAATCGTAGTTGCAAGGGACCATGAGGGTAATCTAGTCCAACCCCCTGCAATGCAGAAATCTTTCACCCAACGTGTGGCTTGAACCCATGACCCTGAGATGAAGAGTCTTGTGCTCTGCTGACTGAGCTATTCAGGGGTTATTCCTATTCAGAGAAGACCCAATAAAAATAAAGGACATGACCAGCTTAGGCCCATCAATTTCAATGGTGAGTTTAGCTTAGTTAGATACAACTCTTGGAAAATATAATTCACATGGTTCCTGGCATCCCTTGATGCTGCCAAGATGATAATGAAGTGAATCTCATATCAGGTTACTTTTGAACACCCAGAAGACATCCTCCAAATTGACCCATTTTAATCAGACCTATCCCAAACCAGACATTTCTGCTTAGGATGTATTCAGCTGCTTTTACCTGCATGTTTGGAGAATGGATCATTTGAATGTCACGTGATAAGAAACATCACCTCCACTCCTGGGCAGCTACTGCAGAGAGTATTTTTCCCCCAGCAGTATTCAGAAATGCAGTACCTTTCAGAATACTAACAAGCAGCTATTCGCAGGCAGCACAATGAAGCATATGGCTCATTTCCCCCTAGGGCTCTTGAAGATTGAATCTTTCTTTTCCTGTTCTCCTAGGGCGAACCTGGTGCCGCTGGTGCTGCTGGTACCCCAGGCCCAGCTGGTCCCAGTGGAATGCCTGGCGAGAGAGGTATTGCTGGCGTCCCAGGAGGCAAAGGTGAAAAGGTAAGGCCAATAAGAGGCAAGCTGATTCCTGAGCAGCAAAGTCTCCCCAGTGTATTTTAATTGCAAGGTCTTCCTCGGTGGGGAAAGGCTGTGGCCGCTCAGTGGTACTGCCCTGCTTTGTAAGCTGATGACCCCAGGTTCGGTCCCTGAGTAGCTATAGTAATCAAGAGACCCCATTTTAAGCACTTGTGCTGCAGTAGGAAGCCTTAGGCTCAGCTTTCCTGGCTTAGAATCATATGCGGCAAGTCACTTGGAAACCTTCTGTGTAATAAGTGACCCGCAAGTTTAATTCTGTCAATTAATTTATTATTATTCTGGTTTAGTTTATCAAGACCCAAAGTTGAGTACATATGTGAGTGAGACTGTGTTTTCCAGGGACGCAACATCATAGGCATCTGCAAGAAATTGGCTTAGTGGGGAATATAGTAATGGCAAGCGCTAAACACTTCCATTCCTGTCTACAAAAGCATTCCTGTCTTCTGCTGGCTACCTTTAAAATTCATTTCATAATGTTATTCATGATTTTTAAAATAAAAAATATTAGATGATCTTGAGGGACCTAGCAATAATTATTTGATGAACTGAGTTCACTGGGAGGTGTTTGTAACATTCAACTCTCTTGTTCATGTGGATCCAATTCCTTTTCCAGGCATTGATATTAGAATTGTCTGGTTTATGGATTCAGTAAAAATGGAGAAAAATAGGGGTGTTTGTTTTTCCATCTGCAGAAGACACAACTAAGAGGATTTTTACCTCCACTGGCAACCCAGAGCATTGGTAGTTGCAAAGGGGGAGAAAATAAAGACGCAACAGACATGAAAAATGAAAACAAGGAAATAATAGAGGACTCCCAAGGAAGAGGGGAGAGGGCTAAGGGAACACTCCACAACAGAGGGTGTTTGAAAAAGGGTGAGGGGCTGCCGGCTCTGCAGGCAAAGGGTGACATAACTGGGCTCCTGAGCCCCACAGGGGTGCCACAGAAAGAATGTAGTTGGTTAAGGGAGCCGTGGACTCAAAAAGGTTGAAAGCCTCTGAATTAGACAGTGAGACTCAGAATTCATGCTGCATCCCGCTTCATTTCAGGGTCCAACAGGCTTCAGAGGAGAAGCCGGAACTTCAGGAAGAGATGGTTCACGGGTAAGTATACTTCTTAAATTGCTTTATTTCCTAGGAGCCAAGCGTTCAGTCCTTTTAGTAATCAAGAGGGGGAGAGAAAAATAATTGGATTTAGGTCCCAATACATAGCCCATTAATTCTGCACCCAGACCCTTAACCTTCGGTGATATTAGCCTGAAGTAAGTTTAGATCACTGAAGATCTTGAAAATACGTCACTGGTATTATTAAGGAAGTTAATGCAACTTGTTTGGACAACTATTACTTTGATTTCTGATGCTGGATTAAAAAAACCAAAAACCTGAAAACAATACAAAACCTTTTTAAAAAACAAAAACTAAATGTGTCATTTTTTCATTTGTGCAATTTATCCATAGCTGGATAATTTTCTTCTGGTGTGGGTTTAACATGGGGAGAAAAAACACCCTAGATTCAAACCTGTAATTCTGCTTGATTTTTTCAGGGTATTCCTGGTGCAGTTGGTGCTCCTGGCCCTGCTGGAAGTACTGGCGAAAGAGTAAGTGGCAGACTTTTCAGATGCTTAGCAGGCTTGCATTTAGTATGGGAAGCAGCCATCGCTCAGTGGTATAGCATGTGTTTTGCATGTAAAAGTCCCAGGTTCAATGCGTCTCCAGGTAGGCTAGAGAAAGACTCCTGCTTGAAACCCTGGATCACAGAATCCCTGGATCAGAATCATACAATTGTAGAGTCGAAAGGGACCACGAGGGTCATCTAGTCCAATCCCCTGCAATGAAGGGATCTTTTGGCCAATGTGGGGCTTGAACCCACAGCCCTGAGATCCAGAATCTCACGCTCTACCGACTGAACTATCTCCTGGCTGTCAATGCGGACAGTATTGAGCTAGATGGACCAATCTAGTGGTATAAGGCAGCTTCTCATGGGTGAGATTCACCCCTCCAATGTTACAGCATCCAAATAAAACACAATGGGAAAAATATCAAGATGTTTGTTTGTGTGAAAGCATTTATAATCCGCTTTATATTTTAAAATATCTTAGTGGTAGGGAAAAGTTACACATAACAGAGAAAGTTAAAACAATACCTACAGTGCAGTCCTACGCATTGGGTCTTATCCTTTTTCCTTATTCCCTGTGCTTTTCCCCCTAAAAATAAAGAAATGTTTAGGGGTACTCTCATTTTGACTCAAGAAAATCGCCACTTTATAATTCAAATCTGGAAGAATAAATACAGAGAATGGACAAAAGTACAAAGATTCACAAAATGTTTAGGGGTATGCGTACCCCCCAGAAAAAAGCGCTGCTTATTCCTATAGCGTTTCTTCCTGTCCAAAGAGCATCCTAGTAATTATCTTATTCACCATCTGTGGTTATTAATAGTCCCATTTTACAGATGGAGAAATGAACATAAATGGCATGCCCATAAGAACACAGTCAGCTGAAGGTTGAGGGAAGATATGAATCCAGTTTTGCCAAATATGCTATCTGCTAAGCTAGGGATGGAGAACCTGTGGCCCTCCAGATGTTCTTGGACTCCAACTCCCATCACCCTGAACCATCATGGTCAGGGATGATGGGATCTGTAGTCCAAAAATATCTGGAGGGCCACTGGTTCCCCATTCTTGCACTAGGCCCAGTTGACTCAACTCTAACACTGCAATCCTGCACACGTCTACACTGAGTTCAGTGGGTCTTGCTCCCAGATAAGTGGGTATAGGATTGCAGCCTAAATCATTGATCAGGGATGGGGAACCTGTCACCCTCCAGATATTGCTGAACTGCAGCTCCTATTATCTATCCCTGGCTGTGCTGGCTGAGGCTGATGGGAGTTGCAGTTCTGCAACATCTTGAAGGCAACAGGGTCAACACCCTGGCTTTAGATTAATCCCTATTTATGCTCTCAGACTTTTCTATAGAAATTAGACTGGCTCCCTCCTTGTGAATACAGGCTTTTAGGAACTGACTGTTTTTAAGGAAGGCGCTGGTGCTGTGCTGTTTTTATTGTTGTTGTTTTCTGTGTTTTTCATAGATCTGTCCATCTAGTTTTAATTCTGTTAGTGTTTAATTGCTTTTTAATGATTATGTTTTCTGTGTTTTTAGCTTTTTCTATTTTATCTGTAAGCTGCCTTGAGTCCCAGTTTGGGGAAAAGGATATAACTAAATAAGAATAATTCAGAAAACACCCTAAAAATGTAAATATTCCCCAGGAAGTGAAATGGTTGAAGGAACATCCCTAGTAAAATATACGCGTCAACTACCCTGGAAAAAAACAGGACATCCTGTCTCCCACCCCCCACCCCCAAGAGCACGATGGCCATTTGGGGCTCCTTGCTCGCATGCCATTTCAGGCGGAGGCTTATAAGGACAATTGCTTGAACACACTTAAAATTTAAGGCTCAAACTGTACTTTTAATGATTTTATGTTATTTTTCCCCTTCTTGGGTGATAAGTGTAGGCTGCATGGCTACCTAGCTTTTTACCTGTGTCTGTATGGTTTTATATCTGTTAAGATCTGGGGTCAAGACCAATGACTGGAAATGAATGGTGTAACTGGTTCCATACGGTGCCCCCAGAGAGATGTTATTTGGCTTACATTTTTCAAACAGCAGCTTCCCCCGACACCAAGATCACAAGCAAACAACTACCATTTTGTCATGGCATAGAGCCTTCAATGCAAAGAACCCTTGCGCATCCTTAACATGGCACTTTGAATTCATGGCCATTCTTTGATTGAAAAGAAGTTAAGCATGGTTAAAAAAATGTTGGAGCGAAAGGATTACATTTTAAAAGATGACATTGCACCTACTCTGTTATTGTTATTTACACACCCTTCTCACTATCTTTGTCTTAGAGGCAATGAGGAGTCTGGGCTGTAATTTAAGGGGACAGAACACATTTTTACAGGGCCTAATTAGAACACCAATGAGTTTAACTTACCGTATTTTTTGCTCTATAAGACTCACTTTTTCCCTCCTAAAAAGTAAGGGGAAATGTGTGTGCGTCTTATGGAGCGAATGCAGGCTGCACAGCTATCCCAGAAGCCAGAACAGCAAGAGGGATTGCTGCTTTCAATGCGCAGCGATCCCTCTTGCTGTTCTGGCTTCTGAGATTCAGAATATTTTTTTTCATGTTTTCCTCCACTAAAAAGTCTTGTGGTCTGGTGTGTCTTATAGAGTGAAAAATACGGTACCTTTCTGCCTCATATCCAAATGGCAAATGAAATGGCAAATGAAATATGGCAAACTAGCCAAAAGTGCCTTGGGATGGATGGATGGATGGATGGATGGATGGATGGATGGATGGATTGATTGATTGATTGATTAAACCCTTGTTTGTGGCTCTTATGCCCAAGCCATTGGGATCAATTTGTTCTGAAGGCACCCTGCTGCAATGCACCTGCTCTCTTGCCTGTGGCACCTGATGGTTTGAGTTGCATCAGTGGATCACCAAGAGGCTGATGGGTAGATGCTTCTTCCTTCAGCCATGGAGTTGCAGTAGAAGACGGCCTGGTGCGTATCCTAGCAACATGAATCCTTTGTGTGTTTGTTTTAGGGCGAAGCCGGTTCCGCTGGCCCCGCTGGCCCTGCTGGTCCTCGTGGAAGTTCTGTAAGTAGTGGAATAATTTCTTTTTAAAGTGTGATACGAACAGGTTCTCGGAAGCTTTGATATGAAATGGCGATTAGCTTTTCTCACTGGGATGTGTTTTGGTTCTCCTCCCCTACCATAGGGTGAACGTGGTGAGGTTGGCCCTGCTGGTCCTCCTGGGTTTGCCGGCCCTCCTGTAAGTATGAAGGGAAAGATTGGCTTTCACATGGTTTTTAATAGTTTGGGGCTATAATGTATTTTGAGTAACATTTCTCCCCTCTTGACTTTTTAAGGGTGCAGCTGGTCAGACTGGTGCTAAAGGTGAAAGAGGCCAGAGAGGACCTAAAGGAGAACAAGGCCCACAAGGTGCTGTCGGGTCTGTTGGCAACTCTGGCCCCTCTGTAAGTCAAATGAATTTTATATTAAACTCTCCTCACCTTCTGATCAAACTGTGTAGTTTCTTTGGATTTCATAGTGCTACATCCATAAACCCATTGCATAGCTGTGAAGCAGAATGCTTGTATGGTTCAAATCTAGAATTACTGTTAGGCTGATTTGTGAAGCGCCTAGGATCTTTCCCAAAGAGCAGGAACAAAGCATGCCAGTCCCAAAAGGTCTGGATTGCCTTCGGCACTACATTTGGAGGAATTCGGAGTTAGGTAAACCTTGCAGGGGTGGGGAATCTGTGGCCTTCCAGATGTTGATGAACTCCACCTCCAATCAACTCCTGCCAGCATGGCCAGTGGTCAGGAATGATGGGACTTGTATTCCAGCAGCAACTCCTTCCTTATAAGCTATTTTCAAAGAGTTAATATATAAATGCTATAGATTGGTGGTAAGGAACCAATACCAGTGGCCATCTTTCTGGGTAGATTGTGTATATACAGTATTTCCAGAGGAGTTTTGACATACACGGGTGGTGCTGTGGGTTAAACCACAGAGCCTAGGACTTGCTGATCAGAAAGTCGGTGGTTCGAATCCCTACGACAGGGTGAGCTCCTGTTGCTCGGTCCCTGCTCCTGCCAACCCAGCAGTTCGAAAGCACGTCAAAATGCAAGTAGATAAATAGGTACCACTCTGGCGGGAAGGTAAACGGCATTTCCGTGCACTGCTCTGGTTCGACAGAAGCAGCTTAGTCATGCTGGCCACATGACCCGGAAGCTGTACGCCAGCTCCCTCGGCCAGTAAAGCGAGATGAGCGCCGCAACGCCAGAGTCGGCCATGACTGGACCTAATGGTCAGGGGTCCCTTTATCTTTACAGTGGTACCTCGGATTGCATACACTTCAGGTTACATATACTTCAGGTTACAGACTCTGCTAACCCAGAAATATTACCTCGGGTTAAGAACTTTGCTTCAGGATGAGAACAGAAATCGCATGGCGGTGGCACGGCCGCAGCGGGAGGCCCCATTAGCTAAAGTGGTGCTTCAGGTTAAGAACAGTTTCAGGTTAAGAACGGACCTCCAGAACGAATTAAGTACGTAACCAGAGGTACCACTGTACTAGCACTCCTGGTATATCACTGATAATCCAATTATCATAAGCATTATCAATTCATTGAATGAAGAGTAGTACTTTGAAGAGTATATGAGTACTGACTGAATTGAAATGACCACTGGGAGGAGTGCAGAGAGAAGAAATGCCATGGTGCAGCGAAACCAGCCGCCTTCATCTGTCCCAGCCGCAACAAAACATGCCTCTCCCATATTGGTTTCTACAGCCACAGCAGGCGCTGTAACTTCCCAACAGTTTGACTTTACCCCCAATGGTGCACTCCTCCATTGTCTCTCGAGACAGATGGGTGCCAACAACAACTGACTGAACACTGTAACTCGCATGTTAATTTTTCTGCCTGTGGTTGGTAGTATATGAACCACCACTGTTCTTAGAAAAATTATCTCATGTACGAGGTAGTGGTAATGTCAACACTCTTCAAAACCAAGTTAGCAACTTTGGGATGGCGTCTTGTCCACGTTATGACTACTGTTACAAAGTAGTGGTGTGTTTCTGGACTACAAATCCCATCATCATCCCACCACATTGGCCATTGGAGTCCCAACACCAACATCACTGGGAGGGCCACAGGGTTCCCCATGCCTGCATTAGAGTATGAAATAGTGTCTGATCCTCCTTTCAATAAGTCAGTAGCATAGCTTTCATTAATTTTTAACTCCAATCATGATCAAGCCAATATTTGACAGCTAGAACTTTGCAGTACTCTACTTATCTTCATTTTTCCTGCTCTTTCTTCTTGTATATAGGGTCCCGTTGGCCCTGCTGGTCCCACTGGAGGTCGTGGTGATTCTGGTCCACCTGTAAGTGTAGAAACTTATTATGTTGATGCTCCTACATCCACCCTCCTACTGGTCCTTGTAAGTCCTGATCTCTTCTTTGATCTTTTCCCCCCCAACAGGGTGTCACTGGTTTCCCTGGTGCTGCTGGAAGATCCGGACCCCCTGGCCCCGCTGTAAGTAGCCATTGAGAACACTCCATCTGTAAATTTAAACAAGGTAGAATACATACAGGGTCTGGTGCTTCTAATTCCTCTTTGCAAAGAACGATCCTGGATAACTGGGGTTCTTTGGAACCTTGTCAACAGTTGTTCGAAAAGATCTGAAGTAGTGGGCAAGCTTCTGTGAAAGTTATCCATCACTACCAACCTTCTCCAGCAAATATACAGCCATTGAGTACATGACACGGTGACAATTAGGCTCAACAGGCCTTCCCAAAACCCTGGTTTAACAGAAGGGTTATCTATACAGTGCATATGAATGAATGAATGAATGTGACTAAGAAAACTCCTCTCTCCTTTACTCAAAGCAGCACTAGAAGAAGGGAATTTGGGTGGGAGGCTGCTTGACCCTTCCCCAACAGCCTCTTTTCATCTGAAATCCCCCTCCCTGAAATTGCTTTTCCACCCACAAATTTCCATACTACTTTTCTCTCACAAAAATATTGCCTTAACATTTGGCTGGAGAGGGGCTGGATTAACCAGCTTCCTGTAAAGTTACGGGGGTGGGGGATGTAAGCATCCCCTCCTCACTCTTTACTCCATATTGTCCCGTCCTCTCCTCCCTAACACTTGCTTTCATTTGAAGTGTGCTCCTGGAGTTCTCTTGTACACATTTGCATATCATATGCCACTGATCCTTGGATAGAACATGCTCCAGAATCCTGCACCATGTGTAAAGTTTCTATGGCAGAGCTCCTGGAATTCCTCAACTGGACAAGTCGGTGTGGAAAGTGTTCCCTGTAGATAGGAAACCTGAAAAACGCTGCTGTAGAAACCTTGACAAAAGGAGTCCATTAATTCCATGTGATCCTCAGGAGCAAGCTTGTTGTAATTAGTTGTTGTGGTGTTGTTGTTTTTTTGTTTCTCACCAAGAATTTTTGTCAGTTCTTTGCTATCTGGTTTAATATTTTGCTCTCTGTGAACTGGTTACACCAGCAATGTAACCATGGGCATTTATTTACCTGTCTACTTTATCCCTAGGGTATCACTGGTCCCCCTGGCCCTCCTGGCCCAGCTGGCAAAGAAGGTATCAGAGGCCAACGTGGTGACACTGGTCCAGTTGGCCGTGCTGGTGAACCTGGTATTGTTGGGCCACCTGGATTCAGTGGAGAGAAAGGTCCAAGTGGAGAAAGTGGTGCTGCTGTAAGTTATTACAAATAATTCATTTTCCTTCCTTTTCATCATTTTCATTATCATTATTATTACCCATTGTTCAGCAAGGTAAAATTTAGAATTAAAAACGGTTCAGATCAGTCATGCCTGAATACCAGTTCTTAGGCCTGCCTTCACCAACCTGGTGCCCTCCAGAACTACAACTCCTGTCTGTCCCCAGCCAGCACAGCGATGCTGCCTGGGGCTTATGGAAGTTCAGTCCATAACAGCTGGAGAGAGGCACCAGGTTGGCCAAGGCTGTGTTAGTCATTCTTGCCGTATTTCTCAGAAATACAGACATCAGCCAACACAGCCCATGAGTGTGTGTTCTTCAAAGCATATAGGAATCTCCCTTTTAAGTACGTGCAGACATAAACCAATGCATCAGTACCATTCAGGTCTTCTGCTGGATTGGAGTGACATGGCTTCTCTGAGTTTTGCTTCTTTTTTTTACTCCAGGGGAATATGTCACTTTCTTCATGAGCTTTGCTGCTCTCAGTAGGACTGCTTTCAGCAAGGTCCTATTCAACCTTTATTTATTTGAAGTTGTTTTATTTATACGAGCCCATCCTTAAGTAGCAGGATGAAGTCAAGGATATATATAACCTTGATTTTCAATATTTAGGGCTCCAGAATTCTGTGCATTGTGTGGACTTTCAACCTTCCATGGCAGCCAGGGCAAGAATTCCACAAAATGTTTGGACACAATGGATTGCCCATTGCACCGGATGATGATGTGGCTCACGCCCCCAAATCTGTTGTGAATAACCTAAAAAAAGAAAAAATGTGTTTAAGTGAAGACTTTGAAAATATCTGTCCTTGCATCAAATAGTACAAAAGTATTGCTGTGCATATAAATTGGTCTCAGCAAATTCTAAGCTAAATCTTTGTAGCCATTGGCTGAATTCACAACCATAAGGTCAATAGCCTTATTTACACAATTTAAGGAAGGAATCAGTGCCTGTTAGCAAAGGGCATCACTTGACAGATGGGGGGGGGGGATCAATGATGTCATTGGCCTACACCACCACTAAGAATTGCTAGTCGTTCTCCAGGTGTGGCAACTGCAGCATGAAGTCCCACTTTCTGCTGCTTTCATTGGCCCTGCAAGTGGCAAATAATGAATACGTTTTAATTTGATTTGCTGTTGAGGTCATTAGGCTTATTCTGGCATTGCCATGCGGTCCCATTCCCAAACTTAAACAAGATGATCTGAAACAGAATAAGGATTTCAAGGCAAGGGTACAGGTTGCCTGATTTGTCTTTAAGAAGGCTGGATAACCTTAATCTGAGTACATCAGAAGAGATACGTGCACATCTGAGATCAAATTAAGTTTCCAAAGGAGACGGGAAGAACCAGTTTCATTTATGTTACAAATTGGAAGTTTGCTAGTCTGCAAATAGGATCTGAAATTTTTATTCTGCTCTTTCCTTCGTGTAGGGTGCCCCTGGTTCCCCTGGTCCTCAAGGTCTTCTTGGAGCTCCTGGTATCCTTGGTATTCCTGGCAGCAGAGGAGAACGTGGTCTCCCAGGCATTGCTGGATCACTTGTGAGTACCATATTTGCCAAGTCTTCAGCTAGATGGCAGATATGCTTTGTCTGGAATTAGAATTCAATGCTGAACTCTTGGTTTTTTTAACCTGGAGGAGAAACACAGTGTAAAGTTGCTCCTTTGGAGTTGTGCGCTTCTGTCTTATGGCTTGCTCCTACAAGTGCGTTGTGGCACTGTTTCATAGGATGTGCCATTGGGTACCAATGCTGGTGTGGGAGTTCAGCTGTTGCCCTCAAGCTAGCTGCCTCCTGAGGGTGACTGTACCATTCTGGCAGGACATGTACCAGAAATTCCCTGAAGGAAGGTCCGGGATTGGCTGCTGCTTGGCAAGTGGGAACCGGTTATATGGTCCTGCCCTGTCAGCTGTTCAACCAATCACGTTTTTGCCTTGGCAGTGGAAACTCTTGCTTGCACCGCCATAGCCGGAACAGACTCAGAAGTTTAGTCTGCACATGTATCATGAGCAAGAGCTGCTTTCTGTCAGGCTGCGGTATAGAACATCCTATAGGATGTCTGGTGTTGGGCAGGTAAAAACCTGGGTCAGGTGAAAAGGGAGTTTGCAGGCACTGCTGACCAGTAGTACCTGCAAAGCCCATTTCAAAGTACTGTGCTAAATAGCACTTTGAAAGGGGCTTTTGGAGACCCCTACAGGCAAAAAAAACCCCCTCACCTAACATCATTGTGACATCAAACTTGGCTTACCAGCGGCTGGTGGGTAAGGAGATAACATTCTGGGCTAAAATAAGGTTACCAGATTTTTTCCAAGGAATCTAGGGACACTTTTTTTTTAAGACAGACAAAAAGTTATTTTTTAAAATGTTTTTTTTTTTTTTGAAAAATAAGAAATAATATTTTCTCTTCTGTGATCTCCTCTGGGCCCCAGCCTGCTCTCTTGGAGCTCTAGCAGCCATGGAGTAGGTTCGGGTTGGGCCTGGGCTCGGCCACCTGTCCTTGCCCTCCCGGTGCTCTCCTACCTCTCTTCCTCAGTGGTGGCAGCGGCGCGGCAAAGTTGGGGCTCCCCTCTTTTTTCTCCTTCCTCTTTCTCTCTCTTCCTTCTTCTTCTCCTCTCCTCCTTCTCCCAGTGTCGGCGCCAGGGTTTTCCTGGCCCCGGGACGCCACTGGGCAGTCGGCCAGGTGGCTGGGTGCTCTCACTCCCGACTCGATGTCAGCGGTTCCCCCAGTTGACGTACGGGGCGTCCCCAGTTCCCCCTCGGCAGTGGTGGCAGCAGTGGCAGTCTCAGCAGCCCAGAGCCAGCCTGGTAGCGCAGTTGGCTCTGGCTGGCTTCAGGAGCTGCTCGCTGCTGTGGCGCCCGCCATTTTGCCTTGCTGGAAGTCCCCATATGATGTGTCTTGTGCTGTTGAACCAGTCACGCAACATTCATTCCCTACTAATAAATCTACAATGCTTAAAATATAAATCCGGGGACATTAAATGAAATCTGGGGACATTCCGGGGATTTTGTCCAGGGACAGATTTGTAAATCTGGGGACTGTCTCCGGGAAACGGGGACATCTGGTAACCATAGGCTAAAAAGATTCTTCCACCCCTGCTGTAGAGCATCAAGCATCAGCTGAAAGTTATATAGTAGTCAAATAATGAATGGCAAATAGGATGTATTGAATATTTTGCTAGTTAAGTACATGAACAGCAATGAAATGTATCCCTGCTATTGTTTTTAGGGTGAGCCTGGACCCCTTGGTATTGCTGGTCCCCCAGGTGCCCGTGGCCCATCTGGTCCCGTGGGTTCCCCTGGTGTGAATGGTGCCCAGGGCGAAGCTGGACGTGATGTAAGTATACCTTTTTGGTCATAAGTGGGGGAAATAGAGGTGGGGAAGGTGGAATTCTAAATTTTCAGCAGCATTTAAAATCACATTTGAAGGTTATTTAACACAGCTGTTTTTCGTTCACATGAAGGTTTTTGTTTGTTTGTTTGTGATTATTTTTTTAATTCAGTGAAATTGAAGTGGGATCAATGAATAGGATAGCACAGGGGTCTGCAACCTTTAAGACAAAAAGAGCCACTTGGACCCGTTTCCGAAGAAAAAACAACTGGGAGCCGCAAAACCATTGCAACATTTAAAACAAATATATCTCCGGAGCCACGATCTGACAGCGGGCGGGAAGGTGACGTCGGGACGGTGCGTGACTAACGCACGCACCGCCCCCATGCAACGTCACAGCCAGTACGGCGCCCGCCACAGTGAGGAGTGTCGGGGCGCACAATGCGCCTCCTCCCCTCACTAGTATCCGCCCCGGAGCCGCGGCAAAGGTGTAAAAGAGCCACATGCGGCTCCGGAGCCGCGGGTTGCAGACCCCTGGGATAGCAAATGTAATGTACTTTGCATGTTGAAGTGTGCTTTGGAAGTCGTTGACAGCAATGCACTTGATCCTATAAAGTGATGCGTCCCCATGCTCCATGAGCTGCCATTGTAGGAAACCTCACAGTGACCATATACAGATAATCATGTCTCAGCTTAATAAACTGAGGTCTGAACTATACACTTGACCATTTTGTTCCTCCCTTTGTGCGAGTGAGAAAACAAACCAGGAAATCTTCCATTGACTATAATTTCCCATTTCATCTAGGCTTGAAAATTACAGTTAGCAGCTTTAGAGCAAGATAGTATATTCAGCCATGGTTTGAAATTGGCTTAATATGATGTCTTGTTCCTTAGATGTTAGCCATATTTCCTGATCTGTACAATCAGGAATGAAGTTTTCTGGGTGATATATAATCATCTTTTTCCCCCTCTCACCACTAAGGGAAGAGTGAATGGGCTTCATGTGTGGCCAAAAGGCTCACTTATAAGGTAGTTTATTAAGCCAATATATGATTATCCAAACTTGCCCATTGAGAATGTGGCTCCCTTAGCCTGAAAAGTGAGATGAGCACCACACCCCATAGTCTCCTTTTGATGGGACTTAACCGTCCAGGGGTCCTTTACCATTTTTTGTTTTTTTTTACCTTCATGTACACAGTGAGGAAGAAATGATAACATGAAAAGATAAGAAGGGGGGGAATAATATTTCCATTAAAATCACACAGTTCTCAGAACATTCCATTACTTTTGGTCTGATGAAATAAAGCTGTAATAAAATAAAATGCATAAATAGAGTGCAAAAAATGGATCAATCTAGAACTGTAGAAATCTAGAAATAAGCTAAATCCATTCCTCTGAAATGAGTAATTAGGGGAGAAATGGTCACAATGGAAGAATAAAGTGTGGCAGAGTATTCCACTTGGACCTGTTCTGTGGTTTGGAGCTGGGGGCAGGAGGGAGGTACAGAACACGCTGTCATTCCCCTGTCAGTAAAGTAAAGCTTTTTTTCCATGTCGTGTGTGATGTTAAGATTGTATTTTTCTTCACAGGGAAATCCAGGTAACGATGGTCCTCCAGGCCGTGATGGTACTCCTGGTTACAAGGTAATCACGTTTTCCCCTTCTCTAGGCAGAAGTGAGCCTGTGCTTGCTACAAGCTCATGCCTTTGGACTTCCATTTAGGGAAGTCTCCAGGTATTTAGTTGTATGTCGAGATTGTTATGAAAGTTGTACAACTGGGGGGTGGGCGGAAGGGGGGTGGGATGTGTTGTTTTTCTGTCTCTGTATTAAAAGTGCAAATAAAAAAATTAAAGGTCTTCCATTTGTCCTTTGCCTTCATCTTTTCAGGGTGAACGTGGCGCTCCTGGAAACCCTGGTCCCTCTGGTGCTCTCGGTGCCCCTGGCCCCCATGGCTCTGTTGGCCCTGCTGGCAAACCTGGAAATCGTGGCGAACCTGTATGTGACTTCTATCCATTTCATAAAATCAAAAGTCAGGTGTAATCTATCAGGGCTGCATTCGAAAGGCTCGGTCCCCAAGACATGTTTATTGATTGCACCTTTTTCCTCCAAGGGGCTCAAGGGTGGTATGCATGATTTTCCCTTTTCCTTGTTTAATGCCCACAGCAACCCTGTGAGGTAGGTAAGGCTGAGAGGCAGCGACTGGCCCAAGGTCAATGAGCTTCGTTTCCTAGTGAGGATTTGAACCCTGGTCTCACATGTCCTAGTCTGACACTGTAACCACTACACCACCAATGGGTGCCTCCCGCACTGAGAAGCCCTACAGGCAGTCTACCTGGTGGCATTGAGAAGCTTGGCCAAAACCTTTAGGAAGGGGTGGGATTCTATGCATTTAGTTGACCTGTTGTAGTTTTGTAGTAGACTTAACTGCTTATTGAATGGGTTGGGTGTTAGATACCAGGCAAGTAGGATTTGCTGCAGAACGTCACAGTGTGGACTGCTCCTGTCCAGTGTTGGCCAGCCATGCTGTCTTCTAGGGTACTCCATTGCACCTGCTTCCAGTGGGCACTTAGAATTGTGTGGCCACTGAGCATGCTCAGTCCTTATTAAGCCGGGTTTTTATAGCGAGGGTGCATCTTAAATATTTTTGTACAAACCAGCACCTTCCTTTTCTCAGTGGCCCCATTTGGATTGCTGTTCTGTTGTTGATCACCAGCTGAGTTTGCTATTAGATGGAGGGATAATTTTGTTACTGCTGTGAGCCCTGAAGGCTTACCAAAGCATGAGAAATGTTATCGTTGATGATGATGATATTTTGGTCTACATTCAATGCCTGATCCCTAAAGCACACCCTCTCATCAGTCTACACATGCACAGTTCCCCTAACTACCATTCATCCCATCTAGTATTTTCCCCTTATATCCTGTCCAATAAGAAGAGTATTCTGTTCCTTGTATCAATAAGACTTCCATCTTCCAGCTTTTCTCAGATCTAAAATCTGGCCCTTGCACTTCTGTGTTGTGATGAGGAAGGGAATTACAGGTGTTAACCCTGAAGCTTAGTGAATAGTAGGGTGGTGCTGTTCTTCCATCCCTGTTTTCTGCATGGTGGGTGCCCACTATTTGCCTGGGAGCCCTACACTACTCAAAACTTGGCATAATGGCTAGTACCATCCTGTAAACTGTGGCCAAGCCCTCCACTGTATCGCTGAACATTCCACTACTGCCAATTCATTGTAAAAGAAAGCAGCGGGGATCACAGTATTCCTTCTTGATTCTCATTGATGTGGTACCAGTGCGCTTCCCATTTTGTCTCCAATGAATGAAGACAACCTGTTGTCAAGCGGCTGTGAGCTGCCACATCACTCCCTGCTGTGACATTACTTCTCTGTTCAGTTACACTTTTTGGCTCCCTTGAAACAGAAGTCCCTTTGCAACCAGACCTCCCAAAACAGGGCCTTCTGAAAATGCCATGCATGCTCTTTCTTTCCAGCAGCCATTTGCTATGACTGGCTTTGGGTGTTCTCTTCATCTTTGGTGAACAGGAAGTGCAAGTGACTTGAACTTACAGTTCAGTGCATTTGATAATGCACTGAACTATCCCAGCTCTTCCCTTAGCATGTGCTTCCAATGAAGGAAGGGACAAAAACTACCTAAAGTCACACTTTGGGCATTGTGGCCAAAAGAAATGCAGAGGACATGAAGTGTGAACCACTGCCTGTTCTTGTCCATATTATGAATGTATTGAGCCACCCTTGGGTCATTCCTTTGTTGGTCAAGGAAAGGGAGGTTTGTCATCACAATCTACAGTGAGCAGTTTCTCTAACTGTGCTTTGTCACCATTTCAGGGTCCCGTTGGAATTGCTGGTCCTGCTGGTCCTGCTGGTGCAAGAGGTCTTGCTGTAAGTTCGGATTTTGTTTCGCTTCTGTAATTATGTCCTTTTGGTAAGAAGTCCCATGATGAGGACAGGAATGGAGATCTGGGTTCTGGAAATCAAGTCAGAGGGTTGTATAGATCATGGGGAAATTTTGGCATGAGTAGAAAGTTTAGAATATGGTAGTGGTCTTTCCCTTTGGTTGAAAGGTTTTAAGATTGCAATGGTGGGGTACCTAGCCTAACTCCCATTCCTTATGTGATTGACTTGTGAGCCCTTTGATGAGGACAAAGAGAAAGCAAGCGTTGAGTGTAGTAATTTTGAGATGCAGGCTCATCAAAATGGACACAACCTGCTATACGACTTAAGGCTGGATATAAGCAAAAACCAATGCTTAGGAAACTTTCTAGTCCCAAGCAGGGCTTTTCTTTAGCTGGAACTCACCAGAACTCAGTTCCAGCACCTCTCAGGTGGGCACCATTACCATTCTAAGAGAACAAGGGAGGCATTTATGGTGAGTTCCAGCACCTCTTTTTCTAGAAAAATAGCAGTGGTCCCAAGCGAGGACTCAGTGGTAGAGTAACAGATTGGCAAAAAGGAGAGGGACCCTGAGACATTTTGAGCTGCAGTCCTTGCTCAGCAGAATTGTTTTTAAACAGAGGTAAATCTGCTTTCTAGATGTGAAAATGTTCCAAAAGCAAATGTACTTGTGTGTGTCTAAACAAACTCTGCAGGTGGAAAGCTCCCTGCAAACATTCTGTTTTTCACTTTTCCCTTTTTATGCCTTCCACAGGGCCCAGCAGGTCCACGTGGTGAGAAAGGTGGTCCTGGTGACAAGGGACCCAGAGGCGCACCTGGCTTCAAGGGACACAATGGACTTCAGGGTCTGCCTGGCATTGCTGTAAGTGTGTTGCCCGAACAATGGGGCGAAACAGCAACAGAAATAATATAGCCTCCCTGATAATCAGCACATTCACAGGGCCCTGCATCATTGGTAGCACGTTCTAAGGCCCTTTGGGATTAGTCTGTGTGAAGGAGCTGTGGTGTTGCCTTTTCACACTAGAAGGAGTGAGACTTGGTCCACATAGATCAACATCGACGACTCAGACTGGCAGCAGCTCTCTGTAGAGTTGTCGGCATTTCCTTTCCATTAGGCCAGCAATTAATGTTCAGAAGCAGAGACATTGTGTATGACTGAAGCCCATCTAGAAATCCTGCCCCAGTGCCCAGATACATGGGGGCAGGCGGTGGTTATTCAGTGAGGGGGGCGAGAGACCATATATGCTCAATGACGCATGTTTGTCGTCATTATCACTTCCTGTTTCTCAGGGATGGGACTGGACATCCTGTTATAAGGACAGCGAACCAGTTGTCCTTCAGATGTCCTCAGCCTCCGACTTCCATCACCCCTGACCACAACCTGGGCTGGCTGGGACTGATGGGAGTTGGTTCAATAACATCTCGAGGTTTCCTTGCCTTCTGCACCCCTGCCCTATTTGTTTAAAACAAAAACAGATTTTGAGAATCAAAATAAGCCTTCCATTATATTCCCTCCCCACCATGAATTTGCCATTTGTGCAAGGATGAATATTCTGCATGGAAACAGGCTAATACAGGAGTAAATCGTGTTTTAAAATACCTCTCTCCTTCCAACAGGGTCATCATGGAGACCAAGGTTCACCTGGTGCTACTGGACCTGCTGGCCCAAGGGTATGTGAACACTCTCCCTTTGTGTGGGATATTGAACAGTCTTGTTGTCGTTGTTTGAAAAAAGTGATTATATATTTCCACATGTCATTGCTTTGGTGGTGTACTAATCTGCGGGTGTTTCTTTGCTTGCTTCCTTCAGGGCCCTGCCGGTCCTTCTGGTCCTCCTGGCAAAGATGGCCGCAACGGTCTTCCTGGACCTGTTGGACCTGCTGGTGTGCGTGGCTCTCAGGGTAGCCAAGGACCTTCTGTAAGTATGAAACTGGGTGCTGAGGGTATGGGGCTGAAACCATCAATTCTAACACAAGCGGCATCCGGCTGTCCGTGTTTGCTCAGAAGGAAGTCCCACCGCATTCATTAGGGATAACTCCCAGGTAAACGTGTATAGCAGGAGTAGCCAATGTGGGGCCCTCCGGATAATGTTGAACTACAGCTTCCATCCCCCCCCCCAATTATTGCCCCATGGGCTGAGGCTGATGCAAGCTGGAGTCCCACATCACCTGAATGGCTACCCCGGGACACAGGATTACAGGCTTGAGTTGCAACCCTATGTAGTTTTCCTGGGAGGAAGCCCCAAAGAATGCAGTGAAGTTTACGTCTGACCAAACTTGCACAGGACAGTGTTTCTTTATTCTATTTCATAAAATGTATATGCCACTTTAATGTTAAAAAAAACCAAAGCAAAACCTCCAAGCAAATGTGTTATTAGTGCATTTAGTTTGCGAAACTTTATTGGGTTTTTATTTTTAATTTATTGGGGGGTTTTGTTTTGTTACCATGCTATTTGTATTTTCTTATTATTATTATTATTATTATTATTATTATTATTATTATTATTATTATTATTATTATTGAAAACTGACCTGTGATCCTCAGATGAAAAGCGGTATAGAAATTTAACCAATAATAAAAAAGAAAATATTATTTTCTTAAGTTCTACAATTCCAGACTCATGTTACATGAGAGTGAGCCTCACTGAACACAATGGGACTTGCTTCTGAGTAAACAGATGTAAGATTGCCCTGTAAATGTTTGAAATAAAATGGCTCCCCTTTTATTTTACTTTCTAGCCCTAATTGGGCATTATACAGTTACCAGACATGTGAGGAAGAACAGGGACGAGCATGCCATCTCCACTCCATCTGTCATGTCACTTGGCCAATCCCTGCCACCCTTCACATATTAGAGGGCAAATGTCTGCATCAGGGGACCCTGATGTCCTCACATAGGTCCCTTGCACAAGTTAGACGCCTGATCAGAATTTTAGTTATGATTTTTTTTTGGGGGGGAGCAGCATCAAACCTCTTCTCCACTATGTGCTGCATTCCCAGTTAAAATTGCCCCCCCTGGTGCCTGTCATTAAATTTTCAAAATGCAACATAAGTAGAAGAAACTCAATTAATGTGGAACATTGTTTGGCCATCGCCTGGTGTTCATATTACATTTGACCTCACTCTTGCAAGACAGTGGTCATGTTGAACCAGGCAAAGAGTCCACGCTCTCTGCTTAGTGAGTGCTTCATTAAGACTACATGTTTGGTGTCCAGCATCCACTGCCTCATCACTAGGGTTCATGAACATGGGCCACTTCTATAACAGGCCCCAGAAGAACTATTTGATGCACCTTGCACTGTGTTTAGGCTCTTCGTGGGGAGCAGGGGTTGGGCCTTCTGCACAATCAAGTGAACTTGATTTCAACAAAGGCATGTTCATTTCTGAACATTTTTAGGGTCCACCAGGCCCACCTGGCCACCCTGGCCCACCTGGTCCCAATGGTGGTGGATACGAAATTGGCTATGATGCAGAATACTACCGGGCAGATCAGCCATCTCTTAGACCCAAGGACTATGAAGTTGATGCCACCCTGAAAACATTGAACAACCAAATCGAGACCCTCCTGACCCCAGAAGGCTCCAGGAAGAACCCAGCCCGCACCTGCCGTGACCTAAGACTCAGCCACCCAGAATGGACCAGTGGTATGTTAGTGCTAGATGCTTGACCCAGTGGCTTGCTGACCATGTAATGCACTCATGGGTGAGTGGCCAATGGAGATCTGTGTGTGCCATTTGTCCATGCAGCTGCCATTCTTCCTTTTGTCTGGAAAACCTTTTGGTAGTAGCAGGGAGAGGCAGGTGGACAAACTACTAGACCAGGAACAGCCAAGTTTGTGCCCTCCAGATGTTGATGGACAACAATTCCCATCATCCCTAGCTATTGACTGTGCTGGCTGAGGCTGATGGGAGTTGTAGGCTGACAGCATCTACAGAGCATCGTGTTGGTTACCCCTGCATTAGACTGTGTCGCTCTCACATAATTCTATCAGCTGTGTTGGGGTAAGAACAGATGGAGGATCAAATTTTTCCATCTGCATAATAAAATCTCTCCTTGTAGACTGCAGGAATTGTTTTTATCAACACAGGCAGCCCCACCCCCCAAATAAGCCCATATCAGGGCTTATGGCTTTTTATTTAAAACTACTGAAGCTCCCCCTCTTTTCTGTTCCAACCCCACACCTAATTCCTCTCCACTTTTAGCCCTTCACATCAACAAGTTAATAAATGGTACAACTAGATTTAAACAATAACCATTGGTTCCACGTAAGTGATTTTTAAAAGGGGGGGATTTGAGGTTTCTGTATTGTCCGTACTTGTACTGTGTCTATGGCTGCAGCAGTGTGAGTATTTAACATGAAGATGGGCTTACTGTTGCTTTTTAAAACGATAGGCTTCTACTGGATTGATCCTAACCAAGGCTGCACCATGGATGCCATTAGAGTTTATTGTGACTTCTCCACTGGTGAGACTTGCATCCATGCCAATCCAGAAAGCTTCCCAGCTAAGAACTGGTACAGCAGAAAGAACTCTGCCGAAAAGAAACACGTTTGGTTTGGAGAAATGATGAATGGTGGTACTCAGGTGAGTTTCCATACTGCATCCATTATGATAAATGTGTTCTCTAAGGCCAAAAACATTCTAGTAAGGAAGGCAAAAACCCCGCTGATTATTTTTTAATCCACACAACAGATACATTAACCCTGTTCATAAGAAGGGCTCCCCGGCTGGATCAGACCAGCAAACCATCTATTCCCATTCCCACATTTTGCTTCCAACAGAAGGTGCATTTTGATACAGGGAGTTTGTGACCCTCCAGACCCACTGGACTCCAATCCTTCATTGTCCCCAGCCATAGCGACTATCTGGAGATTATGGAAGTTTCAGTCCAGTGACATCTGGAGTTGCACAGGTTTCCCACCCCAATATTACCACCTCTGAATCTCAAACTTCCATTTAGCATCATGAATTATCACCATGGATAGGGATTGAGTGGGGTGAGGAAACAAACTCCCTGCTGCTGCTGCTGCTGCTGCTGCTGCTGCTGCTGCTGCTGCTGCTGCTGCTGCTACGCTGCTGCTGCTCCTTCTTTGGCCAGTGATGCTTTGCCTGGAGCTTCCCAGTGGCCTTGGACAAAACTTAGTTTTGACGATTTCTTCTCAAATGCTGGTGGTACTCCGCTCCACCCCCCAATTGCCTTGCCCTTCAGAGGTCAAGGTGTTCCAAGTTGACTTATGTGCAAAATGTATTTCATAATATGCGTGTGATTTTTGACTGAAGCTTTCCCCCTCCCTTCCGTTTTTAGTTTGAGTACAACGAGGAAGGTGTAACCACCAAGGACATGGCCACCCAACTTGCCTTCATGCGACTACTGGCTAACCATGCTTCCCAGAACATCACTTACCACTGCAAGAACAGCATCGCTTACATGGATGCAGAAACAGGCAGCCTGAAGAGCGCTCTGTTAGTGCAGGGATCCAACGATGTCGAACTCCGAGCTGAAGGCAACGGCAGGTTCATGTACAATGTTCTTGAAGACGGCTGCTCTGTAAGTACCAGTTTCTTCCTGCTTATCAATATCTTTGAGTGTTACTGCCCTCCTACAGAGCCAGGTCACTTAATGTACTTGTTAGAATAGGGAGTCATTAAGGGTTATTTTGTTTATGCAAGGTAAGTCTTCAGCTTTTTCAAGCACCTGTGAAAGGCACTACTAAAATCTCTCCCTATTGTAACACCAAGGGACAAGGGTGGCGCTGTGGGTTAAACCACAGAGCCTAAGGCTTGCCTATCAGAAGGTCGGCGGTTCGAATCCCCGCAACGGGGTGAGCTCCCGTTGCTCAGTTCCTGCTCCTGCCAACCTAGCAGTTCGAAAGCATGTCAAAGTGCAAGTAGATAAATAGGTACGCTCCAGCGGGAAGGTAAACGGCCTCTCCATGCGCTGCTCTGGTTCGCCATAAGCGGCTTAGTCATGCTGGCTACATGACCCGGAAAAACTGTCTGTGGACAAACGCTGGCTCCCTCGGCCTGTAAAGCTCTGCAACCCATGTCAACCCTGACCATGGGCCATGCTGGCTATGCCATTGGCTAGTGACAGAGGAGTCAAATATCTGGAGTGCCACAAGGTCCATGCAGACTGCCAATGGTGCTTCACACCCTACCTGTGTATTCCCAGTAGTCAGAGACATAATTTATAAGAAAAGCTTGACTTAGAGCCACCATGTATCAGTTACATGGGCCTTGGAAAATTAGCACTCCTGGAGAGCGAAGACTATAAATTAGTTGACCTGTGGAATAACTCTGTTTAACTGGTACAGTGCTACCCATCTCATCCCTGCCCTGCCTTTTCTACAATAAAACACCCCATTAGATGAAGGCCCAGACTGTAGTGCTTTCTGCACACAGGGGCAATTTTTCACAAAATGTGAACAGGAAATACGTCTTTTGCAAAACTTTGAACACATGGCAGGCACTCACAGAAAAGCTGAAAGTGCCTGTTTGGAGTGCATCTCTCCCATACAAAATGCTGTTACTAAAGCACCAGTGTACAGGCATCAGATTGAAAAGCAAATGTCATGAGAGTATGAGTGGTGTTAGTTCAAGAATTGGGCAGTGGTGCTGCAAAGGAGAAGGGGAAATAGAAGTGATGGGGATGGAGATAGGAGGCCCCTGGCATGTTAGATAAATGTGCCGGAGGGTTGGACTAGTGGGTGTATGTAGCAGGGAAGTGAAGCAGAACTCCTATTGATCAATCAGTGCCTGAATAACTGTTCTGACTACTATTTGCTATTGCTATCTTGCAGAGAAAGACGAACAAATGGGGCTCAACAATTATTGAATACAGAACAAACAAGCCATCTCGCTTGCCCATCCTTGACATTGCACCTTTGGACATTGGTGGCCCTGATCAAGAATTCAGTATCGACATTGGCCCAGTCTGTTTCAAATGAATGAACTAAAACTAACTTAAAACAAAACCAAAAAAAAAAAGTATTCTCTCTTTGCCATTTCTTCTTTTATACTGAAAGCTGACTCCTTCCATTTCTTCAGTTCATCTACTAGCTTAAAATCTGGGCGAAAGAGGAGAAGGATTTGTTGGAACGTTGTGCAATGCAATTTAATACAGCCCCAAAAAGGAATCAGAAGGTGTTTTTTTTTTTCCAAGATTTTGTCACCTTGTTGTGGAAAATGTCAGCCTTTGTGTAAAAAAACAAAACCAAAAAAGCAAAAACCAAATAAAAAAATCCTGAAAGTCTGCACCACTTGTGGCCTTTGACTATCTTCCACAGAGGAAGTTTAAAACCACAACTTCCAAAGGTTTGAACTACCTCATACACTTCTAAGCAAAGTGTGATCCACATTCTTATACATATGATCTGAGGTGCTTTTGGTCCCGTGCGTAAGTGAAAGGTGCTGATTCAGTCTTATAGAGTATATAACCAATACTTGAACTTTAATGGTGCTAGAGTCATTTGGATAAGAAAAGAAAAGAAAAAACACACCACTTTTCTGTATTAAGTTGTATTGTTTCTTTGGAATCTGTCTCGGAATAAAGTCAGACTGTCCCATCTCACCCCCAGACTAAGCATGTGGATCATTTCTCCCCCACCCCATCCTCATTCTCTTCTCCCACATCAGGTGTCCGTTCTTTTAAATCTCATTTTCATTCTCTACAATGGGCAGAAAAGGAATCATCATTTCTCAAAAACAAATTGTACCTATTTTGTATATGTGAGATGTTTAAATAAATTGTGAAAAAAATTGAAATAAAGCATGTCCACTGTTCCAAAAGAAACCACTGAATGAGTAAAGTTCCTTGCTTAAATGCCTCAAGAGATATTTTCACATCTAATGTTTCCTTTCCAACTCGTGATTCTTCCCTATTAAAATGTAGAAAGTTAGCAAGATTCAGATGTGCTTCTGATGTGTTTTGACTGCACCCAACCCCCCATGTTTTGGTTTTTCTGGTTCATCTGATGGTTGAATATGCTAAAGACTACTAACTTCATTACAATGAATAGGCCACTGCTTGCTATATACTAAACACCAATTAATACCCTTTCCAACAAACTGCATATAAGCCAGTGTCTGTCTTGTTTTTGTAAATCTTTGATATGCTCCGATTCTGTAAAACAAAGCATTTCCCAATCAAGTACGTCAATCTATTTTAGAAAGAGACACACACAAAATTTCCACTCCAGAGTCCGTAACCAGTCAGACCTCAAATTCTACTCGCAATTGCATCAGCATTCCCTCTTTTTACCAGGTGTATTCTCTACTTTTGTTTTCCATACAAACAAATCCATAAAGGCCACACAACCCTCAAAGAAGCCACAGTCCTCATCACACAACGTGACACAAATTAAGTGCACTACAAAGCACATACCATTGATTTCAAAGGTATTTATTTCCAACAAGAAACGTTTAACAAAGTTGTATCGGCTCTGGGCAGGCTGCATTTGGAGTACAGAGCCCAGTTTCGGATGCCACATTTTAAGGATGACGTTGTGTCCAAAGGAAGTGTGGCCAGGATGATGACTGATCTGGAAACCAACTTTGAAAAAGCTGGGTATGTTTAGTCTTGAGAAGCAAAGGTTAGCTGTCTTCAAAGATCGAAGAACTGCCATACAGTTAGAGCAGGCTTGTTTCCTGTTCCTCCAGAAGGCAGGATGAGAACCAAGGTATGGAAATGGAAGGCAATTGTTGTTGTTTAGTCGTATCCGACTCTTCGTGACCCCATGGACCAGAGCACGCCAGGCACTTCTGTCTTCCACTGCCTCCCGCAGTTTGGTCAGGCAATTGGTCAGGGAATTGGTCAGTTTAGAAGGCAATTAGATTTCAGCAAAGTATCAGAAGCATCCTTGTGGTAACAGCTGTTTAACCATGGATCAGGCTGTCTTGGGAGGTGAGGTACTGCCCTTCACTAGGTATTGAAGTAAAGGTTGCTTGCCGTCTGTCAGAGATGCTGTAATCACATCCTATATTGTAGATGCTGCATCTCATGGAGGTTGACTAAGGATCTTACAGCTCCATGAGCCTGTGATATAAGAGCAAATCTACACATTGAGGAAAAGCCAGTGGTACACTCATCTTCTGAAGCACCATAGGAAATAAACAGATGTTTGCTCCTAATGTCAAAAGCACTTTGCTCTTGGAAAGCTAGCAATGAAGGTTTTCTAACCTCCCCAACATGCTAATTTTCTATATGCAGGTAGGGTTTTGGTTTTGTTGTTGTTGTTAGCTAAGAAGCACTCAGACATGAAACAGTCCAAAAGGGCTGTATCACCTGCTTTTTCTGACTGCAGCAATGGGTTCACTTAGTGATATGAATGGAATTGTTTCAGAGTACAGCGGATTTATGCTATTGGTTTTTTTATCAGCCCCATCATCTCATGATGAGGTTTAACTGGAAGATCATCTTGTGAATGAGTCCCCCAGTATGTTTCAGGGTGTTGCATTACTTCTCACTCTGAAAGCCAAATTCTAGGATTGCCAGATGATGATGAATTCTGCTGGATTTTTTTATAAGTTCATCCTCCATTTGGCTTTCATGTAAATTTAATTACAGGAAAGACAAATCCACCCAAAGTCATTTTAGAAATTCATTGCAATCTTCATTCTTCTGACTTTGCTTTCCTGGATCTTTATAAAGAGACCATGTGCCTGATGCTATTCATAGGCCCAGTAAATTCTGTGACAATGGCACAGTTGTTGAACAATTTTTAAGAATTCAGTGGTGCCTGACTTCAAGAAGATGTTTCTGAACTACCGGAAAAAGAATTTCATTCATTTAGTAAACAATCTGTTCAGCAAGATAATTTTTTTGTCTAGTTCTTTAAAGGCATAAGATGATCACAGTACTGAGAGGTGCCTCATTTGACTAAAATCAGGCAACAACAACAATAGTTTTTATTATTTATATGCTACCCATCTGACTGGGCTGTCCCAGCCACTCTGGACAGCTCCCAACAAAATGTTAAAAACACAATAAAGCATCAACCATTAAATCTTCCTTGAACAGGCCTACCTGCAGATGTCTTCAAAAAGTTGTTTATCTGTTTGCTATCTGGTGTAAAAGGACTGCTACAAAAAGCATCCCACCCCAGCAAGGTTTTGCATCTGGTCCTTGCTGAATATTATATTATAAATATTAAATATTACATTTGTAGCCCACATTTCCTCCAGGAGATCTTGGTGGCCTACATGGGTCTTCCTCCTCCTTGTCCTGTTTTATCTTTACAACAGCTCTGAGAAGTAGGTTAGGTGATGTCAGTGGCGTAGCGTGGGTTGTCAGCACCCGGGGCAAGGCAAGTAATTTGCGCCCCCTAACCCGTGGATTTGTGCCCCCTAACCCGTGGATTTGCGCCCCCTAACCCGTGGATTTGTGCCCCCTAACCCTAACCCCCAGATGTTGCGCCCGGTGCGCCCGGCCCCCCCTGCACCCCCCACGCTACGCCACTGGGTGATGTACTGGCCCGTGGTCACCTAATGAGCATCAGGGCTGAGTGGAGATTTGAATCCTGGTCTCCCAGAACTTACCTTGACATTCTAACCGCTGCACCACACTGGCTCTAGATTATTTTATTATTATTATTCAGAAGAAGAAATGCATAGTAGAATACAGATGATTATAAAATACAGATTCTCAACAGAGACAACATAAAAAGTACGGGAAGAGAAAATAAGCAGCGGGTTCTCTAAAATACAAAGAATACAGTAGTACCTCTGGTTACGTACTTAATTCATTCTGGAGGTCCATTCTGAACCTGAAACTGTTCTTAACCTGAAGCACCACTTTAGCTAATGGGGCCTCCCGCTGCCGCTGCACCGCTGGAGCACGATTTCTGTTCTCATCCTGAAGCAAAGTTCTTAACCTGAGGTAATATTTCTGGGTTAGCAGAGTCTGTAACCTGAAGCATATGTAACCTGAAGTGTGTGTAACCTGAGGTATCACTGTAGTGCACAAATGAAGAATCTTCTCTCTAGCCAAAGTACCGTAGATTCCGGCGTATTAGGCGTCTGGGCATATAAGACAACCCCAACTTTTGCTGTTCAGTCTTAGAATTTTAGAGTTATAGCGTTTGAGTGCCACCAGGGGCAGAGCGCGCACCCCTCCGCTGCCTCTTCCATCGCAGCAGCAGAAGCCCGAGGCGAGGCGTTTGGCGGGCGAGCGAGCGCCACGCTCGGAAGGATTTTCCGCATCCCCTTCTGTAGGGAGGGAGGGGGAGCGACGGCAGAAGGGGAGCCTCTGCTCCTTCCCAACGCGTATACCTGGCGTATAAGACGACCCCCGACTTTTGGGGTGATTTTCCAGGGATAAAAAGTCGTCTTGTACGCCAGAACATACAGTAACTATTAATCCCAGCCACCCACAGAAAATGACAGGTCCTCCCAGCTCTCATCTGGGAACTTTCCTTTCCCAGCCTCTCACCCCGGGGGATCTTCAGTTTCCTGCCTCTCACTGAGGCTGCTTCCACCATCTATCTGTCACTTTCATGAGGGTCCACACCTTGGCCCCCAATAGCATCCCAGAAGAGGGGACACCTCTACCCCCTGAGGTGAGTCCCATGGGCATTGGCCCATCACTGCCTGCGGCACACCTGAATCATAGAATCATAGAGTTGGAAGAGACCACAAGGGCCATCGAGTCCAACCCCCTGCCAAGCAGGAAACACCATCAGAGCACTCCTGACATATGGTTGTCAAGCCTCTGCTTAAAGACCTCCAAAGTAGGAGACTCCACCACACTCCTTGGCAGCAAATTCCACTGTCAAACAGCTCTTACTGTCAGGAAGTTCTTCCTAATGTTTAGGTGGAATCTTCTTTCTTGTAGTTGGATCCATTGCTCCGTGTCCGCTTCTCTGGAGCAGCAGAAAACAACCTTTCTCCCTCCTCTATGTGACATCCTTTTATATATTTGAACATGGCTATCATATCACCCCTTAACCTCCTCTTCTCCAGGCTAAACATGCCCAGCTCCCTTAGCCGTTCCTCATAAGGCATCGTTTCCAGGCCTTTGACCATTTTGGTTGCCCTCCTCTGGACACGTTCTAGTTTGTCAGTGTCCTTCTTGAACTGTGGTGCCCAGAACTGGACACAGTACTCCAGGTGAGGTCTGACCAGAGCAGAATACAGTGGCACTATTACGTCCCTTGATCTAGATGCTATACTCCTATTGATGCAGCCCAGAATTGCATTGGCTTTTTTAGCTGCCGCGTCACAGTTGGCTCATGTCAAGTTTGTGGTCAACCAAGACTCCTAGATCCTTTTCACATGTACTGCTCTCAAGCCAGGTGTCACCCATCTTGTATTTGTGCCTCTCATTTTTTTTGCCCAAGTGCAATACTTTACATTTCTCCCTGTTAAAATTCATCTTGTTTGTTTTTGCCCAGTTCTCTAATCTGTCAAGGTCATTTTGAAGTGTGATCCTGTCCTCTGGGGTGTTAGCCACCCCTTCCAATTTGGTGTCATCTGCAAATTTGATCAGGATGCCCTTGAGTCCATCATCCAAGTCGTTGATAAAGATGTTGAATAAGACCGTGTCATTAATCAAAATAGAAGGCATCATCCACTGAATAGCTGCCTGTCACAAAGCTAGTTAAAGGCACAGGAGCCTGGCAAGGGATGGGAAGACAATATGGTCTTTGGGGGGCAGCAACTGATAGAATCCCTACCAGCTAGCAATTCTGTACAAATATCAGTTAATTTTAACACATCCTATCCTCAAAAAACTATGTTTAATTTCATTGCTTTGTTCCAATATGTGGGAATTATTATTTTTTATTTGAATTCACATTATTAATTACAAAGAAAGAAACCAAAGTTTAACAGCACTTGTCTAGGCAGAAAGAAGGCCAACTTCAGTGGGGCTCTCTCCCAGCTAGGGGTGTGGGAGAGATTTTATTAAGTTCGCATTTAAAGCTGAATTGATCAAATTTGCACTTTCTGAAACAAAATGAGAACCAAAGCAGAACCTTTCGAAATTTGCACTTATCCATAATTTGCGATGAAGTTATCCAAGCAATGTTTGCAAAAAATAAAAATAAAAATGCATATATTAGGGGGAAATAAAAATGAATACATTTGTGAAAATAACACGCAGAAATTAATTATATTATGAGAAATTGTTTGCAAAAAGTGTATGTGAGTCAAAACGTGCACATGAAACTGCTGAAGAATTTTCATAAGGTTTTTGGGGTGGGGTTGCAAATTGTTTCAGAAATGTGGAGAACCAAATTTAAAATGGGTAACTGAGAGAGCTGAAATTGACAGATTCTCCCGTCCCTCCCGCCAGCTAAGTGCTTATAGGATTGCAGCCTAAATCAGTCTTGTTTTCAATGCAACGGCTATAGACTGCCACCTGTTGTCTTGCAAAGGAAGTGTTGGAATACGTGGGATCTGTCTTTTTGGCACCATCAGCTATTACAGGACTTGAAGCAAGGTACGCTCCAGGGGGCGGGGCAGGGTGCTCAGAGGGCCACCCTCCTCTCTGTTGTCACAACTACCCATTCTTAAACTTCTTTAGACCACTTAAAGTTGCGATACTGCAATTTACTCTAGGGTGCTGCTAGTTCCACTGAACCCTGTGGGATTGCATGGCAAGCTTCTTCAGTCACATTTTTCTCTCAGCAATACAATTTAGGTAATACCACATCCTAGTTTTCAGCAACAACAAACATGCAAAAGATAAATTCAGCTATAGGTGCCACACTCTCCCTGATTTTTATGAAAATGTTTACCAAATGCAGACTGGGCATTCGAATCTTTGAAAACTTTTCCGTGGCTGTCCTAATGTAGCAGGTTAAAATGTTTCATTTTAAAAAAAAAATCCTTCTCTTGTCCAAGGGGTGGCAGCCTTAACACACATGCTGGATAAGAGAGCAGGATTCTTTAATTCACGGGCATGCTGAGGTATGCACAAGTTATTCTATTTATTTATTGTAGATGTCATCAAGTAAACGTTAGTTGTAATTATGTATTTTGGCAGCATCCTAGACATTCTTATACGTTTTGAAAAATATTAGAGAGAGGCATGTCTTCCAGCAAGCATATGTAACCTCTGGCTTGGCTCTACCGGGTTTAGCTGAAATAAAACTTGCAAATATTTGAATGGGGGGGGGATTCAGAAGAGTCACAGTTGTATTGAATAATAACACATAGATCAAAACACATAAGTAATATATTTAAAACAAGAACAATGCACCCAATAGCCCCCAAGAAAATATGTACAGTGGTACCTCGGGTTACATACGCTTCAGGTTACATACGCTTCAGGTTACAGACTCCACTAACCCAGAAATATTACCTCGGGTTAAGAACTTTGCTTCAGGATGAGAACAGAAATCGTGCAGCGGAGGTGCTGTTGCAGCAGGAGGCCCCCATTAGCTAAAGTGGTGCTTCAGGTTAAGTACAGTTTCAGGTTAAGAACAGACCTCCAGAACAAATTAGGTACTTAACCCGAGGTACCACTGTAATTCTTGCTTACAAACTTTGTAGCTAGCCAGTCCAAAGCTTCTTGCAGCTCACCAGGGCACTTCAGAGCTACTTCTGTGTAGATAGGGTTTATCTCAAAGCTGCTGGGAAAACAGCAGCAGCAGCAGGCAAACATATAAGTTGCAGCTTGAAGGATATAATCTTGCAATATGCAAATAAAACTAAAACTGTATAAACACTGCCTTGAGGCATATGCTGCAGACATGGTATCTTCTTTCCGGTCATAAATTATTACTCATGTTAAGCTTTGTTTTGGAGAAATCCTTGATTGTATGTTACAGATAGGTAGCCGTGTTGGTCTGCCATAGTCAAAATAAAAAAATTCCTTCCAGTAGCACCTTAAAGACCAACTAAGTTAGTTCTTGGTATGAGCTTTCGTGTGCATGCACACTTCTTCAGATGTATCTGAAGAAGTGTGCATGCACACGAAAGCTCATACCAAGAACCAACTTAGTTGGTCTTTAAGGTGCTACTGGAAGGAATTTTTTTATCTTGATAGTATGCACACTCTTAAGATTATATTTGGGGGGGGGGCTAACAGATGGACAACAAACATGGATTCTGTGAGCATTTATACTTGCTTAAGAGACTAGAAGGCTAGAAGGACAGGCACACACACACACACACACACACACACTCCCCTTGTCCGTGGTCTGATGATCTGACTGTCCTTTCCATTTTGAATGCATAGTTTGTATTCATCATACCTATTCAGACATATGGACTGCATGCTGTATATTAATGTATATGTCTACATTAAGTTTCCCTTTCTTTCTGTTATATTTTCAAATAAAGATTAAAAAACAACAACAAATAAAATAGTACTGTAGAGAGAAAATGATTCCACAACCACTTGCTAGTTAAATATGCCAATACATTCAATTTAGTTTTCTTTTACAAGGCGATAACCACAGACTCCTCCCTGCCCTGTGCTCTTGTCTTCATACTGTAGTCTTCACTGGGGGACTCCTGACCCCTTGTCCAGGCTGCTTTCAGATTGGCACCTGACATTTACCTCTCACCCCCTTTCAGTGCTTTGCTGATGATGCAATTGGAATGTACCGTCAACATCAAGGAGGGCATTTCCCCTTTTAAAAATATGGAACATGCTGCAGTACGGGAGTTTCCTTGGCACTGACTTTTGACGTCTTTTTGGCATCAGGTGTAGATGTTTTCATTCTCCTATAAATTTCAGGGAACACACTGGTTGTATCTGCAGCTATTTTAACTAGGAGTTTGGTGATCATCGTGTGTTTTGCAAGGGAGACGGTATTTTAGTGTTCTATCCATGATGAGATGATCATGTGCTATTTTTAGTTTGCCAGTATTGATTTTAATTCTGTATTTTTTGAATTGTGCTGTATGAATTTTTCTACTGCGTGAGTCACTTGTGATACCTTAAAAAAAAGTGATAGTAATAATCCATCGACACCAATGGGCATTCCTGATTTGCTGATTTGGCTCTGATTTTGACCCTTCTCCTTGTCCTACCCACTCCCAGATTGCTGTTGAACAAATGGCTTTTGTGATGGTGCCAGGAAACACCCCTGTCATTCTTGCTACTTGCCTTTCCCACTGTTCTTCCCGACCATAGTAAATAAAAAATCAAAAAATGAGAACACCTAGCAAAATGACCCATGTGTGCTCTGCTGTGAGTCAGCAGGTGTGGTACTGAAGATACCCCAGATATATGGCTCCTCCAAATGACCTGCTGGTTGAGCATTCATCCTGATATGCTTGCACAAAAATTACACAGAGGTTAGATGGATTGTGAACTGACCAGACCAGTTACATCATGCTGGGTTTTTTAAGGATGTTTTAGCTATGGTCAGTATAATTTAAAATGTACTGCAGCATTGGTGCTGTTTCATTGGCCTGAAAACCACTTTGGAACTACAGGTAGGGTAAAAAGTTGTATATAAAGATCACAACTATGTGTTGCCCAGAAGCAACTGTAATTTGTTTGTGGCAGAAGCAGGCTTTCGATGCACTTGGTTGGACAGATAGGAAGACACTACTTCACACATGATTTAACTTACAGAATTCAGGAACCACAAGAGAGCAGTGATGGCCACTAAATAGCTTTCTTAAAATACTTGAGGGAAATGAAAGGCCTGCTGAAGGCTATTAGCCATGCTAGCTAATAGGTGGGATGTCGGTGTGTTGTAGTGATTAGAGTGTCAGACTAGGCCCTGCAAGACCAGGATTCAAATCCCCACTCCACTATGAAATTCACTGGGTGACCAGTCAATGTGTCTCTGTCCAATCTACCTCATAGGATTATTATGGGGATTAAACGAGGATGGGGAGAGAACCGTGTATGCCACCTGGAGCTCTTTGGAGAAAAAGGTAGCAAATAAAGGCAATAAGTAAGTAAGCGAGTCAATGATAATTGAATGAAATCTCTGTGTTCAGGGGCAATTCAGCTGATGCATGGCAAGGGAAAGCTGTTGCCTCAAAGCCGAGCTTGTAGCTTTCCCAAAGCTGCTTGGTTCCTTGTTGTTTAAAAAAGAAACACAGTTCTGAAGAACATGGACCCCCTTTACATGGTAGACCTCAGTTTAGTAGTAGAGCATGCAAAATAACTCCATGCAAACCCTGGCCTCTCCCAACAGGGTTGGAAGTCTCCATGCCTTGCCCCAAAAGTGGAATGTTCAAGGTGCCCTGTAATAATTGATGTTGGTACAGCCTAATTACGATGTTTCAAAAGTTGGGTGAATTAGTGACTGTGTTTGAAGGCAAAACACAGCACACCTTCCACATTAGTAATACATTGAGGCTTTAACCCAGTAAGACAGACAAGGTCAAAAGGGTGTGATGTGGGCCAAGAGTTTTCGTACAACATATCTGCCTCCTCAGAGGAAACTAATGAAAACCAATTGAACCTAACTGGAGAAGCAGTGACTTCAGGTGCCCCCATTAGAGAGCTGCCATGCCAGTTATTTCCAAACTGGATCAGATGTGAGTGATTTCATCAGAACATGCTTTTCAAACGGTTCACAAAAAGGCTTGCAAGAGCCTGTCCACTTCAACTAGACCAGCAAGCATTCTCATTGTATGGTTTATATCACTTGTTGAAGACACACACCTTTACCCTGGCTTTTGACATTTACAATTCATGTGATTCTGTTGGCAGTACATTCTTTGGTTTGTTTTACATTGTTTTGTTGTATGTTAATGTTTAATTTTGCAACCTTCCCTGGGACATTATGGGGAAGGGTGGATTAAAAGTCTCTTACAGTATATAAGTAAAATAATGTCATCACTAGGGATGTGGAAGAAATTAAAATCAGTTCGCATTTAAAGGCAAACTTACCTAAATTGCACTTTCCAAACCAACATGGGGATTAACATGCAACAGTTCTTTCAAATTTGCACTTCTCTGAATTTTGCAATGCAGTTCTCCAACCAAGTAATGTGTGCAAAAATGCATTGTATTAAGGAAAATTGCTTTGTAGAAATGTGTATACAAAATAGCTCTGCCTGATTCCACCAGTTCAATGCAATGGCAGCTGGGAAGAAATTGCCCTGCCTGTTCTCATTTCCAGTCTTGCATGGCAGGAACTCTATGCCTGAACACATATGTGGAGCCACTTCTTTTTCTCTTTTTTTCAAGCCCCAGCTCAAAATCATTTCTTTAAAGCCTCTATCTTGGGACCCCTGCTAGACTGGCGTTCTGTTATGGCTGCATTCTGCAACATGTTCTTGCCACAATAATTGTGAATGAGTGGTGGATTTTTTATGCTTTATGTGTTATTCAGTAGTGCTTCTTCCCTGATGTTAACATTATCGCTGTCTGGGCAAACTATTGTGCAACAGAAATAAACCAGAGCATTTGTGGTATTCAAATTTAGAAGAAAGCCACAGGATTAACACTGGCTGGAAATGAAGCAATGTGGCTACCCTCCTGGAGCTGTTGTAAGGACAAGTATTACTGAAAGCAGGATCACATATGACCACTCTGAGAGCATCAAGAGCACAAAGCATCATGAACGGACAATAAAAATGATATCTGGAGGTACATTAATTTTACACAGCCTGGTCTCATTTTTGTTTAATCAGAGGAGAAAGCAGTCAGGCTTCCTCTTGAATAAGAATGCATTGTTTTACAGCCTTAGCCCTTTTCACCCACAACTGAAACAAAGTCTAAGACTGCAATCTTACACACCAGGGAAATACCCCTCAGCCCAGCATTTTTTCCTCCTTTCTAACATATCACCTATTTTATTAGTTATTACGAAAATAAAGGTTAAAAATAGACATAGTGCTGTGTTGAACAAAAAATTGTAAACTTCTGTGACCAGCTCCCTGGTTTGTCCTCCCTGATGAAGACACAAATCATCCCCTACCAAAGGGTATAACAATAATAACCACAGTATGCTGATGCATGCATATATAATTCTACCCCTTCCCCTTTAAGGTGTTGCTTGCCTATTGAAACCTGCAATCTAAAAAAGCTACATGCAGACCAGAACTGCCAGCTTCAGATCTCACCTATATGGCTTGTCCAAAGTATCCACATTCAATGAGAGTATAGTGCTCAGCAGAACTATAGTCTAGATATGCCATGCCTGAGTTGTCCATCAGCACATAAAGGCAACCAGTTTT
Source organism: Podarcis liolepis (assembly GCF_965112155.1). Classification (NCBI taxonomy): domain Eukaryota; kingdom Metazoa; phylum Chordata; class Lepidosauria; order Squamata; family Lacertidae; genus Podarcis; species Podarcis liolepis. The sequence continues at coordinate 28,271,771 of NC_139563.1, forward strand.
CAGCTTTCTCCAGCAATCATAAATCAGCCATTCCTTTGTTTTAGCAAATACTAAGAGAACAAAAATTCCCATGGTTCTTTGTTTGTGTTGTTAAAAGAATTCAAAAGTCACATCAATAAATAAACATTACATTCACAATTCTTACACTGTAAACATTTTTACATGGGATTCGTTAAGGCAGATGAAGCAAAAACAATGGACAAAGGAAGTTCTCATGTCACCAGAGTATTTTTGAGAGCTATGAATTCTAGCTAAAAACAGCCTCCACAACGTCTAGGGAATTATTCCCCTGGGAACCTTTCAGCAAATACGGGAAATAAATTCAAATAATGTGTTGTGCTAATGTTTACATTTGTTAGTAGAGCATCGTCAAGGATTAAAGGACGGCTGCTATTCAGCAACCAAATGCAATGAAACCAGCAAGGCTTTTGCAAGTCTGTCCTATCTCATTAACCTTTTAGTTATTTGTGTGCCAATAAGCAAATAGAGATGATACAGTCAACTCTGTGCACTTAAATTTCAAAATGACTCCTGAGTAAGCAGTCAGAGGATTGAGACTGAGATCAAGTGAGAGCTCCTCTTATTGATCAGTAATTGGCAAAGGAGCATGAAAGAGAGAGTAGAAATGAATGGACATATTTTTCTAGTGGAGGGTTGTAGAAAGTGGACCTCTGCTTCTTAATTTGTTCATAAATGATCTAGAGTTAAGGGTTAGCAGTGAGGTAGCAAAGTTTGCTGATGATACCAAATTGTTTAGGATGGTTCAAACAAAAGGAGACTGTGAGGAGCTCCAAAAGGATCTCTCCAAACTGATTTCATGTATATGCTAATAGTGTCTGAACTGATGGCAAGTGACCAGGCAAGAGGCTTTTAAGGCACAGTGCATAGCTCAACAAAGATGTCAACCCAGTGGGCAGAAGCCGTGAAGAAGGCAAATCCCAAGTTAAGGATAATTAGCCAAGGGATGCAAGATAAAACTGCCAGTACCATAACGCCATTATGCAAAGGTATGGGGAGGTATCCTGTGTACAGGATGTAGTCAGCTCACCTCAAAAAAGACATTGCAGCAGAGCTGGGAAAAGTTCGGAAAACAGCCAAGTGTCTGGAGCAGCTCCCTATGACAATAGGATTACAACATTTGGGGCTTTTTAGTTTAGAAAAAAGGCAAGAAGAGACATATTTGAGCTGCATCGGTTATGCATGGTGTGGAGCAAACGAATACAAGGAAGATATGCGGGCAGGTGGCAATTTCTGTTCCTAACCCTGAAACAAAATAGAATAAAAAAATACCAAGTTGTCAGTATGTCCAGTGGTTCAGGAAAAGTAATCAAGCACACAGGGTTGTCATTGATGCTTTCAACAGGTGAATGGGGCTAAAACTGAGGCGGACCTTTAAAAGATGATGCAGCAGTGACTATGGCAGAGAACTAAAGAAAAATGACATGTAGGGCAGGGTCACTAAAAGGAAATACTGTAACCACGCCAGAGTTCAAGGAAAGTCGCGGCACTGCCTCACCCCTCTGAAAACACTCGGGGATTTGCAACCCTAAGTAAGATGTGCTGACGGACAGCGGCCAACTTGGGTGACTTTTAATGTAAGTCCAGTTCCTGGAGGGTGGGCCGGGCTGCCAAGGGCTGGTTAGTCAACGTAGCTCTCGTTGCCTCCGCCATTACCTGTCCCGGAGGGGTGGTGGCAAGCGGGAAAGGGCTATCCTGCCCTGCCCATGGGCTTCCCACCTCTGCCCGGGCCTGCCCCACAGAGTGACGGTGCCCGAAGAGACTTTGATCCCCACCCACGGGAGCGGCGTCCCCTTCCTTTTGCCAAGCCAGCAGAGCAGGTTAGGCAGGTGGAGGAGGAGGAGGAAGCGGCTGCTGCCCCCACGTCCAATGCGAACACCCGAGTCGGGCGGGCTGAGGGAAAGAAGTTCGCTTCTTTCGCCAAGTTTCGCTTTCCCCCTCTCTCCGCCGCCCTTGCGCGCCTTGTTCGCGTGAGAAAGAGAGAGGCGCGAGGGCTCGCCCGCTCCCCTCCATGGCTGCGGCAGAGGAGGGGCCAGGCGCCGGGGCGCCGCCGCGAGGGGCGGTAGCGGACCAGCCGCCGCCGCCGCCGCATCAGCAGCGCGAGGGGGGCGCGGATGGCCGTTGGGGGCAACGGCAGCAGCTGCAGCCGCCGCTTCAGGAACCGGACGGGAAAGCGGGCGCTCCCCTGGCTGCTGAGGTGAAGCGGCGGCGCCCGGACGAGGAGGAAGGGGAGGGGGCCGCGCTTCTGCCGCCGCCGCTGCTCTTGGGCGAAGCGGAGGAAGAGGACGCCGACGACCCGCCTGCCTCCGCGGGGCTCTCCTCCCTAGGCTTCTCTCCCCTGCGCTGGTGGCGGCGGCAGAAGCTGCGGCTCTTCCTCTCACCTCCGCCGTCCCCGCTGGGGACCCAGCGCAACTGCCCGTGCGCCGCCGCCCGCTCCTTCGCGCACTGTTGTCATGGAGGAGCCAAGATGGCGGCCCTGGCCTACACCTTGGGCAAGCGCGAGATCAACCACTACTTCAGCGTGAGGAGCGCCAAGGCGCTGGCGCTGGGCGCCGTCCTGCTGCTCGCCGCCTGCCACGCCGCCTCGCGCCGGTACCGAGGTGAGGAAGGGGCGGCGGGGAGGAGGAGGAGGAGGGCGTGTGTGGAGGGGCGAGGTGAGGTAGGGAGCGGAGAAGTTGGCCGTGGTTTTGGGGGCCCCTCTCTTCCTCCTCCTCCTCCACCGCCACAGTTCAGGGGGAAGCCGCCTCCTTGGAAGGGGCTTCCTTTGGCATCGGGCGAAAGCCGCCACTTCAGGTGTCTCTGGGAGGCAGGTGCGCCTCTCCCTCCTCCCCCCATTTCCTCCAAGCCGTTGCAAAGCAAGCGCTTAGCTGGGCGAGGAAGGGTGACTGACACCTGCCAAACTTCGCCCCGGCGTGATCATCCTTTCTCCCCACGCCGCCACGCCACATCCGCCTGCCTCGGCAGCTCCAGCTTGCGTTTGCAAACAGACAAGAAAACCGCAGCAAGCGCCTTAAGGGCAGAGGAGAAGCCGGTCCGTGCGGATTTCTGCAGGAAGCAGCTGTCCAAATTAAACAATCCAGGCTTGTTTGACTTTGAGCAACATTTTTTTACTTTGTTTATTAAATGTGTGTGCAGCCCTTCATCCGAAGATCACAAGGTGGTCCACGACATAAAAATGCAAAATGAAGACAGAAAATGCCCTTATAACCAGGGACAGGCTATTGCAAACAGGTGTTGCAAACTCTGACTGGCAGTAGCTCTCTAAGGTCTCAAGCAGATGCCCCTTTTCCCATCACCTGCTCTCTGCTCCTGGAGATGCCAGGACTTGAGACTGGAGCCTTCTGCCAGGCAAAACATGTGCTCTCTCACTGAGCTGCGATCCCTCCCTTCAGAAGGGCTGGCTGCATTTTTCTTTTCTTTTCTTTTCTTTTCTTTTCTTTTCTTTTCTTTTCTTTTCTTTTCTTTTCTTTTCTTTTCTTTTTTTAAAAGAAATTATTACCCACACAGGAAGTTGTAGCGGTTTCGGGGTTGCTGTTTAACTAAATTCTTAGCCTGAGGTCTGTGCTAGCTAATTAGGAGTGTGCAGTATAAACAAAGAAAATGTGTGGGAGTGAGGAGTGTAAATCATGCAAACTGGCAGCTTTGCAAGAAGCTGCTGACATGCAAGGTAGGAGAAGGTGGTGTGCTTGACATACGTTGAAAGAGTGTGGCTTCGAGATCCTAAATTAAAAGATTAAGACCTCTCCCTGCTATGACTCCCTTCTTTTTTGTTCTGCCCTCATTTGACACTGTAAATAGAAATGTATATGCTTGCTTTCAAGAACAGCAGTGGTGACAGAGGAGAACACCAGACAAAGCAGGGCTCCCTACAGAAGTGTTTGGGGAAGCAATGCTTCCCATATCCACTCCAGCATCTGAATTGAGTCTCCAATACACCTTTATTTTGTTTGCTACAAAGGAGAAAAGTTACTTGAGTAGTGACTTGACCAAGGCCACCCAGTGAGCTTCTTGCATTTGAGTGGGCTATTTGAATCTGGATTAATAACATCCAGAAACTAAACTCAAGCTGAAATCTTACCTACTGCCCTAAAAAGCTTTCAGATGTTTTTGTTCAGAGTGACTGGAAGTAAGAGTATTTTGAATTCCTCAAGCCTTTTGCGTGAGTGGGTGGTCATCACTTCACTCAATATATGGTGTCAGAAATGAATTTTAACAGGGAGAAATGTAAAGTATTGCACTTGGGCAAAAAAAATGAGAGGCACAAATACAAGATGGGTGACACCTGGCTTGAGAGCAGTACATGTGAAAAGGATCTAGGAGTCTTGGTTGACCACAAACTTGACATGAGCCAACGGCAGCTAAAAAAGCCAATGCAATTCTGGGCTGCATCAATAGGAGTATAGCATCTAGATCAAGGGAAGTAATAGTGCCACTGTATTCTGCTCTGGTCAGACCTCACCTGGAGTATTGTGTCCAGTTCTGGGCACCACAGTTCAAGAAGGACACTGACAAACTGGAACGTGTCCAGAGGAGGGCAACCAAAATGGTCAAAGGCCTGGAAACGGTGCCTTATGAGGAACGGCTAAGGGAGCTGGGCATGTTTAGCCTGGAGAAGAGGAGGTTAAGGGGTGATATGATAGCCATGTTTAAATATATAAAAGGATGTCACATAGAGAAGGGAGAAAGGTTGTTTTCTGCTGCTCCAGAGAAGCGGACACGGAGCAATGGATCCAAACTACAAGAAAGAAGATTCCACCTAAACATTAGGAAGAACTTCCTGACAGTAAGAGCTGTTTGACAGTGGAATTTGCTGCCAAGGAGTGTGGTGGAGTCTCCTACTTTGGAGGTCTTTAAGCAGAGGCTTGACAACCATATGCCAGGAGTGCTCTGATGGTGTTTCCTGCTTGGCAGGGGGTTGGACTCGATGGCCCTTGTGGTCTCTTCCAACTCTATGATTCTATGATTCTATGTTTGTATTATTATTCAGTTAATTTAGATACCATTTTTTGGCCCAAAGGTCTCCTCAAACAGTAAACATCATACTAAAATAAAATCTACAGTAGAGTAAAATGGCATAAATCAATAAGACAGCAAAATCTTAACACATAAGAGCCAAAGAAAAGCCTTCCAAGCTGGAGGATTAAAAGAGTGTTCTTACAATACCCAAACATTGAAATAAATTTCCATATAGAAGCACTTGTGGCTGTGTAATTTTAAATAATTCTTCCTTATATGGGGTCCTTGTAGCTTCCCACAAGTTGTTTTGCTCTTCAGCACAAAATCGAGTACTCGATACTGGGAATTCTCCCAGAGCCTGTGAGAGGGAAATACTACTCTCTAGGATTGCTGAAGATCATTGATGTGGGTGTTATAGATGACAAGTGAAATTTCCACTTGTAAGTCTCACCTGTACAGCATTATTTCTGGGTACCAGCTTGGCCTTGTGGGTCTGATTTTTATTTTATCAGTTACCTTTAACACCAGAAACTACATTTTCTGAAAATAAAAATTAATTTCTTGGTAATCTAAAAAATCTATTTAGCCTCACATTTTTTTCCTTGTGAGACAATTAATTAACTTTCGATTTAAGAAAAATCCTTTATCTCCAGAGTACCTTGATATAAAGCATCATTTGAAAACATAAACTGACAAGAGCTGGGATAGCTCAGTCAGCAGAGCGTGAGGCTCTTAATCTCTGGGTTATGGGTTCAAGCCCCACACTGGGCACAAGATTCCTGCATTGCAGGGGGTTGGGCTAGATGGCCCTCATGGTCCCTTCCAACCCTACAATTCTCTGATTCTATGCTTCTATAAACTATTCCAAAAGTGCAACATTTTGCAACCTTATCAAAAAGGGATAAGGAAGCTTGTTATTGTTGGCATCCATCTGCCTCGAGAGACAATGGAAGAGTGTGCCATTGGGGGTAAAGTTACACCATTGGGGAGTTAACACTGCCTGTTGCAGCTGTAGAGACCAATACAGGAGAAACATGTTTTATTGCAGCTGGGGCAGATGAAGGCGTTTGGTTTCGCTGGTGCAGATGCACTATGGCGTTTCTTTTTTTCCGTGCTCCTCCCAGCGGTCATTCCTCCTCTGGTCATTGATTTGGATACACAACCTGTCTGTCTGTCTCCAGGTACTGCAGTTGTTTGCAAGGCATTCCTACATGGCAGGGTTAATATTGTCAGCCTTCATGTCACGTTTGCAAACAACTTTATAACACAGAGTTGGTTTGTCAACAGGCCTGCTGCCAGCTCCCTGTGGAGCACATCCTTGGGGATCCTGCCATCTTCCATCCTATGTACATTACCAAGCCAGTATAGACGTCACTGAGACAGAACTTGGAAGAGCACGTATTTGTTTGAGGCTCTGTCCTACCATGTGGTAGACCTTCATCTTGGTATTGGTCATTAGCATCACATTCTCCCATACCCTTTTGGAGAGGTGCGCCATTGCTGTGGCTGCCTTACCAATAAGCTTGTCCAGCATCAGTGGAAAGGTTGCGGGTTATGGTGGAGCCCAGGTAGACAAAATCATCTTAACACCTGAAGGGTGTGATCACCAGTGCTGATGCATGGGGTGCTGGCAATGTCCTGACCCAAGAGTCCCAGATGTTTTTCTGATGAGAAGTAGCTCCAGAAGAAGTCCTAGCCTCTTAATTTTGATAAGCTCCCTAAAGATTTTATTTCTATTTTAAAATAAATTGGTAATTTAGAATATACCTGTAGTTGTTTGCTCTAGGAATACTAGCATATTATGCACTGAAATTTAAGGGATGATAACATTATTTAATGGCCACATGACATGCATGTTGAAGGACACTTCAAGGAATTATGCTTTGTATCTGGGTAATTAAAAATATTTAGTTTAAATTACTACTGTGAAAAGAATGATAAGATATGCTGCGTTCTTGTACTCCTCTCATAGGCTTCAGTTGGCCACTGAAAAGAGGACATTGGACTAGATCAGCCTTTGGTCTAATCCAGCAGTGCTCTTCTTACATTATTACTTTTTTTACACAACTCTATTTTCTTTCTGATCACTATAAACTGAAACTACGCAGTTTAAGAATTTGAGGTAAAATGAACAAGGAGGGAGAGATGGGAGTACTTGGAGGAAGGTGTAAATGTTTGTAATTCTAAAAACCAAATATAGCCTTGTGTAAGCAGAAGCTGTCTTCTTCAGTGTTGGAGGATGTTTCACATAGGTAGATGCAGATGCTGTTCATGTGATCCCATATTCTTCTTTACCAGAACCTAGCAGGCCATCTTTTGGTCCTTGCTGTACAAGTCGGGTCATAATCAAGCCTCTTTACTAGATTACAGCTGTTACCTAAATTAATCCTGCACCAGACGTATTCTCTTACCCACACTATTAATTTTCAGTTTGGTTAGAAGCTGGCCAAGTGCAGGGCAAACAACAAAATTGTTGTGAGTGATTGTGTTTCACACAGTTGCTAGGCAAATGTCCTTTGTTAATTTTGTAGAGATAGCTTTTCTTCAAACCTCATGCCACTGGGCAAAGTAGGAGTGATACAGTTTCTTCTTCTGTTAAGATTTTCTCAACGTTTCCTTCCTGGCTTTGTTGCACCTACATTAAAGTGTAATACTTTTCTGTCATTACAATTTTGTTGTCAGAGCAGTGCAATCCAGTAATCAAACTGTAAAACCGATGTCTTTTTAGAGTGTAATGATCATGTGTTTAATTTTTTTTTTATGCACAATTTTGATCACACAAGTGACAAAGCTACACATACTGCACTGGTTTGGAAGTGAGCACAGAGTTCCTTGGCTTCATTCCTCATTAATCTTACATGGATCTTAAATGACTTAATTTTTAATCCTGGCCTTCGGGGGTTAATTATGATGGTTAAATTGAACATAGTTTTTTAAAGCTGCCAGTTGTAACTGGACTGTGCATGTGTGTGAACTAAGCAGAACAAATGAAACTAGGATCCTTCATTTTAAAGTACATATTGGCAAAAACATTTGATGTCACTACTATATAGTAGTAGTATGTTATTGAAGGAATGATAATGGAGGTGTTGGGCTCATACCCAATGTAGCCTTTTTAAAATGAAGCCCAGATGTTTTTAACTTTTCTGACTGGCAATAAAATCCCTGTCTTTACTATGTGGGTTGTGAACACAGCTGTTGACCAAAAGATGATGAATGATAATACAGTCTGTGTTTTATTTTTTTAAGGTGATGATAGTTGTGAGCACCTTCTCTCTAGTGGAAGATTTCTTGGGGAGAAAGTATGGCAGCCTCACGGCTGTATGATGCACAAATATAAGCAGAGGTAAGGTATTCTACTTTTAAATTTTCCCTTAAAGAAGAAAATATCGTAAGTCTGCACTTAAATGTAAAGTCTTAGTTTCTGGGATTACTACATTTTTAGACCTACACTGTGAGTATCATATGGCACATAATGTGTTTGTGCTGCTCATGTGAGTTTCCCCTATCCCTATTAGTGGTTTCACTTTATTAGCAGAAATGAAACAAATAGTAATGATTGTTAGTCTGTATCTTGCTTACTATGAAGAAATTTCTCACATAACCATTTCAGTTTGCCTACAATTGCAAACTGCTGCTTAAAGCAGCCATTTAGGCAAATCCCACCCACCTCATTCTCTAGTTCAGCCTTCTGAGCCGAGTGCCCTCCAAAGATCTTGAACTACATCTCCCATCAGCTGCAGCCAGCATGGCCATGCAAACTGGAGCTGTTGGAAACTGTAGTCCAAAATATCTAGAGGGCACCAGATTGAGGAAAGATGCATCTAATAATTCCTCCATCAGCCTTGGTGCACAAAGTATTGCGCCATTAAGGTGCCTGTCAGTGAGCAAGTTAGTGTACCTTGATTGCTTTAAGGCTATGAAAGAAAATGTGAAGGAAATAAAATCCCTATTTCCCCACCTCCACCAGAGTTGATCTCAAACCATTTTAGTAGCAGCTAGATATTATGTAAAGAGGAGTTTGCACATTATCTAAAGCCTTTTGCAGACACCCCAGGCAATGAATATACCAGAGAGAAGGGTGCATCAGTGGGTCCTGCCCTCTTCAGAGCAACCTTGAATTTGATTTCTTTAAAAATGTCCTTACTTGAGAGCATAAGATGAGTATGTTGGATCGGGCTAATGGCCCATCTAGTCCAGCATCCTGTTCTCGCAGTGGCTGACCAGATGCCTGTGGGAAGCATGCAAGCTGGACATAAGCGCAGCAGCACTCTGCCCACTTGCAATTCCCAGTAACTGGTTGAGTTGGGGGCCCAGCACAGTCTTACAGTGTTGCAATTCTCTTTTCTTAGTTAATAGAATGTAAAAATGGCAGGACAGTATAACATAACAATTTATGAAATGTATAACAATATTTGTAGTGTTTTATAAGAAAAAGGAAAATTTGTTCCCACAGATTTGAATTATCAAGGATATGGGATATAAGTTGGTGCTCAGAATATTCTACAGTGCAGTTTTTTTTTGGGGGGGTGAATTACTTTTGCTCTGTCATACTTGAAGAAAATCAATATTAACATTTGTTTTCACAGTGAAGCAAAAACCTGCCTCGTAGACAAACATATTGCATTTATAGGTGATTCTAGGATTCGTCAGCTGTTCTACTCATTTGTGAAACTCCTGAACCCTCAAATTAAGGAGGATGGAGTCAAGGTATGGTTTTTATATTTTACTTTTATCACAGTTACTACTAGAAAACTACAGTCATTGTAATACCTTAGTTGTAAAGGTATTTCTGTTGAAAATGTATTGATTCAGTTTAGACATCACATTCCTGGTCCACCAAATCAGGTTTGGTTGGGTTGGGAAAACACAGTATGCCCATGTGTTCCGCCACCACTTTCTCCCTCCCCTTACATGCCTAGCTTTACAATACTTTTTTATTTATTGCATTTGTACAGTGCCTTCTTCCCAAGGTGGTTTATGATTTAAAATGTTAATACAAATAAATATTGCAAAATATTTTTAGGCTGCCTACAGGAGCTGGTGGCAGTAGCTCCTTGACCTAGGCTTTTCTTGTTTTCTACTCTGCCTTCCCTCAAGGCAGGCCTTCGTACACAGGGCTTAAGGAGTCCCAGGGAAAGTGGGGGTTAGGTTGCCCCAGCAGTTCTCTCAGGACATTGATAGTCTCTTCAGGAGCAGGTGGTCATACATAGGATGTCAATACCAGGAAATTCAGGTTTGAGCACTGGGTACACACCAGGATTGTAAATTACACTTTGTTTCTGGATTCCAGTTCTGATTTGTGAAGAGTGTTCAAGCCAGTTTCTCAATATGGGCATCCTGTCTTGTGCTGAAATTTACCACAAAGTATTGTATCAAGCTGGATGAATGAGGGGAGTCTGAATGGGAGGAGGCAGCAGATGGTGGAGGCACCCTAGTTTTCAGATCAGGAATGTGATGTCTGAACCAGGCTAGTGAATGTGGGAACTTCAGAAAGAGAGCTAATCAAGCAGTTTCAGTGAAAAGACAGGTGGTTAATAGTGGAAACCTGAAGAATGCGGTTGGGAACTTTGTATTTAGAAATTGGTGGCATGAATACATTTCAACCATTGGCTTTGCTGTGCCTTAACCATGTGCAAGTTTGATGCCTATTTTACTTAGCTGTAGCCTGCGGCATCCTGAAGTGGCACTGTTCTTTGGGTACAGTCAAACTGCAGGTGAACCCAGAAGTAGAGAGGGAAAAAAGGAGGGAGGGTTGAGCTTTTGGTCAGTGCTACACTTCAGATATGGATAAAGATAAAGATAAAGGAGGAGGACTATATTAGAAGAATGAAGTCAGGAACCCAAGGAGAGAGAGAGAGGAGGCAGTCTGAGATATCATTTTAGTCTGAACTCCAGGCAAAGAGAAAGTCCTCATGGTGTGCTCCAGGGCTGTTAGTAGAGGGCAACTTGGAAAGATTGGGGGGTGGGACCTAGTCTCACTAAGGACTAGCCCTTGAAAATAAGAGCATGTCAGTGTTTGCAGCTATTTTACCTAAAGGGCACTGTACTAACTGGAGAATAATTGAAGTGTGCCTGAAAAGCCCCCAAATTATATGTTCGGCTTTGTGTGTTTATTTTCCTCCCTTTAAATAGCAGTTGCAGAGCTTGTAATCAGGTTTTGGACCATTAGAAATATAGGCCTACGCTGGAGTCCTGGATGAAAATCTCTTGTCTTCCGCTGGTCCTCAAAGCTGCTGTTCTTGTCAAGAGGGAAGCTGCCAATGGCACCCTCTTTCCTGATGCAACTTTGAAGCAGGGTGGGGGTGAGGGAGGTTTTCTGGGACTGTGGTGAGAGGATAAGATTAAGAACCTCTCTTGCTGCATCATAGTCCCAAACCTGTTTCCTGCTCCCTCTCTCCCTTATCGCCTCCTTCTTTTCAGGCAACTGCTATTTATAGTTAAAAAGCAAAACAAACCAGGCAACATCAAATTAAGAATTTAGCATAACATGAATACAGTCATGGATTTCTGGAAACTGGTGTAATTTTTGCATGTTTCTTACTTTGACAGCATGGAAACATTCCTTTTGAAGACAAATCATCTTCACTTAAAGTGGTAAGCATACCAAGTTGCTTCTAAACTAGAATGAAGAAAATAAGTTGGCATGTGTATTTATTTTATTTATATTTATTTATAATATTTATATACCACCCTTTCACAAAACACCAGGGTGAAGTATAGCAACATAAAAAACCTTTAGAAATAAATATTTACTAAAGTAGTACTTTCATATTTTATTATAAAATTTATATCCCACCTTTCCTCCTAAAGGAGCCCAAGGCAGCAAACAAGTGATAAAACAAAACCAAAAAAATTTCAGTGCATATGCAGACTTAGAAATATCTCCACTTGAAAGGCTTGTTGAAGGAGCCGTCAGTAGGTGCCAAAACGGCAACAGAGATGGATCCTGTCTGATACTAATTGGGAAATAAGATGGTAGGTACCAAAACACTAAAAGCAATTCCTACATTGTGCAGAACAGACCTCCTGACAAGATGGTGTTTGCAAGAGGCCCTCCTTTGGACAGTGGAATCATAGATTTGAAAGGGACCTCAGGGTCTTTGTCCCATGCTGTTTTGAGCTTTATATGCCAAAACATGAACTAACCCTGTACCTAATTGGCAGCCAATGCAATTCTTTCAACACTGGGGTAATCTATAAGTGATATCCTACCTCAGTAGTTGAGCTACCACAGTTTGCACTGGCTGCAACACACGCAACCACAGGAAGATTTTGCTTTGGGCTGGTTTTCCTTGGCTGTCTTGCCGTAGGTTTTAGGAGGATTGTGAGGACAAATACTTGAATATCTGAAGGAATTAAGTGCTACAGAATATAACAAAAATCATTTCAAAAATACTCCTCCCGCTGAAACCAATCCAGTTTCCTCTTTGAGCAGTTAGTCAAGTCTCCTTCTCACTATGTCCTCTTAAGTAACAGCAGCAGTGTTTTCTACAAAAAGTGCATAAATTATTAAAAGAAGATGTGTGTATACATGTGTCCAAAAAACCTGATTGGCCCAGGACCCCAAGTTTTCCAAACATGAGCGCAGGATCTTAGTGTACACGCATATTTTTACTTACAGGTGTTATACATTTGCGGTAGAAATTGCAGATGGAACGCTGCTGATTCTGTCAATAGTTGTGACATTTAGTGCTGACCTTACCTGACTGTTTCAGGAGAGTAAACCACTTGCTAATAAACTCATCCATTTCCTCTCAGGAATTTCTGTGGTATCCGGAAGTTAATGGCTCTATGAAGCAGCTTATCAAATCTTGGACTGAAGTGAGTTGTAATATTGAACTTCCTTTATGACAGTGGTTTTCAATTAGTGTGCCGTGGCACCCTGGGGTGCCTTGAATGATGGTCAGGTGTGCCGCAGGCATCCCTGGCCTCTGTCCCTCTTTCTTTCCTTCCCTCCCTCCTCTGATGCCTCTGCCTCCCCAAGGCTTGTGTGGCTGTTTGTTGCAGCAACCCTGGCTACAAGCTCCCCAGGTGAATGATGTCTCTGGAGCTGGCCAGGAGGTGCTGATTGCCAGGAGCTGAGGCAGCCTCAGAGTAAGCAAGCAAGTGGGTGAGGGAGCCCAGCCAGCCAGTCCATCATCCTTTGCTGCTGGGAATGAACAAGAAGTCCCAGGAGCAGTATGAGGAAGCACCTCTCTTTGGGAAAGGGGGGGGGGCTGGTCAGAGATCAGGGGCAGCAGCAGCTGCTGCCCAGAAGACTTCCAAGGAGAGGGGAGAGGAGGCTGAGGGAAGACTCCACAAGGGAGGCTGTTCGAAAAGGGGTGAGAGCCTGCCAGCTCTGCAGGCAAGGGGTGACATAACTGGGATCCTGAGCCCCACAGGGGTGCCACAGAAAGAATGTAGTTTGTCAAGGGAGCTGTGGACTCGAAAAGGTTGAAAACCTCTGCTTTATGGCAATATATTTCAACAATCCCAGGGGTTTGATTAGGCAGTTCTGGTCCTGAAATTAATTTCAATATAGTATAATTTAAGTTGCTAGTTATCCCTCAGTTGTGCATGTTTTTTTAAAATATGCACTGGCACTCTGAAGTGTATCTTTATTTAATTAAAATGCCCATTATTCTTTCAAAGAGCCAACTCAGGCATAGGGCTTCCAGGAATAGGGCTAGTGAGAAATAAGGAGGAGGTAAAAAAAAGGGGGTTGTTTTTTAACCTGAAAGTGGGGAGGACAGCATGCATGTAGCGTTTCTGTTTATAGGAAAAAATAGATTGGCTCACTTTGCAAAGGGGCTTATAATCTGCTTTCCTTGGTGAAAGTTTTAGAGGTTTAGGATGTTGCATTGTTAAAACAAAACAATTACGAAGTAATGTCCTACTGTACAGTGTAGTTAAGTAGGTGTTTAATTTAAGTGACATTCTAGATTTTGCTAAGTAGAAAACATTTCCACAATTCCCTTCATCAGCAGTGCTTCTATAATGTCATAATTTAAATGCTTCCAAATCAACTGCAGCATATTTTGTACATTGATTAAAGCTTGTGGAGGTTTTTCCTTTTTAAAATGAGGTTTAAATGTGGACTAATGTGATTAATTTTTGCAGTACAATACATTTGATTATTCATGTCCTTTATGAAGACACTGAAAAGACTAACCTCCCTTTTACTGTTCCATAGGGTTCTTCTCCAAAGCCTCACATAGTTGTAGCAGGAGCTGCTGTGGTAAGCTATTCATCTAATATGTCACTGTAATGGCCAAATGAAAATTAAAACAGTAGTCTTCTAATTCACACCTTTAAAATCCCATATGATCTTCTTTCTCTGTATTGTTTTTCATTAACTAACCTTTCACACTTCTGTCTTGTAACTCTGTTACAAGCTTCCCTGTGCATCCCCATCTCTCTCTCTTCCTGTCTTTCTGGTTCTAGAGCAATATTATTTAATTTTATAGACAGATACTTCTGGCACAGAACACCTTCTTTGGTCTTACTGTCTTATGGAATGAAAATTTATAGGGGGACTGAAGTGTGCTGTGGGTATCATTTAATATTTGAAACTGCCGAAGGAGCAATAGATAATGTTTGAATGTTTTAATAGTAAGGTAAAGGGACCCCTGACCATTAGGTCCAGTCGTGACCGATTATGGGGTTGCGGCGCTCATCTTGCTTTATTAGCCAAGGGAGCCGGCGTACAGCTTCCGGGTCATGTGACCAGCATGACTAAGCCGCTTCTGGTGAACCAGAGCAGCGCATGGAAACGCTGTTTACCTTCCCACTGGCATGCTTTCAAACTGCTGTTTTAATAGTATGTTTTGTCAATTTTAGGTAGTTGTCTTTTTAAATTTAAATTTGCATCAGAGTCCTTTAGCAACAGCAGTTTACAATATCCTATGCTTCTTACCCAAGAGTACAAAGTTCAGAATTTTCTTGGGTTTATCTACTTCAGCTATCCTGTTTTTGAAACATCAGCTAAGATTTGTGAATGATATTGAACCATTTTGATTACTGGTATATCGTCCACAAATATGTATGCTAACTGATTCACTTTTAATACTCTTTTAGTGGTCTATCAGTATTCACAATGGCAGCAATGAAGCCCTCACACAGTATAAAATCAATATCACATCAGTTGCCCCTCTTCTGGAAAAACTGGCAAAGAGCAGTGATGTCTACTGGGTCTTACAAGGTAAAATAATGACATAGCTGTTGTGTCTTGTGGTGAAACAAATTCATTAGCTAAGCATTTTTGTATTTAATGCTTGCAATTCCAGTCTGAATATCGGTATCCACACCAGATTTATTCTATGATGTATTCCAAGAACAGCTGCTTCTGTTTGTCCCACATTGTGAATGACTTAACTGGTAAATCTATTTCTCAGTTTGTGGGAAAACACATTTCTTATTATCTGCACAGTATCTGGCACAGAGCATTGGCCACTTTGGGGGGGAAATGGTTGGTTAGGCTGCAACAGGTCAACTGACTGGAAAGACTAGAAGCTAAAATTTTGAGTGGCAGCCCAGACAGTGGATTTGCTCATGAGTAGATACATTTTAATGCCACTGGAATAAATAGGAATAGGATGCTTGTTTCATTATTAGATCAGCAAATTGAGACCAGATAGCTTGTTTGTCCTCCTTGCAGGAAATATTGTGTTACCATCATGCCCTAACTCAGGGACGGAGAACCTTCATTTTGCTCAGCAGCCTATTTTGGCCATGTCACATCCACCTGCCCCACACCTGACATAAGGTGTGGGGAAGTAATGGCAGGCCTAGGCCAAAAGGGGCTTTGCAGGCCATGCCAATTGACAGTGCCTGCAAAGTCCCTTGCGCAGTGCCTCCCAAATGCCTGACCACCAGGTTGTTGGTCATTTTAAAATCATGGCACAAACTCTTCTGCAAGACCTGAGCTCAGCATTTCCCAAGCAACAAGCACAAAATTTCCAAAGCTCCTTGTTAAGCATTTCCCAGCTGCTCACCAAGGGGCTTCAAATGCCTTTGTTTTTAAAAGGAGCATTTTTTTCTTTCCAAAGGAAGCAGTATTCAAAGTGCTTCCCTTAGTAACTTAAATGCAAACTGCTTTCTTTGCAGAATGAAAAGTGCTCCAATTTTAGGAGCGTATTTCCTTCTGCACAGACTTGAAAAGGGCTCCCTCTAAGGGTCTAACTGGAGAGACATGTGAGGCTTATTTTAGTGGATCATTTTAGCAGGTGAAAATAGTATATCTAGAGCTTGAGTATGTATGTATGTATGTATGTATGTATGTATGTATGTATGTATTTATTCTTTTAAAAAAATCCCCATTTTCTTTTGACATCAGATCCAGTTTATGAAGATATGTTGAGTGAAAGCAGGAAAATGATCACTAATGAGAAAATAGATGCCTACAATGAAGCAGCAATCAGTATCCTGAACAGCAGCTCAAAAAACTCAAAAGCTAAAGTAAAAATTTTCAGTGTATCTAGGCTGATAGCGGAAGAAACTATAAGTCAGTCCTCAGATGGTATACACCTTTCTGAAGCAAGCAGAGAAATAGTAAGTAATCTGCATTGCAGGGGGCTGGCCTAGATGACTCCTGCTCCCTTCCAGCTCTACACTTGTTTGATTCTATTATTCTTTATAGAAAACAGCCTTTAAGATTTAGGATGCCAAAAGACTGACAATTGTAGGAAATTGTCTTAATTTTTATTAGATTTATTAGACACTACTTTGTTGCTACTGCATTTTTAGCAGTTGTAAGTTTTTAATATTGTATTGTAAATTGTTGTAACCCTCCCTGGGACCTTAGGGGGAAGAGTGGGTTATAAATTAAAATAATAATGAGACTTCTCTTCAAGTATTGTTTGCAGAATTATTTTCAAACTATTTAATAAAAATATTTTACACAGTGTAGATAATTGTATACTGCTTTGTATTAAGGATGTGATGTTTAGAGAAATCAGAATTGCTGATTGCCTACAGGGCTGTTGTATACATAACTCCTAACCATAGTTTAGCACTGTTTGTTTCTGTCTTTCCTCCCCTCATATGTGGCTAGGAGAAGGATTTGATTTACTTCTGGTTTCATAAAGTCCTGGGTAGTGCTTTAAAACAAACTTGGGGGAGTTTCAGAACAACCCTACATCAACCACGGATTACAAAGTTGGCCAGAATTCTATGAAACTGAAAACAGCAAAGTTCTCCAACCACACAGAAGTATGGGTGTGGATGTAGTGCTAATCCATGGTTTAATGTTGTATGTGAACACAACTGATATATGGAAAGTTTTTTGAATCCTGAAGGGGGAGTACTATATTAATATAGTGGATGCTAGCAGTGTTGTCACCCTGAATACGAAGGGTCAAAAAACCCCAAAGGTTTGTGAGGTTGTTGAGGATGGGATCTTCCACTTTTTTTGTTTTTGTTTTAGGTTAAACTATGGGAGATCCAATCATGGATCTACCAACATCTCATTTAATTTGGCCCTTGGATGATAGAAAAAGTTTGTCTCTTCATGCCCATAGTTTGGACTTGTTCAGTGAAACAAATTAAAAACAATATTTTGTTTTATTTTTATTTTTAAAAAGAAAACAACATCCTACCATTCATTTAGACCATGTGAGTCATACAACATTTTAAATTCCATATCCTAATGGCTGGAATTATGTGTTTTTTCCTGGACAGAATGCAATGATTCTGATAAACATCCACTGCAACAAGGTTATAAAGCCCATCGATGGTTCGTGCTGCCAGCCTCAGCCTCCTGTCACTTTGATACAAAAACTAGCCTTTGGGTTTTTTGCTTCCTCCATAATTGGATATTTAATTCTTGTTCTCATACGTCGTAACAATCACCAGAAGAATAAGCCATGTACAGATATGGAGAGTGGAGAAGAGAAGAAACCTGCCACCAACACGCCAGCCATTTCTACTCTAGAGACAGCCTTGCAGTGTTTATGCAGACTTGGTTTGATAATGGGTTACTTTTACCTATGCGACCGAGCAAATCTGTTCATGAAAGAAAACAAGTTTTACACTCACTCATCCTTCTTCATACCAATCATCTATATCCTAGTGTTGGGGGTGTTTTACACAGAAAATACTAAAGAGGTAAGCCTGCTTTATTTTTGTTTTTATTTCTGAAAGATCACAGGTTCTTTGTCTGACTGGGATGTGTTCTTGAACTCTGGCAATGTTCCTGTCTTTTCTTTTTGTAAAAAGTATTTTTCTTGAGTTTACAATTTTAAACAGGTTACAATAACAATAAAGGCAATGCAAAAAAGGGGTTAATGCTTCTTGTTTGCCTGGATGGCAGACAGTGAGAGGTGCATGTAGAAACTAGTCTACTGTACAAAGGTAACATTTGCCTTCAGTTGTCTGCCCGCTTCTGTCCAGCGCTGGCATGTGGCTCTTGGAAGATTGCCCACAAAGAAATGTGGTCTTCAGGCAGAAGAAGGATCCCCAACCCTGTTGTAAATAGATTCAAATAAAACTGTCACTTCCAGAAAAACGCCATGCATAAACAACAGATGAGCAGTTGTGGATGTTTCAACAACATTTACTCAGTCCATGACCCTGAGCCAGAATGCCAAATGTAAATTCAGCAAGGCTTCTCTTTGGGACCTCTGTCCCTTGAGTTTCAAAACCGTCTATCAGGCAGAGTACAATGTTAGCATTAGATGGGGAGCCAAAGCACTCAGCCGTTGTACTGTTTACAGAGATTTCTGTATCAGTCATGTGGATTGTAGACCACTCCTAGTGGTGCAAAATACATAAAACATAATTGGAGAATAACAGTTATTGCACTTCCCCTTATACAGTAGTTTTAGACACATCCACCCCATAGTAGTAGTAGGAAACATAGTAGTGTTTCCTTGTTTCCTCTGCTTGCACTTGTTGGAATAGCAATGCTCTCTTTTTATTTTGCACAGACTAAAGTGTTAAATAGGGAACAAACCGATGAATGGAAAGGCTGGATGCAGCTTGTCATCTTGATCTATCATATCTCTGGAGCAAGCACTGTAAGTTTGTTTTGCAGTTTTAACAATTTTTGCATGAGGAATAGTCTTGTGTGATTTACTACTGAAGCAAAAGTTGAATAGTTAAATGATGTCTTTCTTCTCTGTTTTAATTCCATATTGGGGTGATTAAGGTCTGTTTTGAAAGATGTACTTTTCCAAAAAAAGGTGACAATTTAATTTCCTCGTTTCACCTGTGGTGCAAAGTGCTGTACTGTGCATGAAAGTGTTTTAATTGGTGAGGATGCCACTGATATATGATGCCGTCTTTAGTAGGCTTACTCAATTTTAACCCAGCAGTTCTAAAAATGGACCTTGGGCATGGTACCCATCTTCAGGCAGGTGGATATTTCCTCTCAGAGCTATCCACAATGGATTTGAATTATCCTAGCAGAAGGACCTTATTGGTGTGTGTGTGTGTATAGAGGGGTGACTTCACCCCCTCCCTATTTCCTGATCATCCCAGTCTGA
The DNA here is from genome assembly GCF_965112155.1 of Podarcis liolepis. Taxonomy (NCBI): domain Eukaryota; kingdom Metazoa; phylum Chordata; class Lepidosauria; order Squamata; family Lacertidae; genus Podarcis; species Podarcis liolepis. The sequence goes on from NC_139563.1 coordinate 28,291,210, forward strand.
TCTGGAAATGGTTGCTGTTTCGTTTTAATGATGCTTCTGGATGATTTTAGGAAAAGTCAGATGTCCTATTCTGTTCTAATTTCAATTTTGGATTATTGCTCCAACCCTAGCAGATGGCTAGCCCATGGGCCACATGAAACCCCCCTGAAACCCCACCACCACCAAATTATTTCTTACTGCTCCTACGGGTCCCCCACTGTAATATTATGATGGCAGAAGGCTTTCCATGGCTGCTAAGGCCCCACAAAATGTCTACATTAAAAATATATATATTTCACTAATTACCACTGTAGGTCATCTGCTTTTACTCAGGACACATCCAACTTTGACATGTGTTCCTCACCATCACCAAAGGTTGACCATGGATCATTGTGACCCTCAGCTCCCAAAAGGTTAATCACCGTGACCTTGAATTCAGTGCCAACCTGTACATAAGCATCTTTGTATAGTGAGGCCTGCCTGTTCAGCTGTGGAACAGATAGTTGGTTAGTGCTGGGTTGAGGAAGTCCAGAATGTGGAATAAGTTTAGAAGGCGGTGAGACATAGTGAGCTTTAAAGTTCTGTAAATGAGATTATATTCAAAAGCAGAAATAAAGTGAGGGGGGAAAACTTACTCATTTTGCACACTTTAATGTGGGATTTAATCTTTGAAAGTTACCTAGCTTTAAAAAAATACAATTTACGTTTTTATTAATAGTTTCTGCCAGTGTACATGCACATCCGTGTATTGGTTGCTGCATATCTATTCCAAACGGGCTACGGGCATTTCTCATACTTCTGGATTAAAGGAGATTTTGGCATTTATAGAGTGTGTCAGGTAAGAACTGAATTAAGCTTTTATGTGTATAAAAATAATTCTGAGTGACCGCTACAAATGTAACCCAGTACTTTGCCCACTGCCACTTCCCAATGTTGGATCGTTCCCTATTCAGTAGGAGGCAAGACTTCAAAAAAGTCATTGAGGCTGACAAAAGCTCACCATTTCCTCTCTGGATCCCAATTGCCTTAGCTCAGGGTTTTCCAAACATGGGTCTCCGACTGTTTTTGAACTACAGTTTGCATAATCCCTGGCCAGTGGTCCTTCTAGCTAGGAATGATGGGAGTTGTAGTCCAAAAACAGCTGGAGATCCAAGTTTGGGAAACCCTTAACTTAAGCCTAAATCTCCCGAAGTGTGCCCCCAGAGTATGATTGTTTTCTTTCAGCACTAATTGCCTAAGATTTCCCCCTCCTTAGCAACTGGAGCCCTCTTTGCACTTAGAAATGGGGTGTGGGGGTTAGCCCAGGAGAGGGCCTTCTCTGTGGTAGCCCCTAAGCTGTAAAACTCCCTCTCCACAGAGGTACATCTGGCACCTTCATTATATAGCTTCCGGAGAATGCTGAATGTGTACCTTTTAATCCTGGCTTTTGACATTTGAAGTGTATGTTTTTAGGACCCACCTTTTTTGGAATTGTAGGTTGTTTTAAACTGTCTTTAATACTATGTTTTAATGTTGTGATCCCCCCGGAACTTTAGGATGAAGGGCAGATGATTAAAAAATAATAATCTGTAACCAAGGCTTCTGTCAGCACTTAAAGCACCATACATTGTAACTTTTGCAGAGGTCTGAGGCCTAATGCCTCATGTAACCTTGCAACTAAACTTATAGCCATCCACAACTCTAAATAGCTATCCTTTAATATTAAGTAAGAAGAAGGAATGGTTACTTCACAGAGTGATACCCAGTAACGATAGTTATATAAGCAAGAATTTATTTTGTGTTCTGTTAGTTTTTTAATTTCACGCTATTCTGTGCATACAGAGCAGCTGGATAGAGCAAGTATGTAGAAGGCTGGGTTCTCTTAAACTGCTTTCATTTTATGTTTTGAAAAGCCTGATCAGCAAAATTGTTATGTAAGCTTAATGTAGTAAAAATAATTCAATATATGAATGCTTTGTGGTACTCTGTCACTTGAGATGCAAATGTTACCTTGCTGAAGTTGTTTGCACTAAAATATACATGAAAAATCACTTGCCATTCCTTACATTTAATAAAGAAATACTTCCCCTTTTCTCCAATATTTAACAGGTTTTATTTCGACTGAATTTCTTGGTTGTGGTGTTGTGCATAGTGATGGATCGGTCTTACCAGTTCTATTACTTTGTTCCTCTAGTCACTGTCTGGTTTATGATCATATATGTTACATTAGCTCTATGGCCTCAAATAGTCCAGAAGAAGGCCAATGGTAAATATGATTCTCTTTTGTATTAAAATAACTTAAGCACTTTATTTTGCATTCAGTTATATTCAACTTTAAATAGCATTGTGATTTTTTAATACATGGCATTCTCAATAGTAAAATCAAACTACACTTTTGTAAAGCAAAAATATTCTGCCTAAATTGCTGACCCAAATAACATAACAGAAGATAGTTACAGATTATCATTGTTAATGTGGCCATTTGTGGGAAGGGAGGGTCGAAGATGGGGGAGTGCTCAGCGAAAGGAGGCAGGCCTAGGTAATTATTATTATCTTGGGATTCCAATATTTAACCTTTTACTTGTGTTGGGTTAACAGAAAACAGTAAAACAATTTAAGAGAAAATAGTAGAACTATTTAGAAAATTAACTTGCACTTTTAAAACAATTAATCAAAAGATGGATATAAAATATATGTGTTTGGACACACCATTATATAGTTTGTAGTAGGCTCCTGAATACCTCAGTTTTTAGTTTTTTTTATTGTATGCTTGGTTCACCTCTTGGCCTGAGAGCTTAATGCTGAATAATGGCCTGCAAAGAGCCATAATTCAAGGTAATATGTGGCCTACCTTCTTATTGAGTAGAGAGAATTCTCCGCCGGAAGGGTCCATGGAGGGAAATAACACTACCGTCACATACTTTTCTCAGCCATAGTTTCCCTGATCTGGTGCTTCTCTTTTCTCTTCCTAACTCCAAAGGGCTTGTTCAGAGTACACTTAGTGAAAATGTCACCACCTTGACACCATATAGCCAATTGGAGATGCCTGTGTAATGTCACTGGGGGCAAATGAAACCCTTGCCCTGGCTGTGGGGAGGGCTGTGAAGCTGCCCCTGCTGCCATGACTATCCGGCTAGTGCCGCACTGGCTGTTTCATTGCCCTCCGGTGCTGCCCAGTCAGACATTTGCTGCAGTCTGCTTTAACAATACATGACTAGCTGGGGTGGAATGTGGGTTAGGAAGGGCATCCTATTGAAGTAATGTACTGTGGGTGGGTGTCATGTTTCCATATTGCAGCACTTTCAGAAGAATTTCTATCTGAATGTTCATTCCCACCTACACGCAGCTGTCCCTCTTGTGTATAATGTAAAAGCTGCAACAGTAAAAAAAATTGCAATAAAAAAAGCTTGCTGCCTAACATTAGTCTTGTTTTTGCTCTTGTCCACAGGCAGTTGCTTCTGGCATTTTGGTTTACTGCTGAAACTAGTTTCCCTGTTCATCTGTATATATTTTCTAGCGTATTCTCAGGTTTGTATGATTTGTATATTTTGGTACAAGTTAAATATTTGGATTCTAAGGCATGTTAGAAAGCAAACATTTAAGCTGTGTTCAAAAGCAAAGCACTTGCAGCTATGGGACAGCCATGGCAACCAGCCTGTTGCTTCTGTAAGGAACAGGTTGTGGTATCTGAGAGTGAAGGACATGCTTTTAGCTCTTTTGTAAATCCATTAAGTGTTTCCACAGAAATTGGTGTTGGAATGCTTGGGTTCATTCAGAGGTCTGAGAGTGGCGCATCTGTTGTCACAAAGCACATCAGCCTGTGCTTGCTTCCAAAACTGGCTGTTTTGTTTTGAGGAGAGAGAATTCCCCCCCCCTCCTTTTGCTGAAACCTTGGTAGACTTGGTTGCTAAAACCCAGGTCCCAACATTTTTCTAGTGAGGTAGAGGAGAGGCATATAAAAAATGTTTGGGCATTAAATGTTTGCGCATTTCTAACATTAAGAAAAGGAGCAGTTAGAACAACAAGATTCTTTCTGCTGCATTTTGTTGACATTAAAATATGAGTATATTATAAATGAAAACCAGATCATGTTTGCTTTCTGGTATTTGACCATAAAAATAATTGAAAACATCTAGCTGCAGAATGATTGGATGTAATATTCAGGAGAACTGTATTCCTCTCTCTGTCTAGTGGACCACTCTGAAGCTTTTAGAATAGGAAATTCTGCAGCCCAGATGAGCAGCAGCCTGATAAAAGACATTGGAATAGCACCTGTCAGCTGGTTTGAAGTTTCTGTTATTAATCTCCCAACCCCACTCCCCTGATTGATGGGATTCCAGCTTTGCTTACCAGGCTGTGCTCAGGCTGAGGAACTGCATGAGAAGCATGTGCTTCCACATTCAGCTGTGCATTTTAAAAAAAAAACCTCATAGCTGAATGGGAGAATATATTTTGTATATATTTTTGGATATGGAATGCTTTCATTTTGCCAATGCTGCCTGCTCTTCAGAGCTAAAATGCAACTCAGCTGTGACTTCAGCATAAGATTTATGGCATATGTGGCCTTATTCTGAGCATTTGAATGGCACTTGACTAAGAGAGAATACTGTTCACAACCATCTCTACAAAGCACTTGCAACTCTTCAATTCCTAGTTCCTTTGGAAAGAATTATTCACGCCCTCACAATTAGGCATGGATTTCAAAACGTGTGTGTGTGTGTGTGTGTGTGTGTGTGTGTAAGAGAGAGAGAGAGTTTAAATGTATTTTCTTTTCAGAAACTTAAAGGACATGTTTGTTTGTTCCAATTGATGTTGTTTCCATTTGAAGACTTGCAGGGCATCCAGCCATTTATTTTTTTTAATAGGAGAGTTAAAAGCTTTACTTTGATGAAAGCTGATTAAAACAGATGTTTAACTTTAAGAAAAGTTTATTAAACATTGCAGAATCCTTTACTGTTTTTATTCAGGGAACATGGATGCATCCTTTTTGTTTCTTTTTAAAATAAGGATATTCTTCAGCAATTTTACTGTCACAAAAAACGAAAAGAAAATGTTGGTTGTGAGTGTCTCTTCAGCAGCAAAATACTAAATTAAATTATACATCTGGCCAACTTTCAGCTCTCCTGGAGGAATTGCTTGATAGGTTCCTGATTGTCCTCTTTCTTACCTATTAGTAGTGTTTTCCTCATTTTTGTTGTTTTCTCAGCCTGAAGACAGAAAGCATTTAATAAGTAATCCACACTAATGGATATCATGAATATATGTCTGATTACAGCCAAGAAACAGAATGTTTCTTTTTCCAAATTGTTGAGTGTAGATAGTGTCTGCAATTATACATTACATCATTGCAAGCTGTGGCTCTGATCCATAGATCCTTGTACACAACACCAGAATGCACAAGGCAGTCTCTTTCTTTGCCAGTCTTGAGATGCAGAACATTATAATGTGAAAGAATGGGTATTTTCACATGCCTGGATAGGGAGACAAATCCTAATAGGCTGTCTGTGATTTTAGGATGCTGGACCTAAATGTACAGTGAAATGATCAAGTATTTTATTCTAATCTTATGAAGGTCCCTGAGCATCTCCATTTGCCTGCTTTTAGAAATGGAATGTTTCTGTTATATGGCCCATTGATGTGACTGAACAGTTATATTCTTTTCATGTCTGTTTATTACAGGGTGCATTTGAGAAGATTTTTTCTATTTGGCCATTGTCCAAGGGCTTTGAACTAAATGGGAGCATCTATGAATGGTGGTTTAGGTGGAAATTAGATAGATACGTATGTACAATTTATTTTTATTTTTTAATGTTGATTCTGTGCTTTGCCTTTGTCAATTATGGCTGCCAGTCTTAGGCGAGTGAAAACAAATCATGATCTCACTCTGCAAATCATAAAATTGTAGAGTTGGAATGGAACCCGAGGGTCATCTAGTCCAACCCCCTGGAATGCAGGAATCTGAACTAAATGAAAAATGAAATTAAAGAAGAAAAAAGTTTAGTAAATTGCTCTGGTTATTTCACTAGCTGTCTCTATTTATGAAAATGTATGCAGCAAATCTCAGCAAATGCAAATTAGTGGCTGTAAGCCAGTGGTAGGGGACCTGTGGCCTCCAGATGTTGCCAAACTACAGCTCCCACAAATCCTGATTGTTGTCCATGCTGGCTGAGGCTGATAGCAGTTGGAATCAGATAATCTCAGGAGGCTCTACACAGGTTCCCCAGAGCTGCTGTAAATCCTTGGTCTGTAGTTTTGTATATTAGACAGTTGCTCAGTAATACATGATAGACTGAGCACATTGGGCACTTTTGCCTGACCCAGAGAGACTAACTTCATCCTGTTGCACCTTAAGAGACTGGCATTGGTTCTTTAAATTCAGGCATTGTTGGTGAATGTGCCCATTACATGTGGGTACCTGAACTGAACTGTCTTCTTAATTGCACCTTTGCTATATCCTTCAAGTGAGCAGTTCTTCCTTTCTCTTGCAGGTCATTTTTCATGGGATGTTGTTTGCTTTTATTTATCTAACATTTCAAAAACAGCAAGTCCTCTCAGAAGGAAAGGGGGAGCCACTCTTTCCAAGCAAAGTTTCAAATGTTTTATTATTTATTTCAGTTGTTTCTTTTTTGGTAAGTTTTTGAGATACCTTACTCAGCTATTGTCTCTCTTAATTCCTGAATAGTTACTGAAAGTGGGGACAGTCTTCATGAAAATTAGTAGCAAGTCTTAGGCATGCCATAAGAACCCAAGGTTATTGGTCTGCTGACATTGTTTTTAAGAGTTTTGCCCAACTACACTGAATAAAGTAGAGAACTTCGGGGGGGGGGGGGAGGCATCGGGTATTTCAACACAGAAGAAAACCATTTCTAAGGCTCCAAATCTGTGCAGGTTTATTCAGGATTAAACACCATTTTATTTGGCTTACTTCCTGGTATGCTTGCATAGGATTACAGTCAAAGTGTAATTTGTAGGGCCAACACTGCTGTTCCGCTGAATAAACTAATTTCATTTCTAGCACTGCAAAATAATTGTGTTCTTTGATGTATCCTCCATATATGTAGTTTTAATTCTATTAGTGTTTAATTGTTTTTAACTATTCCCCCCTATGTTTTTAGCTATTCTTATTTTTATCTGTAAGCCACCTTGAGTCCTAGTCAGGGGAAAAGGCAGGGTATAAATAAATAAATGTATAATAATATATATGTTTATATTTTAGACGTACTCTATATGGGCCAGCAGTTGTAAAAATAAAACTGAGTGCAATGAAATGCATCCTTCGGTTTCAGTTGTGCAGGTAATTGTGTTCCCTTTGTTGCTTGTAAGTACAGTCTTTGATTATAAACACTCACCCAGGATGTAAAGTGCTAAGGCTTACAAAACTACTGAGAAAGCTGGCCTTCACAAGTAATGGTGGAGCAGTGTCAAACAATGTGCAGCAGTCTAAGGTGTTTTGTGCACCTTAGATTGCCGCACATAGTTCAATTGTCTGGGGTAGTTCCCTCTCGCCCACTTGTGTGGTTGATCTTAAATATGTTCAGACAAAGCAAAGTAAGAGCATTTGAACATAATGGCACTACTGTGATAGCAATAGGTCTGCAATTTATTTATTTTAGAGCATTTTATTCCACTCTTCAACCAAAGAGCAGCACACATGCCATTAATTAAAACAAGTCCCTTTTTTGCAGACTGACAATCTCAAAATACATGATAAAATGATTAGAGTTGGGCTGAAGACTGCAGGTCCCTATGCACAGGGTTCGGGCAATATGGCAGTCAGGTGCCAAAACCCACACATCTAGCCATCTCTCTCTTCGGGAGGCTGACATTCCCCTATCAAATGACGAGACTGTTCCCTCATTACAGAAGAGCCTCAGGGACAGAACTTCATTCCCCCCCCTTCCCCGAAGTGTGTTGCATCCAGTTACTTAGACTGAAGAAATCTGGCCTGAAATTCTTTGTCCCAGAGCTTACAATAAGAAACATTGACAAGAGGACTGGTGTCCACTTGAGCTCCAGCTGAGCTCCCTTCATTGGCCTTCTCCCACCTTGTTCTCAGTTTCCTAGCCAAGCTAGAGTGTGATCCCGTAATGCGGGGATGGGGAGCCTTGGGCCTTCAAGAGATTGTTGACTACATCTCCCATCATCCCTGCCCATTGGCCATGTCGTCTGGGGCTGATGGGACACAGTATTTGTTAGTTTTCTCATATATATGTCGGGGTGCTCAGTGAGGCCTGATTCATATGTAATGCTAAAAAAAAATAGGTTAGAATTACATAAACTGGCTTTTTGAGACAGGTTTTGCTTCCCAGCTTGTGTTGATGAACCATAGTTTGAACAAATCACAGTTTGGCTCCGTTGGGATGCAAAACAAACTGTGGTTCGTTTAAACCAGGAAGTAGCTGCTTCCAGTTTCCTCACAACTTTGCTGGATGGAGAGCAGGAGGTGCATGAGGCCGAGCCTCACACAGGCTCATTCTCATATGCTCAGCTACTGCTTAGTCTTTTATTGGGACAATAGCTGTTTGATATCTAATACATTTCTTTGCAAAGGCCATACTGTTTTTCAGTAGAAGCAATTGTACAAGACTAGGATCTTCATTCCACCCCCACCCCCCAATCTTCACATTGCAGAATTCTGATTACTACTCACAGAACGCAGTTCTGCACCACAGTTTGAAAGCCAGTAGGTTTTGCATTTTATGAAATGTATGAAATACGTTCAATAGATGTGCTATTAATCCAATCTTAGGCTGTCTGTTCAGAACCATTGAGTTTAGAAGGATTTATTTACAGCTAAGTGAACAGGATTGCAGCCTAAAACATCTTTTCACGCAGCTTCTTTTGTCTTTCAGATTTTAGCTTTTATCCTTATCAGGAATATACCTGGCTATGCACGTTCTGTATATAGTTCATTTTTCGCTTGGTTTGGCAGAATTTCCCTTGAGGCAAGTAGTATAATTTTATTGTAATTTAAAGGATCAAACACTTAAGTCTGTTTACAATAAAACTTTAGTCGATTTGTTATCTGGCATTATGTACAATCGAGAATTGGGTGGCTGTACTATATAGAGGCACAAAAATGTTCCTCTAATATACCGCTTCATTTTTTAACGAAGCAATTTTGAATTTGTCCAGCTATGGGCATCTTGAATTTGGTGCTGTCAATCTTAAATCCATCTCAGCTACCACCTGAAATACCAGCAATGTAACCAACCTAATACAAAGTGATGAAAGACCTGCACAGCAACAGCTGGCTTACAACTCATGAAGCTAGAGTTCTGTGCATGGTTTCTGGGGGACACTGAGGCAGAGGACTCTTGTGTCTTTAACAGTTGTGTCAAGCAAAAATTCAACAGGTTAAACATTTTCTAGTATGGATGTAGAATTAAAAGGGGGTGGGGTGAATTTTGCCTGTTGACCACCTGGGTGGTAGATATTATTTTTTGGCCCCTAATTCATTTTGAAGCCATGCCTGCCAGAGAGGACACAAATTTGCCTAGGACACAAAGTATATGCAAACTTTTGGGACCTTGTGCCCTCTTTTGCAAGTGGGGCAGAGCGCATGGTCCACGTACCAGACCCAGGAAATCCTGTTGGCATTTCTGCATAAGACTTTAGCCTGTATTAAAGTCTTTGTTGCTCTTGTGACACAAACATGTCAGATATCATACGATTTATAGCATATTTGCCTAGTGTTCCAAACCAACTTTGGGCTTTTAAAGCTTATTTTCATGATAAATGCAATTCTAACTTCATTTTTTCTTCTTTTCCAGCTCTTCATCTGTCAGTACCATATCTGGCTGGCAGCAGATACCAAGGGGATCTTGGTTCTAATTCCTGGCAATCCCATGCTCAACATTATTGTCAGCACTTTTATATTTGTGTGTGTGGCGCATGAAATTTCCCTGATCACAAATGATCTTGCACAGATGGTTGTTCCGAAAGATAATGCAATTCTGCTGAAAAGGTTGCTCTGTGTGGGTGGATTTTTTTCTGGACTTCTCTTTCTATCGGCATTTCAAGAACAATCCAGGCATTAGCGTTCAATAAATCCGAAAAGCTTCGCTTCAAGCTTACATTGTGTTTGCCTGAGCCCAAAACTAAAGAAATAAAAATCAACTGGAATTACACAAACCAACCACAACTTCTCTGTGTCTGGGCAACGAAGGAAAGCTATCAAAATGAAGGCAACTGAACATATACATGGTGGCAATGTCACCCCTTTGCAGTGGGATATCCACCCATTAAAGGAAGAAGAAACAGAAACACACTGTATACTACTGCGTGTGAAAAAAGACATATTTTCTACTTGAGCGTTTTTCTGGTTTACATCTCTCTCGAGAATTAAAGAATGGAGTGTGATTTGCTCAAGAGGCATTTAGAGACTATTGCGTCAATTTTACGTTGAGACATTATCAAACTTGTTAATAATTACTAGCATATCATAACTGATGTATTTGTATGTTTCAAAGAACTGCTTTTATTGCAAGAAGTAAAACAGACCCTGATCCTGGAGCCTTAAAGGCAGTTAAATTCCTGTCAGTTTACTTAAGGAAGCCAGTTTATTATTTGTGGACAGCACCGTGTTAAATGGATTAACAGCTGTAGCCTTTTCTTTAAAGAATTCAGCATCAGTGTGTGGTCAGGTTTTTCTTACAATTTTTGGAGTGTTTCTGAAAGTAAGAGGTTAGTAACTTTTTTCTGATTAATGCAGTGGTAGCCAATTTGACACCCACCCCCCACCATTTTGTGAGCAGCTCCCATTATCTGCTGGCTGGGGCTGATGGGGAATTATAGTCCGTAACATTGCTACCCCTGGATTACTGGTTTTCTATGGCTACTACATATCTAGGAAAGCCTTCAAGCACTGGAGGAAAATCACATTAATTTATAATCTTATCCATGTTTACAAAGTGTATAACATAGCATTTCAACGATCCATTTTCATTCATTTTCCTAAGTTTTCATAATTAACATTAATTTTTAATGTTTGAGTGCTCTCATGTTGATTTTTCTAAAATCATTGCTTTTTCATCACTGTTTTTAGTTTACATAATCAGTGCTTTGTATCTTACAATATTGGTTTCCAAATTTCACTGAAAATGAAAAGTCCTCTGCCCCTCTCCTATCACGTTTTCCTTTTGTCACCTGTCATAGGATTGTACTCACACCCTGTAAAAAAAATGAGGCAGCTAGGATATTATTCAACTGTGCCCCTTCTCCAGCTGCAAGCAACTGCATAGGAATTGGAAATGTTTATATCACACACACTTCAGTGTAGAGGTCAGGTACCTAGCTATGAGTATTATGATCCTGATGTTTTTTTCATTTTGGTAGGAAGAGGTTATTATCTTGCATTAGAGTACATGAGTATTTTACTAGTGACTATTTTTAAAGGGCTGCAGCCAGACAGTGTGTTAAAATCAGCATAGTTTTTCTATCCTTAATGGATAGATTAAACAAGCTTTACATTCTAAAATGTTAGTTTTCTGTTCTGGCCTTTAGGATCACATCATTTCTAATGTTCTCAATTTAGCCTAGTTACAATCTTAAGCGTGCTGTGCAGATGTGGAAACTCCAGCAGTGCAGGTTGAAGGAACAGATTGCAGCATAATGGAGCTGAATTATTTTTATCCTTTTGAATTCATGATTCTAGCCGTATTTTGGGCAGCCTCAAGGTACATTAAAGTAGTAATAGGACAAGTACGGTACAAATTCTAGACACCATCCTAATATCTGTATATCATGTAGGGGTTTGATTCAAATTTCATGCTTAGCTTCCTTTTCAGAAGCTGTCCCTGGAGTATCTCAAATTGCTGTTTGAGCAGTGCCAATTTCAACAGGCAGTTTGGGGCTTCTTGTAGGGAAATAGTGAGCATCTACCAGTGATATCTTCACCCTTTATAAAGTTCTTGTGCCCAGACCCCATTGATGGGAGTTTTAAATAGCATTTTTGGATTGCTGGGGGGAGGTAACTTTTACAGAGAGACTTTGGCTAAAAGAAATATAGGTGCACACCTGGGAGTGGGGTGCTTGATCCTTTTGAGTCTTGGCCTCAGTGGTTGTCTCTGCTACGCTTGTATGCTGCATATGATTTTAGGGCTTGAAAGAATGAAGACAGTATTGGTTTCGATGCATACACACAATTCTAGGTAATAATGAAACAGTATGGCCTTTCATTTTTGGGCTGTGTTTCTGATGTATACTTTTGACAGGGGCAACTTTGGAATCCTGTCACAGAAAATCAAATTTAAATATAATTGGGGGGGAGGGGTAGGATCCCGCTAAATAAATGATGGATCTCAAATGAAATTCATTTAATGCTCAAGTTGAACTGTCTCCCTTGCACTGTTAACAAACTACAGTGTGCAAGCTCCATACACAGTTGCCAGTTTATTCACAATCGTGTAAAACTGTTCTTCGCCACTGATTGTTGCATTTTTTTGTTTTTCACTTCAGTTTAGCTAAGCCAGTGAAGGTTGGCAAGCCCGTGGGCTGCATGTACAATTGACTTGTAACATTTAAGGAGTGAGATGTCTTTACTTAGGGGTGGGAACTTTGTTATGTTTATAAACCAAGTATTGTAGATATTTTATTTATCTGTTGTACAGATTTGGTTAAAGATTATTTTTTAGGTTTGAAATATTGCACTTGTTTGCTATTACTGTATGTGGATAAAATATATTTTCTTTTAAAGTTATGTGAAAAATATGAAGTAATTTAAACATTAAATAAGTGTGCTGTGGGTGCCTATTTTTGTACTGGAAGGAGCATCAATTAAGCAGAAGTGTGTATGTGTGGTATTTTTTTCTAAGGAGTCTAATACTTGATTAGAATTCTGTATTCTAATTTGTGAGAATACTGAAATAATACAAACATTGGGGTTATGCAGAAAATTGCAGATGAACTGTTAGGGGACGATCTTTAAGGATTGCACTAACCAAAGGTTTCTGCCAGTAATTCACTTTTTGCCTGCCAACTTCTGAATGGCAGTGTAGCTACAGATTTCAAAATTGCTTACTCAGCAGACTATATTCTGATAGCACTTGAGTGCTCATTTTTTCCAGTTATTACCATAGGTTGAAATAAGTAAACCAGCCACATAAGCATATAAAGGACTATTTTAGCATTATGTCAAGGTCACATTGGCTATTTAGCATGCTTCTGCCGTGATTTAAAGTAAATGTAACTGTCATGGGCTCAGGGGCAGAGCCACAGGGGAAGGAGGAGATGGAGAGCGAAGGGGAACAATCTGAGGGGAGTTCAGGAGGGTATGCCAGTGATCAGAGAGATTCCATGAGTCTCTCCAGCGAATCAGAGGATTCCCAGAAGGGGGCCCCCAAAGGCAGGGCAAGGGGGGGCCAGTGGGGAGTCTCCAAGCGGCAGCTGGAAATCAGGGATAGCTTCCCCACCAGAGCGTAGCGGGGGGGGGGGGAAGCCCAAGGATTAAAACAAGAGCCTCCTGCAGGAGGAGAGAGAGAGGCTGGACTGACCACGCCTCCGTCAGAGAGTGGAGGGGCGGAGGGAAGAGCAGGTCCGGCCAGCCTCCCTGAAGGAGAAAGCAGTGGGGGGAGCAGTGTAGCCGTTAGGAGGAAAGTAGGCGGCTGGGCGCGCGCGCCAAGTTCAAATGTGGAGGCGCGCGGGCCAGCAGAAAACCAGGATTGGGAGCCAGGTCCTAAAGCCCGCCGGAAGGGTGGGGAGGAGTCAGAAGAATCTGCCTCCGAAGAGAGTAGGAAGGAGGTAACCCCAGAGGGCAGGAGGACCCGGAGGAGAAAGGAGCAGAAGGAGGAGAGGAAAAGGTGGAGCAAAGCTCGGGTCTTGAACTGGTGTATGGGCGGGGAGGAGTCAGACGGAGCTTCGCTGGTCTAAGGACTCAGACGTAGCGCTGCGCGCTACGGATGTCAAACCAACAATGAACCACAATAAAGACTTTTGTTTATAAAGAGCAACTGGCGTTGGTCCTCTGTGAGCTAGGACCTGAGGCAGCGCTGACAGTAACTACCTAACCCAGCAGTTCTCAACACAATAACAGCATGTGTTGTGCCAAGATTATTCTTTTTCCTAAGAATTATTCAGAAATTACTCATGAGACTAACTAGAGATGCGAAGATCCAGAAGAAGAAGAAACACAGAAAAAATGTGAGGAAATCTCCCACCCCCCAAATAAATCTTTCCCTGTGGCCTTCATATCTCTTAAGTCCTAACATTTCTCTCCTTTGCATAGTATATACTGCTTTATAATCCATGTAAGAAAGAGCCAATAGTTTAATATTTGTTTATTTTAAATATAACAAATATAAAAGTTACCATTTTATAAATTTGTTGAAAGTGTCCAAAGTACAAAAAAATACAGTCAATTTAGTAATATGGAAATGATTACCATCTGACACTGGAATATTTAACACGAGGCATGCATACGCCATCAGAAAAACTCAAGCATCACTGAAGCAGATAAGGAAATAAAAGATGATATTGGCGGTTTTATTTAATTACAAATTAATCGCCTCTGTAAGTTTTCTTTCCTCAGGTATACCATTTACCTGTGAATGACAATTCACAAAAAGGTGTTAGAAAGATCAATAGTCAACATGGTTTTAATTTTACAGTTAGAGAATTGCAGGTCAGCTTCGTTCACCTTTAAATAAGAATCCTTACACAATAACTTCATAGATCACTTTCATCTGCAATGCAAGTCTTAGGGTGCCTAATCTTTTGGGAGAGTGACCACCCAAATCAAATCTAGAATCAACATGTACAGTTCATAGTAAAATGTGCTTCATTCTATCATTTGGTTTTCCAACAGCGAGAGAGCAGAATACTGTATGTAATACTTGCCTCTAATCTTTGGAAGGTTGTCATACGAAATTCTCCTTTAGTCCCCGAAAGCAGTAATAAAAAACAAAACTTTTGAAAACAAGCCCCCTCAAAGTGGATTCCTGTACAGGTCACCCAACACCTTGAAAAGTGTGCTCATATTTTCCCCATTGCAGCAAAAACAATAAGGGGCCTTGTGGTACCTGAAAGACTATCAAATACTATGCAGCATAAGGCGCTGAGGCCAAGAGGCCATCAGATAGATGCATGAATGGATAGCTCAAGTTGTTAGCTACACATTGCCTTTGATGCATTGACTCAAGTCTACAAAAACTTATGCCAAGTTTCCCCAAAACTCACTGCTGACTTTGTTCTATTTGAATGATTCTCTGATTAACCTTGATTTTGCTGTTTTATTTTATGGTTATGCAAATCACCAAGAATTCTGTAGATTTGTGACAGAAGAAACACTCATTTTCATCCCGTGCAGCTCACTTGAGTTGAGGGACTTGGGAGCAACTAAGAAATAATTGGGCTGCGCAAGGAATAATTAGACCCATTCATAGCACTAAACCCCACCAGTGTGGAGCACATTTCCCAAGGGAAAAGTGAGAAAAGGGGGGTTGCAGGCAGGACAGGATTATTTTAATGAACTCTGGCTTGGGGAGGGCCAGGAGGACCGCAAAACAGCATGTGGGGGGAAGGCAAGGCAAGGCAAGGGTGGTTCTGTGTGGCAAGCTGATACCCATTGATAGGTTTGCCATTCATTTCCATGGAAGTGATATTGATTGGAGATTTCAGTTCACTCTTTTCCGTTTCAACTATTGCATCTCACAGGTGCCATCTAAATTTTGTTAATTCTTACTCTTATGGCCTATGCAATACAAAGCTTTCTCACACCCTGCTCCTCATTTCCCACCCCTCTGCTATTAACTTTGGGAAACCTGGCCCCTGCAAAATGCGGAAGGGAACAAGAATGCTGCGATGAGTTTGTGAGCACTTGTTGATAACTAGGTCATATTCTGCCTTTTCGAGAAATAATTTAAAAAGTCACCTTCCGTTTGCTGCTGCGGAATCTGAGTCTGATGTGGCAGGTTCCTACAAATAAATAATAATAATAATAATAATAATAATAATAATAATAATAATAATGCCTCTTTAAAATGATTATATGCTATTTTGAACTCTAAACAGTAAAAGCCTCCAAGGCTTCTGCTTAGGGAAAGGGTTGTTAGTGGAATGTGTAGCCAGAGCTTTGCTATTTAAACGCAAGAGCCAAATCATCCTATAGAATGAGATGGCAACAGCACCACCACCATGGAAGAAATCAGCAGAAGCACCACAAAACTCAAACTCCCAGTGTTAGGCACCAAGAGTGATACTTACTGCTGTGTTTGCATCAGTGGCATGCTAGTGTTGTCATAGCTGTCAGGGTGAACCGGTGGCACAATCTCCCCAGTGACTGGGTGAAACACAGGCAGCGTTGAGAGAGGCCAGGCTATCTCTCTGTTTTTGGACATCTCCCGAAGTTCTTTGGTGGATTTCTGAATGGCACTGTGGTGGACCAGCTGGATGCTAGATCAAAAGGAAACAACATCCCCCCCATATTTAATAGAATTGCTAGCGTTGTGGAAAGAAAGAGTACAAACATATACAGACATTTAAAGCCACTTAAAGCCAGATTACCACAGCATCGGTGTAAACGACAAGGTTTATAAATAGCATATACTGGATTAAAAAATAATAATTGGAAATTACTTTTAGAGGGGTTAGGTCACAGAGCACTGGCAGGTTATATCCAGTCTACCCAAGTTTTCCCTGTGCTTTCAGCAAGAAGATCTGGGCACAAGCTAGATGCATCACTGCAATTAATGTGCCTAATTTCTTCTGAGTAACAGCTGGGGGAGGGGGAGACCAGAACCAGGCCTGTGATCCAAAGACATTGTTAACCCATTTTTCCACCATCATGGTCTCAATAACACCCCTCTCTCTCTCACATACACATCTGCTTTAAGAATGTAAGAGCCTCCTGCTTCAAACCAGTGGTCTTTTTAGATGCCAGCAAGAAACCCTCAAGAAAAGCATTGGTATCTATGCCAGCTTCTCTCCTGGGAAAAACAGCAACTTCAAGGAGGGGGTGCCAATTTTCATTGGGACCATGGAGAAAGCAGCTGACTGTTATTTAGAAGCAAATAAGGTACAAGGTGTATTTGATTCAATCAGGCATTCAACATTATGTCTTCTTTGACCTTGGCTGCACTGGGATAAGCCTTGGTTGCCCACTGGCCTTGCATTGACCTATGCCCTCAACCAGAGGGTTCTCAACCCACTACTGTTAGGCCCTTTTGATTAGGGCTGGATTTAACGAGTAGAGTAACAAGGGTTTGTCACTGGCTTTGATTATGATGCTGGTGCTGAAGGTTGGGTGGATCTATGAAGTGGTCCACTGAGAGTCCAGCCCACAGGCCTCATTAGGCCCAGCATGGATCCCACAATCAGCACCATGGATCAGCACCAGGCCCAGTGGGGTGGGTGGAGGGCAGGAGGGCGATTTGGCCTCAAGCTCAGATTCTTGCCCTGTGTATTTTTGGTACCTTATTTTGGTTTTGGGTGTTATTTTAATTTTTATTAGAGCTAGGGATTTCAAAAGCGGGAAGTGGCCTGGGACTCTCTGGACCTCTGAGAGGGCCTATTCAGCACCGAGAGGGCACCTCCTTAGGATCGCGGTTGCAGTAGTGGAGCTTGCCTTCTCTGCAAGCAGCAGTTTGGCTTCAAACCACTTCCTGCAAACAGATTTCATAGAGGTTTCAGGGAGCCGCCAATCAGCTGCTGGTTGGTTACAGCAAGTACATCTTCAAAGGATGCTCCAACCTCTGATCAGCTGTTAGGTGATTGACAAACAGGTGGTCCCGCCCACCTGTCAACATTGGCCCACTCCTGTTCTAAAGTATGATGAGCTTTTCAGCATTCTGTTCCATGTAACCAAGTGCAAATGTTAATGCTTTTTATTTAGTATGTTTTAGAGCTTGGCTTCTTGTGGTTAGCTAACAATTATTAACAGAAGCCTCACTTTAAAAAGCAGTTTTATGGAGTATAATTTTTTGGTTACCTTATAGAAGTTGACAGTAATATCACAAACCACAAACCTCAAAACTGAATAATCATATTCTGATTCTGGCCTCTTTTTATTATGAGCTTTTAAACCCTTTTTATTTTGACCTACTCAGTTTCTCAGGATTCTACATTTTTCAAAGCAGCCACCACAAAGATGAAGAACAAGTTAAGGAGAATGAGGATGGTATACATGTATGAAGCATGAGAAGCTACTGGGAAATGAAAATTAAGTGATGGGAGAAAATAACAGGAAAGAAGACACTTACTCTGGTGTTTGCATGTTTCTCTTTTCCCTAAAAATAAAACAAAAGTTATGAATTAAATAATAGCATTGATATTTGGAACATTAAATCTAACTGCCGATGGAAATAAGTCATGGTATGGAAATGCTGGTCCTGTTGCAATGGATCATGATCTCAAGAAGATGCAGGTGTGTGCAGATGAGAGCTATACATGCAACTGGAGTTGCCTTTGGAGATTTGTTTCTGCAGCTCTAATAGCTGAAGAGGCAAGCTGCATTTGGGAGGGTTGCCTCTTCAGCAGTGAGAGGAGCAATGGCAAACATTCAAAGAAAGAGTTGGCTGCACACCAAGTTCCTGTTTCTGCACATTCGTTTGGATCATGACCAGTTGGTGCAACTTGGAAGCATTTGCCACAGGGTTTATGAGAAGGCATGGATGAAGAAAGCACATAAAGAGATGGGATAGATGAAAGACATGTACACAGAGAAGTGAATATGTACGTTAAAAGGACAGGTGCGGGACTAAAATGTTCCCAGAACAGGTGCATGTAAAATGGAAGAAATTGTGTTGCTTGCTGCTTTTATTTTTTCAAAAAATGCTTTTGGCTTTTATAATCCTAAATTCAGTTCACAATCTTAATAAGGTTTATTTTAATTGTTAGACACTATGTTTACCTTTAATTAGCTTCAAATTACTGTCAGGTTAAATAGTTTTGTGAACGGGTTGCTCAGTTTTTGAATTTTTAAAAATAAATAAAATTTCTAATTCCAAAGTTAACAGGTAGCTGTAATTTGATTTTATTGCATGTTTTAGAAAAGGCTAAAAACGGACTGTGTTTTTATGAACTGAATCAAGTTCATCTACTGTTTTTTTGTCATGTACCTTATAAACTCAAACAATTATAAAATACTGATTAATGTTTCAAAGTACTCACACGCCTTCCCTTCGGCAGCACATAATATAAGCAAGTATTAGGAAAAGCACCAGGGCTATTGCGGAGGGCACTGCCAATGTAATGAGGAAGTCTGAATAATAGTCTCGGCTTTTCAGGCTTTCAGAAGGTGGCTTATACTCGCCACCATCTGGTAAGATCCCTTCTCCACGGACCACTTCTTGATAGGTGGAAACGTGCTGTGTTTTGTCAACCTGATACCAAACAGACAAAATATATTTCAGACAGTAAAACCTTGGGAGAAAAAATGGGGATCATAAACCATCAAACAGTACCACTGAGCATTCATTACAGCAGAGTTTAAGCAACAGCCCTCCAGAATCTATTTTCTTTTTTAAGGAAAATTTGTACCACACATTGTCTGTATGAGAAATCTGGTCGTAAAAATCAAGACACTTTCTTCACTTTCTGTTCAAAGTACATCATGCATTAGCTAGAGAACCCTGCCTGAGAACTGAGACCTTCCACAGAGACCCTTCTTGCTGGATCTTCAGGAATTCATCAGAGGCCAAGTCATTAGAGGGCCTTCTCTGTGGTGGCTCCCTCTTCACTTCTGGAATTTCTTCCCACAGGAGATTTGCATGGTTGTGTTTAAGACACCAGTTAAAAATAACAATAATCAGGCCATTGAGCCCTTCTTGGCGTTTTGGCAGCAACGAGTTGTGTGTTGTTGTTTTTTTACTGCACGCCTGATCTCCTTAGGTAGAAAAGCCAGGATATACTGTATATAGTTTTAAGTAAACAATTAAGCAGTCTTTGATCGACAGAAGATGAGATGACACAAAACCACTGCTAGAGGTTTACTTAGCACTGAATGGTTGCTTTACTGCTGGGATGGGGAACTCCTAAGAATATCTGGAGGGTCGCAACTCTGCTAGTCTTTGACCATTAGCTAGGGCTGATGGGAGTTGGGAGTCCCAACAATATATGAAATATTTCCATATTTACTGGGGAATAAATCCAGTTGAAATCAATGGGACTGTGAACACTTAGGATTCTGTGCTTTGAGGAAAGTATCTCCTTGTGCAAGGCTTACAGAGCAAGTGCCATAGTTTGAAGAGTTACTAACTAGTTATACCTTAACTTGATAATTTTTCAGCAATGACAAGTAGCATAATTCTTTTATAGTATAAGGCTTCTTTCTATTATGGAATCATAGAGCTGGAAGGAACCCTGAGGATCATCTAGTCCAACCCCCTGCAATGCAAGAATATGCACCTGTCCCATATGAGGACTGAACCTGCCACCTTGGCATTATCAGCACCAACCATGCTCAAACCAACTGAGCTATGTTCCCAAGTTGGTCCATTTAGTTCACTGTACTGACAGATGAACAGGGCGCGGGTGGCACTGTGGGTTAAACCACAGAGCCTAGGACTTGCCAATCAGAAGGTCGGTGGTTCGAATCCCCACGACAGGGTGAGCTCCCGTTGCTCGGTCCCTGCTCCTGCCAACCTAGCAGTTTGAAAGCGCATCAAAGTGCAGGTAGATAAATAGGTACCGCTCTGGCGGGAAGGTAAAGGGCGTTTCCATGCACTGCTCCGGTTCACCAGAAGCGGCTTAGTCATGCTGGCCACATGACCCGGAAGCTGTACGCTGGCTCCCTCGGCCAGTAAAGCGAGATGAGCACCGCAACCCCAGAGTCGGTCATGACTGGACTTAATGGTCAGGGGTCCCTTTACCCTTTACCACCAGATGATAGTTCATATTCCCCAATGGGTACTCTTAAACAGGGATGGCTAAGTTGTGACCCTCTAAAAGTTGTTGGGCTGCAACTTTTATCATCCTGATCCACTGGCCATCCTGGCTGGGGCTGATGGGAGTTGGACTCCCACAACATATTGAGGGTACCAGGTTCCCCATCTCTGGTTTAACAAACTAGGTTTTCTTCAGGTGCTGGACAGCATTTAGTGATGGGCAAATGGGATTCTCTAGGGAGGGCATTCCACAGCATCAGCTCATGTCCATCCCATGAATCTCGGAAGGTTAAAAAGAAATCTACATAATCTGCCCTCCAGACGATTATTTTAAAGACTAATTGGCTATGTGTGTTCTGCAATACTGCCAGCCAGCAACTCACCAAGGAGATTTTACACCAGTCTATTTGAAATTGGGTACGGAACTTTTTATCACAGGTTATTACAGGCTCCATTTCTTGACTGCATCTCAGCTGATTTTGTGGGTTTTCAACTTCCCGTAAGCAGGAGGAGAATGTAGCATCTGCACCAACCATAACATAGACACTGCAAAGAAATGTTGACAGTTTTAGGATGGTCACAGATAAATTTTCAATCAGTGGGTTGGATCCAAATGTCTGTGAATGGAAAGAGCTCCTCACTGTTTCCACTTGGCTCTCTATTGCACAGTTCATTTGCAAATTATGCACGGTTCAAAAGCAGACAACATGAAAGCTGGCAGCAAACTACAGCATGTGCTTTATGATTCTCTGAATGCGTCACCAAAGAACTGGATCCAGTACAGTACCGAAATTCAGTTTATCCAAGATAATCTGGGGTTCTACATCACTGCCCTCTCAAAACACCTTGTCCACAAATGAAATATGGGAAATAAATCTGTATATATTTATAGATTCAGTGAACCCAAACAGGACTTCAAAATCAGACATAGCACGGGCTCCTTCAACACAGAGACATTACACCCTGTAAAAGGGAGCCTTTTGAAAAGGCAATAAGCAATGGCCAAAACCCTTATTAAGCTTAGCCAGGCAAGATCAACAAGCGACCCCTTGCTTAGCAAAATGTTCAAAGGATCCTGTTTATATCTTCATGGTTGAATAAAACTTGACCACCAGAGGGCACCGAGTCCGCCCCCTTCTGAGAAACCACAGAACTAGCAGAGTCTCAGTCAGATTAGATTGCATGCGAGCAACTTTGCCTGCAGAGCGTCCCAAGCAAAGCAAACACTGGACAACTGCAGTGATCCTCAACACAGGGAAGGGGACAAGGCTGAAAAGGTATCTTTGTTGCTCGGAAAAGCTCTCTGGGTGGCACTGAGAGGACGCAATGGTAGCAAATTCCCCACTGCCATGGCAGAGTCTATCAAACAAGCACTAAGCTGTGCCTCGTTGGAGTCTGTCTGAAGCACTTCTAGTGCACTGACCATTTCCTAGCCAGTTTCATTAGCCTCAACTCTGCATTAAGCCACAGTGTGGTATAGCTGCACCCTTCACAAACCAAGCACTTGGGAGCAATGGCAGGCTGAGATATTGGACCCAACCCCACAGGTTAAAATTTGACCAAGATAAGTGTGTAGTTCTGTATTTAGGTACAACCCCCCCCCCCAAAAAAAAATCCCAAAGCTCCAAGTAAAGGCTGGGACTGGGTGGGGGCAAGCAGAACCTGGCTTTGAAGCAGCTGAGTAGAAAGGAACTCGTTTGATCACAAGCTGAATATGAGCCAGCAGTGCTATCTGGCTGCTTAAAAATATAACGCAATCTTCAGCTACCTTACCAGAAGCATCGTCTCTAAATTATGAGACATAATAATCCCACTTCATTCTGTGCTAGCCAGGCCACATCACAAGTACAGGGTCTGGATTAGGGTGGCGCTGAGGTCTAAACCACTGAGCCTCTTGGGCTTGCCAATAGGAAGGTCGGCAGTTCAAACCCCCACGAAAGTGTGAGCTCCAGTTGCTCTGTCCCAGCTCCTGCCAACCTAGCAGTTCGAAAGCACACCAGTGCAAGTAGATAAATAGGTACCGCTGTGGTAGGAAGGTAAGCGGCATTTCTGTGCGCTCTGGCTTCCGTCATGGTGTCCCATTGCGCCAGAAGCGGTTTAGTCCTGCTGGCCACATTGCCCGGAAAGCTGTCTGTGGACAAACACCAGCTCCCTCAGCCTGAAGCGAGATGAGCGCTGTAACCCATAGTTGCTTTTGGCTGGACTTAACCATCCAGGGGTCCTTTACCTTTTACCTTTACTGGGTCTGGAAACCGAGTCCTATGAGCAATGGCTCATAGGACTAGAATCAATGAGTGGAAATTGCAAGGAAGCAGATATTATCTTGGCTGAATTCAGGAAGCACACTGTTCAGTTTTCCTGGCATTTTCTTACCTGATAAAAGCCTGTTCTGGAAAACCAGCAGAACCTAACAGAAGTGTAGCACTCATTTCTATTATTTGCTTTCCAAAAAAAAAATCTGTACGCAAGCCCATTAACCCAGACGTGATGCCCCCCCCCCAGCCGCCATTTAGTGTTATGCCACAAACCCACACAGCAGCCATTTTGTGACTTGCCTGAATGGCACTTGCTCAAAATTCCAAATACGTTCACTAGCCCAGAAAGAAAGGCAACCCCTGCTTTAAGATTCTTTACTGCTTTTGTTGCAAGCTACATTCTAAAATATCTGGAATGCTAGAAGAAATATAATGAAAACTTGCTTACCCTTCTTTCATGTCATTAATAGGAAGTGGGACTCTGCCTCCCCTATCAAGAGCTGAGGTGATGTTTATGGCATTCAGTTTCTCTGGCTGCCAAACGTTTTTCACCGCTCCAAGGAAGTCTCCAAGAACCTCACTTGCCAACATTTCCTCTACATTCATATTTTTAATGAAGAACTCTGCTTGATATGGTAAAGGAAAATCTAATTGCAAAGAGAACATTAATTATGCCTTAGATTTGTCTTTTTACAAAATTACAAAGAAGGCAGAATAATAAATCAGAAATACAGCACTATCATTTTCTAAATATAACCGAGTGTGAAGCATTCCAAGATCCTTTATAAATCTAAGGCTTCCAAAGCAACTTCCACAAATGCTCTAGAGACATCCAGCCTCTTAACCACAGTTACAAAACTGCTGGTTGCACAATCTCTGTACTGAACCACTGGCTTGAATTTGGTTGCTTGAAGGATGGTGGAGAAGCTCAATGTAAAGCAGCGCCTACTTAATCACACACACACACACAAAAACACAGCCATCCTTTGAAATTCACATTTCTCCAAATTTTGCAATGCAGTTATCCAGACTAGGGATGTGTACACAACTGCACATACTAAGGTAAAGTGTGCATGAAAATAGCATACAAAATTGCATTATATTATGGGAAATTGCTTTTCAAAAATGGGTATATGGGGCAGGGGGAATGCCCTAATACACTGATGAATTTTCCTAAAATAAATAGACCACAAACTGATGTGGGAAAGTGGAGAACTGAACTTAAGAATGAAAAAAATGAGAAATGGAAATTGGAGGATTTGCCCATCCCGAGGCTGATCATGTCAGCACCTAAGACTCATGTAGTTTCTTGTTCCCCTGCCTTATGGACTGCAATTCTCTCCCTCACTTCCTGGTTTGCACAAACCACAGTTTGCCTACAAACTGAGATAAAAAATTTGCATCATTCACACTATGGTTTCTCATTCTGACTTGAGGCAAGCCATACTTTTCACTTTAAGAAAAGTAAGGGATTGAAAAGTAAGGGAATGAGCACTTAAGTCTTGGCATAAATGGCTCACAACGTGTGAACTGAGCTACTATGTCATTCTGATATCTAAAATTTCCTAGAAGCTGAGCGAGGCTCCTAAGCCACCACTTGGCTCTCCCTGTAATCCACGGTAACAGACCAGATGCACTTTTCAAGTACACACTCTTTTTAAAAATATAAATGCAAACATTTCAAAATATTTATAATCGAATGAAGGAGAGTTCTCTAACAGGGGTGGCTTGGAAATAACAAAATAAAATACAATAAACTAAATACCTAAAAATAAAATACAATTAACTAAAGAGGCCTAGCATACCTCTTTCCTATCCTTTTGCCATTTATTTATTCTATAATAATCTCCTAATGATGTAATACTATGTATCAATGCAATCTAAAATGCTTACCTTCTGCTGCCATTATATTAATAATCAAATTATGTCTGGCCGTCTCAAAGGTGCGCCTGTTATAAGCAGTGATCTAATAAAGAAACATAAACCAGAAACTTGTTACTATATTTCCAAAAACTATTATCAGTTGAGCACGAAAAACTTGCATCTAGCTTGACAATTCTATATATGGTTATTGAACAATGCTGTGAAAAGCCAGTGTTAGATGGGGAGAAACCTGGGCAGTGGTTGGGCCCCTCAAGTTTTTTGTGGAAGGACAAAAGGGGAGAAGAGAAAACACATTATACCTCAAAAAAAAAAAAAGGAGAGCATACGTTATGTGAGAGCTAGCCAAATAACAGCAAATGGACAAAAACCAGTGAGAAGGCTCATAAGCCCACCTGTAAAATCAATCAGATGAGCAGCAATGAGAGACAGGGCCTTCCGAGTGAAAGCCCCTTGGTTATGTTATCCCCTCCCAAGTGATTTGCATAAGGCCTCATCAACACAAGCTTTAAAATGGGCTCCAAAAACCCCCACTTGTTTTTGGCAACTTCTTAGTAAGTTTCTATTGTTGATAACTTGAATGCTGGATTTTCTTCTGAGAAATGACTATTTTGTGATACCCGCATCAGTTTCTTAGACTTCCAAATGTGCCCCCAGAGCCAAAAAGGTTAGGGACCTCTGCTGAATTATACAGTTGTTTTCATGTTAAGGCACCTAGGGAAGCCTTTGCCCGAAAAAGTGGCCTAGAAATATACAAAACAAACCAACATGCCCAACCTTATTCTGAGCCAGTCAAGTTTTGCCAGTAAAGACTTCCAAGATTCCATTTCACCACCAAAGATTTTAAGGAGCACATCCATGTCAATAAAGGGTAAATGAGTTGCACTCCAGATGCACCCAGCAGACCACTGCTGTAAAAAGATGGACAGAACTTACACGGTTCCTTACGTGTCACACAGGTGCAGAGAATACATGCAATAGCCTTAAGCGCCCAATATTGTTGGACTACAACTCCCATCATCCTTGACCACTGACCATGCTGACTAGGGATGCGGGGGTAGGTGGGCATTGTAGTCCAACAACATCTGTGGATCCAAAGTAGGACATGACTGATTTAGAAGGTGGATGATTGCCCCTAGGAATGGGTGACATTTGTCGTTTCATTTCCATGGAGCTTTCTAAGTTTTTCACTTGGTCTCAGAAATCCATAGTAACGTCACTAAAGATGTAATCCTATCCCCACTTCCCTGGGCGTAAGCCCCACCTAATTCTATAGGACTTCACTTCTAGGATGGGACATATCTAGGTTCATGCTGTCAATTTCCAGCTACTCTTGTAAACTGCTAGCATAAATCAGATGTACAGTACACCTACACGTAGATCCTCTCCATTGCTTTCAACTTGATATGCATATGGGTATGGATGCTGTTCATTCTTTTCAATGGGTTACACATACAATTGCATATCCAAATGCAGCTGCTGTTCCCTTGTTCTCAATATGAGAACATATTTTACATACAGGGCCACATTTCTATAGCTCTGCCTACCTTGTGCAAAAGTTTGCAATTCCAGGTGCCAAGCACACACTCCCTCTAATAAAAGGTGAACTCTGCAGCCTTATCCGGGCATTCTTAGCTCCTTTGGGCAAAAACACAGAAGGTGGAAGGCCACACGAAGGAGCTCCACTCTGGCATCAAGGGCTCTTCTCCAAAGTCCTTGTGTACAGAGCAAATATTCTACAAGGAGATGGCTTTCACATGCACAGTTGTTCCAGAGGAGCCTTTTTGTGTACAATTATATGCAGTGCTTTTTTTCAGGGGGGGAACGCAGGGGTACGCATACCCCTAAACATTTTGTGAATCTAAGTTTGGCCTCATTGAGGGGCAGTATTTGATTATGAGTAAGGAAATGAGAGTACTCCTAAACCTTTTTCTGGAAAAAAGAGCACTGATTACTGTATTGGCCCGAATATAAGCTGCACCTGAATATAAGCTGCACCTTTAAAATTCAAGGGGGGGGGGGAGGAAAAGGACAATACCCGAATGTAAGCTGCTCCCTTAAAGTTACGCAGGCACTCACACCCGTTCCATTTCACCGTATGTCCGCTTCTGCAGCGATATCATAAAAGCCAATTTTTGTAAGGTTGCAAATTTAAGCCACACTTTAACTTTTCACAGTCAGGAAAAAAAAAGTGAGGCTTATATTCAGGCCAATATGGTATATGTATGAAGATCTCCTTCCAACAACTGCTTGTGCTGTATGTGCAGATATCAGAGGAGGAATGCAGTGTCAGAGTGTGGCTACTCAGTGGGTCTCACTCCTTGACCCTGTGCTGTTGAACACTCAAAAAGGGGATGGGATTAAGGACTGGTACAATGTCACAGCCAGGTCATAAAATCCTGGGATCTCTTTCAGGCTGCCCAAAGGCCAAGTGCTGTGTCGCTTTGAAATCATTGGTTTATTATGGCATTATATTTCATAAGCAGCTTAATTCACCAAATATATGAAGCTGGCAGAAGGAAGACATCAAAACAATGAGATTGAATGTTTGAAAAAAAATTATAAAAAATTATTTGGAGATCAGGGTGTGTTTTTTTAATTATCACCAAGGGATAATAATAATAATAATAATAAATTTTATTTATATCCTGCCCTCCCCAGCTGAAGCCAGGCTCAGGGCGGCTAACAACAATAAAATAATACAACATTCTAAAATTGTGGGAAAATGATTGTTTGTACATGAGAGCATGAGCAAAGTTTTTATTGTTACAGGGTGATCTCATAGCTAGAAGCATCCTTGGAGCATGAATAGCGCGTGAACAGCTCGTGCTGTCCCATATGATTGGCTAACGTAGTATGGTCTGATCGCTCGCATGGTTTAGTACCAAGGTCTTTATCTGCTGGCTAGAACAAATTGCTTGACTTGTATTTTTTGTATCTTTCTATTTCACACATTTCACACAATAAAAGCTGTGCTGCATTAGCCCTAGGAGCAGCCATATTTCCCTAGGAGCAGCCATAATTCGGAACCTATCGTGGTGTGAGACTGATTTTTCTCTGGATGCAGAGCTGCAACTCGACAATTGGTGCCCCGTGTGACTGCCTTCGAACTTCACGTTGTTTTTCATTATTCAGCACTCACCTACACGTCGTTCATCCACGTAGTGGATCCCTGGTGAGTGCTCCCGTGTGACTGTTTGTTTTTCATTATTCAGCACTCACCAACACGTCGTTCATCCACGTAGTGGATCCCTGGTGAGTGCTCCCGTGTGTACAACGTTCAGCTCTCACCTCGCCCCGCAAGGGCTGCAGACGCGTCGTTCATCCACGTAGTGGATCCCCGGTGAGAGCTCCCGTGTGAATGTGATTCTGGACTACGTTACGGACTTATCAGCACTTATCTCCGCCCGGACCGGGCAAAAAGGCGCCTTCCTCATCCTCCTACGGATCCCTCGGTAAGTGCTCCCTGCTCTTTTTGCAACTCTTGCAATCATGGGAAAATCTCTCTCTGCACCACAGAAAAAATTTTTAAAAGACCTTAAATTCCTTTTGGCCAGTAACAACCTTGCTGTTCGGAAAGCTGACCTTAAGTCCCTTATAAAAGCCCTGGACACTCACTGTCCGTGGTTCCCCCAGGACGGAAACTGGGAGTTAGACGATTGGAAAAAAATTGGACACTTCTTTCAAAATCATCCGCAGATTGATGTAAAGGTTTTGCATGCCTGGAGTAACGTCTACAAAGCTATGTCGTGCTTAACTCCTTCAAACATTCTTCTGGCTGCTGCAACAGTTTCTTCAAACGCCCCCCCGGTTCCCGCTTTGCCTGCCTCAAACCTACCTCCTAAACCGCCGCCTCCTCCTGTCACTCCCCTGCATTCTTCAAATTCTGCAGCACCCCCTGTTCTTCCACCTCCTCCGCCCAAGGCATTTGGCACCACTCCTACCACTCCTCTCCAAGAAGAGACTCTTTGTACTGCCGCTCCGTTGTTGCCTTTTGATTCTGATACTCCAAATCACTTTCCTGTGATTGCTCCTGCACCCCCAGCCCCCGTCATGCTGACCCAAACCGATGTTCTCGATGGGCTGACGGGAGGAAGCAATTTTCTTACCATTGCCCAACAGCCAACTCTCGACCCTCAGTATTGGGCAGCCACTACAGCCTCAGCCCAAGAGGCTCTGGCCTCTGTCCCTGATGACAGGAATGAGCGAGATGGCCGATGGAGAAGCATCAGACAGGATCCTGCAAAGCCCTATGGACAATTTGTTGATCGCTTGTATAATACCTTCAAGCGGCAAGTTCAGGACCTGGCAGCACAAGAACTGACTGTACGCCAGCTTGAGGACCGTAAGCAAGCGCTGCGCCTTCTAATGGCAACATCAAATATAGCCATTGCTGATATGCTTAAAGCCTGCCAGTCAGTGGGCACTGCTAGCCACGGCCTGCTAGCCACGGCCTTATCCTCCGCCGTGTCCCAAATTCCTGCAAAGGCTACAACCTGTTGGATTGACAGTGGCTAAGGAAAAAATCCAGCGGACCTTACCCATTGCGTACCTGGGACATGAGCTGACAGCATCTGCAGCCATTCCAGTCACGCCTCAACTACAGTTTCCTGATTTTAAACTGGTGGATTTACAACAAATTCTTGGACAGCTGAATTGGATAAAGAGTTATTTGGACCTGCCTACCTCCACTTTGTCTCCACTATTTTCTGCCCTTAAAGGACATAAGGATCCAGCAGACAAGATCACAATCACCTCTGCAATGGAAGAGGCTCTTCCATAGCTGTTCCTGTGTTTCCTGGCACGCTGAAAGGCCATCTTCATCCCTACTGCATTGGCCCCCCTTTTCCCTGGGAAGCCACTTCAACCACCAAACATCATTACAGTTTTGCTGCCTCCTAATAGCGACCATCCCATCTGTGTCACCACGTTTCGTTGGGTTTGGACTTTTGACTCAGCAGTACAAGGAGCAATACATCAGACTTATTTACAGCAAATGGGCTCCTGTATCTGCAGAAATGGTTGTGTGACTTCTTCTGGATTGTGGTTTTTACATGCCACATGCCAATAATCGAGCCACAAAATATCACACAGGTTGCTCGGAAGTGGCCATTGGACTAATTTACCATTCTCATCCTTATTGGCATCGCTTGGATTTTACCCCCCAGATCTTTTTTTTCTCCTCCCTCAGGAGTCCTGCCCTATGATGTGTTCCCCTGAGCATGTACAGAGGGCTGTCTTGGAACTATTGTGGACTCTTGGCAAGGGAGGGGGTGAGGGATTTTAGTGTGTTCCAGTTGTTTCATTTTTGTGCTTTGGCATGGTTCCCGGACAGAAAGCAGCTTGCAATATGGTTCTTTAGCAAGGCCCGTGAAGACAATGGGCTCTGTTCTCGACCTTGTTGCAATCTTTTTAGTTACAGCAAGTGGAATATGCTTGAAGCGAAAAAAATATTCTTGGCTAGTGCCTTTTTAGCTGCTGAGAATAATGATTTTAAAAAACTTTAAAAAGCTTTCAGCCTTTTTTGGTGGTGGTATTCTAGCCATCTCTAGATCCCTTTTTCCCTCTTTAGGTGTAGGGATGAATTACCGTGATTTGCATAGATTGGCAAATTCGACCGAAGCCTTGTTTAATTCTACCATTTTGGCTTTAAAAATGATTAACAAAGAAATATCAGAAATAAGAAATGTAGTTCTTCAACATCATTATGCTTTAGATGTGATCCTTGCTTCTAAAGGTGGAATTTGTGCCTTAATTTATTCTCATTGCTGCATGTATATAACTGATCAATCAACCAATATCTCTGCTACTATTGATCATATGGAACAAATGATAGCCCATAATCCTTTGAATCCACCTGAAGGTTTTGATCCATGGGAGTGGTTGTCTTCTTGGTTACCCAATGGAGTATGGTTAAGAAAAGTATTATTGATTGTAATTGCATGTATTGTTGGTTTTATTATGGTATGTTGTTGCATTCAATGCATACCCTCTTTGATTTCCCAATGCACTGCATGGTGGTACCGACCACGGCCCACCACAGGGGTTACAAGAGGAATTTATGTTGCAAAGTGTAGACGCTTAGGCAATGAAGTGTACTAATGGTCCCTCTTTTTTCCTCTAACAATATAAACAAGAAAAGAGGACATGTGGGAAAATGATTGTTTGTACATGAGAGCATGAGCAAAGTTTTTATTGTTACAGGGTGATCTCATAGCTAGAAGCATCCTTGGAGCATGAATAGCGCGTGAACAGCTCGTGCTGTCCCATATGATTGGCTAACGTAGTATGGTCTGATCGCTCGCATGGTTTAGTACCAAGGTCTTTATCTGCTGGCTAGAACAAATTGCTTGACTTGTATTTTTTGTATCTTTCTATTTCACACATTTCACACAATAAAAGCTGTGCTGCATTAGCCCTAGGAGCTGCCATATTTCCCTAGGAGCAGCCATAATTCGGAACCTATCTTGGTGTGAGACTGATTTTTCTCTGGATGCCGAGCTGCAACTCGACATAAAATCATTTCATTATAAAATTAATTCAAATCAAATTGATGGCAACCATTGGGCTAGAGTTCTGTGAAGATTGCCAAAGGAGGGAGTCAGGCTGTGCCCTGGCCAAAGGCCTGGTGGAACAGCTCTGTCTTGCAGGCCCTGCGGAAAGATGTCAAGTCCCGCAGGGCCCTAGTCTCTTGTGACAGAGCGTTCCACCAGATCAGAGCCACAGCCGAAAAAGCCCTGGCTCTAGTTGAGGCCAGCCTAACCTCTCTGTTGCCTGGGACCTTCAAGATGTTTTTGTTTGAAGACTGTAAGTTCCTCTGTGGGACATACCAGGAGAGGCGGTCCCGTAGGTACGAAGGTCCTAGGCCGTATAGGGCTTTAAAGGTTAAAACCGGCACCTTAAACCTGATCCTGTACTCCACCGGGAGCCAGTGCAGCTGGTATAACACCGGGTAAATGTGATCTCGCAGCGAGGACCCCGTAAGGAGTCTCGCAGCAGCATTCTGCACCCGTTGGAGTTTCTGGGTCTGCAAGCAACTGCTGCAACTGCAAGCAACTGTAATGATGTTATCATACAGCACATAGTTACCCATGACAACACATTACGTGCCTAGATATTTGAGACAGGGTCTAGATAAAATATTTTGCAGCAAACCTACCTCAATGACAGATGGTCTTCCCACATTGTCTATTGTCGGTGACCCATACAACACTCCATCGCTGTAGGGTGTTCTCTGGATGTATCGTAGCCAACCAGGTCTGTCAGGGTAACCCATTAGGTTTGTGTTAAAAGTTATAGGATCATTGTTCATCTCGCCTGGATAAACAGGACATCCAATTTAAAATGCAGTGTCACCAAATGAACAGCACAGTATTTTCATGCAATGCAAATGACAAAGCAGGAGACTGCAAGCTGTCACTAATTCCTGTTCTTGGTAGTCTGCTATGATCATGAAAGAATCATAATTCTGCATTTACACTCTGTAAGTCAAACTGATAGGTTTTGCATTTTAGTTCAAAAACACCCATAAAGATGCACTAACCCACAACTAGCAATGATAGAAATCCTGGCTCCTGAGACTGCAAACATCTGCATAAATTTCAGTGCGATGTGCAGTGCAGTCCTCTACCTATTTACTCAGACGTAAATATTTGCATATCAACTCTACTTTTTGCAGAGGGCTCTAGAGTTAGCCTATTATCTCCCATCCACTTCTCCTAGGTAAGTGCAGATTGCAGATTAGCTAAAGGGAGTTGTACAGTTAAGAGTTTGTTCTGCTGCTGGCTTGAGAGCTATATGACATACCAAGCAAAAGAAAAACAAGTATAATTAATCACATACTTTCTTCGTTTACAGAATTGCCAAAATATATTTAAAGTATTTTGTTAAACTGGGCTAAAATTGTCCCAATTTTATTTCATGGAAGCCAGATGACTGTCTACAGCTGCAGATTGTGCCCTACATTGTTGTTGTTCTTTTATTTAAAAAATGCAGAAAAACAGCACTGAACTCAAGAAATGGGTTTCTTTAATTGCTATATTAAAGAAACTATAATTTCAGACCAAAATAGAGGCAATGCGAAACACAACAGTTGCAATCACCTCTGTTTGTTTAATAAACAAACAAAAAACAAAAAACAGTAAGCGTGTAGGATTTCTGCTGGGACTGCAGCACAAATGGGGTAAAGATTTAACCCAGGCACTCCCAAACTTGGACCTCCAGATGTTTTGGAACTACAATTCCCATCATCCCTGACCACTGGTCCTGTTAGCTAGGGATGATGGGAGTTGTAGTCCCAAAACATCTGGAGGGCTGAGTTTGGGGGGCCTGATTTAACCCTTTCCTCCCTTGTAATACAGCTGAAGAAAATTGATACATGCATGGCTCAAATGCTCCTACAAGGTCTGGGAGGGAAGTCTCCACTGGTGCCGATGGAAGCTGCTTTCATGGGACTAATAATAGTAGCTCCAGCAGCACGGGGGCGGTGTTTGTGTGCCAGGACCACAGTGGAAAGGAGAGGCTGTTGCAAGGTGGCATTTGGTCCCAGGCGTGGGACTCCTCACCCCTGATGTACAGGATTGCCTTGCACACCCGCCTGCTCCACCAGTGCGTGTTCTCTCTCTCTCTGCAAATGTGAAGTAATTAGGGTTATTTAATGACTCTGATACATATTTCTAAAACTGTAAGCATTTCTTACCGGGCTTTGGATAAGGAGGAAACTCCCCTTTAAAATACTCCCTCTCCAAGACGTGGACAAACAGAACTCCAGCGGAAGGGTACACGGTATGATCAGAGTGCACCTTCGAGAGGATTGTGTACACTGGGAAAGGAGGAGCAGAGAGAAGAGACAAGATATGAAAAAGCAGGACACATTCAAAATGCCACCACGTTCAAAGCCGCAGCAGGTCATTTTTGGGAAAAGGGAAACAGAAAAGGATATCCCTATTAATGACAAGTTAAGAAGTGGACGAGGAGGACAGAAGACACGCAAAGCAAAGCTTCTTCTTTCGTATGTATGCTAACAATTCCTATGCATGTGTAGGCAGCAATCAAAATTCAACCACTTAGCATGTCGCTGACAAAGAAGCAATTATTCTGCTTTGTCCTTTTGAGTATTGTAAGAAATTATAATTTGTATCAGTTAACTATGCATTGTGGAAGGTGGTGGGTTTTGTTTTTATTTTTGCGTATTTTGATGAAAAAAGAAGTTGAACAACAGGGATCGCCTTATAGTCTACTTGAAAGCAAATCCTATCGATTCCAATAGGAATTACTTCCATGCTTAGGAAAGCAGCGTTAAGAAGTTAAAATTAAATAACAAACAAAAGCGTGACGGAAGGCGTTTCAGTATTATAATGAATGGCTATAAATAATCTATTTGCTCTATTAGGGCCCTCATTGTTGCTATCTTCTCCATCCATAGAGGAATACTTTCTCAATGACCTAGTTCACACATCACAGTAAATAATATTTAACAACCAATTGTTTAATGTAATTGCACCTTGATTTCTTGCTCCATATCTCCCCTGCTCCTGTTGCACGGCTACGAAACAAGCTAAAGGTCCAGCACCGAGGGCCTTCTGGTGGTTCCCTTACTGCAAGAAGTGAGGTTACAGGGAACCAGGAAGAGGGCCTTCTCAGTAGTGGCACCCGCCCTGTGGAACACCCTCCCATCAGATGTCAAGCAAATAAACAACTATCTGACTTTTAGAAGACATCTGAAGGCAGCCCTGTTTAGGGAAGTTTTTAATGTTTGAAGTTTTATTCTGTTTTTAATGTTCTGTTGAAAGCCGCCCAGAGTGGCTGGGGAAACCCAGCCAGATGGGTGGGGTAGAAATAATAAATTATTATTATATAAATTATTATAAAGTCTCATTTGTCATGATGCCCAAACACAGGGTCATGGTTTCTTTCTCTCCAAATGATCCATGAACAGGTAACTAAGGTTTGTTCTTGGCTTACTGCCCATGGCTTGTTTGGGGAAAACCAATGCTAAGTGTGGGTTCGCACATCACAACGAAGTCAGACTATGGCTTATCTTCTGGCAACACAGCAGCTGTAGGTACGGAGCAGGAATTTTTCAGCAAGGTGCACCAGCATGCTGTGTGTTTACATTGAACCATAGTTTAACTATGTTTTAAATGTGACATGCAGACTTTGCATGTTTTGGGACAGTTCCTGCCGCTGGCGAATTGGCCAGCAGCAGTCATCTGTCAGCACTGGCAGATGAAGTCCACATCCCACTCTCACAATTAAAGCAGTGACTGGCAGGTGGGCAAACACAGCGAATTATATGCACCAAGCTGCCTTGAATGCCTACTTCTGAATCAGGACCAGTATGAATAACCTCCATAGCACACCTTTACATGGGTGTAGCCAGGATTTTTGTTGGGGAATGCAGAACCTCAGTTTGCTATGTAATTTTATTGATTTTTATTGATTGGGGGCAGCTGCCCCCCTGCACCCCTTTGCACCTTAATAATCCAAATGGGATGGTCTCTTTAGTTAAAAGGTCCAAGACTGCTATTTGCATTACATCCTTAACTGGGTCATATCATCATTTAGATAGATATATCTAAAATATTATTAACTAGAATCCTTTTAATAATATTTTAGCCTTTTATCAGAAGAGCAGAAGAGGGAGCAAAATATGGGATCTCTTTTCATATGGGCAGCAGAAAACACACATACAGCTGTGTCTGTGTAGTTTTACATAAATGAATCTGTAAATGCAAAATGAGATGGATGGTTGTTGTTTTTTAAAAAAAGGAACATCCTTCTTTCTAAGCTGGTTAGTGCCAACATTTGTTTAACTTTTGGCGCCAACTAAAAACATACCCCTTCGCTCAGGCCTTCTGCAGCAGTTTGATGTTTACTGTTAAATGATGGGACTGCCTGGAAGAGTTTTAAGACACCTTCAAATTTTGCATATGCTGGTTTTAATTGTGATGTTTCATCTGAGTTTGCGGTTTTAGTCTTCTGAGACGCTATAGTTTTTATCATTTCATACTGTAACACACCTTGGGAATCTTAATCTTAATGTATTTACATGTACCTCAAGGGGAAAAGGGCCCAGGGTGTAAAAAAAAATACAATCACAGATGATTAAAAAACTAATTCAGATACAAATATACATTACATTTCAGATACATTACATTTGAGTGGGTATTTTATTCAAGTCACAGTAACAGTAATGACTTGGAGTGCCTACGATCTGTGCCTTTATCAGTACTCAACACACTTGACTTCAATGTTTTGTTTGTCTTTGTATAAATAAGGATGATAGCTCTCATATTGTAAAGCTACTGATTTTCTCATAATAATGGAGGAGGGCAAGGGCTTCCAAAAGTTCATCACTGAAAGCTGCTGTCAAGTGGCACAAGTAGCATTCACAACTACTATTACAATTAGGTTATCACTTTCAACAAGTCTTTCCTATCTGGAAAATACATATTTCCTATTCTTTGTGTCCTTAGGAGACACACAACTGAACTTCTCCAGTTATCCTTTCACTGAATAAATGCATACACTGATTGGGCTCAAGAGAGAATGTGTGATGTCTAAATTCAGTAATGTTCATTATTCATTGAATATGAAACTCAGATTTTTTCCAGGGGGAATGTGGGTTCCTATTTAATATTCCATACCCATTGTAACACAGAATTCCTTGCTGTTTGGTGTACCAACAAAAGTGGCACCCATAGTTAGGGAAATTTCTAATCATCTAGGTCATGTTGATCATTCAGGAAACCTTAGGCTACCCTGTCATCCTCATCAAAATGAAAATTCAGTTTTAAATGCAAAAGCGAAAAAGACAGTCGGGCCTTTCTATGATCATGTCAAGCGATTAAATTGCAGAATGTTTTAAATGAATCATATGATGCAATTTGGGCATACTGGAGACAGTTCAGCCCTTTGACATGCTGATAAATTGAATGTGAACATTTTACCAGCCTTTGTGCGCACCTATCAAGAAGCATCACTGAATTGTCCCATATCACTTGATAGAATAGATTAGCCCCAATACTCCCTTCGTAAAACTGTAGCAAGGAGACCTCAGCTAGCACTGGGAAATGAAGGCCTCACTACAACTGTGGCATTTCTCACTTCTAGCAAGCAAACTCTTTGAACCAGCTGTTTCTCCTCCTGCTGGAGCAGAGCTCTGGAACGGCACAAATGGAATGAAGTTCGCAATGCCTTCTAGCTTCTAGCTGGAGTAACCCTTCACTTCTGCAACCAGAGCAGCAGAAACCTCTCCAGAACTGGATGGCCACAAGGTCTGAAACAGAACAGCAAACAGACATGGGCAATCTGCAGGCTTATCAGACCCTCTTGCAGTGTAGACCCTCCTCTGATCAAACATTCACTGGTGCATATGCAAGGGAAGTAATGAAAATACATAAAAATAAAGCCCAAATGTATCCCAAAAAGGGGCTTGTGCCCTTCAGTTAACAGATTATAATTCTAGAACCCAAGGTCATCCAATGAAGCTGAATTTTGGAAGATTTAGAGCAGATAAAAGGAAGTACTTCTCCACACTGCACAGAGTTACACAGCGGTACTTTGTTTCTCAAACTTAATCTGTTCTGGGAGTCCGTTCTGACTCCAGAAACTGTTCGAAAACCAAGGAGCGGCTTCTGATTGGCTGCAGGACCTTCCTGCACTCAAGCGGAAGCCGTGTCGGCTGTTCGGCTTCCGAAAAACATTCGCAAACCGGACCACTTACTTCCAGGTTTGCAGCGTTCGGGAGCCAATCTCTTTGGGAGCCAAGCCGTTTGAGAACCAAGGTACCACTGTACTGTGAAAATCACTACCACGGTATGTAGCAAGGGCCACCAACTTAGATGTCTGGTGGGGAGGGGGGAGGATTTGGTGGACCCATGGCGACCGAGGCTATCAATTGCTACTTATCACGTTGGGTATGTACTACCACCAGGATCATAGGCAACATGCCTTTGAATACCAATCACTGGAAAGAACTATTGTCCTCCTCATGCCCTGCTTTTAGGCTATTCATGGTCATCTGGAGGACAACTGTGAGAACAGGATGCTGGACTAGACGGACCTTCGTGAGATCTAGCAGGGCTCTTCCTATGGTGACAAACCAACGTTTTCTCCTGCTTCTCCACTTGGGTATCTATCTATCTATCTATCTATCTATCTATCTATCTATCTATCTATGTATCTATCAGTGCAAATATACACTCTTCCCAATTCTTTGAGGGCACTCACTGTCTTTCACAGTACCTGTTCACAAATACAATATTGCCACATTTATCTATGGACCGATTCTCATCCCACTCATAACAAAATTAAAAAAGGAATACAATGCCAAATTGCCGCGCATCATTTGATATAACTACTATGTATAACCCTTCAAAGATGTCAAAAGTCACTAACGCTCATGGTGCCTTTCTTGTAACATTTGTGTAGCAAATGCTTACTTTTTCTTTGCCTTGGCCACAAGTCATGCAACTTACACATGCGCTTAGCTGGTGAGATTCTGACTTTATGCGCTTGAAATCCAGCTGGTTGAGTTTGATGTTAAGCTCTTTTTGCACAGGGTTTTTCCAGCCTAGAAAGAGCTTTAAGCGCTCTGCCTTGTTTACTGGGTTCTGGGGGCAGTGGCTTATCATGTACTGCTGGTGCCCGGGACAGGCGTCCATGCACCCTGGGGTGGGGTGTGCACCCTGGAGAAAGGGGCCTGGAGGGTGAGCACAGCCTGTATCCAGCTTTTGCCACCAATGCCCCTGGAGTGACTGCACGGCACCCCTGCCCACCCATGGCCCTTGGTAGGCGCAACAACTAATTGATGCACCATCGCATAACCACCCTAAAACAAAGCAAATGAACGCTAAACCATCAATGGATGTCTTATAATCTCGCTGAAAACTTTGTGCAAACAAATCAGGATGAATACTCAAACAAGTCTGAATTCCTGCTACTGGTTCTGTAATTCTTGGGTTATTTTTTTAAAAAATGGATTGATTTCGTACATATATATTTGGTATTGTTTTATCTTGGTTTGCTGCTGCCTTGAATATGAAAAAGAAAGCTTGAGTTTTCACATTATTGTATTTAATGTTTCAAATAAATAAAATTAAAAATACTCTTAGGCACCTAAAAAAGCAAAAAACAAACAAAAACTTGATGTGACAATTTCACATTAAATGGAAGTATTTAGCTACCTCTTTTCTCCAAGCCGTCCTGATATTTTAAAAACCGTGCACAATAAATTATGCCAATTGCTACAAACAAGTAATAAAAATGACACATTTATTATGATAAAGAGATTATTATTGCACTCAGCAGATTGCAGATGTGTTTTAAGTAGACACCAACAACAAGAAATTCACAATATTTTATCCAGAACCATTATTTTGGGCAAAGGAATCCACAAAGTATAACTGAAAATTTAGTTGAAAACGAAAGATTAGAAGGAGGAATTCTTAAAGCTTAGAAGATTAGAAGATTATATAATTGCCATTTATTTCCACATCATGTTATTAGTGAAATACACACCACTAATACATCAAATCTAATGTACCAAGGGGAGGTGGATTAATCCCAAATATTTTTCAACCTAAACTCACCATTCTTCTCAGCAGCCTTTATGCTGCTGCTAACATAACTGATGACGTGTTTGGTCTTCCATTTAACTGTTCCATTTATGCCACCAGCAGAGTGCAAGAAAAAAGCTTTCCAAAATAAAACAGATGCAAGGCAAACTGGATTAATATCATGTCAACAGCTTCTCAGAAATCAAAAGCCACCAGTTAGAATATAATGAATACCCAATGTAAGAAGAAGAAATTAAATGGACTACAAGTACACATTTAATGGCATTCAAAAATTAAGCTATTCAGTCTGACCAGGCACACAAATATTTATGTTTCAAAGTGTTTCTTCCCACCCATTTCCGCCTTTTTTTCCTTGGTGGAAGATGTTGGAGATGTGATAGGGATTGAGTTTTTAAATATGAGCGGTCAGCCAGGCTGCACTGGAATCAGGAAGCAGAAACAAGAAGAACAAGAAGATGCTATGGACCTAATTGCCTATTACTGTATATATTAAGCTTGTATTGAATGCAGCTACAGTATCCTGGCCCAAGAGACCCATTTGTTGAACTAGGAATGAACCCTGTGTCCACTTGCTTACTCCATCCTTCTCTCAAGTGTCATCAACTGAATCTGTCTTGGCTTCTTAAACCAGTTTTGCAGTTCAGAATTTATGTGGCACTGTGGCTAAAGAAATAGAGTGACCTAAAACTTTGCAATGCCTTATTTACTGTTGAATGAACATGGTTGTCTGAAGTTTGCTTTGAAATACCATACTCTCCACGTACTAATCAGGAAGGAATGGACTGAGGGAAGTTATTTTTTAAAGACAATTCTGCATTTGTACCCACCCTAATTAGGAATGTACTTCTCCAAAAATACAATCTGGGCGAAAGCAGCAGATCAAACACAACAAGTTTAATGCATATATCCAGGGCTTTTTTTCCTTTAAAAAAAAAAGTTTTTTTACTTTCATTTTCCTACTCATATTGAAATACTGCCCCTCAATGAGGCCAAACTTAGATTCACAAAATGTTTAGGGGTATGCGTCCCCCTGCATCCCCCCCCGAAAAAAAGCACTGCATATATTGATAAATGACACATAACATAAAATCTTGACCTGAAGAATAGCTGTTGGTAAGTCTTCTGTAGCAAAAACCACAAAGAGTCATGTGGAACTAACAAAAACCTTATAGCATAAGCTTCTTGTAGACAAGAGGCCACTTCACCAGATGCAGGTAAGTTACAGGAGAGTACTTTTCTGAGTTTCTGCTGTGTACCCATTACTGACTTAAAACACAATTTTCCTTTCCCCTGTTGTGTTTCAAATCACATTTGTACATTGTTGTAAACATCAGTACACTTGGATGTGTTTCCAAGTTGTTTGCTGTCTGTCCACACACACCAGTAGGGGTGTGGATGTCTTCACATGTCATAAGTTTTCAAATCTAATCAAATGGAGTTTAGGGGGAAACACCTCAAAACGAAGCATTTCCTCAGAAAACTACAGAGTAGATGTGGATTGTGTATAATGTTGTGCTTACAAACCAGCGGTGGGAGTGCACTGGATGCAAAGCAAATGCGAAGGTCATTTCACAAACACAGCAGTCATTTCCCTCTGAAGTCTTCCTTCTGATTTCAATTTTACAATCTTCCCCAAACCATGTGTATAGGTTTATACCCAGTGCTTTTTTTCTAAAAAAATGTTTAGGGGTACTCTCACTTTGAGTCAAGAAAATCACCATTTTATAGTTCAAATTGGGGAAAATAAATAGAGTAAATGGACAAAAGTATAAAGATTCACAAAACGTTTAGGGGTATGCGTAACCCTGCGTCCCCCCTTATAACTCAGGTTAACATTTCATGCATCTAATGAAGTGGACTGTAGTCTGTGAAAGCTTATGCCATAATAATTATGTTATTCTTTAAGGGGGCCAGAATACTTTTTCTTATTTATATCTAAATATATGCAGGCATCACATAATATGATAATCTCACATTCAAGTGCTGGCAGAATATAGTATCATATACAACTTGCCCCACACAGTTTATGTACTTAAATGACAAGAGTGCTTTCCAAATCTTGTCTTCCACATGTATTTAACTAACCACATATTTCTCCCTATAATCCAGTTAACCTTACAATTCATAACTTACTGAACATTCCACTGCAACTATCATTTACCCTTGTCTCCAGGAATCCAGACTTTTCACATGCAGTGTGATTTGAAATTATGCAAGAAGCTCTTGATACTAAACACTACATCAGTTACATATCTTTAGACGTTATTGGATTTTAGTGCAAATGCACTGAATCCTCAATATAGTCCCGTGATTTAGAGCAAGCATTTTTACAGTGCTTTATATTTCTACAGAAAGAAATTCTATTTCATATGTTTATTAGCAGTAATGCACAGGTGTCAATTGTAAATTCAATATCTGGCAAACTTCATTTTACTAAATACAGTATAAGAAAAATAAACATCCTAAATTAGCTCCTGTCTTGGGCATCAGAAAATTATCTGATAAAAATTATCCTAATCCATTAGAAAAAAATTCCAGATCAAAATTTTGCAGAAAAAAACACATCACTGGAATATGCTAGGTTGATACTGAAAAGGGGAAGTCCTATACTAAGCAGATTCCTTGTTCAATTGACATTTCTGTTTATATGAACACAT
This sequence comes from Podarcis liolepis, assembly GCF_965112155.1. Taxonomy (NCBI): domain Eukaryota; kingdom Metazoa; phylum Chordata; class Lepidosauria; order Squamata; family Lacertidae; genus Podarcis; species Podarcis liolepis. Next base: position 28,333,362 of record NC_139563.1, read on the forward strand.
GGACAAAAGATCACAGCCACTGCCACCTACCTCAACTTCGAAATATTCAGCCTGTGTTCAGCCTAAGATCTGAACGCAGCCTGATGACATACAATCACAGTGTCCTTGCCAGGGCACTGGACTTTGGAAGCACCAACAATCAGTTGATTATTGGTGCTTGCAAAAGGGCTCTGCCTTTTCCCACAGTGGCTTGATTTCAAATTGTGCAAGCAAAGGAAACTGGGTCACCTGATGTCACTGTTATATCAAGTGACTGTCAGGTGGGCATTCACACCCAACTGTCAAAGCTGGCCTGCAGTGGGTGGGGAAAAACCATACCATTCAGATCCAGTTCCCCCACCTGTGAAGTAGGCTCTCACCATACAAAGAGGGATCCAGTACAAATGATCTTCTGTGGTCCCAGAGATGGGGAAGGAGCCATAGTTATATAGTTCTGGTTCCCACCAAGCCTTGGTGCAACCTGACACCTACATGGCACCTAAGCAGCCTACTTTGAATGCTTGTCACCTCCTCTCCCATTCTATCTCAAAGGCCTGTGACCAGATGCAGCCATCACATTTTAGTATCAGCAAACTTTTCTTCCTCCATCCCACCCACTTTGTTTACTACCTAACCTAATTAAGAGTTCTGGAGAACTTGAGAGTTTGCACGCTATTTTGAGATTGTTTAGTTGGCCCAGCAAAGGTACTACTCTAATGTGGAATTTGTATGTGATGACAATATAATATGTTTAGGTTGCAATTATCTGTGCCTTCTTATTCACCACAGACAAGTGGAAACATTAAGCTCAGTGGCAGACACATGTCATGTATGTAAAAGGACCCAGGTTCTATCCCTGATATTTCCAGGCATGGCTGGCAAATGCTTCTATCTGAAATTCTGGAGAGCTGTAATGTAGACAATACTGTCTGAGACATGGTGGACCTATGCTCTGACTTCAAATAAGGAAGCCTTCTATGTTTTTCTAATCTGAAGAAATAGAAAATCAGTTGCAAAGTACAGGTTTCCCCACTTTTTTTTTCTATCCTTGGAGTATTTGATCCCGTGTGCCCTTAACATTCTCCTCATAATTTTGAAGGCAAGCCCCTTCTCAGCAACAAATATTCACAATGCAACATGGAGTACAAGTACCTGCAAACATCACTTGTCAAGCAAAAAGGCAAATATTGAAAAACGTTTCCAATCTACTGTTAAAACACCAGCTACCCAGTGAGATACTTTGCTTTATGGTATATTGCATGTTTCTTCTTGTGCATTAATATACCTCATCATGACTTCATTTGCTCTGAAGATTATTTCCTATGCCCTAGTTTGCCCAGGCAAGCATTTAACTATGTTCTCCTCTCCTGGTAAATAGGATTCTCACTCTTCCATTTGCCCAAGCTTCCCCAGCTGGTGTAATCCTAAGGGTGAAATAAATGGCTGTGATTCCAAGCCCTGGGCCAACACACACACACACACACACACACACACACAGCTGGTGGGTGGTCTGCAATAGAGGAATGTGTCTTACATTAACCATCATCTACAGTCCTTCAGTATGATCTAAATCTAAGCCGGCACACAACATACTAATGTTCTACCGCTAATGTTCTACTACTGTTATCTCCTCATTCTAAATACTTGCCTCTGAAATGGAACAGATGGGTGTTTTTTTAGGGGGGGGGGGAATTACTTCTGTCCATATATTTCTAAATGGATCCTTCCAAACTGGATGCCCAGGTCAAAATATCCTACATGCACCCATCAGGATCACAGTGTCACTTAATTTACATCCCGGCATCCAGTCCCACCCAAATTTTCTACCCATTTCATTTATCCTTAGAAATTCCACTTGTGCATGCGTGGAAATCCAAAAATTTATTCGGGGGGAGTTGGGTTGGGATGTGTTTTTTTTGGGGGGGGGACACACGCTGCGTCCAGCCGTGGAAGCAATAATGAGCATGCCCTTGTTTTTCAGACCCTATGCCTCCAGCCCTCCCGCCACCTCGGCCCTTTTCCTCTCTGCAGAAGGTTCAGAAATTTCCACCATTGCCTCGGGGGCCGGGAATGGGGCGAGAACCCGGGACCGAGGCCGCCGGGAGAGGAGCCGGGGAGCCGCCGCCGCTTGGCCCCGGGGCGGAGTCGCGGGCTCCGGAGCAGGCCGTAGCCGGGGAATGCGCAGCCCGGGCGGGAAGGGCGCCGCCGCCGCTCGCCGCTCGGGGAAGGGGGCTCTCGCAGAGACCAACCTGTCAGCAGGAGGGTGGTGAGGGCGGCTCCGCTGCGCCTGCTGTGGCACCACGACCCCGCTCCGTAGCGCGCCATGGCTCGCTCCGTCGGCGCCTGCTGCTGCTGCTACTGCTGCTGCCGCCAAACAGGACCATCGCCGCCACCAGCATCCCTCCCTCCTCCTCCTCCTCCTCCCCTTCTTCCATAGAGACGGTCTCTATGGCAGCGCGGAGGGCGGGGCCTAAGGCCGGCTCGTGGCGGGCCTGGCTTCGCCTCGCCTCAAGTGAGGCCTTCGGGTTGTTTTTCCCTCCTCTGTAGTTGGGCAGAGCCGCCCACAGAGCAGGATCCTCTGGAGCTCAACGTAGTCATTAAGGGGATATGCGTTGGTCTTCTCCACACCCACCCACCTAGTGCCGGATTTATGCATAAGCTAAACAAGCTATAGCTTAGGGCCCCACTATCTTGGGGGTCCCCAAAAAAATAAAAGGGGGGAAAAACGGATGCACAAGATCCAGTTTTGTGTTGTGTAGGCGCCTATGATGTAAGTCTTGGGCCCCGCCTGCTAGCCTGCTCTCTAAAATATCACTGGTTTGCTCGTTTCTATATATAGGGTGCCTACATTTTGCATGGACTGATTGCATGGCAACTTGTGCAAATGGCTTTAGATACCTATTAGGTCCATAAATTACCATATAGCATATATTCAACACAAAAAACAGCGACAATTTGTTGTTGAGAAAGGACAGCTGGACATATAAAGGGCCCCATTACCTTCAGTGGCTTAGGGCCTCATTAAACCTAACTCCAGCACTGGTTGGTCTTTTCCGCACACACCACACAACACGCTTCTAAGAACATGTAAGATGCTGTCTAACATGCTGTTCGTCTGCCTCGCCCCAGTATTGCCTGTGCAGGCTGGCAGCAGCAGCAGCTGCCTGGAGTTTTGGGTCGGAGTCTCTCTTTCCCAGCCCCACCAGGAGATTGGGGGGGGGAGGCGGGGATTGAACCTAGGACCTTCTGCACGCAAAGCAGGATCTACCCCTGGGATGCAGACCCTCCTTAAAGACAAGCAAAGAGATGCCTTTCACCGGAGCAGCAGATTTGGGAGCAGGCTTGCCTAGGGAGCTGCCTTATATTGAGTTGGACCATTCTTCCATCAAAGTCTGTATATATTGCCGATACGTTGATTGGCAATGGCTCTCTCTGGTTTTGTGCAGAGATGATTATTGTTATTTATTAGCAACTTGTAAAAATAACTCAGAGCAACTTACAAACACATTAGGAATACTCAGTGCTTTCCCCCCAAAAAAATTGTTTAGGGGTACTCTTGTTTTGATTCAAGAAAATCACCATTTTATAGTACAAAGATTCACAAAATCTTTAGGGGTATGTGTACTCCCAGAAAAAAGCTCTAGGAATACTAAAAACCAGTTCCAACAAACGCCATTAAAAATCTAACAAGTACATCTGCCAAAAATGAAAAGGCAAGTCAAGCAGACCCCGCCCCCCCAACCAAAAGAGGCCACAAATACTTTTAAAACCTTCAAAAAAGGGGGGGGAGCTCTTCCACTGAACCACGACCCTTTGTTCGGTCGTAATTCTTGCCCTGTTATAATTCATCTATCCTTTCTCCCTGGTCACAAGCTTACATACAAAGTGTGAAAGGGAGAGGCGGGCAAGGCAAGGAGCCAAGAGGAGGGCATGCTAGCATTGCAACTGCTGTTATTTACTAAATTATTTGTACAACACTGAAAACAGTTGAAATGTATGGGATACAAAATTTCTCTCTCTAACACACACAAACACACTGTAGATTATATATTAAGAGAAAGAGAGAGAGAGAGAGAGAGTAAAATATGTACATACTACTGTATTAATGTTGCTATGATATGCTGTTTTGGGATGAAAATTGTTATTTATAACAGTAGTAGTAGTAATATGTTGTGTTATTTGATGTGTATCCTGGAAGACTTAGAGTGTGCAAGGAAAATATTAGAACCAGCAACTGAATTTTAGTCCCAGACAGCTGGAGGGCACTAGGAATAATATAATATGATATAATAATATTATATACATAGAACTTCAAGAAAAGAAACTTAGTAGTTGTAAGTGTGGGGTAGGTAACAGCAATATTAAAAATAAAAATCATTGCCGTGCAAGCAGCAGGTGATTTAAAATGTGTATAGCACATCAATATACTTAAGAGTTGTAGAATAAATGACAGCGCCTATAGATCAGTAATTGGTGAATGATGAAGCAGTAACTGGTTCAAAACAAGACTTGGACTTGGTGCTTGAATTACAAGAGGATGCAGAAAGGTTTTATGACCAGCCCTTTATTGCCTTTTTTGAAGACCTAGGGGAAATCATTTGACTGAATTGGGGTGAGAATTGGGTGGGTTTATGGATTTTGTTGAGAAGTCCTTTGAGCCCCATAATTCAAGCATTCTTAAGAGTAAACAGACTGTTCTCACAATGGAGAGATGTACTGGGACTGGGACTATTTAATTTATTCATAAATTATCTGGAGTTGGGGATAAGCAGTGAGGCATCTGTAGTCAAGTTTGCAGATAGCGGCAAATTAAAAACCTAAGCTGATTGCAGAACACTCCAAAGGAATTCTCCAAATTGAGTAAATGGGAAATAAAATGACAAAAGACAGCTAAGGAAGGATGTGATCATAGAGGTTTATTTAAAACTATGTATGGTTTGGAAATAGCAGGTGGAAAATGCTTTGCCTCTCTCACACACAGTTGTAGAACTTGTGGTCAACTTTTGAAACTGATTGGCAGTAGATTCATGGCAAAGTACTTCTTCATGAACTTAACGGAATTTGCTGCCACAGAATGCAGTGGCCATTAACCTCAATGGATAGATTAGACAAAGTCATGCAAAATAGGTCTATAAGCAGCTATTAATTGTAATTGCTAGATGGAGCCTCCAGATTCAGAGGTACTATGTCTTAAATATCAGTTACTGATTGTTAGGTACAGTTCTGTAAAGTTGCAAAAGGAATCAGTCCTGTTTTTGATCTTGGCAATGTAGAAAACCAGTTAGGTTTGTAATCTAAACTTGTTTGTATAGGAAGTTTTCCTTTTTACCTATTTTACTGTTATGTGTTTGGAATGCTTGGTAATGATCATGATATTTTATTCACTTGCTGGAGGGCAATAAAAGGACAGGGCTATAGCATTCATTCCCGACTTGTGGGCTTCTCAGAAGCCTCTGATTGCCACTGTGGGTAACGAGATGCTAAATTAGATAGACCTTTGGTTTAATCCTTCCAGGAAAAAAAGTGTGACTTGACCTATGAATAAGAAAGTACATGGTATGTTCCATCACACATTGCACACATTTGTACTTTATAAAAAAATGAAGCATGGCTTTGAGGGTTCCTAAATCGGGGTGTCCAAACGTTTTTCAAAGAGGCCAGATTTGATGAAGTGAACATGAGGGCTGATCAAAGTTGTTTATCTTTTTTAGGATTGAAGTTTTTTTAGAATTTGACCCCAGGACATTCCTGCCTGAAAAGTGTTCTGTTTAGATCGAAATCTTACTACCTTAGCTTTCCTTACTACAAAAAAGATGATTGTATGAATAATGTAATGCTCTCTGCCTTTGGGGAGCTGTAAAATGGAACTGCATTCCAGAAAGCAAGGCTTATCACATAATAAAAGCATAATTATATATTTTAAAAACTGCACTATACTTGTATCATACATTTCTGACTCCACATGTTCCACAAAAACATTGGCACCCATGTGTGGCAATGTAGACAGAGGGTGAATGTAACAAATAACCAATTAACCAACAATTAACCCTGGTATTTCAGTCTTCTGCCAAGACTTTTCACTATACAGTACTTCTTGATTTGGCTGGAAGGTTAAGACAACTGGCCAACCAGTGAGAGGTATCACTGGGTCAATGATTGCTGAGTGTAAGGCTTAAATGTGGGAAATCCCATGTTCAGATCCCTGCTTACTCAAGCAGCTCACTGGATGGCCTTTTGCTTTCCAGCAAATAGAACTGAATAACAACCACCACCCTCTCATTACACTCCACTGTTCTGAATAAACAAGTCATATGCACAATGCAGCTTTCATAACATTCTTAAGACTTCTCCTCTTTTGTGCTGTTCAGTGCCAACTACTGACCTTTAAAACCTTCCAGCAGATTGAAATAATGAATCATAAAGGCAGTTCTTTTAATGCTATTTATGGCCGTTGCTCCACAAGTAACATATGCTGTTCTTTGATCTGTGCACTTTTAGATTAGCCCGCACAAAATAAAATTCCAAGTTCTGCAGAAATTGCTTTCATCAGCTTATTGCTACCTTACTTGGGAACTGTGACAAAAGGAAGGAGTAGCTTATTGGCTGACAGATTGATCACACTGAAAGGAAGAGACAGGGTTAGCATCTGCCAAAGTTTGATTTTAGGCAAAAAGAAAAAGCCCCATTATTTTGTTAGCTGTGCTTTGTGTCGCATATCTTTGCTTTTCTGTAACCCTTGCTTTTGTGCAGTACAAAGATTTGAATTCTGGGAAGACACATTATTAGCCTTGGCTTGGCACCCGTCTTGGAAAATGAGTCACGTGTTTCAGCGAGGGAGCCCAGTACATATCCAAAAATGGAAGCAAATAAAAACGCTCTTTAAAATTATTGGAAAAAAACACATGACCAACTTTGCAGGCAAATTGAAGTTGCTGAGCCAGCAATAATTACTCATTTGTAGCCAAACCACCATATATCTTTGTGACACTGGCAACATTACAGTGGTCATATAGCTGGAGCTGGCTCAAATATTTATGAAAAGTTTCTGTTATGTTTCATAAACAAAAATTTGGCACAGATTATACTGGTAATGGAAAAAAGAATCCTGGTTAAAGAAAAGAATGGGAATGGGGAATATTTTTGAGCCTGAGATCTACATTCCCTTCTGGGCAACCTTATGAGGACCACATGCCAGCAATCGGCAGAACCAGAAAGAAAAATGGGGAGAGCAACAAATGCAAATTTTACCTTTGCATACCCTGCCACATTTCTCTGATGAAACTATTCCATATTCCTATATATTCCTATTTAATCATCATCATCATCATCATCTCCACCTATCTGATTGGGTTGGCCCAGCCATTCTGGGTGGCTTCCAACATATATAAAAACAAAATAAATATTAAACATTAAAAACACTTCCCTATACAGGGCAGCCTTCAGATGGTTTGGGGATCAGATAACTCCATATCTTCCAACATTCCTCCGATGAAAGTAGGGATGTCCTAAGGAAAAGCGGGACATTTCGGAATCAAATTAGAAACCAGGATGGCTTCTGTAACTCTGGGTCTGTCCCTAGAAAATAGGGAAACTTGGAGGGCATGCCTTTGTGCAGCAGGAATGTTCCTACACACACTCATACACCCTTCTTGATGCTCCCTCCATAGAAGCAAGGGGCCTTATCAGAGTTCAAGAACACATTCCAGCCAGGAGAAAACACTCAGGTTATGAAGCAGGGCCAGTGAGAGAGGGCTGCAGCCTGGAGGAGAGTTCTCAGGCATGTAGGTACTAATTACCTGGTGTGTCAAGGGTCCCATAGTTAAAAAAGAGAACTGCCTTCTAGTAGGAGGAGTACACCATTATCCTTCAAAAAGAATTACTAAAGTCCAACAACTCCTCTTGGCTGCTGTGCTTAGATCTCTTGACTCCCAAGGTATGTAACCAGCCCTTAAAAGGTCTCTCCTCAAAAATGGATATTGGAGAGTTGGAAAAGTTTCAGAAATGATAAGGCATATATAGAGCAACTCCCCTATGATGAAAGAAGCATCTGGATTTTTTTAGTTTAGAAAAAAAAAAGTTGAGTAAGAGGTAACACGATAGAGTTTTATAAAATGATGCACGGCATGGAGAAAGTGGATGGGGGGGGGAATTCCCCATAGCACTGGAACTTGTAGGCATACAGTGAAGCTGGATGCTGGAAGATTCAGAATAAAAGTACCATCCTTCTTGCAGAGTGTAGTTAAGCTTTGGAACACAGGAGGCGATGATGGCCACCAGTTTGGGTGGCTTAGAAGAGGACTGCACAAATTCACAGAGGACAAGGCTATCAACAGCTACTTTGCAAACCAACTTCCACTAATAGCATGCATTTTTGCTCGACTGTTTTCACTACTAAGTGCAGTGGTACTTCGGGTTAAGAACTTAATTCGTTCTGGAGGTCCGTTCTTAACCTGAAACTGTTCTTAACCTGAAGCACCACTTTAGCTAATGGGGCCTCCTGCTGCCGCTGCGCCACCGCTGCACGATTTCTGTTCCCATCCTGAAGCTAAGTTCTTAACCCAAGGTAATATTTCTGGGTTAGCGGAGACTGTAACCTGAAGCGTATGTAACCCGAGGTATCACTGTATTCTCCTCATTCATGCATTTTTGTGCACATCTCTTGTCTGGAGAGCTGCACAGCAAAATATAGAGAAGTGCAAGTTCCAAATGATAGCTGGTACAGTTCACATACTGTTTCAGAATATGTGATGAGTTAGGACTGCCTTTAAATGTAAACTCCTCCATCTTTCCCGTTGCGAGAAGGGGGTTCTCTCACAGCATTCACATTATTATTATTACTACAAGAAAGAAGATTCCACCTAAACATTAGGAAGAACTTCCTGACAGTAAGAGCTGTTCGACAGTGGAATTTGCTGCCAAGGAGTGTGGTGGAGTCTCCTTCTTTGGAGGTCTTTAAGCAGAGGCTTGACAACCAGATGTCAGGAGTGCTCTGATGGTGTTTCCTGCTTGGCAGGGGGTTGGACTCGATGGCCCTTGTGGTCTCTTCCAACTCTATGATTCTATGATTTATCGCTATCTCCCACACAGAGAACATAACTGATTATCACAAAAGCTATTCCTCTATCATTATTTCTATGTTTCTGCTTTTCTCTCTTTTTCAACTCAGTTATGTGCAGTGATTTACCTCAGCAACTGCTTCTCTGGAGCCCTCTGTAGGCCAACTGTAGTAACTGAAACATCAATGGTGGTTTACATCCTGGTACAAAAATCCAGCTGTCAAAATAATAAACAGGAGCAATAGATTTAAGACTACAAGGAATCCATAAAATGGCATGCACGTTATAAGATACCCTTCATCCAGAGGAGCTTGCATTTTAATTTGAGAAAAAGATGGGTCATAAATGTACAGAAAAGAGGAAAATATTAGCTTTATACAGCTAAAAGCAGCAGCAACAACAAAAATGCTCTGCAGTTAATGCTGAGTACCCACTCATCTTCTGCTACGGGCTTGCTACTCTTCCCTCCTCTGCTTTGTTTTGCAACATCATTGCATTCTATTAAAAAGAAATAACTGGCTTGTAATTACAATGGTTAGTGATTAGAGTTCTAACCACATTATGTAGAGTTGTGCTGATGACAGTGTTATCTTAACTGTGCAAATTAAAAAGGAGCCTTTGTTAGCAAAAGTGCAAGCCTTGGTGGTGGTAAAGGAGGTATGAAGTCTAAGTGTTAGTATGTATGTTGTTGATGAAATAAATCAAGTCTTGACTCTCCTAGAAAGCAATCCTAATTACTAGGGAGGATAATGGTGAACCTCACTCTCCATGCACAGAGAGCAAGTTTCATGGGCTGAGGTCTCCTCTGTGCAGTCACAGAAAACTCCACCATTGTTCTTTTACCTCCAGAATCTTCCTTCTCAATCTTGTGGCCTGGATGGAGCCATAAGGCATATACTGAAGAGTCACCTGTCTCTCATCTTTTCCATTTCTAGTGAGGTGCTTGAGCATCACTGTGTGACTGTTGACTAAAACCATGTCTATGAGCAAAGACTAATTGAAAAGCAGAAGGCAATAGGTTTGGAAATGTGGCACTCCCAGGAGCTTGTTCTGTGGATCCTGGGGGTTGCATATTTGCAGAATCCAAAGCCCCCTCATTCCCCTGAACACCCAACTACAGAAAGTGGGGAGTCGGGAATACCAGCCCTGGAGCTGGCACACTTATTTTCCCTAGTGTAACTGGGAAAGGAACTTTTTAAAAGCCATAGGAATCGCCAAAATGTTGGAGAATTTAACTAATGAATATACACTGTTGGATTGTTATTTAGCTTTATTAAGTGTTCTTCTCAAATAGTAATATGATTTTGAGAAGTAAAATGTTGTTAAGTCATTCTTTAATGGCATCAGAACTAACGACTGCCCATTTTTGAAAGAATTTGGAAGGAGCCATGAAAGGATATTGGTATAAAAAATGTGTGGGATATAACTTTGTTTGGAAAGTTGACAAATAAAATTGGCTAGGGGGACTAAAAAGAGCAGCAGCTTTAGATCAGAACGGTTTGATTTTTTTCAGTGAATAACTAATGATGTAATATGCCAACCTCTCAGTATGCTATTTTCTGTAACTCATAGTTATTTGCTTTTACATTAAAGATAACAGCAACATTTGTTATCTTTCTACTGTACTCTGTAGAGAGTAATTCTTGTGTGACTTTTGATGCACATATTTGTCTTTGGAGCTAAGTTTTATTTATGTTCAAAACGTTATTTATATTTTAAGTTACATTTTTGGTATAGTTCCCTGCACAAAATCTCTATTGGTCAATACACACACAATCTGCCTGTTTGTCATGTGATATTTAAATTAAAAAAAAAATCAACTAGCAGCTTCTAAATTAAATCTGTATGACAGCTATAGCCAAATGACTATTTATAAATACTTGTATATTCATACAGCTCTTACGGTTGTGCAATTCTGAGTCAGAAAAGAAGCGGTACTGTATGCTGAGCACTAGAACTGCAACCTTGGGGTTCCACTCTTATGATTTCCTGTCACCTGCACTCATGAGCTATCATGTAGAATCTCCACCTAAGTGATGGATGTGAAGGGAGTGCTATGGTTTGCTTGAAGGCTTGCTTCCTCCTGACTTGGTGTGCTAAGGCAGCCCTTGTGTTCCATTTGGCATTGCTGATAATTATTAGCACTGTCACAGTGCATTGCCGACTCCCGGAGCACATTTGCTTGGGAGAGCCATACAAATGAAAACAGTTGGGTAGGCAAGCTTGAGACTCTCTTTGTCCATAATGAGGCAACGTTCTTGAAGTGACAGGTTTCATTTTATGCGTTTTGGATTTCAAAATCACTCGGATTCATGATGCATTTTCCACTGAGATGCCCCACCTCCTAGCAAAATTCTAACGAGTATATCTGAAAATCTGAAAATAATTTTAAACACGAAACTAAACCATTTCTCCTCTCAACGTATACTGTCAGATGTTTGCTGCATTGCAAAGTATTTCAAAGACCTCCAGTATTTATTATAATTATTAAGACTTTTTATTTCTAATAATGTTCTCGTCATAAGAAGAGCCCATCTATTCCAGCACCAGCCCTGTGGAACACCCTCCCACCAGATGTCAAAGAGAAATATAACTACCAAACTTTTAGAAGACATCTGAAGGCAGCCCTGTTTAGGGAAGCTTTTAATGATTAATAGGTTATTGTATTTTAGTGTTTTGTTGGAAGCTGCCCAGAGTGACTGGGGAAACCCAGCCAGATGGTTATTATATTATTATTATTATCCTGTTCTCACAGTGGCCAGCCAGATGCCTGCAGGAAATCTGAGTACAAGAGCATTCTCTCCTAAGGTCATGTCCATGAGTGAGTTCTAGTGCAGGGGTCTGCAACCCGCGGCTCCGGAGCCGCATATGGCTCTTTTACACCTTTACCGCGGCTCTGGGGTGGATACTAGCGAGGGGAGGAGGTGCATTGTGCGCCCCAACACTCCCCACTGTGGTGGGCACTGTACTGGCTGTGACGTCGCATGGGGGCGGTGTGTGCATTAGTCACGCACCGTCCCGACATCACCTTCCCGCCCACTGGCAGATCGGACATTAAGGTAAGAAACAATATATGCAGTGTTATACTTGTTTTAAATGTCGCAATGGTTTTGCGGCTCCCAGGTTTTTTTTCTTCGGAAACGGGTCCAAGTGGCTCTTTTTGTCTTAAAGGTTGCAGACCCTTGTTCTAGTGTTATCAGATCCATGGATTCACTAACCATTGTTCAGTCATTCTTTAATCTAGTGATTGTAACTTGGGGATTTACCGTGCAATCTGATGAATGCTCAGAAGCAAGCGCCATTGAATTTGGGGGATTTACTCCATGTATAGAAGGCGCAGGGGATGTTTTTGATCTGGCAGGCAAGATCCTAATCTCCCCGCACCACCACAGGCCAGCTCTGACAGCTGGGCAGGGCAACCCACCAATCTACCATCTCATGTCCTCTCCTACTCCCTAGCTGGGAAAGCTAACTAGGCTTTGGGAAGAAGAAGGAAACTACAGTAGGACTGTGTCAGAGCCCTCCTGCCTCCTCCCAAGCCCAGTGCCTCCTTCCCTGACTGTGGGAAGGCATCGCAAGGGCTGGGGAGTGTCAAACGTTGCCAAGGACTGCAGAAAAGGGCCTCTCGGGCTGCATGCATTGGACTTGTTTACACTGTGTAGCAGAGGTGGTCTTGCATTTCAGGCAGCAGTTTCCCCCAGCTCTACTTGAAGACATCAAGGGTTGAACCTGGGACCTTTACGTATACTGGACATGCGTTCTACCGCTGAGCCACAGCCCTTTCACCTTGTTCCGCAAGTGGGTTTTCTGTGCCTTCCTAACAGCCAAGGAACAGGTTTGGCAACACTGGAAGGAAAAACTATCTTGGTGCTAATACATCTGTGGATTGAGAAACCGACTTTGCTGCCTCTAGATGAGCCAGCAGTCAATTGGTGACAGCACTGTGGGGCATACAACACTATTTGGACTGCCTTCACTCTGACACCAATACTCGCTGAAGGGCTTACTTTCACTGTTCTGTATCCTAGTTGCTTCCAAGGCTCTGCCCAGTCCTCCCCCTTCCAAAATCCCCAGCTTATCCCCCCTCTGTCAGTATAAGAGGTGAGGTTTATAGGGCCCAAGATACTTACGGCTTGATACTTACAATGAAATCCTGTACATGTATACTCAGAAATAAGCCCCAAAGGATTTGTTCCCAGTTTAGGATAGCTGCTTAAATCTAGGCTGATCTAGCAAAGGGCTTGGGGAGAAAAGAAGACTTAAAGATAAGAAAATGTGCGAGAGGATCAGTTAGTAATTAAATCCCAATGTTTTACGCCACAGTAAATAAGTCATTAATCTGCATCTTTAATTTGATTTGCTATGTTTGTAAATAATCAATGTTTAAGCTTTGTTAATAGCACTACAGTGCCTTGAGCAGGTAAAAAGCCCTGAGAGGTCTCTCCTTCAGCCTCGCAACAACTTCATTCTCACCAGGACTGTTGACATTTTAGTTCCACAAATGACATTGGAGATGGTTTCCATGGAAACTAAAGATTCAGCCACACACATTCTTGAAACAGACAAATGAGAATATCTGTTTCCTACTACTGACCAAATATTTAATGTCACCAGTGTTTACTAGAAAGCTCCAGGGCATAAGAAGGCTTCAGAAAAAGGACTTAAAGGGAACTATCCCTTCCATATCCAATCTATCTATCTATATATATACTAGCAGCAAGGTCATTCTCAGAGAGCTGATCCTTATATAGCCAAGCCAGCACCAAAACTCAGCAGTAGAAAACAACATGTAGGGGAAACTCTAAGGGAAGGGAAAACAACAATTTCTGAGGATGTTCAGTGACCATAGAGCTCCGGGGAGGGGTGTGGAATATTGCTGGAAGGGAATGAAATGGAGTATCCAGGAAATGGGCATTGTTAGCTGCCTGGAGGAACAAACAGGAGTACTCCACACTGCAAAACAGGTCTTACTTGTTGTACCTGATGATGCATAGAAAGGAGACAAAGAGCTGCCCTAGCGCAGGAGTTCTGTTAGGGCAGGTGTAGAGAACCTGTGGCTCTCCAGATGTTGCTGAACTACAACTCCCATCATCCTTGGTCTTTTGTCATGATTGTTGGGGTGGAGGGGAATTGTAGCTCAGTAACATCTGGAGGGCTACAGGCTCCCTTCCTATGCTCTATGGCACCAGAATACGCCACTCTTGCACACAAAGTCTTCTCAGCTCATGTCAACGAAACAGAAACTCTACATGTACAAGGGGCATTTGCAGAGCTGTGCCCGCTATGGAAAGGAGAAGAGAACCCCATGTGGACACTGGAGGGCACATGGAGGTCTGGACCACCGCTTACGTATGATAATGGCCATATCTATCCCAGGGATATAGGTAGGTCTGGGTTTGGTCAGAGCTTGGATGGATGATCACCTGTGAACTTTGAGCAGTCACTTGAATAACGCAGACGGAGTCCAAAGAGAAAAGAAACCAAGAATACTTTGCTGGGTAAACTGAGCAGAAACAGTATATGATATGAGGGGGTCTACAAGTCTTTACAAGTGTTGTTTAGAGGAGGGAGATATGCAACTACACAGGATAAAAAGTTATATACACCAATCAAAATTTGAATTGCCTCAGCAAGGAACATAGCATACTGCCCGGTTGCTAGGCAACACCTCCCACCCACCCCCAGTTAGCTTGACTGTAAGCAGAATTATCCCTTAGGTTATTAAATGAATGATCCCTGCAGTTGTACTTCCAGCAGGAACCACATATATAGCTTGATGGGTTGCATGAAGGAAGAAGAGTAGGATTCTTATGGAAACATAAGGAAATAAATACATAAAGAAATAATATTTCCGGGTGGGTATAAAATAATGTTTTGAAGTGACTAATAATTATGCTAAGTCAAAGTTAAGCAGAAGCACGCCATCTTCTAGCCTTGCTACCCTACCATGCCTCTTGGTTTGAGTGGCACTTCCGCAAAGCCATAGAGAAGAGAAAAGGACAGAAACTGTGACAAAGGAAAAAAGTGTCACGTTTGTGAAGGTTGTTGGCAGAGTCGGTGACCCACTGCTTATTAAAGTTTCCCAGCTGAAAAGATTTCAAAGCTTGCCCTGCCTGTGAACAATGGTAAAGATTGAACTACACGCCATACAAAATGTAGTTATAAGTGAGGCTATCTAGCTTAAAGTTTCATTCAAGTAAGACTAGGATTATTGTGCACAGTTGTCCCCGTGGCAACATCTGGCCTATATTTCCCCACGTGTGAAAGAGAAAACAATGTAAGAAGTGGAAAACATCATACATTCTTTCTCGTTTCCATTCCGAGGTGTGAAGGAAGAGTAAGACATTCCTACCACAGTGTTCTTACTTTATCTCCATGAAAGCCTTCATTCCACTTGCATGAAAAAGAAAACACTGATTAGTCACAAACATTTCCTTAAAGAATTCTGATTCTGAGGCAAGTGCTGATGTCATAATAAGAGTTCAGAGAGCTTTTCTTCCTCCTTTTTGCTTTTCTCCATAGTAAGCAATGACATCAACTTTCACAGGGGGAGAAAACCCACCTTGACTTTGGATCTTCAAAGGTAAGCATTAACAAGAACCTGCTTTTAGTTTTGCACTTAGATTGCACTTGGTTAACTCATTTTGAGTGCTGTTCTCGTCATCTCTGTCCTTTTCCTTTTTGAGGTGGGGTCTTTTATCTCACCAACTTTATAACAGTGGATTCCTGACAGTAATGGAAAACTGATATTGGTTATCCTAAGAGAAAGCCATAGATACCAAAACAACTTCATGTATTCAGCCTTTCAGGCATAAATATATAAATAAATTTATTTCATCCAAAGGTCAGGATGTACACATTTGTAAATAATAATAATGGTCGAATCTGATCCACATTGAAACAACCTGTTCACACTTATTCCCATAGAACCGAAGCGGCAGCTAAACTGGCAATCCTGGGCGTGTTTACTCAGAAGTGAGTGCCCCTGGGTTCAATAAGAGTAACCCCTGGGATTTAATACTGCCAGGAATTTTTTTAATAGACCAGATGTTTGCTGGGGATTAACTGTGTATTGGGTGTGGTTGCTGGGCGTGCTTGGGAGTAATGTCTGGATATGAAAGAGTGCTAAGGAAGGACTGTATTTGCAATGGGTCAGTGCATCTGGCTGTTAACCAGAAGGTTGGTGGTTTGAGCCCACCCAGGGCAGGATTCCTGCACTGCATGGAATTGGACTAGATGATCCTCAGGTTCCCGTCCAACACTGCAATTCTATGATTCTATTTGGGGAATTTTATTGTATGGAGGAAGTGTGAGTGCAACTTCTGCCTCAGGGCCCTTCTTTCAGCTTCCACCCAACATCACAAACGGCAGGTGATTGATGGTGGAGTTGCTGTTTGACATGAAGTAACTGCAGAAACCAGCCCGTGGGAGAAATATTTGTACTATATGTTTTGAACCGGTCACACTGCTGTTGCAACTTGTGGTGATTTCACTGGTTTCTCTTACATTTCACAGTAAGGATTGTGGTTTTATGGCTCTGTCTCTAAGCCATTACAGTACAGCCAAGCTCTATTCTTCTCTAGTTCTGTGAATTTCATACCTTATCTCTAAGCGCAGATCAGTGCAAGATGACTTCATCAGAAGGAAGCCAGAGGCTGTTATCACCAAGAATGATAACATTCACACAGTCTCTACTTCTTCTCTCGCTCCCTCACGTGGAGACAATTGCCGGGGGGGGGGGCGGGAAGCTGTCAATTTTGGTTTCTTTCATTTTCCCAGTTTTACGATCATTTCTTCACATTTCCACATCAGTCTCAACTTTTTTAAAAAAAGGTTCTCATGAAAATTTATCCTAATACACACATTTTTTAAAAGCAATTTCCCCCGATACAATGCATGTTGATGTTATTTTCTTTAACATATGCCTTTTTGCGTTGTGGGTTAAACCACAGAGCCTAGGGCTTGCTGATCGGAAGGTCGGCGGTTCGAATCCCCACAACGGGGTGAGCTCCCGTTGCTTGGTCCCTGCTCCTGCTAACCTAGCAGTTCAAAAGCACGTCAAAGTGCAAGTAGATAAATAGGTACTGATCCAGTGGGAAGGTAAATGGCATTTCCGCGCGCTGCTCTGGTTTGCCAGAAGCGGCTTAGTCATGCTGGCCACATGACCTGGAAGCTGTACGGAAGCTGATATGAGTGCCACAACCCCAGAGTAGTCCACGACTGGACCTAATGGTCAAGGGTCCCTTTACCTTTACCCCAATATACATAATTTTGTACACATTCCTTGGCTGGAGAACTGCATTGCCAAATTCAGAGGAGTGTGAATTTCAAAGGATGGCTGTGTCTTGGTTTATGTATTGTTTTGGAAAGTGTGAATTGGGTAAATCCACATTTAAATGCAAACTGAATTGAACTTTCAGGTGGGAGATGATTTGGGCCAGGGAACCCTGGCATGGTGCTGAAGGATAGAGCTGTGACTATCACGTGACCTACCTTGCACTTCCTAAGCCAGTCTACCACCCATGGGTGTCCTGGAGGATACTATCCCCTCACATGCAACTGCCAGGCTGTGTATGAAAGTCTGTAGCTGCCTTCTGTGTATGAAATCAAGGTGTGTGTGCTATTTTGCTGTTTGCCTCAGGCAGCAAAGTGTTTTGGGCTGGCCCTGACCCCTCTGCTATTTGTAGTGAAATTAAACTGTGCCCTCCAGCTTGTGCCTATGGTAAAAGAAGTAGATGAGCCTTCCTTATTAGTGCAGTAATTACCAGGAACAACAACCCACATTATAGCAAACCAGAACATCAGTATGAATTGAGCCTGAATGATGCATGAAAATATCCTTAAATGTTTCTGGTCAGCAAACACCTGCATGGGGCTAAGAAAAATTTCATTTACCAAGAATACAAATATTTGTGGGGTGTTGTTGTTGTTTTGTTCCTTTTGCTTTTGCTCTGCCCTCAACAATGCATAATGCAAACAAGCCACTAATTTGGAAGTTGAAATTATTGTTGCCACTCAATCTTTACTAAAAGCATTTTGTGAAATGTGAGGTCTGTAGAAAACAATTATGTGGTGTGCATATATGACTGCAAAAAAGGAAGCCAATTGTTTTCCTGGAAACAGAAAAGGACACTTGTTGACTACTTCAACCTTATTAGATTCAAGGTGAGTTATTGTAGTGTGTAACAATGCACGTTCAGAAGTACCACATTCTGCATTCAAATATACAACTTGCCCTAAAACGTTTGGCTTCTTTTGGCCTCTGTAATTTATTCTAAGTATTGGCCTACTCAACACATGCCCAATGTGTAGGATATGTTTCAGAAGTGTACATGGGGAAAGTGCAGTGTCTATTAGTAGAGTTAAGGGTAACATTAAGAAATTTCAAATAAGAAGAAGAACCTGCCCTATTCCATAGGTCTTTAATTGTTACAGCTCAGCTAGACCTCCATAACTGCTGGCTTCGACTGCTGTGGGGTATACGTCCTACAGAGCAGCTAGACATCATTGAGAGAGGGAAGCAATGTCTTGATAAGACTATGGCTACACGCAAGAGGAGTGGAGTGGAGGGAGAGAATTGCATTAGTTTTACTGGTTATAATGCTGGTGCTTCTGTTCCAGTTTCTGATGTTCCTTTCATACTTAGTACCTTCTGGTATTGTGGAACTGTGGCTTGTATATGCCCCAAATTTTGTCAATGCAAAATGCCTGCAATTTTTGAGTTAACAGGGTTGAAACTGTTTGTTTGTTTTTAATGGAAGTAACCTGAATTAAACATTTGCTAGATTCCACTAGATTTTACATCATATGAAACATCCCATGTAAAAATAAATAGGTAAGGAAACATTGTAAAGATTAAATAAAATGCTGCCTGAATGCAGCCCATGGTATTAAACGTTTGAGAAATGGTGCAACCCTCTCCTCACAGAGGTCATCTGGCCCCCTCAATGTGCAATTTTCATTGCATGTTGAAAATGTACCTATTTACCCTGGCCTATGATTCTTGTGGTGTACATTTTTTAGAGCCCACTCTATTCTTATTATTGTAATTTGCTTTAAACTGTTCTAGTGTTGTATTTTTAATTGTTGTGTGACCTGTCCTGGGTAATAAATAATCTACTACTTTTACTACTACCAGGCTCAGGTATTAAGTGATGCATAAATTGTTCATAAGGTGTTAAGTGATACATAAACCCACAACTTACTTGAGGGTTTGGTTCCTGGGAATCATGCAATCACATAAGAAAAGCGAGCATAAATTGTGGGCTTACTGTACGATAAAGAAATCATTATGTAGCTGTCAGGACCAGCCTTAAATTTTGTTGCCTCAAGTCAAGGACAAGATGGTGCCACCCCATTTGACGCACAAAAGCTGGTTAGACTGGCAGCTGAGACTTACTTCATCACCGGTGATGGAATAACATCATTCACCACAGGTGAGGGAAGTAGGTTTGCTTAGGAGGCCCAGGGTAGGCCTTGTGGTATGCACATTTCTATTTTTTCCACAGATTACAGCTGCTCCCTGCCCCACAACTTCTACCTGGGGCAGCTGCCTCACTCTGTGTAATGGTAGGGCCCGATCTGAGCAGCTGTCAAGTCATCTAACTGGATCACTTGATAGGAGACTGTTTGCTTTTTGGACCATCACCTGGTAGAAAAATGAAGTCGAATCTCTTAGGCTCTGTACACAGCATACATCTGAAGCACATTAAAAGTGCATGGCTTTCCTCCAAAGAATCCTGGGAACCTCACAGAGCTAGTACCCTGAACAAGCTATAGTTCCCATGATTCTTTGGAGGAAGCTTTAAATATACGGGGTGTGTGCAGCCTCAGTTTGCAAGGGGGTGAAAAGAATGTTGTGCCAGAAAGTTCCGGGGCAGTTAGCAGGACAGTTGGGCCACAGACAAGGTGCAAGGAACAGAATGGAGAAGTGGTGAGTTTCAGAAACACAAATATGGCAGTTCTGTAGTACTTTGACAGAAAACAAGGTTTGGCAGTAGAATGGCGGTTAATTTGTCGTGTAAGTTGGTGTAAATAGGCAACAGTGGCCAGTGGTTTAATATGCTTGTTTATATCATTTGAAAGTTTGGGCTAAGGCAGACTTTTAGAAAGTGTTCTAACACGGACATGCATATTCATAACTACCACATACAGTTCTTACTTGGGTCATGAACTTTTCACAGGAGAGGAGAGGAGCTAAGATTGTATAAAATTGCTTGAGTTTTCTGTGCATTTCATGAAATTCACAGGTGGTATCCGTTATGTGTCTCAAAACCACGCCAACTGTCCAGAAGGAATACAGTGGGGAGGAAATGACCCGCTTCAGATGGCACTATGAGATGGGCAGGTGATGGGTGGAGGCAGGAATCAGTGTCTGAATGGTGCTTGCCTTACCTATGTGGGGAGGAAAGTTTGATTTCGGCTTCAGGCAGCAAAATGTATTGAGCCAGCACTGAGAAAGTTTGTCTACCAATAAAAAAATAATATGGGTTGATATATAATGAGTAGAAATGCACTCTGCAGATGTTCAGAGGCACTATTAGCCCTTCACATATTTCCAGTATGGAGTACTGGAATCTGTAAACTGGTTCCGGGATTAAACTCTGGTGAAACGTATCTTAAATTCCAATCAACCCTATGTCCCATCTTGCACAGCTGTGCAAAATCCTAGCCCTTTTTCTTAGGAAAGCATAAGGCAAGCTTCCTTCCTTTGACTCTGCAGAAACAGAAGAACTCAAGAGAGAGAGGGAGAGGGAAAGAAGGCATTGTCAGCACTCTGCTGTATTCCATTCTTGGTGGGGTCAGCTGTCAAGCAGCTAGCTCATGAGTTTTCCTTGAAATGTACACCACTTTGTCAGCCTTCCCTGGACATTTCTGCTTGGAGCTAAATGGTTCCAAAATGCCACCTACCACAAACATATGCCTCGTCTTTCAATACAGTGGTGCCCCGCAAGACGAATGCCTCGCAAGACGGAAAACTCGCTAGACGAAAGAGTTTTCCGTTTTGGAGGTGCTTCGCAAAACAAATTTCCTATGGGCTTGCTTCGCAAGACGACAATGTCTTGCGAGTTCCTGCTGGTTTTTTTCCTCCCCCCCCCTTTTCTAAGCCGCTAAGCCGCTTATCAGCTGATCCGATCAGCAGATAAGCTGCTAAAAGCCGCTAATAGCACTAATCCGCTAATCCGTCAATGGGCTTGCTTCGCAAGACGAAAAAACCGCTAGACAAAGAGAATCACAGAACAGATTCTTTTCGTCTTGCGAGGCACCACTGTATATAGCAAGCATTGGCAGCTACACTTTACACAGCTATCTCCCAACTTCAGGCTCTGTTCCAAAACTGACAAGCTTTATCAGGGACCCAAGTGTGAGGGTGTATTAACTTTCCAGGTCCCCCCCCCTTCTTCACAAACTAGGAGATAAGCAGAACAAAATGACCCTGACACTTTTGCACTCTAAGGGCAAGATCCCAACAGCTTTGGTTTAAGGGCTCTAATGGGCTGTTTCAGCAAATCCAGTTCTTAATGTTGCACACTACCCCGGTCTCTGAGCGGTGCAGGATTCCGGGTGCTTACCCAGGGTTCGTGTTTCCTTTGGAAATGAGGCACAGAGGAGACTGTGGTGTCTTTATGCTATATGGTTTATTTACACATATATTCAATCTGTTCACAGCATTGGCACTCCAAAAGGGTCTTGTTTCTCCCATAGCCGCAGCCTTGAATTCAAACATTGTTCTGTCTCTCTGTCTTCTCACAGCTGGCTGGTTTACTTTTGGCTCACATCACTACAACAATTTAACTCAAAACTCTGGCTTTTTCTGTTAAGGAAGGGGGCTCCACCCACCTGCCATCTCACACCAAACTCCTTAATCCCTCATCACGTCACCAGGACACTATCTTGGGTATTCCAAGAATTAGAAGGCTTGAGTCGCTTTTAACACTTGCTAGATCCAGGGATTAGAGAGGTCTGGCATGCAGCTTAACGCCACCAAACTATTAACATTACTATATAGCTCAGATTCAGCCACACAAGTCAGAAAGGTCACTATAGATTTTTCTATATGCATGCCTGGCTTCTGATAGTGAACACTGAGAGGAAATTATTACCCAGGAATGCTTTTCCTGCTCTTTTACTATAGTGAGAAATGGACAAAGCTTGTTTAATTGGAAGTAAAGTCCACTGACATCAATGCAGCTTACCTTCCACTTAGCAGAGTATGGGGTCAAAGTGATGGTTTGTTTGCAGTGGTATAAGTAGGACTAGTTTAAAGACTGGGTGGGCTTTGGGGCTGCAGTCGTTTTTGGAATTTCCCAGCTGAATATCCTGATCACCACATCGTTGTAAAATCCTTCCTCCTGTTTAAATGACTGTGTGGTGTATTGGCCCTTCAGGCTTGCCGTATCAGGAAGTTGCTGAGTCAGCTGTCAGGCACTATGCTTTCAGTTTCAGTTCTGTATTTCCAAGCAGTGCTTTGCTGTATCTTCTGTCTCCCTAATCTTCTTGTTACTGAAGTCCTTGTTAGTTGCATAGTCTCTGTGTGGCCTTCTCTTACTGGCATGTTTTAGACCTCCTGGACTTCTGTTACTAGTAAAAATGTTTACATTTGCCAGGGCAAATAGCTATACCTCATCCTATCCCAATAATTATTAAGCATTTTATTTTATCCTGGCCTTCAGCCAAAGAAGACTCCAAAGTGGCTTACAAATATTGGTGAGAAGAAAAACCTTGCCCTCAGGCTCGCAATGCTCAGATATGACACAAAAGGAAAAGGACCAGAAGTGTGAGAAGGAAAAAAGCAAGCTCAGGCACTAATTCTTAATTACAGAGATCTGTGGTGAACAGCAGGAATGCAATAAATTTTGAAAGGCACTAAAAGTGGCTGGTCTTTCAACAGAATTAAGAGAGAGGCTGTACAATCACTCTCCATAAGACTACTGAAAACGCTGCTGTGAATGACAGATGATGGTGGTGGTCCATAAAACAAAATTCACCTCAGAGTATTGTCACTGGGGCCGCTATCTCCAATAATGCTGTGAGGATGTCTGTTCCTGATATCCTCTTCCTCAGTCAGCTGTTGCTTTTCTACTTAGCTACATAACAGTAACCTATATACATCTGGAATATGATCAAAGTCCAGGTGACATTCATATTGTGAAAAAGTTTAATTTATACCTATAACCATTACCTATAACCATTACCAGCAATGTAATGATGGAGTTTGAGGTCTGATCTGTACAAGGTAACAAAGATCTGACTTCCACCACCCAAAGCACTAAGAATTCTAGGTCACTATTGCTGAGCAGGGCAAAAATTTGTGGGAAATGTGGCCATTTTGCCATCCTTCCCACTGTTGGAAACATACCTCAGGCAAGCCTTATAGACCTGTTTCTCTTTCCTTACCTATGTGAAACCCAGCAAGACATCACAGGCTAAAGCTGCTCAGCTTGAGTTGCTCTTATGTTTGCAATGACAGCTTTAAATTTAATTGTCTGATTGAATTTCTGTAAGATTTTTGTACATTTTTTATATGAAAGTAAAAAAGTGGAATGTGTAAATCAGCCCGAGCTGAAAATCGTAATGTCTTATGTGTCATTGTGAAAGGAAAATAAAGCGCTTCAGTAAATAAAAAACAATGAAACAGTTGCCATCAATTAGAACTGAAAAGGCAGACACAATTCAGAAGAAAATTAGGACATCAAAGTCAGCCTTAACAAGGTTAATTAAGCTGCCTGAACAAAAATGTGTGTTTATGTTTTTAAAACTGTTGTAAATCTCTTGGAGACCTTTGGGTAATAAGCAACTTAGAAGTCTAATAACTACATAAAAAGATGATCCGAAATACAATAAAATAAAGACAAGAATAGCATCTAAAGCAATACATAAATAGCAGAACAAAAACCAAACACACAGTTCAAGCTCAGTTTAAATGCCTGGGAGAATAAAAAGAATGTTTTTGGCTGGCACACCAAACATAAGCTTCCTTGTGGAGAGAATTTCACAATTGGAGCATCACCACCAAGAAGTCCCTGTCCCTAATTGCCATCCAAGAACTAGATTTGTTCCTTTCTTTTCTTTTTGCATTTTGAGGCACAACGTGCTCGAATGTGCAAGAGCTGGTCTTCTATTACATTATTTGTGTGTCCAGTAAACAGAATAGAACAGAGCGATCTCTTTAGATGAGTACCCATAGTTTCCTGGATCTATTACAGATTAATCCTGAAATGCGGATGCACCCAAATACCATGGAGAAAGCAGCTCTAAGACTAAAATAATATTTGTAACTTTGCAATTATTTTCCCCTTCGCCGCTTCTGCCCCATTTTCCAGTCTTTTCGGGATTAATGTTATCTTCAGTTCAGCAGCTGCTTGTGAAATAGAACCCTACAGGTGCACTATCAGAATTATTACAATACAGTAAACCAACTCCATTTCTTAGCTTCACAAGCACTGTTATGTGGAATGTGTGGATAAGCCGTACCAAATTCCATGTAGGCATTTGACAAGAAGAGCCTTGGACAGTAACCTGTACCTGTACTGAATCTGTAGAGTGCTGTGTGAGGAAACCAACAAGACATAAAAATTATGGAATATTTTACTGATGCACCTTGTCACACCCAACATGGAAAGCTAGCAAGAAAGCAAGCCTAGCTAGTAATATAAAGACTTTCAGGCTCCAACTGTCTATCCACTTCCCTGAGAGTAAGTCCCCATTGAACATCATAGAATTTATTTCTGAGTAGATGTCTGCAAGATTGTACAAGATTGTACATTGTCTTACATGTACTTTCCTTCTAAAGGTGGCTTCCCACATTTCTGTTGATGGGGGCGGGGCGGGCGGGCCCACGTTGTTAGATAACTCTTCTCATGGGGCTCTTTTAGACTAGCAGACAGCTGGGAAGGCCTTTGAGTGCTGGAGAAAGAAAAATGCACTCACCACCCAAGGCTAGCTCACAGGAATAAAGTACCGGTAAACTCAACCTTGCACCTAGCAAAATTCTGAAGAAATCTGAATGTGTCCTGAGAATGAAGAAGACAAAGAGAAGCTGCTCCCCCCCCCCCCCCAAGAAGAAATCATTTGAGAAACTGAATACCAGGTTTTGGCACAGCATTGCTTAAAATCCCCCAGAATGCCCTGGAAAGCTTGAGACACCATTTCCTGTGGGAAACAGACAGAAATTGAAATGATGGCCCTCTGTGCTGGGCAGGGCTGATGAGAGCTGCAGTGCAAAACATCTGGAGAAGACCAATGTGGGGCTGCCAATCTTAGACTAACAGAACTGAGTTTGGTAAAATATATGTATTTCCAGTGCTTGCTTTCTAAAAAAAAAAAAAAAAAAAGTTTAGAGGCACTCTCATCTTCCTACTCATATTGAAATACTGCCCCTCAGTGAGGCCAAACTTAGATTCACAAAACGTTTAGGGGTATGCGTCCCCCCCCCACTGTCTATTTCTAGCTTTTCAATATGCTGAAGACGTAAGTGGCTGGAGGGCTGTTCATAGAAGGCTGCTGCAATGTGACAGTGGAGGCTGGTCCATCAGGGACTCTGACTGTCATTGGCTCTGGCCTCACCTGCACCGGATCGCTCTGTCTTCTAACCTACCAGTCCCAAAGGACACCAGTCACCGCTGGTCAATGGGCAGTGCTCTTTCCGGCTGAGAGCTATGCTACCTTGTATGTTGTTCCCAGGTTGATTGCTGGCGAGGCCTGCAGCTGTTGTGGAAGCTTTGAAAGGCTGTAAAGAAAGAGCAAGCAAGCAAGCAAGCAAAAAGTGGAGATGCCGGAATCTTCCTCCAGCATTGTACAAATCTCTCTGGAGGCATGTGGCTGAGACCTGACAGCTCTGCAGATGTGTAGAGCTACGTGAAAAATGATGCTAATTAAAAACAGAAGGCAGAGCGAAGGGTCAGTGGCACCGTGAAGGCATTAGTAATCAAGAAGGGAGTGCATTTGCCTTCAGTGGTGTTCAAAGCCCCTTACAGGTGGTGTTGCAGAAGAGCGGTTCACTGTTTTAGCCGCAAACGTTCCTATCTCTTGATTTTTTGGGGAGGCCATTTTAAAAGCATCATGCCCTATCTTCTGCACCATCGCTTCAGCTTATACATAGAATATTCTGGTTGCCTCTTTCATAGGTGCAGCATAAAGTTTACAGCATGAGGCCAGATGTTATAATTTCCCTGTGCAGAAAAGCACTTTCCTCAGCACCTGGGAACATCATGAATAAATTGTCAGATGTAACAGTCATAGATTCAGGGTGTGTCTTTTATCAGTGTGCATATACAGTATGCAGGTTTTATGTGGTAGATGAGGTTGGGGGTTGGGGGGAGCCCATTGTGTTCATGCATCTTCCATCATGAAGGTGCTAACAGTTTTTCACGTAGGAAAATAGCAGTGTCCATTACTAATACTGTAGTGTGCTGCGCCAGTGTAGGCAAACAGGAAGCAGTGAAGATAGCAAAGAGGGATAAATGAAGGCAATGAAGTTATGGGGAGCTGTTATGAAAAAATGGTTGGGAAGGCTATGTGACTAGGAATGGGGGATAAATTCAACTTTATTTGCATTTCAATGAGCAACTACCTAATTTGCACTTCTTGAACTAATATGTGAATCGAAACACAGCTGTCCTTTAAAATTCGCAGTTCTGTGAAGTTTGTAATGGAGTTCTACCGCAAAGCAATGTTTAAAAAATGCATGTTCTTGGAAGAATGTGTGCCCAAAACAGCACATACTGGTGAAAATAACATAAGAATGCATATTATTAGTGGACATTCCTTGCAAAAAAAAATTTGTGTACATTAGTAAAAACAGCATACCAAAAAAAAGTGTTTATCAGGAGAAATTTGAACTAAAATGCTGACAAATTTTCTTGAAGGTTATTTTCTTTCTTGACCAGAAATTGCTTCAGCCATGTAGAGAACTAAATTTTAGATGGGAAAATTAGAAACTGGGAGAACGTGAAACTGGCAGATTTGACCCCCTGTATGTGTGACTTGGGTTTTCAGTTATGTCAGTGATGAAGAATCCCATCTTCACACAAAATTGGCCATGCTGATGGGAGCTGGAGTCCGACAGTATCTGGAGGACCAGAGGTTCCCCCATCCCTGAGCTATGTGAAGATTTAATGAGCTCAGGCACTCTTGCTATCACAATTCACATACATATTTTCTGATTCGCTCTGGAAATTCCCTTTACCAACTCCCAACATTGCTGTTCCATTATTAATGAAACGAAATGTTTATGAATGAATGTAACGAGAACTCCATTGTTCAATTACTGCCCTCAGTAACCAGCCAAGTATGTGACCCCTTTTTTGTTAAATTGTTAATTATATAGTTTTGTTAGCATTATCAGTGGTTCTTTTCTGGGCAAAGAGCTCTCTGAAGCAGTCTCCAAGCTGTCAAGCTGGTTACTATTTCTTAAGTAAATCTAGGACCAATTCTGAAATACTAATAAGCCTTTTTAATGAAGTCTCGATGTTCAGAATATGTGGATTATATAGCAGGCTCACCAAATTGGCTGGGGAGCAAAATGGATAATTCATTTAGTGTTCTTCTTGGGTACAGCCCATTGAACTAAATAAGACTTCTGCAGACATCTGATGTGGATTGTGCTTTATTTTCTACAAGAAAACAAGAGCATAAATCCATCAGATTAAAAAAAACACATTAAACACATCATTATTTACAGTAATGTGTCAAATTGTTTTATATTCATTTATATTTATTTATTTTATTAGATTTAATATCCGTTTTCTATTATAAGGTCCCAGGTTGGGTTGCAACGGTAAATATACAATCATAAAACAAATAAAACAGTTACATAGTACATTAACAGAGCAATCCTATTCATGTTTACTCAAAGATAGCAGTCCCACTGTGTTCAGTGAGGCTTTCTGATAAGTGTGTTTAGAAATTCAACCAATGCCAACTATCATTTCAGAAAAGGGGCAATCGAGATTGGTTTGTTACGTTGCAACATATTTTTAACTTGGGAAAAACTTGAAGGTCTATGTTACAAGCTATATTTCTCAACCAATATTTTTAGATTACTGTATTTGCTGTTTCTTTAAGAAACAGTTGTGGGTCGTACCTATGGGACTGCCTCTCCTGGGTTGTCCCACGGAGGACCTTACGGTTTTCAAATAAAAACATTGTGGAGATCCCGGGCCATAGGGAGCCAGGGCTTTTTTGGCCATGGCCCCGATCTGGTGGAACGCTCTGTCACAAGAGACTAGGGCCCTGCGGGACTTGACATCTTTCCGCACTGCCTGCAAGACAGAGCTGTTCCATCAGGCCTTTGGCCAAGGCACAGTCTGACCCCCTCCTTCTGTAACCCTCATAGAACTCTAGCCCAATGGTTGCCATTAATTTGATTCTGAACTGATTTTAGAATGTATTTCAATTAATTGACTGTGATTTTATGTAAACTGTGCTACTTTTACTGTTGTTAGCCGCTCTGAGCCCGGCTTTGGCTGGGGAGGGTGGGATATAGATAAATTATTATTATTATTATTATTATTATTATTATTATTATTAATAATAATAATATTATTATTATTTACACCATGCATGTATATCTCTGGGATGCTACTTTAAACAGCTGTGGCTTCCCCCAAAGAATTCTGGGAGCTGTAGTTTGTTAAGGGTGCTGAGAGTTGTTAGAAGAACCCTGTTGCCCTTCCAGAGCTTTGGTTTCCAGAATGCTTTAACAGGAAACTCTGGGAATTGTAGCTCTGTAAGGGGAACAGGGGTCTCTTAACCACTGCCAAACCACTTAATAAACTACAGCTCCCAGAATTCTTTGTGGGAAGTTTAAAATGGTATCACAATGCTTTGAATGCATGGTGTAAATTTGGCCTTGCTCTCTGTTACTTCAGAGAGCAGAATTATAACCAACGGGCAGAAAGTGCAGGGAAGCAGGTTTTGGCTAAGGATAAAAGAAACTTATTAATGGCAAGAGCAGTTCAGCTGCCTTGGCAAGTCATGGTCTCTTGTTCACAGGAGGTTTTTAAGCAGAGGCTGGGTGCCCTTTCAGGGGTCACTTTAGTTGCAAGACTCCTGCACTGAGTAGGGTATTGGGCTAGATTGCATCTGTGGATCTCTTCCACATATAAATTTCTGTGAGTCTTAATGCCATGTGTGTGTGATCGCATCAAAAATGAAACAAAAGGACTTGTACAGTGGTACCTTGGGTTAAGAACTTAATTCATTCTAGAGGTCCATTCTTAACCTGAAACTGTTCTTAACCTGAGGTACCACTTTAGCTAATGGGGCCTCCCGCTGCCGCCACGCCACAATTTCTGTTCTCATCCTGAAGCAAAGTTCTTAACCCAAGGTACTATTTCTTGGTTAGCGGAGTCTGTAACCTGAAGCATCTGCAACCCAAGGTACCACTGTAGATAAATCTGGAAATAAAAAATGAACAAGATAGAATTCGTAATGCATTGGCCTTGCAATAGGCCCCGGATCCAGAAATACAAGTCAGATTAAAAGAATTCAGATGAAAGACCTTTCTCAGGGAACATCTCCCTGCAGAAGAAGTTGCATGCTCTCTCCCCATGCTCTTCTGGAAAAGCAAGGCTGCGCAGATTCCGCTATGAATACATTAAACTTAGCAGGAACACTTGGAGCAATGTCGACTGTTAGTAATAATGAATGAACAATGAGATTGGAGGGAGAATAAATTGAAATCAACCCACTGGAATGTTTTGTTTAGCCATGCACAAAAATGATACTGAAACTGCACAGAGTAGCTTTTCACACTCCACGCAGAACGCTAAGGGGAGAGCCGGCCTCAGCAAGCTTAGGACCAGGTGACCCGGGAGGCTGTCCCTGTAGGTCATTGTGATGTGTGGGAGAGTTTCTACTAAAGGTCCTCAAGACCACAAGACAGTTACTGGGATCAGGTAACTCAGACCAGGGCTTTTAGTGTGGCTGTCCCTGTTCTGTGGAACAGCATTGCTGTCAAAATACAACAGGCACCCACTATCTGAACTTTATGGAAACAATCAAAGACAATTGTGCTGCGACAAGCTTTCCCAGCTGAATGAATAGGTCGCTGTTGTGGGTTTTTCCTTTAAAAAAATTTCAATTGCTTTTACTTGCTATTTTCTGCACCACTTTAAACTAGGTTCCTTTAGCTGTTTTTATTATATTATGTACTTCACCTTGAGATGAGGATGGCGAGAGCTCCTGGGATAATCTCAGGGTTGTGGGTTCAAGCCCCACATCGGGCAAAAGATTCCTGCATTGCAGGGGGCTGGACTAGATGAGCTTTGTGGACCCTTCCAAATCTGCAGTTCTGTGATTCTATAACCAAAAATGGTTGTTTAATAAGAGAAGCCCTGCTGGATTAGACCAAGGACTCATCTAGTCCAAGAACCTGCTCCCCACACAGGCCAACCATATGCCCCATGGGAAACTAATGAACAGGGCTTGAAGGCAAGTTAGTGACTTTTCCTGCTGTTGTTCCTCATACAGGCTGGGGCTGATGGGAGCTGCAGTCCAAATCATTTGGGGGGCACCAGGTGGCAAAGGCTGTTTAGAGCATTTAACATCTATTCTTGGAGGTTCCATGTAGCCATCGTAGCTACTGATGGGCATATCCTTTGTGAATTAGTCTAGTCTCCCTTCAATGCCATCTAAGCTAGTGGCCTTCAGCACCTCAACTTTTAGCAGCAGATTGTACATCTTGCAAATTTCTTTTAAACATTTTGTCTTACCTGAATCTGCTAGCCAGTTTTGAGTACTATGCATCGTTTTATAAACCTCTTACTATATATCCCTCTATCCTGTTCCCAGAGCTCTTTTTTTTCTTTTTCTTTTGTAAACTAAAATGTTCCAAATGTTTCAGCCATTCTTGGTTTGGAACAGTGTCCCAACCTGAACTGGCTATTCATTTCCGAAGCTTTTTTTCTGCACCTTTCCCAAAGCTATGTTTTTGGGATGGGGTAAGAAGAAATGTACACGGCACTTACAAATATCACTGCACTGTGTATTTATATAAGCACGTTGTAATATAAGTATTGCTATTTTCTGTCCCTTTCCTAATAGTCCCCAGCATTCCTTTTGTATATCATATTAAAGGTAAAGGTACCCCTGCCCGTGTGGGCCAGTCTTGCCAGACTCTAGGGTTGTGCGCTCATCTCACTCTAGAGGCTGGGAGCTAGCGCTGTCCGCAGACACTTCCGGGTCACGTGGCCAGCGTGACGAAGCTGCTCCGGCGAACCGGCACCAGAGCAGCACACGGAACGCCGTTTACCTTCCCGCTATAAAGCGGTACCTATTTATCTACTTGCACTTAAGGGTGCTTTCGAACTGCTAGGTGGGCAGGTGCTGGGACCGAACGACGGGAGCTCACCCCGCCGCGGGGATTTGAACCGCCGACCATGCGATGGGCAAGTCCTAGGCGCTGAGGTTTTACCCACAGCACCACCCTGTATATCATATTAGAATTTGTATTTTGATGGATTCATATGCTGTGGGTTGTAATGTGTATTTGTAACTGAAGTTACAGAACAAGGCCCCCAGTGATTTTTCTGTTGTATTTCAAGGGCATAGCTAGACATTCATACATCTGCTTTGCTGTGCTCTTTGGATGAGCCCAGGTAGTTATCCAAGTGCCCAAAGCCACTGTTTCCCTTTGGTCATTGTCAGATACCCATCCAACCCCCAAATGCCAGTCTTTCCAATTGGCTGTAATTTACTGTGAAGTTACAAAAAAGGTGACAAGTTAGCTTGGGTCCCTGTCCTGTAGATGCTCTTCCTTGGATTCACAATTTTGTTCCTCCTCTTGTTTACTCCCTTGGCGTGGCCATTTTGTGTGTAGTGCCTGATGGAAAAGTGAGGTATACGGTAAATGCTGCTCCCCCTTGTACCTTGGCTGTTTTCTTTGATGCTGTTTACACTCTATAGTGCATATTCTATGGTCATGTATATTCTATGGTCATGTATATTTTATTAAAAACAGCCCTACTGAAGAACAGAACTTTGTTAGTTGTGGATCAAACTTCTTTAAATATAAACTGCAAAAATTCTCAAGGAAATGGTGCGTTTGTAGATTCATTTGCAAATATTCTAGAGTTCTGTGTGTCTGAAATGTAGTTTCAGGGACAGTGTATCACTGAATGCTAGTAGTTGTGCGCTAAGAGCAAGGTAGGACAGCATCTCCAGAAATGGCTGGGTATGTCTGAACCCTGGAGAGCCTCTGCCAGTCAGTGTAGACAATATTGAACTAGGTAGACCAGTGTTTTAGCACTGCCAGCCAGTGCAGACAATAAATACTGAGCTAGATGAGCCAACTCGGTTTAAAGGCAGCTTCTTATGAGGAATATTGCATTTAGCTGGGAACTGTGTTTTTGACCACTACGCTTACTGCATGACCCAGTAGGTTTCTTTTGTTGTTTGGGGCGAGGAACCCACAGCACTTCAGATATTGCTGGAACTCCAACTCCCATCAGCCCGAGCAGCGCTGCCAATGGTCAGCATCTGGTAGCCCGTAGGTTCCCCGCCCTTAAAGTGCAAGTGTGGCGACTTCAGACGTGCAACCAGTAACGGTGAGGGCGCGTGGCCATTACTCCGTTTATTTCCACGCGGCCAGGCAGGTCAGCTGAGCTCGGTCCCAAGCTTCGAGGGGCAAATCTGTGTTCCCACTCCTCCAGCGCCAGTCCCAAACGCAGCTTCTGTTCGAAAACCAAAGTACCCCCGACGGTTGCGTGAACGTGGGGTGTCTTGAAAGCCCCCCACGCGCAACCCAGGGCAGTGGAGAATTTCACCCCTGAGGCACAGACGGAGTCAGAGGCGTGTAAGAGTCTCTCGCCAGGGGACTCAATCCGCTTCCCTCTTGGGAACCGCTGCGAAAGAAAGCGGGAGTCTCAAGCAGCCTAGGACGTCTGGCGAGAGGCGGGCTGCATGCGGGCCAGCGGGGAGCGCCTGAGAGGCCAAGCAGTGGCGGCGGCGCGGGTCGCCTCTCGTCGTCCTTTCCCGCTCCGGCCGGGCGCGTCGTCGCCGTCGAGCTGCTGCTGCTGCTGCTGTGTGGCTTTGGCGCCTTCTTCCCACCCACCTCCCCAGCCTCTTTCCCAGCGGGGCAAACCATTGCAGCGCGCCGAGGAGGTGAGGCACCTGTCAGGCGCTCTTGGCCCGGAGAGACCGAGGGCCGCCCGTGCTGGCCGACGTTCTCCCTCTCTAGGGCCGCCCGGGACCCGCCTGCCTGCCTGGGCGTCCCCCGGAGGCCGAGCGGGCGGCGGGAAGCCCGGCTGGTGGTGGAGCCGAGCGCGGGAACCTTCCTCCCCCCGCCCACCCCGCGCAGCGTCTCAGGCGCCACCGCCGCCTGCAATGGCGTGCAAGAGCCGAGTCGGAGGAGCTTGCTGCTGCCGGGCAGGCTGCGGGCGGCGGCGGCAGCAGCAGTGCCGGGAGGTGGCGGGCCGGTGGACAGCACGGCGGCAGTAGTAGCCGGAGAAGCGGAGGGGAATCGAGAGGCGGCGGGGCTTTTGCAACTCCGACTCTCCCGGGTAAGGTGCCGCGGTGAGCCCCCCCCACCCCCTTTGCAAAACAAAACCTGCCTGTGTGGGGCTCGCTGTGGCTTGACTCCTGCGGCCGGGAGCAGCTTTTGTTTCGGGAGCACCGAAAGTGGGCAGGCTGGCTGGTTCGCTTGCAGGGCTCGTGAGCGCCGTCTTGCTCCCTGCATTCTTACACAGCCGCCGCTCCTGTTGCAAGGTGCTTCCCGGCTCCCGCGTTTCCTGCCTGGGCAGTTTAGCAGCGGGTTTCCCCCCCTTTTTCTGCCCCGGCGGGGACAGAGTTGTGCCTTTTGCGCCACTTTCCTATTGGGAGCGTGAAGGACGTCGCGCTGGGCTGGAGAGAGAAAGGAAACGAAGGAAAGAAGGGGATTCATCGCCACACTTACTAGCTGGCGATATACCACCCCTCCCCGGGTGGGTTTCTTGCACGAGCGACGCCGACACAGCGAAGCGTGGAGGTTGGGGGAAGGTTCTGCACCTCGAGATTGATTATAGACTCTCACCTTCTCTATTATTTGCAAATGACCCTTCCACGCCCCCCCCTCAATTAATTGCATGCTTGGGGACCAGAGAGAGAGAGAGGCGATTTGGAGGCAGGGATGTGGTTCTCTTCCAAGGAAGGGATTGGGGGCATTAATGGCCACATCACAACGTTGCTTAGGAGCAAATAACCGCTTAGTTGTCAAGGCTGGAGAACAGACGCAATATGGGCGCGAGTCTTGTAATCTGTCTCGCAGCCCCGGCAGCGCGTTGACTCGGGCAGGCGGGAGGATGCGGGGGGCGGGAGGCGGAGGCCGGTCGGGGCCGGAGCGAGCCGAGCCAGGTCCACATGTGTGCGTTGCCCGGGTCGGTCGCTTCGGGAGGCTTGCAGCTGCGGTGAAGTTGTAGCGGCGGAGGAGGCGGAAACAGAAGGGCGCTAATGAGAGATTTTGCTCTATTATTAGTCATGTGCTGCTCTTCTGTATTTCTTTAGGGCTGCTTGCTCAGGCTGGAAGCAAAACCCATTTCCTCCTCCTCCTCTATTAAACGACGCCAAGGGACTCTGGTAGCCCCCGTATTCCTCCTTGCGGGAGGGCAGGACGCTCGGGATTCATATAAATTGCCACTTGCCGTACAGATTTTACCGAGATCCAGACTGGGAAATGGACAGATTTAGCCTGCATTGAGGTTTCCTCTTCCCCCTTTCACTGCACCTTTCATGGTTCTTTGTCATGCTGAATATACCCCAAGGGGAACAGGCAAGTCTTTACCATACCAAATTATTTGCTTCCTGCAAGTTCTAAATTTCTGTGCATGTGATTTCTCTGTCCCTCATTTCTCTCTCTCTCTCTCTCTCTCTCTCTCCCCCCCCCCAATCTCAGAGCGAGTTTATTAATTTGTTCATTTGGTGGTGGTGGTGGTGTTTTGAAAATGAAGGCAGCAAAGTGTTGCTGTTTCAGAGGAACGTGTCACTCATGGCTGCATCACACCATTTCACAGTGGTAGAGATATGTGTACCTGGCTCTTCATCATCATTTGAAGGAAACTTTAATGATAAAATACATTGGTATAATGCAGAACTGTTGTACAGTTGAATAGCGTGTATATGCATGTACATACATTGACTATTGGGAAAGAGAGGGATTAGGTCTTGGTCCTACACAGAAGTAATGTCCCCAGTCTCAGTCATGTGATAGCAGAATAATGATTTGTTTATGATAGGAATTTACTTCACTTACTGTTGTCTTCTGCTGTTACTCCATATAATGATCCAGAGGTCTGAGTAATGAAATCCAAAATGGGTTCTAAAAGATGGAGTCCTGATTAACCCTCACTTAAATGAAGTTCTGAAGATACTATAACATTCCATCATGATGTTGTTAAAGCATGAAACAGTTTATTTATTCCATTTATGTTTCTCTTCATTTAAGGAGCTTAGGGTATGTGTCAGTGGGGCTTCCCAGGCAAGTCTCCCATCCACATAACTTCCAAATTCAAATGTGATTCCTTTGAGAGATGGAATTGCATCTGGTGGCTTCATATCATAACCTTCCCCTTTTATAGCCAGCCATATTCTAAAACGGATGTAAATGTTGAATAGGTATGAAGATCTACAAACCCACAGATATGAATCACAATCCTCCTTTGTGTTGCAGGTTACATCAACATTCTTTTGAAAATCATCCAGTTTCCCACTTGTTTTTGTTTTTGCTGGTACCCATATCTGGAGGATTGTCGCCTGCCTATAAGTATGGCCTTGGCAGAATCTAATGTCCTTTAAGCCCCTCATCCACAATCTCAACTGGAGGGTACAGCGGCCACTATGTATGTTGGTTTAACATCCCAAAAATAAACATGATGAAGACAGAGTGTTCAGGGGAAAGATCAAATCTCCGAAGTGCCTCTCCTCACAGGAACGCTTATAGGACTGAGTTCCAAGCATTGAAAAGCACCTTTGACAAGCCTAAGTCAGATGGAGAACAAAAGACTAAAGAAGGAGAGGCTTCTCAGCAAACCAGGGGGAGGAAATATGGATCTAACGTCAACAGGATTAAAAATTTATTCATGCAAATGGGCATGGAGCCCAATGAGAGTGCTGGAGGCATGGCAAAGACCAGAAGTAAAGGTGGACCCCTATCTCCCCAAAGAAGAATTAGGCCAAAGGAGCTTGTGGAGAAGGGAGATGGATCAGTTGTGAAGTTAGAATCTTCCGTTTCAGAAAGGATTAGTAGGTTTGATGCTATGCACGATGGTCCTTCTTACTCCAAGTTTACTGAAACACGGAGATTGTTTGAAAGAAATACTCATGAAACAGGGCATTCAAATCGCTACTCCCCAAAGAAAGAGAGATCTGTTTCTAACAGTGATCTTCAAGATGACTGGTGCAGCTCTAAGTCTAACAGGGGAAGTACAGATTCGCTGGATAGTCTTAGTTCAAGGACAGAGGCTGTTTCTCCAACAGTGAGCCAACTTAGTGCAGTGTTTGAAAATACTGACTCACAACAAAATGTTCTAGAAAAGACGGGAAACAATGAAGAGTATTCTGTAACTGGTCACTATCCACTAAACCTGTCTTCTGTGGACCCAAATCTGTCTTCCAGTGTTGCAAACCTCGACGATTTCAGCCCCATAAAAGATGCCAATGCTTGGCCTCCATCAGCTAAACAAAATGCCAGCTCAGCACCTGTTGAAAACTCTGAGCAGAACAGCAGTAGATCTCCATCAGACAATGAAACTCCCAAAAGCACTTTGCCTTTGTCAAAACCAGGTGGAATACAAAACAAGGATGTCTGCTATGATTCTGTTGATGCCTGTGAAGCGACTAAACAAGAGTCAGTAGATGGACTTGATGAACAAAGTTTTGGTGAGAACTGTACAAGCAATAAGGCAAAAATAGAGCCTGTAGTACCACCTTTGCAGCAAAAAAAGATCTCTGCTGGAGCTGAGACTGCAGAAATATCAGGAAACTTAATAGCTAGTGATGACATCACAGTCAGTGAAGCTTCTCGTTCTGTTGGCTCCCACTGTGAAGATACAAATGGAAAGGAAGAACAGGAAGACTTGAATAACTTTCAGAGTTCTCATGTGTATATGCACTCTGATTACAATGTCTACAGGGTACGATCAAGATATAATTCTGACTGGGGGGAGACGGGAACAGAACAGGATGATCAAGAAGACAGCGATGACAACTGTTATTACGAAGCTGACATGGAATGTTCTGAAATTGTTGGATTGCCAGAAGAAGATGAAATCCCAGCAAGCCGAAAAATTAAGTTTAGTAGTGCTCCAATTAAGGTAAGTTTCACTGGTCTGTTATTCTTTACATTGTTTTTGAGTGGTTGTTTTTGTTCTTTTGTTTTAACTCTTGACACTGTCTCTGGCGAATTTTTTTCTAGTTGCTTCCGGTATTGAATTTGTTTCGTGGCCTTAGGATTCATATTTGGTCCTGACTGGAAAATAAGGATTGATTCAAATCGTTAAGAATCATTCCAAGCTCTAATAACTCTTGTTTGCCCCTTGTATAGTTGTGGCTAACCTGTGTATCAGACATATTTATTGTCACAATATTTAGGCATACTTTCACTCAGAAGAGTTTTATGTGGCTAGAGTAGGTTTGAAATGGTGCTAATCAGCCTGTGTCTGTGATAACTTCTTGTTTTCCCCACAGTAGGGTTTTGCCTCCTGTGGTGGGAAGTGGGTAGCTAGATCTCTTTTGTCACTTAGCAGTGATTCTCCTGTACACTCTTCATGCCTCTGGCAGCCTCAGATTTGGTCTTTGGGATTCCAGTTGCTTATTTCCATATAGTGCTTCTGCAAACATTGTATAATGGCAGCCCCTTCCAACAAGTGTGTTTGTGTGTAATCCTTGACTGCAGGACTGATGGTGAGAACATGTGATAGGGGATTAGATGAATTGCCTATAAAGTCCTAAGTTTTAGAGAACGGCTATGGGGTGGGGAGGGGGAGCTCTTTATAACGTCATATCTCAGGTACCCATTGAGATGATAGGCACTGTATACAAGGGCTCAGGAAGTATTTTTCAACATTAATCATTGCCGTTTTGTCTGTTAACGTGTCTTAAATCACATTTCCCCCCCATGGCACTTCCATCCTGCAGTGTAGGATAACTGAGACTTGCAACACCATATTTCTTAAGCCTAGCTTAGGTACAAATGGTTACTGGCATTTCATTATGGAGGCTTACAATCGGTTTCAGAAATGCCTTCTATAAGAGGGCTGTTGAGATGGTTGTATCAGTCCACAAAGATTCCAACATCTGATTCACATTCATTGGGCAAGTTTAAGGCCCAGTTGATTGTAATCAGGGGCTTGTGCCTTTCCTGGGAATAACTAACATTATGAACATAGTCAGAGTTACATAGCAGCTGACCCCAGGCAGCAGTGTGAAGCCAAATGGGCCAGCTTTCTTGCTGAAATATCCCAGATTAACTAACTCTAAAGCAGTATCAGCTAATCAGAGGCACTGCAGCCATGAGGTACTTGGTCCCTTCTGCTTTCTATATTCCACCATTTGGATAATTGCAAACTGAGTTGGTCTAGCCTAGTGGTGTTGGTGTTGGTATGAGGCAGGAAGAGTCAGTTCCCCTCGAAACAGTTTCTTTCTTCCTTC
Organism: Podarcis liolepis; assembly: GCF_965112155.1. Taxonomy (NCBI): domain Eukaryota; kingdom Metazoa; phylum Chordata; class Lepidosauria; order Squamata; family Lacertidae; genus Podarcis; species Podarcis liolepis. The sequence goes on from NC_139563.1 coordinate 28,372,019, forward strand.
CTTCCTTCCTTCCTTCCTTCCTTTCTTTCTTTCTTTCTTTCTTTCTTTCTTTCTTTCTTTCTTTCTTTCTTTTCGCCATCCTTTGGATAACCACAAACTGAGCTAGTGAAGTGGATCAGAGACTGAACTGTGAACTAAGAAGACCTCCCAATCAGACTTTTGTCTCTGCTATGAACTCAGTGGGTATCTTTGGAAGCCATTCTCTCTGGGTGCTACAGTTTTGCTTCTCTCCCCCAGGTTGATCTTACCCTCCCTTTGCACCCATTTGTCAAGCATGCTGATTAGGGAACTGGACGTTGTTTTAGTAGGCTCCCCTGCCCCCACCCCCAGCTGTCTCATTTCTTAATTTTAAGAATTTTATGTATTTCATAAATTTAGTCTCCTCAAGGGGTAGTTGCCCAGCACCTCCTAACAAAGTGCTGGAATGGTATTCATTATGTCCTGGAATACAGTATTTGTTTTTTTTGAAAGTCATGTTTCTGAGAGCCCTGTTACTGAGAAAACCCCACCCACTTTCCTGATTTTTAGGAAGCAACTCCTTCCTTCCTTTTGCAGTGTCTTTCCTTGCAAGTTGAAGCTCGGGGTAAACATTGCGTTAGAGGACCTTGATATATAAATGTGATTGTGTTGTATTATCTTATGGGAGAAATCTCTCATTGGGTTCTATCTAGCAGCTTGACAATTCCACGGGCAATGTTTTAAACCCAGGTAATCGATCCTGTTTCACACATCACACGTGTTTAGATATGTGCCTTCTACCTGAATAATCAAACAGGAATAGCAACTATCTCTGACGTAAGAATTGCATTTATGTTATATTAGTTGAATCATTGAAAACCAGTAAATATTACTTTAAAAAAAATGAAAGCATTAAGCAGAGAAAAACCTAATTTGAAATTGAGGTAGTGTCAGTCTTTGTGCTAGATTGGAAATTATATAGGTATCTCTGATCATGAACTACTTTTTTTAATGAAATTGACTGACTGCTACCGTTTAGCAACAGTTGACAAAGGCACTCATGAGTGTTGTCACTGGCATATGTGTGTGTTTTAAAAAACCTGGTACTGAGGCTGAGAAGGCAAGGCATCCCACTGCTTGACAAGAGTCTCTGAAGCTCATCACAACAGGGGTGAGCCCCTGCCCTCCGTCCCTCCCTCCCTTCCTGTACTGGAGCTGGGGAGGAAAAGTGGCACTTTCCTCCCACGGTTGTGCTGGGGTTCAGAGAAATGGTGTGATGTCACAAATAAGACTTTCCCCACTTGATGAATTCAGTGACCAAGGCTTGCTCAAATGCGTGGCATATAGTGAAAGTTACTTTGCAACCCATTTGTGATGGCATAGCTGGCTTTTGTTAAAGCTGTGCAAAATCTGCAAATGAAATGTTAGGTTTGTACAGAACTGTACAGAACAAAATGTGTAAATAGGTTCACTTGTTCAGATTTTAATTTAAAATTCCCCCCAATACTCTTGACATTTTATGAAATGCTGTGTAAGTGTTGTAACAGTTTTTCATTTGCTCCCACCACAAATATTTATGGATACACCACTAAAATATTTAAAAGTTGGGGGCAGGTGTGGTGGTAGTATCTAGTTGATGCTGTGACCAGGGAATAGACGGGGCGGGGGGATGCCAGTGACAATGTCATATTGCCTTGCATAAGTAAATTGGCCTGGAAACCAGGAGTTCTCAAGCAAAGCTGAAAATTATAGAGTAAGAGGTAACCCATATGCCAGGTTGTGGGTTTTTTTTAAGGTGTTAGAGACTGTTCTGCATGCCAGATTGGGCTGAGAGATAACGAGGTCGTTGTAATGGCTGCTGGCCATGATGACTGTGTTCTGCCTCCACTATCAGAAACATCGTATCTCTGAATACCAGTTGCTGGGGATCACTGGTGGGCAGAGTGCTCATGTCCTGGTTGCAGGCTTCCCATAGGCATCCGGGCAGCCACTATGAGAAAAGGATGCTGGAATAGATGGGCCATTGGCCTAGTCCAGTAGGCTTAGCCCATGTTCCCATGTATTAAAATGAGGGCTATGAGACAGAGTAGCCACATGACCTGGAAGCTGTACGCCGGCTCCCTCAGCCAATAAAGCGAGATGAACACCGCAACCCCAGAGTCAGCCACAACTGGACCTAATGGTCAGGGGTCCCTTTACCTTTTACCTTTACTGAGACAGAGTATGTTGGTTTGAGCCTCTTGGAGAAAAGGTGTGGGATATGCATGTAATAAATAAACATAGAGAAGAAAAGGTCCTCGAGAGGGTCTCTTACTCAGCTCCTAGTATTCATGGTCTGTTTCTCAGCTTTTGTAAATCAGAAAAGCTAACAAAGAAATAAGATCCAAAGTAGCCTGGCAACCCAGGGGCATTCTTTGTAGGTTTAAACTGGTGAATCCTGCACGGATGAATTTATAACCAGGTCTGCTATAACTTAGTCCATCTTTTCCTGACACACGTTTTATTGGTATAACCATTACTTCAGTTAGGAAAACCACAATTCCTAACTATGGAAAACCGTATCTGGTAATATCAGTTACAGCTGCAAAAATCGTTTATCCAGCTGCAGTAATCATTTATCCACTAAGTAATTGAGGAACAATTGACAAACTGTAATCTAAAGAGTCAGGTGACAGAGTTGATGAAGGGAGTCGCTGGAAAGAAATTAAGCTAGACAAACAAACCCTCTCAAACAATTGCTGTTTTATTCAACAATACCAATTTGCATATTATTGAAAATAACTTGATCAGCAGATGAGAAATTATCATTCCTATATTAAATTGTGTGCATCTGTCACAGCCAGAAGTGAGAGCCACAGATTTAATGTGTTGGTAGCGATTATCACATAAAATCCACAAAAGGCATATATGAAGTACAACACTTCAGGAATGACTAACACTTTTGGGGTAAGATAAAAACAGAACACTTGACCATCAAGCATTTGAATGTGGAGAAGCTAGTATTGCTTGATTTTCACCTTGACTGCAAAAATACGTACATGTTGTGAGTGTGCATTTCTTTAATCAATGTAATGGTAACTTTTGCACCGATATACACAATGAGTCTCTAACTGCAGTTTGCTAGAACCAGGAGGGAAAGAACTCCCACCCTCCTTTGCCTTTGATGGGAAATGAGTCAGTCTATTGTCCTTTTAAACTTTTGTTCCGTCTTTAAACTCCTGCAGCTAATGCAGCAGTCACCAGTGGAAAATTCTGTGCTAAGCTGCTTTTACTTGAGAGAGAGTTGTGGCCTTAACTATTTTGGTCTTGCAGCTTCCTCTACTACTGTGCAGTGCTGTGGCGATACAAAGGGGCAAGAGTTGTACTGGGGAAGGGGACCAAATAACTTGCGACTCCTCTCTAGCCCAACTGTCATGTTTTGTTTTGTTATTGTTTTAACAATATAAAAGAAGATATAAGAAGAAAGGGAGGAACCACGTGAAGGGAAAAGATGAAGAATAACAATGCTGGTTGTTATTTTTTCCCTGGCTTTCCTAGTACCTGCAGCACATCCTGTGATTAGCCTGGCCCTGAGAGTACAATTTCCCAGCTCATTTTGGAATGGCCAGTGTGTACTTTGATTAAAACAAATAAATAAATGCAAATCTTAGCTCTCGGGCAATCCCCAAGAAAAACAGAATTGCAAGTGCTGTATCAAATTATGCAGATTTGCACAGTATCTCTTAATTTGTCTGACTGTTTTGTATAATTTAATCTAGTTTTTACCAGCCATGGAGAAAAGGTAAGAAACTATGCGTGACACTTAGGTTTTTGCTCTCCATCTCTGGAAACCTTATTCGGGCACTGCTGACTCTGAATTTGGGATCTGTAAGGCTCTCAGAATGCTGACTTTTGCTCTGTAGATGTGATGTGGGACCTTGCCAGTCCCTTGACCTGTTTAAGCTATGCCTCCACCTCTGCTCAACCTGAATATCTGTCATTGCACATACTAAAAAAGAAAAAGAAAAGGCTGCCCCATCAGTACAATATGGATGCTGGATGCTGGAGGTACTGTAGTGTCTGTGTGTATGTGCATAAACCCCCAGCTTTTATGTGAACGGGCTGTAGGCTACTGTTCTAAGGCAAGAGTCACATCTGTTGCTGCACCAACTTTTGCCTCTGACCCCACTTACCACTAGTATATGGGCCCCAGAAGGTTTTCCACATGAGAATGCAGCCCTCAGATTCCTACAGCCCCACTCCACACACAGCCAGTGTTCTCTTGATGGTCTTTTACAAAGAACATAAAAACTGTGATTTCCACACATGTATGTTTCTCTGTGAAATAAAACAGACCAAGCAACCTTGATAAGAGTTCCTGGAATGTCAGCTGTGCCAAGTTGCTTTTTCCTATTGTTGTTTTAAACAAATTCCTATTTTTAAAGAGAACAACAACAACAAAAAGCATTTCAGTGTATATTTAACGTAACATAAGATCACATCATATTTTTATACAGTATATCCCCCCCTTTTAATCTAGTATAAATATATCACAAGAAGTTAACAATAGGCCAACAGCACAAGTATCTGTGTTGTTGATGGACTACAACAATCATCCCTGACCATCAGGTTCCTCGTTCCTGGATTTTATGCAGTTTATTTAACTACACACATGTGATGGAGTTCAATAACACTTGGATGGCCAGGTGTGTGTAGCTGAATAAACTGCATAAAATCCACCAGAGCATGTGAAGACCAAATTCAATATAAGGGGAAATGTGTGAATATATCTCCCAATGTCTCCTCCTCATCCCAAGTTTTGCTAATTGCAGGATTTGGTTTGGGTTTGAGGAGGTCTGTAGTTGTGAAGTTCTAACCTTCTTCCCATTGCAACCTCGATCAAAATTGCCTTCACTAGAGGTGCTATTGGCTGTAGAGGGGAGAACATACAAGCATAATAACTTGTATATTGCCTCCCCTACAGCTAATATTGTGGGTGTGTAGGTGTGGATTGGAGTGGTGGCATAAAAAAGAAAAAAAAGTATGTTTTTAAAGTATGATTTGACATGTGATATGTTTTTTTGTCCATGTCTACATTAACCTTTTCCTTACTGTTGGAAAAAATGTGGACAGGCACACATCTTTATCCTGTGCTACTACTGAGCTCCTGTTGCTCAGTCCCTGCTCCTGCCAACCTAGCAGTTCGAAAGCACGTCAAAAGTGCAAGTAGATAAATAGGTACCGCTTGGCAGGAAGGTAAACAGCATTTCTGTGTGCTGCTCTGGTTTGCCAGAAGCAGCTTAGTCATGCTGGACGCATGACCCGGAAGCTGTACACCGGCTCCCTCGGCCAATAAAGCGAGATGAGCACCGCAACCCCAGAGTCAGCCACGACTGGACCTAATGGTCAGGGGTCCCTTTACCTTTACCTTATTCTTTCAATATCCCCCCCCGCCAGCATTTTCATTCCCCACCCCCAATAAACTCCTATAATGATAGAGAACATTAATGCAGTTAATTGCACACAACTTAAAGAATAGCTGAAGGCAGAGCCAATTTAAATTTCTAAAAGTGTCTAATAGCAATTCATGATTTGCTTGAGATTATATGAAGAAGTTGCAAGATTTTTTTTACTAGCTCTGTGCTTAAAAGGATTAAGATGGATGATTAGGGATGTAAACTGAGGGGGAGAGAAGATGCTCTTCAAAGGCTTATAAGCTTGAAACATGCTGAGGTAGAAAATAGACCTATTGTGCCTATTCTTAAAACAGTAGGTTCAGGAATAGATTGTTCTTCTGCAACCCCCTGTTACTAAGTGCCACATTAGACTGCCACTTACCATGTGAATACTTCCAAGTGAGGTATGTAAACCTAGGGGTTCTTCACTGTACTTAACTATCTCATTACGTGGTCATACGGGTCCTTGCATTTTGTCATCTAGCACCAAGAGTCTGTTCATATAGTAACCAGAATGCCAGTGTAGAATCTATCAATGCCATACCAAATCTGGCATCCAAAACTAATTTCCAGCTCTGCTATCATGGCCCCTTCCTCCCCCCCCCCAATACAGTAAAGCTCTTTGCTTTACTGGGGACCCATGAGTTCTAATTACTGCTAGGTAAAAAGGTAAAGGTACCCCTGATCGTTAGGTCCAGTGGTGGATGGATCTGGAGTTGCGGCGCTCATCTCGCTCTATAGGCCGAGGGAGCTGGGATTTGTCTGCAGACAGTTTTCCCGGGTCATGTGGCCAGCATGACTAAGTCGCTTCTGGCGAACCAGAGCAGCGCACAGAAATGCCGTTTACCTTCCCGCCGGATCAATGCCTATTTATCTACTTGCACTTTGACGTGCTTTCAAACTGCTAGGTTGGCAGGAGCTGGGACCGAGCAACGGGAGCTCACCCCGTGGCGGGGATTCGAACCGCTGACCTTCTGGTCGGCAAGCCCTAGGCTCAGTGGTTTAGACCACAGCGCCACCAGCGTCCCCTGTAAGTTGTTTTAGGTCACAAGTAAATTGAAACTATATTATTACTAGTAGTAATAGTACAAGAGAGCTTAGGTAGAGTTAATGAGTATACATCCTACCACTACTAGGCAGTAGATCCAGTGCCCCACATCAGTTTCCTAGAGAGAGGCACCCCCCAAATTACTTTTAGCTTAATAGCAATGTCTCAGCTCTGTGTACACCGCACAGTTGCTTATTGTTGAGTCTGGGTCCCTGTGTCTTCTTTCTAGAAGGCATGTGGAGCAGAAAACAGTATCATGCTTGAAAGTCTTTACTCCAATACATGATTTCTGTACTTTAGTGTTGTGTTTTTAGCATTCTGGAAGCATAAGGGCTATTTTTAAAGCCCTGCAGGAGGGTTTTGTGGTTTTTTTACACCAGAAAAACTGCAGTGAGTGACACTGAAGATCTTTACACTTCTCTTTACAGTTATGTTGTAACTCTTGTATATAGGCTTTGTGTACTATGGCTTTTTTTTTTTAAGGTGATTATCTCCCTGCCACAGTTTCCAGTTATAACACCCGTTTTTTCTTTCAATTTGTACTTTTACTATCTCTTCCATCAAATCTATATCACATGCCATATATTGTGTATTGAAAAAACACAATGTAGATTTACTGTATTACATTAGTGGGGTATGCCGTATCCAGGGTTCTAAAATACTCCTCTCAGAGTTCTAAACTAGGCACATGATCACTTTACCTTTTAAAGAATTTCTCTTTGCTTCTAAGTAGCTCTCAGGTTTTCAAATCAGGGTATGATAATGCACAAGCGTAAATCTACATGGAGAGTAAACGACATCAGAGCAGCCTTACGTATTTCATCTAAATGCTCTGCAGATCCTTGTCGTGTGGGTTTTGTTTTTGTTTTTTGAAACAGATAGAAGAGCAGAGAATTTAGTCCTGTTGTTAGCACTCTTCTACCAAATTGGTACTGAGGAGATTAGTACTGCAGTGGCTATTGCTCTGCTTTCCACAGCTGGCGGCAGCAATCTTTCTGAATGCCAGTTGCTGGAAACTAGGAGGGGAGACTGTTCTTGTGCTCAGGTCTTGTCTGAAGCTTTCCCATAGGCATCTGGTTGGCCACTGTGAGAACAGGATGCTGGACTAAATGGGCCGCTGGCCTGATCCAGCAGGCTCTTCTTACGTTCTTAATGTTAGGAGGGGTGGGACAAAGTTGCGGTCTGAACCTGTTCTTACAGAAAATAGGAGGTTAGGCCAGTGTTTTAGGAGACAACCGTTGAAGGATTTTGTAGCGAAAACAAGAAGAAGTCTTGTTGCATCTTAAAAGATGAAAACATTTATATGGCATAAGGTTCCGTGGACTGGAGTCCATTTTACTCTCACTTAAAGCATTTGAAGAAGTGGATTCTGTTACCACAATAAATTTATTTGTCTTTAAGGTGTCCTAAGGGTCTTTGCTCTTTCAAGAGAGCTGAAGTTCTTCAGCCAATGATTAACCAACATTCCTCTCAACATGTTTGCAGCTGTATTGAACTCATTGGGAGAGACATCATCTTCAAAGTTAATCAGTCTTAAGATGTTTGCAATTTACAGACTCAAATACAATTAATTTGTCCTGTGACATAAAAGAGGGTCAGTCAACCAAGATGTCAGTTAGTGTAAAGCACTCTTATAATCTCATATTTCATAATAATCAAACTTAATAAATTGCCTTTCCTTAATCTGACAGCATTGTTTGTATTTTAGGGCCAAACAGCATGCAGTTGTGGGAGACTGAAATTGGGGAGGATGTGGTGGGGGTGGGGAGCTTATTGACTCAAACTTGCCTCCCTCAGCAGCTCTCCTGGGGGGAAGGGGGAAATTATTATCCTCAGGTGGAGAAAAGCTGCTAGAGCAAAATTTGAAATAACAAATTGCAGAAAGGGAAAGGGTTAAGCAGCTCCACTGGTCCACTGTTCTGCACTTCATATGTTTTCATTTTTTTTAAAGTCGGGGCAATAAATAATACTGCTGCCTATCATTTGTTGCTTGACCCAGAGCCAAAATATATTGGACAGAGCTTTGAGTATAGGGAATGATTGGATGTTTAATTGTGAAATGAGGTCCATATACTGAGTTCAAATGGTTAGTAGCAATGTAATGCACCCTTTGCTTTTCACTGTTTATGTTTTATCCCCACCTTTCCTCTGTAGGTCTTAAGTGGGGGAAGCAACTCGGCAGAGATCCCCTGTTGTATTATCACTGAAATGTTGTCTAATAGTAATTATGCACAGGTGCAAATTAACAATACCTAAGAATTTAGGGAAACAAGGAAATCTGGTGATCATTGGGTACTTTCCAAAGGACAATGGTGAAAACATGTGTGTAGATAGATAGATAGATAGAAAGAAAAATAGGTATAGATATATAGATATAGGTTCAAATTAGGAACATCACTTAAAATCAAGATCACTTATATAATGATAATTTGCAAAGTAAACTTATTTCTGAGTTAAATAGTTTTTCATTATTTAGATAATTGATATCTAAGTGGGTTTTTTGGTCATACAGTGCAAAGCTTTCAAAAGAGTAATATTGGACAGTTGGTTTCTATTCAAACAAGATCAGAGAGATGCTCATTATGTGTTAAGGCCTCTCTCTGGTAGCTAGTAAGTTGATTGGTTTTACAACTCTAGGTTGCTATAGGCCACAACATCTGCTTGGCCTTGCAAGTCTATTCATGTCCTACTTAGGTTAATCTTCAGTCATTTCTTGTCAGGAGTTGCAACAGACCTAAGACTTTTTGTTGCTGCTGTTATTTATTAAATTTGTATACCGCCCTTCGTCTGAAGGTCACATGGCAGCTTACAACATAAAAACACAAAAGGCATAAGATAGTAGTAATACCTCCTCCCACTATTTTGTACAATTCGACTGTTATGCACCTGTTGCAAGTTTAAAAATATTTACAATCACTGACAGAACTTTAAAAATCTCAAACATGTGGTCAGTTTAGGTGACCACCAGGCCAACTGATTGAAAGGATATGGGATTCATTGTCTCCCCAAACAGTGCTGGAATTAGAGGTGGACAACAGGGGCCCCGGACGCTCTTGCTTTTGGGGACAACCCCAATAGCAACTGCCCATAGAAAGCCAGAGAGGCAACAGGATTTGGCTGAAACTGAGTGCAGAGAGTCAGGGCCTTTCGGGCTTGTAGATTTTATTAAGGTATTTACTTACTCCCTTGCCCTAATATTAATGATTAATCTGTATAAATGCTTTAAATAAACAAGGACTCACCTGCAGCCTTGCAATCTAAAAATATTTGACACGCTAACTAAAAGGATGAGGGGGCAGTTAGGAAGTACGGTAAGTGTTGAGTGCTGCCCTCTGACAGTACTATTCACACCTTATCCTGTGCAAGGACTTGATGGAAGCAGCAAAGTGTACAACTGCTGCTCACATTTCCTGAGGTCAGGGCCTTGACCTTGTGATAAGCCAGCCAAAGTTTGTCTAGAACTACCAGCCGCAAGCCAACATAATGGTGCTCAAGGGGGGGGGACCAGTGTGTGGATTTAGAAAAATCTCCAGTCTGGTGGAAATAGTTTCATGGCACAATGCAAAGTGTGATTAAATAAAGTGTAAATATAATTGTAAATAACATGCTTCATATTTCCCTTTATGTTTAGGAAATGAATCTTGCTTGCCTGTTTAAAAACATTGTTCAAGTTATTTTAGTGGTAGTTGAAAACGCTTCAGAGTCACTGTGTTTGTGTGTGTTTTCTGAAAGCATGGGGCATCTGCTTCTCTTTCTCAGGGACACACTGAGGCTATTGAAAATGTTGCCTCGGGTGGTCCAGAGCTTTCAGATAGTGTTAGAACTATGTATTCCAAATCTCTGGCAGAGAAGTGTCAGGATCAGAAGTTTACCTGGAGGCAGAATATTCCCCTCACTCTGTTTATCAGCAAAATGGGGAAAGGCTTTGAATCAAATAAAGCAGTAGGGGAATGTTTATTCTAGAGCAATGTTTTATTTTGGGCAGGGTAGGAAATAATTGTAGTTGCCTCTACCCACATTTCTATCTCCTTTCCCTGCTGTTTCTGGCATTATCCGTTTCAGCTTCAAAGATCCTTTAGTTTAGAGGCCTGCTACAGCCTTTCCCATTCAACATGGGCAATTGTGTGTGGGGTGGGGGGTGACATGGAAGTGGACTTTTAAGCACATTTGGCTGAACACTCTTAAAAGCCTCCCTGTGATCAGAAAACCTAAGGAGCTGGGTCGCTGGTTACGGAGAGGCTTCTAAATGCATTCTGTGAAACTTACCTAAAGGTCCCCTTCGACCTTCCTGCTCTTTATGGGAAGGTCAAGGATGGAGTTGTTGGTGATAGAGACAATGGGGCAAGGCCAGCTTGTGTGCTGTTGTACCTCCTATGCAGTTCATGCCTTCAGGCATGGAAAAGCTGTTTCCACCACCCCCAGCCATGTCCACCTGTCACATACCTGATGTCATGTTGCATCAGACATGGGACAAGTAAGATGGTGGCTGCAAAGTCCCCTTTAGACCTCCTTTCTCAGTGCTCCTTACAGGGTGCTCCCGGTTGCTCATTGCAAGTGTTCTTTGGTGCTCTTTAAATTGGTTAACTGCATTGCTGGAATTGTATCCACTTGGGAGCTCTTGGTTGATTTCCAGTTAGATCTGAGTTGGACATTTGAGAATTTGGATTTACCGAATTTTTGCACAGTAGGAACAGTGCAGCACTCCTGTGTTTCTTAATAGTTCCTCCATTTGCTTTTCAATGAAGCTAACTTGAAAATGATTCATGCCGTTCCATATGTGTTTTCATGTGCTTTAAAAAATGTTTCAGAAGTGGCATACATATTCCTAGCCTATTGTCTATTTCTGAAAGATAGTAAGGTATAGAAAATGGTTTTAAAGGTTTACATGATTTACCTTCTAAGATAAAAATAAATAACGCATGCTCTGAATATTTAAATTGAATCTAGCAATAGATACCTAGAGCCGGCTTCATGTTTGAAGTGACCCATGGCATGCCCTATGGTGGGCCCCTGGATGTGGGCTTGCAGCACTGGTGGTTTGCTGTGAGCTTCCATTTTAAATTTCTCATGGTACCTCTGGGTATTGTCGGGAATTCAAAATGGTGGCTTGTCAACCAAGCTGCCCAGCACAAGTGCCCCTGGGAAAACATTGGTAGGGCCTGCCAGGGCACTGGAGTCCTGGCAGCTGTCCAAGGGTACCAAGGAGCTGACTTGAGGCCTATGGAGCCCCCAGGTTAGTCCCTGCCTCCCTGTACTGGGGATTAGATACTGCTTTCAACAACGAACAGACCTTTCTAAGAGGAAGAATGTAACAGTTATAGGCTGATATTCTTCCACCTCAGTTTGACAAGTGCACTGTTATATTTTTTTCCGCATATGTTGGAAACAGGAGTGACAAATATGTGTACCAGCTGTGACATGTCACAAGTTAAATGTAAAGCAATCTGATGCAGAGTCTAGGCTGTCATTGGTACAGCAAACCAGTAAGTTTGTGTGAAAGTTAATAGTTTAAATTCCTGTTCTGTCACACGTGTTTATCTAAGCAGAGTGCATCACAGAAAGAAGCACTGCGTGGGAGAATCATTGAATAGACCCAAGTGCACAGAATAGATCACTTAACACAAAAACGGAAAAAAAATTCCTTCTTCCTGCACGGTTGTAATTTTGTAGGCTAATGCTACTTAAAAATTGAGTGTCTCAGAACAGTTTGTTTACAACTCTGCTAAGGTTTTGGCTAAGGCTGGGTAGATAGCTAAACAGGACAGGTAAGCCACATAACAAAGGGCACACATAGCAACTTTGCACATTTTTTAAAAAGGGAGGGTGCTGTGTTGTATGCAGGCACAGTGAATCAATTGCACACTGTTCCCTTCAATGTAACTCAGCCTACATGCACACCATACATTTAAAGTAGATTTAAGGCCCATGAAAACTAGTTTACACTTCTTACAGCTACAATCCCCAGCACCCATAACAAACTACGGTTCCCAGGGTTCTTTGGCATAAGTAATGTGCTTTAAAGATATGGTGTGTATGCAGCTTCAAGCTAGAATACTCAGCCTTCAGACTCTTCTCCGTTGAACCAGTGAAAAACCTTGCTGCTAGCCTGTGTTAAAAGCTCAGCCATTAATAAACCAGTTAAGTTACCAACACCTGCGTAGAGCATGAATTCAGCAGCCACAGTTGAACCGGCAGCAGACAGCGTTGTTTACTTGTGCACCCATGGTAGAAGATGTTGAATCTGTAAGAATGGACTGCTTCCTCATGCCAGGAAATACCTGTATAATAAATCCCAATAATGTTTGGATCTTGGTCATAAATGCAAGTACAGTGGTACCTTGGGTTACATACGCTTCAGGTTACAGACTCCGCTAACCCAGAAACAGTACCTTGGGTTAAGAACTTTGCTTTAGGATGTGGCGGCGCAGCAGCAGCAGCGGGAGGCCCCATTAGCTAAAGTGGTGTTTTAGGTTAAGAACAGTTTCAGGTTAAGAACGGACCTCCGGAACGACTTAAGTACTTAACCCGAGTTACCACTGTAAAACATTATAATGAAGATGATTGTAACTTGCTTGAGGTTACCTTGTAGAGTTGGAAGGGACCGTAAGGGTCATCTAGTCCAGCCCCCTGCAATGCAGGAATGTCAACTAAGGCATCCATGACATATGACCATCCAACCTCTGCATAGAAACCTCCAATGAAGGAGAGAGTCCATCACCTTCCCAGGGAGTCCGTTCCACTGTCGTTTAGAGAAAAGACAAATAGGAGGCAAGAATGTGGTGTATAAAATAAATGTAGTTTATTCTTACAGCAAATACTAAGGTGGAAGGGAGTCACTAAAAGATGATGTTTCTCCAGGATTTGCACACAACTGAATGCATGCCCTCTCTCAGCTTCCACGTGGTGAAACATCAAGTCATGATTTCCAGTTAAACAGATTTTAGGTATTGTTTTACATAACATGGCAACTTGTTCCTATCTGAGATAACTTCCACAGTATTACTTTACTATTGGATGTTAAAGAGGAGGGTGCATTGGGGGGAAAGGACTGCATAGAGATTAATCGTTTGTCACACCCAGTCACCCTGCATATTGTTAACAACATGTTCATGTGCGTCTCCAGAAATGTTGAGCTTGAGGTGCATCGTTTGCATTGTTCAGTTAGCAAGCTCTGCCAGAGGGCCACCTGATTTGGCCTCTTCTCTCTTTCTCCCCACTTTTTGTTTCAATTCTGCATCTGGAAAATGTAAGAGGAATATTTCAAAGATGTGTGCATGACCGAGAAGCCTTTCTGATTCACGGTGTGGGCTGCCATGAAAAAGCTGCTGAGGAAATGAATTCACATTCAGCGAGGGGTTTGGATAGGATGCAGTTATTAAGGCATGTGGCCACACACTGCATGGTGAAGATAAAGAGGAAAATTTAACAGATGTCTCATTTTCCAATCCCCATCAACCATGTGCGCTGGTTGGCTGTTATGATTAAGAGTCTTTTTTGTTTTTTTCAAACAAAAAGCAGGCATTTTTGTCTAGTTAGTGAGGTTTTTGTAACATGTTTCACTAATTCTACTACAGCAAGACACTTGTTTTAAAATACTGCCTTAGTTTTTGTTGGTGACGTTTACAAATGCCGTAGCAAGAGAAGCTCTCTTGAAGAATTATCTTTTTCCAATTTTATTACTGCAGCATCGATTTGCATTTGGAAGACCCCTTCTTCAAATTTCTCTCCCCCTCCCCCCTCCTCTTATTTTTAATGGAAAAGCTCTGAGTACTGAATTATGGATAGTTCAGAGAGAAATGCATAGGGTTTTCATTAAAAACATTTAGTACTTGAAGGCAAAGAGAATTATTAGCATGCATAAGAAAATATAGTGACGATTTTTTTTTTTTTGCAGGCCTGCTTTTCTGAGATTTAAGAGGTTTGAAATTCTGTCTGTTAAAGGGTAAATCAAAGCACAGAACTATCCTAAAGGAAGGATAGCTTTTGTGGTTCTTGTCGTCGCCCCCCCACCACAAATGTATTGATGTGACAGATCTTGAGGCAATTTGGAAACCGCTGCTAAAATTTTGTGAATTTTGTTAACAGCTGGATCGTATTGCTGTGTCTTCAGTTTGCCATCCACACCAGCATCCTTCTTGCACTATTGGAATGAAATGGTTCACAGTAAGCTAAAACTTGGCTTCCTGAGACCATGGAAATGTTTGGTTCCTAGAGAGGAGCTCACAGCTTTGCTTCTCCCTGGTACTTTTTACTGCTGCACCAGGCAATCCGTGGGCTGGCATTTGTTCCGATTCATCAGGAAACGGTGGGTTTTTATTGGGGGAAGTGGCAGAATGCAGGATCACCCCTAACTTCTGGGACATTAAACCGTCCTTTAAAGAGGGATTAATGTTTAGGGCCAGGAAAGATTCATCATTTTGAATAAAGGCAAGTTTTCCTGCTTTGGTTGTTGTACATTAGCAATGTAGGAGCCTGTCTTTATACTCGGACATGGATTCATCTCGCTTAGTATTTTTTTTCATCCCTGACTGCAGTGACTTTACAGAGTTTCAAGCAGCCCTGCGTGGAGATGGCAGGGATAGTTTGCTTCTCTCTGTGGTGAAAGAGCGGGGGTGGGGCGGGAAACTGTTCAAGCTTGATATCTCTTCCTCAGGAACAATGATGAGGGGAGAGGGATAATATCTGAGGAGCCCCCCCCCCCCCCGCAGAACAGTTATATCCATTGCTCAGATCACTTGGCAGATGCATGGAATTTGTCCAAGTAATTTGGTTTTTCTGTGACGCCCTGCTGTTTAATAATACTCTTCAGTTCCATTTCTCGCTTTATGATGGAAAGATGTTCTTTTCATTGTTCACTACTGTGTGTCATCCTTTGCATCTTGACACTTGGTAGTTTTCTATGATACCTGATGTGCTTCATGCAAGTAAAAGCAAGTGCATATCTTTCTTTCAGCTCCCCTTGGCTTCATTCAGGAAGGCAAGAGTGTTAGTCAATTTCTTCAGAAAGCGCTGCCCTTTTTATCCTGCAGAAAAGACCAATAGTTCCATGTAATCAGTTTTTTTCTTGTATGTGCTGCAACAATATAAAACTGGCTTACCAGAATAAGTAAACATTTTCCACATGGTAGATTCTAATGGGATTGCTGGTTTACCATTGTATTCTCAAAATGGAGCACAGCATTAATGAAAGCAATCATTTTCGAATGCAGATTTTTCCCCTTTGCAGTTCTCTGAAAAGAGCACTTGCATTTTCAGAGTATAACTATCCAAACCTCAATTCCCAATTTTGAAGATTTAAGCCTTTGTTTTTAGTAATGGATTTTTAAGTGAGCTGCTGCTCTTTGTTCATAGTGATTGGGTTGTTCCATTCAGCTTTAGATCCACACAGGGGACCTTTAGTATCAGGTTAAGTGGCTGGGATTACTCTGTGTGGGACTTGCTATTGGTTAGTATAGGATGGGGTTGGGATCCTGTGGGGCTCATGACTCTCGTTGGCTCCAGCCAGCATGGTCAGAGATGACATAGTCCAGCAACCTCTGGAGGGCCACAGATTCTGCACCCCTAGTATAGGCATTTGGGGGGCTCAGTGTCAGGGTTGGGTTTTTGTTTCACCTTTAGATGTTTGGTTAGTGTGACTGGAGTGCGAAGTGGGAGTGGTACTCTGGTATGCATTCTATTAGGGCTGCAGTTAGATGTCCTCTCCAAGCACAATCCTCAAGCTGTAGCTAAGGTTCGTTCCTGGATTACTGCTTATGGTATGTTTAAAAGAAACAGACCATCAAGTTTGTACTTGATGTGAAGCCCAAACCACAGCTTAGCTCCTGGCAGTAGCAGGATAGAGGGAGGAATGAAATCCCACAGTTTTTACTCTGTGGTACTCGCATGCTTGCTCATTAATGCTCAGCCATCGTTTGGCTTAGCGTAACATGCAAACTGGGCTGTATCAGACCTGCTTCGTCTGCATTATTAAACCTTTGCTGCACCTGTTGATCTGAAACTCTGTGCAAACCAGTTGCAGTTGAATGGAAACAACTGGCTGCCATATAAAACTGAGCTAGCAATGTTGGGTTATCTGGTGGCTGAAAGAGCTTTTGGGGGTTACTTAAGTGGGTTTTACTCATAATATCAGTAAGTTCCATTTTAAAAAATGCTTGATTTTGTGTACTTCTGATTTGTGCTCAAGGTCCAATTAAAAGTTCTCCATCCACCCTTCTGCTGAAGAGCATCTGGCAAGGTGTGACAGATGCAATCTAATAAAAATATCTGAAGTTGTTTATAATGTGATGTTCGCTGCATTTCTTAGTCTCTGCCTCTCGCTAGTAGTGTCATGACGTAAATCACAGTTGCTTTACAGATTATCTCACAAACATTACAAATTGCTTTAAAGATTATCTTGGAAAACATTACTGTAATTAGATAGTAGATTAAACTTTATTGCTTTCCTTATATTTGGAAATCTATGCTTTTGGGCACAGAAGTGCTGACCAATGAACGAGGAAAAGCACAGTTAAATAAACGTAGATTTTTCAGGTCTTAAATGTGTATGTTAAAAAGAGAGAGTTTATATTGCACTTCTTCCTGTGTTTTCCTTAGAGAATTGCAATTATACACTTCAAGTGGTAGAAGGAAATCCCTCCTTGCTTTATAAGGAGCACACAGCACCAGGCAGCTGTCTCAAACTCTTTAATTATGTTTCTGTCAGGACACAAGAATTCTGTCCTAGCACTTCTGTTGATGACACAGTAATGAATTTTACTCATTTTTTTTTTGGAGCTTAGGAAGGGCTTGTGCTTCTGCCTGCATGGTTTTCTGATTCTCTAGTCCCTTCTGCCTTGATCCTGGGGGGCTTCCCACTCATGACCCTTTTTGCTCTGCATTTCTTTCTCAGCACTCTTCCTCTAAGTGCATTTTTTATACCAGACCATGGGATTCCTCTATTTGGGGAGTCAGTGGTGGAGCACATTTTTTTGCATGCAGAAGGTTCCAGGTTCTGTCCCCGGCATCTCCAGTTAAAATGGATGCGCAGCAGATGAGGAGAACGAGTTCTGCTGGGAGCCCCAGAGAAGTTGCTGCCATTCAAGAGTAGTAGACAATGCCACTAGCCTTGTCTAAAACCTCCATCTTTTCATCTAGGCATCCAAGTGCTCTGGATAGCACACAGTGCCCTTTTGCCCCTGGTGGGAAAGGGTAAGAATTTATGAGTTCTAGCAATGAATTAAAAATAATGGAACACGGCATTGTGTAAGCAAATGCAGGGTTCCAAAACTTGGGTCTTCAGCTGTTTTTGGACTACAACTCCCATCACCCCTAGCTAGCAGGACCAGTGGTCAGGGATGATGGAAATTGTAGTCCAAAAACAGCTAGAAACCCAACTTTGGGAAACCCTGATTTATCATTTAAACATTTCTTCAGTAAAATAGTTGGCCAACACTCTCAAGTTTCTAGAATATTTTATTGATAGAAAACATTTTTAATTCCTCACTTGAGCAAGTGACAGGAGTGTGTGTGTGTGTAGAGTACCGTATTTAGATTTTTGTGTTTTGGAAAGAGCAGCTCGGTTAAGCCAAACACAAATGAAAATGGGCTCTTACATGGTGAGTCTGACAGCCTGGCTATGAGTACTCTGAATGCTGCTCCTGACCTTGATTTAGATGCCAGTTCAAGTCACATCAAGTCAACATTTATTGACTTGCCCCAAACTTACTGGCTGAAAACATTACCCTGGGCAGCTTACATAGCTCTATATACAGAAATAGGAGCCAACACTTCACTGCACTAATGTAACTGACAAAAAATATCCAGTTTCAATATATCACTGACTAAATTTGGAAACGTATTAGATGTAAGCTATAAATTAAAAATGAAGCAAATATTTGTGGATTGCCAAAGCTAAAGTAATTGACTGAAATCCTAGCAGATGGAACCTGTCTCCCTACCATCTTTCTTTCTTTCTTTCTTTCTTTCTTTCTTTCTTTCTTTCTTTCTTTCTTTCTAGAAAGCACCATGGAGTTTATGCCACAAACTGGGTTTAATACCAGTCTTGTAAAAAATGTGGAAAGATTAGGTATTCTACTATTTTCTGTAATTATGCTTAGCTTAAATAGAATGAAGATCTCAAAAAAGAAAAAGTAAGAGTGCTGATATGATAAAGTTAATGGAGGGAGGGTGAAAAATATGGAAGATATAAATTGTGGAAAATAAGAGCATTTTTGTATGTGGCAAGAGTATAATTAATGTGATGTATAATTTAGTTGTCAGGGAGAAGTCTGTGAACAAGAAGTCTCTCAAGTTTCCAACACTGTGGATTCATCTGCTCTAAAAATGCATATTAGTGCATTGGTTTTATTCCACTTTAACTGTCATGCCTTCCCCAGTGAATCCTGGGAATTGAAATTTGGTGACAAGCTGTGAATTCTCTGTGTAAGATTGACCCCCTGCCCCAACCTGCAAAAAAGC
Source organism: Podarcis liolepis (assembly GCF_965112155.1). NCBI lineage: Eukaryota > Metazoa > Chordata > Lepidosauria > Squamata > Lacertidae > Podarcis > Podarcis liolepis. Next base: position 28,390,916 of record NC_139563.1, read on the forward strand.
CTGCAATTCTTCCTGGAAAGAGTGTAATACCAGTGTAAATCCATAGTGCAGAAGTGCCCCTGTACCAGAGTCTGTTCCCAATCTCTAGTGCTTGCCAAGGAAAGGAATTGCAAAGCCAAGGATATTATTACCTCTCAGCTGACATGGAGTGGCCATGCCGTTTTGCTAGCTGGTCTTTGCACCAAGATCCTTCTGAGCACTCCTAGCTTGCGCTGCTCTGTTTGAATGTCCCCACCTCTCAATATATTATTATGTACTACTACTGATACTAATACATTTATACCCATTTGTATTTTGCTTTGCCTGCAAAGAACTGCAAGCGCAGCATACATGGTCCCCTCTCTTTCATTTTAACCTCACAACAGCCCTGTGACATCAGTTATGCTGAGAGACAGTGACTTGCTCAAGATAGTCCAGCGAACGTCATGACCAGGTGGAGATTTGTACCTGGGTCTGTCTCATAGTGCATTGCTTCCTCCCTTGTCTGGAAGGATTTGACAGGCTGTGTGGCCTCCCTTTGGCTATACTTAATATTTAGGAACATATGAAGCTGCCTTAAGGCAAGTGAAACCTTGACCCACCCACCCCAGCAGCTCCCTCCCCCCTGTGGAAATATGCCCTGACGGAAATGGATTAAGCAGTTCTTCCCCACCCTGTTGCCTCCTGAAACTGCTTTTGGTTTTAAACACACACACACACACACACACACACACACGGGAAGCATAAGCAAAACTGCACCAGACTGTAATTTAGGGTTCCCCAAAAGATGAAATGAATACCCTCCAAACGAGGGCACAAATTTGCATAAAATGTGCATATGCTAATTTTTATGAATAGATGCAAATGTAGAAATAATCACTATCATTTAGACAGAAATACAGTACAGTGATACCTTGGGTTACAGACGCCGCTAACCCGGAAGTAGTACCTTGGGTTAAGAACTTTGCTTCAGAATTAGAACAGAAATCGTGCTCTGGCGGCGAGGTAGCAGCGGAAGGCCCCATTAGCTAAAGTGGTACTTCAGGTTAAGAACAGTTTCAGGTTAAGAATGGAACTCCAGAATGAATTAAGTTCTTAACCCGAGATACCACTATATAACATAGTGGGGAAGACTGAGACCAGGTTACCTGTGTGCCTCCTGAGTCTGCCACCCAGGCACTTTTTGATGGGCAAGTTCAAGACCCGTGCTGCTCCCACAGTCTGTAAAACTCTGTTAACAAAGGAATAACTAAAAGAATAATAATCTGAACATAACAATCAAAGCAAAAGTCACATTATATGTTTAACAAATCCACGCAACATTTATAATCTTTAAAACAATATTAACAACATTAACAAAATAGCAAACGAAAAATAAGCTTGGCACTGAGGAAATGCCTTTATTTAAAAAGCTTTTTGTATAGCTCATTCTAAATGTTTAAATTTGAAGAAAAAAAGAATTGTTTTTTTTTAAAAAAAGTAATAGCACTATGTTCAATAATGTAAAATATTACTTCTCTTAACAAAAAATAGTATTGCATTGCCTGATTGCATATTCACAATATAAACTGACCACCCCACGATCACTTATGCATATCACTTAATTCATTACAGGACCAACCTTGTCTGAGATACCTTTGTGAAACAGGAAATCATTTGCCCCTCTGGAAACATAAGGAAATGACAAAATTGCTTGTGGGTGGCAATGTGCAATTACTGTTGCCTCAAATTTACCAAGAACCTGGTCTTTCAAATGTTAAAATTGATCTAAGTAACCAATGTACAGGATTGATTTTGCGATGTAAAATCGTATGCTTTTGTTCTGCATACACTTTAAATTTAGAGTGCCGTTAAAAGCAAGGTAATGTTGCCTTGATTGTAGAAGACTTGGAGTGATACACAAAGCCCATTGAGCAGAGCACAAAAGGAGTAACTGTATTTCTGTGGATTCAAGCTGATGTATTAACATAGCTCTCTTTGACTTCTCAGTGTCAGTGGGATTTGATGTGGGTGGAATACTTCCCACAAAGTGATAATAGGATTGTACTCAGTATTTCTAAAATATGTCCCCCACCCCACACCAGATTTGCAGCCTACGCAGTGAACTTATGTGCTTGCGTATATCAAAATGACACAGTCAAATAATATTTTAGCCTGTTTCTTGAAATGAAAGAATTGATTTATTATGATTCATTGTTCCTTTTTTTTGACTTGGACATGTTCTATTGAACATTTCTGTATGCGTACAGCAGGGGCAGTGTTCCGAGGGCGATAAGCCTTTGGCTCCTCCTTAGTCTCCTCCTGGCACCGCCACTGGTGGGGGGCTGCTTCAGCCCCCCCTTTTCCTCTGCAGCAGGTGTAGGAGGGGGAGAAGGAGCTGGCCACTGAAGCCATGCTGCGCTCGGCTTTGCGCTTTTGGGATATGGAGTGCCTGAGCCCACCCCATCCCCAATATTGAGGGGGCCCAAAAAGGTTCAACCCCCAGGAACTGGCGCCCCGGCAGTATTATAACTTGCTGCGTAGTACCCCAAGTACAGTGACGACCAAGATTATGCATGGCAAGAAGCTGTATGAGTCATGTTTAAAAACAACATCCTGTAGAGATTTCTGAAGAGGGTCTAAGGGGCAAAGAAGAGAATGAGCAGAAAGAAGCAAAAGCCAAGTGGAATAAATTAAAGGCTAATTATTAACTTGAGGCCATTTTCAGTGGTGGGAGAATCTCATTTAGTTTAGAGACGAGAGAAGAAACGATGCAGCAGAACATTGCTCTCTTAATTAAGTATAATAAACCTAGTCATTGCATTATTGAATTCTACCAAGGCAAATGTTGGTCTGCTGGAGAAACTGATCCTTTTTAGACCTCTTCTTTATGAAGCATGACTCCAGAAGGTTGGAAAGCACATACTGTGTCTTCCCCCTTACACACACAGTCCCCCCCCATAAGCTCTTGAATCCAGTACAGTATTGCAATGAAAAAACTGGCTAGTTGCAAACAGGAAGCAGAAGTTGGAATTGCTGTATGTGACAGGGAAGGAGGAACCTGAGGGTTTTCATGGCTTGATCATGCAAATGGTCTGGTCTTAATGGTGTGTCTGTAAGTGACTGTGGAGGCCAGTTCTGGATCCACATGTCCTTCCACAGTGGGGACCATAGCTGTCAATGTTTCCCTTTTTTAAAGGGGAATTCCCTTATTCCAAATAGGATTCCTTGCAAGAAAAGGGAAAAGTTGACAGCTGTGGTGGGGACATAGGTTTCTGGGCGGGAGTTGATCATGGTGAGGATTTGCCAAACTTGCCTTTCTCTTAGCTCGTTTCCCTCTTTTGTCCCGAGTTCTTGCTTCTTCAAAGTCCATGACGACTTTGGTAGAGGCTAGTCTCCAACTGGAGCGCTTGTAGGCCTGTGTTTCCCAATTATCTATGTTTATACTGCATTTTTCAAAAAAATACTTGCCTTGAGAGCGTCTTCAAACCTCTTTTGTTCTCCACTGGCATTATACTTTCCATTCTTAAGTTGGGAATAGAGTAGTTGCTTTGGAAGACAATAATCAGGCATCCAAACAACATGACCGGTCGTGTAAATGCTTGACATTGCAGCAGCCTTAATGGGTAGTGTGCAGAGTGATATGTATATATATCATAACTTGTGTACAATGGAGACATCTCATGTTTGCTCACATATTTACAATCCCTTAAAAAAAACACAACTTTGTTCCTATGTTATTGGAAAATAATGCTAAACATATGTATAATACAATGTACTGTAACGAAATAAAATAGAATGAAATAAAATTAAGTAAAAGTGATACAAAGTACAAGTTTGACCTGATTACCTTGTCACTTCAGGATTAATAATAATAATAATAATAATAATTTTGTACCCCACCCATCTGACTGGGTTTATTATTCATTTTAATAGTTTTCCCATTTCCACAGTAACTTAATTTATTTCCAAGTATTGAGAAAGTCTGATTTATTAACAATGTTGAAAAGGAGTAAAATTAGGTGTTTTGAAATGTAGACAATTTTTATCCTCTGTACCTTTGGTTTTCTATGAAAATGTGTGCATGCTTTTCCGTTCACAATATTCAGTGCATGCCTGTAAATGGGTCAGAAGTTTATTACTCTAGACACCCTGAGGACAGAGCCACAAAACATTCTGTAGAGGTGTTTAAAGATTTGCAGACACTCAAGGGTTGAAAGTTGAATGCAGTGATGATTTTTTTTTTGAGATAGTGCTTGAGGTACTGCTAAAGCACTGTTTGCGGTCCTATAAAATTCTACCATTTGCATACTCACATCTTTGGTGTCACCTTAAAAATCCTTTTACAATCATTATTTTCCTTCAGGGACTGTGAAAAAAAAACTTCACATTAGAAGGGGTCTGAGGAAGAGTGCAAGTAAAAGTATGCCTAAAAAATGCAGGTGTAATATGTTTTACATATCTCTATCCCAAGGGGAGCAAGTGCATCTGTTTCTGTAGCCAAGTAATATTATTATTATTGCTTGCGCTTTGCTAAAGGCTTAGAGGTACTTCAGTTGGTAAATATCTTTGCTTCAGATTCCAGTAAATGTGAAACATATGTGAATATAAATACAGATAGCTAGGCTGTGAAACAATAGTATTAGGTCTAGCCAGACGTGGGCAGGATTAGGTTGCTATAGCTTCCCTCAGTTTTCTTTCTTCATAAAACATAATAGGGAGAACAAAAGGATCAGGCAGAAAGTGTGGTGGATCTGGTTTAATGTATTTGTTCATTCATTCAGACATTCATTATTCGTTTTTATATGCTGTCTTCCGATCAAGAGCACAGGATAGCTAATAGTGTGATTTAAACACAACAGAATATATAATAAAAGCATACTCAAAAACATATTATATGCTCATGTAACACATTCATACATATGTCTACTCTGAAGTAAGCCCTAAGTGAATTCAGTGAGCTTTACTGCTAGATAAGTTGGTATCGAATTGCAGCCTAAGTTGTTGAATTCTTGAAGCTTTCTTTATTAAAAGTACCAATTTCAAATTACGATTTAATTGTTTCTGATGAGCTGAAATTACGTCCTTCTTCCCAACAAATTTAGGACTAAAACCATAGCTGGCATGCTGACTTTCACTCCATCTTTTATCCTAATACAGAAAATAATATTTAGAAAGCTTCCATTGCTTATTTACTACAAAAATTTAGTTGAAGAAAGGTATACCAGTAATATTGTTGCATTTATCTTAGTAATTCATGACCATCATAAAGCTGGTACAAAAAAGCAAAGGGAATAATTTCCTTTCAGAAAGTGCAGTCCTTGTAGTAATATTCACACTGAAGCCAAATCATAATCCTTGTGGAGAAAACTAGTTAAGAGGGTTTCTTGCTGGCAGTAAATATGTTTTCAGATACTACATTTTTATATCAACTTGCATACAGATAATCATGTCTGCCATTGATCAGTAACAGGAAAAAGGCAATCAAATTTTCATATGTAAAGAAAAATCCTGGGAGTAATATATTTTGAAACACTGAGTTGATCAAAGGATTTTACGATGTGTTTTCATTTCAAAACTATTTATTTGTCATCCACCTCTTAATTTAGGGGTACATTAGAAGATAAAATCTCAAACCAGGTTCATATGAGTATTGTTTTCTCATTTTTGAGCAATTCTGTTCTCAGAAGACAGTAATTCCATACGATAAAACTTTTATTTCATTAATTTAATATGCTTACATATTACCTCCTTTCTCCTAAGTTGGCATTCAAGGTGGCTTACAATATTAAAAACAGCATAATAAATACAAAGTAATAAAAATGAACTAGTTATAAACAATACCTCAAAACACATTTAAAACCAGTTTGCCCTGACAGCAGCCCAGGAAACAGCATCGTCTACACCTTAATTATCAAACTCCTATCTGAATAAGGAGGTGTTATCCTGTGGGCAGCCAGCCTAACCCTTGGGCAGGGTATTCCACAATATGGGAGCAGCCACAAAAAAGGCTCTCTCGAGTCACCACCAATTCTGCCTCTGATATTTATGGGACCAAGAGAAGGTGCTCACCTGAGAATCTTGTCACCTGGGCAGGTTCGTATAGGGAGATACCATCTTCCTTTTGTTGCAAAGTCAGAACATCACTCGCTCATTGCTCTCATGGACTTCCTAGAGGCTCTTGGTTGGCCACCATGGGAAACAAGATACTGGACTAGGAATAGGTCTTTGATCAGATCTAATAGAACTCTTACGTTCTTAAGTGTCATGTCCTGCTTCTGACCTACCTCACAGATTTGTTGTGGAGCTAGATTTGGGGTGGGGTAGGGTTTTGTCATCCTTGGAGGTAGTGTGACATCTGAAAGTTCAACTAATGTGCAAGTATGCATGATGTTCTTCAGCCCCTTCCATTTTGGGCATGTGGTGAAGGCAACCTGAAAAACCGATGTCGTGCTTACTTTAACATTTAAAATAATTTAATCCATTTTCACTTGTGCAATGAAGTGCAGCTCCAAAATCAAGAATCTCAGCTGAGTATTGCCAATAAATCAAAACTGTACTTTCCAGAAGATTATTACATTATTTGCAAGCCTCTGAAGGCCTCTGTTTCCTTTCTACAAAAGGCTTCTGTAAATTGTCACATGGTAATCGGATCTGTTGTTCACGGGAACGAGCTTCTTTTCAAAATATTATGCTGCTCACAAAGCTCCTTATTCATTAGGCAGATTAGCAACTGTTCTTTGAATATTCTCTCCTCTCTCTATACAATGTACATAGATCCATAGTTCTCCATAAAATAAAAGCAGAAAGAATACAAAATTATTGTCCTGTTCCTGTTTACATGTGAATGAATATTTCTTTTAAAAAAATATTTAGAGAGCCTTAAGGAAAAAGTGCCATGCAAGATTTCCTTCAGTGTAAATACAACTGTGCACATGACATCAAAGCACAACAAGACTTACAAATTCTAATGGAGATTACATTTTTCAAAGTGACACAGGAGAAATTTGAATCCTATCTGTCTGTACACTGCTTTATTCACTATACAGGTCACAGATCTTATTTATAGAATGTAAGCTGCTGTTATTGTTATTGTTAAGATTATTAAACATTGCTGGCTCTCTTTACTCAGACAAGGAGAAGAGAAATAGAGAATCACATTTACCATCTGCCCACTGCAACATACCGTATTTTTTGCTCTATAACACGCACCCGACCATAACACGCACGTAGTTTTTAGAGGAGGAAAATCCGTAGGCATGCCACCCGTAGGCATTCCCTCCATAACACGCTCAGACATTTCCCCTTACTTTCTAGGAGGAAAAAAGTGAGTGTTGTGGTGCAAAAAATACGGTAATTTGTCACCAAAATACAGTGGTGCCTCGCAAGACGAAAAGAATCCGTTCCGCGATTCTCTTCGTCTAGCGGTTTTTTCGTCTTGCGAAGCAAGCCCATTGACAGCCTAGTGGATTAGCGCTACAGCGGTCTAGCGGCTTTCCGTGATCAGCTGTTAAGCGGGTTTTTCAGCGGAACAGCTGATAGGCGGCTTAGGAAAAGGGGGGGAGCGAAAAAAACCCGCGGGGACGCGCAAGATTTTTTCGTCTTGCGAAGCAACCCCATAGGGAAATTCGTTTTGCGAAGCACCTCCAAAACGGAAAACCCTTTCGTCTAGCGGGTTTTCCGTCTTGCGAGGCGTTCGTCTTGCGGGGCACCACTGTAGTAAAAATATAACACGGGTAGACCCAGTTTGCCATTTAAGCCAATTAGAAGCAATTCTACAACAGAATTTTCTGAAATCAGGGTTATTTTCCAAAAGGGAGAGTTGGTCTTATTTTTTTAGGTGCCAGACAAAAACTTTTTCCCATAACCAAGTCTTGACCTGGTAGTATATGTGGCCTTTTAAAAATGGGTGGGATGTTTTCAATATATTTCTCCCCCCCCCCTGGTTTTAATGTATCTATGTGGATTTTAATTATCTGGTTGGTTGAAATTGGGTTTGGGTTTGGGTTGCCCTCGGCAAGATAAAGCCACTAACGAATTTAATTAATTAATTATTATAATAATAATAGTTTTGAAATCATTAAAAAGGCAGAAAATTATTCTTATTCATTGTCTTAACTGTTTTGTCTCCAGCTTACATTGCATGGCCACAAGACAAATCAAGCCAACTGGAGTCACGTAACATTTCATGATATTTTTCAGGAAGTACCACTTTCCCCTTAAAAGTTAAATTGATACTTCTGAGTTAATTGATTCTTAACTAGGTAAATGACTTCACCTGTCTTTCACCAATGAGCACTTAGCTACCCTAAATTTAAACCAGTCACATATTTGCTGCATACTTAAGTGAAATTAAAGACCATTATTACTCTGGGGTATGAACCATTTTTGTAAGGCATTCAACCATGTTCAAATCAAGCAGCTTGTTACCATTGCCGCCAACATTTGCAACATTTTCCTGTATATTGATGTACTTAATATGAAACTAAGAACACGTAGCATTGGCAATTACAGAAGAGTAGCAATGATGATTGCAACTAATCCACAGAAAATCTTGTGGAATCTTAAAACCAGCAGAGCAATCTCTTGCGGGTGGGTGGGGTGAAGGTTCCTGCCGGCCTATTTCAGGGTGGGTGGGTCACCTGCTGACTGTATCCCTGATGTTGGAGATATGCAAAAAGCCTTTTTTTTACAAGATAGGGGCAGGGCTGAATTGGCCTCTGTTAAAAAAAACAGAACAAAAAAACTTGTATACAAATTAAAAGTTGGTGTTTTCTATTCAAAGTTTGGAATCTTTTAAAATTCTGTTTCCAATAACAACATGTCATTCTTGCTAGGGTACTGAAGAAGTGTAAACTATAGTGTCAGAATAATGTGACATCAGCTTATCCGAATATTTGAAAGAAAGAGGAAAGGCTATAAGGCTTTTACCTCATCTGAAGAGTCAATTACTAGTTAGTTCAGAAATGGCTACTTCACAATTATGTAGAAAATGCTGTGGTGTGGAGTGCTGTTGTTCAGGTTTCCAGCCAACCATTTGTTTTTATAGGATGGTCCATTCTCTTTATCGCCCCTCCTCTGGTTTTCTGTTCTCCCCTCCCCCCAAACCCCCAGCTCTCCACAGTGTGCCAGGCCTTGTGGGTGGGTGGTAGTCCTGAGAGCAGATATCTTATTGATTTACCTACAGCGCATATTAAGGAGATCCTCCTCCCTGCTCTCTCACTTTAAAGTTTCACCCAGAACAGAGGTGTCCTGTTCGCATTACACCTACCATCATATCTCACAATTGCATCTGTAACGAAATTGCTTTGTTTCCATGCAGTGTTTAGGCACCTTAGAGGGTTTTATAGAGAACCTATATGCCGACTTCGCAATATGATTGGAGCAGTGCCAGGTTTACGTACAGTATAAGCTAAACAAGCTATAGCTTAGGGCCCCACTCTCTTGTGGCCCCCAAAAAAATTAAAGGAAAAAACACCTGGATGTAGTTTTCCAAAATATAAGATAAAAAACAATTACTTTGATAAAATACATATTTTGTTATGTGTGGGACGTGGGTGGCTCTGTAGTCTAAACCACAGAGCCTAGGGCTTGCCAATTGGAAGGTCTGAATTCCTGTGACGGGGTGAGCTCCCAGTGCGCGGTCCCAGCTCCTGCCAACCTAGCAGTTCGAAAGTGCGTCAAAGTGCAAGTAGATAAATAGGTACTGCTCCGGTGGGAAGGTAAACGTCATTTCTGTGTGCTGCTCTGGTTTCACCAGAAGTGGCTTAGTCATGCTGGCCACATGACCCAGAAAATTTGTCTGCGGACAAACGTTGGCTCCCCTGGCCAGTAAAGCGAGATGAGCACCAGAGTTGTTCGTGATTGGACTTAATTGTCAGGGGTCCTTTACCTTTTATATAGTCAACACAAAGAACAGTGACAATTTGTTGTTGACAAAGGACAGCTGGACATATAAAGCGCCCCATTACCTTCAGTAGCTTAGGGCTTCATCAAACCTAAATCCAGCCCTGGATTGGAGGCTAAGGGTAATTTCTATAACCAGATCTCACTACCTCCAAACAAACACTGCCTCCATGTTTCGACTGGGAAATGTTCATTTGTGGACTGTATATGTACAGCATGTAGATGGGAAATGAACATGATTTGCACCTATCTGCTGAGACCTTGGTGGGAAACCTCCAGCCCATGGGCCTAATTCCTAATTCCAAGTCCTGGAAGTTTGGCTGGCAGGCTGCTTTGGGCAAACCACGCCCATATTTCCCAGACCCAATGTTAAATACGATATCGTGTGTGCGGGGTGGGGGTTGGGAGTTCAAGCTATGGCTTGAAACCTCAAACTGTGGCTAAAGGAAGTAGAAGGGGAAGCAAACCAAGTTCTTATTTTTCAGGCTAAATGGATTGGACACCCTTTCTTGCCACCCTGCATGGCAACAGAAAAAAGGCACCAAATTTGAAAACCATCAAAATTTGGCTTCAAAGGAATAACCAGGAAGGCACAAGTCCACTCCTGATTCTTCCTTTGCAGCTGTGGCTTGAGATCAAACTGCAGATGCAAAGGAAGACCGGGGGCTGCTGAGGAACAACTTGTGTAGCTGCAATACCCACCCAGTACCCTTAACAAACTACAGTTCCCAGGATTCTTTTGGAGGGGGGATAGTCAACTTTAAATATGCATAGGGTGTGCTTTAAATGCATGGTTTGGTTCTGCCCTTTTTTTGTACAGCAAACCCAGTACATACTTGAAATACTATGAGGTACTAATGCAAATACTCTTGGCAACCAGTGGGCATTTAATTATGAATGCCAGCTGGGGAGTGTGTGTGTGTGTGTGTGTGTGTGTGTGTGTAAAAGAAGACCAATGTCAGTTTTTGGACACCCCCCCCCCCGCAGTTGTGTCTTTAAAAGCCACTGTATCAACAGCATTGAGCAAATGGAAATGTTTTATCTGTGTGTAGCATCTCAATCTGTTGTCTGCGGAATGAGCTGCAGTTAAAGACATAGACAGGCAAGGACAGTTTTCCTTTCTGATAATTTAAAAAATCTTACATCCCAAGCATGAAAAGATGCAATCTACCATTTAGCTGGTACATTTTGTAACAGAACACCAATTCTGATACATTACAGGTGAACACAATCATATGGCAACGCTGCACAGAAACAAATGCCGGTCGTGCCACCATCAGCACAGCTGGTAGTTTTAAACTGACAGCACAATTACACATTGATAGTTCAATAGTTCATTAGCAGCTACATTGTGCACCTGTATATTTTCTTTAAACGATGCCAGATAGAGTTGGGTCAGGCTGTCTCTTAAAAGCAGTACAGAAAATGCCATGTAGATGCCTCCTTTATTGAGCTTTCAGTCCCTCTTGGTCTTGCAGTCCAGCCATCTGTTAACCTTCCTCAGAGTACCTCACAAAGAGATTATCCACTTCCTCTTTATTTGTATTTTGTGGCTGGATTAGCAAATCTTTCTGTGTTTTCGATGTTCTGTAGATTGCGACACTCTGTAATTACGATATGTAACGAAGAGTGGCTATAGATAGCAGAGATGCACTTATCTGCAATATTACACTTACCAACTTTACTGAACTGTGCAGCTAAACCAGTTAAAAGCTTTATAGCTTGGGGGAGGGGAGGTTAATCTTTTCATGATAAATTGTATTTTCTGGTCAGTAGTCAGGAAGAGCACATTGTTTCATGGTGCATCATGAAATAACTACAGGATGTCCATCAACACTGTAGTAGCAAACCTTCCATATTAGCTATGCTGGTAACGCTGCAATGCAATGTGTTTAATGTGGCCTTGTCGTTTATTCTGAGAACGATTTTAACAACTTGTGGTAAACATTAGAAGTTGGTGGCTAGATAAGTGTAATTATGCTATTGACTTTTGGATGTTTTTCTTTTGCAATACAGAGTATTTAACAGCAAAAGCAGAGTGCATTGCTTATGTGTTCAATGGATTTTACTACCGTGTAAGTGTACATAGGATTGCATTGTTTATAGATGGCGATATTACTATTAATAGCGTTCATTTGTAAATCTTACCTTTTAAAAGTCTTTTCTGGTATCCTCATTTGATTAGATCTTGAAGACTTGCATTTGACTTTGCATGATAAGTCAATATTGACGTTTTGAAATATTAGTCCTGCTTAATATCTAAAATGTAGTCTTAAAATTGAATGTAAAATATCTCATATATTTAATCCTTTTCTGGCCAAAGATGGGTTTCATGTAATCTAAGAGCTTTCTTTCTCCTGGATTACTTTATTTGGTCAACCAAATAACTTTTCCAGTAAAGTAATATCCATGTGGATTTTTGTCAGTCCAGCTGGTACATGCTGAATTATACATAGTTGGGGTTTTTTTTGGTGATAGGAATTTACATCTGTCCTGTGTTGCTTGCAGATTATTCATTTCCACATTCTAGTGGGAGAGAAGTCTGCAAGTTTTTATGTGCCTTTAAGTTTATATACACATTTTTACATGATCTATTTACCCAATTTGCTTATAATGACAATAACATTAATCAAAACAACAACAACATAGAAGTTACATATTATTTACAATTTAGACATTCTGATAAGTTCCATTATGATATACACAGCCGATATTGTGCCATTTGAGCAATCTAGTCTTGCTCAGTGTATCGTCATATGATGATGGGGGACTCCAGTTGTTTTCCTTCTGTGCTATATATTCAATAAAGCACTATCATTGTTTCTGGAAAGTACGTATGCTTGTTTTTCATGGAAGTTGCCTGCGTTCTCACTTGTTTTATTATTTTTTCCATCAGTGCAGCTGGCTATATTTGTCTATACCAGTCCTCCATTAGAGTGCTGACCATTAGTTTCCCATTGTTTAGTGAAGGTTATTCTGGCTGACACAAAAAAGGTTAGGAAATCCTTGTGCAAAGCATCAGTCTCTTCCCTACCATCAATGGATAACAATGCTAGGAGCGGGTCAGGTGCAAGCCCTAGACTTATAATCAGGCCTCTCGCATGCCCAAAATCTCCCAAGCACTGCACAGATCCTACTCATGTGAAATTTCTACCCATTTTGCACTCTACTTATGTTTTTTGTTGAAAGGAATAGGTTTACTAATCACAACTGGTTGGCATAAGCAGTTTTGCTGAAGCTCGTAATTCCCATGCTTAGATTATGAACCTCAGCGAGTTTTTAATACTACCTCAAAACTACAAAGGTTTCCAGTTCAGGCTGAGACTTTGCCTTGGCATCAGCATCGTTGGTTGCTGTCACTGGGTACAGTCAGCAAAATCACTTCCTCGAACCCTCATTTCTTCTGTCACTTCTGCTGTCTAGCTGACTGGATCCTAATCTGGAAAAACTTGTAGTCAAGCAACAATGATTGATTTATATTTAGTGTGCTTCTTACACTTCAAATTATAATACATAAAAAGGAGAATGAGAGCACTATGTGAAGTTGATGTCAGGTAGAATAGTTTAAATAAAATAATAATAGTCATTCGTAGTCTAGACACTGGCAGCAGTCGTGAAGCAGGAGATCTCTTGAGACTAGAAGTGTTATTCTTTCTTTTGCTAATAGAGACTTGGTGGCATTTTTAACATACCAAGTGAATTAATCAGTACAGTAGAGGATAATAAGATAAACCAATATAGATGCCCTAGATATTCACACACGTTATCGTTTCATGTTGGTGCCATGTTTTAATCTTGCAGGAAGCTTTTAACTTTTCCATTTCATGCTCCAGTTTAGCAAAGTATGTCATAAGGAGGAAGAAACCTCTCTGCTTCTTTTTTGGTTTTTGTTGATCTAGAAAAGACTTCTGTCCTTAACAGAAAAACCAGAATGCACTTTCTCCTTACAATACCAATGGTGTTTATTTTTAAGTAGACTTCTCTTTGAAACCATATTTTCTAGACAAATGGATGAGTTCATCGGAACTTTGCCATGGAGCTGATATATTTCAATTAAATTGAATTCTTTAGTCACAGTTGAACACAGTGTCAGGTGTGTTCTGAAGTCTCTGTTGCAGTCTTGGCTACTTCTTACCTATTTAAAAGCAAGGCTCTTTGTGAGAAGTTCTGGACCCAGGGAAAGTCAACACTTAGGACCCTTCTCAATGAAAAGTATACAAAAGTTTACTTTTCACCTGATATGGTAGTAGCTAGTTCCAAAAGTCAGCTCTTACAAAGCAGCTAAGGAAACTAAGTGGGTCATGTTCTTAGCACAAGCTTTTATTTTTTTTTATGAAACTACTTTGAATATTATGGTTTTAAAGACAATTTCTTGAGCAGTTATCCTTTGAAGACATAATAATGATGGCTCTTATTCAACTGCTTTTTTTCCAGCATTCATATGAATATTTTGTCTGTAATTGGTGTTCTTATAAAAACTTGAAGGAGCAGTGTATTAGTGATATGAAACTGTCTGCAAAAAGAAAAAAAATATGTTTTGATAATTTAAAAGAAACATTCGGCTAACCAAATATGACCATACAGTCGTACCTTGGAAGTCGAACGGAATCCATTCTGGAAGTCCATTTGACTTCCAAAATGTTCGAAAACCAAATTGCGGCTTCTGATTGGCTGCAGGAACCTCCTGCAGCCAATGGAAGCCCTGTTGGATGTTTGGGTTCCAAAAGAACGTTCACAAACCACAACAATCACTTACGTCATGCGCACCTTTTTTTGGCCAAATTACATCATGAAAATTAGGGTGCGCTTTAGATTTGATGGTGCAATAGATTTGATTGCAAGCTTGAAAAACACAATTGACAACAAATGCTTTTCTGGTTCCAAGTTTTTGCAAATTGAGGTGTGCATTAGATTCGGTGGCGCATTAGGGAGAGTTAATAGGCAGAGACACACCTGGCAGTGTCTCCCAGGGAGAGGTGGCACATCAAGAGAAGTGAGGAGGAGCACTTATTCTCACAAGTAGCTGAGCCTTCTCTGCTTAAAAACTTGGCCGGCAGGCAGGGAAACTGGTTGGAACAACTTTTTTTAACTCTTGTCTACTCTTGCTGCTAATCTTCAGCTCCTGAACCTTGCCCTTGCTCTCTGACTGGATAACTTGGGGTAGATTCTGCTCTTTCTTTGCCACTGAGTTTGGACCATTAGACTGCTATTATAAAAGTTGTCTGGTCTTGGGCAGAAGCCAGGGCATGCTTATCGAAATATTTTGCTTTTCATTCCAGATAAAATATTTGGAAACTGTGTATGCATCTAGTCTCATCTTCCTTTGCATGGTGTTGTTGTTGTGTTGTAGCAGTGTAGATACGATCCCCCAAGTAAAGCTTCAATGCTCAGCTCCAGATTTCTAATTAATTAATGTTATGGGAGTTAAGCAAGACAGAAGCAGACTTGAGGAGGGCGTGGGACATGCTCAGAAAGCGGAGGCAGAAGTTCTGTTGTGCAAAGGGAAGTCCTTGCACTAACAAAGCAAGTGCATTAGATCCGGACCCATGTTGATGGTATATTGGACACATTCAATGGAGGGTGTGTCTGGTTTGTTCCTACCACCCCTCCCCCCCCCCCCCGGCCACATTGAGAAGGAAGAATAATCCATACTTGAGGAACCTGAGAGACATCCTATATCCCATTAGCCCCTATCAGATGACCCATCAAGACGCGTCAAAAGATGTCTATTGGAGTACTGTTTCCTGGTTTTCCTGCTAGATAGGCAGAAACCTCTCTTTGTATATTCCAAAGAGAGCAAGAGAGAAACACAAGATGGTGGTTAATATTGACTTGTTTAGGGGATTATGACTCAGAAGGTTGTTGGGGCAGAGAAAAGGCTCCTTTGTGACTTTTATGGTATAAAGGTAAAGGGACCCCTGACAGTTAAGTCCAGTCGCAAACGGTTTGTAAAAAAGGTCCCTACCTTTTTGACACTTCATTCTCAATTACAATAAAGAGGTTGATAATTCTTTGGTTTTATAATATGTGGGTACAGCAATTCAAATATTATATAATATATGGAATGGTATTTCTGTGGGAAGTGGGATATGTCTATGGGATATACACTAATCCCTTCTCATGCACTGTTCTCTTCTCTGTTCAAGGCCTCCTTGGTTTAAAAAAAACACACCACTGCACAGCTGCCACCTCCTTATCTTAACTGCAACACCAACACAAAACACGATTACTTGCTTTAGATAAATGACTATAGTCTCATGTTTTCGTTCTGCTTCATTATATGCATGCTTTAAATTTGCAAAGCAATAGTGCATATTTAGGTTTCCTTAATAGTCAAGGCATAATTAATCTGTACTAGTGATTTGAATACCACTTTTCTGCAGAAACCCTGCTGGATTAGTCTAAGCTCCACCTAGCTACCATTTTTTTTGTGTGAAAATAGCATCAACCAGCGGGTGCTACTTGGCCAGTAGTACTGACCCTGGATTTAGATCTTCAAAAGCCTTTTAGTATTTCTTTTTCTCCCCTATTCACTGTGACTAGAGTCCAACTGAACCCAATTCCATTTTAATATAATAAAAGAAGCCTGAGAGGAAATACTGAATGTTGCAGTTAAGATTGGGAGGGAACAACTGTTGAGTTGTTTCTAAAATTTCAGGAGGACTTGAAATAGAGAATGGAACAGCGCATTAGATTACCCCATGGGAACGGGAGTGAGGGGAGGTCAGTGTCACTCCAGATACACTTTGTAGCGTTGTACCCTATGCAATGGTACCTTGGTACTCGAACGGCTTGGCTCCTGAACAAATCGGCTCCAGAATGCTGCAAACCCGGAAGTATATATTCTGGCTTGTGGACATTTTTCGGAAGCTGAACGTCCGACGTGGCTTCCGCTTGAGTGCAGGAAGCTCCTGCAGCCAATTGGAAGCCACGCCTTGGTTTTCGAACGGTTTCGTGAGTCGAACGGTCTCCCGGAATGGATTAAGTTCAAGAACCAAGGTACCACTGTATTAGAAAACAACAAAGTTGACTTGTAGCATCCTTAAAGACTACCAAATGTATAGTAGCACACACTTTTGTGGATTTGTTAGTCTTTAAGGTCCTATAAAACTGGTTGCTGCCTTTATATCAGCAGACTATCGCAGCAATCTTCCTGGAAGTTGGTATTATAAAGACTCATTATTAGTACATTATTGTATTCCTACATTAAATAGAAGCCACTGACAAATACATTTCATTTTTTTAAAAAGGCCACTCAATTTCATATGTGTCTACTCAGAAGTAAGCACTATTGAGTTTAACTCATGGGGTAGTGTGTTTAGGATGACAGCCTTAAAACTGGTAATAAAATCTGGCTATATTTGACCCTGGTATCTGATGAGTAAAGTGCTTTTTACAAGCGTAGGAGGGTTAGGAGTGATTGAGTTTTCACTCTTGATTACAGCCAAGAATTATAATCATGCTGTACCTGTTTCTATGGTGCATGTAATGATCATGCTGTTTCATATAATAAAGCAAGAGCCAGCTTGCTATTCTGAGAAGTGTATGATCCAAAGTCAGCAAGGTGGGGGGGGGGGGAGTAGGTTAGCCTGCTTACTTTTTCAGAAACATGTTGGTTTCAGTATGTTGTCGTTTTTTTGCTCACAAAATCCAGGTCAGCCAATATCTATGTGCATGTGCAATCTCTTTGTTTATTTATTTAAGGGTTTTTGTTGTTTAAAAAACAACCCAGCACTTTGGCCAAAAAGGGGCTCCCAGATCAGTTCACAGATCAAAAAGGACGGTCCTTGCCCTGAGACTTGTAGCTGAAAAAGATCTAACATGAAAGGGAAATAGACTGGGAGGTAGGAAGAAATAAGCAAAGTCTGGTACAAGTTTTTAGTTAGAAGTTCAAGGAAAGGAGGCACTTTCCTTTAAAACTTTTCCAAGCAAAGTTGCTAGTCTCTCTTTGTTGTGCTGATAAATGAAGTTTCTTCTCTTCTCTCCTCTGCTTTTAGCCTAATGGAATGGCTGCTTCCAGGTGAAAGGTGATGGAGAGAAGAGTTTGGCTTTTCAGCAAAAGTGGGAGGAGCCCTGCATCTCTGTTCATATTAAATGGTGTCCATGCTGATCATTTTGGATTAAACTCCTCATTCAAGGAGTGCAAATTAACACAACACTAAAACCCTGCTCCATTTTCCTAGAACAAGGCCCCACCAGCCCACAGCACAATGCTTACCCCACCAACCTGCTATTTTCAATCCTTATCACTCTGGATATTTTAAATCTTAAATGCCAACAGGGAAGTCACTGCCCAAAGTCTCAGGATGCATTCAAATGTGGAAATTATTGCATGAGTTTTCCTGATTATAATGCTAGCACTTGTATCCCAGATTCTAATGTTCCTTTTACACTGCAGTATGCTTTGCGTTATGGAACGGTGGCTTTTTGTCAATATACTGCTACATTGTCCTAAATTTTAAATTTTATTCTGGAATACCAACCCAGATTTTGTCATGTGACATTTGTCAAGGGTGTTGCAAATAGATTTATTTTTTTCTGGAAGCAAATAACATGGAACTGAGTGCTAAACTTCCTCAAGATTCCACTAGTTTTCCAGAAATAGCTTTTATGTTGTGTTGAAATATCACCTAAAATGTGGAAACTATCAGGTCAGGAAATACCAGGAAAATGCTGTCTGAAAGTAGTCTAGATCAAAACTGATAGGAACACATTTTCCTCCTCCTGAAAGCATGCTCTTTATTTATCCTCTACCACCAAGGTCAAAAGAATGAAAGGGAACTTATAAAACATTAATCCCCAGATGTGTTTTAAGGGCAAGTGTCTATCCTTTGACTTTTACAAAGTACAGGGTGTCACTCCTGTATCCATTAGGAAGAAATTTTTGATGTCATCACCAAAGCAACTCCATAGTGGCCTTTAAGTTGAAGGTGAAGAAATGCAGAGAAATGCCCAGTTAGCTTATTTTTCCAAATTATGTTGTGACTTCAGCTGCAGATTCATAAATTTGCCATATGATTAGTTGGCATAATTAAATGAAGTAAAATTTCTTCACAGCATCTTTGTGTAACAACCTCATCTATTAAGAGGCTCTCTCACTGCGTGCCACGGGATCACATTTTTGTTTCTTCTAATAGTTGGAGCATTCTTAAAATATCATATATGTATTCTGTTCCAGTAACAAGAAGCCGAAAGCACCAGCCTGAAGATGACGAGTGAGACCTCGTCGAAACGTCGCCTAGGCACCCCAACTCTTACACGGGAAGACACCCGAAGACACCAAAACCTGCATATATATATATATATATATATATATATATATATATATATATATAGGCATTTGCAGATATACCTGAATATTGGCCTGAATATAAGCCTCACTTTCCCCCCAAATTCCGACTGTGAAAAGTTTAAGTGTGGCTTAAATTTGCAACCTTACAAAAATTGCCTTTTACGATATCGCTGCTGAAACAGACACACGGTAAAACGGAATGGGTGCGAGTGCCTGCAGAATTTTAAAGGTGCGGCTTATATTTGGGTGTGGCTTATATTCGGGCCAATACGGTAATTATTAACCATATTTTTGAGACTGAGCACTCCCCTCTCTTGAAACTCCTCTGCCTTCATTCACCACATTCCCATGTTTTGGGGTTCCATCTGCCAACTCTGCCTGATGGCACAGTAACTACTGGTTAAGTGCTTCCAGAACACATCTCAGAACCAAATCTGGGGAGGTGTGAGGGAAGTCATATGCAAAAGCAGGCAGGGGCACAGTCCCGTGGTCCAGTCCTTAACAATAGTTAGCCATTATATCTGCACTGGCTAGATTCCTTCAGTAATATATTTGGGAATTACTTTCACCCCAGAGAGTGACTGATCATCTGGCTATTGCATCCAGCATGTGGTTATTGAACAGCAAGTGTAAAGATTATTAATTTAAGTAAATGAACTGTTTAATAAAAAGCTAAGTATTGCTGAGTCATTTATAACTGCCTTCCAGAGGAACTGTGTTCTGCTTGCTCAGGCATTCATGTTTACTGGATTTCTCTGATGCACCTATTTATTATATATTGAATTTACATCCTTCCTTTCACGTGGCAAACACATCCACAATTAATAATGTTTTGTTTTTTTTAAAAAAAATCTAAAATAGTTTAAACATTCTAAAAACAGTTTCAGTTAAAAGCATTACTCCATCCAGTGATTTCTGTGTTGCCAGTAACAGTATCTTTCAGCCATCAAATGCCTGGGTAAGCAGGAATGTTTTCAAATTCCTCCTAAAAGTTTTTAATAATGGAGACGGGTGGCATTCCACAAACAGGTAACTGTCACTGAAAGGGCCCTGTCACATGGCAATGCTAACCAGGTGGTGGTACCACCACCAAGTCCTCACCTGCAGATCATAGGGTCTGAGGTGACTGATATTGTGGAAGGTGTTATTTTAAGTACTTAAGCCATTTAGAGCTCTATATGCTTGTACTAACACCTTGAATTGGGTCTGGTAGCTCACTGGCAATCAGCATAGCCCTTTCAGGACTGGTGACACATGGTCTCACTGGGCTGCCCCACATACAAGCCCAGCAGCTGCATTCTGCACTGGCTGCAGCCCCCAGACTCTCTTCAAGGGCAGCCCCATGTAGAGCGCAGGTCCCAAGAGTGCATCTTCACCCTAATTAAAAAGATAGGCTGCTTTGTGCTTGGCTTTGTGACTTTGCTTCTAGAAGAGGGAGTTTTGCTTAGCAATACCATCATTCTTGTAACCAAGAAACTTCTACAGTCAAAATTAACTTCTGCAGCTGTTCTTCCCATTGGTTCCGCAAGCTGTGCACTCGTGGAGGAAGAATTACAATGCCGCTTATGTTTTAGTTAACTCTGGCACAGGTACAGGACCCTATGAGGTTGTAAGCTATCACAACGCTATGAAACCGATACTGGCAGTTTCACAGATTGCAGGTTAACGCTGCAAACAGGGGTTCTCACCATCTTCTGTTATATCTGGCCATTACTGGTAGCAGATACTTGAATCAGATAATGGTTACTGAATTAAAGTGGGACCTGTGACAAAAAGTTGCCTAGTATCCTAACACCTAAAAGGAGTGCTCTTGTTCAGTGCTCCATCTAGCCTTGAACAGAGGAGATTTCTTGCATCATTCAGGCTTCTTGGGGAAGGGAGTTTCAGGAAAAGCGGAGGGGGAAAGGACACTTTCCCCTTTTCCTCCCACCCCAAGTCTTTCCTGTGCTATATAGAACCACTGAAATCTTGCTCAGGTGCCTACTGGTGGTAAGATCTATCAGGTGGGCAGTCACAAGAGTCAGGATCTTTTCTTTGGTGGTCCCATCCTTGTAGTACCGGTATGTCCTTTTGAGTGAAATATTCCTTAGAATCCCAGTGAGGCAAACCCCTTGGGCAAGAGACCAAAATATTGGGGTTTTAAAGTGGCATCATTTTAACAGAATGTACATGCCATGTTTATGTTACACCAGTGCAGGTACATAACTTCACCAGCATGGAACCCGTTGAAAGGAAGACTCCCAACACGAAGCCACTGTGTTGGAATTCATTGGGAAATTTCATTCTTTAGAATTTGATCCTAGCTCACTGCAGAAAGTAACTGTCCCCATTTAGGTGTTAGTTTCTACTATTGATCTTGCTGTGCTGTTCAGTTCTAGTTGCTGCTAGTCTCAGGAGTGGCTCCTGCTGATTGGATCTTATTCATTTGATTGGTTTCTGTATTGATTTGTGCACCACATGCTAGTACTGCGATGTACTTGCTTTCTCTTATATGGCTTGGTGGTTGGTCTCACAACCAAACATGTCCTAGTGTGAGATCTTTCCCTTTCTGTACTAACGGGGTTGAATCCAGCTAAATTTTAAAGTACACCCGTTGAAATTAATGGACCTATGTAAATCATATTCATTAATTCCAACAGATCTACTCTGATTATGACTTAGTTGGATTCATTCCTGAGTGCACAGTCTGCCAATTTACGTTTAAACTATAAGTTATGCTAAAGATGTGCAATCATATGTGTCTGGTTTTCTATAATTAATTATCTATAGCACTGGTTCCCAATTAGTTTAGTACCAAGGACCCTCTGTGTTTCAAAAGCCAAGGCATGGATCCCCTACTTTTGAAATTTTTTTGATATCTCTATGGTAGTTTTTGTTATGTGAATGGTGACACAGACCCCCTGAGTGGGTTATGCAGACCCCCTAGGGTCTGCAGACCACCAGTTAGGAACCACTGATCTATAGGGCTCCTCAGCTTTGTAGGGACTTGCTGCTTACCTTTTGCTCCTCCTCAAGGAGGCAACTTTTGTCAGGATTATAGATTCATAGAATTGTAGAGTTGGAAGGGACCCTGAGGGCCATCTAGTCCAACCCCCTGGAATGCCAAAATCTCAACTAAAGCATAAATAACAGGTGGCCATCCAACCTCCACTTTAAAACCTCAAATGAAGGAGAGTCCACCACCTCTCATGGGAGTCTGTTCCACAGGTCTTACCACCAGAACAGGTCTTACCACCAGAAAGTTCTTCCTGATGTTTAATCGGAATCTCATTTCTTGTAACTTGAATCCTACCCTCTGGAGCAGGAGAAAACAAGCTTGCTCCATCTTCCATGTGACAGCCCCTTGGATTTTTGAAGATGGCTACCATATCTCCTCTCAGTCTCCTTCCCAGGCTAAACATACTCAACTCCCTCAACCCTTCCCCATAAGGCTCGGTTTCCAGACCCTTGATCACCATTGCCATAATTTTATTATTTATACCCCATCCATCCGGCTTGGTCTCCCTCCTCTGCACACGTTCAAGTTTGTCAGCATTCTTCTTAAATTATGTTGTGGCGAGAAGTCATAACTCCCCTTTTACCAACCACGGTTTCAATCCTAATAGTGCCTGCTATTTAAAGAACTGCAACAACTCCAGATATGTTCAATGCAGTTACACATCTTAATGCAGTGTGTAGCTTGGCCATGCATCAGCTCATGCATCTTATGAAGTGGCTCTAGCCCACAAAAGCTTATGCCGTCATAAAGTTGTTAAATCTATAAAGCTTCACAAGGGCCTTGGTTTCTGTTACAGCAAAAGCAAAGTTGGCTGCCGCTCTGGG
Organism: Podarcis liolepis; assembly: GCF_965112155.1. Lineage (NCBI taxonomy): Eukaryota > Metazoa > Chordata > Lepidosauria > Squamata > Lacertidae > Podarcis > Podarcis liolepis. The sequence continues at coordinate 28,413,894 of NC_139563.1, forward strand.
ATTTATCAAAGAAGAAGAAAAATGGTGTCTTCAGACCCATTAGTAGCATGATGTGCATCAGTTCCTCTTTTAAAAATTACATGGGGTTGTATCCCACTAAGTTCTTTTCAGAGTAGACTCACTGAAATTAATGAATCCAAGTTAATTATCCGCATTAATTTCAGTGGGTCTTCTCTGAGTATGACTGATTTTGGATGCAATCAAAAATTTGCAAACGTACTAATTGCCTCGCTTCATTTGGTGCAGGTTTGTGTATAGTTTGCAGGTGCTTATTTTAGAAATACGGCTCTTTTGTGAGGTGAAACAAAAATACAGAAATCCCATGAACTTCCACCCAGTTAAAAAAACACACAGATTTTTTGCAAGGCAAGTCCTAAAGTGAAGGGTTTTTGTTTTTTTTAGTGCAACGCGAGTGTAACACCAGCTCCTTAATATTTTATTTTGCCTTTTGTCCTGAGTTATTTTTAGAGCACTTAGCGGGTGTGTGTGTGTGGGAAATTAATTAAAAGAAGATAAATAGCAATGTGTCTCCTTTTGGAAGCCAGAATGTGAAACACATTTTGACAGCTCTTTCTTTTGGAGAGATGGTCAGGCGTGCAAATTATCATGAAGCAAATGAAGGTACTCCAATGCAAGGCCTGTATAATTTATGATTCCTACACATTCTAATAATATGGTGGGGCAGAATTATGACTTGAGAGTAGCTTTGGGTGAGAAAAAGCAGTGAAATAAAAAACATTCATGGGGTTTCAAAACAATAACACCAATGAATGATTAATAATTAGTAAATCATCAAGCACTGATACATTCTTAATGCGTTCTTCCAAAATGAAGCTCCACCTTTGGACCTTGCTTTTTTACATGCTTGTTTTGCCAAGCAGGTGGGAGAATTCAATGGTGTAAGGAACCGCTATGATGTCTGAAATAAAATACTGTTTTTATAAAATTGGGACCATGAGATCATGGCTGACATAATGTCTATTTCTCTGAGTTCTCTATAATTATACATGTCTCTCTCTTTCTCCCTTTGCTCTGCATTTATTCATCCTGACTTTTTTTTTATTAAAAAAAACACTTGTTGAGAGCTGTTTTTCTCACAGCACAATCCTATGCATGTTTACTCAGAAGTAAGTCCCATTGCATTCAACATGCTAAACATGTCCTGTGGTCTAAACCACAGAGCCTAGGGCTTGCTGATTGGAAGGTCGGCAGTTTGAATCCCTGCAACAGGGTGAGCTCCTCTTGCAGCTCCTGCCAACCAAGCAGTTCGAAAGCACTTCCCAGCGGGAAGGTAAATGGTGTTTCCGTGTGCTGCTCTGGTTCCGCCAGAAGTGGCTTAGTCATGCTGGCCACATGACCCAGAAAACCTGTCTGCGGACAAACGTCGCATCCCTCGGCCAGTAAAGCAAGATGAGTGCCGCAACCCCAGAGTCATTTGCAACTGGACTTAACTGTCAAGGGTCCTTTACCTTTACCTATTTATGTCGACACCTAGTTGGTTTAATTGTGAAACCTACCATTGTAAACATGGTGAGTTCTGTAGACATCTCCTTTCATGTGTTTTGTTTTTGTTGAGATGCGAAATAAACTAATGCAAATATTGATTGTGATCCTCCACCCTCACCCCCACCTCCAATTCATCCTCCATTGTGCGATAAACGAAAGCATACAAATGGCATTTCTTTTAAAACAAAAGCTAATCAGCTTTTGAGCCCAATGTTGTTGGCTGCATTCCACTGAGATCTCTTCACTGAGAAATAGTAACATATTAAATTTGAATGCTAATTTGCGGAAGCCTGGTCTTCTTTTATATAAACAGCCCTTATCCACTTCTCATGCTGCTGCCAGTATGTAACCTCCATTACCTGCCAACAATGTGCTTACAAACTTCCATTCCTCCGTGCAAGGAGCTTGTAGGACTGGATTATACTCTGATCCTTTGAAGCCCTACGGTTGACAAAGCCCTATTTCCTATTTCAGGCCATAAATTTTTAACAGATCCAAGTTCTAGGTTAATGTTTATCCATTTGCTGCAGGCTTGGCTTCCCACCGAGTTTAATTTTCCCATACCAAGTTTCCTCATTGTATCAGAGCCACTTCACAGATTAGGGAGGAAGAGAATTTAGGGAGTACTGAGTGCACTTATGGTGCGTGCTGTCATGTTTGAAGTAGGTACACAAAACTTCTGCAGCAAGGACACAGGGCAGGTGTTGTGTATTGTCGAATTGTATATATACCTGTCGAAAGAGACGCACATAACCGCTTGAGTTTTGACAGCGTGTGTTCATTTGTACACACAGCGATGCTCTTAATCTGTCATGTGAGAAGTGACCCTCAGATTGGTGTGATGCATTTGTTCAGAGCAGCCTACACAGTTTCCAAGAGCAGAGCTATAATTACTGGTGTCCTTGTTGTCTCTGGGACTGGAACATGGTGGCGTATTGCAGTTTCTCTGTAGCTGCCTTGCCGATCAATCTGATGCATGTTTCCTTAGAACTCAGTCCTGCTAAAGTCTGGTCTCCTGGAATAATATAAAGGGCTCCACTACTTCAACACTGTGCTTATCTCTTTGAAAATTCATTGAAAGCATGAAAACTCCAGGCCAGTTCTTCTTTCTCTGCTGTGTTTAGTTTTCTATTTATACGGGGGGTTTTTTCTTTCCATAAGGAAATATTTAGAAATGCAATTTCCTCACCTGCGGTCGTATACGCCATTCTAACACTTTAAAACAGTGTTGCTCAAACTTGGGTCTGCGGCTGTTGTTGGACTATAACTCCCATCATCCCTAGCTAGCAGGACCAGTGGCCAGGGGTAATGGGAATTATAGTCCAAAAACAACTGGAGACCCAAATTTGGGAAACCCTGTTTTAGAACTCCTAAAGTGTAGGACAGTGCAGGACATTGTTGACCCAGGTCTTGGGAGGACCAGGTTTGAACTCCTTACAGTGGTCCCAGGCTGTGTGTGGGCTTGAGAAGGTATGAAAACTCACATTGGTTGGTTCTCAAACAGTCCCTTCCCTCAGGCAGCAGCCTGAGTCCTAGGCTTGGGAGGTGGGATTTAAAAGCACCTCAGTGGTTCTGATCTCACATGGTCCCTCTGACTTGCGGTAAAAAAGAGGTTCCAGTGCCCTTTTAGTTGCTTCAGTACCAGGAGATGGAAGCTCATTGCAAATTGAACTGGCTTTCCCCCAGTGCAGCCTATGCTTTTCATGACCAGTTTGGGTTGTTGAAGCTTAAGCCAGAAGCGCAGACTCATAGAAATTTTGGGTCTTGCCTGAGCCCTCCATGCCAGTTTTATTCCAGAGGGTCTCCCAACCCTCAGTGGCAGTTTTTCATGGAGGAGAGAGGGGGCTAAAGTGGGTTGGGGGAAACGGACAGAAAATGGATGATGGGACTTATGCAAGCACTTTCCACTAAGGCAAACCTCCCACTGGATGTGACCCTAATCCATTGTTCACAAAAGGCTTTTTATCTGTGCCTGCACACCCCTCCCTGCCTGACAAAGAACAAGAGGATGCCCAGCATAAGCAAGAGGTGTAACCCATTTATTTCATTTTTTATGTTTATAATAGATGATTTACCTTTATTTGGGTGGAGACCAATTCTCCGCTAAGCATGTATATACTGAAAGTTATGAAGTATAGCAATATATTTTGACCTTTATTCTTAATCAGAAGATCATTTATTTTGAATACATGGAAAACATGGATGGACGGGGTATAAATAATAAAATTATTATTATTATTATTATTATTATTATTAACGTGAAAGGATAAGTTCTGAAATGAATGGACCATTGTTCTAGGCTGCAAATCCTGGACTGGCTTATAGGTAGAATTGAGTTTTAGTGGCAGAGATTTAAAAATGATGTTGCAATCAATGGGATTTAAATGTGTTTGCTTAGAATGTGACCATAATTTTTAGTTTCATTGTGTGGTTACCCCTTCAGAACCTGGAGGCGAACTTAAACATCGATTTAACCTTATCATATGAACACAACAGTTGTTTGGCATTTTGCTGTTTACTTTGGTTGTAGCAGAAGCATGACAAATATACATATCTTTCCCCTGAAAATAATAGGATTGTACAATATGCTCAACAACAAAAAACAACAAAAAGTGAAGACAAACCCATTCAGTGATTTACAACTATGGGTGCTTATTTTCCTCACATTGCCACACAATCTCTTTGAAGCATGATTTTAAAAACAGTGTTCTGAGCCCGATAAAAATATTTTGCTTATACAGCTGATGTTCCCATGTGCATCTGTGACCTTCTGTTTGCTGCCTAATCATCATTATTTTTTTCTGAATTATATTTACAGCTGGTGCTGCCATACCAGTTAGGCAGATATCCCAGATAAACCCCTACTTTTGGCTTGTATCACATCCTCTTTTGCCTTGACTACCATATTTGGAGGCATTAGGAAGCTAAACTACTAGGAATAGAAAGCTGTCTGATTTTTGAGGCACTGATGTGATTAAATGTAATGCAATACATTCGGTATGAGCTTTTAGAGGATAAACATTCCTTTGCTTACTGTAGGTAGCTTTGCATCTTGCCTGGATGCAGTTCATTGTGCTCCCAGGAAAGAGCAAGAATACGGAACTGTCATGGGGGGGAGGAAGTGGGGGTGGAAACCCAAGTCAGCCAAAACTGAATTCTGCCTGCAGGTGCTGTTGAGTTAAATCTACACTATAAAAGTAAGAAAGCACTACTCTAGCACTTGGGGATCTGTAGCATATATTCTATTTGAAATATTTCCCTTTTTAAAAAAACAACAACCTGGCAGCTTTCATTACAGAACAAAAGCTTTTCCAGTAACCCTCTTTGCTGCTGTCTAATTGTTCGTTTATGTGCAAGTGATGTGATACCAATGTGCTGAAGATAGACTTAGGTTCCGTTACCGGTGCTGCCAGTAGACACAATCCGCTGAGACATTGATCTGTGTTGACCCTCTTCAGAGCTAGGGAGAACACATCTGCGTTTTTGCAAAGGTCCTGTTCATTTCAGCAGGGCTTGCTTTGGAGGATTTCCTGGGGGGCTGCACCAGTGTTAGAAACTGAGATATTAAAGTTAGGAGCTAAATGGCACCTTAAACCTAGGAAAGGACCCCTGGATGGTTAAGTCCAGTCAAAGGCGACTATGGGGTTGTAGTGCTCATCTCGCTTTCAGGCCAAGGGAGCCAGCTTTTGTCCACAGACAGCTTTCCAGGTCATGTGGCCAGCATGACTAAACCACTACTGGCGCAACAGAACACCGTGACAGAAGCCAGAGCATATGGAAACACCGTTTACTTTCCCACCACCTATTTATCTACTTTCGCTGGTGTGGTTTCGAACTGCTAGGTCAGGGGTCTGCAACCTTTAAGACAAAAAGAGCCACTTGGACCCATTTCCGAAGGAAAAAAACCTGGGAGCATCACGACATTTAAAGCATGCGCGCCGCTGCCCTCCGATCTGACAGCGGGCAGGAAGGTGACATCGGGACGGTGTGTGACTAACACACGCACCGCTCCCATGCGACATCACAGCCAGTACAGCGCCCGCCATAGTGGGGAGTGTCGGGGCACACAATGCGCCTTCTCCCCTCGCTAGTATCCGCCCCGGAGCCGCGGCAAAGGTGTAAAAGAGCCACATGCGGCTCCGGAGCCGTGGGTTGCAGACCCCTGTGCTAGGTTGACAGGAGCTGGGACAGAGCAATGGGAACTCACTCCATCACAGGGATTTGAGCAGCCGACCTTCTGATCAGCAAGCCCAAGAGGCTCAGTGGTTTAGACCACCGTGCTACCCGCATCCCTTATGGGCACAACAACAGAATGTCTAGGCGCACTTTTTTTATATAACAAGAATACAAAGCTGAAAATGAATGAATTTCTGCTAAAATCTTATATTCATTTTTCACATGATCTGAAGACTGCAAAAAGCAAAGCCATGCTTCCCCTACCCACCCACCCCCGTAGTCCAAAACAATGGGAGTTGTTTTGGACTACAACTCCCATTAGTCCTGGCCAGCAAGGTGTTAGGGGATTAAAAAAGCATATGAGTCCAGATCACAAAGTAAATGTCATTTCTAAAAACCAGAATAACTTGGGAGAAAAGGATTTGCAGTAAGATGTTTATGATCCATATTTCCCATAACTTGTTTCTTCTGTTCTTTGCAGTATTCAGACAAACCAGTTTTATTACTGCAAACTCAGACTGGGGAAAAAATAATGCTTCAGGTTAATCAGAATTGAAACCGTGAGTCTGTGAATGCCAAGCTTCTAACAATGCACCAATCTAAACTGATGCCACCTGCAATTTGTATTAAAAGTCCGCTTCAGTTCAGATCTCCATATGCTGCTGCTGCTGCTGCTGCTGCTGCTTCTGCTGCTGCTGCTGCTGCTGCTGCTGCTTCTTCTTCTTCTTCTTCTTCTTCTTCTTCTTCTTCTTCTTCTTCTTCTTCGCACTCTAGATCAGTAGTCTTCAACTTGACATCCAGACTTTAACCTGCAGCATGAGGTCTATGTTCATTTTTTGTCTCTGTGTCTGTGTTCTCACTCGCATCTCTGTCTCTCTTTGTATCTAATTTTCCTGATTTTCCCCACTTTTTGTTTCCCTCGCTACAATGGTTACAAAAAGAAAAATGGTGGCAGTATCTCTGGAGTGAATCCTGACCCACTAGTTGAAGATAATCAGTATACTCAATAACCTGTTTGCATATTCTGTATAGTTGGTGGGGTTTTTTACATTGAAGTGGACACAGACAGCATTGAGAAAAATGTGTTTCATTGGATAAGAGTATCAATTTAGCATGAGCAAAAGCAACAGTTGGATCAGTTTTTGAGGCGGGTCTGTCTTACTCGTTTGGAGTTTTTATTTGACTATTGGAATTCCAGATGATGAATGGAGACAAAGGTGCATTCCTGCTTTCCAGTTTAAATGGTTTTAACTTTATGTGGGAAAAGGTTGGTGGACAACTACCCCAGAGTTTTTTGATCTACTGCCATTAAGTGAATCCCTTTTGCAAGGCGAATATGGCATATATGATCTGTTTTGTTGGATTATTAAGAAATTTGTTGGATTTTTGAGAACCGATTATATATCTGGGAAAGTATATACGTTTTTCTTCTGTGCTATCACTAGGGCAAAATGGGGTTAAAAATAGGTGTGGATAATATATACTACATATCCCAGGTTAAGTGATAGCCTGCTGAAGAAGCATGCACATTTTCTGCTTGTGTATGTATATGTCTATACATACATGCTTTTCTTAGCTTAGTGACTTAAGGCTTCAAAATGTGTTGTGTGAAAGTATCCATGAGAGGCAACCCAGCGAAAACACTGCTTCTGTGCAACCACCACTTATTTATTTCAAATAAATGCAGCTCATGTGAGGGTAGTGCTTTGAGGTCTGATCCCCCAGTCAATTTAATTAGAACAGTTCTCCTTTAATACAAGATTCCCTTTCCTTATCCTGATGACTTTGATGCTCTTTTAGGTTTGAGATAACCATAAAATGGAACAGCATACTCATTTGTTACCTTGACAACAGCAAGGCTTGCTGCAGGCAGTGATGGAGAGGCTTCAATTGCACATGCACATCGTGTTAATTTTTCCTTGTGGCATTATTGCTGATTATCTCTGTCTACAGTTACTTATTTCATTTTTTTGAAAAATTATAGTTTTGAGCTCTGAATGAATCACGCTATTTCTAGAACAAGTCCTTTCCCCCAGCCAAATGTCTAAACTTAAGGAACCAGGAAGTGTGTAAACAGCAGCATGGAACAATCCTGAAATCTCCCAATTTTTTAATGTATTGAAACATGACACACCCCATATACGGTGTTATCTGGGATACAACAACTGCCTTGTACTGTAATTCCTAGCTTTGCTTAATAAGACCTTAAACTGAGTTCAGAGGGCTTTTCTGTCTGAAGCTTTGCAAACTGAAGCTGCTTAATTTCAGTATTATTTTAAATAACTTGTTTGTGTTCGATGCCAATTGTGAAATCAATTATTAATTCATAATTGTAGTATTTGTTTATACAGCATAATTTCCATAAATATCTGCTATGTAGGAAATGTTGCCCGGATTTAGGCAATATTTGGACACCGGTTGTGTAGCTAGAAAGAAAAAAATCTGAAGTGTTTAAAAAAATTGGTAGTTTTTTTAAAGGTAATCAATGGGTTGGATCCAGACTAAATTAGCTTATCTTAGGTAATATTGAAACCAATGGGATAAGTTAGTCATGGCTTAATTTAAGTATCATTTATTTCACTGTGAACTAAGTTCAGCTAATTTAGACAGAGTCCAACTCTGAATAGTACATTTTTCATTTATATGTAGTATAGTGTAGCATTTTTGTATCGGTTGTATAGGTATTTCTGTCAATTGGGTATTTAAAATACCCGAACCATTCAGTAAAAGAATATTACAAATTTTTCTTTCTGTTTTACAGGAGCAAATAAAAGCATCTTCTTTACTTAGAACGTTCTTTAATTTCCCCTCAGAGAAATATGGACTGGGCAATGCTAGCTTCTGGTGTGAAATCTTGAAATGAATTCATAGCCAGAAACAGCAGCCCAACATATACCAACAATTAGCAATGATCTTAACACCAAGTACTTTGCTAAAAGAAATTCACTTTCCATTTTGAGGCCATTGCTAACTACTTAACAGCAGCACCCTATTTTATTACCTTGGGCTGCCTCCTGAGTGACAGCTGCTTTCTTTATTCTCTCAGCAATATTGTAAGGTTTCCTTGACAGTCTTGTCAGTATGAAGGGGATGGTGGAGTCTGCCAAGAAATACAGGATAGCTTTAGCACCTCATGGAAGGCATGTGGATTCCAGGCTCAAATCCAGAGTGGTTGTTTGCTTTGCCAACCTGAAGCCCATATTTGATGCAACGAGAAAAGCTTTGTTCCTTAAATAAAGCATTTCAACCCACACAGTATATTATGATAGCTCAGTTTTGTTGTTAATTTTTTTTCATTTATTTTGGGGAAATCATAAGAGAAATGTATGAAGGGAAAATAGGGTTCTGCCCTCCACCATGCCCAGCAGCCTGGTATTTTTTTTTTGGGGGGGGGGCTTAGTTTTGCACAAAACATGTGAAAAGCCAGCTTTACAAAAAAAAAAAATTAACGTGATCCTCATTATAGATACCATTGCAAATTCCCACGTTTGAAGAAGCTGTAATTTCTCCTTTTTAAAAAATCAAGTAACCCATTATTTTTTGACAGAACTGGTGATTTTGAAAGGGGAGTGGCAAGGGGAGTATGTTGGATGGCAACACCACATTCTAACACCAACCCAGTGGAGTAGCCTACTAGCAATGGGTTTACTGCTCTGTTTCTTTCTCCTTGCCACCATCCTCTTCATCCTCTAGGTCACTTTGGGATTCCTGCCACCTACTTGGGAATAAAATGACTGCCACCTTAGCTCAAGTCTTCTGCTTGGTAGCTTCAGCCCATCATTCCTCCTGATCTCCCACACCCTTTAATCCAGGGGTGTAGCCCACAACGTCTTGAGTAATGCAAAAACACTTAACAGCCCTTGAGCTTGAGCCAGAGGCCAGTACTGCCCAGAAATGCAGTTGAGAAATTTATTTAAGAGGGGGTGGGGTGGAGAAATAGTGGGCATGCACAGAGTATCGATCTATCCAACTGTATGCTGCCATGCCTTGTGCTGACCATGATTAATAGCTAAAGGGGCAATTGACCATTGAGGAGGACCCACATAGTTGGGGGGATGCTGGAGAAGATACAGTTAACACCAGCCTTCACCTGAAGAAGGTGAGGTGATGGTGATGGCTAGGCCTTTCCTGCCAGACAGAAATGTAAATACATGGGATGCCATGACTAGCAGGGCAACATGATACGGAGTTTGCTATTCCAGCCTATTCCATGGAAGATTTTAAATGTCAGTCTATACAGTTTCAGGAATTTGTGACTGGTGGGCAGGGGATTCTCTTTATGTAGTGTTGGTCTCCCCCCACCCTTTTAAATGATGCTTATTAGTGCCTGGATCTCAGACTTTATTGTTTGTTACATTGGGTTGGATCTAGACTTAGTTGTACAGTGGTACCTCAGGTTACAGACGCTTCAGGTTACAGACGCCGCTGACCCGGAAATAGTTCCTCGGGTTAAGAACTTCGCTTCAGGATGAGAACAGAAATTGCGGCGTGGCCGCAGCGGGAGGCCCCATTAGCTAAAGTGGTACCTCAGGTTAAGAACAGTTTCAGGTTAAGAACAGACCTCCAGAACGAAGACTCTTGACTACCCCAATTTTTGTTGTTGTGCTTTGGCTTTTGAATGTCACTGTGAGTTTTATAGAACTGAGTGTCCGATAACGTTTAACCAATATTTAACATCTTATTCAAAATGCCTTATGTACAAGAAGTTTTAATTTATGCGGCACCTAAGGTTTCAGTTTACTGTAGTATATACTGTAGTATTCATTTATCCGCAGCTTTTATTGAATACAGTATGAGTAAATCACAGCTTTGTTATTTGTTAAAAGATGAAACTAATGATAGTTCCGATTCCACCATCATATTGCATCTTATGCACTTTTTAAAAATTGCTGTGAATCTTTCAAGTAAAGATAGTTCTTTTTTTGTAAAAAAAAAGGTTTGAACTGCCCTTTGTTTTACATTATTAAAAAGAACAGAGTGGTGCTCTTTCTGGAACACGTATTGGATTTGTTGCTATGTGGGTTAGAAAGAAAATCTGCTTAATGCAGAAATAAGATCCTGAATTCTAAAAGAGTTGCTGTGGACAAAAGGTAGATTGGGGTCTACTAGTAGATCTCACAGTATGTTATAGTAGATCAACAAGGGTTCAGATTCTAAATTATTAAATAATTATTAAATCATATGGACAACAGAAAAGCTTCCCTTCCACCTTGCCTAAACCAAACAAAAAAGCTGTAGCATTTTGTGGATTTTTGTGTTACAGGATTGTGACCTCAGTTCTGGAACTGAAAGCAAATTATTGAGTTGAGAATGTGTTCAGAGGCACAGTGACCCTGTTCCTTAATTCTAAGAATATGGTCACCCTCCTGACCCACCATTTTGCATCTGGCTCCAAAGAAAAGCAACCTCATTATTACTGATGTCCACAGTTATATGTGCACAACAGTTATTTCCTTTAAGAGAGGGGTGGCTAACATCTGACCCTCTGGATGACGTTGGACTACAGCTCCCATTATCCCTAAGCACTGGCTATAGTGGAAGCTTGGGCTGATGGGAACTGAAGTCACACAACATTTAGAGGGTCACAGGTTCTCCATCCTTGCTTTAAGAACATATGAAACCCCCTTCTCAATTAAATCAGTGTTCTGTCTAGCCAGCCAGATACTCTAGGAAGCTCGGAAGCAGGGTATGAAAGCAATAGCTCACCTCTAGAGTAGTAGTAGGTTTTAGAAGTGAGCTTTTGGATGGTTTAGTTGACTTATTACCATTATCTCTCTCTCCAGGTTTTCCACACATATTCTAATGAAGATTATGACAGGAGAAATGATGAAGTAGACCCGGTGGCTGCATCAGCAGAATACGAACTAGAAAAACGTGTGGAGAAGCTGGAGCTTTTCCCAGCAGAGCTTGAAAAGGGTATGCATTCTACAAATGCTATGCTGCAGAGCATGTATAGTCATACAGATATGTAGTAGAATTGCAAGACTTTGCCAGAAAGGGGTCATGAAAAACCTGCCATAGCTTAATATGCAGTGTGCAATTTGTATAAATAATTCTTGGATATTAAATAGTATCATATAGTATTATATTATATTATATTATATTATATTATTATTACATTGTAATCCAGTTGAGGTAACATGTTAATTCACATCTGTGTATGCAGTAGAACATTGGCTTCAAACCTTGTCAACCTCAAGTAATCTCCTGAGAGGTTGATCCCCTCATATCCACAGTCACAAACCTGTTTTCAGAAACCCCCTTTAGGGCTCATTCAGACTTCCTTTTGTGCTACATTTCCAGGCACAAGTCCAGGCTTTAAAGTTCCATATCTGAGCAGTTTTTGTTTTTTTGCTTTATCCCGGTGCTTCTCCAGATTGCCATTTGCTCCAATTCAGTGGTAAATAACAGGTTTTCTCTGGAAAAGCAACAGGACAAAAACACTTGGACACGGAGCTTTAAAGCCCAGAACTGTGCCTGGCGAGCACAGTGTGAAGGGAAGCCTGGACGAGCCCTCAGTTTCAAAATAGATTTGCCAAGTGTCTCTTTGAGATATGTGTGAGTAGGGTTTTTGGTATCCAGATCTTAATGTTTAATGCACTGGTTCTCTCCCCCCCCCCCAATTTCTGTTATGGAAAACTGCTTTTTAGAAGTATCCTGAACTCAGTATATATTAGTGGGCCATAATTCCTTTGAACACAGGATTTCTTGATTGGCAGCCATGGCAGAAGGAGCAAGATAGGCTTCTTTCTCCTTCCATTGCAAAAAACGATTGGGGCTACTTGACTTCCATGATAGGAAATAAGAAATACTGTAAGTCCATTGAAATGTTATGGCTTTATGAGTTAGGGAGGATGAATGACAAGGTGTGTTTTACTCTTTGTACATGCAGTTATAAAGTCATAAACAAAAATTTCATGGAAGGTTTTACTCAGGTGGGGAGAGAGAACAGGATTCAAAATGTACTAATCCAAGTGTGAAAAATGCTTAACAAATATATGGATCTGCTTTGATTTATCTGCTTCTCAGATGAAGATGGACTTGGCATCAGCATTATTGGAATGGGAGTTGGAGCAGATGCAGGCCTTGAGAAACTGGGCATTTTCGTCAAAACAGTAACAGAAGGTGGAGCAGCAGAAAGAGATGGCAGGTGAATAATAATACAGTATGCTGTTGTGAATATAGATTGGGATTGCTTTAAAATACAGCTCCTGTCTGATTTTGTTCACAGGCTTCATCCAAAACCTTGTAGCTAAAGGTTTTCTTGAGGCCCCTATTCCTAGTATGGCCTTCTAATTGGCTGAAAACCTACTTGAGCCTATGAATGTTCACCACCAGTTCTCAAAAACATTTCTGTTCATTGAAACGTTGCTTTGTTCTGCAAATAGTGTTGTCAGGTGGACTGTTTCATGGGTGAGAAGGGAATTAAAGCACCCTCTCGTTTGGGAATGATCCTTCTAACCTCACAGCAAGTCTGGATTTCAGTGCAGACCGAGATCTGTACGGAATCTGCTCCATCCCAGAACTAATATTGTTTGTTTCATATTTCTAGCCACAACTTTATCTTTTCACAGTACGTAACATCCCCCCCCCCCGAGGTTTACTTGCTGTATACATTCATTGATTTATTGGTATGTAAAATTAAGTTTTGTATCTCTCCATAGCAAGCTCCTACATATTTGTTGAATGTATCGGGACCCTTTTTCCCGATGGGAAGACTTGCTATCTATTCTCCCCCTACTTGCTGTAGCTTCAGTGCACAAGCAGTATTTTGCTTGTTTTGGAGGCTCATGGTGCACAGATCCTCTACTTTTGATACAAAATAATCTTGTATTCCTTCAAAATAACTGTGATTATCTATGTATGGTTGACCTTGCACCATTGCCTTATCTTCAGAATGCGGAGTGCTTGGGGAAAAATTGTTTACTTTTCCAGGTCACTCCCCACAAAATACCCTTTCATGGGTCAAAAGTGAAATTTAAAGTAAAATACAGCATGATTTATATAGGTCATCTCCTTGCTCTATAAAAGTGGAGTGATGTTATATTGCAAAAGGAAACTGAAGCTCTTATAGAATGAAATCTAAAAGTAAAGTCAAATCAATAATTTAAAAAAGTCCCAGGCTGTGTTGCAAAGGAAAATCTCTGCTTTTGCCAATATTCTAGAATAGAAAAGCAGAAATCAGTATATAATTCTATGGATCTTGATGGTTCCTTGAAAAATGTGCCAATGTGCCTAAATATGAACAATCATATATACCAAGGATTGCCAATACTGTTGAACTGCAACTCGCATCATCCTTCATTTTTGGCCAAGCTGGCTGAGGTTGATTAGAGTTGATGTGGAGAGCACTACATTGACTACCTCGGTTGATATGCTGTGATATAATATGATATATTGTAGTGCACTACACCAGTGTTTCCCAACCACTGTTCCGCGGCACACTAGTGTGCCGCGAGATGTTGCCTGGTGTGCCGCGGGAAAAATTAAAAAATTCGAAAGATTTTTTTTTTAAAGTCAAATTTTCGATTGGGGCGCCGTCACTAGATGACCCCTGGGGTTCCCTCCCTCCCTGCCACTCTGCGCCTCCCTCCTCCTCCTCCGGGGAGGCCCTTCCTGGCTCTCAGCCAAGGCTTGGCGGCTGCCACTCACTCACTCGCTCGCCCACCCGTCCCTCCATCCCTGCACCCGGCCTCTCCTCTTCCGTCCCCGGCGCGGGGGCTGCCGGGATCCGTAGTCCCCTCGCCCTTGGGCTCCGCGCCCGCGCGGGGTGCGCAAACTACGTTTCCCAGCGTGGCCTGGCGGGCCTGGCGTTTTGTTTGAAGCGCTCTTCTCCCGGCCATGGAATGAGCGCGGCGGCGGCGGCCAGGCGGGCAGGGGCTCTTCCGCGCAGACCCCGCGCAGCCTGCCTGCGCTCCCGCGGAGATTGGGCGGCAGGATGGAGCCCGGGGATCCCCGCGGAGGCGGAGGCGGAGGCTGCCCCCCAGGTAGGGCTGCGTCGGGGGTGTGTGTTATTTTTGCAATGCTGCATCCGCGCCGGAGGGGACGCATCGGACCGCGGGGAGACCCCTTGGCGGGCGTGCAAGGCAATGCATGCGTGCAGGCGTTGCATGGAGTGCAGTGCAATGCAATGGCAACGCGGCGCCCTGCATGCATGCATGCAACTTCCACCGGCGCTCCGGACTTGGCAGGTGAGGGGGGTCCCCAGTGGGCGGCAGAGAGAGCTGGGAGGGCAAAGGGGAGCCGGGGGGGAGCAGCGCTGCTCCCCGAGCCGAGCCCGGGGGGAAACTTCGGCGTCGTTGCGCCGGGTGTTGGAAGCGGAGGCTGGCGGGGGCCCCTCACCTGCAAAACCTGGTCGCCTCTCATATATTTCGTGCATTGCATTCATCGCCCGCTTTCTCCTCCAAGGAGCTCCCGGGGGCGCGCGTGGTTCTCCCTGTGTTATCCTCGCAACAACAGCCCTGCGAGGTGGGTCAGGCGAGTGGCCCAAGGGAGCACCCAGGGATTGTCCTGGCCAGGTGGGGTGATTTGAACCCTGCTCTCTGCCCGGTCTTCGTCCTCATTTAGCCCCCACATGTGCATGACTGTGCATGACTGAGGTTTTCCCCCCTCGTCTTGGCTATGGTGTGAGTCTGTGCTGTTAATTAATGGGGTTCTGCCTTCGGAGAAGATGAGCCAGCCCTCAAGGAGGTGATTATGTAATTTGCTAGCAATTCATGTCCCTCCCGGCGTGACGCTGCGCGCTGACGTCACGGGGCTGTAATGGTGGTGTGCCTCGAGATTTTTTTCATGAAACAAGTGTGCCTTTGCCCAAAAAAGGTTGGGAAACACTGCACTACACTATATAGTATTATATACTAACTGACTCCACTACAATGATATTAAAATTGTTAGGCTAGCTGGTTTCTGGTCCTGCCTGCTTCAATGGAGGCAGCCCCCACAACAGCGGGGGATCGTCGGCAAACGAAAAACAAGGATGACTGAGGGTAAATCATCCTTGCAAATTCCCCCCAGGGACGGCGGGAATAGGCTTCACTCGCAGTTCATCTTGGTACCTGGCTCTCACTCTAGCATGGAATGTTGGAGGCAGGGAAGTGCTGAGTGCAAAAGCACTTCACCTGGCGAAAACCCTCCATTAAGAAGCAGAGTTCTCCGTTTAATTGCATCTTTAATTCTTTAAAGTACTGGTGTGTGATGGAATAGGGTTGCAACAACATACTGCTGAATATACCAGCTACATCAGGCATAGGCAAACTCTGGCCCTCCAGATGCTTGGGACTACAATTCCCATCATCCCTAGCTAACAGGACCAGTGGTCAGGGATGGTGGGAATTGTAGTCTCAAACATCTGGAGGGCCAGAGTTTGCCTATGCCTGAGCTACATGGATCAAAGGTTTGAATTAAGGTAAGTTTTTCTTTGGTGTGAGAGTTGGTTGGGGAGAGGGAAACCCATGGTTTGTTTATTCTAAGCTTGTTTTATATATTTATGATTCGGCAACCCTCTCTGGAAAAAGTATAAAAAGATATTTACAAGTGAGGAAGGGACATTGGAGTAATATTGATATTAACAAGCAAAGTAGAAATGCACCCAAACCACCATGCGGGGAGCCACTTTAACTGAAATGTATTAATTGGAAATTGATTGACATTTTGATAATTGTTTAATTTGGGAATTAATTGTTATTGTTATAATTTGGCTATTATTGGGGGTATATTGGAAAAATAATTTATTTTTTTAGGGGAAAAAAATGTTAGGCTATTTTGACTAAATGTGCAGCAAACAGATTTCATCAGTGAGACAATTACTGTGTTCCAAGCATTGATATCTAGATCAAGATAAACTAGATTGTATGGCTGCTCATCATATGCATCCAGAGTTGATGGAGGACCTTTTTGGCTCCACAGGCCAGATCCTTATCAGGATCAGCCTTGCGGACCAAATTTGACAGGTGAGCAAGGCTGCCTACCTATCAGTCACATGATGCCACAATGACATCATGTGCAAAGTGCTCTAAAGCCCCGAATTAATCTTGCAACTGGAGGTTCCCCACCCTGTCCACCGTTTTTTGTGTGAAATCTCATGCAGGTGGATGCAGTGGACTGGATCATGCCCAGAGTATGATTTTATACAGGGTAGGGTAGATGTTATGAGCAAGATTTGCTTTTAAACATTGTTTTCTATAATAAGAGAAATTAGCTACACCCACTAATGTACTAATGTACTTCAACTGGAAATTAAATTTCTTATGTTAAGGACCTGATTCTGTAACTTATATCTCAAGTACAGCCATTGAATACATTTTGTCCACTCCTGAATAAATGATACTCTGATTCTGTAAGGGTTGCAAAAAATTATGGTAAGTGCCAGCTATTCAGCTGAAGATAAAATGCCAGATTTTTTTCTTTTCTTAAGCTCTGACTCTCTTGAAACCCCCCTTCCCCATTTAACAGTCGCAATATATAATTAGATTTTAGCTGCTTAGGCGTACTTGGGTATGAAAATACCTCCCTTATTTGGAGCCTATGAAAAAAGAATGTGTTATGCAGAGATTATGCCAAACCACCTGACGTCTTTCCAAAAATGAGTCAGAAACAAGAAGGAGGCATAATCAAGTAGGGAAGCAGGGTCGAAAATAACTCCATGAAGTTTAATTCTGAATTAATAGTTTTTGGGCAATTTGTTTCTTTGTTTAAAAAGCCCTTATATCTCACCTTATTTTCAGAAGAAACTTGCGGCAGATAACAAATCAAAACGCCACTCAGTATTTAAAACATATTTCAGTTCCCATTCCTAGCCAAACACTGGGAAACCAAAATATTAGCACAATATTTTTCTTCTTCTGGTTCCTCTTTTAAGAATACTGCTGTTTTAGAGGACTGTTTAGAAGTAAGTTTGATGAATAAGTGGGACTTTCAGGGGAGACCTTCCTGGTGGATTGTGCCTAATTGCCTTTACCCGTTCGCCGCAAAAAGGCACAACACTGTCTTATTTTTAATACACAGTAGTTCAGAGCAAAATGTAGTAGAAAAAGAATTTAATTAAGTCTGGAGTATTCACACTCACCCCATACAACTCCTAGCGCCCATAACAAACTACAGTTCCCAGGATTCTGGGGAAAACGATGTGCTTTAAATGTATGGTGTGGGTGTGACCTTAAGAGGGACCAGGGAGCTGTGGAGCTGCAGATCTTCCTTTGCATCTGTAGCCCTGCTTGCTGTTCCTGGCTGGAGTGAAAGGAGCAGCATGACTCCCAATTCTGGGCTATCTGCAGCTTGGTGCAGCAGTGTCTCTCTCCAGGGAATGGACTGTCCTATGGGCTGCAGGTCCATGCCCAGTCCTGCTCTTCCACTGCAACACCCTATTTTGGAGCCCAACACCAGTTACTGCCAATAGAGCACCACCACCAGCAGCAGAGGCCAGAAAACGGAGACATCTGCTAAATCTTAACCCCACCCCCTCCTGCAGAATGGAGTGGGGTTAGGAGTGCAGCCTTTGGTGCTTTTTTCAAGCCACAAAATTATCTCATTTCAGAATTTATTTTTATTTATTTTTAAAAAAACCTGTCTGCATATTGGAAGAAATGAATTTCAAAATATTAAATGAAAATGAACCATAAATGATCGTTTTAAGTTTGCTCATTAATCTACATATACTGGAAGCTGGAAGCTAGTAATGTATTGCCATTTGTTAAGTAGCTGCACTTCCAACCAACTAACTAGCTAGCTAATCAGCCAGTTGCCTCTTTTATAAGCAAGAAATGTGTTTGACATTGTAGAATGAAAACATACTATGATTTGAAAATTGAAAATTAATGTCTAAATCTGTAAATCAACATAAAAAATAATACAACTATTGTTCCCAGAAAGGCACTTTTTTGGGCCCATCCATTACATGCATTACTTATTTTTTTAAAAAATACAACACATATGACATTGAACAGGACTGCACAACACCCTATAGAGCACGTAGCCTCAGAATATGAAGATAAAACAGGAATTATGGACTGTGAAGTGAGGAGACAAGCAAGTTAAAAATATTTTAAAAGAATGCTGATTAAAGTTACTTCTTTGTCCTCTGATTTCTACTGCATAAAATTATAGACCTCAAAGGCACATGAAAGTCATGGAGCCCAGCTCTCTGTCCTAAGGCAAGACTGTGTACAAATTAACCCCCTTAGAGATGAACCCACACTATCCAGTTATAAAGTACCAGATGCGACGATGGGAGTGGATAAGGCTTTGCCATAAGCAAGTAATAGTTTAATAAATAGAGAGCGCAGGCAAGTGACTTTACTGCTATGTAAAGGCTGGATCTATATTTTTTTTACTGATAAACAGTTCCCAAATGAAGGATGGTAATATGGCTTTTGCAGTTATGTCATTTAGAAATGGTTGCATTCTTCAGATTTTTTGTCTTGTTTTTGTTTTGATATTTGTTATCAATTAATATACCAGGGGTCACAAACCAAGCACCATCCATGAAGGCTTTCATTGGTTCCCCAGACTCTGGCCTTTCATTAAAAAAGAAGTATGTCTCTAGCCCTTCCAGAAAGGAGGTTATGGAGCAAAATGTCACAAATGGCACAAATACAAGATGGGGGACACCTGGCTTGAGAGCAGTACATGTGAAAAGGATTTAGGAGTCTTGGTTGACCACAAACTTGACATGAGCCAACAGTGTGACGCGGCAGCTAAAAAAGCCAATGCAATTCTGGGCTGCATCAATAGGAGTATAGCATCTAGATCAAGGGAAGTAATAGTGCCACTGTATTCTGCTCTGGTCAGACCTCACCTGGAGTACTGTGTCCAGTTCTGGGCACCACAATTCAAGAAGGACACTGACAAATTGGAACGTGTCCAGAGGAGGGCAACCAAAATGATCAAAGGCCTGGAAACGATGCCTTATGAGGAACGGCTAAGGGAGCTGGGCATGTTTAGCCTGGAGAAGAGGAGGTTAAGGGGTGATATGATAGCCATGTTCAAATATATAAAAGGATGTCACATAGAGGAGGGAGAAAGGTTGTTTTCTGCTGCTCCAGAGAAGCGGACACGGAGCAATGGATCCAAACTACAAGAAAGAAGATTCCACCTAAACATTAGGAAGAACTTCCTGACAGTAAGAGCTGTTTGACAGTGGAATTTGCTGCCAAGGAGTGTGGTGGAGTCTCCTACTTTGGAGGTCTTTAAGCAGAGGCTTGACAACCATATGTCAGGAGTGCTCTGATGGTGTTTCCTGCTTGGCAGGGGGTTGGACTCGATGGCCCTTGTGGTCTCTTCCAACTCTATGATTCTATGGTTCTATGATTCTATGTGCAAGTACCTTCTAATCAATTTCTGGGAAGCAAGAGTGGCCAGTGTGTGTGTGTTTCAGGGGTGGTTGTCTCTGATTTTCTGTTATATCACACCCCCATGACAGTCATTTTGTGATGCACTCCCAGCCTTTCCCAAAATCCAAAATGTGCCCACTGTTCCAAAACGTTTGGTGTCACTTTCAACAAATAGTGCCTTGGATCCTAATATAGCTTAATATAGCTCAGGGAAGGAAAGTTTCCTGCTCCATTCCCTGCACCCCTTCAGTCTGAGACTTCTGAAAAGCCTCTGTGGGGGAGTGGGCAACCTGAACAGTGGAGGATGGGGCCAGGAGAGCTCATGGTGGGGAGGAGGACTGGATGGGAAACTTTCCTTCTGTGAACCTTCTTAAGCTAACATATCTTAGAATCTGAGGATTTGGGGTGATTCTCCCCTCACAGGCACCATCCCCTCACCTGGTTCCACAGTGTTCAGAAGTGCCTCCTGGCACACCAGAGAGCTCCTTTCATGGGAGTGTAGGTAGCTTCACTGGGGGAGGAGGGGATGGGGAAACTTTTCTTTTTGTCAACTTCCCTAACTTAACAACGGTCGCACGGTTTTTCTGTTTAGCAAAACTCATGGCACATGAAGTATGTTGGCTCATTTGTTGGTGCTGTTAAACATAACCTTTCAGGCTGCCAAAACAGTCCTCAGAAACCTTTTCATACATGCCAGGGGACATTATTAAGGGTTGGAAGATTATTTCCCCAAAAAATACAATTAGTAACGTGAGCTGATATGCTAGGTTGCTGAGTGAAGTCAATTATTTCATACAAAATTTACTTTGCATTGCATATATTTGCTGAACGTATTATTCTGTAGCCCTGGCGGCATACTTGAGCTAGATGCTAAGGTTAAGGGAAGACTGCCCATTTTAAATACCTTGGCTTGAAAGGGAAGGTAGCTGATGTAGCATAGTGATTGAAAGACCAAGCTACTCACCAGGTGCGAGCCTCATCTCTTCTGTGAGCTCATTAGGTGGCCTTCGACAAGCTACAGTGTGCAGTTTCCTCCCCTCTGATAGGAAACTCAGGTGGTTTAATGCCCATCAGTTTTGAAGCAAAGCAGAGCCACTCAACAATAAGGTAGCAGTTTCTATATACTTGGAGGGCTCCCAAGGTATGCAGAAGTATGTTTTTAAATAATCTGACAAGCAGCTGTGAGCTTTCAAGTTGAGATGGAAGCTGTCCGAAGGAGAGAGAACTGGCCTGCTCAAGCCTTCTAATAGTTTATACTTACCGTACTTACTGGTACTTTGCCAAACCTTCATTAGGTATTACAAGTATAGGCCATCATAAAACATTCATATATAAAAATTTAAAATATATACAAATAAACAGCTATGTGAAATATATAAAGACAAAGATTTCCATTGGGATTTTTTCATGCTAAATCATGCCATTCACCACTCTAAGAGGTACTATTGACAAAAACTCAGCCACCCTTTCAGTTAATGTCAGACAGAATCTGATGTTAGACTACCCAAAAAAGGTGATAGCACACGTTTGTGTCTGATTGTTTAATGGACAGTAGAAAAGGTTATGTTCTACAGTGTCTAGCACATTCGAAGAACATCCACAATGTCTATCATTTCTGGGGATGTTTAAATATCTCCCCTTGGCAAAAACTGAGAGGAAAACATTCAGTCGGGCTAACATAAAGGCCCTGTATTGGGCTGGAATTATTAATATTGAGATATAAGTGACCCTGTTATCTGTTGTATTTAAACCAAAGAACTTGGGAGAGCAAATTGTATTTACAGCTGACTTAATGTTTTGTTTTTCAATGTCCCTTAACCTGGTTTGAATATTGCAATTTAGCTTCAAAAATCTGAATAGCAGCTGGTATAAGTTGGTTACCTTTCTGAAAATAAAAGTGAGCTACTGCTGAGGAGGTACACTTTGCCTGTTTTATAGCACTTGTACGATGGTTTGACCAACCTGAGTTGCTCTGGAATAAAATTATGAGATATGTGTGCATCTGTACTTGCTTAATTTCCTGTCCTCTTATTTTCCATTTCTCTAATTTCCGGGAGGTTTTAGCAAGTATCCTGAATGATAATGTCTGCTGTAAGGTTAAATCCCCCTGTTTGCATTATACAAGGCTTTTTCAAGAAGAAAGAAAGGAAAAGTGACTCCTTTCCAACCCAACAGAACCACCCCCTTTCCCAACTACACACTATATGGCTATAAAATAGACCACATAACTTTGTAATGCTCACATTAGCCTTGTACCGGAACATGCAAAGCTAATGTCAAACTATTTGTCAATCTAGTCCAGCATTGTGTAGTCAAGTTGGCAGGAGCTCCCCAGGTCCCAGGCGTGGTATTTCATATAGGCTGCTACCTGATCTCTTTAACATAGCAGGGGAATGCTTGGCGGAGAGTGATATCCTTTCTCCCTCCCTCCCCTCCTGCAACTCTCCCATCCTTCAGAGGCCTAGGCTCATCTTCCATGCTGGGTGGGAACCTTAGACAGAATAACTCTTCGTGGGATGCCCAGCAAGGCTTGCAAAGATGTTTACTTCTTGTCGCTTCATATTAGCTGCTTTATTGAATATATGTTTACATGCCTGGAATGTCTCCCCCTTAGTTACTGTAATATCACTTTAATTTGGGGTGCTGCACTCTTGCTGGAAGGCAGCACTGAATTTTATTTGGTCCAGCGGCTTTTTAATCAGCTGGCTACCCTTTTGCATTGTCAGAGCCGTTACGCGGGGAAATGTTCAAAGGAGGGGCTGACTTTGTAAAGAGCTTGTTTTTAAAAAAATTGTGGCCACCATCCGTACTGGTAGATGCTCAGATCTGCTTTGATTATGTTCCCCTGGGCTACTTCACTTCTGCCGGTGCATTACTGGTACGTCTATGACATAATTTGTACTTATTGGTTGATAAACCATGTGCCATGCTTAATCATAGAATAATAAGCCAAGTGCAAGTAGATAAATAGGTACCGCTCCTGCGGGAAGGTAAACGGCGTTTCTGTGCGCTGCTCTGGTTCTCCAGAAGCGGCTTAGTCATGCTGGCCACATGACCTGGAAGCTGTACGCCGGCTCCCTCGGCCAATAAAGCGAGATGAGTGCCGCAACCCCAGAGTCAGTCACGACTGGACCTAATGGTCAGGGGTCCCTTTACCTTTACCTTTACTCATGCCCACGGGATTGCTTCACAAAGCTGGTACCAAGTGCTAAGTACAGAATCTAACTTCCAGAGAGTTCCACCTTTAATTTAAAACACAAGCAGGGTCATCACTGTGCAGCTCATTCTACCTTCCGTTCTCATCAGTATCATGGTTCTCTTTAATTTTTCTTTGCACTGGCTTACCTTCCTTTCATCGTGTTCATTTTAAAACCTCACTTCTTATTTTTGAACACTTTCACTGCATTGCTCCTGGCTATTTTCCCTCTTTAATTCCTCTTAACACTCTTCCTAAAGACATCTAACGTCTCACACCTCTGCCTGTTTTCTTAGACTCGAGCAACCTGGCCTGTTATTATTAGGCAACATCTTATCTTTGGAACTCATTGCCACCAGCTGTTTGTATAATGCAGACCCACCAGCTCTTTAAAGTACCTCCAGATATATTTAGTTTCTATCCATTTTCCAATTAACTGAGTTTATAAATAAGCAAGCAAGCAAGCAAACAAACAAACAAACAAACATTTTGAGTGTACTACCGATAATACAGTCATGGTATAACAAAGATAGGTAAGTCTCAAGACAATAAAATGAAGGAAACCAGAGAGAGAGAGGAAGAGAGAGAGGAAGGAAGGAAGGAAGGAAGACTACAGTTCAGTTTCACAGTTGACAGATAATCTAAATTGAGGTTGCAGAAAAATGAGGGAAGGGAGATTAGGAGGAGGCTAATGCAACAGTTTGAGTTTATCGCTGAGTACAGTCTTTCCAGACACTCACCTGATGTATTTATTTATTTATACTGAGCATGCCCCAAAACTCCTGTTCGAAAATTGTTTTCCCATGTGACATGGAGTGTTGCTTGGCCACATGGAACTAGTTGCCTTGCTGATTGAACCCTGGCCATGGGCAGTTCCTGGCAAAACCTAAGAAACCAGTGGGAAACTGAGCAGGGTTTGCATTGAGGATTTGCATTGCTGAGTCTTCAGTGTCCTGCCCTGCCCTGTGCACCTTTTGATATGTGGCATGAACAACACAGCATTTGTGAGTAATAGTAATCATTATCACTAGCACATCACAATTTAAAATTTGGTACTAAAAATATTTAAAACAGATTGGAGTCACAGGAATAGGGTGTGTCTTGCACAACACAAAATGTGGGGTTTTCGTACAGCCATGTGTACATTTCTTGCCACTATATCTGATGCTGTATAATTATAATTTGTCCTGTTTGTTCATTTACTTCCATGGAAGTGGAGATCTGGTTCAAAAAAATACGTATCTTGATTTCAAATGGTATTTTCTTCTAAAACAACATTGTCAGTAGGAATTGACAATATTATGTATAATGCAAGATGTCATGTATGTGTTGTTGACTTAATTATGTGTTGCTTCCAAATGCAATTTAAAAAGACATTATATTTTGTTTCATATTCATTACTTAGTGTTTCTCCATTCTTTTTATTTCCTCTGGAAGGATCCAAGTAAATGACCAAATTGTAGAAGTAGATGGGATCAGTCTGGTTGGCGTCACACAAAATTTTGCTGCAACAGTCCTCAGGAACACCAAAGGAAAAGTCAGGTAACTTTGAGAAATCCTTACAAAGTACTTTTTAAATTGGTGGCACCTGTGATATTGTCTGGTCATGCAACTGCTCGATCATAAGTAAGCATATATATGTTAAGAAAACCTTTGCTACAATGGATTGTTTGTATCAGCCTTGGACAACCTGGTACCATCAGCCCCAGACAGCATGGCTTCCACATTTAGCATTTAAGGCCTTGCCATTTTGTCAGATTTGGCTCACAGAGGGTGGGGCAGATAAAACCCAGTCCCCCGTCCTGACTGAAGAGAAGGAAGATGGATAGGAGGAACCCCACCTTTCCAGAGATCTTTTGTCTCACCATTTGTGGCATAATTACATATTGCATTAAATGCATAGTGTGTGGTGCCATTTCTTTTTAAATTTAATGTTATGTTCAGGACTCCAGTTTTCATTAGGACCACAGCACACAGGGAGGTAAGGATTGAAAGTAAAGCCAGGGGAATCAAACCATTTTAACCTGGCATTGTTGGCACTGCTTGAGAGAAGAAGTATTCCACAAGCAGGGTGCCACCTTGGAGAAGACCCCATCACTATCTACCTAATCTGGAACCGACTTCAGGAGACTCCTCAGAGAAGGAGCTTGTTCATATTGGAGCAGGCGATTCTTAAGTACTCTGGTCCATAGTCATTCAAGCATTATAGGTCAAAACCAACACTTACATAATATTTTAAAATTGAAATATAAATGATGGGAACAAACTGAATGCAGGGCTAGCCCTACCACTAGGCAGAGTGAGAGGAGTGCCTCCTCAGGCAGCAAATGCCAAGTGATTAGGGAACAACAGTGAGGTGCTGAGGACAGAGCTGTGTGTGTCACATGGCTTTCTCTGCACATCCTAAGATAGCCAGCCACCTGCAGATTTGGCTGCTGGTCCCATTGGCTTTTGTCCCAGGAATAGGAGAGGCGCCACCATCTTGTCCATTGCCTTAGGCAGCAGAATATCTCAGGCCAGACCTGCCTGGACGCTGGTGAAGATCTGCTGAACACTGGCAAAATGTGTTCTGTTTGGCAAGTTAATAGCCTGGCTGCTGTTTTCAAGGCCAGACTAAGTTTCTAAATACCGTAAATTTCGCTCCATAACACGCAGATTTTTCCTCCTAGAAAGTAAGGGGAAATGTCTGTGCGTGTTATGGAGCGAATGCCTACAGATGGCGGGGGAATCTGCTGCAGTCGTGAGCAGTCCGTGGCTCGCTTTGAAACAGCAAAGCGGGTGTAAGCGGCTCCTGTCAGCTAGCGGAGCCGGGAAGGAGGGAGAGAAGCAGAGCGGGAGTTGGCTGCTTTAAAACAACCCCTGCTCTCTGTCCCTGCCTGCAGTTTTTTGCTGTCCGATTTTGGATTAGCCACTGTAGGGGCTGTGTGTGTGTGTGCTTGAGCTATCGTTCTCCTCCTGCTGCTTCCCCTTCACTCTCCCAGCGCCCCTGCGACTTTAGAATCCACACTCTGTGTGTCTGTGTGTGTGTGAGGGCTCCTTCTCCCCTTGCTTCCCCTTCACTCTCCCTCCGACGTTAGAATCCACACTCTGTGTGTCTGTGTGTGTGAGAGGGCTCCTTCTCCCCTTGCTTCCCCTTCACTCTCCCTGCGACTTTAGAATCCACACTCTGTGTGTCTGTGTGTGTGTGAGGGCTCCTTTTCCTCTTGCTTCCCCTTCACTCTCCCTCCGACGTTAGAATCCACACTCTGTGTGTCTGTGTGTGTGTGAGGGCTCCTTCTCCCCTTGCTTCCCCTTCACTCTCCCTCCGACGTTAGAATCCACACTCTGTGTGTCTGTGTGTGTGTGAGGGCTCCTTTTCCTCTTGCTTCCCATTCACTCTCCCAGCGCCCCTGCGACTTTAGAATTGACACTCTGTGTGTGTGTCTGTGTGTGTGTGTGTGTGAGGGATCTTCTCCTTCTCTTGCTTCCCATTCACTCCCCCAGCGCCCCTGCGACTTCCAGCGCCCTGCAACTTTAGGGCCAGTTCTCTCTCTCTCTCTCTGTGTGTGTGTTTTGACCTCACTGTGCTTGTTGGGGGAGAGTGTTGGTCACACTTTTTATTGATTTGTCTCAGAGTGGTTACTATCGTGGTTTCCTTGCTGGGGAGGAGGGAGAGACGCAGAGCCTGCTTGTTCTAAAGGAGCAAAGCCGGAGAGGAGCCTCTCCTGCATTATTAGCAGCATCCTTCTCCACCCACCCCACGCGTGCTCCTTGTCCCTTGAGTGCTTTTCCTTCCCTCCCCACTTAAAACGTGGTTACAAAGCACGGATCCACATGGATCCTCAGGATTTTTGCACTGGGTCACCCAAAATTCACCATCAGATCACATAGCATGTCCATGGCTACAGCCTGCACAAAAAACACACACACACCCACTGTTTCATGGGGCCGCAATGGCGCAAAAACGTGGTTACAAAGCATGGACCCACATGGATCCTCAGGATTTTTGCATTGGGCTACCCCAAACTCACCGTCAGATCACATGTCTGTGGCCAAAGCATGAACCACAAAAATCATACATCCACTGTTTTGTTTAGAATATTTTTTTCTTGTTTTCCTCCTCTAAAAACTACGTGCGTGTTATGGTCAGGTGCGTGTTATAGAGCGAAAAATATGGTAGTCTTCAAATGCAATACATTGCAGTAGTCTAGCCTGGATGGTATCAAAGCACGGATAACTGAGGCAAAGTTATCTCTCTTCAGGTGGGTCTACAGCTCTATTCAAAGTATCACCTAATAAAGGGCTCAAACTTGAAATTTAATATTGTTTTTCTCTTCAGCTGTTACACTTCATTAGATGTTTGTAAAAAGTAAAAGCCTTCTGTGAGTGCATTTCAATTTGGGAGGTCAATTTTCTCCCATGGTAATATTTTTATTCCCAGAGTTTGTAGTTCTTAAATAAGTCTAAATATTTAGGGCTCTTTCAGATGTCTCTGTATGTAGGGCTTGAAATGCAGGAATTGATGGTTGTCAGTAAAACAATTAAAATAAAACGGAAAGGAAAGAAGTATTAGAAATAAAACATCAAGTATAATAATGTTGCTATATAAATCAATGGTGCGCCCACATTTTGCTGTGTGCAGGTCTAGTTACCAAGCACATAGCAGGAGAAGAGGTTTTTTTTTAATGTTTATTGGCGAGCAGAGTGAAAATTTGAAGTTTCCTTTTAGTCCACCCCCCCCTCTCCGTTCCCCACACTTAGAACTGGAGTTATGAAATGGAATTGTTTGACAGGAGATTTAGGATGAATAAAGATTTAGGAGGTACAGTGGTACCTCGGGTTACATACGCTTCAGGTACTCCGCTAAACCAGAAATAGTGCTTCAGGTTAAGAACTTTGCTTCAGGATGAGAACAGAAATTGTGCTCTGGTGGCGCGGCAGCAGCGGGAGGCCCCATGGTGCTTTAGGTTAACAACAGTTTCAGGTTAAGTACAGACCTCCGGAACGAATTAAGTACTTAACCCAAGGTACAGTACAGAGTTATAGATTGCATTAAGATACAGAGAGGGCTTCCAGCTAAGGCAGCCTTTAGAAAGAATTATACAGAATTATTATTATATTTAAAATAGTTTAGGATATCTTTTAGGGTGTAACACCCACAAGTTGGCTTACGTAACAGAATTTAGAAAATACATGAAATACACCACAAACAGCTTTAAAAGGTATAAAGCAGTAGTTCAAGAACTATAGGCACAAACGTTCCATAAAAAATAGTATAACCCAGTTTAAACCAGCTCAGTGGTTTCATAAACTAGCAGTAGTAAAACAAAGGTAAACCAGAGCAAATGAGTTGTTAAGGCCCCTTTGTAGGTATGCACTGTGAGAACTTTACGTAATTCGCTTGTAAGGGAGTGCCATCACTACAAAGCCATCACCAAGAAGACCCTACCTTTCACGCTGCCGACATGAGTGTCTGAATAGAGAGCGTACAGAGTCTTTCCAGTGTTCGCTTACAGGCAGCCAGAATCATCTTCTCCACACTGCGTGGCTGACAAGATTCACCCCGGCGAATTCAGCTGTGTTCCCTTTTAAGGATGTCTGTTTCCATAACACTGCTGTAGATCAAGGACCTTAGGATAAACTTATGCAAACCATCTAGAACAGGGTTACTTTCTTCCCCCATAGCTGCTGTAGTTGTAGGGGAGAGGTTATTGTGCTCCTTAACAGCTGCGTTTAATGACTTCAAGCCACAGGGAGGGAAAGGTTATTTATTTATTTATTTGGTTGGTTGGTTGGTTGGTTGGATGGCAGGATGGTTAGTTAGTTAGTTAGTTAGTTAGTTAGTTAGTACACCACCCTTCATCTGAAGATCACAGGGCAGTCCACAACATGAAAAGACAAAATGAAAAGACAAAATACATAATGAAACAACAAACCAGCAGCCGCCTGCCACAGACACATTTAGAAAGCCATAGAACAGGCATAGGCAAACTCGGCCCTCCAGCTGTTTTGGGACTACAACTCCCATCATCCCTAGCTAACAGGACCAGTGGTCAGGGGTGATGGGGTTTGTAGCCTCAAAACATCTGGAGGGCCGAGTTTGCCTATGCCTGCCATAAAATGTTAATCAGTCAAATGCCTGGTTGGAGAGACACGTTTTCGCTGGGTGCCTAGGGACATGTAGTGAAGGCGCCAGGCAAGCCTCCCTGGGGAGAGTGGCTGCTGCCTGATTGCCACTTGGTCCAGTGCTGCGGCGGTAAGGTAAACGGTGTTTCCGTGCTCTCTGGTTTCCATCACGGTGTCCCGTTGTGCCAGAAGCTGTTTAGTCATTCTGGCCACATGACCCGGAAAGTTGTCTGCGGACAGACGCCGGCTCCCTCGGCCTGAAAGCAAGATGAGAGCCACAACCCCACAGTCGCCTTTGACTGGACTTCACCGTCCAGGGGTCCTTTACCTTTTACCTTTATCTCTCTACTTGCAAGCTCCCATGGTGCATAAGAACATTCTATCAGAGGAAGTGCCGCACATACCTCCACAATTGGCAGCTGCAGGTAATGAAGATTAGTAGGCGACAGTCCTCCCTATTTAATTTGACAGGCAGAATTGGCAAAGTATTGCTATAGTTGCATTTCCATTTTCACATTACTGTGGAAGCTGCAACATCAAATGAATTTTAAGTAGTTTGTTTAAGTAAATTGTTCCATAATTAGCATTGTTTGCAATTGTTATTTTAAATGTGTGTGTCATTACTGGGCATACATATTTTCTAGTGTCACTGGTAATTGTCCCCTAAAGCATTCCTTCTTATCCCCCACCCCCAACATAAACGATCAAAGACATATTAGCTTAAATATGAGAAATTGTATTTGATAAATTGTGCAGAAGAAGGTTTAGAAAGAAGTTAAACTACAGCTTTGTATTTCATTTTTCTGCTTTAATTCGGTCAATACTGCTCTAGAAAGCTTACAGGGTACTACTGTTTAGTGACTTTGCTTCCTGCCAAGCTTCATGAACATTTTTTGAATGGTCATGACAATGGAAGTCACTGACCTAGAATAGATTGTTCATTGTAGCTTCCGGATATAATGTAGTTCAACTGTCTTTAGCTGACACAGTGAAGAAACTGTTAACACAAAAATGTGCTTTTTACCTTCTGAACTTTTCTTGCTTTGGCACAGCAAAATTAGGTAAATTTATCCGCATGAAATCTTTCATCCGTTTTTATATTAGCTGGAGTTAGTAGGCTCTAAAATGTTTTTACTTTCTAATGGAAATGTTTCTTTTACAATGGCATTTGATACATTTGAGAAAGATAAAAATAATTGCAAACTTCCTAGGATTAAAATAGACTATCATAGTAACAAATGAAAGTTCTGCTTGTGTAAACAAGGACATCCTGCTGAAATGTTTTGAGACTATGTTTCAGAATATGTAATATGTTTCCATTTATTGTAATAGGTTTTGGAAGTTGTCTCCAAGTTCAGTCTTCTTTGAAGTGCTCTGAGGAAATTATTATTATTATTATTATTATTATTATTATTATTATTATTATTATTTTATTTGTACCCTGCACATCTGACTAGGTTGCCCCAGCCACTCTGGGTGGCTTCCAACATATATAAAAATTTAATAAAACATTGCACATGATGCAGTAGTCTTGTTGGTATGTAATGCTAAGCCATAGTTAATCAGTTACAGATAGGTAGCCATGTTGGTCTGCCATAGTCAAAATAAAAAAATTCCTTCCAGTAGCACCTTAAAGACCAACTAAGTTCTTGGTATGAGCTTTCGTGTGCATGCACACTTCTTCTGAAGAAGTGTGCATGCACACGAAAGCTCATACCAAGAACTAACTTAGTTGGTCTTTAAGGTGCTACTGGAAGGATTTTTTTTATTTTGACCATAGTTAATCACTTATTGGACTTGAGCAGTGCTCCTGCTATGCTTCTCCCTTAGTGCAACCAGGAACAACAAATATTTCACCAAATGTTTAGGAGAAAATTGTTTCTCCCAAACAAACCATAATCATGCAGCTAAGATATGTTTTTAGCTTGCTAGGAGAAACCGTCCCTGTTTTGACACACTGATACAGCTTATTGTATCTGCTTGCATCAGGTGAGGAACAAAGTCAAGCGATTAGACACTGTGCTGATTCCTGAAGCCTGTGTCCCAATAAGCTGATTCCTCTCTGTCCCATCTTCCCACACTGCCACCATACTTTTGTGGTTCACCTCTGCCTATTGGCATAAACTAGAATCCTGATCTTTGCCTTCATCCAGACTTTGATCTTGCCTGTGATGAGTTATCAGTTGCTGTAAATAGAGGTTACTGAGACCTGTAAAAGGGTTGGGAGATTGTTGTAAGGTTCCTATTTTATTACAGCTGGAAGGAGACCATAACCAGTAGTTAAGGCAATGCTGTTACTCTGAGATGTAGGACTGTAAGGCTATAATATGAAGAATGCTAGTGCTTGTTACCTAGCTTGGATGTATACATGTATTTGTATAAGCATAATGGAATTCACTCTTAATTGAAGTCACTCTTGAAAGTGCAAAATGTATCCAGATTTTATGTTTTCCATCCTGTATCTTTAATGGCTTCAGGTTTTATCAGATGACAATATTTAGATGGTTATAAGTCATTAACAGACACCCTTCCAAAGCCCTTCATATAAAACAAGCTATTCTGCACCAGTATTTCACATTGATATTATTTTAAGATAATCCAACTTGTCGTCGTTTATCCTGAGGTTGTTGTTTAATTATATTCCTCTGGAGTGGCTTAAATCTCTTTCCCCTTCTAAGTAACTTCTGCTGCTTGCTTATAATCATTGTGGAATTCTGCCTCTATCTCATATCAGAGATTTTACTGCTGCTTTCTGAAGCAGCCCTATTTTCTTTTACAGAAGAATGCTCATTTAATCTGTTTCTTGCTGCTTGGCCAGCTATTGAGTTTATTTGTGTTTTAGATTCCTTATCTCTCCTTTACCATAAGGCCCCAGGGCAGATTACAAGAATAAAATCACAACCCTAAAGCAAGAGAAGTGTAAAAGCAATTAAAAGTAGTTCCATATGTAAAAAAAATTCAGTGCATCTAAAAACAATTTCATATATAAAAGCAGCTAAAAATAGTTCCCATACAAATGCAGATTGGAATAACGCTCCACTTAAAAGACTTGTTGGAAGAGGAACATCTTCACTGAGTGCCGGAAAGACAGTAGAGTTGGTGTTTGTCTGATATGTAACAGGAGGAGGTTGCAAAGGGTAGGGGCCACCACATTATAGGGCTGATTCCTATATTATAAGAAATGGATATCCTGCTAAGATGGACCTCCAGTGATAGATTAGGTATTTAACTGATGATATGAGTTGTTGGATTACTGGGTCCCAAAGCTGTATAGGGTTTTGTACACCAGTCCCAGCATCAGTAACTTAGCATGGTAGCTGATTGGCAGCCAGTGCTAGTCTTCAGCAGTAACTGGACAGCAATAGTCTTTCACAGAGAGCAGTCTAGGTGCCGCATTTTGCAGTAGCTGTACTTGT
This sequence comes from Podarcis liolepis, assembly GCF_965112155.1. Classification (NCBI taxonomy): domain Eukaryota; kingdom Metazoa; phylum Chordata; class Lepidosauria; order Squamata; family Lacertidae; genus Podarcis; species Podarcis liolepis. Next base: position 28,446,620 of record NC_139563.1, read on the forward strand.
AGTAGTGCCATTTGGATCCTTCTCGTGGATTTCCATATGTCTGCGCATGTTTCCATTGGTGGTGAAGGACTGGTCATACACCGAACATTTGTAGGGCCTCTCGCCAGAATGGACCAGTATGTGGCGGTCGAGGGACCTTGCAGAGCTCAGAGACTTTCCACAGATGCTGCAGGAATGGTCTCTCACTCTAGTGTCCGAGTTATGCTGACAAATATGCATTGTCAACTGATGCTGAGTAGTGCAAATCTTTTCACAAAGAGGGAAGGTATAGGAAGACTTGTCATCTTTTTCCCCCGGTTTCTCCTGCCAATCCGATTGGTGGGGACTTGGCGTTCTGAGATAGGGCGGTGCCATTTTCAGCGATCTTCCCCAAGCTCATAACAGCTGCCATTATGACGCCGACTTAGAAGCAAGAGTAAACCCAAAACTTCAAAGGTGCTGCTGAGGAAAGGCTCTCTGGATTTAGGTGGTCTGGTCTTCAGCTTATTAGACAAATACCAAAAAGCAGCACACAAGGAAAGGAAGCTTCACTATACAGTGTCAAGAAAGGAAAATGAAGTTCCAGAGAATAACTCGGAGGCTTAAAGCGGTTGCACAGCAGCAGCGGCACCACAGTTCTCAAACTGTTTTGAAGGTGCAGATTTGCTGTGTGTCGGCACCGTAATTGCAGCTGTTATGAGCTTGGGGAAGGTTGCTGAAAATTTTGCCATCCGCTAGACCTCTTTCTCACCCTATTATACAGAGCAGCGTGCCCTTTGGAGTTGAAAATACATTCCATTTAAATTTGACATTTTTTCCATTATTCTGGAAGTCATTAAGGAGGCACACCTTCCATCAGACAGAGATAAAGGACCAAAAATGGGGCTGTGAAGTATCTTCCAATGGTCTCTACTGTGGAATTTGTTTTATCCATTGTGCTGAATTTTTTGGTTTGTTTTTTAACTGCTTCTGAGGTTTGGGAGAGAATATTTTTTGTGTCTCTGTGTTTATTTATTTAGTCCGTTTGCATCCCACTTTTATTTCCTTGTGGAACTCAAGGTGCCATATTTCTGAGTTCTTCCACCCAGGCTCTGACCATGTCCAGACCCGCTTTGCTTCAACAAGGTGCCCTAGTACTAGCCTCAGAATAATTGAACAGTGACTTCCTGAGCAGAGTGTTCTCCTGTGAGACGTTATCTTGGATTTTAGGCATCACTGATGTCTAAGGGCACAACCCCCCCCCCAGGGAGCACTCTTGCACAGCTCACCATCGTTTCAGTAGGGGTTGCATCAGAGAACTGGACTTTGGTGCACTTTGCCTATAATCTGTTGGTTCCTGCTGTGTGACTTCACACAGTTCATTATACTTCCTGTTGTCTCTCAATACAGTCTTGCCAGTACTAAACTACATGTCTACTTCTAGTGAACCAGTAATAGGAAGTATATAATTGTGGTTCGAGGACCCGTACCCTGCGCAGTGGAATGAAACACAAGGACACGTGATATAAGGTTAATGGGCAAGAAAAGGCCACAACTTTATTGATTACAGCAAGTGAGAAGGTATTGGCTTAGGCATTGGATTACGTCAGCTGACTCCACCCACTCGGAGAGGGGTGAGTCTAAAAAACAAGGGGGGGTTATTCACCAGTAGGTGGAGCCTGTTGATGCTAATCCAACTATAAGCTCTCCCCTGATGTCACCGAGGGTCGTGCCATGGCCTCCCGCCACGCAGGCATCGGACAGAATACACGACCGCCGGATTCCTTTAACGGAATACCCCAAAATTGAAGGCGCAAGCGATGGCCACACCTAGCCCTTCGACACCACAACACATTATTCCAATGCCTCGCGACGGGACAACAAAAAGTGAGGGCTGGAGGCTGGCGCCGCAGCAATTTAGGCTGCTGTACACGCCCCCCCCTGAAGGCACCTGGTTGGGTGACTGGCCGAGGGCGTGGGGGCCAGCCAGGTGAGTGGAAGGCAGGGGGCAAACGCCCCCTGCTTGAGGCGGAGTCCGGCTCCCGGCCACAACCACTCCCCTCTCTTGCAGGGAGGAGAGTCTTTAGCAGGGTTATTGAAGTCCTTTTGCTTTGGTGGCTAATCTTTTAGGCAGTGATTCAGAACATTATGCCTCTTTTATGCTGGTTTCTGGCTGCATAATCAGAAATGGAATACATTTCAATATTTAATTAAACATCTTGCACTTTAGAAAATCCACATACACCCCCATCTGGAAACTGCTTTAAAGTATGTACTATTTATGGAATGCTGGGAAATGGGGTCTTTATACGGCCTCTCCACAAAGTAGCCCACCCCCAAATATTCATGAGAAAGAGACTGCTGGAAGGGCAGAAGTCTCCAGCAATTCACTTTGTGCATTCAGATGGGGCCTGGTGCAGACGTCCTTGGCCTTGATGGGGTCCATAAGATCCAATTCATGTGAGCAAACTTATAAAAATGGCAGTTTCAGCTATACTATATTGTTGTTTTCCGGCAAGAAAATGAAATGCTATGTCCATCAATATTCACAAGCTTTTGACATGACAAGCTTGCAGTTTGGTTAACCAATGTTTCAGCTGAATTGGTGAAATGGGCCTTGGCTGTCCTGGCTTCAGATATTCTCAAGCCTAGTCTTGATCCCTTCCCAGCCCCTGGCTTTTATCATGGCCTTTTCCAGATCCTTTTGAGACAGTTTTGCTGCCTGAGATGAAGGACAAGATGGCGCCCCCCCCCCAATTCCACATACAGAAGCCAATCAGGCTGACAGCTGAATTTCAAACTAGACTAGAGGGCATAGGGCAGGCTACACAGGCTTGCCCTCTAACACCTTGTTACCGTTTCTGGCCCCCAGTCTCTCTCACCTGAGGGGGACACCTCACAGTAAGACCAGCCATGTTTTGAGGGACAAGCGTAATATAGGTTAATATGCATTTTAGGCATACTCTCTCTTCCTAGCTGTTTGGTATCGCAACGTGCCCCTGAGTGCATCACTTCAGATAAGATCATTTGATATACCATTCTTCCTACATTGTTGGCAACTTGGTATATGCCAAATTGCATTCCTGTCTGCTTCTCCCTATGATTTAATGTCTGACCAGTGACTCAGCAGAAGTGATGATCTTGAGAACTTGTGTTACAGATTGACACAGAATCTTAAATTCCACTGGAGAATTTGTAGCCTCTGCACCTCAGATCAGACAAGGTCTATCACATGGCACAGGAACCTTTCTGCAATCAAGATGGCCTGGGTCTTTCTCCTTGAGTTCTATGGAGTAAAGTCAGGACATAAATGGAATATATAACTCAGATAATCTTTCAGCGAAATGAAAAAGAAAAAACAACCCAAAACCATGCATCCTATATAACACACTGTGGTATGGAAGTGAATTAATTGGCTATGGAATACAGCTATAGAAAATGCTTTTGTCTGTAAATCTCTGCAGCCTTTTTATAGCCTCTAACTAAAGTGCACTTTCCTGCTTTTGAGTTGTTTTTAAATCCTCCTTTGCTTTTGCGATTTAGCAGGCCATTGATTGAATTACATGATGTGCCAGTGTCCACAAGGCTTGCGGCCTGAATAAATTTAAAAGCAATAAAAATAGCAATTAGCATGAAGGCATAGGGAAATGGAAGGAACAGTAGGAACTATTCCCTCTATAATCAGGGAACAATGGAACATTTCTCAAGAAAATGTGGAGATGAAGGGGAAGTGGTTGTGCCTATAATGTATGGCCCAAGACTGTTAATTTATGCAGTTAAATAAAGAACTAAACATCTGCGTATGCACTGCATGCCAAGGAAAGGAGTGCATAATATGCCAGGAATCATTTATATTTGCACAGTGTGATTAGGTTGCCACAGGTTTGCAGCGGCATGCTTATTTTAAAGTAGTTCATTGATTTTGAGGAGAATGCATGGAATGTAGGCAGCAGGACTTAAAATTCTTTGTTGGGCTCCACAGGCCCTTGAGGTGTGTGTTGTTGTCTCCGGACATGTGCCAGGGTTTGTCGTCACATCCCTCCATGCGTCCATCCACTGCTTTGGAGGCTTTTCAGGGTCAGGGTCAGGCAGCAGAGGAGACCCTGTTTGGAAGGGGGTCTTCAGCAGCTCTGTGTGTGTGAAGCTGTTTGCAGGGCCCATTTGATCCAAACCATAATCAGCATTTTACCATTTACTCTGTCTTTTCGTTTCTCTCCCCCCTGCCCCCATTGATTTGTTGCATCCAGCCACAGCTTTCTCAGCTCAGGGGCTTTATGGACACTGATCATGTACACCATCTTCTTTCATAATACATATTGAAGTAGCTGCAAACCATTGAGGGAAGACATGCATTTATGAATGCAACCCACGTGCCCGTTGTCCGACAGGATCTGGCTGGTGACTGACATCTGAGCTGCAAAAGGGGGGCAGGCACACACTTCCCTCTTCCATGTGTACTTTGCTGTTGGTAAACCATGGCTGTTGCCTTCTCATATCAGGAAATTCTTTATTAGGAAACCAGAATATACCAGCAAGGACAGGATCCCTCCTCTCATTGATGCACTCAGGTCACCATCTCTCCCTCTATTCATAGAAAGTGTTTTGTAACACTGCAATATAAACATTTGTGATTTTAGGTCATGGAGAAACTCCCATAATTGCAGCGGAATGTTTTTATTATCATTGTGACTTCCATTTTGAACTTGTGTCTAGCACAATACAGTTATAAAACAATTGTGCATTGGTAATAGATGAACATGTATTTATTTGTTTTTAAACAAGACATTTGGGCATGTGTTATGCAGCTTTCATGTAGGGGACTCCAGTCTACGAAACCTTATGCTATAATCGAGTTGTTAGCCTTTAGTGTGCAATAATATTGCTTTTCCTGCATTTGGCCATCATTTCATATATCATACGGAGAAGACAGAAAATGATTTGTGTTCCCTGATTTTCTCCTCAGGTTTATAATTGGCAGAGAAAGGCCAGGACAAGTAAGTGAAGTGGCTCAGCTGATTAGCCAGACCCTAGAGCAGGAACGTCGCCAAAGAGAGCTTTTGGAACAGCATTATGCACAATATGACGCAGATGACGATGAGGTAATATGTTTGTTCTTTCTCTTGTAACTTCGTGAAGTTCCCTTTCCTGCATTTCATTCTCTCTCAAATGCTTTGTCTAATCACAGTAGGAAACGACTCCTTTTGCAAATGAACATCCCCACCGCGTTTCACAAGACCACAATAATAGATAGTCATGTTAGGCACAATAAATTTCTCTGTAAATACTGTATGTAAGAGTGTTGTTGCTGAAAGCACTCTGGGTTGCGGCAGAAAAATTGCACTTCTGAATGCTAAGTAGGGCTCCATATTGTCCCCGGTGTTTCTGGTCCTCGATACATTTCAGATTCTCCTTTTTTAAAACAAAAAACTTGACAACCCTACTTTGATTTTTTTTTTTTAATACAAGTTTCCAGTCCTCACCTCTGACCCAATATGGGGGGTGGGGAGAGAGACAAACAAACAAAGGAGGAAAGAGACATATTTTTATGCCTTCTGGGGACCAATTCATATCCACTCATGTGATGAAATAATCACAAAATGATTTTACTGTGTCAGTTTTACATGGTGAATATTCCTTACGAATGCGCATCAGTGTGGTGACAGTTGGTATTTACCATGTCAGTGAGTTTCTTAGTTCTCAGGCTTCAGTAAATACCAGCTGTCACCACGCATGGCACATCCACATCTTTTTTTCCTTGTCAATTAAATTATTTGCCATGTTAATCAAGAAGTGGCTTTCCTGTATCAATAATAATAATAATAATAGTTCTATATTTATTTTAAGTATGTCTATTGCCTTTCAAAAAAAAATGGTCTTCAAAGTGGCTTACCAAGTTAATGTTAAATAATATGAAAACAACACACCTAAAAACAAAGTAACCAAACATCCAAAATAAACTAGACAACAGTGAAGCAGTTCTAGATTATTAGCTTTTAAGAGATGAAGAGAACAGGATACTTTTAGTTTGGTGGTATAAAGGCAACACTGCTGCTGCCCAGCACATATGTCTATAGAGGGAGTATTTATGGGGAGTTCTTTTCGACCGTAGTCCTTTCGATAACTTGCTCCCAAACTGATTAACTCTTTATAGGTTAAAGCAAGCACTGCGAATTGAGTCTGGAAACAAACTGGGAGCCTGCACATATACTGTAGTACTGGTCAAATACGTTCACCACATTGAATCTAGTCATCATATTCTAGACCAGCTGAAGTTTCTAAACACTTCAGCTGGTCTATATATACAGGGGCATCTCCATGTATAACACACTGCATTAATCAAGCCTAGACACAACCAAAGGAAGAACTGTTGCAAGATCATCTGTTCCTGGAGGGGATGCAGTTTTACCTGGCAATATGTAACTTGGTCTTGAGTTCATATACCAAGATTTCTCAAGGCCTGACCAAGCTTTTCATATTGGAGAGTAAGAACTGTGCAGTTCAGGCAGTACTTCACCCCTGAGAGTTCTGCCCAGGGTGATATGCATAGCAGGCCTTGATCTTGCTTGCTTACTTGCTTTCTCCTCTGATGCCTTCATCACAAGTAGAATGCATAGAGAAACCCAGAACAACTTATGGTTCATTCATTACCGTCCCACTATGGTGGAGGAAGCCTAGGAGTAGTGAGAGAAGGAGTGCGCAACATTTATGTACAAAATTTACATTCTATTTTTCTACTGTAGTTATAGTGCTCAGAGCAGCTAACAACAATGTAAAACTTACCACCTCAGCTGCAAATAATAATAATAATAATAATAATAATAATAATAATAATAATATCATTGATTATACATACTGCTGGCAGAAGCATCTTTAAAAACAAGTGGTGAGTTCTAAAAACTCTCAACCAACAGATGCCAGTATAATCCTATTGATGAAATAGTCTCTCAGAACAGTAAAAGTTTTTTACAATAAATGCCAACATTTTCAAGAATTGTAGTTTCTTGTTTTCCATGTTTATGGATTTTTTTTGCAAATTATGTTGTTTCTGTGCAACTTAAATAGGAACATTTTCTGCAGCCTTCCAGCTCTAAAAAGACTTCACATTTAGATATCAGTGCTAAAGAAATCATTCCACTGTTATCAAGAGAAGAAAGCAGCATATCTCTTTTTTGATGGAAAAAAAACCCATGGCTACTAACTTTTATAGGATGGAGATATGGATGTAGATGTAGATATAGATATAAAATTTAAGCCTGAGTTTAAAGTAATTCTTTTATTTGAGTTTAAAAAAGACTAGCTCTGATGCCCAATACTTGTCTGAATTTTGTTTTTCTCGTGGAAGATTTGGCTGGCTCTTTATTAAGAGCAAGGTTTGTTAATACACTGAAGCTCTGTTATCTGTCCAGGCAGGAGATTATTTTTATCTCACTGTAATTAGTTTTGAAGGTTTTGTTGTGTAAGGAGATGCTTCAAGTATAACCCTCCCCACCCCCTCCCCAAGGCCTACTATATATACATGTTACTTTACAAGTTTTTCCCAATTTTATTTTTACTTGTTATTGGAGATGGGGAGAACAATGACATTTTGCAGATAGCTGAAAGTCAATTAGCATGCAATCATGCAGCCTTTAACTCAAAGTATGAAGCGAAATCACATAGCCAGAAAGGACATGGTGTTGTTCCACATTTGATAAACCAACAACAAACTCAGATCTTCAAGTGACAGCCTCTATGAAGCCAAAATGCCACCATCCATGGCAGAAACAACTCACTGAGTGGGCCAATGCTGCTGCACTACCTTCCTGGCAGGTGGGTCGCTGTGGCGTAATGGGATGGCTGAGGCAATGGGGAGGCCAGCACAGTACAAACACACCAGTGCAGCCAATCAGGTCTACCTGCCAGTATGTTTGCACCAAGCCAACTTCTTCACCCCTCTCTTTACCAGTAAGCAACAGGAACCCACCCACTGGGTTGCACCCCATTCGGTGAGCAATTTCTGATTCATGCCTAATTCAGAGGTGTACCAGCAGGCTTAGAGGAGCAGAAAACTTTGCAGAAGTGCAAAACATTTGCAGGCGGGTGAACTCAACGGGGAGGAAACCTAAAACAGTTCAACAAAAACTAAACATGCTCAATGGGCACAGAAGAGAGGGGAAACTGGGTGGAGTACCCTGAACAAGAACACTGCAAAATTTTGCTGCGGGTATCATTTGTTCCCATTGCCCTCTGATTCAGCATAATGTTAACTTGTCATCTGAACTCCATTAGTAAGAAACCAAGGCAAATATGGTACTTGCTTTCAGAGTTCCTTGCTCCTGCTTCGTGGATGATTGTAGAAACTATACAGAAGACAAAGAGTTTGTTGACCATCATATTAATGTGTAGAAGAGTTCTTATTTAATGTTTGTTATCAACTGTTTTAGAATACTGACAGAGAATGTCATGGAGCCTCAGGCAACTACAATAAAAATAACAACTGTTACCTTAAAAAGGTTTGTGAAGAAAGTAACTTGCGTCTGATTCGTTGCTTCATGTGGCATACTAATCATATTTGGAGATGTGGCTTATTAATTCAACATAATTTCTAAACAGCTAATGTTGCTACAGTCCCTCCTTCATTTATTCAGTTGCAGGCCGAAATATGACTACCCATAGGTATAGCAGATGGGACCTTGACTAGGGAATCCCGTTTTGATCCGAACACAGCTATGGAGTTCAGTAGGTGGCACTGGAATGATCCTTGGTCAGTTCCCACGCAGCCCTCTTATAAAAGAGAGAACATGTACAAAAGACTCTCTGTGTCTACAGTAGCTGCAGGTTCTTAGAAGCAACTCTGGCAGGAAAGCATCTGTCTAGTCTTCACTTGGATGTGCTTCTGGCAAGAAGAGGTTCTTCACAGCTTATTTGGGTCCTTTATTTTTTTGAGACAGGAACGTGGTTTCCCCAGCTGCCTTCCTTCCTTGTTCTTTCTGGCAATAACTGTTTTTTTATGATCTCCTCTCCTAACTTCTGCCTAGAGCAGTCAGTGCCTGAGAGAACCAGGAAAGCAGACAAAGCTGTAATTTCCTTATTCCCTTTGGCAAGAAAAGGTGAGGTAGATTCTTCTGGCAAGAAGAAGAGTGATCTTTCTTAGCAGGAGTCTGGAGCAAAACGAAGGTGGACAGAAGGCTTTCCAGACATGGCTACTTCCCATGGTCACCCCTCAAGAATCTGTTCAAGTTGTGTGCCACTGCAGGTACAGGGGAGGTTTCTGTACACATGTCATTGAGAGGGGATTGTGCATCTTCTGGTAGTCTGTTTAACAGGATGCTTGTGAGGCAGAATCAGTTAACTCTGCATATTCCCCTGCACTCCTAATAAAGGAAGGATGGGACCTGTGCAAAAAGAAAGAAAGAAAGATATGCAATTCCTGTGATCTTAGCCATTAGAATTCTGCTGTACTTTTAGAATTTAGAACTTTCCGAAAGATTCTACCCTGTGCTTTTTGTTACTAGTGCTTTTTCAAGCTTGCTCGCTTTATTTCCCCATTTTTTTAAAAAAAATGTTTATTATTATTTATTTAACAACACGTATATACCGCTTTCTAGAAGAAAATACTTCTAAGCGGTTTACAATGAAGAGTAAAAGAAAAGTTGAAAATGGCAATAAAAGCAAACATTAAAGAAACAAGTTACATAAACAATTACAATATAAACTAAAACTAGCAATTATGAAACACATATTAAAATCGCAAATCAAGATCACACGTTAAAGTGAAATGCCTGGGTAGGCTTTCTTGATCAAGCAAGCCTACCCAGTTTTTGTTTTGAAAACTGCGTTCAGTGAGGTCCTATATTTCATTAAGGAGAGAGGATTTCAGAAATGCTTTAATTCTGTGCTTCTAAGACAGGAGAATATGCCACAGATGAAGATGAGGACGACATGGGGCCTGTCCTTCCAGGAGGTGATATGGCCATTGAAGTGTTTGAGCTTCCTGAAAACGATGACATGTTTTCCCCGACAGAAGTGGACACTAGCAAACTGGCTCACAAATTCAAAGAGGTAAGGCGGAGAGCACAGAGTTTGGTTTTCAGACAGTATTGATTCATACAATTGCATTCTTTGTGGATGGGGATTCCTCTCTGTAAATGATTTAATTGATTTCCCACCGACGTTCAAAATCAATATATGTAAATGGCTGGAGCTAGACTGCTCTTGTTAAATGAGACAAATTGTGTCAGTTCTTTTTAGCATGTGTTGCTGTAATGGTCATGCTGTTGTTTTTGTCAGAGGTCTGTAAACAAGCTGGGACAAAAGATCAGAATGAAAGTTCCATTCCTAAAAAAATTCACTGAATAGGTCATACTGATTCAGGACCAAGTTGCCTGGGGATTGCAGCCAGATAATTAGTTATAAATCTGATGCTCTCACTTTTCACTTAAACAAATCATTACTGGTCATTTGATTATCCTGGTCTAATGTGCCTACCACAATCCACCAAACTTCAATATTGCATTTAAAATACCTCCTTGTGCAATCTCCAGTTTAAAATTCAGTTTATGGCTGCAGACCTATGAACACCTACTTGGCAATAAGTCCAGCTGAATGCAGCAAGATCTTCCCACTTAAACATGTCTTCCCTGCACGCCCTTGCCTTCTGTTTGCCAGAGTGAAGGTATTGAAAGCTGTTGGGCTCTAAGTGAGTCCCTTCCTTTTGTCCTGGAAAAACAAAGCAATTTCATTCTGAACTATTTTATCCTAGTGTAACTAGGGTTGGAGTGATAGGAGTATGACCAGGGTGGAAGGGTGGATATCCAAAGGACTTACGTTGTGATGCTGTGCATGGTGTACTAGGGATGTTTGAGGATTTGGTTTGGCCCACATTTTTAAGTAAACTGATCTTATTCATTCTTTCCTGGACTAATACACGGATTGGAGCACAGTTACCCTTTTGATTTCTGTGCTGCTTTGAATTTTGCAGTGCAGCTCTAAAAACATACAAAAATATGTGTTAAATGTGTATGATGGGGGTAAAATGTGTACTGAGATAATGAGAATGCTTGTGCTGTTTTTTTAAAAAAGCAGTGATTGGAGATTCACGTTGAAACAGGGCAGAACGGGTTTAGGAATGAGCATACTGCAGAGCTGTCGAGGACCAGAAATAGAACTGATCTGTCCATTCCTAATGTTTACCACCCAGTTTGGTGGGGCTTATCCCCAGTATATGCATTTAGAATTGTAGCCTGGAGATGGTTTTTTTTATTCTTTGGGTGCTGTGTTTTGACTTCAGTTAGAAGTACACTCACATGCTTTATGTTGCACAACTTTCTCTTGCTGAAACATATCCTTCCTAAAAAACGCAGGATGCTCTTTGGTTTGTCATTAAGGCAGGCTTGTTTGCTTCAGCTGCAAGCTCTGTGGGACCTACTGCGCTATGTTCCAACAGTTATCTGACTATGCAGTCAGCGTTCGTTATTTATTTTTTATAAGAGGGAGGTTCTGTTTTAGTAGCGCAGGAAAGAGAAAACTGATAAAGCCATCTGCACCTGAGCAGATTGTATTTTACAAAACTGTTTGAGGGTCTGTTTGTTTTGCATTATTTACTGAACAGCCTAAATATAGTTCACTTGCTTGTGTAAGTGTTTTCAAAAAAGCAAGTAAGAGGGGGCTAGAAGCTACGTGATGAACTGTAATTTTCAATTAAGCTGTGAAAGTGCTGGATTCATGCGCTGAACACAGGAGCAGATAGCTGGACTGTACAGTCTCAGGATTTGGAGATACAAGTTTTTCTCAGTTTAAAAGGATGGATTAAACTGTAAGAGTTGCAGGAGAAATAATTTAAGACTTTTGATTGGCTTTAAGGCTAGGTGTTCTGTGCTTCTCTTGCAAAATTTATTCAGGGAATTGCTTTTTACGTGGAATCTATATAAAGATTATTGGACTAGCATATTGGAATCAGATTACCTGAAGAACCACATTTTAAAAAATGAATCTGCCTGGGGCCTGAGATCTGCAGGAGATGCCCTCTTTTGCTTCTTGCCAATATCAGAGCAAGGGCGAGTGTGGCGGATGCACAAAGCCACCCTTCTGATAGTGGTGTGTCTGCCGCCTAATGGAGTGGAGGTTGGGCAAGGTGGTGGCAAGAGTGGAACAGTGCAAGCACACTGGCAGAGCCAATCTGGTGTTCCTGCTGGTGCACCCACACAGCCCCAGTCTCACTGCTTCTCTTTTCCACACCGTCTGGTAAAAGTAAGCTCTGCATGCCCCACCATGATGGCCACACCTGAGTCAGTGGGAACAAGGCCTTTTGGGTTGCTGCTCCCAGACTCTGAAATTCCCTTCCTTCCCAGGGAAGCCCATCTTGCCACCTCTTTAATGGTATTCTGCCAGCAGACCTTGTTCTAACTGACCTTTGGCTGATTGTGGTTGCCTGGTGCTGAATGCTGTTTTTACTTTAGCCGGCTGTTGCTTTTACTTGTTCCTGTTTTCATTTTGCTCCTTTCTGTATCTTAAAAGTCGTTTTCATTGGCTTTTTAAATTGAAACTGTACCTTTTGTTGGGTGTTAGCTGCCTTGGACTTACTGGGATGGAAAGGTGGAGGCATATATTTAGATGATAAATAAATAGCCACAAGTTGTTGCGCTTCACCTGTGACATTTAGAAAAGAGAGTGTGGTTGAGGTCACTTTGATCACGCTGAAAGGCCATAAGTGGGCATAGCCCTTTCTCTGTGACTAAAGGGAGCCCAACCGCAATGTCATGTCTCTGTGTAACAGGTGAAATGCAGTGCTTTACATGCCACATACAGTTATTGTGTTCCTTAGCAGAAAAAAGGACGAGGATGCCTTCTTTTGCATGCATCTCCCCACAGCCCTTTGTAGCAGGGAAATGAGAAGAACATGTGCTCGAGTAAATGCTGTGGGTAAATGGGGACCAGTTTGTTATGGAGGGAAGGACTACACTCTGCATATATACATAATGCAAGTCTGTGTCTTGTGTGTGTAAAAACAAATGTGGCCATGGGAGAGAATGTATGTTCCTAGTGCAGGATGGGCTGTGACCGTTGTGATACAAGGAGAGAGTACATGCACAGTACATCCGTGTGCGTGCGTGCATGTGTGTAAGCGTGTGTGCGCATGTTTATGGAAAAGTGGGTCTACTGGAGAAATATGTGCATTCTACTCTGATGAAATCCAGTTTTGTTTTTGCTCTGGTATATTACAACCCACCCCCCCAAAAAAAATGTCCAAACACCCACCCTGAATAGTACCTTGTCCAAGTCTGGAGATTCTTCTCCTGCGGTTCTTGTAATGGGTGAGGTGGGGGTCACAAGGGTAGACCAGCCATAAATACTTTCAGTGATTCATCCTGCTGAGAGTGAGTTCGACACAACGGTAGGTTGAAGGTCACAACAGCTTCCTTCCTTGGTTGCAGCCTATATGTGTTGTGACCTCCATAATGCTTGAGCCTTTTAATAGCCTTTTAGCTGCCCTCTGTGACATGCTTGCTTAATCCGTGTTAGTGAGGCTTTCTAAGAATATTCATGTGCACGGGGATATTCAAATCCGGGCTGGCTAACAAGCTGAATACAACCACCAGTATTTTCTCCTCTTTCAAGACATTTGACTTGTCCTGGCAGATTCGATGTCCTAATCTGATATTCCGAGAGGCTAGCCAGCAACACTTTTTCTTTAATTAACTTGCATAGACTGAGTCATTTTCCAAGCTAGATATTTTAATTTACAGTCTACTGCACTGCAGCAGTCTTGTGGGCCTTCTGCTGTGTGTACTACAGTATTCAGGTGGCAGCATAGAAGTCTTTTAAAAAAAAATTGGAGCTCTGGCATTTGCAGCTCACTTGTTCGCTTTGTGGTTTTCCATTTTCAGTTGCAAATCAAACATGCAGTTACAGAAGCAGAGATTCAGAAGCTGAAGACAAAGGTAAGAATGATTACTGGCTACTAGAAAGAGCAATGTTCTTATTTTCAGCTGCTGTAAGTTTGTGTCCAAAGGGAAGCAAAGAAAAGTAAGTTCTCATTGAGAAAACGCAGCAAAAAAAAAAAAAAAAAGGTCTGTATGCAGTGGCTCCAGAGAGCTTGTTTTGGTAGAAATAGTTTATTCGAGTCCCAGGAGAATCATGATGACTGTTATTGCAAGGAAAATAGTTGCAATCGCATATTAAATTTTTACTCCTTTCCCCACATCATTAGAGCTCTAACAGGCTTGAAAGGGGAATGGTAAAGAATTTGCTTTTAATATATGTAGCAGAAATTGCTTCTGGAAAGGCGAAGTATTGGTTTTTTTTTTCTTATATAGACAAAAGTAAGAGGAAGTTAACTCAGATACCACTTCCTCCTTTAATAAAACAGGATTTATGTTATATTAATTAGCCAGCCTTGTTCATAATCCTGCATGAGACATTCATTTAAATGTTTTATTTCAAAATAAAATCCTTTTAGTTTATGTACCTTGCTGAATTCGGAGGATGCCCCCTCCCCCCCCCCTAATTAAGTTAAAGTACAAGTTTCTTTTAAACTCAGAGTGGACACATAAATGTTTATTTCGTCACTGATGTTAGTGAGCCTGTCTGCAAGGAGAAAATATAAAAGGGGAATTCCTACATAATTTTTTATAATCTTCCTATTTTGATTTTTTTCTTCTCTGCTTCATTTGAAAAAAATAAATAAATCAGAAATCTTCTTGTCAGATTACAGTCTTACTTATCACTAGAAATCCTTGTGAGGCTAATTTGTTGTCTGCTGAAAATCTTACTGCCTTCAGAGGCTGTTGCACTTGGCTAACATCCATTCATCTGCGATTTGTAAAAACAGAAGTCTTTGCTGTATTTTTTGCATGTTTCATTCTCTACCCCCACAACAAACCCTAAATATAACAAGTTATTATACATGCTAAAGACCCATTTAAATGGAAGTTAAATCCACAATTATAGGCTTAGGTGACAGCCCTTTGATTTTAATGAGCCAAAGGTATACCCACTTTTTTTCTGGATTTTCCTAGTGATTTCTCAAGGCCAGGAGTTGTGAACCTTTAAAATTAGGACCATATTTGGCATGAATGCATTTAGACTGAGGTGTTTAAATACATAACCTACTATAAAGGGGTGTATGGAGTGTTAGGGAAGGGGTGGGGGGCACGCTGGGCTCCTTCTTTGTTTGTCCACCTTTGGTGTCCCCCCCCCCCCGCATTCAGCTCTTTCATATGGCTCCTAGAAGCTGACAGCACCCCAGGAACGGCTTCAGGAGTAAATTGTACACAAATCCGGAGTGGGATCCCTAAGGCGGTTGGATGGCAGCCAAGCAGGTGCCCAGCATCTTGCTCTGCTTTCCTTTGGACCACACCAGCGAGGCCAAGAGGTGGGGTCCTGTCATCTGGGCAGCTGAGGACCTCCATACTCACTGCCCGGGGTTGCATCTCAGGGAAGTCACTTTGGTGCTGCTAATGCAGCAGTTTGGCTTCACCCCCCCCCAGGCACCCCCCCCATTGTCTCTCGATACAGACAGATGCCAACAACACCTATAAAAGGCAGATGATTAGTTATTACAAACCACTTTATAGCTATGAAAGCTGTTAAGAGAGAAGCTTCTTCCAGCAACAGTAAATACCCTTCAGGTAGGAAGCAAGTGTTCTGCCTGTGGTAATGTTGCACAATAAATTTGTCTTAAATATGCTTCATTTTATCTCTGTATGACTAATTTCCAGTTTGCCTTGTTTAGGCACATGGCAAACTTCTGGAAAAATAATAATAATACAAGCAGTAGTGTGTTCATTTTAAAACTGCAGAAGCCTAGGTGGATGCAAGGTGGGAAATGATGCATTTGAGATTACTCATTTAGCCTTAACGTGGTCTAGAAAGTTCTTTAGTGCTCTAAAATTATTTCTGTTCTGAACATTATTGTATGCAAGGATAGCCAACATGGTGGGCTCCAGATGTTGTCGGACCACAACTCCCACCAGCCCCAGTTGCCAGTGATAATGGAAGCGGGAGTTTGGCAACATCTGGAGGGGGCATCTCATTGGTTATACCTGCCATATAACAATAGCACTAGGCTGCTGTTCCTCATGCATGTTACTTTGAACCAACTGTACCTGAATGTAAAAGCATCTGCCTTCCTCTTTCAAAGCTGCAGACAGCTGAGAATGAGAAAGTAAGGTGGGAGCTGGAGAAGAATCAGCTTCAGCAGAACATTGAGGAGAATAAGGACAGGATGATGAAGCTTGAGAGCTACTGGATTGAGGCACAAACCCTGTGTCACACCGTCAATGAACATCTGAAGGAAACTCAGAGCCAGTATCAGGCACTGGAGAAGAAATACAATAAAGCCAAGAAACTGATTAAGGACTTTCAGCAAAAGTAAGCATGAGCTGAGATGCAGGTTCGAGCAGAATTTCTCAATCTGTGTAGCACAGGCATGCAGAGAGCCAGAGAAATAAACCGCAGTCCCTGACTTACAACATTTGGCTACAGACCATGGTTTGCTTGGGCTGAAACAAGCCACAATCTCCATATGATTATAGGAAGCTGCCTTAGACTGAGTCAGACCTTTGCTGCACCTTGCTCAGTGTGGTCTAACCCTGACTTGTACTGGCTCTCCAGTGTTTCAGACAGAAGTCTCACCTAGTCCTGCCTGGAGAAGCCAGGAATTCAACCTAAGGCCTTCTACATACAAAGCAGATGCTCTGCCACTGAGCTAGAGTCCTTCCCCTGCTGGCCTACAGTCTTTAATTCTGAGCCAGGAATTGTGACTTATTTCTCCATTGTGTAAGCAGGAAGTAGCAAAGAAGGCAAGATCAGCCCTCTTTGGACGTGTGAACTGGGCCAAAGCTTAAACCTTCTAAACATATATTACCACTCTGGGTTAAATCTGTAAATGTGTAAAAAATGTATACTTCCTAATAGGTTTACTCATAACTTTCCAGATCTTTGTATCTGTACCTTTTAAGAGATAAAACAAGTGTGGTAAAAGGAAAGAGGATTTAATTCCAAGGACACATGCACAAGCCGACCCACCACTATATTATCTGTGCACCTGCATAATAAATTTATAAGCCTAATTTTAATAACAGGTATTTATTTAGTTTTGCCACTTCCACTGTGGTGATTAGCAACTTTTCATAAAGCAAACAAGAGATAATTCAGGTTAATCTCCTACGATGTAGCTTCAGCTTATTCATTTTAATATAAAAGTATTTGCTCCACACATTCTCCCGCTTGCTTCTGCATTCTCATTATTATCAGGTCTTATCAAGACAATACATACTGAAATGTAGCAGTCCATCAATTTTTTTCAATACCTATCTCAACTGACGCTTCTTCTAACCAGCAAATATATTTTTCCCTAAGAGAACTTGAGTTCATCAAGCGACAAGAGGCTGAAAGGAAAAAAATAGAAGATCTGGAGAAAGCCCACTTTGCAGAAGTTCAAGGTTTACAAGCTCGTGTAAGTAATTTTCAGTATTTTAGTTTATTTCATGACTTTATTTAGGAAGCGTTGTTGCCGTTTAGGAGTAGGTGTGGCTGTAGGGGTGTTCATATGCTGCGTTCAATGAGTGCACAATCTGTGTACCTCTGTACACAAATAGTTGACAGCCGTGTACTTGTATAGTTATTCACATGTAAGGTTAAAGTAGTGTACCGTCTGCCTGCCTATGTGAACAATAGTTGAGCTGTTCAGATCAATAAGTGTCCACCAGATCAACAAGCCTGTTACAAATGTTTTAAATAAGCAGACAACAGTACTATACTGCATGGAGATTATCATTGCATTGCAACAGGGTAGCACAAAGCAACCCATGATATATAGTTTACCAATACATGGGTATATTGGTATAGGCATAGGCAAACTCGGCCCTCCAGATGTTTTAGGACTACAACTCCCATCATCCCTGACCACTGGTCCTGTTAGCTAGAGATGATGGGAGTTGTAGTCCCAAAACATCTGGAGAGCCGAGTTTGCCTATGCCTGATATATTAACAGTACTAAATGTCTGTGTGGTACTAAATACATGCATGGTAGTGGTTCTGTTCATCTGATGAATGGAAAAGGTTTATTTTACCGTATTTTTCCATGCATAAGACGACCCCTATTGTTTTAAACCCAAAATTAAGAAAATGAAACCCTAAAACAAAAGTGAAAATCTGGATGATTGGTGGCAGCAAGTTGTTGATTTTTTGGGGGGCGATCGCCCTCAAAGTTTCCAGCATCAGGTGCATGCAATGCCCCGTGGTGCAGAAGCAAAGGCAGCGCCTGGGGCACCAAACGCTCCTCCTTGGTGGCCGCTGCTGCTGCGGGGAAGCAGGCTCCCAAGCAAGGTGCCAAGGAAAAGCCAGGGGAGGCAGCAGCCACTCTGTGCCGGACCATGCCATTGAGCAAACTGAGCTGAGGAAAGTGGTGAGCGGGCTGGGGGCAGGGTGGGAGTTTGAGAGGGGAAGAGGGAAAAAAGGAAAGATGGGCAAGGAGAGGTAGCTGAGGCAGCTCTCAGTGGTGGTGGCAGCAGCTGCTCTTGATTCAGTGGTCAAGCCAACGGGGGAGTCAGGAGATGGGGGGGGAGAAAGGGGGGACGGCAGCAGGAGGGACTGCCTTAGCCCGCCCAAGCCAAAATCCTGGACATATGCTTAAATATTTTAAAAATTCCCCCAGATGCCATGTTCCGTGTACAAGACAATCCCCAATTTTTTACTATTTTTTATAGCAAAAAACCTCGTCTTATACACGGAAAAATCCGGTATTTTATTTATTTTGCTAACAGTTAACTTCATTTGTCCTAGATCAGAGAACTGGAAACAGAGGTTTTCAGGTTACTGAAGCAAAATGGGAGCCAAGTTAACAATAACAACAACATTTTTGAAAGGCAAACATCCCTTGCAGAAGTCTCAAGAGGCGATGCCATGGAAAACCTTGATGCAAAGCAAGTGTCTTGCCTGGATGCCTTAAGTCAAGGTTTGTTTGAACCAGATGATAAGCTTGAGGATTGCGTTGTTTCTGTGTGACATAGTTGTACTGACTTAAATGTTTTCGGAGTGGTCGCATTTGCACGACGTGGTAAGCCGTATACCATGCTTTACTGTGTACAAGTCAGTTGTGCACCCTTTGCTCCTTCTCAGTTGTACTTGGGAAAAATAGGTCATGATCCCTTACGTAGTGTTAGTTCTGAACCAGGGATCGTGGATTGTTTCACTCAAACCAACTATGGCCGGTAAGCCAAGGACAAACCTTTGCTTATCGTCATCCACTGGAGCCAATTCCAGGGGGCTGTGGGTTCTTTGGCACCCACAATGATGTATTTGTGGGGCTGGGCCCCCACAAAGTCGGTGGGCAAAGCTGAAACCCGTCATTGCAGGCACCCACAATCTTTGACGTGAGATGGCACCTATGTCATCACCATTTGTTTGGAGTGAATCAAAGCACAATCCCTGCTTCAGACATAATGCATTCAGACATGACACTAAGCCAGGGATTGTGGTTGGTGTGACTGGGGCGAAGTGAAGCAGTCACCAGTGACGTGAATATGGTGATGGTTTACGGCTCTCTGTGACATAAAAATGGGGCCAGCGTAATGTACGATGTGGTGACCCATCTGTAATACTATCATACATAATTTCATAATGCCTGTAAAAGCACATGTATTCTGTTCAGTTATATTTTTATCCCCGTTCATTGTTGACATTGCTAATAAAAAGGTTAAGAATATAAATCTATACCTCCTCTTATATATACTATATCTGGTTTTTTTATGTTGTGTACTTGAGAACAAAACATCGCAATTTTCAAAAGGGGTCTTTTATGTGCAAAAATAAACAAATTGTTTGTGTAAATGTATGAACGTCTCTCTCTCTCTGTGTGTTGATAGATAAATATGTACAGTTTACATGTACAAACGAATGTATTTGGGCCAAAATAGATCAGTGTGCAGTCATCCAAGTACCAAAAGTACATGAGGACTGCCATTCTCTCCCCTCACATGTCACCACTAGCTTTCCTTTAGTCCCTTTCTCACACTCCTTTTCTCTGATCTGTCCTGGATATGGAACATGACTGAGGAAAAAACTCCTGCAGGAAGTAAGTCTCAGTGTGTGATTTTGGCAGATCCACACTTCAACACACATCTGCCATCTTCACATGTGGACACGAACCCCCATATGTGTATGAGAACCTCCATTCATCATAGGAGCAGCGTATCTGCTTGTACGGCCCTTTGCTGGTTATGCATAGGCTTTCTACTGTGGCTGTACCTTAATAGATTCTTTATAATTTTCTTTTAGCAAATGTCCTTGGCATTTTAAAGAGAGGAAATAAGAACAGAATGTTGTGATGTTGAGGGTGTACACGAGTCTCTCGAACTGAGTGCTCTGATGTCCAGTGCATATATAAGTCCATCATGACAACTGCTCTGCTAACAGAATTGCAAGTGTGTAATGGGACTCTTCATTAAAGGCCCTGTTTTGAGGCCACTTCATGCAGTGCACATAAGCACTTTCTACAAAGGAAACAATGTGAAACCTATGTGCAGTAGTAGGCCCATCACATTTCATTGTCCATATACATTCTGGGAAAGCTTGCTGTAGCACGCTATGGCGTTTCCCCATGTACATAAGGGTGAAATATTTGTGTCTATATTTGTGTAGACATGATCAGTGTCTACATGCTGTTTCCTACACATAAAAAGTGTTTTCCATGTCAAGAATGCATATTGTGTGAAGTGAAGGTATTGCCCACAACCCTTAGTTAAAATTCCATCGTATCTGTGTGATTGAACTGTCCTATGGATATCTGTGAGCAAATGCAGTATAGCTAGGGACAAGCTTTTACTTAAACTTTTGATAGATGAAAAATAGGAATAGGGAGCCAGAGGCCTTTCAAAGGATGGTAGACTCCAAGTCCCATCAGCCCCAGCCAACGTGGCCAATGGTTAGGTGTGACAGGAATTGTAGTCCAAGAATATCCAGATAGCCACAGGTTCCCCTTCCCCATATGATGCAAAATGTTCAAAAAATAGCTGTTGGAGACCATCTATCAGGCTGAAATGCTTTTTTGAGAAATAGTGGCATATGATAAGGGAGTATTTTCTTAGCCTATGGCAACTCTGTAGGGCGTTCTGAGTCATGAGACCATTGTGCAATTCAGGCAAGAAGCAGCTGTTGCAAGAAATGTTAAGCATTTGACTAGGAGCAGGAAGTATCTCATTCCTCCTCTGCTCCTTAAGAAATATACACTTTATTTAGATGTGTGTTAGAAACTGCTAGTTGGTCTCTCCACCCCTCCCCTTCCGAGGAAATGATAATAGATATCCTCCTCTGATATTTCAGAGTGTGGTAATGCAAGATGGTGGGAATCCTCATGGACAGTTGTTGTTTAGTCGTTTAGTCGTGTTCCCGACTCTTCGTGACCCCATGGACCAGAGCACGCCAGGCACTTCTGTCCTCCACTGCCTCCCGCAGTTTGATCAAACTCATGCTGGTAGCTTCAAGAACACCATCCAACCATCTCATCCTCTGTCGTCCCCTTCTCCTTGTGCCCTCCATCTTTCCCAACATCAGGGTCTTTTCCAGGGAGTCTTCTCTTCTCATGAGGTGGCCAAAGTATTGGAGCCTCAGCTTCACGACCTGTCCTTCCAGTGAGCACTCAAAATCCATCTCATTTTTGACCACATCCAACTTACCCAGGTTCATGGTTCTTACATTCCAGGTTCCTATGCAATATTTTTCTTTACAGCATTGGACTTTCCTTTCGCTTCCATGCATATCTGCAACTGAGCGTCCTTTCGGCTTTGGCCCAGCCGCTTCATCAACTCTGGATCTACTTGTACTTGTCCTCCGCTCTTCCCCAGTAGCATGTTGGACACCTTCCGACCTGAGGGGCTCATCTTCCAGCGTCATACCTTTTATATGCCTGTCGTCTTTGTCCATGGAGTTTTCTTGGCAGGGATACTGGAGTGGCTTGCCGGTTCCTCCTCCAGGTGGATCACGTTTGGTCAAAACTCTCCACTATGACCTGTTCATCTTGGGTGCCCTGCTCGGCATAGTTCATAGCTTCTCTGAGTTATTCAAGCCCCTTCGCCACGGCAAGGCAGTGATCCATGAAGGGGACAGTATTATGCTCTAAATGCATGATTTATTCCTATTTCAAAGACGGAATGAATTGCTTGATGGTGAAGTCTTACAGCGTGTGTGTGTGTGTGTGTGTGTGTGTGTGTGTAGTGAAGAGAGAATTTTGCGATTCCTGTAAAATCGCAAAAGCTCACAACAGTTATACTAATAACTGAATGTGGCGTCTGCCCAATGTGATGACAAGTTATGCAACGGAGACAGATTTTGATTCTAGTCTGAATAGCTCAGTTTGGAACCTGGGTCTTGTTGCTGCCCCATGCCACTTCCCTGGGGCCCCTCTTAACAGTGCCACTGCCATTTTCTATTCTATAACACCATTTTAGAAGAGGCGGCATACATGCTATGATTAATGCTATAATCCTCTGTCCATAACCTGCTGGCTTGAAAGCCTTGTCGTGTTTGTTTTCTTAAAGCAACTTAAAAAAAAAGAAAAAGAAAGTACCATGCACATAAATGTGGTGCTTTTAAAATGTCAGTAGCAATGCAGTTAATTCTGTAGTTTCAAATTTCTTAGGAAAGCTTTTGAGTGAATGCCACCATGTATCATGTTACTATTTACTTTGTGGGTTAGTTATAAAACTTCCTCCTTTGTCACCCTTCTGTTTGGCACATTACTCTGAGCATATTGCGCGGAAAATAGACTTCATAGATGCATAACCCTGAAGAAAGAAGGTAGGAGCAAAGAATTAGTTTAGGCTGCAATCCAAAAGGGTTCACATATAACCAAAATTTTTAGGTAAAAATAACAACAACCCTGAATTACTGTTTGTTTTGATGCTGCTTCTTAGAGCAGCCAGACTTCTGTCTTAACTCCTGTACATTCACAAAGTATTTTTCGGAGTCAGGGAGATAAACACTATGTGTGCAGTGTTGGAGAAGAGACCACAGCTCAGTGGCAGAACATCTGCTCTGATTGCATGTCTAGGGCAACATGGCACCTGGACACGCAATGCACCCTTTCTGGAGTCCTGGGGAGCCTCTACTGAGCTGGGTAGCTTCCTGTGACTGCCCTAATTGCAAAGTCCCCAAACTGCTCTTTGAACCTGAGATGGTTTATTAAAGCTCAATTGGAGCGGCAAGAGGGACAATTTTTCTTTTTTTCTTTTTAAAATATTTTTTTATTAGATTTTTCCACCATAATAACACAAACCACAAAGCAGATTAATACACAAAAACAGAAAAGGAAAAAGAAAAGGAGAGAGGGGGGGGGAAGGGAGGGAAAAAAAGGGGGGAACAATAAACAAATAGACAATAATAACAAACTTAATTCTTCACAAATCTAACTTTTTAAACATCTTGATTGACTTCCTCAAATCCCTCCCTTCTGAGTTTCCTTGTAATTTAAAAGTAACAGCTTTCCAATATCATTATTAAACTAAAACAATTTGCAATTATAGTCATCTTATTCACTTTTCTTGACATTCTGAATCCCATTTATTTAATTATAACTTAATTTGTCCTAGGCCTATTTGTTTCTTTCAAGTAATTTCTATTTTTTTATATTACAATATTTGTTCAAATAGTCCTTGAATTTCCTCCAGTCCTCTTGAAGCTCCACTTCTTTCTGGTCACGGATTCTTCCAGTCAGGTCAGCTAGCTCCGAAAAGTCCATCATCTTCATCTGCCAATCTTCCACTGTTGGTAGTTCTTGTGTTTTCCAATTTTTAGCAAGTAATATTCGAGCGGCCGTTGTGGCATACAAAAATAATTTAACATCTTTCTTGGGCAATTCTACACCTGTTATTCCAAGGAGAAAGGCCTCTGGTTTCTTAATAAATGTATATTTCAACATTTTTTTCAGTTCATTATAAATCTTCTCCCAGAAGTCTTTCACCTTGGGACAAGTCCACCACATATGAAAAAAAGTACCTTCTTTTTCTTTACATTTCCAACAAAGATTATCACTTTTGTGATAAATCTTTGCTAATTTTACAGGGGTCAAGTACCATCTATACATCATCTTCATAATGTTTTCCTTTAACATTGTACATGCAGTGAACTTAACCCCTTTCCTCCATAGCCTCTCCCAGTCCTCCATCATTATATTATGTCCCACATCCCTTGCCCAATCAATCATGACCGATTTAACTTGTTCATCCTTTGTATGCCACTCCAACAACAAACTGTACATTTTAGACATATTCTTATCATTAGTATCTAACAACTCCGTTTCCAATTTGGTTTTTTCTGTTGCAAAACCATTTCTCTTATCCATCTTATATAATTTGTTAATTTGATAATATTGCAACCAATTCACTTTATCTTTAATTTGTTCAAATGGTTTTAATTTAAAACCTTCCTGATTCTCTAACAACAAATCTGAATACCTCAACCATTTGTTTTCCATATTTAACTTTTTTTGAGCCTGTGCTTCCATTGGTGAAATCCATTTTGGTGTTTTTCTTACTAAGAGATCTTTGTATCTAGTCCATACATTGTATAATGCCTTTCTAATTACATGGTTCTTAAAACCCCTGTGGGCCTTTACCTTGTCATACCATAGATATGCGTGCCATCGAAATCAATTATCCAGTCCCTCCAAGTCTAACACATCATCATTCTCTAATTGAATCCAATCCTTGATCCAGCAGAATGCAGCAGCTTCAAAGTATATCTTCAAATCTGGCAGGGAAAAGCCCCCTCTTTCTTTTATATCTGTAAGTAATTTATATTTAATTCTAGGTTTTTCCCCTGCCAGATAAATTTAGACAATACCTTCTGCCATTCTTTAAAACATTTGACATTATCAATGATTGGTAAAACTTGAAATAAGAACAGCATCTTCGGCAATACATTCATCTTAACCACCGACATTCAGCCCATCAATGAGTGTTTTAGATTTGACCATACCTCAAGATCTCTCTTGATTTCATTCCATAATTTTTCATAGTTATCTTTGTAAAGATTCAAGTTCTTTACCGATAAATTTACACCCAAATACTTAACTTTTTTCACCGAAACAAGGCCTGTCCTTTCAAAAAGGTTTTTTCTTTCCTCATTATCTAAGTTTTTTTCTAAAACTTTGGTTTTGCTCTTGTTTAATTTAAATCCTGCTACCTGCCCAAACTCTTGAATCAGCTCCAGTGCTTTCACTGCACTGGCTTCTGGATCTTGTAAAGTTAAAACCAAATCATCAGCAAAGGCTTTTAATTTATATTGCTTGGATCCTACTACAATGCCTTTAACCTCCTCCTCTTTCCTCAACATGTTTAACAAAACCTCCAGAACAGAAATAAATAGCAGAGGGGAAAGCGGGCACCCTTGCCTGGTTCCTTTCTCAATTCTGATTTCCTCTGAGACCACATTATTAACTATGATTTTTGCTTTTTGTTCAAAATAGATCACATTAATACCATTTAAAAGAGGGACAATTTTTCTAGAGGAGGATCAAGTGTGTGAACACACCCCAATATGTATTGCTGATTTTCACCTGACTTCTTCCCCTCCGCCCCATTGGGTTGTTGCTGTTCTCTTTATATTAATCACGCTGAAATATTCACCTGGCAAAATAAGTTAATTCCTGTTAACCTATTGCGTTTGTTCCTGAATCCTCTCTTGACTATAAATAATTGCTTCAGCATAATTGCCTTCAGGAGTTAATTCTCTCCTGCTCCTCCTTTTAAATTGAAATCCTCTCTAAGTACTCTTTGTGAGGCATTAAGGCTATTATTGTTTCAAACACCTTATGAAGATCTTTTGGACTTAGGTAACCATAGTGACACAAAAGGGTACATGCTGATTCCATTTGCGCAATCAGCAGCAAAAGTCTCAGCTGACTCTGTCAAAACCATGTTTATGCCTATCGGGTCCCATCTTGCCTGTGTACTTACTTACTTTGAATACTTTGGCTTCACCTAATGGATCAGGTGTTTTTTTTAATATGGGGGGGGACACCAGTATTGGTTATATAAGCCTATTTGCAGCTGCTTCTCATAGGATATAATTACATATGTACTTCTATTACAAACTGAGGGGCAAGCTAGACATGATATCAATTGCAAGATCACAATTGTAGATAGGTAGCCGTGTTGGTCTGCCATAGTCAAAATAAAAAAATTCCTTCCAGTAGCACCTTAAAGACCAACTAAGTTAGTTCTTGGTATGAGCTTTCGTGTGCATGTGTATCTGAAGAAGTGTGCATGCACACGAAAGCTCATACCAAGAACTAACTTAGTTGGTCTTTAAGGTGCTACTGGAAGGAATTTTTTTATTAAAATAAAAAATTCCTTCCAGTAGCACCTTAAAGAGATCACAATTAACATGCTTGATTTTTAACATTTAAATAGCAACCAAAGGGTGCATGTGATCAGGACTCCAATTTGTGAGGAGGTTAACCCTCTCCCTGCACACACATGTGAACTATGATCCGTATGAAAACCACACCCTCCTCCTAAAGCAGCTATTTGCACTTGGAGGGGAAGCTTCCATTGGCAGGACTACAGAGTACGGCAAAGGATTAACAGACATCCCTACACACTGTTGTACAAATCTTGATCTCCTCCCCACTGTTGTTGGTTTTTTTTAATGACTAGGTACAAATTTATATGAAGTTGTTGTGACTTCTCTCATGGAATGCTGGGAAGTGTGTTTTGGTGATGATTCTGCAAATTCTGTGAAAATATCCTAATACAGTGTACTTTGATCTCCAGATGTTTTATCTCCAGATCTCCAAATGTTGTTGGACTACAACTCTTGTCATCTCCAGGCATAATTCCAGGCGAGGGATTATGGGAGCTATGATCCAATAACACCTAGGGACCAAACTCTGAGAAACACTCAGTGTTCCCTCACAGATCTACAGCTCCCAGGGTTCTTTAGCTTTCCGTGGGTCATCACTGAGAAGGTGGCTTGAGGTGTTTTGGCAACTGTGGCAAAATGCCCCACTGCTGCCCCTGTGATGGGAGCGGGGCATGAGGCTCTGTAAGGGCTTCCCCTCAAGAAGCCCTTGCAAAGCCTTGCCACCCTGCCAGGTTGGGGCAGGGAGATTCAGCAAATGGTTCTTAAGGAGAAGCTTTCACCAAATCTCTTCCTTCCCACCCAGAGACAAGGCTCTGCAAGGGCTTCTGCACAGTTTTAGAATACACAAAAACTGATAGCTCCCAAGTTAACAAAGAAAGTGACCATGGTAATCTCCAAAGGAAATAAACAAGCAAATTAACTTAATAACCATGACAAGGAAAAGGTCTAAAATCACTAGACAATATAAACAATTGGTGGATATTTTTTTCAATTATCAAAATAGGTGCCTAATTTAATGTGAAACAATTTTTGTCTTCATGCGGCCAGGACCAAAGCAGAACAGAACATCATTTGCCAGTTCCAAATCAGCAGCTGCATTTTAAAAATCTGGTTCCATGTCCGAATGTAGGTCAGTGTTAGGGGTGCAGTTTGTGTGTCATATCCTCACCTCTTTAGCTATTACATCATATGCAGGTGTGTGAGCATAGATGGGATGGACTCTTGAGTGTTTATAGTTTTAAGAACCAAGGGTTGCTTACAGTTCTTCTTTAAGCACGAATCTTCTCAGCTCTGACTTCTGTTTTCATATGTACTATCTTAAGTAGAGTCATACCGGCAAGGTAGCTGTCTTAAACCACCACACTTCAGTGGCTGAACTAAACTGCCCATCAACTAGGTGTACTTTATAATACAATGGTTTGCTCTTTCGCTTTCCACGGGTCCTGCTGAGGCTTCAGCATCTTCTGATGCTCCCATATCCATGCAGCAGCTCCAAGGTTGTACACAATCTGATGACAACAAAGGGACAATGGTTTCCACTGAAACAAGGGCATGACATTTTGAGCAGTGTGTATGAAAATATGGCTTGATTTGTATAGAATTGCAGACTGTATCTCCAGATAGTGGCATGTTTAAATGCAGGTCGTGATTTTCTATTCTCTCTCTCTCGAAAGATTTTAATGAAGCAGTTCCCGAGACAGAAAGGCTGGACTCAAAAGCACTGAAGACTCGAGTTCAGCTTTCAGTGAAGAACAAAAGGTCAAGACCAACTAGAACAAGACTGTATGACAGTATCAGCTCCACAGATGGAGAGGACAGTCTTGAAAGAAAGGTGATTTTCTCTTCCCTCCCCAACCTTCTCATCAGTTGCTTCCTTTCACCATGCTCCCTCCCTGGCGGTGTTTACTAATTTGTGATGAAAATGTACAATGAAAGAAGGCATTTCTTCTCCCAATTTGAAGGTAAAACACCTGTGTTCTTTCAGCAGTTTCAAGACTTCTGATTTAATTTTACACGCATTCTGATGTGCTGTCTTTCATTATTTCCTCCCCCCCCATATGTTATTAATTCTTTTTATTCAAACCCAACCGAGTCGATGCTTAGCAGGTAATTTTATTTAGATTCAGAGAGCTTGAAATGCTAATCCTTGCAAAGGAAATGGTTACAAATGGAAAGCAGATAAGGTAAAAGCTTAACGGTGCAAAATTATCGGAATAGTGCTCCGAAAGGAGATGCGGGATGGAAACCAGGTGCCAAAGAGGTGAACTTGCGCTTTCAAAGTAACTCGCTGTGTGGTTGGTTCCTGAAATGCCATAATCTGCTTCACAATCTCTTATATCAACAGCCTTCGCGCAGTTACGGTAGTCCCATGCACATTACCAAACCACCTCTGCCTATGTGTATGAGAGCCTCCTCACCAGCATCAGATTCTGGTGCTTCCTCCCTTTCCCCCGTGGCTAGCAGTGCAACGTTTGCATTTGACAACATAACTGGAAACCAGGACGAAGTGCGG
The DNA here is from genome assembly GCF_965112155.1 of Podarcis liolepis. Taxonomy (NCBI): domain Eukaryota; kingdom Metazoa; phylum Chordata; class Lepidosauria; order Squamata; family Lacertidae; genus Podarcis; species Podarcis liolepis. Next base: position 28,475,433 of record NC_139563.1, read on the forward strand.
CCGTACGCGAGTGGGGTATGTCCCCATGGAGATACTCCACTCTCCTCACCTTCAAAATCCTGTCTGAGCTACGAAGCTTCGCCTGTGCATCATCCAACCAGCAGGAGTATCTTCCATGATGAAGGTATAGCTGTGATTTTGCATGGTGCTGCGTCACTTTTCTCGCTATATGTAATGAGTTCAGTTGTCGGTGGTTGTGTCCTTCTGTCGCCTCCCAGAGAGGGTCACCTGGCTCCCCACACTACGGTACCAGGCGAATACATTAGGTACCAGGCGAATACATTTTTGTTTTCACAGGCCTTTTAAATTTAATGATACATGTCGGTGTTCATAGATATTTGCTAGCTGTTTTATGTTGATTTTAAGTTGATTTTAAGTTGCTGTCTTTGTGTTGGTTTTACTTGTCTTTTATTTATATGTAATAGGTTTAAGGGGTCAAATACAGTGGTGCCTCGCAAGACGAAAAGAATCCGTTCTGTGATTCTCTTCGTCTAGCGGTTTTTTCGTCTTGCGAAGCAAGCCCATTGACGGATTAGCGGATTAGCGGATTAGCGCTTTTAGCGGCTTTTAGCGGCTTATCTGCTGATCGGATCAGCTGATAAGCGGCTTAGCGGCTTAGAAAAAGGGGGGGGGGAGGAAAAAAACCCCGCAGGAACTCGCAAGACATTTTCGTCTTGCAAAGCAAGCCCATAGGAAATTCGTTTTGCGAAGCACCTCCAAAACGGAAAACTCTTTCGTCTAGCGAGTTTTCCGTCTTGCGAGGCATTCTTCTTGCGGGGCACCACTGTATTGTACTGTAGTTTGCATTTTTAGTTATGTGCAAACCACCCAGAGAACTCAGTTATATGGCTGGTAGACAAATGTAATTTTAAAAAGTGGTCATAAATTAAGGTTCCAACAAAACATTTTATGCACTTCCCTAATTAGAAAGTCTGGTTTTCTCCTCTTTGTCATTCTGAGCTTTTAAACCGTTTAGTTAAAACCATTGCTTTTTTTCTAAGGCTGATTTTGGAATGAGTGAATTGGGAGATACAATTAGAATATGTCTCAGTTATTTTAAACATTTGCAAAATTCTGTGAAATATAGTCTTTGCCTTAAATCAAGGGCACACAATTTAGTTTGGGGAGAACTTATTTTAGATTTGTTCTGAAACCTTGCAAAGTGTTTTAAGTACAATGTCAGGAATTCACATTCTGTGAGAGAAGGTCCAGTGCTTTTGTATCTAATTGTGGTTGATGTTTCGGAGAGGGATTGAATCGATGTATTGCACTTCAGAAGTGAAGGTGGTGCAAAAGCTCGTGTTTTAGTTTGTCTGCCATCTTCATGGAAAAATACATAGCTCAAGGAAATTCTTGCACATATACAGCTCTCAAAGTATGATCCAGAACATAGGGAATCGTCTTATGCCAGGCTGACAAAAACTAGTGGATTGTGACACCACCCACTCTCTGAATTGTGTGAATTGGTGCCTCAGTGTGTGGGGGGGGGGGGTTGTAGTATAAATATAGAGTCTTGAACTCAATTATTGTTCTTCCTTTGTATTCATCATCTCCTTTGTTCCTAATAACTCACACACACAATCAGAATTGCTCTCAATGACCCCACTCAAGCAAGAATCACTTAATAATGATTATTCCTCAATAATGTTTAATCACTGGAGAATCCCATGTTTTCCCCGCCAGGAGTGTTATACAAGCAGCATTAAGTGTAAAAGCATATTTTAATGAATATGTTAGAATCAAAGTGAAACCATTTGCTTCAGCATAGAAATATTTGAATGGATTAAGACCTCTTTTGCAAGTGTTTCTAATTGGGGCACAGCAATTCTGTGCTCCAGTAGGAACCATTTGATAATTAGAAAGTTTCCCCCTCCTTTTCTTTTACAATACAATGCAAGAGATTGGGGGGGGTGTCATTTTCAGCCTGGGGGCCTCATTTCCCCTTAGGCAGTCTTCCAGGGACCATGGGCAACAGGTGTGACTTGCCTTCATGCAGAAGCCTGCAGGGCAGCCACGCACAAGCCCACGGTTTCTAGACAGGCAACTCCCCATTTATGTAGCAATGTGTGTTTAAGTGAAATTGCATATATTTGAAACACCATTGAAAAAGCCGGCAAACTACTAAACCTCTGGAAACCCTTTAAAAAACCTTTGAAAAAAACAAAAATCCATCGAACTCCACCACAATCGCTCTCTCCAAACCTCCTTGCTCAAATTCCCAACTCTCTGTAGGCCTCAAAGGTTGGTACAAAGGCTCCTGCAATTGCACTTTCAAAGGTTTGTGGGATTGCTAGGCGCTGTTTTGTGCCATTTTTGTGCTCTTTTAGGGGCGTATTTGCCCCTTTTCCGTGCCACTTCCGTGTTCGCAGTGATGCACAGCCGTTCATACCTTGAATGCGCCTATGTGCATCTCTCCAACCAGGCAAGTGAGAGTACTGTTCTTGGGCATGTTCCACTGTTCAAGGACACATTCGGCCAGGCAGAGGACGGAAAGCTGTGGCTTAGGGACAGTGGGACACAACTGGGGAGAGTCCCGTGAGCCAGCTAGAGAGGCCTGAGGGGCTCTTTTTGGCACTCGGGCCTGCTAGCAGAGGAATATGTTACACTTTTGATGTCAATCTCCTACTCAGTAAATTCAGCACAAGCACAAGACTGTTTCAACTCCAACCCCTTTCCTAGCAGTCTAATGTAACCCCAAGGCCCCCTAACAGTCACAGAGCCGTCAGATGTATTAACCCCATTAGGCGTGTGGCATCTTGCCAGAAGGGGACATTTGCAGTCCATCTTCCTTCTCTCTCAAACACACGGGCGCATGTGTGCACATAGCAGATTCTCTGCATCCCCTCTGTTGTTTTAAAATACCTTTTTGTTACGTTCCCCTAGATTTATATAGTTTGCTTGCTCTTGTTAACACGGGAAGTTTGCCCTTCGTGATTTAAAAGCCTTTCTGCATTTCTCACCCCAGGGGAGGTTTCAAAGTGCACTACAAAAATAGCAGTACATTTGTAACAGCGCAAATACACTTTCTGACCAGGATACAAGGAGCCCTTTTAGGCACATGCAAAGTCTTGCTTGCACAGCAGGCTTTTTGCTTCTTTGTTTCTGGAAAGCAGCTGCTTGCTGTGCATCACAGGGTGTTTTTGAAGCTTCCACAGCATTCAGGGCTGGCTTGTTGGGTGGCAGGTTTGCTGTTGGGGAGGAAGGGATTTTGAAGCCCATGTGTTGCTGTGGAGTATTGCACCTCTTTGGGTCTTGGCTTGCATGTCTGTATGCAAACATGCTCATTTCCTCGCATCTCTTCCTGAAAAAATTACCAGTACCATCTATCGCAGCTGGGTTATTTGCTTAGAGCTGCAAAGAACTGGTATACAGAAACCGAGCTTCTCTCTACATTAAAAAAAGAAAGAAAGAAACATGGGCCCTGGGTCCTGAATTTTACATTAGCAGCATCAATACTAATTAGCCATTGCAGTAGATTTCACTGAAATGTGTCTTAACCTTTCTGTCTTTTCTTGTATCTTTCAATGTTATGCAGGCACACATTATCACTGCACATAGTATTTCCTTTTACTCCAGTTTTCTTTGGACTTTTAATTACTTACGAAGTGTAAGCTTTTGTACGTATGTATGTATGTACATGATAAATTAGCAAGTCATCCACAGCCCTTTTGTTGGGATTGAATGGTGGCAAATAGGCAAGTAAGCTACATGAAGAATTTGAGACGTAGTTGAGATTTTTCTAGTGATTGTGCAAAAACAAGAACTGATTGTTGCCCGGGCTTATGATCTAAAGAATCTACAACTAGCACAGAGGGAAGATTCTCATACGACCTTCTTAAAAATGTTTTCACTACAGCAGTTCCCACTGCCTAAGAAGCAAGACACAGTTCAGTTTAACAAGCTGCTTGTCTCTTCAGCTGTTAAACGTCAACAAAGGTTTTGACCGAACCTGATGACCCCCTCTGTATGCAAATACAGATTTTTAGATTACAGCAAAGGTCTTTCCTAACAGACATATGGTCCATACATTTACGGTCAACGTTTTGCCTTGTTTGAATAATAAATGTTCGACTTGTTATGATTTTGGGGGGTTGTGTGTGTGTGTGTGTGTGTACGTGAATTTTTCTGGATGCAAAAACAAAGTGCTGTTTTAATGGTAAAACACAAATGGCTATAATGAACTGTGTTTTTTTAATGTACAAATATGTCCTAGATGGTGCCACAGGTATACAATCCCCAAGAACATCCAGCCCTTCTACGGGGCATATAAGGACAATAAAACAAAAGTTTGTGGACTTGGGGTAAGCATTGATTTCTCATTAACGAAGAGTAAAACCTTTTTTAAAATAAATAAATGGTGTACTACCTTTTGGACACTCTTTTGACTCTTTTAACGTTGTAGGGCTCCCTTGAGAAGGAGTTCTAACAAAGGCAAGAAGAGGAGGGAGAAGGAAGCAGTTAGGGTCTCTACTGGCTGCAGGTATGAGTGAATAGCATGGGTATAACCAATTTCAGGCTCAAATAAGTCCTACTGTGTTGAGTGGAACTTTCTTGCTCATAAGTGTGCGTTGGATTGCAGTCTTACTGTTTTCCAGCCTTCAAGCTGTGTAATTTACACGAGCCCCATATAGAGAGCACTGCAAAAGTCCAGACTAGTTGTAACCAAGGCATCAACAATAAAGGCTGGAGCTGCTCCCTCCCCCCCCCCCCCCGGCGCTACAGTTGCAGCCACCAAACTATCTGCGGCTGGTAAAAAAGAAAGTGCTACATCTCTTGCAACAACTTACCTCATAGTAGCTTTTGTTAATTTGTTTAGGACTACCAAAATAGCCTGTACAGTGAAGAACAGTTAATGTTTCAGGCAATAGCTGAATAGCATGAAATTATTATTCTTAGCTGTATAGTTGATGGTAGGTTTTTACTACTCTGTGCTGCCTCATAAGATGTACTGTATACGTTCCAGTTACAGGTAGGTAGCCAATTTGGTCTGCCGTAGTCGAAACAAAATAAAATAAAAAAATTCCTTCCAGTAGCACCTTAAAGACCAACTAAGTTAGTTATTGGTATGAGCTTTCGTGTGCATGCACACTTGTTCCTTTACTCTTTTTTTGTCTGCGGCGACTTTATAGTTTTTAAATGTCTAATCTATGTGCATTACTACCTTGTGTTAAACAGGACAACTAAGGAGCTGCTGGAGTGCTCATCAAGTAGAGTGTCTTTAATCAAGCGGTCCTCCTCTCTCCCACATAGTCCCATTCCATTTGCATGGTATGGAGAGAGCAGCAGGAAATCCAATTCTTCCAGCAATCTGCCTTCACCTACCAGCTCAACTGATCCTTCCTCTGAAAATCTAAGTCCAGCTAAAAAGGGGTCCAAGGTAGAAAATGCAAAGTACCTCCTCCCCAGTGCATGGAGTGGCTTAAGCGAGGTTGCTATTACTGGCTTAACGCAAAGGATCTGCGTTATAGTAACTGCAAGCAACGTGTTCATTGTTCAGCAAAAATGTGATATGAGCATTCCAGGTTGTCTTCTGTGTCTCTTCAGTGAATGTTATCAGAGTAATTTATATGCTAGTGTCAAACTGCCAAGCTCAACGTGAGCTTGATGCCAGCATATATAGCTGGACAGTCTTTGTTCGGACTTTTTAATAAACTTGCTTAATTTGTAGATGTGTAGGGGGGCGGGAACCATGGCAGGTAACAGCTGCAGCTCTTTGGCCTTCTTGGATAAAAATGAACCCTTGGGAATCATAAGCATGAAAGAAAGGAAAGAGGGAATGTGCAACATGTAATGTTCGAAGTTGCTAAGGGGGGAAGAGGGAACAGGAGGACCCACTGCCCTGTTAAAAGCCTATCACTGTATTTACAAACCCAAACTGTAGGGGATACCCTCTTCTTTCCCAAAGCTTTTGTTCCATAAAATTATATTGAAGCTTTTTCATAATACAATACAATAAAAAAACCAAACTATTCTAAATGAAAACGAAAAGGAGAGACTTCCATGTTCCAGATCATGGTTTGAAGGCACATGATTCTGCAGTCTTGCAGAAATTAAGCACAAATTAAGCTTGTGCAAAGAACCCTCTCCTCCTGTAATATCCAGAAACTGTTGATTGGCACGGCCTCATTGCTCCAACATCCATTTTGCTTTAAAAAAAAATCCTGCAATTTTTATTTTGTTTTATTTTTGCAAGTTCTCACCTAAAGTGCAAGTAAGTATTTTGAGCCACACTGAAATATGTTGCTTTGACTACCGCATTGATTGTAGGGTCAGCTTTAACACATCCCACTGAAATATTGGCACATTTTAAACAAAACGTCGCTGTTCCATCTCTTCATTTCTCTGTCATTCCTGCTCCTTTCACCAGACAAGATGTTCCTGTCAAGCATCTTGGGTATTACGTTTAATTCCATTTTGAAGTTCTTCTGAACTAAGAAAAATTGAATTGTTTAAAATGAATGTTGGTCCTTTTTTCCTTTTAACGTGCTTGCATGTTGCTATTAGCATGGTAGTTTGCAAATAATATTTTGTGCGGCAATGTTACATGCTCCACATACTAGTCGTCTTCATCTCTGTAGCATTCCTTGAGAATCCCTTTGACCAATATGAGGGTGAAAATGAAATTCAGATAGTTTGTGTGATTGTTGTGCTCTGAAAACACGCCTTGGTTGATGTGTAGCCAAGCTGAGACTGTCTCCAGTGCAAGAGGCTGTCTGCCAGTCAGTGTGAGCAGTACTGAGCTGGGTTCTGCTCAATATAAGGCAGCTTCCTATGTTCTCCATTGAAATGAAACCATATTACACGTCTTCCATTCATATTAATAAGGTATGCATAGGCCAGGTGTCACGGGTCTTTTATTGTTCTTTCCTGCACACTGCTTCTGTCCTTTGTGAAATGTGTGAACTGGACTTTTGTGTGTACGAACTGAACTTTTATGGGAGCAGCCCGACAGAACCGCCAAGTTGTAATTGCAACCAAAGAGTTCAGAACCACAGCAAAACCATTGCATATTTAGTCATCTGTGTCCAGTGGGGATGAATGCAGAAAGAACCTCATTTGAATAAAGCAGCATTTAAATGCATTTTAAAAAGGCAAATAAGTATAAATAGCAGGTAAATGAAGTCACCGTCTTTTATGAAGCAAAAGGGGGAAAGCTTAGTTCTGTAATTTGGCTATTTTCATCTCTTTGTGAAAAGCATTTTCAGATCTTGGTTTCACCGTTTTAGGGCATCACCTTTTACACGGTGACACACTTCTCTGTTATACACCATACAGCCCTTTTCAATTGAAACTGGTTAAATTACATGTTTGCTACAGCTCAGTGCTTAAATCAAAAGCATGGTCAGCATCACTACTTCTGCTGTGTGGCTTTAAAGAAGGGGAAGCCCTGCAGCAAAGATAAAAGCCTGCTCAGACACCATATTTACTGTACATTGCCTTGTGCTTTCTGTCTGCTCTTGCCTTTTCCTTGCTTCCTGTTTTAGTGTTTCTCGACAAAAGTTATGCTTGAAAACCGAGAAGAGCTCCTCATTGAACTATCATGGTGGCAGCATTTGCTTTTCACTCACTAGCTGTTAAGTAGGTGGTTACATAGCAAGTCCTCGCGTTTCTGAAGCTACAGCTATGTTCACCAGACCTGCGTAAAGCAGCACTGTAGACAAGCCCCCGCAACCGATCGTGGTCTGTGCAGCGGGTCATAGCCACCCTCCTGACCAGGGGTGCCAACTTGTCCCCCGCATTGAGGGTGTGCGGCCAAGGGACGTGTCATGTGACACTGTCCGGCATGTGCCAGGAGGGGGCAGGATGTGCAGAGGGCAATCTTTGTGCTTGCTCATTCCAGCTGCCGCCTGGCTCCTGGGCTGCCGGGCGGGAGCTGGGGCACACAGAGGGTGCCTGGCAGGGGGTGGCAGCCCCCTGCCCCATAATATGGGGGGAGTTGGTGCCCCCTCTGCCCCCTATACCCGGCACACCTGCTCCTGACACCAGCATAGTTGTTGCTTACCTAGATGGGACTGGGGTGGGAATAAGGCTAATGAAAGTGAGACCATCCATCTGACACTACCGCCAGTGCATCCACATGCACCCACCACCTCAGCCCCATCCAGGTAAGCAGCAGCCATGCCAATGTCAAGAGGACAGCTCCTTCCCAGCACGAAACCTCTCCATTCTTAAAAGTCTCCATGGAAAAGGACAAGCGTTGGACAAATGGCTCAAGAGCAGTGGCAGTGACAGAGATATTTAGGAAAGGAATTACTGTTAAGGTCAGACTACGTTTGATCTTATCGTCTAAGCCCCCCCTCCCCCCGTCCGCCCTCACCCACACTTTTACTCAAATTCAGCAGCAGGCAAAATCGCCAGTTTTCATGGGAAATAATAGAGTCAGAGTGCTTAGTCACCCAAGCCATATTTCATGTAAATCTCTCCCTAGGAGCTGTTGCTAGGCCAGCAAGTACAACAGATGTGGCTGTCACGCTCAGAAAACATACCTGGGGTGATGTAAGGCAGTGGAGAGAACAGGCAGAGCTTCTGAACCTTCTACCATCCCACTCCTTTGTAGGTCTGAAAACTGTGTGCGATAGAAAGGGGGCAGGGAGAGAGATTTTGGATCAGGAAAGCTGTTCAGGGAAAATCAGTTGAGCACCACAGCCACGATTGTGTGAGCAAATCGGCCGCCACCCCTCCCATTCTGCACGCCTGCATTATTTGACTAAATGAAAAAGTGTTGGGAGATCTTCATCATCTCCAGTTCAGCCCAAAGCCTGACATTGGAGGCTTCCAGGGCTACGAAATGAACAACTAAATTTCAGGGCATGTGCAGGAGGTTGTCTTCAAAGGAGCCTCCTGGAAAAACGAAAGTGTTGTGACTCACTGTTCTTTGTGTTTTGCAAACATCACAAAATAAAGAAACTTGCCATAATGTGCAGAACATACTGATGTAAACTAATGCTTAAAATTCTCATTTGCATTTTAGCCAGAAATATTATTCTTTATGTTTTTGGATTATGCTACAGCCAAAAGCTAAGTTTAATATATGAATGCTTTTCTGTTTCAGTTCCCCTTTTAAGTTTCACCTTCAAAACAGATTTGGGTTTATGTATGGTTGACATAGCCCATTGCTGGTTTTTAAGAGTATTTGGCTTGTTTGTTTTTAATAAACCTCAAAAGCTTCATGAGTATCTTGATTTTGGGGGTTTATCTGTCTGTCTCTCTGTTTGCTAGTTTTAACTGCATTGTTGCTGTTGTTTTTAGCCTGGCGTATGCCATTGCAGGATTCCTCTAATGGCAATTTGGATGAATTTTACCAAATGTACATATCACAAAGTGCTCTGTTGGGAATTGCTCCTCGTTACTCGTCTTTGCTATAAAATGTGATGTGTTGTTCATTGCATTGATAAGGGGCAAAATGTCTGTTTTGTGTTCATTTTGATTGTTGAGCTATGCCTATCTTTCAGATAATCAGTGCGGTTGTCGCACAAAACATTGGGAACAGATTAAATTGTTTGATAATATACAAAGTTCCCATCAGAAGGAAAGGAGCAATGACTCCATGAATCTCTTTGATGCTGATCGCAAGGTGGGGGGGGGGGGGCTTCCTTTCTGGTTAGGGACACACACACCCCTTACAAAAAGGTAATTGTATCCTGTGGTCAAATAACAGCCTATCCTAATGGGGAAATTCTGTATATCATGGAGATCAGGAATTTCTGAGGATTAGCATTTCCAGGCCTAGGGATCCTTCAGTGAATCCTGCGTTTCTGCTGGGTCAGATTATTATTCCAAACCCATCTTACACCTCATTCCGTTTCATTTATTCTCAGGGTGAAATTGCAGTCCCCACTGGTAGACATCATTTTTCAGTTGCAGCTATTTTATTCCCCAGGAATGCCCTGGAATGGCACAACTAAGGTGTTGGGGGTGGAGATGGCAGGCAGCAATGGGACTCCCTTGCAATCATTTACATTAAAAAGAGAGAATTCTCCCTGCTACTCCTGGTGGCTAGCCTGCTTCCAGCAACCCCCTTTAAAAAATAATCATCCACTCCCCTCCCCCCCCCCTGTGCACTAAGAAATCAATCTTTTGGCAGCCCATTTTCATGCACACACAAACCCAAATTCCAGCCAACAACTGTTCTCCGTCAAGAGCTTTCAGCTCAGCATTATCTACAACTGTAAACCAGGTGTGCAGAAAGCTCTGTCTTCATCACTTGCAGATAATGACAATACATTTCATTTTCCAAGACATTGTAAAGAGGAACACTTTGAGCTTCCTTTCATACTCCGCAGTATGTGAATTATCACCACCATTCCTGAGTTGTGCCTGCTCAGCAGGGTGAAGCCAGTTCATGGGGACATTTAGGCCTATTCTCCGCCATTTGACTGATGGGTTTGGTTTTCTTCTTTGTCTCCTTACAGAATTTCGCTTTCAATGACGACTTCAGTCCCAGCAGCACCAGTTCAGCTGATCTGAGCGGCTTAGGGACAGAACCGAAAACCCCAGGATTTTCACACTCCATAGCACTGTCATCTGATGAGGTATCCGTAGTAGGAAATAACTCCTGTGCTCCCTGTGGATTAGTTAATAGGCTAACAGCTCTTGGCTGAATTTAACTTTGCTGGGAAAATACTTTTTATGACTGCAGCTCACAATCAGAAACGCCACAGGATGTGTCTGTTGGTGGACTTGGAACAAAAAGTTTGGTGCACTCCTCAGAAATGTACAGGAAACAATGCCATTTGTTACGGCCTAATGCATTTTGAGTCAAAGACTAAATGTGAAAACTGCTTAGGACATCATATATCCTATAAAATCAAAGCCCTGTACATAAATTCAAGGCACAATACATAGTGTTAGTGCTGTCCTTTAAAGCCCCAAACAGCCTTGACCCTGTATACCTGAAGGAGCGTCTCCACCCCCATCATTCAGCCCGGACACTGAGGTCCAGCTCCGAGGGCCTTCTGGCAGTTCCCTCACTGCAAGAAATGAAGCTACAGGGAACAAGGCAGAGGGCCTTCTCAGCAGTGTGCCTACCCTGTGGAATGCCCTCCCATCAGATGTCATAACTATGCAACTGAAGGCAGCCCTGTGTAGGGAAGTTTTTTAAGACTGATGTTTTATTATGTTTTTATATGTGTTGGAAGCCACCCAGAGTGGCTGAGGCAACCTAGTCACATGGGTGGGGTACTACTACTACTACTGATATATTAATAAGGCAGAAATCCAACCAACTATATGAAATTGCAACTACATAAATGTAATCACACAGGGTTGTATGAAATGCAAGATCTATTGGAATTTTTTTTTAAAAATGGCTAATTTGGGGTCATTAATTTCAGTGGATCTACTGTAAATAAAATTTAGTTGGATCATATACACAGTCGTACCTTGGATCCCAAACGCCTTGCGAATCAAACGTTTTGGCTCCCGAACGCCACAAACCTGGAAGTGAGTGAGCTGATGTTAGAGCATCAGCTGCTGCAAGCCAAGTACAATTGAGCCTTTTAGTGGGAAGCATGTTCAGCTGGGTGTTAAAAGGCAATCACTTTTCCTGCCTCTTCCATGCCCCATACATACTCTAAATCATATGGATATTGGGCTAACCTATGGGTGGCTTCCTACTCCCAAGGATGGCTCAGGTTAGGAGTTATAGCCAGGCGCAATCAAGACCTCCAAGGTTAAATAGCACTGACCCCAGATGGTAACTTGTAACTTCTTGCCCTATTAACTCATGGGTTGGGGGAAATTCCAGATCTGTTGATCCCAGCAAAGGTCAGTTGAAGATTTCAGCCACTAGAACCATCATGGCATCTCCCTCCTATGCTAAACAAATGCTAGCTCAATTATATCTTAGAAAAAGACACATTTCTGTTAAATAGGGATTGTTGCCACATTGTTGTCCTCAGCCGGTTCCCAGTGATCCCCTATTTATTTGAACAGTTGTACACCTTCTGTATATCATAATGTGTTCTTTCCCATTTTCTTTATTGCTGACTCAGAGCTTGGATATGATTGATGACGAGGTGAGAATAATAATGAGACATTTTGGAGAGGGTTGTACTAAGAGGTATATAGGCATTTCTTTTCTTTCCCTTTGGTACATTTGCTTTTGGGTAGCAGATTACGGGATCAAAGTGCATGCCTGCCTCTCTTCCCTCACCCTCAAACCCTCCCACCACAATGCTAATACTTTGAAAACTCACTCTATTGTGTCGGGGCACAGTTTTAAAAGGCACAGTTAGATCCTGGGACAGGAAGGCCTGATTTTCATGTCTGGATTGGCAGTAAGTATGGACCAGACAACAGAAAATTGCTTTTTCGCACAACCTAAAATTAATGCGTGGAATTGGCTGTCATGAGATGGAGGAGTGATGGCCACTAGAGGGAAGAAGAGGATTTTACCTTTATATTCCACTTTTCCTTCAGGAAACTCAAAGTGGCACACATAGTTCTCTCCCTCCCCATTTTATACTCAACAGCAACCCTGTGAGGTAGATTAGGCTGAGAGACTGTGACTGGCCCAGTGAGTGTCATGACTGAGTCGGGATTTGAACCCTGGTCTCCCAGGACACAGCCCAACACTCTAACCTCTACAGCACATTGGTTTATGCAAGATTGTGGGGGGTAGAGTCTTATCAGTGGCTACAAGCAATGACAGCTGTATGCCACCTTCAGGTTCACAGGCGGTGTGCCATGGAATACATTGGGTGATGAATATTACCTTCATGCCCGGCTTTTGGACTTGCCAGTGGCACCATGTCGGCCACTGTAGGAAACTGGATGCTAAACTAAATGAGTCTTTGGTTTAACCCAGCATAATTGTTCTTGTTTTGCGATTCATATTTGCATGGTTCCCTGGTCACTGTCTCATCTGAAGGGAAGCTGCCATTCTCAGATGTATGCAGTCCAACAGAGGAGCTCTCATGACTGACCGGTGCTACTGACTTGTGCAATGTGGTGCTTTATTGAAATGTGCCCTCTCATGGCAACAGTTGGTATGTTCCACTTCTGGATGAGCTCCCTGGTATGGTAAATACCATCTCCCACCATGAGAAGGCCACATTCAAATGAAATCTTTGCCCTGCCACTTTTACTTGTCTTAAATCAGCACGTATCACTTTGAGATGACAGTAAAACAATAGTTGGTCCTTCCAGTACCAAAGGGGGCTTTTCCAGATGCTTGGGTTGTTCTCCAGGCAGTGTGAAGCCACTGAAACATAGGCCAGGAGAACCCACTGCCTTCGTCAGACAACAGTTTATCATCCCTATGTATTTCCACAGCCCCACTTCATTTTTTAATAGTTAGTATCTGTCGCACTAGATGGGCTTTTTGAAGTATGTGGACTCCCAACAAGCCAGTTTTGGTGGTCTTGCATATCGATAGGCACATCGGGTATTTGAGTACCATCAGAAAGTGTGCCACTATGATGCCTCTCTCATGAAACGATGATGCCACCTTCACACACCTGATCTTTGAAATATGCTCATTACAGATCCTTGATGATGGACAGTCTCCCAAGCACAGCCAGTCCCCAAATCGCGCCTTTCAGGAATGGAGCGTGCAACAGGTTACCAACTGGCTAATGAGCCTGAATCTAGAACAGTATGTCCCTGAGTTCACTGCCCAAAATATAAACGGAGAGCGTCTCGTTCAGCTGGATGGCAGTAAGCTTAAGGTAATTGCCTCTCACTGTGGCAAACAAGATTCAGAATTCTGCTTGTGCCCAAGGGATCTGTTAGTGGGAAATACTTGTCTCGGATGCCAAAAAATAAAATAAAAATATTCTTACTACTAACAAAGCCCACACTAGCAAGTAACAAATAATGGAAGCGGTGCAAGTTGCTGGAGATTTTGATTATGCTGCTGATATAATAACAGGTGGAACCCTGAATACATCATTATCTCTGAAAATAAAGCCCTGGGTGCACTGTACTCAGTGTTAAAAGTTAATGGGCAGTTTTCAATGTACCAAGCTTAATTTATTCTATATACCAAAAGTGTTCTTTTTTTTTTAACTTGAAAAAGGACAGTGCTAGAGCACAAACAAAATGGCCTACATGGCATGGGGTATTGCATCTTTGGCCAAATTATTAAGAGACTTTGGTTGTATCACATTTCACTTTGTGCCATGCTGACTAGGTAACTGCCCCCCCCCAAAGGTGAGTCCCATTTTCCATAAAAATAAATAGGCAGACCCAGAAGGCAGCTTCTGGGGGCCCAGCAGGGCTCATCAGTGCCAGCACTTGCCCTGGGCCCTTCACATTGGGCAGTTGAATCTGTGAGCCTCATCTTTAGTTTCCCACAATGCCCTGTGGTCGGGCACCCCCAAGGCACTGTGGGAAATGAAAAACGATGGCTCCCAGCTAACCTTTGGAATGCTGCCATCAACACCACTCTCGGGCAAGTTCAGGGGGACGCATCAACATAAAAGAGGGCCCTAACCCATTTTGGCTAGGGCTCTCTTACGTCTGTGGCCACCCCTGAAGGTATAGATATGTGTACATACATATACACACATTCATTCGCTCCCCGTGCAGCAGCATCAAAAGGCACTTGTAGATGTCAGCTTACCCATTACAACTGGAACCATACCTGGAAGCAAATCAAGAAGTAGCTCATTAAACACGTTCTTGCTGGGCTTTGCAGCAGCTATTTGCGAGGGAGATGTCGTAGTTGTTATTCCCCCTCATGCTGATCCTGCTAGTATTTTTGGGAAAGCATTGATCAGCCTAAGGGATCGCTTCTGGCAACATCTGGCTTTTAGGCACCTGGAACCCTCACTTGGCAGGCCGTCGCTCCAGAACAGCACAGTCGCAGTGGGAAAAGCAAGTGTTCAAAATGCACCTTTCATGGCCCCTACTCATTAGGTGAGAGCAGCTCACACATGCAGGACTAATTTAAACCAGTATTGCTGATGAGTAACTACTGGGAGGTTTTGTATAGGGACTGGTGCTCAGTTCAGGATATGCAAGGCTATAAGCAAAGGCAACGGGGGCTGCATTTATGGATACCGTTGCATTAATACTGTGGACTGAGGAAGCTTGCATGCAATCAAACATTGCACTAGTCCCTTTTTGTACGGAAGGCAGAAGACACTGGTGTGAGTTAGCTATCCCTCTTTTTGCCGAATGAGGGTGTCAAGCTGTGAAAGAACACTGGGTTCTTCTCCACCACCCAACTTAAATGTTTAGAAGGTGCTACAAATTAAACCGTTGCTCTCTTTCTTTCCTTGCTCTTAGGCCCTTGGCATGACATCTTCCCAAGACAGAGCTGTCATTAAAAAGAAAATTAAAGAAATGAGAGTGTCTATAGAGAAAGCTCGCAAAGCTCAAGAGAAGATGGAGAAGCAAAGGGAAAAACTGAGGAAGAAAGAAAAAGAGCAGTTTCAGAGGAAGCCCCGGAAGCCGGAGAAGCGCTCACCAGATCCAACAGAGGGAGCTAATGAGCAGTGATGAATAAGAGTTGATGATTATTCTATTAGGAACCGGGGAAGAGGCTTTCAGGGAAGAAACTCAAAAAGCGAGTCTTGTTTTCCTTCCCTACCTCCTTGTCTTCATTACACAGAGCTCTGTACTCATATCTGAGGCTTTAACTAGAATAAATAGGGGAAATGAACACTGTGTAGCTACACTTTCCTGCAGTTGGTGGACACGCTGGTACTTTTGGCCTACTCGGCCGGCCGCAAGCCCTGACTGCACTTTGCATTTTCTCATAACTGGGCTGGCGAACCAAGTCTGGGCCAGCATTCAGAGCCTTTCCCTTTCCCCATCCCCACTCCATCCTTTGCACTGTGCTGGTTGTGTCTGGCCCCTTCCGTAAACTGGCATAGGACACGGTAGGCTGCAGCTTGCTGTACTGTAAACTTGAAGATTGCCTCCAGAAACGGGCATCGCTTGAGAAGCTTTCACTGGACCTGTGAAAGGGAGCAAACTGGAATCGACTGTGTATCAGTTATCCTTTGTTTTCACGGGAACAGCCGCCCCGCTTTGACACCTCAGTCCCCCAATTCTCTGAAGCGGGGCTCTGTTTGCAGCGATGCTCAGAGGTGATGCTGGCTTCATCCCTGCAGCCATGGTTTCAAGACTTGAAACAATACAGTGGAGATGACAGGCAGCAGAGTCTGTCTCATCAGAGAGGGAGGCAATCCTTTATTTTATTTTCCCCCTTTCCCTTGTGAAGTCCACAGCAGTTTAGCTCACGAAGGAAGCAGGGCCTTAATTTGCTAATATGAGAGCAGAGAGTAACATTTACCTTCTTAGCATGCGGGTGAGGCTAGGTTTCTAATACTACGTTGGGCTTGTGCTTTGGAACTTTGGAATACAGTTTTCCCTTTGTTTTCCTCGGGGCCAAGGGGGGGGTGTCCCTAGCTACTCTTTCCTGTAGCATGAGATTCCTTTTTTCAACTGGTAGTGGACGGGAAACTCTTGTTTCTCTTCTAAGGAATATGCCCCACCCATTTTCAGCACAGAGTGGGGGGGGGGCTGGTGAGGGGCAAGGGGTGGATGGGAGCAAGTATGAGACTGGCTGGTTGCAGACCTGGGATTTGACCTGCTGAAATTGACCTGCAGAATGAACCCTAGTTAAGGCTAAAATGTGTACTTAAAGAGAGAGAGATGCCAATTAAGACAATGTGAGTTTCAAAATTAAATACTGTCCCGTTAGTAGAATGATGCAGCAGAGAAGAAAGCGAAAAGGAATCCCAGTATTTGCAATCTGGACTTTTCAGTAAACGCTGGACAATAGCCTCATTTCCCTTTTGGAGCATTGCACAAATGCAGAGGGTCTGATTCCAGCCACCTGTTCTGTGGTTAATTCATTTTTGGTTAGCTGTTGGTGCTGCCTATCACAGAACTAGGGACTAAGATTCAACAGCAGAAAACTGGGCTCAAATGATGAATGCGATTAAAAGGATTCTGTTAATCATTTATATCATTTTAGCAGCCAGATTTACTTTAAAGCCTACCTGGGCTTCTCACTGGAGTGCTGCTAGCAAGTCCCATCCAGTGCAGGAGGTCACATTGTCATTTCAGCCATGATAGTCTCCCCCCTCCCCCATTTTTTTTCCTTTTGTACATGCGTCGCTGCATGTGGCTCATCTCTCTGATGGCTTTCTGCATCCCCACAAGCCCAGTGCAGTTTTTTTTCGTGTTTCCGATACAACATTTGAACTAAAAATCTGCAGCTAGAATAGCAAATCTCTGCAGTCAAGGACACTGTTTTAGATATATTGATGCTTTGGGGAGGTCAGCACACCTCTGGAGAGAGGGCATATTTTCAGCACTGGAAAAAAAATGCTTCTCCTCAAGACGCAAATTCAACAGAAAACTCAGATGGAAATCTGGTCAGACTAGTGTTTTTTGGTTTATTTTAAGAGGTTAAAAGGTTTTGTTTAGATAAACAAGATTATCTGGGAGAAACTGGAGATGTACTATTTTTAGCTATGAATGCATTAAGGTTAAATGCATTAGATGCTCATTTTCTCTTTTAAGTTATGTTTACATGCTTGTAATTTAAACTGGATGTATATACTAGTAACATCTATGAGCACATTCCTCTGCTTTACATTATTTATAACCTCTCTTTTGTTTTTCTAAGATCCCTGGGGGACTATATTGCATTGTATATTGATTTTTTGCATCCCTGCTGTTTAGGACCATGTAAATTGGGTTTTATCGCCACAGATAACTACTTTTGATTTATATCCTGTAATTGTTCTCTTTCTTCGTTTATTGCTTGGTGGCAATTTGGGAGTCGAGCACTGAATTTTAATCTGATTTTTTTAAAGAAAAAATGTGAAAGTGGTCAAAATGTAAAAGAAAAAAGACATTCCTAAATAACTACAGTTAAGAAAGAAATGCATAAAATGCAAATGGGGGAGCATATTTGAAGCAGAACAGAGGAAGCAAGGGGACAGAGTTCTCCTCCTCATGGGCACGAGGCTGTTTTTACTTGCTCCTCTCTGCTCCTCCTCCTGCTCCTCTTCTAAACATTTTTGAAATGTTCCTAAAAGTGTTTCCAATCTTTTATTTAAAACGAGACCAGAAGGGTATTTCCGATGTCATAGGAGTAGCGGTCCTGGAGTGAACGTTGCTGGGGCTTGTTTCTCAACAGTTGTCAGTGCGGCAACCGCAGCTTCTTCCCCTCCTTGCCTTTCAAATGGTAGGAGAAGATGCACTGCGCAGACCTTGCCCTTAGCCACACGCCTACGGAAGACACAGCCAGCCAACATGGACCAGGCGTTGGCAAATACATGCTCAGCTGCCTGGGCTTCCCTTGTTTGCAGCCAAAGTGAGATGGTCCATTCAGTATACTGGAACTGGAAAATGGAGCACTTCTTCCTCCCTTCGTCATTAGCTCAGATTTTGCCAATCCTGAGCATCCCCCAGACCTGTAATAAAAGTACACTGATCTCTGGAGCATACCCCCCAGAGCAGGGTGCGGTGGGGGTGTTGCACCGACATTCAGCCGTGTTTGCCCCCAAAGTGTGGGCTCCACCTGAGTTCCTTCTCTTGCTCGTTCCATTAGACAGGGCTCAGCACAACGATTCAGCAGCTTCCCACCTGCTTCATAACCGCCAAGGCAGGCTGCTACATATTTTGGTTATAAGCACTTCCACAATTTGCATTCTCCAGTAGGGTGGTGGTGTTAGCAGCTGGCAAAGTTAGGTGCTTAACGAAGTTCCATGCAAACTAAAGAGTCCAACGCAGGAACAAGAGTTTGGGCAGTGCAGGGGGCGGGGTCTGCAGGGGCAGGACCCACTCAGTTCATGCAGACTAAACTAGATCAGAACCTGATCAAAAAAACTGCTCCGCAGAGTTGCCAACCACTGCCTGGCCCCCTCCTGTGTTGTTTGGGTTACCCGCTTGCAGTCTGGGAAGAGGAAAGGCCCTACAGAATGTGTGGGAAATGAGGTAGCCTAAGGGCTTCATCCTGCCTGAAGTAGCTGGTGAAGCCATCGCGTGTCACATTGTTCCTGCACACCGGAGCCTTCATATCCGTGTGCATATATACCTCTGGGGCATAAGCATTGCTGGCCTGCACACATGCAGAAGGATCCCCCTTGGTGCAAAATCTGTGATGGTTGGGCGGTAAGTCACTTAAGAAGAGAGAAAAGTACCTTCCACTACTTTTCCTTTCATTGCACTAGTCTCGCATTTGGTTAAACAGGACTGTGAGACTAAAGACCCACCAAAGAGAGAAACTGGGGGGGGGGGTCGCTACATAGCTAGTGTGTCTCGTTGTATGACACTTTGCACAGTTTGTTGACCTATGCGTTGAGAAAAAGCTCTTAAAAACAGGGTATGTAAGTTTTAGAAGGTCTTTCTTGAGTATAGAAAAGGGATCAGAGGTGACAATGGGTGATTATCGTTTTGTTGCCATCTGGAGATTGCCCTTCCCTCTCTGCCTTCAGTGATAACATTCTTTTTTCTCTCTTAATTAATGCTTAGGATTCCTTTCTGCATTGCACTTGCAAGATGTTACCCAGCTCCTTGAAAGTCTCTCCCCTGCAGAAACATGATGTGTATGAATGCTTAACACCAAATGACCACCAAGTCAGACACGTAAACTGAGATCCCTTTCCAGAACTTTGTCAGATGTAATTTAGAATTAGTGCCATTTATTTAACATTCAGACCAATATGTTTTCTGATATAGGAATAAATCCTCTTGGTTTCTCTTATTTATAACCATAGAAACAGTGTGGATTTGTTTCTCTCTTCCTAAGTACAGAAAAACAGCAACCCGTCAGCAAACTTGTTTCTTTGCGAAGGATGCTGGAAAGAAGAAAAAGAGATGTTTTCTCAAGACTGTGTTCATTTGCGTAGTTTGGAAGTTTCTACTCATTTAAGAAAATTTGTACGTAAACAGAAGGTATAGAGTTGATTTTGGACTTGTTTTTCATTAAATCAAAATAATGAAAGCTATTCAGCAAAACTGGAAGGTTTTCAGAGGTGAACTGTTTTGAAAACAGACCCGTGTGTGCCCATTTTTGCACACAAATATATGTGGCTCCGGAAGTTGGGCATGGAGCCTGAAACATATAGACAGCCTACAAGAGGGTGCTAGTCAAGCAGACCCCAAGGAAAATGACTCTTCGCCACAAGGCAGGAAAGAATTTGACTCTGGACCCAACCTCTTGCATGTTGAGCAAGTGGAATGGCTATCCATTAAAACATTTTATAGTTGAGGGACCACAAGATTTTAAACAGAACGTTTTCTTAAAGCTTCTATTTCCCAGTGTTTTCTCTGGATGTCTTTATGCATGTTGTTCTTTTGGCAGAGTCAATTTAGTAGAGATTTGCTATTAAGAAGAAATCACTTCTTTTGGATATTTTGTAAACTGTATGCTTGAATTCTATTGGAAAGGCTTGAGTAGTTTTTCGCAGAGTGGGATTGTGACTTGGCCAATCAACACTTGCAATTGTCGAGTCGTTCGCATATTTCACAGTCCCTTTGGGTCGATGGTCTCTCCTCCTTCCCCTTTATTCCCATTGCATTCCTCCGACACTGGAAAGATGGTGATTTATGCCGCTATTGACCTGGGCACAAACAGAGTCATTCTCGTAACAGGAAAAAGGAAAGTCGACCTTTGTAGGTTTTGAGTATAAGGTGCATGCATCTTATTTAGAATGTGAAGTTCTTCTTCTGCAAATAGTGGTTGCTTCTTTCATCTGGATGTTTGTGATGCACCACACCTCTCCACTTATTTTAGTGCACTTCAAATAGCCCTTTTTCTTAGTATCCTCATAACGCTGTGAAGGCAACATCAGAGGATGCAGAGGACGAGGTGGACACGGATGCTGGATCTCCCCCTCCTGGAAACTGGAGCACTTTTCTCATGGAGTTACAGAATGGTCTCCAGCTATTGGCTGAGGCCAGGGATGGGGAAGCCTTCCAGTTACTGAACTACAACTCCCATCATCCCTGACCACTGGATACACTGACTGGGGTTGATGGAAGTTGCATCTGGAGGGCCATAGGTTTTCCTGCACTCAGACCTCTGATTTTATCTTCACAGTGCAGGAAGGAGCTCCCACACCCTACAGGGAAACGTTCACACACTCTTCCTTGCACAGCTACCAGTGAAACAAATGGCTTGAAGCAGCGGTGCTCAGTGAACGAGCCTTTGGTTGTCAAAAAGAAGTCATCTTTTATTTCAGAAGGCTGGGGTTAGCTTTGAATGGACATTGATGGAGCCTTGAGCTTATTGTAAACACCCCTAGCTGCACAGGGCCACAGCTAGCTAGGAAAAGGATAACTCAGAACTACTGAAGTAGACTCCAGAAGAAGAGCAAAACCAATTTAAAATGCCAGCAAAACCTCTAAATGGCAATGACCCCAGGAAAAACTTGCCCAACCAGAAATATTTCCATTGCCAGTTTGTCACTTTAGCTCCTGCTTTTGTAAGGAGCTTTGCATTCATAACTGCAATACAAACCATTGTTGGCTTAGCTAGTGTTGCATCTGGCTAAAACAAGACAGCCCAAAGCTACCCTCGAGAAGTGCACTGTGTGACCCCATTGCTTTGAAACAGAGTGTTGGCTTGTCAGTCAAAGGGGAGGGGGAGGGGGAACTGTGTGTTGGGGAGGTGTTAATGTATGAATTGCATGTTATCCTGGTATTTTAGTTCATTTTTTAGTTTTGTACATCTAGGTGTCAAATCATCTGCATGGAAGATGCTGCTGCAATGCCCTGTCTGAGTTTGTATGCTTGTGCTTTCTTAATTTGTCCTTCTTTTTCAAAAGATTTAACTTCCCAGGAAAAACAACATCTCTCTACGTTTAGTTACTTGGAGGCATTAAGATAAAAATAAGAACAAACAAAAAAAAATCCAGTTGCCCTTTGTATTCTTACAGATTCTTTTTTTAAAGAAAAAACTGTGATTAATTTGTTAGTGTATATAAACTTATTGCCAATGAGTATTGTTGTTAGACAACGAATGCAATAAATGAAATACTGAAACTCCTTGGTGGAATTGCGTTTTGTCCTCACCAGCTCACTGCAGCTCTGGGGAAGGCTAGGCCCACAAGCATGGTGAAATTTGCATGCAGCAAAGAGGGAAAGGAAACCCGAGTTCTGTCTTGGAGAGCACCTTGGGCCTCTTAGCATTAACCCTTAGCTGGCAGTAGAGTATGATATACTTAATCTCAGGGTTGTGAGTTCAAAACCCACATTGGGCAAAAGAATTTCTGCATTGGAGGGGGCTGGACCAATTGACCCTCACGGTCAACCTTCCAAACTACAATTCTATGAAATGAGTTCTACATCTGAGCCTCTGACCTTATGCAGGATTACACCCATGGAGAGGAAGAGGCCTCTGCTTTCACCTCAGACTCTTTGGAGTACTCAGAAGTTGACAAGTACATTTTGCTGGGGTTGAAAATTCCCACAGCTGCATAATAGTTTTCCTTCAAACGGGAAAGCTTTTCACAAATTTGGAAAAAGGCACAAGGCTTAGGACTTCCTCAGTGGCATGAATGTTGTGCCTCTATGCGCTGTATCTGAGGCACTCAGCCAAATAAGTACCTAGGAAGGGCACAAAGCTCTTGAGAACAAGCCTCCTAATACCAGATTCTTCAGCTGCCTTGACGAACCGACTCAAACCTGACTTTACAGTCCCTCACCCCAACTAAAAGATAGCAGCCTTGGCTCTAAATTTAGAATTTAATATTGCACTTACTTAGCGGGCAACTTTAAACCAATTTCAAAGTAGCTGGGCAACAAATGTTCTTTTGGTCTGCCAAACAACACCCATGCCTTATAAGCAAAACTGCCTCAGGGAAGCTTGGCTGAAATCAGCCCTGCCCATATGACTTAAAAGCTTAGCATGAAAGTAAAAAAGCAAGGCTGCAGCAAATACCTGAAGTGCCCTTCCGGCAAGACCAGAAGGTTTGAGGTAGGATTCAAGTGTTTGCATAGGCAGGTCCCACTACCCACACGCTCGCTATCCTAAAATCCGCTTATATGCATGTAAAGAATTATGCCAAAACCTTGCTATGTGCTCCACAGATCCAGGCAGCCAACTTCCTTTGTTTGCGCTTTGCTGGTCAGTGGCAGCCATTTTCTAGTGGAAACCATGGAGAGAGTGGGAGAGCAAGATCAGACAAATCAGTAAGCAGGATAGATCGGACAAATTGGCCAACCCCCCTTGGCTGCAGCCATTTCAAGAAGAAACCATGAAGAGGGGCACGGGGAAGAAATCAGACAAATCCCACATTAGAAGTATTTCCATATGAAGTAGTGGAAATCATGGATTCATTATCCAAATGCTTGCCTAACAACGAGTTTCCACAGAACGCATTGTGTTTGGTAAGCAAAACCTGTGTGTACTTTCATTGTCCGCTAATCCTGTCAACGCTTAAAAGTTTAAACTGGTTCTGTTGTCCTAGTTCCCTTAGAAATCCGGCTGGTTATAAGACTACAAAGGTGTTGACAAAGTGGCAAAGTTTCTTTCGGAAGTCAAAAGAAACAAAGATCATCAAACTCAAGACAAAACAAAATGACCGCCTCAGTTTCTCTCTTTTGTGGTTGGCTGTATTTTGTTCTGAAATTGTTCTATGGGTCTTTGGACCACAATAAATATTTATTATTATTAGTTGGGGCAGTTGGACAGGCATTCCGTTTTGTTTCCAAATGCCTTGAAACTATCTCCCATCCTTAGAGCGCTATAGACAAAGACACACTCAAGAACACATTTGAGTGTGTATTTTGATGCAATTAATCACATATAACTAGAGCTAAATCGGAGTGAAGATACAGCACTAGTGGGCATTAAAAGCACCAGCATAAGGCAAGATGGAGAATATCAACTAGTTGCCTGGAGAGTGTGGGTGCATTCCCCCTTTCCATTCTGACTAAGGGCACTCTGACAGCTTTCTTTGCTCTCCACACTATAATTATATGGCCAACTTTAATTGGCCGGTACATAATGCTATGACATCCTCATTTCTCTATGTGACCCCCAATCAGCCGGAATACCATAGGGAACAGGTATTCCAAAGTTTTCATTTAAAAATGGCACCGAAGCAGCAGCAAATCAAGCAAGCAACGACTGAGGAGAGGAAGGAAAATCTCACAGAAGGAACAACAGGGAAGGAAGTTGTGAAGACCTTTTGCCCCCTCCCCACATTATCAAATCTCCCAGCAAAGACTGAAGCCCATCAAAATTCAGTACCACTAAGAAGAGGCATTTACAGCTGCACTTCAGAATATGTAACCACTTCATCAGTTCGGTTGAAAGCTGCCCAGATGACAAGGGAAGACTCCGTCAAAACTCAGGAAAGGAGGCACTGTCTTAATATCTCCAAACGTTGCTCACAATGCCTCTCTGCAGTGAACCTTAACTCTTGATAGCTGTAGAAAATAGCTACAGTGACTTCAGAAAGGCCAGCAATGAAGACAACTCACTAGTAGATACAATCAAAATAAATAAATAAAATTTTTAAAAATTGTCCAGTAGCATCTTAGAGAACTAAGTTTGTTTGGGGTATAAGCTTTCGCGTGTGTGTGCACTTCATCAGTATCTGAAGAAGTGTGCATGCACACGAAAGCTTATACCCCGAACAAACTTGGTTGGCCTCTAAGGTGCTACTGGAAAAATTTCTTAAATTATTTATTTCGATTGCATCAGACCAACATGGCTACCTACCTGAATAGCAGAAGCAGTAATTGGAAGACAACATTTTTAGCCTGTTATAGAATGTATTATCCTTCCAGCAATGCACTTGGAAACTGGGGAGAAAGCTATTTAAACAGAACAAGTTAGGATATGTTGATCGTCATGCAAAAACCATACTAGTAGGGTGGGAGGTTTGTTGTA
This sequence comes from Podarcis liolepis, assembly GCF_965112155.1. Classification (NCBI taxonomy): domain Eukaryota; kingdom Metazoa; phylum Chordata; class Lepidosauria; order Squamata; family Lacertidae; genus Podarcis; species Podarcis liolepis. The sequence goes on from NC_139563.1 coordinate 28,500,247, forward strand.
GATATGGCCACATTATCAGGGATAGTGGAGCGGGGCATTTTTTAGCCCATGGGCAGCGTTCCGTAATGAGCAACCTTCCAGTGGTTATATGCCAATGGTGAGAAAGGCCAGAAGCAAGAAAGTGGATAGGGGCAGTGGCAAAAAAGCAGGTGGCAAAAAGGGGTCAGTGCAACCAATGTGCAATTCTACCGGTACAGCAGGCGACGTTCCAGCCATTCAAATGCCAGCGGTGTCTGCATGTGCTGAACCCCTTCTCCGTACAGGCAAGCAAGCAGCTGGACCACAGTTCAAGGACATATCACACATGGCAAAAGCATTTGAGGAGCCTGCCAAAGGGAGAAGCAGCAGGATCTGAAGGGCTGGGGGTGAAAGAGGCTTGGCTGTACGACAGACACATTTGGTCCATGGGCTTGAGGTTCCTGACCCCTGCCGTAGGGTGATGGGCAACCCAGTAGCTCCGAGATTGTCTTTCAGAGACTGCTGCGATTGCAGTTTTCATAGGATGCATTTGGCTGAGATCAGCACAACCCAAAAACGTTTGAAAAGTTGTTTATTTTCTTTATTAAGAAACCTAATTGACTTGATCTATACAGTTGAGCAATTCATTTGGCAGCCAACTTTTAAGTTAAAAATCAGCCTCTGCGATAAGAGTAGAACATACTGCAATATCCCTGCATTATACCCCTTGCATAAAGTTGATTGCATAGGTGACAGTTTGTTCTAGGCTCTCTGCCAGGTTATTGCCAGGCTACTGCTAATAAGGCAAGGAAGAACTTCTCCTTCTCACCTGCAAAAGGAAAGGAGAAAGGGAAAACCAACAGACTTCTACCCTTCGAAAGACATTACGCAGCTTCTGCTGCTGCTGTTTGATGACACAGATGATATCCGATGAGCAAACTGCCAGTGGGACAAACACTTTCTATACTTGTGAACTGTGAAGTGAGCGAAAGCTGTGCTTTGGGGCCGAAAAGGTGGTGCTTGGGCAAGAACCCAAGAACAGAGATACAGTCAGACCACCGGGCCCATCTAGCTCAGTAGTGTGTACACTGAATGGCAGCAGCTCGCCATTGATTCAGAACCGGGAAATCTCCCATGCTTACCTGGAGATGCCAGCAATCAAACCTGGGTCATTTTGGGTGCAAAGCGTGTTCCTGTCTCTGAGCTCGCCTGCTTCTTCTCTCCAGATATATAGAAGAGGTTTGGGGACATTATCCCACAGCACCACACAGCAGGGCAGTGGCATGGTGCTCTTTTCAGAAAAAGAGACTAGCCCTAATGCAGCTATGTGTCATGTGTGTCAGAATGCAGACTTTCACTTGCATATTCCTTGCCAGATGAGGAACAATTGCTGCTCTGCACATGGTTCCTCTCCTGGGTGCGGCTGTTGGGGAGGCACATGGAATTCTTGTTTTAAAATGCAGACAGTGCACCTATCAGATGTTCAGAAAGAGGAGTGGGGAATGGATTTAGACCCATCTCCACTTCCTTTGGGGCAGCTGATAGGTGCAATTATTGCTCTTTTTAAAAGAGAGGGCAAGAACGAGAGCTCTGTATCTATAGACGGAGCGGAATCAGATCCATCCCTCTTCAGATCACGTTTGAAGCAGGCATTAAATGTGCCTCTTCCTAGGAATGACAGAAAGGCATAATTGCTAAGTATAAAGATTTCCTTAAGAGTGGAAAAGGTGATACAGGAAGAGGAGCAACTCCGCATGCATGAAGTCTCAAATGTCCTTGGGAACCTTTTAGATGAAAGCCAAATCCTCCACCAGCAGCATCAATTAGTCATTAGGGATTATCTTTGATTCCCCCCACCCCACCAACAAATCCCTCACTCCTACCAATAAAGTCATCAATGGTCATCCAGAAAAATTGCAAATTAGCATCCATTTCTTTATGGATGCAGGCATTACTTGAGGTTCTCTGTTCAATTACACTGTCAAAAGAAGTCAACATAATCTTCCAGTGTTGCTGCTTTCCTTTTAAAAAACCTATTTTTTCTTGTGTTGCCTCCTTGAAGTGGGTGGTGGGTGAGGAAGGCCAGGAACATTCTCGTCAACTTTTATTGCAAAGTGTTTTGAAGTTAGCCATTTGAGAACTGCATCTGATAGGAAGCTTGGCTCAGATTAAGGCTGACCTTTTCCGCTGTGACAAAGTCCAGGAGGAGCAAACTACAGTTCACAGCGAAGAGCTCTGTGAAACACAGTGCCGATAAGCAGCTGATTGTCGTATACGTTTGCAACTGAGGACCCCTGGATTACTGACCCGTCGTCGACATACACTTGGGTGACTACAGGCTTCTCAGAGAGGATGCCCTGGATACGTAGGACCTGAAAAATGGTGAAGATTAACATCAGCTAGTCTGACACATGCTATAAAATCTATGCTAATGAGTCATGAGGCTGCCTTCTGTCACCACTTCAAAAATCCCACGTTAACACAAGTTTGGTCTGAAAACTGTTCAAAATAAGTTTAAAGAACTAAAAAGGTCCTCCTGTCAAATTTAAGGCAGAATCTTCTTGCTAAGGATGAATACCCTCTCATTCCAGAGTGCCTTACTGTCCCCCACCCCCACTGATGTTGGACTTCATCTCCAAACCAGCACAGCCAATGGTCAGGGATGACTAGAGTAGCCTAACAACATCTACAGGGACAAAGTCAATCACCCATGCTCTCATTTATGCTGGCTGAAAAGCTTCCACACATTTTATCACACATCTTGCCAAAATAGTTCCTACTAACCTCTGAACCAGGAAGGTTTTCTGGATCATGGGAGATGAGTTTCATGCCATTGGGATGGCATCCCAGCCAAAGGTCTCCAGTGGAAGGATCGACCGATATGTTGTCAACTACAGTGTCCACCGGCAATACCTGAAGCACACAGAAGAAACCACACAATGTGTAAGTAAAGCTTGCAGCTGACATATGCAATGTTGAAAATTCATTCTTTTACCCATAGCTAGCATTGTTTGCCTGACAACACACTTTAAAAAAATTATTTTTATTTATACATTTAAAAATGTACATCTCGCTTTTCACCACGCTTGTCTCGAAGTGGCTTACAACAACAAGGTACGCAATATGCAAAATTTAAAACGTAAGCTAAATCTCCAAAATTTAAAACAGAAGGCGGAGGAGTATAACACCTGAGAAGCATTCAGATTGCAAAGGCTTCACTAAAGGTAACAAATGGATGGGTATGCATGCACACACATTCTAAACACAAAATAATATTGAATGGGTTTGTGTGGAGGAGAACAGCCTAAAGTCCATGGTTTGTTACAGCATACCTGCATTAGGCTCATTTCTAAACTGGCCATGGCTTACCTTCAGAGGAGTTAAACTCAAATTCTCATGCTTTTCAAAGATGTGAATGCTTAGACCGAACAAGTCAGCAACATAGACGTACCTTGAAATGAAATGAAATGGGTGAAAGTCTCTTTCATGAATGCCTTTTTAGCTACAGGTAAGAAAATAACTTTGGCTTGGAACACAATGAAATATTTTATGAACGCATTCATAAGAGGAGCTCAAAACAGACGGCCCTGGTGATTTACAGTGCCAGGTTTTTTTTAGGTGGGGGGAATATACTAATTTGCGTAGTCCTCCTTCCTTCCTCTGGGAGATTCCTAAAATAGAATTAAGTTTACTTATGGCAGGGGTACATTGTCCATGTTGGCTGGGCTGGTGGAAGTCCAACAACATCTGGAAGGCCACAGATTCTCCACCCTTGCCTTGTGGTAACTGATCCTAGAGATTCACCCTAGGATGAGGGAGGCAAGCACAGGCAACACCGGGCACTGCTCCAGTTGGACTGTCCCTTCCCTGATTCAATTTTACATGCTATATACCAGTAATCTGTTTTAAGATTTAAGATTGCAAACCGCTTTGGGTGTCTTGGCAGAAAGGCAGTATATAAATGCAATGGATAACTAAATAAATGGGATGTTACCTATGTATTCCTCAAAATAGCAAGGAAACCAAAGATCCTGAAGAATCACCAGACAGTTCTCCCTATATTCATCCTTGCTAACCCATCTCAATGGGAGAGCATGTTCTCAAACAATGGTATTCTGGATTGGAACAGTATTGTGGGCTCATGCACTCTGCATGCCTCCTCTTTTTGGAGGGGGGAATGATGGTTTGCTGTTATATCCAAACTACGGTTTGCACAAACAAACCATTCAGATGCAACACCATTTGATTTGATGAGAGAGGGAAGGAGGAGGGGCTGTTCTGGTGCAAGGCTAGTTCATGCAAACAGGGAAATGTGCACTTAGTATATTTGGGGGGGGGGAGGGGCTCCACTATCAATTATATAAGAAATAGTTATTTTATTTCTCTAACCTAAATAGAAGTATGTGAGTGGGGTGGGGAGAAGAGTCCTTATCATTCACACATTGCTCACACATTGATTTAGCACATTTAAAAGTTAATCCATCACTTCATTTTCACGTTAAGGTTGATGTCAAGTATGACATTAGCACTTTGGTTATTACATTTCAGGAAAACAAACACCACATTAGTTTAGCAAGCAGGGCTAGCAACTAAAAAACAGTTGTGTGCCCATCAGATTTCTTTTTTAAAAAGAAGCATCTGTTTGGAAAAGAAGCAGAAAGTGTCATTACTTTAATGTCAACAAGAACCAACTCACACTCTGCTGATTGACGCTGTTCTAAAAACAGCTCTGAAAAACGCAATATGCTTGGACAAATGGAGGATGTTATGTACTAACCTTGGATCCTAGAACAATAGGATGTTGCATCCTAGAATGCAACAACTGATTGGCTTGCAGGAGAAGACCAATCAGGCTCCAGGAAGAAGTTAATCAGCCTATTAGGCTGGTAGGATCCTATAATGCAACAACTGATTGGCCTGCAGGAAAGACCAATCAGGCTCCAGGGGGGAAGCAGAATCAGCCAATCAGACGGGACTCATTGTGTAAATAATGTATATAAAAGCCTGAGGTTTGGGGGGCAATTCAATCACTGTTTTACAAGCTGCAATAAAGAGCATGAAATCACTACAGGACTCTGAGTATATTTCAGAGGACCACCCACCCAACTCCATGAGAGTCACATAGGCATTTCTTTGATTTTCTGCTTGGAGCTCAAGTGAAAAAGCTTTCCATGCAGCAGTGGTGGGGAACCTTTGGCTCTCCAGATATGCTGGGCTACATCTCTCATCCCTGACTGCTATCCATGCCAGTGGGGAGGACGGGGGGTGTAGTTCAACAATATCCAGAAGGCCAAAGGTTCCCCACACTTGCAAAAGATTATCAAGGGGTGTCCTGCCTTCCTCTAGCTTCTTCACTGGCCTGGGTTCAACCAACTGGTCCCACCAGCAGAAGCCTAAACAAGGATTTCAGCTCTCCTCACCCCTTTCCCACTGACTCTGGGGTGTGTGTGACAGGAGGACAGCTTGTCAGCTGGGGCAGGAGAGGGCAGATCGCTCTGTCAGTGCACAGCAGTGGAAAATTTGCTTAGCTCTATGTTGAATTCCTCCCTTAGTTGGTACAGGAGAAGATTTGTTTCCAGGGGGGAGAGGAGGAAAACCCTCCAAATAACTCATGTGAGTAAGGAAGGGTCACTATCCACTGGCTGGGACCCAAAGCTAGTACAAACATAGACCCAGATAAGTCAATTTAAATATTAACAGTGAAATGCTATCGTGCAATGTAGACACTCAGATGAATTACAGCTTAAACCAAGAGACAATGAGCTGTACCTTCTGTTTGTTCACTTTATTGCCAAGATAAAAGTTATCAGAAATATCAGGGTATAATGAGGACCCCCTTGCTGCTGTTTACATTTATTACCCATTACTGTTCTTTCTTTAGTTGTTGTAATGTATGTGGGGGTTTTGAAACTGTGCTTAAATCTGAACTCTCTTTCCTGTATTTATGTTAGCCTCCTTGAAGACTGCATTGACTAAAGGAGAGCAATATTTTAAAACAAAATAAAATACCTTTACGGCATATAAGCCATGCTACCTGCAAGATACCTACTTCCCGTCAGGTGAAATGTTAATGCCATTGGCAGAGTAAAATCCTGACGCCACTTCTTTAACTTCTTTCGGACTGTAGTAGACAACATTTGTCCAGGTAAGGCCTAGGAATGTTTCCAAGTAGATCAAGGTGAGTTCTGTGAAATAGTGGTCATTGGTGGCATAGAAACTGTCAGGACCCAGAGCCACAATATCATTCACACTAGGACAAAAAAAGGAGAAGAGTAAATAAAAATACGGTTGTCACCTAAGCTGCTATGTAGAGACATAGCAAGTTGTATACCAGACATGGCAAGGTTTACAGGCAGGCAGGCTTATTCAGTTTTCCACCTGTCTTCCCTAACTTGTTGTCCTCCTGATGTTCTTGGAACAAAACTCCTATCATCCTTGCTAGCTGGGGCTGATGGGAGTCAGAATCCAGAGCATCTGGAAGGCACAAGTCTGCGTATGAGCATTCACAATTGCATACCATACCATCATGCATGCCAAGAGTGATCTCAGTTCCCTTGAGTGCCAGACCTTATTCAGACAAAAGGGTACCATCCACACACAGGAGGGAGGTATCAGCCAACACAGGGTGCAGGAGGGCAGGCAGTGGGGAACCTGAAGCTTGCAGTATAAACAAAACTCTGCAGTAAAACCCTTAATCAGGACTGAACATGCCCAGCGAGCGTGGAATGCTGACCAACTGAAAACCGAGGGCAAAATGGAACCCTGGGCAGAATCCCTGCATGGCGCAACATTTCATTGCAGGTCCAGCTTGCAAGTAATAAGTAGCTGTTCTGCATATTGCGCAGAGTGCTTGGCATAAATTAAAACGGGCTCTTCAAATTCAAAGGAGACAGAATTGTTTTAGATATTATATACCTTGGCAGAAGCTCGTGTTTGATCGTTTTCAAGTGCACCAGAGAATTGTCGTCCTCCACGAATTTAAATAGCTCCACCGTTGACTTCTGATGCGGGTGATTTACGACGAAGAGGTACACAGTGTCATCTAGGGAAAGGCAAAAACTGAATGAGTCTGACAAAACAAGCAATGAAGTATGAGTGAACTTATGGAGAACGTATACGGGGAAATGAAGCAGCTCTCAGGAGCTGCCCCATCTAGGGAGCTCCCTTTGAAGAGGAAGGAATGGCTACAGATGCGAAACAGTAAACAGAATAAATACTGTTTTATCAGCCTTCCTTATGGGCAAATCTACTTACCATCATCAATATATAAGCTGATCCCATGAGGGTTAAAGGATGCCAGATCAAACCCCCGGCTGATTCTCAGCTCAACAGGTCGAGGATTGTCTTCTTTTAGATCCATCAGAAGTATTTCTCCTCTTTTATTAGGGGCAAGCGATACTATTCCGGGGTATTTCAAACCCTTTGCAAACAAAGAAAGCAGGCCTTTTGTCACATGAAGGGTTAGGTTAGGAAGATCTCAGAGAGACGTTTTCATAACTCATCTGTTTTCCTTGGATATTCACTGAAATGCTAAGCTGTGATCCTCCAAATGTTGCTGAACCACAACTGTCATCATCCCTAACCATGGGCTGCACTGGCTGGGTTTGATGGGAGCTCCTGTCCGGCAACAGCCAGGCGGCCACAGGTTAGCCATTGCTGCTTTAAAATAGCTATGTAAAGGTAAAGGAGACCCCTGACCATTAGGTCCAGTCATGACCGACTCTGGGGTTGCGGCACTCATCTTGCTTTATTGGCTGAGGGAGCTGGCGTACAGCTTCTGGGTCATGTGGCCAGCATGACTAAGCCGCTTCTGACAAACCAGAGCAGCACACGAAAATGCAGTTTACCTTCCCGCTGGAGTGGTACCTATTTAACTACTTGCACTTTGACGTACTTTCGAACTGCTAGGTGTGCAGGAGCAGGGACCAAGCAATGGGATTTAGCATTGGCCATCACGGGGATTTGAACCGCCGACCTTCTGATCAGCAAGTCTTAGGCTCTGTGGTTTAACCCACAGCATCACCCACATCCCAAAATAGCTATGTAGTCCAGGTTTATTAGGGCTTCCCCTAAATTCCACCAATAGATGGATTACAGTATCCCTCAGTGCCTTACTGTGTGGTCAGTAGAGAAACCATGCAGCCCTGCTGCACCAGTCCACTTGGGAGAAAGCTTTGTTTTATTTATTTATTTTACACTACTAAGTGGCTTTTAGCCTCTTAGCATGCTGGAGTGGTGGGGGAAGGCTAGTAATGGTGACCTAATCTTCAAGCCCACCCTTGCACCCTTTAACCATCAGTCTCTAATGAGCACCCCTGCATTCTGCTCAGTTACGTACAGCGTGAAAGGCATTCTGTTAAAAACAAGGGTTGTGTTTGTGTGGGAATAGATCTGGCCTGCAATTTTCAAGTTTTCCTTCGGTGCATTGCGAACTCAAGCCCAGCCTTCCCTGAAAGACAGGCCTGCTGGGATAACTTACAGAACTAATGAAAGCCAGGCCATTAGGAAGTATGTCAATATCTTCCGAGCCAGTTTCTGCAAAGAAAAAAAAAGAAGAAAGATCTTGCTCAGACACATCCATACAATGCAGTAGAGTACAAGGTTGCTTCTTTTAAAGTACTGGGACATAGACTGCATTATTCTGAGTCATTGCACCTTGCACGTGTGTAAGAAACACGCACCATGGAAGCAATGAGAGAACAGCCCCACTGAACTGTTACTCAGAACCCCACGCCAAGGAGAGACAGGAATTCAGAGGCGACAAGCTGGGCCAATGCTAAATTCTCTTTTATCTGCGGCTGGAAGCTGCAAAAGGCTCTGGTTGCTATGGTGATCTTTGCCCATCCACAAAAAGCAAATGCAATGGAGAGGAATGGCTGAGAGGCTAGCTAACCTTCAGCTGGGAAATGTGCCAGGGGGAGGGCGTGTTGCGTAGGCCAAGGCTCTTGTGAAGATCTAGGGGCTTGGCTCTATCTGCTGACATGTTTGCTCTGCATTGGCATTAGGAGCACACAAGTTGTCACAGCTCTTATCGTGCACAAGTTCAACACTCTCTCGCTGGCACACAATGCCAGCGTGCTCAGAATATCACCCTCAAGCGATGCTGACTCAGCACCCTCAGTAGGCTCCCTGAACTTAGATGAGGCACACACAGATAATCCCCTTAGGCAATATCTGACTTTCTTGTCAAGAGTTGAAAGAACAGGCAGCAGACCCTCTGCTAATCTCAGGGCCCTGGCAAACGCTCCGCCCTGCTACACCCTGCAAACAGCCTGCCTTCTGAAATAAGGGGTGTGGAAAGACTGGTATTATTCAATAGAGAAGGTATTATTATTGTGGTTTTGCCAGAACAAAAAATAACGAAACACCTAAATATCAGTCCATACAGAGCAAACCACAGTGATAAAATAAAATAAATAGTTCGGTGTTCTTTTACTGCCAAGAATGACTAGTTATATAAGAATTTGAACTTGTAAGGGACTCACGCTAGGTGTAGCTCACCTTGGTACCAGAACCTGTAATGATTGGAATGTCAAAACTAGGACTTGGAAGGCCCAGGCTAAACTCTCTGGGTTATCTTCAGCCAGTCACTGACTGTCAGGCCAAACTACCTCACAGGGTTGTTGTAAAGATTAAAAAAAGGAAGGGGGAAGGAAGAGTGTATGCCATAATGATCTCCTTGGAGCAAAACATGGGTTAAAAAACATAACCAAAAAAATCAATATTTTGTGGGAAACACAGCTGCTGTATGTAGATTGGCGTTTCCTCAGCAAACATGGAAAGTGGGGCAAACACGCATTCAGAAGTGGAGGAATCTCCAGAGACAGGGTCCTCAGGCTTGTGCATGAGGGTGTATCTGTGGCAAAACCAATGTCATAGCTGTCAACTTTTCCCTTTTCTTGCGAGGAATCCTATTTGGAATAAGGGAATTTCCCTTAAAAAGGGGGAAACGTTGACAGCTATGACCAATGCACACACAAAAACTATTTTTGCTGCAGAGTGTGCAGCTGGCCTCAGCAACTAAGGAAGAATGCATTGCTCAGGCCTTACCTTAGGTCAAGCTTGCAACAACTGCACCAAATGTTTGAGCCTCTGTACAAGAACTACAGCTTAGAGCAGGCTTCCCTAACATGGCGCCCTCCAGATGTTTTGAACTACCATTCTTATCCACCACAGGCAGCATGGCTAATAGTTGGGGGTGACGTGAGTTGTAGTCCAAAACATCTGGAAGGCGTTGAGGGAATGATGATTTAGAGAGCAGTCCCACCCCCAATACAGTATACTTTCAGCATATGCCAACTCTCATCATTTGATTACATTATTGATGTGAGACAGAAACAACTTCAGCTGTCATTTCAACATCTCTTGAGTCAATCATGCCCCTGACAGCCTCCAGAATTCGTCCCTGTCTAAGGCATGTTGCCAGCAGATCCAAGAGGATTACAGAGGTCCAATTCAAGAGTGTTGGTTCAAATTGGTACTCTGGCGGTTTTAAGAAAGGGAAAGCATTTACAGGGTTCTAGTTCCCCCTGGATTTCAAGTGTGCAACTAAGTCAATAAAAACAAAATATCATAGGAAGCGGCCTAGTCAAGACTGTGTATCGTCTACACCAGTGGTGGCTGATTTGTGCCAAGGCTGCTGGATTACAACTTCCATCAGCCTCAGCCAGCTTCCCATTCAGGGATGCTTTTTCAGAGTCTCCTGTAGAAGGGCTTCACACTCCCTATTAAACTGGAAATATCAGGTATCAACTCTGGGCTGCTTGGCATGCCAGCTGAATGAATGGGTCTTTACCACAAATGCCCATCTATTAGGGTTTTAAGTCTTGTTTTAAATGTGTCCTTTGCTTTGTGCCTTTAACGGCTTTTAATTATCGTAAATTGCCTTGAGACAGTGTTTTAGAAGGCAATTAATAAATCAACAATAATAGTAATAATGCAAAGAATGCCCTCCACTAATTGAGCTAAGGTCCCTGCATGGTCATTTACTTCACTGGTCTTCAACTGGTGGGGCGCAGTCTGACCCAAGGTGGGTTGCAACAGGAGCACGACTATCACGCATGCAAATATATGGTAAAAAAAATAGGAAACAGGTCCCCAAACGGATCTTGGAATTAAACGTGGCTCCTGAGTCTGAGAAGGCTGGAGATACCTAATTTAGTTTTCACAACCAGCCTGCAGACCCAATCTCTGTTCTTTTCTGCACAATTCCATATAAATACTATTTACGTAACAATAATACTAATGAAGCGCCTCTAAAAACAAAACCAAGTACAAAAATTGAGACGATGTAAATCCCTCTGGAAAGAGGGCTTATATAAATAGGCATAGAAAGGATGAAGAAAAGAGAATTTTGAGGGAATAAATGCAAATAAAAGCATGCGGGAGACCTACCAATTCCTTTTATAAGGTGGCAGTTTGAAAGCCGCTTCGGTTTATATTCTCGCGAGGCACACAATCTATGTCTGGAGGAGAAAGCAAATATAAAGGTAGACTTAAAATAGGAAATATGGAAGAGCAAAAGCAGAGCCCTACCAAATCTGCCCCATCTAGTCCAGCATCCTGCTGGCCACAGTGACCCATCAGATGCCTCCAGGAAGCCCACTCAAAGGGCAAAGAGAACAGCCCTCTCTTGCGTTTGCTCCCCAGAACTGGTACCTTGGGCTCAGACTGGTCAACTATTCACATTTAAAGGCATTGTGCCCCTCTCCCCAAAGGGCTTTGGTGCATGCATTTCTCCCTATAGCCTTTCTGATGGGTTCATTACCAAATTCTACCTCCATTCAGATGACACTTATACCTCCTTTGGCTGGAATGGAATGCTCCCTCCTTCCAGTGAGCTTCCCTCCCACCGGCCCAGTCAGTATAAACTGGATATAAATGACATGATTAATCCGGAAATGCCTTGAGTCTTGCAGAGCAGTCCTATACATGTCTACTCAAAATTATGTCCCATTGAGTTCAACAAGGTTTGTTCTTGGATAAGTGGGTAGAGGACTGAAGGCTTAGATCAGGGGTCAGCAACCTTTTTCAGCTGTGGGCTGGTCCAGCGTCCCTCAGACCATATGGTGGGCTGGACTATATTGGGGAGGGGAGAAATGAAAAAATTCCTATGCCGCACAAATAACCCAGAGATGCATTTAAAATAAAAGGACACATTCTACTCATGTAAAAAGACGCTGATTCCCGGAACATCTGCGGGCCAGACTGAGAAGGCGATTGGGCTGCATCTGGCCCCCAGGCCTTAGGTTGCCTACCCTTGGCTTAGATACTAAGCCATCACCAGGGTGTATGTGTGTGTGAGAGTGTGTGTGTGTGTGCAGTGCATCTCACAGAAGAGTGCTTCAGGGAAAGGACTGCTCTTTAATGAGGGCAGGACAGTCAGAACTGCAACTGACACTGGCTTTAACTTTAATAATTTGTTTAGGAGCTTGTTTTTCCCCTCCCTTCTCCCTCCCATTCCTTCTTTCTTCCATGTGTCAAGTCTTTTTAAGACTATGGGCCTGAGGGCAGGGACTGTCTTACCAAAAAAACAACAAACACCAAAAACAGTTCTAAGCCCCTGAGTGTCTTTTTCATCCAGCACTTCCAAAACCAAGAACTATTGTGCCCCTCGATTTCATGACTTTATGAGTTGCCATTGTTTTAAGGAGACCCAGATGTTTTCTGTTGCAGAGGCTAGAACTGCCTTTTTGAAGCCAATGAGGAACCGTTGCAGGGGGGAATCATTTTAGGACATGCCAGTACACCACACACCCATGTCTGCCTTTATCTTTCCCGAAGGTTTGTAGCATGGTGAGCAGAAGATTGCAGGATAAGGTGCTCCCAGCAGCAGTAGCAAAGGAAACACTCCTGTTCTTATGGTGTCACAGTGTTTCCCAACGCCCACTGCTGAACAGGCAACACCATCAGTATTGACTTAATAGTGCCATTGAAAACATGATTAGGAAGCTAGGAAAACTTGGGAAAGGTAGGAGGAATCAGCCACACCCTGCTTAGCTTTATTTGCATGTTGTGCCATCCAATGCATGTATTAAAGGACCTTTGAAAAGGCTTTCAACCAGACTTCCTCAACCTCGGCCCTCCAGATGTTTTGAGACTACAATTCCCATCATCCCTGACCACTGGGCCTGCTAGCAAGGGATCCTGGGAGTTGTAGGCCAAAAACATCTGGAGGGCTGCTTTAAACTAAAGGACCAGCTCACTTGGTAGCAGTCATGTAGGGCAGAGTGTTTTCCATACCTCCCCACTCCCCGCCCAGAATATTTTCAGCTTCATAAGTTCATTTGTAGCAATGAATGGGTGTCAACTGCAAATTGTGAAAGTTTCCACACACAAAAATAGCTTTGTCTACTAAACAAACAAAAGTAAAACAAGAAAGCTAAATAGGGCAAGCTGATGCACACTGAAATTTTACTCTCTTCGAATTAACATAATTAAAAGATTGCCAGCAATGGCAGTGATTATATGACTTTCCTCCTATTGCAGAACAAATTTCCGCTTGGGTGGTGAATCACATTCAGGTTAGTCAGTTCATATAGTTCACAGACTGCCTCAGGTGCACACCATACATTTAAAGCATATTAAAAGCACACACACACCCTGAAGATTCCTGGGAACTGTAGTTTATCCCTCACAAAGCTGCACTTCCCAGCACCCTTGCCAAACTACAGTTCCCAGGATACTTTGGGGCAGGGGGAAATGTGCTTTGAATGCATGTTGTGTACAAAATCTCATTGAAGATCTCTTGGGAAATGGAAAGCCACAGTTAATTGGCATTTTTATGCCAATGCACAAGAAAGAGCGTTGGCACTTTGGACTGCATTCATTGCCTAGGTCCAACTGCAGCTTTTGGTCTCCACAATTTTAGATTCAGGTAGGTAGCCGTGTTGGTCTGACACAGTCGAAGTAAATTTAAAAATTATTTGTCCAGTAGCACCTTAGAGACCAACTTAGTTTGTTCTGAGTATAAGCTTTCTACCCAGAACAAACTTAGTTGGTGTCTAAGGTGCCTCTGGACAAATAATTTTTTTAATTTAATTTATTTGGTCTCCACAGTTTGAGTGGTAGCAACCAGCAGAGATAATTCAGGTATGAGCAATGCAAATGGTGACAATCCAACCCATGATTGTTTCAGTGTAACCCTGTGGACACAGTAGAACGCTAAAGCACATTGGAAGCTCATTCTTTTCCTCAGATAATTTTGGGCACATCACAAAGTTAGAATTACCGGTACCAGGAACCCTTAACAAACTACAATGCCCAGAATTCTTTGAAGGAAATAATGTGCTCCAAATGTGCTTTAAATGAAGAGACACCAACCCTGTGAGACATGTTAGATTGAGGTGGCTCATCCTAGTGAGCTTTGTGGCTCAAGCAGTTGGAACATACTACATTGAAAGACTTGGGAAATGTTTGTTTTGGACAATCAATGGTTTAAAGGGAAAACTTCTCAAATATTTAAAGAGATTGTCCAAGGGCAGACTGGACAAGGCATTATCAGATCACCTAAAGGACAGGCAAAATACGGTGGGCTAGGTTACAACAATGACTGCTTAGGGTACAACCCAGGAGGAAAGATCTCCTACCTCACTGCAATGAATGGAAGCTACACAAGGGTAGTCCTACACAGCTTGCTTTCATTTCAGTGGGGCTTGCACAAGAGATCTTCCCAGTCAACTGTGCTCTTACAATGGCTGTCTGGGGGGGGGGAACCTCCTGGTTCAGTTCAATTAGGCAATGGAGGACTCTGTGGAATTTCCCCCCTAAAAGTTTCAAGAAGGAATTGGATGGACAGCTGTCAGATATGGTTTAAATCAGCGGTAGCTAGCCATTTCTGGCCTGAGGTCTGCAGTTACCTACTGCCAGCTCCCCAAGGGGTCAGAACAGAAGCGGGCAGGTCCTCCCCACAATCTCTCTCTCTCTCTCACCCACCAAGCGACACGGCCTGCTTCCATGCAGATTAGCTGAGGAGAGCTATGCTCCGTCACACAGGAGTCCCTGATGATGTCTCAATAAATATTTCACAGAAAATACTTCCAGGGATTCCTAACATTGCTATCTGCTGGAAGGACCACGTTAATAGAATACAACAGACAAAACCATGGCCGCCCATGCTCTATTGCACTGCAGTCTCTAGATAACAGTTGCTATCCCTTTGCCTCGCCCCAATTCTTCTTTTTTTTTTACAACTTCAATATCTACCTCCACTTTACTGCTGTGTTAGCAAGATTGCAACATAGCAGGCTTGCACTGCAAAGCCCTCTTGTCACAGTGTAAATAATCTGAAATGAGTATACAGTACATTTCCATGGCACTTTAACCAGAGATTGAATGTACATTTACTTGGAAGTAAGCCTGGATGTCATCTCTTTGTTCTTCACCCTAGTAAGGAATGTTTAAATCCTAACCATTTAAAAAATCTTTTGTATTGCAGCAACGCTTTTCAACTTCCCATGAACACCCCATTATATTTATTGTGTTTTGATACGGTTCATCCTCGCTAAGAAGGATTTTGCACAACTGGTTTTGTTTCCTCTGAACACGCACCGGGAGTTACTTCTTGCATAAGTGCTCTCATCAGTAACACAAATATGCAGTCTTGGCTTAATATCTTCCCGCTGGAGTGGGAAGCCTATGTGATCCCTCTGCAGTTTGCAACAGAATAACGGGGCCTCAGTATCATCGATGTGCAGCTATTTGAATTATGCCGCTTCCAGCTGTGACAACAGTACACTTACCCACCACTGCTGAGCAATGAGAAGCTTCATATTCCTCATTCAAACCCAAATTGTGTAGCATATAAAACTGTTATCTGAAGGCGGGGGGGGGGGGCAGGTAGCTGGTCGTGTGAAAAAGAAAACTGCTTGTTGCTGTCCATGTTTACAAAAGTAAAATATGATGCCACTGTTATCTCCTTAACTGCAGTTTTCCCTGGCTATGTTTGTTTATTATGCCCTCTCATAATTTTCCACCACGTGTAATCCTGCGAGATAGCTAGTTAGCAACCCAAACATACATGCAAGTGTAATGAATGAACTAAAAGGAATAGGACCCTTTTTAAGGCAAGCGTTTTAGGTTTGGGGTGTTTGGCTGCCTTATTCCACACACTTGCAACCAAGAGGTCTTAACAAGTAATTCTCTGCAGAGAACTATGGCAAGCATTATTGCAAATTATGCTCCCTGGTCAAACTGGAAATGAAGGTTGTCATTGGCTGTTGACAAGAGTGCATTAACACTGAGAGGTTGGTTTGCGAACCAAAGAGCATTCATGCCAGATCACCAGGGGTATCACAGAGCAAAGCGTCTGCAGATCAAGAAACAGCGACAAAAACTAAAAACAAATAAATGGATATCCCTTTTCTCCCCCCCAGTGGCGTAGCGTGGGGGGTGCCAGGGGTGCCGGCGGCACCGGGCGCAACATTTTGGGGGGCGCGTTTGGCCAGCCCCCCTCGAGGAAGCGGGAACCTCTCCAAGGCGCAGCGCGCCGTCGGTGGAGGAAAAGAGCCGCGCAGCAGCAGCAGCAGCAGCAGCAGCAGCAAAGCCGGGAGGAGGAGGAGGTTTTTTGCTCCTAGAAAGGAAGGGAAAATGCCTGTGCGTGTTACAGAGCGAATGCACTCATGCTTGCTTTACAGCCAGGAGGAGGGGGTGGAGCTGAGGAGGAGGGAGGGAAGGAGAGCCATGCCAGCAAAGCGGGCAGCAGCCGCTTACACGCGAGGAGGGACAGACGGGAGCCATAGCAAGCTGGAAAAAGCGCCGCGTAGCCAGCAACAGCTGCTGCAGCCTCAGCTAGCAAAGGTCCGTGCGCTCTCTAAACGGAGCAGTGAGGCTGCAGAGGGACGGCAGGGCACAGGAGGGCTCTGAGCCACGAGCGCAGTGAAAACCAGTAAAAAAGTTTTTAAAAAGGCTGCTGGGGACAGGAGGGCACGGGATGAGGGAGAGGGGGAAATTACGATTCTCCAGCGTCTCAGCTGATCCGCTGAGCAGGACTTGGGCCATTAGCTGTGTAAAGCAGCAAAGAGGGAGAGAAGGAGCAAAGCGGGAGAGGAAAGGAGCTGCTTACACTGCTGTAAGTGGCTGCTGTCCGGTTGGCTCCTTTAAAGCAACAGTGCTCTTTCCCTCCCCCCTCCCCCCTCAGCTCTCCGAAAAGCTCCTTCTCCACCCACCCCATGCGAGCTCCTTTTCCCCTTAGACCCCCCTCCTGCATTATTAGCCACATCCTTCTCCACCCACCCCACGCGTGTTCCTTGTCCCCTTAGCAGTGGCGTAGCGTGGGGGGTGCAGGGGGGGCGGCTGTACTGGGCGCAACATCTGGGGGTTAGGGTTAGGGGGCGCAAATCCACGGGTTAGGGGGCGCAAATTACTTGCCTTGCCCCGGGTGCTGACAACCCACGCTACGCCACTGCTCCCCCCCCCCCTGCACCAAGCCCTGAGGACCGCAAACCTCTTCCTTCCAATTAACTGTCCAATTAGCAGAGTGCTTACTCATAAACCAAAATAGATGCTGGCTTCATAATTAGTTTATATTACATTTATGCACCATTCAGAAGATTGGCATTTAACAACCTTTGTCCTTCAGCCAGAACAGAGAGTCTTATTACGCCAAACACAAGACAAAGTACATAACTA
Organism: Podarcis liolepis; assembly: GCF_965112155.1. Taxonomy (NCBI): domain Eukaryota; kingdom Metazoa; phylum Chordata; class Lepidosauria; order Squamata; family Lacertidae; genus Podarcis; species Podarcis liolepis. The sequence continues at coordinate 28,517,833 of NC_139563.1, forward strand.
ACTGCAACTCAGCCCTGCAAAGTAATATGAAATATGAAACTAGTGATTTTTTGCCCAGGCACTCCCACTTCCAGCACAGGAATCCAGTTAAAGGAAAACTGCATGAGAAAGTAACCCACAGGAAAAAGGAAGGCCTGCCATTTCCTTCAGTATTCCCCCTTTGCTCTTAAAAACCAGACTTCCCTCCTATTACCTCACCCCAGCTTTATGTACGAATGAGGCAGTCATATCCACACCATACATTTAAAGCACTCTTCCCAAATAATACTGGGAACAGTAGTTTGCTAAGGGTGCTGACTGAACAGAGCAATTCCCAACAACGAACTACAGTTCCCATGATTGACCATGCCTGTAAAATTGTATAAGAACACTTTTTAATGCTTGGTGCCGTCTCAAGACTTACAGTGTGTGTGTGTGTGTGTGTGTGTGTGTGTGTTTTCTCATCCATTTAAAGCACTCTTAAAGCACACTCCATCTTGGCTGTGAGTCCTGAAGACCTGTTCCCTACCTTGCTGGCCAATTTCCAGCTGGCCAGACTGACTCCAGCTGCAAAAGCTGAACAAACTCTTGGGTTGGGGTGCTGTTGGGGGGTTGTTGCTGGTTTTATCCATGTCTTTATTTTAGATCTTGGGATTTATGTGGAAATAGTTGTGCATTTTTAAATCTTTTATTTATTGTTTATGACTACCTCTGTTATGTCATAGTTATGTATTTTTCAGGCTGTTAGCCGCCTTCGGCATGGTTTAAACTGCGGAAAGGCATCATACAAATAAAATTAAGTATGCATATATAAACTCAAGATTTGTTGCGCTCATACACGTGTTGAGCAGATGATGCAAACAAGTACATTTGCAACAGCTTTGGCTCATTGGGGGCCACAAATAGGTTTAGTTTTCTCTACCTCAACTGTGTAATGACTTTTGCCAAGAGTAGCAGCAAAGCTTAGTCAGTGCAGAACTTGACATTGTTGCAGCAAAGACACTTTCCCAAACCTCATGAATGTAGAGTAGCTTCTTGTGTGTTGCAAGGGGTGTTGGGGGGGAGTGCTTAACCCTTTCCCCAAACTGAATTTTAGGTGGATTGCTGTCAATTCTCTCCAGCAGATAGGAAGAGGCAATTTCCCTACCAGCTGGGCTTACTTTCAAATTCTGGAGCCCAAGGGGAGGAAGTGAGAAGAAGAACCTGTTAAAATTGGGAAAACTGGCAGATAATGAGTTAAGCAACCCCTTTCCCATCCCCCTTCCATTCTTTGGGAAACAAAGAGAGCCTCAGTGCACACAGCAGGGATGAGATGCAAGCAAGCAGCAGCCGACCCGCTATTTTAGGAGGGGCAGAAGACATTGAGATGACATTATATATCTTGCCCAGAGAATCTAGGCGCTACGGCTAAACAAAGGGTCGAGGCTTCCAGCCGAACCCCCACCACTTTCTAACCTAATTTAACGGAGGAAACTTTCCCAGGGCCCAACAAGGCAGTTCGTCCTGAACTCTTCTCTTTAAAACAAGAGGGACAGAAGCCAAGAAAGCAACGAGCTCCCTCAGTCTTAGGAACCGATTTTTTTTTTTAATCGCCCGGATCAGACGGCCCCCAAATTTACGCTTTTGCTGCTGCGTTTCCTTCTGAACGCGCAGCAGAGGAGGGCGCAGAGTCCCAGCCACTTGCAGCGCGATCCTATGGCTCCTAACTCCGAAGAGAGCCCCGCGGAGTTCAGCAGGGCTCTGACGGCCAGGGACCAGCTTTCGGCTGCGATCCTGCTGCGGCTGCTGCCCACGTTTTCCCTGGGGGTAGAGGGCGCCACTGAAAGCGCAGGATGGCACCATGAGCGAGCGAGGGGACGAAAGGGAACCGAACCGAACGGCAGGTCCCCAACCTAAAGCGCACAGTCGCATCTAACGCCTGCCTGCGCCTCCTTTTGCGCCTCGCTCCCTCCCTCCAGCCCCGCAAGAGGGTTAAAGGCAACAGGGGCAGCCCGATCCTACGCGGAGTGAACCTCCATCTGAACGCGATGAACTCCCGGAGCGAGTCCCCCACCCGGGGATTACTTCGCCCGTAAACAAGCCGAGCGCGGCGCCGAGGGAGCAACGTACCGTAATCCCATCAGCCTCTCTCCGATCAAGGCGCCCAGGACCCCGACGATGGCCAGCGCCAGCAGCTTCCCCATGGCTCAGCCCCGGACGATCCGCAGGCGACTGTCAGCCGGCAAGTTCAACAGGAGGTTTCCCTCCTCCCCGCCCGCCTCGGATTAAGCCGCGGACTCGGCGGCGCCTCCCACCTGCGCGAAACCGTCCCGCCGAGCCGAGAGAGTGACCGCAGCCCCGAGGAGACGCGTCTGGGGCTGCCCTGCCCTCCGCCCCGCCCTGGAGAAGAAGAGCGGGGCGAAGGAGGCGGAGGGAACGCGGCGCGTGGGAGCGAATGCTGGGCGAGCGCAGAGAGCGAGACTGTACCGTGGAAGAAGCGCCGCGCAGCCTTGTCGCCAGGAGGGGAGGAGGCCAAGAGTTCGGCGGGGACGGGCTGCTTTCCCGCCCTTTCTGTGAGGCCGAGGTGGGTCTAAGGGGGCTCCAGGTTTCGCTGGACTTCAGCTCCCTTCAGCCCCACCCAGCCTGGCTGCTGGTCAGAGATGGTGGACCACAGGCTCCCCATCCCTGATTTATGTATATTTATTCCACCCTTCCTCCAAGTCTGTGGTTTCCAAACTTAGGTTCATAAAAAGACTGCCTTATACAGTGGTACCTCGGGTTAAGAACTTAATTCGTTCTGGAGGCCCGTTCTTAACCTGAGGTACCACTTTAGCTAATGGAGCCTTCCGCTGCCGCCACCACACGATTTCTGTTCTCATCCTGAAGCATAGTTCTTAACCTGGGGTACTATTTCTGGGTTAGCAGAGTCTGTAACCTGAAGCGCCTGTAACCCGAGGTACCACTGTACTGAGTCAGACCATTGGTCCACATTAAGGTAAAAGGTAAAAAATCCCTGAAGTCCAGTCAAAGGTGACTATGGGGTGTGGCGCTCATCTCGCTTTTAGGCCGATGGAGCCGGCGTTTGTCCACAGACAGCTTTCCAGGTCATGTGGCCAGCATGACTAAACCGCTACTGGCACAGCAGAACACCATGATGGAAGACAGAGCGCACGGAAACGCCGTTTACCTTCCCGCCAGAGTGGTACCTATTTATCTACTCATGCTGGTAGGCTTTCAAACTGCTAGGTTGGCAGAAGCTGGGACAGAGCAACGGGAGCTCACTCCATCACGGGGATTCGAACCACTGACCTTCCAATCAGCAAGCCCAAGAGGCTCAGTGGTTTAGACCACAGCGCCACCCGTGCCCCTGGTCCACATTAAGCTCAGTAGCATCTGCACAGATTCCAGGGTCTTAGGCAAAGAGTATCGCCCAGTCCTACCTGGAGCCATCTGTATGCTCCGTCACTGAGCTATGGACCTTAAACTCTGCATGCCACGGACCACTTGGTAAAATTGCCAAGGACCATATCATTGGTTGTAGCAATTGCAGTGCACGGCATTAGATGTCATATAATTTTTGTATTTCAGACTACAGTGCAATGCAATATAATGTGCTTCTCCACCCCGTTCAGGTCTCTTCCTCCCACTTGTCATGTGTGCTCCACCCTGGAGTGGCCACATGCTCTTGCTTTTCACAGAGATGCGGTCTGGGAGCCATGCTGGCACATGGTGGCTTGCATCATCTGCCACACTTACCCTTGCAATAACCTTGAAACAGGCAATCTTCTGCAACTGAGCCGTGATTTAAACCCAGCTCTTCTGTAGTTAAACTATAAAACTTGCTCCCACAAGAGGCAGCGATGGCCGCCAACTTGCATGGCTTTAAAAGGGATTGGACAAGTTAATGATGTATAAAGCTCTTGGTGACCACTAGCCGTGTTGGCCATGCTCTGCCAATAATGTTTCTGAAGGCCAGTGCTGGAAACTCCTGGAGGGGAGAGTGCTCTTGTGCTTAGGCTCGCAGGTTTCCCGCAGATATCCGTGTGGCCAGTATGAAGACAGGATTTTGGACTCAACAGGCCACTGGCCTGATCCAGGAGGTACTTGTTATGTTCTTCCCAGAGCTGTCTTTCCCATTGGGCTTACTGGCGTGTTGCGCCAGGGCGCCGGCCTCTCAGGGGCACCCCAGTGAGTGGGGGAGCTGCACGGCTTTGCCGGCGCCAGCGGCCTCCCCTTTCCCTGCACGCCCATCAGCTGCGCCCTGTCAACCATATGGCTGGCGGGCGTGTAACTTGCCTCCCAAGCCTCCACCTTCCCAAGCCTCCATCCCCATAGTGGCTTAGTATGGAAGCTGCACTCCGCCAACTATATGGCTGGCGGACGTGCAGCTTCCTTCCCAAGCTTCCGTAGGAGAGTGATCCCTGCAGGGGCTTGGGAAAAGGTTGACAACTCTGGGAAAGGGGGGGGGGCAGGGCGCCGGAGGGATCTTTGCACCACAGCGCTGGATATGCTTAAGACAGCCCTGGTTCTTCCTGTTCCAAATCCCACACTCTTACTCATTTCACTTTGCTGGCTATTTCCTCAGGCTGCAATTGGCAGATTGTAGTGTTATAGGAGCACAGTGTTTTCAATATAAATTCTCAGTAGTGCAAAGTTCATAAACTTTAGTGTCACCAATTTGCTGCATACACGGTTCCTCCAAAGAATCTTGGGAACTGGAGTTTACCCTTTCACAGAGCTACTATTCCCAGCACCCTTAGCAAACTACAATTCCCAGGTGTCTTTGGGGGGAAATCATGAGCTTTAGGTGTATGATATACTTTGCACTCACATCCTCGACATGTTAGGCAGTGTGTAGGGAGAAGTATTCAATGATATTATGAACTTGCAGTCTAAATTGGTTTTCACGTCATCTGCTGCTTTGTGAAATCAAGGCCTTGGTAATTTTATTTCTACAAGGAAAGATACCTGGACTTTCAGAAAGACATCATATATACCAGACACCCCCAAACTCAGCCCTCCAGATGTTTTAGGACTACAATTCACATCATCCCTGACCACTGGTCCTGTTAGCTAGGGATGATGGGAGTTGTAGTCCCAAAACATCTGGAGGGCTGAGTTTGGGGGTGCCTGATATATACTAATAGTTAGCTTATTCTACAAATGCCTACCCTTAGTGTAGCTAAAATGGTACTATCCATACACAAGGGAGAAGTGTCAGGAGGCTCGAGGTGGGGCGACCTATGATTTTCTGGTGTACAAAAAGATATTTCGTGAGGAGAATGAAGGGAGCTAAAAATCCTCAAACAGCTCAGTGAGCAATAAGCATGCTCAGTGGGCACAGAATACTGCTTGACTCTTCTGCAGGGAGTGAAGGAATGGAATGGAATAGCCCATGAAAGGGCATGGCTGGCTGACCAGAATGCTGACCAGAGGCAGTCCACACTGCAATATTTCGTTGCTGGTCCCCAAACTTGAATTAAACCTTACCCTTTACTCCAGAACTCTGTTGCAGCTCATGTTGTCAAGTAGTCGTTTCCACACCTCTGTAAAGAGACTTTCCCTCGGTCTGTCCATTGATTTTCCCAGGCTTGCCAGACATATCTCAGAGGGCTCCGCCAAGGTCTAGATCACATTCCTATAAGCATTCACATTCCAATGACCCTGGTCCTCCTCCCCCATCCTTCTTAGGCAAGCCTGTCTCGGTGAGACGCCATTTCAAACTGTGTCATAAAACTTTCCTCCGTTCTCCGATGTTTACCAATCCTCTCTTTGATCGATAATTCACTCCACACAGTTCTGAATTCCTGCTTGTGATTAATAAATTGCAACGATTCTTCTTTTGGGGTGGAGGGTTATTAATACTCACATAAGGCAAAGAAAAAGAAAAGTTTTTTCCTCCACCCCCCTTTCCATTTCGCACCAAACATACCAGTCTTTTAATGGTGATTCATCACTTGATTTATTTGTCCCACCCGTCGCTCCTTTCCCAGAGATCCATTAATCAGCAGTCTTAACTCCCAATCTTCACTTGATGTATGTGCTTTAGCTTCTTTCCAGTTATATATTTCCAATTATATGTTTCAAGCTAAAGCAACCAGTGCGCTGATTGGAGACAGCGTCCAGGAAGAGCCGACTTCGCACAAGGGCTTGTGCCAAGTGTCCGCACCCCCTTCTTTCGAATCCGGGGGTGAATTATGGACACCGCTGGCAAGGCAGTCCCCCCCATCCCCTGGGGGGGGCAGGAAGACTGCATACTTCCCATAGCAGCCTCTTAATTACCTCGTGTGGGACGGAGAGATGTTATTGTCGGCCATCTTCCAATGCGCCCCCTGGTGGCCCCCCGGTCTGCTTCTGTTTCCTTAACAGGATTTTGATTTGACAAAATCAGGAGATGGAGCTTCCTATGCCGTTAGTCTTACCACACACAAGTCAGAGGTTCTTACCCCTGCATCTCACCATCCAGATAAGCAAGAGGCATTTGTACAGTTCAGGGATGCATTCCAGCCAGACCAGATTTGCATCTCCTAAGCAAGACTAATGCTCTGCATTAGTATATAGGAGATCAGACTTTTTTATGTTGTGGAGTTAAACAAATATTAAAGTACACCTGTTGTTTCTACTGCAATCTGGAAAATCTGGTGGTTTTGTTTGGGGTGTTTTTTTCTGATGGGTTGTATTTTAATGCCTGTTTGAAATCTTTCTTTTCATTTGAACTGCAAGAATGATATTCACACCCCTTGTATATACCTCGGATCAGTGATCACATTGTTGTCATTTCAGGTGGCTCTCAGGTTTGGATGTGTGCCACCATGGCCTTACCATGGCATTGTTGAGACGTTCAGCCCCACCCCTATGCTTTCTCCTGAGACCCCATCTCTACACAAACAGCACTGCCCAGACTTAGTCGTGAATTTCATCAGTATAGAATGCCATGATTTTCTATTTATATCGCATGACACTTCATTCTCTCCTCTGCCTTTTGATTTTTAAACCCCACCCACCCTGCCAAACAAGGAAGGTGCCAGGATCGTGCTGTAAATTTCAGTGACAAATCTACAAGCCGTGTGACCATTTCTCTGGCTGTTCAGTCATGCTATGAACAGGCTATCCAGACTCTAGCAAAATGCTGGGCTAATAAATGCCTGGGTTTTTATGGTGCATATATAGTCTGCAGACATGGCTTTTGGTGCCACAGCTAAAGCAGCATCCCATTCTACCAAGGTAGAATACGCTCAGACTGTATTGTATGAATCAGACTGTACTTTGCACTTTATTACCCTTTGACTCCACTGTTGACATTCCCTGCACACACACCTTTTTGGGTCAGCAGGAGAAGACTGGGAAGAGGAGGAGTTGGAAGCTGAAGAGGTACTTAGTGAGCTGCCAGAGTCCGTGGCAGACTGAAGTGCAGAAGCCGAAGCTGGCGCGTGGGAGGAGTGGCCAAGAGGCACAGAAGAGTCTGGTGAAGAGTCACTGGTGTCTCTTCTGTTGTGTGAAAAGCTCCCCTCCCCCCATCTCCCAGGACCAGAAGAGGGCTGAAACAGGCAGAGCAGTGACAGATGTCATGGAAGCATAGCCTCCAACTGCTTGAAAACAGCCCTGTGGAGAGGAAGGGACTTAGACGGTTGTGGGAAGGCAGGGACTTTCAGTCTTGGCAACTGATTCATGGGGTAAGACCTACCAGGGATGAGCTGCTGTGCTTATTTGGTCTGACACTAAGACAAGCTAATAAAAAGTTAACTCCTACTTTCAACAGTGTGATTTACTGCTGGCTCACTCTTTGACATCTAATCCACCAAACCTACAATAGCTTGTTTAGTCTTTAAGGAGCCCCTAGACATGGTTATCTTTTGCCACATACATAAAATATGTGTATTTTACAGGACCTTTTTCTTATCAATTTTCAGTCAAAACACTATTTTCCCCCGGCCCTCTTATATTTAGGATTGTGGTGCTCACTCTGTTCTTTACATTGTTGTTGGTTTATTTTTAACAGGACACAAAATCCTGACTGTAAGGAGTTGTTCCAAACCTGTCAATGTCACCAACAGTTCAGGTAACCTTTCTTTATTCTTCTACTCAACCTAGAGACCAACTATTGGGTGGAAAGATGCTCAATGACTACGAACAAAGGGAGGAAAACCTCTTCACAATGCAAAGCCAAGAGGGCAATGAGAAAATTACATGTGTATTTCCACAGAAGACCCTGAAAATGCAGTGACTCATCACTATGGCAACTGAGCCTAAAACACCCCCCCCCACGAAAGCTGTTTGAAGTATATGAGTATGTGAAGGAACATCATTTTTATGGTGGCTTTTTGATATTCAAAGGGAAACTCAGGTAAGAATCAGAAGATGAGCCAGAGAAATGCAATTTCTTCAGGTAGCTATGATTGGTCTTTAGGGGTTTTGTTATTATTTACAGTCCTTCACCTTACCTTGCTTGGATTTCTTTTTTTAACACGATATATATCCATCATTTACAAGAGAGCAATCACAACCTCTGACTGCAATTCTAGTTTGAGTATAAGATTTGCTCTTGTGCTGGATCTGAGAACAGATAATCCTCTCATACAATATTGACTACGAAATGTTTGTCCACATTTAAATTGCTATTTTTTTCGCATGTGGTATTAAAAAAATTATCACCAGTGGGTGGGGTTTGGCTAAGTCTGGCTTAAAATGAAGCTAGGCCACCTTTTCCCCTCAACTCGGATTGAAGCTGGGGTGGGGAACTCATAAAAATGAGGACTTTTAATTTTTCTTTAAAAAATGCAAAATGATTTAGAAATGTGGAGAATTGAATTTAAGTAAGAAAAAAGTAAGAAGCTCAGAAAAACTGAAATTGACTGATTCAGATTCCTGCTTTGCAGGAGATTTGACTAGATGACTGGAATATACTCGGAGTCTAGTGTGAATTTCATGCTCTTTATTCAGCTCATAGAAGCAATGAATAAAACTTTCCCCAAAACATCAAGCTATATATACATTATTTACACAATGGGCCCCACGTGATTGGCTAATTCCGGGCTGCTCCTGTAGGCCAATCAGGTTGTGGATTCACCTCCTCCAGAAGCCTGATTGGCTGCTCCTGCAGGCCAATCAGATCGCTGATTCACTTCCACTTGGAGCTGGATTGGGTGGCTCCAAGGACCACTCAGACTGCTGCATTCTAGATCCTATTGTTCTAGGATTCAGCTCAGTACATAACAATGACCCTCACAGTCCCTTCCAACTCTCTGATTCTATGATTTCCATTTCCGCTGTTTAGTTAAGCCTTTAAGAAATACAACTCTGTACCAAACTCTGCTTCAAAAATGGAATTTCTGTAAACTCTGCATCACCCCCCCCCCCATTTCTACATAACTTCAGAGGGATCAAAAGCTACTGGCTTGATTTTTCAAAAATGCTGCATGGATGGGCCCAAGCAGTAGCATTAACAAGCCTAGAGCAGTTGCTAGAAACTGCATAGCTTGGCACTTGGAGGGGGCTCCGTGAGGGTTAATAATAGTTTAGAGAACATTATTCCCATTGCTTTATTCTCATTGGGTGCCAACCTGGTCAGGACAGAGTAAGTGGCTCTACATCCATGACTTTAGCCTCTTGCTCACATTTTCATATGCAGTGAAGGTGCCTTCCTGTCCATAACATTCTGTGACGAGAATACCACAGGGCTAGGGATTTTGCAGATGGGGCACCTGCGCTGCAATCTTATACACACTTACCTGAGAGTAAATCCACTTAACGGGATTTACTTCTGAGTAGACACACCTAGGATTGTGTTGCTGGTCCTCCAAATCATGATTTAGATAGGCAGCAGTAGACGACGTCCCATTTTAAAGAAGAATTTATGTGTTTGTGTACATATGGGTTTTTAAAAAACAAGTTGATACAATATGTAAGTTTTTGCTCACAGTGTATCATAACTCTCTCCTGTATGTCCCATGTGTAAATATCTCTCTGTGTGTGGATAGATAAGTAGATAAATAGTACTACTTCGCCGTTTATATACAACTTTGCATATACAGTGGTACCTTGGTTCTCAAACTTAATCCGTTCCAGAAGTCTGTTCCAAAACCAAAGTGTTCCGAAACCAAGGCGCGCTTTCCCATAGAAAGCAAAATGGATTGATCTGTTCCAGACATTTAAAAACAACCCCTAAAACAGCAATTTAACATGAATTTTACTATCTAACAAGATCCATAAAATGAAAGCAATAAACAAAGTACTGCAGTCATACAATCAGTCTGTAGCTGAATGGGGTTCCACACAGTCACAAAAACAAAAAGAGCTGCAAAAACACAAACACAAAATAAATAGCAAAAACAGACAGACCTCAGCATAACACTCAGAACGGAGCACCTTTGGCTTCCAAAAAAAGTTTGCAGACTGGAACACTTACTTCCAGGTTTACAGTGTTTGGGTTCCAAGTTGTTCGTGAACCAAGGTACCACTGTATTACCTTGGTTAACCTTACCCCAACCCTGCTAATATTACAGGCTAAAAAAACTGAGGCTCCAGTGCGGAGGAGTTGAGTGTCAATAATCCTCAGTGGCAAAGCAAGACTTGTCAGGTTTCTAAGAATGAACATGCCTACTGCTTTTGTTGAGAAATGGTGCCAGCTTTAAGAACCTTCTTACATATTTGCAAAGGATAAAGTTTTGATGAATGAGTCAATAGTATGGACTAATCCTTTGAGCAGATTTCTGTATACCAGCATCATAGATCTGCCTGAGTTCCCCTTGACAGAATTCAGCATGTAGTGAGCAGTTGATATTTCCTTTATATAAATAGAACAGGCAGGTCAGCATTACTTGGTGTTTAAAATTATCTTGGCTTTGCTACACCCTAGAGAAATTAGAACACCCTTTTATGCAGACTTATAAACATACGCATTTGGCCATTGAAAACAAACGGGAATATAATAACCCCCACGCAGAAAACATGACAGAAGCAATGACACGAGCCGAAATTGCTAAGCAACTGAAGAAAGATTTTTTGAAGGCTTTGCAGTCAAACGACTACAGAACTCTGGAGGAGTTTTTGAATCAGAAGCAGATAGATGTGGACACAGTGTTTGAAGTGGAAGATGAGAACCTGGTTCTGGCCTCCTACAAACAAGGTAAAAAGAAGAAGTGGTGACACCAGGATTTAAAGCTTGTGCAGTTAAGGAAACAAATTAGCTGTTTGTAGTTTAAGGGTGTTTGCACTTTGAAGGTATTATTGCATTATCTAACCTTCTGGATCAGAGCTCACTTAACCGGTAAGTTTGGTATAGAGTTCCCTTTTCAGGTTGAGGACTGCAGGCCAGTGCAGAGGAGGAAGACAGAAGAAACAGCGGGGGGCCAGAAATGTTACAAGACAGGCCCCAAGTTATCGAGTGTACCAATGTATTTGCAGCAGGTGGCGCTGTGGTCTAAACCACAGAGCCTAGGGCTTGCTGATCGGAAGGTCGGTGGTTTGAATCTCCGCAATGGGATGAGTTCCTGTTGCTCGGTCCCAGCTCCTGCCAACCTAGCAGTTCGAAAGCACGTCATGCAAATGTTAGCTCCCTCGGCCAGTAAAGTGAGATGAGCGCCGCAACCCCAGAGTTGTTCACGACTGGACTTAACTGTCAGGAGTCCTTTACCTTTTTGCACCCAGAGGTTAGAGCTGAGTACGGTAATTCCAGTGCTTTTTTTCTGGCAGTACTCAATGGTACGCAGTACCAGCACCTCCCCCCCCACCCCCAATTTTGTGATTTACTTACTGTAGCAACTTCATGGTGTGTACTGGCACTTTTTTTTCCTAGAAAAAAGAAGAAGAACTGAGTAAGGACTGTGTTTTCAACGTAGGCAGCACCCAGATATGATGCATATTTAACCCTTGAATCTAAATCATTGTTTTAACTGCTCGCATATCTTTGCAATATATCTGAAGTTAGGATTAAGATTAAATGCATTAGCTACATGGGAACCATCCAAGAGGCTGTTTCCTTGCCCATCCCTCATTTCATTGCCCCCTGCATGCTTTGGTCTGACAGGGCCCAAATCATCAGCAGATACGCGTCAGGTCACATTTAGGATAGCTTAGTCACAGGGTAAATTCTGACAGGAATAGAAGGTGACGCTTGCAGGTTGATGCACCCTGTGTAGCAGTCAGCAGAAAGAGAAGAGGCTGCACCCACACTCTGAGACCTTAAAAGTATCTGTACACCACATTTGTAGGTGTATCGAATTTGCTCAGCCTCCTGCCCCAGCTTGACCCTCCAAGCCACTTTTTAAGCTCCCAAGCTTTCTAAGCTTTTAAGTATAGCAAAACAAACTTACTGCATTTCTCTGTCAATAAAAAAGGGGAAAGAAGCAAAAGCAGTCCTATATACTGGTGAGAGAAAAAACAGGTTTCCAACAAGAACTGAACACTTGATAACAATCGTTTTATTTATCATGTGGTAATCTGATTCAGCTATTGTTTGATTATCTAAGCATGTGAAACCTTTCTTCAGTTGTGTAGGTGAAAGGGAAAACCAACAATTACATAGTAGTTAAAGGGGAAAGCATGCAAGAAAGCAGTGGAATAATATCAGTCTTTAAAAATGTAACTTGGAGACTGCAGTCTTAAACATATCTACCAAGAAGTGAGTCCTCTTAAATTCAGTGGTGTTTCTTCTCAGGTTAGTGGGGTTCAGATAGCAGCCTAACACCCTCCCCTTGAAGACCATAAGCTGCTTTTGAGGAAACATGGATAGGAATTCACTGCAAGTTGGACGTGATGGAAGCTGGAGTCCACCCAAAAGCCGCAGGTTACCCTTCCCAGATGTAAGACAACTGAAAACAAATCTTGATCTGCCTATACAAGTTTTGAATCTTTGTTCTGCTAAAATGTGTGTCTGTGAGTAGGGATTCAAAGAGTCCCTTGCACCCAATAAACACTTTTGCTAACAGATGGGGTGTCCATTTTCTCTCTCCAGCCCCCAGTTCCATATCCTTCCCATTCCGGAGGGTCATTCGGCCCCCAGCTTTTCATGGGGTACAAAGGACTGCAGCTGGGAGGCAAGCCTCCCTGTGCTAGTGGAAATCAATTCAAAGTTCTCTGGCTCCTGGTTGCTATGGACAAAGGGGAACGTCACACTGTGGTGTCATCAGGACAGGACCTTGAGGCAGAAGCCTTGGCTTCCATTCATCAAACTGAGCAAGAGCCCTGCTCCCCAAATGCAGCAGGCCTGGCTTCCCACATTTTGAAGTGAAGCAATGCCCCATGCCACCTAAAGCAGATGTGGTGAACTTGCAGCCCGGCAGATGTTGCTGAAGACAACCTGTGTTGTTATACCTGCATCATCCCTAGCTGTTGGCCATGATCGCTAGGGCTGATGGGAATTCAACTTCAGCAACATTGAGAGGCCCAAAGGTTCATTTGAAAACATTTGCAGGATTGATTTAAAATATTTTTTAGGTTATGATTTGATACCTGTTTATAAATATTAGAAGCAAGACTTTTAAGTGTGGAGATAAGGTAAACAGGGTGATTTAGAAAAGCGAAAATAAAAGTGATTACATATGGAAGTCAGGGAGGGGAACGGGAGGAAGTCAAAGCTCAATTTGAGCAAAGATATATATGATGAAGAAATTTTATTTGGTTGTTATAAAGGAAAAAAGAAAATTTAGTAAACATTATAAAAGAAAGAAAGAAAGAAAGAAAGAAAGAAAGAAAGAAAGAAAGAAAGAAAGGCCCAGAGGTTCCCCACATCTGACCTAAAGGGAGGGCACAAGGCCATTTAGTCCACCTCTAAAGTTTCCCGACACTGCCAGACATTTCGAATAAACTGGAGCGGAAAGCAGCCATGATGTCATTCCACTCCTTGAATGTAAGGTGTGACAGTTGCAGTGTGGAATTCAGTTACATGGAAGTGTGAACCACACTGCCCCAGTCTGGATACAATTGGAAGAAGGAGGAAGTTCTGGAATTTGAAGATTAGTTTATTGGCAGGAGAGAATGATGTTGAACCTATGGTGCGTATTAACATTCTGGGATGAAGCCATGCAGCTCTGCTGGGATGAGGCCCAAGGGATTCAGTGGAGGAAGGGCAAGGGGAGGATAGGTATTTTCTCAGGGCTGTTTGTGTAGTTTAACACTTCTTACTGCAGTTCCTTCATACAGGTGGATTGTGGACCCTTCAAAGCAGAGACTTCTACCCTCCTTTCTCAGCATATAAATATGCATAAATTCCAGAAACAAGGAATGGTAAAAATTCTTAAATGAATAAAGACCCTCAACATTCATTAAGTTCAGAAACCTCGTTGGGGCAACACTGCCATGAAGTAGGGTGAAGTGGTCTAACTTGCACTGGGCTGAGTGGGGTGATAGATGAAGGCAGGAATTTGATGCAGCAAGACTTCTTACAGCAGGGAATGGGGGCAACTGAAATACCTTTCAGATATTGCTGGACTCCCATCACCCCAGGCAACAGGACCACTGGTGAAGGATGATGGGAGTGGTAGTCCAGTGACATCATTCCTGGGCCTAGTAAGCGGGGAGGAGGAGACACAATTTGGATTTCGCTTCAGGTAGGAAAGTGTCTTGGGCTGGCAATGCATTTTGGTCAAGAAATCTTTTGCACGCCGGAGTCCCAATGTGTGAATGAATCAAATCTGTACACCTGGAATGTTTTACTCCATCTGAAAGAAAGAATCTGACAAAAGTGCACAATTATTTATGAATGTTTAGTTAAAATGAATGGGAATTCTGTATTTGCAGAAAATACGTGTGTGCAGCTGACACAGATTAAATTAGGTTCGGTATCCCCCTGCCTACAGAAAGATGACCAGCATAAGGTCACTCATCTAACTTGGAATGCGGCTGGGTGGTTTGCATCCATCAGAGATCCTTGTTTTAAAGACTTCCTCTCTTACCATGACATCATAGTGATCCAGGAAACATGGACTGTGGATCAATGGATTTCATTCATTCTCAATTGGGGCAGAACCAGGGGTAAAGCACGGAAGAGCAACAGGGGGTCTGGGGGTCCTAGTCTCCACTACTTTATGTGCCATTTCAACCCCCTCCCCCCCCATTCATGTCATATGCCATGGCAGTTTTAATCCTACCTACCAGAGCCCAATATTTCTATTAACTGTTCACTGATTGGGAATGATGCTTTTGAAAGGGTCATCATGTACTTACCTACTTGTGCATTATTATTTTTTAAACCAGGGTATTGGCTGCCTAGCTATAAACTGCAACATTCGTGGGCCACTGGGCTACACTTATCTGTTTTGTACGGCCACCTGGAGAGCCTGAGGGTCCTGCTGAAGCACAAAGCGACAATCAACTGCCGGCCCAATGGCAAAGCAGCAATCCACATAGCATGCGAAGTGGGCAACCTGGATTGCATCAAGATACTTTGCAGCCACGGAGCGAAAACCAACTGCTATTCGCTGAGCGGTCTGGCGCCACTGCATTTCTGTACGACAAAGCTGTCCATCCCTTGCGCACAGCAGTTAATCTGGAGAGGTAAGTCCAATTGCAGGCCATCAGCACTGTAGCCCTTTGGAGTGCAGAAGAGAGAATGGCATGGGTTAGCCCTCCACATGGTGGTGGTGGGGAGGTCATTGCCACTAGAAAGCTAGCATGCCAGGGATGAATTTTGCTTTCTTAGTTGCTGTTAAGTTAGCTGTCAAATATAGGAGATTTCTACAGAGCAGCCAATTCAAATAAAGCTGGGAGCCCTGCACGGGCAGCCACAAATGGTATATTTCTTTGACATGGCTTTATGCACATTTTAATCTTTACTAAAATATAGTGACACTTTGTCTTCAAATATCTAAAGACATACAGAAGAAAGGTAAGGCTTGAGCTCCTTTTGCATTATCCTTATAAAATACTATCATGCCACTTTTAACAGTCATGGCATCCCTCCCCCCCCCCAAAAAAAATATATCCTGGGAACTTGTTAAGGGGGCTGAGAATTGTTAGGAGTCCCTTGTTCCCTAAGATGCGCATTATTACATTTAGTAAAAGGCTATATTAACAGTGTCATGTTTATCCCACATGATGCCAGTAACGTTGACAGCAGGACTAAGATTGCTGCCATGAGGAATTGTGGGAAAGTCCAAGGGGCTCCTTAAAAATGCGTTGTGAGCTGAAGTGCTACATTCTGAGTGTGACCTACTTTCAGTACGGAAAATACTTTGTACAGCCAGTACACATCCTAAAACAATATGGAACTACCTTGAAAGGAGAGATAACAACAACACTGGACTCTTCAGCTGCAAATGAAATGGAAGGGAACGTTTAAGTAAACCTTTACATTAGTGTCACTGGATTTTATTTTTTTAAAAAAAATCTTAGTCAATGAATCATATATCATATAATTTTAGTTGCTTGATCAATCTAAACTTGCAGTTTTACCAGTTCTGGTCTCCCTTCACTTCTTTGTTGTAGCCTTGTTGTGTTTTTCAGCATTGTTGCAAATGAAACTTCCAACAGCAAATGGAGAAAAACAATAGTTCTGAGACAAGAAACATACTTTTCTTTGTTCTTGAACTACTGGGATTTGCAACAAATTGTTGCAGTGTGGCTTGATTTTATTCAGCCGCTCCATTCCATCTCCCTGCAAAAGTCAGTCCATATTGCGTGGACAGGCGGAGTCCCCAGATCCCGAGCGGTCCCCCCCCGTCATGTGGAATAACGACTCAAGACAACGTGCTATGGGATTAAATTGGCCACAACTTTATTAAATTTCAAATGTGGGTAGACCTTGGCTCAGGCATTGGGCATTCTCCCTCCCCAGCCGGGGACCTAGGGAGCATAAGGGTTATCCAGTGTGTGTGTGGGGGGCGGCGGCTCTGGAGAACATATGTTCAAGCAGAGATAGCCGCCCCCATTACGCTGCTGCCGCAGGGGAGAGCAATGGCGACCTTTCGGCGTATGGTCAAAGCCTCCCTTCAGAACCCCCTTTAACGGGGAACCCTGATATCGCCGCCGCAAAGAGGAAGATGGACTAAAGGATTCCGCCCAAGGCCTGATACCGCCAAAGTTGTGATGTTTTGCTACGGGAAAGGCAAAACCTGCCAATACAGGGAAATTCCTTTCCGGCCCTTTGACAGCGACCTTAACGTAGCAGCGCCCGCATACCTGTGAAGAAAAGTTAACCTGCAAAATAAGACATTAACTGAGGGTGGGGAGGGTGGGAGAAGCTCTGGAGCCAAGTGAGGATTCCCAGGAAAGATCCTCCCTCTATTGTGTGGGCAGGTAATCCCTCCCCTACCTGGCCTGGTCGTCTTGGCAACGCTTCCCCCAGGTGGGATTGGACAACTGACTGAGGTAGGCGGAGACCTCCAGGTATCCCACCTGAGGGAAGGCAAAGCCAAGCCTATGCTGATGGGGCCGCTCCAGATCCAGGGGCTGCGCGCGTCCACGCAAAGGGCGCCCCCTGTTTTAAGCGGGGAGCGGTCATTCCATTGTCACTGAGCAAGCTCAGTCTTCATTGGGCTATTTTGGTGTGTCTCCTCCCACTTACGGATCCTTCCTTCTTCTGCATGGGTGCTACGTAAGCAACAACATGCCCCATCTGAACTTCGGGGGGGGGGGGCGACACCTTTTAAGATGATTTAAAGTTTTTTTAATGGATTAAAACCAGCTGTGCTTTAAATGCACAAATGGTGAAAAGTTGTTGTTTAGATTTTTAAAAAGCATGTGGAAACTTCTGCATGAAATCAGTAGGCGGCATATTTAAAAGACAGAGAAACACTTCATATCAGGGAGGGTCAATTTCTGTATTCGTGAGAGTTGTCCTGTTCTCCAAGTAGAGCAGTGGTTGTAGGACCAGGAAGCATGTGCTAGTGATGATGATGATGATAACATCTATACCACCCTTTATTTGAGAATCACAGGGCAGTTTACAACATAAAACAGCAAAATTATACTATTACTGCTAGTGCTAGTAGTAGGGATAGTTAGATTTAGATAGCTGCTCACCAGTAAATATTCCCGTGGTAGCAAACCATTGTTAAAGCACTGTTAATAATGACAAAAATCAAAAATAAAAGTTCACAAGCTGGGGATAGCTGAGTTGGTAGAGTATGAGACTCACAGGGCTGTGGGTTCAACCCCACATTGGGCAAACGATTCCTGCATCGCAGGGGGTTGGACTAGATGACCCTCATGGTCCCTCCCAACTCTACAATTCCATGACTTTATGATTCTAAGACACTCACACACCTTCCACTGCACCAGAGACAACATAAAAAACTCACTGACACAAGGGGTGCATATACTGATTGTCCACTAGATGGGGATGTTGTTTCAAGTGAAATATATATATATATATGTGGAGACTTAAGCAAGCCTCAGAAGGCTGCTTTGAGTCTGACAAGATTTCTAGAAAATAACACGCAGTCCATGATTGTGCATGTGGCGTCTAGCTGTGTATATTCAGCAAAAGATGTGCAGGTGTGATTGCAGCACATGAAAACTTACATTTGGGCCAGGCTACTTGATATTTACAGGTGCGTTTACATGTAAAAGACTTGAGCAGGATGACCATGTGTCATTTATTGGAAGGTCCAAGTCAGGTTTAAAGATAATGAACCCCAAAAAGGGGGAGTAGGAGGGGCCCTGAAGTTGCCCATCAACAGGTAGCAGCATCTGGACAACAGTCAGAGAAAAAAAATTCAGTCTTTCCCACTATGGTGAGATGCATTTCTGTCTAAATTACAGTAATCATTCCTAAATTTGCATCTATATGTATACATTAACATTGGCCTAGGGTAAAGTATATGTATTAACATATAATGCTTAGCATATGTGGATTTTTTTTTTATCCCAATTGGCATCTGTACTGGATTTGAAACTGGTGTTTTTAAAAAGATAATTGTTTTTAACCGGGTTTTGGTTTTTTACACATGCAACTGCTTTACATACATTTTTATTGCATCATAAAATTGCCTCAAGTTGTATCACTGAAGGAGATTGCATAAAATGTCCATATTATTTATTGATTTAATTTATCAAAAAGGTGTCCTCTTTTTTTCTTGGAGAGTGGACAGGCAAGCAGGTAGATGCATTCCCTCTTTGGGAGTGATACATTATATGGCCCCCTTCTAGACCAGAATCACAAATTTAGAAAGTGCTTAAGGTTGTGCCAAACCCATCTTTCCAACTTCCTCAGTTAGTGATGGTGGGGGGGGGGGAGGCATTCAAACACGCAATCTTCCCCATTTGTTTTGAGGCAGACAATCCTAAAAGCACAACATAAAGGGGGAGGGAATATTTCTAATTGTGTCTTTATGTAGGAAGTTGATTTATCCATTTTAATAAACTAAAAAGGTTCCCGCAATTAATTAGGCTGCATAGTTAAACAAATAATAATAATCCATGCACGTACTCATAGAAAAACTGTAGATTGGAAGCCCCATCATAAAAGGGGTATATTTAAAATCTTTTCTGTCGGAAAGCAAGGAATGCCGTGCCCAAGATTATCCCTGCTTGCAACACATGGCTGCATCATCTAAAATCAGGGGAAGTTTGTTTCTCGCATTTCAACAAATGCAAATACATGCAAATGAAACTAGCTGATTAATTAATTGATTAAAACTTGTGCAATTAATTAACATTTCTGTAGTCAGGTGGCAGTCGTGGGGGGGGGGGACATTTGCCCCAGTAAAAATTGCTGTTATTTATTTCATACAGCTCAGCACGTATATACCATATTTTTCCATGTATAAGACTAGGTTTCCCCCCTAAAAAATAATGTCCAAAATTTGGGGGCATCTTATACACAAGGGCCATTTCCCCCCCCCCCATTTTCTTAAATGGAGTCCCTAAAAATACAGGTCGTCTTATACATGGGGGCGTCTTATAGATCGAAAAATATGGTATATGTCTTTAACATGGAAAAAGAAATAGAAAACCCCTTTCCAATGTTCTCTCTCTCTTTTCCTTCAAACAGGCGCAGACGTGAATATAAGGACTAACAACCAAGAGGAGGAAACTCCCCTCCACACTGTTGCTCGTTATGGTATCCCTGAAATGGTGGGCTTCTATGTAGAACAAGGAGCTGCGGTTGATTGTCGAAATGCCCACAGAGAAACACCTCTGGCCTGTGCGGTCTATTGGGCCCTCAATGGCAAGGAACAGACATACAGCGCAGATCACCACCTGATCTGTAGGATGCTGATCGACTATAAAGCCGACGTCAATTCACGAGACGAGGATTTCCGAACGCCTCTCCACAAGGCTGCTTGGAACTGTGACCGCGTTCTGTTGGACATGCTACTCGAGGCAGGAGCTGAGGCCAACTTCATGGATGACAACGGATGTGGCCCTTTGCAATACGTCCTGAAAGTGACAGGTGTGCGACCGAGTGCCCAGCCAGAATTCTGCTTCCAGCTGCTTCTCAATCATGGAGCTGCCAGGATATATCCTCCACAATTCCATAAGGTGAAAGCTTGTGTCTACGTATTACATACGTATGCATCTGTTTGGATCAGAGATGAGAAACTGCGTGAATGGAAGTTTGTGGTCTTCTGCCTTTCAGATAGATTGTAAACATGTCCTAATTCAGTTTGGGGCATTGGCTGGTTTCTCAACACCAGGCCTTGCAGGTGCCCTTAATGTTTTGCAAAAATGCTCTTGCATGTCTTTTGTGAGGCTTTTCGCCATCTGGGTCTTGTAAAACCCAGATCACAGGTCAATGCTTTTCCTTTCTAAATTTGATTACAGGCTTTCTTTCTTTCTTTCTTTCTTTCTTTCTTTCTTTCTTTCTTTCTTTCTTTCTTTCTTTCTTTCACATTAATCTCCATGCTAGAAAAAAAGCAGAAGGAATTGCTTTTATATATTTTTACCTTGAACGCAGGCACGGGGAAGCTGTGACAGATGGGGGTTAACATGAGAATTAAAAAAAAAAAACATTCTACGTGAAATGCATGCAGGTAATTCTAACATGATGAGATGAGCGCCTCTAAAACCTCTGTTTAATACGAATAGAGTCAGGATGTCAAAGTTCCAATCACTGCATATACTTTAATGGCAGAAATAGTATGCCCCGGGTCACTTCTTCCAGCGCTGCTCTCCTAAACTACTCTGGAAAAGATGTCTTGAGGACTGTAGGCAGCAGTTATTTTCTTATGGAAAGTAATTATTCCTCGCACGTGGTGAAAAAATTATTTGGTGCTTCATGTTTTTCAACTGCTAGCTTGCTTTGCCACCCTGGATCTGGCTTCAAGTTAATAACCATCCATTCATCTGCAAAAGCATAGAATTGTAGCGTTGGAAGGGACCCAGAGGGTCAATTGGCCCAACTTGCTGCAATGCAAGAATCTCCGCATACAGCAGCAGTACAGAACCTCAGGCCTGGAAGCCAAATGTGAATCACTTATCTGGTCCATGGCACTCTTGCCAGAACATGCCCCCTTCCTTCGCTGGTTCCCCACCCCTGCCATAAAACTCTTCTTCACAACCATGAAGACTAGAAGTTGCTTTAAAAAGCAAAAAAAGAAAGCTGAATTTCCTTAAGGTGCTGAATTTTCACACCAGGTACTGTAGTTACATGGCAATCTGTGGGTGGATGGAATTGGCACAGCCTTAGAGTAACACCCACTGTATGCCTCTAGGTGTATTAGTCTGTTACAGCAAAACTAGGCAGAAGCAAACGATGATTATTTCAAGCTATTGAGTATAGCTGGGACTGATTCTTATAGAAATTGCCAATTAACAGGGTGGTATTCAATGCTAATACTACTCAGAGTGGACTCATTGAAGACAGCAGACATGACTAAGGATTGCAGTCAACAAAGCCCTGCACAGAATATACCTATGGAAATCAATGAACTTACACTAGTAATAATTATTAACTCCAACAGGCCAATAACATTGAATGCCACCCCAGCTTGGGTTCATTAACTGAGCAAGTCTATTCTGAGTAGGACTTAGTTGACTATTCTTACTGCTCTGTATTGGAGAAGAGAAGGAAAGTGATATTGCTCAGTGAAGAAGAAGGGCAAAAGCTTTAAAGAAGAAGAAGGGGGGCAAAACAGTTTGTGGAGATCAGCAAAAGCCAAACAGGTGGTGTCTGTTTCTCTTAGCAGGTTTTGCAGGCCTGTTGCTCTTATCCCAGAGCAGTTGAGGTTATTGTGAATACATATGAACACATCAAGTCCACAGCAAAATGGAGAGCAGCTATACCTGATGATGTCTTTGAGGTAAACACTTAATGATTTCTTGAGTTGCTGATTAAAAAAACACACAGGTAACGTCTGTGTATTAGTACTTTAATCTGGTTCTATGTGAAAGTGAACGTTTAGTAGGAAATGAAGTTGGAGAACTCTGGATAGTCAGGGATCACCAGCAACATCTGAAGGACACCCTCTTGGCTGCCTCTGGTTTAAACTGTAGTTATTGAACAAGCCTGGATCATAATATACAGTTGATCCTATTCAGTATCATGTCCAAAAAAGGCTATTTCATTGAGTGACAGCTTCAGAACATTGCTCTGACTTGGCCAGCTCTGTCCTGCTCAGTTAGGAGACATCAAATTGCATGGGAGGAATGTGATATCTAGAGCAATTTTCAATTGTTCTTTTAGCTGAAGTTACGCGGGGGGTGGGGTGCATAGAAAGATACAGTCTCACTTATTAGGTTATTAGGCTGCTATTCAAATAGGTCAGAGCTGGCCCTACCATTGGACATAGTGAGCCACCTGCCTTAAGGTAGCAGATGCTGGGGAATGGTGGCAATGTTGGAGACCAGAAATATTTGTGCCTGCTGCCCTTAAGGTGGAGGGCTCTGCCATGTTTCCAGTGCTGAAATAAAACTGAACTGCCAGTCCAAATGGAATGGGGAGGTGGTGTGGGTGTCTTGACTCAGTAGGCAAAATGTCTTGTGCAAGCCCTAAACAGA
Source organism: Podarcis liolepis (assembly GCF_965112155.1). Classification (NCBI taxonomy): domain Eukaryota; kingdom Metazoa; phylum Chordata; class Lepidosauria; order Squamata; family Lacertidae; genus Podarcis; species Podarcis liolepis. The sequence continues at coordinate 28,540,669 of NC_139563.1, forward strand.
ATAATGGCAAGAGACTGCATTGAGCACAGAGAAGGTAATGACACATCTTCTCCATATTTTTCTTGGAAATAGATTTTCCATAGAGAGAAAGATATTGACCACATTATTTATGCATTATTTTGCTTTTGCAGATGTATAATGAATTCTACGAATCTCTGTTTGAGGTGTGTGATAACACACCAAGATCGCTCAAGCATCTAGCCAGATGTGCTATTCGAAGAATATTGTTCGATCGATGCCACAAAGGAATCCCTTTACTTTTCATTCCAGCGACACTGAAGAATTATTTGCTCTTAGAACCAGAAGGAATATTGTACTGAGTTTGTCCAGCAGCCCAATTCTGTAAAACTGGGGTTCACTTGCATGGTAGAAGTTAAAATCCAAGGGTTCCGTGATATCACCCAGAACGAAAGGTCATGGTCAATTTGTATACAAAGACTCATTTTACATCTGTGGATTACACTAAGTTCTTGAATTTGCTGCAGCCTGAACACAAGTCTATTTCATAATCCATTTCACTCCCAGCTTGTGTTAAAAAGAATATACATGGAACTCTGGAAAAGAATTAGGTCAGCTTTTCCATCTGCTTTCAAATCTAAATAATGACTGAGGTATGCATATCACTGCTTTGAAAAGACTAGCTTTCAGTGACCCATACAAAACAAATATCAAAAAAGACTTATGCGCTAAATTAAAAGACCATGTTTTTATTTGAACCTTTAGAATTCGATATACTAATAAACAACCACATTCTCTGAGTGGCTCCTGGTGTAGCCCCAAACAGCATCATTCATGTTTGAGATGGTCAGGGATGATGGGAGATGTAGTCCAGCAAGAGCTGGGGACTCCAGTTTGAGAAACACTTGCCTTAGGAGATGGATGCTTACATGTTTATCAATGTGCACCAGCACTTTCTGGAAGAGATTAATTAATCCAATGACCATTCTAGCAGGAGGTTGGCATGTGTTTAACTGAAAGGCCGCTTCACATGTTACAGATTGGTGGAGTCATTTTGTCTGCAACAAGCAGAGGGAAAACTACTTTAAAAAAGAAAAAAAGCAAGGGTGTTTGTGTTAAACAGCCATATTGATGAGAGAGAAAACAAGACCTGCCACAGTTCCCCCATGGCGTGTACATGCAATAAAGAGGGCCAGTCTTCCTATCATGGGGCTCCCTTCAAAAAAACAACTGGTAAGTAGCGTGCAATGTCTTCAATTAGTCCATAATGGCTAAACCTGCTCTAAAACAAGGAGATTAAAGGAAAGGAGCCTGTCAGGGAGATGGGTCTCCTGCTGGGAACAGGACAAAGGTGGGGAGGAGTCATATTTAAAATCTGAATGTATAATTCTATACTTTGATATTGACAGACTGCATTTTGGAAACAGGAGAACAAAAAGGCGATTTGGATCTGTCACTGTAGCTGACACTTCCATGCTGTGAAGGAAGAAAAAAAACTTGTCACTGCTGTCCCTAAATGCCCTCCCACTTTTGTCGCCACCCTCCTCTCTCTCTGTTTTGTTTTTTTAAAAATTCTATGGGCATCTAGCCTTACTTCAAAGTTTTGTTCTAAGCAGGTGCTAGATTATACCCATTGTGGCGCCTGACAGGGAGCCCAGCAGGATCTCACTGATTATAGTGGTAAGAATTTGCAAGCTGTTCAATATCAGAGCAAAACTGGCTTGTGCCCTTTCATTGCCGCTCTTCGTTTGTGGTGAAAGGCCAGGAGGAAATAAAACCCTCCGGCTTTTGTTGTTGTTGTTGCTCCAGATGAGTTTCACTGGCCTGTCTTGATTTGTCAGCTCACACAAGCTCGAGAGAACTGACCAAAAACTTGGGACACACAAAACGTGGATTAGGTGATGTGACAGTTGCACATGCAGATGCATAGAAAGGCTTGCAGAAGTCTCTGCTCCCTGGCATTTTGCTATGGCACACTTGCAATTTTTGTCACACTCTTGCAGAGTAAAAAAAAAATATTTAGCTGCCTCGCCAAAGCCTACAGGACCGTCTCACAACCAGGAATAAATATATTGCCCTAGGGGAAATCCTATTGAGATTGAAAGTTTGCAGAAATGTTAAATCAACTGAAATCTTACATGGCTGGCATAAGATTCAATTGGCAGTCCAGATTCAATCATCTTCATTCATAGAGTGGTAGGGGACGTTCTTTGCCTTGGGCGGCAAGAGATCTTGAGCCAGCCCAGAGTACCAGTGTGGAAAATGATAATGTTGCTATTCAAAGAGATCATACATAACTGGTGCAAGAGAGAGCACTGTTCACCTTAGTTACACATCTAAAGTCCCTGACTTAAGAGCTGGAAAACTAATGTCAAATGGTTTAGTATCATGAAATAATGTAATACTCAGGTGGTATCTCTATTCACAGTGTTCTAAGTACTAATCTCTGGTTTAATTCATATAATGAAACTTTTTGTTTTTCACAACATACATTTAAAGCATTAAAATAAATGGCCATGGCTTCCCCTGAAGAATTATGGCAGCTGTGGCTCATTACAGGTGCTGAAAGTTGTTAGGAGACCTCGTATTTCCTTCACAGAGCAACAATTCTCAGATCTCCCTATGACGAGGGATGGGTTGTTAAACCACTCTGGGCTTACAGCCGAGTATAGACCACTTGGAATAGGTTTGCAGACTCTTATCTGAGGTAGCCATGGTGAGAGGTGAACCAGGGTGGTCTTTATTCCAGATTAGTTAACCCAGAAAACTTCAGTCTCTGACTCCATCCATCCTTGACTCTGGCTCTTCCTACCCCCACCACATGGCGCCTGACAGATTAAACCCAAGACAATGTAACCTTTGGGGGGGGGGGGAGGTTGCCTGCCCCTGGTTTAAGCCATTGCTCAACATTTGGGGATACACAAAGACAGCAATTATGAAGAGTTTCTTTTGTGCATTTGAAGACTGTCTTTTCTTCACACTGAATAAACACAGTCAGCTGCTTCACATCCAGGGTAACAGGTGTAGCTTTTAGGCTCCAGCACATCTCTCTTTTACACTTGACTTAATTTTAGCAATTTTCTGAGCGTGTAAACATGTGGTGCTAATGACATCATAATGACATAATTGCAGGTGGGATAAGTGAATTGGGCGGCTGAAAATGGACAAATACAGCTCTACTAGGTCTTTTTGTCTTAGCTGAGAGAATCTGTTTGCCGTATTTTCCAGGGGACACTTTTCGAAAAAATGTAATTTCGTTTAAAGATGATCTGAGGATGATTTTGCAGCCTGAAGGTTTTGTGTGTGTGTTTTTTGGTTGGCCAGCATTTGGCCAGCAGGGGGCAGCACATGACCATTTGACGAGCTAGAGGTCCACAGCCTTTCAAGTTACACTACACAGTGAAAACAAAAACACGTTTGGTTACTCTGAACAATTAAATATATATATTTTGGGTAGGCTTTTTTTTAATAATAAGGAATGCACCAACCATACAAAATTGCAGGGGCTATCTACATAATGCAAAAGCATTTGTTGTTCTACTTACACACACACACACACACACACACAGGGCATAGGATGCAGCCAATATGCTGGATATAACTAGATCTGGGTCTAATCAATGCCTGGATGAGAGGCTGCATGAAATCTACATATGCTGCCTTAAGTGCCATGGCAGAAGAAAGGCAGGATGTAAATGAATTTAAATAATAACACCCCAAAATATTATGCATAGGGCATAGGTGATAACTAACAACTGTAAAACAAATAACAAAATACCACACACCCAGTATTATATCCATTAAATTCCAGCCAGATATATAAAACAAGTGAGCTCCCTGCAAATAACTGCTATTGCCGTCAAATATAATTAATGCAGCTTTCTTGCAGGTATGTGAAATAAGGCTACTGTATCTACCTTATGCATGATAAATTTGTTGTTTTCAGCAAGGAAAAGATTATTTCCTCCCATTGGTCAGCCATCTCTTGTATGAAGAAAAACATCAACGGATATCTGCCATGTAGGAAACTTTGTGAAACGTAATGTGCAACGTCGCCCTCTTCACCCGAAACTCAAATGCTTCAGTGGAGTCAAGTAGGCACACTCTTGCACTTTACTTACACATGTGCTGCTCTTTCAAATGAAAACTTTTACCTCCAAAATTAGCATAGGGGTGACTGGGGAGTAAAACTGGGGCTGAGGTCCATTGTTCGTAGCAAAATTTCTTAGGGCGATACCGGTATGTGGCCTTCATGTCTTGTCTGTCTGTCCCTCAGGACTCTATTCAGGGTGTGCCACACCCCTGGCCTTGCCCCTCACTGACCACACGCCACCCCACCCTCACCCTTTTCCCTGACTGAAATGTGTCCTTGAATTGTGATGATATCTCTTTTTTGTTCATTTCTTGCTTGGAGAGTTGTGACTGTGTCTGGAACCTTCTGACTTGTGTAGTTGTGAAGTCTTCTTCTTCTTCTTTGGCAATCACTTGTAGCCACGTAAGATTGTCTTCCATGAACACGGTCTTAACAATGAGTCTGTAAGTGACTGTGGAGGCCAATTCTGGATCCACACATACTTCCACAGTGGAGACATAGGTTTCTGGGTGGGAGTCGATCATGGTGAGGGTTTGCCAAGTGTGCCTTCCTCATAGCACGCTTCTCCCTTTAGTTCTGAGTTCGAGCGTCTTCAAAGCCCATGACACCTTTGGTAAAGGCTGTTCTCTAATTGGAGCGTTAGCAGGCCAGGGTTTCCCAGTTGTCGGTGTTTATGCTACATTTTTTTAGATTTGCCTTGAGAGAGTCTTTGAACCCCTTTTGTTGACCAACAGCATTACGCTTTCCATTTTTAAGTTTGGAATAGAGTAGTTGATTTGGAAGATGACATTCAGGCATCCGAACAACACGACCAGTCCAACAAAGTTGATGTTGAAGAATCATTGCTTTAACACTGGTGATCTTTGCTTCTTCCAGTACACTGGCCTGTCTTCCCAAGTGAAGTGTAAAAATTTTCGTTGATGGAATCTTTCAAGGAGTTGGATCCTCTTATAGACTTAAGGAGGTACCCCTCACAAACCTCTTAAGCAATTTCTCTACATACAAACGAAACCATTTTTTAGCAGAGTTTGCTTTCTGGCGGCTGGCACAGCAGATCTGTTTTGAAATTAAATGTTAGAAACGATTTTACTGAGGAACTGCTTAAGGTAGCTGCACACTGCTGAATCCCATTGTTTCCTAATATGCCTCAGGCATAGTGTCATTCCTGGGCATTTGTGGGGGTGGGGAATGGTGGCTTCAAGCGAGAGCCACCATTATTTCCCCCTCAGAATGTACTGAGATAATGCTCCAGGCTGAGGCATTATTGAGAGCCAGTGTGGCGTAATGGTTAGAGTGTTGGACTATGTCCTGGGAAACCAAGGTTTGAATCCCCATTCAGACATGAAGTTCACTGGGTGACGTTGGGCCATCTCTTAGCCTGACCTACCTCAGAGGTTGTTGTGAGGCTGAACTGGGGAGGAAGAGAAACATGTACACCACCTTGAGCTCCTGGCGGGGGGGGGGGGAGGCAGTATATAAATGTAATAAATAAAAAATATTTTTTTTAAAAAAATGGCTGCCACCAGGTGACAGCTTCCTTAAGAAGTGCTGTTGCTGCTACCACCTCAGGGACAGCAGAAAACAAACAACCTTGCTTTGACTACTCCATTTCCCCTGGTAAGCCCACCCACCCCCTTCCCAGCAACCAAACAGACCCTCAAAAATTGCCACCATTTTTACTTCTAAGTTCCACAGTAAAACTCATTGAAAAGTCCCCCCCCCCCCAATGCACTAATGCCAGAACTAACGTTGTTGTTTGAGTAAAGTTAACGCAAATGCACTGCCCAACAGGCAGCAGTAGCATTTCCTATCTACAGTGGCACCTTGGGTTAAGAACTTAATTCGTTCTGGAGGTCCGTTCTTAACCAGAAACTGTTCTTAACCTGAAGAGCCACTTTAGCTAATGGGGCCTCCTTCTGCTGCTGCGCCGCTGCCACGTGATTTCTGTTCTCATCCCGAGGTAAAGTTCTTAACCTAAGGTACTATTTCTGGGTTAGTGGAGTCTGTAACCTGAAGCGTATGTAACCCGAGGTACCCCTATATTTGCTTTCTTATTTATGTATTAATTCATTGCATTTATATGCCATTTTTTCCTCCAAGGACCTTCAGGCGGGTGTGCCCATGGTTCTCCCTTTCCCTGTTTTATCCTCACAATAACCCTGTGAGGTAGGGAGACAGCGACTAGCCCAAGATCGCCCAATGAATTTCATGGCTGAGTGGGGATTCAAGCCCTGGTCTCCCAGGTTGTGGTCGGCACCCTCCTAGTTGCACCTCACTAGTTTTCTGGGCAATGACGTCTCTTGCAGGGACATCGCAGGTCAGGCCCACGAGGAAACACAATCTGGACAGGTGTTAGAGTACTCGTGAGAGCAGAACATATAATTTTATACGGCCGCTTAACTGCGTAAAAGAGGGATTCTGTGAATCAGTCCTGCGTCAAGTGGCTCAAGTGATCATCCGCGTGTTTTCTTCTCCAGAAAATCCTCTTTACTACAGCCGTGCAATGAATGCAGCTGGTTCAGCTTGCTCTACACTCCAAGTGTCAGAGCCCAAAATAGCCCCAATTATACGCTAAGGGGAGTCAGTTGCTTAAACAGGGCCAAACTACATGTTTCTGCTAATTGCCTTTTTTTGAACATGTGCCCAACACCTGTCAGGAGCCCTTTTCAACAAAAAGCAGCCACAGGGGAGGGCGTGTGACGGGGTCCATGGCATAGGGAACATTGTGGGGTGGGTGGATTAACCCTGAAGGTGCTGAGGAAAATATCAGTTTGGGAAGGTGATGGGGGGGGGGCAAAACTGTGCTGCAGGAAATGTTTTTAAAGCTCTGTCTCTATGCTGTGGTCCTGATCCACATCACTCCCCCCTCCCCTGCTGCTATTCCTAGTTTCCAAGAAGTAAGTCTTGTGCTTATTTCTGACTGAATACTTTGCAAAACATGTTGGGCTTTAACAGAGCATCTTTGGCCAGTTGAAATGCAAACCTTCAGTTTTTAATTTGAAATGCAAACGATCGATCTTGCAAAGGAATGCTACCATTTAGATTGACGTAGGAACCCCCGTCAAAGAAAAGTATCAAGCTTTTGCTTGATTATTTCCCATCTTCTCTGACTTCCTTCTAGGATAACCTGTACCAAATAAACTTGGAAACCTCACTATTACCTCATTCACCCGCCAGAGCAAGGAGGCTCTGTGACTTGCCCTGATGATCTGGAAGATAAGGCCATCACTCCACCTCTGAAAAAAATTCCTGAACTGTGCTCTCCAGCACGCCTCCACCACTTGGGTGTCTTATACTAGGTTGTCATGGACAGGCTGGATGCAGGAGGCACCAGCTGGGGAACCCCAGAAGAAGAAGACCCCAGAGCCAGGGGATTGGTGGTGGGATGACAATGAGTGGACAGAGGGAGAAGAGAAGGAAGACTGGGAGGAGGGGGTGTCAGAAGCTGAAGGGGTACAGGGTTTGGTGAGCAGGAAGAGGCTGTTGCAGAGAGCAGTCCAGAAGTGGAGGCAGAAGAGGAGGCTGGGTGTGGGGCAGGAGATAGAGAGGAAGGCTGCTGAAGAAGCCAGAGAGTCTCCTCCTCCTGCTGTGATCAGCTCCCCTCCCCTCTGGTCCCCAAGAACCTGCAGAGAAATGAAGAGGGCAGAGTAGAAGGGGGTTGTGTGCAGGAACAGTTTGTGATTGCCTGGGAAAGACCCTGGAGAGGAGGAGGCTTAGAAAGTCAGTTCTCACAACTGTCTCATTGGAGCAAGACCTACTGGGTAGAGTTGCTGGGATCACCAGGCCTGTGCTGTTTGGGTTTCTTGAATGAATGAATGAATAATATTTATAATGCACCCATCTGGCTGGGTTGCCCCAGCACCTCTGGGTGGCTTCCAACACATGTTTAAAACATAACAGAATGTCAAAGATTTAAAACTTCCCAATACAGGGCTGCCTTCAGATGTCTTCTAAAAGTTTTGTCGTTCTTTATCTCCTTGACATCTGATGGGAGAGCAGCCAGCATCTGCCAAGAATGCTGCTGCTGCCATAGTTAAGCCCATCCCTCCTACAAACTTTTTAATTATTTCGTCTCTTGAAAAATTGCCAGTGTGCCCATTGGAGGGGTGGGAGGAACAATTTGCTCAACTATGCCCTTACCCACACTGCAGTTAAATTGCCACAAATCAAGGTTTACTCAGGAAACACTGGTCAAATGCAATGGACCAGCAAGGACATTGTGTGCCACTCTGTAGAAAAGTGAGCAACATTCCAAAGGACGGCGATTCCACGGGAAAGGACCAGGGTGAGAGCAACCCAGGGCAATGCTGCCATGGCAAGGAGACAGGCAGTGGACTCTTCCTGTGTGACCTGGTGGAGTTTCAGACATAAGCTTCCTGATGCAGGAAGGAGCCATGCTAGTTTGTCACCCAGATCACACACGTGGGGCGCTTCCAAACTGTTGATATTTTGGCGTCAGATTCAGTCACACACTGGCAAAATCAGGCTGCGCAGTTGTAGTAGATTGAGAGCTCTTGCCCAAAAACCCACCTTCCCCAAAGACTGGGCTTCCTTTGCAGTAGGGAGAGTGATGGGGGAATACACCAGGAAGGCTTTCTTTGATGGAAATACCCCGAGATCTATGGATAAAGGGTGGTGTACAAATTTAATAAATATTAAATAATAACACTCCCCCCACAAAGAGACCTGAAGAATGCATATTAAATTGTCGGCGTTATCTACTTTCCCTGCAAAGAAATCAGGATAAATACTCAATGAACAGAATCTGAAGATTGTCACCTTTTATTGATTTATTTCACAAGGTTTAATATACCGCTTAAACAGGGGGAAAATCCTGAAGTGGTTTATAGCAACAAAATAAAACATATGCAAGAAAGTACTTATAACGAATACTTTAAAAAACAAGTAGACGTAATGTAAAATAAGGGTAAAAATCAACAGTTTTAAAACAAATATTAAATAAAATTACATTATCTGGGTAAACAAGAAAGTTTTTAGCATGCGTTGGAATCAGTACAGCAAATGTGCTTGCCAAACAGGGGTGCCGACTTGCCCCCCACATGGAGGGGGGCTGGGATGGGTGGAGAGAGTAAATTGGAGGGCACCCAGCAGTGGCGGGGGATGTCAGCCCCCTCAATTTTTGGGGGGCCCTCAGCCCCTTGCCCACCAATATTGAGGGGGCTGAAGCCCCTTCCACCCTCTACAGTTGGTGCTCCTGTGGGCTAACATTTATAGGCATGGAATTCCAGAGATTAGGTGTGCCCAACAAAAGGATGAATTCCTTGCAATTGTAGGGTTGTTTAGTTGTTTGTGGTCTGTTCTACACATTCAACACAATGCAGAGCAGTAATATGCTAGAGGTATTGGGGGGCATGGAGCTGGCTAGAGTGGACTGCATAACATTAGGCCGCAAGTGGGGGAATCTCACTTTTGAATGCTTCCGCTTTGGTAAAACAAAAGAAATCCACAAAAATAGAAAACCAGCACAACAGGAAAGGGCTAGAATACTTCTCTCTAATGTCAAAATAAAAAAATTCCTTCCAGTAGCACCTTAAAGACCAACTAAGTTAGTTCTTGGTATGAGCTTTCGTGTGCATGCACACTTCTTCAGATACCCACGAAAGCTCATACCAAGAACTAACTTAGTTGGTCTTTAAGGTGCTACTGGAAGGAATTTTTTTATTTTGACTATGGCAGACCAACACGGCTACCTATCTACTCTCTCTCTAATGTGATAGTCTTCTATTCATAGTTTGTTGTTTACATGGAGAAGTATTTGAAATCAGAATGCCACCCCTCCTCCTCCTGTAGTCTACAGTGGTACAGTTCAGCCTATTGCTTCAGCATTCTATCTCTCATTACTCTCCTATGGAAGAGGGGCTATGGAATCTCCACAAACATTCACACACCATCAGAAAAGCAGCACTGGCATACATTGCCCCATTTTTTTAAAACCCAGTTTGTGTGCCAGCTTGCGTGTGTGCCAATGTTCAAGGTGCAGGAGAACAATACACATGGGCTGGAGGGTGCTAAAAAGTGAAAGTTCAAACCCATTTTTCAACTGCTTTCCCAAGCACCTAATCTCAAAATGCACCCTTCAGAGATGTGTTGATCTTCTTCTCCTCCTTTTTTAAAAAAATGAACAAAATTATGAAAAGTCAGCAGTGTTAACAGATAAAGGAATAAATAGGTCAGAGGCACAAAATGTGCTAGAGGGCAGCCTGAGTTTTGATATGGCTGGCTTTTGACTTTCAAGGAGTTCCTTTGCCCGCCTGGGGAGGGCTGGGGGTGGGGTGTGCCACTCAGTGACTAATCCTTTGGCCACTGGCTCACACAAACATGTTTTTAAGCTCTTTGTGCAATCGGCAGGGAAGGAACACGTTGTTCTCTTTGGCACCCGCCCAATATAACTTGTGAGAATGGAAGAACAATGCCAAGCAAGAAACGACAGCTTCTGCAGCGGGCTCTGCAAAGCGGAGCAATGTATGTTTACCAAGCATTAGCATCTCAACCTTCCCACCCCCAAATAAGGGATGGAAAAAGAAATAGAAAGCGGAACAAGGCAGAAGCGGCAGCTTCTGGCAGAGAACTTGTTTCCTCCTCCTGAAGGTTATTTTCAGCAGTTTTGTAACTTGCATTTACAGCATTGTTTTTTGGATCGCTCCCTCTTCACCTGACAAAAGAGTCTGCCGCTGATTTAAACCACTCAATTAATTTCCATGTGTCTGGAGCTAAGAGACACCAATGGGAGGCAGGCTTAACTTTCCCTTTTTATGCTCGCAGCCTCAAAACAGCTGGAATAATCTTCCGGCTTTATTGAAACGGGCTCCCATATTGCCAAACATTAGGACACCCTTAATCCTTCCGTTTTAAAAAGGCTGGCTGTGCCGCATAAACAGAAGCTGCATGGCTGTTAGGGACAGCTCTGAGGCCTTTTCCTTCTGTTTACACATGCAGGATTTCAGCTGCTACCACGCATAGTTGGGATGAGACACTGAAAAGGGGGGGGGGCGGATTTAAGCAGGGAAAATTGGTTCTGGAACCCTGCATCCTCAGGATTTGCAGGCTGGGTTCCCTCCGACTGAAGTCAAGTCAAGGTTCTCCAAGGGGACAGTGTTGTTGTTTCTAAGAAGGGGAAATGATTCCTAGGGGAATATGAAACACTTTCCTGACCAAGTGGTGGTGGTGGTGTTGTTGTTTAGTCGTTTAGTTGTGTCCGATTCTTTGTGACCCCATGGACCAGAGCACGCCAGGCACTCCTGTCTTCCACTGCCTCCCGCAGCTTGGTCAGACTCATGCTGGTAGCTTCGAGAACACTGTCCAACCATCTCGTCCTCTGTCGTCCCCTTCTCCTTGTGCCCTCCATCTTTCCCAACATCAGGGTCTTTTCCAGGGAGTCTTCTCTTCTCATGAGGTGGCCAAAGTATTGGAGCCTCAGCTTCACGATCTGTCCTTCCAGTGAGCACTCAGGGCTGATTTCCTTAAGAATGGAGAGGTTTGATCTTCTTGCAGTCCATGGGACTCTCAAGAGTCTCCTCCAGCACCATAATTCAAAAGCATCAATTCTTCGGCGATCAGCCTTCTTTGTGGTCCAGCTCTCACTTCCATACATCCCTACTGGGAAAACCATAGCTTTGACTATACGGACCTTTGTTGGAAAGGTGATGTCTCTGCTTTTTAAGATGCTGTCTAGGTTTGTCATTGCTTTTCTCCCAAGAAGCAGGCGTCTTTTAATTTCGTGACTGCTGTCACCATCTGGAGATGGGTGGGACCAGAGGGAAAAGTGAGTGGAGTAACGAAGGCAAGCAAGAGGCACTAACACATGGCAACCGGTCTAAAGCACCGAAGGAGAGTACAGAGCAGGGCTGTTGAGGGGTGTGCCCTAGGGAGACAAGGTGTGGCTGACAGGTGAAGCCCAGGGAGGGCAAGATAGGCAGGTCTGGAGGTCCGCATTTGGCTCTGATGCCTGAGGTTGCCCACCCCTGTATTAAATGAATGTGAACTTACAGTACCCAGGATGCTACATGACCACTTGGAGGAATGGTATTTACAAGAAAGGTCTTGCCCATTTTGATTGTTGGTCCTGTAAATAGATTGAGGGAATCATAAGAACATAAGAGGGCCCTGCTGGGTCAGATCAAAGGTCTATCTCGACCAGTATTTTGTTGTCATATTGGGCAACAAGTTGCCTTTCTGCCAGCATACTAGGGGCTCATCTGGGATTGCAAGTGCCATCCTGTGGCTGGCAGAACTCTCCGCCAGCAAAGCAGCATTCATGCCACTTCCAGTGGCCTCTCAGCTGAACTTTGGCCAACTTTGGGGTTCCCTGTCCTTTTGCAGAGTTTGTTGCAGAAACCAAATTGCTGGCTACAAAGGAGCATAAGAATCTGCCTTGTACAAGCTCAGAACATTAGTCTGTCTACAGTGACTGCTAGCAGCTCATCAGGGTTTTAGGCAGGACACAACCTGAGTGCTACCTGGAAATTCCAGGGATTGGACTTGAGAGCTTCTCCTTGCAAAGTAGATGGTCTGGCACTAAGCTTCTGAATCAGGTCAGCATTCTGTCCTCCTAGATACTCTTGCAGAAGCTGACAACTATTTGTTCTCTTCTTCAAGAGTTTTGGTCTGTCTCAGTTTGAGATCATCTGTCCTATATAATAGAAGGCATATTAATCATTATTGCCACTCTCTTCTGTCGGCTCTGGTACACAAGGAATGATAACAATACGACAAAAGTACTTATTTTAGCCTGAGGCTGCCAGGCATCTCAACAACTTAGCTAAATATATAGAGAGAACAAGCCTTCCTGCCAGGAGAAATCAGAACAGGGAGGAACTCCTTTGAAAATCTTTGCTTTTTACAAAGGGTAGACCCCTGCTTTTTTTATGAAGAAGAAGGGAAGGCCCTGTAATGCCTTGCTGACAGTAATCTGTGGAGATGGTGATTTAAAGGCAAGACTCATTTGTACTTCTCCATGCCTGGGTGGAATATAGATTATCTGAGAATGAATCAAGGAGAGAGAAATTATGAGGCACCCTTACCGTTAAATACAGTGCAGCACACCAGTTTGAATTAGTGAATTGGGGCATTTTCAGACAACCGGCTTATTAAGCATCAATCCTGATTTGTTTACAATGAATTTAGATGATGTTATCCCACACTTTCCCATGCATTTCCTCGACATTTTCCTTGCTGCAAGACATTCAGTCTTTTGGGGAGGAAGGTTTGTTGTACAAGACCTCTTAGTCAACTTTAATTGCACAACCTGAATTTGCTGGTATGTTATTGAATCCCACCTGAAAATGTTCAGAAGTGGTCTTGGATCCTTTTAAAGTTGCTAAATAATGTAAATGAACATGCTCTTTAAAAACCTTTTCAGCATTTCAGCTGGATTTGATGTTCTTCTTGTATGTCGGCTGTGGCTCCTTGAGGATGCACATGCTCAGACGCAAAAGATTCCTCTTCTGAACTAGCAGCAAAGTGTTTCCATGTAATATCTTTCCTTTTCTGTGACTAATTTCAAAGAGTATTACTTCCCTTTTACCCAGTTAAATAAATCTTGGTATGTTGTTGTAGGGAAGAAAAAAGAAAAACAAGAGTCTTGTGGCAGCTTAAAGAATAACAGATTTATTGCAGCTTTGCCTTGCGTGGAATAGAGCCAGCTTTGTTACTGAACTGGAACAAAGAGGGACAAATAAAGGGTGGATAGAAAATGGACGGAAAGTTAGAACACATTAGGTGAACTGGGCCCCAAATTAACATATATATTGTCAGTGCTATTTTTCTAGAAAAAGAGGTGACAGAACTCATCATGAAACACCTCCCTTGTTCTCTTAGAACGCCAATGGTGCCCACCTGAGAGGTGCTGGAACTGAGTTCTGGAAAAAAAGCCCTATATATTGTTATGAGTGTTTTGGAAGTAGGCTGTATGCTGAGACCCTTCTAACCCTTGGATCCAGCAAGTGGTGAGGTGATTGCCTGGGTGATGGGCCATTAGGGGGAACAATGGAATGGGGCTCTGTGTGAAATGGCAAATGGGTTGGGGCATCCTCCCCCAACTCACAGATAGTTAGAAAGACAGAGCCAGAGTTTAGAGTTGTAAGTGGCAATGATGCGAGCTAGAGAAAAAGCAGCAAGCTGAAGAGTCAGAGTGATGTTTGATTTCTGTTTGAATTCAAGGCTTTGACTAAGGGAGAAACAGGACCCTTTTGGGGTGTTAAGACTGGGAAACCTTCCATCGCTGCCTCAGGTTGCATATATGTGTAAATAAACCATATGTCAAAATGACACCATAGTCTCTGCTGTATCTCATCCCCAAAGGGAAACAGGAACCCGGGGAAAGCGCCTGGAATCCCTGGAATCTCACACCACAATAAGCTTCCCAGGGTACTGGCAGTGGAGACTGGTGGATTGGGGCGAGTGGGGTTCTGCCTTACCAACTTCAGTCTACCCTCAGCTATCCAAGCATTCCTTTTACAGGTGAGAGGATCTTTTGTTTTCTTTCTGCCCCATTGGAAGACATGGGGCTATAGCAGACAAGAAGGCAAAGTCCCACAATTTAAAATAAAAGCTCAGAAGAGAGAGAGGTTTCTGTGAGCATATCTGCGCAGCCTGAAATCCAACATCAAAATGCAGTTCAGCATTGTTGTTTTTTCTTTTTTGAAGAGGAGCTTGTTCCGCTTCTATAACGCATCTCCTCATTTTGAATCTCGATTTCTGGGCACACCTGTATCAAGCAATGCAAAAGTCCTGCTAGATTTGGCACAAGAAAGAGGAAGAAGGTTACCTGCCAACACCACATGGTAGCTCCGTTTGTCACGTTCGATGGAGGCTGTGTGCAACTTCTGGGTTTGCCAAAAGCTTCAAGAGACACACACAGAGCTTCTGCTCAATCGATGAGTCATTGAACTACCCACTAGGTACTTTTTGCGCTTCAAGCATGGTATTATTTTTCATAGCTAACTTCACTCCAGTGTAGCTGCCTCGCACTCCCTTATTGACTGAACCAAGAAAAAACAACTATATTTTCACAGTACACCCTCGGTTATTTCCCAATGGGCAGCAACACTGATGACAGAAGAATGACTCTAAAGATAAACCTTTGAATTGCCCTATATATATATATATATATATATATATTTAAAAAACCTGGCTATATCAAGTGCTTCATTCTCTAATTGTTGGTTTTGGGGCCCTGACTCTCATATAGAATTATGGGGTCCTTGCATTGAGATGTTAGGCTTTCTTCCATCACTGTTGTGAAACTTACAGCAGGTGGTGGTGATTTCTAGGTTATGGAGAATGGGGCCAAATGAAAGATCCTTGCAATGCAATATTATAGGAATACGCTCATTACAACAAGCTCAGAAGCCTCTGAGATTGCCGTTCAGGGATGAGTAGACTGTGGTCCTCCAAAGGGTGGTGGACTATAACTCCCAAGATCCCTGGCTACTCCGGCTGGAGCTGATGGGAGGAGCTGGAGCCCAACAACGTCTGGAGGGCCACAGATTCCCCTTCCATGGTGTAGTCAGACATTTGTAAAGTGGCAAAAATATATTCATTTCTGGATATTCAGTTTGGGAGGAGCAATATGGACTTGGTTCCATTGCTGCACCTGGAAATGCAAGTTTTAGGGGTAGGATGAAGTGCTTTATATAAATGTTTTCTTGTGAGAAAGCTCCAACCCACACTTTGAAAAAAAGTATTTGTTCTAACAAGGCTATTTGTCTGGAAATTGATGAAATTAATTCAGTTGCCCCCTGAAGAAGGCTGCAATGTGACATTATGGTAAGCCATGGTTTATTGTGATGGGAATGAGCCCACACACTCTGCCCAGTCCACAGACTTATGGACTCCCCACTTTCATCTTCCTGGCATGGCTACCAGCAAAAGTTTCCTGATTAATTACAGTTTAGGATTCTGCTTGAACCCCAAAATGTGGCTAATCTTAACTATGGTTTGTTTGAAACAAGCCAGCTCTATAAACTAGTTCGAAGATGGTTTGTTTCAAATAAAGTTTGATTTAAAAAAGGACTAAATAAAGTTTGTTGGGTTCAGATGACACAGCAAGCTGTGGTTAATCAAACATGCAAGTGGGAACCTCTAAACCTCTCCACGTGGATGGGAAACATTCACCCAGGAAGTGACTAGACTACCGTAATTTCTGTCATGATGAATAATGGTTTACAACCATCAGAGAGCCCTATGAATCAAAAGACATTAGGCATATTGGCTGACATCTTAACCTGCAGCTTTGAATGTGGCTGGCTCTGAATGTTGTTCTGTTTGTTTGGGCAGGGAGTGGTGGTCATCGGTTCATTATCCAGCGGGGAGCACATTGATGTAGGGTTGTCACCTGCTGAATACAAGTCAAGGTACCAATTTGAATTCATTTAATTAGTAGTATGGGCAACATGGCTTTAGCCTGACAGCATGGTTTGGTCCATGGGTAGGCAAACTAAGGCCTGGGGGCCAGATCCAGCCCAATCGCCTTCTAAATCCAGCCAGCAGATGGTCTGGGAATCAGCGGGTTTTTACATGAGTAGAATGTGTGGTTTTATTTAAATGCATCTCTGGGTTATTTGTGGTGCATAGGAATTCATTCATTTCCCCCCCAAAATATAGTCCAGCCCGCCACAAGGTATGCAGGACAGTGAACTGGCCCCCTGCTGAAAAAGTTTGCTAAATAGGAACAAGGTGGCCCCCAACTAAAGCTCAGGGTTCTGTATCATAGATTCGCTGTCTGGCCTTGGGCATTTTTGTGGGGTGTGAAACACAGAGCAGTCAAATACAACATTCCTAGAGTGGACGTCTAGGGGATGTCTGGATCAGCCAGTCGGAACCCACAATTTTATATTTCTAGTCTGTTTCCCATCTGGGAAGCAGAAACAGCAGCAACCTAGAAGGATGATGTTGCTGTTTGTGTGTGGTGTGTGTGTACACCTGTTGTCAGGATCCAAAAGAAACCCACATATTGAAAAAGAACTTTGCAATGAATTATTCCTGAATTTGCTGAATCAAGTGGCACACACTTGTATACTTTGAACCCCACTCATCCCTGCCCACTCTCCTTTAAGCTAGCTATTACAGCTGTTATCTGGAGACATTGACCCAGGAAGGTGGTGTTCCTAAGCTGCCTTATCTGAAAGTTTCCCTTTATGTAACCTAGTTACATAAGGTGATGTAACAAGACCTTTTTTAAAAAATGAGTTCCTTGAAAGTTTGCAAAGCAAACAAGTGCACGGCAAAGGGCAAAGTATTTCTAATCAAAAGGTAGACAGGCACTATATAAAGCAGAGAGAGGCTGTGAACAGTTGTAGAATAAGCCTTAGAAACTAATTTCAAGTTATGATTGTGCAATGTATACACAGATTGATGAACTGTTTGCACGGGGCTTTTGAAAAACTGGCAAGGACTTACATGGACCTTAAAGGGAGAAAGATTTTATAGTTTAAAGTTTTTTTAGTAGTACATGAGAAGCATTCTTCTTTGTTTCTGTTGAGACCCAGTCCAAATTTGGCAAAACAAGTTCCTTGCTTTTAAATTTGCTGGATTTTCTCCACCAAACAAGCCTGGGAAGACTTCTGTCAGGCCTTAGCTTTTATACTACTGCTTAACCAATACTCTAATTCTTGATATTCATTGTTTTCTGGCTCTCTTTTTCCTTTCAGCATTCTGAGAGCAGTGCTTACTTTCTAAAACAATGGGTGCTAGAGCTCAAGACATTCTAAACACCCACCCACCTCTAAAAATAATGGCTCAATGTAGTTAAGTAGCAGACATTTTCCTCTACTTCAGATGGGCCCCCTGACATTCAAAACCAGCTCCAGGGCTGTCATGACATTCTGGTTATCTGCTCCCACAAGAGATTATGCCCCCAATATAATTGTGTGGGATGAGTAGGAACTGTCTCTAGTTTTGCATCGGCAAGGGCAGTTGTGGGATTTACGGCTCTCTTAAATGAGTCTGTACACCAAGACAAATTGGACTCTGAACAAAACGCTGCAGCATATCACAACCCCCAAAGAGGAATTCTCCAAACCCACAACAGGAATTCTCTAGTTCAGAACGTGGGAGCTGGGATTGACTTTTTCTTTTTGCACATCATGAGACTTTTCCGTGGATAGTGCTACAAAGCTGGAGTTTACATGCTGCCTGTGAACAAAATGATCATTTATACCATACATAGTGAGCAGGTGAGGATGCTGGCACATGGCAAATTGAAAGTGTATTGGCTTTAGCTTTGCCTTCCTTCAAGACATCCTTGCGTGGGGACAGGGTCGTTGTATGCTGTGAGTTTAAAAAATATTTCCCTAATCCTCATTCCCTCTCTCCTGCAGTTACTGTAAATTATTAGGGGGCTGAGTAAGTGGGTTGTGTCTTCCCCATTTATTTCCATACCCCAACATTCCATTATATCCAGAAGCCTCAAAAAAAAATAATAAAAAAAATCAAGGTCTTTTGGGGTGCTTTTTCTCTTTTCATTTACAAAAACTATACACTTGCATATTTGAGGAACTGCCCAACCATATAGACAGAAACCACTACCTTAGTTTTGCTTCCAGACTGCTAAGCGCTCAGCTACTAGAGTTCACTGTTTGAGAGCAGTGACAGTGTTACTGTTTACAAGCTATAGAATAGCAGTAATAACTGAGCAACAACTAGAAATAAACTGTTGGACCAAAAATGGAAGCAATAATGTCTGCCCCCCCCCATAACAAGGACATGTAATTTAAAAAAATGGATAGACTAAAAAATAAAATGCAGACTTAGAAATCAACCATGTAACAGGCAATACATTGCTTGCATGATTTAAGAGGAGGGTGGAGAAGAAAAGAGTCAAGCAGTATTTTAAAAAAACACCACAATTTTATTAAAAATCTTATAATACATCTCGAGTACACCTGAACTCGAAGGCACACTGTGGAAGAAATACTTCAGTCTTCAAAAATTTGGGGTTTTTTACACTGCATTTTTCACTTTGTACTGAGCATAAAACAGCACCAAAAGCTTATTTTGCTCAAAGTCAATGGCATACTTAGGCTTGCCTTTACTGCAGCCATATAATTCAGCCAAAGGAATTCTAGTATCCATTTAGCATGATAATATGGTCTGTGACAGAAAGATGGCACCTTTGGTTCTTTTCAGAAACACTGCATAGACTGACAGTATAGGTTATTAAAACAGTAAAACAACTCATCTTTAGCAGATTGTATGCACTGCATGAAAGGCACAAATTCTATCACAGTTATCCAAACATTATGGGTGAACATATGCGGATGATATTTGAATGACATTCATCTTGTTATCTAATGCTGCCACTGTGATAACACCATAACACTAAACTTAATGCACAGCATTAAGACCTCACCCCTTAGTTCTTCATCTCAAGTATGCAATAGCAATTAGCATGTCACCTACACACTTGTTTCCTCACAATAAAGCATATACAAATAGGCACTGCAGCAGAACAAAAATCTTCAGCATTTCCCAAAACTGAACTACAATGACAACAGGAAGGAACAAAAACATCCAATACTCCAGCAATGTTAGCTGTTAAGCCTTTTGTTGGTACAGGTTACCAACTGCACATAATAGCCTCACATGGCTGGGATTACCAATTCAACTGAACCCAATGTCCACAGCAAAAATGGACATCAGCAAATGTGGGAGCTTCATTGCTGTCCACAACTGAGCAGACACTAAATCTCCACAGATAGCAATCATTTTGAACATAAAGTAGTTTTAGCTCTTTAGCACATTGTTGCTTTTTAAAAAAAGAAAAAAAGAAGACTGACCTGGATTGTCACTAGCTGGGCCCTGATCAAATTCTCTGCCTTTTAGCAGCACAATTTGGAATGGAATATTCTCCCGATGCTCTCTTCACAAAAAGAGACTCTGCCACCCTCGTTCTTTGCAGTTACACAAAGAAATAGTATTTCTCACAGCTGTTCCTTACGCATTTTCGATACAGGCACAGTATCTTCCACAACCTGTTTTATCATCACATCCCTGCAAATGTCTCAAGAGTAATCTTAACATTTACAGCATTGAAAGTCACATTTTTTTCTTCAAATTGAGCTGTGGCAGGTGGCCCCCAAATTAAGATACATTATTCAAATTTACACCCTGAAAACATAGTTGGGTGTGCACACACATACATAGTAACAGTACCATTTAGAGAACTCATCTCCCCTCTCACAGCTTCATATCCTGCTCAATGACTTGCAATTTAAGTATCTTTAAAATACCCTATTTGTACTGCTGCTCCCTCACTGTATTGAGCTGTGAGCCATACACCAAGAAACAGCTAATAAACTTTTATCTTCACAATATCTAACCGTCACTTCCTTGACATCACTTTAAGATTCTTCTCCAAGAAGAGCAAAATCTCAGCATTAGAAAAGCAATGAAAACGCTATACATAAATACAGCTATTTTACATTTAAAAATTCAAGTAATGTTCACCATTTGGAGCAAGTTTAGAAATATGCAACTTTCAGCATTGCACTCTTGATCTAGCCAAACAACTGCAGTCAAGGTAGCCTGTTGTCGGTGCTCTTTCAACTAGACTTTGTCGGTTGAGCATGTCAAATATACTTAAAGTCATAATTTTGTAATAGGATGAAATACCTACTGACTGGATTAGGGGGAAATTGATGTGTACTGGAGTTCAACCACAACATAACGTTTTTTGAATATTAACAAGTCCCACCTCAGAAGTCTGAAAACATTAGTACTTGGGAGTGCTAATTTAAATTTCAAAAAGCTAAAAAGAAATGATGTGCACATCTTTCTATGCATTTTGATTCTCCTAACATATCAGTTATCATTAGACATGCTGTAGTACAAATACAGTACATGCAGTCTATGCTGTAATCATGTGTTCCATATAATTTCTTCTCTTGCTAAATCCTGGTATAGAAGAGAAATGACTTCTAGTTATTCGTTTCATTAGTCCTATCTGAAACATTGGTTTGATCCACTTTCAGTGTTCTGGAGAAATGCAGATTTCATGCAGCTGCAGTCTGCCTTGACACATTCTTTGGTTCTTTACTTGGAACACACCAATCATCTGCTTCTATAGTGGTTTGATAATGCTTCGAAACAGACTTGTTGAAAACAGGAAGTTTCTCTACAGAGTCTGTGGAAAGGGCCTGGAAAGCAAGACCAAATATAGTGAGATTACACCATTATTATCAGTGTAGTAAACTGATTTTTTTACTGAGCCTAGTTATGAGCAAACATACAGCCTGGAACAGGTTTGATTCAAAGTTTGAGACTTGATTGTTCTGCCAAGCTTTTGAGACTGAAGTTTATGATGCACCACACTTATAACAATCTTAAAGACAGAACACTAACTGATAATACAGGAATGACAAGTAGTGAGAGAGACTAAACTTAGTATTTGTGGGAAAAGCAAAGTCAGATTATTTTTAATGTGAAGGCAGCCAATCTACATTTATTAAGAACTCTCATTTTGGCACATACTTTCAATTATTTTTGCTTTTTTAAAAAAGTACAATGTGAAGTATCACATTGTAATACTTCCATATTTCTATAAAATAGCCAAGATGGCTTGTAATCCAAAGAATAAAATAACTTACAATGACCTACTTAGACAAAGGCAACAGCAGTCTTTTGAAGAGCATATTCTGCAAAGACTCGCTGGTGACTAATGTACAGTTGATACAAAGTACTGTCTTTAAAGTAATAAAGCTCAAGTTACTAATAAATAAAAACAAACTTGATTCAAATAAGCTGGTGATAGGCACAGTTGCAACACTACAAAATTATTGGGATTGGGGACGGGCAGAACATACCTTTAAGTAGATGAGAGCATCTGTTCCATAACCAGAGATGGAACACAGATGGAGGTCCCCATGGAAGTATTTAGCATACAGGCGAGAAATGGGTAAGCCATAACCAAAACCAGCCTAGAAAGAAATGAGGCATTTTGTTAATTGGAACGATGGGGTCCTTCTTTCCTAGGCTAAGTACTGTATAAGTGTCACACTGTGCAGATCCTATTGGTATGAAGTCCCAACGAAAAATGATGTGCTCTACAATGATTGTTCACAAGAGAAATATAAGGAAAGCACATTCTCTCCTGTATAATGCAGTCGTAGTTTGCATTATAAACAAAGGCAATCTAAAATAATGCAACACTACTGACCTAGTTTCGGAGGCTCATCAGTGGTTGCTTGTCTACATAATTAGTAATGCTGAACAGAAAGGGGAAGAGGTGGAAATACATGCCAAGTATTGGGTCACTATCAGGTCTGGGAGAGGTAAACCTGAGTATAAATTGTACACACCAAACTACAGGTGGGGGGCTCAGAAGACAATACTCCTCTCCTCCCAATACAGAAACCCTGATGTGCACCCCCATCAGAACAAGGCTGTTTCTATGAATTGGAAGCGATCAGCATGGTTGAGTCACTACAGATATCAGGCGTGCTTACGTGTACACCTGGAAGCATTGTTTTTGTCAATGAACTCAGAAGCCAAGTCCTTGACAAGAACAAGGGCAGCTACAAAGACTCAGCTCTCTTCTTACAGCTTAATTCTTATAGCTTCATTTCTTACCAGAGGAGTAAAATTCTTTTCCATCACAGGCTTTGGTGCTGTAGAATATGTGTAGCTGAAGAGGCTTTCTATTTTTCTCACTGGAACACCACCCCCTCTATCAGATATCTAGTTGAGAACACACACAAAAGGTATTAAATGCATGTTTCTAATCCTTGTTAAAGTATCACTAATGCCCGCACAAAGCCATTAAATCATTACTGCTTTAAGGATCATCCTGTATCAAATTTGCTTATCTTTTTCTTAATCATATTCTGTCCAAAACAGTATTGGCTAGCGACAGCTTGTTGTAATTTCCAAAGGCTTGACTATTTGTAATTTTGCTGCAATTCACTGCCCATCTATTCCACACCAAATCTTTTTAAACCTATGAGACTCCGGATGCTTCCAGACGGTCACTATTTTGGGGTGGGATTCAGTCACATACTGGCAATACAGAAAGTGCTAGAGGAAATTGTATGGGAAGAATGAGATAATGCTGGTGATACAACATCATTTAACCTCCTCACAAACAAATCAGGAAAAATGCTCAATAAACAGGTTGTCTGGAAGTGCCCCATCTGTAAGTTTATATTATATGTTGCACCTATTGTATTGGGAAAAAAGCCTTGTAAGATACCTTAATTGACAGGTCTTCCTTTCCAAGTACAACGGTCACCTCAACTGGATCAAGGGAAGGTTTGTTTTCCTGGTGTTCAACTGTTGCTCTCATTGCATTCTAGAAGAAACAAAGAATCAGGAGGACTTAATTCAATCTGAGGCACTCTAATATTTGCTATTTTTAATTCCAGTCAATATACTAATGTATCATTAGATTTCTATCCCACTTTTTCCTTCCAAAAGAGTCCAAGGCATCAAGCAGAATAGTAAAAACAGCGCTGAACAAATGCTGCTGCTAATGCACACATAAATATGGAGGCGAAAAATGAATGTTTCATAATTGTAAACACAAACCTTGAAAAGTTCAAACAGCATGTGAAAGAGGTGGGATGGTACATATACTATGTGGATAGGCTGTCCAGCTGCCTTTCCTGCAGGAAGATGCACAAACAATAATCAGCACACAGCTGCTATTCAACTTCAAACAATTGTTATTGTGTGTCCACAATAAATGCTTTTAATTAAGATCTGTGCATTTAACACTGCATCCTGAAATTTGTTATCCTTTATTATTCTATAGTACTGTAGTTATGAATGTTCTTGTTTTGCAGAAGTTTGTATTGTGCTGAATAAGTACAAACTTCCTGCAATCCATCCTTCATGAGAAAAAACATTCTTGAACTATTATAATAATAGTGGAATTGCAGCTAAGCTAATTTCTTCTTTTGATTTCTTTTAAGGAAATGCTGGTGCCAACCCTATCAGAATTACTACATGTCCATGTGCTCAATCAATTCTGGCATATTGCATCATATTTATTGGGGGTGGCAAAGGTGAATGAATGTAACCGTGCAAATTTAGCACTTTCTCAAGGGGGAAAAATGGTAAGCCTCCAATTCTAGACAAGTGGGTCAGCAGTAAGAGCAAAACGCTTCTAAAGAGGAGAAACCAAAGTGCTACTCTGATATGGTGGAAAAGAGGAAAATGCACTCACCATTCACTTGAGTAAGCTTTAAGTCTGGAGAAGCGAAATAGTATTGGTCACAAAGCATCTGGGCACTCTGGAAAGCATCTGGAAAAAATGAAGCATGATTTAACACAAACTCTTATGCATCATTAGGTATATCCTAGATACTAGGCTACTCCAGGCTGTGCTCTCTAGCATTGAAATAAAGCTTCTATATATACAGAAAGCTGAATTATAACTGTCAGCATTAAGGCACAGAATGCCACTGAAATATCCGTTACATATTACCCAAGACTTCTAACTGCACATGTCTGTCACGTGGAAATCAACAGACCTTGCATGCAGCGGACTGAATAGGGCTGTACCCAACAGGAATGCAATGCCACCTGACTGCATGAGAAAATTCTGATGACCCGTTAAAAACAGGCATTCCACCCTTCATTCACTCACTACTGAATGTAAAAGTGTGCAACTTGCCAGGATCCCTGTCTCATGACGGTCAGAATATGCAGGTAGGTATACACATGAACATATGGAGCTGTCTTATACCATAGTACAATTGACTCTTCCACCTTCCTAAGCACAGTTGACTCTGACTGGCAGAGGCTCTCCAGGGTTTTAGGAAGAATCTTTTCCCAGCATGGGGCCTTCTGCACGCAAGGGAAATGCTACAGTCCTTCCCCAAAATATTCTGCACTTAGATGTGAAGCCAGGATACTCATAAAAGACTGACAATTCTTTCACTTTCTCAAACTGGTTAATGCATCTAACAAAAGGACATATTTTCTACACGTAGCTGAATCCACCAGGGGATGCTGACAATTTCATATACGTACCATGCACCAAATCCACAACGTCACAGCAAGGGTCAATGCATCCAATGTGCTTTGGATTACCCACATTGTTATTGTTATCAAAAATAAGCGCTGTTGAAATAAAAGACAAAATGATCAATTTTTTTCAGGTTGCTCAACGTAATTCATTACAGCTATCTAAAGGATTATTTTTAGCAATAATAAAAAGTACAAAGTGCCACCTTTTGGAAATTCCCCCCAAACTTCAATTCCACCTTTTAAATCCCTGTAATGTCCGGTGCAATCCGGACGTATGGCAGCCCTGTCTTATCTCTCCTTCCCACAAGAGCTCATGGTGACATAGAAGGGACTATCCAACTTTATATTTATAACTGCTCTGTAAGGGATGATGGGCCAAGGGTCAGTGATTTGCTGAAGGCCATCTAGTGAGCTTCATTGCTGAACTAGGTTTTATCTGCTATTCTATCTACTACAGTGAAGTGCTTTGGCATTTACATTTTTCTAGTCTGGAGGCATCTGTATCACAATGCATTTCCCCTTGTGTGTACTACTTTACCAGGTTTTAGTACTGGAGTTGTTATGTACACACATTTCATTGCTGTTTGGCTATACTGTTTATTACCTAACTACTTTCTGCTTTTGATCCTTGTTCTCCCTCGCATAATAATTTATATCATTTACACTTGTGTTTTTTCTTTTTACAACCAGCATAGATAAATGATTAATAAAATCCACAGTTCATCAAATATTTCTAAGAATGTTTGACAAAAACATTAAAATCAACTTGTCAAAGGGATGGAAAAACAACTTACTGTGCTGGTTTATTAACATTCGAATAGATATCCGGTTCATGTAAAAGCGATCCAAGAAGTACTGGATGTTTTGATTGATGAATGGGTCCATCTTGGAAGAATCTCTGTATTCTAGAACCCCTTGTGCCATTGTGGGCACTACATCATGGTGCCGATTTCGGACTTTGACAATGGCATCTATGAAACTGGGAAGGGGGGGATAACTTTAGACTTGGCCTATCTGACGAAGGCAGCAAAGCAAAACTGAAATAAGTTATTTTTTTCACCATTCATTCTGTCAAGATAATTGAAGCATCTTAATGTTATCTTGACAGTTTATAATTCATTGCTGACTTATTTTATTTCAATGTGCCATTTTTTGCAGTATCAGGTGTCAGTTAGCTATACTGTTAAAAGCTTTTGATCATTATCATATGATCAGTAGTCTCTGTATTCTGAACTGAATAATGTTCATGCTTAGTTGAGCAAGCTATCAAGTCAGCTGTTACTGTGAAGCAAGTAAAGCTACTAACAACACAACTCATAAGAACTTACTTTGATAGAACTTTGTGGTCATCTGATTTTTTGTCATGGAACTCCACTAGCTCCATTAGGCTTTCAACATACCTGTTAATATACAAAGTAAACCATGAATTATTCATACAGGCCAGGGAAAGTTGACTGGAGAGATAAGATTGCTTTAGCAATTCAGTAACTCGGTGACCTCAAGTAGAAGGCAAACTATGAGCAAACAGACTACTAGGACTTCAGTTAAGTTTAGGAGTAGAAAAATATATTTTAAATTCCTATGTGCCTGCCTCAATGTTTGTATGCATGCCTCTTAAGCTATCTCCAGCTCACTATTATATGTTTTTTTTAAAATGTGTGTGGTATCAGTTGGTATACAGCATTGCACATACCAAGGACGCAAACAATGCCACCAAATCTGTGCACAAACACAGCAGCTGTTAAAACGCAGTTCCTTTATCTTGACTGTGCAGAATGTCATCATTATGATAACACTACATGGGCAGAAGACAATTATGTGAGGCTTCACAGCATCTTAGTTCACATTTAACAAGCAGCCACGGCAGCTATAAAATGACTACAGAGGATGCCATAGTTGTGCGTCCAGCACGTCCTTTTCTATGCTATGGCCTTGATATAATGACCTGCATTTTACTAGCAACCTGTCAAGCTTCAAATACAGAGGTACCTCTAGTGACGAACTTAATTCGTTCCGGAGGTCCGTTCTTAACGTGAAATTGTTCCTAACTAGAGGCGTGTTTTTCCGTTCCCATTCTGGGGCACAGTTCTCAACTTGAGGTAACTCTTCCAGGTTAGCGGAGTTTGTAACCTAAAGCGTTTGTAACCTGAGGCGTTTGTAACTCAAGGTACCACTGTAAAGGTTCTTGTTACTGTTGCAAAGTAAATATGAAGCTTTCTGAAATTTAAAATACAAAAGCAGGATTAAGTTGAACGTAGTAAAATGTGTTATGTAAGTTTTGCTACTTACCAACTTTTTACCAACTGTACTGAAGGAGTGCTTAACAGTCGGCTAGGGAGGAAGTCGATTTCTTTTAGGATATTTGCTAGCCTCACAGGAAGTTCATGTCGAAGAAAAGAAAAAGACGTTTTCTCGCATGCATTAGTTGACCCTGAAAAACAAAAGCCAGCTCGTTTAAGTTGTTTTCCATATAAGCACCATAAGGAATAGCTTCAAGATATCATATGTCAACTTTATGTTATACAATCAAGTAGCTCAGCTACCAGTGCAAGATCGTGTAGCGACTGCTAGTTATTAGAACTAAAGGATGTTTTGCACAATGGCAGCAGTAAATACAAAGTAATCTCTGAAAATCATCAGGTGTCTTCTGCTTGTCACACATTTCCCCAATACCAATGTGCTCTTAGGGAACAGAGCTATGATATGACTTACCACAGATAAAATCAGCTATAAACTATTATTGATTTAAGCCATATTATATGTAGTTACAATTTCTTGGTAAGGATTAAAAAAAAGGTCTAAGCTGCAATCATATGTGCACTTCCTTGACAGTAAATTGCACTGAACTTGGTAGGACTTAGTTCTGAGTAAACATGCACAGGACCATACTTGGGAAAAGTGGACTAGGCCACATCCCAGCTGTGTTCCACCAAGTGTTCAGAAGAATGATGAACACTATCTGTCTCTTGAGATATTAACAAACAAACCCCCACAAATGCATATAAATTTCACAATGCTTTACTCTATTTTAAGTTCCACAAGTACAGTACTACTTAACATTAAGAGTATGTAATTTTAAAATGCCTTTGGCTTTTCTACAAGTAAAAATTGTGGGCCCTCACAGAAAATAGAGACGAACAAAAGCCAATCATTGCTAACCAGCCACAAGAGAGATCTGGTGAAACCACAAGCATGTATAGAAAGCTTTGGCAAAATTACTACTGTTTTAAATACCGTAATTCCTTTTAGCTGCAAGTAGCAGACCACACCTAACATACTGGCATGTGTATTTATATATCTAGCAGCTGAGTGATTAATATTTTTTTCTGCTTATAAGTTGTAAAGTTTTAAACTGTATCTACTAAATGAGAAACAGCTTTTTCTATCACACAACAGACTGACACTGATGGCTGAAGAATGACTGAATACAGTGTCAGCAATAATAAACTAACAAAGCCTACTATGGGTGGCCAGGCTAAAAGTAATAAACTGAGCAATGCTGAAAATTACTTATCCAATTAATCAGAACTAGAGGACAAAATCCTATTTTCATACTTTGTGACTTGAAGTTATTACCATTTTTTTCTAGCATTTGTAATAGAACATGTGAAGCAACTTGAGCCAATGAGAATAGAGTAAACAACTATGAAGATTCCTAGAAAGCACCCTTGAAAAACTGCCATTTTTAAAAAAAGGTAAAACTGCTTCTTTATAGATTTTAAAAGCTAACATTTAAAAGTATAGAACCAATTTCAGTGACTAAGAAAAATATAGTTTAGAAACACAGGCATGTAGACAAATGTTTACTTAGGTGAACTATTTCCAAATGCTTCACATTTGATTGCATAATAGATTTAATAAAAACCATATGAAGGGAAAGAACATACAATGTTATTTTTTTAATTTGAGAATTCCTGTAAACTATAGTAATTTCCTGCAAAACTCTCTCTGCACATTTGCTTTCTAATAGAACCAAAATTGTTGCATAACAAAATTGTTGCATACCAAAACCACAGAGAAAAAAAGATGAAAAAATCTATATGCTCAACAGGTTGACAGTTCCATGGAGCTCTGTGCAGTCCTAAGATATGCTAACAACAAATGAAAACTTCAGCTGGAGTACAAGGGCAAAAGATGAATAAACCAAAGGGAGTTTTGGGGATCCTTAAAGATTTGTAGTGCAAGTTTACTCAGAAGCAAGTTTAATAGTCAGGGCTGGCCCACCAAGGTGAGGAAACCACCTTGGGCAGCATAATCCAGAGGGACAACAGATCTCAATGTAGATCTTTATTCCCCCCCTTGCACCTGATACAGATCTTCACTCACCCCTTCCTCCCTGGTGAGGAGAGAGGTCACCATTTTGTGGTTTGGCTCAGGTCCTAAAATGTCTTGGGCTGGCCCTATCAATAGTGCTCACTCCCAGAGAAGTGTACATAAGGTTGCAGCCTAAGAGATCGTGGCATAAACTCCTTTGGACTAGATCCCATAGCATCAAATGTGTGGATTGCATCAGATGAATTCACTTGATGAACCAGACTCCAGTCCACAGAAGCTGATGTAACAAAGAACTTGATTAAGCACTTTAAGGTAGCCGAGACTTGTTTGCTTTTGGTTTTGCTGTGATAGATGCACATAGCTACCCTACTGCAATTTGCTTGAATGCAAGCCAGTAAGAAAAGATGGAGATAACATTCCACACCCACCCCATCCCTCTTGGGAGCATTATCCAGACACACACACCCCAAAGCAAAATCGTTTTCACCCTCCTTTCCCTCCTGGCCTCAGCTTACACTGCTTTGGAAGCCCAAGCCATGAATACAAGGACAGAGGACCAGGGGTACCCCCCCCCCACTTAACAGAATGAGCCCCCTAATGCAACAGGACTGACTTCCCACAACTTGAAGTGAGTGCAGTCATAGACTTTGCTATCTGTAGCAGCTTTTGCCAACCTGGCGCCGCTCCAGATGTTGTCTGGCTGTGTTGTCTGGGGCTGGCAGTCCAACAGCATCTGGGGGGTACCAGGCTGATCTATGGGGGAGGGGGGTCCATAAGACCATTAAGCCTTATGGCCTCTCCACACTAAACTGCACCTCTTATACACACAGACACCCAGTCATCTCAAGCAGGACCCTACTAGGCGGTGTCCCAAAAGGCCATCTCCCATCACCAGCGACCACCTCAACCCCCCCCACCCTTTTGCTCTGGCATTGCCCCACAGCGGCCACCCCGTGCCGCACCCACTCTCCCTCTCTCACACACGCGTCGATCGCACCGCAACTGCCCTCACCGAAATCCAGGAACTGCTTGATGGACAGCGGCGACGGAGAGTAGCGGGCAAAATGCTCCACCTCTCGGGGCGCCCGCTCCCCGCCCGCCAAGGGGGCCGCGCTGCGAATCGCGATGCGAGCGGCCTTCATGGCTCCGCAGCGCCAGCAGCAGCGAAACGATGACCGTGAGCAACGGTTGGAGTGTATGTATTTCTGCGCGGTTCCTCCGCTCGAACCCTTTTGCCTCGCGCCCTGCACGTGCGGCCCCTTATTTACCACTTCGAACCCTCCCTCCGGGGGGCGTGTCCGGAGCGCGAGCGCCAAGCCACGCCCCCTCTCCGGAGGCTAACTGCCCCGAGCTGGCTCTTCCCACAGCCACCTCCCCCCTTTCCAGGTATCTTGCGTGCGTGTGTGGCGACCTTTAGCCCTTCGCCGCTTGGAAGGCTCGGCTGCCGTGGGAGGAAAGGGAAAGGGGCGTGGCGGAGGAGGCGGCACAGGGAAAGTGGGTGTGTCTTTCTCTCTCTCTTGACCCACTTGCCCTTGTTTACGCGGTTGGGAGATGGAAGGACACGGTGTCATCCTCCCTCGTCCAAGTCCCGAGCCTTAGTTCTCTTCCCCCCGCCCCCCTCCTGCCGTTGGAGAAACCGTCAAATGACCGGCGCGAGACTGAGCGGTTGGAGTTGGGAGGGAGGGGGAAGAAGAGAGAATGGAGCGCGGCCAGGCCCGCTCGTCATTGGCGGGTCGTTTTACCAGAAAGGGCCAATGGGAAGGCTGTATCCGTACTGTGGGCGCTTTGACTTCGGGCGGGCCTCGGGAGATAAACAGCTCGGCCCGATTCCTGAGGGAGGAGGCGGGAGGCTGGTGGGATGTGCAGGTTTTTCCAAGAAGCAGTAGAACGCCCGGCGCGGGGGCGCTTCAAGGGACGGGAAACGAGGCCGGGGGGTGGGGGCAGGGCCGGATTTAGGTTTGATGAGGCCTTAAGCTACTGAAGGTAATGGGGCCCTTTATATGTCCAGGTATCCTTTGTCAACAACAAATTGTTGCTGTTTTTTATGTTGAATATATGCTATATGGTATGTATGGACCTAATAGGTATCTCAGGCCGTTTGCACAAGTTGCCATGCAACCAGTGACATTTTAGGGAGCAGGCTAGCAGGCAAGGCCCATTACTTACATCACAGGAGCCTACACAACACAAAACACACTTGCTGTATGTAGGTTTTATTTTATTTGTTCTTGTATCTTATATTTTGGAAATGTACATCCAGTTTTTTTCCTTTAATTTTCCCAAGAGAGTGGGGCCCTAAGCTATAGCTTGTTTAGCTTATATGTAAATTGTGGGGGAACGTGTGGTGGCTGCACATTGTGAGAGAAACGCGCTTGCTCCCTGAAAAGAGAAGAAGTGCCCTTCTGAAAAATTATCCTCCCCCACCCTAGCAAAATATCCTAAATATAAACCATCCCGTTTTAGCACACGAATCAAGATGTGCTCCTTCCAATGGTTTCACGGACTTGAGGCTGGAAAGGGGTTTTCTGGCATTGCAATATCATGATAGCATGATTGCAATATCTTCACATTCTTTTGAGGGGAGTTGGTGTTCAAGAAGCACTGGGAAAGTGAGGCTTTTAAAAGAATGGTAAACATGGAATTAGGCAGCGTTCGATCCATGGAGGTAGTTTTTTTTCTTTTCCAAAGGGTTGCGTCATTCCTTTTTTATATACTTTTTTACTTTTATATACCAGCATTCCTCCATTTTGTGCAAGGAGAGGCCACACGTGGTTCCTTCCTTCCCTGTTTTATCCAACAACAGCCCTGTGAGGTAGGTTAGGCTAAGAGACAGTGACTGGCCCAAGGTTGCCCAGTGAGCTTAATAAGTGAGTGGGGATTTGAACTCTCATTCCATAAGTGCCATAGGAGCCAACTTCTAGAGGTTGTGGGGGCTTCGGCCCCCACAGCAAAATATTTGAGGGGGCTGGACCCCTATAAAGTTGATGGGCATTTCCATTCAAATGGTGTGTGTGCACTGTGTTGATTATGCGGGGCGGCCACTCTTTTCTTCCTAACCCTATACATATAACACCAATGTCTCACAACAAATGTAACTGAAGAACCTGAAGAAAGAGACAATGCATGTGCTTTTGAAAACGAGGCGAAATTATTATTTTTTTAAAGAAGACAAGGAGTGTGTGGCAGCCCCCAGTATTTAAAGAGCCCCCACCCCTATTACATATAAGAACCAGAACATAAACCTATGGAACTAGAAAAGAGCCCAAAACATCAATGTTTGGTCTAGATCCTAGGTACTGCACCCTCACTAAAGGAGACTATGGATGATTCACTAAATGATTGTAGGATGGTGTGTGCACCTGAGCTTATGGCCTCAAATTCTCTTTATCTGATATGCTGCTTTATTACAAAAAATGACGACTAGACTACTGATCCTAAAATGAATAGTTAGTTGCTCAACCACCCCCTCCAGAACCCACTGCTCTCAACTGCCTCACATTCAAACTCCCTTTCAAATCCTCATCCAATCCTCACTCACCACCAGAATTCCACACTCTCCCTTTCCTCCTCCCTCCTTGACATTCCCATAATAATTCTGATACAGTTACCTTAATAACCCTATTACATTCAATATTTTATACATGATGCTCCTTATAATCATACTGTTAGAAGCACTTGAGCTTTCCATTCCTGGTTCCTAGGAAATGGGGGTGAGCAAACTGCAAGTTCTTCATCCCTGTTCTAAAAACCAGATGTCTTCCCCCAAATGATCCTGGGAATTGTAGTTTGTTAGGGGTTCTGGGGATTGTAGGTCTGTGAAAGGAAAGCCACAATGGCACGAATCATTTCAGGGGAAGTCATGTGCTATAAAGGTTCATTGGATGCTCTTTAAAATATAGCATCATAGAATTGTAGAGTTGGAAGGGACCACGAGGGTCATCTAGCCCAACCCCCTGCAATGCAGGAATCTCAACTAGATGATCCATGACCGATGGCCATCCAAGTGCTGCTTAAAAACCTCCAAGGAAGGAGAGTCACTGCTTCAGGCCCTAAGGGCCTCTAGAGCAGGAGAAAGCAAGCTTGCTCCATCCTCCATGTGACAGCCCTTTAGACTTTAGTTATTGAAAGGACTGCATGGTGTGGATCTCATATCAGTGTTATGAGAGTGTAAGCAACACATTTCTCTCCCCTTTCTCCACACCATGCAGAATTACAATGGTAACCAGAAGGCTGGAGTTTGGAGCCCAGCCAGGGCTGGCTGTGGGCAGGATCCTTGCATTGCTGGGGATTGGACTAGATGACCCTTGGGTTCCCTTCCAACTCTGCCATGCTCTGATTATATCAAGCAGCTAAAGGAACAAAAATATGCTTCTGAAACATTTGGAAATCATATGAACACTCTCCTCACCAGTGGCTTCCAGGAAGAGCTTGCATCTCATCTTCCTTAGGAGAGTGGCAGTCCAGAACGAGGAGGGAAAGGCTCAGAGTTCAGGTAGGTAGAAATGCCAATTGCCCTATACTATAGGAACGTTTCCTTCCTGTGTCCCCCACCCTCATGTACCAGACTGGTGCTAGCATGGCTGGGAGCCAGGCGCCTGCTGTTTCCTCCATTTTCTTTGCACGGAGGGAGACTTTCCTCAACATATAGTTTGTTCTGGCCAAATCCCTGGAGAGACATGACGGCCCTCAGGTACTGGGGCAGAGAGAAGGAAGGGGTCCTTGTGAAACACATTTGGGTAGTCTGTGGCTTCCAGCAAATGCTTTTCAGAAGGAATGCTCCCTTCAACAGCGTAGCCCGAGCATAGCCATCGCGGCTAGTTGCCTTTGATAGGCCTCTCCTCCATGCAATTGTCTAGCCCTCTTTGAAAGCCGTCCCATCCAAGATGCTCTTGTGGTGCATCTGATTCCCTTGTGCTTCCTTGCCCCTGCAAGGAGATGACTATTGTGAGATCCTTTGATTAATATCTATCTGGGCTGGAAAATATTAAAGAATCAGAGGACTGGTGAGCTTCCCTTGAAGCACAACTGATCAAAGGCAGGCAGATCTGTTAGCACCTTAATATAGATGCTCAGACGACAAATGATGCTATCATACCCCTCAAGCACCCCAGAAAAAGCTCCCAAGCTGATGGAGAAGAGAGCAGTTAAGTGGTCAGTGGGGCTCCAGGTTGCCATTTCTGGATCTCACCACAGCCCTTCCAAGTTGCCCAAGAAATCAATGTCACAACAGTTTTTTCCTTGCACCTCCTCCCCATGATCCCACGTGGGGCCTTCTCAGACGTATGCTGTGTCCGAACCAGCAGTTCCCACCAAACCAAGTAATCGAGGACCCAGTCAGAAAAGGAGTGTGCACAGTCATACTAGAAATAAGTAAAATAACTAAACAGGCACTAGAAGTCACCCCAGAACTGGCCCTACTGAACACCTTCCAATATAACTGCCCACTCAGAATAGAAAGAGCTCATAACCCACCAACAGCATACAATTCAATATGGCTAACTTAACCTGACAACCCCCCCTCACCCACACACAAACAAATCCCACTGTGGCCAGCCAAAGATGATCAACCACACCCTAGGCCACCCCAGCCTCTTTCACTATCAAGGAAACATAACAAGCGAATAGAAAGAGAACTTCCCCAAGTGATGCTGACAGAAAAACCCCAAGCATACATTAAATAAAAAAGCTTTTCTACCCCAGTCCCTCTCTCCTGTCCCGTCCCCCGTCCAGGGCCGGATTTAGATGAAGAAAGACCCTAGGCTACTCGTGAGGCCCCTCCCAATCCCCCACCCTCACAACTAGAAGAAAATGGAAGAGTGTTATAAACAAAATTGAGTGAAGCCAAGGATAATGGTGGGTATTTAAAATTCTGCAATTCACGACTTCTGGGTTGGCGCCATCGCCGAATGGCGGATTTCCTCCGAGCTCCGGAGGGAGTCTGCTCGACGGGGGTTGGGTTCTGCCGCGCCGGCGACGCGGGGACCCTCAAAAACCACGGGCGCGGATGCCCGTGGACATGGTGACTCGGCGGGCACCGTTAGCGCCCTCCCGACCCGTGAAGGAGCCTTTTTAAAGGCTACGGAACGGGGGGCGGGGAGTGGCGTGGTGCTGTGAGTCTACTGCTTCCCCTGCCGAGTGAAGCCGCATGCCATTCGTCGGAGAGCGCTGACTTCTTCCTTTAAAAATCTGGACTAAAAACCAAGAACAACAACCCGTGAGTAATTTGGAAATTGGACTAAAACTTTTCCTTTTTTGTGGATTTGGCACGAGCGGGGGAGGTGCAAAGAGGAAGTCCGTCTCCCCCCCATTGTAAACATTTCAAAGCAAGGATTTGACAACTAAGGTTGAGAGAAGAGTCTTTTTTCTTTCCTTTTCGGATAAAAATTATTAATTCCACGGATTTAAAAGTATAAGTTACTGTGCTGGAGGATAAGAGCTTATTTTTTGATCAAGTGCCACCCTTCCTGGGACCGGAGGTGATCTGCGAGAGGAGCCTGCTGAGGAGTTACAGAAGGTTTTGACAGCTGTCAAATTAGCTGTCAAAGTCGGAAAAACAGAAAGCATTGGTTTAGCCGGCTTTATTGTTACAAGTTGTTGAAAATAAAGAAAGACTGAAACAAATTAACCGGACTTTTGGACTGGAAGTGAAAGGAATACTAAATAACCAGAATCCCTCTAGAGGGGGTTCACGGACATTACAATAATGGAAATAGGTCGGAAAATACTGGCTGACTTGGATGAGGTTGTTTTTCTCATGGGAAAGCTGCAAAAGATGTATGAGCAAGGTCATGTTTTGTCTACAAGCCCTACAAAATTGAAGTCAACAGCAAATATATCTATGGAGATGGAAAAGGACTTGACGTACAAAACCCAGGCAGCTGGACAAGAAAAGAAACTAGAAACTGAAGAGGTGGAAGAGATATATGCTGAACAGGAGGAGCAGAAAGGAGGGGCTGAAATGTTACAGAAGGCGAATGAGAGCCGGAGGCCTGCCAAGATGGCTGCAAAAGAAAACAAGGATTGGAAGAGGGAAATTTGGTTTGAACCAACTTGGAAGGATCTTCCTTTGTGGGGATCTGAAGACCTAGGGGCTATTAAATTGATCAAGGTGGAAGCTGGAGCTTTTGGGACATTTGGATCTAAGAAACAGGACTTGAGCTCCACCTTTAAACAAGGAGGCCTGGCTGGAAGGAATATGGACATTATAGAGAGAGTGCCCCCCCGAGACTGGGTGTTAATCACAAGGGACTTTCAAAGAAGCCGGCAGAAAGGGACTGAGAGAGACTTAAGAGCCTCAGACGTGAGGTTGCCAGGCTAATAATGGATGGACTAATGGACTATGGTTTTGGGATTGAAACCGGGGAAGGGAGGGTGGGGTTTGGAAATCCAAAGGGGGCTTGATTTTTTCTACTCGGTGTTTAATTTTATGCTGTTATCTGTATAAGAATGGGGAATTTGTGGAAGGGAAACTGGGTCAACCTTAGAAAAAGATTTTTATAAAAGATTAAGGTACATAAGTTAAAAGTTGGTATATAAACTGAATTAAATACAATAATGAATTAAGGGTAAAAATTAAATATAAATAAACAAAGTAACAAAGTAAGGTTAAGAAATTAGAGATAAGAACTTGTTGGATAAATATTTGAATTTGGAATACAAGAAGGGGAGGTGAGGGGAAGTTGCGGAAAAAGGTTATTGAAAATTAGACTGTAAAGGATGAATTCTTTTTTTTCTTTTTTCTTTTCTTTTTGTCTTTTGTATTATTCGAAATTCTAATAAATATTACTTTAAAAAAAAATCTGCAATTCACAATTTCTCCTCTAAAGGACATCAGAAAACTTCATCAAAATTTGTTTATCTAAGTTTGTCACTTTCAGTGTAAAGAATGCTCAGTGTGGACAACCTCTCTTGAAACATTGTGGCCCTTAATTCATTTTTAATTCTTTTGAGTCTTGAAAAACTCCTCTCTCCGAGCAGTTAGTGACCGTAAAGCTAAGAAATATTGCTTCCACATTAGGAAAGGCCATCTGAATTTTTTCTTTTTATATAATTTGATAAAGGTCTGTATGAGACAGAGAATGCCTATGGCTTTTCTCACGCACAAGTGAAAGTGCAAAAGTTCATCAATAAGTTTCAGGTCAGTATCTTCTGGGTGTGCTTTCATCAACAGTTCAACTCCTTGCTGAATTTCTTGCTTAGATGCTATCAGAAAAGCAAGAATGGAACAACAACTGTGCAACATCACTGTACGCAGTACTTCTTTTTAAATTGGCTTCAAGTGCATCTTAGGATGCACTTGAAGGATAAAATAATTTTATCCTAAACTTATCTCTTGGAGAAAGTGCATCTAAGGCATCAGGTGCACTTCTGTCATTTTTTTTTTTTTTTTTGCTGTTTCCTCACTCTTTGTCTCCTTGTTTTGTAGTTAACATTTGGCTTTTGCTTGTTTCTCAAGCTCATCAAAATCTTCTCTTTATAAAATCCAGAAGTGAACTGTACAAACTTGCACAAGAACTCAATAACAGGTCTGATTTCTGAAGGGCTTTGCTGACCTTGTGAAAATGACCTAGCACATGGATTTATATCTCTTAAGATTCTGCATATTTTGGCTGTGAACTAGGGCCCCACAATTTTTTTTCAAGTTGGGCCCTACAGTTTCAAATTGGGCCCCACTGGCTGGCCCTGAGTCTCATCGTTGCTGGGCCCGAGTTGCCCTGCTCTTGGATAAAGTCTTGGGTTTGCAATTTTGGGAGAGGGGAGACTGCCCGCTGGGGGGCTGGGGAGGCCTCCTCGATTTAGAGGCTTCAGTCTACTTAGACTATACATAAATCCGGCACTGGGGGCAGGGTTTACCAAGGCCCCCACGATATTTTATTCAAGTTGGCACCCCTGGTAGGTCCATCCGAGTCCTACAGTTTAATCTCTACACCATGTTGGCTCTCCAACACTTCACCAGATAGTGAGCAAGCTGAAGAGTTCCCCAGGAGTTTTATTCAGGCTGGATATTAAAGCAAACAAACAGAGGAGGGGCATGGATTAAAAAAAATACACCCTGAATATACACTCTGTTGTTTCTCTTCCGCTGTTTTTTCTGTAACACAAGAATCCACTTGGAATATGCACGTTATTTGAAAAACACACACCCATGTAGTCCTCAGGGATGCAGTGGCACCCTTGAAATCTTCATCTGACTTCTACAAAGTGTCTGAACACACACACAAACTCACATCCTGATCATGAGATGGCAAGGGTGATTTTCTCTCTTGAAAAGCACATGTAAAACAATCACTCTTTTCCACTTCCTCTTTCAGCTCTATGTCCTTTTCAGTATTAATTCTGCTGTTCTCTTGCAACAGCAATATGTGTGTGTGCATGTGCTTTATCACTTCTTGTATCTTTGTGGGATAGTATGAGGGAGAGGGGTAAGAAGTGACCATTGAACTAGCACACACAGCACTTCCTCAAAAATCCAAGTGTGCCAGTGGGCATAAAACTGGTCAGCAACCCCTGATTTATATCATGGAGTGAAGAGGTTTTGCAGACCTGCACCACAATCCTGTAAGCCAGGGGTTGCCAACCCAGCACCTGCGGGTGCAAAGGCTTAATGGATTGTATTCCAGGATAGGCTATGTATCCTGAATGGCATGCTGGAGAAGCTTTAGCTGGGAACTTTGGGTGGCAGCCAGTAGTTTGGTTTCTCTCTAGACATGTCCTTTAGTAGGTCAGTCATGGTTACCTACTTTGACTTCTTAATCTGTTTCTTCACTCTCCCAGGTGAACATTGCAGTTTTAAGTGGCTGGTGTAAATCCTATAGGAGTTTGTCCTTGTCTGAAGGTCTGGAGAAAATGTGGCTACGTTTGATGTTTAGTTGACAATAGATCATGTGATACGCTCTTCATGGTAAATATAGTAGTTTGTTGGTATCTGGCATAATAAGACAGTGTTTATATGCCAATTGAATAGTTGCACAGTGGTGTTCAGAAAGTGAACCTGCTGTGTAGACTTGTGAAGAATCAGTTTGATGATGAGGTGGAAGTTGCTCCAATTCTAGCTGTATTTCTCAAGGTCCCACCCCTCATACTGATTTCCCTCTCCTTTCTTTATGTATCCAGCTAGTCTGAATGCTAATGCTTCTTCTCTGCAAGGCCATTGGGGTTGGGGTTTTTTGTTTTGCTCTGCTTCCTTGCAGAGGGCAACCCTCCCCTGCATGAGGTTCAAAATACTCCCATTCTGATGCCCAAAGGTCAGCAGAAAAACTGGAGTTTTTCCAGGCCCAAGTGCCACCTGAGATATTTGTACATATAATATACCGGTACTGTATATCAAGCACTGAATTCCCTCTGAATGAAGGCAAAGAAAAATCATAGAACACACCAGTAAGCCAATTACTAAAGGAGCTGATCCTTTCAGCAAGGAATAATAATAATAATAATAATAATAATAATAATAATAATAATAATAATAAATTATTTATACCCCGCCCATCTGGCTGGGTTTCCCTGGCCACTCTGGGCGGCTTCCAACCGAATATTAAAAACAATAAAGCATCAAACATTAAAAACTTCCCTAAACAGGGCCGCCTTCACTTGTCTTTTAAAAGTAAAATAGTTGCTTATTGCCTTGACATCTGCTGGGAGGGCGTTCCACAGGGCAGGCACCACTACCAAGAAGGCCCTCTGCCTGAGCTCCTAATCAAATTAATTTGTGAATAAAGGCCAAGTGTAATGCAAGCTTTGGTATTACAGCTGCAGTCCTAAGAACACTTGCTTGCTGATTTACATATATGCTCACCAAATATTACACAGGCTGCCTAAGATGGTAGCTTAATATTGTAAATGGGTCATTTAGATATACAAAACAGGTTGGTGGCAACAGGTTCTTTTAACTTTCCAGATTTTTCTTTGAAATAGTAAATGGAATTAAATTGGGGAAAAATATGGACTGGCATTTTCATGCCAATGGTGTTGTGTGTACTTCCTGCACAATTAGCACACATCCCACAATAATCACCCATCTGTAAGCACCCACAGATAAAAATAAGGGCATACAGGTTAACTGTACTTTCCCATAGTAAGAATCATCAAGGAAGCCAGTTCCCTGCCCCTGTTACATAAGGCTGCAACCTCTTCTCGTGAGCTGTATGCTGCATTCATTTACAATGCACAAGAAACAATATTTTATAGAGAGCTTGGAAAAGAAGATGAACACTGCAGAATGACAACCTGAGACATTCACCCTCGCAGAATTTTTAACAAGGCATTCACAAAAGGGGAAAGAAGTGTCAGTGATTGATTAAAGTCAAGAAATGAGAAATGTTATTGGTAAATAAAAGGTACTGTAAAGGTAAATGACCCCTAGACAGTTAAGTCCAGGCAAAGGCGATTATAGGGACGCGGGTGGCTCAGTGGTCCTGGTAAATAGGGGCAGCTGGAAGAAAATAAGGGCTTAAGTACCATTAAGCTGTGTTCTTAGAAAATAGGTGTAAGTTCAAAAGGCAAGTGGTTGAACTTAATAAAACTGCATGCTTATTAAACCCATGGGCAAGGGTTGCCATAATGGCATTTTTTCTCAGAGTTCTCTGCTGGCTTTATCACTAACCGGCCTTATCTTGCTAGACCTATTTGTTTCGCTGTGCTTGTTTTTCCACTGACTCCTAACATTTTCTAAATTTACTCTCCTCCTTTTGAATCCTCAGACAGCTGTTGAAGCTCTGTCTCCCTAGCAGCAGTGTTGACAAAAACAAAAGTCACTAAGGCTGAAATCCTATACCCACCTGGCACTAAATCCCATTGAGCTTAATAGGTAAACATGCTGTAGCAGTGCAATCCTATACCTAGCTGCTCAGAATCAAGCCCCATTGAATTTACATGGGCAAAGGACTGCAGCTTTAATCAAGAGATTTAACAAACCATTAAAATTTAAAAATAAGTTAACATTAGCTGCTTTTTTTGACATGATTATATTGGCAGAGAAAGCTGTTTGGATTAGCTTGGTTAAAGTTTATTCAATCTGCCTGCAGGGTATGGGCTGCTGTTCTGCAAATGGGTATAAACATCGGGGTGGCAACAGGGTTGAAGTTGTTTTTCAGAAATGTCCTTCCTTGTAATGGTCAACCAAAACTTGGAAAGAAAGAAAGAATCTGTAGATTTGCTAATCCTGTTTTGCTGACTTTGATCATAGCCATTCTGCCCTCAGAACATTCCAACCGGAGTTACATATTTAATTTTTCCAAGCCATGAAGCTGTTCAGTAACCCTCACCTCCCTGCAAAATTTTCCATACAGACTTTAAAATACAGTGAAATGAAAAAAAAACTAGAGCTGTAGGCTGTTAATGCAGCTTTCCCCTATTGATGACCTATAATGCACAATTAAACAGCTTTCTCAGCTTGCTGGATGCGGAAGACATTTTATCTCAATGTGAAGTTTAGTAGGGGAAAGTTCACGGAGCTGTGAACAAAGACTTTCCATTTGGTGTGTGGCAGCACTGAGATACTTTGCATTGCCTCCACAGCTCAAGTTTAGTGGGGGAAAGGTCATTTCTAGCGGCAGAGGCACTGAACAACATCCTCCCTGCTTCTCATATTTCTTAGAAGTCAGAGTACAGTATTTGGATCGCTTCCCCACTGCACTAAGCCTAGATGGTAAAAAATGTGTCTGCATCCAGAATAAACTTGCAGTAACAAACATTCATGTTCTGTAAACAGGAGGCAGCCTTCTGCATTTTTCTCTGGTTGTGGAACAGTTTACTTGACCCATTTGGAACACCCACAAACCTTTTTTAATACCCAGTGTACCTGCATTTAAAATTTAAATATTTTTACCAGAGGTCCAAATGGAGGAAAAAAGTTATAAAAATCATTTTCCATGCACAGCCTACATGGGTCCCTTGCCTGTCCATATGGCAAATGTCGGGTACAATGAGCTGTGTATGGGCTGAAGACTGATGCAAGCATGACCACCTTGTGAACTGTTTAGTCTGGTGAGAGAGCCTCACATTCTCTGAGTTAGCCAGGCTGATGTGGCTTTGGAGTTTAGCAAGACTGGCACTAGTAGTGTGGCTGAACTTTATTTTTATTTCTATTTTTGGCCCCTTAATTTTGATTTTGCCCTGTTGTGTATTGTCTGGATTATCTCACTGAAGTACTGACAAGGGGATATTTATTGTATTATTTTTTTCTTATTTGACAGTATTGATAGGTTATGTTAATAAGCTTTTCATGCTTTTTCAAACATTGTTTATTTGGGTAATAAGTTGGAGGGTTTTTTTCTTAAGTTGTTCATAAATTTTACAAAACAAATAAATAAATTACCTTTCTAGAAGCTTCTAAGATTGTTGTTTGCTCTAGTAAAATGTTTGGCCCGATGCAAGACATGATATTCTCTATCTTTCTCCCTCTCTATCATATTTTGATGGCGAGAGCATCACCTAGCAAAGGCTTCTAGCATGCTTGACTATACTTAAATAAGTATAATGCACCAAGAAAACTGTAACAGTCAGATAATGTCAGTCCTTCGCAGTCAGTTGACATTTCAAATGATGCACCTAAAGACCTTAAAGTAGAGGAGATTCTCAGAGAACACAACAAGATTATATAGGACAAGCACCAATTCACTCTTGCTGAGTAACAATTCATTTTGATTTCGTAACCTGTGAAGTGGTATGTTAAAAATAATGAACTTTAAGGAAACCCATGAAGAGTGTGATTATCAAAGCTTACTGCATCTGACCTTTGTTTGCTGACTTTTATTATAAAGCAGTCAAGACAGATAATTTATATCATCCCTTTCCTGTACTTTTTAATGACCTTAGATTTAAATTTTTTAAAAATTGGATGCATCAAACAAAAAGTTAGTCTGCCAAACAAAATGAAGGCATCATTATGTATTAGAACTTCTCAAGGTTGTTATTTATAAACAGTGTCTTAAAAGCTAAGCACATTTCCTAGCAGGGAAACATGACTCCTTGCCCTTATCCAGACATGCGTCATACCTGTTTTTGTACATCCATTATGGCTCACTCTTTTTAAATAAAACTTCTCTTTAAGGCTGCTTTTCAGAAATATTGAGTGCAATGTTTACCAACTGGTGCTGAGCAATGCATTTTCATTTGGCTGGCTCTGGCTGTGTGGAAATCCTATTGAGAAGACTGGTGGCATATGTCTATCAGCAAGGACCAGTAGACTGCCCCTGCTGATGCAAACATAAAGAACAAGGATAGATTCCCCCCCCCCCCCAGGTCACAACCTGAAAAATGAATTATATAATGAATTTCTATAATTTAAATATAGCAGGGAAGACTGTAACCAGATGACCTGGACGCTTGCTCACTGTGCTATCCATCTGGTAACAATTGATGGGCAACTTCAAGGCCCCTCCTTCTCTTTCTTCTTAGGGTTCTTTATGTTTAAATCAAACTTGGTTTGGACTTTCCTTCAAATAAATGAATCCTTTAAACAGAGGATACATGACCATCCTAAGTCAGGTGTGTGGGAGAGATCCAAATCAGGAGTCAGGGGCCCAATCTAGGTTGAATCCCCTGTACCTACTATTTACAGTACAGTAGTACCTTGGTTTTTGAACGTCTAGGAAGTCGAACGTTTCAGTTTTTGAACGCTGAAAACCCAGAAGTAACTGCTTCAGTTTTTGAACGCTTTTCAGAAGTTGAATGTGCCACGTGGCTTTCATATTGAGTTTTCCGTATAATGCCTGTAGGAGTTGATAGCAGTCATTCATTTATATGGAAGAAAGTAAAAGGGAACACCAAAAGGCAACATTAGTCTGGTAACTTGTCCTTTCATGACCCTAATGTTTGGGGATGTGAACAGATCTTCTCCCCGTGTGTCTCACTGATTGAAACCCATTTTTTCTCTCCCATATAATTAA
Organism: Podarcis liolepis; assembly: GCF_965112155.1. Taxonomy (NCBI): domain Eukaryota; kingdom Metazoa; phylum Chordata; class Lepidosauria; order Squamata; family Lacertidae; genus Podarcis; species Podarcis liolepis. Next base: position 28,584,868 of record NC_139563.1, read on the forward strand.
ATGGGAAACTCTGAGAACCAAACCAATCTCTAGCTGCATTGCCTTCCCATAGGTTCCATTCCTTGGTGTGGTAGAATGCTGGGAGAGTGGGATGCAAAATTAGAAACTCATGTAATATACTTGCAACCTGTCTACCTGGTGGGTACAGTATTTCTAGGAGGAGGATTCATGTGCTCAATGGGATCCTGACCATGTCAACTCTGCACAAAGACACGTTGCACTCCTTGCTGGATCCATGTCATTGTAGAGCAGGCCACTCAGTGTCGTGGATGGAGATAAGCTTGTGGAGCCTAGCTTTTGCCCTTACCACAAGTGTCCCCTTTACTTTTTCCTGTATGAGTGAATAGCAAATTTTGATCAGAGAATGGAAATGAGAGCACTTGAGGACATCACTGATGTGGGGGCTATGCCATGGAGGCTGTGTACATAGTAACTTCTACTCTGGCTCTAGTGTGTTATCATCACTGATTTTTTGAATCCTTGTATGCACAACATCAGCCATGATGTGGAACTATCCTGTAGTTTATTGAGAAATACTTCTGTTCGATGTTTCAAACCAAAAGAAAATCTGAAGCCACAGTCACTTCACAGTTGAGCTGAGGGTCTATGTTTGAGACAGCCACTGCACATGTACAGATAACAGTGCACGCATAGGTGGATGAGAGTTTGTGTGGGGTTGCAGGGGCAGGAAAACTGAATGGGGAATGCACATTGGATGATGAAGGCACCCCCACTTCCTCTCTAGTGTGTACAACAATGTCCAAGTGTGACTTGAAATGCAACTGGTGTGGGTGAGAACAACCTCGCTGCATTTTCAGCTCCCAATGTGTACATAGCCAGAGTATCCCACTTGTTCCCATCTGCATAGAGCCACATGGGTTCTGTTTTTTGTTTACACTGAAGTGTGATTGAATGCTGAGAAACTGAAAATACAATGTAGGTAGATTTAAAAATATCTAGCTATTCAGTGTTTAGACCTTGTCATGGATCCAATTAATTCCTGGTCCCAACTTGACTAATTATGGAGCAAATTAACTTTCCACTTTAAAACCTTTCACATTTATTCAGTTCTCATTTTAATCCCTTACTGTTCTAAGTGAGACTGTCCAGAATTTTCCATCTCTGATTATATGTCTTCTGTTAATCTCCACTTTACATTTATTAATGGAAGTTTAGACCCATTTGTTTTAGTACATTCTGAACCCATTAGATGTTCAAGTGTCCTTTCAACTAATCTGGGAAGAACCTTATGCTAGACCTAGTAGACGTCAGTGAGTTGATTATTATGGTGCTTACAGGCTAATATTAGACCACTTGCACTCAGCTGCTTGATTGGAGGTTTTGAAAAATAGTGAGGCATGCCATTTGACAGACCTTGTCTGCACGTAGTACTTTTCCTGCATGAGGGAGCCATGTGGCAATAGGGTAAATCAAAAGGCCATGTTAAGAAAAGAAGACTTTAGTATTAGGTAGGTGACTTTTTTAAAGGACACATATTTTAATCAAACAGAGAGTTATAAATTCCAACATGAAAGTAGGGCATGTGTCCCACCATGTGGAGTCTTACAATCCAACATTTAGCAAACTACTTGTATGTGATGAGAAAGCAGTTCATTTGAGAGGTAAAGTGTAAGCATTTCCCCCTCCAATTGATGCAAAATATTATAAAAATGACAAATCCGCATTGCAGTAATGGTAAGGCTATCTTACCAGGAAAAGGAAAAGGTATCTGATGAAACTGGTAGATGGGGTCAAGTCTGCTTGTTTGTGGAAATGGAAGCCAGGAATAATTTAGCAAAAGTAACAACCAGATAACCAGATTTTTTTTAAAAAAATATGAAACCACAAGGTTCTTTCTGTTAATATCTCCAGGAGACAAACAACCTGAAATTATTGAAGCTTTTAGATTTTCCATCGTAAAGGAAGTATCACTGATGTACATGGGCTTGTGTCTGTCAGTACAGTGTTACTCAGACTGGCCAAAGGTTGCAAATTTTCCAGGATAGGCAGAAATTGCTGCCATAGTGTACTTTGCTTTTTAAAGCGTTAGCGACTTTCAAAGGACAGTTTAGTGCTGCTATATCTGCTGACGCCACCAGTCTGGACGTGAAATGGTATTGGTTATGAAAATTATTGCTGCTGTGTAGGCGACAGTAGCAACTTTGCAAATACCAATGATTCCTGTATTTGAAAAGATTACACATTTGTAATCCACAGCAGTTTGAGCACCCATTAAATATGAGTCAGGAGACTCATTCGCTTTATCACTGGCTTAAAGAGAGAGGAAGTGACACCGCAGCATGTAAGCCTTGAAATAACATTTTAACTCAGCTATTTCCAATTCCCTCTTTTATCTTTCCCCCCTTTTTGTTCATAGTGTGTGTTGAATATTAAAAATAACTCATTTATTTGCAGAAATTAATTTTGCAGCCAAATTATATCCGTTAAACATTAGTGATAGCAAAGGTTAATGCAGCAGCAATCAGAATGTGCAAATGGAAAATATAAGCTGCTTCCTGTGGCAGTAATGAGGATACACAAGAAAGCTGAGTGCACACCTCACTTTTGTTAACCCCTCTGGTGTGTTCTGCATGGATTGTTCCTCATCTGCAGGATGCTGCATGCACAACTCCAGGGTTGCCAGACTTCCAGGTCCAGCCTGAAGTCTCCAGGTTTGGCCCCCTCCAGGTGGCAAGTGGAAGGCTTGAAGCTCTAGGTGGTCAAGAGTGCCTGTAATAAAATATATATTATTAAGAAGACTGTGAGTGCAGCTTACAAGCTTCAGCCTGGTAGGAGCTGGCTACAAATTATAGCATAGACATGTCCTCTATTTGATATTTTAAGTAGTGGTCATCAGATCTGCTTGGGGTTCATTGCATGATTGGAGTGATAAATATTGAATGTATGTCCCTATAGTAATGATGAATGAATGAATGAATGAATCAATCAATCAATCAATTTATTTCGGTCACTGACCAGAATGCAAACATATACAACAACAGAGAGCATATAAATATGAATAGATTAAAAGTAAGCTCTGCGAGCTGATACACAATAAATAATTCAGATATAAAACAGCTAAAATATATAAATTAAAACCTTGACCGCTAATTTAAAACATATTAAGACATTGGCTGTTAGAGTCATTCAGAGCTTATCTCCTTAATTTTATAGCAGCAGCAGCACAGAATTTAGCCACTTTTAAGGTAATATCTGGTTCCCTGTCTTCAGTTAAGTATTTTAAGTAGTAATAATCAGTTCTGCTTGGGATAATATTCTGGCATTGTTCCAGAAGCTTGCTGTTGCATCATGATGGTGGCACAACACCTCTGTCACTGTCACCTTGCATCTCTGTCTATTGTAATAAGCAGTTAATATGGGATTATTTTATTTTATTTTTTGCTGAAAGGAAGCATAGAAGTGTAGGTTTGCTCACTGGCTTTACACACAGTGCAGCTGTAGCTACATTTCATCAAGCTGATATCTATTCAGTTGCGACTATATACATATACAGGATCAGGTGCCTGTCTGGGAGCACACAAAGCATTAGTAAATAAGTATCACGATGAGTTTCATTCTGTGTTCTATTTTTAACCTTTCATGGCCATAGCAAAGGGAAACAGGTGTGAAAACAACTACCGCTTAGGCAGCTCATCTTCATTCAAGCAGGATAAGTGTAAACAGATATGCCTTCCATTAGGGGAAAACCTAATAAAGCCAAATGGCATGAAATCACAAGTATGAGCTCAAGCAGACCAAAATCTAACTCCTTGGGGAGCCTTGTCAGCAATATCTCATTTCACCTCAAATAGGTGTTATTAAGAATGTGCTTTGGGGAGCCACAGAAAAGCAGTATGTAGTGTTAAGTTATGGCAATGCTTCCTGAAGAAAGGGAGAACAGTGTAACAGATTGAAACAAACAGATGTTCCAGACCTGGAGGCGAAGGATAATGTCAGAATTTTATGCTCACAATTTGCAAAGATGCTGAGTGGAATGTACTGTTTCTGATCTATGAAGTTTCTTGTCAGGGAGGGTTCTTCCTAGGCCCGTGTGTGTGGCCCCAGTGCTGTGTTCCTGCCTCACTGCCCTATTCTGCCTAGGTCAGAGATAACAAATGTGGTGCCTCCAGATGTTGTTGGACTCCAACTTCCATCAGCCACAGGCAGCATGGCCAGTGGTTAGGGATGATGGGAATTGTAGTCCAACATCTGGAGAGCACCCCGTTGACTGCCCATGACCTACACACTGGTTCCAGTGCAGTGAATTAACATTTTTGTTACCCTACCCATATATCCACAAACTTCCAAGTTTGCTGAAATATTTACTGAGAACAATACATCTTCAGAACTTATACCTCTCCCTATTAGGCAATGACTTTGTCACAATTTGAGATTTTTCTTAAATCATTTTCCTAAAGAAATTTCATAGAGGAATTAGGACTAGCCTGACACACTTGTCCACCATGTGCTGCTGCTGCTACTAGGCCAACAATTGTCAGGTGATACAAGGAGCCAATAGGATTCCATCTGGACTAGGAGAACCTTTAAAATATTATAGGTTCTGTGACAGAGTACTGCCATAGTTAACTTAATGGATAATTTGTGTCAAAGAAGTACAGGCAACTCCCAATTTATCCTGCCCCATTCTGCCCCTTTTTGTGATGTTCCTGTGACTTCTTGGGTCACTTCTGGGTTTAGCGTGATGTGTGTGTGTGTGGTTGCACTCATATCAGACTCGCCTAAAATAGTCGCTTCCTGTAGTCTTAAAAAACCCAGCAAACTTCAGTGTCTATGCATTAAATATATACCTGCAGGTATCAGACTGGGACAAGAGTTCCCCCAGGGTTGCCCTACCATTAGGCAGAGTGAGGTGGTGGCCTTAAGTGGTAGCTGTAAGTTGTAGATAGCAGTGGCCGTCTCCCTGATGACTGGGCTTTCCCATTCTCCTGAGCCAGTGGCAGTATTCATTGTGATACATGGTTATTGGCCTGGACTGGTCTGACTTGCCTAATAATATATGTTAAATATGTGTACCTACTTAGATGCGGCAGCTTTGGTTCAGAATACAAGCTTTCCTCCAAAGAGTGATACCATTTTAACAAAAATGTAATCCAAATAATTTCCAGTGTGACAAACAAGCAGATACTGGATTCATGTGGCCCTTTGTGTGTGTGTGTTTTGTGGGGTGGGGGTGGGGGTGGGGGTGGGAATCCCCGGCTGATTTTTGCAGACTCTCTGTTTTTCCTCTCAGCTGTTTCCTTTCAAACATGTTTAAAATAGCTGACTTGGGCAGTGTTTGGTTTGGGAAGAAATGTTTCTGTGACACTAGAGCCTCTAGTGGAAATGTTTGCACAGTGCACCTTATTTTGTCTCGGCTTCTTGTGATGCACTACCGTATTTTTCGTCCCATAGGACGCTCCGTCCCATAGGACACACCTAGTTTTTTTTTGGGGGGGGAAATAAAGGAAAATTGTTTTTCCTTTATTTCCCCCCCAAAAAAAACCAGTTCGGGGAAACCAAACCAGGTCGGGGAACAGCGGGATGGCGGCGCTGCGCCTCCCCGCTGTCCCCTGAGCTTGTGGGGCTGGCCGATATCTGCCCGAAGCGTGGGGCGATCTGCTTCAGTGCGCCTCGTGCTCCGAGCAGTAGGCTGCTATCCGCAGCCTAGGGAGCCCTGCGGGAACTCCTGCAGGGCTCCCCAGGCTGCGGATGTCTGCCCGGCGCGCGGGGCGCTCTGCTTCAGGGCACCCTGCGGGCCGGGCGGCAGGCTGCTATCCGCAGCCTAGGGAGCCCTGCAGGAACTCCCGCAGGGCTCCCCAGGCTGTGGATGCCTGCCCAGCGCGCGGAGCGCTCTGCTTCAGGGCGCCTTGCAGGCCAGGTGGCAGGCTGCTATCCGCAGCCTAGGGAGCCCTGCGGGAACTCCTGCGGGCTCCCCAGGCTTGCTGATAGCTTCCTGAAGCCTGGAGAGCGAGAGGGGTCGGTGCGCACCGACCCCTCTCGCTCTCCAAGCTTAAGCAAAAGCCTGTATTCGCCCCATAGGACGCACACAGATTTCCCCTTCATTTTTGGAGGGGAAAAAGTGCGTCCTATAGGGCGAAAAATACGGTATATTTTAGAGTGAAGAAAATGAAAGAAAAGGAGGCCCATATGACTAGTAGAGCAGTGTTTCCCAACCGGTGTGCCGCGGCACACTACTGTGCCGTGAGACACCGGCTGGTGTGCCGTGGGAGGGAGGCGGGCGAGTCGGGCGGCGAGAGGCGGCGGCGGCGGCGAGGATCCGCGTCGAGCCGGGGGCGGCTCCGCGGTGGTGGTGCCGAGCGGCGGGGCAGCTCGCGCAAAAGGGAGGAGCGCGAGACAGCGGAGGAGGAGGAGGCCGGCATGTCCGGGCAGCAGCAGCAACAGCAGCAGCAGCAACTCCCGGCGACGGCTCCTCCTCCGCCCGCTATCGCCGCCGCCGCCTCAGCTGCCCTCGCTCTGCTGCCTCCTCCCACCCCGGCAAGGGGAAGGGAAAAAACGTTCACTTTTGTGCGTCCCCCCCCCCCCGCGTGACGCTGCGCGCTGACGTCACGGGGCGGGGCTTTAATGGTGGTGTGCCGCGAGATTTTTTTCCGGTAAGCAGGTGTGCCGTTGCCCAAAAACGTTTGGGAAACACTGTAGTAGAGATTATGAGTAGGGTTGTCCACCCAAGATCCACATCAGCACCATACATTTAAAGCACTGTTATACCCCATTAAAAATCATGGCTTCCCCCAAAGAATCCTGGGAACAGAAGTTTTTTAAGACTGCTGAGAGTTTTTAGGGAACCCCTATTATCCTCAGACAGCTACAATTCCCAGAATTCCCTAGGAAGGGAGATTGATGGTTAAACCACTCTGGGAATTGCAGTTATGTTGAGAGAATATGGAGTCTTCTTACAACTCTCATCTCCCATAACAAACTACAGTCCCCAGGATTCTTTGCAGGAAGCCATGACTGTTTATAGTTGTATGCCACTGGTTTAAATGCATAGTGCTGATGGGACCCAAGTCCAGTTTAAACAAAAGGAAAAGAACCCTGAGAAGGGAGGGCAAGAGAAGTCTTGAAGTTGCCCATCAACAGCACTTGGACAGTGCACTGTCCAATTCACAATTCTCCCCACTATGGGGAGATATAATGTATTACTTTTAAATCATAGTCATCCTATATCAATGTGTATCTCACATGGCAGGGTGCGGTTGAGTTCATGTCCAGCTTACTGGTTTCCCACAGGCTGGAAGGGCAAACAGAGGACTGCACACTACAGCATTTAGTGTGAGAACAGAACCCTAGACTAGGTGGGCCATTGGCCTGATCCACGCACCACCACCACCTGAGGTGGCTCAGGGAAGCCCTGGAAGGTGGCAGCGGGGGGGAAAAAGGAGTCCAGAGAGGAGCAGGCAGTGGCAGCAGCGGTCCTGTTCTTTCCAGGCAGCACGCAGGTGACAAACACAGGAATCAGTGAGTGGTGCACTCTTCACGGGTCCAGGTCTGTCACCTCTCTGCAGCCCATCACCTGAGGTAATGAGCCTAATGGGTGGACCAGCCCTGATGCTGAACCACTGCCAGTGCTGAAATCAGATTTGGCTGACTGGTCAGTTTTTTGTACATGGAATGAGAGGAGGCACCATCTTGTCATTCACCTGTGGTAGTGAAATGTCTTGGGATGGCCCTGAAATGAGCCTTGTTTCTCTCCTAAACATTGGAGTGCTGTGAAGATGAAGTTCTTTATGGAAGGAAATATGAGAAGGAAGTAAGCAAAATGCCTTGCCATGATTCCCCCCCCCCCCCCAGTTATGGCTGCTGTGTGTGTGTGGTGCATTACTAAGAATTCATGGGAGGGAGGGAAAATTGTCCAATAGTCTCTTCTGATAAATTTCAGCTTGCTTAATGTTGAACAAAACACATTGGTTAGCTCATATTGGTGAACGAAGGAAACTGTAGGCCAAGGGAGGAGAACTGGCAGGAGCAAGGGCTAGGCCTATATTATTCAAATAACAATATTGAATAAAAATAACATTAAACAATATTAAAACTAGATCAACAGGTGCACCCAGAACTTTCCACCCTACACGTAGATCGTAAAAACTGTGTGTGTGTGTGTGTATTTTCCTGAATATTTTTGTGGGGTAGGGGAGGAGAGGAGAGGAAAACAAAAATTACAGGCATAGAATAACAGATGGAGGGAAGGAGCAACCTCCAAGTCATTTGGAGAGAGTTGGCTTTGAAGATGGGACACCCAGGTTCAAATTTCACCCAACCCCCTCTCCACATTGTGATCTGCAGCAGTTGCAGCTTTCAATCAGCTTGTGCTGAGTGCTAACTTCCAGTTAGCACCACAGGGAGGTGGTTTTGTGTGTTCATACAATGCAGTGTATACAGCAGTGGTGGAAAACCTCTGGCCTGCAGGCCTAATGAGGCTACTAGATCTCATTATTTGGCCTTCTGGGCTGTCACACATCTGATGTCATATTTGCTGTCAGGTGTGGGGCATGAAGACGTAGCTTTGCTGGGCTGTGCCCTTGCAAGCACTGTTGATCAGCTGATTAATAATAATAATAATAATAATAATAAATTTTATTTATATCCCGCCCTCCCCAGCCGAAGCCGGGCTCAGGGCGGCTAACAACAATAAAACAGTACAAAAGTACAACATAAACAACATTCTAAAATCATTCATTATAAAAATGGGCCAGAGCTCTGCGAAGATTGCCGAGGGAGGGAGTCAGGCTGTGCCCTGGCCAAAGGCCTGGTGGAACAGCTCTGTCTTGCAGGCCCTGCGGAAGGATGTCAAGTCCCGCAGGGCCCTGGTCTCTTGTGACAGAGTGTTCCACCAGATCGGAGCCACAGCCGAAAAAGCCCTGGCTCTAGTTGAGGCCAGCCTAACTTCTCTGTGGCCTGGGACCTTCAAGAGGTTTTTATTTGAAGACCGTAGGTTTCTCTGTGGGGCATACCAGGAGAGGCGGTCCCGTAGGTACGAGGGTCCTAGGCCATATAGGGCTTTAAAGGTTAAAACCAGCACCTTAAACCTGATCCTGTACTCCACCGGGAGCCAGTGCAGCTGGTATAGCACCGGGTGAATGTGATCTCGCAGCGAAGACCCCGTAAGGCACTGGCTGCTGTCTTTCTGAGCACCCATCTTTTCCATTCTAGTTTCAAAAAAATTGCAGGTAAGTCAACAAACCTCTTCCTTGCCCTGGGCCTTTGTGAGTATGGGATTCTGGCTTAGAAGAGCAAACCTCTTACAGCTTGATTTCCGAGCTGAGTCTGGTAATCAGGGCAAAGAGCTGGAAAGCGATGGAAGAGCAGCACTGATGGAAGAACAATGGTATAAGGACAACACTAGGTCGCTATTCAGATAGTCAAGCAGGACTAAATGTTGTAGTGTGGAGTCCTCTGTTCAGTTTTCCAGCCAGCCATGCCCTCTTCTGCAATACTTCATTCCATCCTCTTCCATGAAAGATTTGAAGGCCGAGGATAAAAGATTGAACAATTATCTAGGTTTCCCCCCATTTCTGCCCATTTTCTTCAGGCCTTCACATCCCTATCTCCTACCCAGGTTTCTGCCCAATCCCCCTCCCAGCATTCTGTGGGCTGTTTCAGAGAGTCCCTCCCTTAGGTTTTTGTACTTTAGCAAACTTTAATGCTCCCCTCAACCTGCTGATATCTCTTGTGCTTGGATGGTGCTAGTTTGGCTGCATATGCAACAACATCCACCTCAGGGAATCAGAAATAAAGGGAATAACTTGGAGATATTGTGATAGCTTGTTTGCATTCAATGCAGCTCAGATCCCCACTGACGTCAATGAGATCGCACTATCAACCTGTGTTTTTAGCCTGCTTACGTCTGAGAGCTAGTGACTGACTTGAGTCCTCAGGTTTCAGAGCTGACAAGATTGACAACGTGCTTGATGTCCCCAGCGGAGAAAAGGTCATAGATCACACACCCCACTTTAAATGCTGTACTTTTCCATATTCATATTACATATAGTAATTGGTGCTTTTTCTCCTTCCTAACCTATCACAGTTTATATGTGAAAGGTCATAGACAGCATAGATGTTACAGATGAACTGCCAGAACATGATACTTGGCTAATGTAAGGGATGTCCTTCATGCTGCCTTCCAAATGTGTCAAGTGCTATCTGTGCAAATAAAGACAGCACCTCAGTCTAGGATTAAATGATTGGGTACATGCAAGTTTCGAGGAACATGCCACGAATCTGAAAAACACTAACTTGGCAAGTAAAGAATTGGATGTCCGTGGCTGTTTGTTGAACCAACTTCACAAAGGTGTTGGTAGAGTAACAAGTTTAGAGCTCCCTGGCAGGGCTCTGAAATCACAGGCCTGTAGCAGGGTATTTCAAGGGAAGAGAGGAAAGAGGGATTCTGGGCTGTACTTAAACATGCAGCGTTAATTCACTGCGGCTATAAAATGGCCACTCATTCTTCAGGAATAATGCTGCCAACTTATATTTGTGTAGAGCAATGTCTATGGGTTTTTTTAATGGTAAAGATATTATTTTAGTTGTATTTTATGTTTTAATCCTGTATACGAGCTACATTGGGAGAGCATGCCCAGAAAAATAGCATAAAAATACTGGAGACTTATTAAATAGTGAATGATGGCTTTGATCGAAATGCTTCTCCCTTTGTCCCTGCTTATTGCCCCAAAAGGAAAGCTTCTGTTGGTGTTAGCAGAAACTTTTCTCCCAGAGCGAATAAGTGGCACAGTTTGTAACCCTGGAGTCAGATTCCTTGTCTTCAGGAGGTGAGGACAAAGACTCTGAAGCAGAAGGGGAAGGACATGCAGGACCACCACCAGAAGCATGACCGACCAGGTGAGTCATTAGTGCCTGTGCCACAGGCTAAGGATGTAATGTTGCCGTTCTCAGATTTAGTGGACTCTCATGGCGAAGACCCGGTTAGACCAGAGGTTCCCCTGATCAGTTACAGTAGAATTCTAGAGAAGGCTGGGCACTTTGAAGTGAAGCTGCATCTTGCAGCACAGGTGGTGCTAGTAATCAGGCTGTCGCTGCTTTTGCTCCTATAGAAGGGTTCCGTTTCAGCTTGTTTCTTGGAACAACCAGCCTTACCTTGTCCTTGCCTGAGATCGGTGCTCGCCATATCAAGCACATGATGCTGCACTTCAGATTGGGACTGCTATACAGCAAAGGGCTAAAGCCTTTGCCATGGAACTGCTCCCCCCCCCTGCACTAGCTGCTATTTAATTTTTAAAAATAACACAAGGGTTAACAAAATGATTAACACCATGTCTGGTTTGGCCTTCAGTGACAACTGACCTCAATGAACCCTGAGTATAATAGAATATCTTTCTGATCAGGATTCAGGTGGAGGTATCCATGGCCCAGTCAGGGCTGGGCGAAGATATTTTGCTGCCTGAGGCAAACAAGCTGCCCATGTACAAAAGCACTTTGACACTGGCAACAGATAGTTTATGCCCAGTGTAGCTGAGCACAGCAGGCTAGCCCACAGGGTGCAAGGCAGGCCACGCAGCACACAATACTCTGCCCCTCAGAATCTGCCACCTGCCTAATGGTAGGGCTGGCCCTGGCCCAAGTCACTTCCCATCCCCATTATCAAAAGTCAGTCAAATCCATGCTTTAAAACTCCCACAAAAACATTTTATGCTGTCTTTGGAATATCTGCATGGCTGTGACAGGTTTCAGGAGGTAATTGATTCCCTCTGTACATCTCTCCCACACTACCATTAAACACATTTAGATCCACCCATTGGCTTGTTGTTGTCGTAGATGCCTGTGTGGTGCAGCAGTGGAGATAATGACATGGTGCATGGCTCATTGTCTTCTTTAGCTTCCAGCCAAGCAAGCTGTGGCCAGTTGGGTTATATATAGAAACAATTAAGATGCCGGATTCTTTCAGCCACTGGATGTAAGGAAACAGATCCTATCTCACACCACTGAAAAATACCGGTACTTCAGTGAAAAAATACAGGTGCTTTCTTCACCAGACCCCAAACCTTTCCTTCAAGGAGATAATAGTAATATATATATATATATATATATATATATATATATATATATATGCACGCGCGCACACACACACACACACACACACACACACACACACCGTGCTAGGCTTTGACACTATCTTTTTGACCTAGTCAACTCAACCAAATATTATTTTACTGTATTAGTTTCATCCAGCAAACTTGCTTTCGAATGGGTCACTGCCGACACTTTGCTTGCATGTTACCTGATGTGCCTGCTCTATGGTTGCTCTAACAACCTGGTGGATAGCATGTCAATTCTTATTTGGCTAAGAACAAATGATAAATACTATACAGAGATCCACATTTAGTTGCCACTGCTCAGTAATTATCTATAAACAAATCATGAGAGAGTGCTGTGTGAGAGCCTCATGGTGGTATATAGCTGTGAACTTGAATTCTACCATTTATTAACTTCTAACAGCAGAAAAGTTGCTGGCTATTCTTAGTAGAAGCAAATTCCATATCCTGCAATATTAAGTAACCTCTACAGCACTAAAACACGTATTGAGCCTGCAAAAGCAAGGAAGGAGGTCTTTTACTGTAGTGTAGGGATTAACTTATATTTCCAGCAGATTGCATCCTATGTACCATGCTAGTAGCAAGCTTCATGTCCACACGGGGCAGGCATCGTCAGAGTGGTAAGCCACCCTAACCAAGTATGTTGAAGATATAGGCATGCTACCTCTGTCCATTGCCCATAGGATAATATATCCACAGCACATCTCCTTGGGCAGCTTTCTCCTTTACTTGTTCTTCCTCTTCCTTGATCATCAGGGGTTTGTTCCTCTTTTACACACCATGTGAAAGGAAGAAGTAGACCATACCCACAATTAAGCTCCTGTGGTTCTCTTAAGCAACCGCTCTGTTTGTACTGTTTGCATGGTATACTGTAAAAGTCCACACATGCAGTGCAAATTGTGTATGGGGATCTCAGCAGGAAGAATATTGACAAATGATAGCACATGCAGTCTCTTGACTTTGAGTCAGGACTAGACAGATGCACTCTCTTCCCTGTAGACTTGATGAACAGTGACAATATACATGTACCTGTGCTTTTGTATGTTTAGGACAAAGAACAATGAAGGGAAAATGAAAAGATATGCATAATGAAGCCAGAAGGTTTAAGTGGGTATTTACAAGACCCAGCAGAGATTTATGAAAAATAAGCATTTCCTTTTGAGTGACTGCTGGCTATGATTTTTTACAAGAAAGATGAATGATTCATGACAGAACAAGAACATGTACAATCATGGCCTAATAATTGTGTGCACAGTCTATTTGCATTTACAGGACCACATTAAGTTAATGGGTTCTAAAGCTGATTCGTCAAATGATTAAGAATAAAGATTTGCTTTCTGCTTGATGCCAATGCTAGTATTAATTTAGTTGCAAAGCCACTGTACTGCATAGCAGTAGTTAAAGGGAATTTCATATTGTTATGACCTTGCCATTCTGTTGTACCAAGTGAAGGGAGAGAGCTTGTATAGCATACATTGATGTTGAACAACAAATGTATCTTTGATGGCCACTGATGTTAATCTCTTTCTGAAACACATTGTAGAAGGCACCTTGGTGCCATATATACTTTCAAGGTGAAGGCTGAAAGAATTGTATGTTGTGAATTTGGTTCCAGATTTAATCCCCAGCCAACTGATCCAAATGTCTGTGCTTATTTTGTGTCACAAATGCTGCCACCTACAAGGATTCACCAGTTGGGGTCTTAAAACCCATTATTGTCTTCTTAATATTATTAATAGATAACATTATCTTCTAAACATCAGAAAGGACCTGGTCGTTTACAGCTTTCAACTTGTTACAATAGTGTAGTGAATTGTTACACTGCCATCTAGTGACAGAAGATTCCAGGATGTCAGATGCCTACTATTTTATACTCTACTACTGCTTGTTGAGAATAAGGGTTAGTAAGGTATAAGGCAATGCAAACAAAAACTGCATACCAGTGAGAGAGTAGACATTCTTGGACTACAGCTCCCATCATCCCTGACTATTGGTCATGCTGGTTGAGGCTGATAGTCTAACAACCTTCTGGAGGACATTGTATTGGCTCCCCCTGCACTGGGCCAACTATCTCACAGCCTCAGCCCCACTCCCAATAACCGGCCTACCTTAGAGGGAGAAGGATCCAGCTGGTGAAGAGGCAGTCTCAGATTGCTTGGGGAAAACCTTGCAGAGGAGTTGGACTTAGGCAGCTGTGGGGAGTCAGGGACCTTCATGGGGGAGATGAGTCGCTGTGCTCATGACACTCCTGTGCAGATCTTGTTTTTGTTAATAAACTCCAAATTACTGCTGGTTTGCTCCTGTCGCCTATTATACGAAGTTATAATATACATCCATTACTCCTCCCAATTTTGTGGAAACAGAAGTATGGGTGTTTAGGGAACATACTTATTAGGGCTCTGAGAGGCAAGAGTGAAATAATAATATTTATACAGTGCATTTCAAATGTTTGAAGCATTTCGTATATAGTATGTGTGATGCTTACAGGAGTCCTCAGGTTTTCCCCAAGCTTACTGAGACTGTGCCTCTTCCCCAGCTGGACCCTTCTCCCTCTAACCACTCATTGTCATCCTACCACCAACCCCCTGAGCCTTCTTCCCTTGGGGTTCCCCAGCTGTTGTCTCCTACCATTCCTCTGCATCCAACCGGTCTGTGACATCAGGCTATTTCTAGGGTTGCCATACGTCTGGAATTTCCCAGACATAGCCGGAATACGGTAGTTGGAAGCAGTGACTGGGCAGAAATCGCTGAAATGTTAGGGACGTTTCTCTATCCTCCATACATATAAGCAAGAGGCATAATGGGAGTTCAAGGGTACCTTCCAACCAGACAGAAAGGAGTGTGGCCTGGGGAGAATTCTTAGGGCCAAATAAACAGGCCTGGAATGCCACATTTAGCCCCTGGCCTGAGTTTTGCCTCTCCTGCTTTACATCACCTTAACAGAGTCTCACAGTTGCCTGATTCCTTTGTGTCTACCTGATTCATGGTCTGCATTGGTTAGGCAAATCAGTGACATGCTGCTGACTGTTTAATTCACTCATCTGCCACAGGATGCTGAGTGCTTTAACCAGGGTAACCAGATGCATACCCGCTAACATTTCTCCAATGAAAATACGGACGTCCCATTCAATAATGATAATTTTCCTATTTATACCCCACACATCTTACTGGGTTCTCCCAGCCACTCTGGGCAGCTTCCAACATATACAAAAACATAATAAAGCATTAAACATTAAAAAACCTTCCCTATACAGGATTGCCTTCAGACGGCTTGGTGGTCGGATAACTCCATACCCTCCAACATTTCTCCAATGAAAATAAAGACACTCTAAGGAAAAGTGGGACATTCCGGATTAAATCAGAAACCGAGACGGCTTCTCCAAATCAGGGATGTCCCTTGAAAATAGGGACACTTGAGGGGTTTGCAGATGAGTAAAATAGCTCAGGAGGGTGCACTTTGATTTGGTGGTATAATGACTAAATGCAATGCATTGCTATAAATAAAAATATTGTTCGGCAGCTTTTGTTTATTGTTAGGCGCCACACTCGTCGCTGCGGTGCGGGGCCTGCTGATAATTTGTTTTGCAGCTACTCCTAATTAACTATGGTGTCTCTACCTTTTGCCAGGCGCTTTTAAACAATTTCCCTCCTATGCCAGCAACTTGACAGGAAGTTAAGAAAGGAAGCTCGCAAGGCCCAGATTACACATAAAGCCTGCAGGCAGCTGACAGGCAATTATGTCTAATAAGGTGTTATGAAAACCACAGCACAGCAGGTGCAGCAAGGAGGAAGAGACAGCCCCCTGCTGGGTTTGCATAGAGATCAGAAGGAAAGTTAAGGGATAGGAACCGAAAAAGCACATAAAATATGAAGCGCCGAGGAAACAGGACATCCTGAAAGCGGCCGCAACCATTTGTAAAAGAGGTCCCAGGGTTCAAAAATACTAAGATGTTGCATTGGACACCTCTTAATTCTAGATATGTTTTTTTGTTGGGTCTCCCAATATTATTCAAGGCTCATTTATTTAGGGCGGCGCTGTGGGTTAAACCACAGAGCCTAGGACTTGCTGTTTAGAAGGTTGGCAGTTCGAATCCCCGCGATGGGGTGAGCTCCCGTTGCTCGGTCCCTGCTCCTGCCAACTTAGCAGTTCAAAAGCACGTTAAAGTACAAGTAGATAAATAGGTACCGCTCTGGCGGGAAGGTAAACGGCGTTTCCGTGCGCTGCTCTGGTTCGCCAGAAGCGGCTTAGGCATGCTGGCCACATGACCCGGAAGCTGTACGCCGGCTCCCTCGGCCAATAAAGCGAGATGAGCGCCGCAACCCCAGAGTCGGCCATGACTGGACCTGACGGTCAGGGGTCCCTTTACCTTTACCCACAATAGTTATAGTCTGCCTCCATGGTAGGGGACAGTAATATTTTTGAATACTTTTGAAGAGGAGATAGAAGAGATAGAGGAGATATGATAACCAGCTTTCTTTCTCCTGCTCTGGAGGGTAGGACCTGAACCAATGGATTCAAGTTAAAAGAAAGGAGATTCTGACTAAACATCGGGAAGAACTTCCTGACCATGAGAGCTGTTTGACAGTGGGAGGTTGTCAAACCTTCCTTGCAGGTTTCTAAGCAGAGGTTGGGTGGCCATCTGTCATGGACACTAGTTGAGATTCCTAGATGATCCTTGGGGTCTCTTCCAATTCTATGATTCTCTGGATATCAGTTGCTCATTTATTTAGGGTTTCACCCATGAGGGCTATGCTCTGCCTCCAAGGTCGGAGGCAGCAATTCTTCTGAATATTAGTTACTGGAAACCACAGGAGAGGAGAGAGCTCTTGTGCTAGGCTCCTGCTTGCCTGCTTTCCCACAGGCATCTGCCTGACCCCTGTGAGAACAGGACGTTGGGCGAGATGGGCCATTGGCCTGATCCAGCAGTGATTTTCTTATGTTCTTATTTTTTCGCGGCTTTTTCAGAGAATGGCAGCTGTGGCCATTTTGTCAGTTTCCATGCACTGGCTGTCCGTATAACAATATGGGCCTGTGCTAGAACCAGCACAGGTGTGTATCTTGCTGTTGCAAGAGCTTCGAAGGAGGTATACAAAAAGCATATCCAAACTGATTTTGCATGTGCCATTGATAAATAGATGATCATTAGTGAAGTGAGAGCTCCGGGACAGAACAGGAGGTGCCATGCTCAATCCTTGGCAGAGGTGGGGAACATTTTTCAGCATGAAGACTTCATTCCCTTCTGGGGGTCACATGCCAGTGGTGGGCGGAGCCCAGGGCAAAGGCGGGCGGAGCAATTAATGTGAACATTACCTTTGTGCAATAGGCTAGTTTCTACACACAGTCACATGCCCCTCTCTTTCCCCTATCCAGGCAAGCAAGAGGCCTTATCAGAGTTCAAGGGCACATTTCAGCCAGGCAAAAACACTTCACGAGGGCCAAAGCTAGGCCCTGAAAATCTCTGACATGTTCTGGTTTCCGAGTGTAAAAATGGCATTGGGGAATTTTGCCAAATTGGATGTATGGCAGCATAATGGAAAAAGCAGCTCCAGAAATCTCAACAACTTTGTGGGTGTCAGGAATTTTACTTTTTCAGATACGGAAACCCCAGACAAAGCAAGACTGGGGAGGGGTGTCACCTGGAGAGAGTCCCCAGGGCCAAATAAAGAATCCTGGGAGGCTGCATTTGCCCCCCACCTGGACCTGAGGCAAGCATCAGGTAACATTTACTGAGAAATATTTCTGTTTGAGGCCCCAGAGAATGGCTGTTAATCACAGAATCTTAGAATTGTAGTGTTGGAAGGGACTATGAGGGTCCTCTGGTCACAAGCATTTGTACAAAGCCCATCTGTTTCCTCCCAGTTCATCATGGTGGTGCATGAGTGCTGATTTTGCAGCATGCACGAGCGTTATCACATCTTCCCCCCTGGAATTTTAGCATAATTAGCTAACTGACTATTGAAGTGACAGCGGATGCTCTGTGACACCATTGCTTGGGCATTCCTTTGGTCTATCTTTTCACATAATCAAGGGTGTAGGACGTTCTAGTGGCGTAGCAGAGGACAACTTAGTAGGACACCTAAAGGAATAGGACTTGATAGAATGGTTTAGACAGGAAAGCCGTTACATCAGAGAAGATGTTTAGCATTGCTAAACCATCACTATACTTCTTCATGTAATACTTCACTCAAAAATCATTACATGGAAACAGCATTAATCTCAGCACTGAAAACACTGCCAACTACAAATTTGTATATTTAATAGCGCCATCTGGTGACTCCTCAGTATTACAAAGCAATGAATTATAATATGCTAAGTACTTTGTCTTGTGGCCAGGGACCTTGGGCTCAGAGGTCGGTTGGGATCAGGGCCAGATTTAGGTTTGATGAGGCCCTAAGCTACTGAAGGTAATGAGGCCCTTTATATGTCCAGCTGTCATTTGCCAAGAACAAATTGTCATTTTTTGTGTTGAATATATGCTATATGGTAATTGATGGACCTAATAAGTATCTAAAGCCATTTGCACATGCAGAATGCAGGCACCCTATATATAGAAATGAGAAAACCAGTGATATTTTAGGGAGTAGACTAGCAGGCAGGGCCCATTACTTACATCATAGGAGCCTACACAACACAAAACACTCTTGCTGTATGTAGGTTTTATTTTATTTGTTTTTTATCTTATATTTTGGAAATGTACACCCAGTTTTTCCCCCTTTAATTTTTTTGGGGGCTCCCAGGAGAGTGGCGCCCTAAGCTATAGCTTGTTTAGCTTATACGTAAATCTGACACTGGTTGGGATGCCTGTGTTAACATTTAGCATGTGGATGTTTAAATGTGCTTTGGAAGGCACCCCCCCCAGTGCTTCCTGCAGTAGTTTAAAAGCTGACCCATGTATATTATAGTGGTTGCACACAACTGCTAAATTAGGGGTAACATGAACATAGTGTTACTAAGGTTGTGCACCACCCCAATGGTAGCAGAATTCCAGGGACACCCAGGCACTTACCCTGGGTCTTATTTCCATTGGGAATCAAGATGCCATGGAGACTTTCATGTCTTTAAGAAATATGGTATATTAACACATACAGTGGTACCTCGGGTTAAGTACTTAATTCGTTCTGGGGGTCTGTTCTTAACCTGAAACTGTTCTTAACCTGAAGCACTACTTTAGCTAATGGGGCCTCCCGCTGCCGCTGTGCCACCAGAGCACAATTTCTGTTCTCATTCTGAAGCAAAGTTCTTAATCCGAGGTACTATTTCTGGGTTAGTGGAGTCTGTAACCTGAAGCAACTGCAACCCGAGGTACCACTGTATTTACAACCTGGGTGCAGTTGGGAGAACTGCAGAGTTTATAGCATTTGCCTCTCAAGAGGACTTCGTCCTTCAGTGTTGCATTCAGAAGCTCTCTATGCACCATCTCTGTGCTTCTGCCCCAATGTCAGGGACCAGCAGGACACTGATGAATGTGCACCAGGAGAAGTGGGACTGGAGTCTGATTTGGGAGAGGGAGTCAGAGATTTGTGGTGACCTGTACCAGCCAGGAGGCAACAGTCAGAGGCAGGGGATGCTACAGAGCTGGAAGGTGGAGCACAGGATGGATCAGAAGAAGAGGACGAAGAGAAGCAAAGGACTGGGTGCTTCCTCACCCTCTCCTGTACCACTGCCTCCCAGAACCAGGAGGGGATTGTGTTTGCTGTTGATAGATAGGGCCATGATTATTATACTGTAGAATTCATTGCATGGTTTGAACTAGGGTTTGAACTATTGACAGTTTTGTTAGTTGTTATGCTCTCAATATGGACCATTTGTCATGTTTTTAAATTGTTCTGGCTTTTGTTTAAGCCACCTTGAGACCTCTGGTATAAGGTAATAGGCAAGTTAAATAAATAAATAAATTACTCACTTACATACACAGCTAAACCTGGATTTATTGAGATACAAA
The DNA here is from genome assembly GCF_965112155.1 of Podarcis liolepis. Lineage (NCBI taxonomy): Eukaryota > Metazoa > Chordata > Lepidosauria > Squamata > Lacertidae > Podarcis > Podarcis liolepis. Next base: position 28,604,876 of record NC_139563.1, read on the forward strand.
AAGAGAAAAAATGATGTTGTTGTTTGATGGTCTGGCCATCAGGAGTGTCTGGTTTCAGAGATTTGTTAATGACTTGTTCCCCCTGTGTGTTCATATAGAATTAGTTTTTTTACATGGAGCAAAAAATTCATAACTATGTATTCATAAACAGCATCTTCCTCAGAAAATCACTAATAATGTAACATTAAACTCCTCAGGGTTGAAAAAGAAAAAAGTCACCAGCTATGTACATGCGACACAATTATACATAAATTAACTTGTAATTCAAAGCATGTTTGGAGAAAAATATATAAAGTCCCTGCAGCTAGGAGAATTATGTTATCTTCACCGCTCTTTTGAGATGACTAAGCTGTCACATTTCTTTGCTACACACTTTTATCTCAGCCTTGCAAGTGCCATGCTAATAAGTGGGCAAGTTCAGCAGCTAATGTGGCACAGGCAGCTGGCATGAGAGTAAAGAAAAATGCTGTAAGCCATGAATATATTATATCACGAAACTATCATTACCAAATGGGAGTTCAGAGGGAGGTGGGTTGCCTCAGAGGGTACTGGAGCCTACTTCAAACGGAGCCTGTTTTGGAATTATTCAAACATGATTTCTCCAAAATAATTAAATTGTATTTGATTTTTAAAAATGATACATTATTTTAAATACATTAAAAAAATACATTACCCCAAGTGGGGCCTGCAAAAAAGTGTTAACGGTGAGAAGCACTCCCTGCTTAGGGTTCCATTTTCATCGTTACATTCTGCTCCAGAGCCAGTGAGGTATAGTGGTTAGAGTGTCGCACAAGGACCAGGGAGACCAGTTTGAATCCCCGCTCAGCCATGAATCTCAGTGGGTGTAGGTGCTGACTCCTAGGGGATACGGCGCCCCAAATGTATTTTTTGAGGGGGGCTGTAGTGGGGAAGATCTCTGCAGCCCAACTGGCATCCCAGAACAAAAAGGGAAGGGTGCAAAAAGAAACGAAGGGCATATTGCTGTCTGTCTCACTCAATTTCCCCCTCTCTCAACTCTCTGGCTGTTCCTTAAGTGGTACAAACCAGGAAGTCTGTGCAGCTTCTTTCCCAGCACCAGCTCGCCACCGCCACCTCTGGCCTCTGTGCGCAATTGCAGCCACTTTCTCTGCGCCTCTCAGCTCTGCAAAATAGTTTCCAGCCCCAGAAAGGCTCAGTGAAAGCACCCACGTCAAAACATTTTGCTTTCCACAGATAAATCACAAGTTATGGAAAGGGAAAAACAGGCGCCAGTACTGTGTACCAGTGAGTACCGCCAGGAAAAAAAAAACACTGAACTTCTCACTCAACTCTGATGTTTTTGGTCTCTTCTTGTGCATCCTTCAGCTTATGCACATATTATTTCATTCACACAATGTGGCAGAAGACAACTTCATTCAGAGCATAAATTCTCATTCAGTGATATGTGTGTGTGTGTGTGTATGAGAGAGAGAGAGGGAGGGAGAGAATGAATGGAATGGAGTATCCTGGACAAGGGCATGGCCCTGTTGTGAGGCACACAGAATCTCTTATCACAGACAGTGAATTGGAAGAGATTGCCAAACGAAAGCACCCCATGTTGCTTGCCTGAGTCCCTGCAACTGCCCAGCCGCTTCTGCCAGCTGCTGCCACTGCACAAGCCCCTGCCATCTGCAGCCTCTTGCCCAGACACTCCACCTGCTGCGTATATTTCACAGTGATGCCAGCTGCCTGCTGGGCCTGTGGGGAGCTTTCCTGATGAGTTTCTTTATCTCTCTCTCTCATTTTAAGTGCAGCGGCCACATCTGTTAAGTCTGCAAATGCTGCAAGGTTTTGCCAAACCCTTGAGAGGTTTTACTGGCACGTTTGGGGAAGTCTTGTGAGACTTGGAGCAACTTCTGTATGCCACAGTGGCATCTGTGGTAAGTAGCTGCTGGCAGTGCAGAAGGGCACAGGGTGGCAGAGTGTGTGGGGTGACACTGCTACTGCTCTGTCTAAGGTGGAGAAATGAACCTGCTGGACTGCAGTTGTGTTGGAAGTAGTCAGGTGTTATTTCCTATTTGGTTCATTGCAGGAAACTGGAAAATTGCAATACTGTGACTGACAAATTGATCTCCTTTGGGAGGCATTCAGCAAATTCAGGGATGGGGAGAACACCAGCTAGAGTCTAAAGTTGTGTACAACACAACATCAGGGCTGTGTTGGTGTTTGAATGCCCAACATGGTGGATTTCTACATACTGTATCTGATAGAAATTGTAATTGTAATTGTAATCAACTCATAATTTTTGGTTAAAGATTCCCTAAGCTATCACTGCAATTTAAACTTGGTTTGATATTGTTTCAATTATGTTTGTATGCAGCCTTGGAAGGGCTGTGCATAAATAATAAAATAAAATTTGACAATATAATGTTTACACCACAGCCTTTCCTTTTAAATGACCCAGGAGGTCAAATAAAGAGCAGGCTACGGCACAGAATCTGGTCAATGTTCAGGGATGATGGGAATTATAATTCAAAAATATCTGAAGGTCCACAGCTTCCCTGTCCTGGCAATTAATGGGAAGATGGCTGATCCCTCTCCCTCCTTCTCCCGCATCCTGGTGAGACAACTTAGAAACATTGTTCCACTTTTCACAAACATGTATGTATGTATGTTTTTTAATGTCTCAATTGCCAAGTTGCTACGAAGCACTACAGATACTCTGCTTGGACTCAAGTTTGCTTTGTTTAGATCCTGTTTTGCCATGTAGAAGTCCCAAATCTCCTTGAAGCACCCTGCACCAATTTTTCAGGATTTGTCCAAATCCAACACACAACTCTAGTTCAAAGTACTCCTCTGCAGTCTGTGAAGTGATGGGCTGTTCACAATATGAAGCCTTAAGTACTTGGTGAGCATGAATTTATGAGCATGTCCCTGGTAAGCAGAAACATTTGGAGCATATCTTACCAGGAATTTCCAAGCAACCAAACCAGTGCTAGTTGGCAGATATTATCCCCGAAAATAATTTCCAGCTTATGCTCAGTAGTGGATTGTTATCTAATTGCAGGTCACATATGTAATTATAGAGAGAGATCTGACAGGGGTTGATACTGCTCTTACCGTTTCTCTCAGCCTTGAAATTATTATTATTTAAATCTTTGCACACTTTCAATGAGAGTTCACTTTTCCTCTTCTACTGTTATCTACCACATTAATTTTTTTCCTAGGGCTGGAATATCAAGCATGGCAACAATACTTTGCAACCAGTTTTGCATCACAGATTAATATCGCTAATCACAATCATGTCACTCCTGACTAATTGCCATCCTTGACAAAGGATTGTGTCAAGTTATTTTCCTCTTAAAAAACAGGCTCATGGCAACTGAATGACACACCTGTTCCATTATTGATGTTTGTAACATTATTTACCTTTTAAAGTGTGGCCTAAATCTGTCTGCTGCAATTCAGAGCAAGGCAACCTGCCATTGAAAATGGGTTTGTGAAACGACAGCACAAATGGTTACGTGTGTGTGTGTGTGTGTGTGTGTGTGTGTGTGTGTGTGTGAATTGCCATTGGGAATGCAGAACAGAAGGGAAACACATTCTAGCCTCCACTGTTGGCCTGGGGACCAAGGATGTCCTGGGAGGCTGCACCTCCTGCCTCCCTGAAGGAGCAGAATGGGAAGGGGGAGAGAAGCAGCCTGGCCCAGCCCTTAGCCAAGGAGCTTTGCTTCTCCCCTTCCTGCCAGAAAGAACACTCATCTCAAGCTGCTAGACACCATGAGTGTCAGGTGTGCATGCAGGAGCCAGGCCCTGTGACCAGGCCTGGGGCCTTCTTAAGTTTGTTCTGAAGAGGCAAGGTGCGGCCTCACAGGTGAGGCTGATTGGTAATTTACACCACCTGGTGGCAAGAGCTGGGAAGGGATATAAGGTCAGCATTTCCCTTCAGCTCTTTGCCACAGCAAGACGTTCCCTGCCTTGCTGCATTTGGTTCCTTGACTCCTTGCTCCTCGGACCCCTGCCTTTGTGACTCATTGCTTCTTGACCCTCGGCCCCTTGGCTTCTTGACTTCCGGATCTCTGACCCTCGGACTCTTGGCTTCCCGACTCCTGGCTTCTGGACTCCGGTTCCTGCTCCCACCCTGCCATCTTGCCGCCGGTGCCAACGTCCCCAGCCAGGACTTTGATCGCCCGTGAACCAGACTGGGACAATGGGACTGCAAAGCAGCAGTGACTTGTGTGGTGAAGTGAGTCGGCTTTCTAATACTAGAGTTGCTTCAGGAGGGCTGGCCCATCCATGAGGCAGACTGAGACAGACACCTCAGGTGGTGGGATGCAAGGGACACCTCTGCAGGTGCCCACCACCACCATGGGAGAAGCAAGGAACAGTGGCGGTGGCAGCTTCTAGGTTCTGGCAAGATCTTGTGGAGGCCTTGTGCAGCCTTCCTGAGACCCCAGCAAAATCACACGAAGCCTCTGTGCGATTGGATGCAGGGCTCTCATGAGATCTCACAGGAACTTGGAAGCTGCAGCTATGCAACTCCAGTAAGTGGAGGGTGGTGGTGGTGGCACCACGAGGGTGGTTGGTACCTTCCCATTTCAGTTCAGGTGGTGAAATGCAGCATGCCACCCTTGACTTCAGTTGAGCTGTCTGCACAGCAGCCCTGCCATTACTGCCACCCTGCCCTGCCCCAAAGGCCTGTTTAGGGAAGCTTTTAATGTTTAATAAGTTATTGTATTTTAGTGTTTTGTTGGAAGCCGCCCAGAGTGGCTGGGGAAACCCAGCCAGATGGTCGGGGTATAAATAAACAACAACAACAACTACAACAACTACTACAACTACAACTACAACTACAACTACAACTACTACAACTACTACAACTACTACAACTACTACAACTACTACAACAACAACTACTACAACTACTACAACAACAACAACTACAACTACTACAACAACAACAACTACAACTACTACAACAACAACAACTACAACTACTACTACAACAACAACTACAACTACTACTACAACAACAACTACTACTACAACAACAACAACTACTACAACTACTACAACTACTACAACTACTACAACAACAACAACAACAACTACAACAACAACAACAACTACTACAACAACAACAACTACTACTACAACTACTACAAAAACTACAACAACAACAACAACTACTACAACTACTACAAAAACTACAACAACAACAACTACTACAACAACAACTACAACAACAACTACTACAACAACAACAACAACAACAACTACAACAACAACAACAACTACTACAACAACAACAATTATTATTATTATTATTATTATAACATAGGAAGCTGCTTTATACCTAAGCCTGACCTTAGTGCTGCCTACACAGACTGGCAGCAACTCTCCAGGGCTTTATACCCAACCTTCTCTGCGATGCCAGGAGTTGGATCTGGGCCCTTCTGCACGCCAAGCTCATGCTCCCCGCTGGCCTAGGGCGGAGTGCGGGGACGGCGAGAGTCTGCAGGGGGCGGGCCGGGGAGATGTCAGTGCCAGGGCCCAGGCTGGAGGGAAGCGGCGGCGGCGGCGGCGGTTGCTGGGCGGAGCCAGCCAGGCCGGCGTGAGGCAGCACATTTCTCTCCGCGGCGGCAGCAACAGCAACAGCACCGCCGGATCTCACGCCGCGAAGCAGCAGCAGCAGCAGCAGCTTCATCATCATCCTCATCTCCCCGGGCAGCTGGAGCCGCCCGGGACGCAGCCTCTCTCTCCAGCGTCTCGCCTTCCTCGGGGGCAGGCTGCACGTCCAGGCTAGGATTAGCGTGCCAAGGTAAAATGCTGAGCCGGGTGCGCGCTGGTCTCTGTGGGTGGTGATGCCCTTCAAGCAACGGGGGGGGGGGAGGGGATGTTGCAGCTAGATCGCACCCCCGTACCCTCTCTCGGGCTGCAGAAGACCTCTCGGTTTCTCCCGTGCAACCCGAGACTTCCCCTCCATCGGCAGGTCTGGGCTTCAGTCTAGTTCCAGGAGCATCAGCTGGCAAGGGCTTGGTGGGCGGGAGTTATTAGAGTATTGCGGGGTTTATTTTTTCACCGATAGGAGCAGATCGCAAAATAGTGTGGATTTTAATTCCCAGGGACGCACCCAAAGTCTTCGGGAGGCGCTGCTGCCTGCCCCCTTTCAGGAGAGAAATGTGTCATCCGAGGGCTGAGGCATCCTTAGGTTGGTCTTATTCTGCTGGGATGCAGCCTATACTGGCGGGAGGGACTCGGGACAAGATGGCTATTCTAATTCCCCCCCGCGGGAAGAAGAGGATTTTATCGGATTTGTCACTGCTTTGAAATGTGCAGTGCCTCAGCTTCATAGCAAAAAAGAAAGAAAAAAAGCCTCCATATTTTTTGCGTTTCCCAAAACCAAATACCTGCTGTGCTGCTGAGAGAGGAAAATGGAAGTGCTGCTATTTTGGGAACGCCTTGGTTTGGCTCGGCACTGAAGGGGTTAAAACAACCAGGAAATTAAAATAAAGGCACTGGGGGGGGGGGAGAGAGAGAGAGAGAGAGAAAATACCCCCAAACAAGTCAGATGGATGACCCACCAAGTAGGCAGGATGCAACAACAATATATATTGAGTTTGATAATAAATTCCAAAGAAGATGAATCTGTGAGTGAGAGGCCATTTTTTCCATTAGCAAGTTTCCCAGTGCAAGTCTATACACATCTACTTCTGATTCCTTTTATCAGTTGTAAAACCCATTGAATCCAATGGATCTTTCTTCCAGGGATAGTATTACAGCCTTGGTCACGGATAATGTTTTTAGCTTCTTAGAAGCCCAAAGCTTTTAACTTAACAAGCTAACGTAAAATCTCATTTAACCATTAGAATCCTATTCAGATGTTTGTCTCTTGGATCATACATTCTGAGCTTGGAAAGGAGCAATGCTGTGTGTGTCTGCTTGGAAGTAAGCCCAAGTAGAATTTCCTCCCAAGGCCAACATGACTCCTGTCTTGGATTCAAAAGATACAGATAGGGTGATGGAGACCATTTGAGGCATTTAATTGTTACCCTGTGGCCTCCCTTTCCAGAAAAAAAATATCTGGAAACTTATGGCCTGTAGCATTTGGTGGAAAGAATTGAATAAGGTGCATCTTGTCTAATCTCAGTAACCTCATGAGAGAAGAAACTATTCAGGAAAGTTCTCTTTTCTGTTAAGGCAAGTGTGGGAAACCTGTGATCATCCAGATGTTGCTAAACTATAACTCCCATCACCCCATGACCATTGGCCATGATGCCTGGGACGGACAGGAGTCCAGCAATAGAGGGTCAGGCCAGCTCCCTAATATTATGGGCATGAAAATCCTACCCCTCAAGTCATGCAACTATCCTTTGTTTGCACAGTCATTCTTTTTACTGGCCTCACTGCACTGCTCAGACTACATGTCAGGATCAATATTGCATATACTTATAGTTGCATAGCTATAGATCTATAGTTACGTTGAAGTATGCAGTTTTAATCCTGGCATTTTGAAATCTGCTACTCCTTTGATTCTGGGGTTGTATGTTTTATGGCTTATAGCAAGGATGAGAAACCTTTATTGGTTCCGGGCAGGAGGCAGATTTTTATCTCTCCTCCCCTTTGGGTCAACTTTAACAGGTGGGTGGGACAATCAATCAGTCAATCATCTGGCATCATAGTGACATTGAATGATTGACAGGTGTCAAAGCACAGTGTTTTCCAAATGGGCAACAACCAGCTGGGTGTCAGGCGCTTTGGAAACACAGTGCAAGGGTTATTGCAAACTGTATAGTGCAGTCCAGCCTGGAGTCTTTAACTGAGGGATGGGCTGGAAATTTTATCTTTGAAAAAGTAGCAAACTCAGTCTCTTGAGGGTGGATCACTATGTAGCCAAAATGGCATGATCCACTTGCAAAAGGGATATTGCCAGGCTTGCGGAAGTCCAAGGTTTGCGGAAGTACATAATAAACACACACAAAACACAGGGGAAGAGCATCTCTTCTGCATGCAGACGTCCCAGGTTCAATCCCTGGCATCTCCAAGGTAGCACTAAGAGACAGCCTTGTTGGAAACCCTGGAGAGCTGCTGCCAGCCAGAGTAGGCAATACTAAGCTAGATGAGCCAATGGTCTGACTTGCTTCCTAACCCCTAAGAGGGGAGGCTGGCTCACAAAGTGGTCCATGATAGCAAAAGACTGACTGACTGTTGCTGTTGATAAAGCGTGTGTGTGTGTGTGTGTGTGTGAGAGAGAGAGAGAGAGAGAGAGAGAGAGAGAGAATATGGAATGGAGTATCCTGGACAAGGGCATGACTGGCTGGAATCCTGAACAGGTGCACTCTACATTGTTTTGGTCTCATTTGTGTTAATCTAATAGACCTCTTGGAAACATAGAAGGACTCTGGATTTGGGGCAAATTTGGCTGTTGATCCTCAAAGAGTGAAAGCAGGCCAGGGAAAGCTCTAGAGCTCTGGCACCCACTCTCTTGAGCTGGTTTTAGGTAGCAGTGGCCTTTACCTGGGCTCTGGGTACCAGAGGATCAGGTAACATTAATGCAAAGAGGCCCTGCACACAGCAACACTCCCATCTATCCCTTAAAACTGCTTGAGGGTTATGCAGTTGCATGTGGTTCCTGTGATAAACACTGGTTTATTTTGATCAACTGAAAGCTTTTTATGCTTGAGGACCTGATGAAACATGTGCCAGGAGTGCAGCAAAGCAGGATAAATTGGGCCGAATGCACAAGCATTGTGCTTGCTCATGCTAAGACCTAATGAGTCAGAAATTCTTGCTTGTTGTGATGTGCGAGCACTGCCATTGCCTTCTTTGAAACAGAGGCAGCAACTGTATTCTTGGTTATAGAGCTGTCCTTTCAGAACTAGCTAGGGCCAATCTTGCAGGTCGATTACTGTTGTTCGCACCCATCTGTCTTGGGAGACAATGGAGGAGGGCACCTTTGCGGTGGGGTCAAATTATTGGAAGGTTGCAGCACCTGCTGTGGTTGTAGAGACTGATGTAGGAGAGAAGTTTTCTTGCAGCTGGGGCAGATAAAGGCGTCTGGCCATGCTGCCATAGTGTTTCTCCTCTCTGCGCTCCTCCCAGGAGTCGTTCCTCTGGTCAGTGCTATGGATGCATGACCTGACTGTCTGTCTCTAGGCACTGTGGTCATCTGCAAAGGATTCCCGCATAATGGGGTTGTCAGCCTTCATGTTATGTTTGCAGACATCTTTATAAGAAGAGTTGGTCTGCCAGTGGGTCTGGTGCCTGAAGCCAACTCCTTGTCCTTTAGGTTCCTGCCATCTTCCATTCTGTGGACGTGACCAATCAGGTCAATTGCTGGGTGCCTAAAAGCAGTGCTGGGGAACCTGTGCTCTGCGTATGTTGTTAGACTCCAACTCTCATCAGTCCCATGCAGCATGTCCAATGGTCAGGAATAATGGGAGGTACTGGACTACATCCCAATTTGCAAAAAATTTGCATATATATGAGAATCTGGGAAACTAAGAGAGAGTGGATCTGATCTCATCAGCATTGTGCCTTGCAGTGCATTCAGTTGCCCTACAAGCAAAATTTTGTTAAAAAAACAATTAAGTTTTAAAAAGGAAGGGAAGGAGGAGTTGTGAGGCTGGCCACAAAATACATGGGTTTCAAATCGTTCGCCCCCACAACAAAACCCTGCAGCCAAGGCATCATTTGATAGTAGAAATTACAATGTGATTGTGCGAATTAGCCTGAGGAATTGCTTGATTTGGTTCTGCTTTGTCCTCTTCTCAATTAAAATTAAGAAAAACTAGACTGTCTCAAGCTGCATAAGTTACTTGAAAATGGAGAGTGGTCTTGAGCATCTGATTAAACTAAAACGGTGGTGCTCTTCAGGTGAACAGTGCATCCGTCACAACAGGGTCAATAATCATGGATCAAATGGTCACTTGTCATGACAAACCATGGCTGAGCATTCTTGCTCCGGACACATGGGAATAGGAATAGGAATAGGAATAGGAATAGGAATGGGGGTCACACACAAGCTGAAGGGCTGCAGCAGCTTGTTCCTGTACACACTTGTCACACTAAACCATGATTTAGCATGACATATTAGCATTACTATTTATTAAATTTATATAAAATATGTATTTATAAATTTATATAAATTGTTAACTCAGCTGCTGTCTGCATGGGAAATCTTATGTGAGGAACATTTTATGCAAGTCTCCATTTCAGAAATCTCCTACTCAGTAAGAATTCCCCATTATGAATTGCATGCTGAGGACTCAATATTTTTTTGCATATTTTACGTCATAAAATCAGTGGGATAGATCAGTTTCAGAAAACCATTAACTCCACTTGATGTGCTTGTCTGAGATAATAGTTTCTGGAACAATATTTAAAGTTCTCCAGAGATTGTTCCTGCTAGTGACAATAATGGCAGTGACTTCAACATGACTGCAATTAATAAGTCTATGGTGTGGTCCAAATTACCAACTAAGCTACCTAGAACTGTGCAAATTTACGGTAGGTTGTAATCCTGTGCACACCTGCTTTGGAGTGAGCCCCACTGAACATAGGCACTTACTTAAAAGGTTTGCTTTGTAAAGATCATCAGTGTTCATACTGAATCCCAGCATGCCATCAGATCATAACTGCCAATTTTTCTTGTTCCATGATGTTGCACATTTCCATTTCTACTTCTGTGTAATGTTGCTTCAGATTTTTCAGATAATATGTTATTTAGTTCGGGAACCATAAAATGTATTTCCCTGAAACATGAGAATACACCTTTCCATATGATCATCTCTGTAGCTGGAAAACAGGGAAGGCTATCTTGATTAACCTGCAGAAGATTTAATGAATACACTATGGACTTTAATTGATCTGTACAATTTGGGTGATGGAACAATATTTAATCTCAATTTGACTATTGTTAAATTTTGATGACATCACAACACTGCGTTGTGTATATTCATTTCAGTTCCTGGGCAGAGGAGGCTACTTTCCCTTGTGCTGGGTACATCTGTTGCTCTCATGCAGTTTGTTTTTTCGTTCTTAAGTAAGAAACTTCACAGTGTAAAACTATAAACAGAAAACTGTTACACAGCAAAGTAACATTCCCTCCCCCCCTTTGGTTACAGTGAGAATAGAATATACTTTTCCAGCCCCTTATTGCTGACACCAAGAACTGCATATTATAATGAAGACCCCACAAGCGCTGCCCTATAAATGAAACCCAATCTTCATAATGTCTGTTTATGACCTTGCTTGCTAAGAATATTTCCAGGGGCAGGGTCTTGAGTTTTTTATATAGTGTAGGAAATAAAATTATCCCCTACAATTCCGGTTTCACTAGCCCTCTGATCACAAATATCTGATGAATCAGCTGCTTTGTTACTGTTGGTTTCTAATGCTTATTATACCAATAACAATCTATGGACAACTCCGCAGGACTTTCCCATGTTTTTGATTAAGAAAAGCCTAACTGCAGCCAACATAAAGCATACAAGCTCTTTGGATCTTACTTTTGTAATGTCTTCTTCAAACACAAAAAGTAGTTTTCCTTATTTGTCCTACAATTCTAGATATTTATCATAGTACTCTATTCCAATACCTCTCTACCTGTGGCCATTGCTCCCCAAAGTGCACATCAGTTCCTTTCCCCCACATCCTTTCCAACAGTTTGGGGAGACAGACTTACAGTAGCTGTACATAGTTCCATCTGTGCAACATTTCCACAGGCTTCTTCCAGTTGTATGCTGACCACAGATTTCACTGGCTTTCTGCTTCTTTGGAGTTACCCCCCCCCATTCCTTTCCCCAAATTATCTTGGTACCCATTACTGTTTCCACTAACATCAAGCATATTCAATTTGCCATTTGTTGTAAAACCTTTGTTGCCAACAGCCTAGTTTTAACACCCATGATCCTAAAACATGGAAATACATTACACTTAAAGCAGTGTGACAAAGGTTCCATGCCATTTTTTGGGGTGGGGAGAGGAGCGAATTAGAACACCAGTAGTCAGCTTAATGGGATGCGGGTGGCGATGTGGTCTAAATCACTGAGTCTTGGGCTTGCCGATCAGAAGGTTAGCGGTTCGAATCCCCATGACGGGATAGTAGATAAATAGGTACTGCTCCGGTGCGAAGGTAAATGGCGTTTCCATGTGCTGCTCTGATTTCACCAGAAGCTGCTTAGTCTTGCTGGCCACATGACCCGGAAAAACTGTCTGCGGACAAACCTTGGCTCCCTCGGCCAGTAAAGCGAGATGAGTGCTGCAACCCCAGAGTCGTTCGCGACTGGACTTAACTGTCAAGGGTGCTTTACCTTTTTTAGTCAGCTTTATGCTCTTCTTTGCATTGTTCCCCCTATCTAACATTATAACTGATTTTATTTAGATAGCATTCATTTAAAAACATGTTTACAAAATATAATCTGAGAAGTACATGCAAGAAGGGGATGGGTCTTCCTTCAACCTTCCTAGAATGTTTTCTGTGTCTCTGTTAACAAAGCCTGCATTGAACAGACATACGATGCATTCAGTTTCCCCATAGTGGGCCTGCATTGTACATTTAGGCCATCACTGCAGGGATCAATGAGGTTACCAGGTCAGCTGTTAACTGGGACAACTATGAAACGGTTATTGATTTTCTAAACTGCAACATCTGCAATTTTTGCATTGTCTAAACAAGGTAAAGAGAGAGAGAGATAGGTAGCATTCTGAGTTGTGAATTACGGTATCTTTGGAATCTTTATACACTAATAGCAAACTCATTTTCTGAGTCTGAATCCCCTTTCTGGTCAAAATGGCATGACCCAAACAGAAGAAGGAAGTAACAACAGGATTTTTGGTTGGTGGGGACGACGCCCCCCTGCAGAGATATAAAACATCCTTAGGAAAAACAAAGGGAGTGCACTCAGCAATTGCCTATTGAGGACTGAATATGTCCAGAGGCATAACATGCCTTACTTTTGGTTGGGGGCAAGGAGATTAATGGATTTCCATGGAGATGGCGAATAGAATGGAGTATACTGGAAAAGGACATAACAGGCTGGCTGGAACCCTGAACAGGAATATGGCACAGTGCAGCATTTTGTTGCAAGTCCCACTATGGCTGCATTCATAGAATCATAGATTGGAAGCGACCCTGAGGGTCATCCAGTCCAACCCCCTGCAATCCAGGAATCTTAACTAGATCATATGTGGCAGATGCTCATCTACAACCTCCTAAGGGAGTCTGTTTTACTATCGTACAGCTCTTGCTGTCTGAAAGTTCTTTCTGATGCTTAGTCGGAATCGCCCGCCTTGTAATTTGAATCCATTGGTTCAAATCCTCTCCTCCAGAGCAGGAGAAAACAAGCTTGCTCCTTTAGATATTTGAAGATGGCTATGACATCTCCTTTTAGTCTCCTCTTTTCCAGACTAAACATACCCAGCTCCTTCAGCTGTTCCTCATAAGGCTTGGCTTCCAGACCCTTGATCACCTTGGTCGGCCTCCTCTGCACGTGTTCTAGCTTGTCAATATCCTCCTTAAACTGTGGCACCCAGAACTGGACACAGTACTCCAGGCATTTATTGCATTGGTTTTACTGGGGTTTTGTTTGTTTGTTTGTTCTTAATTAAGAAACTTCACAGTATAAAACTATAGACAGCAAACTGTTCTATAGCAAAATAGCATCACATTTTTTATTTTGTTGCAATGACAACAGAATATAATTATCTAGTCCCAATTTCTAACATTTTGGGACCTTCCAGCTATGAGTGCTTGCTGCTCACCTTGTCTTGTCACCATGGAACATTTCTGAAAGTCACACATCACAGCACCAATCTAGTTCATCCTGAGGAAACATAACCATAAACCATTGAATTGCATCTTTTCCTTCACAGATGGCTCTTAGATGCACTATCACTGGAAGGGTGAGGGAGTAGGGTTACCATATTTCTAGAAGTATAATTATTTTGCTCCTTTCCCTGCACCTCCCCACTCCCCCAACTCTGCTCCAGAAGGAACAAGTATGCTTCTGAATACCAGTTTCCGGGACCCACAAGTGGAGAGAGTGCTGTTGCACTCATGCCCTGCTTGAGGGCTTCTTATCAGATTGGCCACCATGAGAAAAACTGAGGCTGCTGAAGAAGCGAGAGACCATCATGGCTGTGATTCCTAGAAGACCTGCTCCTTGCCTTTCGGGCCTTTCCCCACCTGGCCTGGGAGGGCGGGGCCTGGACTGACTCCAGCCCCAGAAGCCGAGGATGCCAAACAGAATCTTGAGCTGAGATATTGCTTAGGGGGTTTTTGCCGGAGGGCAAAATGGTTGTTGTTAATTTTTTGCACCTTTATTTGGTATCTTATGATTAATGTGGAAATTTTTCAGTTTGGGTGTGTACTTTCTGGTGCTTTGTTTATTGCTTATGACTACTTTTGTTATGTTTGTAGTTAACATATCTTGTTTATTTGTTTGCCACCCTGAGCATGGTTTTAACTTAGGAAAGGCAGCATACAAATAAAATGATTGATTGATCAGGATGCTGGATTAGACTGGCCTTTGGTCAGATCTAGCCAGTCTCTTCACAAGTTCTTATAATGGGGGTTCCTCTGGAACAACATGGGAGGTGGCATAGGCGAAAGGGGCTAGGCAAAAATCATCTCCCTTCCATTCACAGAAGCCACCACCAGATCAAAGACTCTTCCATGAATGGACGGCACACCCATTGGGCGCAACCCATTAGCTCTGCTGGGAGCTCATTAAAAAAACAAACACTATTAACATTTTCAAACTTTTTGAACCAAATGATCCGAAATCCTTACAAACACTACAGCATTTTAATGTTGATGAAATGGCCTATTCTTCTCTTTGGCAAATGTCCACAAATGCTGTGTGTCACCCTTTCACTGTCTTCTGAGTTGTAGGAATCAACAGTTGTGCTGATGAGACAGAATGGCATTGTGTGGAGGACAAAAAGGGTGATGTCACTGTGCATTTGTGCTGAGACGGCCTGTGGGAAAACTGTGCCATTCTTTCCCATCTATTCTCCGTCTCTGGAGGAAGGCAGATCACATTACTAATGAGGAGGCGGAGGGAGGGAAGCACAGAGTCTGGCTGATACTACATAGTAGTTCTGTGTAAATACTCTAAAACCACAGACTGCATTCCAAACAGCAACTTCATGCTGCCATTTAGAATCACAGCCAATTGAGTAACAAAGGCTAAGTGCTCACCACACATTTAAAGCACATTACTTTCCACAATGAATCCTGGGAGGCGTAGTTTACCCTGCACAAAGCTATAATTCTCAGCACTCTTAACAAACTACAATTTCCAGGATTCTTTGAGAGGTGGAGCCATGTGCTTTAAATGTACACAGCCTAAAACAAGGGTGGGGATTTTTTTGTCAGCCTGTGGGTTGCATTCCTTGTGGACTATCTTATGGGGCAGTGGATGTGACTCTTAGGTTCAGTAGGCTATAGTCCAGCCATGCAAAAGTCAGAGGTTCCTACCTGTACCTGTCTCCACCAGGCAATCAAGTGGCGTTATAGTTTGACAACACATTCCAGACACTCAAGAACTACACCTCCTCTCTGCTTGCACATGCATGCGTGCGCACACACACACTTGTGTCACTGGGAATGGGTCTAGGCGCTGTATCCCTAAGGCTATGAGACACTTGTGTCAACACTGCAAGTGACAGAATCCAACTGTGGATGTATCTTTGGAAATATCTTCCTGCAAAGTTGCCAGCACAGTTTAAAAAGTGTAGCAGCAGATCTAGTGCATGGAAGAAATTGCATACTCTTCAAGTGTCCAATTCTCCAAGGACAGACCTGGAATTACGGAAGCCATCCCGGTTTCTGATTTGATCCCGGAATGTCCCAGTTTTCCTTTTTCTTCCTCTCCACGTCTCGGAGTACAAATGGTGCAAAAACAGAGTCCTGTTTATACTGAAAATAAAATACCTGCACGAAATGAAAGAAATGTTGACACTGGCATACAAAGCACAGCCAGCCACTTTTTAGGAAATGCATGGAGTGTTTATTCCTTTAGTGTAAATTGAGCCTTTCACACACTACTCAGAACAAAGACCCAATGAGTTCAATAGGATTTACTGTTCCTGATCATTCTCAGTTTCCATTATTATTATTATTAAGTCATCTTCAAGCTAATTTTTTTTATTCCATTTATCTGCTGAAGGTGTTGCACACGATCCCTTCCCTCACACATTTTTTCTTTTCCTGATGTAGAAGAGAATGTCTCTATTTCATCTGAGAAATGTTGAGGTATATGAAAGTGATGTCACGTAAACATAGGGCAACTTAGGAGAAATGTTGTCTTCTGGGTCAGGGTGGAATATTTTGTTTGTATGATGATTGTAATATGTTGAAAATTAAAGAGAAAATGAGGACAAGGAAGAAATGCATTTTTCATAGTTACATTGGGCATATCGGATTTCCTGTCAATGTAGCCTTGTCACCCTTTTAAAATCCCTTTTTGCACCCATTACAGAAAGGGCCCTTAGCAACATGGATGCGGCATTAGCATTGATTGAGTCAGAGCTCTGCTAGTGTAATTGAGCAGTGAGGCATAATGCAAAACTAAAAAGAGAGTATAATTGGTTGTAGCCCTGAGTTTCCTCAATGCTTCTGAGGGCAATCTTCGCTCAGCAGTGCTTTTGTACCCATAATGATGCCATTACCTGACCCTCTGTAACAGTTCTCACATTGATTTTACTGTTCCCTCTCTTCAACCTTCCCTACCCTGAATCCAATTTCCCTTCTCTTTTAACCGATAAAGTAGTTAATCATCTGTGTGATGTTAATGGTGATTTAGGCTAACCACGGTAAACCACAAACCACAGATTGGGGTGGATTTCAGATCTTAGGCTGGCGGGGGGGGGGGGGAAGGCTAGTTATTCAGAATCAAAAGTTTTGCTCAAATTAATGCTGATGAGAATTTGACCACCATTAAGGCTCAGGAGTTGCTCCCAGGAGAGAAGGCCCTTTGATGTAAGGAGCCATGTATGCCCCAAACTGGCTTCTATTAGTTAACAATGGTTAATAGGAATCAGAATTCAGTGGTTTGTTTTTTGGTTCTGGGTGAGAGAACCTTGTTGGGGTGTGGAAAGAGAATTTAAAGAGTATATTCACATTAGTGGCTTGAAACATTTGCACGGAGTTGTTCACATCAGAGAGGGGCAGGAATCACCACCCAACACCCACAGTCCTTTGGGTTTTTCTGCCCCATAACCCTGGCTCCCAGAACTCCTATTCATCAAACTGTCGCCTGCCCTTGTGTGCTCATCTGGGCCTGAGTGATGGCTGTTAGGGAGTGTTCGCATTACCACTCACTCTACATCCGGTTTTCTAACTGGAGTGAAGCTGGTTTGAGAAAAATGCATCAAACAGCAGAATTTGCCAAGAAACTTCAGGATTGATATGGATTGCGGCTGACATCATGTGAGTGCAGCTTCAAGAATTAGCAGTGCAAGCACTCTTGATGCTGAGTAAGCAGTTATTTGAACATACCCTTAGATTTTCATGGCCTTAATCAGGCCAAAACAAGCTCAGAAGGTGGTCTGGTGAAAAATCATTCAGTTGCCCTTTCAAACTCCAGGTGTTGCTGTTTTTATTCATTAACCTATCAGTTGCCTTTTATACACAACTCAATGTGATTTACAGTTATACCATGATAGTAGTTTAAAAACTGCGCAAAAGCAACAAAAGATAGGTCCAAAAACAAAACAAAACTAGGCAGGGACCTTTTCATGTTGTCTGCCTTAATGTACTGTACTTATCATTTTGTTCATTCTTTTACTGATCTCCAGCCGTCACTAGGGAATTACCAAGTTATGCTTACAGTTTCACCAGAACTCCCCCCCCCCAGATGCCAGTCAAAGGCAGAAAAGAGACCTCAATCCCCCCCCCCCCATTTCCAAAATCTAAATTTGCTACTTTTGCTTCGTAACAGGGAATCACCATGTCTGACAAGAGCGATTTAAAAGCGGAGCTTGAACGCAAAAAGCAGCGTTTGGCTCAGATAAGGGAGGAGAAGAAACGGAAGGAAGAAGAAAGGAAGAAAAAAGAGGTAAGGCTGCTGAGACTCCCTTCCCATTTTTGCTTGTTTATTTATTTGGATGTATGTTCTCTACTGTCCTCTGGACACAAGTCAGTGCATTTTTTCTGGGGGTACCCAAGGGTAAGCAGTAAAGGTAAAGGTAAAGGGACACCTGACCATTAGGTCCAATCATGGCCGACTCCGGGGTTGCGGTGCTCATCTCACTTTATTGGCCGAGGGAGCCGGCGTACAGCTTCTGGGTCATGTGGCCAGCATGACTAAGCCACTTCTGGCGAATCAGAGCAGTGCACGGAAACACTGTTTACCTTCCCGCTGGAGCGGTACCTATTTATCTACTTGCACTTTGATGTGCTTTCAAACTGCTAGGTTGGCAGGAGCAGGGACTGAGCAATGGGAGCTCACCCTGTCGCGGGGATTCGAACTGCCGACCTTCTGATCGGCAAGTCCTAGGCTCTGTGGTTTAACCCACAGCGTCACCTGCGTCCCTTTTAGGGTAAGCAGTACTGGCACCTTTTTTCTAGAAGAAAAGCACTGACATAAGTATATATAAACTATGCTGCTTATGGTGTCCCCAAATTAGCTATTGACTTTTTATTATTATTATTTAAAGAATCCTGTCCTTTCCGCTCACTTTGTGTAGGAAGACATCTCTATTAGCTTTTATATCCCAGCTTGGATCCAGTTACTGCAGGTGTAAACAGGCTGATCCAGTCAGGTGGGGAGAAAAGTTTTGGACTGAATCTGGAACACCCAGCTTCAAGTCTTGACTCAGCATGGATTCACTGTGGTTTAAGTGAATTTCTACCCAGAGTAGCTAATCCACAGCTCAAAGGTTGCATTGGGTCCTACAGGAGGGTTTAAGTGCTCCCCACAATTAGAAACGTTTTTGTTTAACTGATCCTGTGGATCCCATGCAGTGATGTCATGATGCCAAAAGCTTATTTCTGCCCAACCTCAATTTTATTTTAATTTTAAAAAATGTAAATACTGTATACATTTAATTCTTTTTAACTGACTGATGTTGTGATTTCCATTTTTAAATATATTTATTGTTCCTTTACAACCTGTCTCCCCCCCCCCTTACATTTGCGACTGGCCAGCCTGGTTGCTACGGTAGCAGATTTGCACTTACTGTATTCCAGCAAAGTAAACGATAATTGCTGCTGCATTTTAGCCTCCTGGCTTGGTAACATCTTTTAGTTCTATTAAGGTTTGACTGACATATTAGTTTATTTGTCCTTGACGCTATGCGTGAGGTTTTTTTTCATTAAGGGGATTTGCACTTCTTTTTTATTCAGTCACTTAGCGAAATAGAGATGAGAATTGACAGGGAACGGATACTCATTTCCATGCAAAGTCAAGGAAGCATTAAGTGATTATGTTTCTTTTCTTTCAGATGTCAACATTTGCTGCAGTTTAAAGCACCTGTTATCCCTTTTCTAATAACTGGTTTGCTTTAAACTGACACTTTAATATTGTACGTGCATTTCATACCATTATTGGGCTTTGCTATGAGAAATTGACGTTGCAAATTTTGTTTTTTGCTGTCTTCCTTCCATTTTGCACTTTTGATAGTTCTCTAGAAGCAACTGAGACATGCATAAACAATTGCTGAATGAATCCCACCTTTGCTAAGAGTGCTGAAAGTTGTTGGGAGACCCTAGTTCCCCTCACAGAACGACAGTTCTCAGAAGAGGGCTTGAAGGTTAAACCACTTTGAGAATTGTAACTCTGGGAGGGGGGAATAGGGGTCTCCAAACAAGCCTCTGCACTCTTAACAAACTACAACTCCCAGAATTCTTTGGGGGAAGCCATGACTGTTTAAAGTGGTATCATAGTGCTTTAAATGTATGGTGTGAATGTGGCCCAAGAAGCACCAGGAAGGTGGGGGGGGGGTAACCGTTTCTTATTCCACCAAGGGGAAAGCTTCCACTAGTGTCAGGAAGCACTATCCTCCCTTAGTTTCCATTTTCTTTCACTTCGGCTAATTGTCCAATACTATTATTTCAGTCAGATTTTCAGCAAAAGAAAGAACCAACGCAGGAAGATTCTGATCTGGACCGGAAGAGAAGGGAGACAGAAGCTTTACTGCAAAGCATTGGTATTTCTCCAGAACCACCTCTAGGTATTCAGAGAGAGACCTGTTCAAAACATTTCAGCCACCGTTTAAGATCCACACATTCTTTTGACTGTAGCATGCTTTTCTTTTCTTGGTTTTTGGCTGTTGTTCATAATGTTATGTGTTCTGCTTAAACACCGTTTCGTATCGCCCCAATAACCAATTCAGAGCATTTCTGCTTCTTATCTGTGCTGAATCTCAGTGTGTCTATTATGTGTCGTTCTCATCCAGACATTTCAAAATTGTTTCTCTGTGGGCCACACCACTCGCACCATCTTGGGCTGTCGCTGTTCCATTCTTCTGAAAATTGGCTTGGCTCCCCTTCATTCCTCTGATTTTTTCTTACATATAATAGTTGCCCCTTTGAAAATAGAGTCCTTTATTGACCTTTTAAACAAGTATCATTAAAAAAGAAAAACTTAGAAAAGAAACATAAATTAGACATACACGCTGTACATTTAAAACACATTCCAAGCACATTTTCTCCCTCAGAGAATTCTGGGCACTGTGGTATACCCCTCACAGTGTTACAGTTTGCAGCAACCCTTAACAAACTACAGTGCCCAGAAATCTTTGAGTTGGAAAATGTGGAATGTGCTTGCTTGATAGACATGTCCCTTGCTCCTGCCCTTTTTCTGCTGTTTTGTTTCATTCCATCCTAATCACAGACCTATTTAGGCATTCTTAAGTGATTTACATGAACACACGACAGAGGTAGAGTAGGTATGCTGGGCTCCTTTCACTCTGCTCCACTTCGCTTCCCATTGCCCTCTGAGCTGGAAGGCCACTTTTTTTTGCAGTGGGAAAGTCTCCTGCACTCATGGAAACTCCCTAAGCATTTTAGGAAGAGGCGTTGTCACAGGTCAAGGATATTCCAACCTGGCAAAGAAGGTGAGGAGCAGACCTCACGAGGGATGTGGCCTGCAAAGATGACCTGCTAAGGGGCGCGGCCTAAGAAGTGTTCTATGGGCTGGATAGAGGTCGGAAGGTCCACCCTTGCCTCCTGGACCTGATGTTTGCCACCCGGGCCTAAGCCGTGTAGGGTAGGCATCCCCAAACTTGGCCCTCCAGATGTTTTGGGACTACAACTCCCATCATCCCTAGCTAACAGGACCCAGTGGTCAGGGATGATGTGAATTGTAGTTCCAAAACATCTGGAGGGCCTAGTTTGGGGGTGCCTGGTGTAGGGCTTTTAGGAATGTGAAATACAATCTGAGGTCTCCAACATGAGCCAGCATGATGTAGCAGTTAGAGTGCTGGACATGGGAGACCAGGGTTGAAATTCCCGCTCAGCCATGAAGCTCACCCAGTGACCATGGGTCAGTCACTGTCTCTTTGCCTAACCTACCCCATAGTGTTGCTGCAAGGATAAAATGGTGAAGAGGAGATCTATGGACTCCACAGTGAGCTTCTTGGGGGAAAGGTGAGATATAAATGTAGAAATAAATAAATAAAATAAGTGTATTGCCTAGTCTGGATCATGGCTTCAGTTGTGCAAGCCATCAAGAAAACCTGGAGCCAGCACTGATGGCCATATTAAAATACAGCATGATACATCTCTTGGCTCTAAAGCCATGATTCTCTTTGTAGGCTATTCATGCAAATTAAAAACCAGCTCCTCCCGATCCAGATAAAGCCCAAGAAGCAGAATGGATGCATAATAAGCACGTCACCTACCACTTCACACCTGTACCTGCCAAAGGGCTGTCATGAAAAATGAATGCCTTTTGCACTCGCGATTCATTTTAGTGACAGTTCCTAGTGAGAATATGTGTAAGGTGTTGGACCTCGTGCCACGGCCGATCCATTTGATTGACACTTCTGCCAGGAGATGTGAAGGATTTAGCTAGGAAAGGAAAAAAGGAAAATGCAGTTAGGAAATTATTTTTGATTTAACAAAGTAAAACAGTGCATTTTTAAATGCCCAAGTTGAAACAGGCGATGTCGCATTATAGGATTTACATTTTCCTCCGTGTGGCTGCCATGAAGATTAGTCGAAGTAGAATTGTTTCTGCATTGCCTGCCCCCTTGCCAATCTAGATTCAAAAACGACAATAGCATTTCCACTTGTGGTCTATCTTTGCTTTCAGTGCTTGAAATGGAAAGCTTCCACACCTTGTCTTTTTTTGTGGGGATGGGGGGACTTATTGATCTAAATCACCATGCAGTCTTACTTTGGCTCTTGGTCCTAGGCTGAGCACTGTGTGAGCAAGCTAGCTGACTTTGGTTTTGCCTTAACTTCACTTGGCAGGGTCCCAACTAATTGCCCTCCTACTACTGGATTAGTTTTGAAGTTCCCAAGTTTTAAACAAGCTGGGTTCTGTGACCCTGCAGTCATTCTGCATAAATGCCTATCTAGCCGCCTCTTGCAGAAAAGGGGAAAGAATGAAAACCAAAGCCTTCCGGTATAACACTTTCATGCTTCTGGCAGAAAAATGCCGAAGCTGTTTGGATCAGGCTAAAAGCCTAGCAGTGTAGATTTGCGTCAGGTGGCATTAGTCCACACAGGCAGGTAGCGGTGGAGCGTGCCTTCCCACCACCCGGGGCGTGCCTGGGGGGTGAGGCATGGAGGGTGACTTGAGGAGGACGCAGCAGGGCAGGCATGCGCCCTTCCAATCAATCTGATTGGTCTGAATGGAAGGGTGCATGCCTGTTGCGTCCTTCTGATGCCCTGCCAGTCCCATGCTGCTATGTGAGGCTGGGATGTGGGATCAGACTCACAAAGTAGCACGGGGCTGGTGTGAGGAGCAAAATGCACCCTGGGAAAAACTGCGCCTGGGGCAACGGTCCCCCTTCGCCCTGCCCATGCGACGCCTCTGCAGGCAGCCAATTAGAGCAGCAGGCTATGGAGCAACGTAGTAACACAGTGTATGTTAGCAGCCCAAAATGCCCAATAAACTGTTTTATCTTTTAAGAGACTTTAAACAACTGCAGTATGCCTTTTCCGTCCCATGTAATGACTTAGCTCCAACTATGTTCTACTCAGAGCAGACCCTTTCCAATTAATGGACCAAAGTTAGTCATGTCCGTTAATTTTAGTGGGTCTACTCCAAGTATGACCAGCATTGACTATAAACCAATGTTTGCTCAGGCAACTTAACACTATGCAGAAACAGTATTTTCAATTTTTCGTTTCCCTTAACTTTTTTAAAAAAGATATCCAAGGCCTATATTACCTCTTTGAATATGTTTCCACGTCTAAAAAAATATTTTAAATAAAAATGCAAAGAGTCGGTCTTAACATTGAGTACTGATACTATTATAACTCGCTTTCAGACCAATCTAAAATTCATTTCAACTTTTAATTTGCTAAAATATTTAGAATTCACTTGACTTTCTTCCTTTTCCTTTCCTTTCTTTTCCTTCTTTTGGTTTCACCATTTCAAACTCTTCCACTCATCCGACCGTTTTATCATTTTGGATCCTCGCTTATGATTTGTCTTACACTGCTCTTCATCAGTGCAGTCGCTGCATGTTTTAACATGGGATACCTGTTATTTTCATTATTTAGTCCCAACCCCTATGTCTCCCTCTCCGAAATCAGTGAGCACTCCCAGCGAAGCCGGAAGCCAAGATTCAGGAGACTTGGGGCCCGTAGGAAGGTAAGACGAAATTCTCTGTCAGTGTATGCTGTTTGATTTCATTGTGGATTCCTTTGATGTGAATGCCTTTCCTACCATGCCATGCCACCCAGTTGTAAATATTGAGTAGACCCAGGGCTGGCTCTACTACTGACCAGAGTGGGGCAGCCACCTCAGGTGATACACGTTGTCAAGTTGTAAGTGTTGAACTTCTTCATCAACACAGAGTGTGTGCAGCGAATGGAGCATAGAAATAAAAAGCTGTCCTCAATGTCTTGTCTTAGTTTTATTTTTGAAAACATTAACAGCCAAATGCTGCAAGCCATCACCAGCAGCTTACAAGACATTTGATCAAAATAAATACAGTTTCAATTAACCAATGATCCTATCACATCACTTCCTGCACCCGGTGCAGAAAGTAACTCCCCTTTTAATTAGGCACAAAGACCACAGGTGTGCAGCTAAGTCGGTCAAACTGCAAATATACACCTCTGAAACAAACCTGGTTCTTGAGTAGCACTACTGACCACTTTAAGATAAAGAAAAACCAACAGTAAGATGACAGATCTGTGTGTGCCACACAGCTTGCCTTTCTAGCCCATTGCCTTAAGGTTTGGTGGGTGTTGTCTCATCACCAGTGTGTTGTCCTCCATATGTTGTTGAGCATCATCTCCAATCAGCCTGTGCCTTTCTTGAATTAGTGGGAAAGGCTATGGGGTCTGGAAATACACCTGTTCTATTAGAGTACAATAAAAGGAGCCTGTAGGTTGGGGGTCGGGCACCTTTTTCAGCCTGAAGACTGCATTCCCTTTTCGGCAACCTGCCATGGGCCAGTGGTGGGGGAG
This sequence comes from Podarcis liolepis, assembly GCF_965112155.1. Taxonomy (NCBI): domain Eukaryota; kingdom Metazoa; phylum Chordata; class Lepidosauria; order Squamata; family Lacertidae; genus Podarcis; species Podarcis liolepis. The sequence continues at coordinate 28,629,435 of NC_139563.1, forward strand.
GCAAGACGCACAACGGGCAAAACAACAAATGTAAATGTTACCTTTGCGGACTAGACTTGTTTCCGGGTCTAGCCCAAGACATTTTGGCGCCTGAGGCAAACAACAAAAATGGCATCCCCCTCCCTGAGAAGGGGTGAGTGAAGATCTACATCAGGAACATGGGGGAGAGGGGGAATAAAGATGCACATTGGTATCTGCTGCCTCTGTGGATTGTGCCACCTGAGGCAGTCACCTCAGTTTGCCTCATGGGTGGACCGGCCCTGCTACTTTCTATACACACACCTGCCCATATTACATGTATTATGAGATTTCAAGGACACATCCAGCCAACCCAAAACACTAAAGGAAGGTGTGAAGCAGACTGGTGAGAATCCCAAACAAACAAAAAGCATGGGAGACAATATAGCTTTAAATTAGTTTTTTAAAGAGATGTAGAGATGAATTGCTGTGGGTACCAGGAATATGCTGTTTTAAAGCAGGTAAAATGGAAGTTTGTTATTTACTATGAAGTTTTATTGGATCAGAAAGGGAAGCCTTGTAATGTAAAGCAGGGAATATTTATATCTCAGTTGCCACAAGCATTGCCCTTATGAATTATACGAGGAACAGATTTATAATTAAAGGGATGGCTAGAGTGGGGCAGATCACCACCATTTGAATTTGTCTTTCATCTTGGCCTACCTGGCTGAAGTATTATAGGTGATTGACTAACCTAGGGCTGTGTCACTCAACTTAGCCACTCTCTTCACCTCAACCTGCAACCCTGTAGTTGCAACCATCTTCCTCTCAGTAGTCAAGGTGAAAAAGCAGACTCCTCCCCGGTGCCCTCAATTGTCCTCTCACCAGTTTCCTGGCAGAAAGAGGTGAGCCTCTTGCTCTTTCTCCACCTCAAAAGAACCTCCACAAAAATGCCAACATTCCCAGGTGTTCCCATCCTCACAGGGCAGGACTTGATGTTCCCAAGCCTGCTGATGGTTCTTGACAGCTTTTGCTATTCTCCATCTGTTCTGACCACACTGAGCCTACAAGTGCTAGATGGAAAATGCCACCCTCCGTCACATAGCCTGTGTCTTAGGAGAGAGATTCTTTGATCCTCGGCTTTGTTGGCTGTTACATCTCTGTGCTGGATGCATCTTCTAATTCATTCCGCCTCAAGCACTCTCCAAACTTGTCCTTCAGTACCTCAGGTTTCAAGGACAACCCTTTCAAGTCTTCCCATGAGCTCTAAGTATGCCAGTTCATATTGTGCAGTATTATTGTCAAGAAGAAAACAATAAAACATTTCCAGTGTAGTTGTTTCCTAGCAGCATCACACTGCTTATTAGCCATATGGTATCTTCTTGGGCATTAAAAATTATAAAATGCTTCTCATGGAGCATTCCAAAACAATGAACAATAAATAAGTCAACAATAAAAACAATTTCCCAATCTAGTACAGATACAGGCTGGGATAAGAATCTAGACTTAGTGTACAACTGAAAAGACATTAGAAAAGCCAGCTCTGTGATATATATTGAGAGAGTTGCAATGGGTAGATACTGGCACCCTAAAGGTCCAACTCTTACATTATATGGAAAGGACCTTCTGATGAGATGGTATCTGCAGGAGACTCCCTCCCGTAGATCACAGTGGCTGACTGGGTACACTGCTGCCAGCATTTTGACCTTTGCCCATTAGCTAATAATTGACAACTTCAAGCAGTATGGCTGCTGTATTAATACGTCCACATAAGAATATTTCTATCAAATCATGGTGCCCATGGAAGGCACTGAAGTAAATAGACCGGCAACTTTTACTGCATTTCCATTGTTGATGGCAGTTGTCTTGTGGCTTTGTGTGATTTCTTAGGTTGTCATGTGGTTTCAATCGGTATGAGTGAATTAGTGCTTGATTTATATGGACCCAGGTTTCCCAACTGTTCTTCGTGGCAATATTTGGTATGTACTCTAAACCAGTTTTCTCATTCTTGGGTCTCCAGATATTATGTATCATCAACAACAATTACTTATTATTTATTTATATGCCGCCTATCTGACAGGGTTGCCTCAGCCATTCTGGATGGCTCCCAACACAAGAATAGTAAAAACACAATAAAACGTCAAACACTAAAAACTTCCCTGAACAGGGCTGCCTTCAGATGTCTTTTAAAAATCATGTAGCTGTTTATATGTTTGACATCTGATGGGAGGGCGTTCCACAGGGCGGTTTCGACTACCGAAAAGGCCCTCTGCCTGGTTCCCTGTAACCTCACCTCTTGCAATGAAGGTACCACAAGAAGGCCCTCAGAGCTGGATCTCAGTGTCCAGGCTGAACAATGGGGGTGGAGATGCTCCTTTAGGTATACAGCTCCCACCATTCCTGACTACTGGTCCTGCTAGCTAGGGATGATGGGAGTTGTAGTCCAACAACACCTGGGGACCCAAGGTTGAGAAAGGGTGCTCTAAACAGAAACTCATGAAATAAATCCGTCTAGCAGTCTGATCCAATATATCTTTACTTGTATGTCTCACTCAGTGTGGGGGTTAGTTTACTTACTCCCAAGTTAGAGTGAGTGCATGGGATTGCTGGTCACGACCTCAATCCTGTGAGCATTTGGTGGAAAGCAAGCCCTATTGGACACATGAGCTTACGTGAATAGTGAATTTCTGTTTGTATGACCATCACAAAAGCACGGATTGGTTCTGGGTGTGTGCCAGATACAGAGTCAGGAACCTCTGGTTAATTAGTCTTTATGCATGTGAGCCAGTGGCATCATTAAAAACAGTCACACTCTCATTCCTCAAGGATATGTAGAGTTTGGTTGTCTAGATTATAGTTCTCATTAGTAAGTTTCTCATGGTATGGTTTTGAGGGGGGGGCGCTCTTGTTCCCTAAGGGGGCTTCCTAGCGTGACTTAGCAACCTGAGTCTCTGCTCAATCCTGTATTAATATGTAATGTGCTGTCACTGAACTAGGGTGGATAATGGCCCTGTCGTACTCATTAATCTACTCAGGAAAGCTTTAATTAGTCTGCTTTTCTTTTAGAGGTGGCAACATCTATTGGCCCCAAGGAAATCAAAGGTGTCACTTACCATTGGATACCCATGGAAAATGTTACAAGGAACAACAAAAGCCACGTGCATTTTGCAGGAGAAGACATGGGGAGCCAGAAACTCAAAAAGGGGGTGGGAATCCAGTAAGCAGTTGAGAAACAGTTCTTACAAAATTCACTTTTGCGTGTTTGTGTTTAGACTTATAGCAAACCTCCCCCTAATGTATGCAGGGAGTTGTTTTTAAAATCTTAATAAGGGGGAGCATTGGAAAATATGATCGTGGAGTCCTGTCAAGCAGAAAGGCGAGTGCAGAGCAGATCCTGAACCAGCTGTTAATGGTAGTCCCTGAATAAGAGGGTCAGTGCTAGCTAGCCTGAAATGGGGAGCCGGCAAAGGCGGACCTGACATTTGAACCTGTGCAAAGCCTATACAAGGCAACATTGTCCTCCGGTAACCTCAATTGCCTTTGTCCGCTGAGGATTCTGTTCCCCAGCTCTTCCTTTAATCACACAGTAATGGAATTCTCCCTAGCGGAATATTGTTTGTCACTTGGGAAACTTGACAGGTTTTGAAAGAGGATGGAGCAAAGGGGTAATGACTGCCTTGAGCAAGCTGCGTGTCCCCCGCCCCCCCCTAAGTATCCTGGGTGTGCAGGTATAAGTGGTCCCCCGATACTCATGACATTAGAAGCTGGCGCATATTCGGCAAATCACACTTTCTTCGCTAATGACCTTGGCAGTGTTAGGCAGATCATTTTCACTTTGTTTCAGTTTCATCTAGGCAACTTCTCTAACACATTAGGCACAGAAAGTGCTTGGCATCTTCCGCCCCCTCCTCTTTCATCACTCAGATTAGGTAGAAGTATTGGGAGGAAGAGATTCGGCCTCTGCTGATGCATAGCCACCAGAGCAAAATCTTACTGGCTGCCTGTGTAGTTTAGTATTTTTATTTTGAAGGCATCGCTTTCAAAAATGCCTTTCCAATGACACACAAAATCCTGGGCAAGTTTTCAACCGAGTCACCCAGGAGGATTCCCTTACTACAGCTCAAATCCTTTTGAACATGCCCCGTTGCAAGGTCCCTTTTATTTATTTATTTATTCTTTTAATGGACTTAATATTGATTGTTTCATCTCGATGTGTCAGCGTGTGGCCAGTGCCCTTGCTCTTGCCCTCCAAAGTGTAACTAATAGGAACTGAGCTCATCTAGCGTGATTGTCCCATTTGCAGTCCAATCAATTCATAGTGCTTTTGTGCAGGAAGTCAGTCCCTCTGTGTTTAGCTAGGAGGCATGTATAGGGACTCCTCTAGGCAACCTGTTTGTTGAGTGTCCTTCCTGGTTAGCTCACACAAATCTTATGCTGGTGTTAGACTGTGTCTGGTTTTCATCGAGCATTTGGAATTGATAGTGGGGAAGTTAGATGACACTGAGCATTCATCCTGATTTGTTTGTGCTGCGTTCCCCATTAATAAGTCATTCATCCTGCTTATTAAAAAATGGAAGCGGATTTGTTATGTTTGAGTGACAGTGTGCTTTAATCCACTTTTATTGTGCAAACCTACATTTCTGGCATGCTCTTGAATCTTTTGCAGATGGGGGAGTTGAGGAAAAGAAACAGATTAGTGTGTTGTTTTCCAGGATGGGACCATGGGCAACTGTCCCTAAATCCAGCGCTGGAATGAGTTTTCAACCAATTTTCTTTGCCATAGTTGTGTGGGTAGAGTCAACACTTACGTGCACATTGACCCAACTGACTCAGTCCAAGATGCAAGTGATATTTTTTTTTACATTTTTAAAATTTATTGTTAAATTTATATTCCACCTCTTATATCCTCCAAGGAGTTGAAGGTGGCATATGTGGTTCTCTTCCGCCCCATTTTGTCCTAACGAAAACCATGTGAGGTAAGTTAGGGTGTGAGGCAGTGGCTGGCATGACGCCACCCAGTGAACTTCATGGCTGAGTGGGGATTTGAACCCAGGTCTCCCAGCTTCTAACCAAGCTCTCTAACCACTACACTACACAGGCTCTTCAAAGTGCTGTGTTGGTGGGGGCTGATAGGAGTGGTAGCCCAAAACATCTGGAGTGCGTCAGGTTGCGGAAGGCAGGTCTAGCTCAGGGCTGGTGACCCTCTGGCTCCAGGGCAGGGGAATGTGGCCCTCTAAGCCTCTCTGTCTGGCCCTTGGGAGTTTTTCTGTGCCATAACCATGTCCTTCAGCAGCCCTGCTTCACACTTTCCTTAAACGTCTTTGCTTGGCTGAAATGTGTCCCCTGATAATGCCTTTCGCTTGCCTGAATGGAGGAAAGAGAGGGGTGCAAGCTAGCTTACTGTACAAAAGTGGTGTGGGCACAGTGGTGGGGCCAACCCACGCCAAGCTCTCCATTGCCTTGCCCCTGCCCCTCTCTCTCCCTTTTCATATATGGCACCTGCACTGCCTCGCCAGCTGCTACTAGTTTTAGCATCACTTCACTATGTTCCCAGCTTGTATCCTTGAACACCTTAAAAAATTGCAATGTGGCAAGTTGTGGTCTTTCCTGGGTTGGAACCGCCACAAGACTACTACACTGTGTCATTTTTTTTTTAAAAAAGGATCAGGTCCTGGAAAAATCAATTTATAAAACAAAGTCGTATATTCATGTGTCCTTAGATGTAGCCCCTTAGTCAACTAGTTACTAACTGCCTTTGAACTAAGTAGGTAGTGAGGACAATTATTTATAACCTACTACAGTGGTACCTCAGGTTACATACGCTTCAGGTTACATACGCTTCAGGTTACATACGCTTCAGGTTACAGACTCCGCTAACCCAGAAATAGTGCTTCAGGTTAAGAACTTTGCTTCAGGATGAGAACAGAAATCATGCTCCGGCGGTGCGGCAGCAGCGGGAAGCCCCATTAGCTAAAGTGGTGCCTCAGGTTAAAAACAGTTTCAGGTTAAGAACGGACCTCCGGAACGAATTAAGTACTTAACCTGAGGTACCACTGTATTTTAATAATTTCATTAATGTACCATTGTATTAGATAAGTATGTATAGAATGATAGTGTTTTTAATGCCCCTTTTGTTTCTGCATTCATTTGTTTCTCAAATCCATCTGTTAGTTGAAATGAGAATGGAGAGATCACTTGGTCCTAATGCTGGGAATCCAGATCCCAGCTGGAGGAAGCACTTTCATTGCTGTGCTTCCAGATTTCCTCTCCTACCTGCCTAAAATGTGCTCAGTCCTCTTTACCCATAGCTGGCAATGCTGATCATCTGTTAGTTGGTATGCACGCCACGTGTCATGCAGACACCCCGAGTGTTGCATGCAGAGATTTCCTGCCCTCCCAAATGTAGCCTTTTGTGCCTCTGGTGCAACAAACCTGCATGCAGCGACCTGCTTGCAGAACGCTCTTTCCAGGGCACTTAAGCACATGGGTGCTCCAGTGTACTCATGGAGCTCCAGCAAGTGCAAGGGCTTCCCCGTTGACCTTGATGTTGAGCTACGAATTGGATGCAGCTTCTTCACTGTGGGTGGGTGGGGGGAAAGTCCACATTTAACACCATCTGCTCTGGATTACCATATTTTTCCGTCTATAAGACGCCCCATGTATAAGACACCCCCTATTTTTTGGGACTATAATTTAAGAAAATGGGGAAAGATCTATCCGTGTATAAAACACCCCCAAATTTTGGAAATTATTTTTTTTTTTGGGGGGGGGAACCTAGTCTTATACAATAGCTGTCAACTTTTCCCTCTTTTTAAGGGAAATTCCCTTATTCTTAATAGGATTCCTCGCAAGAAAAGGGAAAAGTTGACAGCTATGTCTTATACACGGAAAAATACAGTATATTCATCAGTTAAGCAGCTGAGGCCTACCTTGTCTTTCAGGGTGGTTGTTTTTGAAGTGAAGCAGAGCTGAGCAAAGGTCAGAAGCCTCTTGTCCTTGCTAGCATAACATTCTCCAGTTTTGACAGAGAAAGAGAGTTTGATGGAATTACCTGCTCTTGTCTGACAGTAGATATTCTGTGATATTGCCTGTGTTTCCCTGTTGTACTTTTGGAGCTGTGTTCTGTGCTTTTACAGCATAAGGCAAACGACGAAGTGATTTGTTCCTCTCCCTGCAGCCCGTCATTGCAGTTAATTCTGTGTGTTCTTCTTCCTCCCCTTGTGCTGTGCTGCTGATAACCTCGCTAGGACCCTGCAGTGGGACACAGACCCTTCAGTGCTGCAGCTTCAGTCTGACTCTGAACTTGGGTATATGTCCACTCTCGTTCTTTATTTTCCCTCTTGTTATACAATGACTTTGTTTGCACTGGTTATGTTGAAGTTGCTTCCTTGGTCCGCTTTCTCCTTGCGTGTATATGTGTGCCAAATCCTCAGCGTCATACAGTACTCTTTTTTTTGTTTTGTTTTTAAATTTTTTTGGGGAAGGACCGTCTTCTTCTGAGAAAAACGGAAGCGAAGCTTCCTGAAAATGGTCACTACTTCTGGCTAGTGAAAACATCCAGGGTCCGGTGCGCTCTTGATGTTTTCCAAAGAAACATTTTCATTTCGCTGGAGATGAAATGTTAGAAAAGCATGTTTGTGGAAACAGTAACATGCATGTTGTAGGTGTGTACTATCAACATGTATGTCTTTCACATCACCAGCAGCCCCCAGATTTCCCCTACTTGTTCATTGTTCAAAGTATTTCATTAATATCACATCAATCATATTTCTATTTCCTTTTAGCCCATTAACCCTTTGAAAGTTGCAGCCAATAAATTAGCTAATACAATTTACATAACGTTGGCTTCTTCAGTACCATGATATATAATACATTGATGTAATATTTTTGCACTGAACGTCCTCCAGAGGGCTCAGAAACAGCTCTGTGAGGTTGTTTCTGTTGAGCAGAGGTGACTGTCCCAAAGTTTGCTTCATAGCTGAGCTGGGATTTGAACCCGGGCTTCCCCACTCTGAGATTATGTTTGGGTTGTGTTACAAATAACCTTAAAACTGCCTTTGGATAGGTATTGGTTACATACTTAAATTATTTTTTTATTGGATTAGTGGTGGGCGAGGAGCAGAATATGACTGCAGCCCCAGTGCACACCTACTTTGGGAACGAGCCCCATTTTATACAGGGATATTTGCTTCCACATAATAATGTATAGGCTCACGATATGAGAAGTAGTGCAAGAAATATCCTGTCCATCATGAGGACAGGACTGCAGTACCATTACCAGTGTTATCCTAAGAATGTCAAGCAACTTCTGTTTTTATCTTTTGATTATTAAGGGCAAAAGCATAATGCTGTTCACAAAATTGGGGGGAGGAGAGAAAGTAAAGGGAAGGCATGGGGGCCCTGACACAGATCAGGAAAGCGGGGGGGGGGGGCGGTTCCTGCACTGCGATTTATTTTTTAAAATAATTTGCACAGGAAGCTGCCTTGTACTGAGTCAGAACACTGGTCTATCTAGCTCATATTGCCTACACTAACTGGCAGCACCTCTCTAGGGTTTCAGGCATGAGGCAATCTCAGCCATAACAGGAGATGCTGGGGTTTCAACCTGGGGCCTTATGTATGCAGATCATGTGCTCCACCACCAAGTTTACAGCACTTCCCCCGCATGCCCGATTGCATGAATGGTGTCTTGTCTGGTTCAGCTCTTAGAATCCAGCAGTAAAAGATTCTGGCAAGGTTGGATGATGCCCTTCGCACATCCTGCGAACAGACTGCGGTTGATGCTTTGGAGTGTGCATTGTCTTAATGCACAGTGGCAAATTCAGAGCTGTGAAAAAGAGTCATTTGGGAGCGTTTATGAAATCCTTTCTCAAAAACAGACGAGTTGCAGCACTAGCAATAGTGGCTGCTATACTGCCAGGTCATTTTTATTTTTTATTTTTTGCTGAAAGTTCGATTTAAAGCAAAACGGAGTAGAAACAGCGCTTTTCTAGCTGGCAGCATCAGTGTCAACCCCTGCAAGAGAAAGCAAAGTTAAGCTGCTAAGGGAAAAAACCCCACATCCTGTGGGAACTGGGGAAGGGACTTAACTCGGCGGTGGAGCAAAGGCCTGGCATGCAAAAGCTTCTGGGTTTGGTCCCCAGCATCTCCAGGTAGGGCTAGAAACAGTGGCGGACCTTGGGGTCTCAAATTTCACAGCGCCCTGTGCGACGCCAAAATCCACCCCCTCTCCGCTTCTCATCCTCCATTCTAAATAATAGTTGTGACATCCTCTGCAGTGCCTCCGATGCTTGGAGTGCTGCTGAACTGGTTGTGCTCCCCTAAATCTACCTCTACTGGGAAGTACAGTGCCTGAAACATTGGAGAGCTACTTCCTGTCAGCATTGACAATGCTGAGCTAGAAGGACTAATGGTCTGACCCCACTATAAGGCGGCTTCTTGTGTTCATGACTGAGCGCCGTAGCGCTTTTGACGGCACACTCCAGTACCTAACCCAGCCTTTTGGTTTGCTTGTTCTAGCCGCCGCCTACACAAACTGGGCGTGTCAAAGATCACCCAGGTGGACTTCTTGCCTCGGGAAGTGGTGTCCTATTCCAAGGAGACGCAGACGCCTTTGTCTACTCATCGATCTGAAGGTAAAGCAGCTACCATTTCTTCCGCGGAATTTGAGATGTTTGGAGTGAAGAAAAAAAGCTCACTTTGATCAGTGATCACTTTAATGTCGCATACCATAAAGGTATTAGAAAGTGAAAGACATAGCAAGCTTTCTGTTACAAAGAAGTAATTGGTATGTGATTTGGAGGGTGGTCTCTTTTGCAATAAAAGCTTCCAGCCTCAGGACAAGTTACTTGGAAGCCGTTTCAGTCAACTGTGGTGGAGTTCCTGAGCTGGGAGTCTATCAATTCTTTCTGACATGTATTGCCTCCATTTTTACTATTTACTTTTGTTTTATCTCATGTATGCTCCTGTGTGGAGTTTTATGTTGTTTTACTCTATGTCACATTTAACCTCTCTGGAGAGGGAGAGTGGAAGGTTTATTAGTGGCAGACACGGTAACATCACTGACGTCCTACTGATTGTGCTTCAGATGGAGTTAGTTCACATTGACAACAATAGTATATAACTGTATTATTCACAAAATAATTGTAGCAGCAACCTATATGACTTAGGAATTGCGTCTGGCTGCAGTCTTGGTTTTGTCTTCAAGGAAATAATTTTTTTCTTTCCAATAGCACACATGTTTGTACATTACACTGGATTTGTTGAGATTTTAGCGGTAGCCGGTCCGCATGATCAGTTGAGTATGTTCCCAGGTCAGCGTGCATGGGATTGCAACTTTAACCTCCAGGTTAACTCAGCACACTAATGCTGTTCAGATGTTCAAAAACATACGGAGATAATTGTGTGAGAGTGTGAGCATACTCTGGCATATCCCCACACTCTGCGCCCTTCCAGTGGTTGGAAGGTGGATTTTCAGCGGGGCAGCCTTCCACATGCACACACAAGCCCTGTGAGCATGAAGAAGCCTTGAGTGCTCAGGATTTCATCCTACTTATGCCCGTTTGGTAGCCTCAACCTATACACAGCACTGAGGAGTGGATCACATAGGGTGCAGCAGTGGTGGTGTGGGAATAAGGGACAAGTGACCTTGGCCTCGTTCTCCTCCCTCGCGTCACCCCTCCAAATACCGCTTGCTTCTGAAGACCTGAATAGGGTTTTATGAAAAGATCCAAAGTCTTTTAATTAGATGGAGAGAAGACTGCAACTGCTTTTGGATATTTTAATTTTATTTGTTTTTAAGAGTGTCTTGACCGTTTTAGAAAGCTTTTGCTTTGTTTCTCTTTTGAAATGCTGTATGTTTGCTGCCCTGGGCTCGAGGGAAGGCAGGATATACGTTCAATAAATAATAAAAAAATAAAAAACAGATCTGCGGTGCAAGTAAGCTCTTTATCTTCAGCAGTTTCCTGATGGCTTCCAAACTAAAAGGGAGATATAGCTTAGAAAATCTGTCTTGTTTCATTATTCTGTCTATGCTGGAGGTGTGGAGGCTGGCTGGCAGCTTCTGAACAAGTAGTTGAGTCATCAAGAAGACATATCATTTTCCTCCACTTTCTTTTTTTGGTCTATTCAGCATCCTACTTCCTTCCACGGAATAATGTATTTTTGTTGTTGGAAAACCTGCAACTTCCTTTATTTGAGGGGAAGAAATCACATGTCATTTTTGGCTGGGTGTACAATTTGAGATGCTGTAGATATGCCTCTTGACCTCACTGTTCCTTCAAAATGCCTGAGACACAGAGGTCACATTGAGATTATAACGAGGATACTTCTGAAAAGGCTCCTCTCTTTCACTAGTAAATCATCATCCACACACCATAACACATAGGAACACTTGTCCTTGTGGATCATGGCATTCTGTTGCAAGTCTCCAAGACCTTCCCAGTACTGTATGAGATGGTCCAAGGACCTGACTCAACAAGGCATCTTTCTGTGTTACCTGACCATTGGCCCTGCTGGCTGGGAGAGTTAAAGTCCCACAACATCTGGAGGGCAATACTTCAGGGAAGGCTGAGCAAATCATTTAGAGCACTCATATAATTACTGAATCAATGTGCCTTCTGAAGTAGCCTTTATTTTATCTGCTGTTCAAGGTAATTACCATAATGAGTTAGCAAAGCAGAATAAATATTTGGAGCAGGAATGGGGCATCTGGGGCTCCCCAGATGTCGCTGGACTAAAACTCCTGTTGTTGTTGTTGTTGTTGTTGTTGTTGTTGTTGTTGTTGTTGTTGTTGTTGTTGTTGTTTTTATTAAATTTGTGTACCGCCCTTTACCCATAGGTCACAGGGCAGTCCACAACACAAAATTACAATATAAAAAACACAGAATACATACAAACAATAAAAACAGAAGCAATCTCATATTGTCAAAAGACGCTTGGTCCATCAAGGAGTTGTATTACTGCCCCCATCATTTCTGACCATGGGCCGTGTTCCCTGGGGAAGATGAATTGGAGTCTAACAATATCTGGAGGGCTAGTGGCTCCCTCTTCCTGCCGTAAGACAAACTGTTGGTGCCTGAATGCTTTTCTTTTGAGGGCAAGCAGCAGCTTGGGGGACAGGGTGGGGGTGGGTGGGTAGGAATTCAGGTCAATAAACTGATATTGCTGAAAGGATAAATCTCTTCACTTCCAGCCGCATGGGTCTGCTCCCAAAGCGCTCTCTTCCTCTCACCCCCCCCTTAACTGAGAAAGATGGGAGATCGCATGGATAGCCAATGTTACATTTAGCTCAGCCCTCCAATAAGCTAACTTACTGCTTAACATTTGATCTTGCTGCCTGGCAGAGGTGCCAAAGCACTGTCTCCTTAAAGTATATATTGATGTAATAAAATAGCGACGTAAATCTATTTGTTGCGGAAGTACAGTGGTACCTCGGGTTACAGACACTTCAGGTTACAGACTCCACTAACCCAGAAATAGTGCCTCAGGTTAAGAACTTTACTTCAGGATGAGACGAGAAATCGCGCAGCAGCAGCGGGAGGCCCCATTAGCTAAAGTGGTACCTCCAGGTTAAGAATAGTTTCAGGTTAAGAATGGACCTCCAGGACGAATTAAGTTCTTACCCCGAGGTACCACTGTAATCTAAAACCCAAGTGCAAGACTGGGTGTGAAACGGCAGAATTTGCCTTCAGAGATGGCACAAGCATATTCTTCTCTTTCGAAACATGGATATTTTTTTTGGAGGAGTGTGTTTTATTCTTTACTCCAGAAACTTACAAAGAGTACCCTCTAGTGGTGTATGTCAAAACTGACATTGTGGTGGAGGAGGCGATCAGAGGAAACTGACTAAGCATGAAGACGGGAGCAGTTCTGAATATGGAAGCACGGCATTGTCCCGATTATTTAAGGGCGGGGAGCAATTTTAATGGCAAAAGGAGCAGATGCATGAGGCAAATATAGTCATTCACTTAACCTGTGGCTCACATGGGTGAGGAGTGGCCGTGGCTTCCTCTTGCCTGGTAGCGATTTCTTGAAGGGCAGCTCTGTTAGATCTGTTGTTCCGGAAGGAGAGAGTGAGCTCTAAAAAGAATCTTGTGGTATTTTAAAAGACAAATACATTTATTAAGACATAAACTTTTGTTGTTACAATGCATGCATTTTCTCTGATAGAACAAGATTTATTATGCTATTCTTGAAAGGGAATTGGACAACTTCATAGAGGTGGACAGCTCTAGCCATGATAATTTGACGGTATAGCAGAGGAAGGGAAAGCTGTGGCCCTCCCAGTGTTGTTGGACTCCAGTTCCCATCAGCCCCAGGCAGCTTGGCCCAGTGGTCAGGGATGATGGGAGTTGGAGTCCAACAACATGTGGGAGCCCACAGCTTCCCCAGCCCTGCAGCACAGCTTTAAAGGCACTGTGCTTCTGAAGATCACTTTGGGGGCAGAAAGGATGCTGGTCAAGATGGATCCTTAGGGCGATCCAGCTGGTCTCTTCTTATGTTGCCTTGATCTACATAACAATTATTTATCTGTCTTGTCAGACCTTCGCACCCTGTGCCAGGCTTCCGTCACCAGGGCTTTTTAGAAAGGCGCCTGTCTGATTTAGTCCCCCCGTCATGTTTATTTCTTATGTTTCCATTTTAATGGTTGTTTTGGAAATGATGGTGGCTTAGGCTTTGCACCTTAATGTTCTGTTCTTATGATTAGAGCCAGGAATGGCGATTGCGAGGTATTTTAATATTGTGTAATGTTTGGATGTAACAGTTTCTTTCGAAATTAGGCAGGATATACATTTTTAAAACAAGGGGGGTTAATTTTAAAAATGTATCATAGCCTTCCTCTATTATTTGTTTATTATAAGATTTCTTAGTAACTTTTGCAGTGAAACAAACATAGAAAACTTGCACTGAGTCGGACCACTCGCCCATTTGACTTAGTAATGTCTACACTGACTGGCAGCCTTTCTGTCGTGTTTCAGACAGGGGTTTCTCACAGCTGTACCTGGACATCTTGGGGATTGAACCTAGATACAATGCAAAGCAGATACTCTAACACTGGGTTGCAGCCCTTCCCTAAATCAACTCACATCCGTCCTCAGAGGACTTATTCTTACAACAATCTTGTGAGGCTATGCTGAGAGGGAGTGATCTAGTGAGGTTTGCCTACAGACAGAGATTTGAATTCAGGTTTCCCTCAGCCAAATCCAATACTCTAGCGACTATAGCAGACTAATTAGCAGAGTTGTGGCGAACCCTATCTTTCTTTAAATTTGGTCACCTTCATAGCTGCCATGTTGTAACGCTCCTATATAGAAATACTTTTGTGGTTCATTATTCTGTGTCCTGCTATCCATTTCCTTCTTCTGTTCAAAGTTACATTTCAATCCAGTCACTTTTAGAATAACTGCTACTTTTAGTTACAAGGAAATTCAGATGGGAGGGATTGGAGGAAGTCAAGTAATAGGTTTATGAGGTTGGAAGTTTAATCAATAATTAATTTGTATTGTATTTGTGTAATTGTTGTTATATCTTTTGTTGTTATTTGCTTTATTTGCTTTATTTTTACTTTATTGGTTTTTGAGTATGTGTTATGTTTGTAAGAAACTTAATAAACATTATTGGGGAAAAAATATAATAACAAACCTAAGATTTCTTAATATTTGTGCGACACTCTCCCCCATTAAATAGCTATTTCTTATAGAGTGAAGTGTGCACTAGGAATTGGTTATAACTCCATTAACTGAATTGATCAGAATGACAGGGATACTGTAGTTACTGATGCATTAGCTGCATCAATATGTATAAATTTCAGCTGTTTGGAGTATCAGTCAACAAGCATTGTCAAAAAGGTCCAAAATTCAGCACGGAGAGTCACTCCCATAAATGTGCAATAACGTACTTGTTGGATGAGGAAAAGAATGCTGCTGTCAAGCAACAGGAACCCAAATAAGCCTCACGCAAGGAAGCGGGCGTGACAGCATCTTGTTCTCTAAAACGCATTCTGAGATGCCTACCTGCTGGACGGCACTTATTTTTTAATGTCTCTCTCATATATTTTTTCCCCCATGTAACATTTTTACAAATCAGTTTCATTTGTTGAGACATTGGGAAGAAAAGGGGGAAAGAGGTGGAGGGGGGGGAAGATGGGTGGGGTCACGTGGCGATGTTTCTATTTTACTTAATATATGTGGGGTTTTGTGTCAGCGTTGCTTGTGCAGGTTCTTTGCTGTTCACTTGTGTTCCTTTGGTGGTGAGAGAGGTTGGGGTTGGCCTAGGGTGCGGTTGTTCATTTGTGGTTGGCTGTGGTGATCTTTGTTTTCATGTGTGAGTGCGGTGGGTGGGTGTTTTGGATCAGGTTAGCCATATTGATTTGTATGCTGCTGGTGGATTTTTGTCATTGTCTTGTTGGGCTGTGTATGTGATAAAGAAGAAGGCGTCTTCTTCTATTTGTTCCCGTGTCAGTTTCAGTTTATTGGTTAATTTTTCTAGTATGGCTGTTTCCCATACTATTTGGTACCATTGGTCCATGCTTACTCCTGACAGGCTTGACGGCACTCCTGAGATTATTCTGTGTGGCTGGAGGTCTGATTTAATCTTCCTGCAGGTGGACACAGCCTGGCATGTGGCCAATTGCGGACCCTCCAAGAGCTTTAATTGAGATTCCTGCGTTGCTGGGGGTTGGACTAGATGATCATTGGAGGCCCTTTCCAGCTGTACAATTCTAGGATTCTATTTTTCTTCCACTCCTTGTTGCTGCTGATGAGTCTTTTGCTTTGCTTTCTGCTAAGGGCGGGGGGCGGTATGGCGAACCCTTCCCCCCCCCCCACACACCAGAGAGCTCTGTCATTATGTCCTAGGGAGTAGATTCAGCCTCCCCACAGGGTGGTTATCAATCCGATCGTTAAGTCTGGCATCCCAGTTCAAAGCATTAAACCAAATGAGCTTCTGGGACACCTGGTGACAATTGGCCCCAAACGCGAGTTAATGGCCTTGACCTCCGGGTCTCATAACTAGCTGCAAGCCATTTCTGCTGTGCCTTTGCCCTCATCCTCGCATCCTGACATCTGAAACCAGCATTGTGCTGCGTTATTCGGAGAGGGAGCCTCATGACACCTGTATGCAAATAGAACCCCAGCTGGGGAAGGGAAAGCATTTTTCTTTCTTTGCCGAGAAAGCGCCCAGCATGTCTGAGCCATCAGCAGCTCACATGTCAAACTATTCCTTTAACACGATGTGAATGAGAACATGGTAGGTGCTTCTCTGACGGGCCGCGTGCATGCAATAGCTGCAGGAAGATTTCTTCTGAGTTCTTGAAAATGTAAATCCTTTTTTAAAAAATTTATTTAGAAGTATTCCTAGACCACTTAATATTTAAAGATCTTTTAGTGGTATGCAAAAATGTGATGTAAAAACAATAAATCAGTATAATAAGAGCAGAGGTGAAACCAAAACAATATTATATGGGCAGTAATAACAGGGTCCAAGTCTTACAGGTCAGGAAAGCCTGGACCCCCCCCCCCCGGCAATATTTAGAAGATATCAGAAAACTGGTGGATGCTGCTTCACATATTGTAGAAGGAAGGGCATTCCAGAGTACAGGGACAATGGTGGAAAATGCCTGTTTGGGGGAACGGCTCTGTGATATTCTGTAGGATGCCACTGATATTCTGCAGTGCCACAAGTATAATCTCCCCAGATGATCTAAGCGGTCTTACACATCTGTATATGGGCAAGTAAACCTGGTGCAGGGTTATTCTGGGCTTCTGATGTAACAAGAGTTTAAATGTGGCTGGTAGCTAATTGGCAGCCAATGTAGTTCCCTAAGTGTAGCGATAACATGTGTGTATCAAGGTGACAGGAAAGGCGAGACTAGCTAAACCAGAAGTCGTGCTTCCATCCTAAACAGTCCAAGATTAGGGCAAGGAGTCAGGAGCTTCCTGGCCTGTTAGGTTGTTCCCATCATTTCCTTACAAGATCCATTTTATTTCACTTTTGGATGTTTTTCCAGGCTCTCACATATATTATCCTACTGAGTGTCATAATATATAAAAAAAACCCTTGGGTTTGATGCCTTTGTCTTATGGGATATTTTATTTTCTATCCATCTAATGTGTATACCACCCTTCATCTGAAGATCTCAGAGCAGATTACAAGATAAAAATATAGCTCAATAGAAAAATATAGCTCAATAGAAAAAAAACCCCAAGGATCCAATAGGTTCTAATACTCATAGAATAAAATATATTCCAGCAATGTAACCACTATAACACCAGAAATCCTTTGCTTTACAACATTTCCACCAGACGCGGACAAAGTTTTCCTTGCCCCCACTCCCGCAGTGTCACTCCACATAGTGCTTTTTAATAGGGACTATGATGATGTCCAATTGCCTCTGACCACACCATTGCAATCCTCAAGAAGTCCCTCAATCTGTACTATACTTCCTTCCAATCTATCTGGTGGTTGTGCGTCCCCACCTGCATCCCCAGCACAAGGACTTGGGGGATGTGTTTTCTAGCAGATGTCCAGACCAAACTCCGCAAGCTACCTAGTATGAAGAAAATGCATTGGCTCAAACTGCTGTATGAGCTTTAAGATGGTGCTTATATTGTAATGGAGGTAAGCATCGGAGATGGACAAGTTCATATTCTAGATCGATTTGTAATTCTGAATCTCAACAACAGCCTTCCTGCTCTTCACTTAAACTCCCGTTTTACATGGGCTCCTTGGAATTTTTAAGGATGTGAACCGGGCTAGAATGAGGAGTAAGAGAATATTTGTCTCTGGGGCCTCATTGTAGCTCGCTTCATGTACTTAATGTTATCATTAGGGCAAATGAATATGTGCAACTGAGCCAGCTGAAAAGGCTTATGTCCTACAGCTCAGTAGCATGAGTTCTATAGCTCAAAAATGGCTTAGGGAAATAGCCCTAGTTTTTCACAGAGGCTTAATAGTTTCCTCAAATTGGCTCATTAACAGAAGAGGCCACCTGCCCAAAATGATAGTAGAGGCTCCCTCCTATATACGCCATATTCTTGATCATATTGAGGAAATGCCAGCTTTCTGTCCCCACCATTAAAGTGTTTACTAATTCATTTCCCCCCCACAAGGACCTGAAAATAAATAGCATCCTTCCAACTGTATTTTATAACTGCAATATGACATTACTATAATGTAATTAATATCAGCATAAGATGGAAAAAACACGAGATGATATTTTTAAATAAAAAAATCAGATATTAAATGCGATAGTCTAAAAAAAAAAAGTCCTGTTTAATAAACCTTTAATCTGGCTATTCCATTAGTACCCTGTTACTTTGTACATGTCATTTACACAATTGCTTTTGACAGATGAAAGTCACTGTGCAAAGATTCTCTCCTCTCATTCTTAGGTGGTTAAAGCTTTCTAGCGAAATCACCCACGTGTTTAAATCTATAATTGTTTATGTGTTCACTTGGCAGTAAAGTCATGTTGAACTCAGTGGGAATTTTCTTCTGCTTTACTTCTGAATCAGCACACATGAGAACAGGTTTTGTATGTGTGCACAGACATATACACACAATAACTGTTTTGGTAATATAAAAAAATTCCTTCCAGTAGCACCTTAAAGATCAACTAGTTAGTTCTTGGTATGAGCTTTTGTGTGCATGCACACTTCTTCAGATACTGAATTCTTCAGATACACACTTCTTCAGATTGGTAATGTTTATTTTTCATGAAATCACAGAGTTACACTTTTATAATATTTATTATTATTATTTTAAAATATTAATTTTTTGCACACAATAAAACAGAATAACAAATGCATAAAAACAGCAGTGCACAAAATAATAAAATGCTCATCCGATGATATATTTAAAAGAAACAAGGCCTAGCCACCCCATGTAAATGAGACCGAACGAAAGCCACAAACATGTCTTAACTAACCTGCTGACTAAAATCAATAAGCATGGGTAATTTAAAAAACAGCTTTTGCCTGGCACCTAAAGACAGACAGCGATGGCGTCAGCCACGCTTTTCCTATTGGAAAACATTCCACAAACAGGGAGCCACCATTGAAAATGCCTCTTCTCATGTGTACTCTAGACTTGTGCATTTCAGAGTTTTATGGCTCTTTTTTAAATGGTCCAAATTTTCGGCCTTAGCAACACTGCTGGCTGTTTTTACCTGCATGGTTCTTGATTGCCCTAAACCAGGAGTAGCTAACCCGTGGACCTCCAGGTGTTGATAGACTACGACTTCCATCACCCTTGGCCATTGGCCCTCCCATGTGGGGCTGAAGGGTGTTGGAGTCCATTGATGTCTGGAGGACTACCGGTTTCCCACCTGTCATCAGAAAACCTAAAAATAGATGGGTGCCCCAATTCCAGTTGACAGGTATAAGCGGTGCTTAATTTTTACCTTTATTTTTAGGAAAAGGTGCCAGTACTGAGTACCCCCAGAAAAAGAGAGCGCTGGTTATAAGCTGCCATCCTTGCAGAAAGCTGCCTAATGTAAAAGGTTCGGTCATGATGCATCTTTGCCGTAGAACACAAATTAATCACAATTGCAATCTATTTCCGTGTCCTCCCATTTAAGAGAAACAGTGTTGTTCTCTGCATCCCAGATCAGTTATGTCAGCTGAAAAACGGTGCCTTCTTCGTTAGCAACTGCTTTTATCAATCTGCTGAATAGCGGTCTCTTCCCAGGGACCGGCCACATCTTGCAATAATTTTTATATAAGTATTACAGCGCAGTAAACATGATACTCATAGTAATTCCTGCACTCCCCCCTCTCTCCGCCATCTCCATGTAACCAAAGGCGTTTGTGCTGTTATTAGTTTTGACAAACTGGATTGTACCTCGGCCATTGTTAAGTCGTTCTATCTGCCCTACCCCCGCAACTCGCCGAGAGACAAAGAATTTTTAATGAATTTAATTAAAACTTTATGTGGTTCCTGGAGTACAGCTCCAGCTGCTTGGCCGTTCTTTTTGGATGAAGGAAAGTTTCTTTAATGCATAATGATGTGTTTTATATGAGATACGTTTCAACCTCCTTCCTAGTAGCCTTAGGTTGTTTTCCATCTGTATCACACTGGCGGAATATTTTATAAAGAGTCTCTTTAACATCTTGGTTAAGTGCAAAGCACAAATCAGTATGTTAAATATATTATCAACAGCAGCTACTTTTGGGGCACTCCACCACTTGTCTTGTCAGCTGCCAGAATCAAAACCATATATTTTCATGAATGGCTTTTCATGAATATTTTTTCATGAATATTTTCATGAACGGCCGTTTCATGTTTCTGATATGGCTTCTGGATTGGAACTTGCTGGGTCCGAATCTGTTTGGGGCTTGAATTGTGGAGGATATGGAATTTTATTGGGGGAAACCAAAGTAAGACCATGAGAACGTAAGATGAGCATGCTGGATCAGGCCAATGGCCTGTCCAGTCCAGTATCCTGCTTTTGAAGCAGCCAACCAGAGGCTTCTGGGAAATATGCAAGCAGGACCCCCTCAAGCACACTCTCCCCTCTTGCAGTTTTCAGAAAACCTAGGACTAAGATGAAACTGTGAAGCTCCCTTGTTAGTTTTGCTATTGGATGCTACATGTTGTTTAAGCAATCTTGTTACATGTACAGTGGTACCTCGGGTTAAGTACTTAATTCGTTCCAGAAGTCTGTTCTTAACCTGAAACTGTTCTTAACCTGAAGCACCACTTTAGCTAATGGGGCCTCCTGTTGCTGCCGCGCCGCCGCTGCGTGATTTCTGTTCTCATCCTGAAGAAAAGTTCTTAACCTGAGGTACTATTTCTGGCTTAGTGGAGTGTGTAAGCTGAAGCGTATGTAACCCGAGGTACCACTGTATAGTATTGAAATATGGGTGGGGTTTTTTTGCACGCTGTTATGTTTTTGTTTCGCTGTGTTGATATGGAATGGTTACTATGTTATTGGGACGCGGGTGGCGCTGTGGGTTAAACCACAGAGTCTAGGAATTGCCGATCGGAAGGTCAGTGGTTGAAATCCCCGCAACGCGGTGAGCTCCCGTTGCTCGGTCCCTTCTCCTGCCAACCTAGCAGTTTGAAAGCACGTCAAAGTGCAAGTAGATAAATAGGTACCGCTCCGGCGGGAAGGTAAACGGCGTTTCCATGCGCTGTTCTGGTTTGCCAGAAGCAGCTTAGTCATGCTGGCCACATGACCCAGAAGCTGTACGCCGGCTGCCTCGGCCAGTAAAGCGAGATGAGCGCCGCAACCCCAGAGTCGGCCACGACTGGACCTAATGGTCAGGGGTCCCTTTACCTTTTTACTATGTTATTATGAAATTGTTTTTGTAGTGTTTGTTGTAAACTGATATGAGCATGATTGTGTGTGTGTGTGTGTGTGTGGAAAAGCAGCATACAAAGAAAATGAATGAAGGAGACCTCTTCCTATACCCACAGCATGTCTTGAGATCTAAAAAGGCCCTGCTCCAAGTACCCTCTTTAGTAGAAGCACCCTGTGCAAAGGAGAGGGCCTTTTCTGTGGTGGCCCCCTGACCCCTCTTCTCTAAGGAGGTTTGCTTGCCAGCTGCATTGCAAGCTTTTTGATACCTTTCTATTGACTTGGGCATTTTAGATATGAAGGATTCTCTTCTGCTTTTCAACTTTATTGCTTCTGTTTTCTATTTTCTTATTCCTGTGGTTAATTTTAAATGACTCAAACTTTAATTCACATCGCTCTGGGATCTTCTGATGAAATCTTTGTTTGTTTACTAAGAGATAAATAAAGTAAAATTGAGAGAAAACTCTTGGAAGAAGATGATGGCATGCCTCGCTTTAAACAGCAGAGGGAAGAAAACATAGCCAGAAAGGAGATGTTATTAGTTAGCAGAAGGCTTGTTACTGTGCCTTTTAGTGCATTGTGTGAGATGGCTAATTAATGAAAAGAAACAAACAAAGGTGAAATGTAGGCACAAGCCTAATTTACACGGGGTTTTATTAGCCAATGAAAGACCCGTAGCAAGAGCAGTGGAAGGTGGAAGGCTGGCTTTGGCTAAAGGAAGGTGTGAATTCTCAGCTGGACTGCAGTGTAAAAAGAAACATACATAGCCACATTCCTCATGTAAAACAAAGCCATTTTATGGAACTATATTAATAAGACTGATGGGCCGAGAGGAGGTAGTTAGCGAGACTTTGCATTACGAGCCCATTTCCAGTCCTGCTGCTTCCTCTGGTTCCTTCTTCATGCTTTCCCACCAACTTCCAGCTGTGTCTGAAAAAACGGGCGATTGCTGAGATTGCGAATGCTTTGGTAACATCGTTTGCATTAGTGTGGAATAATTCCCTATCCCATACAGGGATTACAGTATTGAATACATATACAGTGCTACCGCAGGTTACATACGCTTCAGGTTACAGACTCCGCTAACCCAGAAATAGTACCTTGGGTTAAGAACTTTGCTTCAGGATGAGAACAGAAATCATGCTCCGGCGGCGTGGCGGCAGCAGGAGGCCCCATTAGCTAAAGTGGTGCTTCAGGTTAAGAACAGTTTCAGGTTAAGAACCGACCTCCAGAACGAATTAAGTACGTAACCAGAGGTACCACTGTATGATACCTATCTATGTAGCTAGCTATATCAAAGTATGGTGGGCGGATAGGGCAAGGGGATTGTCTCATTTGTCTGTCTGTTTTTGTTGTTAATATCTTCTTTCAGGTCATTGCCGATTCATCAGGAGAGTGTTTTGTTGTGTTTTGACAGGAGCAAGAGCCCTCCTTTATACGTTAATGACCATTAGATTGGTGCTGTGTTTTTGCACTGCAACTATGGTGTACATAGATTGGGGTGGTAGTCACTTAAGTTTTACTTAGGGTGGACGCACTGAAATAATGAAGACAACTAAGTTATGTCCATTGATTTCAGTAGGTCTCTGATTAAAACTTAGTTGAAAACTGCCAATTAATTATTAATTAATTATTAAGCTATATTTTTGGAAGCTATTTTCTTTAGTAATTATACGTATTTAGAGCCTGACCAAACTGCGGGAGGCAGTGGAAGACAGGAGTGCCTGGCATGCTCTGGTCCATGGGGTCACGAAGAGTCGGACACGACTAAACGACTAAACAACAACAATATTTTTGGAAGCTATTTTCTTTAGTAATTATACGTATTTAGAGCAGAGTTGAAAACCTTTTTTCAGATCGAGGGCCACATTCCCATCTAGTTAACCTCCCAGGGTCCACATGCTAGTGGTGGGTGGAGCCAGAGCCAAAAATGGGTGAAGCAATCAATATGCATTTGACCTTTGTACAGTAGGGCAGCTTCCACACATATCCCCACAGCCCCCTCTCCACCCTCCATCTGGACAACCAAGAGGCATTATTATTAGGGTTCAAGGACATGTTTCAGCCAGGCAAAAACACTCAGAGGGTGGTATTAGGGTAGCGGTGTGTGTGTGTGTGTGTGTGTGGCTGAGGAGATGGTGGCCTGGGAAGAGTCATGGGGGCCCGATAGAGGGAAATGGAGGGCCGAGTTTATCCCCCAGGCCTGATATTCCCCACAGCAATTTAGAGATTTATGTGCCATGTTTCTAATTATTAGCAAGGGTGTGTTATTATGTGCTAATTATAATGTACTAATTATTAGCAAGAGCCAGTGTGGTGTAGTGGTTAAGAGCGGTAGACTCATAATCTGGTGAACCGGGTTTGATTCCCCGCTCCTCCACATGCAGCTGCTGGGTGACCTTGGGCTAGTCACACTTCTCTGAAGTCTCTCAGCCCCACTCACCTCACAGAGTGTTTCTTGTGGGGGAGGAAGGGAAAGGAGAATGTTAGCCGCTTTGAGACTCCTTCGGGTAGTGATAAAGCGGGATATCAAATCCAAACTCTTCTTTTATAACATGTAAAGACAACAACTTCATTCTGAGGGCCAGACAGAGATAAATGGAAGCCTGGATTTATCCCGTGTTCGAAACTCCCATTGTTTTAGGCACATTTTGTGACAGGGAATTTCATGAGGGCGAGTGTTTTCTGAGCTCTGGGCACAGCACTGCGCCTAAGATTTCAGATTGAAACTGCAGAGTGGAAGGAAAGGAGGACCTTTTTCTGCCTCCCCACTTCCAGCTACACTCTGAAGACTGGCGAAGAGACGCTCTTAAGAATATTAAGTGGGTGGGCAGGGGAAGGACTAGACCACGTGAAAAATGAACATAATATTTTAGCTGCAGTTCATTCATTTCCAGCTTTGTATTCTTGCTATAGAAAGTGCACCTAGACATTCCATTGTAGTGCTCATAACTTGGATTACGGTGCCATTTAGCTCCTAGCTTTCATATCTCAGTTTCTAACACTGTTTATCCCCCAGGCCTGATGTTCCCCACACCAATTTTGAGATTTATATCCCAACATTCTAACTGTTACCGAAGATGACTTATAGCAAGTAAAGACCCCAACTTCATAGGCATGTTATATATATATCTGACATCAGTTTAAAAAAAACCCCTATCAACACAAGTGACAGGGTCACAAATTGACATTCATTGATAAAAACGTCTTCCTGCTGGAAGAAAAAGTCTTCGGCAACTGGTGAAAACAGGGAGAGAGGAGTCCAGCTGTACCTCAGGAAGCAAAGTGTTCCATAGTCTGGAGGTGGCTACTGAGAAGGCCTTTCCTCCTGCACTAGATGGGAGCAGGAGAAGGTATGTCAGAACCAGATACGTTTGCCATGCTATGAGGGGCCCTAAAGCTTTCTCATGAGGACCAAAGTAGCTGTAGCACGTGAGACTCATCGTTTATAGTCTCGTGACTTTTTGTTTTACTGATTAACTGAAAGGAGTTGTGAATTTGATTGCAATAGCGATGTAGGGGAAAGGGAGTGCTTAACCCTTTCGCCCTGTATCTTTCTCCTGTGGCTGGGTAAGCAGGGCTGGTTTTGATCAGGAAAAAAATGGCTTGAGGGTAAGAATTAAGCACCTCTCCCTCCCTCCCTCCCTCCCTGCTGCTGCTTCAGTCAGATTTGTAGCACCTCCCGTCCCCCGTCCCCCCGCCAGTCCCTGCATTTCAGTAAAACAATCACCACCAGTGACAGACTAATCATGGGTTTCCCATGTCACTTGTAACATGGCCCTCACAGAACTTGACTTGATCTTTCATCTTCCTGACAAATTTCCAAGATACAAGAAATCTCTAAGCAACTTGGAAGGAGATCTTTTCGAGAAACACATTTTGGAGAAGGATGTCAAGAGAGACTGTTATTATTAAGGATGCAACAGTAGCTCACATTGTACATTTTTGGGAGAGAAAAAAATAGATATTTACTGTTGTGAAGAATAAGGCTATCATTGGCTACTAGTCATGATGACTATATGCTATCTCCAGGGCCAGAGGCAACATGACTCTGAATACCAATTGCTGGGGAACAGCTGAATAGCACCAGGGCACTATGGGTCTCAGGTCTTGCTTGCATGATTCCCAGAGCCATCTGATGGGGCATTGCTGGACCCACAATGTGGATTAGACAGATCTTTCATCTCATCAATCAGAACTCTTATCTTATGTAAGCCAGGCATACACGCAGCAGTGCTCATCAGATGTGAGACTTCTGAGAGTGCTGCATGCCCGAGAAGTGTACTTAGTTTGTGTTAAACCTGGGCTTTTAGAGTTATGACTCCAGTCCTCTGGAATCTGTTACCATCTGAAATGAGACAGGTTGTTGTTTAGGCAGTTACTGAAGACGTTTTGGTTTAAGAAGGCTTTCCCTGAAGCACACCCCAGCTATTTATTGGATTTTAAATTGCAGAATTGTCAAAACGGTTCCTGAGGTTTAATATTTTGTCTCATTTTTTTCCTTATTGCACAGCACTTTGTGTAATATTTATAGTGTCTGGCTATAAATCTTTAATATAAATGAAATAAAAATAATTAGTGAAGCAAAAATGATACTGCAAATCAAGGCCTGGCTAACGGAGAATTCAATTTCCTAGCCCCTGACGCATAAGAAGGACAGTGTCAGGAGGATATCCCTTGGGGGGAAAACCACATTTGGGACACAATCACTTCTTTCCTTCAGTGAGTGAGAAGGCAATACAGAAGGGCAATTTAATGTCGCTAAAGAGTCAAATTCCACTGTGCCACTGTTAACATGTAGTTGTTTCCAGCATAAGGGACATGGCTGTTTCCATTTTGATTCTGTCTATAAAGTGATGTAAAGATTATTATTGAGTGAACACTATTTGGGGGAGGGGGGGAGAATGGTGTCCAAGACATCCTTTTGGCCTGGCTTTAGACTTTTGGCTTATACAGTGGTGCCCCGCAAGACGAATGCCTTGCAAGACGGAAAACCCGCTAGACGAAAGGGTTTTCCGTTTTTGAGCTGCTTCGCAAGACGATTTTCCCCATGGGCTTGCTTTGCAAGACGAAAACGTCTTGCAAGTGTTCCGATTTTTTTTCACTCCCCCCCATTTTTCTAAGCCACTAAGACTCTAATAGCCTTTTAGCCGCTAATCCGCTAAGCCTTTAATAGCCGCTAAGCCTTTAATAGCCGCTAAACCGCTAATAGCGCTAATCCGCTAAGCCGCTAATAGGGTTGCTTCGCAAGACGAAAAAACCGCTAGACGAAGAGACTCGCGGAACAGATTAATTTCGTCTTGCGAGGCACCACTGTATTGGATGTTAATTTGGGCAGCTTGTTGCCAAATACAGGGCACAATACCACCAAAATGAAGCACTCCAAGTTCCACTGGTTTTAATGGAAGGCAATCAATCATATGCTTCTATTTCCCACTGAAATCAGAATTGATTAGATCCTGCTAACGTTTGTTCTGGACAAAATGGCACCTCTGCTGTTGCGCGGAATGATCTAGTGCAAACAAACAAACAAACAAACAAACAAACAAACTGTTTTATGGCTCGCAACACAATTTTTATTGGATTTCTAAAGTTTTTTTTTTAATTTTAATGTCATAGCTTTGGCTTTTGAATTGTTTGTGCTAGCTGGGAGATTTGATCAGAAAATGGGAAGCATTAAAGAATTCGCACACACAGCTTTAAAGCAGTAGCAGAAAAACAAACAATTCTTCTTAATCTCCCTCCCTCTCTTCCCACACACACTCATATGCCAAGAGCAGAAATGTTCAAAGGGCTTAATCAGGTGGGGTGGGTGATGGCTGGCTACAAGAAACATGAACCGGATTTCATTAATGCCAGCATTAGACTTCAGGAAAACGCAGCCCGTGTACCAAGTTGCATAGCTATGTAGTGAGAAGTTTATAGCAGATGACTTGGCCTCCTCATTCACCGAAGCTTGTGGGAAAGTATGTGCCTAATATATAAAGTATTAAATGTCACTGATCAGAGAATGCCAAGCAAAAAGTGATGTTTGTGTGAGCAGCTGTATATTTTTGATGTTACAGGGGATATGTTTGAAACAAAGAAGTTGATCGGTTGCAATAATGACATATTTCTTCTGCTGTGTCATTTTCCTTCCCACTTATCCCAAGAAAACATAACAACTGGAGAGTTACGTCAGCGTATCAGATTTTTGTGCAAATGTTTGGTCACTCCAAGAAACCCCCTTTCCTTAACAAATCTGGCAGATGGGTCCCTTTGGCAGCAGCTGCTGGCCATGTGATTTAAAACTTCCTGTCACTATAATTGATGTGTTTTTATTCTTTCCACTTCCTGAAGCCTGATCAGAATTAAAATTTGCCGTTGGAATTTCCTGTCAAAGCAACTCATTTATTCGCTGGGCAGAGAGGACTGACAGTACTTTGATTGGACATTGCCTTCAGCTATTCTCGGGCAAGGAGATTGCTTCAAATTATACTCCTTTGTGAGGTTTGACTTCCACACACACCACATCTGCAAATATATACAGATTGTCCATCATGCGGTAACCTTTTTCCCCCACCCCCTAATGAAAACGCCACATGTAAAATGTTAATGATTTGAATATCAAACCCGGCCACCTGCTAAGGGCCCTGGCTTTTCTGTTTACTTAGAAAACCCCACTGAGCCATCAAATCGTTGTCTCCTATCAGGATGCTATAGTTGTTCACGAGGGAGACGCTAGGCTCCTTTTGACTTACTCTGCAGGGTTTTCATTTTGGTAAATTTGGCCTGATACAATGAGCTTCTGACTGTTACAGTTTTAACATACCGAACACATATTAGTCCAGTAAGTCTTGCGTGTGCTGTGAGTTGTCCGTTTGACCAATGGTTCACTAGGGAACTATGAAGGGGGAAAGTTGCTGTCTTTTATGGCCCTATCTGCACTGTACATTCAAAGCAGTCTCATATAATTTTAAACTCGTGGCTTCTGCCCCCCCCCAAGCATCATGGGAACTGTAGCTTCTTAAGGGTGCCGAGAGTTGTTAGGAGACTCCTTATTCACAGAGCTACAATTCCCACAGTGGTTTAACAATAAATTATTTTCAGGGAACTCTGCGAACTGTAGTTTTGTGAGGGGAATAGGAGTTCCCTAACCATCTGCAGTACCCATGAGAAACTAATGTTGTTTCCTTTTCTCCTTAGGATGCTGTTTGTTAATTTATTTAAGGAATTTTATACTCTGACTTTTGAGCTAATCCTCCACAAAACGCCTTACAGTATTTTAAAATGCAAATCCAGTTCATAAAAACATTTAGTTGCTTTCACCCATACTTCCTCCTTCAGACGTGTATTCTAATCCTAGTTATTTGTGGTCACATATCTGAATTCTTTCTGATTTGCTTGTAGAAAGCTTACACAGAGGTTAGATTCTATCCCACCTTTACTGGACATTCATTCTGATTCGTTTGTGCGGAGGTTATACGATGATAAGTGTTCAACTTTCATTTGACCTTATTTGCTGATGGGATGTTCATTCATCTTCTCATTAATCCCACACTTTTCAATTCATTTCCCGACTCTTTCCCAATTCCAAAAAAAATCCAATTTGTTTTTAAAGTGGATTTGCTTCACCAGGGTGACAGAGCTCTTGAATCTGTTCTAATTGCGCAAACCTAAATTTCCCGGTCTGTGCTTAAGTCCCTTCTGCAAAACACTGACAATCTGTCGAGATGTCTTTTAATAGAGATAACCAAATATTGGTGTCCTATTTTAGCATTAAGAGCAATTGAGGGCTGTGTAGTGGGGCCACTGCTTTTTTTCTTATTACGCAGGACCAAAGTTGTTGCTATGTAGGAAAATGCAGGCAATCTTTGTCTGAAATATGCCTGTCCCGGGTTCTCCTCATTTCCCTCAAAGAACCCATTTCTATTTATATGTGAATGTCTGCATGTTTATATATATTTAAATGCTCCATTTGCTACACTGGTTTTAGCTTCTTGTTAGCATCACTTCTCGTTAGCGTGACGTTCTGCAGCAGCAGGGCAGCTGGAAAAACGAAACACGTGTTCGAGATTTATGCAGTGTCTTTATTTTCTTTCATTAGGAGAACCAACAATAATAGGTGCATATTGTAAGTTAACAGTGCTAAGCAGTATGTTACAGCCATGTCTGACAGACGTGTTGTCCATGGTCATATTTCACATCGGTGAAACAGTGGCCATTTGCTTTAAAGCAACACGACCTTAAAACAAATCAGAAGCAATATTTAGACTGGGGTCACCATGCTTAGGAAAGCTGAAATCTCCTTGTCCTGTCTTCAGTGTCAACATTCACCCTGTGTTCCTACCAGACACAGAGCATAGGAGATTTCTTATTGAAGGACTTCGTAAGTATAGAGAAAAGAATGCATTATCTATGAAACATCTTATCCTAAGTTAAGGGCAGGGAACCTTTTTCACCCCAAGGGCCACATTCTGTCCTGGGCAACCATCCAGGGACCACATGGCAGTGGTGGGCGGAGCTAGAGACAAAAATAGGCGGAGCAACAAATGTAATTCTTACCTTTTGGGGGCTAATCTCTACACACACTCATACACTCTCACTCAATATAATCTGTCTAGACAACCAAGAGGCAATATTAGAGGACAAGGACGCGTTCCAACCAGGCAAAAACACCTAGTAAAGGTGTGAAGCAGGTGTGGCTGGGAAAGGCGTGTGGCCTGGGGAAGAGTCCTGAGGTCAAGGTGGAGAGGCTCGGAGGGCTGCATTCGGCCCCCACACATGAAGTTCCCTGCTTCTGTGCTAAGTAATACTCCACTTCTTTTGAAGAAACCTCAAGGGACCTTCTTCGAGAACGTTATTAAGTTTGAAACTATAAAACTGTTTGTCTTTGAGCTGTAGGATTTGGGCAGAAATGAGTCATGGGAACTGACAGGGCCAGACCCAGGTTTGCAAGGTCTTTTAGCAAAGTGCCCTGTGGTTTGGACTGTCTGTGTCAGTGACCTCTCATGGGGCTTTCTGGCAAGAGTGGGCAAAAGCCCCAAACAGCACTGTGATCACCCTTAGGCTGCTCAAAACTGGCCGTCCCCAACATGAAAACAAAGCATGAGCATTCAGATGATAGATGTCGTGTTTCATCTAGCCATACTTTCCTGAGCTGATTCAAGTCATGTGCATTTCAGTGTGTGTGTGAATCAAAATGTTACTTTTTCAAAACATTTGGTTTCAGTACTGTGACAGCAACCTTGGAGTCTCTGAAGTGGCTCTGTGTTTGTTCAGTAATGGAGAAGTCCATTTCAGCCATTACAGAAGATGAACGTGCTTGCTTTGCAACACACTAGGTGACCATAATTGCTCTGTTTTTTTTTCCTTTTCTCTTTTTATAGTTAAAAGCATGGGACATCTTATTCAACTGGATGCTCTAATCAATGGTTTGATTCACTGCAAAATTTCTTTAAATAACAACAACAACAACCTAAAATTCTGTTGCAAAGTTGATAAATATCTGTTCAGTTTAGCGTTATTTTAAAAACCTAAGCAGTGAGGAGTGGAAATTGATTTGCCTGCATATATACTGTCAGTTAAAACTCTCCATTGTATGTATGAATGTATAAACGGCCTGTTGGCATTGCCTTTTTCTGGGCAGGAAAAAGGCAACACTATGCAAAGTGGTTACTCTATCCTTTGAGGGTTGAGAGTATGGGAGTTAGATCTGTGCCTGAAATAGAGGGAAATAAAGTATGCCAAGTAAATTTATAGCAGTGAACTGGATCATGCCGGAAGGTGTTTCTTCTCGAATGTCTTCCACAACTGAAGCAACAACCAGCATGTCTGATTGGTGGCGTGAATCAGTCTGTACTCTGTTTATCGCTAGTCAATGTATTTTCCTGCTCTTGACAAAAATGTCATCTGAATACTTCTTTGTGAGTATAAGCCATAATTTAGCTTGCTGGCACCCAGTCCAGATTTGGAAGCTTTCAAGTGGCAAGTGTAACTGCGGCTTGTGCTCGTGGCAGGCAATTGCTTTCCTTTCTGTTTCGCTCTTGCCATGAAAATGGATCCCTGTAACCAGGGAAAACGAAGTGATTTGTTGGTGTGGCTTTTGCTGGGTTGTATATATGGCCTTCTTTTCTTTCCTCCTGCAGAAGATTTAGCAAACTTTTTCTTGACTCTCCTCTGCCCTACATGGCCATAAACCTTTGCCCTAATTTGAAAATGTTGTGGCTGGTGATCGCTTTCTCTCTTTTCGATAGGAAGTTAAGAATTGGGGATTATTTGGCTTGTGGATTTACAAACTCTCTGTTGCTTGAATCTCTGTGAAGAAATGTTCCCTTGGAATTATGAATGGGGAGGAAGTAATGAATACAAAGCATTTAACGTTGTTCTTTGTGAGTGTTAAAAACGCGTCATATGCATTGTCTCACTTAAAATGGTGTTTTTGCCCACCTTGTGCCTTCCGAATGCTTTAAATGCCCAACTCCTATTGGCACCAGCCAACATGGCCAAGGGTCAGGGATGATCAGAGCTGTAGTTCCAAACATTGGGCGGCACCACATGGGGGAAGGCTGTTTAGAGCAGCAACTCTGAAAGGCTGGCCGGTATGATAATCTCCATATTATAGATTATATTATTGAGGCTCAGAAACAGGCTTGCCTATGGCACTGTCAAGGACTGGCTGGATGATGAGGAGTGGTGGGAGGTGCCTGCTGGGGAACCTCCAAAGGAAAATCCCAGGAAAGGAAGGCTCAGAACCTGGGGATTGGTGGTGGGTCATCGAGGAGAAGATTGAGAGGAGGTGCCTGATGCTGAAGGGGTAACAGGGTTCAGTGAGCATAACACTAGAGCTTGTGGACATCCAACAGGGCTGAATGGTGGAAGATCCAAGACAGAGGAAAGAAAGTATTGCTTCATTGTGCTTAGTTAAACCATGGAACTTGCTCTCACAAAAGACAGTGGTGGCCACCAGCCTGGGTGGCCTTAGGCAAATTCATGGAATACAAGGCTACCATTGACTACTAGCCCTGATGGCTATGTTCTGCCTCCGCTGTCAGAGGCATTACTGGGAATTGCAACTGGGCAGAATGCTTTTGGATTCATGTCCAGTTTGCAGGTTTCCCCCAGGCATCTGGTTGGCCACTGTGAGAAGATGAAGTTGAACTAGAATAGACTAGAATAGAATTTAGAATAGAATTTAGAATAGAATTTAGAATAGAATTTAGAATAGAATTTAGAATAGAATTTAGAATAGAATTTAGAATAGAATTTAGAATAGAATTTATTATTTATACCCCGTCCATCTGGCTGGGTTTCCTCAGCCACTCTGGGCTGCTTCCAACAAAGCATTAAAATACAGTAGTCTGTTAAACATTAAAAGCTTCCCTAAAGCTTTGGCCTGATCCAGCAGGCTTCTCTTGTGCTCTTAAGCAAATGTCTACTGTGGTCTTAGTGTCACTTTTCAGTATGACTGGGAGGGAAAACTTACAAGAATTTCATCACAACTCTCTCATATACGATGAAAATTGCATCCAGCTCCTAAATACTTGGAGTGAGGCAAAAGGTGGATACTTCATTGACTATTAAGGTAAAAGGTAATGGTAAAGGACCCCTGGATGGTTAAGTCCAGTCAAAGGCGACTATGGGGTTGAGGTGCTCATCTCGCTTTCAGGCCGAGGGAGCCAGCGTTTGTCCACAGACAGCTTTCCGGGTCATGTGGCCATTATAACTAAACCACTTCCGGCACAACGGGATACCGTGACGGAAACCAAAGCGCACAGAAATGCCGTTTACCTTCCCGCCACAACGGTACCTATTTATCTACTTGCACTGGCGTGCTTTTGAACTGCTAGGTTGGCAGAAGCTGGGACAGAGCACTGGAAGTTTACCCCATCGAGCAGATTTGAACCGCTGAGCTTCCGATCAGCAGGCCCAAGAGGCTCAGTGATTTAGACTACAGCGCCACCCGCATCCCGTCTGCGTCTTTACCTGTTGACTATTCATTGTCATTAATATTTGTTTTCTGCACCTCTTGTCCTTGTTCTAAAAGCTTTACAACTTCAACTTTCTCAAGGACTACAGGTTTTGTTAAAGGGCTTAAGGCCATTGTGTGACTACCACGGCCAAACTGGAATTTGAACGTGGGTTTCTCATATCCAAACTTGGTTCATGAATTTATTTTGTAGTGAGCCACTACCTCAAGATGAAATGAAGCAGCAGGAGAAGCAAGGACGTATAGGGGCATGTTGTCAGGGTTCAGCAGCAGTCTGGAGCCAGGAGTCTGCGCTGAAGAACAATTTGGTTTAGTGGGCAAATTAGGATGTAGGATCAGAGAACAAGCCAGGAGTCAGTACGGAAGAGTAAATCAAGATTGGAGCGCAATGCAAAATGTGGTATTGGGGAACAAACTAGGAATTGGGACCAAGGAGCAGGACCAGCACTGCAAGGCACATCAGAGATCAGGTTGGTCAGCCAATCTCATTGGGTTTGCCTAAGTATTGTCCACATTGCCCATTATCAGCTACTTTCAAGAGCAGTTTTCCAAACAACGCACTAGAATTACATTGCCTTCAAGTATATCGCCAGAACAAACAACATATGTTCTTCAGGATTTTTCAGGAGGTACACTACACTGACCGCTTAGCTGTTTTTAATCCATGCATAGAGATGGTACAGCAACAGTAAGTTTGCATTTCTTATCTTTAACCTTAAGACAAAAAGTGAAACAGCCAGCAGAGTGTGCTGCTGACTTAAAATAAACACGGTCTTTACTTTCTGCTGCTTCATCTGACTTCTGTTTTGCAAAACTTAGATTTATTTCCTTTATTATGCCTCAAAGGGAAAAAAAAGTAAGGGGGGGCGGGGAGAGTGCACCATTTCATCAGAGTCCAAATAGTTCAGTGTTGCCTTTTTCTCAAGAAACTTTTGCAAAAGCATTACACTAAGGAAATATTTTGAATAATTGGTAATGTTAGCAGAAGCCAGGAGAAGTCTCATCATTTTGACCAATGGTCCCCCCCCCCGCCTCTTTTTAAGTTTGATATTCCCTTTCTGAAAGTCTCTCTCAGTCTAGTCCCCCCAAAAGTGTTTACCTTTCCAGTTTTCCAGCTGACCTTACCAGTTATCCTCTGACCTATGTTATGATCTCAAAACATCTGGGAAACCCTGGCAACTCTCGCACGTGGGGAGTTGAGCTTGTACAGAGTCTCTCAGCACCTTTCATTTTACTTACTTGGAAATTGCTGCTCTATTCCCTAAAAGTCTGGATAAGGACTAGTGATGGATTGTATTTGAAACACACTTGGATATATTTAATCTATCTATTTTCTTTCTCTCTGGCTACATTGAAGAAGTAGGATTTCTGTGCACTTGAAGTGAACTGAAGTGTTATAGAAGACTTCAGATCAGCCTTTTAATCTGGTGCCTTCCTGGATGGGGCTGATGGGAGTGTGGGCACCAGGTTGGTCAAGGCTGCTTGGTGTAGATGCTTAGTTTACATCATGTGGATGCTCTTTGAGTTTACAGGCTAGCTAGATGTTGGAATTAGAAGGCCGATAAAATATCTCCTTTTAGTGATGGATGCCTTTCCTGTGCTTGCTTGGGTTTGGATTTCATGAAAATCTGAGCTCTCACTTCTCAGTGGAAAACTCTGAGCTCTCAAGATGAATGAAAGGCAGTTAATTCATATATCAGGGATGGGGAACCTGTGGTCCTCCAGATGTTTTTGGACGCCAGCTCCCAATAGCCCAGCTATCACAGCCAATGGTTATGGATGCTGGGAATTATAGCTCAACAACAGCTGGGGGCGGGGCAAGTTCCCTGATATATAGAGAAATCAGCCAAATGTCTGATTATGTTGTGTGTTTCAAGTCTTCATTCTATAAAGGTCCTGCATTTTTTCATGATAGGAAAGATCAAGCCACCTTGGATTATTTAACTTGTCAGGTTGGTTCATCGCTCATTCACAACCTTATCCTGGGTTAGGTGTCAGCAGTGCATTTTTTTTTGGGGGGGTAAAAAATGAAGTGGCATTGGTGCCAGCACAAAATGGCGGCCATAGGTAGTAAAAAAAGAGAGATGCTGGTATATTCTGTACCAGTGAGTACTGTAACACACCCACAAGCCCTGGATATCAGACCTTGTATGTGTGTGTTTGTTTGGTGGGTGAGGTAGAGGTGTGAATTTCACCCAGATGTGCCCACCAAGGTACTTGGTAGAGTACTAATGTAAGCTGGAGCACCAGTGATGGTGTGTGTGTGTGTGTGTGTGTGTGTGTGTGTGTGTTTCAGGAGGAGTGTTCTTCTCTTTCGTGATACCCTGGCTTCCGAATTCCCTTGAAATTCAGTAGTCATCAGTGTTGATGTTGGTCTGATGCCAGCTTAAAGCATGGGTGTTTACAAAGTTATTTTATACTGAGCTGGTTGTTTTCAGTCTATTTTATTTATTAAAGACTAGCAGAAAGTGCCTCACATTGCACAGGAAACCATTCGAAGAAAGAAAGAAAAAATCAGTGGTTTTAAATCAGTGGCTAAGAAGCATTGCAGTTTTGAAAGGTTCAGTCCATCTTCTTAAGTCAAGATGGCATCCAATTTCATCCAAACATAGACAAAAAATGCTCTTTGATTTCAGGAACCATTATGTAAAATTTGGTTATGATATCTTAAGAGGTTGTCAAAATGTATACAGGACAGACAAAAAGACAAAACAAATGCCCAATACATAGATTAGATTGTTTTGCATTCTTCATCAATAAGCCCAAGAGCAGGTTACATCAATACAATATAAAACA
Source organism: Podarcis liolepis (assembly GCF_965112155.1). NCBI lineage: Eukaryota > Metazoa > Chordata > Lepidosauria > Squamata > Lacertidae > Podarcis > Podarcis liolepis. Next base: position 28,665,458 of record NC_139563.1, read on the forward strand.
ATACTATAAAATAAATAGAATAAATAGATAAAATATAATAAAACAATTCCATAACTCCAACTCACAGAAAGAAGAAAAAGACAGCACTAATTCTTTCATCAATTTAATAAAAAGTGACAATTCTTCACCCCACCCCTTTTCCAAAAGCCAAGCAAAAGAAGGACATCTTGTTCTGTTTCCTAAAATAATATAGTCAAAACCAGACTTAATGTTTGTATGGTGTGCTTTCACTGAATGTTTCACTAGTTTTCAGAGTGATTCTCTTATTGGAGAATTCACAAGTGATAAATCTGACTATGTAAAGAAGGAAGTAGAGCTATGTAATTTATTTGACTTCCAGGTCAATTCCTGGTGGTGTAGATACCTAGCTGTAGACTAGTTCTTCCAATTCCTGAATATTGGAAACTAATTGTCGAGTCATACCACAATACTGATGTGTTGAGAAATTAAGCAGAGCATGGCCAAACAGAGCTTGTCACATGGAGATGGGCTTCCATATTTGTTTGGCCATGCATCAGCTTTCATCTCAACCCAGATTCGCTCCATCATGGTCCAACCCCAGTTTTGGTAGCCTTGCCACTGGTAGCCAAACTAAATGTTAGTGGTAAAGCATCCAGGTGACCTCTTCAGCAACTGACATACCCTGTCCATTTTCTTGACATGCACCAAATCCATTGTATAAACTGGACCTCACAGAATGTGTTGTTTTTCTTGCTTTAGTTTCTCATTCTTAGCTCTGGGACACTGATTTGTGTTGGTTTCCTGCATTATGGAATCATAACAAGAGGGACTTTCTAACCCAGGGGTAGGCAACCTAAGGCCTGTGGGCTGGATGCGGCCCAATCACCTTCTCAGTCCGGCCCATGGACGGTCCGGGAATCAGTGTGTTTTTACATTAGTAGAATGAGTGCTTTTATTTAAAATGCATCTCTGGGTTATTTGTGGGGCATAGGAATTCGTTCATTATTATTTTTTCTTCAAAATATAGTTCGGCCCACCACATGGTCTGAGGGACGGTGGACCGGCCCACGGCTGAAAAAGGTTGCTGACCCCTGTTCTAGCCCTTAATGTTGATTGGGGAAAAGTGGGTGGGTGGGTGGGTTGGTTAGGATGAGTGGAAACCCGAGATAGGGAAGACAGAGGATGAAAAGGTTTACAGTCATACCTCAGAAGTCGAACGGAATCTGTTCTGGAAGTCCGATTGACTTCCAAAACGTTCGGAAACCAAGGCATGGCTTCCGATTGGCTGCAGGACATTCGGGTTCCAAAGAACATTCACAAACCAGAACACTCACTTCCGGGTTTGCAGTGTTCGGGAGCCAAATCGGACGAGTACCAAGGCGTTCAGCAACCAAGGTACGACTGTACTATGAAGTAGAAGCAAATAAGAGCCAACCTGGAATCAGACTTAGGACCAAATGTGCATTTTTCCTTTGGAAAAGTAGAGTGAAAATTTTCAAGCAACTGACCATCCTTTCTTTGCTGGAATGTCTGAAGCTGCTCAGCGAAAACAAAGTACATGGCCTAGTACAGCTGGGAGCCCAAAAGCCAGCAACTTAACTTTAGATTATATCCATCCACAATGTTACTTTTGTCTCTTGGGCAAATGTGAAGAAGTCACATTTGTTCTCTGAAAGGTCTGATGCAGAGAATCCTGCCGTCAGAGCAGAGGGAGGCTGGCATCTCCCCTTGCAGATTGTCTCAGCTTTTGTGGCTGCCGAATCAGCAGACTGTAGAACAATGCATCCATTTTCACAGCCAAGGCTGTGAGACCAAAATGTCTAGATACATTTCATATCGAAAGGAACACAAGCCTAACAAAAGGGGGGAGGTCCTCCTTCTTTACCTTTTAAAAAACATATTTTAGTTTTGCCGTTCTCATTGCAGTGTAACACAGAACATCCCTCGGAGGTCAAATATTTCCCTCCGTGACATAAATGTTAGGCTGATTAGGCTACGTTGAGCTTTGCTATCTATGGGCCACAGAAGCTCCCAGAGATGAAAGAGAAATTCAATTCAGTTTGCATTTAAAGGTGAACCAACCCAATTCACAGTTTACAAAACAAGGTGCAAAAAGCATCATTGTTGACTTCTCATATTGACATTAATGGGACTGAAAACATGCAAACCCTGTTTATATAGGGCCATATCTAATTGTGCCCCTCCACTAATGAAAGGCACTTTGATCCAGCAGGAGCTCCTATCGGGTGAACAGGGAAGGAGCTTATTTTTGCCCATATATATTCTTCCTCCAATCCTCTGACCACCTCCAACAATGTTCAAAAGGGTTCTCCAACCCTCTGGAGCAGATGGGCGGGGTGATGAGGACCACATATGTGAAAACCACCTTCCTTCCCCATTCTGCTGACAGAAGCCTCGGCTGGATCATTAGCAGTGGGACACCACTGAATACAACCTGGAATACAAGGTCTGCACCTTGTATTTCCCATTGGGCAATTGCAGAAATACAGTGGTGCCTCGCAAGACGAAAAGAATCTGTTCTGTGATTCTCTTCGTCTAGCGGTTTTTTCGTCTTGCGAAGCAAGCCCATTGACGGTTTAGCGGATTAGCGCTTTTAGAGGCTTTTAGCGGCTTATCTGCTGATCGGATCAGCTGATAAGCGGCTTAGCAGCTTAGAAAAAGGGGGGGGGGAGGAGGAAAAAAACCAGCAGGAACTAGCAAGCCCATAGGAGATTCGTTTTGCAAAGCACCTCCAAAACGGAAAACTCTTTCGTCTAGCGAGTTTTCCGTCTTGCGAGGCATTCGTCTTGCGGGGCACCACTGTAAAGGTATGTGAATCACACAAAAGCTGTTTGAAAATGTAGGTTGCAGGGTTTTAACTAGAGCACACCTACATTTTCTCCTTATTTAAGCTTGTGTAATTTAAAATGTTGCACAGTAACACATATTTTTAAACAAATCTAAGCTACGGCAAATTGCAAAATACAGTTGCGACTGCATAGAGCAAGAGTCTTCAAATCAAGATGCACAACAGCCCTTTTTCTGAAACAGATGAACCAAGTGGTTGTGGGCTCCTGCTTGTTTCTGTCATTCACGAGTCCTACCAGAAAGGCAGCACCCTTTACTAGCAGCGATTCAGTAGGCAAAGCAGTTTGCTGGCGGGCTGGTGGTGAGTCGCTTGCTTTGGCAGGAAGAGATTTCCAACTTTAGCCGAACTGTTTAAATAAGGAAACCATTCCTAAAGCTATTTTTTTCTCTCTTGGTTTTTCTTACAGTACTTCATGTGTGGCATTTAGATATCCTCCTAGTAAATAGAACCCATTTCTCATTGCTCCTACAAACTGCCACATTGGGGCCATCTATTTAGTGACTGAAATACTCATATGTCTCTGTGTGTCTCTTTATAAGGTGGGAAAGTGATACATTAATGTCGATAAAGTGTATTTCTATCTCACTTTTCTTCCATTAGGGAGTCCAAAGAAGCAAATATCATTAGCAATAGAAATAACCTAGAGTATATTGTAAAATAAGCATGGCAACAAAGGAGAAGAAGAATCTATTGAAATGTAGGCTGTTGGCTTGCATGTGAGCACTGTTTCTATGTCACTACAGGCAGCCCCACATTTGTGTGCATTCAAAATGTGTGCGACCGTATATAAGCACATTGTCCTGAACCTGGAAGTGACCTGGAAATGGCATAAAGACGTCACTGAAACATCACTAAAAGGGCAGAATGGGCTGTTTGCAGGCTCTTTCAGTGGATTTCAATTATTCACATCATTCACTATTGGGAAATTTTAAAAAAACAGGTAAAACTTTTCCCTCTTTTGACAGAAGTGGATGAGATTTGCAGGCATACTACAATCAATTTTGTACAAATGGGGTTTTGTTTGTTTGTTTGTTTTCTAAGGAAAAAATGTACAACTTCTACTTTTTTGGTCAGAATTGAACTTAATTTCCAAGGCTGCCTCCTTCAAAGGCAAATTAAAAAAGGATCTCTGCAGTGTTTTCTCTGCAAGGACAGCTGTCACAGTTTTAGGGTGGGTAAAAAATGAGTTGGTTAATCTCCCATAGTGTTTTGTAAGCAGACATGAGACATGCCCCTTGTATGAAAAGTTGTCTGCACTTACAGAAGAATCACAATGTGATGTAATAAACACTCCCCATTTCAACAATCCACTGTCTACAGAACAGCCATAACAACATCAAGTGCTACGTCCCCTTATTTTCAGAACTCAGTAAAATTCATATGTGTACAATCACATAGTTCTGTAATTTGCACAGTTCTTCTGCAGGAGGATCACTTTCCTTAGCTAAACCTGCACAGAGTTCTTTTGCTGACCCAACCATTGGTATAGACCAATCTTCTCTTGAAATGCGTTCCTTTTTTGTGTTTTATGAGACATGTTCTTTGAATATAAATTGCCCTGGGCCTGTTTCTAATTACTGGTTCTCATAAAAGCAGCAACTACAATGGCAATCATAAATTCTGATTTTTTTTCTCTCCAGTAGAAAAATCTAGAGACAGGTGAAGGTGCAGCCATTTGGAGAGCCCTGAGACTCCTCCATCCTCAGATGACTAATGAATATATAAAACCCACTGAAATCAGTAATGTAGCAAGGCACACAAACTTGTAAGAAGATCCCAACTGCAGTTCCAATCTGGATCCGATTTGCAGCTTTATTCGTTAGTAGAATTTGCTTTTCATTTAATTGAGCCCATGCGAAAGGCATTGCATGGCATTACAATACTCTCCCTTTTTTTCCTGGGGGTACTCAAGGGCACGCAGTACCGACACCTTTCCCCCCGAGATGAAAAGCACTGCTTAAGAATGTGGCACTTACTGTAAAAACTTCATAGTGAATACTGGCACCTTTTTTTTCTAGAATAAAAGCACTGCGCTTCGGTGTTGCTGTCTTGCAATACGTGGGTTCACATCTCATGTTCCGAAGATTCCCTAATCTGCATTTTTACTTTATTGGAAACTCTGCTCACAGGGCAGGTAATGGTAAAGGACCCCTGGATGGTTAAGTCCAGTCAAAGGCGATTATGGGGTTGTGGCGCTCACCTCGCTTTCAGGCCAAGGGAGCCGGCGTTTGGACTCAGGCTATGGAAAATAGGCATCATTTTGCAAATAAATTATGAAATTGCTCATCCTCGTGGTTTATCCACATAAACCTTTTTAGTACCACTGAAAGAACGAAGGCACCATCTGCCCACTGGTGTCTATACATCAGCCATGAGATGGCAACATTATGTTTGGAAAAAAGAAATGAACAAAAGCAGCAGCAACCCCATATTAATGATGTATACTATTTCCTTTTAACTAAGGGGAGTGGTAGCATTTATGAAATGGTAAGATACCTCAGTATCTCAAGAAAGGTACTTCTATTGCTGTTTTGGTAATATGTGCCATTACCTACATTGATTTAATTAAGATATCAAGTTGTTGGTTAAACAGCTGGCGTTTAAGCAACAAAAAAGTCTTTTTAGCAGTTGACGACCCTCATGGGCAGGAACTTACACCTTTTGGTAATCAATTTGGCATGCATTGAAAGGTTTGGTTGATAAACACAAGAACAAAACATCTAGATGGACTGTTGAAAAATATCAGCCCATCAACTTCCTAGTGTGTTACATGTGTCCGAAGGGATCTGAAGGGATTATGCCAGCAGCAGTGAATACTATTTGCCAGTGAATGATGAAACGGTTTTATTGTTTATATTTCAATGTTATCATCTTTATGGGCGACTGTCTGACTGCCACACACACAGCAGCTACACCTTCTTCTTCTTTAAAAAAGCCCCTCCTTCAAGAAGGTGTCTAAGGGCGAGAGTCTGTTGTGGGTAGCTGAAATTTCATGTTTATAGTTCAGAATGCTAGCCAAAATTCTTGCTATCGGGTCTCCAGCTGAGCAAAGTACATATTTAGAAATTACAGCATTGTGATTGGCTGTCTGCAGCCTTAGAAAGTGCCCGAGAGCTAGTGGTCCATTAAAACTGGGCTGGAGCTCAATATCCAGAGTTATGCTGCGCCTGTTTTTGAAGTATGTGTGTGAATCTGGGCCTATGCTGCAATATGTTTTCATAGAATCATAGAGTTGGAAGGAATCCTGAGGAATCTCAACTAAGGTATCCATGACTGATGACCATCCAACCTCTGCTTAAAAACCTCCAAGGAAGGAGAGTCCACCACCTCCCAAGGGAGCCTACTCCACAGCTCTTACTGGAGTTCTTCCTGGTGTTTAGTAAGAATCTCCTTCCTTGTAACTTGAATCCATTGGTTTGGGTCCTAGCCTCTGGAGCAGGAGAAAACAAGCTTCCTCCATCTTCACTGTGGCAGTTTTTGGTGTAAAACTACTCAAAAAGGAAGTGCCCAAACCCTTGAGCAGCTTGCCTCCATTTTCAGATGCACATATACACAGTAAGCCTCAGACCACAGTTGCCTCCATGTTATAACCCTTTAGCGCTGCTGAGGTGTTCTTTCTACACAATTGTCTGGAAGCAAAAATTAATAGGAAGCACATATTATCACTGCTTCTAGTTGCCAGTGCAGATAGTGTGTCCTGTCAGCATTTTATCCAAAATAATAATAATAATAATTTTTTATTTATACCCCGCCCATCTGGCTGAGTTTCCCCAGCCACTCTAGGACCAATAGGAATATGGCAGTCTTTTTGGGATAACCCTGAAGGTTGCAGGTTTCTTTTTTAAACACAGCCCATTAAAAAATCCCTGACGTGGCAAAACAACAACAAAATGAAGAAAATCCAGGCCAGGGAAAGTGAGCATGCTCAGTAGCCAAAGAGTGTAGTGTGACAGAAAAGAAAAACAGGGCTCTTTCCTTCCATGTGCCTTGAATGCAAATATAGCAAGTCCCCCTAGGAATAACAGGACTTTAATGATGCTCTGATACTCGTGTGTGTGCGTGCGTGCATGTGTGTGTAGAATGGCCATTCCACTACAGCCCTTGGACCTCCTTACGAAGGAATCCATAGGACTGTGGATTCCGAAGTGGACCCATGATTCAATCTGGATCATGATCTGCCTAGGTTGAATTAGGTGATTTTGCTTAGGAATCCAAGTTTGGCAGATTCCCCCACCAGCACTCGGTAGCCAATGTGGTGCCCTCTAGATATTGCTGGGACTACATCTCCCATCATTTTTAACCATTGCCCAAGCTCTCTGGGGCTGATGGGAGTTGAGAGTCCAACAATTGGTGGCGGTGTGGTGGTTACCCCTGTTCTAATTGAATGTATACATTTTTAAAAAAACAAACTCTATATAACATAATGATTTACTAACCTCCACTTTGGCACACCTGAGAGTTAGTTAATTCCTTAAGCCATCCTGCTGGTTCAAGCCAGCTCTGTATCAGTGGGGCTTGTTTTGGTAGGACACTTCCAAGAACAAAGTTATTGGTTCACCTTAAGCAGATTACAATGCTCATAGTTCTCAAGTGTCCCTTGCTTGAGAGGGATACCCACACTTAGCAGAATCTCACCTGCTCGCCAATTGTTCAGAGGTTAAGGTATGAGCAGGTGGGACCTTGCAAAGCTCACTGAAGAAGGTGGGGCAGATTTTTTAAAAAACAATAATAATAAAGCAAGACAAATGTGGGATGTACCCCACAGCAAGGGGCATTTAAGAGGTTTAAATATACCGGCCTCAGTACTTTGAAGACAACCGCTTATGCTCCTTTCTAAAGCCCCAAATAAAGCTAAGCTTTATTCCCTTTAGAGGCTTCATCGAGCCAGTGAAATGTATCGCATGCAATAAGGAAATGATTTCTAGCCTTACAAAGGGATGTTATGTCCCTGAGTAGAAAAGAATGGAAACTGGCGGCTGCGCTTTGTTGGCTAGCGAAAGAGCAGCGCTGGCCAATGGGCAACGACACTCCCCTGGGGGAAGGAGGATTCCAACAAATTGTTATAAGGAGAATACAACACCAAATGCAAGTAAAAACAAGATTCTAGAAATGTTCTGGAAGGGGAAAGCAAGTTTGAAATGATTGCTAGCATCAGCAGCAAGAGAGTCGGTTCCAACGCCTGATCTGGATTTCCTTGGAGCCGAGATGAAAGCCATTGTTTGTAGAAGCCTACTCAGAGCAGATTTAGATTTTTCTCCTTCCTTTTGTTTTATAATTCTGCCAAGAATCGATGGGACGAATATCAAAGATTAAGTATGTAGTTGTCAGTGACTCCGGGGAACATATTTTAGTTGAAATGGTATTCCTAATAATAGGGCTAATGGGGGGGGGAGGCAAGGTGGGTGTCAGTGCTTGGTTTTAAAAAACCCCAGTAGTGCTTTGTTTGTTCCGAAACACAGTGTAGCTGACTACATTTTAAACTTGGTCTAAGCATAGATAAAGGACTTGGATCATTCTTACCATCAGTCTCTCATCTAGCATTCTTATGGTGTAATTTAATCCCCTGCAAGTGGTGTATGAGAAAGCTTTGATTTCTGAATTATTTTTCTCACAAATGCTTTGTCTGCATTCCTGTGCAGATGATCAATCAGGCTCCATTGGACAATGCCAAGCAGAATGTTCCGTGTACGTGTGTGTGTGTGTGCATGTGTGTATATTGGAGGGTGCAGATGTGCTTGTATGTGTCACAAGCGCAAGCTGGAAGCAGAAGCTGATGCGCCACAGCACTGGAAAGGTGGGTTACTGCTGCCTTTGGAAGTACAGTGGTACCTTGAGTTATGGATGCTTCAGGTTACATACGCTTCAGGTTACAGACTCCGCTAACCCAGAAATACACCTCAGGTTAAGAACTTTGCTTCAGGATGAGAACAGAAATCGCGTGGCGGCGGCGCAGCGGCAGTGGGAGGCACCATTAGCTAAAGTGGTACCTCAGGTTAAGAACAGTTTCAGGTTAAGAACGGACCTCCAGAACGAATTAAGTTCTTAACCCGAGGTACCACTGTATAACTAGGAAGAATGCTTATAATTGAAATAGAGATCTCGCCATAGCAGGGAAGGCTGTGACCAGGTGACTTGTGTACCTGCCCAGTCTGCTATCCAACTGCTTGATGGGCAATTTCATGGCCCTTCCTGCTCTCCCTTCTTAGAGGTCTCTAACATTATACTGGACATCAAGAGCTATCTCTGAAGTAGGACACATGGTTGCCTTAACTGGTTTTTGTGTGTGTGTGTGAACTCTCGTTACCTGTACATTTTGCCGTGCAGGACAAAAGATTTGCTCTGGGAAGGGCAAATGTGACTGGGAAAATGAAGGGGAAAAGATTATTATCTCCACCCACCCCGTTCTACAGTCTCAATCTCAATCGACAGTTCTACAGTCTCAATCGACAGTAAGAGCTGTTCGACAGTGGAATTTGCTGCCAAGGAGTGTGGTGGAGTCTCCTTCTTTGGAGGTCTTTAAGCAGAGGCTTGACAACCAGATGTCAGGAGTGCTCTGGTGGTGTTTCCTGCTTGGCAGGGGGTTGGACTCGATGGCCCTTGTGGTCTATTCCAACTCTATGATTCTATGATTCTATGATTCAATCTGAACCAAGCTGGGGGAGATGGGAAGCTACTATTGTCACGTTTAGCTGCATATGAGAATAACACTTTTTAGCTCCAGTGACCCCTTCCCCAAATATGGGACATCCATGCAGTCCCTCTTTTCAGAATATTTCTGGAGCTAACAAACTGTGGAGGAAGGAGGATGGCTTGTTTGTTTTTTCCTGCATATCAAACCTTCCCTGCTACTCTTTAAAAAATTACCGCTGGGCTTCTCTTTGTAAACACCCCTCCTTCCTGACCCCCCCCCACTAATGAACTTGAAACACAGTAGCATCTGTTTATCATCTTGTCATTTAGGTTGTGAGTGGGATTCCAAAATTAATCATGGGAGTGTTACAGAGGTAATGTCACTATTTTTAAAGCGGGTCCAATACCGTGATTACAGATGAACTAAAACACCATAAAAGTTGATGAACTGGCAGCTTACTGGCATTTTTCTCTAGCTAAGCAGAATCTTGTGACCTGCTTTGTGCTGGAGCAAGAGGGAAATAATTGCTGACTTTTAAAACTTCAAAGAAGGGACAACGATGATTGTCTCAGGTGCAATCTGAAATCTGCTTTGTACAATTTAACCTAATTGAGACTTCAGTCCTAAACACACTTACCTGGGAGTATCTCTCATCGAACATCTGAGATGGCATGTAGAAGACTGCACTGTAAGTCTGCAAAATAACTAATGCACATCATCTTAAGACTGTTACGGACTGCAGACTTGGGGAATTTCCTATCATCCCATCCATTTCACTCCCTCTCCTTTGTTGGAGTTTTTTTTTGGTTAACATCTAGCCAAAAGAACGGTTCTATGGAGCTTGGCAATTTGCTCCCCCTTTTTTGGGTGGTCTTTAGAATAAATATTAACTCATCACTACTTTTGGATTTTTTTCTCAGTGAACCAACATTGCCACAATTGTTGTGAATCCTTAGTTATCCACCCAATTTGTTAAACCTGGCTGTAATAAGAAGCAGCTCTGGGTAAAACAACCATGACAACTGGTCTGATTCCCTCCTCCCAATCTAAAAAATATTTTTATAAGTCCGGTTAACATTATTTCCCCCCCCCCTTTCCCTCTTTCTTTTGTTTATACACTTGGATAAGGCTAAAATAATCCCCCAAACCCACTATTATTTCAGTCTTGGACGAAACCTAAAAGTTCCGGAAATTTGACAAAAAATAATATTTTTTTCTCAACATCATTTGCAGAACATAGATTGGCATAAAGTCTTTTGAAGTTCTGGAGAAAACATTTGAACTCTGGGATGCTCACCAAAACCAAATGTTTTTAGAAAACTGAATTCAAATGAAATGAATACTGGTGAACGATGACACATTTATGACAGTCTTGGCAACTGCTAAGATGTCTGGTTTTTTCCTCTACCAAAAAATAAGAGTAATAGTGATAATCTGCAATCAGGGAAACGTTACTTTGGAATAAGAAATGGATCAGCACTCTGGATGGCCCAGTCAGTAACAAAAAAAGCACTGCTTATTTGTAATCCTTTTATCCTCCTGCTACTGTGTAAAGCCTTCTCCTTTCTATGTCAGTCTTCCTTACTCTGCTCTTCCTCTTTCCCACTTGTTTGTTTCTTCATTTGATTCGGGCCAGAACCCAAAGACCCTTGAAACAAGATCCATGAATCCAAGGGGTGGAGTTAGACCCAAATGGCAACCTCCATCACCCACAAAATGAAAAATGGTGCACTGATCATTGTTTCAAAAGCAATTTGCAAGTGGTGTTGGGGTGTGCAATTCAGCAGTTCAAAGGGATGGGTCTTTATTTTTATTTTAATCCCTGGGCTCTTGCACAAGCAACTCTTTGGGTCCTTGCCCTAGTTGGGAATGTAGGAATGTGTGATTTGCCTTGGCCCATTTTGTGCTGCCTCCTTTCTTTCATCTGTGGCCAGGGGCTTGACAGCTCAGGGAGAGTCACCAATGGGTATGGAAGCAATATCCATTTTCAGTTGTTACTTTGCAGCTTGTAATACTATACTGCCTCTAAGAGCAGACCCAGTATTTAAATGAGTTGCCATCACATCAAGTTGCTGTGAGTTCCACAGGTTGTTTATGCATTGTGCAAAAAGGGCTTTCTTTACTAGTATGCTATTCCTCTAGCCCAGGCATAGGCAAACTCGGCCCTCCAGATGTTTTGGCACTACAATTCCCATCATCCCTGACCACTGGTCCTGTTAGCTAGGGATGATGGGAGTTGTAGTCCCAAAACATCTGGAGGGCTGAGTTTGCCTATGCCTGCTCTAGCCTTTCCTAGTAGATCCAATGTAGCCACCGATCTGTTGGATTTTCACTGCCAATCATCTCTTTCCTCTCATCTGCTCCTTTCTTGCTGGTTGTCCAAATGGTACCCTAGAACCCAGTTCAGTTGTATAATGTGGAACAGTCTCTGGTCTGCTGGGGAGAAGCAGCTTCCAAATTGTTTCCAGTGGGCAATTCAGCCTTGCAGACCCCTCCTCCTTTGTTCTTTCGGCTGTAGCCAGTAACAAATGCGCTGATTAGCATAACATTTCATCCACTCGCCCATTTCATCCACCAAAGGCCACCAGCATGTTGGCCGAAAATAGATCCCAGATTGAATTAATAACCACTGTTTGTTTGTTTGTTGTGGCAATGGCAAAAAACAGAGTGGGGGAAATATCCAAAGACGTCCAAAATTAATTCAGAGAAAACTTGATCATTCCTTTCCCTATCCCACTTCCATCCATGTGCATGGCAACAGGACTAGAAAATCTGTTTTCATTTTAGCTATCAATTTAGCAGTAAATCGAATTAAATGCCAAAATGTTTGAAAACCGAGTTGTATTTCATTCCAGCTGAATCACTGATTTGAGTGGGGGGAGGATGTCTTAAATGCTCAGCATTTTTATGATTAAAACACCCCAATAGTCTCTCTTTTAAAATGAAACATGCTTGGAAGAGACTTGCTGTTGTTAAGTATTAATCAAATCTTTACCCAGTTACGACTGAAGGGATTGTGTTAGGTAGACATGTCAGAGAGTGGATAATGGAGGTTGCATGGATACTGCCATTCTAGAGGCTAGTCACTAGGTGGCACTAGACTTAGTTTTAGCTAGGTGGAGTCTTACTGTTACTGTTCTTGTTGGAGAGAGATAATAAAGTTATTGTCAAGTTTCCTTACTGATGTGTCCTCAAAGTCTTCTGTGACAGAGATGGGAAGGAGAAGGGAGATGAGTTTTGAAATTTGTTTAGCCTAGGGCATTTGCACTCATATAGTCATACTGAAACCTCCCTTTCAGTACTGTATACCATTAGTCTTCAACAGGTGGGTTGGTACCTGCTTTTGGTTCATAACCTGCCTTAAGCATTCAGATATATGGTGAAAAAGACATAATATTTGAGTTTAAGGTTAGTTCCAGCTCTGAAAAATGATCACAGAGAAGGAATTGTCCTTGTGGTCTTCTGATTTCTCATTGATTGCTACTTTTTCATAGTTTAGCTTTGTCAATGGCTTGTGTCTACCTTAAATAACTGGGATATAGACAGATTGAATCACACAGGGTATAAAAAATGGCATTGCCTATCTGTGTGAGCGATCAACAGTGAATCCACAGTGATATCCACATTGTAATCCAAGCTTCTAAGAAAGGCTTATACTGTATATAATTTTGTGAATTGTGCTAGTTATCAAAACTGCTGAAATCTGATCCTTCTCATCACATTTGGGTCACGTGTTATGATTCTGATAATTCAAATTGCTGATCAAAACACTGTGCTGACAGATGTGCTGAAATCTGCCATTATTTTTCGTAGATTTTCCCAGTGTGCATTCTGAACCATAAAGACAAGAGCAAAGGGCAGCCACAAACAAGAGGGAAGAGTCTGTTCAGAGGTGACTTGGACCTCTCCTGCCTGTTTCCTGCCTGACTTCCCGAACATTGTGTGGCATAGCAATGTCATTTTTAGAATGGGAGGAATGAAGGAGAAATTTAATTTGGTTCATATTTAAAGGTGACCTTACCTAATTTGCACTTTTCAAAACAATAAGTGAACTGAAATACAGCCATCCTTCAAAATTCACACTTCTCAAAATTTGGCAGTGCAGTTCTCCAGCCATGTAATGGGTACAAGAATGCAAATACTAGGGTAAGGTGTGCATAAATGAGTGTAAGTAACACACAAACATGTATTGTGGGGAAATTGCTTTGCAAAAACATGTATATAGGTAGGCAAAATTGCATGCCAATTTGTGTATACCAGGAGAAATTCACACTACAATGCTGAAGAATTTTCATGATGACTTCTTTTAAAATTGCCTACACAACAGGTTCTTAAACTGCCAAAATGTTTTATTTAGCCCCTTGTGTTTAGGAATTAAGAAACCCTTTCCTTGGGAAAAACTTGCACTTCTTAGCACCAACTTGCTGAGGGTATTAACCCCTTACCTCTGCTGTGGTTCCAGTCTTGATTGGGAAGGTGAGAGTTTGCATAAGGAAAATAAGTTCCTATAGAAGTGAACAGGAATTTGCCTTCAATGCGAATTGCAGGTGCAAGCCTCACAATCTAGATTGGGTCCTCAGTGGAAAATTAAGGATATGCCGTACGCCGATAGTCCAGTCTGAATTGGGCTTTTTGTGCATGCACAGACACAATTCTGCAGATTCAGACACAGCTACATAGCTAATGTAATATGTAATACAGCCCTGAGGGAAGGGTAAGACGATGTACTACATGCAAGTGCCCAAAAAGCACATATATCCTTTTGCGTTAAAAGGGGAGGATATCTTTGGCCCATCTCGTTAATGTCGTTATCAGTATTATAAGAGCTATTTTTCCCTACGAACACTTCCCTTGTTCTCTTAGAATGGCAACGGTGCCCACCGGGGAATTCTGACTGAAATAAAGCCCTGATTATAAAGTATAAAAAGGTACCCAGAGCCAGTGCTCTTAGAATACAGCCTGAATTCTGCCGTTCAGATTAGAATCCTGCTGAGAATCTTGCCCTCCCTGCCCTGGCCTTTTGAAATAATGCCCTTGGATGACGAACAGCTGACACTGCTGCTTATGTCAGTGCTTGGACTGAGGTTGTGTTACTGTGCTGAGAAAACATCGCCTCCTCAGACCAGTGCTGGGACATTTATATGTGAACATAGGAAGCTGCCTCATACTGAGTCAGATCATGGCTCCGTCTCCCTCAGTGCTGACTACACTGATCGGCAGCAGTGGCCCAGGGTCTCCCACAGCCCTACCTGGGGATTCTGAGTTTTGATCCTGCAACCTTCTGCATGCAAAGTGGATGCTCTGGCCCTGAGCTGTGGCCCTTCCCCCTGTGCTGGGAGCTGGTAGGATTTGGCCACTGCTTTTACCTCTGCAATCTTGAAAACAGGACTGCGTGAGAACCTGAAACTTAAAAAACAAAACCCACTACATGTTCCCTTTGTTTATAAACCAGTGCACATTTTTTATATACAGCCAGGATTAAGAATCCTTCCCTGATAACACAATGGCTGTCTCTCAATCTGCCCAGTTTTTCCAGTGTCTCTAGGGCACAGAGGTCGGGCTGAAAAATCTTTCCGTGACATGATGGCATTACCAGTCTCTCCCCCCCACCATTTCCTAGTGGGAGGAGCGCACTCCTACACAGCACATTTCCTCTGTGTTGTGGTCCTCACGAGGCAGAGAGCTGCACTTCTAAATGGTTTCTTGTGTAAGCTCTTTCATGCTTCTCGCCTTGGAGCCTTCTTTTAGATTCTGAGCCAAGAGGTCAGGAAATGCTCGGCGCTACGGCTTCTCTTTCTGTATATGTTTCTATGTGGTTCTCCACAGATCCATGGAACACATTCCCGTCTCTCTCTCTCCCTCTTTCTTTTTCTCCCTTCCTCACACTAATTTCTTGGCTCAGAATATTCTTGACTTTCATTGTTTGCATGTGGAAAAATGAAAACTTGATAAACGGGAAGATCTTTCTCTTCACATTTTTAGTCCTTTTTCCAAAGTATCCCTGCTCTGCGCACTGTCTCTCAATCCAACACTTTAAAAAGGAAAACCAAGGGGGGAAAGCTTCTTCCTGGGTTTACACATATACTTTGAAAAATTATTCTGCTGATGGAATCGGCAAGCTTTCATGACTTTTAGGTTTGGCCAAGCTGTTAATGCATTTATTGCTTTTGGCATCAGGTGACTGGAATGGTTAGTTGCTTTGAATTCCCTCCCTCCCCATCACTTTCTCTTTCTCCCACTCTCTTTAAAAGATCACTGTTTTTCCTCCCCTTTGCAATTCCCTTTCCTTGCTAATAGCACAGAGTGACAGCCACTGATTAGAGAAGCTTCAGGAAAGGCCACTAAGAACCTGGCAGTCACAGGCATCACATCAAAACTAAGACAGACGAACACTCTCAAGATCCTTTCTCCGGGTGGCGGGCTGTTACCCCTCCCCGCGCTTTCCGGATGAAATTCACCTTTCTTTTCTCACTCCCTGACCTTGAGATTTCAGTAAAAAGCTTGAGAAATAATTTCCCCACCTTAACATCGCGGTTCAGCTTCTCCCCTACCCACCCCAGTTCAGCTGCAGCTTATTTGATGAGAATCAATACAATACTGTAGTTCTACAAAAGGGTGTACATCAGGCACAGACACTGTAGAAGTGGTCTTTGGCATCGTCCTCACTGAGGCCATAAATTGGTGCCTGGGCTGTACCACTTTGGACCACAGCTGGGTTTGGCTCATTGGAGTGACACTAGGCAAAACAAAAACACCCCTCCACATAGAATATTAATGTGGCACATACAATGTTATGGCCAAAAGCCTTCTCCCTGAAATCTAGTTTTCTGTGTTGAGGGATTTTGAGAAGCACTCAATCATTAGAGACTCCATCTGCAACCGTACAACCCAGAACACAGGTTAACTGCCTCTGTGAGAACTAGGCCTCTGAAGGCACAGAGAGACTTGGGTGTTGGGTTATATCCACGCCATATGCTTAAAGTACTCCTACATACCCTCCAAGTGTACTGATTTTCCAGGGGCGGTCCCGGAATTAGGAAAGCCATCCTGGCTTCTGATTAGAACGTCTGCATTCCCGCCCACCAGTGCTGCGGCCGCCACATTCAGGAAGGAGGACAGTGGCAGCTGCAGGTGGTGTGAGAGAGCATCCCGTTGCCTCCCCATCGTCACCACTGCCGGCCTCCTCCCTTGGGCAGCTCATAGTGGATGCTGGAGAGCAGGTGAGGAGGAGGAGAGGCTGCCACCGCCCAAACCCAGCCCTGCATGATGTGCCGCCTCTGATGGGCAGGCAGAGGGCAGGGCTGCCCTGGGCGGGAAGACGGGGGGAGCAGAGCGCAAGGAGTCAGGATTTTTTTTTTTTTAAAAAAAAGTTTTGTGCATCCATGTCTAATCTTTTCCTTTTCCAAAATTTATTATTGGTGTGTGTGTGTCCCAAAATAAAATTGGGATTAAGTATGTGCTGTGTCCCATTGGTGAAGCGGTGATGGTACTTGCCCTTCTGACAGGAAATGCTGTGCTGGGGGCACAAAAAATGGGGGGAGGTCAATGAAGGTTGGGGTGGGTGAGAAATGTCCCTATTTTCACCTGAGGAACATTGCTGCTTTAACAGCCATGGCTCCTCCCTGCAAAGAATCCTGGGAACTGTGTTTTGTTAAGGGTGCTGGGAATTGTAGCTCTGTGAGAGTTAAACTACAGATCCCAGGATTTTGTGGGGGAAGTATAAATGTGCTATGAACGTATGCCGTGGGTGTGACCTTAGAAGTAAATGTGAAATTCAAAGCAAGTTCTCGTCCCAAGGTTCTTCCTAACTTTGAAGTTAAACTACATACCCTAGAATCAAAATGAAACCCTCCTCCTTTGCTTCCCTGTATCTTCCACTGAGGTCTCGTTGCAAGGAACACCTTTCAAACTGTGTATCTCCCCTCCCTGTTCCTCCTCAAATGCAAAATCTGTGTTTGGATTTTAGCCACCTGGTTATGCTTAGTTCCTTATTTAAAAATAGTTCTCCAAAATAGATTCAGACATTACACTGTTAAAAACAATTTTCGCTCTAGGTATTGAATGTCATACTGGGTTTGTAGTAATAACTGATAGATATCTTGAATAATCTTCAGTTTGGACTGTGACTACAAAGCTCTGTCAATCATTGGGTTTAACCTTAAACACAGATGATTTGAATTCACATTAGCAGCATGAGGAAGCCAAGAAAATGGAAGGGTGCTGTTTGCAGAAAAGATGATAGGGTTACCTCTGCTGCTAGCTTTTCCTGCTACTTGCCTGAGATACTAAATCAAGGTGAAGTTTATGGAAAAAACCCCAAGAAGTGGGGGGTTCTAATGCCTCATTCCTGCTGGGATTTTCCTATTATAAATCTGCTGTCAGAAATGAGTGTTTCGCTTGTGGCTTAATTTTATGCAGGCCCAAACACCTTGGCTCAACACGTTCTGCCAGAGACCGTCTTGACTGTCTTAATGCGACAGGGTCCTCATTAGCTGCGACACGGGAAGAAGGGAACGGTACACACACTCTTTTGTCGCTGCCCATTGCTTCATGAGCAGCCCAATGCAAACTGAAGGAGGACGTAAATTTGCAAGGTGGCATGCGCGCAGCGGTGAACATTGAAAGAGCATTACTCGCATGAATTAGCCAACTCAGAGCAATTTCATCCGCCCCCCCCCCCCCGTTTTGAGCTGAAAGTTCTCAATGGCTCAGCACTAACGTTTACTGAAACTAAAGCATCTTGCTGAAACCATTCAAAGGACAGTGTACCTATTGATTTCTCTCTCTCTCTCTCTCTCTCTCTCTCTCTCTCTCTCTCTCTCTCTGGCTACTCCGTTACACACAAGTCTCAAACAGAAGCTGCGCTCGTATTTCCTAGAGTTATAGAGACACTCTATATTCATGGGCTGAATCGGACAGCCTCCTTTTGCACTGTGCTTCTTGCTTTGTTGTGTGACTTTGAGATCACCATTCCTTCTCTATGAGTCAGTTCCAAGAGAAATGCTTCCAGACTCCAGTGCTAAATGCTAGCGGGCAGGAACACATTCATGTACTACAAAGCAGTCATACAAGCTCAGGGCCCGTCGGATGCTTAGTCTAAAGTGTGAGGTGCAAGAGAGCTCGAAGCCGTGCCCTCTGCCCTGGAAGCTTCCACCCTTTGACTCAGATGACTGTGAGGGCTGTCCACAGCTCTGGGAAGGGCACCACACACACGTGCTCAAAAGCATCCCCATCAGCATTCCCGGGTCTAAAAGTCTGCTGCCCTAAGATGCATCCGTTTGCACAACTGATTCTTTAAGTGGGGAAAAGCTTCAATCGCCAAGCCGCGCGTCCCAAGTTGTCTGGAAAAGCAAGGGCAAACGCGACTCAGCGCAGATAGGGGTAAAAGCAGAGATCTCCTGATAATGACCGCTCCCCGCTTAAACGGGGGGCGCCCTTTGCGTGGACGCGTGCAGCCCCTAGATCTGGAGCGGCTCCTACAGCATAGGCTTGGCTTTGCCTTCCCTCAGGTGGGATACCTGGAGGTCTCCGCCTACCTCAGTCAGCTGTCCAATCCCACCTGGGGGAAGCGTTGCCAAGGAGACCAGGCCAGGTAGGGGAGGGATTACCTGCCCACACAATAGAGGGAGGATCTTACCTAAGAATCCTCACTTGGCTCCAGAGCTTCTCCCACCCTACCCACCCTTAGTTAATGTCTTATTTTGCAGGTTAACTTTTCTTCACAGGTTTTGCAGGTTAACTTTTCTTCACAGGTATGCGGGCGCTGCTACGTTAAGGTCGCTGTTAAAGGGCCGGAAAGGAATTTCCCTGCATTGGCAGGTTTCGCCTTTCCCGTAGCAAAACGTCACAACTTTGGCGGTATCAGGCCTTGGGCGGAATCCTTTTGTCCATCTTCCTCTTGCGACGGCGATACCAGGGTTCCCCGTTAAAGGGGTTTTATGAAGGGAGGCTTTGGCTGTACACCGAAAGGTCGTCATTGCTCTCTCCTGTGGCGGCAGCGTTACGGGGGCGGCCATCTCTGCTTGAACATATGTTCTCCAGAGCTGGCCCATCCCCCCCCCACACTGGATAACCCTGATGCTCCCTAGGTCCCCGGCCGGGGACCGGGGAGGGAGAACGCCCAATGCCTGAGCCAAGGTCTGCCCACATTTGAAATTTAATAAAGTTGTGGCCAATTTAATCCCATAGCACGTTGTCTTGAGTCGTTATTCCACGTGACGGGGGGACCGTGCAGGATCTGGGGACTCCGCCTGTCCACGCAAATAAATAGCCAGGTTTCCTATATTCTCTATGTGTATTGTCCCCTGTGTTGATTGTGTGACGACAGCTACGATGACTAGTGAACGAATGGCATGGTGATTGGTGGAGTTGGAAACATGACAAAATATTGTATGATCCTGAAGCTGATGAGTTTTGGCCCCTCTTATTTTGGGTTTAAAACTTGGGCCGTTGAAAACCATCCAGCTGGTTCTAGGAAGCATTTGGCCTGACAACAGTCCTCCATCTTTGTGTTCCGCCAATTGGCACGTGCTGATTGGCATTGCAACAAAAGGCACGTGGGCACTGAGCTGATTGGCCGTCAAATACATCTGGTAAGAGTTTGAGAAAATGCTACATCTTGGAGTACAGGGTCTGAGGTCAAGAGCACAATGATGTGAGAATTCTCAGGTTTATGTAAGTTCAGGCACGCAGGGCTGTCGTTCAGTGGTAGTACATCTGCTTTGCATGCAGAAGGTCCCAGATTCAATCCCTAGCATCTCCAGGTAGGGCTGGGAGAGACTGTCTTGCCTGATATTACGGAGAGCTGCTGCCAGTCAGTACAGTGGTACCTCGGGTTACATACGCTTCAGGTTACATACGCTTCAGGTTACACACTCCGCTAACCCAGAAATAGTGCTTCAGGTTAAGAACTTTGCTTCAGGATAAGAACAGAAATTGTGCTCTAGTGGTGCAGCGGCAGCAGGATGCCCCATTAGCTATAGTGGTGCTTCAGGTTAAGAACAGTTACAGGTTAAGAACGGACCTCCGGAATGAATTAAGTACTTAACCCGAAGTACCACTGTATAGACAATTCTGAACTAGATGGACAAATATTCTGCATCCCTTGTTCCTATAAGCATGTGGCGGCGATTAGTGCAAGGCTGGAGACTCTGCAGCACTTGGTCCTGATGTGGTTTCACGGCAACACATATTCAGCATTATTGAAATGGCATGTTGCTCATCCCTAGTGCCTCACCACTACCCAAGTCTCAGTGAATGCTGTGTAAGTAATGTGAAGTGCCTAACCTTGAGGTTTTATTACAACCAAGTGACATAAATGCTGTGAAATATGAATAATAAATAACAATGGACCCCTAATGAAAGGACAGGATGCTGACAACCGTCTGATGCACTGATATGCATAACTGCAGCCCCATTAAAAAGAACGTTCTAGGCTGGTGGCTGGTGACTCCTGAGCAGGTGGAAGCATAGGAGGGCTTCCTGTTTCTGGAAGGCTTCCTGTTTCTCTGCTCAAGCAATTAGGTTTATCTGAGTTTCTTTATAAAGACAATCTGTGCCTGATCAGCTTTAATAGGTTTATTTGCATTTTCAGCTCAGGGATTTAATGAACACTTTAAAAACATTTCTAGAAGAAAGGTATATGGCTGGTCTAAGCTGGCGATAGCCAAAGGATGCTGAACGTGGAGACTTGCTGCAACCAAGCAAAATTCACTTGGGTCAAGGAAAATTCGTTTCTGGGATTAGACAGATTCCTTCCATAACAAATACAGACTGCCCTCCATGTTTAATTAGTAGGAAAATAATTATATTGCAGCATTATCCCAAACGGAATAGTTGGACCAGTACAACAACTTGTAGCCAGGGAGGCCGTGAAGATGGCTTTGCCAGCCCCAGGGCATCATGAGATGCCAGAAGAAAAAATCATAAACAAAAAGTTCAGAGGCATTTCCCTTTGCCATTTGGCTGCGATACTCCATCATTTGTCACAAAATGGAAAAATAAGACCTGCCTTTCTAGGGCAGTGGCTGAGTGCAATGAAAACAACGCTGACTTGCAAACACAAAATCAGCGCTCAGTGGTGAAGCTAAAAAACCAAGAGATGGAAATGAGAAATACTACACCAGGAGGCCTGAGAATCCACAAGCCAGAAATAGCACATACGGTAACCTTTAGAGAGTAATGTTTAGCAAATTTAACTTTGTGAGAGACTGAACAAGGCAGCGCATGGCAAATGTTTCAGTAAACTGTTTGCAAATAGACTGGCTTGTTTTGCACTCTGCATCCAGAGATCCCAAATATTGCATTGGGGAAACAAATTCTGCACTCAGAGGAAATTGTGGAAATTTATGAACTATATGTAAACATGGTTTGGGGGGTTGTTTGTTTTGTTTTTGCATAAATATGTTCCACCTTGCAACTTCATTCTGAAGTACTTGGGGTTTTTTATACAGGCTTTGGGGTGGTGCCAGATAGGGTTGGGGAAGAAAGTGGTTTCAGTTCACATTGAAAGGCAAACTTACCTTATTTGCACTTTCCAAAACAATATGTGAAACAAAACACAGCCACCCTTCAAAATGTGGACTTCTTTGAATTTCACAGTGT
This sequence comes from Podarcis liolepis, assembly GCF_965112155.1. Taxonomy (NCBI): domain Eukaryota; kingdom Metazoa; phylum Chordata; class Lepidosauria; order Squamata; family Lacertidae; genus Podarcis; species Podarcis liolepis. Next base: position 28,687,522 of record NC_139563.1, read on the forward strand.
ATTTATCTAGCCCCGTGATGTGTGCCAAAATGCATATACTAGGGTAAGGTGTGCATAAGAATGAGCTATCTCTCTGCTTGAAGCTCTGGATCGCATCAAGACTTAGTTTTACTTAGAATAAATCCATGGAAATCCTTGGAACTTCAGTTAATCATGATAAGTCCCATTGAGTTCAGTGGATCTACCCGAAGCATGTCTACAACTGCAATCCTACCTCTCCTTACTAGAAGTAAGCCCCACTTCAGTGGGATTTACTACTGAGAAGACATTATTAGAACTGCACTGTTAGTCTAGATCCAGCCATATATATTCTCAACTGTTTCCTGAATTTCCCACAGAGCACACCTGAGATAGCACGGCTCCAAGAGCATTATGGGAACTGTGGGGTCTGTTTTTTAAATGTCCCATTTTATCACTGAGGGTAACGTAGAGGCGCATCGTATATGTACCAGCCTGAATTTTGTGCAGATAAAAATATAATAAATAGCACCGTGTCTCAGGTCAACCAAGATGATGAAGGTCTTTAGAATGGGTGTGTTGGCCACCAGATGGGTTTAACTTGGGGCCCAAATTGAGATTCCAGGCTGCACTGAGCTGGAGGCTTCCATGAGGCCTGTATTTATCTTGAAGATGGAGACCCAGTGAAGCGTACTGGTTAGGCTGTTAAAGCAGGACCTGGGAGACCAGGGTTCAAATTCCCATTCAGCCATGAAGCTCAGCAGGTGACCTTAAGCCAGTCACACTCTCCTGGCCTAACCTACTTCCCAGGGTTGTTGTGAGGATAAAATGGGGGGGGGGGGAGAGAACTGAATATACCACTTTGAGCTTTATGGAGGAAACGTTGGATATAATTGTAATAATGAATAAATGAAAAACCTCCCAAAAGACACTTGCTTTTGTGGAAGCTAAGGAGCACCCATTTTCTCCCTTCCCGCTTCTAGCCTTTGCAAAAGCCACTCTCTCCTAACTTTCCATGGCTTCTTGGTCTTGGAGCATGTAGCCAACTCCACTTTTGCCCTCCTAACCCATCAAACACAGCCCTAATTCACAGCGCAAGATCCATAGTTTGTTTCGATTTACTAACATACCATTGTTTTAAAGGTGTGTTATTAATAAGGGAGGGGGATCATTTGTAATTATACAGATTGAAACATGGTGCTGTCAGTCTAATTCAGCATGGCTCTTGATACATAAAACCATACACAGGAGTTATGATCTCTTAACTAGCCTCAGAGGTGCAAATCCAAGGAGGTGTAAATCTCAAACTCCAGGGAGCAACAGATGCCATAGCTGTTGAGCTGGTAGTGCATATATCAGCAATGAGGGGGGTCTGCTTTACATAAATCTTAGACGAATATTTAGCCGCTTAGTAAACTGGTTGAACAACGAGAGCGCAACTACATAAAAACGAAAACCACATGTCCCAATGAAAATACTTTTTTTATTTTTAACGGTGGGGGTTGGGGAGGGGGAAATAACTGTAGCCCATGGTATGCATATCACCAGAAGAAGCAAGAAAACTGTTTTCAAGGAATTTATAAGAGGGATGTAATTTTGATAATTAATGTTCTTTCCCCTTTATGTTCTCATTTTTCTCCTGTAGTGTAACTGAATTGGAAGAGGGCATTTTAGTGCTGAAGTGATACTTATCTCAAATGTTAGGCTGGTGGGGACACAGTTAAAATTCAGATATAGTAAGTGGATTAAGGCAGTCTTACATTTTATGCCTTATGGGAAGCCATTGGTGTCATTCTGTTGTTGAAACAGGAAGCTGAATGGCAGACACATGTAACTGCGAACCTATGCATTTTCCGTGGAGGAACTTGATTGATTGGTAGCTCGCTTACATGTCCATGCTACATCCATGTCTTTTGTTCACACTTTATATGGTAGTAAGAGCAGCTGGTATGGTGAGTTGGTGATGTGGAGCCCCCCTCCTGACACTGGAATCACTGCCACTTACCTGGATGGGGAAGGAGGTGGCGAGATTGGGGCTGGCAGGAGCACTGGGTTGACTTGACTGGTGTGCTTGTGCAGCCCTGACCTTGCTAAGATCCTGCCCCATCCAGGTAAGGACACCATATTAGCCACTTCCATGTGATAATGAAGTGTCATTATAACACCCATGATCAGCGCCAAGCCTAATTTGGCCCAGTTTGCATGTAATACGAAGCCAAACCATGGTTTAGCACAAAGGAGCAATCGTGGGTTTCCTGAACAAAGAGCTTAGGAGGCCATTTGTTTGTTTGTTTTTATTTTATTAAAGATTTTCTTGATTTACAAAAGTGTAGGCAATGTCTCTCTCTTGTATTCCCTCCCCCCCCCCATGTAACATTTTAACAAATCAGTTTCATTTGTTGAGACATTGGGAAGAAAAGGGGGAAAGAGGTGGAGGGGGGAAAGATGGGTGGGGTTGGGGTTGGGTGGCGATGTTTCTATTTTTCTTAATATATGTAGGGTTTAGTGTCAGCGTTGCTTGTGCAGGTTCTTTGCTGTTCACTTGTGTTCCTTTGGTGGTGAGAGAGGTTGGGGTTGGCCTAGGGTGTGGTTGTTCATTTGTGGTTGGCTGTGGCGGTCTTTGTTTTCATGTGTGAGTGGGGTGGGTGGGTGTTTTGGATCAGGTTAGCCATATTGATTTGTATGCTGCTGGTGGATTTTTGTTGTTGGGTTGTGTGTGTGATAAAGGGGAGCCATACTGGGGTGAAGGCGTCTTCTTCCATTTGTCCCGTGTCAGTTTCAGTTTATTGGTTAACTTTTCTAGTAAGGCTGTTTCCCATACTATTTGGTACCATTGGTCCATGCTTACTCCTGACAGGCCCATTATTGACTTGTGTGAGTTCTATGAAATGTGTGTGGAATAATAGGAGCAGTTATAGGGTTATAGAATCGCAGAATAATAGATTTGTGGAGTTGGAAGGGATCCCGAGGGTCATCTAATCCAGCCCTCTGCAATGCGGGAATCTAAAGTTTCCATGACCATCCAGAAATCTTTGTGGGTAACTCCCAACATATTGCAATAGATTGCACTGGAATAAGCTGCAACTTCTAAAGGTTGGTGGCAATTTAGAAAGCAGTAGAGGAAGTTGGTTTCTTCTTTTAGAGATGAAAACCTGGTTATAAATCCATCGCTTTGAAATGAAAGGCAGACAGGTCTCTTAGAAGGATCTCTAGCATGTAGCTTAAATAGGAGCATTGTTCTGGCCACCAGGGACCCTCTCCATTTTGAACTGAAACATATTAAGGATTACTTAAAGCCAACTGATGGATAGTATATGCAGATATGGGAGACTCTTGGTAATGACTCAAAATCAAGTTATAAAAGAAGGTCTATTACCAATGCACACAAATATGCTTCACTTATGAGATCCAATCCCCATGGAAAATCGCAGCAGGGAGAGAAATAGTTCACGTGCCATGAAAAATATATGCATTTCAGACCTTCAACAAATTAGAACAATGGTCACAAGTTTGCTAACTTGAAAAAGCCAATCACATTAGATAAATGATTGCCAAGCAAGTAGATGGAAATGACTTTGGAATCCCCACCCCCTGCAAAAAAAAAACCCCCAAACAGATTGTGTACAAACTATACATCAAAATCAACTCAGACTTTCCTCTTGCAAACCTGCTTGGAAATAAGTTCTAATGAACCAGAAGACTTTCTGTCAGATAAAGGAGGTAATTTCTTTTAGGAGGTAATTTAATTATTGTTTGATACTAATGTTATGTATCTGATGTTAGCTGTCCTGAGCCCGACTTCGGCCGGGGAAGGTGGGATATAAATAAAAGTTTTTTATTATTATTAAAAGTACTAATATTATTATTAATAGCAATACCTTCATTTTCAGTATGCAAATGACTTTAATCTATTTGACAGGAAGTATATCATCATACGATGTTGCCACAGCTTAGTAGACCAACGGATGTGAATATGGTGAGGGCAAAGGCCTTCCATGGCCCTCCCTTCCATACACACATGTTCTGGATATGTGTGGAAAGTCAGGCCCGATTCTTGTGTTAACTGGTCACATGGTTGAGACCTGCAGCTCAGTGCTAACCTATGCATTCACTGCTTGCGAGAATTTCCTGCTTTTATAGCTACTATCCACACTACTGCCATGCATGCATGCAAGAAGGCTCTGAGTTATATATGAACATATGATGTTGCTGGCTGTAGAATCAGAGTTTTGGTCCATCTGCACCAGTACTCTCTCTACTTAGGCCACCCAGTGTCCACCCACCCAGTAGACCAGGCATAGGCAAACTTGGCTCTCCAGACGTTTTGGGGACTACAACTCCCATCATCCCTAGCTAACAGGACCAGTGGTCAGGGATGATGGGAATTGTAGTCTCAAAACATCTGGAGGGCCGAGTTTGCCTATGCCTGCAGTAGACTTTCAATTTGTGATTGTTTTGAACTGGGCACATCAGGGCATTGTTTTGAACCTGGCATCTCCCACACGGAAAGCAATCCTGCTCCCCTCCCAAGCTGTGCCCTATGGGTGCTTCTAGCTGGTCAGTTTGATTTCTGCGGCTTTTTCTCATGTTGGGTGTTTTTCATCACCCTCGAGGAGCTGTACATTGACCTGGATGTTCAGGCCCTTTGTAGCTTAAGGCAAACACACCGCGACACAAATGACAGGAAAAGGAAGACTCCATGAGTGGGGTTTGGGAGAAGGAGAAGCAGGAGTGGAGAGATTTGCATAGGTCAAGAAAGGCCAGTGAAACATCTGTTAGTGGTAGCTGACATGTGTCAATTTTCAGCGCTCATTAAATTCGTATTAATGCTGAACTGTTCTTAAAGCTCCCAAATGCATCTCATGGCTGCCGCGTTCTCCAAATCGAGTGGTGATGACTTTTCAGAACTGTGCCATGCCTGTTTGCTTGCCAGTGGCATCTGACCTGGGGGTCAGGATTCTATTTAACCCTTCCTTGTAGGTCAAAAGACAAATTAATCTGGTGAGAATTGAATTGGAAATGAGGTGTTTAAATAACAGGTGTCCCATTAGTAGAGTAGCTGCCAAGCTGAAACGCGTATGCCTTTCTCTCCCCCTGCTGCTCCGCTTTGCTGGCTGCAAAGATGTCTCTGGGGAGAACAAGTCAAGCTTAAGTCATCCGAGATGGAAAGTTGCTGCAGGGAAGAGAATGGAACAGGTGACTAGCTCAAGAATATCTTGCAGATTTATGGCAGCCAACGTCTCTCATGCTTCTGCTTCAGCATATTTGCAAGCTATTTTTCTGGACTTTGGTGGGCAAATAACCGAACAAATGCAAGGACCACACTTGCCTCCAGAAAGCCTAGACGCACCCAAGAGCTCACACACAGAATTAATGAACTAACCCAGTGCGCGTCCACTCCAAATCAGATCATGCGTAGTTCACGGGAGTTTACTCCTTAAGTAAGTAGGATTGCGGCCTTAGGGTTATTTTCTTTGAACAGCAGACCACCATGCCGGCACACATCACAAACGGATTTTCTAACTTTGCAGAGCTTCAAAAATAATTTGCTGTGATGTGGCCTGGTGGGCTGTTGTTTGAGCAGTGTGACTCCAGAGACTCAACTGGGCATGAATAGGTAATTGTATAAGACACTCCAGAGTTTTTCATAGGGCTCTTTTTCCTTTAGAGTTGGCTCACTCATGAGAATTCCATTGTCCTGCCCAAACCATTGCGTTTCTTTGTCTTCCCTGTTGTAGCCCCATTCCCCAGCACCCAGAGCTGGTTTGCCGCCGTTTTTGAGTTTGCAGTGCAAGTGAACTGATTGTAGTCTCACCTGATTTAGAGGTGTGGTTTTTACAGAGTATGGAAGGGTTCCATTGCTTATATTACTTTCCAATGTGAAGGTGCTGCTGGTAACCAAGAGGAGGAGAGGGAGGCAGCAGGGAGGTTGGCACAGTGTGGGTGCAGCAGCAGAGCCAATCATATGCTCCTGCCACTGCACTTGCACTGCACTGACCTTCCTGCCACCTCCCCTGCTTTCGGTTATTGACACTGACCTCCATGTTAGGAAGCCTGGTAAAACAATGCAACTCCCCCCTGCCAGCCACTGCTGTTACTGAGTAGGGCTAGGTGACAGCACTTTTGCATGGTTTCACTAAGCCTTTCCCATCCCTGTTCCTCATAAAATCTATTTAAAAACAAGTTCTGTTTTAATGCATATTTTAAAGTATATCTAACAAACGATTCCATTAAAAACAGCAAGCTTAAAACATACAATACGAATCTCAATAGGACAGCCGGCTAATAAAATTTAGCAAAACCCCAGCATAAACCCCAGCAACAGCTTATGCAAGAAAAGCTTTCAATTAAAAGCCAAAATGAGTTTTTAAAACGTTCTTAAAAGCACGAACCAAAGGAGGGAGCCATTTCTCTGCTAAAAAGGAATTTCATAGGGTAGGAAACACCACTGAGAAGTCCCTATTCACGATAAAAAGTAGGAAAAAAACAGATAAATGAAATTTGAACGAGTGATACTTGTAGTCAAAGAGTTGTGAATAAAAGCACTATCTGCATTTTCTGCAGAATCAAATAATGCTACACTTTTGCTGTTGCTTGTCCATTTGTCTATTGTACAAAAGTAGCATTGAAGAAAACCTTGGTATATCCTGGAATTCTTAATTTTCACAATTTCTCCTCCTTTCTTTTCTCTTTCTCTTTAGAGGATGAAGACGATGAAGAATTGGTTGAACCAAAAGCACAGAATGACTCTGAGATAGAAACTCAAGAAAAGAAGCAAGACGTGAAGGAAGGTATGTAGATGTAGACATTATTGAAGCATCTACCAAAGACTGCCATGCGCAGTGTGCTAATACATGCCAAAGTTAACAGCAGGTGAAGTGGAAATTACTGTTTTCTAGGATTTGCTTTTAACATTGATATTGCATTGCTTGTGACTTCTGCAGACCTTTAGGGCTCTTATGTCTAAGAATAGATGTACAGTCCAGCCCTAAATATTTTTAGTTCAGCTAGACTTCTTTCCTAGTACACATGTTTAGGGTTGCAGCCAAAGAACGGTTACAGTTGACACATTTTTACTTGGACAGAAGTCAAGAGAGCCTGTGCAGAGTAGCGGTTAGTGTCAGATTAGGACTGAGAAGACCCAGGTTCGAATCTCCTTTCAGCCATGAAGCTCACTGAGTGATCTTAGACCAGTCGTTGTCCCTCAACCTAGCCTTTCTCACAGGGTTCTTGGGAGGGTAAAATGGGGGGGGGGGAGAGAGTACCATGTAGACTAGCATCAGCTCTTTGGAGTAAAGACAGGATATAGATGTAATCATTGTTTTACTGAGTTCAGTAGGACTGACTCTCAAGGGTTCCCCAGTGGCAGTGACTTAGACATAGGGAGGTCAACTAAGCAGGACAGCCCCCCTGTGTCATCCAGTTGTTTCCCCCCATGTATATGTTGGGGGCTGAATAGCTACAACAGAGAGCCTGCCCTCCTTGAGTAGGCTCTCCACGTAATTAAGAACCCTGGAAGATCAAGGTTCTAAATCTTATGGATGCCTATTTGAGAGGGGGAGGGGTGAGCTTCAGGAATGGGGAACGTGTGGCAGGGGGATATCCCAATGGACTCACCTCCATCCCCTCCCCCTCGCACAAGGGTAATTACATGTGGGTAGGCAGAAAGAATGAGTGAACAGGGCTCAGGGTGCACTGGAGACTGGAGATGGTCTGTAGTTCAGTAGGGTGCATGTTTTGCGTATAGAAAGCGGCGAGATGCAAAGGGCATCTCATTGACCACTGTGAGAGCAAGATGCTGGATAAGATGGGCCATGGGCCTGATCCAGCAGACTCTTCTTATGTTCTTATGCTCTTATGTTCCAAAGAAGGCAGGGCTCCTGTACCTTTGACAGTTTGATGGATCACAGGAAGCGGCTGTGTACTGACCATCGGTCCATCTAGCTCAATATCATTTAAAGTGACTTGCAGTTTCTCTCTAGGGTTTCAGGCACCCAGGCATATGCAGAGATGTCAGGGATTGAACCTGAAAGCTTCTGCAGGCATAGCAGATGTTCCACCATTGAGCCATGGGCCTCCTTCAATAAATTCAGTAGGTGCCAGTTACGTAACACTTGCTATGACTTCCATTTCTACACAACTATGAATGTTTCAGAAGACCTTTCCTTTTCATCTCGCTGCCATAAAAAGCTTCAAGATCCAAGTCCTGACATTTCCAAAGTGGTTTTTTTTAAGGTGACAGGTGATGTGAAAGACCCCACCTGAGACCACAAAGAGCCATCAAGAGAGAGTGAAAACTATACTAGGGACAAAACTATACAGAGGGACAAATTGAACAGCTATCAGGCAGTTTCCTGCATTCCCTACTTTAGCCTTCAACACTAGTGACTAGGGTGGAGGGGCACTAGTCAAATCCATCCATCTAAACTGACATTTAGCAAATTTCCCCCACTTTGTTACCAGCCGACTAAGCAAGCAGGCTTAGGAAACAGCAAGAACAATGCCGTGAAATACGGTATATCCACTGTTCAATTTTGGTTGAGATCTGTGTTATGTTTCCTCCTGTTGCCACATAAAAGCAGCCCTAATTTGGATATCTCTGGAAGGCGACATTGTGGATTATGCGCGAATACTTTTAAAAGCCAAACTAAATAGACTCCTGAAAGATATATATTTATTTTAGTGGGCTTTTTTTCGCATGCTTGCAAGCGCGCCCTTTGTATACTTTTGTTGTTGAATTTGAAGGAGAGCCATAACTAACATCAACTCCTTCTTTGTTATAGTTTAGTCTAGGAGAAGTGCTTCGTGTTGCCACTGGCTCCTCTTCTTGTCTAGTCAAGCCAGGTCTGAGGCAAAGGGTAGCTGGATAGGGTGGTTTTTTCGGGTTTTCGATAGTAACAGTTTTTGAGGAACTCAAACCACAGAATTCTGAAGGAAGCACGGTTGTTGACTCAGATATGACGGCACTTTGAGAGAGTGTTAATATCATAGGAGCAGAAGGGAGGGAGAATGAATTGAGACTGACAGCATAAACACTTAAAAGGTACTTTTGTCGTTCTGAGGAGACAGGTGAAACGCCAAATATCCACTAACTGCAGCGCTCCTAATGAATTGATTGCAAATTAAAATAGAACCATTTGTGGCTTCTGTTATGAAGGCCTGAGCTCATGTCATATGAAGCAGCAACCATAAAAAAAAGATAGCTGGATTGTAGCACAGTGACAGAGCATCTTCTTTGCATGCAGAAAGTCCCAGGTTCATTCGCCGGCGTCTCCAGGTAGGTCTGGGGAAGGGCTTCTGTCTGAAACCCAGGGAAGCTGCTGCCAATCACTGTACACGCTGAGCTTGATGCATCACTGGTGGTCTGACTTAAGTGTAAGGCAGCTTCCTGTGTTTCTCTGAGCATGTGCAGAGTGCCTTTCCTTCAAGACTAAGCAGCTTTAGCTCTGGAACTATTGGAATTGCCGCATAGGCCAAGCCAAATAATTTTAGAAGCAACCAACTCCCCCCGCCCCCCTGCTCACATTAACTCTGAAGTCAGTTCCAAAGAGTTGAAGGGAGCTTAACCCCCAGGCAACTGTGAATAGGACAGCAGCCGGAGCATGTGAAATAACTAAGACAAAATACCAATACCAGGAGTCTTCCTTACGAAGGTTTCCATTTTTCTCTGCTCTCGTTTTTATCGCATAATCACATTTGCTTCCCTCATACAATCCCTTCCTTTTCTGACTTTGTAACCCTCATGCGTGCTTCATGGAAGTGATTAAAAACATGTTAGAGGCAAAACAGGAATTTAGACTAACATTTCCTGTTGGTACTGTGTTCTGCAATGCTTATTCAGAATTAAGGGCTTTCCTGCAAATTAGTATATAATGGGTTAAATGCATGTTTATGTTGGCATAAAGTCCTCTGGTTTCTTTTCTTTTTTATGCAAAGCAAGAGACACTATTCCCCCCCCAACCCCCACAACTTTTAAAGAATCCTTAATAGATATTATAGCGGCGCCATTCACACTTCTGTATAGCAGTTGAAGCCTGTGTCAGCACTTCCATTATGAATCTTGTTTTTGAAGGATTTTATAACCCAGCCATAAAAATTTGCTCTGGGCTAAAAACTGGTTATAGCTCAGGGAGCTGAACTTTTCTTTCTTTTTCCTTTTTACTTAAAAGAACCTCGGATCGTTCAAGTCACACTAACATATCATTTTAAGAAGCAATGTGAATAAAAATGCTATGTATATGGGCAACTTTTAAAGAGAGCATAGTTTTTTTTCCTAGAAAACAAAATACTAATTAGTAACGCTATGTAACTCGCTAGCCCATCCTGCCAACACCGTTGCTCTAATAAATCCCTAAAACCTCATCAATCTACATTTAATTTTAGCAAAGTGAGCAGGGCTATTAATATTCTGGTTGATCTGCTTGAACACTTCCGGTTGATTGTGGATGAGGGCCCTGACACAGCATTTAGTACCAAAACCTGGCTGTACAAGGTGGGTGGAGTTGATCTGACTCAGCTCTGCTCAGCTGGGTATTTGATGCAGGATCAGTCCAACCTGGAAGTTTGGGGCAGGAGTCACCATTACCCCTAGGAATCCTATCTCCTTTACCTTTTTGCTCCAGTGCAAGACTTGAGGAATTGTACCCAACATTGGACCAGAAGGACAGATGCTGCTTGCTGGTATACCACCCAATCTGCTGCCCAGGGACATCCTTACACAAGGTGGCAGAGGCAGTCTCAGGCGTGATGTTGGAGGATCCCAGCACAATCATTTTGGGAGGCTTCAACATTCACGCCGAGGCTACCTTGACTGCACCAAGCTGGGACTTCACGAACACCATGGCATGACAGGGAGAGCCTTGCCCTGCTGGTTCATAGTAACCTCTAGACTGGACTATTGTAATGCACTCTGCATGGGGCTGCCCCTGAGGCTGTTCAGGAAGCTGCAGCCAGTGCAGAATGTGGCAGACATGTTTCTTTTAGGGTGACCTACTGCAAACGCGGGTGGCGCTGTGGGTTAAACCACAGAGCCTAGGGCATGCTGATCAGAAGGTTGGCAGTTCGAATACCCGCGACAGGGTGAGCTCCCATTGCTCAGTCCCAGCTCCTGCCAACCTAGCAGTTCGAAAGCACGTCTGGCAGGAAGGTAAACGGGGTTTCCGTGTGCTGCTCTGGTTCTCCAGAAGTGGCTTAGTCATGCTGGACACATGACCCGGAAGCTGTACGCCGGCTCCCTCGGCCAGTAAAGCGAGATGAGCGCCGCAACCCCAGAGTCGGCCGCGACTGGACCTAATGGTCAGGGGTCCCTTTACCTTTACTGCAAACATATATCACCAATCTGGAAATAACTACACTGGCTATCTTCTGCTGAGTCTGGTTAAAGGTACTTGCACTGACTGACAAAGCCATATACAACTTGGGCCTGGATGCCTCAAGGAATGCCTTCTCTCATACAGATCTCCCCATTTGTTGAGATCTACCAGCAGAGTTGGTTTGGCTGTGGCATCTTTGGCAACGTGGCAGGCGGGAGCCTTCTCAGTGGCGCCATCCACTCTCTCTTTTTCATCCAGTCTCTCTTTTTCTCTGTGACATGGCAGCACCATGAGACAGCAGTCCAAGACCTGGTTATTCACCCAGGCTTTCTGTGGGATCTAATGCCAGCATTTGTGTTTTTTAAGTTGGCTAATTGTGATTTATCCTGCCTTTAAAAAAGAATAATTGCACTGTGAATTTTGAAACTGTTTTAGTTGTAGCCCACTTTCAAATTGCTGTTGGTTAGAACTCTTCTAAATTAATAAAGTCTCAACGAGTGTACAAGAAACTACACTCGGTTCTTTGAATCCAAGACAGTGCATCTTTACCCCTCTTTTTGTTTTATGTAATTATGTGTGTTAGATACATTTATAACACCTAGACTAACTACAATATGAGATTTTCAAATATCATGTAAATTCTGGGTTGGCATAGTGCTATCTTGAGTTTTTTTAGGGTTTTTTTTAGGGCAATGTAATAAATGAATCTTCTGGCTTTCTTTCTCATTTACTTTTTGCTACACTGTCTAAAACAATTATGTTTTTGTGTTTATGTATAGCAGATAGTTCCCTGTGGTTTCTGGCTACATATTGCATGCAGTCATTGCTCCAGTGAAATAAAAGGCTGTTTTGCCAAAGTCTTAAATAGGACCTGGATTTTAACCCGTCATATTTTATGCTTCTGTTACAGCCTCTGCACATATTTTAAAAATGGGTGAAGAATTGCAAATTTTCTTCTACCTCTCACCCCAAAGCTAGGCTAGGGCTGCAATCTTGTTCTCATATACTCAGGAGTAAGCACCATTAAACACAATAGAACTTCTTCTGAGTAAACATAAGAAGCCAAAATAACCACAAGATAACATCTACTAAAGGTAGGGATAGAGGAGGTGTTTTATCCAGTCTGCATTTAAAACCGAATCTATCAAATTTGCACTTCCTGAAATAATATGCAAACTGAAACTTAGCCATCCTTCAAAATTCACACTTGTCTGAATTTTGTGATGGAGTTCTCCAACCAAGCATTGTTTGCATAAATGCATATATTAGGGGAAAGGGTGCATAAAAATGAAGATATTAGTGGAAGTAACATATAAAACCACACCATATCAGGGAAAGTTACTTTTGTACATTAGTCAAAATTATATATAAAAACGTACTTGTTAGGAGAAATTCACACAAAAATGCTGGTGAATTTTCATGAGGATTTCTTTTTTAAAAGGAACTGAATTTAAGTTTGGAAAAATGAGGAACAAAGAGAACCAGAGCTGGCAGGTCATTCCATCCCTATCAGTAGGGTCACCTGAATGAGCATCAGGAACCTATGTGGCTCTCCCTTCACTTCTGACCATTGGTCATACAAGACAGTAGAAGGAGGAGAAAAGGAGAACCAAAATGGCTGTGATCTACTTTCTTGGTCCCTGTGTATTCACACTAAGCCATGGTTTGACATTGTGCAGGGGTGGGGAAACTTTTTCAAGTGGGGGAACCTTTTTCAGCTTGAGGGCCACATTCTCTGTGAGTCCTATATGGTGGGTAGGGCCAAAAGCACAAAAACTGAGTGGAGCAATGGATGTATGAGCAATTCGCTTTGTATAGTAGGATATATTCCACGCAGGCAAGCAAGAAGCTTGATCACAGTTCAGGGCCGTTGGGGAGGGCCTTCCAGGAGGGCCAGTCAAGGCCTATAGAGAGGTGATGTGGCCTAGGATGAGTCCTGAGGGCTGGACAGAGAGACCTTGAGGGCTACGTTTGGTCTCCAGGGCTAAGGTTCGCCATTCCTGACTTAAATGTGTCTACCACCCTTCATCCTCAGATCTCAGGGCGATTCACAACATAAAATTACAATATAAAAACCACAAAATACATAGTAAAAATAAGAGCAACAACAAACCAAAATGAAGTCTTAGGCAGTTTTTTTGTAAGATGAAGATGCCACCTCAGTTCTACAGAACCTTTGTCATCTAATAAAATCTCCTCTACTTCCTCTTACAAGCTGAAGACTGGAACTTTTCCACCATGCCTAGGAACAGCGTTTTATCCACCCTCACTCTCCATTTTAACATCCATTCTGAGTTCTGAGGAACGCAGAGAAATCTGAGGAAGATTTCTCACTCTACTTTGTGATGTTTTAGTTGGCTCTAATAAAGCCATTTTAACCTATTACCCTACTGTTAACTTTTGCACACACCCCTCCCCTCCCATGGACCAGTATGGTTACCTGCTATTTTCTTGTGTGCTTAAATTGAAAGGTCTTTTAACACTGCCAGAAAATTGGGCCTAGAAGGCTCCCAGTGGGAATAAGGTTCCATCATTACGGGGTTTCCCCAAGAACTCCACTCTCTACCTTTTCGAAATAGATGCATCTCACAGATGTTCATAGAAAACGATAATCTGGGTAAATCTTGGGAAGCGCTGCCTTCTTGCTGTATGCTGCTTTTCATTTCATTTTATTGGCTTGTAAACTTCTACACAGAAGGCATTTTATTTTATTGCAGCAGAGGGAAACATAAGGGACCAGAAAACAGCCCATCATGTTCAATCATCTCAGGAAGTGGTGAGCATAAGAGAAGAAAGTTGTGTGCTCTCGTGAAGTAGGCATGGATCTTTTCCTCTCCAATGACATCTGCTAGAAATAGCATCCCCACATAGGGATCTTTCCAGCTCCACTTGGAGAGGCCAAGGACTGAACCTGCAACCTTCTGCATGAAAAGCACATGCTCTACCACTGAGCTACATTCCCGCATGTGTTTTTGGCCCTTAAGATCCTGGCCTAAGGGCCCCTCCAGATGCCCTTTTGATTGAGCGTTCATGATGATTTGAGCTCATGGTGTTACTGGAGATGCTATACGCAATCAAGTTTTCAATACCATTTGTACTTGCAGAGGTTTTGGAGCAATCACACTGCTTCATTTGCAATAGGTTCGTGCCCTGTAGTTTCCTGCTTAAATTCTGTAGCTTTCCAAACCACAAATGTTCTGCACTTTTTGTTGCACTGTAGCACAAGTATGTCCGTCCCCCCCCCCAAGGCAATAATACAATTAACAATGTGAAAGCGTCACAGAAGAACTGATAAAGCAGTATGATGTGTGGATGATCCAGTATAAAGCCATCACTAATGCGCTATTATCGTGGCAGTGACTTGTTACAGAAAGAGTACACATGCAAAAAACCAAATGAACCCTACTTTAGAAGGGTCCTATGTCTTCATGTTAAGAAACCTAAATACAGTGAAGTAAAGCATGCCTTTTAATAGGCTGAGAACGTTTTTTAAAAGCTTTGGTTGAAACTGGTCTCTGTGTTAAAAGAGCACTTCTTTGTGAAATGCCGTTTAATGCTTTTCCAAGTTCAGTTTTGCAACATACATCCGTCAAAAACGTTTCCTGAAATCTGAACGTGGGGTTTATTTTATTTTGGATCCTAAGTATTTTCTTTTCCGGAATAATAAATATGCACGATATAGGCTACCTTCTGTATAGAGGCTGCATTCTAAGATTACGCAGCTGCCCATTTAGAGAGGATTCAGAAGCGATTCTTTAGAAGGAAGCAAACCGCTCGACCCTACCAACGTTGCTATGGCTTTCATAGGAATATTTCCTTTCTTTCCTGAAGACTTTGTTTAATTCAGTTGGAGATATTTAAATCCTTGTGGGCTTAACGCTGCCAATATGCTTTTGTAAGCTCCTCCCAGGGAACTGACAGAGGAAGAAAAGCAGCAGATTCTCCACTCAGAAGAGTTCCTTATATTTTTTGACCGGACGATACGTGTGATTGAGAGAGCGCTAGCTGAAGATTCTGACATTTTCTTTGACTATGGTGGCAGAGATGTGGAAGAGAAAGATGGGTCAGTCTTTATTTTATTATTTTCAACATGATAAAAAGCGAACAAACAAATAGATACTATTTGTGTTAGAGTGGGAGGGAAGAGCCTTTTTCAGTCCTAGGCACACACATTCCCTCATGGGCAGCCTTCCTGGGGGGGGGGGAACGATACGCTAGTAGTGGGTGTGGCCAATGTCAAAAGTATGCTATTGCCCTGCCATGCAAAAGCCAGAGGTTCCTTCACATGGACATCCACATCTTTCCATCCATCTAGGCAGGCAAGAGGCATTCTCATAATTCAAGAATAGGCAAAAGCAGTCAGGGAGGGTTCAGAGTAGGGCCTTTGAAGGGCATGGCCTGGGGTGAGTCTTGAAGGTCAGATGGAGAGCCATCAAGGGCTGAATTCGGACTCCAGGCCTGACATTGCCCATTTCCGTGGCAGAGTGTCAAACTCTGGTAATTTATACATTTTAAAGACCGATAATTAGATTAAGTGGTGAAATGCATTCTTCTTTATCGAACCCTTGTTTTTATTATCCATGTATTTATGACATTTCTATAAACCACCTTTCTGCCAAGGCACCCAAGATGTTTATGGTTGAAAAAGTTGTGGCAGTGCAGTATTGTATGCACAACAGATAGCTGCTATAGTGTGTGAGAGCAATATGATTCATCTGTTCATCCTTAAGGTTCCTCTTCCGGGGATAGTTAGCTTAATGTGAAGCTCCTAGTTACAGACCAAAAAAAATCAATCCTTTAAGGTGGGCTTGGCTCCACATTGGGGGTGGTTTCTACAGCCCTGGGTTTAGCTCCAAAATATGCAGTGGAATACCAACATTGAGGGTCTCCAAAGGGGCAGCGGGAAATATTTTTACTGCCCTCTGCTACCTGCTGGAGGTCCCCCCTGACTCTTTAGTATGTTTTGAAGCTTCATTCATGAAGCCTACAGTATGGAATGTCTTGTTAGGTTGACTCTTACTCACAATTAAAGTCAGGTGCAACAAACTAAAAAAAAGAGACAACTATGCAGGTGCTTTGAAGTGTCCAGTGTCGCTTCAGGCCTTCTGCCCCATGGGTCAATTATATGCCTTGAATAATGTATGTGGATTTGCACTGGGGACAACATGAGGTATTGGTCAGGTGCAGCATTGACACAGTAGGCATACGCTGACACAGGGATGGATTTACTATGTTAAAGAGGAAATATTTTTTGCCGCTCCATTTTTTTACTTCAGACAAAATAGTTTTCAGGGTGGGGTGCAGAGAAGACGCACTAACTAGCTAAGGAAACATAGTAGGGGAAATAAATGATTGGAAATCATTTAAAACAATTGGCATTGTGCAAAGCGAGACCTGGGCAAAGTGTCCTGTGGTGGGGCCCTTCTTATGTTTGATCCACCATTTTAATTTCCCACAATGCCCTGGAGGACCTGACATTATGAGTTTTCCAGGGCATTGTGGAAAATCAAAATGGAGGCCTGCAGAACCAGCTGCCAAGTGTTGAGAGCCCAGGGAAAGAGTCAGCTGTGGTGGGCACAAACTGGGTGACTGGAGCCTCTGCCTTCGCATGCCAGCTGCTGACGCCAAGGCTGGAATTGTAAACCAACCACAAGTTTAAGTGTAACTCTTTTTCAAACCCATACAGAGATGTTCAAGCTGGAGCTAACCTTTCCTTTAACCGTCAGTTCTACGATGAGCACTGGTCTAAGCACCGGGTTGTCACTTGTATGGATTGGTCCCTTCAGGTAAGATTTATGTTTACAAAAGCACACCAACTTTGGGTACATATAATTTGGCAGAGTCTGAAAACGAAACGAAATGGGGCTACTAGTTCCAAGCTCTTAGACTTGTTTCTTGAGCCACTTTCCCCAGTACCACAAATGCTGCATGGCAAGCTGCTGTCTGAGGGAGATTTGTTACATACCATAATATTCAATGGCCCAAGATTGGCGGCAAAATAAAACATGTCACTGCACTTGCCACAAGCCAAAGTCGCTCTGCAATTTGTATATATACCATGTGACTTTGATAAAGGAACCATGCCTCAGTGGTAGAATACATCTCCTGAATGTTCCAGATTCAACTCCTGGTATTATATCTCCATTTTTAAAAGACTAATAAACTGGGTAGTATGCTATGCGAAAGACCTCTGCTAGGGAGCTGCCATCAGTCGAAGGCTTCATCTGCTCTATACAATTAAAGCAGTTCAAACAGTCATGGCTTCTCCCAAAGAATCCTGTGCTTTGTTAAGGGTGCTGAGCATTGCTAGGAGATCCTTGTTCCCTGCGTGAGCTACAGTTGTCAGAATGCTCCATTGTTAAATCACTCTGGGAACTGTAGCACTGTGAAGGGAATACGGGTCTCCTAACAACTCTCTCAGCATCCTTAAGAAGAAGAAGAAGAAGAAGAAGAAGAAGAGTTTGGATTTGATATCCCGCCTTTCACTCCCCTTCAGGAGTCTCAAAGCGGCTAACATTCTCCTTTCCCTTCCTCCCCCACAACAAACACTCTGTGAGGTGAGTGGGGCTGAGAGACTTCAAAGAAGTGTGACTGGCCCAAGGTCACCCAGCAGCTGCATGTGGAGGAGCGGAGACACGAACCCGGTTCCCCAGATTACGAGACTACCGCTCTTAACCACTACACCACACTGGCTACACTTCCCAGGATTCTCTGGGGGAAGCCATGACTGTGTAAATTGGTATTCAAGCACATGCCAGGGAAATAAGGCTTGTGGAATCACAGTGAATTAAGGTGCTCTGTCACCCTAGTTCAACAAATCCACTTTTAAAAGGAAATGGACTTTCTCTAGTTAGAAAAGTCATGGGGGAATGCATTGAAAAGTGTGGGATGAACAAATGAGTAACGGGAAGGTATATAAACAGCCCACAATCAAACCAGGGTGAATGCAGGATAAATATTCATTGTCATATAACCTCTCTGCAAAGAAATTGGAACAAATGCTTAATAGAGACCAGATATAATCTAACCTCCATGTAAGCTTTCTGCAAGCATATCAGGATGAATGCTCAATAAATACGTTGTCTGAACCTCAAACTTGTAGCTTGCTTGAGGAAGATAATGCAGACCTTGGAGTAATATGCTTATGAGATATGACCACAGATACATTTAAAGGGAATTTTTTTTAGCATCTATGCGTCTTAATCGAATCCATTTTGCAACAGGTATGCGTTGGCACGTGGGTGGTCAGTAAGCATATGTGGATTTGTTCAGAACTGGGAAACCAGCCTGAGGAAACACTTATCTTAGGCTGTTCAAGAGCTGGAAATTACATGGAATTCTTATCTGATAGGTTTTTAACAAGCAGCATTTACTGTATTCCCGGGACAGCGAGATAAAGTCAACTGGAAGGCAACTGCCAAAAAATGTAATTGTTCGTGCCCCCAGGCGCACAAGCATGTTTCTGTCTCCTGTTGCTTTGTTCTGGGGTTGCCCCAGCTCACCTTCTCTCCTCCGAAGCTTTATTCCTCTTGGATGTACACCTTAACTGCTCTCAGTGTCACTGTGCATTACGTCAAAGGGAGCGCTTTGACCTCTGACCTCTGGAGTGCAAAAGACAGCTAAGTAGGACAGGGGCATCAGAGCACACTGTGATAACATTTCACTGTACAGTGCACAGTTTATCAAAGGCATGCTGGAATTCACACAAATCAAGCCGAATGGAATTCTGCCAGAAAGGGATGTGTGTGTGTGTGTGTGTGTGTGTGTGTGTGTGTGTGTGAGAGAGAGAGAGAGAGAGAGAGAGAGAGACAGACAGACAGACAGACAGACAGACAGAGCATCACCATGATGGCGATGAACGGTGGATAGTATTATGCTCCTACTGTAATTTTTGGAAAGTTGTAAAATTTAATTTTGCCTTAGGTTGTCTCCTCACTTTCCATTTGGACACCGCTTAAGATAGCACAACCAAATTTTGTGTGATGGTTCATGAAACCAAGAGCAGGTTTATGTTAATGTTTGGATAAAATTGGGTGCCATTTTGAAACAGGATGGTGGACTGAACCTTTCAAAACTGCCCATTTCAGTCACAGATTTCAAAACCACACTTTTTACTTTAAAGAATTCCCAAGCAACCCTGGGCTGCTAGCATCAGATCAATTGCCCTCAATATTGCATCGCTGCATTGTTACTGCCCGCAACCAGGTTAGCCCTTTGAAGCCCAGCTACATAGGAGAGGGCCCATCACATAACATTTTGCCAAAGGCCCCCTTATCTTTGGAGCCAGTCTGGCTTGTTTACATGGGGAAAATATAGGTACTGACCTTGTTGAAGGATGTCGTGCAACCCTATCTGTATGCTACAATAGTTCCTGCTCAAATGTTATTTAATGCTTGAGTGATAAGCACAAATTAATCAACTAAAGCTTTTCCTGTCATGAAGGCTAGCTTTATGTTTGTTGTGCAGCTGTCAAAGGCAGAAGAGCTCTGCCATAAAAAAGTTGGCAATCCTGATATGAAATGAAAGGCATAGTTTAGGCATTACAATTCCATTAGCTTCTGTTAACATTAAAAACAGATGTCCAATACTGCTGAAATGTGAGGAGCAAACTTTTTTAAAACCCCCCCCCCCACACACAAAAACCACCTAGCCTTTATCCTGGCCTGCTGTCTGCAACCCACCTCCACCCCACGTAAGTCCCCCTGCCAGGTAGTCTCCCCATGGGAGTCAAGATGCACCTTTGAGGAGACATGTAGAAACAGTCATTTCAATTATTAGTTAGTATTTTTATGTTTATTTTATCAATTGTTTTATGCTGTCTTTATAACTGATACTTTATATGAGTTGGTGATAGACAAATGTTTTTATAAGTCAATAAAGATGGATGAATGGCGTTCTCTCCCACAATTCTGCCTATGGAATCCTACCTTTTATGTGCCTCCAGTAGCTTTTAAATGGTACTATATCTTCAGCTACCTGTTTTTTTAAAAAACCATCCATTGTTTTTATTACGGTTTTTAAACTTGCGCTTGTATTGTTTTATTTCCCAGTGTATATCTGATGTTTCTGCTGCTGTTCATCTTATGATTTCAGTATATTTTTGCCCATGCTTTTTATTGTAAGCCATCTTGTTGTTGTTGTTGTTGTTGTTGTTGTTGTTGTGTGTGTGTGTCTGAAAAGGCGAGTTTCAAACATTTTAAATAAATAAAAAATGATAAAACACATTTATTTTATACTCTTATCTTGAGAGTGGAATTACTTCTCTCTCTCTGTCACACACACACACACACACACACACACACACACACACACACACACACTTATCTAAGCATAAGCCCCCTTGAGTACAGTGGCTCTTACTCCTAGGTAAGCCTCAAAGGATCAAAATAGACTCTAGGGTCTGTAGAAAATGCAACCTGAAAAAAAGAGACATTGCACATACTTTTGTAAACCAAGAAATCTTTATTTATTTGTTTAAAAAAATAGATTCCAGAGCAGTGTACAACAATGCAGATAATAAATTAAAACTTAGTATAATACAATATCTTGTAAGATAGACCAATATTAGTTATCGTGATATCACAAATGAGAGAAGATTGTGGGTTTTTCCTGCAGTGGGGTTTTTTTCAGCTGCATTTCCCCTGAAGATAAAATGCTCAGAATGCATTTCAGAAATACTAAACTCTCTCTCTCTCTCTCTCTCTCTCTCTCTCTCTCTCTCTCTTACTCATTTTGAGTGACCCACTGGCATTTGTTGTCGTCTTGCTAGCTTCTATTTTGTTTTGAACTCCTCTGTTTTTTCTCAGCAGCTAAAACTTTGTTCCCCCTTGCATGCTGAAATTCAATAGCATATTCTTTATCTGCACAGTACCCGGAGCTTATGGTTGCTTCCTACAACAACAACGAAGATGCTCCTCATGAACCTGATGGCGTGGCCTTGGTCTGGAACATGAAATTTAAGAAAACAACCCCCGAGTATGTTTTTCATTGTCAGGTAAGATAATAAAGATAATCTCAAAGACTAACAAATTTATTATGGCATAAGTCAACCTTTGCCGACCTGGTGCACTCCAGATGTTTTGGACTGCAACTTCCATTAGCCCCTTAGTGGTCTGCAACCCATTAGTGGTGGTAGAACATCTGCTTTGCGTGCAGACAGTCCCAGCTTCAATCTCCAACATCTTCAGGTATGGTTAAGAATGCCCCCTGCCTAGACCTCTAGAGTGTCACTGCCAGTCAATGTAGACAACATTTACCATATTTTTCGCTCCATAGGGCGCACCGGACTATAGGGTGCACCTAGTTTTTAGGGGGGGGATAAAGAAAAAAGCCCAAGCTTCCCCTGACCCCAGCCCCCAGATCAGGTCCGGGAGCGGCAGCAAGGTTGCGCGCAGCCTTGCCACCGCTCCCGGAGCTTGCGGGGCTGGGGGCACGCTCCGAAGGCTTGCGGATAGCTGCCTGAAGCCCGGGGAGCGCAGTGGGAGTTGGCGCTGCGCTCCCCGGGCTTCAGGCTGCTATCCGCAAGCCTTCGGAGCACGGGGGGAACTCCTGCTGCACTCCGAAGGCTTGCGGATAGCTGCCTGAAGCCTGGAGAACGAGAGGGTTCGGTGCACACTGACCCCTCTCGCTCTCCAGGCTTCAGCAAAAGCAACGCGAAGCCTCCAGAGCGCTCTCTCTCTGCGCTTCGGAGGCTTCCCATTGCTATCGCTGAAGCTGAAGCCAAGGAGCCTGCATTCGCTCCATAGGATGCACACACATTTCCCCTTCATTTTTGGAGGGGGAAAAGTGCGTCCTATAGAGCGAAAAATACGGTAACTCAATGGACTGATAGTCTGAGTATACAGCAACTTCCTATGTTTGGAGGAAGGGTCCATAGCTCTGTGGCAGAGCAGAATCCTTGCATCTCCAGGTAGATGGACAAATGTTCTGACTCATCATAAGATGGCTTCCTGTGTTCTCAGCAAGTGTGAGAGGGCATCAGGTTGGAGGAGGCTGACATAAACTTTCATGGATTAGCATCCACTTCATCAGATGTATGAAGTTTTATCTTGAGTTAATAATGTTAATTATGTCATGATCACTGCCTGTACTTTTCTGCATTTCATTTCCCTCCGACCTCTGTGTTTGCAGTTCCCAGCCATGTGTATATCTCTGTGTGATATACTCATGGCCCCGGAGTAAAGACGGTCAACGTTGAGGTCAGAAGGAAATGGAAATGCAGAAAAAATACAGACAGTGATAACTGCTTTATCATCAGTCGTTGCTCGCAAAAGAGTGTTGGTGGATAACACAGGTTTTGCTGCAACAGACTTAACACAGCTACCCTTCTGGAAAAAGGTAAAGCGGTTTGTTTTGTACTGTGCTGAAGACTCCTGTGTGACTCAACTGCCCACCATTCGGAAGAGGTTCAGGTTAAAAATATAGCCTTTTGGAAAGAGCACAAGGAAGCACGCTAATGTTTTTAGAATGCATGCAATCTTTTAAAACAACAACATAGCCCAGTTGGAGACTGTGTGTCATTTTCTGTCTATTTTAAACAATCCTCAAGAGAGTTCGTTTATAAAAACCTCACACTTATGAAGTAAGTGTGGTGTACCACTTCCTCCTCCAGCTGGCAACATGTGCTTTCCCACCCACGTAAATTTCCTTCTGCCCTCTATATTCCAGAGCAGCCGGCGCTCCATTTTAACTTCGTTTGCAGTGATATTGCAGCCGTTCACCGGCACAGAGAGCGCTTGTGGATAGCAGCTTTGCCGACAGCATGGTAGAAACGAGGTCAAGGTGACAATTCCCACCGATTCCTGCTTGATTAGCGGTTGCGGTGCAGATGTCACATCGCTGTCACTCAGTACTTTGTCATGAACAGCTGAGGCAGGAAATCAAGAGGCATGTCTCCAACATGAAGGGTGTGTCTCCATGGGTCATTTCCCACATGCCCCTGAGGACAGGTAGCCCAATCCACATCTGAAACCAGGTGGATCCCTCTTTGGGGCTCGCCTTCCAGATTCTGTAATAACCAGTTGAGTGCCTAATAGGATGGGGAACCTATGTTCTTCTAGACAAAAGGAAGCACTTCTTGGTTAAACTATAGAATTCATTCCCACAAGAAGCAGTGGTGGCTACCAATTGGGATGGCTTTGGAGGAAGATTAGACATATCCAAGGGGGATAAGACTATCAATGGCTACCACCTTGATGGCTTTATTCTACATCTACTGGGGCTTCTGTTATGCAAGCATATATCCTTGTGCTAACAGAATGAGAGGACTGGACCATTCAGTGTTTATACGCCACCCGAGGCAGCTCACACAAACAATTAAAAACATAAAATACAACTGAAACAATGCTATTACAATTGCAAAACTAAAAGAAGGTCCCAGGTTTGATCCCCAGCATCTCCAGGTAGATTTGAGAGAGATCCTGCCTGAAACCCTGGAGAACCACTGTTGGTCAGTGTAGACCATACAGAGCTGGATGCGCCAATGGTCTGACCCTGTATAAGGCAGCTTCCTATTTTCTTAGATATACGGCAGCCTAAAAACAGTATATAGTATAGGCCAGCACAAGTCAGATACTAAAAAGCAAAAACCAGCAACAGTTTTACAAGTTAAAATACCCGATGGGTATTGAAACAATAAGGTTTTCAAGGCTTGTTTAAAAGTTGAGAAGGATGTGAGAAGGAGTTCCACAAATATGGGGCCACTGCTGAAAAGGCTATATCTCTCTAGCGCCTACTACTCTGATAGCTTTGGTAGTACAATAGCTTTGTAAACAAGCATTTCGGCTTCCCTGCGAATGTCCTGGTCCTCAAATACTCTGCACTTCAATCAGGAGAAAGTTGCACTTGCCGAGCTCAGGCGATGCTGGATTTCGGCATCAGTGTCGTCCCTTGTGGAAAGATAACTGCCCGTGTAGGAGAAGTGATCGACACTTTCCAATGTTACACCGTTGAGTTAGATTTGTGGTGCTGCAGTGGGGTTGTTTTATGCTTGTTGGTGCAGTGCTTTGGTTTTTTGGATGTTGGATATTGAGCGATAGGCCAAGCTTTTTGTAAGCTTCTGTGAAGATATTTAGGATGGTTTGGAGGTCATCCTCTGAGTGTGCACACACTACGTTGTCATCAACATACTCTATGATGGAAATTATGGTAACCTTACTCTTTGCTTTCAGCCTAATCAGAAGAGCTTTCCATCTGTTTGATATATGATTTCTACTCCGGTGGGGAGTTTCCCTTTGACAAAGTGTAGGATCATGGCAATGAAAATAATAATTAGAGTTGGGGCGATAACACAACCCTGTTTTAACAGGCTGGTCGCACTGTGAATGGTTCACTTTGAGAGCCATTGTTTGCTTGTGAAACATGGACCACTTATAAACACCATCTCCAACTCCTTTAAAGATTCCATCAACGGTGTCTCCGAAAATTTTTACACATCACTTGGGAAGATAGGCTAACCAATGCCAGTGTACTGGAAGAAGCAAAGATCACCAGTATCAAAGCAATTATTCTTCAACATCAACTTCATTGGACTGGTCATGTTGTGCGGGTGCCTGATTATCATTTTCCAAAGCAACTACTCTATTCCAAACTTCAAAATGGGAAGCCTAATGCAACAAAAGAGGTTTAAAGACTCTCTCAAGGAAATCCAAAAAAATGTAGTATAAACACTACAATTGGAGAACAGCCTTTACCAAAGGTGTCATGGACTTTGAAGACACTCGAACTCAGGACAAAAGGGAGAAACATGCTAAGAGGAAGGTACATTGTCATGGGCTTTGAAGACACTCGAACTCAGGACACAAGGGAGAAACATGCTAAGAGGAAGGCACGCTTGGCAAATCCACACCGTGATCAATTCCTGTCCAGAAACCAATGTCCCCACTGTGGAAGGACGTGTGGGTCCACAATTAGCCTCCACAGTCACTTACGGACTCATTGTTAAAACTGTGTTTATGGAAAACAATCTTACTCAGCTATGAGTGATTGCCAAAGAAGAAGAAAGAAGAAGACATTTGGCAAACCTTCATCGTGATCAACTCCTGCCCGGAAGCCAATATCCCCACTGTGGAAGGACGTGTGGATCCAGAATTGGCCTCCACAGTCACTTACGGACTCACTGTTAAGACTGTGTTCATGGAAGACAATCTTACTCAGTTACAAGTGATCGCCAAAGAAGAAGACTACTCTGATACATCTGAGAAGAAAGGCCTTTGATGCCAACTTTAAGCCCTGGGCAGGTTTATATGTGTGTGGCTAGTCTTTCAGATTTTGACTCAATAAGCTCCTGAGTGAAGAAGTCAGTATCAAGATCAGCTCTTGAAGAGGAGAGGAATTCTTTCCAAAAGGAATTGGGCACCAATAAAACTTGGCACTTTTTGAGAAAAAACAGTTGTTGTCTCTTGTTTTTGCCATCCTTCAAATAACCTCTAATGCCAAACTATTTGGGGCTTTCAAGGTCAATACCAACATGTCTATTTAAAATCAAAATGTTGTTTAATCTAGTTAAGCATGCTGAGGCTAAAAATAAGGAAGGATTCAGTGAATGGGGAATCATGTGAGGACTTTCACATCTGTCATGAGAGTCAGCATTTTTGTTATGTTTCTGATCGAGATCCACTAAAATTACATCCAGTTTGAAACCACAAACAACCTGAATCTGGATTTAAGAATGTGCTAAAGGCGTACGACTGCAGGAAATGCCATGACACTATTTCTTTAAGAAACCCCACAGATATTTTAAATGCTCTTCCCCAGTGCATTGTTAGCGTTGCTAGCTGGAACCATGCTTGAGCTACCGTACTTATGGGGTAGAGTGTGGGGAGAATAGCGGAGCAGAATAGGGGCCAGATAGAATTTCTTTTTCCTGACTGGTTAATCATAGCTCATGTGATCAAAAGAAGTCACCCTTGGCTGGAGAGCTTACTCTTGGCCTTCTAAATAAAAGCTGACTTACCTCAGAGTCTGGAAGGCAAGTAGGCCACGCTCAAGATTATAATGATGTCATTCTTTGATTACTTAGTGGAAACCAACTATGTTATTATTTAGTCTCATTCCATATATAATATATATTAAAATCTGCAAAGGAAATGTTCTCTAACCAGTACCCCAGACTTCCAGTGTTCACAGTTTTATTTATCAACGGTGTCTAGTTTTCAAAAACAATAGCCATTGGTGGGGTCTAGATAAATGCATTTCATCGAGCTTGAAGAAACACAAACAAAAGCATGGTTTTAATTGCTTCTTTCCAAGAATTGAAAGTGCACTGTAGTCCTGGACAAGTTTACTCAGAAGTAAACCACACTGAGGCATTTGGGCTTATTCCCAGATAAGGATGGATGAACCTGTCAATTTCATTTTCTCTCATTTTCCCAAGCTTCAGTTTGACACATTTCTGAACCTCTCTCTCTCTGTGTAGATACCTCACAAGAAATCACCAGCATTTTAGTGGGCATTTCTCTTAATTTACAAATTTATATGCAGGTTTGCCTAATATATCCAATTTTCCAGTGAGGCTGATAGTGAGTTGTAGTTCGACAACATCTGGAATGAGGTTGGGGAAGGCTGATTTAGGGTGTTAAAGGTCAAAGGCAGCACTTCGAACTGAGCCTTGGAACTATGTGGTAACTACTGCAGAACTTTAAAGACCAGCAGTCCTCATCTCTATCATGTGGCTCAGTTAAAAAGCATGGCTGCAGCATTCTGGACCAGTTACCTCTTGTTTCCAGATCTATGCTGCAAAACTGACTGGGGCCATTTCCAGGCTGTCACTGTTTTGCGGGTATGATTCAGTCATAAACTGGCAAATTTAGGTTGCACAATCAAATTGGATTTGGCATTCTTTGGCATCAAACCCACTTCAAAAAAACAACAACACAAAAAACCACCCAGAAAATGTTTGTGATATGAATGAATGCTTGGTAAACAGTGACACCGTACAATCTCCATACAAATTATGTGCAAAGAATAAATCAGATTGAATGCTTAATCAACCCGTCACCTGAAAGAGCCCTGGTTCCCACATTCTTATTTTCTTCCTTTGTGGAAGAAAAAAATGTTACATCAGGACCAAACCAGGATCTTTGATTGCGGTCATGAGGACAGCCACAATTGGCTAGACTACAGTGACAGGTGGAAAGTCTTGCCTTTGGGCAAGGACGAGACAAGATGGGACCCAGCTCTATGAATCTGTGAAATGCAGAAGTGGCCCTGGGCAGCCTGGAACTGCAGATTGACAGCCATGCTTGGTAGATGGCTCCTACATGGCAGTGTGATGTTGGGTTCTGCAGACGTTTCTCTTTTCTTTCTAAAGCATCACCATCCAGTCATACTCACCATGGTAGGCTCCATGTCATTGCTAACCTGTCAATTTCTGTGTGGGATATGGCCTTAGGTTTTCTATTTTAATTTCAATAAAAGCTGCCCAGGCTTGGAAAATACTGTGGCTTGCTTCTAGAAATCAGCCCCTTAACCACACTATAGAATGTTTCTCTCCCCTATGCCTCCTACCCCCAAGTTTTCTGTAGTGGCTTCCATACGCTGTCATTAAATTATGGATCTGACCACCCTTTGTTGCTTATTCTGGTGTGGTCTTTCCCTTTTCAACTGGGTGGATGGAATCAGAAATGCCTATCTTAGAATTAAACACACTGAAGTTAACTGAAAATCTGTATTTAGTGGCCAATGTTGGCTGGAGTTGCTTTCCTCCCCTGATTTTCATTTCTCCTTTGCTGTTTTCTTTTCCTAAGTAAAGATATGTTGATATATACAGTGCTCCAGTGGCCTGTTTTCTGAGGCTGCCAGAATTCCAGATTCTTGAGAGCACGTCTGACGCATCACTACGATGGCAATATGGGCAATATTGTGTTTTTACCAAAAAGTCTCTCTGTGTGTGCAGCAGCCACCGATTCTCCCGGACCTTTATTTTAGATGTCCTCTTTTCATTCTTTTCCAATCCAACTTCCTTAATACTCGCCTCCTTCTTCTTTGCCCATCCATCTACCAATGCTTAGTATAAATATCTGCTCATATAGCTGGAATCGATTCTCTGAAGTTCACATGTCAAGTCCTTCAAAGTAATGGAGGAATGTCTCCTATGTGCTAAAAGGTCATACTGATGCTCATCAACTGGATAAGGATCCTAGGACCATACCCTAGTAATGAAGGACAATGTTGAAAGTCATACAGCTTTCCCTTTCGTTTCACTGACAGTGATGGAACTTGTAATTAAGTGGCAAACATTCTGTGTCCTTTATATGAACAATGGACACTAACTCTCCCACCTCCTCCTCCTTAATTTCAAGTGCATAATTCATTATATCATTGTATTCTATTGCCGTTATTTGAAAAAGGGATAGTGAACAGTCTTGGGAGGGATGTAAGGGACATCATCACTCCCCCCCCCAGGTTTTTCCGTTCTTTCAAATTTACTCGAGTACCAGGTGGCATCCTTGCATCCCTTTACTTTTTCTGAGCCTGTTTTTCCATTCCATCAAACTTTAGCAAGCAGGCAGCCTTCTATTTCTGTTTTCTAATAAAGCATTGCATAAGTCTTAAGCTGTATCTTCACCTCCACCCAGCCCATAAATGATGACTAATAGCAAAAACAAAACAAAAAATGGCTGCAGTTGAAATACTGGGAATGGACACACAGAGTTGTGTGAAGGCTGTAGTGGACAATCCTTAAGCCACACACAAAGCTTTTGTCCAGCAGCAATCGGATGTTCATACAACCCCCCCCCCCCACTTTGCATTTTAGCTGTTTATCATATGCGTCTCTTAATTCCTCTGAGAATGAAACTTCATATTCACTTATTAGCTGAAGCATTAAGAAAATGCTTTCCTTGGCTGGAAAAGTTTAGGCACTTGCTGGTTTAAACTGTGGGGGCAGGGAAGTGGAAATTCAGCTATGTTGTTTTATGAGTTATAAAACCATGACTTGTAATGCATATTTTCTTATAGCATGTTGAAGGGTGTTAAAAAAAAAGTATTCCATCTGACCTGGCTCAAATAATTATTTCACCTTTCAGACTAAGCATGAAGTATCTTCTATTAACACTCTCTCTCTCTCTCTCTCTCTCTCTCTCTCTCTCTCTCGTGTATGTGTGTTCTTAATCCTTGTTTTCATGGTAACTGGGGGAAAGAATTAGACTTAGAGGTATCGCTTGCATCCATCCTCTTCATATGTCATGCAGATGTAAAATGTGTGTGTCTGTGTGTGTGTGTGACACAATAAAATCAGAATATAAAACCACAAAGTACCGTATTTTTTGCACCATAACACTCACTTTTTTCCTCCTAGAAAGTAAGGGGAAATGTCTGTGCGTGTTATGGAGGAAATGCCTACGGGTGGCATGCCTACGGATTTTCCTCCTCTAAAAACTATGTGCGTGTTATGGTCGGGTGCGTGTTATAGAGCGAAAAATACGGTACATTATCAAAATGAAAACAAGAACAACCCAATAACACCCCCCAGCACATTTTTAAAGGGCATAGGTTCAATCTCCAGTTATAAAGATTGTATAGCAGGTGATGTGAAAGGGACCTTTGCCTGAGACCACTGGGAGCAACTGCCAGACAGAGTGGACAGTACTAGGTTACATGGACCAATAGGTGTGATTTGGCATCAGGAGCTTCCTGATTTGTTATGGTAGCCTCTTGAGTGGCTTACACTGCAGTTTTGCGGGGCAGGGGAGGTGTGGGATCGTGTGGGTCCACTGTGGCATCCCAAGCCTTGCTGTTCCACACCCACCAGGACAGAAAATGAATATGTGTGTGAGAGAGTTTTATATTTTGCTAAACCAGCTCCAAAAATCCAAGGATTGGGCCCCTTTTGGAAAGCACAGGCCTTTGGACCTAGTTTAACCAAAGCCACTGGCCTCCCATGCTGAAACAACTCGTTTCAGTCCTTTGTGCTAGCTTCCACTGGTGAAGTAGCTTCAGATCAGCAGGGAGAAGCTTCCCCTAACCAGTGGTGGTGCTCTCCACTCACAGAAGTGACTATGTGCCATTCTACCATCACCTCCATCCATCAACACTGAAGGAAGGCTCTATATCTCTTTTCAGTTCCAGTCCCAAGACTTCCAGGTTCTTTTGGTTGTTCCCCCTCCCCCCATTTAACACACCTTGATGATGTTACCTCCAGCCTGGAACCTGGAAGTGGGAAAAGACTTGCCCCCTTCCATAAGGGTATCCAGCCATTAGCTCCTATGGCAACAAATCACCTGTACTTGATCAGCTTTTTAGTGAGAGGGCGGTCTCCCAGTTTAAATCTACTGTGGACACGCCCCCCAGTGCTGATTGGTCAGTGGGGCCTGCCCTCCTGGGCGGGACCCTGCCCTGCACCATTGGCATGGCCAAGCCCCAGCTAGAAGGGCGCCCACCTCAGGCCCCAGGCTGGATCACCACGGACCCCGAGGCCTGGCCGCAATGCCGCCCACCCAATAAGTTAAGCGGACTTGTCTTTCGAAATTGGTCAGACTACCTAGCCTGTCCATATATTTTATTTATTTACTCAGAAAGATTTATATACTGCTTAATCAAAAACTGCCTTTCAGTAGTTTACGTAATAGTATAAAATAGTCATTGAAATGAAATAATGATAAAAACAGACCTTGAAAACAGCAGACAATAAAATGGTCAAAATACAGATAAAATCAACAATTTTAAAAGCAACAAAAGCAAATAAATAAAATTACATTTCTAAGTAGTCTTGCCTAAACAATAAAGTTTTTAGCAGGCATTGAAAACAGTGTTTTTGGATACCATTTTTCAGTAGGGGCAACCAGCACAGTAAAACACACTTTGATTAAAGGCAAAACTTTGCATTTGTGAAAGCAGGCATGGCGTACTTTCAAATCTTTCCCCTGTTCCTTCAGAAGATCCTCCTCACAAGCTATATTTCATGAAGGGGAATTAGAGGGATGTTGATGACCTGCCAAAACCCCAAGCAGTGACAAAATCATCAGAGCGTCCTGGAAAGGATGCCTTTGCAAAAAAACACACACCAGGGTTTCACAGATGGCTTATATTATGGATACCCAAAAGCACATGACAGCATTTGTTTGGTTTAAGAAGCTGGAACAGGCTTCATTGATAGAAAGCATAAATATGTCCTCTTGTTTTATATTATCATTTATATAGTACGGTCCTGTCAAACCAGGTGAGATCTGTATTCTATGAATTGTTGATTCAGACACATTTTAGCATGACCCCTTATTAAATCGCTCTCTGTTTGTAAAGCTGTTTAACAGCAAAAGAAATGTTTAGCATTTTAAAGTCCTGTCGATTTCAATGGAAGAGTTGTGGCTATAATTAAGGCTTGCGAGGCTATTGTATACACCCTTACCTAGGAATGAACCCCGTTGAATTCAACAAGCCTTACTTCCGAGTAGACATGTATAGGATTGCTGTGTAATTTTTTACAATGAAGACTAAAGTGCTAAACTTTGGCTAGAAAATATTTTGTGTTTGTGCATAAATCTCTTGTATACAGGTGACAACCATTTTCCACTTGGACCTGGAAGAGAGTAGAACAGGGCGGGCTTAAGCATGCTCTGCCAACACATGCAGGGACCAGGAACTGAACGCCCTGCACAGAATGGTCACCGCCTATATTGTATTGTCTCCAGAATTCAAATCTTCCTCTTTCCAGATGTGTGCTGAATTTATAGTTAAAACATGAACCTTTCCAGTCTAGCCTAGCTGAACACGAACCCTTTCTTGATTATTGTTTTTTTAGAGCAGCCCCATGTTCCCAGTGTGGCTCCGAGATGAGACTGTGTGTACCTGTGCTCTCTGGTTGTGAATTTCTTCCACCCCCCAAAATGCCCTGAGTGATATGTCTGGATACTTGGCCTTGTTCAGATGTTCTCCACGTGTTTCTAAATTGTGACGAATACATGTCACAATGTTTTTCAAGCATTCAGATCTCCAATGCAAGCTAACGTTTTGAATCTCAACACATACTCTTACTATAGGCAGGGTTTAGCTTTTGGTTCCCAGGTGTGGGTGTGGATGCGTGTTGCCCCAGGTATTGTGGTTAGAGTGTTGAATTCCAGGTTCAAATCCCCACTCACCATTGGCACTCATTGACCCTGGGCAGTCAGTCTCTTGGCTTAACCTACCTTGCAGGGTTGTGGTTAGGATATCATGGGTAGAGAACAGTGTATGCTTCATTGATCACCTTGGAGTAAAGTTGAGACACCTATGCAATAAAAGTGGAGTACAGTGGTACCTTGGTTTTCAAAGGCCTTGGTCCCCAAACAACTTGGAACCCAAACACCGCAAACCTGGAAGTAAGTGTTCCGGTTTGCCAACTGTTTTCAGAAGCTGAACGTGCTCTGTTTTAAGTGTTACGCTTCCAATTGGAGTGTTACACTGAGGTCTGTTGGTTTTTGCTATTTATTTTGCGTTTTTGTCTTTGCGGCTCTTTTTGTTTTGTTTTTGTGACTGTGTGGGAACCAGTTCAGCTACTAATTGATTGATTGTGTGATTGCAGTACATTGTTTATTGCTTTCATTTATGGATCAATGGTCTCGTTAGATGGTAAAATTCCTGTTAAATTGCTGTTTTAGGGGTTGTTTTTAAAAGTCTGGAATAGATTAATCCATTTTGCATTACTTTCTATGGGAAAGCGTGCCTTGGTTTTGGAATGCTTTGGTTTTGGAATGGACTTCCGGAACGGATTAAGTTTGAGAACCAAGGTACCATTGTAATAAAAAATAACCCAGAATGCCACTGAGAATATGAAGGGTCTCTCTCCCACACAGTCTAGGCCACTTCTGATGTTAGCATTGCACATAGAATTGCAATAGTACATCCTTCCTGCATCACTCTGTTAACATCAAAAAGTCTTGGTTTTGTGAGACAAATGTACACCAAGGCTACTTCCCATATCAACATTGCCCCAGCTCCAAGTGCGGAGGGCAGCGGCATGGGCTCCTTTGCTAACATGAAACATCCAAAAGGAATGAAACACACTCCATTGGCTTAGGGTAATGTCCAAGAGGCAGGCTGAGTCATCATTAATCCCCAAACAGCTGGAATGCAGGGGTGTGGCAAGGAGGTATGGAGATTCCAAAGCAGTTTAAGCACTCCTAAAATATCTTATTAGAACCTGAGGACAGGGCAGTGTTCTTCATTGGGACTACTTCCTCCCCAGGGATTTGGTGGGGGAGGGGGATTTGATCCTGTTTCCATTTGTATAAGAAACTATCAGATTTGCACTTCTTGAGAACACAGTTCTTCTATGAAATGGACACTTTTACAATTTTTGTGATGCTTTTATCCAGTGACACAATGTGTGCAACATGGCATATACTGGGAGAAAAATGGCATAAAGTTGTATTTTATTTATTTATTTCATAAGAGAGAGATACACCACTTGGTTGTAAGGGGGGGGAACCCTCAAAGCAGATTGCAACATGCAAATAATGGTGAAAATAACCCCATTATATTGGGGCAGTTGCTCACAAAAATGTAGGCTTTAAGGTTACAAAAATAGGCATATTAGGAAAAAATATGTTGATGAATTTTAAGGAGAGTTTTAAAAACATACCACAAATTACCGTGAAAATGTGGAAAACTGAATTTAAGACTGGAAAAATGAGGAACTGAGAGGAAAGTGAAATTGACACACCCGAACGTCACTATGAATTCCTCCCCCCCCCCCCGCCCGTGTCTATTTCACACCCGCAAAGAAACCTGACATTAGTATAACAAAGAACTTGCTGCGGAATTTTTGTCTCTTCTTCCAACAGCAGTTTGCTAGCCGCACTGTCCGTGATAAGCATTTCTTGGCTTGCCTTTTTGTAGCACAATTTCCCTTTTAGCTTGGTCTGAATTCTAGGCAATGGCTTTACCTTATGTGAGATGCCTCTGTGGGAGTCCTCGGTAAACAGTGGAGCATCACACTGCGTTATCTGGCACGAGATGGAGAACAGTTACTGCTTTGAAATGCGCTAGCGTCTCCAAAAGCCAAGGGATCCATCACTAAAAGCCTGGCTCCAACTGTCCCCTACTCTGGGTCTAAAATCAACAGCCTCCCACCCACTGACCCCACAGCAGGATGACTGGCAACCTCCTTCCCCCAAAAAAGAATCTTTGTATGAGAACAACATTAATTTAATGATGATTAATATCCCATACATTCTGCAAAGTGAAGCTAAAAGCATTCAATCACTGGTTGAAGTATTGAAATTTTCCCTGGAAGATTGATCACAGAGGGGCAGTGACCTTTTAAGAAATTAACAAAGGGGAAAGCATATGGATTCACCGCATGAACTCAGAAAATAGGAATGAATTAGCTCCGTGCAGTATAAAGACACTGCGTATACCTTAAATCTACCTATCACAATAACACAATTTCATTATTAACATTTTTTATTTCTAAAGCACCTCCTGTCGGCGGATTTGGGTGATCGGGTTGAGCCTTTAGCAGTAAAATACACAAGCACAGCTTCTTATACCTCACAATAATATGCTTTTTTAAATAAAATAATAAAAAGACCAGTTATAGTTATCTAAGCTGACTAAACTATTGGCTGAGGTTCCAAGGTAATAAGTCTCAGCAATTAATATTTGAGATATAGTACAAAAATGTAATAATGGTGCCAGTCCAGAGGTGCCCAGGTAGCTGAATGTACATTGCTGTACCATATGACATATCTGCACAGGGCAGATAACCTGTCCTGCTAGCTTTGGCACCTCTGATTTCCCATGAGGAAGGGGATACTAGTCTTATAGCCCTCCTGTTGAACTACAACTCCCATCAGACCCAGATAGCACGGCTAGTGGCAAAGGATGATGGGAATTGTAGTTCAACATCTGCATGACCATAAATTAGTGAATCCTGCTATGAGGGGTAATAGGCTGTCTCAAATCTGCCCAACTTGCCATAACAGGTGATTGGAGCTATTAGAGCTGACAGTGTCAATCGTCTGTTGGACACTGCACCTGAGAACATAAATTTTCATAGTCCAGTAGGGGTGACATTTGGAGCCCTCTGCCCCCAGCTAGCACCCTTTTGGGAAAGAGCCTGTCAAGAGCCAAAAAAAAAAAAAAAAGCAGCAAATTATGACAGCGAGTAAATGAATGCAGCAGCCCAGATCAAACAGTGCAGTGCACAGTCTTGAATAGAAACTTTCTGAGTGCTAGTGAAAACAGACATCCTGTTAATCAAATTAGGTTGAAACATGTAAGGGTATTACAGTGGTACCTCGGGTTAAGAACTTAATTCGTTCTGGAGGTCCGTTCTTAACCTGAAACTGTTCTTAACCTGAAGCACCACTTTAGCTAATGGGGCCTCCCACTGCCGCTGTGCGATTTCTGTTCTCATCCTGAGGTAAAGTTCTCAACCTGAGGTACTATTTCTGGGTTAGTGGAGTCTGTAACCTGAAGCGTCTGTAACCTGAGGTACCACTGTACATTAAGCTCACGTGCAACAAAGGCATCAGACACTGTTGATACAGTGTAAAAATAATAATAATCCACTTCTGGTGGCAGTAGTCAGTGTATGTGGGTGTGCATTGAGTGACAGATGGTAAGGCACTTCTGTGTCTATCCAGCGTAGGCCTTGCACTGTAGTGGTTGAATGTGGAAAGAACTCAGATCTATATCCACATCCAAATGTTGGCCAGCATGCCCATACACATCAACATGCACATAAGGCAGAACTTTTGAAAGGTTTGGGAGAGGGGTTGGGCTCAAGATCCTATGCCCATCCCATGACGCCTCACATTTTTTCTGCAAAATCGGGGGGACCTCCAGTAAGCAGGAAACTCTTCCCGACACATTTTGCCTCATTTTCCCACCCGCAGGACTCCCTGTTTTAAAGCAGGAAGAGTGATCATAAATATAAGGTTTGCACACACACACACACATCCACATCCCACACACGTATAGTCTTAAAATTATATTCAAAAGGAGTTTAGATGGGGGAAGTGTGTGGGCAAGAGTTAAAATCAAAACAGTGAAGGGAGGAAATGGCAAACAAATGTACCATTAGGAAAGTAAGAATGCTTTTTGTTCAAAAGGGGGGCGGAGAATCCTTCCTATTGGAACAATCAAAATATTTTCTTTATCCATAAAATAATATTTATTAAGCCTGGATTAAGATCCATCCTGAATTCATTTTGACAGCTCGTATAACAAATTTGTTTAGTATTTTTGTGGTTAAGACTTCTCCTTTGCACTGCAGTTTCTTATTGTTCATGGACACATAGCAAATGGCTAAGGATTTTATAATGGAGAACATGGTTAACATTTGCTCTCATGTGTTTGAAATGTGACTCTGGACGGCTGGAAAGAGAAATATTTGAATTAAGTCACCCATAAGCTAAGGATTTGTAATAAACCTTTGTCCTGAGAGCCGCTTTAATTTATTCTGAGGTCTCTGCTGTTTTCAGCTCAGTCTAGGGCCTGCCCTACTGTTAGGCAAAGGGAGGCAGCTGATTCAGGTGGCAGATGCCAGGCTGCTGCAGCAGAACCCACAACACTTGCCTGCTGCCCTCAGGTATGGTGGAGGAAGCATGTCATTCCATCACTATGGTTGAAGTAAGATTCAGCTGCCAGTCTGTAATGTACAGATTCAGCTGCCAGTGTGATGTACAGGTAAAGTAGCACTCTAAGATCTCAGTTTTAGGCCATGATCCAGATAACCTGCTGTGCATATGCTTGCAGGCTTTGACATATGGCATGGCTGTCTTCTACAATGTAAGTAGCATATCTTGCAAAAATCTGAGCAAGGAAAACCAAGCCACATCTGCAATTATATCTCTTAATTGTGGCCACATTTATTATTTAGATGGTGGGGGGTGGGATAGGAAGAAAAAAATTATGTAGGAAAGCACTTGCAGTTATTTATATTTACTTTTATGTAATATCGGCTGGTGAAACTGTCATTCTGTTTTATTATTTCCTTATTTATTTTGCATAATTTAATAAATAATAACATGTTCTCAGAGCAATGAAATATTCCCAAAGCTGAGAATGATATATCGCATGATAATGTCAGTAAAAGCCAATCTCTCACTTTGTTTTTTAATTTCTCGAAACTCTGCAATTTCAATTTGTCTCCTTCTTGTTCCAAAATTTCCCAATATTTCGGCCATTTGGCCTCCATATTGAGCCTTTTCAGAGCTTTCGCTTCCATCGGTGACAACCACCTTGGGGTTTTATTTTCCAATAAATCCTTGTATCTTATCCAAACGTTAAATAATGCTTTCCTGACAATATGATTTTTGAATGCTTTGTGTGCTTTGACCTTATCATACCATCGATGGAAGCATTATTATTAAAACCGCTTAGTAAGGGAGGAAATTGGCCGATGTATATAGAATTATTAATAGAGGCGGGAAGAGGATTAAGGCTGAAAGGATATGAGGAATTGAAGACCTTTTTACAAAGCTGGTTATATCATAGACAATTAAATGAACAGTTTAAGGAAGACATTAAGAAAGGTTTCAGTTATACAGCTTCAAACTTTCAAAAAGAGATAGTCAAGAGTGACACGAAATTACTTTTAAAAAGTACACTCTTCTACTTTATGGGGAAACATTAGATGAAATGGTAAAGTCAGCACAAATAAAGTGGGCTCAGGATTTAGGTCATAATATATAATTGGGAAAAGATGTGGAAGGTGAATCTAAAATTTACATATTGTATCTTACTGAAAGAATTATATGAAAATGATGTATAGATGGTATATAACACCAGAGAAAGTGGTCAAAATGTATAAAACTTGTTGGAAATGTAAAGAAAACGATGGTACATTCTATCATATGTGGTGGGAATGCAAAAAGATTAGAAATTATTGGGAAATGATATATAATGAATTGAAAAAAATGTTTAAAAAGATTTTTATTAAGAAACCAGAA
The DNA here is from genome assembly GCF_965112155.1 of Podarcis liolepis. Taxonomy (NCBI): domain Eukaryota; kingdom Metazoa; phylum Chordata; class Lepidosauria; order Squamata; family Lacertidae; genus Podarcis; species Podarcis liolepis. The sequence goes on from NC_139563.1 coordinate 28,725,665, forward strand.
GCATTCCTCCTAGGAATTTTAGACCAAGATGTAAAAAAAGAAAATTGGAAATTATTTATGTATGCAACAACAGCAGCAAGAATTATATTAGCACAAACTTGGAAGACAGAAGAGATACCAACGAAAGAACAATGCCAAGGGAAACTTATGGAATATGCAGAACTGGCAAAACTAACAGAAAAATTACATGAAAAGGACAACAAAGACTTCAAAGGAGAATGGGAATCATTTACAACATATATGAAGAGGCAACATAAAGAAATGGACTCATTGGCAGGGTTTGAGTAAACAATCACAACTCTATACAACAAAAAATAAGACTATATGTATTGGGAAAATTTTGGGGAAACAATACGCATGGTGAACAATATGGAAATAAAACAAAACAGGAATATGAGGGAAGTCCAGGGGAGTAGCGTGGAAATATGAAAAATTGTTAAAGATATATTGTTAGAAGAAGTATACATGGAAAAACCAATTATTATTTTTTAAAAGGCCTTTTTAGTCAGACCAAGTTCCTTGATTTGGTGGGTTTCTTGTTGCGGGTGGTTCCTCAATCCTGGGGCTATAACGGAAAAAGTCCTCAGTTGTTGCTCCTCATTTTACAGTAGTAGGCGGCAGCACTCACAAGTTGTCTGTCATTAGTGGATCTCTGTGTATGGGAAGGTACATGTGGTTCTGTTTATGATATTCTGTGTTTACTTTTCTCCGTATTCTTTCTTCTTTCCAAAATTTAATAAGAATAAAATTAAAAAATAGCCCTAATCTGCTTGAACCCACCATAGCGAAGAGCCTCCTCCCCATTACCAGACCCTGGAACTTTCTAGAACTAGGTTTTCTTTTAGGGCGAGAGTGCTGTAATATACATTATTGCTGACTTTTCAACTACGTTTATTGCCCCTTCTCAAACGAAGTGGTCTGAGCAACTGGCATATCTGGGTTTTCTGCTACACCTCTACTACTCTCCCAAACTAGCAACATAGCTCAGTGCAATGTTCAATTAATTTTAGATTATTTCTAATTACCCACTGACACGACTTGTAAATGATACATTAGTGGAAGGGATGGCTTTGGGCAAATATAATAGTCTGTCAGTCTTCCCCAGAAGCTATAATTAAATCAAAAGATAAGAAGAGATTACTGTAATTATTTTGACAGTGAACTGATAGAAGTGTGCCCAAGTGACACAGATTGAAGAGCACCAAATGTCAATTGCTTAGAAACAATTAGGGTAAAGCACGAAATGTAAACATGTGCTTATCTATCCTTAGATCTCCTCTGGGCTACTTGCTAAAATTGCCCCGATCATTGATGAGGTCTTAAGGTTCAACCAAACTGCACAGAAGAGGATTCTGATGACTGTGGTGGTTGCACATGATTTGTAAACTCGTTGGTCTTGTAGATTTGGGTACCACCAATGTCCAGTTCAGTTCTCAAAGAAGATTAGAGCAACAGCAACAGGTTTTAAAGAAAATGTGCTCAGACATCAGAATGCAACATTTTTTCCTTATAATAAATGAAAGATGCAAAGCATATATGGTTCTGCTTTTGAAGACAGAAAGTACTCAGAAAGCTTTTGAATTACATATTTCTCTTAGGTCCACATTGTGGTGTATTTATACTGTATTTCTTTAGCTGTTTATTCTGCAAGATGAAAAGTTCTTGTGTAAATCAGAAGCTTGCTTACCCCTACACCACAAGACTTTGATCAAATTAAATATATCCCATAACTTTATTTCTGTTTTCTGGACATACCCCAGCCATCAACATGAAGCCTTAATGTTTGGATTGCCAAGGCTTTCCTCCTCTGCTTAATCCCTGCTATGCTTCCAGGGTCGCGGTTTGAGAAGTCACATATCCTATTGATAATACCCATGTTGAATATCAAAAAGAAATAGGGTGACAGAGAACAGGGTACCACTGGCTGCCAAAAGTGGCAGATGAGAGACCCAGAGTAGCAGGTTTGCAAGATGGCCTATCAGACAATAGCTAAATTTGGACAGCATGATAAACCATTGTTTATTGTGATGGAAATAACCCTAGTTGAGTCTTGGCTTGTGTGCTCCCCCCCCCCTTTTCGATGACAAGGAGTTCTGAAGCCTTTGCTTCCATTTTTTTATTAACCACAGTTTGTCATCCCTTCTGAACCCAGCAAACTATGGTTGATCTTTACCGTTACAAAAAAAGAAGTCCTGTTCAAATTGTGTGTTTAAAAACTGGCTTATTCCAATAGAGAGTTAAGAGTAACCACAGTTTAGGATTTGGACATAATGTTAAACTGATTTACTGAAAGCTTCCAATCTTCACCTCACAGCTGTACTGGGTGTGTTTTTGCCCCAGGCTTTCCTAGGCTTGTTCCCATCCCTCTGGAGCCACAGTTTACCATTACATCTGAACAGAGACAATGTGTGGCACGATTGTAAGCATGTTTGCTTAGAAGTAACTCCCACTGAATTACTCCCTACTAAATGTGCAAAGTGTGAGGAAGAAGTATTCCTATGTCTTTTTACTCACCAGTTATTTCCTACACTATTTATGCATCTTATGTGATAAATAAACCAGGAATTCCATCAAAAGCCCTCGTATTTGAGGTCAGCAGAAACTACACAGGATTTTTGTATGACTTTACTTTCTGTGAGAAATGGAAAATAAAAGTGTTGAGAAAGGAAATGTAAAACCTGACTGAAGAGCCTTTTGTTTGAGTTTGGTTATGGACACTTTGTGAATTATTACAGACAATTCATTTTGACTTATCACACCGAGTTTCTTGACTTGGAAGAAGCCCAAACACAACTGAGTTAACATAGGGATTGAGTTACCACTTACTTAAAAAGGAGGGTGGTCTCACCAGGGCAGAATGGAGTTCATTAACAGGCTGAGGCACTTTCTTTGTAGCTACCTGTGTTGTACTTAACCCTTTTAACATCAGACGTTTAGTTCAATCAAATACTTTTTGACAAAAATGAAAAGTGAGAATTCTCACATTGGATTTCTGACCTTGGATAAAAAGAAAATGATATTTATTGCTATTTATTATTATTTTTAATAGGATCCAAGTTCAAAGCTGTATGGCTTACTATAAATTAACTGTGGTGAAGCAGGGCATTTAATCTAATTCTTTGTGCTCTCCATTTTTCATTTTCTTTTCTTTTTTACAAAGGAAAGTTGCTTGTTTGAAACATTTTGTGTACTGACTAGGGCTACATTTATGCTATCCTTTCAATCAGTATGATACCACTTGAAACAGTTATGTCTTTTCCCAAAGAATTGTTAGGAGATTCCCATTCCTTTTACAGAGCTACAGTTCCCAGGGAAGAGGCTTTGATTGCGAATTGTAGCTCTCCTAACAACTCTCAGCTCTCTTAACAAAAAATTACAGCTCCCAGAATTCTTTGGTGGAAGTCATGACTATTTACAGTGCTGTCATACTGCCTTAAAAGCATGGTGCGAATGCTACCTAGTAGACTGTAGACTGCAATGTGTGGAATGAAGAGAAGGAGGGAATCGTGGAAGCTGTTTTACGTGACCCATAGTGTTCTTCAGTTTAAATTTGTGGTTTTAAATCATGTCAGGGCTCCTTTGAGATGTGCCTGGTATGGAATTGTGTGATTCAAAACAAAGTTGTATCTTTACAGTGATGTTTCTGGAATTTATTATGCAGAATGCTGAAATACTTTCTGTTTTGTTCCATATGGTTGTCATCAAAACTCAGTTCACTTTATTTCTTACTGGGTGCTTCCAGACTGTTGCCATTTTGAGGTGGGATTCAATTACATACCGGCAAATTGAGGTAGCATAATTGAAGTTGATTTTGAGCTCTTGAGCAACAAAGCCAACCCCCATAGGACTTCTTACAGTAAGAAAAGTGATAGGAAAATGCAGTAGAAAGTGTGGGATGACACTGATATGACACAACATCGTATAACAAACAAGGATGAATGCTTAATAAACAGGTTGCTTGGAAAGAGACCATTGATGAATATTTGTATTCATCAATACAAGTAAGTTGGTTAGCAGGTTATAAGGTTTGAACTCACTGGCCTGTAACATTGGTGCAGTCCCATAGAGATAAATTAAATAATGCACATGTAAGGGTTGTGATTTTGTCTTTTAAGTGTCTCAGAAAATAAACTGCTGCGTTGAGTTGCCGAAGTAAGCCACAAAGCTACGTAACACAATGTAGCTCTTTGAATTATTAAATTGGGTTACGTAACTTTGTGGCCTGCTTAAGCAGCTCAACCCAGCAGATTTAGGGGCATAGAGAGCAATGTAATTCCACCAGTTTGCCCTTTGCATGACGTGGTTTAGGATGCAGGCCTTCCATTTTGAACAAGGCTGTATGTAAAGAAAATGGCTTCTCTTTAGAAAATGCAGCCACTGGGATTTGACACTCGCCGCAGCAGAGATCCAGCGCTTGTGCATGCTGCTGTGTACCTGCATTATAAACTCCCTCCCAAAGTCTCTGGATTTCCTGACACACCATTCTGCTCCTTTCAAGGACTTAGTACTTTTTCAATAAAAATAAATAAATTCAATTTGTGGCTCTATTTCAAGTCAGTTGGTTTGATGGTATAAGTAGAGCGGTACCAGTTTTGGATTTAGAGAGCTGTGTGGCTAAGTCTCTTTTCATGTGGTTGCCTGAGACATTCTTAGAAACCCCAAACATTTTTGAAGATCCTCAACTGGAGACATTCACAATTCTTCCCTCCCTTTTTACCATTAATCCTTCATGTTTTAACAAGCACTGAAGTTAAGGCAGCCTACACTCTTTCCTGTCAAATCGCCCTCCTTCCCTATATCATTTCTCTTGAATAAAGCAATCTGCTCCCTGTAGTCCATACTCTTGTAAATCAAAGGGATAGATGTCAACACATGCCATATGGAAATATAAACTTCCTTTTTTTAATTAAATGGGATTTTGACATTTGGTTTGAAGTGTTTGTTTTTTTTCTTCCAAAACCCCCCCCTCCTATGCAAAAGGCTATCAACTGTTTTTATTTTTAGTTAAAGTTAATTCCTCCCCCCGATACCGCAAATAATTTCCAGCTCCAAAATCTTTCCAGTATCCTTCCATAGCTCTTACGTAGAAGATAAGATAGCAAGTATTAAAAGCTGTCCACATCTGGAAGAATTCTCACTTCTGAAAAGACATGATTGTAAATATGCTGCCTTATATTGAAATAAACTTCTGATGCTTTTCTTTCTGACATGTTTGCTGTTTAAATTACGGAAAACTTTTTATTTTCTCCTTATTTAGCATATGACAGTACTGTCATCCTATTATGCAATGGTAACACAGAGAAGTCTGAAACAAATGGAAACTGCTTTGTTTTGTCTTTTGTTTTCTTTTTGTGGCAAAATTAGGATAAGATTAGGGACCTTATCAGTATTATCCTTACTTTCATCCCACAGGATCTTGAAGACATTGTTAAGGTGAACAAACTTGCAAGAACTGACATGCTGGGGTCAAATAAAGCTCCATACGGGGCAATTGTAGCTCTTTATCTGAGCCAAGACATTTGAGAGAGTGGGAATAATTTCTCTCTTTAGCCGTTATGATTTTATAAGCCTCTGTCAATGCCCACTTTATAACTCTAAGCTATAATGCATGCTATTTCCTTATCTGCTGATGTCCACTGGGCTACTGTTGTCAGAAGATAATGCTTTGTTCCATTTGGTAAAGACTAAGGAGGAAATATGCTGGTACTTTGAATCAAGCAGAGCTGTTGGGTTTTTTTATCAGTATCCAGAAAATCTGGTCCTAGATGGTTGTACCCAAGGAAATTGTCCTGTTAGAACAAGGATTTTCTCATGCACAACAGCACTTCCTCCCCCTCTTCCTTCGTGCCCCTCCAAATTTATTATGGGAGTTCTCCCAAACCCCTGGAGCAAATTTGAGGTGGGGACAAGGAAAAGGGAGACCTGTTACACAAGTGAAAGTCCTTCAGTGAAAGTCCAGTTGGTGGCTACAACCCACTAACTGGATTTAGCAGTTTAGTTCTTTTAAGGCCAGTTTCCTAGTTCTGATCTCTCCCCCCCCCCCTTGTTTCCAAGGAAATTTAGTTCTGGAAATTGGATTCGAAATACAATTATATGGGGCCCTTTTCAACTGTCTGAAATTGGCCCTAAGAATAGGGTTGCTGTACCTCCAGAATTTTCCGGACATATCCGGAAAACTGCAGCCGAAAGCAGTGTCCTAGAGGAAATTGATGAAATGTCTGGGAAAATCAACAAGTTTTCTGTCTGGATTTTCACTTTTTGAAATATGGCAACCCTACCCCAACAGGACTAAAACGAGATGCTTCTAGGTGCCTTTAAAACCCTGTGGTGCCATTAAGAGTGCAAACAGACCTACAGGCCACCATGTCTTCTGCACACATGGCCTAAATCACGGAACAGCACTGGCCACGTGTGTTTCTTTAATATGGAGGTGCCTGGTGTTTGCTTTGTCAGAAGCTGGAAATACTTCTAAACTCTTCGCATTTCCAGTGCCCACAAATGAAATATTGTTTCGCAGCCCACAGAATGCCCCAGGGAGTGACATTTCTGAAGAAGACACTTCACCAAATGCAAATCTAAATCTCATATTAGAGTAATATTTATTTAGCACTCTCCTCCAGATGGGTCCAGGCAATGGCTGGCAGAAAGCCATCCTGATACATGAACACCAGTATGCGCAGCCAGTTCACACTTCCCATGTGCACATCAGATGTGGGTCCTGAGGTCAGGCTTCCCAACCAAGATAATGTAAATTACTATCTGTTGCAAGCATATCCATCTGCGGTTAAAGGGATGTGCCATCACTAATCCAAATCTGGCCTGCATTAATTCTTCAAAATAAAAAACAGCCTTACCAGGCACAAATGAACATTTTTAGATCTGTATGTACTGCACACAGTAAAGGCAGAGCAAAAATGAGACATGAGGACACAGTGCTGGATGAGACTAAAAGTTCATCTCATCCAAATTTCTGTTCCATTGGTGGCTAGCTTGAAGCCTCTGGGATGCTTAGCACATCCCCTCAAATGAAAGATAAAGGAATATACTTTTTATTTAGAACCAGTGTGGCATAGCTCAGACCAGGGTTCAAATCTCCACTCAGCCATGAAGTTCCCTGAGTTACCATGGGTCACCATCTCTCAGCCTAATCTACCTCAGGGGGTTGTTGTTGTTGTTTAGGATATGATGTGCAGGGCAGAACCTTGAGTTTCTCTGAGGAAAGTTAGACTATATAATAAATAATTTGGGCTATTCTGCACTGTGAAAAAGTACACAAAATTTTATTGACTTTCCAGAAGAATATAATCCTAGCAGATCACACTGTCCTGCAACCAGGGCCATCAGACACTTCTGATTATTGCAGATCACACCACAAATACATGGTCTCTTTCCTCTTCAAGACATTGGTTGTAGTCGTTGCCTTATTAAATAAAAAACCTCTTCCAGTGTAAAGGAACCCATATGTTTTGTACATCTTCCCTTTATTCCGAGTTCCATAAATGTGGAGCTTTTGTTGAATGCTGCAGATATGGTCTTCTAATTCAGCCGTGGAAACATTTCTACATTAGAGTGCTGTGTCGGCAGGATGCTGACATAAAACTGATGTACCATCTTGACAATTCCAAAAAGGGATGGACATATAATTTTAGGCAGATGCACCTTCTAAGTTCATTGGGGCCTGGAAGAGCATTACAGTGTAGACACACATTTGCCCCAGCCCTACACACTTTGTTGGATCAGGGCCCACAAGTCTTCAGTGTGTTTTCTCCTTCACATGGGAACAGTGCTGTAAAACAAGGGTGAAGAATCTTCAGATGTTGGAATACAGCTGCCATCATCCCTGAACCATTGGGCATGTTGGCTGGGGCTTATTGGAGTCCAGCAGCACCTGGTGATGCCCCAACCTGCTGTAAAGTTTTCCAAGAACTTCCCATAGCTCAGGAAAAGCAAAGCCTGAAACTATTCTCTGTAATCTTTAAGATAACTCTGTCAGTATCCAGGGCTATTTTTGTTATCAAAACATTAGTGCAACCTAACTGCCATTTCAGAGAGTGTGTTCAGCACTGCAGATATTGGCTTTAAAAATCTGCTGCTATTGTCATACAAGGTTTGTCATTAGTGATAAAGCATGTGGTTGTCTGATTAAAGCTTTGATATGAAATGATAATACATCGGACCTGGTCTTCAAGGGTTGTTGCAGCCTGTAGAAATGGAAGGGCAGCTCCACAGCTGCTGATTTTCAAGGGCTCTCTGTTCCTGTGCCACCTATCACAACGGATATTTCTGCGGATAAACTTGTGGAAGAGGGCACCTTCTGAAAATGATGGAAACTACATTTTTTGATGTTGCACTTGACCACTGATGAAACTGCAGTGCTTGGTGGGCAAGGCAGCAGGAAATAACAGCATCAGATAAGCGTATGAAACTTTTAGCAGAGTAAAGGGGAATTGGGGACATTTGATTAATATTTCAATTTTTAAAAAACACTTTAGCTTGTTTGAACACCTTAATCAGGTATGGGGAACCTGTGCCCCAGATGTTGCTGGACTACAAATCCTATTTCCCCGGACCCCTCACCATATTTGCTGGGGCTGATGGGAGTTGGAGTCCGACAGCAAATGACTGGATACTGGTTCAACATTGCTGACCAAAAGGGTGGAAAGACTGAGAAGAAAGTTAAATTCATGCATACAGATGCATGTGTGAAGCAGCCCTATATTTTGAAAGGTTTTTCAAAGAACAAGGCATCAAAGGAGTATTTGTTTCAGAGTATTAATTCTAGGATTATTTTTCTAATAGAAACAAAGGAAAGAAAGAAAACCCTTCATTCTTCTACCCCTTTTTGCTTTTTGTTCTAGTCTTCTGTGATGTCTGTCTGTTTCGCCCGCTTTCATCCAAACCTGGTTGTCGGAGGGACCTATTCCGGCCAAATCGTGCTGTGGGATAATCGGAGTCACAGGAGGACCCCAGTTCAGCGCACACCCCTTTCTGCAGCTGCTCACACGGTAAAGGATCAAACCCATTATCATTATTTTTAAGGACAAATATCAATAGCAGGATGTTGCAGTGTAATATTTTTGTACGCTAAGTAAAATAATAATAATAAAGAGCTTGTAATTTTGAATAGTAAGTGGCAGGGTAGACTATCAGGGCTACAAATTCCTTGCCCAGGCAGGGCCTGTGCCTTTAATTATGTCGCTCGGCTGGTTGTCTTGCGTACCCCTGCTCCCCATCTATGACCATTAGGACTGTCATTTTACCCTGAAGCAAGTCCAAGGGCAGTGGGTAAGTCAACCACTGTATGGAAAGGCCAGAAAGCGCTGCACCTTTCCTTGGTGCCTTGATGCAATTCAAGGGAAGAGTGCTTTTCCAGGATCTGGCAACTGTGATTTTGAAGACAGATTTATTTGCAAATACAGTAACGTGCCCGTGAGTACCTGACAGAAGTTCCGATGTTATTCTGGTTGTATGGTCCTGCTCTGTTGAGAAATCTGTGATTTAACAATTGCGTCTTTGAGGAGGCTGTAATCAGTGTCCTGGAAAAAAGAGAGAACCTGATAATCCACTTCCACTTTAAAGGAGAACAGCAGTGACTGAGTCCTGCTAAATCGCTGAAGTCTAGAGCATCCCCTGAGGCAAAGAGGGTAAAGTTGCTGAGTTCTGGATTCATAAGGCAGACACTCAACCTTTCTGGATTCATTAAGTGGCCTAATTTCTGCTGAAATAAATATGAGAAGCTCGTCTCATACTTTCTTCATGCCACCCCTTTCTAAGAACAAACTGCAATTGTATGGAAATTGGGACATTCAAAGTTTCCTGCCTCATTTTTGCAGTCAGAAGCTTCTCCGTAAGCAGCTGTTTGCTCTGCCTGAGGGGGAGGGGAGACACACACTTCCATATTGCTTCCTCCCATGAACCATATAACTGCATGGAGGGTGGTAATTTAGAGGGGAGGCTTAATCACCACTATCGGTAGTGTCACTTTCCCAATCAAACTAGCAGCCTCCCATCCAATGGCTGAATTTAGTTACAGAATAAAATAAAACCTGGATATCAGTCTTGATCACCATGTGTAATATGTAGCTTAGCCCTGTGAAAATGGGTATGTTGATACTGTACCTTAAATTGCCTTTTAAAAGAAAAAAATAAGATCTCGGTGGGGTCGGGGGAGGATATAATCACCATAAAATATGACAAGTTATGATTATTTCACAGATCATTTTGCACAAATTGGACTACAAATGCCGGCAGATTGTGGGATGCAGTATAAACTGCACCGGCTTCTTGTATGATTTTCTGTCAAAAATCATTAAAAACTCAACAGTTTTGAGTGCTCCGTGGGGGAATGGACAGTAACAAAGCTTGCTATTTGTTAAAAATAATGAAATGTTGTGATCACCCAACCAATATCCCAGGGCTTTCAGGTCCAGATTGAATTAAACTGATTTTGGTCACTGCTGAATTCGAAAGTCATGATCTAAAAATTGTGACATCCAAGTGTAAAAGATGAATTGTGGTAGCAATGAGGTTAGCGTGCAGCCATTTATTTAAAAAAGGAATATGTTGCTCCAAATTTCTGGCATCAGAACACTTGCCGTGCATGAGTAATGCACATCTTAGAGTTAGGTCAATTTAATTAATCCACTGATGGTGTTCCTTTGATGACTAGTCACCAAGCTACACTTGTAAACATTGTCATTTTAGGAAGATGACTTAGTAATATAGGAAGCTTGTGGAGACTATGCAGGTCACTCAAAATGTTTACCTAGTGTTGAAGAAACTGATTTCATCCCCCCCCCCCCCATTCTATTAACACTTGTCAATCCCTGCTGACAAGTCTATACCTGGGACACAGGAAATGTGTGCACTAGAAATTACAACTGTTTCAGCTGGAACACAGAAGATGTATTTATAAGCATATGTTGTGTGCATATTACATGTCAAATTCAAACTACTACAAGGATCACATCAGATCATGGTTAGAGGAGTCTGCCATTCAGGATAAGCAGAAATTAAGACCTAGCTTTTATCATGTGTCCATCTTACATTTCAATTATACCAAGCTTTTAAATGACTCCGTAAACCTTGGGGCAGTTTTGGCATGATTCCAGTTGGGAGCAGAATGGATTGCTCATCTTACCTCCAGACCCACTTAACATCCACCAGTTGGACAAGATGTTTGCATATGGATTATGCAACTGCTTCCTGGGATTATTAGGGACTAACATTTCTGTAGTTTGGGTCTACACATGTTGGTCTTTATGTGCATAAGCCCTATGTAGTAATTATATTCAACGCATGAATTTCAGGTGACAGGATAGGTAGCAATGGTGGATTGAGTAAACTCTTTGTAGACTCATCTAAATTATTTGCGTAAAGAGAAAGAGTTCAAATATTGTTCTGTGTAAGCCACTTTCCCCATCCATTATTGCAGTAGACTTCAACATTTTCAGACACAGACTAAAAAGGTAAAGGGACCTCTGACTATTAGGTCCAGTCATGACCGACTCTGGGGTTGCGGCGCTCATCTCGCTTTATTGGCTGAGGGAGCCGGCGTACAGCTTCCGGGTCATGTGGCCAGCATGACTAAGCTGCTTCTGGTGAACCAGAGCAGTGCACAGAAACACCGTTTACCTTCCCTCCGGAGCAGTACCTATTTATCTACTTGCACTTTGACGTGCTTTCGAACTGCTAGGTTGGTAGGAGCTGGGACCGAGCAAGGGAGCTCACCCCGTTGCGGGGATTCGAACCACCTACCTTCTGATCGGCAAGTCCTAGGCTCTGTAGTTTAACCCACAGCACCATCTGCGTACCAGACGCAGACTGCCTTTAACCCAAACATGCATTTAGAGATCCATTTCTGGAAAGTGCTGCTGTTACCTTTTTCTTAAATTTATATCATGTCATTCCAAAGAATCCCACCTTGTACCACCTTAGATCAGGCCACAACCTGGTAGTGAGTCCCAATCCACCCTCTGGAGAAACTACGTGTTCCCTTACCACCCCCTTTCGTATCTTGGACTGCAGCTTCCTTCTTACATCGTTTATTCTGTTATCTATCACCAGGTTGGGCACTGCTTTCCTTTTGGATAAAGACAGAGGCAAAGTAGATGTTGACCAATTCCTCCTCTATGTGAGCCAAGAGCATTTCTCTGTCTTCTCCCTACACGGGACCTACCACTTGCTTGTTCTTCCTCTTGCTTCAAACACGGCCAGAAAAAAACCTTTTTTATTTTTAAGTATTCCTGTCCTTTTCTTGTTGTACATGATTTATTTTTTTTATCCCCAACTTTCCTCCAAGGAGCTCCAATATGGTGTACATGATTCTCGTCTTCCCCTTTTTATCCTCACAACAACCCTGCGAAGTAGGTTAAGGCTTGTCTTGTGAATGGTTTAATTCATTAGCTGACTGCGTCTTGCAGCATCCTGGAAAGCCATGGGCTTAAGTGTGCTGATTCTGCCTTGAGACTGAGGCAACCCATTCAATTCCACCAAAGCAAGCCGTCCGGTAATGCAATACTCACTTTTAAAATTTAATTTTAGTCTGTATGAAAACAAGATTCGCTCCCTTCCCCCACTGGAAAATACATCCCATGTTGCCACCAACCGCTGGCTTCCAAATTTCCTGAGCTTATCCCTCCGCCTTTGGTGCCAGGATTCACAAGGGAAGAGAGTCCCACCACACATTACTCACTAATTTCCTTTCACACCCACCACACATCTGCATTTGGGATAACAGGAAATTTTAATTAAGCTTTTAAAAACCCTCTAGCATGATGATTTCATTTCCAAAATAAATAAAAGCAAGATGGCATCTTCTCCTCTTGGGAAAAGAGGGAGCCCAGCAAGATTCTCCTCAAAGTACAGTTGGCGTTTCCCCTCCCCCCTCCCCCCGCCTCCCACTCTGCGCTCGAAACATCCCTTTCAGTTCTGCAGTGAGACTTATTGCTTATGAAATTGACAAGTGACAGCTCTGATTAAAGCCAGACACTGCATAAAGAGAGCGCTGCAAGGAAAACAGGGAGGCATCCTCGTGCTACTGAATGGTGCTCCACCTATTTGAACTTTGCCTCCTTTCGCCCCTGATGTTCCCTGCTTAAGAGGACCATGTTACCAACCTGTATAAGCACCATAGTGAGGAGGGCAAATGTTCAATAAGCTTTGGTATGAACTGACTCTTGGCTGGGTTGATTTCATAGAGGCACATGCGGAAGGCCAGCTCTGGCTGGTGGAATGAGTAAGAGCTAAGCAAGGGTGGCAATGGAATCGAATAACCCCGCTGGTGCGCGCACACACAATTAGCTTTCTTGTCATGCTGTTTTTCATGTACCCATCCGTGAAACCACATATGAAAAAGATCCAATGGGATTTAAAATGAATAAAGTCCATATAAGATGCTGTAGTCAAATATGCCATCTAACTTTGATTGACCTGCCTTTATTAAGCAATTTCTGGAAGGCAGGAATGACTAGTTGGGTTTTGTTTTTGCTCTTTTTGCAAGCCCTCTGGCAGCAGAGGGGGAACACCAGGACAAAAGATGGGATGCCCACTCCTGTTATGCACACGCAAGCTACACATCTAATGCACACCACAGAGAGAGAGAGACAGATAGACAGAGAGAAACACACACAAAATCCAGGGGCATATGCAGTCTGTTAAACACATACCACAAACACACATGCAGATAACACACATACAGGGAGGCAGGCAGACACACAGGCCAAACATCACCTCCCTCCTACCACTCATCAGATGTTTGATCAGCCCGTTTGGCCAGAATAAAAGCTAATATGCATGCACACCACTTTCCCCATCCTTGTGCTTTACAGATGTTTTAGACTACAATTCCCATCATTCCCAGCAGTTGTTCATATTGGCCGGCACTGATGTGAGGTAGAGGCCAACAGCATCTGAGAGGCAGCAAGTTATGGAAGGCTGGTGTACACGATTGGTGTTATATTCAAACATGTGTTCTTAAAACCCGATTACCGCTTGGTTTATGAAAAAGCAGCTTTCAAAGAGGACAAGTTAGGCCACATCTAGTTTATTGAACATTGATTCTTGATTTGGTTGCAGGAAGGCTATGCGGCGTGGTGCCAAGCGATTGTTATCACGTACTTCCCAGCACTTTTTCTGGTCACTTCCCTTAACTCAAAAAGTTTGATGCAGGGGGAAGAAAGCAGGTTTGTTGCACAAGGGCCCCAAATCCACTTTTATTGCACAACCTAAATTGTGGTGGAGAAGAGTGCTCTGAGGTGACTTGTGTGCCTGTGCACTCTGCTGCTGCTGGTCAACTTCAAGGCCCTTGGTCTCCTTCCATGTTGTTTCCCTAAACGGGCGTTGGACCAGGGAACTGTTTCAAAGAGAGGACTACTCCAAAAACGAGTCCCTAACAACCCTTCAAATACAGGGCTGTCTTACGGAAAGTAGGACACAAGGCCACCTTAACAGTCAGTCGTCACACACTGGAGACTGTAGGGAAGCACAGCTATAGGTATGCTCAAGACCCAGTTCTTCCCTTTGTGGGAGAGAATTGTGGCTCATTGTAAATCTAAAATAATACAATAGCCTGCCACAGTTATTTCAGGTTATCTTCAATGAAAATGAGACCATATATTGGCCTTTGATTAAGAGGTCTTAATGAATTTGTTGACATTCATGTCCATCCCTCAAACGTGTGAATGAAAATATTTTGTGCAAAGTCCAAGCTGTGTTAGAGATGGTGGCTGCAATACGCGCGCGCCCCCCCCAACTGCACCTATTTTCTTCATTAAATAATAAACATTTTTGCTCCGTCTGAAGATTTGTCTCTTTTTTGCTCTTACTTTTCTAGCATCAAACACCATCAGTAGCATGATAATGTATCCCTGCAGGTGAAATTTCCCCCACTTAATCCATCTTCACAGCAGTCATCATTTTGGTTAGTTTATGATGGTGTAAAATGAAGCTTTGAGAGGGAAGGGGGACTTTGGTTTTTGTTGTTGTTGTTGTTTACTCTTGTAAAAAAATCAAGTTTTTGACAAAACAAAAAAGTTCACAATCCTACCCGGCAAACAAAGGAGTTCTGGGCATTATGTGGCAACCTGATTTCCTTTGCAAATAATATGTCTGAATCATTTGGATACGTATGTTTTCAAAATGTGAGCAGGCACCCTCTGATTCCAGACATTTTGTGTGTTTTCAGCACCCTGTATACTGTGTAAATGTCGTTGGGACACAGAATGCTCACAACCTCATTACCGTTTCGACAGATGGCAAAATGTGTTCCTGGAGCCTGGATATGCTCTCAACTCCACAGGTGGGTTTGTTTTTACCTACACAAGAAGAAAGTGCTGGAGCTAAAGCTGATACCCACATCATCCCTAAAAGCCCAAACTTCACATCCTATACAAACTAAAACCTGTGGATGCACTTGAAAGAGTGCAGCTTATTTCCAGCAATAGGCTCCTCTAAGAGCCAAAGCCCATTTCCTCTGCCACAAATCATGTAATTACTGTTATGCGTTAATATGCAGGTCAATTTCAAGTGAAAATGAAATAATCAATTTTAAAGCACAGGTAATCATACAAGTCGCCTGTGGTGAATATCACACTTACTCTACCGCATTCTTTAGCAAATATTGACTAGATAAAGGCAAGACTAGATTGTTGTGTGGCACTCAAGAAAAGTACAGCTTATTATCTGCATCCAGCGACTATGCTAAGCAAGGAGATCATCTCAAAAGTTTGACAAATATTTTTCTGCCCCTTTCACTCCCCTGCTCTTGTGTTGCTGTAGTCATTGTTGGGTTTGGCACTAACTCTTACCTTTCTAGAAAACATTCTCCTCCAACCTGGTGCCCTGCAGATGTTTAGGACTGCACCTCCTATCCCAACTGGCTATGGCTAATGGAAGTTGTAGTCCATCTGGCTGGAGAAGACTGGGAACAAAGAGCCATTGGCCCATTCAAAATCTAGAATAGTGATTCCCAAGCTGTGGCCTGTGGACCACCAGTGGTCCATGAACTTCCTTCAGGTGGTCCACAATGATCAGCTCTCTGTTGTCAATGAAAATTTATTAAGAAAATAGTATTTTATTTCTGTAATATATTCAGAAACAACTCATTGGGGGAAATTCTATTTTGCTAGGAGAGCATGGAGCTGGTGTACAATAAATCCAAGCCAGTGGCAGTTACTGGAATGGCTTTCCCAACTGGAGACGTCAATAACTTTGTAGTTGGAAGTGAAGAGGGCACTGTTTACACAGCTTGTCGTCATGGAAGGTATTTGTGTGTATGTGTGTGTGGTTTTTGTTTTTGTTTTACTAACTGCATTTAGCTCATAGTAGATATCTCTAGGTTGCCTAGGTTACAATAAGGGCCAAAACAGACATGATGAGGGAAGTGGTCATTGTGAATTTCATAGGAGAAGTGATTCTACCTTCTAGCCTTCTACTAGCTTTGTTTCCCTAATCAAAACTCCATACCTGAAGCACTTTTAAGGGGGGTGGGGAAGGAATACAGATAGAACCTCAAGATTTGCAGCATTTTCTGGTGTTGGATGTTTCCTAAGTGTACACCTCTCTCCTTATACAGTAAAGCGGGCATTGGTGAAATCTTTGAAGGCCACCAAGGTCCTGTGACAGGAATCAATTGCCACATGGCAGTGGGTCCGATTGACTTCTCCCATCTATTTGTGACATCATCATTTGACTGGACCGTCAAGCTGTGGACTACAAAGGTAAAAGATGGGGTTAGCAGTGCTGGTTTGGGTCTTCAACGTTAACTAATGAGTGGCTGGGGGTGGATTTCATCCTCTTTGGGGCTCTGGCCTAGACAGAGATGGAAACCACTCACTTCCT
The DNA here is from genome assembly GCF_965112155.1 of Podarcis liolepis. Classification (NCBI taxonomy): domain Eukaryota; kingdom Metazoa; phylum Chordata; class Lepidosauria; order Squamata; family Lacertidae; genus Podarcis; species Podarcis liolepis. Next base: position 28,742,504 of record NC_139563.1, read on the forward strand.
GCACATCAGATGAGTGGGGAGAAAGCGTCGGCTCCCATTCTCAACTGATGTACGTGGAGCAGGGGCCTGTGTGTGTGCCTGTATGTGTGTCCTGCACCCATGTGTGTCCTGTGTGTGTCCTATATTTGTGTGTTTTGTGTGCATGCCTGTGAGAATGTGCATGTGGGGTGTAGGGTGGCCACACTCACTCTTGGCCATGCCCTCTACTAGCATTCATCTCTCTGAAGACTTGGCCAAGGGTGAATGCAGCCCACAGGCCCCCAACATATTCCCGATATAAAAGGAAATGGCTCCTTAGATGGCTCATAGTTCTCAAGAATCAACCCTATACAAGGATGAGCATAGTATCTGCCCATCATATGCAATAATTAAGGCTAGCAGATGATAAAGGATCCAAATGGCCCAATGTGACATCAACCAGACATCATCCATCGTGCTGTGAAGAGAGGCTGAGAAATGCCTAAGGTCATTCACTGAAGCCAGGATTTGAATTCAGATTTTAACTGCATGTCCACACAAATCTGAATGAAAATGCAGCAGTGTCAAGAATTGCTTCAGATCTAAACTCTGCTTGATTCAGTGCCCACTGCATTTCCCCCCCACTGGCCTTTGCTTATTATAGCTGCGAAAAGCTTAGAGTGAACTCTGTTGAGCTTTTGGTACCTACTGAAAATGCACCCAGTTTTTGTGTGGGTGGGTGGGTGGGTTGCAAATTCCCAGTCCTTGAGAGGCTACTGTTTGTTTTGATATGCTTTGAATTACCTTGTTTTAATGTGTTTCTTAAGCTCTGCTTTTTGCTGCCGTAGGATTTGCATGAAGGGCATATATACACACCCACACACCATACTTTTCTATGCCTGCTAATATTGATGATAGAGCAGGGGAAAGGCCATTGATTTTGTGTATGTGTGTGTGTGTGTGTGTGTGTGTAAGTACAAATATGTGAAGGAGTGTGACAACTGCCTGGTGGAGACTGTTTGAAGCTGGCCTGAGAAACTTTACATAGGTTCTGACTTAAGCTGCTGTTCTCTGGGGAGCAGTGGATTTCTTCCTGTGCTCCTTTGTACATGGACCCATGTATTCCAGTTAACCCCAGTCTGATAAATAAGATTGAAACACACAAGCAAATATTAAGTGAAACAAAGAGGCTGTGGCAGGCTGTGGCTAATTTTCCCAGCAAGGGGAAGGCCTGCAGCAAATGTTGTGATGGTTGCCTGTTGCCCACCCCACATCTAAGGAGTCTTGAGTGTATCTCTGTGGGAAAACATGCAGCTAATTGCCGGATGTTTTGCTTGGTGTAATGCTAGGTAAAAATGGTCCTAGTCAGCCTCACGACCATTATGGGGAAGTGGTTTCCATGTGACTTGGTATATCTGGAAGGTTGGCGGGGGGTTTATAAGTTGCTGTGGTCAGATTATCTCCCTGCCTCTTACAGCATTCTTGACCACATCTACACAAAGTGTTTAAAGCACTAGATGGTTGGACAGTGTTCTCGAAACTACCAACATGAGTTTGACCAAACTCCAGGAGGCAGTGGAAGACAGGAGTGCCTGGTGTGCTCTGGTCCATGGGGTCATGAAGAGTCGGACACAACTAAACAACAACAAAAATAGTTTTCTAATAGTCATGGCTTCTCCCAAAGTATCATGGGAACTGGAGTTTGTTAAGGGCAGTGGGAGTTGTTAGGAGACCCCTACTCCCTTCGCAGAACTACAATTCCCAGAGTTCCCTGGGAGGACAAATTGATTGTTAAACCACTCAGCCAAACCTGATTTAAACTGCCTTCTTTCAAGAACCTCTAGGAATTTTATTTGTGAGGAATCCAATAATTTTCTGCTATAATTTTCTCCTATATTGATGTTAATAATTTTCTCCTATATTGATGTTAATGAGACATGAGATCACAGCACACCATGAAAGTAGAACCAGGATGCCGAAAAGTCAAGAGATATCCTGGTGGGATGAATCTGTTGAATCTTGTATCTATTTAGGTATTACTGCTTTGAACATGTAAATTGTTTTCTAAAGGCCACCTGCTCATTAAGCTATACTAGGGATTATTAACAAATGTTAATGTGCAGCAATGGCCGTACTCCTTATCATGTTATCATGCAGAATTCTATAATACCACATGAAGAAAAGCAGACTTGAGTCTCTTAGATTTCTTTATCAAAACACCCCATTATTCTGCCTTAAATAATCTTAGCTATGGCTTCAAAAGGAAAGTGTTGGCTTCTGAGAGTAGACTGTACAGGACTGAACAGGATTTCAGGTGCAACTTTTCCTGCTACTTTTGAGCCATTAACTTAAAAACATGTATAGCCTAAATAGCATGGTTGTATAGGAGAATATTCATGTTAGAGATGTCTTGGAAATTTTTCTTTGGGGATTGCCCATAAAATACCATTGAAAGAAACAACACCTTGTGGTTTGTTGCCAGCATGGTTCAGACAAATGAGGAGTTAGTATTCTGTTCAAATGCAGCCATGTCCCTCTGTTATAGGCAGCCCCCCTAAAATAACTCCATATATGTAATTGTACCAAAAGTATACATTTACATGGATTGTTATATTGGCCTCAGTTTCTTACTTTTAAGGAATAATTTTTTGACTGACATTTTCACTGAAAATGAGTAATGAGAAACATTTTTGCACTTTCTAAAAAGGCCAGCCGAGAGTAAGGATGGAGAACAAGAAGCAAATATTAAGTGAAACAAGAGGCCCTCTCAAAAGAGAGGGGCCCAAAGGAGAGCAAACAAGGGAGAACAATTAATATTGTACTAAGTGACTGCAGGGAAAAGAAACAGATTAGAACCAAACTGCAGCTCATGCTAAAGGCATCTTCGTAGTGGCACCAATGTGGCTTTGCTGCCCAAAGTATCAGCTTCAGAAGAGGGATTTTCCTCAGGACTGCAGCAAGGGAGGAAGGGGTTGAATTCCCTATCCATGCCTGCTATGATTCTCATAATTATCACATACACACGTGCAACTTGCCTTTTTAAAAAAACCTTGCACATTAAATGCAAAGAATCATGTCATGTCATGTCTAGTTTGGGACTTGGATGGTGTCAGCTCACCCAGAAGCATATAATAGTCCAATAGTCCACTGGAGAGCCAGTGTGGTGTAGTGGTTAAGAGCGGTAGTCACGTAATCTGGGGAACCGGGTTCACGTCTCCGCTCCTCCACATGCAGCTGCTGGGTGACCTTGGGCCAGTCACACTTCTTTGAAGTCTCTCAGCCCCACTCACCCCACAGAGTGTTTGTTGTGGGGGGGGGGGAGGGAAAGGAGAATGTTAGTGCTTTGAGACTCATAAGGGTAGTGATAAAGTGGGATATCAAATGCAAACTCCTCCTCCTCCTCCTCTTCTTCTTCTATGATTTCACATTTTTATTCTCCTTCCCTCTTTCGCTATAGATTGCCATAACTTTTCTCTCTATTTAATGCATGACATACTTTGTGTATGTCCCCCCCCACCCTCCTGTGTCTGCAATTTCTTTAAACTTTCTGGGGAGAAGAGGGAAGGCATGGACTCTTTTCTGTGTGGTTTCTCCTACATGGTCAGGTATGGTGGCATTGGTGGGAAGCTGTGCCTTTAATCTTTTTCTTTCCCCTCCAGCCAAATTCCTCTGCTTCCCCCTTGCACCATCTTATGCTCTTGCAGTCCTGCAGTGAGAGCACTGTGCTACGTTCTTCTCATGTGTCCTTCCTCTTAATCTGTCTCATGCCCCTCCCCCATTTCTTAAATCTGTCTGTTGTGTGGTCCGTAGGATCATTGGAAGCTGCCTTATACTGAGTCAGGTCATTGGCCCATTTAGCTCAGCATCGTCTACACTGGCTGGCAGCAGCTCTCAGGCAGGGATCTCTCCCAGCCCTACTTGGTGCGCTCAGTGTGGTGTAGTGGTTAAGAGCAGTAGTCTCGTAATCTGGTGAACCAGGTTCGCTTCCCCGCTCCTCCACATGCAGCTGCTGGGTGACCTTGGGCTAGTCACACTTCTCTGAAGTCTCTCAGCCTCACTCACCTCACAGAGTGTTTGCTGTGGGGGAGGAAGGGAAAGGAGAATGTTAGCTGCTTTGAGACTCCTTAGAGTAGTGATAAAGTGGGATATCAAATCCAAACTCCTCTTCTTCTGGATTGATCCTGGGACCTTCTGCATGCAAGGCAATTGCTCTGCCACTGAACCATGACCTTTCCCTGAAATTTAACAATTGGGGGAATTGTTAAAATGAAAGCTCACTTGACATATAAATGGTGATTATCCTGAAACAGCTCAGGATCCTCTTGCCAAGCAATTGGAAGTTCCATCTGGTGGAGATTGCCAGAGATTTTCCTCTCCCATGAAAGCTTAGCTGCCAGGCTCTGGTCATTCATAAATATGCCCACACTCTCCATGCCCCTTTACAGAATGCCTAATGTGCCCATTTTGGCAGCATTAAGTAGTTTACACTAGGGGCTTGTCCATACAGGAGCAGAGTGTGGATTTACACCAGATTGTCTCCCCATTAATGCTAGGGCAGCCACATAATTACCTCCCCATTGTTATCTCAGACCCCCCCCCACCCTTTTAAACGAAGTGTGTTTTTAATTCTTGGAAAGTCCAAATTTGGTGGGGGCATGCATTTAAAGTGGAAAAGGTCTGGGACAACTCTAGGATGGGGTCCACATTTTTGTTCTGGTGTGATCGAGTCCTGGGTCAATTTCTTTCTGTATTGTACCATAAAACAATACTGGCCATATAGCAGAGGTGCAGATGTAATCATGCAATGCTCTTTAAAATGTAACCGTGTTAAGTGATTTTAAAAATTATTTTATCAGTGTGGCCCTGCTGAATTAATTATAATATTATATTAATATCATATATTAGTATCATATTGTATGTTATTGTAAGGTCCCCCATCTCTGAGTACCAAGAGACAGCAGGGCTGCCTGTGCTTATCCTGGGTTCAGTTTCCTTGGAATGAAGGTCAATGGAGGCTGTGGTATCCTTAGGTTATGTGGTTCTATTTATACAACCTGAGCATAGGATGAAGGTGCTCACTGCATTAAGACTCCAAAATTTATTGCCTCCCCATTAGGTTTCCAGAAAAGCCCCAAGCCATGCTCTGGGTACAGTATAGGGCAAGACAAGCCTCTGTGTCTTCAGCTTCCAGCATCAGCCAAAACTCTATCTCACACCCTGCCCCCACCCCTTGGCCCCCTGTTCTCCATCCTAGGATGGCATGGCGTCCAGCCAGGTAAGGTAGTAAAAGGTCCACCCATTTCTCTTTATGGCAACATGTCTTTGGACACATATGTGGCAGTCCAGCTGACTAGCTAAGGCAACCTGTCTGACTTAGTTCAGTGACCTCTTCTACTAGATTCTAAACATTGCTGCATCAAGGATCAGAGGCCTGGAAGGGACCGGTGAATATCATCCAGACTGACCCCCCCCCTTAAACCTATAACAATATTATTGTTGTGGTAAAGATTTTTCTATCGCTATAGAACAGAAGTTCTTGTTTTGCTTGGCCAGACCTTCAACAGTGTCCTTAATAGAAATGCATGGCATACATTGTAGCATCAATAAATACCCTTTCAGTTAGCAAGGAAAAAACCTCTAAATGAAAATTAACAAACGTGGATAAAAGAGTTCACTCCCTCTGCACCCAGGTCACATTAAATTTCACTGTCTTCAGAGCAGGAAGCAGTTTATAGCATCGTATTTGCAAACACACCCAAGACTCATCTAGACTGTATCAGCCACATGAAGTAAGGAAGTAAGACAAAAGTGGCATAAAGAATTTTCTTCTGCCTTGGCTAGAGAAACCACATGGCCAGACCTCAGGGAGACTACTGGTATGAACGTGGGTGGCATGATCTGGTTTTTAAGTTATATACAATTTAGGAAACAAACTTATTCCCCCTTGCTGAGTGAACATTACAGCAGAACTAGGGGATGAACAAGGCTTTCTTGTGGATCTCAAATGAATCTACCCTAAAAGCCCAGCCACTGAAACATTCCTTCCCCAGTCCCCTTATTTGTTTTATTCCATTTCAAATTGCAGTAGCAAAAAGGGCATTTCTTTACTTATCTAATTTAGTAGTTTCACTGTTTCAAAGTCCTTGCAGTTGAGACTTGTGGGCCTACCTGGTCCGTACCAGCCCACAGGAGCCAATGTGGGTTTTAACCTAGGATGTGCAGCCACTTCACTGCTTTGAGCACAGGGAATGCATTGAGGGGGGGGGGAGAGTTATCAGCCTTTTCTGGGATATAGGGAACAGATTATACTGAGTCAGACCATTGATCCATCTAGTTCTGCATTCTCTCTACACCAACTGGCAGCAAGTCTCTAATGTAAAGTTTCCCAAACTTGAGTCTCCAGCTGTTTTTGGACTACAGTTCCCATCATCCCTCACCACCAGTCCAGCTAGTTAGGGATGGTGGCAGTAGCAGTCCAAAAACAGCTGAGGACCCAAGTTTGGGAAACTCTGGTGTAATGTTTCAGACAGGAAACCTTCTAGCCTGACTTGGAGTTGAACCTGGGACCTGCGGCCTGCGAGGCATGTGCTGTATCATTGAACTATGATCATCTCGGGCATTTCCAGAAGGCCCAGATGCATGGCACTGAACTCAGCCAGGAGCACGATAGGAGCTATTCTCTGTGCATCACCCTAATCCAATTTGTAAACTCGCTCACTTAATCGCCTGTGCCGGGTAAGAATCCTCTCCAGGTGACCTGGTAAAGGTAAAGGGACCCCTGACCATTAGGTCCAGTCGTGACCGACTCTGAGGTTGCGGCGCTCATCTCGCTTTATTGGCTGAGGGAGCTGGCGTACAGCTTCCGGGTCATGTGGCCAGCATGACTAAGCCACTTCTGGCGAACCAGAGCAGTGCACGGAAATGCCGTTTACCTTCCCGCCGGAGCGGTCCCTATTTATCTACTTGCACTTTGCCGTGCTTTCGAACTGCTAGGTTGGCAGGAGCAGGGACCGAGCAACGGGAGCTCACCCCGTCGTGGGGATTCAAACCGCCGACCTTCTGATCGGCAAGTCCTAGGCTCTGTGGTTTAACCCACAGCGCCACCTGCGTCCCACACCAGGTGACCTGACAGAGAAGCAAAAGCCGGTTCTCTCTTCATCCTTATAAGGCCACAAGTGTCTAACAGAAGAAATATAGTAAACATGTTTGAGGGTTAGTAATGGGGGGCGGGGGCAGGAGGACTAGATTTGCAAGGCTGCCCTACTTGGTAATCCTAAAACCAGATATCTTCTGAAAATATGTCTACTTCTGAATATTTTGTGTCCTACAGATGAACAATTAAAAGCATCCTAGTCATTACAGTAAACTACATGGTCTAGCTGTAGATCCGTCAGTAAGTAGCATTCTGGCTTACTCTGGGATCTGCCTGTCTGTTGTACGAGCTCAGCATTTTGAGTTTTGTCCAGAAGCAAAGCAATGAATGAATTTTCTTCAGAGCTCAATTTTGTTGTCAGAAAGCCAAACTGACTCAGAGGAATGGGTGGAGCTGCTTGTTCAGACAGGATTTTTACTTTTTGCCCTTTACCTCTGGAGCCAGAGGTCTGGCTCCCATCCAGCTGTATGAGGAGAAGATTATGGTCTTTCTCTAGGTAATTTGAAGGAGCAAAACCAAAGTGAAGTCAGGTGATCAAAAGCCGGCACTGAGTTTTTCCACAATGTTTCTCTTGATTTTGCTTATCTATTCCACTGTAACCACACGGTCCCCCCCCCCCTTCTTTTTAAAGACTTCATGAGCAGTTTCTTGTATGCACAAAATTGCAGATCTGTTCATGTAGGATGAACTATCAGTGGCTCTCAACTCTGAGGTTTTGCGGACCTCTCAGAAATTGCCGGGAACCACTTAATAAACTTTATTTCTTCTACTGTGACAATACCATCAAAACCAGCACAGCATTATGAAAATCACAGGTCGGGCTACTGGCATGGATCCCTTTAACTGGGAAAAATATATATCACAAAACTCACAGGTCCTAGTCCATGGCCTTGATAGTCTCTTCAATAAATATGGCCCTAGTCAAAACACCCTCAGTCTCCATTACAAGAAAAGAAACAAATGCAAGGCCAGCTACAGCATAGCTGTCAGCTTTTCCCTTTTCTTGCGAGGAATCCTATTCGGAATAAGGGAATTTCCCTTTTAAAAAAGGGAAGCAGTGACAGCTATGAGCTACAGAAGTTCTTGACTGTACCACCTTATGAAGCCAACATGGGGGAGATGTTTTGCGAACATTTTTGGCCAGAGAATTCACCATCTGTCCTCAGTGATTCCATGTGCTCATTGGGAAGAGTCTTGAAACTATTCATGGGGGTGAGGGGTGCAGAAGCGTTAGGTGCTGAAGCAAATGGATCAACAGTCCTTTGCTTCAAGCCAATTATGCTTAGTTTGCTAAGGATATGTATGCAGATCCTGGAGCTTAAGTTTGGATGCCATGGATTGAACTTGAGGCCTTCTGCATTTAAAGCAACTGCTTGACTGAGCTTTGGCCTCTCCCCATCTGAATGGCTACTGAAATAATTGAAGTGAGAGCTGATGCCATCCACTTGCGTGGTTTTTCTTTGCTCAGAGAGCCCTTGTATACATGCTTTGCTGTAGTTAATCAGTCCTAACAGTGCAAATGGGAGCTGGACCAGGGCAAAAGTCTTCCCATGCTATGTTGGTGGGAAATGAAACTGCTTGCAGTCTGGTAATGGGGTGCCCTATAGTTTAACATTTGCACTTCTCTCAGTTTTGCAATGCAGTTCTCCAACCCCCAAATGTGCACAAAAATGCAGACATTAAGAGAAAGTGTGCATAGGCTTCCGGTCCCACCTGCCTTAATGGAGGCATTCCCCACGATGGCGGAGGATTGTCGGCGAACAAAAAACAAGGATGGCAGAGGGTAAATCATCCTTACAAATTCCCTCCAGGGAATGGGCTTTGCTCGCAGTTCGTCTTGGTACCTGGTTCTCACTCCGGCATGGAATGTGGAAGGCAGGGAGGCGCTGAGTACAAAAGCACTTCAGCTGGCGAAAACCCTCCTACATCGCCATTAAGAAGCAGAGGTTATCCATTTACAGTAGTTGGATTTATAGTACCAGCGCATTATGGAAAAGGGTTGCAATAACACACTGCGGACATATCAGCTACAGGGATCAAGGGTTTGAACTGAGATGAGATTTTCTTTAGTGTGGGAATCGTTTCGGGAGAGGGAAACCCACAGTTTGTTTATTCTAAGCTTCTTTTATATATTTATGATTTGGCAATCCTCTCCAGAATACAAGATAAAAATATATTTACAAGTGAGGAAGGGACATTGGAGTAATATTGATATTAACAAGCAAAAATGGAAACTGTGTGTGATCTGAAATGAAGAAGGGGGGGAACTCAAGTATGACTGTGTTGGAAAGACAGTAATTCCCCTCAGCTCCATTTAAAAACAACAGACAAGAAAAAACAGACTGAGATTTGTTTGTGCTACTGACGGATTGTAATCTAAGATAAAGTTTAATTGGGCCATAAATCTCTTGCTGGAAGGAAAAGAATTTGGGGGCTGTGATAAGAATGCTGCAGAGATTCTGGGAGTTGGAAAAGGAGTATTAAATCTTCAGTGCTGAGAAAACTGCCCACCTTTTCCTAGGCTGAGATGAAAATGGCGAAGATCTGTGACATGTTTTACTAGTGAGACAGAATGGTTTCTAGCAGACTGTCGCTTGTTCCGAGACATAGAAACAAGGACCGAGAGATAAGACTTCTGAGAAACTTTGAGATTCAGTTCCGCCCCAAATCACGATGGGAGAAAACAACAACTGGGAAGTGAAAGACACAACACCATATATGGACAGAAGGAATCTCCAGTTTTCACACGCAGAACAGAATAAAGATAACAGTTGGAGTTCCACACCTGAAGCATTATAAATTTATATATTATAACATCACAAATGGAAATCATTAATTATGTAGCTGTTGACTAAGGGATGATTATTATAACTTAAATGTAACTGGTATTAATTAAGATTATGCAACACAGTGATACAAGATCGAAAATGCACCTGTTCCACCATGCAGGGAAATGTATTATTAGGAAGTTGAATGGCATTCTGATAATTGTATAATTTGGGAATTAATTGTTATTGTTATAATTTAGCTATTATTGGGGGTATATTGGAAACCAAATTTTTTAAATTTACAAAAAAAGGTGTGCATAAAAATGTATATCTTAATGACAGTAACACAAAAATGAATGCTATTGTGGGGAATTGCTTGCGAAATTATGTATGCTAGACAAAATTGCTCCCAAAAATTGGTATATTAGAAGAAATGCACAATAAATGCTGACAATTTTTGTGCAGACTATCTATCTATCTATCTATCTATCTATCTATCTATCTATCTATCTATATCTGCAAACTGAACTCAAGTCTGGGAAAAAGAGAAGTGGTGAAAAAATGACATTGACCGATTCATTTCTACTTCCAAATGATGACTTAGGTAGCGAGAAAAGCTCATGAAAATTCAACACAGAATTAATGTGTGAGTGAAATATAAGTAGGTTTACTCAGTACTGATAAGCCATAGTCGCCAAGTTTGCTGCTGATATACATTTGTGGAAATGCTGCTTTAGACAAAGAAAGCTGGGAATCAAGCAGAGGATTTAGCCTTCAGTTGTAATTGTGAAACCACTTATTCTACAGAAGTCCCTTTGAAGTTAATGGGCTCTCCTGCAGACGGTGGCTGGAGGCTTGCAGACAGATTCTGGAGGCTTGCAGCAGCTCATCTGCCTGCAGTGTTGGCATAATGCCTCTCCACTCCCCATGCTACCCCACGGTTGGTGATGTTGATCTGACACATCAGGTAACAGGCTTGATATTAAGCAGGGGTGGTTTTTTTGTTTTTTGTTTTGCTGACACTGCAAGTTTTCATCTTATTTGTTCCTTGCTCAGTTTGTATATATTCCCCTTTCTCCAGTTTGAAGAACCTGAGTCAGATTATATCACAGACAAGCAAAACATAACAATGTGCAGATGACGGTCAAAATGAGCATATTCTGCATATATAAATAACAGGATCACAGCACCATTAAAAAAGAGAGATTAGCCAACTCCATATGCTTTTCTCAATCGAGTTGTTTTCCCCATTCTCCAAAGGGATTCCAACAAAGCCTCTCTAGGAAGCAAACTCCATCATCAGGGTTCTACCACCAGGAAAACCTAGCTCTGTGTGTCACCGTCAGTCTAGTGCAGGCATCCCCAAACTCGGCCCTCCAGATGTTTTGGGACTACAATTCCCACCATTCTTGACCACTGGTCCTGTTAGCTAGGGATGATGGGAGTTGTAGTCCCAAAACATCTGAAGGGCCGAGTTTGGGGATGCCTGGTCTAGTGCATAGCTGAATAACCTTTGGCCTTCCTGATGTTGCTGGACTATAGCTCTCACAATTCCCGATCATAAGCTATGTTGCTGGGCCACAGCTTCCCCAGCCTTTGTCTAGCTTTTCACACAGAAGACCGGAAAGGGTGGTTTGGTTCCTATGTGGTGTTCTCACAAGAAACCAATTTCAGGCCCAAGATAAAATGTTTCGAGAAGGTGTGGGCATGTAGCCCTTGGCGTAATTTCCAAAGCTGACTGCGACGGATCAGTCTAGACAACTCTGGCAAGAGCAGTCTCTTTCTCCTTTCGTAGGAAGCGAGAGGGAGAAAGAAGGAGGTGGCGGGAAGCAGTGCTATTTTTCTAGAAAAAGAGGTGCCACAACTCACCCTTTTCCTCTAATAATGGAAATGGCTCCCACCTGAAAGGTGCCAGAACTCAGTTCCGGTGAGTTCCAACTGGAAAAAGCCCTCTTTAGGAAGACAGTGCAAATGGGTGTGGCGGGGAGGTCTGCTTTTGGCATTGGTCTTGCCCACAGCTGTCTTGGGTTCTTCCCCTTGGTGGGCCCACCCCACTGGCAGATTACCTCAGAAGGAATACATGACTTGACAGTAAAAAGGATTGCCCACCCCTCCTTTGGAAGCTTACCAAAAGTAAGCAAAACTTAACAATGAGGCTAGTAGCAGTTATGTTTGCTCTCTAGGTTATTCGCTCCTTCAAAATCATCATCTGTGAACTTCCCCTCCCGTCTAGGCATTAGAACTTTGACCCTCAACAGGCAAATTAACTACAAACCCCATAATTTGGACTCTCCTCCAAACCTGTACCAAAGTTTTGCCATTATTTTACAGTGTTTTGCAGAGAAACCTCTACATTCTGTAGCGCTCCACAAACTGATTAATTGATACATCAAACACAAGGTTCGTGCTCAACTACAAGCCCCAAAATTTGGGATCCTCTGCAAACAACGGGACCACCATCAACCATTCTCAGCTGAAAGCAGGGCTTCCCTTCAGACTGGAATCAGCTTTGCCTATAGTCCCTGAGGGGACATAGATCAGAGCCCCCCAGTAACATACTCTCACCAAACCTTTGAAACAACCTATTTTCCCCTGGCTGTCAACAAATGTTAAATATTCTGTTATGTCAGAGTGAGGAAATGTACTGGGGATCTTACATATGCAGGGATGTCTTGGATAATAAATCACTTTTGAGTCTATATGACTGATGACCCATGAAATCTCCACAGGCCTTCTAGTTTTAACAGTCACAAACACTAATCTTGGCTGTCGGAGGAAACTAGTGTATTCTACCGAGCCATAGTAGACTTTCCATTCGAAAGCATGGTAGCTATGAAATGGTTATTGAAAAGAGCTTGCTGAGAAGCAATAGTGATTCCTTGGCTCTCTTTCTGACATGGATCTGGGCTCCCTTTTGGTGCTATTTCTCCTAATACACAAATAAACACAGGACTGTTCATGTCCCATATTTATATCAATGCCTTGTCTGCTTACTAGTGTACAGACATCACACAGTGCTGTGCCACAATGTTGAAGTTCTTTGGAGCTATGTCTAGATTGTCTTGCACTCCACCTTTTTGTACTGACTCTTATTGTATGTATGCATAATGATGGATCAACTTGGGGTTTAAAGATTCTGAACATGTGCAGAGTGTTTTCCTCCAATCATTGAAAAAGAGCAAAGCCTGCAGGCCCTAGGCAGTCCTGAGCCATGGCTTTTCTTCTTTTGGAACTGAAGCATTCTTAGCCATCTTGTTGGCCTCATCCATTGGGCTCTCCTTACACCCTTAGCTGCAGGAGTATTCGGTTATCAAGGAAGCAAAAGGAGAGACAAGAGTTAATGCACAGTAAGAATTGCAGCACCGGCCCATGTGAGTCACAACTCAACAGATTTTATAAAACCGCTAAGGAGATTAACTCAATAACCAGTTTACCTGTCAGCATCAAGTCCTCCCCCCTCCCAAAATACCCCTAACACATCTTCAAAAAACTGCTGCCTGACAGACTGACGCTTTCCAGAGTCAGGTGGTGTCTGGCTTGAGGAATTCACTGTGTTTCCCCCCTTCTCTCTCGGTGTTAAGCATTTTCATAGGTGAGGTTTAAGCCATTTATCACTTATCACATTCCTATGCCTTCCTTAAGGAGTTCAGAATGGGATCCATTTTATTCTATTGCCATTTTGCCCTCGCAACATCCTGGGAGGCAGGCAGGCTGAAAAAGAGTTAATGACCCCCAGGTCAGGCAGTGAGCTTCATAGCTGAATGGAAATTTGAACCCAGGGCTCTCGTTCAAGCCCAATACTTTATCCACTATACCGAACCTGCTCTTCTTATCCATCTTGCATGGTTGTCAGATGCACATTAAATGTGTATATTTACCACTTGTATATTGCATTGGGGTTTGGATAGCTCAGTCGGTAGAGCTTGAGACTCTTAATCTTAGGGTCGTGGGTTCAAGCCAAAAGATTTCTGCATTGCAGGGGGTAGGACCACAGTAGATTACTCTTGTGGTCCCTTCCACCTCTATGATTCCAACTGATGGGAATGATTGGTGGAGCATCTGCTTTGCTTGCAGAAGGTCCCAGGTTCAATCTTTGGCATTCTAGGTATGGATTTGAGAGACCCCTGTCTGCAATCCTGGAGACCCACTGATAATCAGCATAGTCGGGTCAACAACCTGATTCAGCATATGGCATCTTCCTACCTTCTTCCACTGTTCCTCTAGCTGTGTCCCATGTCTGTGTCATGCTCTGACTTAAGGTGGATCATGCTAACATTACCATTGCCATTTTCTTTTTGCTCTTGCTGTGAAGGGATTTAAAAAAGGAAGGAAGGAACTAAAGGGGAAGAGAGATTGGATACAGTAAATAACTAAAAGTAGCTTCTGTGTAATAGATGAAGCGTAAAGGTGAGTCCTGGCTCTAAGAAGGTTGCATATTAAAGCAAAGAACTAGTATTAGAGGCATATTGTACACAATCATCATTGCTAATAGACACTTTTAAAACCATCCAGTTTGATGGGCATCACTACATGTTTTGGCAGAAAATCCCATAGTTTAACTTGGCACTGGGCAAAATAGTGATTCCTTTTGTCTACCTTGCATCTTCACTGGATGAGTCCAGGCTTTAGCATTATGGGAAAGGGAGAAAAACATCTCTCCAGCCAACTTTGCCTGCTTTGGTTTTTCCCCTTAAGATTTCTTTGTACTACTACTATTCCCCATAAGCACTGTGATCATAGTGTTGTTGTGAGAAGGCTGAAATGGGCACCAGGAGAAACCACTGCTTGGGACTCCTTGAAGACAGACATGCTTCATATCTTGATGATGAAATGCACAACACAGCGTGTGGCTTAACCAACTTTCTTGCGTTATCTGCTCTGCGCATAGAACATTTTCCTGCTTTCCAGTTGCGGCACAGGTTGTGTTGATCTGTGGTGTTATGCTTATCATGCGTGGATGGTATTGATTGGTGCTGGGGAACTTGCAAGTACATACAATTGTTGGATGGGGTGGATAAGGAAAAATGTATGGGGGTTTTAGCTGTTGTGTAAGACTTATTTTATTTGTATTGTGCACATAAAAAGCAGTTAGACCCAGAAAAGACTGTTGACACTCATAGTTCAGAATAAGTCCTGCCAGTTAGAGTCAGGTTTTTTTCCATCACTGAAACATGGCCTGAATGTGCATATATAAAAACAACTAAGCATATACAGATTTTATGCAAATTAGAACAATGTGCCAGCTTGCCAGGTCTTTTTATGTACCAGCAGCTGACACTTACTTCTGAGTAAGCATGCCTAGGATTGCACAGTAAATCTCCTGCGCCAGTGACCCAAGTTCTTTTTCATTGGTTCCTTCCTATGAACACAGCTATGATGCCCTGACTTTAAAAGAAACCACAAAGCCTAATCATCATGTTATCTCCAGACTTAGTCTGCTCTTGGAAGCCTTCCCTCTTGCCCCCTTTTTATTCTCCTCTTGTAATAGCTTCCACATGCTCATGCAAAAGCATGGCACATTTTTTAAATCCTTGGCATAGAAATCAATTAAGCAAAGCGGCCGGGACTTCACAGCGGCACTGGAGCAGGAGAAGCGATTTAGAAACACGGCGATCTTACTTTGCAAATTGTGACCCGATCTTGAGCTCAAGCCCACCAAGGAGAGGAACGAACCAAAACACAAAGTAACACTTCGTGTGGAGTGGAGATGATCATGGGGTTCTCTTTTGAGGAGAGCCCATGTCGAAAAGGAAGGTGTACGTCATCTTCAAAAATGGCAAATAATCACGTTAGTCTGTTTCTGTTGCTGTCCAGGAGGCAGATCCAAAAGCAACAGTACAGCCAATGAAAATGTCACAAAATAGTGAGCAAGCTTTTGAGTTACCTATGGATGGATGCTACCCAAGTGAATGAGTGGTGAGATGAGAGAGAGAGAGAAAAGAAATGTTCCTGGGCATTATGAAGAAAGCCCTGGGCCACACCAACGCCATATATTTAAAAGACACCTACACCACTTTAAAAGCCATGGCATTCCACCACCCCCCACCCCCAATCCTGGGAACTGCAGTTTGCTTTGGATGCTGAGATTTGTAGCTCTGTGTGTGGGGGCGGTCCTGCTCTCAGCACCATTAACAAACTACTGTTCCCAGAATTCTTTGGGTGAGGCCATGACTGTTCAAGTGGTGTGGATGTGACCTGCCTACATTTGGTGAGATAGCCTGGTGCATAAGAGTACAAACTAAAGCTGTGATCCCATGAATACCTCCGAGAGAGTAGAGGTAGTATTCAGCTAACTCAGAGTGCATGGAAATGAATGAACATGGTTAAGTTCTGGATAACTTGAAAACTTGCTCATGCTTTTGTGACATTTTACTTGGCCTAATAAAGTTTTTTTTAAAATAAAAAAAGATTACTTTTTATTATTTATTTATTTATTTATCCAGCTATAAATCGGACACGGGTGGCGCTGTGGATTAAACCACAGAGCCTAGGGCTTGCCGATCAGAAGGCCGGCGGTTCGAATACCCGTGATGGGGTGAGCTCCCGTTGCTCAGTCCCTGCTCCTGCCAACCTAGCAGTTCAAAAGCACTAGTAGAGAAATAGGCACTGCTCCTGCAGGAAGGTAAACGGTGTTTCCGTGCGCTGCTCTGGTTCGCCAGAAGCGGCTTAGTCATGCTGGCCACATGACCCAGAAGCTGTATGCCGGCTCCCTCGTCCAGTAAAGCGAGATGAGTGCCGCAACCCTAGAGTTGGCTGCGAGTGGACCTAATGGTCAGGGGTCCCTTTACCTTTACTAGCTATAAATACAAAATCATAAGATCTTGGTATATATTAGCAATGCATGTGAATTATTGTTCTAGTTAATAAATACATTTTAAGCCATAGCTAGAACATTAAGAGTATGACTTTTTAAATAAAAAAATTGAATTTTATAAATTATTCATTTAGTTAAAAATACATATAGACTGCCCCTCATACAAAATCCCAGTCTGGTGTACAACAAGATTTACAAAAGAGATAAAATACTATTATAAACAGTACAGGATGATCATAAAAATGACATACGGTTCTCCAGCCGTAACTAGATTTTTTCCAGACATAACTTTCAACATGTGCTATATAATAGTGAAACCGCTATAGAATAGAAAAGCGAACTCTGTTATAACTATGAACAAAGCTTTTTGAGCCGACGTGTATTCCTGCTATGTCTCTCCCAATAACGAATATGGGATTAATGAGTCCTGCACTTCGTTATTTATTGGAACAACAAAGTGGCCTAATAAAGGTATTTCTAAAAGTTTGTGGATTTTTGTCTTGCAGACCAACATTGCTACATTTGCTTTTTGCATAAACCAAAACATGACATGCTCTTTGGATATTGTAGAGCAGCCTTCATCAGCCAGATGTTTTGGACTACAACACCTATCAGTCCCAAGTTGAACGTTGTCATCCACAACATCTGGTGACAGCTGTTGCAGAGAGAGCAGCCACATTTCTTTACCTTAACTGAAGCCAAGAGAAGCAACTCTGAAGAGCATGACTTGAAGACTGGGATCAACTTTCAGCACCATTCCTTGTGTCTGCATCTTAACAGGCAGGTGTTCCCTTCCTGCCGCCTGAAAGCTGCAGCCTGGCCCCCAACAAACAGTGCTGTTGTAAAGTTTAAGGGCACATCTACACCACAGATTGAATGTGGTATGAAAGATGTTCCATTTCCTCAAGAAACCTGGGGGAAATATAGTCCGGGGCAGGTGGGCAGAGAAGTGATCTCTGTAAGAGAATCTCAACATCCTCACCAAACTACCAAAGAATTCTTTGCGGAAAGCCAGGGTTGTGAAACTGGTATAAAATGGATGCAAATGTGTAGGCCATGTGCAACTGCAGATTTGAACCAGGTGAAAACTGGTTGATTTCCATGGATTCTCTCAAAATATTCTGGAGGCTGTTTGTTCTGGATACGGACAGTTGTTTGTTAAGAGATCTCAGCTGCCTCGCAGAACTATTCCTGGGATGAGAATAATTGGAAGGATAACAACATGAAGATTTAAAGAAGGAACTATTGGAAACTCAAAGCAGTAGAAACATAAGATGATTGGACCCCACTGAACTTGAAGCATGGGAAGCCCCAACAAAAATTTATAATTTGGCAAAATATTGGGACTATATTATATGTATTTGGAATATTTTGGAATATTTAATGTGATCTGATTGGATTGTTAAAATGGAAAACTTAATAAAATTATTTTTTAAAAAAGAGAAAAATTCCAATGTAAAGTAGTTTTAAAATGGTAGCAGTAACTCCACAAGCATAAAGGCTCTTTTCCTGACTGGGTTCAAATTTGATTTCTGCTGGGTGGCTCTCCGCTGGGTGAAGGACCTCTGATCAGATGGCTCTTAGAGTTGGAGACACCGTTGCGAGATGCACCTTCGTGGAGAGCCTGCTTCCGCCATTCCAAGAGTGTGAAATACCTCTTTCATGAAACAAGCAAAGCTGATAGATTTCATTGTAGCTTTTAAGCAGCTAAATGCTAGTTAAAACCTGTAAACATGTCCACATGCCTTCCTCTAAGCAGCGAGGTTCTTAACGTGTGGCGCCTCCTGGATTAAGGAAGATCCTTCATGCAGCTATGCCGGGGAACCAGCCGGGACTTTAGCCCTAGATACAGTTATACTTATTGTCATATTTCTATATACCCAAGCTATTCTTTGTGATGGAAAGGAGGTGGGTGCCGCAATCAGGGGTTGATCAAGGAGCTGGTGGAAACCTAGACATGATTAACATGCGGCGTATGTGTTTGTGACTTTGCCAAACCTTTACTGGGTCTAAGGCCAGTTTTGTGAATTTCTGTGCACATATGCAGTACTTGCATGCAGTAGAAATCAGTGATCAGTGTTGGTTTTTACCAAGGTTAATGGGCCTCCAGATTATGTTGGACTCCTCCTCTCAGTGGATGCAGCCACCATAAACAATGGTCAGGGAGGGAGGATGGGAGCTGCAGTCCATCAACATCTGGAGGGCCAAAGTTTCCCCATCCCTAGTTAAAACCAAGTCCTCTTAAATGCTACTTTTCCTGAGATGTTTTGTGGGGACGCAGGTGGTGTTGTGGGTTAAAACACAGAGCCTAGGACTTGTCGATCAGAAGGTTCGAATCTCCACGACGGGGTGAGCTCCTGTTGCTCGGTCCCTGCTCCTGCCAACCTAGCAGTTCGAAAGTATGTCAAAGCGCAAGTAGATAAATAGGTACCACTTTGGCGGGAAGGTAAACGGCGTTTCCATGCGCTGCTCTGGTTCGCCAGAAGCGGCTTAGTCATGCTGGCCACGACCCGGAAGCTGTACGCTGGCTCCCTCAGCCAATAAAGCGAGATGAGCGCCGCAACCCCAGTCGGTCACGACTGGCCCTAATGGTCAGGGGTCCCTTTACCTTTACCTTATGGATGCATGAGTAAAATGCTCACTTTTTCCTTTAAGAACCACACACACACAAACAATCTTCAAAGGGAAATTTTGACCCCTTCAGAAGACATTCTTCATGGACTCAAAGCTCATCCTTTATGAACTTCATATGACACACGTAACAAGAGCCCCGCTGGATCAAGCCAAAGGCTCATCATAGTCCGGCATTCTCTTCTCTCAATGGCCAGCCAAATATCTATGGGAAGCCTGCAAGGGGAATCTGAGTGCGACAGCCCTTACTGCAATTGTAACTCCCAGCAACTCGTATTCGGAGGCGTACTGGGTTTAGGACATAGACGTTGTGCCTAGTAGCCACTGACCTTCTGTGAAAATCAGTCTAATCTACTTTTAAAGCCATCCAGATGAGCGGCCATCACTACTTCTTGTTGAGAGGAAATGCCATAGCTCAACTATGTATTATGAAGAAGTGCCTTTTTGTGTCTGTCCTGAATCTTTCAACGTTCAGCTTCACAGCATGTCCCTGAGTTCTAGTGTTCTATGTCCATTTTCTCCACACCTCAGCTCAGTCATGTCCCTCCCTTACTCACCTTACATTGAGATCCCAAGGGTTGAACCTGCGCCTTCTGCATGCCCAGCAGATGTTCTACCACAGAGCTATGAATCTTCCTGTATAACTCATAAGGATACCTAATGCAGTCAAGAATGACTGGAAGATTGGCTGCACTTTGCAAACTAAAGTTGCAGTCAATTGGTTTTTTAAAAAACAATTATCTCTGTATGATCTTTATCATGATTTTCTTGTAAAGAGAGATTAAACCCCACAGGGGGTGATATAGACTGGGGTGTGCATGTGTATGAGAGAGGGGTGTGTGTGTGTGTGTGTGTGTGTGTGTGTGTGTGTGTGTGTACTGTGTTTGTCTGTATACAGTACATGCAAATTATGTTATATACAAATACACATACATAGGCACACATGTAGAAATCCCATTGTTTAGATTTCTGTCACAAGCGATGAGAATATTTAATTTTCTTTTATCTCTGGGGTTTTCATTATCATTTAAATTTCATTTCACACTAATTGATCTGGGATTAGCAAAGCCATTATTCAGAAATCAGACTTAAGACGAGCCAGAATGTGATGAATAATTCATAACACCCAATTACATGTTACGAACCCGGTGTACTTAAAAAAAAAAAAAACTTGCTTCGAACTTCCAGTCTGTTGTGAAATGAAATGACGCGTAGGCACTTAAGAGTCAAGCAACAGCACCACGCTCTCTTAGCGCAGCTGTGCTCTCTGAACCTTGCCACCTCCTTGCTTCAAACTCAAGTCTTAAACTCGGGGGAGGGGGAGGGAGAACTGGCTTTCAGAATATCCAGAAACTACAGATCACCTTGTCCTCAAGAAAAAAAGTGAAGAGAAGCCCTGGGGAGAGAAAAAGAAAGAAAAAGAAAAGAGCAGAAGTAACTTGATGAGCCGGAGAATGCAGTTTAGCAGGGAAATGTGGCACCAGAACATGCCGCCTGATAGCTAAATTCTAATGCATAGTGAAAAGATGTGTGTGTTTGGCAGAGAAGCCGTGGCTGGGCTCGTATAGTGTTTTTCTTCCATCCTGAGATACATTATCAGGAGGAAGATGAGTGATTGACTTGCCAAGGGATGCTTGCAGAAGGAAATATCCTGGTGCCCCTGTTGAGAAGCCTTCAGGAACATAGGAAGCTGTCCATGTGGTTCGGTATTATCCACAATGACCAGGCAGCTGCTTTCTGGGGTTTCAGGCAGTGCTCTCTCCCAGCCATACCTGGGTGGACATGGGACCTTCTGCATGCAAATCAGATGCTCTGTTAGTGAATTACAGCCCTTCCTCCCTGATCAGAACAGCAGCCATCTTTTCTTTTTAAAAAAGTGCCTCATATGAGTGCATATGAAAATTGACATGTGGGAACTGACCGTGGGAGCTGCTTAAACACTACCTTTTCCCAGGGGGCAGGAGAGCTTGTGGGTGCACCCCTGTGACAGCAGGGAGCCCCAGGGCAGGGGCGTGTGCAGTCAGTTCTGGTGTGAGCTTAAGTTAAAGAGATAGCAGCAGAAGTGAAAGTCCTACTGCTACCTATAAATACACTGGTGAGTGGGACTGGTTGCCCGTCTTCCATTTCTGTATTTTGGATCTGCTAGTAGTAATTATTATGGTCCTCATATGTAAGTTGTTAAGTTCATGCTTCCTTTAAAAAACGAAAACAAAACCATTATGTCCTATGGAATTGTTTTGTGCTGCTTTAAAACGTGGGTTTTTGTTTTGGTATTTGTTTGTGATATTTTTAGGATGTTGTAAACCACTCAGAAGTTTCTTTGAAATATGGAGTGGAATACTAATTGCCTAAATAAATACATTCTGCAGATGTGGAAGTCGTATCTGTAACATTTCAAGGGGCAGTTTTTTGCTTAGTTCCGCGAAAGGGCCACTGTGACCATGAGCTCCCTGCATTTGAATAGAAAAGTGAAATACCAATAACAATAATAATAATAGTAACAACAACAGCAACAATACCACTGGCCTGTTGTGTCAGTTCATAAACATTTAGCCCTAAGTGCAGACATGGAAGTAACCTTTGCACTTTGGACTATGGCAGCAGGTACCTCTCTAACCTTTTATTTAATATAACAGCCTTATTTAATAAAGCAGCCTTGAACCAGTATTGCCTAGGAATGCTTAGAAACAAACAAACAAAATCAGTATTTTGAAATAAGTAGTTAAAACCTAGGCAAAAACCTGCTGCTTAATCTCAGGAACCTCCATGCACAATTTGGTTAAAATCAGTGCCATTCTGAAATGTTCAGTCCACCATCCTGATTCAAAATGGCATCTGGTTGTATCCAAACGTCGGCGAAAACCCGTTTCATTCGCTCCGTGACCATGCAAAATTTGGTTACGACATATTTTTAAAAATGCATAGCGAGTGAGCGACTTTTCAAAATATATCGTGCGTGTTATACATATATATCATTTAATGGACTTCTGGCTTACTCTTCAGAGTAAAAAACAAAAACGCTCCACCCTTTTGAAAAGACAGGTTTTAAAGGAAAACAAACAAATTCTAAACAGCAAGTCAGATAGCAGCAGCAGATCATCCCTCCGTTAAAAGCACAGTGCGCCCAAATGAGCGCAGTGCAGACGGGAATAAGGAAATCTCCGCAGGCCTCCCCCAAGTCTGCATTCTTGGGTTATTCGGCTCCCGCCGCCGAAGCGCCTCTGTGGCTCGCGCCTGCCGCATCCTCGCGGCAGCCGCTAGGTGGCAGTCTTCGTCTTCCCTTGCCACTCCTCCCCGGGAATCTCCCGATCCCTTATCAGGGCAGCAGTTTAGGAAGGCGATGCCTTGGCGCGAGCAACAGGCAGCATCTCCCTCCCTCCCCTTGAATGGGCCGCTTGCGAGCTCCCTTTTACCTGCGCGTGGAATGTCTTGCGCAATCCCTTCTCTCTCCTCGCCGAAATCCAAACTCTCCCTTCCTTCCTTCCACCCGCCTCCTCCCCCGCACGTCCCGTCCCCCCCCCCGCATCTACACGAACACCCCCACTTTGCAATCCTACCCACTGCTGGACAGTGGTCGCGCCCCCCCCCCATTAGAGCGCAGCAGCGGCAGCAGCAGCAGCCCCACCTTCTCCGTCCCGGGACCTTTCATCTGCGGGAAGTTTTATGACACTTGGTTGAATGTGCAAAGTTTTTAATTAGACTCGCCAGACAGCCCGAGGCAGCAGTAGCGCCACGAAGTCTTCATGCTTCCCCTCTGCTTCTCTCTCCCTTCCAGCACAACAAGCCGCTCTACTCCTTTGAAGACAATGCCGACTATGTCTACGATGTCATGTGGTCACCAGTGCATCCCGCGCTCTTTGCCTGCGTGGATGGGATGGGCCGCTTGGATCTCTGGAACCTGAATAATGACACAGAGGTGAGGAGGGAGAAGGATCGGGGCCTGGGAGCTGACATTTTCTGCTGGGTTGCCATTATTATTATTATTATTATTATTATTATTATTATTATTATTTCATCTTACCCCTTCTCTTCAAATTGGGAGGGAAGGAGAAGAAACCACCTTCGTTAGAAAGAGGCTTCCACCCCAAATTCTGTGCTTGCTAATTTCATCAGTTTCCAAGGGTCCTTTTCTGGGTGCCACCAGACCTGCCTGGTGGTGTCCCCCTCCTCCTTTGGCCAGAGACAAAGGGCAAGTCCTCAGCACGTTTAATGCACACGACTTCCCCCCAAGAATCCCCGGGAACTACAGTTTCAGGATGCTGGGAATTGTAGCGTGCTGTGCAGGGAAACTGCAGTTCCCAGGCTTCTTCGGTTGTGCTTTAAATTGGTGGGGTGTGGTTACACCCGGGATCCTCCTACCCGCTTGCTCCTTCCAACTTCTGCCTCACATGATGCTTGGGAGACAAGGCGCTGCCCTTCTTTGGTTGTTGGACTCTAACTTCCGTCAACCCCGGCTAGCATGGCTAGTGCTCTGGCTAGCAACATCCGGCAGGCCGCAGGCATACCCTGTAAGCACCACTTCATCCTTCACTCTTTCTTGGCGACAACTCTAGGGGAATATGAAACCCACCAGAATGTTACTATGGGGGGGAAGACCTCTCTGGTAGGATGAACATAGACATTGAGCAGGCATGGCCAAACTTGGTCATCCAGCTGTTTTGGGACTACAACTCCCATCATCCCTAGCTAACAGTGGTCAGGGATGATGGGAGTTGTAGTCCCAAAACATCTGGAGGGCCAAGTTTGGCCATGCCTGAGAAGGTGGTTGGAGGCAGTAATACTACAGAGATCTCGAGGAGGGAGAGTGCACTTGTGGTGCTTGGGGGTTTCCCGCAAGCACCTAGTCGGCCACTGGGAGGACAGGATGCTAGACTAGATGGGCCAATGGTCTGATCCTGGCTCCTCTTATGCTCTTACGTTCAAGCAAGAGACAAGCTTGTAACTTGCTTTGTGCAAAAACTATTGTTGTTGTTAATTTGTGATCCCTATTGTCTTGGTTCATCGCTGGCACCACCCTAACCTTAAGCTAAGCACTGTAAGGAAGGTGAGGGAGGCTGTGTCTTTGCCCAGGGGCTCTAAATCAAACCTGGCATCTTAGCACATTCATCCCAAAGCCTTCTGCCCCAGATTAAAGGCATGGCACAGATTCCTTCCTTCTCTTGTGCAGAGTTGATTCACGTTTTCAAAAAGATTGGGTGTGTCGGGGCTGATTTATTCACCTGCACTTCTGCCCCCCCCATTTATTTTTCTTCTTCTGTATGCCCTGTGAGGAATTTAGAGCATCTCCCCCTCCCCCCCTCCTGTCCCAGTGGTGGCAGGTTTTGGAGGTTTCACATGCCTCTGAAACTCTGCACCACATGTTGCAGAGGAGTTGCACAAGTTGCGCTTTCTCACGTTGCCAAGAAGGACAAAAAGGGAAGCCTAGCCACAGATCTGCACCTTACATTTAAAGCACATTCAGTGCACATTTTAAACACCTGACTTACCTCAAAGAATCCCGGGAACTGTAGTTTGTCCAGGGTGCTTGGCTCTGTGGAGGAACTACAGTTCCCAGAATTATTTGGGTGAAATTGCATGCTTTCAACGAGTGTGGAATGTGCTTTAAATGTATGGTGTGGAATAAATAATAATAAATAAATCTGTCCTGAGTCGCAGGTCCAGCCTTCTTCCTGGCTTGCAGCAGCTCTTCATTATTTCTCCTTTTGTGAATGTCTTTTTCCCCCCTCTAGGACTGTATATGCAGCATACATTTCATACACTTCTGCCAGCTCAGCCAAGAATCCTGGGACCTGTAGTTTGTGTGGGTGCTGGGAGTTGTAGCTCTGAGAGGGGTAATCTACAGTTCTTAAGATTTTTTTGGGAAAGACGTGCCGCTTTAAAATGTGTGGTGTGTACAAGGCCTGAGGGGGGTAGGTTACAGCTGTCCCGCAAGCCCTTGGAACCTGCAGGGAAGCAGATTTTGGTGAGAATTTAGGAGGAAATTGCTAAAGGCAAGACCTGTTTGTCAGCGGAACAGGCTGCCTTGAAGAGATGTTGGACTCTCCTTTGTTGAAAGTACTTAAGCAGACGCTGGACAGCCACCTGCCGGTACGTAGTGCTGCAGTTGCCTCTTCCATATTTACCTGGGAGTAAGCACCATTGAATTCCATGGGACTTAACTTCTGGTTAAACTTGCATAAGATTGGGCTTTAAGGCCATTAAATCTTAGTACACTGACTTGAGATTAAGCTCTGTTGAAATTAGCAATACCTCCTTCTGCACAAACATCTATGCAACATTTGGGGTATGTTGCTATATTCCTAAGCACACATACAGCCTGATCCTATTGATCGTTTACTTGAAAATAGGTTCCCTTGAGTTCAATGGGACTTACTCCTAGATAAGTGTGGTGCTTCATTTAGAAGATAACTGACCCTGAAATTTGATGAATGTGCCTTAAGTCTGCAGCATTCTTGAGGAGGTACAGTAACAAGGGCTGGATGATCCTCCTGTGACCGGGATGCTGTAGTGGCTAGAACCAGAAAGGTCTGCGTTCAAATCCTTGCCCAAAAGCCATGGGCCAGTCACACTTGCAGCCTTGCAGGGCTGGTGGGAGAATAAAAGGAATGCCAGGGAAGAACAATATAGGCTGCCCTCAGATCCTTGGAGGAAAGATGAGATGAAACTGCATAAGTGAATAATAAACATCATTAGAATAGAAAATAACCACTAGAGAAGTCCAGATTTTACAAAGTGCCCCTTGCCTTATTTTCATACTAGTAAGTATATAATACAAACAAATTTGTGAAAGTAAGTACTGATAAAAGAAGATTATTAATTAAGAAGCAGCTGCATTAAACTCTTGGATGTATTTCTGAGTGATTTTATTGTCTTTCTTGCTGGTTTTTCTTTGGGGGGGGGTGTTGTTGAGTGTTTTATCGTTTTTGAGTTTCCTAATTTGAATGGAGTTCTTAAAACACTTTCAGAGTGCACTAGGCTTCTTTGATACATTTATCATTTGCCTCCCTCAAACTGCTGTCCTGTAAGGGCCTGGTCTACCAACTCATCAGAAGGAGTAAGAAAGGAGTTTGTAAGGCAGTAGAGCGGACATAGAATAAATGTTTATTCAGTGCTCCAGTATGTAAAACAACAGCATCAAAAGCTACCTGCAGAGTGCAATACCAGCACACAGGGAGCAGACAGACCTTCTCCTTGATGTGCTAGCTTTTTCATTGAAGGGAATAATAATAATAATAATAATAATAATAATAATAATACCAACCAGCATCCCCCAAACTGAAGTGATACAACCCATTCTGCTCCTTTTTGTCCTGATTGCATAGATCAGGTCTAAGTCAGTATTTTCCTAGCCTATCTGCCTGCAGATGCTAGGAGATGTGGCAGATATTTTGTCATTTTAAGGTGTGTCCATATTGCCTTTATTTTGAAGATGACATTCTGCCCAGAAAATTACAATTATTTTTTTTTTTGAGATATTCTGGTCAATAGCACATATATCAGGTGTGTCAATCATAATGTTGTCGTTCACAATGCAATTTTGTTTAATCAAATTGGTATGGGTTTTAATTATTGTTTGTTGGTTTTATTTGTATAATATTAGTATAATATCATTTTATAAACAGGGTTTCTTTGCGTGCTTTATTGTATTCTGCTGTGAAAATGTTCTTTTTAAACTGAGAAGTGGGCTATCAATTTACTAAATAAATAAATAAATTCTGTCTCTCTTTCCCCCTCCTCGCACCATTCATTCTTCCCTGCAGGATATATATTCTGCTCCTGGCCCAAACACACACAATTGCAAAGCTTCACATGCAATTAAAGCCTTCAAACATAAGATTTCCATACCAGTATTGGGGAGAAATTTAAAAATAGGAACCATACAGAGAAAACTCTGTTGCCCTGTTTAGCATCAGTGAAACGTTGAAGTCAGAAAGCTTTGTGAGAAAATATATTCTGTACATGAAAATCAATATCTCTTACCATAGCGGCTGCTGCTTTTTTTTGTTCTCTTACAATTTTTGTCTCATGCCATTTTTGTATGAATTGAAACAGCCTGCAGTTTTGCCTAATTTCCAGTTGTGAAATAACTGCGCCTAATTCAGATTTTACAGAAATTGTCCCTTGAACTTTTCCTTTGTAATCCTTCCCCCCACCCCCGCCCTGCGAGAACGGTCTTGTGATTGAACGTTCTAAATGCCACCACTGAGAATGGAACATGAAAAACCATTGCATCATGCAAGCTGCAAATATATTTTGTAGAAGGCTGTCCAGCAAACGTGCAGTTCAAATCCTATCAGAATTATAAGATAACCATAAGGCAGTGCGGATGAAAGAAACGAGGCTTGTAAAGCGGTTTGTGAGCTTAAAACACTATAGAAACGAATAATCATGATAATAAATTTTAAGTTTCCTAATTGCAGAAAAATAGCTACGTTAGTCTGCAAGAGCAGAAAATCCAGAAAGTGCTCTGGCGCCACAGAGGCTTCAGGCAGGAGCTTTTAAGGCGAGACAGAGCTTAATTCATCAGTTGTATGTAAAAGACTCAAGAAGGTAGTGGATTTATATACTCGTGGATCGGGGCTGTAGTCAAGAAACCAACCAACCAAGTTACCAAGGCAAAAGTAATAACTGCCAGTATTTTCTTCTACTTTTGTGCGTGTGGTTAATTCCTTCTTTCGTATGGCCTTAATATACATTTCAGTGAGAAGAAAACGCACATTTTTACTGCTCCTTGCCGTAAATCACCTTAGACAGGTAAGGAGGGACGAATACTGAAAACTGGATTGTCAAGTGGAGACTCGAGGTCTTTTGAAGTGCTCCGAGCAGGAAGCTGCAGAGCCGCCTTAATTATAAAGCCAGCAGCTGAAGGAGGATGTCTAGGGAGGGGTTTTCTCTCCAGCTTTTTCTTTTGGGGGAAGGAGCAAAGAGGAGCAGATCCCTACAGGTGTTACCATTAAGAGCCCTTGCTATCAATGCCATAAGACTGTTAAGAGAAAAGTCCATTTTCTCAAAAAGCAGGCTGGAAAATACTTTATTTTCCCCCCCATCAAGGCTGTTGCAAATCTTCCCTGTTGTTATTGACATGGAAATTGCACTGTGATCAATGCTGTTAAAGCATGTGGGGCTGCGAGCAGGATTCACTTTGCTCTTATTTGTTTAATTTGGACCTTTAAATCTGTGCTAGGCAGATAAACTTTCCATTCCCCTTTCCTCTGGACATCAGCAGGAATAAATTCAGCACCAAGCCAGGAAAAAGCAATCAGAGACGTACCGTATCAGCCAAGAAGAAAACTCTTTAGCAACTGAAAGCGATGGTTCGTTTGATCCTTTGCCTGGCAATTCAGAACTTTAATAAAGAATACTAATGATGATGATTTTGTTTCTCCAGAAGTATCGAGCCACGCAGTCCAGCCCAAGCTAAGCCTTTTGATTTCAGTGGCACTGATAAGCATTTGCTTAAATCACTCCTGTTGAGAGCAAAGGAATAAGTGCTTTCATTTGAATCATAACCCATTTTTCTTAAGACGTAACTGAACTATCGGATTGGATCGTTACTAGATTAGAATGAAATTAGGTGTTTGCAAAAATAAAAAGTCTTGAAACGTTAGCCTCCTCTCCATGATCCAGTTTGAACGGAAGTGCTTAAATCTGATTTAGGTTGCTATCCTAAACCCAAAGAAGTTGTTTTGCTGAAAAGACTGGGTCTAGAATGTGGGCTCCGAATTGAGACAGTTTGGCAGGCTTCTGCAGGACTGCTAAATGTTTTAGAATGAGCTTGCCTTTTACCCAATGTGTTTGGGATCAGGCTGTTTAGCAGGTCAGCGGCCAAATACTGTGCCATCGCTGACTTGCAGATCAGAATGTTAGCAATAGGAAAATGCACAGCGACTCTTTACAGGAGTGCTGGGTAAGGGATGGCCTTGCAGATTACAACCAACGTACCAGTCCACAAATCTGACTGACTGCCCCAAATATAATCATCAAAGTGGCAGGCCCAGTGAGCTGAGCTCCCAGAGGGAGTTGCTTCTTGCATTCGGAATGTGACTAATCATGGTAAAGGGAATACAGGACAGGCTACAGCACAGTGCTCTGGATGCAGAAGATCCCTGGTCTGGTTCCTGGCACCTGCAGTTAGGGCTCGGAGAAGGAATCTCTGTTGCCAGTCAGTGTATTGAGCTGCCTCCTGTATTCATAATGTTATTTATTTTCAAGTTTTATAGCCCACCTTTTTATAAAACCCCCAAGGCAGTTTACAATCCAGATTTTGCATTCTATTAAGATGCAACAAAAACTATCAGTAAATAGTCACAAAAATGGAAAAGGGAACAATATAATAATAATAATAATAATAATAATAATAATAATAATAATTTATTATTTGTACCCCGCCCACATCTGGCTGGGTTTCCCCAGCCACTCTGGGCGGCTTCCACAGAAACCAAAAAACACTAAAATATCATACATTAAAAGCTTCCCTGAATAGGGCCGCCTTAAGATGTTTTCTGAATGTCAGGTAGTTGTCCATCACCTTGCCATCCGATGGGAGGGCATTCCACAGGGCGGGCGCCACCACCGAAAAGGCCCTCTGCCTGGTTCCCTGTAGCTTCGCTTCTCGCAATGAGGGAACCGCCAGAAGGCCCTCGGCACTGGACCTCAGTGTCCGGGCAGAACAAGAGCGTAAAAATACATTGCAGGTAAGACTCGGCAAGACCTTGCTGAAATAAAGATCTTCACCACCTGCGCAGCTCCAAGCAGTGACAGGGCTGGGGAGTTCTCCCTTGGGACACTGTTTGTTATCTTGGGGTGACACACCCAAAAAACTATTGCATGAAACCAGCTACAGGGTTCTAGTCACCCCAGTGAAATATTTAGGAACAGGGTTTTAGTCACTATTTCATAAACTTGTTTTATGGAAATAATTGCTTAGCTTAACTTTCAAAAAATGTTGGTGTGCAGTCATTTTGCTTTAGTTCTCTCCCCCCCCCCTTTTTAAAAAAAGTATCACAAAAGCTCCCTTTTCCTTTTTGCAAGTTTGGAACCAAAGGCCCATTTATGACAGCAAAGGGAATTTTCAAAGCTAAGTAAATAAATAAGGGCACATATCTAGTGGGTCACCCTAAGGTTGGTTATAGATTCAGGAAGTAGTGCATTCCCTGTCCTGTCCTCTTCTCTCTCTCTCTCTCTCTCTCTCTCTCTCTCTCTCTCTCACACACACACACACACACACACACAACACAACACAACACAACACAACACAACACAACACAGCTCCAACTTGCAGAAATAGCGCCAGTCAATGATTTGGATCAAAACTTGCATTTATCTTGCAAGTGCCATCAACGATAAATCTATGGGATAGTATGAGAAAGTTTTAGAAATATTTAGCCATCCTTTTTTCTTGTATGATTCTTTTTCATCTCTGAGGTTAATGCAAATCTCTAACAAACACGTTTATCTGATTTAGAGAAACGTTTTTCTGACTGTTGTTTTTTATTGACATGTTAGGTAGGTAGTGACACCATCGATTATAGCTCTTTTAAAGCCTAACTGCTGGACTATGGAGTGAAATATATAAAAGGCTTGCATTTGGTTCAGCGTAGCTTCCTGGCTTTAACAAAGGAAAAGCTTGCCATGTTTGATTTATATCCTCAAATGGATGCAACAACGCAAGCGGCAGAGGAGAACAAATGCAACGCTTCCTTATTTCAGCATTCATCAGCTATACATTTCTGTCAGACTTGGAGCTGTAACACGTAGAAGAAGAAAACAAGAATTCTTGGGGGGCCTATCCAAAATATTTGAAGATTGCTTCTAGTCTACCTGGACTAGAATGATTATATATTTTAAATTAACTAAATATGCATATTTTTACCCATCACTTTTCCTCAATAAGGAATAAAACCTATTAAAATTAACAGTCCAACCCTACGTATGATTACTCATACAGAAAACCTGGTAGTAAGCTCCCCTATGTGCAATGGGCTTACTCCCAAGTAACTGTATAGGACAGCAGCTTTAATGTCTGTTTGGTTACTGCGTAATTCTTCCTCTCCTTTTAAAGCACATCAAATATACGTAGATAAAATCTGTCATTTAATACATATTGTTACATGTAGTTTGCTTCCCCTCCCTACACGTTTTAATTACAAATGCTTTGTCAAAACACAAAGGCTTTTAGTGTTTTATGAAGAAATGAACATAGAATTAAAATCGCTTCATAATTATACAAACGTTTCTAATTTAAATGGTAAGCATTTGGGAGGGGGTAGGACTGAAGAGATTAGAATACTTTGGATTAATTGTTCCTGATAGACTCATATGATCTTATTAACATTGTTTCCCTAACTACATTTACTTAGAAGTAAGTTTCATGTGATTTTCCAAAAAGCTTCTTAAGAACAGGCTGGGATGAAATTTCACAGAAATACATCCTGAGCGCGCTTAGTGGAATTTTATTATTATTAAACTTATATACTTTCCATCAAAGGACCATGAGGTGGTTTGCAACATAAAACACAAATGTCAGTGTATTACATAATATACAATATAAAAATCAAAACAGTTCTGTAAATACAAGTATAATAATAAGAAATAGATTACTGTTGTTGTTGATTTCTATACTGTCTTTCATCCGAGGATCACAGGATGGTTTGCAATAACATAGTAACAAACAAAACCAATAACCCCTCACCCACCCAGTTTGAAAGGCCATAGATTGTTTAATTGGGCAAAGGCCTGGGAGAAGAGCAATGTTTTTGCCTGGTGCCTAAAGATGAAGGCATCAGGCGAGCTTCTCTGGGGAGAGCATTCCACAAATCGGGAGCCACTGCAGAAAAGGCCTGTTTTTGTGTTGCTGCCCTCCAGGCCTTTTGTGGAGGAGGCACATGAAGAAGGGCCTCAAATAATGATCACAGGATCTGGGTTGGTTCATATGTGGAGAGGCAGTCCTTGAGGTATTGTGGTCCTGAGTCATTTTAAGATTTATAGGTCAAAACCAGCACTTTGATTTAGGTCTGGAAACTCATTGGCAGCCAGTGCAGTTGTACAGTGGTACCTCAGGTTATAGACACTTCAGGTTACAGACTCCACTAACCCAGAAATAGTACCTCAGGTTCACAACTTTGCTTCAGGATGAGAACAGAAATCGCATGACAGTGGCATGATGGCGGCAGGAGGCCCCATTAGCTAAAGTGGTACCTCAGGTTAAGAACAGTTTCAGGTTAAGAATGGACCTCCGGAACGAATTAAGTTCTTAACCCGAGGTACCACTGTATCAGGATCGGTGGGATATGTTTCAATTGTCTATTCCCCGGTGAGCAACCTGGCCTCTGAATCCTGCACCAGCTGAGGTTTCTGAACCATCTTCAGAGGCAGTCCCACGTATAATGTGTTGCAGTAATCTAACCCAGAGGTTACCAGAGCATACTCATAACAGCAACAGCAGAAACAGAAAAGAAAACCAGCAGCGTGTCTGAAATAAAAAGGCAGTATACACATACAGAATCTTCTCTCTATCCAAAGTACAGTGGTGCCTCGCAAGACGAAAAGAATCCGTTCTGTGATTCTCTTCATCTAGCGGGTTTTTTCGTCTTGCGAAGCAAGCCCATTGAAGGATTAGCGGATTAGCGCTATTAGCGGCTTTTATTTTTTTAAAAAAGATATTTATTGAAATTTAAGCAATAAAACAAACCTTCCAATCAAGCCAAAGAAAAAAGAACATTGTCACACTCAATACAAAACAGAAAAATACAGTAAAAGACATAAAAAAAGAAAAAGCATAGAAAAGACATAAAAATCCAATTTTTTTACCTATTATTTTCATAACCCTTCTTCCTGACTTCCTCACATCTCCCTTTTCTGTGTTCGTTTTTACACAATCATTTTCAGCAATATCTTACCCTCTTTCAATCTTGGTCTATATTATACCTTTCAGCCCATTGTGTCTCCAGTTTTTTCCCTTTATATCCCTTTGTTTAAATTTGACACAGTGTAGTCTAACTTTTTCACCCTTGTCTTTTGAAACGTTTGTTACATACTCCTTTTACCTCTGTCACTGATGCCACATTGTCTTTACATCTTGCATCATTTTAACATTCCAACATTTTAACATTTTAACATTCCAACATTTTACAATGTTTTTGCAAGTAATCTTTAAACTTCTTCCAGTCCTCCTCCACTAACTCTTCTCCCAGGTCTCGGATTCTGCCAGTCATTTCTGCCAATTCCATGTAGTCTATCACTTGCATCTGCCATTCTTCCAGAGTGGGCAAATCTTGTGTCTTCCAGTGCTTTGCGATGAGTATTCTTGCTGCTGTTGTCGCATACATAAAGAAAGTTCTGTCCTTCTTTGGCACCATTTGGCCGACGATGCCCAAGAGGAAGGCCTCTGGTTTCTTGAGGAAGGTATATTTAAATACCTTTTTTAGTTCATTATAGATCATTTCCCAGAAGGCCTTAACCTTTGGGCACATCCACCAAAGGTGAAAGAATGTTCCCTTCGTTTCCTTACATTTCCAACATTTATTATCAGGCAAATGGTATACTTTTGCAAGCTTGACTGGGGTCATGTACCACCTATATATCATTTTCATAATATTTTCTTTCAAGGCATTGCATGCCATGAACTTCACATCGGTGGTCCATAACCGTTCCCAGTCAGCAAACATGATATTATGACCAATGTCCTGCGCCCATTTAATCATAGCTGATTTGACCGTTTCATCCTGAGTGTTCCATTTTAACAGCAAGTTATACATTCTCGAAAGTACCTTAGTTTTAGGTTCTAACAGTTCTGTTTCTAATTTCGATTTTTCCACCTGGAAGCCTACTTTCTTGTCCATATTAAAGACTTCTCTAATTTGATAGTAATGTAGCCAGTCTCGCACTTTATCTTTTAATTTCTCAAAACTCTGCAATCTCAGTGTGTCTCCATCTTGTTCTACTATCTCCCAATATTTCGGCCACTTGGCCTCCATATAGCACTATTAGCGGCTTTTAGCGGCTTATCTGTTGATCGGATCAGCTGATAAGCGGCTTAGCGCTATTAGCGGCTTTTAGCAGCTTATCGGATCAGCTGATAAGCGGCTTAGAAAAAGGGGGGGAGGGGAAAAAAACAGCAGGAACACGCAAGACATTGTCGTCTTGCGAAGCAAGCCCATAGGAGATTCGTTTTGCGAAACACCTCCAAAACGGAAAACTCTTTCGTCTAGCGAGTTTTCTGTCTTGCGAGTCATTCGTCTTGCGGGGCACCACTGTAGTGGCCCACAACTGGGATATTCCCTTTCCTCTCCCAGTATCTCACCTTGGGAGATCTTCACTTCCCTGCCTTCCACCATCTCTCTCCCACGCTCATGTGGGTTTGATTCTTGGCCACTAGTGTCATCCCAGAAGGGGAGACACCAGAGTCCTTGTGGTATCTTCTCCTCGAGGGGACTCCCACTGGTACTGGCCCCTCCAGCAGTGAATTGGAGGTGGTGACCTTAGTAACCTTTGTTCCACAACTAGTCCAGGCTGTGGTTGAAATTCACACTACTCTTTTTCTAGTGTATGATGTCTATATTGAGCACCCTGATCACCGGAGCACATAGGAAACAATGGGTTTATTACATTTATTCATGGAATTCGAGGCAAGTGTACACAGGAGCTCATAAGCAGTTCCATACATTCAGGCTATGGATAGACCTGCTTTAGTGGAGTTGTTCCATCATGTGACCAGGGGTGGCCAACCTGCGGTCTTCCAGATCTCATTGCATTCCAACTCCCATCAACCCCAGCCTGTGTAGACTATACTACTGCACTCCCAGCAACATCTGCAGAGCCTCAGGTTGCTCCCCTATGCTTTAGACCAGTGTTTCCCAACCTTGGGCCTCCAGCTGTTTTTGAACTACAATTCCCATCATCCCTGACCACTGGTCTTGCTAGCTAGGGATGATGGGAGTTGTAGTCCAAAAACAGCTGGAGGCCCAAGGTTGGGAAACACTGCTTTAGACTATGCCCTAGTCCCTCAAGAGAAGCTACATTGCAGTTATTCCCTGCATTTCTCCCCAAGAGTTTTCTGTGTGTTGCCTGCATAGTTTTTCAGCAAAGTAGTACTCAGGACCAAACCAGCTTAGTTCTAGCAGGGCATAAAACACTTCCTCTGGGTAACAAGGGCTTAGAGTCTCTGCAAGAGATGCAAAGGAAAATGAATAGCAAAAGGATTTTGAATGTCATGGTTTTTAGCCCATCTTCCTTTCGTTTCTGACCCCATCCTGTCTCGGCTAAACTAATTACTCTAGGTCAGTAAAATGTTTACATGAAATCCCTTCAATCTCCTTTCAGCTTTCAGTTTATGCTCCATACCACATTTGAGCTCATTAATCCTTGCCACTCAGCTGAGTCATCCATCATTTTTGATCTTCTGTTAGGCCACATTGAGAGAGAGAGAGAGAGAGAGATAAAAAATAAAGCTGCAGTGGTTTTGGCATGTCCCAGAGCCAAACAAAGTTGTGTGTCACTTGCTGCCCCTTTATGTTTTGCCTGTCTTAAACCGCATCATTTCATTTGCTCTTCTGCTCCTCCCTTGCTACACCACGTGAGTGAATAACAATGGATATTTCATTTCATTGTCTTTCATCTGCAAAGCAGTGGCTTTGTCAACATCCACATGAGAATTCTGTCTTTGATAGGTTCCAACGGCGAGCGTGACCATCGAAGGAGCTTCTGCCCTCAATCGTGTCCGTTGGGGCCAAGCTGGGAAAGAAGTGGCCGTTGGGGACTCTGAAGGAAGGATCTGGATCTATGATGTTGGAGAGGTACTTGTCTTTCTTCATAGATGCTCTGCATTCTTGCCATTTTTCTTGCAGCTTTGTAAATAAACATTTCACACTGGAGTAAGAAACACTTACCATTTCATTGGCACAATGTGTTGATTCAAGCTGCAATCCAGCCACTTTCAAATCAGGCAGTTTTGCCATGAGTTTCAACTCATGGATACTTTAACCACACACTTAAATTTTATATATGACTTTTTTTAAAAAAAAAAAGTCTATCCCATCCACTTTTATGAGTAATGAGTTGAAGTCTGAGAGATTTCCAGAACTGATGGCCACATGGTAATGTTAATCTTCTGTACTGATGGCTTCATTATTACAAAAGTAGGGTCAACTAATGTGTCTAATGCTAGTCTAGTCATTTATTTTTTCAGATTTCTAAGGGTGTGGAGTAGCCATGTTTAATGCAAAATACAGTAACGGCAAAGTTCATGATGCATATGGACACAATTGTGGCAATCCGGGGCTGGTTATGTGTTGTTTTAATATACACTAAATGTGACTTGTAAAATGAGAAAATAAAAATAAAGCTTAATCATCATAATAAAAAGAAAATGCATGCACAGTGGGTATGTTAAAATTTATCTATACCCTGATCCATCTCCCACACATATAACCCCAGCTGGATGGAGAATCAAGGATGCAAGCAAGTGTTGCATCTTTCAGGTTAATCGGCTGTTTGGAAGGCACAGCTGTATGGATTTTGTGCCTCACTCACCAAGCAGCTGATCATCGTAATGGCAGCTTATTTAACAAGCTGTGTTGGGTCAGCCTCTCTGTAAGTTGTACCAAAATGCCAAGAGACAGACACCGAAAGCAAATTATGGTAAGGGCTGTTTCAAGTCATCTAAGATTCTAATTAGTTCTTTTATATATCGGGTTCTCTTTGATAAATGCATTTTTACCTATTCTGAGCCTTCAGAATAGGATTGACTAGAATTTAAACTCATATACTTTGGGGCTTTGGAGGAAGTTGGGCAGTCTCAGAGTGGAGAAGGCAATTTTTTAACTCTCTGCTGGCCACAATCTCCCCTTTCTGCCCACTCCAAAGGGAGGTTCACACATTCGTTCAATTAATGTGCACTCTAATTTTTACCAACACTTTGAAAATAAGTTTTTCAAGTGTCTGGCAAGAAAGACCATGATAATATCTGCGGCCATCTCAACCAGGTACCTGTAGGTTGTTAATTTTTATCAGAAAATTAATTGGTTAATGCTGAAGTTACATTACTTTAAGTTTACTTTTACTTGTGCTGAAGATTTTTGTTTCAGAGATGATGCTTTGTTTCATTATGCTTTCGTTATCTTGACGATTGGTCCAATTTTAGACTGGTTAGTTTCATAGAATTGCTTAAAATGGGCCTTGGTGTCAGGAGCTATTGCATAGTATTGGTAGTGTGGTGGATTTGCATCTACATTGTGGGTAGATATCTGAGCATACCTGTGCACATATGACAGAACACGACCAAGGAATCATGTTAAAAAAATCTACCATTTTATTTTCTCTCTCGTGTTAAAAGAATCTAACATTTTATTTTCTCTCTTGCCTTTTTTACTGTAAAGAAAGAAATCACCATGCTAATAAATACATACTATCGTATTTACAGCTACTAGGATTTCAGTTCTTTTTTTAAAAAAAAGACTGTGAAAAGTCACTGGTATAGGCAGGTTCCAGATGCTAAGGATTTCTTTCATAGCACTTGGTGCTTTCTGAACATTCAAGCATTTTCATGTATTTTTCTCTCAGCAACCCTTCATTACTATAACCCTGCAGGGTAGGTCAGCATCTGCCATTCCCAAATTGCTTATGAAAGCTGAGACTGGAAGGGAAGGGTTTCCCTAAAGCAGGCATGTCCAAAGTCCGCTTCTGGTTTAATCCGGCCTGGTTTAATCTGGCCCCTGTGGCAGTTTATTTCCCGAGGTAAAATCCTTAAAAAAACCCTCAACAACTTCAACCCTTAAGAAAAAGGTCAACAACGGCCCTTCACTTCATCAAATCTGGCCCTCTTTGGAAAAAGTTTGGACACCACTGCTAAGGCCACCTACTGAGTTCACTGCAGAGACAAGATTTGTCCCAAGCCGTGCTTTTTTAAAAGAAAAATAGGTGCCGGAACTCACCACAAAGTTGTTACAGTAAGTCCCTGGACCACTCAGGGCAGCT
Organism: Podarcis liolepis; assembly: GCF_965112155.1. Taxonomy (NCBI): domain Eukaryota; kingdom Metazoa; phylum Chordata; class Lepidosauria; order Squamata; family Lacertidae; genus Podarcis; species Podarcis liolepis. The sequence goes on from NC_139563.1 coordinate 28,780,800, forward strand.
CTGAACAGATGTCGGTTTGACAACAGGTGCATTCACTGCCCACAAAGGTGCTAAAAACTACGGCGAGCTGTTTCCCTATCTGGTTTGGGGGTTTCCCCTGGCTCTGGCACAGGTCAAAGAAATGCACCCCCACCTCCCTCGTTCTCTTAGATTCAGGAGAATGGCTAGGGCAGCTCAAAAGGGCCCTTGCACAAACACACACATGTGCAATGGTAGAGGCCTAGCTGGAAGCTCAAAGCCCACCACCGACTTCTAGCTTCTGGGAGGGCTGAGTCACCACCCTGTTAGAGGCAGCTCTGCAGCTTATTTTGGTTTTTGTTAGTATTTTAGTACTTTAAATGTTTTTGTTTTTGTTTTCAAAACAAGCCCTCTGCCACTACATAGGAGATGGATTGAAGAAAAGGAAATATGAATTGGCCCCACCCCATCATTTGACACGTCACAGCTGGGAGCTATGTGGAGTCATAGATCTAAACAAAAAAGTGTAGATTCGAACATGCTTGGCAGCTTCCGTTTTGACTTGGGCTTTTGTTTTGGGCTTCTTGGAAGTATGTCGAGTCGAGAAGCGGGTGAAGGGAGCGCCAGCCTGCCACAGTCCCCGCCTGAGAGGTACTGGAACTGTGCTCCAGCATTCTCCGGCTGAAAAAAAACCACTGGTCCTAAGGCTTCCTGGCTTACAGCTCACTATCTTAGCTTACTGTGTTACACCGGCTCTCAGGGGCATCTTTCATCTTGTCAACTCTCATGTAGACAAGAGAATGAATCAGTCCATGATGTTGTTGTTGTTTAGTTGTTTAGTCATGTCCGACTCTTCGTGACCCCATGGACCAGAGCACGCCAGGCACTCCTGTCTTCCACTGCCTCTCACAGTTTGGTCAAACTCATGCTGGTAGCTTCAAGAACACTGTCCAACCATCTCGTCCTCTGTCACCCCCTTCTCCTTGTGCCCTCCATCTTTCCCAACACCAGGGTCTTTTCCAGGGAGTCTTCTCTTCTCATGAGATGGCCAAAATATTGGAGCCTCAGCTTCAGCATCTGTCCTTCCAGTGAGCACTCAGGGCTGATTTCCTTAAGAATGGATAGGTTTGATCTTCTTGCAGTCCGTGGGACTCTCAAGAGTCTCCTCCAGCACCATAATTCAAAAGCATCAATTCTTCAGCAATCAGCCTTCTTTATGGTCCAGCTCTCACTTCCAAACATCACTTCTGGGAAAACCATAGTCCATGATACCGTTGTCTACACGAGCACATGAGGTATTGATGCAAGAAAATCTGAAATGGTGGGCTAGAAAGGAACAGCGGAAGCCTATAGGGGTGAAGAGTAGATGTAATGGAAATTAGCAGGCTGAATATAGTGTGTTGCAAGGCTGTTCTGAACTGCCCCCCCCCCCAATACTAAAATCTGACTAAATTGATGTCAGTATGGTGTGTGCTTGATGGAATGTGCCTCTTTGTTGCTGAATGCCGCACAAAACGTAGCGTCTGCATTACAATTCCTGGAACCGCCGAGGGGTGACTCGCGGAGCAATCAGCTTTTATAGACGGAATTTGTTTTTTGTCATTATCTGTGATAGGATACTGGGATCTCCATCTCCCCACAGTAGGGAAACATTATGTAGCACATACAGATTTAGCTTTAACTCACACAAAGTGATTTTTATGGCCCATAGCAAAATTACTTGCGCATGACTCACATTTTTGGCTGGCTTGTGCTTTTGCAGGAGTCGCTCTTGCTCGCAAATGACTGCAGAAACATCTTGCTGTATCGTTACCATAATTGCTAAACTGTCTAAAGTCATTACACTCAAATTTCTGCTGCGGCACTGGCAGGACAGCATGTTTTATTTATTTATTATAGTGTGTGTGCGTGTGTGTGTGTGTTCTGTTTCTGAGTGATTTGACAGACGCTAGAAATACCTGCGTTGACAATATAGTCTGTTCTCGCCTATTGTCTGTAGTCTAGACAGGCTGTAAATATGTCTCTTTGACATATCATACAGCAAGATATTTGGAGTATTTTGTTCATCTCTTCCAGATTAGCCATCCATTTCTTGGCTTCCCTCCACCCCCACATCAGAAGCAGAATGGACAATGATCCCAATCTAAAAAAACCAGAGGTAGACCAAAGAGGTGATTTAAAATTGCCTATATCATACATTGATCTTATATCCTTCTTGGATTAGGTGATTTGTGGAATGAATTCTGCTGAGAGGCAGTCCACACTTTCTCCTTTCACTAGGGAAACCCAGAACTATTTATGTTCCTTCAGTCTCAGCTATTCCATCTCTCCTTTGTGGATTGGATATATTTTCTGGTTGCATATCTACAAGCTGACCTGGAGGAGATGGAGGAACACATCTCCTGGGTTGCTGGCAACTGCAACCTAAGTACCTCTTTTCCAAGATGGGTGAGGGCTGAGAGATGAACAGGTGGCAACAGAAACAAAGGTGTTTGTCAACTTGTTGCTTAGCAGGGTTGGGGTGCAGAACGAATGCCTCATTCATTTCTTGTGGAACCCTACATATGTGCCCTAATGACATAATTCAAATGCATACTTGTTAGAAGAGAATGCACATTCTATGCAAACCAAAATAAAAAAATTCCTTCTAGTAGCACCTTAAAGACCAACTAAGTTAGTTCTTGGTATGAGCTTTCGTGTGCATGCACACTTCTTCATCTGTAACTGTATGCAAACCAAGTTTGTTAATTTACTCTTGCATGCTTTGGGATTCTGAAATTTTCTTCTTTATCCCTTTATTTATTTATTTATTTATTTATTTATTTTAATGTGCATATGTATGAATACGTAATTGCATGCTAAAAGCTTAGGAGTTTCTGACCTGGCTTGGATATTGTAACCAACCAATTCTATTTCAAACTAACCATACTGTGTCGTTTTGTCCAATATGAGAACAGCCATTAAATTGTCGTTTATTCGAAGAAGGCAGAAGCAGTAGCCACAATTTGATCTTGGCTTGTTTGGACAAATTATAGTTTAAAACTCTTCAGAGGTTGTTGAGATTCAGAGAAAATGACAAACTTTGGCGAGTTGAAAATGGCAGTGGGTGCTTCCGGTCTCCTCATGGCCGTGCCAGCAGAAGAGACTGGAGGAAGGGAGTACATGGACCCATGCTTCATACATGTAACGCTGGTTTAGCCACAAGTGAGTAATCACCCAAACATTGATGCTCCTATTTCCCCATAATCCACAATATAATTGCCCACAGTATGGAACAGAGAAGAGGAACAAAGAAAAGGGAGCATCCTCCATGAGACCACCTCCCAGGCCATGCAGAATTGCTGACTGGTTTGTGCCCTGGCCAAAATTGGATGGCGCCATTTGCATAAGGTTACTCAGCACCTCCACAAGGGACAGCTTTGCTTCCTTTGATTTCCATGAGGGTCAGGGTTTGACCTTCTTTATTCCATCCTGTCTATTAAATGGATGTCAACATTCATTTTATGACACCGCAAACAGAAAAGACACGGGAAATTGTACAGCCCATGACTACTAAGTTTAAAATAACATTAATATTTTCATTTTCTGATAGTTTTTTTTAACAGCATCTACATTTTTTAGCTGTTTGATTTCAGCATCATCTCTGAAAATAACTGAACACATTTATTTTCACAGCCAGGGGTCTATTTTCTCTCTGACGCTTGTACATTCTGCCCATTAGAATGAATGTGAGTTATATACACATGTTCGAGGGACGACAATATATATATTGTACACACACACACACACACACACACACACACACACTCACATGTATGATAAGGTGAAAGAGCAGGTTATTGATCATTTGACAAAATAGAAATGAATTATCCCCATTATTTTTAAGTGTATCCAGTTGAACAAGAATATATCCAAGAAAAATCCATTTGAAATATTTTCTTTTCTGCATCTGTAGACTACCTATGTTATTTAGAGCAGTACATAAAGCAGCACCCCAAAACTTGCCACCTACTGTTGTCATGATATGTCATAAGTAGTAAAAATGAGTGTTAAGCTATTCACCTCTGAGCACAGAGATATTCACATGCCTTGATGATTTAATAGCCAGATTCAGCTGTAAGAGAGCACTTAATTCAACTCTAAATGCTTCTGTGATGGCCCACAGAGGTTACTCTTGTTCATATTATCCAGCAATGATGGACATAATTTCCTAGGAACCTCCCTGGAGCCATCCCCAATGTAATGAATTGAAGCTAGCCAAGTGTTGGGTGTTATCTGCACACAGGCATTTAACTGAAGCTTCTGTAGAAGTTCTTAGTAGTCTGTGGCAATAGCCTGACTAGACACTGAATATATATATGTATCAGCTAAGTAGGTTAGGAATTGTGTTAGAAAATGTGGGCCATGATCCTAATTGCATGTACCTGGGAGTAGTCCCCATAAAATTCAATAGGGCTGACTTCAAAGTAGACATGGTTAGGACTGTGTTGTCGTTTAGTAATGTTACTCAGAGTCAATTCGCAATTGGGTGTTACATTGCAGAGAATTAGAGCACTACAAATTTATACTACAGTATAACTGGCATGGGATGCGGATGGCGCTGTGGGTTAAACCACAGAGCCTAGGACTTGCCGATCAGAAGGTCGGCGGTTCGAATCCCCGCGACGGGGTGAGCTCCCGTTGCTTGGTCCCTGCTCCTGCCAACCTAGCAGTTTGAAAGCACGTTAAAGTGCAAGTAGATAAATAGGTACTGCTCCGGTGGGAAGGTAAACGCCGTTTCCGTGTGCTGCTCTGGTTCCCCAGAAGCGGCTTAGTCATGCTGGCCACATGACCCAGAAGCTGTACGCTGGCTCCCTTGGCCAATAAAGCGAGATGAGCGCCGCAACCCCAGAGTCGGTCATGACTGGACCTAATGGTCAGGGGTCCCTTTACCTTTTTATAACTGGCATGGTCTCTTACAAAGAATCTTGGGAAATAACTAGCACTCCTTCAAATTAAGAGTAGTGCCACTCAGATAGTTATCTGGAATATACTTTAGTTTCAGTGTTTCTAGCCACTTGCTTCACTTGCCATAGACATGTTGGTATAAAGGTACCAACAAATGCTCCTTCTGTGTAATGCTCTAGAGAGGTGTAGTGATGTCATTTGCACTTCTGGGAGTTCACCCAATATCTCTATTAATGCGAGAAAAATACAACTTTGTACATAACTGTTGCCTGCGAGGAATGTACTGCATTTCAAGGGTTGCCAATATTTGGAGACTCATTGTCCCATTTGGAAATTTGAAAACATTTGTGGGTACCACCACAAAATGACTATAGTAAGGCCTTGGCTTGCCACAAAATGGCTGCCACAACAAAGGACAAGTTAACCTGCCTAAAAAAACTGAGTACAAGGCAGAGTTGGGTTCTGAGCCCCAGAACACAGAGCCACTCATTTGCTTACGCAATTTTCAAAGAAAGTATTACATTTGTGACAACGCCCCTCCTTCTTCTTTGTACATGTTCGTTGTATGAAGACTTTGTTTAAATCCTATATTTGATTTTTTAAAAAATAAGAAATATATAGAGCTCTCCTGTCGCCATTGCAGGATCACTCAGTGATTGATTCTCCCCACCCTGGCTTGTGTAATGAACGCTTGGGAAACAGCGTGTTGATCAGTTTTGCTCCCAAATGTTGGCATTTAGGAGAGAAATAGTGACTGATGTATCCAGTGCGCCTTTTTTTAAAAAAAGAGTGGCTTAAAAAGAGCTCCTTAATGAAAAAAATGCCCAGGTTTGAAAAATCAGTCAGTTTAATTACTGTGTTTTATGAAGGCCATCACCCATTGCTGATTACTAGAGTGATAAAATCTTTGGCTTTGGTAGCCTCAGTAGGGGGTAAGCCGGTGTAAGTAGGGCAAAGCCCAGTAATTATCACCCTAAATCCTTGTGTTTCTCATTACGATATTCCTTAATTTGTGTTACCATACAGTCTTTGAGGTCTTTAATGTACACATCGGTTCATACACCAACAGGAATAAAAGCTGTGTCTTCAGCTACACTCTTAATCTAAAATGAAATATGTGCACTTAAAGTGGTTTAACTTGCTTCCTGCTCATTCTGGAGATGTGTGTGATAGATTGTGATATGTGTATATATTAAGGCCTGCTGTTGCAGCGGGAGGGCCCGACGGAGCCTGTTGCAGCCTCAGCAGACCCTCCCCTGGGCCTTTTGGGTGGCGGCTGGGGCTACTCCCAGCAGCCGACTGGGGCTTGCTGCAGCTGCGACCGTCTGTCAGGGGGGCAGCAGGAGGACCCGTTCGAGCCACTTGGCTGTGGAATATTGAGGGCTTTTTTGTGGGTATGGTAGTAGTGATGTATGGTAGTGAGAGCTGGACCATAAAGAAGGCTAATTGCCGAAGAATTGATGCTTTTGAATTATGGTGCTGGAGGAGACTCTTGAGGGTTCCATGGACTGCAAGAAGATCAAACCTCTCCATTCTGAAGGAAATCAGCCCTGAGTGCTCACTGGAAGGACCCTGATGTTGGGAAAGATGGAGGGCACAAGGAGAAGGGGACGACAGAGGTTGGACAGTGTTCTCGAAGCTACAAATATGAGTTTGGCCAAACTGTGGGAGGCAGTGGAAGACAGAAGTGCCTGGCGTGCTCTGGTCCATGGGGTCACGAGGAGTCAGACACGACTAAACAACAACAACAAGCACCCAGGGCCCCGAAAAGACGGCACCCCTGCCTGCTGCCTCAGGTATGGCGGATGATTTTGCCTCGTCGTGAGCATTGAAATAAGATTCAACAGCCAGCCAAGTCAGTATTTGAACCTGGAATGGAGAGGGGACACCGCCTTGTCCTTTGCCTCAGGAAGCAAAATGTCTTAGGCTGACCCTGAGTCAGGCAAACCAATAAAAACCAACAACAGCTACTCACTGCTCACCTGCCCTTTCTCTCTCGCCTGCACCAACGGGAAGAGACAGCCTCTTGTTCCTCTGCCTTCAATTCTCTGGGCGAGTGAGCAGCATGAACAGCAGTGGTAACAGCAAAAGGCGAATGAGCTGCTGCCACAAATAAAGTCTTTATTCAGAGTTATCCAATAAAGTATTGTTAGTATTATTATTGATTAATAATAATACTTACCATTTAGTTAATTGTAGATTGGTAGGGATGGTTGTTTGCAAGAATCGTTTTACAGTTTTTAGAATTTGTATTTTGTCTTGTGCACCCTTTTGGTGGTCGGTGAAGCAGTTTATAAATTTGCTAAATAAATAAATATACAGTGGTACCTCGGGTTACAGTCACTTCAGGTTACAGACACTTCAGGTTACAGACTCTGCTAACCCAGAAATAGTACCTCGGGTTAAGAACTTTGCTTCAGGATGAGAACAGAAATCGCATGACGGTGGCAGCAGGAGGCCCCATTAGCTAAAGTGGTACCTCAGGTTAAGAACAGTTTCAGGTTAAGAACGGACCTCCAGAATGAATTAAGTTCTTAACCCGAGGTACCACTGTATATGTTGCTTAATGCCAAACATAGTCTTCTAAGGCATTTGCAAAGTCACGCAACATTAAAATATCAACAACTGTTATTAAAAGAGGCAACAGAAGAATCCCGTTAAAATAATGTCAATTAATATGGGAGATGAACGTTTTGTGCAAGCCAGTTTTTATGTTAAGTTACAAGAGCTTAAAACTGGCTGGGTATGCTCCCAGGAATGGGTGCTGCTTGTCACCCAGCCCATGAAATTCTACATCAAACAAATGAAATACCGTGAAAATCCCTGAAATGAGAAGTAATCAACTAGAAATATTATCTTATAGAATTAAACTAAATAACCAAAATCAAAAAGTTTAAGGGAAAAAATTAGAAAAACCTAGAACCTTACCCCCTTTCTTTGAATTTGGTCATTTAAGGTTTATGATTTCTCTATTTCCTTCTGAGGAACTGACTAGTTCAGTGAAATGAGGTTTGTAGCTGGCATCCCGTTAAGGCTTTGTTCAGTTCTAGGTTTTTCTAATTTTTTCCTTAAACTTTTTGATTTTGGTTATTTAGTTTAATTCTGTAAGATAATATTTCTAGTCAATTACTTCTCATTTCAGGGATTTTCACGGTAATTCATTTGTTTTGTGTAATTTCTCGGTTCCGCGACTGTCTTTTTTCTACTGATGAAATTCTACATCACCTGCATGCTCTGCCCCAGCTATAAGGGAAACCCCGCAGAACACATTGCAGTCATCTCAACATGAGGAGGGCATCCCCCAGTCTGTTGAGTGATCTGCAGTATCTGTCTATAAGGAAGCTGGACGACATGTTGAACTGGTCCGTAGCCTCGGTGTGGTTGTAGGGGAGACTTCTGCACCCTGGTTCATAAGCAAATATTCTCCCGGGGCAGTGGGGGTCGGGAGGGAGAAGCTGTACTGAATTTCCTAATATTGTACAACATCTTAATGTGGAAGAGGGAAAATGCACTTTTAAAAGTAATATAGCATCATTAACATTGTGTAGCATCTTAATAAGGAACCATGAAATAGTGTATTTAAAATAACAAATTTAGCCAGGATGAGGAGGGAAGTAAACTTATTTCCCAAGAACATTTTCTTGGTTTTTTTCTATATACACACAGTAAGATCAGCTTGACTAGGAAATTGCTACAGCTATTTCCCTGCGCTACAGGGAATTGAGTGAAAAAAATCTTCAGTGCCAATATGGGTTAAAGCGATATCACATTAATGTAATGGTGTTCTTGTTTGTGAAATTCAGCTGAGCAGGCATGCTCTCCTCTTTACTAGTACCAGCATATGTTTTCTGGAGGAATATCTTCTAAAACAAGAATTCGTTTGTATAATTAATCATCTTTATGATTCTTCTGTGGTTTGAGCCTGTCACTTTCAATAGCAACCTTGGTTGTGAGGGAGGACTTAATTATGGTGTTAAAATGCTTTTTCCTTAATGGTTGGTGAAGTTGTGTGTTGTATAAGTGTATGGCGCAATGGAATGTATGTCTTGATAAGGAGCCGGTTAGCCTAAAATTGCAGCACATTACGGAAGAGTTCAGGACATTAATTTGCTCCGTAGAAAAGCGGAAACGACATATTTGAACTATAATTTTATGGTATTTGCAGGCGCTTTGGCTGTGATCCAGCAGACCGCAAGTACACAGGTTTGGTGGCTTTAAAAAAAGCAAAAGATCCATACATTCCTCATGCCAGCCAGGCAGTTCCTTGCCTTTCCGTAGCAGACAGCCAGAGCCTGTGATGCTTGCAACCTTTCGGAAAACAGCTCTTGAGAATTATTAATTTTCAGAGGCAGGCACCTGCGTTAAAAAATAAAAAAGGAGGTACCTCATGTTATGCATTTATTTGTATGTCTTTTTGGAATTTGTATTCTACCCTGTAGAAAGTGTCTCAGGACAGCTTAAAATAAATAATAATAAAATCAGTGCCAATATAAAAGAAAGCATACATTCATAACTAAATTAATACACAGAAGAGGTGTCATAGAAAGCAAGCTAACTAATTTCTCACTGGAAGCATCCCAGATAAAATTCTTCAATGAATTTGTACCCCAGCTCAAATCCTTCCAAATCAGTATCTCTTTCATTTATTCAATTTCAGTTACCGTATTTTTCGCTCTATAAGACGCACCAGACCACAAGATGCACCTAGTTTTTGGAGGAGGAAAACAAGAAAAAAAATATTCTGAATCTCAGAAGCCAGAACAGCAAGAGGGATCGCTGCGCAGTGAAAGCAGCAATCCCTCTTGCTGTTCTGGCTTCTGGGATAGCTGCGCAGCCTGCATTCCACACATTTCCCTTTACTTTTTTAGGAGGCAAAAAGTGAGTCTTACAGAGCAAAAAATACGGTAATTCTCCAACTGATCCTGCTCCACATCAATCCACTTTTCTACAGTTAACCACATTTATTACAGATCTTAAACATATGTGTTGCCCCAAATTAATATCCTACCAGGAACCTGGGTCATCTCCCAGTTCAGTTTCCCCTTCTATTCATTTCCCACCCAGAAACACTTAGTGTGGTTCAAGATTTGTGGCTTGGCCCCCTTGGGAAAGAGCCACAGCTCAGTGGTAGAGCATCTGCTTTGCATGCAGAAGGTTGCAGGTTCAATCCCCGGCGTCTCCCGGTAATACTGGAAATGTCCTATTTCTGAAACCCTGGAGAGCTGCTGTCAGTCAGTGTAGATAATACTGAGCGATATGGACCAATGGTCTGATTTGGTATAAGGCCACATCCTATGTTCAGCCCTAGCAACATCTCTTCTGTCAACTGAGATTTACACCTCTGACAAAGTGGATTCCAGTCTGTGGGTGTGTATACTATAATACATTTGTGAGTGTTTAAGGTGTCACAAGGCATTTTGTTATTTTTGCTGGAGCCCAACTAACCCTTAAACAGAACCACTGCCAGTTTAGTACAGTATGCAGAATGGACTGTACGTGTTAAGATTTTTGTTGGAGTTCTTTTTACAATGCAGTAAGATATAGAAAGCTGAAGTAAATAAAAACACACCCTGAAAGCTGCTACAAAAAGTACAAATAGAATACTGTGCAAAGTCCTCTCTTAAAGGTTGTTCTTAGCCCTTACCACCCACAGAAGGTAATAGCCCTCCCCTTGGGATTTTTCCTTTCTGCTCTGAGCCAAGTAGGCAGAATGAACCATTATTGGATTTCCCGAGGCTGGTCAAGCTTTGGAGTCAGCAAGGGTGCCTGGACTTTCTTTGGTTCAAAAAAGTTTGTGGGGAGGGTTGGATTGGAGTGAGATGCAGAACCATCAAGCTCAAGCCAGTAATGAAGATGGTGCTGTGAAAAACGAGGGGGAGATGTTAGTGCAGTTCTTTAAACGGTAGGCAGTTTGGCCAACTTGCTAATTTGCTAACATTAAGCAGGAACTTGTGGACCTCCAGAGGTTGATCTCCATCCCTCCCAGAGATGATGGGACATGCAATGTACTGAGAACTGGAAGGTCACATATTCTCAACTTTAGCCAAACTTTTCAATTTCGAAGATTTCGTCTGAGGTGCGCCTGAACATTTAGCTCTGTGTGTTTCGCCAGTGGAAAAAATCTGGTGTGTGTGCCTGTAGGGATCCTGTGGTTTCTTATCTTTGCTGCTGCAACTCCCGTGATCTCTAACGGCCACCCCCGAACAGTGCAAAGAGACACAGTTCGCAGCAGAGGTTAATCAAGATGAAAACCCACAAATGAACTTTATGGGGGGGGTATGTACAGTTCCTGCAATACCTGCTGTGTGTTGAGCGGAGACAGTCTTTAGCCCGTCTGTGGTATCCCACCCCTTCAGTTAAGCACACCAGTATATACACAGAGCTGATTAAAATCATCTGCATGCAGTTTTCTGGCTTCAACCTCTCGCCGGTGGTTTCATCCATTGTTAGCAATGATGCTCGGCTCTCTGAAGAGTTAAGCACAGTGGTACTCCAGCTATGTGAACAGGGTGCTTTCGGTTACTTTGGTGGCCTTCCTCCCCGCCCCCCCCTTTCAGATTACCTCCCACTTTGTTTCCAGCCATGTGTGTGGCATTGGGAGTTGCCTGGAAAAATACAGACTTTTTCAGACTATATATAAAGAAAAATAATGAAGGAGTTTTGATACTACCACAGCATCAAAGCCAGAAAAGGTGTGTGCTCATATATATATATATGCGCGAGAGCAGACCCCATAGGGAGAAAGAAAGCTATATGGATTTCTAATATGGAAATTTTTTCCTTACTGTCTTCTGTGTACGATTTGGGAAGGAGTGTTGCAGTTACGATTGTCTTCATGCAATGTTTCATCCTTTTGTAAATTTTAATTATCTATTTTTAATACGTCTGTGCCTATACTTCTTTTTCTTTTGTCTTGATTTGAGTATCTGTGTGGTTTTCTTTCTACAACACTATAAATGAATCCATGCAGGAAAGCTTTGCTGGATTGGAACCAGACTGACGGAGTTACGCTGTAGCCCCCTTGAGAGCCAGTGTGTTGATAGTGGTTAGAGCCTCGGACTAGGACCTGGGGGACTGGGGTTCAAATCCCTACTCGGCAATGAAGCTCACTTAGGTGACCTTTGGCCGGTCACTGCCTAACCCTACCTCGCAGGGTTGTTGGGATCAAACAAGGCCGGGAAGAACCAAGTATGCCATCTTGAGTTCCTTGGGGGGAAATATTGGGATATAAATGCAAGAAATAAATAAATGGGGCAAGTTACTCATAGGGACGTGGGTGGTGCTAGGGGTTAAACCACAGAGCCTAGGACTTGCCGATCAGAAGGTCGGCAGTTCGAATCCCCGCAATGGGGTGAGCTCCCGTTCCTCGGTCCCTGCTCCTGCCAACCTAGCAGTTCGAAAGCACGTCAAAGTGCAAGTAGATAAATAGGTACCGCTCCGGCGGGAAGGTAAACGGTGTTTCTGTGTGCTGCTCTGGTTCCCCAGAAGCGGTTTAGTCATTCTGGCCACATGACACGGAAGCTGTACGCCGGCTCCCTCGGCCAATAAAGCGAGATGAGCGCCGCAACCCCAGAGTCGGCAATGACTGGACCTAATGGTCAGGGGTCCCTTTACCTTACTCATTGCCCAGTGGTGCAATGGAGGGGGAATGTCGGTGAGAGCAGCTCTAGGTCTTCTCTAGGTAGGAGTGATTTTGCCATTTGCCAGAGTTCAGGGTGATTGACAAACTCTTTTTTGCTCTGGGGAAGTGAATAGGGTGATCTCCAGGCTTTCAGGTTAGGATTAAGAGTCTGCCAGAATATTACACCCGCATGGCTGCTCATTTGCTGCCAGGCTGAATTCAGGTTGCTACTTTAATGGCTTAGGGCCAGTTTACTGAATGGGTTAACTTAATTCAGTTTATTCAGTCTGCAGCACTTGTACAAGTGCCATGCAACGCCTGCTCTTTACTTGTAAGGAGTCATTCCTTTAGAGCAGGCATAGGCAAACTGTGACCCTCCAGATGTTTTGGAACTACAATTCCCATCATCCCTAGCTAACAGGACCAGTGGTCAGGGATGATGGGAATTGTAGTCTCAAAACATCTGGAGGGCCGGAGTTTGCCTGTGCCTGCTTTAGAGTGACAGCACCTGAAATTTGGAACTCCCTGCCTATTGACATTAGGCTGGCAACATCATTGTCCTCTTTTAGATGCTTGCTGAAAACTGTTCTGTTTACGGCAGGCCTGTCCAAACATATGATTTGGTTGTAACTGGTCTTAAATTGGTTGTAGATGTACAATCCTACAATTCTATGATTCTGTTGTTTTGAGATATGTGTAACAATTTAAAATGTTTTAAATACAGTGGTACCTCTGTATTCCGGAGGTTCGTTCTTAACCTGAAACTGTTCTTAACCTGAAGCACCACTTTAGCTAATGGGGCCTCCCACTGCCGCCATGCCGCTGGAGCATGATTTCTGTTCTCATCCTGAAGCAAAGTTCTTAACCCAAGGTACTATTTCTGGGTTAGCGGAGTCTAACCTGAAGCGTATGTAACCTGAGGTACCGCTGTATATATTTATTTTATTTTTAATTACAGGTGTCTCTGCTGCCCTGGTAGGATGAATGGGCTATAAATCAGTCAGTCAGTCAGTCAATCAATCAATCAATCAATCAATCAATCAATCAATCAATTAAAATAACTTAAAGCAGCAGCCAGACTGAGATAGGTTTATTAAGACATCTTAGTGTTCAACATAACAGTTTCCTGTTTCCCTTAAAATCCCAAACATGCTACTGATGACGGAAGAAACTTAAAGCATTTAACTTATATCGTTTGGTCAGTCACTCATGTATGTGTTATAAATCGGGTATTTGACAGTATCATTCTAGAATCCAGTTCCTTCTTACCCTGTTGTCTAGTTCCTTGCATGACTGAATCGTGAAGAAATCTTTACGTGCAAAACTGTTTGCAACAAATCTCATTCCATATCAAATGCATTTCTTATGGTTTGTGTGCAGACAACTTCAGGATGGCAAAAGCTCTGCTTGGAGTAAACAGTTAATGCACTCCTGAGATAGGGTTTTTCTGTTCTTTCCTAAAATGCTTCTGTTAAATTGAAAGATTATAAGGATGCTGATAAACCACACTTGGTCTTTATTTTGAAGCCTCATCTTAGTCATTATAACCATTTGCCTGGCTGATGCTATTGGAGGAACCAAGCTAAAATTAACCCAAACTCTTTCTTTTTTTTGCGGTCCTTAATTAGCCAGCTTTACAAAATCTTTTTAACTAGCTCTCTTGAAGCCAAACATAATTTAGAATGGAATATATAAAAATGAGAACCCTGAGATGGAAATTTTAGTGAATCTGCATTACAGGCTTCAGATAAAGAAAGAATCCAAATGGCACCTCTCTGACATTCATTTTTGTAAAATGATGTGCAAGGATATGGATGGTGATTTGTCTCCTGAAGCGACTGTGGCAGCAGGCACACTTTACCTTTAAAAGAGTACCCCAAGCTACATACTTGCTCCAAGAGCAGGCTGCCTCCCAGAGGGAACCACCCACTAACAGTGTCTCAGTCTTATCTGGATTGAGCTTCAGTTTGTTGGCTCTCATCCAGTCCATTACCAAGGCAAGACACTAGTCCAGCACGTCCACTGCCTCACCTGCAGATGTAAGGGAGAAATGGAGCTGAGTGTCATCAGCATATTGCTGACAATGTACTCCCAAACTCTATAGACAATCCCACTTGGTGGTTCCATGCAGAAGTTAAAAGCTGCAGGGGAGATAAAAATGGAACCCTGAGATGAACCCTATGTTAAAGGCTCCATGGGGTGGAGGAGTGCTCCCCAAGCACCCTCTCTCAAAATGACCATCCGAGCAGGACCAGAATCACCACAAAGCAGCACCACCCACCCCCAACTCGGATAGAGGCTCCAGAGGGATACTACGGTCAATGGTAGGGAAGGTCAAGGAGAATTAATAGGAACACATTTCCCCTCTCCTCCTTCCAACAGAGGTGACCAAAGCCGTTTTTGTACTCAAACCAGGGGAAATTCAATTAGGTACACATTTAAAGCCAAATCTATTAAAATTCCACTTTCCAAAACGATGTGAACCAAAAAACAGCCATCCTTCAAAATTCACATTTTCACCCAAACTTTGTGATGCAATTCTCCAACCCAACACTGTTTACAAAAATGTGTGTATTAGGGGGAAGTGTACATGAAAAGAAAGATATTAACGAAAATAGCATACACAAGTGCATTATATTCGGGGAAATTGCTTGTACTGTAGTCCATTAACTGCATATACAAATGTGTTTTCTAGGAGAAATTTGCACTAAAAGGCTGGTGAATTTTCATATGGATTTAAAGGGGGGGACGACTCAGAAATTGTTGCCAGATGTAGAGAACTGAATTTAAGATTGGAAAAATGGAGGCAACTGAAATGGACTGATCCTTCCTTCTGCACTTGTAGTACAAATTTGCATAAGGTGCATAAAAGGATTGTATGGTTTTATGGCTCACTAGCAGTAATGGGACACATACCCCAGATGCTCAATGTCAGTCACACTGCTTCCTGCCTTGAAAGAAGTTCCTTTCCAGCCATCTATGTTGCATAATTTCTTTAAACAGTTACTTTCTCTTACAGCATCCAGCGAGAGATTACAGACTTTACGGAGCTGTAAAAATGTGCATGGTTAATTTAAATTCGTGTTGCCGGCTTCTAGGGTCGGAGTCTATGAAAATGTACATAGAGGAAGCAGTCTGGTGATTGCTTCAATCTTGTTTTGCATTATCTCTCAAAAATTGCAAGACTAGATTCAGCTAGAATGGATTCTGGGGTGGGGTGGGATTGTCCCATGTATCACTAAAGCACCCTAGCATCCATTCCATTTGAAATACATATCCCACTCGGAGCATACTTTTGTCCTGTCTTCATAGGAATAAAGCGAAAAAAGGAACAATTTTACCAGGTTTTTTCAGTGTTAAGGGGTGGGAGAAGAAATTCTGATCAGTTTGCATAATATTCGCTTGCTCTAGAGATGCTTAGCATTTTTATTGTATACCTTTTCTGTAGCTGTACTGAGAAACAGGACAGAGCAAAAATGCCCCCTGCCCCCTCTCAAATCTCGCTGCATAATGATTTCAGAAATATGACATGGTGCATACATTTTTAACATGTGTAACCCATCCTGGAGTTCCATTCTAACTGCAGTGTAGTATCACCCTGGCCGTGTCCAGCTGCTGCTATTATAACATTCTGACCTTAACGTATAGCAGAGATAGGGAGCCTGTGGCCCTCTCATTGGACTCCACCTCCCATCAGCCCCAGCTAACATGGCCAATGGGCAGGGATGGTGGGAAAGCCACAGCTTCCTCATCCGCGACTTGTCATGGTCTTCTACTGTGGTGGGACATCTCCTTCCAAACCAACACTCTCAGATAGCAGGGAAGCTAGGCCAGTCTGATTCAGTGCCATCATTACTGAGATGCATAAACATAAAGAGCACATCTCAAACCAAGGCTGATGAGATCATGTTGTGGCGAAACATGGGTTATAAACTGCGCAAATAAATGCATAATGTTTGAAAGTCTAAATAGGCTTGCCTACATCAACCAGAAAAGGCTTTCGTTGGTTTTAAATACATTGATAGCATTTGGTTGGATTCTGCCATTTGTTAACATGATAAAATGTGTCGTGTTCATTTCATTGCCCTACAGCATTTTTATCCTATATCTAGCCTTCCATCTATCTATTTATCTGTCTATCTAGTATCACCCTAAAACTGTAGGGGCTAACCTGTGGTCCTCCAGATGCTGAACTATATTGCTGATCAGCCCTAGCCAGCAGTAGGCAAGATGCTTGGAATAGTATTTTAGCAACATCTTTAGGCAAGTCTAAGAAAAACAACACCAGAACTGTTCAATTGGCAGTTAACATACCCCATCATAGATTTTTATAAAACACCCAGTTGCACCATTCCTTCAAGAGGGTTGCTGTAAACAGAATAATGAACGACTGTCAAAACAGTGTGGCTTAAGACCTCCCTTTGTCCAGTCTTAATTTCTCTGCACCATTGTCTGTTTAATTCTTGCAGCTTGCTATACCGCACAACGATGAGTGGACCCGATTTGCCCGGACTCTGGTGGAAATCCGTGCCAACAGAGCAGACAGCGAAGAAGAAGGAACCATGGAGATCTCTGCCTAGAAGAGAGAAAGGTGTCCTTCCCTTTGTAGCCACCTGCCCTCTGTCGATTGCGGTCATGTTCTGTGTCAAGTCAGTATTGTTGTGGCTTTCCATGCCAGTGTTGCTGCCAGCATTCCCCAGGGTTCCGATTTCTCCATATTAATTGCGTTGTGCTTCAAGCCGTCTGAAAATATCCAGAGCGTTTTCATGCTTCATATTTCTTTTTGAGAAGTTTACGAATGAGAGGACAAATCAAGCCCAAGCGGGTTCAGTTGTTGCCTTTTAAATCCTTTAGTAGCTGCAGTAACTAGCTAGGAACTCCTGAATAAACTTGGGCTCACGTGCGTTTCTGGCACAGTCCTATTAAATCCATATGAAGTCAGATATGATTGGGTACAGATGTGGTGCGCTTCGCAACATGGGACTGGGCCAGAGACTTTTAGATGTGGTGTTTCACATGGTGACTTACATTATGAATGGATGTACTATACGAACATTGCTGCTCCTTATTTATTGCGGTGTGCTGCATGGAACATATTTATTTGAAAGCATTAAAATAAACGATCCCAAAGCATGTGCATAACGAGCAAACTGCATTGTCTCTGCATGCCTGTTGGGGTTATGTCGAGTCCCAAACAACTATTACTGGATGTCACTTTTTACTAAAATGAAATCTGTAAAAGGGTTTGGTTGAATAAACAGAACTTTCTAAAATCGCCTATTAATCCTAGATACTTTAGCAATATTTCATGTGCAGTTGGTCCCCGGCACTCATTGCAGGATACCACTAATGGTCTGAATGAGGAAGTGTTGTTTCAGAAGTAGACAGAGGCAACGGCAGTAAAATGTGTCAGAGCTGTTCTGTAGCCAAGTTTTGTTGGTTTTCTTCTTGATAAAATTATTTCCGTTACTGGTCAGTCAGAGAATTGTAACTTCTGTGGTAGTAACATTGATTAGATGAACAGGGTTTTGTATTTCTTGGAGTGGTAAGAGTCAATATTACTTGCTCAGATTTGCACCGGTAACACAACTGCACAACCATAATTAATCTTACCGGCGAGATTTCTGTGGGCCATTCTGATGCTTCATGTGTAAATTTAAGCTCTGAGCTTCTTTAGCTTCCCAGGCACACGGGCCAATTTTCCACTGTGCTCACTTAAAAGACTGCAGAATCTGTCTGTGCACTTACATGAGGTCTGACATTACTTCCTCTGTTCAGCTGCAACCATTGGGAGGGCTTTGGAGTCCTGCCTGCCCATCCCGCTTCCATCAGTCCCACCCATCATGGTCAATGGTCAGGGATGGTGAAGAGCTACAAGTTTCCCATCCCTACATTAGTATCCGAACTGGACATACCTTCCTAGTCCACTGTTAAATGATCCAAAATACGTGTCTTTTGTCAATGGAATGGGACTGGCAGTGCCTCAAGGCGAGGGTTGTTTGGATACTGGTTAAGATCCATGTCAGCATCTTTCATCCTAACCTGCTCAAAATGATGCAGAGGATCAGTTTGGTCCAGATACTTGGCTTTGCAGAGAGAGTCAAAGCAAAAAAAAGCAAAACCACACATTTTGGTTCTACTGTTCACAATTCCATTTTTTTCTCTCTGCAGCCACGCATCTGCCAACTGGCACCATCCGTTTTGTCCCCGGACTTTGCCAAAATACAGTTGTTGGATTTAGCGCCCTGTATTTCCTGTAAAGTTGCAATGCTGCCTCTTAGGCGGCAAGTAGGACTACTTTCTAAAGTACACACAGAGAGTGGTTAAAAAAGCACAATTTGTTCAAGTGCTGTTTCTGGGTTATTTGCTGTGTTTAACTTCCCCAGAGAGTTCCATAATGAAAGTATCTTGAGGTTTACTTATTTCCAAACCAGCCAGTAATTTATTATGTATAATCATTAGATTTAAAATATGTCCTTTAGCGTAAGCAGCAAGCTAAACGGCTCAAGTGACAAAACGATGCTTCCATTTCCAAAGTGCTTTTTACACTGCTCGTTTTCCACAGCGCGGAGCCTAATCAGAACTGACGAGCTGAATGCACAGCCACACCAGTTGGACTGTGCTCATCGGACATGTCCAAGGAACCAATGTGGCAAAGAGGTCCTCCTTGGTGGCACATTCAGGGCACTCTTGCCCTTAAGTCTTGGTGCAGTTAGAGCGATGGCTGCTCTTATCAATAGCGCTGCAGTCCTTACCCTATCCGTGGAGGTGTGCTGGTATTAAACCCATATTATAGCTGACTGGCTGAGGTTAAGACAACAGGATCTTGCTTAAGGCTAGCAGCTTGTTAAATTTGTGGCAGAATTTGAGGTTTGAATAAGGTGGGTCGGGGAGACTGCTCAACATTCAGCTCAAATTCTTAGCCAGGACACAACTACAATACCCGTACGAGGCACAGCAAGGCTTTATAAATTGACAGCCTGGCCTTCTTTTCATGAAGAAGTCAAGTTGGCAAAGTCCCATCTGAGCCTGCACCCAGCCAACGCTTGGGCACCTTCTGTTTCAACCTTTAAACGGCTGCTGAAAACTTTTCTGTTCTGCCAGGCTTATGCAGGCAATTAGGAATAGGTAATAGTAGTACCAGATTTTAATTTTTATGTGTGTTTTTAAGTATATATAGATACTATTGTAAAACACTTTGATATTTCTTATAATAGCGACCAGCATATATTTTTCTTAAAATAAATGCACGGAGTTCGGTTCTGCTGCAAACACCCAAAGCTTGTTTAATGAAGGCCCTTGCTCTTAATTGAGACGTAGAACTTCAGTTCTATTAAATCAATAAAAACTGCAGTATTCCGATTTTATGTTTTAAGTAATAATTTGTGGAGAATTTGATCCAGTTAGTGGCTTTAGTTAACGCTTTAAAAAGATCCAAGGCAAACTTTTTTATTACTATTAAAAACCGAAGCCTACATCCATTTTATAAAAATGGGACAAGCTTTTAAAAAGCTACCGGTGGTCTCAGCATGGGAAAACAGGCCATGTGGTGGCATCCGTGACAGATGGCTTGCACTGCGAAGCCTTTCTAGGCACATGTTGCAATACTTGTTAAAAGCAAGAAAAGAGTTCAGCCCTCAATGACTTAGCCTCTCTCAGCCCCCTTAATTCTTTGCAGGAAGCTGTGACTGTTTTAAAGTGGTGTCATGGCACTTTCAATTGATGGCCTTAATGTGGCCTTAATGTTGGTCTCAGTTTCCCACTAAACTCTGCAAGGCAGCCCCACGCCCCCCCCCCCTCCAAAAGAAGGCAAAATATTTAATCTGGTTGTTATTATTATTATTGTATTTTTGTTTTTTTAAAAAAAAAATCTGTTTTAATTCATCAAAATTATTCAGAATTTCCACACAAATATTTTTCAATTACAAGCTGGCAGTTAAGGCAGATACCATTGATACAGTGCATGGATTTTTCTATTGCATTTATTTAAACAAGCAGCAGGTTACTCTAAGTGCACCAACACAAAAAACAAGAATCCAAATATCAGCAGGGCCTGGTGTGACCCCCTTGGGCACAGCCTCCATTAGTGTCGGCGAAAGCTGTGCTGGAGCCCTGAGCCAAATAGCACTGAAGAATGTATAGCTACACCTCTCGATGGCTCGTGCCGTTTGGTGTTGAATTTTCATCTCTCGTGGTACGATGCTCTTCCATAAAGTGCAGAGACTATGGAAAAAAATTACATTTCTCTTCCCACCCCCCAAGCCTTCTGATACCAGGAACAGAATATAATTGCTAAACGCTTGTCGATGTGGTTTCAGTTAGAAAAACATGTTCCCCATAAAACCCTCCTAATACAATTCAGGAATGCAACTTGTGTGTGTAGTAAAATACAGTCACTCTTGGCAAGACTCGGGTACCGCTCGTATCGACACCTTTCGAATCCTCCGGTACGGATGCAAATGGAATGTGTCCCCAAGTCTTAGACGCACTGTCTAAATTGTTCTGCGTTGAGCACCATGATCTCTGTTGAATAGCCAACATGCAGCCATGACGACAGGACAGCCCTCCCCGAAACACGCCACCCTCCCCAACCAGAAGAGCAGTTGCATACAAATGTCTTTCCCCAAATGAGCCCAAGTACATTCACGACCCCAGGTATGTGCAAGAAAGAACAAAAATGCATTCATGGACCCAAACCGATAAGACTACTCTAGCAAGAATTTCACAGTGATCTGATAAAAGGAAGCGCAGAGACCGATGATTCACACTTAAAAGATGGGGAGCAGGTGGGAAGAAAGACTTGCAGATCAGGTGGTGCTGGGTTGAGACCGGAAAGCTAAAGGAATGAAGTATTAAGACTGATCAGATGAATGGCTCTTTCCCAACATTCTGTAAAAGTAAGTCGCTGCCTTGGGATCAGACAGGCGCTGCCTTTGAGGTAGGTGGCGAAGACGCAAATCGAGGTAAGTAAAGTCCAAATTTGTTTTCAATTCCCGCAAAAGTGGCAACGGCCAACTTGTAGCCCCCCACGTGGTCGGGATTCGGTGCAGGTAGGGTGATCCTTGTTTTCAGAACGGCTTCCGATCCAGCTGGCTTCCTGCAATACATATTTTATCAAGTGTGATTATGCAGCCTTCCACCCTAAAAGTAAAGTTATTTCCAGAGAAAAAGAGCCCCCCGCCCACAAGTGCTTGCCTGGGACAAAATGCTATTTGGTTCCGCCTCTCTCCAAACTCCCTCCCATTCGTGGCTATTCCTCCTGGTCATTGGGAACATCAGCACTCAACCTTATGGAAGAGTTGGTACCTGGGGCTGAGGAAGGACTATAGCTCAGTGGTAGTGCATCTGCTTTTCATGCAGAAGGTCCCCGGTTCCATCCCCAGCAACTCCAGGTAAAGCGATGCCCTGAGTGAAACTGGGCAGACAATACTGGGCTAGATGGGTAGCTTCCTATAATCTTCTTTTTCCTCTTTTGTACCAATTTCTTATGCAATCCTTTCAGACAGCAAGCCACCGTTTTTTAAACTTTAGTCCGCTGACCGAGATGCTCTTTGACTACAGTTCCCATCATCCCTGGCCACTGAGTGGTCTTGCTGGCTGGGGCTGATGGAAGGTGGAGCCCAACAGCATCTGGGGTGGAGAATGTTTTACATACCTGTAGAAAAATAAAGTCCTATAATCTCCAGCAGCTGCCTATAAAGCAGCACAGTAGAAGTACGTTAAAAATTACTTTGAGACTCGCCCAGCAATCTGTTCAGTGTGAAATCTGTTTTGAGCGTCAGCAGAAGAGGTGAAAACATGGAAACTTAAGGTGACATGATGCACCAGTGATGCAAGTCTTAACACTAGTGCTGATGAGACTTCTCAATCTCATCAACAGCATTGCAGTATTAACAGCATGCCACACTACCATGCCAAAGGTTTCTAATGATTTTAATTTTTTTTTATTGGCAGATGGAAAAATGATTAATGGGTTTTTTTCCCTTTCCCCCTTATTCTTCTCTCTCTATTTTCTTTCTTTCTTTCTTTCTTTCTTTCTTTCTTTCTTTCTTTCTTTCTTTCTTTCTTTCTTTCTTGGCTTTTGTTTTTCTGCTTTCTCCTATTTCTTTGGAGTCCTATGTCTGGGGCCTTTATTAGAGTTCATAGATTGTATACTCATGGGGGTAGTAGAGGGTTGAAGGAGGACCCTGGGTGATGACCAGGAAAATGCTGGTCCCCCAGGATATGAAGCTGGGAGGAGAAAGGAAAGATCCC
The DNA here is from genome assembly GCF_965112155.1 of Podarcis liolepis. Taxonomy (NCBI): domain Eukaryota; kingdom Metazoa; phylum Chordata; class Lepidosauria; order Squamata; family Lacertidae; genus Podarcis; species Podarcis liolepis. The sequence continues at coordinate 28,803,580 of NC_139563.1, forward strand.
AGATGGGAAGAGCTACTGTCCTCTGTGGGTGGTAAGGACCAGGAACTACTTTTAAGAGAGAACTTCGTTTGGAAATCAATAAAACTATGTTGTTTTGTTTTGTTTTTAAAGAAAGGACTTCGTATTTCACTTCATCGATTTGTATCTTCTGTAGTTGTAATTTTATAGTATTATGGGGAAATCTTAATAAAAAGTCTTTTTAAAAAACCGTACTGCACTCTGTGAATGGATCTTCCCTTTGCTATTTAACTACTTGTGTTCCTCTTCCTGTCTGCCCTCATGTACATGACAAGCACTGGTGTGAAAAAGTGTATCTCCCCTGAGCTTTAGTGACCCTTAATTCATAAAGAAAATCTGGAGCTCTTTATGACTAACATATGACTAAAGAGAGCCAAGGTGGTCAACCCAACATACGGTATTTTTCGCTATATAGGACGCACTTTTCCCCCATCAAAAATGAAGGGGAAATGTGTGTGCGTCCTATGGAGCGGAGACGCCATAGCAGGAGACGCTATGGCAGGAGCCTCTTTAGCCGCGCGCCACCTCTCCAGCTGGGAGAGCGCTTGCGGGGCTAAAGAAGCCATAGAAGCTTTCCGCTGCTCCCCAACCTGCTCTTTGGGGCTCGTGGTGGGCTTCCCCCCGCCAGCTCCAAAGAGCAGGTTGAACGGAACCTGAAGCCTGGAGAGTGAGAGGGGTCGGTGCGCACCGACCCCTCTCGCTCTCCAGGCTTCCAAGTAGCCGCCTGAAGGCAACTGAACGCACCTTAAACGGCACCTTGTTTTAGAGGGGGGAAATTCTCCCCCTCTCTGCGCAGCGCCTCCTGCCGCTTCGCTGAAGGGGCGCTGGGCAGAGAGGGCGAGAATTATTTTTTCTTGTTCTCCCCCCTCTAAAACAAGGTGCGTCCTATTGTCCGGTGCGTCCTTTGGTACGAAAAGTACGGTACTTACGTTCCTCCAAAATCAATGTAGAACCATCTCTGCAGAAGCTCGTAAGTCACTAGGGTTACTCCAAACTGAGGAGACGACCGAAATACACGAGCTGAGGGGCAGGAAACCACACCATTATTAGCCACATTAACGCATCAGGTTAACATGCATCCTTCCTTGTTAAAATGAGTGTTTGCAAAGGCTACCTGCAGCTCCTTTCCAAAATGCCCTGGGGCCTTCCTCTCGGAGGATCTTCCCGAAACAGTCAATCACGCCGCTGTAGGTTGTTTGTCCTGCACGGGCTGCCACCTGTAACCTCGTCTTGATCACATCCGCAGGCGTCACTAAGGAAGCGGCAGGCATTCCTGGAGAAAGGGAAAGCAGGGCAGAAAAGAAACCAGCTTGTTGAACTTGCTTAGAGATGGGTGAGTTGGCCTGTTAGGACCCTGGGAAGCTGCCTTATGCTCCATCTAGCTCAGTATGGTCTGTGCTGACTGGCTTACTAGCAGTATATGTGAAAAGGATCTAGGGGGTCAACAGTGTGATGCAGCAGCAAAAAAGGTTAATGCCATTGTAGGCTGCATCAACAGAAGTATAGTGTCCAGCTCAAGGGAGGTCCCTATCTCTTTGGGGGCGTGGGGGCGCTGTGGTCTAAACCACTGATCCTTGAGCTTGCCGATCAAAAGGTCGCGGTTCGAATCCGTGCGATGTGGTGAGCTCCTGTTCCTTGGTCCCAGCTCCTGCCAACTTAGCAGTTTGAAAGCACGCCAAAAAGTGCAAGTAGATAAAAAGGTAGCGCTCCGGCGGGAAGGTAAACGGCGTTTCCATGATGACCAGGAAAAACTGTCTGCGGACAAATGTCAGCTCCCTCGGCCAGTAAAACGAGATGAGCGCCGCAACCCCAGAGTCATTCGCGACTGGACTTAACTGTCAGGGGTCCTTTGACCTTTACCTATTCTGCCTTTGTCAGACCACATCTGGAAAACTGTGTCCAATTCTGGGCACCACAATTTAAGGATGTTGACAAGCTGGAATGTGTGCAGAGGAGGGCAACTAGGATGATCAAGGGTCTGCATACCAAGCCTTATGAGGAATGGTTGAAGGAGCTGGGTATGTTGAGCCTGGAAAAGAGGAGGCTGAAAGGAGATATGGTAGCCATCGTCAAATATCTCAAGGGCTGTCACATGTAAGATGCAGCAAGCTTCTTTTCTCCTGCTCTGGAGGAGAGGATCTGAACCGATGGCTTCAAGTTACAAGAAAGGAGATTCCGACTAAACATACAGAAAAACTTTCCATCACTAAGAGCTGTTTGACAGTGGAACAGTCTCCCTCAGGAGGCTGTGGACTCTCCTTCCTTGTAGATTTTTAAGCAGAGGTTGGATGGCTATCTGTCATGGATGCTTTATTTTTCTTTTTAAGTTGAGTGGCAAACAGAAGTCTTCAATATGTCTGAAGCTTGCAGGGTCTTGAGTTCACTTTGGGGAGGTAAAAGTCAGCTCCCTTGTAGTTTCCAGCATTTGCCCCTATGTGCAGAAGACTGGAAATTTTTACACTTTTTTGACTTCAGGGCTACATCCTGTGAGAAGTCTTGTTAAACTCAAAACAGGCAGACAGGTACAAGTTGTGCACAAAGCGCCAAAATAAAATAAAAACCCAAACTCCAACTCAATAATGTTCCATGTTTTCCTTTGGGCATATGCACATTTTTCAGCGTCTAATTTCTTCAGCAAAGTCTTGTTGGAAGATTTATGCTGGCAGATAAACAACAGAAAGCAACAAATACCGAATTATCAGCAGAGAAGGGGCCACAATCCTGAAACATGCTCTCTCCATGAAGTCAAAAGGGGCACCTCGAATGATTTTAGGCCTTGGACCAGCAGTTTTTCAAACTCAGTCTAATGAAATAATCCGTATTTAGATTTAAAGAAAAACAAGGGGGGGGGAGGACAAAAATAAAGCAAGACTGTATTCAAAAACAGTGTCTCTTCTTATTTTATTACTTTTCCATTTTGCATCAGTTCCAAACCAGCTTGGTCAGATGTAGATGCATAAATCTCCTTTGCTTTTGCTATTTTTTTTTCATCTTCTTCTTCCCTCTAAAGCTTAATAATTCTGTAACAGTTTTTGTCCAAACCAATGTGGTTTGGCTCCAGAACGCCATCTCACTTTTTTTTTTTTAGTAGACTCCTTTGAAAGAGATGTAAAAGTGTGTGTTTATCACCAAAATAAGGACTGCTCCTCGTCTCTCAAAACCCATTAAAAAAGAAAGGAAAACACACTGTGCGAACATTCACATTTGAACATTTGGCAGAAGGTGGCTTTCTCTTAACATGGTCAGCGCTTCCCTTCAGCAAGTCCACGAGTCATCCATTTCACCTCCTGCTTATGAGACACAGAAGCTGGACTTTCACTCTTTAAAAATTAGCTGACTCTTGCAAAGACAGCAGCCATGCAGGCAGAAGCCCCGTCCCCGCTGTGGAGGTGGTATTTCACAGGAACAATGCCGCCATGTGAGCCTGGTCTGGCCACAAACCAGCCAGTAGTCTTGCATGCTTCCAAGGTACTCTCCCTTGGGGACATCAGCAAGGGTGAACCAGCCCTGAGCTTTGTGGTACAAGTCCCAAATAGTTTCCATCTTATGCAAATTTTTGGAATGCAACTATCTGCAAGGCTTTGAAAACTGCAAGCCAGGACTCTTCAGAAACGTCTTTTAATTGCAAAGGTCCAGGCACCCTCGGCTGAGTTAAATAGTCTAACATAGGTTGCAAAGCAGGCATTGTACAGTTGAGTAAAAACTCATGCTGCCCTGGGCAACTCTGGGAAGAAGGGCAGGATATCAATTGAATTAATACTAACAACAAAAATGACACAATCCAGAAACACTTCGGTACAGGAACCAAGAGACTGCTGTTTGTGGCAAGGAGGTGAACGGGTGAGAAAGAAGCAAAGAGAAGTTTGGAAAATTTTGGACAGTTGTCCACTTGCTCCTGAAACGTGAAGTCCAAGTTAGGTGTGTGTGGCACTGCTTTGCAGGGGTTCCAGTCCTACTTGGATGGTAGTTTCCAGAGGGTGATGCTTGGGGAGTGTACTTTGGCCCTGTGGAGCCTAACTAAATGTGGGGTTCCTCAGGGTTCGATTGTATCCCCCATGCCGTTTAATGAAACCACAGAGTGGGGTCATCTGGGGTTTTGGAGTACGTTGTCGGAAATATGCTGATGACACACAGCTCTATTCATTTACATCTGGACCTCTGAGGTGACAATGGTCTTGACTCAGTCAAGAAATTCCAGGTGAGTGCTATCCCTGGACAGACTTGGAGGGGGTTGTGCCAGTCCTCAGGCCTTGAATTCTCCAGATACTTTGGGCTACAACTCCCATTAACTCCATTCACTCTGCCAATGGCAGAGGATGATGGAAACCTCAGTCCAAAACAAATGGGGTGATAACTATCTGTGGACTGTGCCTCCAACGTTAGCCAAGGCTTAGTATGGGGGCCTTGTGAGAAACCTACTTCTGTCCCGAATAACCAAACCTAGTTCCTGTCCCCATTTCAAGGGGAAGAATCTCTTCCCAAAAAGTCTTTGAATGCTCCCAGTCAGGGAAGTGTGATTATTATGTTTCTGCCAATATAAAGTATACATGATAAAACTTCAGTTCTTCCTATAATCCTTTACTTCCTTTTAGCCCAGTAATATCACCCTTGCTTTCACTAGTACCTGCCACTCATTCCCACCCTCCCAGTCCTATACTGCACGATAAGAGTCAAGTCACTGCCCTGAACAGTAATCAGCTAATGGAAGATAACCTGAAATGGAAATATAGTAAAAAAAAAAAAAAAACAAGATAGGGTCCACATTACTGTGCATTTTCTAACCCTATACTGGCAACTACTGATAAAGAGAGGCTACTTCTGTGGCTGAACTGAACTTCAAAGAGACAGTTATCACAGTCTGCAATCGCTTAACAATGGGCAGAGAAGGAAAAAAATTAGAAAATCTAAGAAATGACTTGGCTCAACACACTGGCTTAGGTTTCAAGTCTAGATAGGATACAGAGCTCAAAAACTGTTTTGTTCCATTATGTTGGGTTACAATTGACCCGGCTTTAAATCCATAGTCTTCTGACTATTCAGCACAAAGTAATGTACTAACTGAGCAGTTTTTTAATAACTGAATCTCTTGTGGATGTTATGCCTAGTCATGTATCATAGGAGTAATTAATTATATTACCACCTGATCCCTTATCTCCTTTGCTCAATCACTAAAGACTTCTTGGGAGTCACTGTTAGTGGCTCCTCATGGCTTGGATAAATCATGTGTTCAGTATTCTGAGTCCATTTGTGCAGGGTCTCCCACACACCACTTAGACACAACTGGAATCGAGCAGCATACAAACTGTCAAAATAATAATGAATTAAAAAATAAGAACCTGAAAGTCCCAAATCAAAATAAACATCTGCTGTAGAATGGTGCATGCCATCAGCACTGGGTTAGCTGAACGCAGGCAGCGGACAATCTCTCAAAGGGTTGGCTGCCTGGAGGTTTCACTGAGAGAGCAGCCTGTTTGATCTCAGAAGTCATGATGAGCTTTATAGGTCATACATATAACTAGAATATAATGGTGCCCAGAGCTATGGTACAGATAACTTGGGCAACATTTACCACAGCTTACTCTTCACAACAGAACAACTAAACAGGGAAATGCACCCAGGCACTGCCTCTTGGTATGGGAAGTAACCGCCATGACCGGTAGCCATTGACAGCTGTAATCCTCCAAAAAAATGTGTACAATGATAATTTAAAGCCATCCAAGTTGGCAGCTGTCCGTCACCAAAGATGGTGGCAGCGAGGTCCACAATTTAGCTTTGCACCGTGTCCTGAATCTCCCACTATCTCTGTCATGAATACCACTAACCATTCAGCTTCACTGGGTGAACCCAGGTTCCAGCTTTATAAAAGACAGAGGGGGAATTCTCACTCTCCACCCCATGTTCTATTATATACGTATACCTCTTTCCCCCACCACTTTTTATTCGCCTTTTTTTTAAACAAACAAATAATCATTAAACATTGTATGCCTTTCCTCACAGGAACCCCGTGATAATTTTGGCTGTCCTTTCCCTGCACCTTTTCTAGCTGTACAATATCCTTTTTAAGGTGTGGCGACCAAAACTGCCACACAGGATTCCAAGTGTGGTTTGGATATACTCGAATGCTTAGTCATCAGGGAATGGACTTTCTTGCATTTCCCAAAAACCAAGCATACTTAAAGCCTGGACACTCTTTTCTTTTCTTTCTTTTAAAGAACACAGCAGTGAGGAACTGGGACTCAGCACTGAAGAGTGAACATTCACAATGAGTTCACCAGAGACGTGTGAAATATGGAATAGTCAACTGCAGAAGGCTTATAGGCAAGTGCTGAGGCTCAGTGGCATGGCATGCAGAAGGCCCGAAGTTCAACCCTGGGCATCCCCATATGTGTTGTTGTTGTTGTTTAGTCGTGTCCAACTCTTCTTGACCCCATGGACCAGAGCACGCCAGGCACTCCTGTCTTCTACTGCCTCCCGCAGTTTGGTCAAACTCATGCTGGTAGCTTCGAGAACACTATCCACCCATCTCGTCCTCTGTCATCCCCTTCTCCTTGTGCCCTCCATCTTTCCCAACATCAGGGTCTTTTCCAGAGAGTCTTCTCTTCTCATGAGGTGGCCAAAGTATTGGAGCCTCAGCTTCAGGATCTGTCCTTCCAGTGACCACTCAGGGCTGATTTCCTTAAGAATGGAGAGGTTTGGTCTTCTCAAGAGTCTCCTCCAGCACCATAATTCAAAAGCATCAATTCTTCGGCGATTAGCCTTCTTTATGGTCCAGCTCTCACTTCCATACATCACTACCGGGAAAACCATAGCTTTAACTATATGGACCTTTGTTGGCAAGATGATGTCTCTGCTTTTTAAGATGCTGTCTAGGTTTGTCATTGCTTTTCTCCCAAGAAGCAGGCGTCTTTTAATTTCGTGACTGCTGTCTCCATATGTAGGGCTGGGAGAAAACCCTGTCTGGAGAAGCTGCTGCCAGTTAGTGCAGGCAATACAAGATGGCTCAATGGCCTGATTCAGTAGAAGGCAGCTTCCTATGTTCCTAAGCCATCCTATTTAAAGTCTCAGCATATGCTGATTTTGTGGTCTACGAACCAGCACTTCAGACCTCTTGGTTCTCATCCTCCAAACTAAGCAACAAAGACGCATGTCCATGCAGGCAAATGGCAGAGCCGGGAGTGAACCAGCATCTTGGATCCTTTTAGCTACCAACAGCAGAAGTGGATAATCTAGCCATCAGTAGTAGAGAACATTTGGCTGCAAAGAGCATCCGGATATTATATCCTGCCTCTTTATATAGACAGTACATGTTGAGAGCAAAAACATGCCAAGTTGGGAAAGGAAAGGGGGAGAAGAAGGTGAGAGAGAGAGAGAGGGACCGCTTAGAGCTCTGCTCAGAGTATTCAGCACAGACTGAAGCAGAGCCCAACGCTGAAAGAGCTGAATGCTGGGGTCAATGCCTGTGGTTTCAGGAACGGGAGCAGTTAGCTTTGATACTCTCGCATTTGGAATACAGAAGGCAAAATGCTCAATGCCTGCTTTTTCTGGGCTTTCTGAACTGTGACTCTACACAGGGCCCCTTTAGCTGCTTCTCAGCAGGACAGGGGGGAAAAGCATTTGCTATTTGCCTTTTCATTCCATGCAGAAGAGGCCTGGCTTCTCCCAGAGCCATTACATTTCCATTATCTATCATAATAACAGAAGTTCACCTTTTAGATAGATTTATATGCAGGATTTCAAATATGCTACTTTAAACATATGCTGATTTAAGCCATACTGGAAAGAAAGATTTTTTTATTTTATGTATAACTTTTTTATTATTTTTAAGAGAGAGCTTTCCCCTCTCTACCCTTTCCAATAGTCAACAAAGTTTATTATGCCAGCCAGCAGCTTCTCTTTTATCATAATGGCTTGGTCTCCTCCTGTCAGAAGGCATGGATAGATTTGGGGCATGCCTTTGGAGTCTTATATTATTAACATAACATTCAAAAGTCTGCTGATCAGGGAGACGTCAAAAGTAAGAATATTCTTTTATGAGCCACTTTTAAGCAACCCCTTTCATGGCCTCCACCCAAATGCCGGCGAAAGAGAGCTCTTCGCATTACCATTTCAACATTCAAATCCATCACAGACTGACATAAGAGAGTCTGGAAATGGAAGACATTCCTAGTGCAGATTGGCTGCAATGCTTGAGTCAGCTGTATGTAACCGGCTAGCAAGGGTCTAGCAGTCGGTCACCAGCAGCATATGACACCCGGACTCCGGCAAACACACCAGCTCCAGCACTTAAGATTCTGGTGACATGACCTATAAAGCAGAACAACAGGCAGCATCTCTCTGTGCATTCACAGTACTCCCTTCGCAGACCTAGTCCTTCACATATTCATCTCAAGCTTTTAAAAAGATGCCCATGAGCCTTTTCCTGCAAAATCATCATGTGGCAAGGAGTTCCACGAGCTATATTATGCATCATGTGCGGGCGCATGCTTCCTTTCACATGGCTTAAACCAGATGCCAATCCATTTTATAAACTCCCAAGTTATTCTTTTTTCTTTTCTTTTCCAAATCTGGAGAGAATTGCAAAAGCCTCTATCAGATTTCAGGCACAGCATGTATAGGAGGATACAGTCATCTATGGGTATGTGTGCAAGGAAATCTGAGCCTTAGGAGAAGGAAAGCATTGGGTGTGGGGGCTCTGCACGCTAAACCTCATGTCATTTAATCTGGTCCTGCTAGTGGAGGGGCAGGAAAACAGCTTTGGAGCAGAGAAGATGCTTTGCAATGCATCAGTCCCTGGCACACCTCTGCCTACAACCCTGGAGAGCCTCTGCCAGGCAGCACTATAGCCTAAGGGTAGCCAATGCGGTGCCCTCCATAAGTTTGTTGGACTACAACTCCCATCATCTCTGACCACAGGCCATGCTGGTTGGGGCTGATGGGAGCAGAAGTCCAATAACATCCAGAGGCACCAGTTTTCCCTGTGCTAGTCCTAAATAATCACCTCTTTGCTCAAAATGTTGCTTCCTCCAGATCACTGACCAGTCTACCTCCATGGCAATTCCACTACTGAAAAAAGTCCATGTCACAGTTCCTGACCCAACTAGATACAGATTAAACTATTCAAGGGCCCAATCCACTTGCAATCTCCAGGCACCAAAGGGTACAGAACAAGGGTGGGGGACCTTTTCTGGCCAGAGGGCTGGATCTTTATCTCCCCTCCGCCTGCCCCCCCCCCCAGCAGGCCAAAGCAGACAGGTAGGTGGGGCTGCTGGGCTGCCAATCACCTGGCATGCTTTCCTCTGAAGCTCTAAGTCAAGTGAACCATTGTAAGCATTGTAAGCATTATCATGCAGGGATGAGTACCAAGGGCTTGGAAATCATCCAACTCCTGGTGCTTCTCCTTCAAATGTCCACACTTTTGAGGGGGTGGCTGTTTTAAAGCCCTTCGTTTGGAAGCATAGGGGATGTACACAAAGGTCTTCCAACTACATGCACTGGAAGAAGCAAGTGAGAGGTTGAAGTTGTGCTGCTATCCCTCTGTCAGCTGCTGGGTGGTGGCAGCAACACCTTACTGGGCAACTGGGAGCTTTGGGCATGACGTCATGCATGAGGTCGGGTGTAGGATGGTTGAGAGTGGCTTCCTAAAAAATGCCCCGGCAGCCAAGCCTGGCCCCTAGACTAGAGCTTCGCCACCCCTGGTACATTAACGTCCCAAGAAAAAACATTACTTACCAGCTATTGCTCCAGCTAGAAGCAGCGACCAAGGGCTCACCCGCCCATCTTCACCTGCAAAAGCAGATTTCATGTGAGCGTAACAGGGGAAGTAAATGGCAGAGAAGGGGATGTCGCGGAGAAAGCATGCCTTGGCTCCCTAGGACACGAAAACAGAACAAACAAAGAAAAGCTGCATTATGGACAGAACCACAGCAAGGTAGAGGAAGCGCAGAATAAAGTTGCAGACCACAGAAACCAACCAGCTTCTTAGGCACGCTTGTTAAGGATAGACTGTTTCGCAGGAACAGTCAGTGCAGCGCAGCCACCCTCAAGACGCCAGCATTGCTGTTGCTTACCTGGGTGGCACAAGGTGGGGAGGCAGGGGGGCAGTGGTGTCTGCACAAGTGCACTGGTGGGAGTGCAGGAGGGGCTCTGCTGGGATGCATGGGCAACCCCAAGCTCACTACTGCTGTACTCACTACCGGTGATATACAATGGCTTTGTGACGCTGAACCACTGCATCAGCTACTCCTGGTTTTCTGCTGGCAAAGTAAAAATGCCACCCACTTGTGGAAAGGTATCATAGAATTGCAGAGTTAGAAGGGACCATGGGAGTCATCCAACCCCCTACAATGAAGGAATCTTTTGCCCAACGTAGGACTCAAACCCACAACTTTGAGATTAAGAGTCTCACGCTCTATTGACTGAGCTATCCCAGGTGTTGTGCGAAGTTTCAAGAAAAGTTCTCACAATGTAGATTTAAGTATGTGGCCGACACAAATGCCTACTGGTACCAGGCAGGTGCCTTCGCTGTATTTTTTTTTTGGCACCTGCTTAAAACATTTTTGTTTAGGCAAGTCTATCCAGACATGCAGATGTTGATGTTTTAGTTTACTGTTGGTTTTAATTGTGGGTTTGTTTTTTTTTACATGTTTTAAATGTTATGCTTTTACTGGTAATTTTAATATCGTATTGCTTGAAAACCGCTTAGAGGTTTTGTTACAATAAGTGGTATATAAGTTTTGCTAAATAAGAAGTAATAGAAATGTGCAAGAAGCGGAAATGGGCAGCACAGCTGCTGAGGCTCCCTGGCACTCAAAATTGTGGAGACAGACTCAATCTGCATAGCAGGCCCTTCACAGTTTGCAATAATCCTATTTGTTGTAATGTGTTGTTTTTTGTTTCTGTTTGTTTGTTTGTTTGTTTACTGGATTGTCTTTTAAGGTTGTCAGCTGCCTTGCGATTGGTATGGCAAGTGGCACAGAATAGTTTGTGAACAAACAAGCCAGCAAACCAGTCTTGCACAACAGCAAGGGGAAACACAGCTTCCACTGGCACAGCCCAACATGGAGAGAGTTGTGGCATTGTGAAATGGTGCACGACTGCCTTGAGAACTGCACGAGGGGAAATGCTGACTGCCTGCAACAAACTTTAAAAGTCAGTTGCCATATTGATTACACTTTGCTTTATAGGAGTGTAGTTTGTTTGGATATAAATATATAACCTGTTCTTCCTCAGGTGAGAGGAGCTATGGGCAGTTCTTCCATGAGTCCCTGAACAGGTCAGCCTAAAGATGCTCAGTGGTACAGCATCTGCTTGGCATGGGGAAAGTCTCTGATTTAATCCCTGGCATCTCCAAGGAGGGCTGGGAGAGATCTCAGCCTGAAATCGAGCCACTGACAGTCAGCAGAGTGGCTGTGGGACCTTTGGGATCATCACCGGCAGGCAGAACAAGCCTTGCTCCCCACACCTTCAAAAACGTGAGATCTGTGATGGCTTTGAATTAGTTTTATACCTTGAACTATAAATGCAGCTCATCCACAGATAGTCAACCTTTTGACCTTTACCTATACTTTCCCCTAAGGAAAGGGTAACAGAAAAGACAACTGAAAAGCAGGCACACTTGGGATACACAGAATGCAAAGAAACCAAGCTGCACCCACACTTTTCTCTGGATGACCTATGGGGGTCACAGGGTGAGAGTCTAACATGGCAGCCCTGGAATTCGCAGATATTGCAACATAAGCAACAAGAAGCAACGCCTGCCCTGATAGAACATATGTGTACCAAAGTGCAGACACAGCCTACTAGCGCTTGTTAACTTTGCCTCTACGTAGCGCTCGTTCATTCATGTTGGCAGTGCTCATCCATTAATGCAAAGCAAAAGTGGAAACAAAATGTTGCACCATGGACTGCTCCTGTTCAGGATTCCAGCTGGCCATGTCCTTTTCCAGGATATCTGATTCCTTTCCACACATCCCTCCAACAAAATTCTGTGCACACTGAGCACAGTCAGTTTTCAATGTGCTGCTGGGGGGGGGGTGTCCCCCCTCTACTTAGGGTTTTTTACCTAAAGATTGTTCATACTTCCCTAAGTCTGCTTATACCCTCCTCTTGTGCAGGGGTGGTGCCCTTGTTACCACATTAAGGATCCACACTCGGATAATGAGTTTAGTATTAGTATACAGAATATCAAAGAACTACAGTACCTGTGAAACTGACTCCTATTCATCTTCCCTACCTACCCCTTTATTCTCTTAGCAAACATCTACGGTTGCACTCCTGCAATCATTTGCTACAAGGGCGCAAAGCATGCCTAAGGGGCTCATAAATGCAGCGAGTCGCATTCCTAGAGACAAACACTCTTCCGGGTTCTACCGACTTGGCAGGCAACCTTGTGATTTGTTGCACTCTCTGGCAGGCAATGCAGGAAATGAACAAGTATTCTTTCATCTCAAAAATTTTCCCCAAAGGGTTGGGAAAAATATGCATTATGCCTTTTGTCACAGGAGAGTTCATTAGTCTTACTTCATTTTCCAGGCTGTCACCCAGATGCCTTTTGTTTCAATTGCACTTCAAGATACTGATTAGGATCTTTCAGAGTCCTTCATGTCCTTCTCTCTCTGTCCCATCACAACCTTAAGGTTGACCTATGAGCTCCCTCTCAACACCACCCAGGTTTAACATCAAAGGAACACAGAAAGCTATTCCTGGTACACACTTTCCACGCGGGTTCAGCAGTGTCCTAGCCCAGGGCTGTGAACCCGTGGTCCTCCAGATGTGGTTGGACTCCAACTCCCATCAGCCTCAGCTAGTTCAGAGTGTGGTCAGGGATGCTGGGAGTTGTAGCCCAAGAACATCTGGAGGGCTGCAGATGTTCCCCAGCCCCGTCCTAGCCTGAGCCTGTAGAGCATCCCTTTATGCTTGGGCAGGATTTTGGTTGAGATTTAATAGATTTCTGCATATAAAAATTGGTGCATATTGTTCTGCTTTCCAATGACAGAACAGAACTTCAGATAAAGAAATGGCAAATATACGCTTCAGTTTCTTCAAAATCATTAATGGAATTTAAGCGGCACTCTCTTCTCACTTTTACAGTAATCTCTTTCCAGAGATGGAAATAGCATACTTCTATATATATATATATAAAAGACCCTCTGGTAATATGCTTTCAGCTTTCAAGGCAGAAAATATCTGTCAAGCTTTGTTCAGCTATGTGTAAACAAAGCTGGATCAAAACTCGGATTCACTTTATTAACCACCACCTTTGGCTCCTTTCCAATATCTCAACAGTCTAAAGTTTCCCCTCGCCAACTCGGTTTTAAAGTCTGGGAAAAGCATGTTTACAGGCAGGCCTCATTTAACTGCAAGTTAATCACCTGCAACCAGCTAATGCCAATTAGGAAGGCTTTAAGGGAGAATGGCCAATGCATCCTGAAAATGCTAAGGAAACAGTTTGCTGTGAAGCAAGTTCTCGTATAGTTTTCAGTGAAACTTGCTTCCTACTTTTAAGCGTGTTCCAGATCGCCAGTCTCACTGTACCTTAGTGATGTGTATGCTTTCATATTAGTCCTCAGGTAAATTATGACGATTGTCTGCCTGAGTTTATTCTGCCAACCAAGACACAGCCCTGCTGGGCATGACATTTTTGGGGTGTTTATTTATTAAGGCATTCCCTTTACCAGCCAGCTAATTTGACTCCCCACTGCCACATCGTTTCTCTTGGGCCTCTCGGGCCTTTAATACTGGATCGTATCTTAAGAGAACAAACCAATAGAGAAAAAGAGCTATGGGTTGTCGGGAGGTTCGGATAATCAACTCAGAGAAGTCAGAGCTGGGGCAGGTTCTTTAGCATGCTAATTCTCGCTTATTCCAGCCTTACCTGAGGTAAAAAAAAAAAGTAGGGGGGGATCTAAATAAACTATTTCTACTACAAGGGGAGGGTAATTATACTCACAAAGGCACCTCTGTGTCAGGGTTGGGCATAAGGAGCCAGAAGGTCTGGGAGACGCAGGCTTAACCTAGTCTCCTGCAGTGAATGCACATTGTCTCGTGTAGGGGGAAAAATGCCAGACTGGGGGGACCTTGCAGAATTCAAGACAACAGTACTGCACCTTGTCTGAGAGGGTTATTTAATGCTTCTGGCACCTGTACTTACCGCCATCCTCTCTTTTCCTACCTTACAGGTTTAGAATTTATTTGGCATGTATAATTGTTATTTTGATCCTATAGCAACAAACAATAGGCAGCATGTCATTTCTTGATCCGTTAGCATTCCTCTTAGGTTTCACGGGCAACTTAACCCTTCCGATTCGGAAGTGCAGCAAGCGTCGTCAAACACGCCCCCCCTCAAAAAAACCCACAACCTTCCCTGGAAGCCCCCACCTGCTCTGCCTTCCAAAGCCCCAGGGAAAAGTTGGAGAGACTTCGGCTGACATCTCAGCATGGAAAGGTGAGTTGCTCCAAGTTTAGAGTTTTAAGTTATGTCCAAAGGACTTGAGCAAATATTGCTCCCGTAAACCAAAACAACAGTGCTAACGACACTGAATACACAGATATGTGTAACTGGACTAGTTTTACTGAACGATACAAGTATTTTGAAATGATCTTCCCAGCTCATGTCAGGTTTGCTGCCTCAATTCCAAGGAGATGGCACATCCAACTCTAAAAAGTGGTCAGGTAGGGGCTCCCACCTGCTTCCACTGAGAATCCCCCAGAGATGCTTGTTTTAGACAGGGAAAGCTCCAGCAGAGAACTGTTGAATTTTAATGTATACAGAAGTTCAATCCTACTCATTTGGGCCTGAATGGAGACAATGGTTTCCTGTCCCATTACAGATGCTAATTTGCCCAGCATTGCTGAGATATGCTGTGTTGTCATCAAAAGTGGGGAGGGTGGGGAGGGGCACTTATGCAGCTTACTGGGAAGGAAAGGGGCAAGAAAGTGGGGAAGGTCAAGTGTAGTTCAGACACATTGGCAGGAGCACCGGATTGGCACCAAAGGGCAGGCATGCCATGTTGACCTCCCCGCTGCCTCATCCCTCCCATTCCGGTAAACTGCAATAACACCAGAGTCAGGAAGCCAACTAAGCTCCGCTGTTCCCTCTCCCTTCCAGAAGCTCCTGGCGATCTCCTCTCATACCTATTTTCCGTACATTCAAGCTCTAACTGAATTGCCACTTAATTCCAGCTTCTCCATTTTTTCATTTACTCCCCTGTGATTAGATACCTTGCAACTGAGGATTACACTTCATGCATCTGATAGAGTGGGCCCCAGTCTATCAAAACACACAATTTATTAGACTTTAAGACCAATTTATTCGTCCATCTCAGCACCTAATTTATTAGTCTCCTTTACGCAGCAACAGACTAACACGGCTACCCCACCGGAGCTTGCTTTAAAGTTGCTGAGAAAAAATTAAAATGAATTAAAATAACTTGGAGGAAAGTACAAAGGACTAAAGCTATTCAGAAAGCTGGATAAAAAGGCATTAAAACAGGAAAAGCGACCTCATCTAATAGCTATTCCTCTAACAGGAACACCCATCATAAATAACATGATAAATTAAAAGGTTAACTTTCATGCTAACAAACATGTTCTTGTTAAATTACTAAGCAAAAAATCCTAAGAATGTTGGGAAGTGTTTAATGTATTAATTTTTAAAATAAATAATAACACTAACAATAGGGAGTTATATTTTACTTCTTCATACATGCCATTCTGTTCCATGGTATATAATTCAAATCACAACAAATGTAATTCAAATGGCATTTTTTTTAAAGGTTGGTGGTTAAAAGTGGGCAGAGGAGGTAATATACAGTATTATAACAAATAAACTTTGTCCATGAGAAGAGGTAAGTATTACAAACATTGTGATACACAGTCTAGCTAAGAATTATAATCTGGAAGTGACTCAGAAAAGAAATAATAATAATATTTATTATTATTATTATTATTATTATTATTATTATTATTATTATTATTTACCCACACTTCACCCCAAGTTCCCAGGTGGGGTTAGAACAATTAAAAGGCAAAGTTGCAAACAGTTAAATGTAATCTACTTTCCTGTAAATCTATTTTGGCACAAATATGAAAAGCTGATGAAGGTGCACAATTACACAGAGAAATATACAGCTTTTAGCTGCTCTAGTTTCATTTCTATTTTGAATTTTTAAAATATTGCTTTTAACTCTAAACCTTTAACAAATAATTTGAATGCATAATTTAGTGTATGTAAGCCGCTTAAGAGTTTTTTTCATAGTTAAGCATTAGTTTATAATTAAAGCTACAATTTTACCTTTTTTAAAAAAAGTCACAGCCTTGAGATTGTGGAGTATTTAACACATTCCCCTCCCTTCTTATTCTGATATTATTTATTTCCTTACATTTATTTCTTACATTTCCACCTTTCTCCTGTCATGGAACCCACAGCAGGTGTGCTGGCCTGGAGACAGTATTGATGGCTTAACAGAGAGGATTGGGGGCCCAAATTAGATTCCCACTCCCCAGTCCTGCGGTCCCCCCCCCCACCTCTTTGGACCATACCTTCGGTCTCTTCCTGCCCAAGCAATGCCATAATGCAAATTCAAGGGAACTATTCCATAGAAAAGACTGCAATAAGACAGCTAAAATGCTAACAAGTCAATGGGGAGGCAAACACCCCACATTAATTCCCATTTATTACCATGAATACGCAGCACCGGGGTGCAAAGATCTGCCCAGCGCCCCCAAATTACCATATTTTCCTGTGTATTAGATGACATCATCCTATACACGGATAGTGGCAGGGGGGAAGCTGTGTGCCCGCCAGCCATATGGTTGGTGGGCGCACAACTCTCTCCCATGCTGTTTTGGCAGGAGAGCAATCTCTGCAGCCGTGAGGGAGGGAAGCTGCGCGCCCGCCTGCCCGCTATTTGGTGCCCCCCCAGAATTCGGCGCCGGGGTGCCCTGCACCCCTTGCACCCCCAGGTAAAGACGGCTCTGGTAGGGCTCCCCAGACTGAAAACACACAAAATAGACAGCTCACGCATGCAAATTCCCTCGCTATCGTGATAACAAGCAATTCCGACTGGCGTGACTGAATAATGAAGCAACATGTACATGGAATCCCTTCATATTTCCTTCCTTCCTTCTTCTTTTAAAGACTTCCAAATGTTTAGTATGCACATATACAACAAAGCTGGTATGTAACTAATGTTAACTCTGCTCAGATGTGTTTACATGGCAAGCCAAAGGGGAATTTATTAGCAGTATTTTTCGCCCTATAGGACACACTTTTTCCCCTCCAAAAATGAAGGGGAAATGTGTGTGCGTCCTATGGGGTGAATGCAGGCTTTCGCTGAAGCCTGGAGAGCGAGAGGCGTCGGTGTGCACTGACCCCTCTCGCTCTCCAGGCTTCAGGAGAGCCCCAGCGCCAGCCCCACAAGGTCGGGGGACAGCGGGGAGGCTGTCTCCCGATGTGGTTTGGAGGCTGACGGCAGGGAGACGTGTGCTTCTCCCCGCCACCAGCCCCGCAAGCTCCGGGGACAGCGGGGAGGCACAGCGCGTCTTCCCGCTGTCCCCGGACCTGGTCTGAAGGCGGGCGGCGGGGAGAAGAGCGCTTCTCCCTGCTGCCGGCCCCACAAGCGCCTGGGGGAAATAATTTTTTTTTCTTTATTTCCCCCCAAAAAGCTTGGTGCGTCCTATGGGCCGGTGCGTCCTATGGGGCGAAAAATACGGTACTTTTTTGAATGGGTGAATGTTTTCTTGACTTACCGCTAATGGGAGGGAAAGCATCCACTAGTGGCACTAGCTCTTGTATTGGCAGAGTGGTTTCACCATCACCACACAGGGAAGCAAATAGCTCGGTATGGAGAGCATGAGACTCTTAATTTCATCATGGTGGGTTCGAGCCCCATGTTGGGCTAAAGATTCCTGCATTGCAGGGGTTTGGACGAGATGACCCTCAGGTCCTTCCAAGTCTACCATTCTATGATTCTATTACATGGCCCACCATCTAAACAAGACTTCCAACCTTATTCCCCCTAACAATAGGTAGAATTTTAATGTCACACTAGGGCTAAGAAAAGCATGCAACTACAAAAGTATCTTTTTGGGGGGTAGGGTGTTATGGACAACATTTAACTAGAATGCAGCTATTAGGATGAGTTGTAAGGTATCAAACAATATTTAGGAACAATTCCAGGATCAAGCAAGAAGTAACACACAAATGTATGCAACAGTAGTTCATGTTTTTCATGAACTGTTTTTTGGGGGGGGGCTGGCGGGGGGCAACTGGGAGCAGTAAAGTAGTTGGAGGGAAGGGGCCCTCAACTCACTCCCATTCTGCTGCTCTCACAGTCTAGCTCCCCTCCCCAACAGTATTGTACATGTGTGCTTCTAAGGTCAACACACAGACCTTGGGAGTCCAGAAGATAAAGTTTCCTAATTTCCCCTAATTGCACAGCAACCTGGCTCAGTCAGATTGGCCAGAACTTCCAAGGCATCACAGCAGCTAAGCCAATGGCAGCTACAGAAATGGTGACCTCATCAGCCAGGGCTCCCTGGCAAAGAGGTAACAAAGGACTACTGTGACACCAGAGCAGATCAACATGGTGTTGCTCAGAGACTAGGCGATTGCTTCTAAATAACAGTGTTTAGAATTGAGACGTATATTGGCTTAAGTCCAAGGAACAGGAGAATGCAGAAGCACACGAGGACATTGCTTGATGACGTTCAAGGTCTAGTTGGTATGCTGATGGGGCCTGAGGTAGTCTAGAATTAAGACCTTTAAGCCACGTGAGCCTGACAGAAATTTCAAATAAACTTTAGCAGCTTTTGCTACAGGTACTGAGGTTTCTTTCACTGTATTTTTGGACACCGGCGTTTCTTTGTTTTTGGATACTTTTAAAAAATATGCCACTTTCTAACTATTGAAAAGAGCGAGTTTCAAACAACAGTTTAAATAGCATATTCTCTTCCATTGACAACCAAGATGTATTTACCTTGTAGAGGCCAAAAAATCCCAGGTCCCGCAGTACAGTAAGGGCACTAACGCGTGGACCCGTCGTGATCTCCCCAGCCACTTGCAAGCGGATCTTGACAATTTCCAGTGGGTTTGTGAAAATGACTTGAGATGCTCCAGCCTAGAGTGGGGAAAGGAAAACACATGAGTGGCCCTGTGAACATGTCCTCGCTGTGAAGTACAGAAAGGAAGAACTCTCCAAATGCTGCTGGCACGGGGTCTCCATGTACTTCAATGGTGCCTTCACAAGGATAGGGGTGAATTGAGGTGATACAGCAACATTGCTTTCCAAACTGCAGTGCAAAATGAACTGGTTAATTATGCATTTTAATTGCAATTGATTTATGGATCAAAAGCTGCTGGTCTGTTAAACACAATGAGCTAAACAACCCTTAGATAAACATACGCCACTGTAACGTGACCTCCGTACAGCTTTGCTTAAAAAGAAGTCAGTAACATCTATTTCCATGATTCTGGAAGGCCAGGAGTAGAGTAAAGCTAGCCGTAGACATTTCAAGGCTGAATTATTAACTAAATAGAAGAAATGAAATCTGCCTGGCAGCATCTATCACAGTCTACTAAAGAAGGAAATTTGGCAGAATCTTTCTCTCTCTCCCTGTTTTGGCTCCCGTACAGAAAGTGCTGTGGAACATATGTATTTACAACAACTAATTTCCTCCGCTTTAGAAAAGTTACTGAACTGAAAGTTTGTATATCCTCAAATGGCATCTTACTCAGTTGCTGCTAATCTGATGTGAACATCCTTTCTCTATGCAAAAGGCAGTCCTACTTTATTCAATTCGCTCCAGAGAGCACTAGAACTCAAGCAGGAAACCAAGAGTTTCTTTAACAACTCGGTAGCTTACTTTCATTTGTTTTTTTAGAAACCTTGGGTAAGGATGATGTGGCCATTTGCTTAACGTAGTTAGTCATGAGGAACTGCCAACAGCCCGTTAAAACAACAATACTTAAGCAGACAAAGTGCATCACTAATAAAGCTAATCCTACATATGACAACTAGGAAAAGCTTGGAAGATTTGGGATGTAAACCAGTCGTCCTGGAAGAAAAAGAAAACAACCCTCTTCTCCCTCAAACCCAGCCATCTCTGAGAAAGTAAGGCATTGGGTTAGTTCATCCCCTGAACTGGAATGCTGTGATTTCCAGGGCTGGACACCTGGGGAAAGCAAGTCTCTGAGGTTGGTATACAAAAGGGGAAAGAATGAGTGCCCTGGGTTGCTGCAGAGCTTGTGTGGCTCCTGGACCCAGTGGATCAGTATTGTTTTGGTTTTGTTTTCCTTGCAAATGCATCCCTGCAAATCCTCAATCTCTGTCGCGGTGAGCCTGGATATAAGGCACGAAACCATTTTTCAAAATGTCCCCAAGAGTAATTGAGAGGAAGCAGAAGATGATGGATTGTTTACCTGCCTGTGCCCACTCTTGGCCAGAGGCCACGGAGGGAAGAAAACCAGAAGGGCAACAGAGGGAGCCGGACTCTGATGAAACTCCTGTGTCACACGCAAGGGCCTCTGGAGGTTTCCTGTGCTGGTTTTGCCTGCACTCATACTCCCGGGGCTACACTGCTATGCTTGCCAATGATAGCAGACAATGTTGTATTAAATGTGCTAGTGTGGGAAGAATGCTGAGAAGTGTGCTGTATCTGTTCTGCTGTGCCATCCCCATAGCGCATGGGGCCTCGCAGGCATTTTCTCAAAAACACATGGAGGGAATCTGACGCAGATGGATTATGTTAACAAGGCAAGGATGACAGTTCAAGTCTTAAAGCCCTTTGAAATCAATGGTACTACTCGGGGTTATTAGAGGCCAACTCATTAGTTTCTGATCTCCAGCCAAAAACCCAACTCCGAGTCCAGCCTGGGCATTCCTCTAGTATTTTCCACAATTGATATGCGATTAGCCATTTCCTTCTATTTATTTTAATGAGCTGCAACTGTGGATACCATGCCTATATTGAAATAATTAAGACGAGAATGATATCCCTCCCGAAGTTTCAGAAACGGGCTGCTAAGCGGCTTTGAAAATCTGCACTATTTTAAAATGCAGGTTTGGCGTGTGAAATACCACCAAGCTTGTTGGAAAGTGGCAGCCTTTGCAAGCTGCGTTTAAATAATGAAACAAATGATGGAGGCTCTTAAGTATGCCAGACGGAGAGCAAATTGCGCGAAAGCTCTGAACTGCGGCCCCTTTCCAACGAAAAGTCTGGGAACTCTGCAATCCTACCACAGTGAAAGTGCAGATAGGAGAACGCTTAGTGGGGGATCGTATACTCTGTATGCAAAAGCCCCCACCCCACCCTGTTTCTTCTGTTTGCAATCCTGGAGAGACATTGCCAGTGACTGTGGATAATACTGAGCTAGCATTGTCCATATACCCATTCCCAGGTTATCAATGTATATCATCTCAATGGAGCCGCCAACTGCTGGGTGCTTCTGGTGACAAGGAAAAACACACCTTTTTGTTACAGCTTTTTCTGAGAGTTAAGACCAGCCCCTGTGTACTCTTCCAGCTGTAAACTGGTGTTTACACCTGCTTTGCACACAGAAGGTCCCAGACACAGCTGGCAGCAAACCCTGCCTGAAACCCTGCAGAGCTGCTGCCAGCCAGAGTAGACAATACTGAGCTAGATGGACTTAATGCTCTGACTCAGTATAAGGAAGCTTCCGATAATACTATGATCGATATGGGGTGGTATTCATACTAGTCTCACTCCAAGCAGACACCATGAAGTCAAGGGGCATTCCTTTCAACGGGTCTACTCTGAGTAGGACTAAGCTAAAGCAACTTGTGGCTTTATTTATTTATATTTCGAAGTTTAATTGTTTTGCCTGGCAGCGACAAAGTATCAAATCAGCAGACTGAACACATTTGCTTAATATATGCAATTTCAGAGTTCATCCCATCACTAAGTTTCACCTGCGCTTCAAGTACATGGCTAGCTGAGGTCTGCACATGGCATTCCATCAGTGGCACTGACTCTGTTCATATGTCTGTGACTAAGCACCATGATGGTGCCTGAGGAGATTTTTTTAAAAAAAAATCATCGAAAGCAACACACACAGTAATGGTGAAGAGGAAACAGTTATAAATATACCCAGCCACTCTTATTCTACCATCGGTAGACTGAAGTTCTGGAAGGCTTCCACAACAATTTCACACTGAAGTATGGTACAGTGGTACCTCATGTTACAGACGCTTCAGGTTACAGACTTCGCTAACCCAGAAATAGTACCTCGGGTTAAGAACTTTGCTTCAGGATGAGAACAGAAATTGTGCAGCGGCAGTGCGGCAGCAGTGGGAGGCCCCATTAGCTGAAGTGATACCTCAGGTTAAGAACTATTTCAGGTTAAGAACGGACCTCCAGAACGAATTAAGTTCTTAACCCAAGGTACCACTGTACTACCAATGCATTGGCAGGCTTTTTTGTTTGTTACCTTTATATCCCACCTTTCCTCTAAAGAGTTCAACATGGGTTCATACATGCGTTGTCCCCCCCCCCAAAAAAAACCCCTACACAACAACCCTGTGAGGTATGTTAGGCTGAGCGACAGCGACTGGTCCAAAATCACTCTGGAGGCATATGCGTAGGAATGCCACGGCCTAACCAACAGTGGTATTTGCTTCTGTCAATGCTGCACAGTAGTTAGAGCAGGAATTGGAAAACTGTGAACCTCCAGATGTTATGGGACTCCCACTATTCCTACATATTGGCCATGCTGCCTGAGTTAAATTTGAGAGTCACAGGGTCCCCAGCCCAGAGCCAGGATGTTGGGTCTGAGTGCAGGACCAAATCCCTACTCAAGGAGGAAGCTTACTAGGTGGCCCAGGGCAAGCCAAGATCTGTCAGCCCTAACCTACCTCACAGATTGCTGTGAGGCTTCCGAGGAGCTTCTGGAGGAACAGCGGGATCAGAATGTTATACTCGCAAGCAAACAAACAAAAGAAAAGGGGTTTATGTCATGGCAGTCTGCAGGAATTTAAAGCCCTCCTGCGCAAAAACACTGCTGCTTCAGAGACCTCAGCGACATCCCATAAACTACATTATATATGCAAGGATTCGATTAAAAAAAAGTAAAAACAAAAACAAAAAAGCACTTAAAAGTTAAAATATCACTCTGTTTTTAAAATAATAAATATTGCTGGAACGCTTTTATGGAACAGCAAGATGAGGATCAATGTTGAATTGTTTCAGCACTCAGAGACCACACAACACGACAGCCCTAAGTCGCCTCATCCACTCTCTACCGTAGGTTAATATGTATTTTTATGGAAATTTGTTTCTGCACTTTTTCAGTGACAACTCTTGACTTCAAAACAAAAAACAAAAACCACAATATCACTAGACACCTCTCGATGGCAGTATAACCTTGTACACACGTGTCTATCATTCTTCTTTTCTCTTTCTTTCTTTCTTTATCATATTTTCTCTGCACTCCCCAGGAGAAATGGGGAGGGGGTAGGGAATCGGATATTTCTCCTTTGTCTGAAAGAAGAGTGTTCCATCACTTAGGAGGGGGAGGGAAATATTACCACAATGCTGCTGACCACCTTAATTACCATTTAGGAGGGAAAGAAACTTGATTGTTTGCTTGACCCACCACTCAAAAACAAGTTGAAGGAAGCTCTCAGGTCACTAGACGCAACTGAACTAAGAGGAAAGCGTGAAATGATAAATGCAACTTCTTCTCCTTTTCTGCTTCTTCTCCCTTCCCATATCCTGCACCTCAGACTCCTGAGAGGACACGGCAAACTTTTGCAAATCATAGAATCATAGAATTCTGGACCTGGAAGGGAGGGATCCCCAGTGAACTGGTTGCAAACACAATGAGGTTCAGGTTTTGAAAAATACCATTTATTTAAGTGTAAGCAACCGCTGTGTTTGCCTTGTTAAAGATAGAGGGAACAGCTTGAACGCTGGGAAAAGCCAGTTTGTGAGTAAAGGGTTTTGTACCTGAACATCTTTCAAAAAACAAGGTCGCATGGACTATCAAAAGAATTTAGGAAGAACCCTGCATTCTGTTCCCAAGAATGGCTAGTCAGGAGTATCTGGAGTCCCCAAAGAGGATAATTTTGGTTTTTTTAAAAGCCCCTACTTAGTTGCCTTTTGTTCTACACTAACAAATTCCAAATACTAGGAGATCCAGCCTTTTGATAACTTTGGCTGCTCCTTTCCACTCCACACATTTTCCTGCTCGACAATGTTATTGCTGAGAGGGTGGCCACATATGCACTGCCAAAATAGGGGAAATCTGTCATTAAAGCATGGGGGGTGGGGAATAAGAAAAGTATTTGCCCCCCCCCCAAAAAAACCCAGTACATGTGCTAATTCTTTAATAAGTATTATTTAAGCAGAAATACAATATATCTCACAATAGTAGGGGATGCAGTGATCAGTTGACCCATGTGTGCCTGCTGCCTTAGTGGAAAACTTTTGATAGGCACCCACAAGGCCCTCCCTGCTCTCTTTTCATGGTTCTTTAAACCAGACGTGGACCAGAAAGCCCTTCAGATGGAGAAGATGTCTTCAAACAGAGGACTGTCATGTTTAAAGCAGATCATGCAGCTACCCTGTTTTTTAGGGAGGAGCTACAGACCTCTGATTGCAACTAGAGAGCTAGCTGCACCACAGGCTTCAATAAAAAGTATGACAATATTGGTCAAAGTTAGCAACTTACAAAGTTATTAACCAGGGTGGTACATGAAGGGCAGGGATCTTATTTTAGTCCACTGAAATTTAGAGCCATCTTGGCTCCTCTGAATGACAGAGCATTCCTAGAGAGCCTTCCTTCCTCGAGAGGCTAGACTGGTTCCCTCCTTGTTGTCCTAGGTAAAGGTAAAGGGACCCCTGACCATTAGGTCCAGTCGCGGCCGACTCTGGGGTTGCGGCGCTCATCTCGCTTTACTGGCCGAGGGAGCCGACGTACAGCTTCCGGGTCATGTGGCCAGCATGACTAAGCCGCTTCTGGCGAACCAGAGCAGTGCATGGAAATTACGTTCCCACCGGAGTGGTACCTATTTATCTACCTGCACTTTGTGCTTTTGAACTGCTAGGTTGGCAGGAGCAGGGACCAAGCAATGGGAGCTTACCCCGTTGCGGGGATTTGAACTGCTGACCTTCTACCCTAGGTTCTGTGGTTTAACCCACAGTGCCACCCGGGTCCCTCCTTGTTGTCCTACCAGCAGGTAAAGACTGTTTTATGGTGGTGGGCTTTGGGGAACAACTGACTGGGTTTTTTTTTTACTAGTTTGTTTACTAGATTTGATCTGTTTTTATTTTATTTTAATTCTGTTATACTTTAATTACTTTTTAACTTATCTTTTTTTAAGCTTTCTGTGTTTTTATCCATGTTAGTTTTCATTTTTGTGAGCTGCCTTGAATCCCACTTCTGAAGAAAAGGTGTAGGAAATAAATAAATAAATGATGATGGTGATGATGCCCCTAACACCTGAAGAAAATAGAGTCCCAACCGGGTATCAGCTCATCTCACTTCTCTTTGCTTTTCTGCTACTCAAATCTTAATAAGCAGAGAACCAGTGTGACAACATACTTCTTGCGTTTTGAAATTACTAGAAAAGCGGGGGTTTTTTTAATTGAGGAATGCTCCCCTCTTATTTAAAAAACAAAACAAAACGGGATTTATCAGCCCAGCACAATATGAACACACAACTTAAGGACTTCGGCAGTACATTTTTATCTTACAAAATGCTGAAGATTTCTTTTTTAAAAAAAATTGCTGGTAAGGTAAGCTGCACGAAACCATGGAATTAAACGATATGAAACAGTAATATTTCTACTAACATGGCACAGATTTAATTTAGTGAGGAAAAAGACGAAAAAATTTAAGATTTCCTCATTCTAATTTTCTAACGGCATGTCTAAGTAGGAAAAATATAGTTTATTTACAAGCTCTGACCAGTTCTGTGCTATAAAAACAGAAGACTTGATATTTTTCACTTTATTAGCTATAGCAGTTCTTCAGAAGCTGAGCCAAGAAATCAAAGTGGAGCCTATTTGATTGATGTTATAAAAGCAATTAAGTCACAGGTTTGTCAAATATGTTAACATTTGGCTCTGCCTCTAGTATGTGTCTATTTTGACTGCAAGTAGTAGAAGTAGTAACATTTAATGATTTACAGACCTTCCATGTCTTAAGGTCTAGTAGCTGAATTAAATCTATGATACCACCCCTTTGCCTTTATTTGCGCATTTGCAGACTGTAGCAACCTTTTTAAAAAAATATTCATAACTATTTCTCTCTTCTTAATTCAGTTCTTTTTAGTGGTCCAGCAATAAGATTTCAATCACCTGGAGCAAACAAACGTTAACACAACAGCAACGGCATGCCATGAAATGCAATATTAAATAATAACACATTCTGGTACAAATTGTCAAGCTTGACAACTACCCAGGTGAGGGTCCATAAAATTGTCACTACTTTCCAGGCCACCTGAAATGTAAGGAATGTTTTATATTTGAAAAGTGAGAATGTAAACCTTATCAATTATCATCTGTACTCCTGCTCTGAAGTTAACAACTCACCAAGCAATTTCTTCCTTGGCAAATTGTAAGATGGGACAATTATAACAGATCAACAAACATCTTCCGTTTCAGTCTTACTCATTGCCATAGATCTTGTAGCAATACCTCCTTGTATGGCTCTTGTAGAAACTGGGTAAGCATAGCCTGACTGGTGGGATCGAGGGAATGATCCACTCAGCTCCATAAAAGGTTAAACAGCAGAAAAACATGAATTCCTGATAGATTTGCTATCTTTTAGAGTACCACATGGGACTGTATCCCTTTTAATTTTCTGAAAGAACAGGTGTGTGGGGTGGGGAGCTAGGGATCTTTTTTAAAATAAAAAATAAAAAATTGTATTCTAGTAAAAGTGAAAACCTTGGATTGCATTTGAACGTGGTGATAGAAGAGCACACTAATTGAAGAAAAACCAAGCAACACTATAAATTACGTTAAATTTGAAAACCAATAATTCATAATGGACAGCAAAGAAGCTTGAAGTAATTATTTTTCAAAGCAGCGCCTTCTCTTTTTTTTTCTTAAAATGAAAAAATGCTTAACTTTTCTTAAAGAAAGAAAGGGCAACAGAGGAAATAACACTTAAAAAAAATGTAGTCCAAAGGTAAAAATGGGCTCACATAAGTAACTTCAATCCTGCCAGAAATTACCACTCTCATCCCTACATAACAGACTTCGGTTGATACCAGTGCTGTATCAATTCAGGAGAATGAATTACTCAGTGAAAACAAAATTCTAGGTGCTTGATGCTGCTCAAATTATACCTCAGAAATGGATCTAGCTATCTAAGCCAATATTCCCTATGGAGTATCAGCATATTCCTATATGCTATACTACAGATAACTCCCCTTCCCTAGAGAAGTTCAAATCTTGTTTTTTTCCACACACACAGAACAAGAATCTATTTTTTTCCACACACAGAAGAGGAACAACTTCTTTCCTAAATACTGTACACACACACACTCCACCACAAGTATCTTTTCCCCTACTGGAATAAAGTGCAGTGTTTTATTTTATCCATAATGCAGGCGTCTGCCAAATAAAATGACTTAATCAGAACAAGGTCTTTGCTTACTGCTAAAGTTTTCATTTTTCTTCACACAACAGTAACACATATTCCCGAAATTAAATTAAATTAAATTAAACCACCAGGATCACAAAAGCTGCAATCCTCACGTGTTTTGCAATGATCTGAAACAATACCCAAAGTACACTTTACACCAACTGCATCAAACACTCTTCGCTTGGAAGCAAAAGCAAAAAAATATGCATGAAGCATTCTTGCTATTTATCCTTTGTGCCAAACACAGATGCTTCTAACAAAGTTGCCCAGTTCAAATCCTTGCAAAAATCACTCCCTGGGGTGGCACAGACTCCAGGAGTATCCGAGGGTGCATACATTTTGCCAGCATACATGCAAACCCTACGATACAGTTATGTTTAAGATTCTCTAAGAGAGAGATGGAAGATGTTTCTTGCTGCAAGAGTTTTAAGTGGGCAGCTGCTTAAATTTAGAAAATAAGAAACGAATACTGTATCCCGTCAGGGCTGCTCCCAGACAAGTGGGACATACAAATAAATCGTTGTTCTTCCATGGTTAAGGCACAAACGAAATGAAAATTTACTATTAGGGATATTGCACTGTCTATATGTTCTTCCTATGTTCTATTGCCACCAGTAGGCATGGCATAGCTGATATGAGCAGCGAAGGTCCATTTCTCCTGAGCAGTGAAATGAGAGAGGGCAGGCGGGGAGAGGGAGGGGAGAGAACAGTTGAGAACTGTTAAAAAAAGAGAGAGCATTTATTTGGCACTAAACACCTTCTCATTTGAGCACGATTGACCATTACAATCCCTGAAATGTCAAAAAAACGAAGTGTTTTAATATTTGCTTTGGATTGGAAGTTTAGAGTGGCAGTGTTTAATTAGGAAGAAAACGTGTTCCTAAAACAGTGTTGAATGAAAAGGGGCTTTATTTCTCTTTGTTTTTAAATTAGCTTTATAATGGCAAATTGCTAAACACCCTTTCACTTAAGGAATATTTTTCTTAAAGTTCCATATTTAAACAGAAGTACCAAGGAAATTCAATTTTTTAAAAATCAACAGAATTATAATATGGTGCCTATATGTTAAAGTGAAAGTGTGCTGGGCTGTGATAAGCTAACTTGCCTGATGCATCACTGCTAACTCTACACCTGTAGGCTTTCTGCAATAAGAAAAAAAAGATGCAATAAGCACAGGGACATTGTGTGGATGCCCCATAAAATGTGAGTGAACAGGGCATGACAAGTCCAGGCTAAATGCCTAGTTACACTGCTTTACAACACAATTCTGCTTTCATCCAGAATATTGTGCCACTGGTTTTTAAGCAAGTGCTCTGTTAGAATTTTGACAGCACAGCACAAGTGTACAAAATGTTTCTGTTTAGCCCTTCTGCTTTATTGGCTCCTCCTATTGTTAACAAAAACTTCAGTGACAAGCTTGTTTGTGTACTTTCAGAACTATTTGCTTTGATTATTTGCATCCTTTCCACACATGCCATTAGAGTCAACACAAGTTTGGCAGTTCTTAAATGCCACTGTGTTTTCTTAACAGGTTATTATTTAACCAGCTACCATGCTTCTCTCCAAGCCTTCTAGCAAAGACACCAGATGATATTGTAATCTGCTGTGAAAAGGAATTATGTCTGAGGAATTAAAAAGGATAACACTATTTATATTATCATTAAATTTACTTTTCCTCCAAGCAGCCCCAAAGTGGCACACACTCTTCCCCTCATATTATTCTCACAATAACTCTGCTATGCTGAAAGTAGTGACTGGCCCAAGGTCAGCCCGTGAGCTTCATGGCTGAGTGGGATTTGAACCCTGGTCTCACAGGTCCTAGTTCAACACCCTAACCACTACGCCATGCAGGCTCAGTGTGTATCCAGATCACATTCTGAACCCACGCCATTTTTAGGTGAGCTAAAGAGCCCTTCAAGCAAAGGGCTGGGTGTGTTGCAATTATGCTCAAAGTTCCGCAAGACTTTTGTAAACTGTGGATCAAGCTATCAGAGCAAAGAGCATGCCATCAAGCACTTTGCAACTTACCACACTAACAATGCACAAGTCCCCCCCTCCCCCGCTTTCTCCAAATGACCTTACAGATGAAACATTTCGAGATGTGACTAAACAGGCCAATTTGCACATCAATCCTCCTTACGCTACTTCCGATATCAAAATAACCTTCCAAGATACCTTTTGTCTCCTTAATGAGAAGATGGAATTGGGCTGTCAACTGTATTAAGTACTGTGGGGTCATGAAACAAAAACCTCTTATTTTCCCTAGCGAAGAAAATAAGTTCACTGCAACCGAAGGCGGCTTTTTCCATCGAGACAAGCAGCTTTGTGGGTTGCAAGTGCAAAAGTCAACCATGTGTACTAATTCTCACTAATCATTCTGCAAGGTGAGCTCCCCAGTGACTCAAAAGTCAAGGAATGTCAACTGCAGCGCAAACAGCAAAGCGCAACTTTGCATGTGACACCAAACCAAATTTCAGAAGGACAATGTACCTGTTGAGCCTCTCAAAACACTTGTTCCTATTCTCGATTGTCGCCGTCTCTCGTTTTAGAAAAAAAACCCCAACGCGGCATACAACAACTCCTTAGCTGGAATCAGTTTACGTTTATAAAAAGCAAACAAACCCCCAAACCTTTATTACAATGGAAGCTAAGGGCAAAACAAAACCCTCATTAAGGCAGCAGTCCTACATGCACTTAGCTGTGGCTTAAGTCCCATTGAAATCAGTGGGTTGCACTTGTAAGCAGACATGCCTCAGGCTGCACTGCAAATCAGGCTACTGCTGAGCAGATATAAGTGAATATTGAAATGGAAATCTGCTGTCCTGTTGAACAGAGGACAATAGAGCCAGTGTATGTTTCCACCTATCTCCTGCCTGTGTTATACTTCAACAGGTGACTTCATGATTATCCCAGACTCAATAATTTTGGGGGCTTGTGTACTGGAAGGCCTGGAGGGAGTCACCAAGACAGCATTGCACTTCGTATTGCTGCTTCCTTCCCTCTCCGTAGGATGAATCCATCTCACTGGTGTAAAAATCAGCAAAAGTCAAAATGAAGGACAGAACTTGCAACCTAGAGTCTGTGAGTCTTTCGTGGAATCTTTTCTTTTCTTTTTCATGAGGCAGAAATCTAAAAAGGGGGCAGCATGAGCAGGGAAACAGAAGCTTCTTTTTTTCCTGTGGGAAGACATATTCTTCACCCTTCCTCCACCAAGTGCTTTTCTCACCCATGAGGGAAAAAGAAGTGGCAACCGTATCTTTTCATGACGGAGGGTATAAAAGGGGCAGTTTTCATCTGAAAAAGGATTAAGAAGCCCCTCTTTTCCTCCAAACTGTAGCCTCAGCAGCTGCACCGTGTAAAACAACAACAACAGCAGAACTACTGTATACCTATTGCGTAGCTCTGCGGTAAGGCTTTCAGAATTAATCATCCACTGGCCTAGGTCTAGACTAACCACAGTCAACGAGTGGCTTTATTTCTGATGTTCAGGTGTGAGTGCCATTGCTTATGTAGCCGAAACAGCACAATCCACCCCAAGGGGGAAGTATCAGCAGACTTGAGAGAGAGCCCCGAGGTCTGCAGAAGTACAAAAACACCTCCAGAGGAAACTAACCCCAAGAAGGATTGGCCACAGAACACCCTTGCTTCCTGTTGAAGGAAAAAATGCAACATTGAAAGGGCAGTGGGAAGGGAAGGGAGCACAGCTGATTAACACACGGAACAGAAAGACTTCACACACACACACTTCAACATTTTGTTGCCGGTTTGTTAAGCCTGTGTTTAGAAGAATGAGGGAAAACGAGAGAGAAAGAGACAATATAGAGAGAAAGACAATACAACCAGGACCTATGGACGAAGGGTAGGATACAAGATTAAAAAATAAGAATGAAATGAAATGAATATGGAGGAATTACCATCTCTATACATGCTGCCAACTTTGAAAGACCTACTGGAACATAAACAAAACAAGGCCACCCATAAAGAGACAACACAAGTCTCATCCTACCTACCTGGCACTGTTGTCTGCCCTCTAGTTAAACACTTCAATTCAAAGAAAGCCCTGGGCTGTTTGCCACCAAACACTGACTGCCAGGAAATTATGCAGAATCACATAATTAATTTTAGAGTCTGGGTGCCGGCTGAAAGATCCAGCATACACAGCACTTTTTTTTTGAAAATACGGCTATGAAACGGTCCTCTTTCAGAACACGACTGAGCCATAAGAAGGTACTAAATAGATACCTGTGTCATTACTTTATTTTCTTAAGTGTTTTTTTGCAAAGTATCCATTATTTAGAATTAATTAGGAAAATCAATCGGCTGCACAAACTGACACAACGTAAATTGGCCATAAATGGTGCTATAAAAATGAATAATAATAATAATTTGTCTGTCTGCTATTGGGCTTTTGGTCATTTGGAAATCTTTCTTCTGCATCCCCAAATATTTTATTTCACTTAAAGTTTTATCACTGTGCATTTTGTGCCTGCGAACAAAAAAAGATCCATGGTCTTTCCTTTTTTTAAAAAAAGAAAAATGCTCCTTGAATGCTCCTTCAGTTACAGAACAGGTGAGCCTACTTGGCACTGTGTGACAGGTCACTGATCAAACAGAACAGGCAGACATCGCCCCCACCCTTAGGAGAACTGTGCAAAGCTAAAGCTTGTCAGCCTGCGCTGCACTGAAGAACATACACCGCTTTCTCTAGGCACAGCTGCACGGGTCTCTTCTCCTCCTGATATTACGGTACTGTTTGCTGTGATCCGTTTTGTGCTTCCACGTTCTTTTCAGCAGAGATATAAATTGCTTTAGAGAGTGACCTCATCCTTCTTATGACAGCAAGAAATTTACCAGTCAGCTTGGAACGCCACCAGCCCTGCCCTGCCCCAATGATCAAAGCCGGTTTAAATGAACAGCCTTCTCTGTCTTCAAAATGGCACTCATCTTTGAACAAGAGTTCATTTCATGTACAAAGGATTTATTTTAATTGCTTGAATAAAATCAATACTCCTCGATAGAGCGCTGGTTATAATTATATAAACCGATGTTGCAAAACTAAGCAGCGGGGATATTGTCACTTAAAGAGAATGGAACGCAGGTCGTTCAGCAAGATACCACCCCAGGAAGGCAAAACGGACTGCAAAACAGAACGCCTTTTATATACGGCATACATTTGGGAACGCACGAGGCACTCAGTTAATATCACAAAGCCTAACAACACTATGGCAACAAGCAAGCGTGAATCGTTTTTGCCATTTTGCTGAGCCGGTATTATGGCCTGAATGGGAACATTAGCGAGTGAAATGTGGGCGAGGGGGGCATAAAAGACGAGAAGGACAAGGCAGAGTAGGTGCCACGATGAATTTGTGAGTCGAGCCAACTTTCAAATACACATTGTATTTAAGCAAGCCTATAAGTGTTTGCAAGCAAGCGATTAAACTGCCAATATTGCAACAACAACATTGTATTGTATTACATTGTATGTAATCAAGTCTATCATTTTACCAAGTGCACTTTTAAAATGCCAAGATAATTACAAGAGTAATAATAACAAATATAGCAACATTGTATGTAACTTTAGCAAAGGGGGAGCTTTAAAATACCAAGCTATTACTACTACAACTACTATTAATTTTGTTATTATTACAACAAAAATTATTAAACTGTTAAATTAAATAATAAAAGCACTCAAAATGCTCAACCTGTTACCATTTAAGAGCCACCTTCAATTGACTGCTTAAGGAAGGAACCAACAGGCTCACAAGCTTAAATGCTTAATCTTTGTGGTTCTGTTCGTAATAAATGCATCTCAGATAAAACAAATATGAAGAAGATACTTACACAGCCACCAGCGACAATTTCTGCTGCTAAAGGAACAGAACCATCTCTCGCCATAAATTTGTCTCTTATAAAATCGTTTACCTTGGAAAACAAAATTTCAGTTAAATGAAGGAAGAAAACATGTCCCATTATTTTTTTAACAAAAGAATACCAATTTTCATAAGTATGAATTCTATGGCTTTCATCAATATCGTATGTATACTTAGAAAAGACAGAGAGGACTGCTCCATTTAAATCAGTTTTACAGCACAGCAGGAGAGTTTACATATCAGCAGGTATATTCATCTATTTAAAAAATAGCTTAGTTTAAGCATTAGTCTTAAATATTTTTGAACATTTTTTCAAATATGTTCCACTGTGTGGGAGCCTGATCTTGAAAATAAGCTGTAATGATTTCAATTGTCATTTCAATGATTTTCTAGTTTACTGCTAAGAAGATAGTGCACACAAGATTTCAGACTAAAATTAAAAGTATCCTTATTTGGTATTTATGGATTTCTTAGTTGCTTTTCAACTTTAAGTACTACAGGAAATAAGTAATGTAAGGAACATGAAAATGTATGAAAAGGACTTCCTTTTTTTGTACAAGGTTTTCACTCTATGTCATGGTTATTTATATTAAAGTACAAGGCAATGAAGATGAAGGGGGCTGCTATTGAGCCGAACATTTCAAATGAGGCTGTTAGATGATGGGCTTTAGCTAGACTCTCATCCAAAACACACAGAAACACACTCCGTGCTACCTGCAGCGCCCAGAGGCAAGATATGAACACAGACTGCATTCTGCAAGTATAACTTTATCAAAGGAAGGTATGCACTTATGCAGGCTTTAGGCAAACAACCCCCTAAGTCTTCTCACTGGGAAATTCAAAGATACAAAAATAAGAGATTATATACGATAAAGGTTTTTGTATTGTACTTACAGTAAGTTTTATGGCCTTTTCTGGGGCTACTCCCAATAATTGTGGCAAAAGACCTGTAAATATAAAAGGAGCAAAAATACATATTACGGAATGTATCATTAAGTTGGCAAATAAACAGCTATGCAAAGTTGTCCACCTAAAAAGAGGGAGGGCCATTTTTAGGGCAATTTTCTACTCTTATGTTCAACAGGAGCATCTAGACACGTCATTATGATTTTTTTTTTTAACCACCTAAACGAAAATTATCATGGTTCAGAACTGCGGCTATTCAAACACCACCATATATCTCCATTATAATGACTTAGAATTCAGAGTAAATGGTGAAACACAATTCAGAAACCTGCCCTTTACAGATTTCCCTTGGGCTCATTCAGAAGCAATGCATTAGCTTGTTGCTGTATCTTCAGAAACCTAGAGTCTCGTCTGTATGCATGCATTGCCAGTCTGGGGTTGGCAAAGATGGTACACAGCTTTTTCGTCACACTGTCTTAAGAGACAAGACCAAAAAGCCCATCAGCTGAACATTTCACCTGTTCCATAGATTCCCTTATGAATCTTGTAGGGTTTCAAGAACAGGTTGTGGAAATAGTGTGTGAGAGAAATGACTTGAACACTCCCAGGTGCTTCAATTATCACCAGCAACAAGATCTGCAGCCATAAGGAAATAGCCAACGAGAAAGAAAGCAGGCCAAGCCACGTCAAAATTATTTTGCAGCTACAGCTCAGTGGTCAAGCACATGGTTTGCATGCAAAAGGTCCCAGTTCAATCCTTTGAATTTCCAGTTAGCAGGTAGCAAGCCTGGCTGGGGAAGACCTTGGCTCAAAGCTTTAGAGAGCCCCAGAGTGTCAGGCAGACATGTTCAGCTACACAGAGTAATGGTCTGCTCAGGATAAAGCATATTTCTGTGTTCTTCATGGATGATTTTAAGTTCACATAATAGTTTGTCCTGGCCAAACGATTTGCTATTTAAAATTTAAGCTCAGGTTATTTACCTAGCCACACACAAAATATTTGCTTTTTTAAAGTTACAAGCGCTATGATAAACAAGCAGGTAGCTGTAAGTCTTTCGTTGAATGCTGAATTTCTGCTACGGATTGTTGGGCAATCTTGAAGAAAGGATTGAAAGCCAAGTGCTGCATAAAATGTTCTTTACAAAACGGAAAAAAGAGAGGAGGAGCTTAATTTTACAAATGTTTTAGGGTTATTTGCCGTTTGCTTAAGCAACTATTTCTGAGAAAGTCAACACAACAAAAATTTACAATTATACATATTTTCATGTTTGAGTAAAAAAAACAGCTCACTATTTCTGAACAAACTTCAAGAGGCGTCTCTCAAGGCAGATGAGAGAATAAAGAGGCATTATGGTTATTCCACCACTTTGCTCTTTTTGCATCAGCTTTTCGAGATTTCTGTTTATGCTTGATTTTGGAGCAAACCAATTTTGCCGCAACTACTTTTGCCTGCTATTTGAGAAGGCACTAAGTCTGGTTTTCTTTCAAGCTCAGAGTTGCTGGAAAGCTACTAAAAAAAAAAAAGTACTGTATTTCCTCTTGCATTTACAGTCTCCCTGCTCAGTGATTGTGTTTGTGGGAATCAAAATAGCTCTGTACCTCCAGTAGAGTCTGGAGTACTTAAAACCTGTTGGTTTTAATGGGATTTTAGCATTTGCAACGTCTTTGGATTGTGCCTATTATGTGTATTTAAGCCCCCATCCCACAGATGCAGGCTATGATGATTACTCCTGCTTACTTCCTTAGTATTTTAAGTGTGAAACCAAGGCAACCTCAGTCCATTAGATGTATGCCAGATTCAGGCGGAATGACAAAGCATGGTTGGTCCTTCCAAGAGCACGGCCAACCTTGGACTCATGTGCTCCCCCTCCTCTCTTTCTTGTGAATGATTGAAGGGGATTTAAGGCTTCCAAGTTCCAGTTTGTAACAAACCACAGTTGTGTGTAAAAAAAAAAAATTCCCATGAAACTGGTTTGTAAAAAACCACAATTAACACACCAGGGAATCAGTCCTGGATTACAGTTTGATAACTAGCAGCTTCTGTTAGGAATATATATGCTACTAAAGATGCTGGAAATGGTGTAACTTGAGATACATTACATGAATACTGCTTTCATCACTTTCTTGAAGATCTTCACATATATGGATGGATGCAAAGGAACTTTGGTGTGAGTGGAAAGCACAAGGTGGAACCTAATTTCTGCCAGCTCCCCTCCATTTACACCTCTTTGTGCAACAACCCACATTGTTCCCAAGTGTACCCCGACCTTCAGCTTTTTGAACGGTCACAGGGCATGGAAGCGCTCATGGTTTGTTCCTCCCAAACCATGATTGGGAAGCCAAGAGCAAACCTTGGCCTCAGATGGTTTGGCTGGAGAGAAGCGTCACAAAAAACTGAGTTGGACATGCAGTAAGCCAAGGAGAAGGAAGAAGCAGACGGGTTGATGGGAGCCTAGGTTAGAGGAGGGGACAATCTCTCCTTTCCGCCCTAACTTCCACCACTCTGGAAGGAGGAGCAGGGATGCTGGCTCCCCTTTCCAACCCTCCTGTGGAGCGGAGAGCCTCAACGGAGCCTGCCGAGGGGTTTGATCAGCCAAGGGAGGAGAAAGAACAGGAGGAGGCAGAGACTGAGCAGGAGCCTGAAGAGGAAGGTGCAGCCGTGCCACCTAGAACCAGGTGCCGACTTTGCAGGTGGGAACAAACGGACTCACCTGCGCCAACAGAGGCATTTGCAATCCTGACATTCCCGGAAGTCGAGCAGATCATCATGCCTCATCTTTAAGAGTCACTTTTTAAAGGGGCCTCTTTGCTGCTTCTGTCCAGTTCTGAACTTCTTGCCCTGTTCCTGAACTCCTGAACCATATCTCCTGAGCTTTGTGTCTGCTGTTACTTGCCTGAATAAAAAACCCTTTCTTATTTTCAAGTAAACGTCTCTGTCTACATGTGCTGGGTGGGAGCCAGGGCACTCTAGTTAAGAGCTGAATTTCCCAAGAAGCTGTGATTCGGCAGACTCACACTGGAATCTCTCTTTGTTCAAGTCTGCTTGTCTTAAGATCGGTGTCCTGGGAGGTTGTCAGTGTCTTACACCAGAAACCAGGTGGGGTCTGGAAAACGTGGTTCATGGGTCCCTGCTCTTTGGGATTCAAATAAGATTGCCCTGAAGTCCAGACTGATTCAAAGCAGATCCCTTTCCCAGTATTACTGTAGGCAAGGAATGGCAGCAGTGACACCTCCAGAGTTAGGTGTTAATAGATGTTGCTGTACACACAGACAGCTGTGGCTGCCGCTATTCTTGGGAAGTGCAGTTCCCAAAGCTTATCTTAGAAGCTTTGGTGAGCATGCCCTGTTTCCTGGTGTCTCTGGAAAGGAAAAGACACAGCAGGAAATGCTTGTACTGGGGTGGTATGAACAATTCACAGTGGCCTGCCGTCCTCAGCAATGGGACCTGCCAGATGGCAACATCAAAGCAATTTTCCCTGTCTGTGCATATCATTTCTGTGGATCACAGGTCCTGCCTCTGCAAGAGAGGTACATCCACTGCAATTGATGCACCAGTTCATGATAACCAGCAGCCATTTATTATGTTTATTCTGAAGCTATACTGTTGACACCATGACCGCTTTTGCTATTTGTGTCATACAAATATGCTAATGGCAAGGTATTATGTAGCATCAGATGGCCCTAAATGTTCCTGATGGCACTGCAGGCTTTGGAGCAGCTATGCATAGCTCCTCTATTGTTTCCAGTTAAGACAGACCAATCAGTCCAGTCCACAACAGCAAACTGAGATGATGAGTATAAAATCAAGGGCTTCTGAACAGCAGGTAAAAAGCTTTCCTAAGGTTTATTGATTTATATAACTTATATGCTGCTTAAGGAGGCTCATCCAAGACAGAACGTAACTTTTTAAAAACCCAAGCGAACGTAATACATCAAGATACCACAAAAATTCAACAGGAATTGATTGAAGATGTTAAGCTGCTCCAATAAAACCCAACTGAGTATAAAAACAGAACACCGAACAGTAAGATCTAAAGATTTCTTAAGAGTCAGGGAAAGCTTGTCTAAACAGATACGTTTTCAGCAGACGTTTAAAGCCCACCCCAGTTGACACCTCCCAAATTGCACAAGGCAGGGTGTTCCAGAGGGTACTATTACCATCTTACACTTATAGCAAAATCCTAACCATGTCTACTCATAAGTGAGTCCTACCGAATTCAGTGGAGCTTATTCCCAGGTGAGTGGGGTTAGGAATGCAGCCCACGTCGTTTCTGTAAATGCCTTGTGGCAGACAGGGCTGGAAAAAGAGATCCAATCGATACTGGGAGTGATCAGGGCAATAAAACTCCTCTTTGGACGCCACAACTCAATCCTGGAGAATTTTCATTCTGAGTTAAGTTCTTCTGAACAGGGTGATATAGAAATCCATGCCGGCAGCAAGTCCCCCTCTTGTAAACTCGCACCAAATTTGGGGGGGGGTAGAGACAACACTTGGTATACTGACCTCTGTAGAGCCCAAAGAACCCTTCATAGCGTAGCACTTTCTTAAAGCAATCAAAGCTGTTCTTGTACATCAGCTCTCCAATAAACGACCCAGTGGAGCGCTGGTTCTGCATCCGGGTTTTCACAAGGTCAATGGGATACACTGCCGTGGCTCCAACAGCTACATGGAAGTAACACATTTTTTTAAAAAAACAATAGCATTTCTCTAACAAGCTTCGTTGCACTGGGTTCATTCTAAGCTTGTACATGGACGGACGATCACCCTGCAAGTATCGCAGGGCTTGCATGCATCTCTTCCATCCTTTGAACTGTAATATCCCTGCACTATTCACACATAAGAGGGAGATATCAGCAGGGCCAGGGTGGGTAAAAATAGGGGGAGGCGGGACACCTCCCCTCAAGAAAACTGCTAAATGAGAATTGAGTGTGCTCACTGGGCATGGAATGCTGACTGGCTCTTGGGGTGGGTGGGGTGGGAGAATATTGGAAAATTGGGGAAGGGGTAGGATGGAACGGAGTATCCCGTACAAGGGTATAGCTGGCAGGAATCTCAACTGGGAGACACCACTAGAACATTTTCGTTGCAAACTCCACTTGCGATTCACAAAGTGCACTCTACGGAATCCCAAAATCAGCTTATGGTCCTATAAAACATCTGGAGGGCAGAAGGTTTGAAAAGGCTTCCCTAAATCTGGGGAAAGTACCAAAAAAAGCCAGGGAGAGCTCACGCCATTTTTGGTAAGCTGGTCACAAGCTGCAGAGCTCTGTATATAATGAAGGGAAGGGAAGGTAAAAGAGAAGCAAGTGGAAAGGTATTCTAAAAGTTCTTTTTGTGTACCCGATTCCCTCACTCACCTCCAGCAATGGAGCCAAGGGCAAACCTGTACGCAGATTCCGCTACTTGGATGAGAATGGGACGTGACACGTCGCTTGGAGCTTGCTGCAGGTAGTGGAGTTTGGGGAGAAGATTTGGGAAGAGAAAGGCAAAGGGGGAAAGTTAGACTGCGGCCGAACAGCAATACAGTAATGACAAATTGAGGATCAAGTACGAAAGAGGAAATTTAATGACTACAATATTGTAATCAGCTCTATTCTACTTTTACTCCTAGGAACGAAACGGAACACAGGTAGGATGTTAAGGTGTTCTCCCATCGAGGCACTGACTCAAGGCAGCTACTACATCATGGGACTTTTGTCTGTGCCCTTGCTGTTAATGCAGCGGGTAACACTTCCTTGTTCAGGATAAAAAGGGAGCATCAACCAGTAGTATGCAATGAGTCCTCCGCACAGCAAACTGAGACTCAGATACTTTATTACAGTGCAATCCTATACATGTCTACTCAGAAGGAGGTCCCACCGAGTTCATTGACAACCGCAGCCAAGTGAATTATTCAAAGGTTTAAGTGGTCACAATTCTGGGCACCTAAAAATGTCCCAGCCTGCTTCCAGTTTTGAGCCAAATCACGATCTCAACACTACTCCTGCTCCTAGGCTGCTTTTGAGGAGTGTCTAAATACATGAGGCACGCAAGAAAATAAAAATAAAAATATTTTCCATCATGGCTTTGTGTTACAGTGGCCTGGGCTGCCATAGGGGCAAGAGATATTAAAACAAGTGTTGTGGAGTCTTTCTTGCCAACAGACCATGAAGATACCGAAGAAACCAGGTTGGATTTCTGAAACAACAGAAAACGTATTTTTCGGTTTACTATACCACTACTGGGGTTTTTTTTGTTTTTTTAAATCCAAATGTACCAAATGTTTTAAAATCCTATAAGCAAAGAATTGCTTATAGCTGTGAAAAGATTAGCTATTGCATTTGAACATCTCTCTTCTCAAAATAAAAGAGATACAGAACCTGGACGTATTGGCTGACGTCCAAATCACTGCAAATTTAGCTCTGACATACATAAGAGCGCTTTCCATTTTTGCTTCTCCTAAGAGCAGCCTCTCATATAGCTGCATAAAATACTGTTCTTTAAAGCTTCTGTGCAATATGCTTGGTGTATCCGGCTTGGTCTTGTCCACTGAGACTGGCAGCTTCTCTTTGGACAGGAGACAGCCTAACTGGAAAAGCCAGGAATCAAACCTGGACCATAGGTATGCAAAGCACTGTGTGCATGCCTCAAGAACTGCCTTTCCTGGACCCTGCAATCGTCATCACAGGCCCTTCTTCGTGTGCCTCCTCCATGAGAGGTCCAGAATGCAGCAACACGAGAACAGGCCTTTTCTGCAGTGGCTCCCTGCTTGTGGAATGCTCTCCCCAGGGAGGCTCGCCTGGAGCCTTCCTTACATACATTTAGGCACCAGGCAAAAACATTCCTCTTCTCCCAGGCCTTTGGCTAATTAAACAATCTATAGCCTTTTAAACTGAAGCGGTAGGGGCAGGTTATTATTTCTGTTTGTTAGAGTGTTGTATACATCGGCCCAGTATACCTGAAGGAGCGTCTCCACCCCCATTGTTCAGCCCAGACACTGAGGTCCAGCTCCGAGGGCCTTCTGGTGGTTCCCTCACTGCGAGAAGTGAGGTTACAGGGAACTAGGCAGAGGGCCTTCTCAGTAGTGGCACCGGCCCTGTGGAATGCCCTCCCATCAGATGTCAAGGAAATAAACAACTATCTGACTTTTTGAAGACATCTGAAGGCAGCCCTGTTTAGGGAAGATTTTAATGTTTGATCTTTTATCACTTTTTTATTATTATTAATATTCTGTTGGGAGCTGCCCAGAGTGACTGGGGAAACCCAGCCAGATGGGCAGTGTATAAATATCATCATCATCATCATGCATTTTTGTGTTTTTATATTGTAAACTTCCCTATTATCCTCAGATGAAGGACAGTATAGAAATTTAATAAATAACAATAATTGTGCTCTTCCACTGAGCTTCAGCCCTGCTCCACAATTTTTGAAAGTTCTTGCAAGGCATAGGAGTTTCTGTGGGAGGTGAACAGGGCGAAAACTGTGAATAAAAACAGCTTGCTGGATTTCAACCACAGATCACCACTGAGAGCATAAGAAAAAAACCTAAGGAATTGCACATTTCAAAGATCTGCTTGAGAAATCCACTTTTGCATGTGTTGTTGCTACCTGCGCTTATATTCCAGGCTATTTCTAGAGACCAGTCTACTCATTACAACCCCCTTCAGCTGCTGATCACGGCACAAAGCATTTCCACGGTGGTTTCTCCAGGCAGAAGCCGTAACCCTGCGGTACCGCTGATCATCTGCACTGCGCAGAAAGTCTTGATGCGGGTGCCAAGAATGTAATGCTGTGTGGAAAAGCTACCACATCCATGAAGCAGTTTTTCTGTGTGGGGCTTAAACATGTGCAGACGGACGCTTATTCTGTACCTCGGTAACCTTTGAGACAGGTTTTAGGAGTCAGCTACTAGGAGTGTGTATCCTAACACGCTCGCTCCTAAGGCGAGGCTAAAAATATGCTGTTTGTAGGGTGATGCTGCTGGGGGGGGGGGGTAGGGGAGGGGAGGAAGCAGCCAAGTGAGAAGGGCCTGGCTCAAGGCCTATTAGACCCAAAAATGTAGCCTGCATCAACTCATTGTGGTCAAACTGGCGTCTCTGTACAGACCCAGAGCATAGAAAGGGGTGGCGTGGGGGGGGGGGAGGGAACCCTCCAGCTCTCAACATACAGAACTCGGTTTGACTTTAAGTGATAGTTTCAGAAAAACAGAACTACACCCAGGTCTGTGTCAGCTTTCAATATACGAAAGAGACCAATAAAAGTTTTTTTTCTTTTAAGTTGGCAGAGATTCTTTTTTGTGTGTGTGTCTTTTGCACTGCATCGTTTTCCAGTATCTCCCCTTTCCAGATACAAACATTTAAAAATTAAGGTTAATTTTTTAAAAAATCCCGAACAAAAACAAAACAAGGAACACCACACAGCACTTGGGTTTCTTTTACAGTCTTAAAAGATTTGAAACGATTGTGACAGACTAAACAAAACCATCATTCATTTCAATAGGCGGCTGAAGACAGAATGCAACAGAGAGGCTGTGAAACAGAAGATTTGACATCTTCCCAGGATAAACTGTAAAGCATTACTTCCTTCATTAAACATATTTGGAGACAGGATCAGGGAGGGCTAAGTCAGCTAGTTTACTAAGGTTGGAATCCTATATCTACAAATTTGACATTACAGAACTACACTATTGGTGAACCAACATTCCCTTCCCTGCTGCATATTGTTAGCGAGAGACCCTTACTTACTTGTTTGTTTTATCTTTTCTATCAGATCACTCATGCTTCAACTTTCTAAATGGAAAGGGGAACCCACACACACCCCATACTTTTTATTTCCCAGCTAAGCAAAGCTGTGAGCAAATTATTTTGCTTTTAAAAATTAACAATCAAGGGTTATATCTAACGTCAGTCAAATTCGGAGTAGACCCTTCAAAATTAACAGACGGGACTAACTTAGGTCCATTTGTTTGAATGGGCTTATGCTGAGTAGAACTTGACTGGATGCAACGCCTTGCTTCTCATACTGAACCTGCAAGGGTGTTGATGTGATTTAAATATGACATACTGGGCAAATCTTGTGGGCTTGCTG
Organism: Podarcis liolepis; assembly: GCF_965112155.1. NCBI lineage: Eukaryota > Metazoa > Chordata > Lepidosauria > Squamata > Lacertidae > Podarcis > Podarcis liolepis. The sequence continues at coordinate 28,847,054 of NC_139563.1, forward strand.
CTGCAAAAGAAAGAAATAAGTCAACGCAGGCCTTCATATTATCCCCACTTGTCTCCTCACCTGTCTCTGAGCCTCAGCCAGGTTGTACGGCAGGGTGCCCTCCTCCAGAGGAGCAATTCTTTCGATGTCAGCCATCGTCATGCGCCTGGGGAAACAAGTGATCACAAAAAAATGAAATTTGCACTGGACACCAGGAGGAAAGTTGCCAGCAGCAACGGGCAGTATTCTGTTCACTCATACGTATTCCGATGTTGTTGTTGTTTTTCATTTTCTTTGCAAGCAAAGAAATGGGTAATTTTCAACTTACCCCCGTGGCTCATATAAATCTGCTAACTGGAACAAGATGTCAACTTCCATGGGTGTAACCTGGCCAAATTTCTGAGCTGCCAGAACAAACTCCTCTGCAGTAGAAATTGGGGGTGGAGGGAGGGAGAGAGGAAAATATAGAAGGGGAAACTAATCAAACAACACCAAAAGTTATCCACAAATATCCTAGAATCACTAACGTTTTTTAGTATTAAACCAATATGCTGCAAAAGAAGAAGAAAACACCGCAAATAGCATGCCCGCCACTGTGTAAATGTATGTTTTAAATACTCTATCCATCATGCAAACAGGAGAAGCAGTCTGGCCTTATAGCTTAGTGCTAACAGCAGGATTTAGGATATTTGACATACGGTATCAATCAGTTGTGGGTCAGAGTGGGGGAGTGGGGGAAGGAGACAGCGATGTGGAACTTTCTTCTTGCTTGTGCCGTCCCAGTAGGGCTGCATTAATAGAGGGTTGGCACTGCCGAGGGAGTTCTCTATAAAAGTGGTTAGATAGAGCTGATAACATCTTGTTCCAAACTTGTAGATCAGCTTACTGCAATGCCAATACAAGTTTGTGGAATTTTTCAACTAGCCTTGAAGGTCACTTTAATAGGCTGCCAATTTGGCACGACTCCTAGGAAGTTTTCTGAAGCCTTTAAAACATCTTTACGTCGACTGCTCATTCGATCCTGCTTTTTAAGACCTCCATCTCTCCAAAATTAAAAAAAAAGTTTCTTTTAAAGAGAGGTAGGAAAACTAATTGTAATGGACAAAGCAACTGGAAATGGAAAGGCACAAGGACAGCTAGGCTTGGAGAGTTCCTTTTACCGCTGTCAAAGCATCTCACTTGATATCCTGAAAAGCTGACCAGTGGGGAGGGAGGGAGGGAGGGAGGGAATAACTGTTCCAGATTAAGGTTCATATCCACATTTTAACTAACCTTTAGTAACTTCCACGTCTTTTCTATGTCCAGCCAGAGTACTATAGATTTTTCTAATGAGTTCCATGTTATTAAGAAGGGTATTAAATCCATTAAAATAGGAAAAACTGACTTGATGAGAAGTGGTTCCTCCAGCAGCCTAGAACAGAGAAAGCAATGAGGAAAGCAGGAAGAGAAAAAAGGATGTTAGATGTATCTGGATTTGTTCATTTTATTTTTAAAAAATCATACCACTTGGAACTTTTGTGGGGAGAGGGGAGAACACTTTGGGAATCATGTTGGAGTTTTCTTTTAATTTAAGAAAAACAGCAATAGAAGTAGCAAGGGATTTTAGAAATGCAAAATGAAAAAAGCCTATTATAGATTCTAAAGTTACTGGAGCTAATCATGACCAGCATGCAAGCTGCCCCCCCCCCTTCCAGGGAAACCTAAACAAATACATATGCAGGATTATAACAACATGGCCAGTGGTAATTTACAGAGTTCAAGTTTCAATACTGTTTCAGTCGAAAATGTTTTATAAGTTGCTTTATTTCTTCTAATGAGCAAATCTCAAAGGCTTAAAAATGCCAAGTATGTTACAGTTGGGGGGGGGCAGGATAAAAAAAAAATCAATCATGCTATGGGGGTTGGGAGGAATGGGGCTGCTTTAATATTTAAATCCAGAGAGCACCATATCACCTACATCCGATAGTGTTTCTGGGTTTCTCCAACTTTGCTTTTAACAATCAGCTTTGTCAAGGAATTCAAAGGTCTTATCTTCAACAGTGCACAAATGCTATTTCCCAGAAGAAAGAAAAAGCAAGCAAATCTTCCCAACATCCATGAGAAAGGAGAGTAACTAACTTTAGCTTGCAAAATTCCATATGGCTCACAGACTGACTCAACTTTTTAAATGTGAGAGGATCATTAGTCCTGCCGCGCAGGAAATGGGGGGAACATGTGAGCCTGACATAGCATCAAACCATGGTTTAGTGTTACGTGCAGACACAGCCACCATGCCAGTGGTTCTTCGCAGTTCAATTATCTCTTGAGCCTGCCGCAGAAGTCCATTTAACTGAATCCGCCACAGGCTGAAGTGGGACTCTCTCCAATATGCAGTATCATTCATTGGTTGTGAATTCTGCATTGTAACACAGTACGCATACTTTGCAGAATGTTTATATTTTAACATTTTTCCAAGCTGTCTCCAAGCCAACGTTTGAATGAATGAAAGAGCATTCAGCCTTCAAACATCTGCAAAGGACACCAGGAAGCATACTAACATTATGCTTGCTCAGGACCAGAGCTCAGTATGAGATGCAAACAGTCAGAACATGGGATGCTGATGCCAATATCTAAGTGCTACTGTTAGCAAAGCAATTTTCACCCTTACAAAAATCAAAGAAGGGGATGGAACTTTATTACGGATGCATTAAAAGCTGGTTGCTATGGCAGTAGTCCTAAGAAACTCAACACTGCGAAGCAAATGTAGCAATATATTTGACTCGAGGAAAGCCTGTACTGAATGAGATTCGTAATCAGGTCTGTGCACAAATGAATTTTTTTAAAAAATAAACTCCACATTTGAGAAGGAATTTAAGCACAATGCTAGTACACATACAAATAAGTTTTCACACACTCATCTTCTTCTTCTTCTAAGGTTAAACGTTCCAGAAAATTTGAAATTCATTTATTTGTTACAGTAGAGTACCAATATAGTATTTCAAGGTCTTTCTCCTTATCAAAGTGTCTCCAAGCTACACTTTGCCCATTCCCCAATTCCTGTGTATTTCTCCTCTATCTCCACATACTACTAACATAATGTTGGTATTAACACTGTGGCAAACCAGTTTGCATCACCAAAATATGCATACTATTACATAATGTAGCTGTGCGAAGCAAGTAGACTCCTTTGACAGGGGAACAGTGCCATTTATCTTCCTCCAACTCACATTGAGTGTGTGCTCTCTAATGTAAGTTGCTGTGTGTATAGTTCCACAGAAAAATACAGCCTAGAATGGTGTTTCAAGCAATGTTTTTTTTCCAAGTAAAGCTGACATGATTGATAGCAGGACATGGTCAAAGTGACCCCTCATTGATAGGGGGGCCTGTGAACACAGCCCAGCACTTACTTAGGGTTGTAAATGGTTTTGCACTACAGTGGTACCTCTGGATACAAACGTAATTCGTTCTGGAGGTCCGTTCTTAACCTGAATCCGTTCTTAACCTGAGGTACCACTTTAGCTAATGGGGCCTCCTGCTGCCGCCGCACGATTTCTGTTCTCATCCTGAGGTAAAGTTCTTAACCTGAGGTACTACTTCTGGATAAGTGGAGTCTGTAACCCGAAGTGTTTGTAACCCAAGGTATCACTGTACTAGAAGTGCTTCTGCTTGCAGAAGGAGGGACACTTCGTTTTTACCAATTCCCACCAACTGCAACCTTCAATGCTACATCCCATATTGTTACAGAGGTTTCTCCCCTCCCCAGCTTTTGGGGGGCAAGGGGAGCAGCAGGGGATAGGAGGGAAAGAAGTGTGTCTACTAGTGTAAAGTCACCACCGACTCATAAAGCAAGAACGTCCATAAAATATATATTTCATATATTTAAATGGAATAAACAGAAGGAGGCGGGAATCGAGGCATTCAGATACTTTTGCTTCTTGGCAAGTAGGGATGTGCAAGTGAAAACAGTTTACACGAAGGCAGCAAAATGTTGTTTATTTTTTGATACTACGCTTGGGAAAAGCTTGGGGGGAATTGCAGGCAATGAAACGGAGGTCCGAGTACGAAAGGTTTTAAGTCTATAGGGCCCATCCTCAACATGCTAGAAATAGTTGCCTGAATGTGAAATATTACCACCCGCCACTCCACCTCCATCCCACCCTCCACCCCCGCAACCAACCAGTTTGTAGGGTCGAATGTGCAGGGATCATACCTCTAAATTATAGCTAAAGTTTGAGGCTCTCTTGCCATCCACATTAAGATGTCATGCAAAATTTCATGCAATCTGTGGGTTAAATTAGATTAAGCATATTTAAAACCATGCAAAGCAGATGTGAGCTTTCAAGCTCAGCATCTTTCCCTTGGTGGCCCTTGGTGCTGAACAAGTTGCCAACCTCTGTGTCAGCAGAACATCAGCCTTACAAAACAAGACTTTCATGCAGAACTGCCCCGACAGGGAATAGTAGCTTGTTGGGACAGCACACAAAAAATAAATTACCCTGATGGTGCAACGGGTCATCTGATAACAGCCTCAACGTTGCTGGCTACTACTCTGGGCCTGAGAAGATAGTATCACGATCTTCTGGAGAAGGAAACCTTACATGAATGGCTAAATGGATTTACCATGTATAAATTTTAACTCCTTCTCTCGCATCCAATGGCTGGGCTAAAGATACTAGCAAAAAACAAACAAACACAAAAAAGAACAGGGGTGGGGAATAAACAAAAGTAAACAAGAGTCTTCTGCCCTCCCTTTAACATCCTCTATGCACTTTTGTCTCAATGGGACAAGGTCCCTAGGCATGACCCAGATATGACAAAATTACTTACAGCTACTAGACATTCTTCAACGAAAGGTGTCAACATGTGAGGCCGGATTGTAACCATAATGTCTCTAAAGTCAATGGCAGTGACTCTTCCAGCCTGGGCATTATCTCGCTGTACAAATGCTTGCTTTGCGTGTTCCAGCTGGATTTCCTGGAGGGGTAAATAAAACAACAGTTAACTAAGGTTCATAACTAACTTTGCCACATTCTCTCTCTCTTATTTAAGAATTCACTGAAGAGTACACAATTCTTTAAAAACAAAGAGCCCAAAAGATACTCAAGATGCCCTCCAGATGCTGTCAGACTACATCTCCTATTAGTCCCAGACAGTGATAATGGGAACTGGAGTCCCGTAAGATTTGGAAGGTTGCTGCAGGCTATTAGTTTAGCTTTGGGAATGGGGTGATGATCAGAACTCTGCTGGGAGTCAGCATCCTCTTCACAGCATGAAGCTTTCCAAAGTCCCATGGAGCTCAGGACAGTTAACTCCATTTTAAGTTTGTAGGTTAAATATGTTCTCCAAAGTGATATCAACCTTTTAGATAGGATTTCTGTAGATTAATGCCCATCTAATTATGCTTAGGATCAAACTCTTTATTTGCAAAACAGTAGGTATCGAGATAGTAATTTTGTTTTCTTTTTGTGCAGTCATGAAGATCTTCCAAAGTCTGAAATTCTAATGTTGAGGGTTGGATCCCAACAGCCCCTTGCATGCATGCTGGGAGTCCCTATCTGTTCACAGTTCAAGACTTGGTTCCAGCAGAGCTTCCACAAACTGAATAGTGCAAAGACAAGGTGGTGAAACCAGGGTCCAAGAGCACCCTATTCTCTATCCAATGAGTGCAATTATTAGCTCATAAGCAGCATTTTCTACCATTTCTACTATGTTTTTACTGTATCAGGAAACCTGCTTTCTTGATGAATTGTTTTAACAAATCGTCTTCTTAGCGAGGCTGTAAACACTTTGAAATATGTAGACAGAAAGGCTGAAAGGTTGTACCGCAAGGTATTAAAATAAAATATTAACAACGAGCAAATACTGTTCAATTGATTTGATGGTTTTAGTATTCAAGACACAGGATGAGATCCAATCCAACTCCATTCAGTGGAGGGAATTAAGTACACGCTTAACACTTCCACACTGAAACCAATGGGCTAATTTTGGCAGGTGAAGGCAGTGTCTGCTCTAGGTTCCAGAGGCCCCAAGGCAAGACACCCTTCCTGACCCCCTCTCCCTCAGTGCTTCTGTCTCACAGAAGAAGCAGCTGTGGCCCTCCACAAGTTGTTAAGACCCCAACTCCCAACTTTCCCAACCACTGAACATGCTGTCTGGGACTGATGGGAGCTGGAGTCCAACAACATCTGGACAGACATAGGCTCTCCATCCAAGCTCTACCTCCTCACTATAGCTGGTCCACAGAGATCTCATCAGTGGGTCATCAGTAGATGCTCAGCCAAGCCAATCCTTGACATTGGCCCTGCCATAGATTTAAAAGAGAATCTAGTGTAAGATCAGGCCATGTCGGTGGTGGCCCCCACTTGCAGAATGCTCTCCCTAAGGAGGCCAGCCGAGCACCGTCTTCATCTATCTGTAGGCACCACGCAAAGACTTTTCTCTCTATTGGCATTTTTGGCCATTAATTTGAAGGGTGGCACTGTGGTCTCTTTGATGGGGTGAGATGTCTTAAGTCCTGCCTTCTATCTGTTCCACTGTGTTTTTCGAGTCTTATTAGATTATCTTAATTGGTATTAATGTTAAGTCGCTTCAGCTCACTCTGTGAGAAAAGCAACTTGACCGCTATAAGAAATATTATTACTACTACTATTACTGAATTCAAAAATATCCTAATATCCTTCATTTCTGCAGCTTAGTCCTGCTGTGAGTTATGTCCTATAACAATATACACTGAAGAGTTTTGAGACTCAGCAAAGAAAGGGTTAAAGCAACTTTGCAAGAAAAATAAATTCAGTTGCTTCTCAATGCAAAATAAATGGCCTGCCAAACGTCCCCTAGATTAGAGGTGGCGTAATCCCTCTACATAACTTTAAAAACAGCTTCGTTCCTTGACGCTGGGTGTCTGAATTCCTAAAAACCACAATAAGTGTTTATACAAAATTAATTTGCAGTTGATAACAGGAACTCTGACACCAGAGCTTTAATGAAAGGATTTCCCAACTTGATTTTCGCCCCCCTCCCCTACCCCCAACTTTCCAAACTCTATTTTTCCTGTTACAGCTCATAAAGCTATTTTATTTTCCAGGTACGGGGAGGTTATATTCAGGTATGACTGATATTTCCAATTGATCAACAATTCACTTGATGTAGTGCAGTACAATCCTTCCCACCGCTGCATATTGTGAGGTCCCATTGACAGGTATTATTACCTCATCAATGAGCATGCCAGAACAGAATGCTAGCTTACATTTGAAGTTATTTAACAAAGCCATAAAATGAGGACATGTAAAACATACAGTGGTACCCCGCAAGACGAACGCCTCGCGAGACGAAAAACTCGCAAAACGAAAGGTTTTTTCGTTTTCGAGTTGCCTCGCAAGATGAATTTCCCTATGGGCTTGCTTCGCAAAACGAAGCTTGCCCCGGGGACAGCGGGTCTTCTCTTTTGAAGCAAGGGGCTGCGGGGAGATCGCTTCTCCCCACCGCCCCTTGCTTCAAAAGAGGTCCGGGGGCAGTGGGAAGAGCTTCCCGCTGCCCCCGACCTCTTTTGAAGCAAGGGGCTGCGGGGAGATCGCTATCTCCCCGCAGCCCCTTGCTGCAAAAGACGTCCGGGGGCAGCGGGGAAGAAGCGCTTCGCTTCCCGCTGCCCTCAGACCTCTTTTGAAGCAAGGGGCTGCGGGGAGATCGCTTCTCCCGGTGCTTCGAAGCCGGGCGGGGGGCAGGGGACACCTCCCGCCGCCACGGGGACACCTTTTGAAGGCAGGCGGGGGGGAGCAAAGACTTTCGCCCCCCGCCCGCCTTCAGAAGAGGTCCAGGACCTCTTCTGAAGGCGGGCAGGGGGCAAAAGTCTTTGTCCCCCCTGCCTGCCTTCCCAGGGGCTTTTAAATCGCCCCGGACAGCGGAGAAGTCCTCCGCTGTCCGGGGCGATTTTAAAATGTCGCCCGCCAGCATTTTAAGATCGCCTGGACAGTGGAGAAGTCCTCCGCTGTCCCAGGGTTTTTTAAAATGCTGGGGGTGGGAAGAAAAGCCCTTGTCCCCCCCCCCCCCCAGCCTTCAGAAGAGGTCCGGGGACAGACTGTCCCCGGACCTGGTCTGAAGGCGGTTTCCCTAGGAACGCATTAATTGATTTTCAATGCATTCCTATGGGAAACCGTGCATCGCAAGACGAAAAAACCGCAAGACGAAGAGACTTGCGGAACGAATTAATTTCGTCTTGCGAGGCACCACTGTAATGTGAAAAACTGGTGTTTGGGCAGAGATTTCAGACTTTGTGTGAGCCTCTTGCTTAAACCTTATTTGGAAGTGGGCTACACTCTCTTTCCTGAAGAAAACTCACCATTTGTGCAATCTTATGAACAGTTCTGTTTTATAAATACTAAAACAAATGCTTGTTCACTTAAAAATTCAATTTTGTTCATTGTGTTAAAAAATAATAATCTTCCAATTCTATTTATCCATCCTATTTACATGCTGCCTTTGATTCAAAGAGTTCAAGAGTGATGAACATAGATTGTCATTTCTTCTTCTTCTTCTTCTTCTTCTTCTTCTTCTTCTTCTTCTTCTTCTTCTTCTTCTTCCTATACCACCCTTCAGTCAAGGATCACAGGGTGATTTATTTTATCTCCTGACAACCTTGTCAAGCAGATAAAGCTGAGTACCAGTGATTTGCCCACGATTATCCAGAAAACTTTGCTGAGATTTGAACCAGTCTCTCCTTGGTGGTGGCCCCGCTGTTCTGGAATCCTTCTAGTTAGGTTTTTTAAAAAACAAAACAAAAACCTACTGTCTTTCTTTAAGAAAGCTTAGGCAACCTAATTTCATTTGTCCCATGCCTCTACTTGTTTGTATCCACTCAATGGGTTTAGGGATTTTCTCTCTTTCTCTCTGCATGTTGCACTGTAAGGGCTTGGCCCTGATAAGCAACTAATAAACAGTTGGCAGAAATAAAGAGTAATAATCCCAAACCCAACCTTCCATTCACTGAACCACACTGTGGTTAAATTTGTCATAAAAAAGAAATAAAAACTTTGAGGCCTTTGAGATTAATTTATCTATGCTAAGAAACACTTTCTTCTATAATCAATTACTACCATGTCTTAGACTCCTACCCTAAACAGGGGAGAGAAAAAGGGTGTGTTGGGGGTATCTAGTCTACATTCTTATTTCCTGGTGTTTTAATCCATGTACAGTCGTACCTTGGTTTTCGAACAGCTTAGTTCTCGAACATTTTGGCTCGCCTGATTAGCATTTTGGAAGCTGAATGTCCAATGGAGCTTATGTGGCTTCCGATTGGCTCCAGGAGCTTCTTGCAGCCATTCAGAAGCAGTGCTTTGGTTTCTGAATGTTTTGGAAGTCAAACGGATTTCCAGAACAGATTCCCCTCGACTTCCAAGGTACGACTGTACACTGTATGTTTTATTTTTGAATTGCAAGTGCTCTTGCTTGCTTGCTTGCTTGGGAGTCATGTTGCCAATTTAAAAATGGTCCAGGGGGGGACACCTTTGACTATTCATGCATGCTAACACTTTCAGTTAGAGGTGCCAGCTCTAAAGCCATTTCAGAACAATGCCCCCTCTCCTCTCCCTGTACACTAGTCTGAGGGTTCCTTCGACCCCCCCCCAGCGAATTTTGGGGTATGTAGGGGGTGCATGGCAGGAGGGAGGGGGAAGCCCCATTCTGCAAGTAGAAGTCTTCATGCAGGGCTTCCATTGGCAGGACTCGTTAGGTGAATCCTGCCCAGAGTTTATAAATCCATGCGGAATCAAATTAGATGTGTGTTTCCCTGTGAGACCCTTAAAACTTCCACTGTCTTTTTAAAAAAACTACAGCTTCACTAGTAACATGTCCATGTACTTCTGTTTAATCAAAGCTATTTCCAATATTGATATTGCAACTCCTTACAAAGGTGACAGAATGATAATAACTGCAGTCAGCAGGATCTTACAAGCTATTTACCTTTCTTCTTCTTATTTTATACACCTATGCTGAGTGGGGCAGTATTTGCAGAATAATTTTAAAGTACACCACGGTGCCTCATCTGGTACAAATTAAGAGAAATATATAATTCACGCAGAGAGACAACGGCGTCCCCCTGCAGTCTTAAGGTCCAAGGTCTAGATGCCAGAACAAGGTGATCGACTCATATACATGAAAAGCATCAAAGGACAAGGGTTAAATGCCAACGGTTGCTTAATCCAAAGCAAGATTTCTTAAAGATGTGAACAGCCACTCTAAATCTCCAGCTATGGGCAGATTTTGACAGAAGAAACTAGAATGTTATCTGGCCCATTCAGCTGCTTAGAAGCTAGGTACCGTATTCCCAGACCCATGGTGGCTGGCTGTGATGGTTGCCCTACTGGGAATGCTTAAAGGCATTCTGCATACAGATGTTGAAAACAACAACACCCAGCCCTTCCAGACAGTCTGCAGGTGCAAAGAATTGAGATTCCAGGAATCACTGCACTGGAAAGTGTTGCATTGTTTATGGCAGATAGAGTACGTGGCAGATTGGCTTTTGTACAGCAGAATTGCCTTTGAGAAGAACCACAGTGCACCAGTGTATACAGAAATATACTGTACATTTCCATGGGATCCCTGTAGTGGGGTGGCAGAAGGGTTGTCCCAGGAGAGGGCTAGGCTATACTTCCTCTTGACTATGTCCTAGATTGCACAACACTTACTATGCCCAAGGGAACTTAATGGGGGCCACTGAGAATCAAGCTCTTTGCCTTGCCCTGCTCCATTCTGGGTTCAATGCCCTGATGTGAGAGTTATGACTTAATGAGAACTGGATTCCACCTCTTTCTCAACTTCCTCCAAGGAGCTTAGGGCAAATACATGGTGATTATCCTACCAACACTTATCCTTCCAATATTTGTTTACTTATTTATAATCTGGATTTTCAATATAACAAGGCAGTATAAAGGTAAAGGGACCCCTGATCATTAGGTCCAGTCATGGCCAACTCTGGGGTTGCAACGCTCATCTCGCTTTATTGACCGAGGGAGCCAGCGTACAGCTTCCGGGTCATGTGGCCAGCATGACTAAGCCTCTTCTGGCGAACCAGAGCAGTGCACGGAAACGCCGTTTACCTTCCCGCCGGAGCGGTACCTATTTATCTACTTGCACTTTGACGTGCTTTCGAACTGCTAGGTTGGCAGGAGCAGGGACTGAGCAACGGGAGCTCACCGGGGATTCGAACCGCTGACCTTCTGATCGGCAAGCCCTAGGCTCTGTGGTTTAACCTACAGCGCCACCTGCGTCCCTTATACAAAATGTAGTAGGCTATTAAAATTTACATAAGCACTAGGACAATAACATTATACCAGAATGTATGGGAATATTGTATTCTGCTGCTTTCCCCTCCCCCCTTTTTTGCTTTTATATGTATCTGTTGTTGTTTTTCTCCCTCTCACTTTTCCTTCTTTTTTTCTGTATCACTTTATTGCTTTTAACTGAAATTACCTTAATAAAATATAGTTATTTTTAAGAAACCTCTGCCACCTGAATTCATTTTTTTGCATCAAGCATTTCTAACAAATCGTGGTACTGACTGATCAGTGAGAAGGTGCAGTCTTGAACTGGTTGCCAGACAGCTGGGTGGGACGGACTTGTGCCGCTAGTATGATGCTGGGAATCTGGAACACCATCTCCTTGAAATGGGCTAGAATTTGCCCTGAAATTGTCCCTCAGTGGCGAGAATGGTTAGATATGAAGGATAGTGAAGTCAGCAAAAGGGGAGTCATTAAAACGAACAGAATGTGATTATACTGTATCAGGAATTCCAACATCCTCTTCAGACAAAGAGTTAATGAGGCTCCATCTACTCTACCAATTCAATTTGAAGCATTTGTCCTCGTAGCATTATCTTAATTATTCCTCATCAAAATGATAACACTTCCTACTGTGAACTAACATCCTTATGTAAACAAAATTACAGGCTCCATAGTCCTGAAACACGATCCTTTGTCAAAACTATCTTGTGTAATGGCTCTTTAGAGCCTACCCAATGGAAACACAAACAGAAGCACTCATCCTGCCTTAAGAAGTTTTCAGCGCCGCATCTGCCATTGCTACCATGTATTTAAAGTAAATTCCCATCCCAAGTGTCGGATATAAATAAATGCAAAACGTTTGTTCCAAAGTAAATACAAAAGTTATCTGCAATGTATGGAAAAAAAATAATAAAAAATCTTAAGATAGGGGTTGATGAGGAGAACCGTTGTAAATCCCAAAATTCCTTCCTTCCCCTCATCTCTCTCCCTCCCTCTCTTCCCCTTGCACAAACAAATGTCCAATTTAAAATGTCGCATTGATACTGGGAGCTGGTTGGCTTCCCATAAGTTCGTTGTAAGCCACTGATACATTCCAGTTCCCCATTAGGAGAAGGAATTCATTCAGTCCCACACAGGTTAAAGCTGCCACTTCCAGACTTTAGGTTTGGCAACGTTTGTCTGAGTTGCATCTAATTCGATACTCTGCCTTTCGGTCACAAATATCCAACGTAGCTGAACTCGTAGCTGAAATAGGGGTGGGGATATCCAAGGGCCTCTAATCATCTTGAGTGCCAGCTCCTCAGAACCACACCTACAAGATTAAATTGAATTGGATCCTTTTCAAAAAAACATCTACGCTGCTTTCAGATGCCAGGAGAAAAATTACTGCTTAGGCAGCAATTTCACCACTAGCCAATCACAGTTCATGGGCACACACAAACATCCCGAGCAGTCTCAAAAAAAAAAGACAGATAGATACTGTGCAATGAAACATGGAAAGTAAGGGGAAGGGATTAAACCTTGCAATTCTTCTTTTATTATTATTCTTTTATTCAGACAAACATTTATTGCCAAAACTCACCAGTAAGAACTGGGTGAACTCTGCATAATTGAGGCGCCTTTTCCGATCTTTTCCAAAATGCAGCTGCACAAACTCTGAATCCCAGTTAAAGGGAATATGCTGGTGAATTGTGGTCTGGCCAAAAACCTGCTTAACATCCTCTGGGGAAGGAAAGGGGAGGGGAGAGAGAGAAGGAGAAAGAGAGAGAGATGATTATGAAAGCAGATGCAAAAATTGGTAAAAATCTGTTCATTCGATGAGAGCTTGTGCAACATTAACAGATTTTCATTTAAATAAACAATAACTCTGGATTAAGTAGCTCAGAGACTCAGATGTTCTGCTAGGTTATACCTGCGCTTGCCTTGTCATGCTTCCTTCTTTCCGAGTGATGCTGTAGCACAGGGGTTGGCAACCTAAGGCCCATGGATCCCCACCGCCTGCTCAGGGACCCACGCCGCCCACTCAGTCAGCTCCCATACCAGCACAGAGCAGAGCGGGCACCGCCTTCCGCGATGCTGGCTGGCTTCCCATTGGATGCAGGAAGCTCCTGCAGCCAATGGGAAGCTGCGCACGCCTCCTCCGTGCCAGAAAGAGCGCCGGAAATAGCGTCTGCACATGCGTGCGTGCACACACTCTGGCCCACCACAGCATCTGCGGGATCGTGAACTGGCCCAAGCCACAAAACCTTTGCCAACCCCTGCGTAGCATAACACCACAGTATGGACATGGATGCAGATAAGCGACCAATGTGTCCTCTAACGCTTGACAGACCTAACACTTGGCAGTCCTCACCTCACCGACCCATCCCTTACTCATGCTCTACATGAAAAAATTATGTCATTCATCAAAGCAGGGAAACCCACAGCTGCAACTCCCATCATTTCCAACTACTAGCCATTCTGGCTAGGACCAATAAAGAGAGTCTGAAGGGCCACAGGATCCTCATCCCCACAGTAAAGAGAGAGAAACTGCAGTCCTCATTTTGTCATCTTGTACTTGAGGAAGACCAGTTTGGAAATGTCATGGAGAACTGCACCATGTAGTCCAGCTGTCACCCAGCACTTTGCCCGATTTATCAAAATGGTAATAATGAACACTATAATAAAGTTACAGGTAGGTAGCCGTGTTGGTCTGCCATAGTCAAAATAAAAAAATTCCTTCCAGTAGCACCTTAAAGACCAACTAAGTTAGTTCTTGGTATGAGCTTTCGGTATCTGAAGAAGTGTGCATGCACACGAAAGCTCATACCAAGAACTAACTTAGTTGGTCTTTAAGGTGCTACTGGAAGGAATTTTTTTATTTTCACTATAATAAATACATTCATCCTGCAAGTCAGCACTGGCCGTTCAGATAATTGTGCATTTTCAATAGGATTCCTAGTGCAGAAAACCTGCCCCTCCCCTGCTTCATATCACTTACTATTCCAAATTCCTTGCCCTCCAAATGTCTGAAAATTGGCATTTCACACTACCAATTGGTTACACACAAATCACTGTTTTCCCTCCTTGTTCAGCACGCATCCCTGAAAACTGCAGTACGTGTGTTTCCCAAAAAGCGATGCCATAAACTGACTCCAGTGTATCTTTTTAAAATTAGGATTAGCCGGTTTCCTGACAGGGTGCACACTGAATTATATGGTGCAGCTACTTCACCAGAAAATCACCTATTTATTGCTCTTATTGACATCTTGTGATGGCTATGAAACAGGGTATCCCCTTTGCTGTTCATCTTTTATATACTTCTTTCCAACCACCGTTCATGGTTCGCAAACTCCAATACAAGCTCACTAGACTGGTTTTTAAATTTTTCCTTCTTTCTTCACTGGATTCATCACTCATTCATCTAGAATAATCCACTGATCAGAGTCCTTACTCAATGGACATACTGCCTGAATCAAATATAGAGATCACTCATGCCCATGAACCATTTTTACAGGGCTTTGGCTTCAGATTTAACTGCCAGGTCTGGTTCTCATGCACATTTAGAAAACTATCCACTTTGCTTCTCCTCCACTCCTTCCACATTACCAGGAGCTAAGTTATGGTTTGGCTCAGCACAGTATGCAAACCCAGACTCACGGTTTGTCTCACTTTAAACAAGCAATGATCCATAACCCTAAACGGCCTCGGCCCAGTATACCTGAAGGAGCGTCTCCACCTCCATCGTTCAGCCCAGACACTGAGGTCCAGCTCCGAGAGCCTTCTGGTGGTTCCCTCACTGTGAGAAGTGAGGTTACAGGGAACCAGGCAGAGGGCCTTCTCGGTAGTGGTGCCTGCCCTGTGGAACGCCTTCCCATCAATCAATCAAGTTTTATTGCGGCCAAAGCCAGTGACACTAAACACCACAAGATCAGACAACAAGAAATCAGAAACAACCTCAGAAACGCCTTCCCATCAGATGTCAAGGAAATAAACAACTATCTGACTTTTAGAAGACATCTGAAGGCAGCCCTGTTTAGGGAAGTTTTTAATGTTTGAAGTTTTATTCTGTTTTTAATGTTATGTTGAAAGCCGCCCAGAATGGCTGGGAAAACCCAGCCAGATGGGCAGGGTAGAAATAAATAATAATAATAATAATAATAATAATAATAATAATAATAATAATAATTGCAGCTTATTCTTGGTTTATTGCTTGTGGTTTGCTTGGGGACACGCAAACCATGAGCCTGGATTCACACATTAAGCCAGACCATGCTTTAGCTCCCAGTAGCATAACAGCAGCTCTTGGCAAAGACCAAATTGATCAAGTTTTTCCAAATGTGCCCCAGCACATTTGAGTGATGATGCTGAGACCCACTCATTAGGTGTCGTGTGTGAACTGAGCCGTTCTTATACCTACAGTTCTCCCTGTACCATTCTTTTGCTTCCTACTACACTGGTCCAATTGCCAGAAACTAGCTTTTGAAAGAAGAAATGAAAAACATGGTCATCTAAAGCAGGAAGCCATTTTTTTTTTTTAAAAACTGCTCATTCCCAGTAGCAGATAACGAATGAAACTGAATCACACAGTTTTACTCACCAATTCCCACCCCTCCATTTTTTTATTTTTTTCAAGGTTAAACCTATTAGGTCAGAAATGACTACAACTTATACAGACACTGGAGAGAAAAACCACCTAAGACCACCACCTGCAAATGAAAACTGATGACTTAAAAAAAGAATTTTGTGTTGACAACTATATAACTGTAAAAGCCTTGCATGGATTTGAGGCTCATAGTTCTATGATCCATACATTAACCTTGTTCCAGCACTCCTCCCCGAATAATTATAGTCTGGAGCCACCAGTGAATGTGCTGTGCATATAGGATTTTCCTGGGCTTTCCTTGAGTTCTGCAGTTCTAGGACAACAAACACTTGGAAGAGGTAGGACACTTCTCTGGAGATGCTCCTTCTATGACAGACAGCTGGCATCAAGGTGTCTCATTCCTTCCATTGAGTTTTTCCTGGCTTCCCAGTGGCATTTGTTCCTCTACCTGTATGGATTTTTTCCTAGAAGTCAATATTTAATTGTCTTCTGCAGGGGACGGGAGTGGGGAGATAACCCAACCAATTCCCTTTTTTTATTATTGAATTCAAGTTCAGGATTATTTTCATATAATATCACGACGTGAGTCTTGATTAGGTAATGAAACTACCCGGAAAATGCCATTTTCTATGCAGCCAAGCAACCGTGCTGGAATCTTTATTTTTGAATCTTTATTTTGTAATCTTAAAAAAGGAAGAACCTGCAACTTGACAGAGAATAATAAGCTTCCACCTTGCCAGTACAGCGAACGACTGGCTAAGAAAGGCACAGCTATCTTCTGCTAAGCAAAGAGCACAAGGCAAATTGGAGATTTCATAAGAAGCTAAATTGCATAATGGCGTAAGTACCAAGGTTGCCTTTTCAAAGCTTTTGACAAGGCCCTTTTATATTAATCATTGTTAAGGGTCTGAAGGCAAGGAAAGCGACGCAGTAGAATTAGAGCCGAGGCTTCGAATCCCATATTCAAGGCTGTAAGAAAATGAATACAGAACTGCAACTAAAAATTAAACTAAACATCACAATTACAGCAAAAGTCATATTATATGATTAACAAATCAATATGGCATTTATAATCTATAAAACAATGCTAACATCATTAACAAACCAGCAACAACAACAACAAAAGCTATGCTCTGTAAAGTTCATATACACACTCTATTCAGTTCGTTAAAATACACAGAAAAAACACAGAAAGCCCATTGGTAAGTGTTTTAGATAATATTCTGTCACAATCATAACACTGTCCCAACTGCTGCCTTCGCCCCAAACTCCCTGGAAAACCAGGGAGATAATCTGAATCTTGCCAGTGGGAAAGGACATCTAGGAGAGATTGACCACAACGTTGCTGGGACCAGTGCAGTGGCATAACGTGGGGGGTGCAGGGGAGCCGGCCGCACCGGGCGCAACATCTGGGGGGGTGGGGGCGCAAATCCACGGGTTAGGGGGCGCAAATTACTTGCCTTGCCCCGGGTGCTGACAACCCACGCTACGCCA
Source organism: Podarcis liolepis (assembly GCF_965112155.1). Taxonomy (NCBI): domain Eukaryota; kingdom Metazoa; phylum Chordata; class Lepidosauria; order Squamata; family Lacertidae; genus Podarcis; species Podarcis liolepis. The sequence continues at coordinate 28,864,364 of NC_139563.1, forward strand.
CTGGACCAGTGACAGATTTTATTTTTGCAATTCTGCAAATCTTTGGGGGGGGGTCCCCTCTCACCTGGAGAGCCTAATGATACCTTCTTTTTTTGCTGGTGGCAGTGATGCTGTTTTGGCTACATAGGCAATGGCACACATACATAAGCGCTGGAAACAGAGGGAACAACACAGATTCTGAACCTGAAAGGTCCATGCAGTCAGCATGACTCATATCCATTGACAGACGTATTGTCCATGAATTTGTCTGATTGCCTTCTTAATCCTTCTAAATCTAGCAGCGATTCTCACATCTTGACACAGTGAATTCAGAAAATCGTAAGTTGTGTGAAAAAGTATTTTCTTTCATTAGTCCTGATTCACTGAATGGTTGTAAACATTTGTGTGTGTGTGTGTGTGTGTGTGTGTGTGTGAGAGAGAGAGAGAGAGAGAGAGAGAGAGAGAGAGAGAGAGTTGTCTCTGTATCCACTTTCTCTGCTACATGTATGCATTTTATAAACCCCTATCATGATCTTCCGTAGGCACCTTTTTACAAAAGCCCCAATTGTGGTAGCATATGAACATCGTAAGAGCCCTGCTAGATAAGCAAGAGAAATTCTGGCCTTTCTAGACTAGCATCCTGTTCTGCAGTGGCCAACCAGATAGTTCTAGAAAGCCTGCAAGCAGGACTGTGACAGCAATAACACTTCTGCATCCACAAAACAGAGGACCAATTTGGATGCAGTCATACAAGAATTCTCACATCTCCATCCATATTTCTGTGGGCTTTAGGGAAACTTGCAGCTAATTCTATATATGTCCACCCAGAAGTAGGCCCTGCTGAGATCAGTGGGACTTACTCCCAGGTACATAACTATAGGATTGCATCCTTAGCATTACCACAAAGGTCCACATAAAAAATAGGATTTTGGACTCCCTCTGGGGCAGTGTCCAGAACTATGGGCAAACAGACAGAAGGTCCCATATTGAAATGCAACACCCCCCCATTGACTCCTCCCTATTTTAAGCAAAATCACACCCTTTTCTGGCTGTCTGAAACTAGTAGTTACACGTAATTCAAGCACTGAAAATTGGGTTGCAAATTGTCAAAATGGGAGCCACAGTCAGAAGGCATAATGCTCATTTGTACAGAGCTGGTTTTAAATTCATTTCATCCCATGCTACATGTTGACATTAATTTAATGCATCTATTTGACATGCATTTAACATGCAAAAAGTCAAAATGTTGTCTTTCCCTTACTGTCTTGTTCCCCGCCCCACTTAATGGCACATGAGCTGATAGAAGTAAAGAAACAGTTCCTGTCTCAATTGACCATTTCATGGTAATGTTACCCCCATTTATTTTGTCCTTTGCAAACATGAAATCAGATTCTCTACCTATTGGGCAATAAAGATTTTACTGATTTCAGCAAGACAACTCTCGAGTTTAATAAGCATTACACATGAAAGAATCCAGAGTTAAACAAACATGGTTCTAATGGAATTTATCTTTCGGACGCAACACGTGTCTATTTGCAACTGAACCAGCCTGAGATTCAAGACTGTAGCAATGTTGCCACACAACAGCAGTGGTGGGGTTTATCCCCCCAGTAGAGGCAGGTCAAATTCCTTCCAAAATTGCTGCTTAGTAAATGGGCCTTTTCTTCCACACCGTCGTCTTATGAAGGATGGTTATATTTCAGCTCTCAGTTAACCAGACAGTGACCTTATACTGTTTGAATTTACTCTCAAATTGGTTCTCTCCCACCTTCTCCATACCTATTTTTTCCTTCTCTCTCTCTCTCTTTTTAAGTAGAAACGAAGAAAGCAGAAAGCACAATATTTTAGCCATTTGAACAAGCTGCATTCTGAAATCAGTCCTGCTACCTGGAAGTGCTCTCCGTTACCTCTATCTTTCAAAATTGGAGGCATTATAGTCATTCGTGCAAATCCACATTTAGCCTTTCATAAAAGAGTGAATTTTTGACCCATTGAACTGGAAGAGCTTCTGCGCTGTTCTCCTGATCTTTGACAAGATAGCCCACAACAACAGAGAAGACAATTTCTTGCTGGTGTGAATTTGTATTCCGTTGTTAAACTCTGGATGCTCACGAGTGGTAATTCTGCTCCTGATAGCCTGCACTCTGATGATTCTGAATGGTTGCAACAAAGCCGTACGAGAAACCCAAATACCCGAATGCACTAAGCCCACTTATTGTTACTGAGAGGGGCCTGCCCAAGGAGGAGGGGGAAATTGACCTGGGCACGGTGAACTCCTCCTTGACACAGTGGAGTTGTGTTTGTGTGCATTTTCTAATTGGGCCAGGGGAGACTGCAGCAGCAATCAATAGGAAACTCAGATGATCACCTCTGCCTCAGGTATAAGAGCAGCCTACTGGTGCTAAGCAAAAGGGAAGGTTTTCATTCTCTCCTACGATTCCCTTTCTCCAAGACTGGGAGAAACTCTGTGCTTACTAGGTGTACAGAAGAAGCGCTCCCAACTGGATAGCTCCGGGTAAACCCCACCGCTTAAGCAAGATTCAAAGTTGGCCAATTGGCAATTTCAACAGACAACACATTATTAACCTATGCAAAAAAATAAACTGGGTAGCACAATACAGGTATGAGGAAGAGTGCCCACGACTGGGGCCTATTTGTGCAATACTTCTTCACTCCAGAATACCAGTCCATATGATTTTGGCTGATCATTTCATCTGCTACTCCTTTTTGTCTCCTTGTGCATTTAAAAAAATAAATATGTATTTTTCTGTAGTGGATGTCCGTGGTGGATGTCTGCAACAGCCAACTCACTAGTGTGAATTGCAATTTAGTGTTGATCACCTGAGATGTCCAACATGCTTCCTTAGGATTGGCTTACAACCAGTTTAGAGGAAGGATAGTTCTTTCGAGCTGCCAATTCTATACCTGGGGGAGGCTGAGAGTGGACCTGGCCATCGTGCATTCCATATCCATTCTCTACTGGCCAGGAGTAGATGTCTATATTTACTCAACAACAGCTGAATAAATAGAAATTGCATTTCTATTCTCAAAACTAATCACAGCAGTTTAAAAAATGACACTAAAACTAACAAATGACCTAACCAGATCTTACATTATTTCTGCCATTCAGGGGGGAGATTAGAGCTAAAGTATTTGCCCCCTTCCAGCTCTCCCTCTCTCCCAAAGCATCAGCACTGCACCCTAAATGGTGTTAAGAGTGAACGAGGTAACAAGTGTGGGTTGCTTCACACAAGATGGAGTTCCCTGCACATAAAGTCCTCTCCTGCTAGAAACTGCATGCAATATCGCACAACACGTGGCAAAATGCACACAATTCAACGTTGCTGCATGCGCCCATGAAACACAGGATATCAGCTACAAGCAGAAGTCACTGTATTTCCTACAAGTTAAAACCTCTGTGAAGGAAATTTTGTCGTGTGTGACACAGATCTCAGGTCACATAAAGATAACCTGCTTCTACGGCATTCATCCTAATTTGTTTTCAGGAAGGTTCTACAATGCCAAGTGAAGCAACTGTTATCCCACTGGCTCCAGTGCATTCCCCTGCCATTTTCCTTCCTGCAAAAAGTTGGATCATTCTGTGGCAGGAGCGGGAGTTGTCGCACAAGGGCACCAAATCCAATTAAATTGTGCAACTTGAGTTTGCCGTTACGCAATTGAATCCTACCTGCAGAATAGCGACATTCTGTAAGTGGCCTCGTTTTCCAATGAGGAGAAGGCCAACACGAAACTCAGGGTGACACTCCATGTACCTATCCACAAAAGTTTATCCCGTAATGCATTTGCTTAAGCTGCCAAAATAATCTCTATTGTTTCTGCAGTACTGAATTATTTTCTATTCCAGCTGGTTATTATAAGAACATCATAAACGGGGACTAGTGCCTGAGTTTGCTTCCCCCGCCTCCCTTACAATCCTTTTTCCTTTTGTGTTATGCTTTTCTGATTGTAAGCCTGAGGACAGGGATTGTCTTATTAATGATCTCTGTATGCCTTTTTTGGATGGTGGGGTAAAAATCCTATTTCTCATTTAGCTATCATTTTCCATTTGCAAGCATTTCCAGCTGGTTCCCAGATCTCTTCTGCCTATATTCACGGATATCCAAATAGGCCAACAAGGGTCGTTCTACAGCCGGCGACTTAACCGCCTTAAAAATTAAGGTAACCCGACAGGCTTTTATTTACTCTGTTTGTAAAATGGAGACTTTGTCTGCCTTGCACTAGTGCTGCAGTGTCTGCAAAAAAGACAATGCGAGTTCCAAGCAATTACTTCTGATGTACGCAAGGCCAGAAGTTGTTAAATTTGCTTTGCCCCTGCGCAAGTGCAGCCCTTGGAATTAAAGATAAAGGTTATTTAAAAGGACTGTTAATTTTTAAAATGTTGACATTTAGACCCAAGCATCTAAACTTTTCTTTATTAAACCATCTAATAAAGGATATCAAAGAACTCTTACCTCTTTAATGAGGCATTAAAATACAGTAATACAAAAAAACGCAAAACTGTTAAGCCTCTTAAACCCCTGGACTTACATTATCAGCTTTTATGTGCCTGTCAACACTCAGGAGTAAGAAGCAATGGTTTATTCTCTGTCTCAAATTTAAAAGCCAACTAAACTTCCTTCCACCTTCCTGCTGAGATCTTTAACTCCTGGCAAAAAGCAGCAGCTCCATGTACAATGTGATACAAAAGGCTAAGGCAATCTCTATCCGTTGCAAGCCAAAAGCACACTACCATCTCCTGTTTCATGCTGTCTCTAGGAACAAACAACTAAGCCTTCCTTATTTTAAACAATATACGTAGCAGGTAATTTTGCTGAAGGGGGGCTGGGAAGGCTAGGAAGGAAAGTCCTTGATTCTCTGTGTTCCTAAACAGTGGTTTGGGTAAATCAAAGGTCCTAAAACTAGGACTAAAATTAAAAAGGAACTTCTAAAGATAATGCAGATATAAAAGAGATTGCTGAGAAAAGAGAAAAGGGGGTAGGTTGGCCCTATTTGGGATTAACGCAATCTAATGCTAAGCAGTATACTGCAAATATTTAACAGATTATGAAAATATTTACAGTGACCAGCATAGCAACCTAAAAGTGTAGCCAGGTTATAGCCAGAAGCTGGATTTCAGTGGTATGGCACAAATCCAACAGACTTACAAAACAAAGCCTAAAAGGAACATGGGAGGTTGCCAAATACCAAGCCAGACCATTGGTCCAACTAGTTCAGTATTGGCTGTACTGATTGGCAGGGGCTTGACAGGGTTACGGGAAGGTTTTTTTCCCTACCTTACAAGGAGAAGCTTGGGATCTTTTGTATACAAAGCATGTCTCAGTCACTGAGCTATTATTATTGCTAAGATATTACACTTATATAAATGCTACAGGGGATACAAAGCATAATTCTCACATGAGAATTTGAAATAAATTGTTCTTATACTGCATATAAAAACCTACGTTACTGGGAACCATCTGTTAATCTGGGCCCTGCTAGATCTGAAGAACCATTAACTTTAGCAAGCTGCAGAGCAGAACAATTGTACTGTCTGAACTCCCAGGGGAAACAGCATATATATCTATATCTATATCTATATCTATATCTATATCTATATCTATATCTATATCTATATCTATATCTATATCTATATCTATATCTATATCTATATCTATATCTATATCTATATCTATATCTATATCTATATCTATATCTCACTGTTGTAGCCAACTAACTTTTACACAGAGCAGACTCATTGAAATTAATGGACCATACTTAGTCATAGTAATTAATTCCAATAGGTATCCATCAAGGAAACATTAGTTTTAAACACTACAATGTGTGAGGGTTTGATTAGCTGCTTGTGCGTGAAAACGTGCTCCCTCAGAGTTTGTGCGACCCCACAAACCTCCGTGTGTGACGGAGCTCCTCAGACATGTCTGCTCTAGTCACTAGTAGAGTCCGACAGTGGCTGTCTGCGGAAGCGTTTCCAGCAAAGAAGTTCCTTAACGGAAACGCGTCTCCTGGACTCACGGCGTGACAGTTTCCTGCGAGGTGTGGGTCTCCCTATGGGAGACTCCGATACCTCCCCACTGTTCTCGCTGGAAGCCTCCCTGAGCCCTCCCTCCTGCTCGCATTCCCTCAGAGACCCACTCCTCCCCCTGCTGGTCCCTGCTTCAGCAGTTGAGTCTCTTTCATCCTGCCTGAGTCCCTCCACCACCTGATGCTCTGATGGCAGTTCCCTGACATCCACCTCCCCTCCAGGGCCCCCCTCACCCCCTCCCAATTCCTCCCCCCTGGGAGGTGAAGGGCTAAAACCCCGAAACGAATCTTCCTCATCTTCTGACGTCTCGAACAATTCTCTCCATCGATCGTCGTCCTGGCCAGCTGAATCCTCCTCCTCTTCAGAATCTGGGAACCCCTCCAACTCCTCTTCCTCGTCGGTGGTGGCAAAGTATTCCCTTCGGAACCTCGCTACAGGCTGAGGTTTACGTGGGAACCTCTGATGAAAAGTCTCTATTAAAACCTCGTCATTGACATCCTCTGCCCTAACCCAGGTGTTTTCCGACTCCGGTTCCCCTTCCCACATTACCAAATACTCTACTTGATCTCCCTTCCACCTGGAATCGAGGATCTCCGCTACATGGTAGCTGTGTTCCTTCTCCTCCATTGCTGGTCCCCTAGTGACCCTCCCCTCACTGTCTCCTCTATACGGTGACAGCAACGACCTGTGAAAAACTGGGTGCAGCTTCATGTGGTTCGGTAACCGGAGCCTGAAAGCCACTGGATTGACCTGCTGTATGACTTCAAACGGACCCAGCCTTTTGGGTCTTAATTTCTTACAACCTCCTTTGAATGGCAACCCTTGGGTTGACAGCCACACCTGGTCCCCCACCCTGATGCTTTCACCTTCCCTTCTGTTTTTGTCTGCCTGCCTCTTATATTCCTCCTTAGCCCTGTTTAAATTGAGTTGGAGCTGGCGATGGATCGCTTCCATTTCTTCCACGAACTGTTCTGCAGCTGGAACGCTCCAGTTCTCCCCCTCCCCCCCTGGGAAGGCTCTGGGATGGCACCCGTGATTAGCCAAAAAGGGGCTCATCCCCGTGGACACGTTCTCTGCATTGTTGTAGGCAAATTCTGCCAACGCCAACTTCTCCACCCAATCATTCTCTCTGTCATTAACATAACACCTCAAATATTGTTGGAGAACCCCATTTGCTCTTTCCGCCTGCCCGTTGGTTTCAGGATGACGGGCCGTCGAGAAATTAACCTCTACATGCAGTAAGCTCATGAGCTTCCTCCAGAACCTGGAAGTAAATTGTTTCCCTCGGTCTGAAACCACCCTCAAGGGGGCGCCATGCAACCTAAACACATTCTCTACAAACAATTTGGCGGTTTCTTCTGCTGTAACCGCATGTGAGCAGGCTATGAAGTGGGCCATTTTAGTTAACAGGTCTACTACAACCATGATGGCTGTTTTCCCTCTAGACCTTGGCAGATCAGTCATGAAATCTATTGCCACTGCTTCCCACGGTCTCTCAGGTGTGGGCAGTGGTTCTAATAAACCAGCCGGCGCCTGCCTCTCCCCCTTGGCTCTTTGGCATTGTTCACACCCTCTCACATACTCCCGCACATCTTCCCTGACCTTGGGCCACCAAAATTCCCTGGTAACCAGCCACATGGTTTTGTGTTGCCCAAAGTGCCCTGCTGTGGGGCTATCGTGCAGCTGCTTGAGTACCTTCTCCCTCAATTCCCCTTCAGGTATATATAACGCTCCCTTATAATACAATGCCCCATTTCTCTCCTCAAAACCACCGGATTTGTCTTCCTCCCCTCTGAGATCCCTGAGTTTCCCCTGGGCGTATGCATCCTGCACCGTACCCTCTACCAATTCCCTTTGCCCCACCAAAGTCGCCCCACACACCCAGCGGTCCTCTGGAATGATATGGGTTTCTTCGGGTGCTCCCTCCCCCTCCAAATATTCAGGTTTGCGTGAGAGAGCGTCCGCCCTAACATTCTCTGGGCCTGGCACATAACAAATCTCAAAGTTAAATTTGGAGAACTCTTGGGCCCATCTCAACTGCCTTTGGTTGAGCACTCGCGCCGTTCTCCAGTACTCTAGATTTTTATGGTCCGTGCACACTTGCACTTTATGTTGTGCACCAACTAGCAGATGCCTCCATCTCCGGAACGCCTCATGAATAGCAAGCAGTTCTCGGTCGTACACCGTGTAGTTCCTCTCGGATTTGTTCAGCTTCCGCGAGAAGAAGGCACACGGACGCCACTCTGACTCCTCCTTCCCCGGCTGCAGAAGAAGCACCGCCCCTATGGCTCTGTCAGATGCGTCTGTTTCAACCCTTAGCTTCTTTCGTAAATCCACATGCAGAAGTTGTTCTTCAGAGGCGAAGGCCCTTTTCAGTTCCTCAAACGCTCGCTCCGCCTCCGCCGTCCATACAAACTTCTTTTTACTGCTGAGACAGTCAGTGATGGGCGCCGTCAGATGGGCGAAGTTGCGGATGAACTTACGATAAAAGTTTCCAAACCCTAGGAACCTCTGCACATCCTTCTTGGTTTTGGGTGTTTTCCATTCCAGCACTGCCTGTACCTTGCCGGGATCCATGGCCAATCCCTTGTCTGACAGGCGGTACCCCAGGAATTCCACCTCCTTGGTATGGAACCGACACTTCTCCAGTTTGACCCACAGCCTGTTGGCTTGCAGTCTGCTCAACACTTCTCTGACGTCTCTCACATGTTGCTCCTCATTCTCAGAATACACCAACACATCATCTAGAAAGGCAACGCAATTCTTGTAGAGCAAAGGGCCCAGCACGTGGTTCATAAAAGATTGAAAACACGCGGAGCCTGCTTGTAATCCAAATGGCATAACGAGGTATTCAAACGCCCCCAAAGGGGTAAACATGGTGGTTTTCCATTCATCCCCTTTCCTTATGCGTATCAGGTTGTACGCCCCCCTTAGATCCAGCTTTGTGAAAATCTTTCCCTTCCTCACCCTGGTCAAAATATCATCAATTCTGGGCATAGGGAACGCCACCGGTTCAGTCACTGCATTCAGCCGCCTAAAATCACATACAAGTCTCGGCTTGTCCGCATTTTTTTTGTCCACAAAGAACACTGGGCTCCCCCCTGCTGCTTTGGACTCTCTGATGAAGCCTCTCTTCAGGTTCTTGTCAATGAACCCTCGCAACTCCTGCATTTCCCTGTCTGACATGGCATACAACTTGCCCACGGGAAGCTGTGCTCCTGGGAGTAAATTGATCTGACAATCAAAGGGTCTATGAGGTGGTAGTTGGTCAGCTTCCTTCTCGCTGAACACGTCGCTGAGATCTGCATACTGTGGTGGTACCTTCACCTTCCCCATTACTTCAGTCCCTGCTAGGGTGGCTTGGGCCCCTGCTGAACCCTTCTCCCCTTTGCAGTGTTCTAGGCAATGTGCTGAACCAAAGGACACCACTCTTTGATGCCAGCCAACCAGCGGATCATGTAGAGCTAGCCAGCTCATTCCCAAAATAATGGGAGCGCCTCCCAGGGTGGCCACATTAAACGCTATCAGTTCTGTGTGCCTTGCCACCCTCATTATCATTGGGACAGTCTGCAAGCGGACTCCTCCTCCCAACAACTCCCTGCCATCAATCGTGGTCACCTGCAGGGGGTTGCTTAAAGGGATGGTCTGTATCTGGTGTTCAGCAGCAAACTCCTTGCTCATAAAATTGCAGGAGCTGCCTGAGTCCAATAGCGCCTTTATTTTTAGGGGGTGCCCATTCTGCAGCTCTAGCGACACTTCAATCACTAGAGCAGGTCGAGGAGCTTCTGGCACGGGCACTTTCACTGCTCTTTGGCCTGGCTGCAGTGCCCCAATTGTGGCAACCAGGCGTTGGCTTTTACCTGCTCCGCTCCCCCTTCTTCTCCCCCCTCAACAGCTCCCACCATCCCTTGCCATTCCTTCCTCTGGGGGCAGACTCTGGCAAAGTGGCCTGGCTGTTGGCAGAGATAGCATTTCCGGGGGCCCTTTCCCTCCTTCTTAGCTCCCTCGCTGGTTTTTGAAAATGCGCGCGCGCGCGCGCTGTTCCGATTTCCATCGGCTCTGCCGGCGGGAAAGCTGGCTCAGGAATGTCTGGAATGCGGAACTCCTTCCAACGTTCCCCTCTCCCTTCCCGCCTCTCCAAGGCTCTTGCCTCCTGCCGCGCTCCTATGGTCAGCGCAGATTTGGTCAGCTGATCCATAGACTCCGCCCTGGGGCTCCGTGCCAGCTCGTCTTTCACCCCCGAAGAAAGACCTTCTTCAAATAGCATTTGAACGGGTGCCGCCGATAAATCCCAACTCAGTCTGTGAATCAGCATGGTAAACTCAGTCCAATATTCACGGACAGATCGACTTCCCTGCTTACAAGCCATTAGCTGTCTGCGCACCACCCCTTCCTCAATATCGCTGGAAAACATGATATCCATTGCACGAAAGAACTTCATTGTGTCCTTTAGTATGTCATTGTGCGTTGCCATTAGGGGTCGAACCCAGTCTCTAGCCCCTTTCTCAAGATGCCCAATTACAAAAGCAACTCGCGATTCCTCATCAGGGAACTCATCGAACTGCACATTAAGGGCATATTGCATCTCTGTCCTAAAAGCATGGTAGTCCTTGGGGTCCCCCCCAAATTTCTGCACCAATCCTGGTACCTTTCTGGGGAATTGCGTGGCTCTCCCCTTCTTGTCTGCATCCTGAGCCCTTCTCTCCTCCAACCTCGCCGTCTGCAGGGCCAGTTGAACCTCCAACGCTCGGTATCTATCTTCCAAGCTTGGACCAGCTCCAGCCCCTGCTCCTCCGGTTCCGGTTGGTTCGCTCATGATGCCTTCTCTTGCACAGGCAGCGTACAAAGACTGTCGGACTGCTGTGAGGGTTTGATTAGCTGCTTGTGCGTGAAAACGTGCTCCCTCAGAGTTTGTGCGACCCCACAAACCTCCGTGTGTGACGGAGCTCCTCAGACATGTCTGCTCTAGTCACTAGTAGAGTCCGACAGTGGCTGTCTGCGGAAGCGTTTCCAGCAAAGAAGTTCCTTAACGGAAACGCGTCTCCTGGACTCACGGCGTGACAGTTTCCTGCGAGGTGTGGGTCTCCCTATGGGAGACTCCGATACCTCCCCACTGTTCTCGCTGGAAGCCTCCCTGAGCCCTCCCTCCTGCTCGCATTCCCTCAGAGACCCACTCCTCCCCCTGCTGGTCCCTGCTTCAGCAGTTGAGTCTCTTTCATCCTGCCTGAGTCCCTCCACCACCTGATGCTCTGATGGCAGTTCCCTGACACAATGGTACTTTGATTGTCGAACTTAATCCATTCTGGGAGTCCTTTCGACTCCCGGAACCGTTCAAAAACCAAGGCGCAGCTTCCGATTGACTGCAGGAGCTTCCTGCACTCAATCGGAAGCTGCGTCGGAAGTTCAGCTTCCGAAAAATGTACATAAACCGGAACACATACTTCCAGGTTTGCAGAGTTCAGGAGCCGATTTGTTCGGGAGCCAAGCCATTTGACAACCAAGATACCACTGTATATGCTTTTTGACCTACAGATGGGTGGCAGAAACCTGAACATAGTGGTGTTTCATGATTGGCTACTATGCAAACCGAATGATTGGTCACAGAAAAGGAGACTGAGATAAACTTCTCAAGGAGTCTCCATGAGTAAAAATGGAAGGATACGAGTGGGGGTAGGGGGGAGAGAAGTAAGTGCCACTTGAGGGTTTTTTTGGAGGGTGGGTGTTAAAAGTATTTACTTTTGCAATTCCTCCAGGATGGTGCCTCAGTCATCCTAATAAAACAACCTCATCTGCCTACATATTAAATTATTTTTTCTATTTCTATCCCACCTTTCTCTCCAAGGAGCTCAAGGTGGACTACATGAATCTTGCCCTCCTCAGTTAAGCCCTCACAACTGTCCTGTGAGAGAGGTTAGGCTGAGAGCCAGTGGCTGGACCAAGGTCACCCAGTGACCTTCATGGCTGAGTAGGGGATTTGCATCCTGGTCTCCCAGGTCCAACACTCTGACCACTATGCAACACTGGCTCTCAGTGTTGTGTGTGTGTGTGTGTGTGTGTGTGTGTGTGTGTGTCAGTCCCACACATGCCTCTGGACCCCAGCTGCCCCCTTCTTCTGTTTTCTAGGACACAGATCTCAAAAATGTGCATGCTTCCTGCCCCCCCCTGCCCCCACCCAACTCTAGCTAACTATGGATTTTCTTCCAAATGCAAGGTATAGTAGAAAATTGGGAATATGCTACTGGGAAAACTGTTTGACAACTAGGTGGACTGGAGGAAGATAGAGGTAAGATCTCCTGTTAAATGACTGATGAATTACTTTTGTCAATTCAATTCTATTGCAATTCTTATTCCATTCTTAATCCGTATTACTCCCTAAATTCTGTCTTGTTATCATCTACAAGTTGCTTTATGTCGCTATGTTTTGCCTCAAAGTTCAGGATATTATTTTCCACATGAAGATAATAATATGCTTTGAATTAAGCATTATACACCGATAAACCAAATGAGATTCACTTCAGTGACAATATTGACTCTGTGGACTTTATCACTGGTTATACTTTATTCCCTGACTCATTGGGATCGAGCCCTGATTAGATCATCAAATTAGCATCATCTTTTAAGTATATTTCCTGCGCAATATTCCCACTGAATGGAAAGCAGACACTTCAGAATATTTCTGTGCAAGACATTTATTCTGCAGCAAAAGAACTAAGCTTTGCGTGTGAGGAGGAAATGCACACGTATATTTGCAGGAAAGAGCAGAAAGATGTAGGCCCTAAGTTAAACCAAAAAGGGTTATGAAACAAAAACAAAAGCTGGGTTTCTCTTTGAGACATTTCTTTATACACACAAAATATACATTTTTTAAAATTAAAAGTGTTTTACAACATCAGCTCCATGAATCCAAGACGTGTCACTTAAAACTGTGGGCACTGAGGTATTATTCTTAGAAAACAATTTAGACAAGTGCTTGACATCTGTAGGACTGAATTGCCACCTGCCTAGTCACGTGTCTTGTGTCTGGAAGAACATGCACAAATTACAAGCCTATGAAGAATTTCTGGAAGTGTTTCATTAAAGTTTTTCCTTTTCATTTTTTAAATAGTGACAGTATATTGCATTTCCCAACTTATTAATTTGTTTTATTTAAAGTTTATATATTGCCCTTCATCAAAACTGGTTCCAGGCCAGTTCACCCACTAAAAATGTCAAAACACAAAAACCAGCAGAATAAAACAAAGCAACCAGCACGATTTTAACATGTCTAAAATGCAAAGGTTTGGGGCAATGCCTGGGTATATCATGGTCAAGCATTCTCCAGTAACACCGATCTGCAATAGCAACATTTAAAAGTCCATTAACAATATAACACTTAAGAAACCAGATAGCAGTAGACTCATAAAGAAATATTAATTTAGCAGTATTTCTCACATGGGAGGGAGAGGAAGAAGGGTGAGGAAAGGAAGGAAAAAGCAGGTCTTACCAAAAGTAACTTCTCCTTTGCCAGTTTTGTCAAAAAGCTGAAATGCCACCATGAACAGTGCATCTGGAGCACAGAGGACAGATTCAAATGCTACAAATTCTTGAAAGGATATCAACCTACGAAAGGAAAAAGAAAGCCATTTTTTCAGGAGGTGTAATCACCAAAAGAACATTTCGCAGGTAAAGAATTTACTTATTAGATTTCTGTCCCTCATTATATGTGGCCCCTCCCCAACTATCACAACAATTTAAAGTATAATAATGTAAAAACAAAATAGAATAATATTTAAAATACAGTTGTTACCTTGGAAGTCAAACGGAATCCGTTCTGGAAGTCCATTTGACTTCCAAAATGTTTGGAAACCAAAGCGTGGCTTCTGCAGCCAATCGGAAGCCACGCCAGACATTTGGCTTCTGAAAATCGTTCAAAACCGGAAGACTTACTTCCGGTTTTCGATCATTTTGGAGCCAAAACATACAAGTTCCAAGGCGTTCGGCAACCAAAGTACGACTGTATAGCCATTCTCAATCTAATAAATGTATCAGGATAGCCATGAAACTTGAACACATAATGGCCGACTCAGAAAACATGGAAGAAGAGAGCCTTCAGCTTGCACTGAAAAATAACCAAGGTTCTTGCCAGTCAAAGCTCAGCGGAGAGTGTTCCATAACTGGGGTATTATTGCTAGTCATGAAAAGCAACAGATTGTCTAGTCTCATGCAACAATGGCACCATCAGAAGAGTTTCTGTAGACAACCTCAAATCCTAGGCGAGAGACACGTCTTCAGATGCCCAGGTCCTAAGCCGTGTAGGGCTGCGAGGCACCCGTGCCTCAAACCCTGAGGAGCCAATGGCAGCCAGTATAAAAAGTGATGAGCGAGACGGACCAATAGTCTGACTCACCATAAATGCAGCTTCCTATTATCCTACTAGCATCTTGAATGGTGGCACAATTGAAATGGCAAGTTTGAAAGTTGCCAAGTTAGTAATTCAAATGCAAATTATCCCAATCCAATTGTCATGGAGTAATATTTTTTTAAAAAAAAACAAATGGGGTGGAACCACATTTTAGAAACCAAAAAAGTGTTCCGAAAGTTGCCCATCAGATTAATCATTTGCAAAATAGATGGACATGGCAGTATCTCCTCTGATTTGAGGCAACGTGGGGCAAGGTTCTGCCACTGACCAGATGGATCACAGCGTCATCACTTTTCCACACACGTGGAGCACATCATCTTACCTGAAGTAATTTTATGTTGTAAACCACCCTGTGTTCTCTTGGTGAAGGTCAGTATATAAATTACATAAATAAGGTAAGTGATACAATGCAGCGTTACGATAATAATTCACACCATCATTTAAGCAATAAAAACAAGATGCTAGCATCTATTTCCTCTGAAAGTTCCTTGAGTTGTTGGAATGTAGGTGAGAGCTTCAACAGCTGGCATCTGTTGTCATGGATAAAAATCATATTTATGCAGGTATGGGTAGAATTTGATTAGATGCTGGCCCCAGAGTCTTTGCAATGCAGATTTGTGATATTTCAGTTGGGATGTTCAATTAACAAGACTAAAATCATTATTCATAAGGCAGAACCAGCTTCAGATACATTAAGTGGTCCGATGAAGTGAACTTTAGCCTACAGCTCTCATGCCAAAATGAAATTTGTTGTCTTTAAAGCAGCCTTTGGCAACCTGGTACTTTCCAGATGTTTTGGACTGAAGCTTCCATTAAGTCACAGCTAGCATGTGGTAATCCAAAATATCTGGAGGGCACCGGATTGGGAAAGATTCTTTTGGCTACATCAAGCTCTTCTCAGTCGAGTAACCCAAACACCTCTAAGAGTCAGATATTTAATTAAGAGAGTTTATTTCAATTTTAACGAAAGCAATGGGTTGGGGTTTTTTTTTTAATGGAAAAAGGGAGAAAGCCTACAAATGTGAGGCTCCCATCAGACTACTGCAGAGGAAACATGAATATCTGCTGTGCCAGCTGAATTCAAATTAACCCAATTTTTACATGTTAATTAAACCAGCTATTTTCTTCTTATTGTATTTTTGCTCCTTAAATAGACTGGCCTGCAAGTGATTCCCAACAGATCGACTCCGACAACAATGACGCACTCATTTACTTCTATTATGCCCATACAATACAGTAACTGAGCAGTAATTTTTCACAGTCAATTACACATGTGGTTCCTAATGGTTAAAGATGCTGAAATAATGCATGTTACATAGCCATATGTTCCAAGCTCTATACGGCACAAGGGCAGTTGCCTAGGTAACAAGTTTTCTCTCTGGCATAGTGCAACCCTTCATTGAATATCATTAGGTTTCATTAAACAGCACATATTAACATGAACCTCAATATGCTACTTAAGAATAATTTTGCCTACATAAGCAAGGCCTTGTCTAACTTAAAAGCCCGGCTGAGTAAAGCCTAATGACCCTGCGTTTTAACGATGTGAAACTAGGAGGAGATGGATGAATTATAAATCAAGCAGAAAGATGCCTTCTAAGTCAGAGGTTCTCTACTTTGGTACTATCTTCCCCATTTTAACGGGAGAAAAAAGGGAAGTGCCATCACTTCTTCAATGAGGTGGCAAAGACATGTTTAACAGAAGGAAAAAATAAAGGGGACAAAAAAAGAGAGTTTGCCCCGCATTCTTCAGTTGTGCTTTGAGGCCAATTTCTCCACAAGCTTACCAGCAAACTCAAGACTGGTTTGAGCAGTCATTTTTGCCGCTCCCTCTTGCTCCCTATGGCTGCTAACTTCCACCAGCATGGCACCAGGTTTTTTTCTTGGGGGGGGAGGTGGGGGGGAGGTCAAATCCCCTACAGTCAGGTGTCTGAGGTAGGGAATAAATATCAATTTCTGTTTCACTGTTTCTCATTTTCCCAACCTTAACTTCAGTTATCCACATTTCCATAACCGTTTGGGGGGGAGGGGAAGTTCTCACAAAAATTCATCAGCGTTCTAGTGTGAATCTTCCGGACATAAATTTTGCTTGCAATTTTGCCTTATAAACACATTTTTAATATATGCATTTTTAACTGGAGAAGTGTGAATGTCAAAGGATGGGTGCGTTTTGGTTCGCATCTTGATTCAGAAAGCGCAAGTAAGTTCACCTTTAAAAATGCAAACTGAATCAAATTTCTCCCCCATCTCTAATGTAAGGTGAAAATGAGACAGCATCTCCCCATCTGCTTTGCATGCAGGAGGGCCCAGGTTTAATCTGCTGCATTACTAAGTAAATGCAGAGACATCACCTTGCCAACAAAGGTCCGTATAGTTAAAGCTATGGTTTTCCCAGCAGTGATGTATGGAAGTGAGAGCTGGACCATAAAGAAGGCTGATTGCCGAAGAATTGATGCTTTTGAATTATGGTGCTGGAGGAGACTCTTGAGAGTCCCACGGACTGCAAGAAGATCAAACCTATCCATTCTTAAGGAAATCAGCCCTGAGTGCTCACTAGAAGGACAGATCGTGAAGTTGAGGCTCCAATACTTTGGCCACCTCATGAGAAAAGAAGACTCCCTGGAAAAGACCCTGATGTTGGGAAAGATGAAGGGCACAAGGAGAAGGGAACGACAGAGGACGAGATGGTTGGATGGTGTTCTCGAAGCTACAAACATGAGCCTGACCAAACTGCGGGAGGCGGTGGAAGACAGGAGTGCCTAGCGTGCTCTGGTCCATGGGGTCACGAAGAGTCAGACACGACTAAACGACTAAACAACAACAACTAAGTAAGTAATGCCCTCAGTGATATCCTGGGCAGCAATCAGTGCAGACAATACTGACTTGGAGACTGGCTTTGGATAAGGCTGCTCCCATTGTCTCATCTCAAGCACCAAGCGACAGGTTGCTCTGTTAGCTTTCTCCATTCAGAAAAGGTAGAAGTGGCAGCAAACAGAAGGGCCTGTGATATGAATCGGTTTTGAAGGTGGGTTCTGAAGGGTCTAGGATTCCTATTTTCATATTACAGGACAACTGAGGAGGCAGAGAAAGTTGGAAGGAAGTACAGAGAACAAGGATGGGCTTATCACAAATTTGGAGACCTCCTGCATAACAAAGATTTTGCTTGAGAGAACACAGTTCACCACCACAAAGCAAGACAGCAGAAGATATTAACAGATTCTTGCTAGATGGGCGGCAGCTTTCCATTTGGCCGGTGGGGGATGTGAGAAAGTGCAACCACTAGAATCAGGGCTTGGCAAAGAAGTTTGGAAAACACTATTTGAAAGAACAGCTGAAAGCTCCATGCTTTCAACCGTTTACGTGTCAGGTGTTCCCATGAAATTCACTTGGTTTCTCAGCAGCTGATTCAGTCAGCTTTGATCTAAAAATTCTGAAATTCCTAAATTGGGAGCAGAGCACAGCCCTGCATGGTCATTATCTGCTCATCTAGAATATCCCTACAATTTCTCTCTTCAAGAATCTTTTGTACTGATCAGAGAACAGACTAACATTCATTTCAAAAAAATGAAAATAGAAAGTGATTTGTTGGTTTCAGAAATTTAGATTACCAAAAAGCAAGCTGAACCTCAGCTTGCAAGAGGTCCATTATGTGACAGCAGCATACTGAGGATTGTGCAGGAGAAGCTCCTAGCAGACTGTGCACCAAGTGCTCAGTTATAAATTAGCCTGCAACCTACATTTCAGAAACTTAAAATATATTAGAAATAGCAGAGAAATGAACCACTCGGTAAGGAAAATGAGATTTTTTTTTGAAAACACAAAGATCAAAGCTGGCTAATGTGTATTTTGCTTCAGTCTTGGCAAGAACAGTATATTGTGACCATTTATTTATTTATTTATTTATTCAATCAATCAATCAATGAAAGAATGAAAGGCGAGCCAAAATAAGAAAGGACAAAGAAAAGGAACCACTCTAGCCAAATTTAGTCAAATCCCCCATTTGATTTGATTTCGAAGTCAAGCATATTAGTATTCTGTAAATGAAATCCATACAAGCCCGTTGTTTTTGAAAAATACATCTGCAGAGGAGCTTCCCACTCCTGCTTTAGTACTTTGGAACACAAAGAAGCCTGGGAAATAGTTGCTAGGACTCACCAAATCCAGAGAGGTCATCTGTAGGTAGCCAACACTTCTTTACCCATACTGACCGCAATGCCCAAATGCTGGTGGCAAACCCATTATCTCCTGGGCAATGAGTAGCCTGTTATCAGTTATTAATATTCATGTGATTTATATAGTGCCATCAGGTCCCTTATGCAGGGAGCTAACAAAATAAATTTTGGCACAGGGGACAAGGGGAGGGAAATGGAGGCCAAGATGCACAGGGAAGCAATATGGAGTTGTTTAGTGAGGCTTAGGCTAGCCAAGAGAACAGCTCTTGTGGGGTTTGTGGAGACCCAGACTGGTGAATGAAGCTAGGCTTTTTGACCTATGAACTTTGGCCACTTGGGTTCTAACTTAAGAACTGTGAGGTATTTATTATGAGGAGGTACATGTGATAACTTATGTGGTAAAAAGGAGACTGCAGAACAGACAAGATGGTGTCTACCATTCATATTTGCACCAGTTTTAAAACCTGGTTAGCTCCTGTGGCTCCCAAGGACTACAGCTGCCAGGTGTCTTTGGGAGAAGTCAAGGCGGTGAAACCAGTTTCAAATGGGTTTAGATGTGTAGTGTGGATATTCCTCCTACACACTGTCCGTCAATGAAGAACAGCCAAGAGTGGCTTTATAAACTCCTTAAGCCTTGCTTTAATTCATGGAAAACTATACAGTGGAGTTGTCAACGCAGCACTCGAGCACACCACTTGCTTCTATGGCGCCAGTGAAATGTTTCAGTTAATATGCCCTCAAAAATTCACAGTGCATGAGAGACTTGTTTGCTTTGCTTTCTCAATTCCAGTTCACACTGGATCAGCCTCTCCTATGGTGAGCACTTCCCCTTATGTAGGGGCCACATTTCAGTGGATGCAAGGACTGCATGTTCAGAGGAGAGTGTAAAGAGTTTCTCTCTGTGGTTGAAGTAGGTGCCTTTATTCCCATTCATTTTGGGGAGGGGGGTGGCTGATGTAGGGACCATGCCTATATACCATTTTGGGTCTCTGCCTCTTTTTCTGCTCCTTTAAGACATGGCAGCCATTTTATGCCACGTCCCATGGAAGCAATTTTGTGTTATGGGGTGAAATGTCAGTGGGAATGGGGTAAAGTTATTTGTGCCATATGCAGAGAACTCAGCCATCCACAACTGCCCAATGTTCACTGACTTCAACAGCAAGAGATCTACGCTCAACCACATCTTTTCCAGCAAAATCAGGGCAATTTTGCAATGGTACCTTTAAATTGGCTAATTATTAACTTCTGCTATACGAAAAAGTACCCAAGGCACACACGTCTGAAATTCTTGTGTGTGTGTGTGTGTGTGTGTGTGTGTGTGTGTGTATTCCTGCAACATCCATTCTTTTGCATGTTTAGCAATACTAATCATTATCCTCATCATTGTATAATAAATACAAAAGCTACAATGCTTTACTAAAATCAGCAATTTAACCATAATAGCATAATGGGGCACAGGGTAAGCTATGCCTATTATTTAATGTTTCAATCTTAGATAAACAACTTGTTCTGAAAAATGGTAGATTAGAGATAAATCAATAATAATGGGAAAAGCTGGCATTTCAAAGCATTATTTTGAATTGTTTACACTTTCTAAAAATAAAAGCCATATAGTATTTTGAGTTGCTTACTGGAAACCAAGCTATGATTGGCAGAACAGGCATATTTTATTGGGCAGAATTTAATTGTAGCAGCAAAAAAAGAAAAAAAAAGTATGGATTGTTAGAGGAAGCCAGTTGGATTTTTAAAGAGTGCAATTTGCAGTAAAACATTTCTTTACATGCTCATCTGTGGGAGGGTAACAGGCACCCTGAATGGCCTCCTGAAGCTAAACAACAGGTCTCAGACCTCCCACCTAATCCTCTGGAAGCCTCCTCTCACTAAAGGTTTTGCAGTGCATCCACCTAGCAAGAAAACAGCCAGGCAAAAAACACTCCTGTCTTTGCGAGGCTGAACAATGGATCAGCACGGGGGGAAACAGAGCAGGGGATTCATGCATGCACTGTACAGAGAAAGTCATACAGATGTGCATTCAGGTGCTCTCAAAGGTTGCTCTGGAGTTTCAGTCATTACCTTAATGGCACTGAGATACTTGGGACACAAGGACTAACAAGATGGCCACACAATAGCAAGAGAAAAGGTCGTGGATAGTTGGGTCGTTTTTCTGAAATATTATTAACATAGCAGCCATGCAGAAAAAGATAATGAAGGGGATTTTACATAGCGTGTGTGTGTGTGTGTGTGTGTGTGTGTATGCAAAATCTCAGTAATGTCTCGATCATTATCACGAGAAAATGCCACGCAAGAATCTCCTGGATGGGAATGGGGTGGGGCAGAGGCACCATTTCAGCTTACTGTAGCAAGGGCATGAAACACTGTATGAGGCAAAAATACTGTTCTTGGATAAACTCAGGTTAACATGTACCTTTGGCCATTCAAAAGAATCACTGTTGCGACTTTTTATACCTCATAACAACCAAAGGGAAGAAATGAAAAATCCTTTTGAGGTTGCCACGTCAAGGGTCACTTCACAAGACCTTATTTAGGGGCCCCATCCTGGCTGAAGGCATATTGTCTGGTAGGAGAGTGTGAAAGGAAAGCTATTGGCCACCATGTGGGGTAAGACCCCATGATAATGGTGGGCATAAGTCCCCTCTAGGTGAGAGCCAAGGTGGGAGTGCTTGCACTATCCCAGGTGAGAAAATTGGGTGGCGTCCTTGAATGATGAAGATGGCGTCTCAGAACCAAACCACTGGTCACAAGTACATAATCTGGCGATGTTTTGAATGCTACCACTCTATTTTGAATTGGTATTATTTTCTCTTCCATTTCATTTCAGTTATTTAATTGGCGTAGCTTATTCGTATGCAATGTTGTTACTTACTGATACTGTGATTTATAATGGTTTTGAGGTTTTTTAATTATTGTTCACCTGATGTGTTGTGAACCACTTGGAGCAGTTTTGCAGAAAAGCGGCATTCAGGTAAAACAGATGAGGTAACATGAGGACCTAAAACTTAGTGGCTCCAAAAGAATAACCACAGGTAGACTGAAACAGGGGCTGGTGGGGGCAGAGTAGAGATTTAAAATAGTGAACTCATTTCTATATATAGGACTTGGATCTCAAATCTGAATTACTCAGCATAAATCAGCCTTCCCCAACTGGATGCCCTCCAGAGGTTTTCGACTCCAGCTCCCCTCAGCTAGCATCACTAATGTACAAGGATGGCGTGAGATGTGGCCCAAAACATCTGCAGGGTGCCAGGATGAGAAAGGCTAGCATAAATATAAGCTTCCAAAGCCCTCCTGCAAAAGCATGTATGCTCATGCTGCCACTCGCAGAAGAAGAAAAAGGGATCATACACAATTCTAATTTATAGTAAGTAAATTACTTGCATCTCGCTTTGTTCACAACAGCACAGGACGATACATTGTTCCTTAAGTTTCTGGGGGTTTCAGTATTCTGAGAAGGCTTTGTAAACTGAGAATAACAAAGAGTTTTGCAGCAGCTTAAAGCATAACAATTTATGATAGCCTATTTTTTGTGGATTAGAGTCAGACGTACTCCAGCCCATGAAAGGTTATGCCATAAAATATTTTCTTGGCTCTTAAGGTGTCACAGGGTCTTGTTTTTTTGCTGGAAACTGTTACAATAAATCAAAAGTAGGCCTTTTTCAGTGTCCTTCGTGCTACTACCTAAGGCTTATGGGTAAGAACAAAGCCCGTTTCCCCTCTACTGTTCCGAAACTTGCTCTATAAAATTCATTTTGCGTGCATTGCTTAATAATTGTAACTTCTGAATGTGGCACATCAAGTTTAAAAATGTTGTCATTGAGTTTGTTACAAAGTGCATGCATTTTTTAACCCTTTATGTATTTGGCCCAGTGTCTAGTGGAAAGCATTTTAAGACAGCATACCCTGTGATTCACAGAGATGCCGAAGAACTAATTGCTGCTGAAAGCAAAATTTCATGGCAGTACAGTATCTTTTTCATGTACTTTAAAAGTGAAGAGCAGCTTATTCTGCGAATCTCTAATGCTACCACCATATAAGTAATTCAAATGAAGGTCACAGTACATACCCATCTTTCGTCTGATCCACCACACCTCCGAGCAGCTGAACGGTTCTGGGATTGGGCACCCCATCTCCTATTATCTTCAGGAACCGCGTGACAAAGTCACTGGGGGACATGTAAAATTCACCATTTTTCTCAACACTTGCATACTGTAAAAAAGAAGAAGAATTTGGTTCTTAAATTACAAGGTAGCATTGCATCACTCGTATAGCCAACGCAGTGCTGCCCCATGCGGGGCATCATAAAACTGCTGTGTGTTTGCACACGCTCCCTTCTCTACTTCTCACGATGAGTGTCCCCCCCACCAGCTGCCTTTCCTTATCCTCTCTGAGTGCTAACTATAGCTTGCCAAGACACCCAAATTATGGTTAGTGTATGCCCTCCAAAACAGGAATCAGAAGCTATGGTTTGAAGTTGATTTATATACAGTGGTACCTCAGGTTACATACGCTTCAGGTTACAGACTCCACTAACCCAGAAATAGTACCTCGGGTTAAGAACTTTGCTTCAGGATGAGAACAGAAATTGTGCTCCGGTGACACAGCGGCAACAGCAGGAGGCCCCATTAGCTAAAGTGGTGCTTCAGGTTAAGAACAGTTTCAGGTTAAGAATGGACCTCCGGAACAAATTAAGTACGTAACCCGAGGTACCACTGTGCTCCCTTTTCTGCTATTGCTGAACTCAAGAGTGGATTAACAACCCATAAGACACAAAAAGTTTGTTGTAGAAATATATAAGCAAATCTAAACACCGTGAATCGATACAATACCGAACGCTAATCATATTTTGGAGGGCAAATGGTAACAACATTTTGCTAGTTTGGTTGTTGCAGCAAACCATGGTTAGCATTAAAAGGGGAAAGGGTATGCTTATCAAAGCTTGTTTCCTTCCCTCTGAACCAAGGGTAGACAACATGGCACCTTCCAGACGTGGTTGGACGACATTGGCCATGCTGGCTAGGGTTGATGAGAGCTGAAGTCCAGCAACATCTGGAGGGCATCACGCTGCCTACCCTTTGCTCTAAACCATGGTTCAGAACATCCTATGAATTGAGCCTGTATTTTGAGGCTTTGATCACTGAGCAATCTCTTGCTTACTGCTGCCAGCAAATGCCAGTGGAACAGCTTGAAAAATATGAAATATGATCACTACTCTCTCTTATATGAACTCAACAAACACATGATTGTGTCCATTCATATGCATTCATACTTATCAGCCATGTGCAAAACATTACAGTTGCATGACTCTGACAACTTTTTTTTTCAGATTTTACTCCCAAATATCTACCTCTTGGGAGTAAAAGAAGAAACAGAAGTGAAAGCAGAAGTAAAACAAATTTTATTTGAAAACTTAAATTGCTCCAGAAAGGAAAGAAAGCAATATGAAGAACAGTAATAAAAATGCCCTCAATACGCTATACTGGCCTAAACCCCATGAAATCATATAGTATTACACAGGAAGAGGGGATGGGGGAGAGAAGCACACAATACAATTGGCATTTCTATTCTCTCCCCCCCCCACACACACACAAGTATAGAGCTAAGTCCATAAACTGATATAAAAAAGGGGGGAGTACAGGGATCGGGGGAAGAGATTGTGTGTACCTCTGAAGTTTTTAAGAGCAGCATTTATTACAGGAGCTGGTAGGCATTATTTGGGCTTTCAGCTTAACATTGTGGGTTGTTGTTGCTGCTGTTTTTATTATTATTTTAATTTGCTGCCTATCCCTCATCCTTAGCCCCCAGGGCAGGCTGCAACAAATAAAAATGCATTGAAAACCATTCAGAACAACGTGAAATCACAAAAAAATAGGGTGCGTCCTAAAAATATTAAGGAAAGGGACCCATTGGTTCAAATTCCTAAAGCATGCTTTGCCAACAGGTGAGTGATTTTAGGATGAGGCAATACACCACCATTCGCCTCTTGTGGCCACTTCATTTCCAGCCACAATTCAGCATCTCTACCCCCATCGTTCTGTCTGGACACTGAGGTCCAGTGCCGAGGGCCTTCTGGCAGTTCCCTCGTTGCAAGAAGCCAAGTTACAAGGAACCAGGCAGAGGGCCTTCTTGGTAGTAGCACCTGCCCTGTGGAATGCCCTCCCTCCAGATGTCAAAGAGAAAAACAACTACCAGACTTTTCTTAGAAGACATCTGAAGGCAGCCCTGTTTAATGTTTAATGCATTTAATGTTTGACAGACTATTGTATTTTAATATTTTGTTGGAAGCCACCCAGAGTGGCTGTGGAAACACAGCCACATGGGCGGGGTAGAAATATATTATTATTATTATTATTATTATTATTATTATTATTATTATTATTATTATTATTATTATTTCAACTGGATGGCAGGCCAGAAGGAAAAGTTTTCACAGCTTCTTATGTAATGGTACCCAACACTCCCCAACTGCTCAGCTGCACATTTGTCCATGAGTCTTTTAACATATGCTGATAACCTCCTGCTTATTACAAAGGGTATTCTTGTTATTAAAATGTTTCACCTCGCGACTACCACAGGCCACTTGGCGGTCTGTCTTTGGATATGCTGCACTTATGAGAAGGGTGGCAATGTGTCCCACTTTATAGAGGATAGTCTTTCATTGGAAGGGGTATCCAGTCCAAGAACCCAGAAGACAGGAGAGCAGGGAGCGCCATGACATCGCCTATCAGTGCTTCGCACCTGGACAGCAGACTGAGCAAGTACACCTGGGCCCAGCATTTCCCACTACGGTGAAATATACTGTATTGCTATTTGGATTCTTATAAATATTTATAAATTTGCATCTGCACATTAAAAGTGGCGCATGTAAACATTATGCAAATTTGTGGTCCCCTCCCCCTTTTTTGCAATGCTTCTTTCTTTCTTTCTTTCTTTTTGGCAATGTGCACAGCCATATCTGAAAAGCAGACTGGCTGGGACACCTGAAGATCCATGTGACTATTTCAGCATGCTGAAGGCAACCATGGACTTGTGCTACTCTAACAATTCCCCCCTCAATGTCTTAGGGCAAACATCTTGGAGACAGAGAAAACAGTGATATTCAAAGGATATTTAATTCAAAGGGAAGAGGCTTAATTTTATTTATAAAAACAAAACAAATCCATTGGCCATGGCCAAGCCCTTGGGTGCCCCTAAAGTAGTTGTCTGGATCCCAGCCATACTTTTTAAGTGTTATTAAAGTCGACTTCCCATTCCTTATCACCACTGCATTCTTTTAAAAGCCACAATTCTGCATATATTGAGGTCAGTAAAAATTTGATGGGGGGGGCGGAATGCAAAATAGCTACTTTGCAAATGCACCGTAAATACTACAAAACTCCTTGGGCGGTGAGCGAAGGGACATTAAAAGGCAGCTGTAAATAAATTACAAGAGCACGTAAGTCGCCACGTGTCACCTCAAAAAGAAAGATCTGTATCGCAGCAAGCAACATGTTCTGAGCAGGAAAGCCAAATTGCTAATTACGGTGGTATGTTTCTTTTCTGAGGTGGCCTGATAAAAACATTTGCTGCGATTCTCCACAGAACATTATCCACATGAAGTAACAAGTAAGTTAGGTGTCTACTACAATTTTGCAACCAACTTCAAAGACTTGGGTTTTGTTTTACGTTGCAATAGCTCTTGCAGAGCAAAGCCTGCTGCCAGATCCCATTGAATAAAGCCGTTGTTGCGCCTGACAAGTACCCTTACATTTTCTGTAAGTACATAACTCTTGGCTTCCCTCCGAGAGTTAAACTGTACGTGGTTTTTTGTTTTTTTAGTTGTCTAGATTTAAACCATATATAGGTAAAGTAATTTCCTTCAGGCAAGTGTTTTATTGAAGCAAAGACCGAAACAGAAAACTATATAGCCCAAACATTTAATAATGTTGCATTTCTATCATTTCAAATTAATTGTTTGTGTTTCACCTGCAACGTGTTCTATGTTTAGGAGCAAGCTTAGTGTGTTTGTTTCTCATATTTACAATCCTTCCGACGGCCCGGCCAACAAAACTATCACATTAAAACACATTAAAGAATCAAATCAAAATCAAGGTATGCGCTTATGCATGCATGCACACACAATTAAAAGCAATTTAAAACACAGCAGCAACATAAAATCAGCAACCTGATTAATAGGTGATATGTCACACACACACACACACACACACACACACACCCACACCCACACCCAGCTGCACACTTTTATAACCAGCACACAGACCAAATCGATCTCATTGCAATCACCTGCCAGAAAATCTTTCCAAGTCTCAGGCTTGAAAACTTTTTAACACAACAGTTATCGAGAAACAAATCAAATAAGTCAGCCGTTTTCTGCTTCTACATTTCATTTTTTTTTTCCAGGCTAGCCCCCCTGCTAAGACATTCAATAATAGAAAGCAGTACAAGGTTTCGATGTCCCCCTGTTCCTACCCACTGCGATTTATTCTTGTGTATTTGAAATCCAATCACGTACCCCCCACACTACATATAGAAAATGACCTTGAAAATGTCAGCTTGCTCATTTTGACTGAAGCCTAATCTCTTAGGTTATGGTAGGAGAGTTACAAGAAGTAGAGTTACTCTGAGGAAATTATCATGACAAAAGCGAGGGGGGGACACACACATCAATTCTATTAGTTTGGGAATAAAGACTTTCGAAAAGGTGGTACTCTGCAGTCATGTATTTTCCCTCCACTTTGGTAATTATACCTATGGAGAATTTGATATTACACAATAATGCCTAATGGCTTTTTGGTAAGTTCCTTCAAAATTCACACTGGATAATCATATATTTTAAATACTTGAGCATTAACTAGTTCAAGCCCATTTAAGTCCTTACAAATACAACAGAGGAATATACATTTTTTAAGTATCTCCAGAGAAAATATGTAACTAACCAAGGAATGTCACACTGATTGCAATGCATTTAACTGAAATGGAAAATGATGTGATTAAAAATCCCATTCTAACGGTGTTGTGCTTTGGTTTCCTTGGTATGTGTGGGTTGTTTGTTTGTTTTTAATAGAAATTTAATTTCCAATTTCAGCTAGTCTGTGTTATGACTCCGAAGTGTCCTGAATAAACTTGGTGTGAGGATGGTCTAGAAATAAAGGCACTATTAGGAACGTATGCCATTTTTGAAAATGCAACGTAGAAAATCCACAAAGGAAAAAATAATTTATATTCATAAATATATGTCAGGTTAGAATTAAATGTGTACTTATGTATCATCCTCCTACCAAGACTCTCAGAGCAGCACATGAGAATTTCTTTAAAAGTGTGCCATCGAGAAGACTTTGCAGGCTTATCCCATTTTATATGATAAGCCTGTTAAAGTAGCATAAAATATACAGGTTTGGAGCGACCTTTGTGCCTTCTCATTTATACCAGTTCATAGCTACTGGCTCGTCTTGCTATTGTTGGCTTTTCTGATATTGAAGTAGCTGAGAGACACATCTCTCATTTCAAATTATTATTATTTTTCCTTAATCCAGCTTTTAGAACAGCTTCTACTTTATGAAGCAAGTCCACTGGCTTTTCAGAGGCCCCAATTCTCACTGCTATAGGGTGAGGTGGTATTATTATTATTATTATTATTATTATTATTATTATTATTGTTGTTGTTGTTGTTGTTTGTATCTCACCAGGCGGAGGGTGGAGGGAGACTTTCAAGCAGCTGTTGTTTCCAGGTACAAGCAAAACAAGAGACCCAGAAAAGCATTTGAATGAAACCATGCCATATATTCCCAAATAATTAGTTTGCTGGTACTGTACATTTAAGACCTCCCCACCTCTACTTGGTTTCTGTTGCACCCTCTTCTTCCCCATTGCAGAAGCAACCGCCTAAGCCCATTTTTGGAAGTCCTCATTATAAACCTGGTGGTTTTGCTTACCTAGCATATGCAAATGCAAAGCCATCAGGCTTCCATCACTATCTAGAAATCAGGAGCAAGCTGCAGGTTTGCATTCTTTCCATCTTGCTGTTGAATGTCTCCCTGAACAATGATTTGGCCTCCCTAACCATGGCTGAGAGCATTTCCAAACTCAGATTTAGAAACCAGCTTTCCAAGCCACAGCCTTAAACTTTGGTTAACAATTGAAAGATGGATGCTAAATCAACGCTGCAAGTAGCAATGGAAAACACAGCACACAACGCAGGGCAGAAAACAATTATGTGACCCGCTATGGCCCTTATCAATGATTAGCATTCAGGTGAAGTTACATCTGCAGTTACCTCCAATAAAATGTTTGCAGAAACAATCTTCAAGTTTTTCCCTCTTACTCTCTTGTAGGGGCAGGGTGACTGTATTTGCATTTGCTCCCACCATTAGTTAGCAGTCCAATGATTTGGGAGAGATGGGGAAATGCTAATGAAAATAGTTATAGACTGCAGTTCTAATTCACAGATCTTCTAAGAGAGTCACTCTCTCTCTCTCTCTCTCTCTCTCTCTCTCTCACACACACACACACACAGAGAGAGAGAGAGAGAGAGAGAGAGAGAGAGAGCTCCATGTAGGAAACACTGAAATTTCTATTCTATTTGGGGGGATAGCTATATTTCCCCGAGTCTATACAATAATCATTCAAGAACATATTTGACTTCTTGGAGAGCATTGTTCAATTTTTGATAGTGGTATTTAAATCTAACATGGTAATAATACAGTGAATGATTAATGGTTAGAAGACTATCAAGAGATGAATAATGCAATAAGAGCTAAAGAAATGAAAAATTCAGGCTTTAACGGATAAAATATTTACTTTTAACATACCTTCAAAAATATTGTTTTCAACTCAGTTGGATCAGCTCTCTTGGTTAGAGCCACCTACAAGTAAATACAATTATATTAATATGCATAGTCTATGCAAAGGATGTCAAAATGTCATTTAAAAAAAAGAAAGAGGATAATTCAAACAAAAGAATGAGCGATGAAAAATAAATGTTCCCCTCAAATAAATCAGACAGTGGTTTATGCGAGAAATAAATAAATAAATACTTGTTTTAACATTTACACTTAATTATTTGATATTTTTGCTGGTGTTGTTCCTCTGAACCTGCCAAATCTTAAACGAGTGCACTCTGACTTTGCCCACATAGAGCCATCAACCACAGGAACTGATTTTATTTTTATAACATGAGTGCCCAATCCTGAGTAAGGAACATGCAATAACACATTTTTGAGAGAGAGAGAGAGAGGGAGAGGGAGAGGGAGAGGGATGCCATTAAAATATAAAGTATTTAATAGTAAATACTTATCATTTAAAACCAGTCCTAACAAGAAGTCTTCCATCACTTCTAGAAAAACTCTATGGTTTTGATCAGTCTGAAAGGCAACCGTCAAGAATGACTCTTTGCACTCACCTGCTGTTCAAAGCTGGGGCAGAAATGATACAAGGTTGAGAGCTGAAGATACTCCCAGACAGACTTATGGATCATGATTCCAAAATAAGGGAAGGGGCTATCTTTGTCAATGGTGGAGGGTAGCTGTATTTGATGACCCCACAACCACCCTTCTCCAAATAATATTCCAGCCATGCAGTTTGCTATGGGGCTACAATGAGTAGCAACTACACCTGCAGCAAAGCGCACTTGCCCAGCCGCAACCCCCTCTAGTACCAAGTTTCACTTCCAGAGTTTGGGAAGCAAAGCACAGTGTCACTGGAGTCGCTACAGTCACAAGGTATCTCCCTTTCCTGACCCATAACTCTTTAAGCGCAGGAGCACAGCTTGGCTGGCCAGAGCATGTGGCCACTTCTGCTGGGAGAACGTAGCACCCAGCTCTCACAAACTGGGTTTTAGTCATGAGATCTTTTCCCAGCCTTACCTGGAACTGCCAGAGATTGGAAGTGGCACCTTCTGCATGCACAGCAAATGTTCTACCTCTCTAACCTACAACCCTTCTTCCGTAACTGCCCTCTGCAGAACTTCCCCAGCCTCCTCTAGAGGAGAGATAAGGAAATTAGCTGGAGGTATCTCACCTTGGTAAGAAAACTCTGCTCTCTCTGAACTGTATCTAAACCAGGCTGCCCTAGCTCTTTGCAGTGTGGAAAGACTAGAATTGGTAATATGAATTGGCTTCATTCATCTGCTTATTTGTTTTTGTCTGCTGACACACAGATGCTGAGCAAAATTAAATGTAATTACGTCTGTATTATTTCTTTGCATTCTTTAATTTTTCCTATGTTCATTGATTTTTTTGGGGGGTCTTATTTGAATTTATTTATGTATTTCCTAGCACATCTTTGTGTGTGTGCAAATGTTTTGCATTTCGCTAATAAGCGGGTGCTTGTACAGTAGTGAGTTGCTTTGGGCACAGTTCAGAGTGGGAAATAGAAGCAAATTAAACTTAAAATTAATCCTAACAATAATGAAGGTTTTTTAAAAAAAATCTAATGTAGGCTTTAAAATAACTGTAAGAGCATAGGATATGTGATACTAGAATAATCCTTTTTATACTCAGGCAACATCCTCTATATTAAGATGGCTATTGACTTTGAATGATCTGGGGAAAGAAACGTTGTCCTACTCCCATAAACACACATCAATAAGGAGATACATTCTTTGGTGTCTATCATAGTGGTTATAAGAAAGTCCTGAGAATATGGACCCTAGACACAAATGAGCACAGAATAGGTAAAAGTGCAGATGTGTGAACACTTGTATACATAATGCAGATCAACACAATGCAATCTCCCAGGAATGCCCCCCAGTACCTAATAATAATAATAATTTTATTATTTATACCCCAACCATCCGAAACATCTTTTATGGAAACAACCCCCCCCACCCTAAATCAAGGTGTGTCCTCTCACTTTAGCCCATGCCTCTCATTAGAACTAAACACCGCACAGCAAGATACATTAACGCATTAGGAAGAAAGCGCATGCTTTTAGATGCTAGCTATTTGGGGGTTAATGATGTTTGGTTGCTTTTTCCTTCCAAAACTCACCGAAACGACATGAGCAATTGTGGGGTAGATAGCCAGAAAATGTGTGTTATCCAAGTGTACATGCTGTCCTAAGTGTCATAATCTTGTACTAAGACAGTTATTTACTTGAGAGCCCATTCACAAGGCTTTGTGCTCTCTGTGGCAGACTGGACCCAAATTCAATGAATTCCACAACCTCCACAAGAAATCTTTCCCCAGTACAAAAGTAGCATGCCACCCTATCCATCACTCCTTCACCTACAAAAGGACAACAACATTTTAGCAGTAGTCTAGAATTCTGCAAAACGCTTCGGGGCCAAACTCTCTCCTCGCCCTCAATCCCCAAAAGTACTAAATTTCTAAAAGCACATAGGGGAGCTGAGATGTATCACATCACTTTTCTGGTACAGTGGTGCCTCGCAAGACGAAATTAATTCGTTCCGCAAATCTCTTCGTCTTGCGGTTTTTTCGTCTTGCGATGCAGGGTTTCCCATAGGAATGCATTGAAAATCAATTAATGCGTTCCTAGGGAAACCGCCTTCAGACCAGGTCCAGGGACAGTCTGTCCCCAGACCTCTTCTGAAGGCTGGGGGGGGGGGGGACAAGGGCTTTTCTTCCCACCCCCAGCATTTTAAAAAACCCTGGGACAGCGGAGGACTTCTCCGCTGTCCGGGCGATCTTAAAATGCTGGCGGGCGGCATTTTAAAATCACCCCGGACAGCGGAGGACTTCTCCGCTGTCCGGGGCGATTTAAAAGCCCCTGGGAAGGCAGGCAGGGGGGACAAAGACTTTCGCCCCCCGCCCGCCTTCAGAAGGTGTTCCCACCCCCACCCCCGCCCGGCTTCGCAGCAGCGCTACGAAGCCCGGCGGCTGGGGCAGGTGCTCCCGCCCCCCACCCCGCTTCGAAGCAGCGTTCCGAAGCGGGGTGGCTGGGGCAGGTGTTCCCACCCCCCGCCCGGCTTCGCAGCAGCGCTACGAAGCCCGGCGGCTGGGGCAGGTGCTCCCGCCTCCCCCCCACCCCGCTTCGGAGCAGCGTTCCGAAGCGGGATGGCTGGGGCAGGTGTTCCCACCCCCCCGCCCGGCTTCGCAGCAGCGCTACGAAGCCCGGCGGCTGGGGCAGGTGCTCCCGCCCCCCCACCCCGCTTCGGAGCAGCGTTCCGAAGCGGGGTGGCTGGGGCAGGTGTTCCCACCCCCCGCCCGGCTTCGCAGCAGCGCTACGAAGCCCGGCGGCTGGGGCAGGTGCTCCCGCCCCCCCACCCCACTTCGGAGCAGCGTTCCGAAGCGGGGTGGCTGGGGCAGGTGTTCCCACCCCCCGCCCGGCTTCGCAGCAGCGCTACGAAGCCCGGCGGCTGGGGCAGGTGCTCCCGCCCCCCCCCCCGCTTCGGAGCAGCGTTCCGAAGCGGGGTGGCTGGGGCAGGTGTTCCCACCCCCCGCCCGGCTTCGCAGCAGCGCTACGAAGCCCGGCGGCTGGGGCAGGTGCTCCCGCCCCCCCACCCCGCTTCGGAGCAGCGTTCCGAAGCGGGGTGGCTGGGGCAGGTGTTCCCACCCCCCGCCCGGCTTCGCAGCAGCGCTACGAAGCCCGGCGGCTGGGGCAGGTGCTCCCGCCCCCCCACCGCGCTTCGGAGCAGCGTTCCGAAGCGGGGTGGCTGGGGCAGGTGTTCTCCCCACCGCCCCTTGCTTCAAAAGAGGTCCGGGGGCAGCGGGAAGCGCTCCCGCTGCCCCCGGACCTCTTTTGAAGCAAGCGGCTGCGCTTCTCCCCGCAGCCGCTTGCTTCAAAAGAGGTCCCGGACCTCTTTTGAAGCAAGCGGCTGCGGGGAGATCCCTTCTCTCCGCAGCCGCTTGCTTCAAACGAGGTCGGGGACCTCTTTTGAAGCAAGCGGCTGCGGGGAGATCCCTTCTCTCCGCAGCCGCTTGCTTCAAACGAGGTCGGGGACCTCTTTTGAAGCAAGCGGATGCGGGGAGATCCCTTCTCTCCGCAGCCGCTTGCTTCAAACGAGGTCGGGGACCTCTTTTGAAGCAAGCGGCTGCGGGGAGATCCCTTCTCTCCGCAGCCGCTTGCTTCAAAAGAGGTCGGGGACCTCTTTTGAAGCAAGCGGCTGCGGGGAGATCCCTTCTCTCCGCAGCCGCTTGCTTCAAAAGAGGTCCGGGGGCAGCGGGAGCACTTCCCGCTGCCCCCGGACCTCTTTTGAAGCAAGGGGCGGTGGGGAGAAGCGATCTCCCCGCAGCCGCTTGCTTCAAAAGAGAAGACCCGCTGTCCCCGGGGCAAGCTTCGTTTTGCGAAGCAAGCCCATAGGGAAATTCGTCTTGCGAGGCAACTCGAAAACGAAAAAACCTTTCGTTTTGCGAGTTTTTCGTCTCGCGAGGCGTTCGTCTTGCGGGGTACCACTGTATGTTGCTAAACTACCACTGAGCTTCCTAGGAGAAGACCCCTTATGGGATGCCCTGATAGTAATGCTACGATCAGTAATTTTTCTTTGAAATTGTATTTCTATTCTTTTTAGTGCGTGACTTCATGAGCTCTGTAGGGCACACATTCACCTGCTAATAAATTGTATAAAACAAGCCCGAAGGAGGCCCCCAACCCACTCACAGGTCCTTGTATGATCAGTGGAAACAGTTGGTCCTGGCAAGTATTAACTACTCTCAGCTCCAACCTGATAATTGCCACCTGCCCAGATTTTAACTTGCCTGAATTAATTTTAAGATGTATTTCAATTAATTGATGTCAATTAATTAATCAATTCAGCATATTATGTTGTTTTTATGATGTTAGCCACTCTGAGCCTGGCCTCGGCTGGGGAGGACGGGATACAAATAAAACTTTATTATTATTATTATTATTATTATTATTATTATTATTATTAAGGGACCCCGGGTCTCCGGAGCTCCCTCACACGCAGCAGCCCAGCTGGGGAGGGGGCAGCGGGAAAGGGATGTTGCCGCTGCCTTTCCTCTCCATCGCTTCCACCCCGTGGCAAGCTTTGACCCAGGACTGCTCAGCTTGGCAGCACCGGGCCACTGTGCAACAGAGTCCAGCGGCCCTCAACCCACTTGCCCTCCCTCCCTCTCGGCCAGCCCAGGGGCGGCGCACAGCACGTGCAGTCGTGCCACACTACAGACCCCCTGCCCGGTGTGGACACCCCCCCACACACACACCTGGCTAGTTACGCTACTAGTCAAGATCACATCATTGCACCATGCTAACATACAATACTTGATTCATATTTCAACCACAGCACCTGCAACTTCAGGCAACCCCCAATTTGCATGGGGTGTGTGTGTTCCAAATCACTGCGCACATCGATGGAGCATGCCTAAGCCCAGCCCACCCTGTTCCACCCAAAAACGGTGCATGCGTACAGAGTTGTGTGTGCTTTGAGCATGAGCAAAATGGTCATTCCTTGGAAATGGAAACAGAAGCTGTAGCCAAACCATAGTTCATGTAGTATGAGCAATACAGCTACCATGCTTGAGCAAAACTGCAAGCCCTCAATGTGAGGAACAAAGCCTAGCCCTAGCAGGTGGCTAAACTGCACCCCAAGTCCAACTCAAGACAGCAGTCTACAGGTATCCAGATGGCTAGGCTGGGTCAGGCAAGACAGGACCTGGGACAGCTCCTAATGCAGATTCCCAACAGTTTTTATAGAAAAGAAACAAAAGGCGTGTCCTTACCTGAACCTACTTCGCCATCAACTGCACAAGAGCCTAAGAGTAGAGAGCTAGTTTTCAAAGCATATCTCAGAAATGGTCTTTAAATTGCGTTTCACATGGTAGTTTGGGATATCAAACACTATGTTCTTTTTAGCATATTAGCAGTGAACATATTCTCCTTCTGAAACCAAAGTAGCACCATCCATACACAAAGCAAGAGGTATTGGCAGGCTTTGTGGAACCCCATGTTTTGCAGAAGTACAAAAAAATAATCCTAAATGCGAGGGGATAGCTCAGTAGACATGAAATACTGGCTGGCTGTTGGATGAAAACTGAGGGGAGAGGAATGGAGTACCTGAGAAAATGAAGTGGCTGGCTTTTGTGTTTAACAACAGCACACTTTTGTTTCAGGTACAGTGCTGCCTCGCAAGATGAAAAGAATCTGTTCTGTGATTCTCTTCGTCTAGCGGTTTTTTCGTCTTGCGAAGCAAGCCCATTGACGGATTAGCGGATTAGCGCTATTAGCGTCTTATCTGCTGATCAGATCAGCTGATAAGCGGCTTAGCGGCTTAGAAAAAAGGGGGGAAGGAAAAAAACCAGCAGGAACTCGCAAGACACTGTCGTCTTGCGAAGCAAGCCCATAGGAAATTCGTTTTGCGAAGCACCTCCAAAACGGAAAACTCTTTCGTCTAGCGAGTTTTCCGTCTTGCGAGGCATTCGTCTTGCAGGGCACCACTGTACTGCAAATGTTCCTAAATCCAGGCTGCCAGAACAAACAAACTCAGCTGTGTTAGACAAACTAACTTGACCTAAAAAAGGATTATTTCATTATTGAGTTTCCAGAGGGGTACAAAAGACAAACAGCTGTGCAAAAGCCATCCTCTTACACCCCAGATTTTATTTATCCTCTCCCCCCTCCCCCCCACAGTCCGTGACCCAGTACACCTGGTTGTCAGCATCCTCTTCTGAATGAATGGCCCTTGTGCTTTTCCAGCACTGTCAGAATCCAAGTTAAGAACCTTGATTGTGGTATAGAATGATGAACCGATACGGCCACTATGGCGTGTCGCAAAATGCAATCAGCAGGTTTACAAGCAGATTGCAACAAGGGTGCAATATTCCCAACTGTCTGATCAGACAAACAGGGCAGAGAATAGGTAGCAGTGCTAGAAAACAACAAGTCCAGAAAGGGGGAGTTGGGCAGGTGGGAATCAATAATCTGGCCTTATTAATGGCTAACTAGGCATTTCCCTCACTGTACTAGTAAATCAAAGTCCAGTCCTTCAAATATAGTGAAGTGCTCAGGTTCAGCTACAATGAACCTGAAACACTACTAATCACTACATCAGATGGTAGGGACTAGTGAAATGGCCGAAAGGGGAAAGTGGATCAGCAGGCAGGGTATTCATTAAGGAACAAAAAGAAACAAATCCTAGCAAGGGGTTTTGATTCTCTTTGTTTGTTTGTTTGTTTAGTTATTTATTTTAAAAGAGGACTTTTGGTGTTTATTCAGAATACAGGTCAGAGTGAAAACCTGGACCCTATCCTTATAGCAACACTGGAAAAGGGGGATAATACACATTTTAGGTAACCACTAAGAACACCTTCCAAGGTTTTTAATCATCATCAACGCCCCAAATTACAAGATGACGAGTCTCTGCCCCAAGGAACTTACAATGTAATTTTTTTAAATTAAAAAACCCCTTTTTTAATATTCAAAACAAATTGCAATAGAACAAAACCATAAAAGACAACTTTGAATTCACAATTAATACAATGTAAAATTTGGCAAAGGAGGGGCAGTAGAGAAAGGGGAAAGACATGGGGATACTTGGTAGTTGTATAAGTCACAGATTTGCTAGCTGAGGGATCATGGTAGGACATTTGGGGCTTTATAGGGGGAAAGTTGCATTTTTCCTATCTAACTGGAAGCTACTGCAGATGCAAGAGCACAGGTATAATACACACCTCCCACCATGCCATCTGCAAAAGGAGGCTGGCCGGCAGGGTATGCATCTGCTAAAGACTGGCATTACATAGTAATAAAAGGAATATTCACAATACTTTATTAGGATTTTTTTAACTCTAAGCTTCCCAAGCAAATGTAGCTGCTAGGATAAGGAGGGTGCGTTTGTTTTGTTTTGTTTGTTTGTTTGTTTGAAGGCATTTATATACCACAGAATATTTACTATCATGATGGAGCTTAGGAACAATCTTACCATCTAATTAAATCAAAAACAAGAACCACATTAAAATGCCAAGGAATTGGCATATTTTGCAAAGCCCAAGGAAAGAGCTGAAACACCTGCCTGGCAGCTTTTCATCAAAACTGGAAGCCTTCCAATCCATCGATCTTTTCGAGCCCCATGTCTTCCTCCTCCCACACACCTTCCACTATGACTGCAGCATAACAACATGGGCATCCATCATCTTTCTACGCCTGTTATTTCTTGTACTTGAAGAAAATGGAAGTTTAACCTTCAAATGCTGAACTGATGAAACACATTAGGTAGAGTCCACCGCCCACTCTGCTGCTCTCACTGCGAAGCATACCAACAAAGCAGTAAGAGACAGACAATCTGCTTCTCACTCACTAGGCACCTAGAAACACACGCCGGTGCTCCTAAGTTTCTTGTACTGAAAGGGAAGCAGCAGTTTGTGCCTATTGTTGCTGGTGGCGGTTTTATCCTCCAAGATATCAGAATGATACAAGGGACATCTTGGAACAAGGATTGTGTTCCAAGTCTGTCCGTAGCGCTGACATGCATGATTTTAGGCTTGTTCTTGTTCGGTGGCCTTTATTGGTGAGCCTGACTGGCATACGTAGTGCCCATTTAACAAAACTTAGGATGATTTCACATTTCCTTTACAAAACAGCAGCTGAGCGAACTGGGCTGACCTGCATACAACCTAAGTGAAATACAACCAGTCGTCCTCTTGAGAACTGACCAGTTCTGCTTAGCAAGTTTTAGCTAGGACTGCCACTATTTTATTAAAGGCACTTGGGAAGCTCTTCTGAGAGCTCCCCAAGCCTGCAAAATTGCAGCAGGCTTTTTTTCTTCTCCTGCAACTTTAAAGGCAGAGCAGACAGCATGCCATCATCATATATTGGGAGTCTTTAACCCTCCAGAATTTGCTGAATGGCAACTCCCATCTTCTGTGGCCACTGACCACGTCTGCTGGGGCTGATGGGAGTTGTAGTTCAGCAACATCTGGGGGACCCAAAGGTTCCTCACACTTGACATATGCCTTCATTTCATAATTTAACACCTCTATCTTCATTTCACATCCACAGCATGAGGGTGTTTTAATTTAAAAGTGAGTGTCACGTTGATAGTCCTACAGCACACGGTACTTATTTGCAAAAATATTTTAGATTGCCTTTCAACCCTAGAGAAGGCCCTCAAGACAGTTAACAAGCAAATATAACAGAAAGGTGGGTAGATTTTGAGTTGGTCCCATTTTGCTAGGGAGTCTTGAAATTTGTATAGATCTGGTTCTCAGTAAGCATGCTGTTTTACTGTTTGTTTTTGGAGACTAATCTGTGTGTATAGATGTCCTATCTATGCAAACACAAACAACAAAATAAAAATGCAACTCTTTTCATTTATAAAAACATGCATTAATAAAAGCATGCAATAGACAAAGACTTTGAATTTCTCCCAGTAATTGGTACCGGTAGCATGCTTGGCTATTGCTATGGCTTGCAAAAAAAGTGTGTTTTGAGCTCATCAAAAACTTTTATGGAATGAGACCTTGGAGATCCACTGCCAATCAGTCAGAATAGACCGTGCTAGGCTAGAAAAGCAAGTATTTACTAGGCTCGCAGGAGGCCGGTTTGTATGTTCTATGTAGGTAGAAAGCCAAAGGTTTGTTACCCTCCCTTCTCTGGCAGGTTCCAGGGAGGGTTACAACAACTCAAAATTTATAACAGTTAAAACAGATTACAATTACAGGAATAGGGTGGGCCCTGAAAACACGCGTCTCAGGTGCCAATAGCCAGGGAAAACAGGTGCGTCTTCAACATTCACCAAAATGAAGAAACCAGACGCACCTCTGTGGGTAAGGAATTCCCCAACATTATTGATGGTGCTACTGTAAAGGGATGGCCAAAAGTATGGAACGGAATAAAAGGCTGTTAACATTCATGGCTAGCAACATGACAGCCACCAATTTTATTTATGTATAAAAATATTTATATACCAGTATATCATGGAAAGCAATGATATCCACATATAGTAAAAAAAACATACAAAATTTAAAATCAGAGACCATACAATAAGACAATCACTGAAAAGCAGGCACAATGCATGCACAGTTTCTCCCAACCTAGTTCCCTCCAGATGTTCTGGGTGACAACTGCATTCCAGACAGGCATTTCAGCATCTGGCTGGAGAGGAGGGGAACTGGGAGTCCAAAATATCGGGAAGACACCAGGTTGGGAAAGGCTGCCTTGGTGGAAAAGTGCTTTCACTCATAATCCAATTTTCAACAATCCCATCTGCCTACTCCAACCTTCTTCACCATAACTTGTTCTGGAAGATCTCCCAATCCTCACCAACATATGATAGGGATGGGGCAGACCAGTGAAAATTAGGTATCCCACTTCACATGAGCATAAGAGCTTTCTGCTAATGACAATCCACCACTGGGTACAACCCACCCAATCTGTTCCAACTTGTCAAGGTTCGGTTTCAAAGTCATCACAGTTGGCTTATGCAGATCACCTTAGCAAGGCAAGTTGGGTAAAATATGCAGGAGTGGAGGTTATTTACTACAAAAGTTTGCTGCACTAATTTGCTAGCAAGACCTATTCTATTTGTAGAACCCTTGTCATGAATAAGTAGGAGGAGGAACTGGGCTGGAGAAAATAAAATCCTATAGATAAAGTGCCCCACCTAATAATTGTGTGACAGGAACTATATAAAAATAACTGACAGGTAAATGCATTTTGTTTCAGTGCAATGTTTTCTTTTTTGACTGAGCACAGAAGTTAACTATTAAAGATTGCATTTATAATCAGATCTGTCTGTTCCTGTCTATTCAAAATGCTACACCTCAGTAGCTGAGTGTGTGAGTGGGTACAAATCCATGTGCATGCATGAATCCATTTCTCGGATCTTAAAAAGAGGGGCGGGGGACTAAAATGCATATGCGTAATGGAAACAGACAACATCACCTTCAAGTAACCACATTTTTCTGTATTATAAATAGTAAAGAGGGGAAAGTCTCAAAGTCAAGAATCTTTCTTTAGAATTAAAAAAGCAAAATGAACACCAGTACGGTACCACTCTGGTTCAAATGTATTATGCTACTGGAAAATAAAATCAGGACTTATTTAGAAAGCCACTCTCTCTTTGTAAACATGCTACAGCAAATTATGTACAGTGGTACCTTGGTTCCCAAACAGCTTGGCTCCCGAACGCTGCAAACCAGGAAGTAAATGTTCCAGTTTGCAAACGTTTTTCGGAAGCCGAAAGTCCAACGCGGCTTCCAATTGAGTGCAGGAAGCTTCTGCAGCCAATCGGAAGCCACGCCTTGGTTTTCAAACGGTTTCGGGAGTCAAACAGACTCCCGGAATGGATTAAGTTCGAGAACCAAGGTACCACTATATATGCCACAACACTACTGTCAGATCCAGCAAGCAAAGCCAATGGGAGTTGCAGTCCAACAACATCTGAGCTCTCCATTTGCAGTCATACTGAGGAACATGAAAGCTGACTTCATGAAAGTTTTGCCATTGGCCTCAGTAGGATATGAATTGCACCCAAAGGTAGCAATTCTGTTGCACCCAAAGGTACTCTGTTGTGAACTGGGAGTTCTCAAGGCCAGGAATGGTAAAAACTAGTTGGTAGCTATCTATTTTAAAAGTAAGTGCCATTTAAATTGACTTTTGTGACTAGTCTAGTGAATGCATCAAGATCTACAAAGGAGGCTCTTCTCTTTCTTCTACCTCTGAACCAGATGCATTGTGCTCCAGCCATGTAATAACCTCCCCCCCCCCCAACTAAGACTGTAGATAATACTGTATTCTTTTTAGCACTAGTTTAAGGCATTTTTATTTGCCCAGGCTTTGTACTGATGATGATGATCAGTGCTTTTTCGGGGGGAGGGGGTACGCAGGGGTATGCATACCCCTAAACATTTTGTGAATCTAAGTTTGGCCTCATTGAGGGGCAGTATTTCAATATGAGTAGGAAAATGAACGTACCCCTACACATTTTTTAGGGGGGGGGAACACTGATTATTTTTATTTGAATTTACACACCACCCTATACCCGGAGGTCTCAAGACAGTTCACAGAATAAAATCAAAATATAAAACCACAAAATACATAATCAAAATTAAAACAACAACCCAATAACTACCTCCCTGCCCCCCCCCAAAAACACCCCACCACATTTTAAAAGGGCATAGGATGTACACTTGTCTACAATCTATGTTTTGGATGAAGGTGAAGCTTAGAACTATTCAAAATAAATAAATGAACAGTGTCCAGCATGCAAACAGTGTGTCTACAGGCCATGCATTTCAGAACTTGCCAGGTATCCATAGGAGACAAGTGATCAGGCTAGCACAGAACCAACTCAATTTTCTATCCCATCTTGGTGCTCGGTACAGAAACCAAAAAGGGTGCTAGACAACAGGACTCTGAATCCAGCAGAGAAATGCAATGAGCTGCTGGAGAAAGGATGGAGCTCTCCATCCAACAGACTCATAATACATTTTGTAGGCTGGAAACTTCTGTACGCTTGCTTGCAAGGTAGCGTCAAGTGTTCAGCGACTGGTATAAAACTTTCCTTCACAAACACAACACAGCAGGAATGAGGATGCTATGGGCCTCCAGATGTTGGCCATGGGGTTGAGGACAGATGAACAACACTAGGAGGGCCACAGGTTACCTAGTTCTGTAGCACAAGAATAAAAAGCATGCATGTTTTTCCAGTGGGATGACAGTGTGCCTTGAGTGTCTTCAGCTTATACAAAGTAAGAATTATTTATGGATTTAGAAGAGATAGACTAGGTGGCAGCAAGCCCGGTGCTGGATGGCTGAAAGAACAGCAGAAACAGCTGTTAGGAAGACTTAATTATAACTGCCACACAAACACACATACCAAAAAATTGACATGTTTGTTGATAGCAAGTACACTGAAAGCTTCGAAACACAAACTTGGTTCAGAAACAATTGTGTCTGTAGATTTGGTTTCCTTTTGTTAAATAAAAACTTTATTAACTGAATTTTCAGGCACATAAGGATTTTGGTTGATTGGTTGGTTAAAGT
This sequence comes from Podarcis liolepis, assembly GCF_965112155.1. Classification (NCBI taxonomy): domain Eukaryota; kingdom Metazoa; phylum Chordata; class Lepidosauria; order Squamata; family Lacertidae; genus Podarcis; species Podarcis liolepis. The sequence goes on from NC_139563.1 coordinate 28,906,872, forward strand.
GATATATTTACTTTTCTTTCCAGATCCGGCTTTATACCCTTTTTTTATATGAGATCAACTGGTTGCCATGGAAACAACATATGACGTCAAGCCGGTCAAGCCTGGCACTCAATAAGATTTAAAATGAAGTAAAAAGATCCAGGTCAACTCTCAGACAGACCATTTCCACTGCAATAGTAGGAAGGGTTCAGGGGAAAAGAAGTGAATTGTGTTTGATTTTGACTGAAAAAGCAGGAGCATTTTAATAAGAGCAAATAACCTAAAATTACTGAGAAATCCAAGGGCTGAGGACTTTATATACTAGTATAAAGGTAAACATAGAAATGTTAGTATAATCCTATATACTGTCCTATATACTATCCTATATCCTATACAGTGAACTTGCTTCTCTGAGTGAGGATGCTTTCATAGCCAAAATAGCACTAGCTAGGTCCAAACACAAGAGAGAAACATCAGCAGATTATACACAGCAGTATTCCTAAGCATAGTAACTGCAATCCTAATATTTAGCAGAAGTTATGTTGCACTCGCATGGAAAAACAAATATGCAGAAAATTCTTATACTGGGCATCAAACTACCAATAATGGTCAAATGGAAATCCAATTATCATTATGTTTATCTCTGAAACAAGAAAATTTACTTCATATCAACAAGGGACTAATTCACAATCACTAAAAGATGCCTTCTATCTAAGCTGACATGCCATGGCAGATTGTACTATAAAATAGTGAACTGACAAGCAGCCTGACTTAATGTCAGTGACAAATGACTACATTAATGGAAAGGTGAAAATTATTCAAAATTCAGTACGTCTCCGTTGTGAAAACCAAAATTGAATTTAGGTTGTGCAGTGTGCTGGGACTAGGCAAATAATTCCTACTTGTGGTAATCATTTCAAATGGCTTTCAGACATTCTGCTATGTTTGACTGAGGTTCGAGACACAAAATGCATTTTACAATTGCGGATTTCTCATTAATGCTGCTGCTAATCTAATGTTGTTACAAAAAAAAATACTATAAGTGTGTGTGTGTGTGTGAGAGAGAGAGAGAGAGAGAGAGAAAGAGAGAGAGATTATGTTGTTGTTTTAGTATTTCTATTATTGTTGTTATTGTTATTATCATTATCTTGTTGTTGATTTTCAGGTGTACTGCTGTTCTCTTTGTTGAAAACCACTTTGAGAATGTTTGTGTCACTTCATGTGTGGAAAGGTGGCATGCAAATAAAATTACGAAAGGATTAAGGAAACACTAAGCGATATTCACAACGGAAGTTAATCAAATCTTCCTCCTCCTCTCAGTTTGGTGGTGGAGGAAAAATGGACTCTGAGCTGCTTAGATGTTATAGGAGTATGTAGCCAACTGGGAAACTAACAAAGGTAAATCAAACTGCAAAATTTGTTTATAAAAGTTGGCTAAACTCTGTCTATTACCAAAACCAGTGCACACTTTAGCATGTAAATAAGCCAACCAATGACATGTTAAAGACACACCACCAAAAATATCAGCAAAAACAGATTTAAATGGAAATGGGAGTTGTGATCTGAGTTTCCTGTCTTGTGATGTGAAAGTCATGGGCAAAAAGTATTCTACTTCTCTTTTCCAAATAAAGCACATGTTTAAAGTTCCAGTATAAATGAACCTGTTTATCAAATCTGGACAAATGTTTCTCAGCCCTGTGAACAAGTGCAACAGCTAAACCTCTTCCAAGATTTATAATCTACTTGTCAGTCGTAACTTAAACGGACACTACTCAGGCAGTCGAAATAATCCATTTTTCTCTTTTGTACATCTTCTCAAAAATTCATCCTTTTTACATGTCCACCTCCACTTCCAAGTGTTATTTTCTTGTTTTCTTTTTTAAAAAGGAAAATGCCAGCTGCCTACTTCTTATGAGCAATATTATCCTACTTCAGCACCATTTATGCAGGCCAGAGTAACATTTTTGGTAAAGTATATGACTCAGCTGCGTGCTTCTAAAAGCATGTAAAAAGCATGGGATTATTTTAAAATGTTATGAAAATTGTACCGGCAGCATTCTTCTTAGTGTCTTAACAAAGCTACAGTTTCAATTTCTTTTATTCCAAAATAAACTGCTTCTACCAGGGCAGCTTGATATTGCGGGAAATGGCTGAGATGGATTGGATACTTTGCAAAGTATACAGAAGAAATTTAAATTGCATTTCTTTGCCTTGAAAACACCGTCCCAACACTACATTACTAAACACATTATCTTGAAGTCGTTGCGGTGTTTCTAATGGAATATAGGAATACAATAAGATGCCTTACACCAGCTGGCCCTGACTATTTGTTTAGCCCAATACCGGCTAATCTGACAGGAGGCAGCTCTCCAGGGTCTCCACATCACCAGCTACTTCAGAAATGGGGAGCCTCAGGCCCCTTCGGGCCTCTCTAGGTGGTCCTCAGGACTCTCCCCCCAGACCACACACCCGCCTGAGCCACCCTTCTCAAAAGCCCAGCTTTGCATCCTCCTTGAATGTTTTTGGCCGGCCTAAATGCATCCTTGTTCTCCGATCACGCTTCTTGCATTGGGATTGGTAAGTGAAGCCAGAGTCAACAGCAGACGATTTTGTCACCATCTTACTCCCTGCTGAGTCCTACTAGGGGCAACAACACTGAGATTAAGGGCTCGCCCAGACTTCCACTTATCCCACCGCTTTCCCCTGGGACTATCCGATCTTTACTGCTGAACCAAAGCACGGATTGACGTTTGCTGTGATTTAGCACTGAAGAGAAGCGGGGGAAATCGAAAACTGCTCTCTAAGTACAAGAGGAAGTGTGGACAAGCCCCAAGTGGGTTATAAGTTATAAATAACAAAATAGAGAGGTGGGGGCTGGCTGAGGGCAGAGTGAGGTTGGTGGGTCACTGCCTCATTCTCCCAAATCAACCAACCTCCACAGGATAACAGGGTTTTGGTGTTTTTTATAGTCACATAATATAATCATTTTACCACACCGAACTTTTTAAAATGCCCTAAAATTTGTCACAAAATCCGCACACCCCATTCAATTGTTTTTTGGCAAGGATCCCCCCCCCCCACTATTTATACTGAATTACGTCTGCCAAAATAAAAGGTTATTATAGTGTCCCTTTTAAAAAATAACAAAATTTCAGTGTCTCTTGAGGCCTGCAATACTAAGTGATTAATCTTCGACGCTTAATCTGCAACGAACTCCAGCACCTGGCCAGGATTAGCCATTATGCTACTCAGAGACCTGCAGATCATGGCCCAAGCCAATTAGGTCTCTTGCTATAATGCAAGATAATGTAATTATCCAAATGAAATTCTATTGTGAGGCAGGGGCAGGCCTAGCGCTCTTCGATGCCCCAATGCTCAGGACATAGTAAGCATTCCCTTACGGCAGTACAAGAGAACAACGCTCCCATTTTAGAGCCTGGGTTCCCAGCAGGGAGCACAAAGGCTTATCGCGTGCTCTGAACAGGGACAGGGAGCCCCCAGATGTTGCTGGACTACATGGCCCATCATCCCTGACCAGGCCTGAGTAAAAACGTCTGGAGGTCCAAAGGTTCCCCATCCCTGTTCTAAACTATCCCAGATGTGATATTGGCAGCATAAGACAACACTGTTTGCCTGGGAGGACGCATTCAGAAAACGCATTGGAATCTGCAGGTCAAAGATCCACAGGACTGATCCTGAAGCCCATGATAGTCAGGGAGCTGGAGAGAGACCTCGCCAGACTGGCCTCCATGGGGTGACCCTCAAGAACTCTTGGAAAGGTCTCTCTGTCTGAGGCAGAGGAGGAGGTTAAACCATCCTCAGACCTTGAAAGCAGCAGCAGCAGCTGGTCCACAAAGGGGAATACACATGAAAGCCCAAAGTCATTGTGCTACTCAAGAGTAAAGTGCTCCTTGGAAATAACTCCTCAACAGCAAGGGGTTCCTGGAGAGGTAGCTCATGAAGCAGATGATTTGGGGCAAAGTGTGGGAAGCCAGCCTTATAAATCACATGTATAGGGAAGTTTTTAATGTTAGATGTTGTACTGTGTTTGATGTTGGAAGCCGCCTAGAGTGGCAAGGGCAACCCATTCAGATGGGCAGCATATAAATCAGTAGTTGTTGTTACATTGAGGTATGATAGTTACTAGAACTAATATACGTTTATGCTTCTTACTCTGGCAACCTGATTTGCATTTATCCTGATCTTCCTAGCTGTTGACCTATACACCTCAGCTTTAGGATTCTGCCTTTGGATTATGTCTGATTCAGGGCTACTCTCCTATGCTGAACCTCAGCTTCACCTGGACCTTGTTTGGGGGCTCTCTTTATTACTGCTTGGTGCTATTTTGTTTTAGACCTGCGGTTTTAGACCTTTATGTGTGCTCTTGCTCCAGCCAACCTCCAAGACTGAGAATTAATCCAGTTGGAACAGAAGAGTGGCTTACACCAAAGCAAGGCTGCATCAGCTTTTATCTACTTATTTTTTACAAGTTATGTATAGTTTAATACAATAAAAAGCTCTCTGTTTACAGATAAATTAAAACAACCTCTGATAAAATATTTTAAAAACTAGGTATAAACCAAATACGGCTATATCTCACAAATGAAACTGGGAAGTGTAACAAACACAGAAATAAAATTTCCTCAGTGTCCAGCAAAGTTTGGGTCACAGGAATGAAGAGATGTTCAAAGGTTGCTACTATTGCCATCTCAAAAATTAACTAAGGGATGGCATGCTATCATGCTAAGGGTGGATGCTATCAATGAGAAGCGTCAGTTCCATGCAAATGGCTGGTTGTTGAACACCTACTGAAAATCATTTATCTGTGTTACAGAGCATCTTTTCTTTGACATTATTATTAATTTATATCCTGCTCCCCCCCCCCCCCAGGACTCAAGGCTGAAAGCTTCACACAACCATGCCTCAAACATTTTCTTTAACTGGTAAGTGCGATTATGACTTGTGTATCATATTTGATATATACACAGAAGAACAATATATACATGCATGAGTCAAGTGTTCACGCTACAGTGTTAACACTGCTATGAAATGACATGGGCCATAGCTCCCTGTCACATAATCTGTGAAGCAGCCCCATCATTTTCCTGTTCTGTGCATGATAAACAAATTAATAAAAAGTACTAAGAATTCCTACCCGAAGCTGGAAGGAAAAAAAATTACTTGCTTAATAGCCAATGCTATATATATTCACACACAAGTCAAGGCTTTTCAGAGGTAGCACAGCAGGTCTTATCAGCTATAAAAACAAGCATTTTGGCGTGTCATTCTTTTCACAATGTGTTCTTGGAATCACAGTGTGATAGGAAAAAGTCAGGTGCATAAATCTATTCTTAGTCACCACATCGTTGGATCTCTTATTGTGAATTTTGTACCGTGGCCCAAATCAGGATCATTATATGAACAGTAGCATTAACTCACAAAACAAGACTATTACCCGGAGGACAGGAACTTGGGTGTTAGCAGAAAGTTTGCGTTTTCAGTCTGAGAGCGTTCCACAAGCACAGGGGAGGACATGCAGCTGCGCTCTCAGATCTCTGTTTCAGAGCCAGCTCAATGTGCAAAAAGGGCTGGCAAGTTTCCTCTCTTCTTCTTCTTCCTCCTCCTCCTTCTCTACCCCTTAACAGCCTCTGTTGTCCAGCAAGTTGTAAATTTTCAAAATGTACCATCATAATCTGTGCAGGTCAATGGTATAAAAACAAAGGTTCATTGTGACGTACATGCCTATGGTGTACCTCCTGCACAAAGCATTCTGAGTACTTGATGGGACAGGTGTCATAAGCTTATAATCAGGAAGTGGTGGGCTCTCCTTCACAGGAGGTATTCAGGCAGAGGCTGGATGGTCATTGGCCAGGGGTGCTGCAGTTGCCTTCTGCACTGAGCAAGGGTTAGCCTGGATAACCTCAAAAGTCCCTTCCAACTCTTAAAAATTCCATGACTCTACCATATGAACCAGTTTAAGATCTCTGCTTGAGAACTCTGCTCTTTTTGCTTCCCCTTGCCTCCTTCTCATAAACATTCAACTAATCGGAACAACAGAAAAGGTCTGTATGGTGGCAGAATCTTCCTAGAAATGTGCCTGGCCTTTTCACAGCTCACTTTTTAAAGCTGCTCTCTTAAGACGGGTTTTTAAAGCTGCTCTGTTAAGACACATTTAAAGCACATTCCCTTTTCTCACCCCCCCCCAAAGGATCCTGGATACTGTAGTTTACCTATCGTAGAGCTACAATTCCCAGCACCCATAACAAGCTACAGTTCCGATGATTCTCTGGGAGTGAGGTTTAAATGCGCCTTAGATGTATGATGTATATGCAGCCTTTGTTTCAGGAAGCATGAAGCATTTCCAAAATACAGTTTGTTTTTTGTTATCTGCTACTTTTTTCCTGTATTTGTTTTGCTTTGTTCTTAAATTGTTGTCAAGTTGCCTTGAGTTTGTATTTGGATAAAAGTGGGATATATGTTTTTAGTATCCAGTATAAATCCAGTTTTGGAATGTCTTGCTTAATCTGGAGGATTAAGGACGCAATTAACAAGGAAATTCTCCTGCACAATGCCTGTGCTATAAATGACACACCACAGCTGCACCCAGCTTTTACTCTCTCCTTTCCTCCGAGGAAGCTGGTCAGAGCAAAATGTAACTCCTATTCGTTTCGCTGGACTTTGCACAAAACCATCCTTGCATTCAAAAACTTGCCTGATTGCCACAGGTGACCAGGAATTCTATGCAAGTGAGAGAGCTGATGGAGGAGGCTGCCAACACATTTAGTTTCCATGCTAGCTACAGATGAACTGATAAAGTCTCTGCCTCCGCAACAAGGACAGAAACACTGGTGGAAAGGGCAGACACAAGTCTCTACCATCAGTGCATTTGGCATTATTCTTTTACTGGCAAGCTAAGAGGCTAGGATTTAATTAAAACACTTCTAATCCACTATATCTATTTATCAGTTGATCGGGGGGCAGAAAACAACAACAATAAAACCATTCTTGGGAACACCTAAAACCATAAAACATAACAATCAATTAATAATATTTGGCATGGAATCTTAAAATATGCAATACCAATCAACGGCACAAGCATGTCAAATGCTCAACATGGTCCAAATGCCTGAGTAAAAAGCCAGGTTTTAACATGGGACTAAAATGTAGCCAATCTTGGCCCCAGCCAGGCTTTTTTGGTATTACTGGGATACCATGGTGATTCTTCTGTGCAGGTTGGAGAAAGAGGAGTCCATCCTCTGCAAACTGCCTGAAACACAGGCTAGTTGCCCCTTAACAGGCAAGTACTTTTTTTTTGCAGGCTAGATATCTTTACAAGTATGTGCAGTGGTTTTCAACTGGTGAGTTGGGACCTGCAGTCTGATCCAATGTTTCTGTACTAGGCCATAAAAAAGAATAGTTATATTAGAATACTCCATTTTTTTTTATAAAAAGTCCTATTCACTCTCAAATACCCTACGCATCAAAGTGGGTTGTGTTCTTTTGCAAGGGAGGGGGGAGAAAACAATCTGAAAACCTTAAACACATCATTTAAAGAACAATGCAACAGGATACAAAAGGGTGCATGAGTTTGAGGGTATACAAAAATGAATAAAATTAATTTTAAAAAGCTGTCATGCAGGATGCTGGCACAGGACAGGTATCAGGCAAATGCAGAAAAAAAATATATCAACGGCTCAGAAAAATACCCACGACTCACCAATCCATTGTTTGGCTGAAGAGAAAAATCAAACGGAACATTATTGGGCTAGATCAGAAGAGTATTTTCACACAACTCAGCCTGAACCTTAGGCACACATTTGAGCTTCGGTGTGGTGGCCCCCAGGTTGGGGAATGCCCTCCCCTCCAAGATACAACACTGTACAAATTTTGATGTCTGGCATGGATGTAGCCGGGAGTCGGGCAGGGAGGGGCAGCTGCCCCCCATCAATAAAAATACATAGCTAACTGATGTTCTGCCCCCCCAACAAAAATCCTGGTTACGCCCATGATGTGTGGTCAAGATGCACCCTTTTTGCACAGACTTCTGATGGTGGAAGATGAGATCAGAATATGCCTTTCATTGTAGTGTTTTTGCCTTTTCTGACTGCTGTTGCTACAGTTTAATTTATACTCTAGTAATGCTTATGGATCCTGATAGATTCCGACAAGCCTTGCGGAACCCTGCTCCTCCTGGCGACTCATTAGATGACCTTGTTGAGGACTGGAATAACCGGCTCTTGGCAGCCATTGATGAGATCGCGCCTAAGCGCCCTCTGCGACCCCGTCGAAACCGGGCCCCTTGGTTTACTGAGGAGCTCCGGAAAATGAAGCGGGATCTCAGATGGCTAGAGCGAGTATGGCGACGGACTCGTGACGGAGCCTCAAGAACATCTTATAGGACGCTTATGAAAGCCTATGAGATGGCTATGAAAGCTGCTAAGAAATCTTACTTTGCAGCTTCCATTGCATCCGCTAGCTCTCGCCCGGCACAACTTTTTAGAATAATTAGGTCAATAACGTCCTTAGGAGGACAACCAAATTTAAGCACAAATTCGACCCACAGCTGTGAGGCATTCGCAAGCTTTTTTGCGGAGAAAGTCCTGTTGCTCCGCCGTGACCTCCCTGCCAATCTAGATACAGTGACTGAACTGGAGGCCCCTCGACTGACTTCAGGTCCAGTGTTGGACCATTTCGATCGGATACTCCCTACTGATGTGGATAGATTCCTCCAAGTTGGTAGGCCCACCACCTGCCTCCTTGATCCGTGCCCGTCTTGGCTGATTAGGGAGTGTCCAGATGTTGCGCGGACCCCCCTGGTTGAAATTATCAATTTGTCCTTTGACACGGGGACATTCCCAGGGGAACTGAAGGAAGCAGTGGTGCGTCCACTCTTAAAGAAAACTTCATTAGATCCCTTAGACCTATCCAATTACCGCCCAGTTTCAAATCTTCCATACCTGGGTAAGGTAATTGAGAGAGCGGTTGCTGAACAGCTTGGTAGGTTTCTGGAGGAAACATCGGCATTAGATCCATTTCAGTCCGGTTTCCGTCCTGGTTTTGGGATGGAGACGGCTCTGGTTGCCCTAACAGATGATATCCGTAGACAACTGGATCGAGGCGGGTCAGGACTGCTGATCCTTTTAGATTTGTCAGCAGCCTTTGACATGGTCGATCATGATCTTCTGGACCATCGCCTTGCAGACGTGGGGATACAGGGCATAGCCCGTAACTGGTTGTGCTCTTTTATCTCTGGTCGGGGACAGAGGGTGGCACTAGGGAGGGAAATGTCGTCACGCCACTCCTTGGTGTGTGGAGTGCCGCAGGGCGCAATTCTCTCCCCAATGCTTTTTAACATCTTTATGCGCCCCCTTGCCCAGATTATCCGGAGCTTTGGGCTGGGCTGTCATCAATATGCTGATGACACTCAGCTCTATCTGCTGATGGATGGCCACACCAACTCGGCCCCTTACACACTGACCAGATGCTTGGAAGCTGTGGCTGGATGGTTTCGTGGGAGCCGATTGAAACTAAATCCTTCGAAGACAGAGGTCCTATGGCTAGGTCGGGATAGCATGGGGATGAGGGACCAACTCCCTTCTCTTGCGGGGGCCCAATTAGTACCATTGCCTTCCGTTAAGAGTTTGGGTGTAATCCTTGACGCCTCCCTTTCCATGGAGGCGCAAGTCACAGCAACAGCCAAGGCGACATTTTTCCACCTTCGCCGCATCAAGCAGTTGGTCCCTTACCTTTCCCGCCCCGACCTGGCCACAGTGATCCATGTGACAGTCATCTCCAGGCTTGACTACTGTAATTCGCTCTACGCGGGGCTGCCCTTGAAGCTGTCCCAGAAACTCCAGCGGGTACAGAATGCTGCAGCGAGGCTCCTCACGGGGTCTCTGCCATGGGAGCATATTCATCCAGTGCTTTTCAAGCTGCACTGGCTCCCGGTGGAGTACAGGGTCAGATTTAAGGTGCTGCTTTTGACCTTTAAAGCCCTTCACGGCCTAGGACCATCGTACCTACGGGACCGCCTCGCCTGGTATGCCCCACGGAGAGCCTCAAGGTCCATAAATAACAACACCCTAGTGGTCCCAGGCCCTAAGGAAGTTAGATTGGCTTCAACCAGAGCCAGGGCCTTTTCAGCACTGGCCCCAACTTGGTGGAACGCTCTGTCTCATGAGACCAGGGCCCTGCAGGATCTGGTTTCTTTCCGCAGGGCCTGTAAGACAGAGTTGTTCCGCCTGGCCTTTGGATTGGAGCCAATTTGATTCCCTCCCCCCCCTTTTTTCTTTTTTCTTTTCCTTCTCCTGCAATGAGGCTTCATTTTAATATGTTAATGTTCCATTATTTTAATGTTGTATTTTATTTTTGTTTTTAAGTTTTAATCACTCATCTTGTTTTTATTATTGCTTGTAAGCCGCTCTGAGCCCGGCCTTGGCTGGGGAGGGCGGGGTATAAATAAAAAATTATTATTATTATTATTATTATTATTATTATTATTATTATTATTTATTGCATATTTTATTGTACAGTACTGAGGTCCACATAATCCATCCTGGGACCACATATTAAATAAATGTAATAAATTAGGCAGCCCCTCTAGCAGTTTGCATGCAGGATCAAACTCCTGCTATGCTGTACTACAATCTGACTCTACTTATTTCAGCATCCTTCTGCACCTTCCACCATAATTTAACACTTCAGTTCATTAAAACTCTGACCCTTTTGCAAGGAAAACACTGCCTTCGTTTCCTCTCCCCCACCCCAGCACCTATACATACTAAGAAATAATTCAGATCTTTATGGAATGCTATGTTTAGAAAACACTATATACCATGTCACCTATAAGCATGTTGATTGTCCAGGGCCCATTTAAAAACACACATGCTTTGCACTTAAGAGAGCAGTGAGAACTCTCTTCCAAGAACATAGAAAAGCTTAGCTTTCATTCCAAAGTTTCTAGAATTTGTGGTGGAAGGGGAAAACATGGAACTAAGAAAAGACTAGGATGATACGCAGCCTGAACCTCCAGTACTGAATTGAAAACTGCCAGTGCCCAGGAAGCTCTACAGATTCAAAGAAGGGCTTCACTCTACCTTGTATCACAGCAGCACAAACCTACAAGCCTAGCACTGGAACTCAGAATGACAACTGTGTTTGACTTAATGCCAGAAGTGCATAAGGTTTAGATAGCATCTTAAGGAAAGGAAAGCACTCCAAGCTGATCATGTTCATGACTTTAAGTCCGCATAATTTTGATAGACCCACCGCATATGTACAGTTCACTGTACAACTATGGTGAGGAGCTACAGTCAACCAAGGCTTCCTCTCGCATTTGTATACTGTTTTCCTGCAATCAAATCATTATATGCAATGCAAAATAAACACGCTTTAATATAAACGTCTACTGAGAGGTTTCTACCACATATTCCTCGAGGCATGTTGTAACATGAAGCATTCCTACGAAGGATAACTTGTCTTGTCAATCTACCAAAGGCAACTATGGATTTTTACTTACTTTCTTTTTTTAAAAAATGGATAAATACAAGATGGTCAGCTCTAGAGCAAATGTGTCAGAGTAGATGGTTGTACAGGACTGATCCTTGATATTCCTTTCAGCCTTTAGACTGTGTGGTTTTCCACGACAAGACTGAAGGAAGCTCCTCTGTACTGAACAAATTGCCCATCTCTCAAACTAAATACTTGTGTTTCAAGTCTTACCCCAAATTTTTCCTCTGCAAGCCGATCCACACCCTTAAACTTGCTAAACTTGAAGCAAGTGTACTGCTTTTGACAGGACTTACCTCCACATAGCCATGATTAGGGTTTTGGCTTTGAAACCTGTTCACCAGCCTTCTCCAACCTGGGAGCTGGCTGGGGCTGATGGGAGTTGTAGTCCAAAATGTCTGGAGAATAACACAGTGGGGAAGGCTGCTCTACACCCATAAGAAGGTTATAATCAATACAACACAGTGGCTTCTCTTAGGGTGTGGTCACTTTATCCTAGCACCGCAGGCAGCTATGACAACATTAAGGATCAGGGTTCTGAACAGGGATGGCTTTAATGTGGTTTAATAGGCAGATGTTTGTCAGCAATTGCCAAAAACAGTGCTAGCAACCTTTTACTTTTTTTAAAAAAAGGTTTAAATATTCTTTTTAAGCACTCACATAACTGCTTCTGGAAAACTTAAAATAGTTTGTTAACTAGGGTTCTAACTACATTTACATGAGAACAAGGTGCGGTTCAAGTATGAACTTAAGATTTCTCTATTTTTGCTTAGAATATGCTTGATGGACAGCAGCTGAACATGTACTGAACTGTAGAGAACTTTCGCCTATAATATATTGTGTGAATGACGGTTTGCATGTATAGTTTATATGTGTGAATGGGCTACCAAGTGATGTAAGGCCTTTGATTTAATTCATTCATTCATTCTGCTTGTTTGGCTGTCTATAATGCACAGCATGTTCAGTGTAGTCAAACACCATTCTGTTTGTAGGGTTTGTAAGGCTGCAGAAGATATAAGGCGTCTTTAAGCATAGGATTTTCCTAGCATTCTATTGTAGCTTTGCACAGACTGCCACCATCTTGCCAGAACGTTTGTGTTTGGTTTTTCAAGGTAACTTTAAGACATTTCTCCTTCTGGCTGACAGGCAGCCTTCAACCTCTTAACTATCTGAACTTGGAAAACTGTCAGTGAAAGTCAGGTGACTATCACTGTTGAAACCAAAGTCCTTACATAAATGTGACCTTTGTGTTGGTCTCAATGCTCCAAACTGTACAGGCACTATAGCTGGGACAGTATGTTTTTTAAAAAAGAAAACTGTGAAGCTATATTGCATAGCTCCCATAAATGTGCATAATGGATTTATATATTGGAAAATAATAAGTCCTGTTTCTGAGGTAAGTGTGCTTTGCAAACTGAAAAGGACTGCAGGTGGAAATGGGCCTTCAAAGTCACTTCACTGTAACACAGAGGCATTTTACAGAAATCTCAAGGCTTATCCTAATTATGGAGCAAACACCGCACTGAAGGCATGTACCACGTGTGGATCTATCTAGTGCTGCCAGTCAAGACTTACTGTGCTAGGCCTTAGCCCCAGGACCCACTTTCTAGTGTTAAGTGCCAATGAACCAACCATACAAAGCTGTCTTTGAACACACCCAGAGCATTCTCCTTGCAGCACAGGAAGTTTCAATACCTCCATGAACGCTGCCAGAGGGAAGCAAGCTTCCCGCTCCTACAAGGCCAGCTTTCATCCATGGCTTGACAACGAAACAGAACCTCCATGCACAAGGGCAGTGTACCTACAAATGTCAGGGAAGGCAGCAAGAGAGGAGAGGCGGCTGCCAGAGGGGAACCTGCTGCTGGAGTTTCCTAGAAGCATCTGCCCAGCACCTGTTGGGAAACGGGACACTGGGCGAGCAAAATGGGCCTGTGGGCTATGCTTTTAGGAAGCAGCCCTCAGCCCCGGAACCTCTCCGTTTGCCGGAGGGGGGGAGGCGCTTGCTGGTGCATCTGCATGCTAGCCAAAAGACGCTTCCCTGAGGCCTCGCCTCCTCTTTGGGGTTTCCGGAAGCAGCACGACCTGCTGGCCTCGGCTTGGCCCTTCCCCCGAGGAGGGAGGGAAGTCCCCTCACCCCCCAAAGCGGGCCAAGCTGCGCCAAGGACAGGCCCTAGGTCAACTCTGGCAGCCTCCCCGCTTCTCCCCTCCCAGCGGCAGCCGCCTGGAGGCTCGGGGAGCAAGTGGCGCGGCTGCTACCGGGACAGAAGCAGCAGCAGCCGCAGCCCGCGCTCTTCTGCGCGCGCCGCCGGAGCTCCGTGACTTACCTTGGCAGCCATGCTTTACCTTGCGCAGCCGGCCCTTTCCCCCTGGCGAGGCGAGCGGAGGCGGCGGCAGCGGCGAGCGGCGTCCTCGCAGATGCACCAACCAGGAGAGAGGAAGCGCCGCCGCCGCCCGCCCATTGGCTGCCGGCGGCCCCCGGGAACCCGCTGCGGCGCGCGTGATCCGCCTGTGTCCTCAGGCCTGGCCGCTCGGGCGGCGCGTGTCAACTCGCCGGCTCCCCGTGGTCCCTTCTCCGGCCAATAAGGTGAAATGTAGCCGCTCCGGCGGGCAAAGCCATCCCGGAGGTGGCGGCGTGGAGAGACTTTATTATTTATTAATTTTTTGTAATTCGTACTTTAACCTCCTGCAGCTGCATCCCGTGGAGAGGAAATGCTGCATATGTATACGGGTGGGGGTGGCGTATTCCTGCCCGCGCCTTATCAGAAGTAAAGCCCATTAACTTTAAATGGGATGTGTGCCCTGGTAAGGGGGTGGTATATAGGATTGCAGCCTCAAAGCAGGCGCAAATTCCAGTGGTTGCCATGGGTTAAGCCCCGGAAGCTGTTTTGCATGCCTGCCGGCGCTAGGTGAGGTTGCGGAATCCTCAAGAGCCGTGAGATCCCACATTTTGGAATGATTGAGACGGAAGGGACCGGTTCTGCAAATCAAAGTGGTTGAGTGGGCAGTGACTTGAGTCAGTCCTTCAAGTGAAATAGTCCAGAGCTGTTATGGGGTTTATATTCTGATAGCAATATCTTGAATTTGGCCGCGTAACGAATTGGCAGCCAGTGCAAATATCCCTCCAGTTAGCAGTTGTGCTGCAGCATGCTGCACTAACTTCGGTTTCTGGACCAAGCACGAGGGGAGTCCTACATGGGATGTCATGAAGTCCCTACTACCTGGACTGCTGTGATCAAGTTCTCTCAGGCCAGGAGCAACCACATGCCAGCTGAAGCCAATCAAAGGTGCTCATAGCCACTGACGCTCAGTGGCGTAGCGTGGATTGTCAGCACCCGGGGCAAGGCAAGTAATTTGCGCCCCTTAACCCGTGGATTTGCGCCCCCTAACCCGTTAATTTTGCAGAGAGACCAGCGTGCCCCCTTTCATTGCAGAATGACCAGTGTGCCCCCTTCATAGCTGTCAACTTACATATTTGAAAATAAGGGACCAGCAGCCTTGAAAATAAGGGACCAGCAGCCTCACCTGTTCCAGGCACTCCCGTCTTCCTGTCCTCCTGCAGTCTGGTCAAACTCATGCTGGTAGCTTCGAGAACACTGTCCAACCAACTTTGTAACCAGAGGTTCAACTGAATAGAATCTGAATCACATGCACCACAAGGCCTATGCAGCCTCAGCTTAAGATGGCTCCCCGGCCTGGTTTTGCACTGCAAAGTTTGCAGCATGTGCAACAAAATGGCGTCCAGCATTCAAAAAACACCTCAGCTTGCATTACCTAGCCACACATACACAGCCTCCCCCCCTCCCGCGAGATCTCCTTTCCTTTTCCCCCACCATGTGCCCCTGCTCCAGACCTTTTCGCCGGCAAGGGTGAGTGGGCCGTCGATGACGTATCCATCCGATTCCGATCTGAGCACTCAGCACAGGTATGTTCAACTTCTGAGCCCCTCTGAGCCAAAGGCAGAAAGCCCAGTCAGCAGCCAAATGAAGCCTCAAGGAAAACCACCGTCACCTCTCCGCTGGGAAGCGCTGAGCAAAGGTGAGTCCCCAGGGAACGCAGCTGATTTGATCAGCAGAAGGCATGCAAGCTCCACTCCCCCAGTCATTCTTAGACTTCTTATTGGGTGAGCAACACAGCCAAGCAACACAGTTAGAGCCTCCCTCCTCCCTGGCCAGCAGGGAGGGAGGGAGAGGAGCGGCTTCCTTTGAAATTTAAGGGACATCATTTAAGGGACATCCATCAATAAGGGACAGCAGCTGGACATGGCGCTGGAATAAGGGGCTTTCCCTTCAAATAAGGGACACTTGACAGCTATGGCCCCCTTTCAATGCAGAGAGACTTACCTGCAGCGGCGGCTTCTACTCAGTTCCCCGCGTCACCACTGGCTCTCTCCTCTCTGGCTTGTGTCACCTGCCACTGCTGCCAGCTTCTTGCTGCTGCTGCCTGGTCTGGTCTGGTGTGGTTCTCTCCCGCGCTCAGTGCTGCGCTGGGCGGCCGCTGCACTGTCCCTCCCCCAGATAGTCCCTCACTCTCTCTCTGCACCACACCGCACGCCTGGCACCCCCCCTCCACAGTGGGCGGCGACCCGGTGGCTCGGATTGGATTTGCACAGCCAGCACTGCAGTGAGAGAGAGTGAGTGAGCCAGGTAGGGGCAGAGAGCTGCAAGTGCGAGCGCCCCCCCCCCCCAGATGTTGCGGCTGGTGTGGCCGGCCCCCCTGCACCCCCACGCTACGCCACTGCTGAGGCTACCAAGGCCTCTACAAAACTGGATCCATAAGCACCTGCAGATTGTGTACCTGCTCTTTCAGGGGAGTGCAGCTCTGACTAGGGCAGGAAAATGGCCACTTCTTCAGACATGGGAACCATTTGCTCACAGTGCCTCCATCTTGTTAACATCTAAGTTTGACTTGTTTTCCTTCATCCCACTACTGCTGGGCCCACACAGCTACTCCTGATTCAGATGCTGTGGAGAAATAGAGCTGAGTGTCATCAGTATACTGATGGCACCTTGCCCCACATCACCTAAGCCCTGGCTGCAGCACTATCATTGGGAATAAAATAGTGCCCCAGAGTATTCGGGAATACAGAGAAATACAGCTTGATGTGTGGTGCTTTGGATTGTAAATAGAATGAGCAGCTTCCATTGGCACAAGCAGGATTCCCTGTAACAGCCATTGTGCAACCATATCCAGGGCAGAATTAAACCCACTGAATTTAATATGTTTAAACCCACATAACTTGTAGCATTAGGTGAAACATAGGCTAAAGGCCAGGCCAACACATTTCGCTGCCTGAGGCAAAGACAAGATTCCAGGTAGAGTTGAATCTTACTTCAGCACTGGTAACAGGACAGCATCCTTCTTCCTCAGGGTACTTAAGGGAAACTGGCTAGCTTAAGAGGGGCAAAGCAGGCTGGCTTAGACAACTCAGGAGAATGGGGAAAGGGGATGGGGATTGCAGTTGCCCCAGGATCTGCTGCCCGAATCAGCTTCCTGCCTAATGGTAGGGCCAGCACTTCATAGGATTACATGATGCCAGAGTGTCTGTCAATGTGGGTCTGCACTCCACATGGAATAATGCAAACGCCCTCCCCCCGGGATTCCACCACATTTCTTCCAGGAAGTCTGTCAGCACCACATTGTCCTTGGATTTACACACATGCATGCAGAGTTTGGCACTTAAGGAGGAACTGTTCTTGTGGAACAAGTTTGTACGAAGGCTGTCAAACTACTTTGAAAATAATCTTTCTCAGATGAGTTTCCTCTAGTCAAGGGAAAGAAGCCTTTTCAATCATCCCCAAGTACAATGCAAAAAAAGGGGAAAGGAAAGGGGGGGAGAGAGAGAGAAAATACCAAAAATAGATATGTTTAACAATCTTACATTTTGCAAACTGTCCCATAAATATTCAGCTTGCTAGATCCTCAGCTGGCCTAAATCAGCACAGGTCTGCAGATTTCAAGGACACCATTCCAATTTACACCAGTTGAGAGTTTTCCTATAACACGCGGAGAACATCTATTCTAAATAAGAAGAAAGTAATTTTTCCCCATGAGTGACAAAAATACTTTGCAACTGAAGATGCCTTTGGCATGAATATATTAAGCGGGGAAATCTTCCCAACTACACGAAACATAATCATCCCTCACATGTGGCAGATTTGTTTACTCTGTAAAGATTCGATGCAGTTGATTAATTATCAGTATCTGCAGAGCGTTAGGGTAACAAGGCAGCTCTGATGAGAGAATTATTGGAGTACATGCTCAGAATACATATCAACTCAAATGTGTCATATATGCTTGGAATATTTATCAGACTGTAATGGACTACTAATATTATTTTTTTGTCCACAATTAGTCAGTGACCATCAATAACTCTCCAGAGACAATGAATTGAGGTTTTCCCCCCTGTAGGATTTTAGCAATCAAGAGAGAGGAAATATTATTCAATCATTTGTACATGATTAATCGCATTCAACCATTAAGCAATTTCTGTCCCCTGAGTTAAATCATTGTTATTCTGAGCTGGTAAAAGATTTGCATAAATGCAAGATGCCAATGACAAAAGAGAAATGAAAATACTATCAAAATAGTTTTAAACTAATAGCCAATGAAACACTGAGTGCCAGAAAGACTGCATATCTGATGTCCATAATTTCCATTCAGACATAAACAGGATAGAGGTGTATGGTTGAAACTAGGTTTAGTCATGCTTTGAATGGACTCAGTGAAATCAGTGAGACTTCCAGTTGTTTGCTCTAAGCATAACTAAATATTTACAGTTCAGTCCTTTAAATGAACTCAGTACATGACCTCAGAACTAAATCTGTTTGAATTCAGTAGGACTTACTCCCACATGGGACTTATTCTGCATATGGTTGCAGCCTTGGTTACAAAAAATAAAAGCCTATACTTTAGTTTATTTGACATAGCACCACAACTTTGGAATCTATCCCCTAAGACAGGCATAGGCAAACTTGGGATACCTGCTGAAGTCTTCAAAGCAGGAGGAACTGAACTTACATAACTTCACAAGCTCATCGAAAAAATCAGGGGGAGAGAGGTGATCCCAACAGATGTTAGGGATGCCAAAATTATTAATCTCTTTTAAAAAAATGGTGATAGAACAGATTACGGAAACTATAAAGTCATCTCTTTATTAGCTGTGGCCTGCAAAATTCTTGCAAGGGTGTCGCAAACCATCTCCTAACAATATCCTAAATGGTTTTCGACCTTCATAAGGGACAGTGAACATGACTTTCACCACTTGACAGCTTCAAGAACAATGCAGAGAGCAAAACCAATCCCTGTATAGGCTGAAATCAAAGAGTAAGGTTACCATAACTTCCATCATAGAACGTCAGTATGTTGATGACAATGTAGTGTGTGCACACTGCGAGGATGACCTCCAAACCATCCTAAATATCTTCACAGAAGTTTATGAAGAGCTGGCCTTGTCGCTCAACATCCAAAAACCCAAAGTGCTCCATCAACAAGCACAAAACAACCCCTCTGCAGCACCACAAATCCAGCTCAATGGTGTAACATTGGAAAGTGTCAAACACTTCTCCTACCTGGGCAGTTATCTTTCCAAAAGGAAAGATATTGATGCCGAAATCCAGCATCACCTGAACTCTGCGAGTGCAGCTTTCTCCCAATTGAAGTGCAGAGTGTTTGAGGACTGGGACATTCTCAGGGAAACCAAAATGCTTGTTTACAAAGCTATTGTACTACCAACCTAAAATGGAAAGTGTAATGCTGGTGGTCAACAAAAGAGGTTTAAAGACTCTCTCAAGGCAAATCTAAAAAAATGTAGTATAAACACTGACAACTGGGAAACCCTGGCCTGCTAACGCTCCAATTAGAGAACAGCCTTTACCAAAGGTGTCATGGGCTTTGAAGACACTCAAACTCAGGACAAAAGGGAGAAACATGCTAAGAGGAAGGCATGTTCGTCAAACCCTCATCGTGATCAACTCCCGCCTGGAAACCTATGTCCCCACTGTAGAAGGATGTGTGGATCCAGAAGTAGCCTCCACAGTCACTTACAGACTCACTGTTAAGACCATGTTCATGGAAGACAATCTTACTCGGCTACAAGTGATCTCCAAAGAAGAAGAAACAAGTATTAGTACTAGATTAAAACATTACAAAAAGAATATAGGGCTACAATTATATAATCAATATTCAATCAATTAATTGACTAATCTTTTTTTTTAAAAAAATGGTCAAATAAAACAGTCCCCCAATTAATCAGAAAGTTTTTATTTGATACATGTAATTTAAAAATCTCAGATGACAAGCCCTGCCTTAACAGTGTGATTGCAAGTCCCACTGAGTTCATCTGGACTTACAATCTGTCCATTTGTTTTCCATAGCCATTAAGTATCTTGATATCTAGACAAATATTTTTGTTACAGAAAATCACAGAGTGAATTACAATGAACAAATAAAATCGTTTAGTCTGCCTACAGAGTAATACTCAAAGTAAATAAAAGATTAGTTTTGTCATTTTGTTGTGCACTAATGACCATATATTGCCTTAATGAAAATTGAGGTTGATGTTGGGAAAGCCACAAAGTTTGCATATTTAAGAAAACATGACTATTTTCCAAGGTAAAGGGTGCAATCAGCCTCTCATAGAAGTCAACAGCCGATCTCCAATTGATTTTAATGGAAGTCGGTTACACCCACAGCGTCTGTATCCATGTATCTAGGACAGGTGGTTTGAATTAGGAATGGTGGGCTTTGGGGGTTTTCCTCCCCTCTTTTAGTTTGACTATCCAGAGAGACAGGAAGAAGTAAATTATGAAATCAGCTGATTGTGGTTCTGTGGTTTCATGCATCAGAAGCAAGCATGATGTCTTGAGAGCAAATCAGCTATGAAAAGCAACTGTAAAAATGTGATACAGCACAATTGTGTTTATTGTCTTCCAATGATTTCCAGATCTATTTCCTTCCAATTTACAGCAGGGGAAGACAACAACTCCAGAGGCTCAAATCTTTTCCTTGTTGTTTCCACAGAGAAAAGAAACTTATTGAAAAGGTGCGTGGAGCTGCAGGGAACATGATGTAAATGTAGGAACCTCTCTCAAATTTCTAGAGATCACATGTGTCTGAAGACAGACCCAAGACAAAGGCAACATTTGCAAGTGCTGATATTGCCCGCTGCGCTACAAATTATTAACACACAACCAAAGTGAAAAGGGGCAACACATTTTTTAAGGTTGTTAGGAGACTCCTTTTCCCCTCACAGTTACAATTTCCAGAGTTTCTTAGGCAGAGGCATTGATGGTTAATCCACTCTGGGATAATGCAGCTCTGTGAGGGGACAGGGGTCTTGCAACAACTCTCAGCACCCTTAACAAAGTACACTTCCCAGTATTCTTTGCAGGAGGCCATGACAGTTCAAAGTGTTATGATACTTCTTCAAATGCCTAATTCCGAAGAGTCCTAAGGTACGCCAATCTGAGTAGAAAAGAGCAGTTGGGCACAACTCCCAGTTGGGGAGTGATCTTATAACATGCCTGTTTTATGAGGAGCAATACATCAGATCTTCCTTTAGGGGGGGAAAGGGTTCACCAGCTTTCCTGGTGTGTAGTACATGTTTTAATTCCTTTTACTGTAGTTTTTTCCAGTTTTACACTGCCTTGTGATATTTTATATGAAAGTGGTTTGTAAATATTTAAACAAATACATAAAGGAATCTTTATAAAGAGAGTCCTTTTTTGTGAGACACTTATTAACAGTAATAAGGCATTAGTGATTTGATCATATAGCCCAGTATTCATCAAGGCCTGTATTTACTAAACACAGCAACAATAATCCTTGACTGCCACAGAGCCTAGTGCTCACCGATTTGAATCCCCATGGCGGGGTGAGCTCCCGTTGCTCGGTCCCTGCTCCTGCCAACCTAGCAGTTCAAAAGCGCGTCAAGTGCAAGTAGATAAATAGGTACCGCTCTGGTGGGAAAGTAAACGGCGTTTCCATGCGCTGCTCTGGTTCGCCAGAAGCGGCTTTGTCATGCTGGCCACAAGACCTGGAAGTTGTCTGCGGACAAACGCTGGCTCCCTCGGCCAGTAAAGCAAGATGAGCGCCACAACCCCAGAGTCTTCCGCAACTAGACCTAACGGTCAGGGGTACCTTTACCTTTATTGAATAATTTAGGAATTAAGTGTGAGAAAATTGACACGTCAGATGCAAAAGTTCAAGATGGACTAGATTATTAAAAGTATTTTACAAAGCCAATGCAATTTAGTAAGTGGCAAATTTGCAAGCTTTGTAAAGGGGAAAAGTTCTGCCCAATTGTGTTCCTCTGCTGATGGAAGGGACTTACATCCTATGGAGGCCTCCCTCAGTATAATAGAGAAAGAGGTGATTTTTGCTGATACACATGAACCTCAGATCTGCTTCAGAGGGTTGGAGACCCTCACAATGAGAGGTGGCCTGGGGGGCTGCAAGGGGAGGAGAGTTCGCGAAAATTGCTTACCTCTATTCCACCAAAGAGCCTTCCTTCCATGGAAGTGTGTAGGTACCGGACATAAGGATGATGTGTAAATGCGAGGAAATTGAACAGAGTTACCTAGATCTCCATCTCCACTCAATGGGCAGCACTGAAATGCATTGAACTCACAGTAATTACAATCCTCAGATTTGTGATTTTTACAGTTTACGAGTTGTCCCGGGTCCCTTTGAGCAAATACTGTGATTTATACATATTACATGTATATCTTGCCTTTTATATATCTCCACCATCCCCACCTCTACAACAACCCTATGGCATAGTGACTGGTCCAGAGTTATCCCATGAGCTTCAGTGCTGAGTGGGGATTAAAATCTGGTGCTCCTCCATCCTAGTTCGACATTCTAACTGTTGCAGCACACTGTCCATTCCTAAGAAACCCCAGGCAATGTGTGCAATATTATGAGCAAGCCATTCCAGCTGGCACAAAGTTTTCGGCGACGCATAGTTGCCAAAATACACTTGAACAGCGCCAGAGTTAGAACCTGGACTAACTTGCCTTGACATATTATTATCACCCCATATAAATCAAATAAAATTCCCTTACATCCTTCTTTTGGCAGTTCCTTTTAGGTTAAGGTCCAATGTACATTTTAAAGTCTTGGGAGGCTTTTCAAATGCTAGAAAAGTGATACATGAAAATGTACTTTAAATTCAAAGTATAATGATGTAGTCCTATGAGATTTCCGCCCCTCAAACCTTTGAGGATTTTCAGAATGCTTTTTATTTTCATAAATTTACCACAGTTTGCTGGCATGAAGTACTATATTACTGCTTCTCCTTATTCAATATTTTTCAATCTATAGAAAGGCACTTTTTAAATCAAAGTCCCTTGTTTCCCCACTACTTCCCTGCAAAGTAAGTGTCCAACATCATCAACGAAGTCCTACACGTGTATAAAATGTGGAGGTGATTCAGAAGCAATAACTAGTGAAGACTGGTGGTTCATTTCGGGAAGAATCGTGGGAGGGGTGGTCTTGAAGCAAGTTACCTTCCTAGCTATGCTTTCTTCTCTGGGAAGGAAGCTGGCATTGCTGCTACGGATGAAGGAGAAATTTGATTCAGTTCAAATTTGAACATGGACCTGCCTCATTTTCTGAAATAATTGGCAAACTGAAACAACTATCCTTCAAAATTTGCACTTCTCCAAATTTTGCAGTGCCGCTCAACACATGCATTTTCTATGCTATTCTTACCAATATATACATTTTTATGCACACTTTACCACAGCACATGCATTTTTGCAAAATTCGGAGAGGTGGGAATTTGGAAGCATGGCTGCACTTTGGTTCATTTGTAGTTTTGGAAAGCATAACTTAGGTAGATTTGCATTTAAATATGAACTGAATAGAATTTCCTTATGTGTAGTTTAGTATAATTGGTTCTCATTCTCCTGCCCAATAGTTATGTTTTATGATGCTTTATGGTTTTAGACTTGTATGGATTTTATAGTGTGAATTTGTATGTTGGAAGTTGCCTCGGTAGGGTTGACCCTAAAAATCAGCCTACAAATATTTTAAATAAATGAAATAAAGTAATGTAACTTTTCCTGGGGAACCTCGGTGCTAACTCTTTCTCTGTGAGTGCCATGGTCCCAATCCTGATTGCTCCCCACCTTTTTTGTAGCAAAAAAACAACAACCAGACATGTTAAATGCATTGTGCATTGGCTAGCTTGTCGCTCAATTTGATGCTTGTCCTGTTAAAACAGCTTTTAAAAAATTAGGTGTGCCTAGGCACATTGCATTACATTGCACTTGCCACAGCAAGAAATGTAGAAATACTGAACTTTACTGGGTGTAAAATAATGAACTTTAAAGTGCTTGAGTAAAATGGCTTCTGGGTGACAAATTTTGGTCCACAAACAGAATGATGCATTCACATGTCAAAGCAAACACTGAGGTTTTCCAGTTCATAAAAATATCATAGAATATTCGTTGGAAGGGACCCAGCAGTCATCTAGTCCAACCCTCTGCAATGCAGGAATCTCAGCTAAAGCATCCATGACAAAATTTCATATCAGCACTTAAGCACAAAAAAATCAGCTGTGCTTTGTAGCTTTCCACCTAAAAACAGATAAAAGTCATTTCACAACACTGAAAATAATATTTTAATCCCTGTCACTACAACATTATTTCTAAAAGTATCTACACTTGCGGAATCAAGAAGAAAACATTATTTCTAAAAGTATCTACACTTGCGGAATCAAGAAGAAAACCACACCAACATTTGATACAGCCAGGATTAGTCTGCTGTTGTGCAGCAGAATGGCAATAAAACGCTTCTTATTTGTACATTGGTTTCTATAGACTTGACAGTGAAATGGAACCAATTAAAGAAGGCTAGGTTTGTTGCCGATATGACAGGCCTGGAAAGTGAACCAGCCACTGCAGCCGAAAGGAGAGAGTTAAGCAAGGACTTAATTTTCTTCTTCACATGAGGTGTCTACTTGTCCTGTTTTCCAGAGGGCAAACCTCTGATTAAATGAATGATTAAATGAATCCTCTATTGGAAGGGCTGCCCTGTCCAAGACCAGCTTAAAGATAAAGAAAGGAAAGCTGAGGCCTTGGAAGCTGCCTGTCAGCAGTCAGCACCCGGACCTCATTCACACCATAGCTTTTAAAGCAATATGAGACCATTTCAAACCATCATGGCTTCCCCCAAAGAATTCTGGGAGCTGTGGTTTGCTAACAGTCCCAAGAGTTGTTAGGAGGCGTCTGAGCAACAATTCCCCATGACGAGGGATTGTAGCTCCATGAGGGAAACGGGGGTCTTTTAACAATTCCCCGGAGCCTACACAAACTACAGCTCCCATAATTATTTGGGGAGGGAAGCCATGCCTGTTTAAAGTGGTATCATAGCAGACCCTCCAAGTGCCCCTATTTTCCAGGGACATCTCTGATTTAGAGAAGCTGTCCCAGTTTCTGATTTGATCCCAGAATGTCCCGCTTTTCCTTAGGACGTCCCTATTTTCATTGGAGAAATGTTGGAGTGTACAGAGTTATCCGACCTCTGAGCCGTCTGAAGACAATCCTGTATAGGGAAGGTGTTTTTTAAAAAAATGTTTAATGTTTTGTTATGTTTTTATATATGTTGGAAGCTGCCCAGAGAGGCTGGGGCAACTCAATAAAATGTGTGGGGTATAAATAGTAAAATTATCATTATGGAATGAGGCGTCCTTATTTTCATCAGATAAATATTGGAGGGTATGTCGTCATGCTTTAAAGGTGTGGTGTGAACGTGGCTCAGGACTATGTGGGCACCTGGTCACAGTCTTCCCCCACCATGGCGAGATATATTTCTATTTAAATTATAGCAATGGTTGTAAAAGTACATATACAGTGGTACCTCTGGTTACAAACTTAATTCGTTCCAGAGGTCCGTTCTTAACCTGAAACCATTCTTAACTTGAGGTACCACTTTAGCTAATGGGGCCTTCCATTGTGCCAGCGCACAATTTCTGTTCTCATCCTGAGGTAAACTTCTTAACCCAGGGTACTACTTCCGGGTTAACGGAGTCTGTAACCCAAAGTGTTTGTAACCCGAGGTACCACTGTATAGAAATAAATTAGCTTATGTAAATTTGTGTCTTCTTGATGTGTTAACAGCCGCCTTACCAAGGACGGGAAGAAGATTTACACGTCCTGAATTTTTACTGAATCTATTTGCTTCTGAATTTTGCATTGCCATTCTTCCTTTGCCCTCTTATTATTTTCCTTTGAATCCATTATATATGCTATATATACAGCCTTATTTTATTAAAGGGTGGGTGGGGAGAGGGCGCATGAAAGTTCTGGGGCTGCTGTATATGGTTGTTTACTCTTCTCAGATCTCTCCAATCCAGCTTCTAAAGTAAGGCATAAAAGATGGCTGTTTGACAACTCGGGGAGATTTATCAGTCTTCAAATATATTTTAATGAACAGGAAAGGTCTTAAAATCCTTGCATTGTGACTGTACCCTTTGAAAGGGGTTTAATTTCTTGTAGGCGTATGGAGTCTGCTCAGCCTCTTAGCCGGCTGATATAATCACAAAACAGGCAAAAGCAGTAAGTTGGTTTCTATAATTAAATCTTTTCCAATTCTAGGGCTTTGCTTCCTGCTCCCACCCCTTGATTCCCACATGAAATCATCGGCCATTATACCTTGCCATTCCAAAGGTTATTCACTCAATGCTTCACCTGGTATAGTCTTTGAAACTTTTTTTTAAAAAAAGTTTACGAAACACTTCAAAGTTTTCAGAGGTTTTTCTTTCCTCCTAAAGAAGCACAAATGAAGGCTTATAGTAGAGCTTTTTTGTTTTTGTTTTCTCCTAGCAGTTAATAAATTGCATTTTGACTGTTTCAAAAAAACAAGATGATACCCTTCATTCAAGGCCAATTAAGCAAGCCTAGCACTGTGACATTAAATGATCTCTTGTTCTAATATGGAAGATGGGATGGAGGTGTGGCAGACTGGTACTGTTCAGAAAGTAACTAGGGGTGGATTTAAACACAGGAACACAGCACTGTAAATGAGTCAGAAATTAGATCGTTAGAGGAAATATCAATGCCCGCGTGTTATTAATTAAACTCAAATTCCCGAACATGGCTCTACTTTGAGCTAGCCGCATGTTTCACATGGTATGTATTTTAAAGTTTGTTTTCCAGTTTCTGCACATGTTTTGACCTGCAGAAACCAGGGAATAGATGGCGTCCAAGCATTAAGAAAAACATCTCTTTGCCTCGCCTCCGGTTGTATAGTGGCACTTTGTTATCCTACATGACAGTACATGACAGACCCTGGATACAGTATGATTTAAGAAACTTCCTCAAGAGGTTGAAGAGAGGAAATGCTAGAGTCTGTCCTCCCTTCCATGAGGCACTACAAGGGTTATCTCTTGCAAATCTTGAAGATTAATGGAGGAGAGAGGCCACATGGGAGTTTGCCGGTTAAAGAAGAAGAAGAAAAGACCAGAAATGTTGAAGCTAACCTGAGAATATCAGCACCTTTACCTAATTGCTGATGTTAGCTTTTTACATTTTGATTTAAAGATCCTCACTGGAAAATAATTATAGGTGCAGAGAATTCAAGCGTGCCTATGTTACCTCATAAATCTGCACTTACAACAACCTTTAAAGGTAGATCACGTGTATTATTTCTATACTGCTAATAGGGAGGTGATAAGAACTGGATAAGAAGTAGATAAAAAGTGTTTCTGAGCAGCGACACCCTTCAGGGATCCTTGCAACACACAAGGTCTCTATCCATACACGTTCCATCTGCCACAGTGATGGGCATTTCGCTAAGGTTTAAAAATACCTGGAATTCAACCGCATTTTGTCATTTTTTACAAAGCATCTCTAGCACCAACTGATGTGCAATACCATTTTTACCAATACTGTTACAAGCTGTGGTAACAGTAAAATCATCAGGGTACGATTGCTCAGGAAAATACACCGCCGATACCTTCCTCTGTCAAGTGGAAGCAACTTTTTATAAATTTCAAGTAAGTTGGAAAGATGGATAGAAAAACAAGAAGAGGTTAAAGGAACAGAAATATGGAAATTCCTTTGAAATAACTGTCAGAAAAGGCATTTTTTTTCTCATTTCAAAACATTCTTCAATAATGTGCTCAAATCTCCTGCTTTTTAGCAGTATTAATAATGCAGATTCATTCCTACCATCTAGCTCGGTCCATAAGCTCAGTGCCATATACAAATGCTCTGAAGGAATATGATTACCAATGTGCCTAACCTCACAGAAGCTCAATTTTCCGGGCTCTGCTGCCAAGAGAGAGTCTGCAATGTTCCCTGATGCCCTCATTACTCCTGTTTCCCAAATTCAATGACCTAATCCAGATCTAGCCATTGCCGTTGGCTTGCAAATTTATTCTGTGTAACTTAGTGCTGACTTCAGTACATATTTCCCCCCAGAATACAGTGGGAGTTGTTGTTTATTCTAGGGCCTGGATCTGACGGACCTCAAGACCAGTTTCATCCCCCAAGGAAGCTGTGTGTTTCTTAACACAAAACCACATGGGAAATCTTCTTTTTTTTAAAGTATTTTTTGATATAATATGGAGTTTGCTACTGACAGATCTGAACCTTACGAAGCCAGATCATCATGTGGCAGTCAGGAATCATACCAGGAGGTCACAACTGAGGGCAGGGATGGGGAACCTCAGCCTGGGGGGGGGGGGCAAAGGCACCTCTCCAGGCCTCTCCATTTTGCCACCGGGACATTTTCCAGGCCACATCCCTCACACGCACTGCTTTGCATGCTCTTTGGGTGTTTTTGCCTGCCTGTGAAGAATCCATGAACTCTTATCAAGCTTCTCACTTTCTTGATGGAGGCTCTGGGAGGGCAGAAACTATCCTGTGCCCACTTTTGCCTCTGGCCTTGCCCACCACTGGTATGTGAAGCCCTGGAGGTGGCCCAGAAGGGAATGCCACCCTTGAGCTAAAAACAGGTTTCTGTCCTTAACTGAGGGGGTCGAGTTGGGAGTTGGAGCTGCAGACATTAGAACAAGATGAGAGCCAACAAGATGAGAGATTTACTGTATGAGAAAAGTCCCAGCCTGTTCAGGAAGCATTCATCATCATAACGTGCTTGCATGCTGCCTTTCCAAAATAAACCATGCTCAAGGTAGCCTACAATATGCAAAAATAGGGAGCCTCCCAACAGCTCTCATTCCCCTTAAGAAACTACAGTTCCCAGGATTCTTGGGGGAGGCGATGACTGCTTAATAAAGTGGCACCTCGGTTTTCAAACGTAATCCATTCCGGAAGACCGTTTGACTTCCAAAACGTTGGGAAACCGAGGCGCAAAGGGCAGTCTGCAAATTTACAGAGAAAATTGAGAAAAATACGGTGGTACCTCAGTGGAAGCCGTTCGACTTCTGAGGCACGTTCAAAAACAGAAGCATTTACTTCCGGGTTTTCGGCATTCGAAAACCAAAACATTCGACTTCCAAGATGCTCAGAAACTGAGGTACCACTGTACTGTGTATGATACTGTACAGAGGGGGTCCGTGCTTCAAAATATAACAAAATTTTACCAGTTAAACAAGAAGGCAATGCAATGAAAACATCTAATTGAGAAATCCCCTTATGATTCGTAATGCCGAACAATAAAATACAAAACACCACCCCAAGAACAGCAAAAAATCCCAACTCCAAAATTAAATATTGACCGCAACAAAAGCCCCTAAGTGACTCCCCACTCTGATATTTCTAGGGACCCAGAGTTTTTCTAGACTCACAGTAAGAGTCCTTTAACAGTTACAGTTTATGTACCCCTCCAAAAAAAAAATAAAAAAAAAATCCAGGAGGGCAAATCAGGGCACCCCCTATCCCACCACTCACTTGCTCTCTCACCCCCTCCCTCGCACACCCACTCGCCCCCTCCCCATCTCATAGCTTTTTTCACAACCTCTGCCTCCTCCTGCTCCACCTGCACCACATCCTGCTTCCAGAAGTGCTGTGAGAGAAGGAGGAAGAAGAGTGGTGAAGCCTTGGGCCAAGGTGGGTATTGCTTCTTCCAACCCTACCCCACCTCACTCTGGTGTGAGCCAACTGACTCATGCCATAAAGCTAAAGGTAAAGGGACCCCTGACCATTAGGTCCAGTTGTGGCCGACTCTGGGGTTGCAGTGCTCATCTCACTTTACTGGCCGAAGGAGCCGGCGTACAGCTTCCGGGTCACGTGGCCAGCATGACTAAGCCGCTTCTGGCGAACCAGAGCAGCGCATGGAAACACCAGTTACCTTCCCGCCAAAAGCACTTTGACGTGCTTTTGAACTGCTAGGTTGGCAGGGACTCATGCCATGGATTGGGGCAAAAAAATGCCTGTCTTTTGGTCCCATGCTCTGACATGACAAGAGCACAGGAGCCAAAACAGACCATCCAGGATTGAGATGAGAAGCCGGGCCAGCTTCTGTCAATCTGGGATGTCCCACTTAAAACGGGAACGTTGTGCGGTAGGCAGTTTTGTAGCTGGGTTCAGGGCCACGAGGAAATAGGCCAGCAAAACAAGAGATTGGACTCTGCAGTGAAGCCTTTCTAGCTACAGTGGTACCTCGCGCTGCTGCAGCACGATTTCTGTTCTCATCCTGAAGCAAAGTTCTTAACCTGAGGTACTATTTCTGGGTTAGCGGAGTCTGTAACCTGAAGCGTATGTAACCTGAAGCATCTGTAACCTGAGGTACCACTGTAGCACCCACTGAAACCACTCCTGTAGTTGAACATTGAGTACCCAGGACTAGGCCCAAACTTGGGATTCAATGCATGTGGTAGCTGTGCCAATGGGTTTAACCATCAAAGCTGCCTTATACCGAATCAGACATTGGTCAGTCTAGTCCAGTATTGCTTGCACTGACTGGCAGCTGAGCTCCCCAGGTTTCAATCAGAGATCTGTCCCAACACCTGTTATTTTATCTGTTAGAATGGAAATGCCAGGATTGGGCCTCCTGCATGCAAAATACTTGTTTCTAGCCAGAATAGATCCTGCAAAATGTTCCAAGTTTTTTTTAAAAAAATCCCTCTGAGCTAGGCTTGCTAATGTGGATCTCTGGATTGCAGCCAAATTGTTAAAAATTATTTTCAAAACCTCAATGAAGGCTCTATCAGGGAATTGGTTGACTAAGACATCGTTATTTCAAACGATATATATTAAAAAGACCCCAATAGTTACAGTAAGCTCAAGAGTGACCTTTCCTTGTGGGACAGTATGAAGGCACTTTAGACCATCCCTTTGATTATACCGATCTAACTAAGGAAGAGGTATTATTATTTTTGTTCTAGGGAACGATCTACTGAATTACACATGTCTAGGCTGTCACTCACAGTGGCAACACAGCAAAGGGAACTTCTTTGATCTCTGGAAAGTTAAAAGTTGCAGACAGCAGGAGTCCGTGATGAAGGTAAAGTTAATACGCAGATCCCGGAGCTCGTGTAGCAATGGAAAAGGTAGATTATGAGCCGTACCTTGTTAGTTGCCTTGACCTGTTATTGATCATTGCGCTAATAGCTATTATGCTAAGATTGTGATAAGAATCTGGTAAGGCTTAGAAGGTAATGACCAGCTAAATTGCTATAGTTACATCACAGTTTAACTTGATTTTGAAGACTTTATGGAAATAAATCAGTTAGTTTGCCGTTCAGATTACATTATATCCTCTGGCGTTGTGAAGACTAAGGTTTTCACATTAAGCAAGATTCCAGGTCTCGTCTGTTTCAGATACTCTAAGCAAAGCTCCTTCATCGCCCCTAGATTCAGCTGGCTCTTGCTGAATAAATACAGCGATGAAATGGTTGTTGTTTAAAAAGGACACAATCAGTATGTGTCGAGACAGAAGCCATTGTTGTTTTCTTTTGACTTCAGTAAGAAGGCAGATTATTATTATTATTATTATTATTATTATTATTATTATTATTTATAGACTGCAAAAAGCCATCAAAGCAGCATATAGGGTAAAAGCAGAATAAAACAACCCAAACCTGATTTGCCCACGTGTGATTGAAAACCCCTCAGAAACGGTGACAATCTGCAAGTGCCCATTAAGCAGGATTCACGGTCCTCCGCTTCAGAGGTTATAAACTTGTGCCTTAAATGGCCCACGTCACATTGCAGGTTCAGGCTGACAAGACTGGGAGCAGAACATGTCAGTATGGAAGAGAAAACATGCAGGGGTTCATGGGAGAAAGAATGCATGTGAGCACATGCAAGTGAAAGGAAGAATCTGGACTGATGCTGAGGCGCAGGTGAAACTGAATGAGAACATATGTGACTATGAGTATAAGAAGTAGAAAGACCATACAGGTGAGAGTATTGTTCAGGTAAGAATGTATGGGTGTGTCTGAATCAATCAATCATCTATTTATTTATTTATTACATTTATATACCTGTAACTTCCTGTGGTATGTTGCAAGTTGTTATACCACAAATGGTGCAGTGTTGCTTTTTCTGTCCAACATTATTTTTGTGCTTCAGTGCCCTCCGGACAGCAATAATGCAGTAACCTTCAGGAAGCATCACAGAATAACTAATAACATGGAATGTTGTGTGGATAATGCAGCATAAATCCATCACTGATGTGCACTGTTTATTGCATCAATGACATGTCACAGAAAACAACCACGCTGTTATGTACTGAGCTGAATCCTAGAACAATAGGATCCAGAATGCAGCAGTCTGATTGGTCCACAGGAGCCACCCAATCCAGCTCCAGGTAGAAGTGAATCAGTGGCCTGATTGGCCTGCAGGAGCAGCCAATCAGGCTCCTGGATGAAGTGAATCAGCCAATCAGGCTTCTCGAGGAGGTGAATCCGCGACCTGATTCACCTACAGGAGCAGCCCGGAATTATCCAATCACGCAGGGCCCATGGTGTAAATAATGTATGTATAGCTAGACATTTTCGGGGAAGTTTCATTCATTGCTACTATGAGCTGAATAAAGAGCATGAAATTCACACTCGCCTCCGAGTATATTTCACGCACCCAGTCTGGAGAAGTCCATTGCCAGCCATTTAGTATTCAACTCTTTGGCTTCAGGCCTCTGGTAAAGAGTTGTTGCTGGCAAAAGACAGAAATGTAAATTAACAGATGGATGGATGTTGCATGATTTTTAATTCTTCTAGTTTGGGTGGTATCCCGGGTGCTCACTCAACTCCCTTAAGCAGCATGCTAGGGACATATAATGCTATGTTTCTCCATCCTAGAGTGCACTTACTTTAAAAGCGTTCCCAAACCATCTCTTGGAACCATCTTTCCATTTGTTTA
This sequence comes from Podarcis liolepis, assembly GCF_965112155.1. Classification (NCBI taxonomy): domain Eukaryota; kingdom Metazoa; phylum Chordata; class Lepidosauria; order Squamata; family Lacertidae; genus Podarcis; species Podarcis liolepis. The sequence goes on from NC_139563.1 coordinate 28,939,631, forward strand.
AGTGGTTCATTCTTGGAGTGCAGTTTTCTTATTCTTATGGGGAGAAATGCTTACTTATCTATGCAGTCTTTAGATTCTGAAAGTAGAGGCCTAGAAAGCTGCTGCGATATGACCCATTTAAAAACAACAACAACTGGGAATTTAGGTGCTTAAATGTCAAAATAGTGTGTTTCGTTAAAGCAGTATAATATATACACAACTCCTTCAAGTCATCAGACAACACCTTTGAACAAAGAAAAATCAATTTTAAAAGTCAAATATTGCCATTAAAATTGAATATTTGATATTCTGGAATGGATGGGTGGATAACTTTCCAGCATTTCTAAAGAAACAGTGGAGGATTTTGCCTTAGCTGCATGCACACTATGCCTTTAAAGCATATTTGGAGCACATTCTTTCCCTCAAAGAGTTCTGGGCCTGTTTTCTGGGAACTGTAGTTCACAGAATTACAATTCCCAGCAACCCTTAACAAACAGACTTCATTTTCTCTGGGATGGGGAGCAGCCAGGATCTCTGACACCTGTGAGGGATTTAATCAGCAACCTCCATCTTGGAACTGAGCCTGCTAGTAGACCTCATGGATACATCATCAGTTTGATTTTTGTACGTCTTCCACCACCTCTGCCACCTTTATATAACATCTTGCCTCATGAAGAGCTGTGGAGAACTTGAAAGTTTGGCGCTTCCCCACTTACAGATCAACTTTATAAACAGGAAGAACAACCTGTATCTTAACTTGGTCATACTCAGACTCACGGAAAGTAATGGACATGAAACATTTAGTTCCAATGGGTTTACCCATTTAAGGCAGATCTACACTATACATTTCAACTCTCACATATTCAACTCTCACAACTTTCTCCAAGAGAACAATAGTTTCCCCCTCAGAAAGCAGCATCTTTTAACAATCTACAGTTTCCAGAGTTCTTGGGGGACAGTAATGTGTTTTAATTGTGTGCTGAATGTGCTTTGAATGCATAGCGTGGACCTGCCTTTAGTTGGATACAGCCCCAGGAAAAAGCAATGCAATAGATGGCTGAAAAGGAAATAAACTGAGGATCTTTGGCGGAGGAAAGTTTGTGGAGAAAACACTGTAAGGGCAGCCTTGGTGGAGCATAACTGACTAAGCCGATTGAGAAGACCAAATGTGAATGTGTTGGGTGTACATTCCTTGCTCTGACTTCCTATGTGTATCACTACCCTGTTGGCCTGGCTGTAGCTTTCCTGGCCATTTCCCACAAGCCAAAAATGCTACAAAACAACCCTGCTGAGGAAGTTTATGGCTAACCTGGCATCAGACCTGTTTTCGTGTTTTTAAGTGCAGCCAATATCAAGCGATGGATGCTTCTGCACACCCCTTAAGTCTCACAGAATGTGACTGTGATGTGTGTGTGTTTTGCCTGGCCTCAGATGTGAAAACCACAAGCAGAGGCCCCCCACATGGATTGCCATGTTTAGCTTTTAGAAAGAACGGGAAGTAGCAGGGAGAATGGCCTTTAGTTTTCATAGGGGGGCCTTGTCAACAGCCTTTTGCAATGTTCATCAAAGGACACTAAAACCGGTGGAGAGACTGTGGTTGTTATTCAAGACACGTCACTGGTCTTCCATGAAATGTTGTAAATAGGTTGTTTTTAAAAATTAACATAACCCGCATGGAGTGATCCTGTTCCCTTAGTGACTTTTACATCAAAGGCTTTGCAGGGGAATTAAAACATAAATAAAAATTTAGCATCTAGTTGGAGACCTCTTGATGGGCTTAAGATTCAATTTGAAAAAATAATTTTGGGAAAGAACAATCCCCCCCAAAAAATATATATAGTATCCTATTAGAATGGGAAACAAAGGATGAGTTTGTAAAGGCAGTGATGATTCCCTGGGTGTCAGATTTCAGATACAATATAGAAATTTCAGCATGGGGGGGGGGGAGAGTGGAATAACACAATTTTTTTGGCATGTTACACAGTTAGGGAAAATATTCAAAAAATGATGTACAGATGGTATTTGATGCCCAGTAAACTCACTAAAATGTATTTAAAGCGGATCAAATTTATGTTGGAAGTGTTCAGATGAAGAGGCTCTTTAATTCACATGTGGTGGCAGTGCAAATTTGCAAAAAGAAATCTGGGAAATGAATTTTTAAAAGATGCTTACGTGCACTTTCCTCAAAAAACTGGAAGCATTTCTGTTAGCAATAGTAGGTCAGGAAATTAAAAAAAGTTAAAAAAGCATTTCTTTACACAACAGCAGCCACAAGAATACTGTACCCAAAAATGTGGAAAGAGAAGACTATCCCAACAAAGGATCAATGGTTGTGATAAACTAATAGAATATGTCGAACCAGCAAGTATGGCGGCCAAAATAAGAAATATAGATGGAAAGGTAATAACAAGCGAGTGGGAACAATTTGAAGGGTATTTTAATGAAGTGGTATTAATATAAATCTACAAGCAGGGATAAATCTACAATCAGCAGCAGACAAAATACAGGGTTATGAATAGAAAGAGAAAGGAATAGATAACCAATGGAGATGTAGCAAAGAATCTCTAATAGGATATCAGTGAAAGATACCTTGGGAAGTCTGTATTAGATTTGATAGGATGGGGAAATGTATGTAAAATGTATACTGAAAAATGCATATATAATTTTTAAAAAATCATTCATTTTAGCTATCATGCATTAAAAACAGATATTTAGATCCATGTAGGAAATATATTCATGTTCCATAATCACAATCCATGACATCGTTGGAATTTAAGAAATACTATAGGTTTATCTTGACTAAGGTTAAAATTCTAATGGGGCAAACCAATATATATCTACCTAGGAGAAAGCCCCACTGATTGCAATCAAACTCCCAGGAATATATACCGTATTTATAAAGTTGCAGCTAACAGTTGTAACCCTATACCCATGTATAGGATTTACTGTAAAGGAGCCAGTGTTAAGACAGCGATCCAAAACTCACTTGGTAGAGACTAACAGCACAATCCTATGCTAGTTTACTTAGCAGTAAATTATGCTGTGCTTAATGGGATTTACTCCCACGTAAGTGTGGCTAGGACTGCAGTAGAAGTCCCATTGAACCTAGGGGAACTTAAACATGTTTAGGATTGCTCTTAAAGACTATCTATCTATATCTATCTATCTATCTATCTATCTATCATCTATATCTATCATCATCATCTAAAAATCTGTTTAGCTTTGCAGAGCTACAGATTCCATCACTCTTGATTTCTGAGCTCCAACAATCATGCTAAATTGGTTAACAATGTTGCTTACCTACCATGCTGTTGGTTAGCTTAAACTAGAAAGAAACCCAAACAGATTTGGGAGGTCAGGAACAGAAGCTCAATTGTTTTCCAGGAGGAAAAATAAACCCACCCACATTTTTTATTTTATTTTTAGATCATCTATTTTTAACTTTCTAAAATTAGTGTAAAGATAACAGAGTAGTTAACCATGGTCCTAGACTACTTCATTACCTTAGTTATTAGCTTGACAGACTAAGTGACTCCCCATTAAACATCAATGACAGAAGAGTTGGAGAGTTTAAAAGGTCAATAACTACTTTGATAGGCTCCCCTTATGCAGATTCCCACCAGAGACTTCTGGAGCTTAAACACTGACAAGCTAATTGCTCTTTTTCCCTCCTAATTAAGCAAACCCTTCTCTATTAGACTGTTTGTCATGATTGCTCATTTTCAAGACCTTTCAAGATCTAACCTAATATAAATTCATTAGTGAATCGCAGAAATGAAACCAACCCCAACTAGTTGCCATTATTAACTGAACAGGCTGCAGGAATTCAATGCATTTTTTTAAAAAACCACACAAATGCGGGAGCAAAAATCCTAATAGGTCAAAGGAGAATTTGTGAAGGGGAGAAATGTCAATGTCACAAAGCTATGGACCTCCCACAAAAGGGAGACCTGTGGCCCCCCAGGTGGCCGTCATCCTGATGATTGCCTACACTGGCCAGGGCTGATGGGAATTGGAGTCCAGTAACATTTAAAGGGCCACAGACTCCCCATTTGTGTCCTAGAAGATTACTGAACTAGGTATATTGTGAATGTGCAACAACAACAACAACAACAACAACAACAACAACACACACACACACACACACACACACAGACATATTACACCTTTGCTGTGTTGTTATTTTCTAGTAAGTCTTCAGCTGGCCTATAAATGTGCAAATTGTATTTGATTGACTACAACTTAGTGGCTGATCTGTGATCATCATAATAAAGATTGATGGAATGATCTATCTCCTGTTCAAAAACTTTTGAGGAGGTAACCTGCAGTAACTGAGAAGAGCAAAAGTTACTTAGCAACCAAAGCTAGACAGAAAGGAGCCGTAGAGCCCTTTCACCTTTGGCTGACACATCTGATGCATTGATTGTTCACAAATAGCAAAATATTCAGTTTTCAGTGTTGAGCAAAATCAATAGCTTGATGATACACAGTGGCTGCTTTTTGAGAAATCTGTCGGTCACAAAAAAACCCCTGCAAGCTCAACCAGGGCTACGCTTCTGAGGTGTGGTGGATGGCTGCAAGGGAAAGGGCCTGCTTGGTGGTGGCTTCCTGACTATGGAATATTGTCTTCAAACAGGCTCATCCGGCACCTAACTTGATGTCATTTTGGAACCAAGTAGACCCCTTTTCATTTCTCCAATCAGAGGATCTCAGACACCCACTGGCTATATCAAATGGAGAAATATGCGGGGGGCGGGGTTGCAAAGGAAAAGTGTGCGGGGGGGAAGGTTTGATTCCACCCTCCACCTGCTGCTTCTCTCTTACAAATCATCTCCCCACAATGATTGCTAGGAAGTGAAGCATGAGTTCCCGGATCTTCGTTTGCTGCCAGGTGCAAAAACGGACCCTTAAAAAACAAGACACTTTGACATCTCATTTCAAAATGTTTACCTCTGAAACATGTTTCTATACAGCCTCAATTTTATGGGACGATGCATAGGTGCATTTACACGAGGCCACAATTCCAGAAGGAGGGATAGGAAAGGCAGAAAGAATTGCACAAAAAGGATAAATGAAAAATGCCAAGCGAGCTGGTCAAAATGAATCCAAGGCATGTCTGCAATGCTTTACAATTTTGTGCATGTCTACTCAGAAGTAACTGTTGGAGTTCATAGTCTACATGCAACTTGGCAAGTGAGCAATTAGTGTTTTGACTACAGGCTAGGGAGACAGAGCACAGGAGAAATTTGCCGGGAGATAAGAGGACTTAATAACAGCTAGGTAATTGGCTGAGGTCTCTCATATAGGCAGCATGACCTATGGCATTGTTCGGCTAGTTAGGAGTAATCCAGAGTGCTTGGAGAGTGATGAAGTTCGTGTCTGTATATAGTAACTTGTATATCGCTTGTGGGTTTACGGCCGTATATAATAAACTACAAAATCAAGTTACTAGTCGTCAGCTTTGTTTCTGATTGTTGTCCTTACTGCGCAGTCTCGATCGTTGCCTAGGAAAAGCTGCACTACTCTGCGAAGTTGTGCATCACTGAAGAAGTTCAGAGGTGAAGAGACTGGTCCTAGCAGCATGCGGAAGGACTTCAGAAAGTGTTCACAGGCTTTGGAGTTTTAACAGTAGCCACCACTGATTTCAATGGGACTTACCCCCAAGCCTCAATCTTCTTCCATCTGTCCCATGACCAAAAAGAATTGTGGCCTCACTAAGATGGCCAGATCTTAAAGAGAGTGGCTTCTGCACAGTTGGCAGTTATGGTTTATCTGCTGAAATTCCCTCCTCTACATACCTATTAAAGGGCCAGGAGCCCGCTTCTCTGAGCACTTTAGCTCTCACTTCAGAAAGCCTGTATCTGTTCCACAGTAATTACTCATTTTTACCCAAATTAAAGGCATATTCACATTTACTAGGAACATAGTCGTCGTTGGCATCCATCTGTCTCGGGAGACAATGGAGGAGTGTGCCTTTTACTAGGAACCTATTAAAGCAACATATTTTAAAAAGGACTCCAAGCTCATTTATTGAATTTCTCATGATCTTGCTTCTTTTTTATAAAAGCGTCTCATTGTGTCACCTCTGCTAAATAAGATATTGGCCATTTTATGAAGTTCGCTTTCAGCTTCTCAAGGTCTGTTTTGGAACTTTATAACTTCTCAGTTATAAAGCTTCTTTCCTTTTTAATAAAGGTGCCGGGTGTGGTTCATTCACAAACAGGGCTTACTCACTTCCTGTCCTTAAAATAATTATGAATGGCATTTCAAAGCTAGGAAAGCTGCAGAGTACTGGAAAAAGAGAACCGAGTCTGTTTATATGGTAGCTTGGTTGCTTTATATGCATATGTAGATCTTATTAAAGTCCTTTACCAAGATGCTTGGCCTCCTTTGTGACAGATCAGAACCAAGCTTGTCTTCCTCTGTTCTCCATGTCCCATCTGCTGCCTGGTGTGTGTGGATTTTCTGTAGTGGTGCATCCCAACAAACTCTATACTCCAGGAGCAATTTAGTCTATCCAAAGGGATGGAAGTGAATTTTTCGTTTAGTTGGGGTTTGTTTTTTAAATATGAAACAGCCCAATTCATGCTTTAGGAAACAATAAGTCTGAACCAAATCACAGCTGTCCTTTAGCCTTGGCTCTTCTCTGAATTTTGCAATGCAGTTTCCCCATGCAAATACTGTGTACGAAAGCGTGCGTACTAGGGGAAATTGAGCGTGAAATGCATATATTGATGAAAATAACATACAAAATGAAAAAAGGGGGATTGCTCAAAACAATGTGTATGTCTGGCCAACTGCACACACAAATGCGAAATTTGCACTAAAATGTTGGCGAATTTCAGTGAGGACTTCATAAAATAAAAAAAATGCAGACTGATAAGCTGTCATGGACTGATTGGATGCAGAGGAATTGTGGGAGGAATGAGTTGGAGAACCCTCAAGGGAAGACGGCTCAGGGGCCCAGTAGTAGTGGTGGTGGTGGGACAACAACAGTGAGTGGTCAGAGGGAAGAAGGAGAAGACTGGGGGGAGGAGGTGTCAGACGCTGAAGAGGTAGCAGAGCTTAGGCAGCTAGGAGAGTCAGTGGTGGAGAGAAGTCCATAATCAGAGACTGAAGCTGAAGCAGGAGAGGTGGGAGATCAAGAGGCAGAGATGAGTCAGGCTGGTGAAGAGGCGCAGGTGTCTCCCCCTCCTGCTGTGGCAAGTTCCCCTCCCCCCGGTCTTCCAGAACCAGAAGAGGCATGAAAAGTACAGAGGAGAAGTTAGCTGCATGCAGGCTTGGTCTCCAATTGCTCTTCCCCTGAGGAGAGGTGGACTTTCCATCTTGGAAGCTGATTTTCATGGAAGAAGACCACTGGGAATCAGCTGCTCTGCTCACTAGACCCAACACTCCATCAAGTCTGTGGAAATCATATTTTTTGCTAATAAAGAGTAAACTCCATCTTTGAGCTGTATGATTGCTGCTATTGAACAGAGTAGAAGTTCTCAAGCTTCCCACTCTTGCATAGAGCATTAAAATTGCTAGGTGGTCTCAGCAGACCATTTAAACTTTCATTTTTTCTACAAAAAAGCACAGTCATAACTCAAATATTTATTTTTTAACAACAATTCAGTGCCAGCCTCATTTTTTAAAAGCAGCACATCATTGTGAAAATCATGGGTCCCAGTCCAAAGCCTCAATGTCTGGCTTGGTAATCCAACCCTGGTCAAATCTGCTTTGATTTCAATCATTAGAAAAAATAAATCAGGTCCAAATATTTCTGTTTTGCAAGCTTTCCATGGGGCCTCCTGAATGGAGCTCACAGATGAGTGGTCCATTTGAGGACATCTGATGTAGAGAAGTGAACGGGCTTGTGTGGATTCACTCTCCACAAACCATCATCCAAAGGAAATTAGGCAGCCTCCTACGATTGCAAAGCACCCGTTCATAACTAATTGCTACATGAAGTTTATATATAGGGAGGATTCATTCCCAGTCATAAGCAGATCATCGAGGTGCTACTCCTGCTCAAGTGTAAGGAACAAGGGCGTGTGTGGTCTGACTAGGACCAGGTTTCCAGTGAGCATAGACCAGCAAGGATCCTCTCAGAGGGTGTAGGCAGGTGCTGTGTCATGGTCCAGGTTAGGAGGTCAGGAACTGGAAGGACATGTCAAAGCACACAGTGAGGCAGCGAGATGGAACACAGAGAAGGGTAGAGGCTGGAAGAGGATGTGAAGATCAGGATAACACACCCTGAAGGCAGGGTGAAAGATCAGGGTAGGAATCAAGGTGAACCTGGGATGTGTGTAGGAATCATGTGGCCCTCTAGATGTTGCTGTACTTCAGCTCCCTTCATCCGTGACCACTGGACATTCCGGTTTGGACTAGAGTCCTACAATATCTGGAGGTATACTTAAGAACATAAGAAGAGTCTGTCAGATCAGTCTGCTTTAACCCACTTTTTATCTTGCCTGTAAGAATGATGATAAAAATCTGAACAGGTAGAACCTTCTCTGACTGGTCTTTTGGAGACCATACTCTGTGTGGATGCTAGCTCATTTGAGACTCACAGGCCTCCAATCCTCCTGACATCATTCTGGCAAAGTTAACTAGAACCATGAGCCACCTGAGGCCGCTGAAAGGACAAGGGGCATGCCGGCCTATGCAAGGCACAGAATCATCAGGCAGATGGGGGTTTAAAAAGGAGAAATAAGACAAAGCGGCAACAGGTTAGCCAATTAAGTTTGAGGCTGCTTTTGATCTCTTGAGCATGGCGGGCAGGAGGAGTTAATGAGCTCACAGAAAAGCATAATGCGGAGGCCCAGAGTTTAATCATGGCTGTCGGCAAGAGCTTTAAATGCAATAGGGTGCCAGGGATGCCTCTATGCTGGAGAAGGGCCATGGTATAATGCCCACCAATCATGGCTCCCTCACGTGACAGCAATAATCAACCTACAGTTAGAGCCAAATGGGTGCCATTTTAATTCCCCACCATGAGTGATGCTATGTTGTGACCTGCAGTGCATTGTGGGAAATTTAAATGACATCTTGTCATTGCACACTATAAGGGCTCCTCTGGGACAGGCATCAATGGGCTCCAGCAGCTGGATTGAGGATTCCTGGTGCTCATGCAAGCCCTGAAGGCTGCAATACAAATTTTAATGCCAGTCATTTTAATGACTGTCCTGTATTGATTTTAAAGGGTCTTGCTGTTGCTGTACGCCAGGCTTCCTCGAACTTGCCCCTCCAGATGTTTTGAGACTACAATTCCCATCATCCCTGACCACTGGTCCTGCTAGCTAGGGATCATGGGAGTTGTAGGCCAAAAACATCTGGAGGGCCGAGGTTGAGGAAGCCTGCTGTACACCATCCTAATGTTTTGTGAGAGGGTGGTATATAAGTACTTTAATAAAGAAATATTAATAAATGCAATCCTATGCCTATTGTAGGAGGGTGTCCGCTTGAACTCAGTGGGACATTTCTTTATAGATATGCATATAGAAGAAGAGTTTGGATTTGATATCCTGCTTTATCACTACCCGAAGGAGTCTCAAAGCGGCTAACATTCTCCTTTCCCTTCCTCCCCCACAACAAACACTCTGTGAGGTGAGTGGGGCTGAGAGACTTCAAAGAAGTGTGACTGGCCCAAGGTCACCCAGCAGCTGCATGTGGAGGAGCGAAGACGCAAACCCGGTTCCCCAGAGTACGAGACTACCGCTCTTAACCACTACACCACACTGGCCCTCAGAGCTGATACAAAAGCATAAATACGGGTTTGAAGAAAGGGGGAGCTATGGTTGACTTATTTCCTGCTGAGTTGGGCTAAGACACGTTCCATAGGCTGCAAAGTGACAATCTCTTCCAGAAAGTAACAGCAGTATTCCTATTTGCATATGCCCTTTTTCTCGAAAAAGGGGTGCCGGAACTCACCATGAACGTCTCCCTTGCTCTCTGAGAATGGCAAAGGTGCTCATCTGAGAGGTGCCGGAACTGAGTTCTGGTTAGTTCTTGCTGGGGGGGGGGGGGAGCCCTGGTTAAAAGCAATAAAAATATTTCACAAAACATCTATAGAGATAAAACCAACAAAATTTAAATGCAAATATACATAATTAAAGTAGACTTGCCTAAGCAAAAATGATTTTAGCTGGCAGCAAAAACAGTATAGCGAAAGTGCCTACTTAATATCAACAGGCGGGGAGTTCCAAAGCATCAGCACTGCCACTCTAAAAGATCCATTTCTTGCGAGTGTGGAACAAACATTATGTGCCAGCCCTAAAGATCACAGAAGTCAAGCAGGGACTTATGGCACAATCCTTCAGGTAAACTGGCCCCTTGAATTTGGCCTGGTAAAAATCTGGCAGAAAGGGCTGGTCTTTGAGCAGAGGTGTAGCAGTAAAGTAAAAAATGGTAAAGGACCCCTGGATGGTTAAGTTCAGTCAAAGATGACTATGGGGTGTAGCACACTGATGGGGTCTTACCTCCATTAGCAATTGTGCTGCAGCGTTCTGCATTAACTGCAGTTTCCAGACAAAGGAAGGCCCCTGTAGAGTGCATTGCAGCAATGCAATACTGTATTGAAGTGCAGTTTCACTCTCTCCACCCCTTCCCCAAACTGAGTACCGAGTGGAATTTTGCCTCATATTTCAAGCTGAAACGTAAATGGCCTGGAGTCATTTGTTTCCTATTTAACACGCTCTTGAAACAAGCTTCTTAAGAACCTCTGCAAACATGCAGCTGTACCAATACTGACAATCATTTCATTCTACCACCGGATGAGTAACAACATGAGTTAAAGGATTAGCGCTGTCCATCATAGCGGAAGTGCGCTGTAAAGCAGAACTGGATGCTTTTAGTTTTTAAAAACATAATCGTATACATACATGCCAACTTCTTTAATGTGAAAAACCTCTAAGCAAATTCCGGTTACCATATATCAAGAGGCAAGCCTGCTTAAGGAGGAAGCAATAGTCACATAACCTCATTTTCAATTTACGCTTAAATGAGGGCATATTCTTATCATCCCTTATCATTAAAGACAAGGGTTCTTGACAAGAGATTCCTTTAGGAGCAGATATGCCGTGCACACAGAAAGAGAACAAGGTGAAGAGGAAATGGATGCATTATAAGAAGGGGAAGGGAAAAACTTTTTATATATAACAAGGTGGTAAATAAACCTTGCTTTAAATAATTTACTTGCCCAGGGATTGATATTCAAGGTGGATATAAAATCCACGATAATCTTAAAGCAGCCCATGATAAAACACAGTAGAAGAGATAAATAAATATCTAATAAAACAATTAATGGCCAGAACACCAAGACAAGCTACCCATCTGAATTTCTCTCTTCTACACAAGTGTCAAAGGTTCCAGATCCTGACACCACCCCCACCCTGTTTTTTACCTGAACACCCTAGATCAGGGGAAGAAAAATAAACCAGGGAAGGTTAAAGTTACAGGTAAAGTGACAGGTGAGGACCACCAGATGAGGGAGTTCCAACCCTCAATATAGGTGGACTGTAGAGGCTGAAAATCGATCCCAATAAACACAAGAGCTTCAGCATTTAAGACTGGGAAGAATGTAACACATGTATCAATAGATCTGGCTACGAGAGTTGCATCCCTGCAACCGCTCCCAGGAAGAACATCATGGCAAGGAGAAGACCAGCCCCACCCCATCCATTGGGTGACATCTTGGTGGGCCCCGTGAGAACAAGATGCTGGACTAGATGGGTTGTTGGCCTGATCCATTTCAAGGGCCAATGCAGGAGAAGCTCCAGGGAATTTGCTTCTCTCCTCCTTACAAGAAACAACATGATGTTCCAACTGTCAGTTGATCTAGGACTGAAGGGAAGCAGAAGCATGTTCTGGCTCCATCCACCAGGCAGAGGACTAAGGATTTCTGAGTGGTGGTCGTATAATTCACAGATTCATAGAAGTTTAGAGTTGGAAGGGATGCCAAGGGTCGTCTAGCCCAATGCACAGCAATACAATGCACACACAGCTATTGCCTGTTACTTGTAAGCCTTTTGGATAATCATTGGAATGTGGTCATACACCTTCTAAATAAACGATGGGCAGCAAACCCCCAGTTGGGGGAGGGGCTGAACCAGCCCACCCACCAATTTATTCTGCTCCCCCAAGACTCCCCCAAGATTTTGGTGGCAGTAGCAGAAATATATATGCAGAATTGGAATGGGGTGGGCAGAACCCAGGGCTCAGGTGCAGATTGCTCCCTCCCTGCTCATCTGATCAATCCTGTGTTGAGTTGAGAAAAGGGGCTGGCTGCCTGTGTGTGGTGTGCATGCAAGAATGTGGGCTGGTCACACACACCTTGAGACGTATCATCCACCACCAGGGTCAATGTGGCTGCTCAAATCAATCAATTATTCAGATGTCACCTAGGCATGAGGCCCAAATCTTGCTTCTTTTTGCAAGTGCAATTTTATTTTTCCTCTCATGCACTTTGGCTGTGCATGTCAAGTCCTATTGACTTCAATGGGTCTTACGCCCAGGTAAGTGGGTGTAGGATTGCAGCCCAAAATGCTGCTCTGTCCAGCTCTTGTATTTATCCATGGTGATCTTGCTTTAGCCACTTAAATAAAACGTCTCTTCCTTGGTGGCTTCTGGGTGGAGATCAGGCTGCTGTCAGTCTTGAGTCCTTGCCATGTTAACAAACTTTTAGTGATGATTTATGGACATCTCCGTTTACTTCCTCCCTTCACTCTCATTACGACATATTATTCCCAGGTGAGTTATTGCCACAGATGATTTATCCATTTGCATGTTTTTCAAGGTTATTATAAAATCCAGCTCTGTTACACGCGAAGATCCTCATAATACTTTTTCACTAGGTTTGGGGGTGGGGTGGATTCCCATCACTCTCCTTTGGAGTAAAAATAAACTCTCAAATACTCACTACCACTCCCCCTGCTATATTTAAGTTGTGTAAATAAAATACTCATTTATTTAGGCTGCAATCTTATACATGTGAGTAAGTACCATTTAACTCAGTAGAACTTATTTCTGAATTGACATATATAGCATTGTAATGTTAAATGTATCTTTCATATCAGTTTTTCAAGGCTCAGCTGTATAACATTCAGCTAAAGCAGAATATTCTAGGTAGAACGGAGCGGCGGGGGGAGAGGGGAGTGCTGTTGATTTGTAAGCAAAATGTGCTGAAACTTGAATCCTGTACCTGGCAGTGGACACAAACAAGTGGGCAGCCAGTACCTGGGAAATTAGCACAGCACAAATTTTCAAGCAGTTTCCTCCAGGCGGCTATTTCCCTGAAGGTTGTATTAGGCCTCAGGGCAAATAATATAAGGAATATAACATTGTCATAGAAGGGCCACCCATTTGTAAGTGAAAACAAACAAGGCTTTCCTGAAGAGGGTGTAGCTGCAGAATTTGCTCATCATTCATATATATATATATTCCTGTTGGACTAGATCAGTTAGTGACTGTATCCTTGCCTCCAGCCAAAGCAAAAGCTGTCCCAAGAGTAATATCCTTTCTTTGGAAAGGTTGCCCTTTCCAAGGAGGGATTCGCCTGAGAAGGAGGTGACACCTCATGACTTTCCTCTCTGCTGGGTTGGTACACAACCATTCATCATTCCTTGACACTGGCGGCATCGTTCTTCTGAATCAAGGCGCCGTGGGACTGGAACACGCTAGTAACAGGCCATGGGAGGGTGCTGTGGGTGTTCAGCACAGGCGTTCTGCTCTTCAGAATGAAGGAAAGGAGAGCTAGATGAAAAGGCTGGCATGGACAGATCTACACGTTCAGAAGAAGCACATGGCATAGACCTCCTGTGGCTGTTTGAGTTCAAGATGTCACCCTAATAACTTAGCTTTGCTGGCTCTTCTTCTGCTCTGTGGACGCAACAAGGCATCCTCCTCTGAGAGGCCATCACTACCTCTGCTGCAGTGGCAAGGCTGAGGCTTCCACCACCACCACCACGAGGCCCATTGCAGCCACTGATGCGCTTCCAGAATCCAGTGCCGTGCCTCTGGAAGTGCAGCCTTGGCAGGCCTCAGCAGAGGCCTTGCAGCAGAGGAGGCCTCGCCACAGTGGTGGTAGCGGCAGAGGCCTCACTGCAGCAGTGGAGGAGGAGGTGGGACATCTGGGATTGACATCAGAAGCTGGGGCGGCTTCTGTGTGTTGTGCTGTAGACACCGGGTATATAGCACAGGGGTAGTCATTGTGGTGCTTTCCAGATGTTGCTTCACCCCAGCACCCATCATGCATGAGCACTGGTCATGCTGACTGGGACTGATGGGAGTTGGAGTGGAGCAACATCTGGAGGGAACCAGGTCGGCTGGGGCTGAATGAGAGGCAGCCTTGGGCTGGGAGCCAAAGGGCCACAAACAATGGTCTAAGCATAGAAGGTCCAACTTCCTGCTGTAGCATTTGAAGGGGCCGTTAGCAAAGTGTCCTCTCATGGGCCTCCTGCTGCATTCATCCCTGAGCCTTGGGCTAGCCACCACTTGAGTTTCCCAGAATATCCTAGAATGATGCTCCATCAGGAAACCTTGTGGAAAATGTTAAACAGTGGGCCAGGGTGGTGGACCTTGACATGTTGCTGGGTCCCCTGGTTATGGCAGCTGCCCAAAGATGCCAGGAACTGATGTTGGACCCTGAGGTATATAGCTGGGAGAAGCAACACCACCATCTACATGCCTGCATGTATGCTCCTTCTACTCATTCCTGGGGCTGGAAAAATGATTCAAATGTTCATTATGCGAGGAAATAACACAAAGCTGTGGAACACCAATGCCTACTGGCCTCTCGCAATCAAGGCATTTTGTCTGGGGTGGTATCACAAGCAACATAGCGCTATTAACTCCTTTCTCTCCATAAAATGTGACGTGTAATTACATGGGAGGGCAGATCCCCCACAACACAATCATGTTTCTGCTTCTCTTCCTCTGTACTGCTGCACAGCTGGCTAAATCTCTACCCTTGCGCATTCAGCTAAGACAACAGGCTGCCGTTCCCTGCGCTATGTTCCACAAGGTTTTACTTTTCAGTCATGCATGCAATAAACATACATAAACATGGTGCTAATGCATTTTTCCCCCAATAGAGCATTTACTTACTTGCTTCATCTGTCTTTGATCCTCCTCTGCTGGGAGCCAATGAATAAATAATACTGCTGATTATGAGCAGGAAACAATCTGATGGGGTTAGATTCCTCTGAGAGGCCTTTATGGCATTTCTGTTAACTTGGAAGATGGAGCCCTGTTGTGCTCAGTTACAAAGGAAGGAGCATCCCTCTTTCTGTGACGGGAGCCTGCTGGCTTCCCCCAAGGCAATCCAAGATAGAGACGGAAAGGCGAGTCCTCATAGTTTGGGGTGGTCGTGCAATCCTTAAATCAATCTTAACTCAAAAAGGCTGCTGACTGCTAAAGGTTCGTCGCCGTCCTCTTGAATTTCATTGCAGTTTACAAAATAAAGCAACGAAAACATCAGCCAATAAAACGGACCAGCCAAATCTATAAAACAGTATCGCTGCTGCAAAGCTCGTACAACAAGAATACAAAGAGAAAAGTAGGAAGAAGGAGAAATAGGGGTGTGGGGAGAGAAAAGGTACTCTACTGTCTCCAAAAAGATATACTAGGGAGGAGACAAAATTTACCTTTTTTGGGAGAGAGTTCCTGTTCGTTGGAGCAGCCACCAAGAAGATCCTGCTCCTTGCAGAGCAGAAGCGGGGAGCCTCTTACAGCCTGAGGGCCGCATTCCCTTCCAGGCAAACTTCCAGGGGCCACATGTCAGTAGCACACAGGGCCAGAGGCAAAAGTGGGTGAAGTGATGAATGTATTATTAGCACATCGTTAAACTATGGAACTCACACCTGCAGGAGGCACTGTTGGTCATTAGCTTGGATGGATTTAATAGATGACTAGACAGATTCATGGAGGACAAGGCTATCATTGACTACTAGCCATGAAAGTTATGTGCTGCCTCCACTGTCAGAGGCATCATGTCCCTGAATTCCAGTTTCTGGGACTCAGAGGTGGGCAGAGTGCTCTTGTGCTCAGGTCTTGCTTGCATGCTTCCCACAGGCTTCTGGCTGGCCACTGTGAGAACAGGACGCTGGACCAGGTGGGCCATTGGCCTCATCCATCAGGCTCATCTTGTGTTCTAGAAAAGGGCCAGTGAGTTGGGTTGGGGTATCCAAGGAACAGGGGCATGGCCTGGGGAGAAAGCAGGACTTGCGGGGGGAAGTGCCAATGGTAGGTGGCGCCAGAGGCAAAATAATAATAATAATGGGCCAATGTGTTAATGGATGTGAGGTCTGTACAGTTGGTGCCATTCCAGCAACGCAAAAGTCAGAGGTTTATACATAGTCTCTCACACACAAACACACACAGACACCCTCCCAGAAAACAAGTCGCCCCATCATAGTTCAGCCACACAAAAATTTACTGATGAGACAGACAAACAGGTTCAGTGAGTGGATGCAGCCTGGGAATAAGGGTGTGTTCTGGGATGGAGGCATGGCTTGGAGAAACTCCCAAGAAAAATGAGGTTCTCACCTCTGCTGAAGAGGATTCCTCACAGCTCTCAGAGTGTGCAGAGAACACATGGAAGAGAGGAGGAGAACCAACCATATTCTGTTTTCTACCGAGGGGGAAACAAACACAGTCACAAAAATGCACCTCGATTTGAAAAGAAAGAAGGTGGTTGCAGGCAAAGTTGCAGGGAAGAAGCAAAGACTTCTGGATCACGAATCTGCTTCCCTGTTGCATAGTGCCACATTCATCTGATCGCATTAAAACACAGACACACACGCCTAAAATTGCATTCCCACCAAAATCAATGTTACCTAAACCAAAACAGATGTCGTACCTCCATTCCCATCCCACCCTCCTCCAAAACTGGAAGTAGATTTTGCACATGTTATTCTTTTAGATGTGCTACTGGGTGATTTGCATCACACTAGCCTTGGGAAAACCTGTCTCGCTCTCGATAGAAGATGGACAGCTCGCTTGGAAAATGCCCATGATCAGCAACGATTTGGAGCTAATTTCACGGATGTTTTCCAGTCCCACCCACCCCCATTCCCTCCCCTGATCTCCTGTTCCGATCCTCTGAACAATAGGGCTTCTGAAATTTCCCCTTTTAACATCTTTCACATTGAATCAAGGGTACACTAAGCACACTCCCTGCAGCTGTTGCTGGTCAAATTGCTCCTCTGGAGGGACGAGAGATGAGGTTGCCTCCTTTGAGAAGGTCCAGGCAGAAGGTTTTAGTCCACAGTCCAGCCCACACTCAGTCCTGAAATATGAGAGGCTGGATTCCTTCCCTCCCTCCACCCCCCACCTACTACCTAACACACACACACAGAGGCAGAGCCTTTAAATGAACCCAGATGGCTGGCACAGAGAGAGGAGCCATCTTGCAAAAGTGCCTGGGGGAGCTCTGCTTGCTGTCAGGAGTCTTGGAGATGTCTGTGTTGTTTCTTAATCTGAGATCACTCCTGTTTGAGTTTTCCCCAATTTCCTTTTGGAAATGTCACATGGGCCTGGCCATCAGAAAGATGTCCCTAAGATTGAACTGACTGGAATCAAACATTCCCCTAAGTCCTAGGTTGAATATTATTACCCTTAATAAAGAACATACACACCCCACATCTATCCAGATCAGATCTCAACTGATCTATTGTATTCTCCACCTATTGTGCATGTAAGGGTCAAATGGCTGAGCTATTTGAGCCACAGGTGAACTAAATTAATTGATGAGGGGCATTAGAAAATATTGATAATGTGAAATAAATTAATTGGCAGTGATCAATAGAAAATGCTGAAAAAGAACACAAATTTAATGTGTGTTGCTAGCTACTTTAAATTATAATGAAGAATCTTCTAGTACCCAGCCAGATGGGCAGGGAATAAATAATAAAAAATTAATAATAATAATAATAATAATAATAATAATACTTAAAGACTAACAGATTTATGAGGGCATGGGTTTTCAGGGACTGCAGCCCACTTCAGTGGATTAATCAGACGTATTCATCTGCCGTCCATGAAAGCTTATGCTATGAGAAATTTGTTAGCCTTTAAAGTGCCGCAAGATTCTTTGTTTGCTGCAATAGGCTAACACGGCCATTCCTCTGGAAATTATATTAGGGGATTTCATTTTTAAACTTCAAATGATGCAAGCATATGCCCCCCATCTCCTTTTTATTATTCCGTACAAATATGTAAACAATTACCTGGCTTTGAAGGATGTGATTACAAAGAGATTCATCTCTAAAAGATGATTATTCACTTGTAAAATTCGTTATTTTAATAGAAGGCAGACTGAGGAATACATATATTTCAAGATGCCTTTTCTTCTGCAAATGAGTGATGGCCAGAGAAGAAAGTATGTAAGAGTTTGTGCACCCATTATATACTTCGGCAAGGTGGTTTTGTTCTCGTTTACAAATTCATTTTCTGTTCTGTACCAGGCAGGACCAAGGATGAGGTGGTGCTGGTGAGATCAGACACACTTTGCTGGGATCTTTAAGAGTATTAGTATAGTATTACTATTAATCCTATCCTAGGCTACACATGTCCATCCATTGATCCACACAACTGGGGGAAGAAGAGGTGGGACTGATGTGTTTTCAACAATCAAGGATGGGAAACTTTTCATCAGAGCCAGGAGGAGTGATGGTGGGATGACAATGAGTGGACAGAGGGAGATGCTTGGGAGGAGGAAGTGGTGGAAGCTGAAGAGGTAACAGGGCTTAGTGAGCAGAGAAAGTCTGTGACAGAGAGAAGTTCAAAATCAGAGGCAGAAGCTGAAGTAGGAGAAAAGGGAGGAACAGAGGCAGAGGGAAGTCCAGCTGGTGAAGAGGCAAGGGTGTTTCCCCCTCCTGCTATGACAAGATCCTCTTTCCCCTGGTCTGTCAGAACCAGAAGAGGCATGAAGAGGGTGGAGGAGCTTCACATAGTCTCAGATTGCTTGGGGGTAACCCTGGAGAAGAAGGGACTTGGGCAGCTGTGGGGAGACAAGGACCTTCAGTCTCAGCAAGAGACTAGGAGCAAGACCTGCTGGACAGGAGTTGCTGGGCCAGACACTACTGTGCAGATCCTGTTTTTGCTAATAAAGAGTTAAATCCAACATGCTCAGTGTGATTTACTGCTGTCTTGCTCCTGTCAAGTGGGTGTGGCCAGATGCAAAAGTGGGCAGGGAGACAGGTGTGACTGTTACCTTTGTACAGTAGGCTGCATTCCAGCCATGCAAGAGTAAGATGTTTCTACAAATCTCTCTCTCCCACACATACACACACACACACACACACACACACACACACACACACACTTCACCCAGGCAAGCATAAAGGGATTATTATTATTATCATGAGGCAAAAGAACTTGAGGAGCCCATGAAGAGGGACTGGTGAGAAGGGAAGAGAAGTGTAGCCTGGAGAAAATCCCATTTGGACCCTGGGCCTGAGGTTTCCCACCCCTCTTTTACTTACATATTTTGAATTTCGTATATATACAATCGATTTAACTTTTTAATATATACATAACTGTTCTATATATGCTTTTATCATGTTGTGAATCGATTCAGGTTGTCTTGTGGGAAGCAATTCGCAAATGGGGAAAAAGATACATCTGCAGCAGGGAAGTCTCAGGTTATAGGTTGTTTTTTTAAAAAAGGTGGGGTGGGTGTTTATTCCTTTGCAGTAATTCTACTTTTAGAAAACGGATGTAAAAGAAGAAGAAAGACCTCAGCCCAGTCCCCAGATGACTTAAGTAGTTAAGCCATAAAAACTTTTCACATACTTCCCCCATTTATCCGTTCAAGTGGCGTACGAGGAGTGGAGGCGGCGGCGGCTGGGGGGGGGTAGCTTGTGGGTTCGGACTGGTGCCACAGGGATCAGAGGAAGGCGCATGGCCCAGAGCTCTTCACTGAGGATGCCTTTGTTCTTCCAGCTCCCTGGAGTGCATGTTCCATGTGAGGCAATGACAGTTTTTGTTATCGGACAGACATATCGGTTTCAGTGACAATCACTGCCTTTTTTTAAAAAAAAAACACCAAAAACATTATTTCTCATGATCGTCTCCATCTCAGAAAACTCAGTTTCTGAAAGCAAGTGGGGCGAGGGGGGGGGGGAGTGAGGAAGAGGAGGAGGTGTATGCGGGGCGGAGTGGGGGCACATTACAGTGGGGGGGGACTTACATTCTAGTGATGGAGGAGTTGAATGGTGGCAGCCTGTCCATCAACTCAGAGAGGGTTTAAAATCAATGAATATATTTTGCCAACCTGGTGCCCTCCAGATACGTCGGACTACAACTCCCATACCAGCCCCGGATGAGTTGATGGAAGTTGTAGTCCAAGCATCAGACTTTGAGGGCTGACCTGGAGCCTCCAGGTCTGCCTGCCCCCCTCCAGGCGGCAGGTGGAGATCTTGAATCCCCAGACAGGCAACAGTACCTTAATTTTACTTTTATTATAGTAAAAACAACAACAGCCCAGCAGCCCAGCAGGAGCGGGCAGAAAACTATTGCATAGACTCACTGGGGGTCATAGGAACATCCCCTTTAGTTAAGGTTCCTATATTAATTTCCAACCAATGAAATATTGCTCATTTGTTACACTGCGGTTTTCATTTGAACGGCATGGTCTCAGCGACTGTGGTTAATACTTTATGTGCCATGTTTAATGACATCACCATGGCGCGCCCCATGACATCACCGGGGGCAGCTCCTAGGTCTCAGGTTTGGTCGCTGAAATCTCAGGCTCTGGGATGCTCCCATCCTGGCAACCCTAATCTGGAGGGCACCACGTTGGCAAAGCCTGGTTTAAAGAAACACTTCATTCTCTGGGATGCAAGGAAGGAAATCCCTTTAGGCAACAGTGGCTTGAGGAATATCTCACTGCGGCCGTTTGTTGTTGTTGGGGTCCCCCCAGCCCCCCCAAAGGCCATATGTCATGAGAGGAAAGAGCAAACTAATAAGTTTCTTCCTTCCTTCCTAACTCAATGAAACATGTGACTTGAGTGGAGCCAATAGGTTATGAGAATCTGATACAGCAGTTTCAAAGATACGCTCCTTAGCTAAGGCCACTGGGGTAAACCATGTCGTTTCTCATTTCTACAGTTTGGTTGATTTAACGCAGATCCAGGTCTTGAAATTCACACCAGCTCTTTTGTACACTGGAGTCGCACAGATAACAGGCCGGGTGCCTACTTCCTCTCAGCCCTCTCCCCCCACAACCGACCTGCTTTTCCTCAGCTTTAAAATCATTTGCCAGGTAAAAATAAACTTTTTGGAACCTCAATGTGAAAAATGCACCTAAGCAATTCAATCCTTGTAATTTGGAATCTGGGAGAGAAAGTGCAGTGGAGTCCTAATTAAATTATATCATAAGCAGCTTAACGTGTGGGGTTTGGGTTTTGTTTTTTGTCTTGGTTTCTGTTGCCTTGATTTTCTCATGCACATTTTTTTCAATAGCTGGAAGTGAGTTATTAGGTATGCAAATTAATTAGCCCTAAGCAGAGATGACAAACAGAGGCTGCTGGGGCTTTGCAACGCATGATGTCATTCAAGGCGCTCTCTCTCTCTCTCTCTCTCTCTCTCTCACACACACACACACACACACACACGCGCACGCTTTCAAAAATATGGCCCAAACCAGGGGTGCTTTGGCTTCACATCTCATTTTATTTAATCCCATCAAGAGCACCAGTCAATATTTCTCATTTTGGCCTGTCACTGGGAAAGAGAGGGGAGGAGGGAACAAAGTGCTTTTTTTTTTAAGGTCCTGCAAACCCTCATCTGTCAGATTGTCGCTGGCGAAATCAAAACAGGTGTTATGGGATCTGGGTGTGCTCTGAATAACTCAGTCTCAGTGTGGCTTTAAATCGTTAGAACATTATCTGCTATTCGTGAAAATGGCTGTGCCCACGTAAACTGCTGGCATTTTACTGAATAAGCCCATTTGAAAACACCCAATGTTAATCAACATCCACTGGGAAGTTTAGAAAGAACAGAGGGGAAGCAAGTTTGAAAAGACGGGGGGGTTGGGGGGGGTTGGGGGGGAGGGAGGGAGTTTACATCTGCAACATTAGCAGTAGCATAAATGCCATTATCAGAAGAAATATCCTTCTGGAGAAAGCCAGAGGCAAAGCAGCTGTGCCATTGACAGTTCTGTGGGTTTGAAGGTGGAACTGCCACAGCACAAATAAAGAGGAGAATGGTGGTCTGGCCTGATTTTAATAGCAATGGGCCACAAAGATGAGGAGATCTGGATCCTTCTCCTGCTCAATACCCACCTTCCTCACAGCCTTCCTCCCCAATTGTTCTTCACTTTTCAAGGTCACCTCCAGAATGGAACACAGAAATCCGCCTCACACTTGAGGCCACATTCACACCACACATTTAAAGTACTATGATACTACTTTAAACTGCCATGGCTCCCCCCACAGAATTCTGGAAGCTGCAGTTTGCAAAGGGGGCTGAGAGTTGTTAGGCGTTCCCTATTCTCCTTCCGGAGCTCCCTGTGCAGAGGAATTGCTTGTTAATCCACTCTGAAAATCCTAAATTGGTGCATGTATGAGTTGCACATGGTTGCAGAGGGGATGGCTGTATGCAATCAGGTCAGAGGGAAGAAAAATGCAGACATGTTGGATTGTAACCTGTACATTAAAGCTAGAAATGTACGTAAAACCATTATAGCTAACAAAGCAGTGCTGTTGGTTACACAAGCATCCCGGCATTGGTAAACTAATGAACCTCCATATTAAGTTGTTGGGTTTTTTTTAGTTGTCTCAATTCAGAGCAGGCCACAGCTGATGGAACAGGAAACCATGGTTTAACAAACCCTGGTACTTTTCTATTATACTCTGTGAAAGAAGGAAAAGTTAGGAAGGAGGAGGTAATATGGGAGCACAATGTTTATTGAACTTGGTCCAGGAAGCTACAGTTTACTGACTGCAGGTTGTTGTGTTTGACCTGTGCCAGTAAGTGTGTAAATATCATGTGATACAATCTACTCATGGTTTAACACAGAAGTGCCTTCTATATAGGGATATTGGAGCATGCTCAAGCTGCCCTTAGATTTATGACTCAGCTTTGAGAACAGTCCCAATTAAGCATACCAAAAAAAGAGAGGAAAAAATCAGTCTGTTAAATCATTGTAGCCCATGTACAAATGAATCACTCTGTTCTTTGCCTCAGGGGTTTCACCATTACAAGAAATGAATGAAGTAAGCAGAAAAATAACAGAGGCTCTCGCAAGCTGAAAAGGAAAACATGTTTCTCTTTTTCTAATAAGAATTACTGAATGAATTGTTTGAAAATATCAGAGGATGTACTAAGTGGAAGTTGACCAATTCAGTTAAAAAGCGGTCTGCTTCCCATCTCTTATCTCTCCCCGCCCACTTTGTTAGTGATGTTGAGACATCACTTTAGGGAGCTAAATTGAAGGGTAAACAAGTGGGCCTGCAACAAAATGTTACAGTACACCCTCTTTCCAACAGGAGTATCCTTGACAGGGTCCCAAGCAGGGCATGCCACACACCTTCCTCACCAACTCCATTTTTCCTTTCAATTGACCATTAACATTCCAGACCTACTGAGCATGCTCAGTCCTCCTTGGGCTGGTTTTGGATGGTTTCCCCCCTTAGGATTTGTTATATTTCCCCTTAAGATTTCATTGTTTCTCAGAGGTGTGGAGCACCTTTGACCCTCCAGATGTTGCTGCACTAACGTAGGGCTGCCATATTTCTAGATGTAAAATTCAAGACACAAAGTTGACTACAACCCTAGACTACAGTTCCCTTCAGCCCTGGCCATTTGCCATGCTCGCTGAGGCTGATGGGAGTTTTAATTTAACAACCTCTGGAGAGCCACAGGTTCCTCAACATTGATCTACGGGGCTGTGAGCACTCACCACTTGAATTCACTGTTAAAGGGAGTAATAGTAAGTTAGATTCTGAGCTAGTGTCAATCAGTTTTGTAGGTAAACTACTTCAGCTGACAGTAAGGCAGCATTTGATCCTGTCATGCAGCGTAAGTGACTGGTATTTTAGGTAGAGATTGCATGAAATACTCAGGTCCCTGTAACTGCCTTTCCTGGGGATGAGGGAGAATGCATGTTGAGCTTCCGATTGGTCAGTTCTCTTAGAACCAAAGTCACATTATTCAAATGCAAATATTTGCTCTGGTAAATGCCATTCTTCTGCCTTTTGACTTTGAGTTAAACATTTTACTGTGTTTGTATAATTGCTTATAGCTATCAGCCTATTAACTATAAACAGAAAATAACTCTGGTAGTCATAATGTTGCATCAACATTTTAAAATGCTTTAAATCAATGACAATTTTCACTTCAGCATTAAAAGTCTGATCGTGTGTGTGCAGGGTTGTGCGTGTGGAATACCTGTAGTTTCATAACAGCTATTATGTATGCCTTTGACAGCACAGGCATGCTTCTTCCAAGACTGATATGGGCTTCATTCTGGGATGCTGAGAACATAAGTCCTGAGAGCATGTCGAGAATATAAGAAGAGTCTACAGGATTAGGCTGTTGGCCCATCTAGTCCAACATCCTGTTCCCACAGCAACCAGCCAGATGCAAGCAGGTTCCTGGTTAGCTTTCCCCATTTCCCCATGAGCTTGATATACAATGTCTCCAAGAATATTGAGGCTGCAATCCTCTATGCCCATACATGGGAGTAAGTCCCACTGAAGCCCATGGGGCTCATTTCTGAATAGATATGTACAGAGTTGCACAGAAATGCCTCTTTGACATTGCAATCCTTTGTATGTCTATTCAGAAACAAGCCCCACTGAACTCAATTGGACTTCTTCTAATGTATAGGATTGCAGATTAAACTTCTCAAAGCACATTTATCCTTGCAAATATGCTGGGTCAGAAGCCACCGAATCACTCCTGAAGGCAGGGAGACCACGGTGTCACAGTAATGGAGCTATTAAATGTCAATACACAGGTGGATGAGTGTCTATTAGTATTTAAATGATATGCAGTAACTCACTTGTCCAATGTAAATGAAATGCAGCTATGGTCTGAGACGACTGAAAATGTCACCTCTGTGTTTGAAAGGATGACATTTTATGGAGCTGTTGCTGTCTCTTTCCATAATTAGCCGGGATCCAAGCATAGGTATAAAACTCTTACATGGCATAGCAGCCTTGGAACTGGTATTGCCTTGTATGAAATTTCATGGCCCGCAGGGAACTGTGTCAACTGATTGTGTCTCCCAAGAAGTCATACATTTTTAAAGGGCTTCATATGGAACAGTGCTGAGGAACCCGTGGCCATCCAGGTATTTTAGGAGTCCAGCCTGCAATGTCCCTGTCTTTTGGCAATGCCACGGGTTCCTCATTTCTGATACAGGAAATCATCCTGGCATTTGACTGTTACTTCTGTACTCCTCTTCTAAAAGGAGATTTGCTCAATACCTCTCAAACATAAACCTGGAAGTTAAGTTCTGGAAGTCTGCTGAATACAGAAGATTATGGCGTGATCTGAAATGTTTGCCTCCAGAGCCTGTAATGGTTGCTGCCTGCCAACAAGGCAAGATACAAACACTTACTAAAATGGCACTCTAGGGCCCACAAAGGCTTTCTCTGGTACCTATGGGCAGGTGCCCCACAACCTGAACTTCCAGTTTTTTTAAAAAAATAAGTCTGAAGTCCTCCTACCTAGAAAGAAAGTTATGGGACAAAATGTGTAGGTATCTTCTAACCAACTTCTGTGAATTGAGAATGAGTTTGATGTGGTCACCATGTATATTTTTTTCCTGGTACATAGGAATGATCCCTGTTGCAATAGCATATCTTTGTGTAAAATCAATATTGTGTGAGCTCCACAATCAGGACCAGCCAGACATAGCTGACTTTCTATGGTAGGCATAAGGTTGTCGGGAGTGGCTGTCCCTCTAATTTTGTGTTATGCCACGCTCCTCATGGAGCTGGTCCCAGATTGAAGTTCAGTTTTCCATTCATACCATGCAGGTACAGACAGCTGCAAAGTGATGTCTACAAAAGTGCTTTTAGAAAACCCCAAACTGCAGCACTGCAAAGGCTGAAATATACACACAACCGATGAAAGCTGAACAGGAGCAATTTTTGGAGGTGATTTACAGGTGAAGAGAAGTGACTGTTTATTTAGACTCTGAGAGGGGATTCAACTATATTCTCAACCAGCCTGCCTTTATACTTGGTCACATGACACCACAAATCTGTTCGCCAATTGTACACCTTTGTGAACAGCAGATTTTTACACAACTGAAATCTTCAGCTCTCTTTTCTTTAAATAAAGCTGAATCTAGGAAAGTTCCATTGGGCTCCCCAAAATTTGGAAAAGGAGGAGCACAGAACAAGCATGATCATCCCTCAGACCCAAGATGTGGCTTGAAGAACTACATGTCTGAAGACTCCTTGCTGGCTTGTGCATGCTCAGAAATAAAGCCAGTATTCTGAGCCATCAGGGAGATGGTGGATGATTTATAATGTAGCTAAGCAGTACAAGTTGGAGAAATTAAGTGACCACTAATTATAATGTCTGGAGCCTCCACAGCACACAGTGTTTACATGAGTTAACGGTGGATGGATCTGTTAGACAAGATACTTCTTCGTGTTTTCTCCCTTCCACTCTACCCCAACCCACCAAACTCCTCACTACTTATAGCTGGTTGCGAATGAAAAAGCATGGTTCTCTCCATAGTTACCTTATTTATTTCCAGCAATCCACTCCTTGCCTTTGTGGAAGCCTTGCCAGAAGTGGCTGCAAGAGAGGACCTGTGAACATCATCGTGGGAGGGGTCTTTCTAGAACCAAGGTGAAACTGTTGAGCTCCCTTGTTATTTTTGCTATTGCCAGAAAGTGTAATGCTGACCATGTAACGCTGCCACATTCATAGCACTGAAATGTTGTGTAGGGTTGTTGTTGTTATATTTGCTGTTATGTTGTTGTTTTATTGTGTTCTTACGAAATTGTTTTGCGATGGCTGATTCCGAGGCGTATTCCTGTTCTCATTGTTGTAAGCCACTTTGAGCATGATTCTTTCTGTCGGAAAGCGGCATAGAAGTTTTTTTTACAAATGAATGAATGTATTTATATTGAAGCGTTCCAGACTGACCACCATTTTTATAAGTGCTTAGGGCCTGAGTCTGGGTTTTCAGCAGGATTCTTCTGACCACGAACATCACAGCTAACACTTACAAAGAACAATGGCTTGACAGGCAAAGTTTTCTCCCAAAATGGTGCAAGAAGAAGAAGAAGAAGAAGAAGAAGAAGAGGAGGAGGAGGAGGAGGAGGAGGAGGTGGAGGAGGAGACGACCAAAAGATGACAAAAGGAAGAAGAAGTGGGGAGACACAGTTGCTTAAACATGATTCCTGTTTTCTACGTAACGTAAAGCCAAGCATATGAATATGTCACTTGGGCATCTTTTGTGCTAGCATGTCAAGGAAGCGATTAACACTGACTGCAAAACTGTGTTGTGATGTTCATTCTGTCTTAGCTCCTCAGCTGGGTTTTTTTGAGGGGTGGGTGGATAGAGGGTGGGGAAGCAGCGAGCACTTTTCAATGTGGAGTGTTTTATTGAAAACACATTCACCGTTGTCAACATTTAGAGAAGGTAAATTGGCAAATTTTTCATTCTATTAAAATCCTTGCACCTGCTCCAGTTTAATGTGTGTGGGGTGTTTTGTACGTTTTAGTAGGAGCAGAGGGAGAGAGAGAGAGAGAGAGAGAGAGGAGAGCATCTGCTTAGCAAGTCAGGCCTTCTTAACAACTGACAGAATTTGTTTATAAGCCCGCTGAAGAGCTGAATGAGGCAAACTGCATTATGTTACACGTTAATTACATTTAGCTTTAGAGAAACATTTATTAAAGATACAACCCAATGATCAGACATTATTAAATTTTATTTGCTCTCCTGGGCTTTGCCCAAGTTTCTGGAATGTCTTTGACTCATAATTCGTGGTGGGGAGGGCAAGGTCTGTAGCCAGCGGTGGGTGGTACCCACTGGAACTGGTAGGGCAGAAAACAGGGGGCCCAAACAGAAAGTGGATCCAGAACCAGTGAGAGAAAAAGCCAATTAATTATAGTTTTGTCCCCATCCCCTTCTCTTCTGAGTTCTAAAAGGGCAACATTCAGACTATGGAGGAAGAAGCTGACAGGAAGGGCCGTCACCTGGTTAGTAGATTGGTAGTTCCATCTCCCTCAGAAGTTTTGGGATTCTCTGTCACAGCCTCTAAGTTGTGGAATTCCATCCCCACTGAGGTGTATCTGGCTTCTTCTCTTTGCAGTTTTACAGCAAATGCTGGAAACACTCTTTTTTTATATAACATATTTTTATTAAAGATTTCTTGGTTTACAAAAGTATGTGCAATGTCTCTTTTTTCAAGTTACATTTTCTACACATCAGTTTCACTTGTTGAGACATTAGTGTTATATTAGGAAGAAAAGGGGGGGGGAGAGGTGGAGGGGGGCCATAGTGGGTGGGGTGGCAATGTTTCTATTCTACTTAGTGTATGTGTGGGGGTTTTGTGTCAGCGTTGCTTGTGCGGGTTCTCTTTTACTATTTGCTTGTGTTCCTTTGGTGGTGAGAGAGGTTGGGGTTGGCCTGGGGTGTGGTTGTTTGTTTGTGATTGGCTGCAGTGAACTTTGTTTTCATGTGTGAGTGGGGTGGGTAGGTGTTTTTGAATCAGGTTAGCCAGATTGATTCATATGCTGTTGACGAATTCTTGTCATTTACCCTGACACCTGAGTTGTGTTTTCAGGACTCACCCTTATCGTGGAATCATAGAATTGTAGAGTTGGAAAAAAACCCTGAGGGTCATCTAGTCCAGCCCTCTGCAGTGCAAGCAACCATGACAAATGGCCATCCCATCTCTGCTCAAAAACCTGACTGATCAGTTTTAACTGTTTTTAATTCGGAATTTTAAATTGTTGTTTAATTATTGTATTTTAATATTTTGCTGGAAGCCGTCCAGAGTGGCTGGGGAAACCCAGATGGGCGGGGTATAAATAATAAGTTGTTGTTGTTGTTGTTGTTACCCATCCTGTGGCCTGCTGTTGAAGAGCAGGAAGAATAATAATAATAATAATAATAATAATAATAATAAGTCACGCAATGCTAGGTCTTCAAAGGAAAGTAGAAGATTCTCAGACCTTTTCAAAGCACGCCAACATTCTTTCTTTACTTTTTTTGAACCGCACTGCCTGATTAAAATTTGGTAGGGATGCGAAGCACCCGAAATCTGCCACTCAAGTCCTAACCAGAAGACAAGCTGCCAGGTGGCCACCTCTGTTTGTCATGTTCCCTTGCTCCAGGACCCTGTTCTGAGCCTCCCCAGTAACATTTGATTTTTAGCCTGCTGAGAGGCCATCAATTGCCATTGTTTTTAAACAAAATACTCTTACTGTAGAAAACCCAAGCAAAATGTACTTCTGGTTTTTTGGAAGGGAAAAAAGGAACAAGAGTCCTAAACCAACACAGACATTGGGATTGAAAGGAGTGGGAAATAGAGTTGCAGTCCCAGGTCCCCGAGGTTTTAGGTCCTGTAACTGCTGAGTAGTCACAATTGCCTCTGAAAACAAATCACAAGTGGTTCTGAA
This sequence comes from Podarcis liolepis, assembly GCF_965112155.1. NCBI lineage: Eukaryota > Metazoa > Chordata > Lepidosauria > Squamata > Lacertidae > Podarcis > Podarcis liolepis. Next base: position 28,969,190 of record NC_139563.1, read on the forward strand.
AAGAGAGTTACTGATGGTATTTTCTTAGGTGTGCAGGACCTTAAAGACGTTAATGAGTTTCCAAAGGTCGTAAAGGAAGACACTGGAACTGCCAAACCTTGAATACATACATAGATCTCCATTCAAGCTAATTCACTATTATTTGTTCCCAGAGCATGTGCCAGTGTTCTAGTCAAAACTAAATTTGGGGCCAAACGACACTCTTTCAATCACATCAAAAGTGGGGTGTGGAGAGACTGTATTTTGAGAGTAGAATGGGCATATGGATGAAGTGAAGTGAGCTCCACCTGCTTCCCCCCCAGTAAATCAGGGGTGAGGAACATGCTGCCTCCAAGATGTTGTTGAAATTGCCACTCCCATAATTCCTGACCATTGACCATTCTGGTTGGGGCTGACTGGAGTTGGATTCCAACAATAACTGGGGAGCTACAGGTTCGTCGCCCTTCTGTCACTAATCTCTTTTCTCTCAGCTGAGATAATAAGGACTGACTCAAGGCATTTTGCTGCCTGAGGTGAAAGAGAAGATGGCCTCTCCATTCCACGTGCAGGAGCTGACCAGAGCAGCAGTCAGGTCTTCCTTCCATGCTGGTGAAGCAGCCTTGTTCTTCACTGTGCCTGAGGGAAGCAGGCCAACTGAGGGAGCAGAGGATAGGCCCTGTGGCACATTCAGCTCTGTCCTCCAATGCCTCACTGCTGTTCTCCTCACCTCATTCGTGTGTACCATTTGAGGTGAACATGAGAAGAGCCTGCTGGATCAGGCCAATGGCCCATCTAGTCCATCATCCTGTTCTCACAGTAGCCAACCAGATGCCAATGGGAAGCCCAAAAGCAGGGCCCAAGAACAAAAGCACTTCCCACCTCTGGTTTCCACGGCAACTGGTCTTCAAAAGCATACTGTCCCTGGCTGTGGAGAAAAAACATAGCCATGGTGGCTAATACCCATTGACAGCCTTCTCTCCCATGAATTTGTCTAATCTTATAAAGCCTTCTAGGTCGGCGGCCATCATGGCCTCCTGTGGGAGTAAGTGCCATAGTTTATCTATGTGGTGCATGAAGACGTCCTTTCCTTTCTGTGTCCTGGATCTTTCAACATTCATTGGATGTTCACAATTTCTAGTGTTATGGGGGAAGGAGAATTTCCCCTGCCCACTTTTTAAATGCCATGCATTGTGGTAGGGCCATCCTTGCGTGATTTCTTCTGGAGTTGGAGCCCAGTTGAGGAGAAAATAATCAGACTTCAGGAAGAATCAGGTTTCAGGAAGGGGCGTGTTGACACCCCCACTTACATACACCCTTCACCCCAAAGCTTGTTCCAACTGCTTACTGCTGTGGCAAGGCCAACCCAGTTGGCTCCTCCCTAGACTTTTCTCGTAAAAGCCAAGCCACTATGGAAAATGGAACAGGGACTTCCATGCCAGAATGCATATATTTTCTCCATGCTGAATGAATATTCGGATTGACAGCATGATTGTGCTCCCTGGAGTGTGAACTGGGTTTTTGACCACTTTCGTTTTATTGGTCCAAAAAGCACTGTGTGACTCAGGCTTCTGAATGTCAAGACAGATGTGTTGCAGAGGATGAACATCTGCAGAGATTTCCCCTATACAGTCATCAGTATCAAAAAGAGGGCGGGGGAATACCTAAAAGAAAATGGACAGTATTTCAAAGCAGTTTATAACCCCATTTAAATGCCTACTGAAAGCAGACTTATCTCATCACATGTGATCCAAACATCAGCATGAATTCACAGAGCGGTTCCCAGAAGGAACAGGAGTTAAAACCCATTCATTGTGTGTGTGTGTGTGTGTGTGTGTGTGTGTGTGTGCGCACACACACACACACACACACACTTACAATTAGCACACATTTAATGGGGAGCTTATGAATTTTTGTTCTGATACAGGGGTCTTGAGGTGGACAAGGTGGTAATTAGCCATTTTCATTTTTGTCATTTGACCTCAGAAATGGGTCTCATGATTCTTTGACAGTCTTACTTAATTTAAAAGATATCTCCCCTTTCCTGTGGAAGACTTTACTTCTTGTAGTTTGCAAATGTTAAAAACACACACCACAAAGCAAATACAGTACCACAAAGTTTAGAATGAAGCTGCAATCCTATATACACCTTTGTGGGAGTGAGGCCCCTTCTGCAGTATACACGTAAAGCAGTTGCCATACTACTTAAACAGTCGTGGCTTTTCCCAAAGAATCCTGGGAGCTGTAATTTATTCTGTCGTTTATTAAGGGTTCTGAGCCCGTTTCCCCCACAGAGATAACATTTCCACAGTTCCCTGAGAAGAGGGGTTGATTCCCCTGGGAACTGTAGCTCTGGATGGGGAAAAGAGGGTCTTCTAACTACTCCCAGGACCCTTAACAAACTACAGCTTCCAGAATTCTTTGGAGGAAGCCATGATTGTTTCAAGAGATATAATACAGTGCTTTAAAGTGCAGATGGGGCCTAAGTCCTATTGAGTCCAATTGGGCTTACTTCTGAGTAGAGATGCCAAGAATTGCAGGGCGTGACACTAAAAGCCACATTTTCGCAACTCCTGCCTTATCCACTGAATGGAGGTGTCGAGCCTTGTAATTCTGACTGAGCTAGTCATTTCTACTGCATCAGTTTTTCCAAGCAGGACCATGCTTTCTGCCATGGACTAAGAATTTCCAGACACTGGCAGTGTATTCAGCATTCCTAGGTGTTATTTTATTTTTAAGAAATTTCAAGGCGTCAGTAATTTCAGCAGCCTCAGTGACACCCTCTAACTTTGCCACAGTAGAAACATCTGTTCTTGGTTTATTGATTTTATTTGAGAACGCTTTGCAGTCCAAAGGAGATGGCAACATGTATGAAAGATACAGTTTCTTCTCGAATTCATGGCGTTTGGTAGCTGGAAGCTTGTCTTGAGGCCGGGAAGTTGTTTCTACTTCTGAATGAAGAGAGCGGATTCAGTTCATTTGAGGGCCTAGTTTGCTGTTGCTGTGCTTTGAAAACTAGATAGAGCCAAGGAATTCAAGACATTTGCATGAACTTTGAGATCTTATCTATATCTATATCTATCTATATCTATATCTATATCTATATCTATATCTATATCTATATCTATATCTATATCTATATCTATATCTATATCTATATCTATATCTATATCTATATCTATATCTATATCTATATCTATATCATCTATATCTAATCTATATCATCTCCTGTACCTTATGATGCTTTTGGCTGGGCAGATTATGCAGTGTGTGATTTATTTCTCACTAAATTATATCACACCTAAGGTGGACATCTGCTGTATTGCAATAGTCTTCTATTTCAAGGACTGTCAGGGCAGAGGACCATCCTCCATTTGAAAATCTGTCCAGGCCAAGTCCAGTTTCAAGATTAAGAACCATCAGAAGGGAGAACAACAGGGGTCCTCAAGCTGCCCATTAACAGCCCCAGACAGCAGACGGAGCAGGCACACAGGTTACTTCCCTACTGTGGTGAGACGTATTTCTGTTTCCATTGCTAGAGCATGAGGTCATGGGGTTCGAGCCCCATGTTAGGCAAAAGTATTACTGCATTGCAATGGGTTGTCCTAGATGGCACTTGTGGTCCTTTCCAATTCTGTGAATTATTTCTAAATTCCTACAGAGTGCATGAAAATCTGTGTTCCCTTTTTTTGTTGGTGTGTTAGGAGCCACCTGAATCCCGTCTTTCTTCCAAGGAGCTCGAGGTTGGCTGCATGGCTCTCCTGCAACATGTTATCCTCACAACAACCCTATGAGGTAGGTGAGGATGACAGAGTGTGGCTGCTTCAGGGCTATCCTGGGAGCTTCAAGGATAAATGAGGTCAGAATCTCCCTCCAATCCTAGTCCAATGCTCCCAACCCTAACTGGTGCCCTCTAGAAGTTTTGGACTACAAGTCCCATTAGCCTCAGCTAGCCAGCACTGTAGTCTAAAACATTTTGAGGTCATTCAGTTTGCAAACACTGTGCTTACTACTACTGCTGAAAGTGCAACAGCAGGGATCATTCAGTTTGTAAATTAGGGGTTAACTCTCTTGTCAGTAAGTCCACTGGCCAGGAGGGGATGTTGCATAGCAAACAGGGATGATGGTACGAGTTTTGCTGAGGTAGCACATGTGCTGATTGGTTGCGTAGTTCCGAGGGAGTTTTCCCTCTGTATGTTTGGTTGACTGTCTCCCTGCTTGAGGTAGGAAAAACAAAATGTCTGTTTATTTTCCCCTCAAATTATACACTGGTTTTGTTTGGTTCCCTTCGTAAAATGTTACCAGGATTTTTTTTCCCTTTCTGGATGTGATATTTAGGTGACAATCACTGCACCAGAGGAGCCAGAGGAGCTGTTCCACTCAACCTCTGAAGGAACAGTGCCAGAGTTGGCGCCTCTCTCTGCACTTTCCCCTTATGTGCAAACGGCCTGCAGAATTACTCTCATAATCCAAATACTTTAGTGCTCATTCTCTAATTTCCTTTGGAAATTCATTAGTTTTCTTAAATGAGTGGTAATGTCACTAGCATTTTGGGGTTATGAGGGGATTAAACGGAGGAAATCTTTGCCTAGAATAATCACTGTTACTTTACTTAAAAATATTTGGCTCCTGAGAAAGAGCAGCTTTTAGTCCCTTCAGTAACAGTGGTTAAACTCAACAGCTTACTAAAATATTGCTAGATGAACAAAATTATTCAGCAAAGAGGGACTGATGAGGGCCAGCAATAAAAGGTTGTTTGTGAACTCTGGCTGGCAAGGGATGTGAAGTATTCCTTTTGCTCTGCCAACTAGAAGCTGATAACATGACTTTCTGAATATCTTCCAAGCTTTGGCAGGGCTGCTTACTTTCTTAATGTTTTACACTTAAACCCTTAACGTTCCTCCCCGCCCCCGAAGAAGAGTGGCGTTAACACATGCATATGTAACAGCAGGGCCATTTGAATGGTTAACACGCACAGGGAAAATATTAATGTTTAACATGTGTCGATTAAAATGGAAAGACTAAAGCAAACATTTCAGCTTTGCACTCCAGAGTTTTCAGTTAATCACACCAATGGCTTAGCACCTGAGTTAGCCAAAAATAAAAACAGGGCAAGGAGAGTTGACAGCTCAATCGTACAACTTTTTATGCACAGTTTAACTGTAAAATAGTATTATTATTTTTTGTGCACCAGAACTACACTGCGGAATCTGGAAAAGTGCATAATCCAATTAGAAGCTGTGTTCTGATCAGCAAACAAGCTTGGGAACCATCAAATGGGGTCGGCCCACTGTGACAAAGAGAACTCTTTGTGCATCTCTTAGACACAGTGGAAATGCAATGAATTCTGCATGCAATGGTGGTTGGTGTCCATTGGGAATGGTGAAACCAGTGACAGACCGCGCTCTCAAATTTCCGCAGTGCCCTGTGTGATACAAAAATTTGGCTCTCCATTGCACTCTGTTCTACAGCATTTTTGTGGCGCCCCTGGAACCAGCCTCACTGGTTGTGCTACCCTAGAACTGCCTCTGTCCAGTGTAAACAGGATCCTTGGGAAGAGAAGACGTAAGAATGGAAAAGCCGCCCAGAGCCGTGGGCTCACATTCACCGAATAACAAGATAAAAGGGATGCTACAATAGCTTCACATCATGATTTTTTATTTATTTATTGCGATGCCATCAAAGTGAAGATGCAGTATAGTACCTTCTGGAGATAGCTCTGTCCTATATGCCTTCTCAGAAGTAAGACCCACTGAGTAAGAAGGACTTGCTTCTGAGTAGACATGTATATTTTAAAAAATGCATTGAAAAGCATCTATTTGGAGGGAAATCCACAGAACAATTTGTAAAATAAAGATCTGGCCCAGCAGGCCAGAAAGGTTTTCCACCCTGCTCTACCGTAATGTAAACTTGATTGCTGCGTAAGATATGGAGCTGTTCTTTTTTTAAAAAAATAATTTTTATTAGCTGACCAATCAAATCAAATCAAATCACATCACATAAATTCCGAATTACAAAGCCGAATTTTAAATTTTTGTTGAGGGGACCCATATTTCAAGTTCCGTAGGGGGATTCCGATCATCTTCTTGCTACTGTGTTAATATCCAAATCAGTCCAAATAATGTTCATAATTCTATCCAGTCTTATCTTGCTGTTTCCACATCTTATCTTGTTCATATATATTTTTTCCTTTTTTCTTTATGATCTCTTCTGATAATCTCCTTAAGCAGATAAACACCAATTATAATCCTGTGCGAATTTTTCCGTTCATCCAATCCTCATATCAAGATGGTTTCCATATATCATCACTTTCATAAATAATATCACTCTTTCCATCATTAATCTCGCAGATCTGTCGCTCCCTCTGAGGAGTCTCACCCATAATATAAAAACAGCTCCATTCCTCCTCCCAGACTTAAGTCCTCCGACAGAACTTGCCAACATGGCGACGGTATTTTTAACTGCGTCATTCCAAAGCTCTTATACTTTCCACGATCTTCTTGAAACACGCTTTGGTTAGAAAATTATCTCCACACAGACATAAATCCACAGCTTAAGTCATTAAAACGGCATTTCTGACTTGGGGGGGGGGATTCTTGTTTAATCACATAGAGGAAAGAAAGGAAAGTCCCCCCCCTCCCCCATCCAGTCCCTTTGCCATACCAAGCCTTGGTGATCTTCTCATGATTTATTCTTGTTCCTCCGACCCGTCTTGTTTATCAGAGATCTCTTCAGTTATCAGTCTTTACTCCCCCTCCTTCCTTGAAATATGTGCATTCGCTTCCTCCTAATTGTTTCTTTTGAAGTTATTGCAGCTAGAGGCGCGGATCAGAGACAACGTCCAGGAGCGCCGAGCTCCGCACAAGGGCTTTCTGCCTAGTGCCCCCACCCCCACAAATTTGGGGGTGGTATAGGGCACAGAAGGCAAGGGCAGCCCCCCAACCTTGGGGGGGGTAGGGAGGCTATTTACTCCCATCACAGCCTCCTAATTACCTCGTGTGGGTTGGAGAGATGTTATTGTCAGCCATCTTCCAATGTGCCCCTAGTGGCCCCCCAAGATATGGAGCTGTTCTGAAACCCAGTTGGGGGCATGTGTGTAAGCAGCTGGGCAGAGGAAAGAACAGAACCTTAAACGAGCAAAGAAGGTTCTGGCTGCTCTCTTGTGTAATGTGTGCCTGTGTTGAAGAGAGAGTGAATAGGACACACTTTGAGATGTTTTGATCCCTTTAAGTCTATTCCATTTTATTTTTACTGGTTTGCAATCACAGGCCCACTCCTTCCTGTTTTGTGGGGTTTTTTGTTTGTTTTTTAAGCATGTACAAAAAGTTCACATGATTTCCACCTACCCTGTGGGCCAACTTTAACCCACTTGTCAATTATCTAATACCATGAAAACACCCAGTGATGGACAGGTGGGTGGTTCTGCCTTCTGCTGGGCTTGGGTGTGCAAGTGAGTTCCCCAGTGCTTTTTTTCTGGGGGGGACGCATACCCCTAAACATTTTATGAATCTAAGTTTGTCCTCATTGAGGGGCAGTATTTCAATATGAGTAGGAAAAGGAGAGTCCCTCTAAACATTTTTAAGGGGGGGAAAGCACTGGAGTTCCCTGTGGAGAACCCTTGTGTGCACCCAAACTGAAATATAGTCAGAGTCGTGTGGTGATTTCATGCTCTTTGTTGCAGCTCGACAAACAATGAATGAATTTCCCCCCAAACCTCAGGCTTTATATACATTATTTACACAATGAGTCCCATCTGACTGGTTGATTCTGTTTCCCTCCTGGAGCCTGATTGGGCTGCTACTGCAGGACAATCAGTTGTTGCATTCTAGGATCCTACTGGCCTAATAGGCTGATTAACTTCCTCCTGGGGTCTGATTGGTCTGCTCCTGCAGGCCAATCAGGTTGTTGCACTCTAGGATCCTACCTGCCTATTGTTCTAGGATCCAAGCTTACTACATAACACAAACCAAGCAAAATTGAACCCCACATGCATTAGCTATCTGCGGACACTGCAACTATTTATCTGCCTTCCCCAAGTGGACTTGTTTTTTGGGGGAAGTGATGGCTGAGGAACCCAGGGGCCACTTCAGCCCCTTCCTCTCGCTGCCCCCATTTTGGAACTTTGTGTGGGCTGCCATTGGTAGAGAGCCTGATGACAGTATTTCTGCCCACACTTTTGGTGTGTGGCGAACAGAGGGCCACGTTAGACCGCTGTGTCATCTTCATCCCTCCATATGGTGGACTGCGTTTTGGGATTGAGCCCTTAATTAAGTTCCCAGCATACCATTTTATGTAGCCATTCTCGTAAAGAAGGTGCTTTTTCAGATTTCACCAGTATGAACTCTTCTTTCATGCAGATGACAGGCGCTTTAGTTAAGTCCTTAGATCCCAAAGACATGGCTGGAATCAGAGCCTCAAATATGATGCATCTCTTTTAAGAAACATATGGATAATATCTAACCCTAATTGCAAATAGAATTTATAGTCCTTATGGCAAGGGGGAAATGGATATTAGGCTATAAAAAAAGAGATTAAATCCTTTGTCTACATCTGTTTATTTTATTATTAGCTTGAATAAGGTTACCTAAAAACATCCCAACTAACTATAACTTAGGCTGAGCTATAAATATGTGGTTTAATTTTTTAAAAAATAGCAATTATTGTGCATGCTGTCTTCCTTTTCACTTCCTTAAGATTTAGTAGCAATAACTTTTCATCTTGTTAATGTGCCAGCCTCCAAGCACCACTATGTTATACTGCCAAGGGACGGGGGGGGGGGAGAGAAACCCTCTTGTGGATTAAACCTTTTTTTTTTAGTTTACAGCTCCATCCGCCTTGACCCCAGGTGGCTCCGAAGTAGTGCGGGTCAAACTTATTACATACTATTCACTATCCCAATAAACAAGAAGTGTGTTGTCACATTTGAAGTGCTGCATATTTTTCCTAGTAATTATGCCTTATTATATATTTACCATTCAGAAAATGCAGGTGTGGACTATTGAATCCTGGCCAATGTGCATTTCTAGAATTGGCAGCCATTGCTCGGTGAGTTATGTTCCACTGTCTGTCGGTTTTACAACTGTTTTCACTAGTAATTTAGCTCTGCGATGCAATATGCAATTAGTTCTATTATCGAAGCAGCTGTATTCACTTTTACAATGGAGTTCCCCCTCCCTCCTTCCCCCCCACCCTGGCCCACTCCACCTCGGCTCATAGCACAGCCTGTTGTGGTTCTGTTGATTTGATGACTGGAGTCGTTAAAGCCGTATCTGGTCGATCTGCATTGGACCAGGAGTCTCTCACAAATATGATTCTCTCCCTGACTCATTCCCTCTCCTAATGCTGTTTCTTGCAACCCAATTATAAATGTGGCCGGGGGGCGGGCGGGGGAGAAGCTGTTTCATGCTACAGTAAATAGCCTTGTCATGATAGCAAGATTTGTTTCTGCTCTGGTATCACCTCGAGATACCTTACGGCTTATCGTAAATAACGCTTGGGAGTCAAAGGTGAAAACGATAAATTCAGCCCTGGCAATTAGTTATCGTGTGTCAAAAATTAGTTGCGGAGATTTCTTTCAGCTCCGCATCCAACCGTCTGGAAGTCCTTCCCTGCCCCCAAGATTTCCTTTGACTGTGGATGGTTCGTTGTTCTCACTGCATCTCGGCAGAATGAGTGGTGGCAGCAGCCAGGGAAAAAAATGGGTTTGGGAGGGCCTACTCTCTTCTTCCAGAGCAATCTTAACCTCTGGGTCTGTCCTGCTGGTTGGAATAAAGCTGTGAACTCAAACAAAAAAGCAGCCAGTCCATGGCAGAACCCCCCAGGGCAAGTGTACTCACTTCAGTTGTCCTCCCATCGCTCCACATAATGGTACTCTTGGTAACCTGATCATCCATTGGTGGATCCCAAGTTATTGCTGAGGAAAACATTGCTTGCCTCCAGGGGTGCCAACATGAATAAAATATTGGACAGTGGCCAGCTAGGGCCCGCCCCATATAATCGATCACAAGGCGAAGGCACATGCACACCATTTGAATGGCAATGCACCTTTGGGGGGCCTGGTCTCCTCAAATATTTTATGGGGGGGCAAAGGGACCTCAGCCCCTAGGAGCTGGTTCCTATTCTTGCCTCCTGCTTTCAGGCCTCTGCAACTCCAATGAATACTGAAGGTGCTCAATGGCCTCAGAGTGTAGGTAGAAAACTGGGAAACTGTGGAGGGTTGGTATGGAGTGGTTGAAATCCAGAACAGTAGGATAACCATGGCCCTCTCTAGACTGGTGTTTTACTCCTGGTGCATTATACAGCATGTTCTTCATAGAATAATACTGGATTAGTGGTGGATTTATTCTGCTTTATTGTTGCTGTCTGGGAGGGCTATAGAGGAACAAAAGCTGGACAGCACATCTCCGCCCTGAGCATTTGTGGCATGCAAAGTTTTGATACTTCAGCAGGAAGTTACAGGATATGCACCGATTAGCAGTGAAGTAGTATGTGTCCACCCCAGGCACAAATAGTATTGAAAGTGAGATTTCGTAGGACTGTCCCAATAGCATCATAAACCATTAGGCCAATTTTTCTTTAATGTGCAATAAAAAACAACATCTTCAGGATCTCTCAGTCTTCTAGGTAGTTCTCTTTTGAAAATTCTTTTTATTTTATTTCTGACATATACACCAACATAAAAAACCACAAACAATCCAAAAAGGATAAAAAAGAGAGAAAAAAAGAAAAAAAGAAATAAAGCAAAATACAAAGGCACAAAAAAGTCACATAACAAAAACATTAGATTCATACTGTTTTGTTGAACTGACTTCCCTCCACCACGGTTTGAGCTGTATCCCAATGTTTTCTTCTGCAGAATCTTTTTACCACTTTTATCTCTACATCGCCGGTTTTATATTACCCCTACTGTTATTTTAATATTTCCTAAATTTGTTTCCATGTATGTAATGAATTTGTTCCAATCATTAATAAATTTGGTGTTTTTCTGATACCTGATCTTCTGTGTCATTTTTGCTAACTCTATATACAGGTAGGTAGTTCTCTCTAGGCTTCTTCAGACAAAATATTTGTGTTGACTTACAGCAGGCATAGGCAAACTCCAGCCCTCCAGATGTTTGGGACTACAATTCCCATCATCCCTAGCTAACAGGACCAGTGGTCAGGGCCGGAGTTTACCTATGCTTGACTTACAGCATGTTTGCAGGTGGGGTAGGGGTGGGATTTGATTGGATCCTCTGTTCCTCTATGAAGGTTCATTATAACTTCTGAACAGAGTGAATGTTTCTTAATGTAGCTTTGCTGAACAACACTCTACTTTTTAAACCGTTTTCCTGAAAGGCAAAGGTAGCAATCCTACACATACTTCTCAGGGAGTAAGTTCCACTGAAATCATTAGCACTTACTTTTGAGTAAACAGAAATAGGCTTGGGCTGTAAGAAATGTTACTGTTCTGGCAAGTGGCTTAATCACTTGCAAGTGCCAGATTGACTCAGTTTTGGTGGGTTTCCCAGAGCTAGCTCTTTAATATCCACAAAACGGTTTTATTTTAGGGTAAACAGCTGGAGCATTTCCTAGTAGGAACATAAAACAATAATTTACTTTATAGTGTAGCGTAAAATTATTCCCAGCTCTAAGATGTATTTAATGTATCCAAATAGCAGAAGTTTATCACCTGACCACAATGAATTAAAAGTTACTAATGCAGAATTTAGCAGCGTCGTTTTAAGTGGTCCCATTTTCCATTAATAAAATCCAAGCCGATTTTATAGTGGAGTATGTTTTATAAAGCATGTCTTTCCGGGTGTATGTCGAAGAGTGACACTACAGACACAATCCTTCATGGAGCTTACATGTTTCTTTGAAATGGCTGTGTAGGGCCCATATGGGGCAACTATTCTACTCTACAGCCACTTGGGTACAACCGAGACTGAAGGTGAAATTTCACCGGTCCACTTTTCATGCTTGGCTTTGCTCACCAGTCAACTGCGCCATGATAAAACGAACAAACAACAGCAAAAACATGGGCGCTGTGTGTGTAATGGAATCATAGAAATGTAGAGTTGGAAGTGATCGGGGGTAATCTAGTCCAACCCCCAGGATTAAGGGGTTTTCTCCCTTCTTCGGATAGGAAATGCACAGCAGCGCAGGGGAGAGACAAAAAATGGGGGGGTCAAAGAGAGTCAGTTGGTGGGGAGTGTGAAATGCCCCTGTTTTCATTTGGTAGTGTTGGAGGGTGTGGAATTCTGTGCACAGGTTTGTGAATGTGTCATTATGGTAGCAATGAGAGAAATATCATCAAGAATAATGAAGCTCAGAAAGTAAGGATGCCACCTGGTTTTTTTTAAAATAAAAACTTTGGCACACACCATTTTTCATATTGGATGCTGTACCTTGACTCTAGCAATCGACTATCAGCACCTTAAGCATGCTTATGCTATAACTCCCTGGCAGGGCTGTTAACGCAGACCAGTGACAAGGTTTCGCTTAGGCCAAGGGAAACGGAACAGGGAAGTCTGGAAGTTGGGCTGTGCCCAAAGGGACAAGTGAACAGTTGATTCACTGTGCCTGAACACAACAAGAAATTTCCACAAATATAATCACTACTCCCATGGTTTATTCTTCCTGCTCAGTGGAAGGACCCCGGCAGCATTGTTAGCACATATTACAGTAAGGAAGCAACCACTGTGGGTTGCTATAGCGACACAGAAAATAGTTGCAGCTCCAAAGAAAGATCCTCCCCTTCAGCATTTTCTGCTTCCTAAAAGGCAACAGTGGCAGAGAAACCACTGAGAAATAGATGTGCTACTCTTGCGTCTCACCTTTACTTCAAGTAACTTGGTGCAGCATTGTGTTAGGCCAAGAAATTGTTGCTTGCCCAAGGCTGTTCAGTAGGCTACATAGCAAAGCAAGGGCCATTATTTCTTGAAAAATAATTTTTATTTAACTTTTCTCATTAAGCATACAAATAAAAAATAACATTGTCATACACCAAAGGACAAAAAACACCAGTGTATACAGACCCTCCTAGTGTTCCTATTTTCTTGATTTAGAGGAACCGTCCTGGTCCCTAATTTGATCCCAGAATTCCTTAGGATCCGACTTTTCCTTAGGATGTCCCTATTTTCACTGGAGAAATGTTGGAGGGTATGGAGTTATCCAACCCCCAAGCCGTCTGAAGGCAATCCTGTATAGGGAACCTTTAACGTTTTTATATATGTTGGAAGCTGCCCATGGTGACTGGGGCAACCCAGTAAGATGTGTGGGGTTTAAATAGTAAAATTATCATTATGGAAGGTGATGTCCCTATTTTCATTGGAGAAATGTTGGAGGGTATGGTGTACATGGCCAGAGGACACAAAGTTTACTGCTCTGCATAATGCCACATGAAATCTTGAAGTGTTCATAGGCTAACATCTCTGTATTACAAGAAAGATCACTGTCCAGAGGATGAGTAACACAGCCTTCTCTAGTAGTCTGTGTTAACAGTGGCCACCAAGTCTCCACAGACTTGTCTGATTTAATCAGTTCTCTGCATAGCCTGTTAAACTGAGTCAGTTAAATTGAGTCAGTTTCTCAAGGAGACCCAAATTCTGGACTTTTGACCACCAGGCATTCATTGTAAACAGAGAACTATGGTTGCAGTGGTGGGTTTCACAGCTGTTAAGATTTTGCAAGACAAATGCTGCAAATGTTCTGGGAACACAGACAGCAAAACCAACTGGGGAAAATGGTGGTATAATTTGTGATACTATAGCTGATGCCCGATTTTAGACATATTAAGACTAGACTCCTTGAAATCAATGCACAGAGGGACCTTCATGTCCACTGATTTCCACAGGTCTACTCTGATTATCACTTAGTTGTTTGTCCCCCATTTACCAGTACTTTACTCCAGTAACTCCAAAATGGATTTGGTTTTTTAGAATGACATTTTGACACTTGCAATTTTCCTTGGTATGTTAATGGCTTTGGCTTTTTAATGGGACTGTCTGTGCTGAGCTGAACTTAAAAGCCAAGGTTTTCATCATGCTGCAAAAGAGGCGCATCTTTACTTGAGGTTGAAAAGTACATATTAGATAAATCAGAGTGGCCTTAAAGATGACATTATGAAATGTCAATAATCTTTGGGCTGCAATTCTTTGCATAAGTGCAGCTTGTGAGAAATGGTGTCTTTGCTTCGCATGACATTCCACAGATGATCCGAGGTGGTCTTAATGACTTGGCTGCGCATTGTACTTGCTGTGTGATGGTAGCCCCCACCCTCTGAGGGCTACCCAACTATTGGAAAGTTTTTGATTGCACACACACACACATAGAGTGAAAGAGAAGCCACTGGCTGCCTCTTTCCTAGAAGTAGTTCACCAGACCTACATACATCAGCATCCTGGCAGGTGGGTTGATCTTGCTTACTGTGAAGGTGAGATGTAAAGTCCTGGGGAGGTTGGTGCAGTGCAAACACGCCAGCTTACCCAATCTGGTACTCCTGACGCTACAGTACTTTCACTGCACCAACCTCTCCACTGCCTTGTCTCTTCCCATCCTGGTAAGCAACAGCAACCCAACCTCGCAGGTATAATCGGGGCGAAACCAGGCTTTATTTCACCTGGGTCAAAGACCCAGTTTGGTGCACGTGCGCGCGCACACACACACATTTGTGTATACACACACACACCAGAAGGCCCAATGGTGCCCCTCTGGAGGCTTTACCCGGGGCAAAAAAACCCCAGCTAGCCCCCCCCCTAGCTGTGGCACTGGCAATTTATTATTATTATTATTATTATTATATTATTATTATTATTATTTTACTTATACCCTGCCCGCCTAACTGGGTTGCTGGGGTCCACAGAACACACCCAGGGGGTCCGCAGCACCATCCCCTGCCAGGGACTCACTTATCTAGTTAACTGCACAGTGAAAGCCACAATGATGATCCACAGATCACCCAGCCTCTGCTTGCAACCAGGGCCTGCTTGCTGGCAGGGGAAAAGCTTGTGAAAGAGTTGCTGGATGGAAAGTGAGCTGGGATTGGGCAAAAAACTCACTGTTTCTTTGGGCTCTTGGAGGGGGCAGAGAGAGAGAGAACGCAAACAGCTTGCTCCACGAGGTGGATTCACATGCTTTTCATTTTAAAAAATGTAAGGGATCCCTTTTCCTTTGCTCTCTACTTTTTAACTGAAAAGAACTTCCAATTCCTTTCAATGACTAAGTTTAGAGGACTCTCCCACTGCTTTGCACAGGTAACTACCATAGAGTTATCAAAATTTTCAAAAGTAGGGGGTCCGTGGCTTGGCTTTTGAAAAATAGGGGCCCTCAGTAATTAGCTAATTGGGAACCACTGGTCTAGTCCACAGATTAATCCTAAACTCTGAACTATAGTTAAAGCTGAGGTATCTGGCAGACAACCCAGACAAATGAGAATGGTGCCATGGAAACTGGGAGAATAGGGTGGGGGAAGGAAATTGTTCCTCTCCCTGCAATCCCCTTCTACTGGAGAATTGGTGACTGGGGAACAGCTGAGAGTGGTGCAAAGGGGGCTGGATAGCAGTGAAAAGTTTGTCCTTATCTGCAGCCCTATTCCTTTTTCCTCTGCTTGGCTGATCAATGGGAGAGTATGTAGTGGGCCAGATAAGAAAAGGCAGTGGCCCAGAAACATTATGAGGGATCAGATTGCACATTTTTGAACAATTAATAACAATGCATGTTTCTTGGAAACTGTGCCTACTGACCTGAGAATGTGTATATTGCCTAGGAAATGTACAAAATTCAGTTGAGATGTGCATGTTTCCCAAAACCTGTTGGGGATCATGTATATTGACCGGGAGATGTGAACGATTCCCCCTTCATGGTAGGAGTATTTGCACATTCGCCATGAGGGCACGGAAATGTGCACATTGGCCAGTTGTTATGCACGTTAACTGCTCAACTTACACCTTACATTCCCAGTAATGCAAACACACACAGGGCTTCTGGTTCCACTCTGCCTTAATGGAGGCAGCCCCCATGACAGTGGGAGATCATTGGCAAAGGAAAAACAAGGATGATTGAGGGTTATTATCCTTGCAAATCCCCCCCCCCCCCGGGGGGAGACGGGCTTCACTTGCAATTTGTCTTGGTACCTGGCTCTCACTCCAGCATGGAATACAGGGAGCAGGGAGGCCCTGAGTGTATAAGCACTTCACCTGCCAAAACCTCTCCAACGACGCCATTAAGAAGCAGAGGTTCTTCTGTTAATTAGAACTTGATTGGACAAAAGTACAGGTGCGCGCTAGTAGTGATGAGATCACAAACTGTGGAACAAAGCAACTGCAAGGACTTTAAGGTTTGAATCTGAGATAAGACTTCATTTGGTGCAAAAGATGGTAGGGAGGAGGGGAGCCTATGGTTTCTTTATTTAAAGTTTTCTTCTCTACATTTATGATTCGGCAACCTTCCTCTGAATGTTACTTCAAATTATATTTGTATAAGCGAGGATGGAAGAAATTGGATTATAAATATGGAATATAACATCAAAAGGAACTGTGTTTGTAAAAGGGGGGAAAGGGAGGGAAGTTCTATTTTGCAAAAGGTTTACAATGGAAACTTAGAGCTGACTCTTCCCCATCCTTTATTATATACGTAGTGAACTGAATAATGCTAAGAGGACTTGGAATTTAATTTAATTGGAAGTATAATTGCTCATATATCTTCAGTTGAAAGGAAGGATGAAAGTAGTCTGTGGACTGCCAAGGAACTGATAAGGTTCTTTATTGAGTCATCTGCAGTTTGACAGACTGCTCTTCTTCCCAGGCTGAGAGGAAAAATCGTGACAACAGGTAATATTTACTGGGACAGAGTGACTTTTGCAGCTGTTGTTAAAGTTGCAAAACAACGAAGCACGGGACAGAGTGAAGGAGAAATTTCTGGAGCAACAATGGGAGTTCAACTCCACCCAAGGCCTGACAGATAACAGCAACAACCAGGGGAAAGAAAGACATAACATCTTACAAGGACAGGAAGAAACACCACAGACAGAATAAATGTCACACACAGGAAGAACAAAGATATAGTTTGTGTTCCTTACTTGTAGTTTTATAAATCAGTTAATGTGTCAACACAAATACAGTGGTACCTCGGGTTACAGACAGTTCAGGTTACAGACTCCTCTGACCCAGAAATAGTACCTCGGGTTAAGAACTTTGCATCAGGATGAGAACAGAAATCTCGAGGCGGCTGCGGGAGGCCCCATTAGCTAAAATGGTACCTCAGGTTAAGAACAGTTTCAGGTAAAGAACGGACCTCCGGAACGAATTAAGTTCTTAACCTGAGGTACCACTGTAGAAGTTATTAATATTGCAGTTGTTGTATGAGGGATTATTATTATGACCAGAATGTAATTGAAATTAATAAGATTTTGGAACACAGAAATAAAGGAAATAAACAAACCATCAAATCTAGCACATGGGGGGCCACTTTATCTAAATTATATAATTCAGTATTTGAATGTTTGGTATCAATAATTGTTTCATAAATGGTATTGTTATAATGATGCTATGATTGGACTGTATTTGAAAACTAATAATAAAATTATTATTAACACGAACACACACAGGTTTGCTGTGTGGGTGTGTGCGCACGTGTGTGTTTGTGGAGAGAGGGGAAAAGAGAGAGAATGAGAATGAATGTTTAAATTCACTTAAGTGGATTCATATGCAGAGAAAGGTCTGGTTCTGTATCATTTGTATACCTATCAATTTTCAAAGCTCATGGAATGCATATAAATAATGTGAATATTTTAACATGGAAAAGATTCTTTTTAAGTATTATATAACATTATAGGTTTTTTTGTGGTGTTTTATTTTTACTCCATTGATACAGATGAACAACAGGCCAAACCAGCAGGAGCTCATTCTTCATTCATATATGCTAATTACATGGTTCCAGCTAGCAAGGGTTCTCTTCTTAAACTGAAAATTCTATTTATTTTTGTTTTTTATGCCGGTTATGAGAAAAGAAGGATAGAGAGGATTAACATGCACACCAAGATATGCTGCACATCAACGAAAATTATGTTGTCACCTGAAAGAAGAGAGCCTGGCATTCCTCCTTGCTTGCCGTTCTGATGGAAGCAATTAAAGCCTAATCCAAAGTTTAATTATGAATCCCAAGATCTGTTTCTCATTACGTTAGGCCGTGCCCCGGTACATCTTGCAGAAGCAGGTTATTCTTAGCAGGATGAGATGATGGCCCTGGTGCTTCCTCTTCTTATACCACAATCCTAGTTTCAATGGAATATGTAGCCAAGTGAAATATGCTTAGGATTGTTAGATGAAGCCTGGGTGCCTTCAGGGGACTTTGAGGGACCACATGCACACACGTTCAGCTCTTTCGTTCCTTGTCACTCACATGCACGGGAAGAGGAGGGGATACTTGTTTGCTGCCCGCTTGCGCCCTAGAAAAGGGCAATAGAAGGCTCAGTGCCACCCATGTGTGATACCTGGGGATCAGGCTGCTGGAATGGCAGGCAGTGTGGTGTAGAGCGGTGGATTGGGACCTGGGAAAGCAAGGTTCAAATCCTCACCATAAAGCTCGCCTGGTGACCTTGGGCCAACCACTATTTTTCAGCCTACCCTACCTCATAGGGTTGTTGTGAGGTTAAAACAAGAGATGTCTTGAGTGCACTGCCTTGAGTTCCTTGGAGGAAAAGTAGGATATAAATGTCATCATCATCATCATCATCATCATCATCAAATACAGACTTGAGATGCAGGTTTCGCAACCCAGGATCCCTGATGTCTCTTTCTGGGCAAGATAATTTAGAACAAAACATAAGATAGTAAATGCTTCTTGGGTTGCATTTCTGATTACAAGAAATGTCTGCCTGGTGGAGATTTCCAGAGCACATTTATTACAGCATTTTGTAGGTTAGAGCCCCCTTTCTCAGATACATGATGAAGTGCTATCCTCCCTTGTCAGGTAGAGACACACAAACACACGGATGTAGAAGGGAGGAAGTTAACAGGGGAGTCAAATGTAGTCAAATTCAAAAAGTAGAGACTGCAACAATTAAATTGTCTAGATGATTATCGAACATTAGTCATTGAGCAGACCTCTATGAGCTCATTGGCTCTATTATGACTATGGTTGGAAGGTAAAAAAGAAGAAAAGGACAATGACCATTCACAACATCAGTAATTGATGACATCTATCTTAGGACTGCTAAACTAATTGACAGGGAACCATCTGTCTCATCCACCCTGAAAGGTATAGAATGAAACATCTCGATAAGTTCCAATTCAATAGTTTCAGGCTGGAGTCTCCCTTTAAAATTCCTTTGCGGGAAACTCAACTTTTACATAAAAAGTGGAATGTCCCGGAAGACTGAAGTGTTCCTCCACTGGTTCCATAATTTGGTGGAGGAGTCAGAACCCTAAGCCTGGTTGTCACCAGTTAAAAGTTAAAAAGCAAAGGGGGTGGGGGTGGGAATGACATTTATGTGGTGCCAAAATGATAGATGAATGTTCTGGAGAGAGCGTCACAAAGTTGGGGCACCACCACTGAGAAGGCCCTCCTTTCTCAGACACATGGCATAGCCAGGATTTTGGGAGGGGGCAGGCTTCATGTTGGGGGGGGGGAGAACTTCAGTTAGTTAAGTAGTTTTAGTGATTTACTTGATTGGGGGGGGGCAGCTACCCCCTGCACCTCCCCCTGGCTATGCTCATGCTCAGACAGTAAAGAACTGAACATCTATGCAGACATAGGGCTCTTAGTTTAGTATACTCATGCATGACATTACAGTTTGCATATGATAAACTCAGTTGGGGGGTGGAGTTTATCCGGACAAAATTCAGTTAATTACTATATATTTAACATCTTGTTTATTATGTAGAATCTGTAATCCACAGTCTTCTCAATTCCATTCTTGAAATAATCATTGCATATGGACTCCAGTACTGGAATAAAACCAAAATAATCTCACTGGGGACTTCTGAAAGGGAGAAAAAAAATACAAATGACTTTTCTAATCATTGAGCTTTCCATCCCTTCTCGTATGTTTTTTAAAACTTAAATCCTTTCCTCTACAGAGGAAAATATAAAGCGAAGCACTGGGGCCTGCTTATTTAATGAGGATTTGTGTCATATCAAGGGTAAGTGACATTTCCTACATTTCAGGGAAGCACCTGTATTAATTGTATTTCCTGCTTTTGTATTGCTTTGTGGGGAAGAAAAGAAATTCATCTCAGGTGAGTTAACCTTGCTTTTAGAGGGCACCTGCAGTTATCTTAGTGCTTATTGTAAATCAAAACATGTTGAGCCTTTAAAGCAGTGAAATAAAGAGGTGCTGACAAGGGGGGATGCCGGTAGGATTAGGAGCCATTCTCAACCACTTGTATTATCAGGATGGGGGGACTGAGACATGCTAAATTACAGGGGGAAGAGATATTCCCAGAAATTCCACAGATGGGAGATTGATTTGCTTCTTCAGTAAGCTTAGGAATAGGAGGAGCATTCAATGTTTTGTGAGGTTTAAGAAGGAAAGAAAGACGAAAAAAGAAGAAAGACACCTTCCTTTTAGCCTAAGGGTTCTATAATTGACCGAGATTTTTCTACTTGCGATTTGATCCATCCAAACCCTGCTAGAGCGGGAGCCCCCTGACTGAGATCACAGCTGAGGTGAATAAGAATTAGGCAACTCACTCAGACAGGCCGTACATGCATTCCCATCTATTAGGGTAAATGACATGTCGTTCAATTTAAGCACAGGCAACCGGAGACTGTCATATTTGGGAAATGACAACTGTTATTTATTTATTGAGAATATTTATACAGGTTTTTCCTAGGCATAGAGAATGCATTTTTCAAGCCGCCGTCACCATGTCACCAGTGTATCCATGTGATTGCAGCAAGGCCCAGGCAAGGCATTGCCACCAGGAGAAAATTAAGGCAGGCAGGCAATAGTAGAAGCCGGTTCAGTCTAACGCAGGAGCAAAAGGCATAGAGAAACATACCCAAAAGAAAGAAAAGTCATTCACGTTATGAGGACCTGACTCCTTTTGAAACACACCTTGGTCTCAGTCCTCCTTCAAATGATGTTAATAGCATTCTGCGCAAAGGGTCTATTTTCCAATATTGGAAGGTTTTGGTAGTTCCACAAGAGATTGGATGGCTCTGGAGGGATTTGAACCTTAGTCTCCTGGGTCTTAGTCCAACACTCTAACCACTACACCACCCTGGCTTAATCCCAATAAAATTAGTACATAGGATGGAAGCCCAAGATTCCCTGAGCAAATCTGAAGTCTGTACATTTTCTCTTTTTTGTCTCTTACTCTTGCTTCCTCCCCATTAGTTAGTTCATTTATATCTGATCCTTCTTCCATCATGGAACTCATGGGCTACATATGCAGCCATGAAGAGGTAATGCATTTTCATTGCACATTCTGCAGACATGCCAGTGATCTGAAGCCTCTCTACAGCATCTAGTGAAATATAAGGACTGTAAATCCTTACAAATCACAAACCGTGGAACCATTTGCAAATAATTTTGCCATGTCCTCACTCTCCTGATCTTCGGAGCCTAAGGATTGTTTCCCAATCATCATGTAAACGATCCATTATTTGTTCATTCTACTAAGAGTCTGCATTTGGACTTTGGAGAGACACAGCGAGAAATTAAACTATTGAGGCATTATACATGTTTCCTCTGGGCAGTTACTTATTTGAACAGCTGCTAGAGAGGTACAAATCAACTTCAGAGCAGAGCCAGGTCTGGAGAATATGTACTTTGGGTTCTATTTTCTTTCTTTCTTTCTTTTCCCTCTCTTTAGTTTGAGGCGTGCACATGACCAACCTGCTTTCTCTTACTGGTAATAATTTCTCTAAATTAAAGGTCGCTGCAGTTTTTCAAACCTGCCAAGGGTCTGTTGTTGTACAGACCAACTACTGCAAGGAATCCAGGTTTTCAAATGTTAGTACTTAGTGCCAAATTATACTTGATGTAGGGATCTGAAAGTCATTTGTCAATCTGCAGGCTTTCTTTTGTTGGAGTTACTCATGAGGAGCACAGGTTTCCCCACTCCCCCAGGTCTTTTGTTTAGACACGGGGAAGAAAATGGTCATTTATTTTCATTCTGATGAAAGCTGACAAAGATGGTTTTTCAGTGGAGCAGCCGACATTTTGCTCCAGGGTTTTTCATTTAGCACACTTCTGCTGTTTGCTCCCTTCTTTTAAAGCATAGGCTTCTCAGAAAGTTTGTTATAGTTGTTAGGGCTGCTTCTTTCTTTTTTTTTCATTGATTAATCAGATGAACTGCAGTTGAGCAATCTATTTGTTCAATTTGCATATGGGTTAAAAAAGGAGAATAAATTAAATTCAGTTCACATTTAAAGGAGAACCCACCTAATTTGCACTTTCTGGAACAATACATAATCCAAAACACATCCATCCTTCAACAGGCGTCCTTCTCTGAATTTTGCAATGCTGTTCTCCAGCCATGTAATGTGTGTGGGAAATGCGTATACGAGGATAAAGGGTGCGTAAAAATGCATGTATTAATGAAAGTAGCATACAAAAATACATTATGTTAGGGGGAAAATGCTTTGCAGAGATGTATATATTAAGTAAAACTGCACACAAACCTGTGCAAATGAGGATAAATATGCATTTCAATGCTGACAAATTTTCACAAGGACTATAAAAAATAAAATAAATACAGGCTGATTTGGAAATGTGGAGAACTGACTTTAAGACTGTAAAAATGAGAAATGAGAGAAACCAAAATGGATACATTCAGTCATCCCTAAGTGGAAAACAATATTTCCACAACAAGAGTAACAAAACTGTAAGAGGAACCATGAAAAAGCAACTGCTTCCATACCAATTTGTCTGTATAGCATGCTCAGGTCATTGGCTGGTGTCCTTCTCTGGATAATACCTGCTCCATCTGAGGTGAGGATTACATCAACAAGGGAAAATGTTTTCCCTCAGTAGTTTCTTCAGCATATGACATCAATTCCTAGGATCTATGAGTTTATGAAAAACTTACAAGAGTTTCAGCAGAACTGATCAAATAAGTTTGTTTTTTATATATATAAAAACACCCAACAAATGTTATGTACTATTTGCTCCTTTGGTGACTTTAATCTTCTGTTTCTTAAATGGGTATCTTCTTCCAAAATGCAATTATTTCTGTCACTTGACACAAAGTTCATGTTTTCACCATAAACTGGTGTAATTTTTTTTCAAGTGGCTTATTTAAAGAAGGTTGTTTAAGGTAATACCATTAATTTGGGGTGCTCTGGCATATTGTGCTATCAATATGTTACCCTACTTAAATGTACTTGCTAGGTACAAATAGGCCAAATGTAATTGTAGCATAGAGAATTGATCATAATCAGGATGTAATTTATTGTAAACGGTTTGTAATTTGCCTCACCATTTCCCTCTTCAGTTGCCATTTTACAGCCCCCTTGCTTTCTCAAGTAGTTTCAAAGTTTTTATTTCTCATTTTCTCACTCTGGTTTAACCTGTTAGGTCCCACCTGCTCTATACATTTAAAATAGTACCGTATCACTTCCAACAGTCATGGCTTCCCTCAAAGAATAATGGGAGCTGCTGAGACTTGTTAGGACACCCCTTTTCCCCCTCACAGAACGACAATTCCCAGAGTTCCCAAGAAGAAAAATTGAGTGCCAAACCGCTCTGGGAATTTCTCACAGGAGTATTTCCCTTTTTAAAAAGAAATTACTCATATCTGTATAGGTTAAAGCAGGAATGAGGAATCTGTGGCCCTCTAAATGTTGCTAGACTACAGGTCCCATCATCCCTGACCATTGGCCATGCTGACAGAGGCTGAGGGTAGTTCGAGTCCAACAACATCTAGTGGGTCATAGGTTTCCCCTGAGTTAGAGCATAAAAACAACCCAAACCTGACTTGGAGGACAAACATGCAAGTCCTGAAATATATATATATTTTCACTGATTGATTGATTGATTGATTGATTGGTTAACTGACCGACATTAAAAAACAACAACATTTTAAAATATTGAATTTGGATCCAGGTGTGTTGATACAACTTTTGCTTCCTATATATTCTGGAACCTATCAGGCTGTCTGACTCACTGGTCCTGCTCTGCACCTCCCTCCTGGTGATTTTGCATGTGTCCTTGAACTGTGACAATACATCTTGCCTTCCTGAATGCAGTATGGAGACTACTGTGTGCTTGGCCAGCCCCACTCTTCTGTGCCCATTTGTGTGGCCCCACAGAGAGCTAAACTAGGCAGAGTGGCATAAAGGAAGAGACGGAGGCCATCTTGTCACAATATCAAGCTTCTGTTTTCAGCCACGGTAGGGGGAGGACTGGGTTGAAGGAGGAAGAAGAAAGGAAGGGAATATCTTGCTTCAAATGTTGAGTCCAAGCAAAGTCAAAGGACAAAGCTGCCTCAGAGCTCCAGAGGGCAAGGCCTAGCTGTTGCCTCCTCAGAGACTCGCAGCACCTGATCACAAAATGGTGGTCGTTACTCTCTGACCTCTTCTAGGAAAATGTGACAATGTCCTAAATCGGCAGACGCCACACAGCAGATGCCATGTATGAAGCAACCATCACTAGGTGGCAAATGCAAGAGGTACCATGGGTACAGGACACCCAATTTTGCCTACCACTGGTATGTGGCACCCGCAAGGCTATCCAAGGGGAAATGAGGCGGCCCTGAGGCTGAAAAAGGTTTCCGGCCCTGATCTAAAGAGTCTCTCCCTTGTAAGATCCAGAATCTAAAATGACCTGGTGACATTGCTGAATTTAGGTGCTAGCTTTTGGTGTTTCAAAGGGTTATAGTCCAAGCGGGTACGGTAGACAGCTAGATAGCTAGCATCTGAGGTAAATGCCGAATAAATGTTTGGGTGTTTGTCTGTCTACAGTTGCATCTGAAGCTATTTCCAAGGCTACTGTCGCTTCCCTCCCACCGTCACAAATAAGAAAATTGCCTGGTATACAGGCAGGACAAGGAACAGATGAGCTTAATCGTGACTCCAAGGGAAGTGATTCCTAGAGGAACAGTGTCCAAGTGAACAGCTCTCCACCCACCTCTTTGTGCCTTTCCCCCCCACCCCCGCTCCTGCTCACAGTGTTTTACAAGGCAGGGGGCAACCCAAGGGGATGCTTACTGGACAATTCTCTAACCTTAGGTTATCCACACAAAATACATATTGGGTGCTTTCCCTGGTAAAGAGACAGGCAGGCTGGAGAGTTTCAAGAGTGCTTTGGGTACCCAAAGGGTGTGTGTGTGTGTGTGTATACGTGCTCTCAATGCGGTAGTGAGCAAATGTGGACTGTGCCCACAGGACTGGTAAGAAAGCACAAAATTGGGGAAAGAAAACTCACATTGATATGCTTTCTTTTTGAAAACAAAACATATATGCTTGCTGTTTCTAATGGATTGAAAGGCTTATTAAGCCAGGTTATGAGTGCAGCTCAGTAGTTATGCAATATTGTGAGTCTGATACTATCGTCGACATTGGTCTCTGTTTTTATTTAATTAACAAAAGTTATATACCAGTTGCAATAACAAGTGGTTTGCAATACCATCTATTCGGTTAAATACCAGTAAAAAACAAACATTAAAAAACAAGTTATGTTAAATGTATATATATTAAATAAGATCAGTAGTTTTAAAACATTGATACCTACTAAAATCACGTGTCTTGGTAGGCTTGCTGGGACAAAAAGTTCTTCAGTAGGCTCCAAAACAGCACAGTAAAGGCACCTCAGTGTAAGTGTACACAAGATTCATTTAGCTATTTTTCCATTGTGCCATATGGAAGCTGTGTACACACCAAAGAACATGACTTTCCACCAAAGAATCCTGGGAACGCTCAATAGACATCCTACAACCCTCACATAAGCTTTGTGAAAGCAGAGCAGAATGAATTATCAGGAGGAACCCTTTAAAATCAAGATCCAAGATGATTCAGAGTTTGCAGGCCACAATTCACCAATCGTACAATGTAGCTGTTCCCACATATACCCTTGAATGTCATCCATAACACTTTTCCGTGGCAACAGTGGCCAATACCAGGAAGTCTTAATATCAGTTTAAGGGACATATTGCAGAGAGAGAGAGAGAGGGGGGGCACCTATCACTCCCATAAAGAATGATGGCATGATAAGGGAGGTGGAATTGGAGCAGAATGGCTCCGTTATAAACACCGTATAAAGCAAGAGACTGATGGCTTTTGTGTCACCTAAATATACTGCTGCCACTCTGCTTCCAGGAGCCATCCAGACAATTTCTCTTCCTTCTGGAGGCTGCGAATGGTGGGAGGTTTAATGTGCAATAAAAACAGGAAGCTAACCAGCTTCTGTTGCCAGAGCAAATGCCTTGAGAGAACGCAGAGCTATACGGACACCATTGTCCTCAGGGGATTTTCCAAGACTATTAATGGCACTGCAGTCATGGCAAGCACAGGATATATACAAGAATTAATTTGGTAAATGGTCCCCAGGCTTAGGCCCAAATCTGTTCAAGTGTTGGGATGGGGGAGAAAGATGTTTGCGTTTTAACAAGAAACTGCAATTCTCTTAGTTTTATGATGCAGTTCTCCAACCCATACAATGTGTATACACAAAAAAGCATATATTAGGAGGAAATGTGAATATGAGTGAATAATGTACAAAAGTGAATTATATCTTGGAAAAGGTGTTTGCAAAATTCCATATATGTATATTCCGTATATTAGTCAAAACTACATAAGAAATGTGTTTATCAGGAGAAATCACTAAGATTAAGAATTTTTGTGGTTTTTTATAATAAAAATAACTGCAAACTGCTACAGAAATGAGGCAAAGAATGGAAAAATGAGGAACAGAGAGAAACCATTATCTATCTGAATGTCAGACTGAACCCTGCAACATAAGAAGCAATTGTGGAGAGGGAAGACTATCTGGATCTCCACAGTGCCCTTTCTTCAACTCAGCATAAGCAATACAACCAACCTTCACATCTAAATTAGGATGTGAATTTATACCCCAGTAAGATGTATGGGGTATAAATAGTAAAATTATCATTATGAAATAGGGGTCGGATAACTCCATACCCTCCACCATTTCTCCAATGAAAATAGGGATGTCCTAAGGAAAAGTGGGACATTCCAGGATCAAATCAGAAACTGAGACAGCTTCTCTAAATACGGGACATCCCTGGAAAATAGGGGCACTTGGAGGTTCTGTAAGTTCCAACCCTTTCAAATAAAATGGCACACTGATTAGAAGACAAGGAATTGCACAGAATTTGTGCATTTAAACAGCATGTGTTTGGCAGGGAGTGCCAGTGTGGTGTCCTCCAGATGTTGTTGGAATCCTATTCACATCGGCCTCAGTCAACATGACCAATTGTCAGGGATGATGGGAATTGACCTGAAGGGGACCATGTTGACTATGCATAATTTGTATTGCTTCAAATATTTCTGAAGTTGTGTAGCGGACCCCTTTTTCTCCATATAACCACACTTTATTATTTAAAGTGTTCAACCATGCACAAAAAGAAACAATAAAAACACATTTTCTATTGGAAGCTTACTCTGAATAGGAAATATGAATATTTCAATAAAAGGTTAATACCCAGAAGTTCGCCCAAAATATACAACAGTTTAAAAGGAATAGTTGGAACAGCTACAACCAATTAATGTGCTATCATGTCAATGCTATAATGGAATTGGGAGAGATGCTAACATGCAGTGGGGTAGCATGGAACATGCTCTTCCTTCTCCAAAATAGCTGTGGGGAAGGCTCCCTTTTACTCCTTAAAGCAGCCTAAATGACTGTCCCATTGGCAGACCTTTTTATTTCTTGCTCAGGTGAAATGTTTGAAAAATTGCATGAACAGAGCAATTTTGGCACTTTGGGTAGGAGCACAAAGTGTTAGCAAATTGTTCTGAAAGGCTCTGAAGTGTAACACTGGAATAATATTCTCTATGATAGTGTATGCATCCGCTTTTTAACCTATTTACATATTCACATAAAAAGCCATTGTGGTTATTGTCTAAAGGGGCCTATTTGGAGTGGGGAGGGGGGGACGACACGCACAGTTTGTGAAATCATTTGTCAGGGAGCATACTTTAGCCACAGTAGTCAGAAAGAGCATGTCGCCACCGGGAGAAGGGTTTGATGGGAAGCTAGGCAAATGCAGTGGGTGGGGGCAAATGGAGAAAGTACAGTAATATATTTAGACATTTTGGGTGGTTGAACTTTTCCAGTCATAGAGAAAAGGCATTTGCTCGAAGCCTGTGGTGCATCCTGTGGTCTAGCCATTCAGGGCACATTTGCTTGAAAATAGGCCCTTTTGATTTCAGCAAAATGTATTTCCAAGTGATTGTGTCACGAATTGATGAAAAGACGTGTGTGACCCCACCCCCAAGATTAATATGTACGAGGATTTCCTGGTTCTCTGTAAAAGAAATGGCTCCCCATACATTAGAATTATCCACTGTGCCTAAGAAAATGTTCCCCTGCTTATAGGAAGCAATGAGGGTGACCACTTAAACATCGCAGGCACATGCACACAGGAAATGCATCACAAAAAAGTGGGTTCCTGTTTGCACAAAATTTGCATGGGCTAACATGTATAGATGTTTAGAAATAAAAAAAAGTACAGTACAGGTGGCGCTGTGGTCTAAACCACAGAGCCTAGGGCTTGCCTATTGGAAGGTTGCAATTAGAAACCCCGCGATGGGGTGAGCTCCCATTGCTCGGTCCCTGCTCCTGCCAACCCAGCAGTTCAAAAGCACGTCAAAGTGCTAGTAGAGAAATAGGCACCGCTCCGGCGGGAAGGTAAACGGCGTTTCTGTGCGCTGCTCTGGTTCGCAAGAAGCGGCTTAGTCATGCTGGCCACATGACCCGGAAGCTGTGCGCCGGCTCCCTTGGCCTATAGAGTGAGATGAGCACTGCAACCCCAGAGTCGGTCACGGCTGGACCTAACGTTCAGGGGTCCCTTTACCCTTTACCTTTACAGTACAGTGGTACCTCGGGTTACAGACGCTTCAGGTTACGGACTCCGCTAACCCAGAAATATTACCTCAGGTTAAGAACTTTGCTTCAGGATGAGAAAAGAAATCACATAGCGGCAGCGCGAGGCCCCATTAGCTAAAGTGGTGCTTCAGGTTAAGAACAGTTTCAGGTTAAGAACAGACCTCCAGAACGAATTAAGTTCTTAACCCGATGTACCACTGTACATCTCATTGAAGTGGGGGAGACCAGGCGACCGAGGTTCTAACTGTGGATGGGAAACTTCAAGGCCCCTCTTAGTCTCCCTTCTTAAGGTTCCTAACAGTTGCTACTAGCCATGAGGACTACGCTCTGCCTCCACAATTGGAGGCAGCAGTGCTTCTGAAAATCAGTTGCTGGGGAAAAACAACACAGGAGGGGAGAGTATTCTTGTGGTCGAATCCACTGTGAGAACAGGATGCTGGACTAGACGGGCCATTGGCCTGATCCAGCAGGCTCTTTTGTGTTCTTAAATTTGTCCATCTGGTCAGGTAATGGCACTGCCAGCAATGCTACCACAGACCCAGCAATGCAATCCACTCATATAAAGCTGTGTTTGTTTGCTTTCAAAGCCAGTTCTTGGCACTTCCAATGATCAAGAGAAGGAATAGGAACACAGGAAGCTGCTGTAAATAGAATCAGACCATCGGTCCATCTAGGCCAGAATTGTCTGCACTGACTGGCAGGGGCAATCCAGGACTTCAGGCAGGGATTTCTCCTGGCTCTACCTAGAGATGCCGGGGGATGGATCCTGGGGTCTTCTGCATGCATAGCAGATGCTCTGCGGTTACTACTGAACTATGGTCCTCCCACAATGAACATGCAATCAGTTATGATACTTGATTAGTGTCTATTCAAATAGCTGCACCTCCAACCAAATCAGCGGTGTCAGCTCCTCCATTATGTGTATGATTCAATGGCCCTTGCTGTAATAGAGAACTGCACACCTCTGGAGTGTATGAGCGATTCCCTTCAATGTCCAGCTCATTATTTAAAGCTTTGCTAGTTTGTAACGGCAGGGTGGAAATTAGATAGAGAAGCAGGTCTTCTAGCAGCTCTGGCTTATTTTCACCACTTAGGCTTTTTATCACTTTGGACAAATTGAAATGCTGCTCACCATTTGCATTGAACTAAAATAGTTATTCCCCGGGCAACAGATATGTCACAGTTTCCATGAAATCATGCAGATGCCAGGTAGTATTGTGGAAACTCTCTTGTTTTAGAGGGCAGGTCTACTGCTATTTGCTGCCTCTTTCAGTGGGGTGGGACCTGTTAGAGCATTCTTTTTCATAACTAAACTAGCTCTCCCTCAGAACTCTCATGACAGGCGGGAAAAGGGGGAGGGATGATCAAAAAAATAACCCCCATGGAAGAGTAAGGCAGGAGGTAGGGGGACAGGGGTCTGGGCAGGTGCCAGGAGAGGTGTTGGTGGGTGCCATGGCAACCACAGGCACCATGTTGGAGACCCCAATTTTAAAACCTTTGGCTTTAAGTTACAGCCAAGTTACAGCACTGCCTGTGAAGGAATGAGTACAAATCTTGCCTTCCAAACCCCAGCCTCTTTTTAAAGTAACTCTAAAACTCATTTTTAAACGTCAGGATTTAAAAAGAGAAACCTTAAGCACATACTCACAAGCTGGTCACTAGCCAGCCACTCTGGAAAAGCCAGGCAGCTACTGTAGGACTAATGCTCAGATGTCAACTAACTTAACCACATTACTTTCCACATAGTTCAAATGAGTTCTGTCTTCATTTGGGGGCCTATCTAGAAAGGCACGCTTTTTGGAAAGCACCCTGAGAGAGAGAGAGATTGAGAAAGCATGGGGAAGGGTTGCCACTCAGTGACAGAGCATCTGTTTTGAATGCAGAATGTCCCAGGTTCAATGCCTGGCATCTCCAGACAGGGCTGGGTATGTCCCCAGTTTGAAGCCCTGAAGAGCCACTGGATAAGGCTGGTCCCTGTCTTCCTTGACTGGTCCCCAGATTATAAACCATTACAAAACTGGCCAATTCTCCAAGAGACTGATTGCGGGGGGAGGGGGGAGAAACCTACCGCCCCTACACCTTCTATCAACTGCCAGAGCAGCCTTCCTCAACCTGGTACCCTACAGATATTGTTGGACTCCAACTCCCAGCAGCCCCGGCTAGCATGACCAACAGTCAGGGTTGATGGGAATGTAGTCCAAATCTGGAGGTCACCTGCTTGGAGGATGTATAATGATGACCCCATGTTTCTATTCCTCTGTGCTCCTTGAAGCAAGAGGACGAGGTTGTTTTGATGATGTGTGGGAGATGTAAATATTGGCAATGCTATCAAGCACAGAGCCTGGCATCCCACCCTTAATTGCCCACTTCCCTGTGGCCCAGTTGATTTTAGTCAGATGATACAGGTGTGACTGAAGGCATAGGTTGTTTTACAGTCTTTAAATTGTCAGAACCTTCAGGAAACACAGAGTGGTAATTCTAGAATCAATACTAAGAGACAGGTATTTTACACCTGCTGTGTGTATGTGTAGAGGGGTGTGTGTGTGTTTAAAGAAAAGCAACAGACACTAAAAAGGTTGTGCAGGGGTGGGGGTGGAAATACTACAACAATTGACAATCATACTTACTCAATCCCTTTTGCTGGGTATATTGACAGATAGCAGGGAATTGCAGTTCAGAGAGTCAGGTAAACCAAGGGAGGTGTAATAAAACCCAAAAAACATCTGGGTCTAAGTCCAGTGAGAGATGGTGTTTGCGCTGAGATTGAAGCTTCTGTACAGCTTATATGACAGATAACAGACAGCGTTGCCAATCTCAAGCCAATTCATCTTCCATGACAGTGTGTGTGTAAGAAAGGGGAGGGGGAGGAGTATCTTTGGTGAAAACTACAAGACATCTGCTAAACTAGCATCAGGCAAAATGATAAGCCTTATGACCCAGGGCTCTTATCTGGCGCACCAGTGATCAGTATTTTAAGATTCGGCTCCAAGGAATCAATACATCAACACAACCAGTGACACTTAACAACTGAGATTCAGGACAGGCAAAAGGGGGGAAATGGTAAAATGCATTCACACAGCATGTAGTTAAGCTATGGAAGAGGTAGTGATGGCCAACAACTTAGAAGGCTTTAAAGACAAATGAAAGGCAAATAAGACTAGCAGTCAGGGGCAGATCTACATTTTGGGGGCCCTGAAGCTAGAACTGTTATGGTGGGGGGGTCCCTTCATGACCAGCGACGAGGTCTGGATAACCACTGTTACCTTCTTCAATGGGGTTGTTTACAACAACCTTTACAACATCTGTGCTACTGACTCTCAAAACTTCAGGATTGTTGAAATATATGCAACAACAAAAATTGTCCAATTTTGAGTTGTGCGCCTCAAATTGAGTCTAGTAGACCCATTTTTCTAAAAGCATTTTGGACTAAAGTTGCTTCCCGGGGCCCCTCCAGGATTAGAGGCCCTGAAGCTTTAAGCTTTGTTAGTTTCATAGCAGATCCACCCCTGCCAGCCATGACTACAAGACATGATGTTCTCTGTTCTCTGCATCCACTGTATGTCTGAATGCCTGCTGCTGGGAATCCCAGGTGAGAAGGGAGCTGCTATGCTCAGGTCCTGCTGGGCATCCATAGGGCATCTGGTTGGCCAATGTAAGAAGATGATGCTGGACTAGATAGGCCTTTATCCTGAGCCAGCAGGGCTCTTCTCATATTCTCGTATGCACATCCAGGTTTTTTCTTGCAGCTTGCAAGGAATGCTCAGCTTTCTTCACCAGATGACACTATGACTCAATGCTTAAAATAAAAAGTAGGCTCTAACTGTATTATCTTGCCCCCAGTTTATCACCCTTGAAAAACAACAACAAAATTATGTACCCTTTTTCCCATTGGTGTTCCAGCCCTTGGATCACTTAGGTTCCCCTTTCTCCAGCCAACAACTTCCTTTCCACCTCTGTAATATCTTTCTGAGATCACCTAACTATAATCACACAGTATTTGAAGTACAGTGGTACCTCGGGTTACAAACGCTTCGGGTTACAAATGCTACAGGTTACAGCCTCCGCTAACCTGGAAGCAGTACCTCGGGTTAAGACCTTTACTTCAGGATGAGAACAGAAATTGTGCGGTGGCAGCAGGAGGCCCCATTAGCTAAAGTGGTACCACAGGTTAAGAACAGTTTCAGGTTAAGAATGGACCTCCGGAACGAATTAAGTTCTTAACCAGAGGTACCACTGTATGGCTGCATCATTGATATATCTAAGAGCACTGCAAATGCGGGCAATTGGATTTATACAGTCCATTGAATTGTATTCACATTTTCCTTCCCTCACACTCCCAAAACCTCTCCATTTGGTCCTGAGGGCTCTTTGCACCACTCTTTGCACCAGACACACCTCTGCTCCCCAGGGCATGCACCTCAATGGCTCTGCTTTCTATCCTCCTTAAGAGTTTTTGCCTGGCTGGTATGTATCCTTGACGGAGCCTGGAAATATAGAGAAGTCATAAATTGTTCATTTTTCATACAGTATTATTTTAATCTCCACCTCTTCCTTTCATCACTATTGCTGCACACTGATATATTTTGAGCCAGCAAATTCGGAATATGTTTTGTTGCAGGGGAAGCAATCAGATGTCAATGACACGTGTGTGCACTACAAATACAGCTTGCTTACCTGGAAACCAATTCTACTGAAATCCATGGAATTTCATTCAGAGCAAACATATTTAGGATTAAGGTGACTTTTAGAGGAGTTGAAGGCAGTCAGAAGAAGGGAGCGTTCCAGCATTTAGTCATATATGTTGCTACAGTTCTTACTGTCAGAAAGTTCTTCCTGATGTTTAGTCAGAATCTCTTTTCTTTTAACTTGAAGCCATTAGTTTGGGTCCTACCCTCTGGAGCAGGAGAAAGCAAGCTTGTGCCAACTTCTATGTGACTTCCACACATTCATTTGAGATGACTAAGAGGTGCTTTAGTCAGTCAAAGTTCTATATCTTCTAGTTGACTTTACTTTATGTAATGAAACCGAAAAGGGTCAGCTCAGAGTTTCATTCCAACTTTTACTTTCTGTTATTTATAGCCAACATTTTGCTTTCTTCACAATTCCCAGCACAATGCCAAAATACTGTGTGAGGAAGAGAACGAAAAAAGCTTAAAGCATTTATATGTTCTTGAGTCAGTTTGTGCGATAGTGAATTTTGCTCTATACTTATTAAATGACTCATGTAGCTTGAGTAATAAATGTATGACTAAGCTATTCAAGTAGTCATTTGCTTTCTTTCTCCAAACCATGCAAAATTGGATAAAGGCATAGCACTGCTTAAAGGTGAACTATCTAGTTTTGCAAAACAACCAATGTGGCCTATGGGCATTTTTTCCCCCAGAACAACTGGCTTAGGGCAGAAGTCATGGTGTCCTGCAAATAACCCTAGCCAGAGCTCACCATGAGTTGGCTGACTCAACAAACCCGCCCAAGTGTTTCCCCAGAAGCTGGCAATGTACCATTATCATATTTACCCAATTACATCATGATATACTCAAGGTTATTTAGCTAAACAAGGTTAAAGAAAGTGTTTCTAGTACTAATATTAGGTTACTCCCACCACTTTCCCTGCTCTACTCTTAAACTGATGTGGCCCTGTAAGACAAGATAGAATGCTTGTCCCTCTTTGTACTCATAAAAAAATAGCATTGGATGGTATGTTCATTCAACATCAGCTGTGTGTTTTATTGCACTTCACTTCAAGGTTAACTAAGGAATACTTTTGTTTCATTGCTGTAAAGTTTGGACAGTGTGGCTTCAACTATCATCAAGCTGACAATTCTAGAACAGGCAAATCAGCAGGGAAGGTAAGCTTCCCATCAGGAGCACATCTACGGCTATGACTAAGCATGCAGATTGGACTAAGAAGCTTCCACTTGCAACCACCCATCTGTAGGTTGTCTCTCACATGCGACTTCCTTCTTCAGAGGCATTTAACTTGTATGCTTCACTTGTTTAAGCAAAGAAAAGTCGATGAAGTATTTCGGTATAAGACTTGTTTATTAAACTTCTGTCCTGCTCTTCCTCCCAAAGTGGTAAACAATAACCACAGCAGTTTTTCCTCTAGTTTTGATATAAAGTGATAAAATGTTGGAAACCTTCAATTCACTCTGCTTCAGTGGACTTCAAGTACCATGTAAAGGAAGTCAACATTATAATGAACCCAGACTTAGTATAGCTGACAATATTATTTTTGTACATACTAGTAATTCAGAAATGAAGTTGAACAATACTGACAATACAAAACCCTTTAAGATTCAATTTTTTATTCATACAAAACAAAAACAAATTTGGGGGGTAATAAAGGACATTCTAGTATTTCTGCTTCCAGCTAGCATTCTGTAACATTTCTCTGTTCAATATACAGCAGTCCCATCTCAGACCACAGCATCACTGAAAGCTATGAAGTTTCCATCTTGTAGCCGTGTTTTTCTAATTCAGCTCTGTAAAGTAAAAACAAAGCACACAAATTATTTAAATCCTGCGAAATGTTAGACACTCAATTCTTGCTTACATTAAAAAAAACACTTGATTGGAACCAGACTAAGTTTCCACTGAGTATCAATGAGACCCAAGTGCCAGGAACTGTCTGGGCTCAACCCAACATGTATGTATATAATCTCTCAAAACATATTCTAATTACTCTTCCTTTTGCTTCTGAAAGAATTAGTATTCTGATGAAAAGTCTAATCACATAATATAAAATCCTTTTTATATTGGGTTGGATCCAGATTAAAGTAAGCTGCACTATGTTCCCACTGAAATGACTTCATTCAAGCTACAATCCTATATCCACTTACCTAGAAAGAGGCTTCATGACTGCACTGTCAGTTATAACTAACTTTTCACACTCATTTAAGTAGGACCCATGTGCAACTAACTTAGTCTGGATCCAGCTGTTTATCATATTTCTACCTGCACCAATCAATAGGAAAAGGTTGCTGTAAACAGTTCAATGAAATATGTATCTTGCTTCAGCTCTATGCTACTTCCTCCAAAACTTTCCTCCCCCCTCTACCTGTGGTTGCATCCATTCGCCACCCACCCGTCCCCTACTGAGTTGCTAAAGCAGACACAAGCAGCACAAGCCTTTGAATTATGTTGTTTCAGTGTGCATGTATCTCCATCTTCTTTGACTGAAGAAGCCACAAACCCCTCAAGGCCAAAGGGAGGCAAGGCATTGCTAAGCATGGAGCCAAGGTAACAAAAATAAGATATATGCAAAGAAAAAAACAATCTGAGAACATAAAAAAACTCCTTCCAGTAGCACCTTAAAGACCAACTAAGTTAGTTCTTGGTATGAGCTTTCGTGTGCATGCACACTTCTTCAGATACCTTGGTATTTTGACTATGGCAGACCAACACGGCTACCTATCTAAATCTGAGAACAGGAAGTGTTATTTTGCAGATACAGTACATAAAGGAAAACAGATGAAGCAACTGAAATATGATCCAATCATTAAATGCTTTCTCCTCCTCTTCTTTCTGATGTATCTGGCATGGTTCTTCAGTTTGGCTATATTATCGATATCTGCTGTATAAGAAATAATAGTCAGTCCTGCAATTAACTTAAAACTGCTTTTTCAGACTGACAATAAGTGACAGCAACACAATTTTCATCTCAAAATTCAGCTGGAGATATTGAGCTTAACCCATTTAGAGCTGCTAGTACCTCAATAGTGATTAATACTAGTTGACACTGCAGCTATTTTATTATGTGCACAATATGGCTAAATATCAGTAAAGTGACGCAGCTTGAAACTTAAAGCAACTGCTGATGTGCACAAAGTTCCATGTTACGTATGGGAGCCGCTACAAAGTGATTTTGTCCAGCATGTCGGATCTGATTCTTGTTTGAGGGATTCTAGCCTGCAATTTTTTCACTATTTGTATATACTGAAAACTTTTAGATGACCTTAGCTGATTGGAGAAATCATCTTCCACATTGTCATCATCCCAATTGTCTTCCCACACATGTGCATCTTCATCTTCATCTAAACCAGCCCAGTCTGAAAAAAGGACACAGGACAAGTTTAGTTTATATATAGTTAAAATGTGAGCAAAACATTTCAGCAACTTGAATATCAGAAAGCTTCATTCCCTTTAATTGTGTTATAAATAGTTGTTTTTAACTGTTTTAACAATAATCTTACTGCATTATTGTTTGGGAGACTGCTTTGAGGGATTTTTTACAATTAAACAGTGTATCAATTTTATGAAATGAAATAAATAAATGCAACTTTAAGGATACAATTCAGAGCACAATGTAATTTCATGCCGCTCTTCTGTAAGTATGCAATATTTACTGCAGTTCATGCAGTAATATTAATGGCAAAGGTAAAAACTGAAAGTGAACAGTGGCTAAAACATGTATCTTGAATCTACCACTTTCCCAGCATCTTATACACACTTTATAAGATGACAGAGCTCCATTGGTATGAACTGAGATTATTTTAACGGTTAGATCTGGACCAAAGCCAAGACTCGTGGTTTGTAAATGCATGATTGGAGTCAAATGATAGAAGCACTTCACAGACTGATCCCCTTAAAAGGTCTGGCTGGTAATTTCTAGTCACAGATATTCCAAATTTGTAAGGCTGAACAGCTCTGTTCAAGGTGGAGGAAACGAGTAAGGTGAGTCAGTATCAGGCAACCTAGACAACATGCTAGGGTGAGGAAATGAGGCAAAGAGATAAGAGAGCAGCAAACTAGATGCTGTCTGGCCAAAGATCAGGTACTGGCCCAGGAAGCTTTTTAAAAAAGAGAGAGGTTGAACCCAATTAGGGAAAGGGCCCAGAGTTCTGTCCTGCTAGTAAGGAGTATTGAGAGGTCAGTCCCTATTCATATATTTAAACTCCATGGATACTACTTCAATACCAGTTGGGACCCTAATACCAGGGAATTTGAAAAATGACATGTGAATAAGTTGCACATCAGATTTCATCACCGCAAAACAAGTGGGAGCTCAGGCTATTAAACCATGTGCTTTTCTCCTGACAGGCTTTCAAACCATTGGCACAAATGTGTAAGATTTGAGACACACAATGATAGAGGCAGCGATCAAAGACCATGTATTGCTGTACATTTCTAATGCCATCCTTCAGGACATAAAAGCGACCTGTTCCAGCAATGCCTTTCTACTGTTTTCCAAAGTAAAAACTGGCTTTTCAAATACATTTCTGATCTCTAGAACTCTAACCCACGACAATAAGTAAACCAGTCCTGTGCTTAAACAATACTGTGGCAACCTGATGCAAAAACACAGTAACTATGCTATGACAGTTCACGGGCTTTGTAACCAAAATACTACTGTATAAGTTTCACATTTAGGTGGTGTTTTTCAAAAGACACAAGATATGAGCATTTCAGGGCTTTGGCATTCTCGTTTACTATATAGCACATTGAGCTTTCATGCATTAAAAATATGAATAAAGTTAATCTTTTGATGATTCTGAAACAAATAAGTTATGCTCCCTGCTAACCAGCCTTGAGATGAGCAGACTCTCATCTTACAGTCTTTCCTCTCCCTGGAGTAAATACCACTCACTCCACTTAATCATGGCTGTCAACTTCTAAACATACATACTACAATTTAGGAATGGAAAAATCCAGGGCACAGTACTTAGATATATCTCTGGTGTTTTATTCTGTTTTAAATTTTGCACATTGCAAGTTTTTGTTTTGTGTAAGTTGCTTATTTATTTTTCATAAATAAATGAAACTTACTGCCTAGCATGTTTCTAACCAAGGAGTAGACCTGCTTTGTTTTAACTGGGTTTTTGATAAAAAGCTTCTTGCAATTGACATTACTATAATATTAATGAACACAATAATGTCAGCAGAGTGCATTAATTCATTTTAGATCACAACAGCCCCTGTTCTAACAGATCAATCTCTGTTGAAACACTAAACATAGCAATGCAAAACATAACTTGCAACACATTCTTATTTCAGTAACTGAAATTATATGGATCACTGGTATCTTTGTAGCTACCATAATTTCTTGAAAGCAAATGGGTTGGGCTGAAAGACATGCTCACTAAAATTAATACGGTGTAAAATGCAAAACCCCAAGTGCATCCAGCTGTACAGCAGCTCGGGGGTAACACAATAGGTACTGATGGGGGTGGTGGGTAGGAGGCTTCTCCCCACCCTCAAACATTCCAAACAGACAACTAGTTTCCACATCAAAGTTCTGTGCAACTTGCAGCATTTGGAACATTAGCTGATAAAATGATCACCTCGCTTTGTCCTCCCTACTGATTAAACTTGCTGCACTATAAGCAGCAGTCATCTTCACAAAAACTGAGACAGAAAGCCTGTAACTATACATTATTCATGCAGCTAAAGGATGTTATTTGCACACTTGCAAATGTAAAATTATCATCCAGTGGTATTATTTTCCTTTCACCAGATAAAATGAAAAAATATAAAGCATTATGGGGATTTGAAAGTACTGTATCATTAATTAACTACAACATGCCCATGTTTCAAAGATCTTAAAACTACTTGTATAACACAGTTGTTAAATTCTTCTACACTTAAAAGCCAACATATACTTTGTTTATCGCTCTAACATACCTAAGTAACTTATTTTTCACACTTCTGTACAATTTCCAAAAAATATTTAGCATGTGATGAATTCTTATAAGGAATACTGTACCACAATGGAATGTTTAACAAAAATAGAACAAATCAATTTCAGATGGTTGAATTTGAAAGGTAAGAATAAAATCACCCTTGAAATGTAGGGTGCTTTAATAAAAACATTCTTTGTGGAATGTTTCTTTCTCATATGTCAATATAACTTTGCATTGTGAAACTCTGTAACTGGAAGGTGCACTTCTGAAATTTAACACAGAAGTTTACTGATACCCATGCTATTATTATTCATACCTATACTACTAAAATTCTAAAGGCTCTTTCAGTTAGACTGCTGAAATAATATGACGAATCAGCAGCTCAAGATTTTTATACAAAAAAACTTTGCACTTCTCAGTGCTGAGCAACTGCAGCACAGCAAATGCAATTAAAGCAAAATGATAGTGGCACTGCTTTTAGCACAATGTGCATGGCATCAAGCTTTAAAATATATAACAAAGTTCAGCTACAAAGCAGAGATGTTTAAAAACATAATACTGCTAATAAATTGTATGAAACAGACTTTTTAAAAATCCGCTACATAGTTTTGCTGAGCTATACAATAATACAGAAGCCTTATTTAAGGTCAGCAGTAGCCACTGTTTGTGCAATCCTGTTTTACTGTTGAAAAAGCACCACCACCATCACAGCAGATCAGCAACAGCAACGAATCAACCAATCATATTCAAATGTAATAGAAACATAATACAGTAAAGTTGAGCGAGTACTGTCTGAAACCAGAATCTGCATTTCTGGTCATTCAGCAAAGACTGAGGCCCTTGGTTTCTGAGTCTGCCACAATTTACTGGAAGCAAGTTCTATAAATGAACAGGGCTTTCTTCCTGGCTATTAAAGGGGATTGTAAATATGGTGTTCTGAATACGCAAGAGTGACAATTATTAAACAGCTGCTACTAAATGTTTAACACACATTGACTGGCTTTCTGTACATGCCATCACGTCTATTGAGCAAGGATAGCATCTTTGTTCACCAGGTGAGAGATCTTGGTCCTACCAACTGTACCCAGGAAAACAGTCGGATCACATCCCTGTTTAGCTCAAAGTGCACAAGCGGAGAGAAATCCTCCGAATGGTACACGCGTTTTAAAGCGGTCCAAAACCTGGCCAGCCACCTGTCACGCCTCAAGAAACCTGATGTTTCTTCCACACGGAATGGGGGGGCGATGCGGGTGAGACAGCCAGCCAGGAACTCGCGCTGCGTAAACACACCGCGCATGGCATTGTTACACACACACACACACACACACACACACACACAGACACACCCCGCGGGGCAAAGCATCCTGGGAACTATAGTTCGATGCTGGGAACTGCAGCTCTGAGGAGTCACGTGCTTCAAACGTGTGGGCAGCCTCAGGCGCGAAAGGGATGCTGGAAGATAAGGCCCCGAGGCCGCAGAGGCTCCTACTCGGGAGCAACCAAGCCCCAACTGTGAGGAGGGGGGCCCCTCTCGCGGGAACAGCGCGCGCGCACACACAAACACAGAGGCGTGCTTGAGGCCTAGTTTTCAGCCTCCCCGCCCCCCACCAGGCAACAGCGCACAGTCACCGTCCTCGTCCCTAGGCCCGCCCCACGAGCCGCTCCCCTCCTGGGTTCAAGGCTACCTTCGGCCGGGAACTCCTCGAACTCGTCGTCCTCCTCCAAGAGCCCCAAGTCGACGGGCTGTTTCTTCTCCGACATCATCGGCCTTGCGCCGCTCTAGAGCCCGCCAGCGACTCCCACTCTATTGCTCCCCGCTGGGAATGACGGGACGGCGACGGAACCGGGAGGCCGGCCGGCAAGCGAGCGAGCGAGCGGAAGGCGCATGCGCCTTCTCCCGCACGGCCTGGCCGCTCTAGCCGCCGACGTCGCTCGCGAGAGCGTATCGGCGTCATCCCACCCCCACAAGCGCGCGCTGCACGCTCTTCGTCCCGCGTCACGGCGGTTTATTTCGCGTCCATCTCGTTCTTTGTGTTTAGTTACCTCGGCGGGGATGTGCAGGGAGGGAGTTTCGGCGCTTTTCTTTTCGGAGGGAGGGGGGCAGAGGCAATGGGGGAAACGAGCCAGGGCGTGAGCAACAAAAGCACGCAATGCAATAAACTACATCCTACATCAATATTTGTGCCATTCTTATCCCGCCTTTCTGCCAAACAAAATGGGATGGTGCCCATTGTTCCCCACTTCCATCCTCACAACAACCCTGTGAGGTAGGAAGATGCTGGCTAACCCATCTTGGCTGTGAGTCCTGGAAGACCTTGCAGGCCTTTCCCCACATAGCCCAGAAAGGCCTTGAATGACTCCAGCTGCAAAAGTTGATGCTGCTGAACAGACTCTTGGGCTGGGGTGTTGTTGTTTGGAAGCGGGGGTTGTTGCTGTTACCTGATATTAATTTCTTTGTATGTTGATTTTTAGACCTTACTATTTAATTGTTCGTTGGGTTGTGTGCAATTGTGAAGGAGTTGTGTATGTTTAGCCTGGAAAAAAGGAGATACAATAATAGTCATTTCCAAATCACTTTAAGGGCCTGTGAATCAAGCTTGTTTTCCCTTGCTCCAGAGGGCAGGACTCTAACCAAGGGCTCCAAGTTGCAAGAAAGGAATATTGCTCAAAAAAAAGATATGCTGATATGCCTAGATTAAAATGTGAAGTACTAGATGGAAAAAATTAGTAAGGAAAGATAATAAGAATATATAGATGATTTGAGAAGATTGTAGAATGCAAAGATTATTGTAAATTGTATAATGTGGAGGAAATTGAGTGGGGGTGGAAGGAAGTGGGAGGAAGGAGAAAAGAATAATGCAATGGATTGAGGAAATAGAAATGTAAATGTATGGTAGGATGGGGAGGAAATGGTGTTGCCTTTGGTACATCTGTATTGTAATGTAATATGTGAAAACCTTGCAAGTTTGCCAATGTGTCTCCATTATACAGTTCACTCTTGGGCGGGGGTGGGGGAGATTCCGACTAAACATCAGGAATAACTTTTCTGACAGGATGAGCTGTTTGACAGTGGAATGGACTCCCTCAGAAGGTGATTGACTCTTTCATTGGAAGTTTCTAAACAGAAGTTGGATGACCATCTGTCGTGGATGCTTTAGTTGAGATTCCAGCATTGCAGGGAGCTGGACTAGATGATATTCGGACTGCCTTTCAATTCTACAATTCTGTGCATCTCTGAAAATATATGCTTACAGGTATTCAAGATAAAGGAACTCAGTCCTCCTTTGCACGTAGTCACCCCCTTTCTGTTTTCCCCCTTCTTCTTATCACTTTAGAAAGAATCCTGAACAACAACAATGAAACAGTTTTACTACGACTGATGTATTTCTGAAGATTTCGATGCAACAACGATGTGGATCTACATCAGTTGAAGAACATTGTACTAAAATGTAACTGCTATTCAAGTACCTGATTATGTATACAAGCCACATAACACAGCAAAGCAAAACATTTTCCTTGAAGATTTTTCTGCATCCCACACAACTGAGTTCTCTCTGTTGGCATGACAGAATGAACATGTGTTGCCAAAATATAGGGGAATAAAGGATGGCTTCAGATGGCCTATTGACAGTAATTAGATAGCACGCTCACAACACTATCCCCTTCTTAAAGATGGTCTGGTCCTCAGAGCTTTTGGAGCAGAGCAATCCTAAGCATTTTTGCTCAGAAATATTTTGGGACTTAGTACTCAGAAAGTGTGTTTAGGTTGGATTACAGCCTCAAAGGGCACACAGCTTTCCCTTGTATCTTGGGTTCATTTCCACCCTCAAATACCCACTTTTAAGGCCCTTTGTGGAAAACCATACTGACTCTCCCACAGCATTTAAGGTAATCTGTAAATGTAATCTTTTATGATGACTTTAATTTTCTATAATCTATGTAAAATTTAGTGCTCCCATCCTCCTTTGCCAGGAGAGGTCCAAAGGCTGCTGGAAGGTTCAATTATTTCCTGCTGGATTTCATGGTTTGCTGGCAAAGCTCTTTCTGATTTGCAACAGGCAGCCTGCAGGGCACATGTTTTACAAAGTGCCTTTTCCTTCATATTATTATTATTATTGCTTTCAAAATTAGTTTACAAAAGAGTTTACAATATAAAGAGGCGGAGAAAACAGCAAGGAACATCCT
This sequence comes from Podarcis liolepis, assembly GCF_965112155.1. Classification (NCBI taxonomy): domain Eukaryota; kingdom Metazoa; phylum Chordata; class Lepidosauria; order Squamata; family Lacertidae; genus Podarcis; species Podarcis liolepis. The sequence continues at coordinate 29,012,969 of NC_139563.1, forward strand.
TGTAATATTAAGGAATATAGTAGACTAGATAAACTAAAATGAAATCATCAAGATTAAAACACATGCCAAAAAGAAAGAAAGAAAAGAACTCACAAGATGAGAACTGTAATTGGACAGAATGATTTTATTTATTTTTGCTAATTTTCTTAATTACAATTCTTAGAGACCCCGAAAATGGTTAACATTATAAATTATCTCCCATTATTTTTAATTCCTTTTTTAAAAAAAAGCTCATTCTTGTTTGAAACCTTTAAAACCTTTTTCTTCTTGCTCTACCCATAAAATCAAAGATATCTTGTTCAGTGTTGCAAAATCCTCCATTTTGATTTGCCATATTTAATAGTCTATATTATTTTAATGAATGTTAAATGTTATTTTATTTGCATAGTGTATATTGTATTATGCATATTGCCTGATTTATATGATGTTAGCCACTCTGAGCCCGGCTTTGGCTGGGGTGGGCGGGATACAAATAAAATGTTGTTATTATTATTTTATTATTACAGTCAATGGGACTCTTTCTTTTTCCAGTACTTTGTGTAAAGTATTCTTTCCGTTGCAAACATATAAAATAATTATCTTTATCTAAGAACCAGCATCTTCCAAAAATGTTAATAAAAATACTCTAGGGTTTAAACATACAGTATGCCCACATCTTATAGACATTTAAATTGTGTGATTTCAGCCATATGCAGTTGAAGGCAGGCTGGTTGAATTTTCAAAAGCCAAAGCCAAACCAAGGGAAAGATCTTAAAAGCTCTTTTTGTGCTGGGTCAGAGTGGGATTACCTCGCACAGAAAGCACTTTTAAACTCTGCACCTTGATTAGAGGGCAAGGCCCACTCAATGTGCTGGCTGTGGGATGCTCTTGCAAGATCTCATGCAGAGACCTTAAAACCTTTTTGCATTGGGTCTGCTTGGGTGCAAAAACAGCTTTTAAGCTCTCCAACCTGGTAGCCAATGGAGGGCTGGAAGGGTTGAGTATGGACAGTTTTCACATATATGTGGAACCCTTGGAACTGGAATCCTGTGAAAGATGTGAGCATATACTGTATTCCATATTCCAAACTCATTTGACTATTTCATGAAATCTCCTGCCAATAATTCTTTGTCACAGAACAGGTCCAATAAAAACAATCAGCCCTATCTAGTCTGCATTTGCTGCTATTATAGATCCTAAATCATCTAGTACAGTGGTTCCCAATTAGGTAAGTATTTTGAACCCCCTTTTTCCCCAAAAGCCAAGCCATGGACCCCCTACCTTTGAAAAATGTGAATGGTGTCACAGACCCCCTGGGTGGGTTATGTGTACTCCCTGGGGTCCATGGGCCACCAATTGAGAACCCCTGGTCTAATAGGTTAAGTACCAATCTTCCCAACTTCCTATTAAAATTAACAGTGTTGTGGATTCCTTAATACTTGACCAAGTTTATTGTCACGTATCAGCAGAAATTGCTTTTCCAGTCATTAATTCCCATTTTTCAAGTAAAACTGATTAAACTCTCTTCTTCTCTATAAAATGGGGGAGGAGGGGGAGGATATGAAAAGCACAGCCTAGATACATTCCATCAAGTGTCACCCACTGGCATGAATGACAAGCAGCAGAATGGTGGTGGACGCCACCCCAGTCTCTAAGTGGTGTGAGATTCCATGGGTTCCAGGCACTTACCTCTGGATATAGGGCGGTATATAAATTAAATTAATAATAACAATATCCAGGTTTCGTGTTTCCTTCAGAATGAGGTGCAGCATATATCTTTTTGATGTATGGTTTATTTACACATATATACAACCTTAGCCTACAATGGAGGGCTTCACAGCATTAACACTCCAAGAGGGTCTTGCTTTTCTATAGTCACAGCTTTGGATTCTATCAGAAATCAGGCATGGCTCTGACTCCCTGGCTTCCCAACCTATAGCTTGCTTCCAGCTGACATAGCTCAACTCTCCCCTCTGCCCTTTGTCTTTCTACCAGACAATTAAGGAAGGGAAGCACAGCCATTTGTCCTCTGGCACAGAACTGATTTCTTTGTTACCTTAACAACCCACACTTAGTCCAGTTCCTCACCAGGAAGCTAGCTTGGCTATTCCAGGAATTGCTTAGATTTTAACACTTGCTGAATCTAGGAATTAGAAGGACCTTGGCATGCAGCCTAGCCCCACAAAACTCAATAGCATTGAATATCCATGTCTGGAAAACAGAGAAAACGCCAACAAAGGAAGAATGGCAAGTCAAGCTTATGGACTATGTGGAACTGGCTAAGCTGACAGAGAGGATACATGAGAGAGACAACATCGATTTCAAAAAGGAGTGGGAACCATTTATAAACTGTATAAAAAGACAGTATACAATTTGGACCCATTGGCAGGTTTTGACTAAACTTTCACAACTATATAAGAGGTTCCAGTTACAGATAGGTAGCCGTGTTGGTCTGCCATAGTCAAAATAAAAAAATTCCTTCCAGTAGCACCTTAAAGACCAACTAAGTTAGTTCTTTGTATGAGCTTTCGTGTGCATGCACACATATCTGAAGAAGTGTGCATGCACACGAAAGCTCATACCAAGAACTAACTTAGTTGGTCTTTAAGGTGCTACTGGAAGGAATTTTTTTATTTTATATAAGAGGTAAAAGCCAGAAGGATATAGAATTTGTTTAATAAATCACTATGGAAATATGGGGGGAGGGGAGAAATATGGATATATAAATTGTTCAATTAAGATTTGTAGAAAATTTGCTGTTACAATTTGGAAAATTCAATAAAATTATTTTTTTAAAAAAAGAATATCCATGTCTGAAAAAGAATGGGAATTTGTGGCAATTAATATGTTAAAAATGCATATCTGGGAAAGACAATTTTTAAATGAGTTCTTTGGAGTATAAAGCCACCATCTGGAATCACCCTAGACTTATTGCTCTCGGTCTCACCATCAGAATATCCTTTTTGTTAAAACCATTTGTCTCTGAACAGTGGTGACTGTGGCTTGTTAAGTGTGGGTGGGCAGTGGCATCCTTCCTGCAGTGGTGGAACTGCATTTTTGGGAGGGCGTAGGGCAAAGTTAGAGAATCTCCAGGTTTGCAGTGTTTGCCCCTATAACTCTGAACACCCCAAACCTTGCTGCCTTGCCCCACCCCATCCCAACAAGTCAGTGGCGTAGCGTGGGGGGTGCAGGGGGGGGCGGCCGCACCGGGCGCAACATCTGGGGGTTAGGGTTAGGGGGCGCAAATCCACGGGTTAGGGGGCACAAATCTACGGGTTAGGGGGCGCAAATTACTTGCCTTGCCCCGGGTGCTGACAACCCATGCTACGCCACTGCAACAAGTCAATTGAGAGACTCATGTCACAAGCCACTGCTGCCTTTAAATGTTTTGTGATAGTAAATGACATTCATTTAGCATTATATTGTAATATAATTGCTATTTCTCAGCTTTTACATTGTTTCCCGGTTTTATTTGGTTGCGAGTTACTTCCCTTTGTTGCCCAGGTTCTGTATCCTAATGCCACAATCTGCTACAATGTGAAGTTAAGCCATGATGCCTAATTTTATTTTTGGCTTCTGCAATCACAGTGCTTGCCAGGGAGCATGAGCTAAATCCACATGAGAGGTTAGCAACAGAAGGGGTCATCAGATGTCAAATATATCTATCGCCGTATCCCTCTCACTTTTCATAAATGTATTCTACAGTTACAAAACCAGAGGGTAACTGATTGGGTCTGGTCAGCTACCTACCGGTACTTGTGGTGCCTGCAGTGAATGAGATTTATCACTTTAAAATGAAGTTGGATTCTGCAGGAGTTTGTTGAATTGGAGCGCTGAAGAAAGGAATCATATTTTGCAACAACTTTCTATATGATTGAAGGCGCTTAAAGGGAATGCTTGCTTCAGAAATAATTGACACTCTCCATACTACTTCATAAAGAAACATGCCTTGCATTTTCCAGCATGGGACATACATTATAGCTTTTGTTTCTTCTTCAAATTCTGTTCCACTGATTAAACTGAATAGGACCTGGGATCTTCTAACTGTAGAGGGTCAGCTGTGTACATTGAGAACCAAAGGTGAGAAGGTTTTGATTGGCGAAAGAGTTTAGCATGCAGCATAAAGACCTTGGCTTAGGGTACTAACACTCAAAATGTATTAATATAAAAAGCCCTTAAAACCCCCAATTCCAGGATATATTTCGCTAGCAGCCTTGAAGAATATGATCTAAGGCAGGGATGGGTAGACTTCAGACTTGTGAGATCTACTCTGGTTTCTTTCTTTTTTAAAACTTTACTAAAAACCCCAAGTATAAATACATACACTTAGAATTAAATAGCCCTTGACTCAGGAATTTGAGTATCTGAACTGAACTCAGCTCATAGTCCTTCCATAAAAAATACACATTTGGATACCTCCCCAGAACCAGCAGTGGGTTTGTTTGGTTTTTCATTTGGCAATATGCTTTATGGTGGAGAAACTCATTTTGTTGTTGCCATTGTTTTTTTAAAAAGTGTGTCAGAAATTCTTGCTAATCTACTTCAAATCACCCAGACATCTACCAGTGAATCCCAATTTACTTTCTGCCCCTCCCTGATCAAAGGCATCAAGGACACATGGAATTCATATAGAATTGTGTGAACTTAAAGGTATTATGTCAGTCAACACAAACCCTTTGGAGTGCCTAGAATGACTTGATATATACATATAATCACTTGTTTTCTTTTTAACACACACAAAATGCATTTATCAGTTGAATGTTATTCAGCTGAATGTCATCAGTTGTTTATTACTTTATTTATTCATTGTTATTATTTTTAAAGGAACACAACACCCAAAGAGGACTGTAAAGTCACATTTATTCAGGTTAATTCTGTATTCTGCTGGTGAGTCAGAATAACACAGAGTGCAGTGTGTACATGGCAGAACAAGTTTGTGCCTGTGGAGGCTCTGATGTGTTCTCGCTAGGCAGTTACTTCCCTTGCCTTATAAGAGAGCTGCCAGGTTGCCAGTTCTTTTCCTTGAACACCAAGAGGTTGATTCATGAGTCAATGACTTGCACAGCTGGCTTGCTCTGTGTCCTGGTTTTGAAGTGGGGGGGGGTATGCAAGACCCACATTGATAACGTTTCAGACTTGCTCCTGAATGTTCCCTATATTATCAGAGGCTAGGCAATGGTGGAAAAGGAAATAAGGGCATCAAACCTGTTTGATCTTTGTAATTTCTGGAAGATTAGAATAACTGTGGACATAAGTTAATTTTACAAGACAGAACAGCCAACAATGAGCCCCATATTATTCTTCCCCACTACTTCTGCCCAATAATGTATTAATACCAAGAAATAAACTGTGAAGGTATTAGAGTTTGACAATGTGGTCCATTGGAAAGAGCAGGAGCGGGGAACCTTTGTCTTGCCAGATGTTGCTGAACTAGAAACCCCATCAGCCCTGGCAAACATGGCCAATGGCTACATCTGGAGACCAAAGTTCCCCCACACCTGGGCAGAGGCAGAGGAAGGGGGAGTGGGGACGGGCCTCCCTGGGTGTCACCACTGAGGTGGGTGAGAAAATGCCGGGTAGCACTCACAGCGGGGCCTACAGCTCACCCAGGCCACATGCCTCTCTTGGCTCTGCGCTGCCCCAAATGGTCCACCCGCCGCCTCCACCTCAGCTGTAGGGCAATTGAGTGGGAGGAGGCAGGCAGACTCCTCGGAGGCCCCATAGAGTGTCCTGCCCCAGCTTGCCCCACCCCCGTGGGCGGCTGGCCCTGCCCCTGCGGGCACAGGACACGCACACCACCCCAGGTGCCCAATCGGCTTGCACCACCACTGCACCTAGATAGAGTGTTGAACTCAAAACATAATTTCAAATCTTTGTGATGCACAGTTGTTTCTCAATAGTCCCATCAGCCCTGCATTTTATAATCCACATTCTGAGTGCAGGCATCCATAGAGCCATGTAAGCAGCTGCAGATGTCTCAACTGCAGATGTTCTGATTTCATGGGCTTCACAATCACAACTTTGAACCATGGGAGAAATGGTAGAGGGACCTTTAAAGGTAAAGGTAAAGGGACTCCTGACCATTAGGTCCAGTCGTAACCAACTCTGGGGTTACGGCGCTCATCTCGCTTTATTGCCCAAGCGAGCTGGTGTACAGCTTCTGGGTCATGTGACCAGCATGACTAAGCCGCTTCTGGCAAACCAGAGCAGCGCACGGAAACGCCGTTTACCTTGCCGCCGGAGCGGTACCTATTTATCTACTTGCACTTTGACGTGCTTTCGAACTGCTAGGTTGGCAGGGGCAGGGACCAAGCAACAGGAGCTCACCCCGTCATGGGGATTCGAACCGCCAACCTTCTGATCAGCAAGTCCTAGGCTCTGTGGTTTAACCCACAGCGCCACCCGTGTCCCACTTGGGGTGGTAGATGGTGTTTATCTAAGACGTTTGTTTGCCACATCTGCTTAGAAGAATTCTAGTTGCAAGCAACTCTATGGGTCGTTTAGATAAATCCACCCTAGCAGCAAGATTCCCGATAACTATATAGATGAGAAAAGAAACATAGTGGAAGCATGTATGGAATATAACCAGTATATATTATATTCTCAAATTCTTCAGACGACTCATCATGTAATTTTCTTTCAAGACTCTTACAAATTTGTACTAGTACATGGTTGAATTGGACACATTTTTCAGTAGAGTTTATTTAATATTAATCTATTCATTTTGGGGTAAATGAAGAGTTTAATGGTTAAGATGTAACCAGAATGTATTCTCAAGTGTCGTGTTAGGTTTATCAATCAAGTAAAAATTATGCTCTTGAATAAAAGACCCATTGGCTACCATGTGATCCACTCCAGCTGGGTTAATTGGAAATCATTTTCTCCATCCTGCTATCCACCCTTGAACAATACTGTCTGAACCGCACCATATTATGTCGCTATTTCCCTTTGTAGGCGCTATGAGAACTACAAGCATCTGGCTGAAGAGCAGCCCAAACCCACCAAGGTGTAGAATGTGTATGTCTGAAAATGCTCCAGCCAGTCCTGCCTCTTGGATCTGTAAGGAAGATAATGAGCGCAAATCTCTTTTGTCTGTTAAAAACATAGCATAAATTATGCCAATAATAAGCTTGGCAGGACCGTATCTCTTGATCAAGTTACGTTGCATACTAAATTATGGGAAACTGGTCTGCAAGGGAGGCAGAAAATAAAATAAAATCCATGGGGAATTTCTCAAGGGAGCCAACTACCAACCGCATCAGAATCCATCATTCCCTCCCACAAAGCCCCCTTATTGAAATAAATGAAGGTTCTATACCTACAATGTTTGCTGGATTGTCCCACCCCTGTTTCACTCTGCCCTTTTCCTTTCTTTCTCTTGAAACTCTAAAGCATGGGTAGGCAACCAGAGGCCCATGGGCCAGATGCGGCCCAATCGCCTTCTAAATCCGGCCCTGGTCTGGGAATTAGCGTGTTTTTACATGAGTAGAATGTGTCCTTTTATTTAAAATGCATCTTTGGGTTATTTGTGGGGCATAGGAATTCGTTCATTCCCCCCCCCCTCAAAAAAAAATATAGTTCGGCCTCCCACAAGGGACAGTGAACTGAGAGACAGTGGACCGGCCCCCTGCTGAAAAAGTTTGCTGACCCCTGCTCTAAAGTACATGTACACCGAAGGTGTTTTCTGCAATCATAATCTCCTCCAGCAGCTGCCTCACGCTTTACATGCTCATTTCTCCTCCATGGTTTAATCATAGATCTGATTGTTTAAATAAACGAATCCTAACTTCCACTGGCCTCGTTGTAATTTTTGGACCTAAAAGGGCTACAAGATACGCAACAGGTTGACTATTTCCTCCCTGCGAGAAGGCTGAAGACCATCAACAAAGAGCCCTGCTACATCAGAGCTGTCTAGCTTAGCATCCTGTCTCCCACAGTGGCCCATCAGATGCTTGTGATAAGCCCACAAGCAAGATATAAGGGCAGTCATGCTCTCCCAGTGTAGATCCTCAGCTTCAGAGGTATGGTGCCTCTCTGAACCTGAACGCCAGTATGTAGCCATCCTGACTAATAGCAGCCACTGATGGCTTTATGCTCCATGAGCTTATCTAATCCCCTTTCAAAGCCATAAAGCTTGCCTGCCACTTCTGTGTGGCCCAGATGGACATTTCGATGTTTGCGTAATCAAAAAAGGCAGATGCAGCTACAATGGTTGCATAGGTCAAAGGCTGCTTCTGCCAGTGGATTTCCTTTGCTGGATCAGGGTGTGGAACTGAATCCAATTTAGTTACAAGATATAAACACAGAACTGGGGTATATGGTTCCAATCATCATCGTCATCATCATGGCCTTTTTTCAGCTGGAGCTCACTGGGGCTCAGCTCCAGCCCCTCTCAGGTGGGTGCCATTGCCATTCTAAGAGAACAAGGGAGAAGTTCGCTGTGAGCCCCAGCACCTTGTTTTCTAGAAAAATAGCACTAATAAGAATTATAATAATAAATGTTTGATTTGCTGCTGCTAACGCTACTTAACCAATCATTCCACAATATTTTTCAGCAGTCAAAAGTTCTTATTTCCTTACTTTATTAATTACGTTATATCAATTAATTAATTAATTAATGTGTGACATTTTAGTGTATTTTTGGTCTCTGCTGGAAGCCACCCAGATGGGTGGGGTACAAATAAATTATTATTATTATTATTATTATTATTATTATTATTATTATTATTCCGTTAATTTATTTCAGCTTAATGTAGTCCTGGAGATATTGACGTGCTGCCTGTGAGGGGTTTTGTCCTGGCTTTTCATAGGCTTGCTCCTGTGCTTTTCCTTTGGTTTTTAAGATCACGCAACCTGCTTTTGGTAGGCAGGCAGAAAATCTAAACACAATAAATAGATCTATGGGGTTAATGGTAACATCTATGCTTGAGAATAAAACTGATCATCTGATTTTACACACAATTATTGAGGAACGGTTTCTCCTGAAATCCCTTGATACATATTCCTCCCGCCACCCAATAAATGTGTTTTATATCAGAATACCAATGCAAAATAAATAAATAAAAAATAAAAGCATAGGCAGATATTATTATTCTTGTTTCTGGAAGAAGGGGAAAGAAACCAGTGTTTCACAGTATTTGAAAACGCACTATTTTCTTTGTTATGAAGAAAAGGTTGCAGGTGCAGTAGGGAGACAGAGCGAATCAGAGCTGAGAGCTAGTAAAGACTTGTTATGCAATGAAGAACTTGCCTTTTACAGCTCTTGCGTTCTTCAGCTAAAAGCAGATCGTTGCCATAAAGAAGTATTTACCAATTTTAAAAGGTCTTGGCCCATCATAGCGAGTGTTAGATTTCGAATATAGCTTTTGTTGCCAAGGTGACAAACACTTATAAATACAACACCTCGTTGAATGTGCTTTTATCCCAGTATTTTTATGGCTTTTAAATAAGATACCATTAGCAAATATATTAGGTAATTTTGCTGAAAGATGATTTTTCCACTAACACCTTTTTTGTTACATTTCCCCCAGGTATTTGAGTAAATGTCTGTTGTGACATTTCAGTCCTGCTAGGCTTCTGCAGCACGATGGTAAGAGGGTACCAATAGTATACCTGGTGAAGATTAGCCCATTACCTTTTGGTCTTATTTTTATTGATAATTGCCAAATGTACAAGTGACCACATCCCCCCCAAACACATACCCCAAAGTCTTTATTCAAGCGGTTACACGTTTAGGGGAGCAGCCTTTATTGCCTAGAGAATGATGATGAGATTGACCAAACACTTTATTATTTATTTATTTATTCATTTATACATACAAAATTATCCCCTTGTAAGAATCACAATAATGCAGCTTAAAGCACAGTGGAAAAAATGTATAAAATCTATATTAAGGCTTCACACACATTTTCTCCTACTTACCAAACAAACAAACAAACAAAGCATTACCCAAGCGGTTTCACCAAAGCAGTGAAAAGAAATACTTAAATGTGGAACAATAACTTTATTACTGGTCCAACTCCATGTAGCGGAACCAAATGTATTTTTAAGGAGGGAAAAGAATGCAAACTGGGCAGCCAGCAAGCTCTGCTCTTGGTGCCCAGTGATGTTTAGACTTGGAATTTAAAGGAAAGTGACTGGTTTACACTGTGAACATATTTGGTAGCAATCAGAGAATTGGCATCAAAAGGCAGGCATTAATTCCAAATATTTGTAGTTTCCTTACCAGACAGCAACTGTGGCGGAAAACATTACACAGCAGGATGTTCTGCAACCACCGAAGGATGGTGTTTCACTTTGGTAGTATTTGAGCTGGATGAAAAAGTAAATTATAACCTGGGCAGCCCAATTCACAACCCACTTAAGTTGGAGTTCTTGGATTTAAGCTAATTTGCTTCCACTGGTGCGTGTAAATGGGGACAGTAGTTGCTGGAATTAAACTACCACAGCGCAATGTAACTCAGTCGTAGATCGGGCGAAGAATATGTTGCAGACTTTCATTCTGTGCATTTTGGATACATTGGTTAGAGACCACCTCCTCCATTATGGCAGGAGCTGTTGCGGGCTTTTAGAACCGCAGAGAATCTTCTCAATTACTACATTTGTGAGCCAAGCCCATTCGGGGAGGATGTGCAGAAAACAGTCTTGGTGACCGGCTGGCATACACATGTGGTACTCCTTTGCCAATTCATACATTATGGTTGCGTCAAATCTGTGGACCAGTGGTTTTAAAAGGACCACAGCTCAGCAGGAGAGCACCTGCCTTGCATGCAGAAGGTCCTGTGTTCAGTCCTTGGTATCTCCAAGGTAGGAAAGGGAGAAAAACCCTGGAGAACAGCTGCCAGTCCCTGTAGAGAATGCTGAGCTAAATAGCCTTGGTACAAGACAGATTCCCTTGTTTCCAAAACTGTGTTCCTATAACTAATGGCATGGAGTCTCAGAATGAAGGATGAGGTTGAAAAACCTCAACAGTGTACAGATTTCTGATTGGGCAGAGGCCTCTTTGAATGAGGTCACGTTTTTTGATGGGCTAATTGCCATGGAATGTGTATCAATCAAGGCCTCAGATGCTGGGGGGGGGGGGATGTATGAAAGAAAGTGGTCTTTTTAAAGTACCTAGTTCTCAAGTCTTTTAGGGCTTTAAAAGCCCAAGCCAGCACCTTGAATTGTACCTAGAAACAAACTAGTAACCAGTGTAGATAAAACAAAATGGGCATCGCATGTTCTCAACATCTAGTTCCAGTCAACTCGTTGGCAGTAGCATTTTGCACCAATTGCTGTTTCTGAATACATTTGAAGGGCAGCCCCTTAAAGGGTGCACGAGAGTAGTCTAATCAGAAAGTAACAGGGGCATGAATAACTGTAGCAACAGCTGATTTTGTCAGGAAAGACTGTAACGGATGTGTCAACCAAAGCTGGAAAAATGCACTCCTCACCACTAAATGCTACCTGTATATCTAACAGAAGCACTGAGTCAAGATGACCCAACTCTGAATCATATGGGTCATCCACCAACACCTTGCCCATTTTAGATCTATATAAAGAGAGAGGGCAATAGATCATTCATTTGTCAAGAGACAAAACATGCACATCAGTGGACACTTGTTGGAGTCTCCAACTTACTACCTTTCCTTTTGATCTATTAATTCTTTTGCCACAGTGCCTTTGCCATGATTTTGGCTACAGTTCCTTGCTCATCACCTTCTTTCTCCTGATGCTTTTGGGAAGTCCTTGGCCATCGTCTCTCCATCTGTGGATTTCTTGAGATATACTGGCTCCTGGGGAATATCCATGAAAATGGTTGCTTTTTGGACAGAGATGGGCCCATCCTGTCCTGCTGCCTGAGGTGAGATGGAGTGGTACCTTGTTTGTTGGAGTTGCATGGTGGCAGTGGGGGTGGGCAGGGGGGGCACCCTGCCACAGGAGAAGTGGCAGCAGTGGTGAGATCTTATGGGAGGTCCACAAAATCATGTAAAATCTCACCAGAAGCCACCCCAGTGTTTCTCTCACTTCTCCAATGGCAGGGGTGGGTCACCTCACTGAATTTTGCCACCCTAGGCAATTGCCTCAGTCTGCCTCAAGAGCAGGCTGGTCCTGCTTTTGGATATGAACCCCAGGAGAGGATAAAATAGACAATGTCTTAGGAACATAGGCAACTACCAGGGTTGGCATGACCTTCGAGCAGAAGGAGGCAGTAGCCTCGGGTGGCAGAAGCTGAGGACCACCATCACCTCCCTGGCTGGTCCCCTCTGTTGGAGGGCAAAAGCAGGAATACCCTGCACACACATACCCATATAGCGAATAGCCCTTGAGTGTGCTGGGGGATGCTGCTACCCTGTTGTCAGTATTGAAATTTGAGTCCACCCTCAGGCCAATCACCATGGAATTAGGGGCACCATCTTATCCTTTGCCTCAGGCAGCAAAATGTCTCAGGTCAGCTCAGGCAGTTGGCCCATCTAGCGTAATATTTCCTACACTCACAAACATACTTGAAAAATGCCTGGGACATCTGTGGCTCTGCCTTCTTTCAGTCCCGCTGTTCCTGAACAGCAATAGCAGAAGCACCAAAGTAATGCTGAAAGAGAGAATGAGAGAGAATCTTTGTTTTGCTTTGCTTCAGCTGCTGCTAGATCAAAGACCTGCCTTGGGCATCCGTCGAAGGTTGCTTTTCCATGAAAACCCAGCAGTGGTAAGATAAAAAAGCATCATGTCCCTTATAATCCTGGACATTTTGATGTGGCAAATCCTCGGGCTGGCACCAGTGTGTTAACAAAGCACTTGTCTGCCTGTATTTCAAGACATGATTATACATATTGCCCTTTTTTTTCTTCAGAGACCTGAAAATGATTTAACCACAAACAATTGTTGGGAGAAGTGCCCAGAAGTCAAGACTCCCATTTTTGGTCTGCAAGGTAGATGGTATCTAGTAAAACGCCTGCCTCTTTAGGTAAGTGTGTGTGTGTGTGTGTGTGTGTGTGTGTGTGTGTGTGAGAGAGAGAGAGAGAGAGAGAGAGAGAGAGAGAGAGAGGAGAGCGCATGTTTAGGGCTTGGCAGAGCTGGGAACGAGCTGAAACTGGCTACATACCTGAGGCAGCTGTTACCCTGTTGGCGCCTGGATTCTTCTTTCTCAGACACAGCGCTGGCTCCCCTCATCTTTCTCCTCCCTCGCTCTGCCCCACAAATCTTTCCCTTTTTTTTTTTTTTTGGCCTTTTCAAGGGAGCTTCATTCCAGCCTTCCCATGCTCCTGGGATCGCAGCCTAGTCTTACAGTCTGGCATTCAAGCGCTGTCTACCTGGGTGATGATCACAAGCTGGCCCCGGCCTGGAGGCTTTAGAATAACCCAACAGTCATCACTCTTATCTTTTCTTTCTTTCTCCTTTTTTTTTATTTGATTTCTGATTGAGATTAGGCATCGCCATGGCAACTGGAGAAAGTGACAGGGGCAAACTAAGCATACCTTTCTCGCCACCCCCACCCCTCCCTCTTCTTTTCTTGTTCTTTTCTAGTGCCTAAGGCTTGATCCTTGCCTTCTGGCTCCATCAACAGACAATTGTCAACTTGACCTGCCAGTCTCCATTAATTAAGACAAGGGCTCAATGTATTTCATGAATCCATCTCAGTTTCCTAGCGGGGAAAGTTTGGTGAGGTGAGGCAGACCCGCTCAGTAGAAATGACAGTCAGTGTTTTTATTTCAAGGGCGGTATATGAATTTTTGCAATAAATAAATCAGCATTTCTATTTATTTATTTAGGTTCATGTAGGTGATCTACATAACTCTTCTCTATGCCCAATTCATGTTAGCAAAGGCACTTAAATGACACAAATGGAGTCCAGAGAGAAAAGTATTGATAACAGTTTACTGAACAAAATACAGAGTATAATTAAAGGAGAAAGGAACAGAGAAGTCTCCTCTTTCCTAATTTAGGCTTTCTACATATCAGGGAAACTTTTGCCGGTTAACCAAACACACAGAAGAAAACTCCCTGTGAACTACACAGCCAATAGGAACACATACCACTGCTTGGTTGCTAAGCAACACCTCCATCCACCCCACTCATGGCTAGTTGACTTCAAAGTTTTTATTTGCACTTCCCTTAAGTTTATTTTATGTTAAAGTGAAAATGGCTGACCACAGGTCTCCTGTGTCTTGCCAGTTTTGGCCTTCAATAATTATGCTAATAATTAGACAATGATTACATTTATAAAGCACACACACAATAATTACATTAATAATGCACTTGGTAATTATGTCCTAATTTACCTGGAGCTCTGTTTCTATAAGCATACCTCAGCAAGCTTCTCTGGCTCCGTTTGACTCAATGATGTAAGGTGTCTAGTGATATCCCATGTGGTTTTAGAGAGCTGGGGAGGCAGAAACCCTCAAGAAAGAGCAGAACACTTATTTTTGGAAGCCCTTTTTATTTCATTTTTTTAGCTTGGAAAAGAAGAACCTCTAAGGATTAGGATGAATTATGAGCATATATTTCTTGGGTAACATTTTATTAATTTCCCAAAAATAAGAACAACAAAATTAAAAATTAAAAATAACAACACCAATGCATAAAAGAAAAGAACAAAAAAACAAACATTTTTTTTAAAAAAAACACAGCCACCACAATACCATGATTTTGCTTGACTTCCCTCAACTCCCCCTCTTGGTTCCATTGTTTAATACACATTCATGCACATTCTTAAGGCCTTATATTCTTAATAATCCAATTTTAAACCTTCTTCATCTTATTACAAGTGACTTTTTAAAAAGTTATACTAATGTAATAATCTATACACAAAGCTTAAAAGATATGCATTAAACATTTGCCCCCTTTTAATTGGATGAATTAGGTAAAGGTAAAGGTACCCCTGACTGTTAGGTTCAGTCGTGACCGACTCTGGGGTTGCGTGCTCCTCTCTCTCTATAGGCCGATGGAGCTGGCTTGTCCGCAGACATGTGTCCGCAGATTATGTGGCCAGCATGACTAAGCTGCTTCTGGCGAACCAGAGCAGCGCACGGAAACGCCGTTTACCTTCCCGCTGGATCAGTACCTATTTATCTACTTGCACTTCGTGCTTTTGAACTGCTAGGTTGGCAGGAGCAGGGAGCAAGCAACGGGTGCTCACCCTGTCGCGGGGATTCGAACCGCTGACCTTCCGATCGGCAAGCCCTAGGCTCTGTGATTTAGACCACAGCGCCACCCGTGTCCCAATGGATGAATTACGAGCATATTAATAAGTGTTCTACAAAAGGGAAGTGGCATGTCAACTAGGGTTTAAAGAATTAACAACTCCAGCACCGGCCCTGCCGTTAGGCAGCATGAGGTGGTTGCCTTAGACCAGTGTTTCCCAACCGGTGTGCCGCGGCACACTACTGTGCCGTGAGACACCGGCTGGTGTGCCGTGGGAGGGAGGCGGGCGAGTCGGGCGGCGAGAGGCGGCGGCGGCGGCGAGGATCCGCGTCGAGCCGGGGGCGGCTCCGCAGTGGTGGTGCCGAGCGGCGGGGCAGCTCGCGCAAAAGGGAGGAGCGCGAGACAGCGGAGGAGGAGGAGGCCGGCATGTCCGGGCAGCAGCAGCAACAGCAGCAGCAGCAACTCCCGGCGACGGCTCCTCCTCCGCCCGCTATCGCCGCCGCCGCCTCAGCTGCCCTCGCTCTGCTGCCTCCTCCCACCCCGGCAAGGGGAAGGGAAAAAACGTTCACTTTTGTGCGTCCCCCCCCCGCGTGACGCTGCGCGCTGACGTCACGGGGCGGGGCTTTAATGGTGGTGTGCCGCGAGATTTTTTTCCGGTAAGCAGGTGTGCCGTTGCCCAAAAACGTTTGGGAAACACTGCCTTAGACAGCTGATGCTGGGAATGGTGACGTAGAGTTGAAGGAAAAAGCTCTGCGAGACAAGCAGCCTGCATCCCTTTATGTAGCTTGTGGTCCGTAGGTGTGGTGAAGAATATTGTACCATCATAGGTGCTGAAGTAAGATTCAGCATCCATTACGGTCAGTTTCTGTATGTGGAATGAGGTGCAGGGTACCATTTTGTCCTTTGGCTCAAGCAGCAAACTATGTTGGGCTGCATTCATAACCACACACATTTAAAGCACTATGATGCCCCTTTAAACATTCATGGTCCCCCCCCAAATGACTGTGGGATCTGTAGTTTGTGAGGGTGGCGATAGTTAATAGGGAATCACGATTCCCCTCAAAGAGTTGCAACGTTCAGAATGGTTCAACAATCAATTGCGCTTCTCAGGGAAATCTGGGAATTGTAGCTCTGGGAATAGGTGGCTCAAAACAACTCTCAGCATGTTTAACATCCAATAGCTCCCAGAATGCTTTGGGGGAAGCCATGACCGTTTACAGTGGTATCTTAGGGATTGAAATGTATGGTGTGAATGTGGCCTTGGGCTGACTGTGAACAACTCTCCCTACCCCTCACAACATATTCTTTATTTAGACCTCCAAATTGGTTTCATGACTGTTTATTGTATTTAGTTTGTTACTCCTGTTTTAAGACTTTTCGTTTCTTTGTTGCAGGAATATATATATATCAGAGTTTGTTTGCTAAAAATTTAAATTGTTTGCAAGAGTCAGACAAATCAACCTTCAGGAGATACTTATCTGCTGACAAAGGTTTTAGTGTTGATACTTTATGTTTAAAGGAAAAGCAGGGAAAAGGGAACCCTTTACATATGTGTGTGTGTGCACTTCCCCTCCTATAGTGGTTCTCTAGTGGTCTTTTCATTCAACAAAGTTATCTGTCAAGAAGAATTTAAGTTTCATATTTTCGTCTGTCAGTTGTCAAAAAGGCCTGTCAGCTGAGCCTTACACTATACTTTGCCAAGAGGCCTATAGCCCAGAGTGACAATACAATCTTATATTTGTGCTTCCAGGCTCCAGATAATCCTCTCACTTTCCTCCTCAGCACCCCAGTTATGATCAGGCTTAAGTTGCATATTTCGGGAGGTTTTTATCCAGATTTTGCTGATAAATGCTATCAGCGGGAATGAAATGAAATACAGCCAAGTTTAGCTCTTGTTACCAGACCAGACCTGGCTGGAGACATTTCTATGTTCTATAGAGACGGTATTCATATTAAACAGTTTAATGCCTATATTCCCAGAAACGAAAAACCAGGAATGCAAATATTCTCTTTTATCTACCCTTGTCATTTTGCCAAGTCCAAAACAGACAAGCGTGTAAATAAATATATAAATGGGACTTCTTAATTTTTTAATGGCCGTTTCCCCAGTGTGTTTCCTTCACTAGATTTATGTTCTCATATATAAGGGAATGTAACAATACACAATGCATCATTTGGGTTTTAAAATCATATCCCTTTTGTGAAAGCCAACGAGTCTTTTTGTGGCTTTGCAAAGTGCGCTTTTAAAATAGGACTCTCAATTTCTCTGTGATGGTGATAAAAAAGGGGGAGTAACCATAACCTTCCAGGCTAGACACGTGATTATTTTTAATACATGTCTATTTTTTAAATAGATTACCCCATTGCAATTCCATTTTGAGGGAGTGATGGGAGCTCTGTAGCAGAGCACATCCTTTGCAAGCAGAAGGTGTCAGAGTCAATCCCCCAAAAAAGAATCCAGTAGTATCAAGTAGGGATGGGGAAGAAATTCCATTAGTGGAGCAGTATTCAGTAGCCTCTTCTCCTGGGAAAATTCCAGAAGTCAGTCTGGAAGAGGAAACCGAGAGGTGTTGCTCCATAGGAGTTCAGAAGAGGCCTGTATCATTTTAAGCTTGTTTTCAAAAGTTAACAGATTTATCCGGGTTCCTGATTCTAGTGCCAGATATTGTTGTGGGATGCAGCATAGAATACGTACAAGGAACTGTAAGTTTTATACCCTGATCAGAACACATGCTTGGCACTTTGAAATCTCTTGAACTGTATAGTTCAGTCTTTTGACCAAGGTGCAGCTCTCTTTATTCCAAAAGGCCTTTAGGAACTGACTGGAAAGGGTTAGTGTTGTGATCGTTGCTGTTTTCTGTATTTTTCAATAGCTCTTTTTATGTTGTTTAATAATTGCTTTCACTCTGTTAGTGCTTAAATACTTTTTAATGACTATCTTCTCTATGTTTTTAGCTTCTTCTGTTTTATTGGCAAGCCACCTTGAGTCCCGGCCTTAGGGGAAAATGGGATATAAATATAATATTAAACATCTTCAAATTGCTTCCCTTTCCTTTCCTTTGTCCAGTGCTAAAGATGCTGTACAACCCTGCTTGATATGTATTCTCTCATCTATCTATCATCTATCTATCTATCTATCTATCTATCTATCTATCTATCTATCTAATGTTTTCTTCATTGTATAGGTTAGTGCAACCATGGATGGGAGGCCCACTGTCCAGATTAGACTGAACCTGCTTACAGTTGATGAATAATGGGTACATATTGATGAGGCATGGCAAAACAGATGCAAGGCCTCTCTGGCAGCACTACAAAAGGAAGGGAGAGCAAGAATATCTCCCTTTCTTTTTGGGAAGCTTTTAGCAACTTCTTGCCATCTGTACCAGATGGAGGTTTACAGCATTTTGTGCTGCTGTCACACCTCAGATGAGCTGGGTGTCTTGTTTTTTTCCTTGGCTGTAAAGGCATGAAGCTCCTGCTAAGGAAATTTGACATAGGCTCCCCTCCTCCACACACACTCCCAGAGTACTTAGGAATTCCGAACAACTCCATCCACACTGCATCCTTTTGCTAGAATAGTGCATGGATTTTTCTACTGATAAAATTTATAGCTGCTACAAATGCCAAAAGTATTATTTTGGACTCCAGCCTAGATGCCCTTACCCTGTTAGAACAAAGCTTTTGTTTGGGCCAGGACATGATCTGCAGTTACCGTATATTCAAATTCAGTAAACATCTGTTTTTTGTATTAAGGCCAAAAACCTGTTTGCTACAGTTCTCACTCAATCAAGTCCTCTTTTAAGAATCCAGCAATATATGAGAGCTGCTTATGTTTATCTATGTTTATCTAGGCACAGTAACATTGCTCTGTTTCTTCTGTAATTATAATTACACTCTCATTTTCTAACTCAATAAATACCACATCTTGAGACTTCTTTCCCATTTAAATCGGTGTTTATTTACACTATTTCAACTATCCACCTCTGGAAAAGCTACAGGTTCATTGCATTTGGAAAGGATTTATTTATAAACTGCAAGCGTACAATTAAATAAGCGGTAGGGAGTTGTTAAATTATAGCACATGAATAGGAATTAAAACCATAGGCCTTTAATTGTTAAATATTCCTAGTATCTTGTAAACGATGGTCAGGTTTCTTTAAAAAAGGCAAAACAAAATTTAAAAACGAATAATGGATTTCAATGATGCAGTCCTCAGAAATGTCATGTGATTGCTTACACACGACTCTTGGAATGTTATAAACTGCTATGTACAGGCAATAGACTTCAGGGCTGTGTATGAACAGGGATGGTGCTGTAGTTCAGTGGTTAGAGCATCTGTTTGGCTTGCAGCAGGTCCCAGATTCAATCTCTGGCATCTCCTGGTAGGCCTGGGGATGTCCACTGTCAGGACAATACTTAGCAAGATGAGCCACTGGCATGCCTCACCTATTCAAAACATGAACAGGAATCCACATGGTTTGGGGCCTTCTTCAAAATGGCCTGTCTCTTCTGTCAACGCTTGTTTTCACTTGATATTTTTCCTCCCCCTACCTTCCCTCTCCTACATTTTACATGATATATTTAAATAATCAGACAGTGGTTGGTGACACTATTTTGTATTTTAAAAGCATTCTTATTCGTATTCTTATTATTTTACTGTTATTAATTTATTAATCACTTTTTAGACATTCATCTCAAGGCGGTGTAAAATAAAAACATTTTTTAAAACCCACTTAAAAAGGAAAAAAGGGAAAAGCAGCTAAATTTAAAACAAAATGAAAACCATATAAAATAGGTGCTGATGGCAAAACCCGATTTATCCACCTAGGAAAGACTGTCAGAACAAAAATGTCCTCAGTTGTTTCTGGAAAGTGCAGATAGTTGGTACCTGTTGTATCTCGGCAGAAATACTGTTCCACTCAGTGAGGGCAGCCATACTAAAAGCCCTGCTCTGATTTACTGCAGAGTGGACTTCTGAGATCTTTGGAACTTGCAGGAGCAGCTCTTTTGCAGACTGCATGAAACTGCTGGGTCACAGGATATGGTGGTCTCTTGAGGTACCTGGCCCCGAGCTGTATAGGGATTTATATGTTAGTACCAACACCTTTGAGACGTGGGTGGCACTGTGGGTTAAACCACAGAGCCTAGGACTTGCCGATCAGAAGGTCGGCGGTTCGAATCCCTGTGGTGGGGTGAGCTCCCGTTGCTCGGTCCCTGCTCCTGCCCACCTAGCAGTTCGAAAGCACACCAGAGTACAAGTAGATAAATAGGTACCACTCCAGTGGGAAGGTAAACAGTGTTTCTGTGCGCTGCTCTGGTTCTCCAGAAGCGGCTTAGTCATGCTGGCCACATGACCCGGAAGCTGTGCGCCAGCTCCCTTGGCCAGTAAAGCAAGATGAGTGCCGCAACCCCAGAGTCGGTCACGACTGGACCTAATGGTCAGGGGTCCCTTTACCTTTACCTTTTACCAACACCTTAAATTTGGCCTAGTAGCAGATTGACAGTGAGTGCAGATCCTGAAAGCAGGCTGTCATATGCTGGTGGTGATTTGCCCCCACAATCAGCTTGGCCCACACATTCTGCATCAGCTGCAGCCTCCATGCCAACTTCAAAGGTAGCTCCACATAGAGTGTATTGCAGTAATCTAGTTTTGAAGTTACCAATGCATGGAGAATTGTGGTCAAGCTCTCTCGGGCCAGGAAAGGCATAGCTGTCTTACCAGAGAAAGTTAGTAAAAGGCACTCCTAGCCACTGAAGGCTCTTCCAGCTACAATTAGATCCAAGAGCATCTCCAAACTGCACACTTGCTCCTTCAGGGAGAGTGCAGTCCCCTATAGGGCTGCAGTGCCATAGGCAGAGCAGGCACTGGCCTATTGGCCCCACACCTTTTAGGGGCCCCCTGACAACAGAGCAAAATAATATCAAATAATAATATCTATCAAATCAATATCAGATATAATTTGCAAGCCCCCACCCCACCCTACCCCAAGATCTCGACTGCCTAGGGGCCTCCACAGAGTTTAATTATGGGACTGTAAAGGTAAAGGGGCCCCTGACCATTAGGTCCAGTCGTGGCCGACTCTGGGGTTGCGGCGCTCATCTCACTTTATTGGCTGAGGGAGCCAGCGTACAGCTTCCGGGTCATGTGGCCAGCATGACTAAGCCACTTCTGGTGAACCAGAGCAGTGCACGGAAACGCCGTTTACCTTCCCGCCGGAGCGGTACCTATTTATCTACTTGCACTTTGATGTGCTTTCGAATTGCTAGGTTGGCAGGAGCTGGGACCCAGCAACGGGAGCTCACCCCGTTGCGGGGATTCGAACCGCTGACCTTCTGATCGGCAAGTCCTAGGCTCTGTGGTTTAATCTACAGCGCCACCCGCGTCCCTACTTATGGGACTGTAGGGCCAGCAATTTACCAGCTTCCCAGACCTTGCTCACAGAGCCTGTGCCTTGCTAGGGTTCAGGCTCGGTTTATTGGCCCTTGTCCAGCCCACCATTGCATCCAGACACTGGTCTAGAGTCTTCTAAGCCATTTCTGATGCTCAAGCCAGGGGACCATTGAGTAGCACTCATCTATGCATACAATTGTCATGTACATCTAGATCCAACTAATAGGTTCTACATTTGTATGCAATCAGGAAAACCAAGTAAAATCAAGGCATAAAACTCTATAGATGTGGGTTTTGGGGAATAAATAGCTTGACATTTCCAGTTTGAATACTAGTCCGCATCTATAGAGTTTTAAGCCTTGGTTTGGGTCTGTTTTCCTGATTCTGAGTAAATATTCAAATTGGAAATGTCAAACTATTTATCCCAAATGAGACGCAGTTCGGAACCAATTCACGGGTGCAAAAATAAAGTGATTGACTTTTTGTGTGTGTGGCTTACATCTAAAGTACTGGATATGCCATTCCCATGAATCGCACAGGGAGCAGATCATTTAAATGCTGGCTTTAAAATCTTCAAAATACTTTGGGTCATGTGAACTACATTACAGTTCACCATTGGAATATTTCACTTCTCTGGGGGCAGATAGAGAAATAAGCAAAAAAAGTCCCATGCACACAAATGGTAATATATTTCCAACATTCATTATGGCCTATTCAGGGGAAACTGCTGTACTGAAACTCCAGCTCTAGTCCCTCATCTGCCAGTTGACCTGGAAAGGCTTAGAGAACTGAGTTTAATGTAACTCATTCTAAAGAGGTATTTTTTTAAAAAAATAATAATCTGTGGGGGCTCCCCCCCTCCATGAGACACCTATAGAAAAGAAAAGGGATTTCCCCTTACGCCAATTAAAAATAAAACCTCACCTCTTCTTTCTTCCCCCTCAAGAAGTTAACCCCTGCTGAGCTTTCCCCCAAGGCATCTACAAAGCCACACAGGTGAGGCTGCTGTAGCTTTAATGAGAAAGAATCAGCTCTGATTTTCTGGGAGATAAACACGAATCTTTTATTCCAGCCACCTGGTCTTTGACCTAACCAAGAAGAAAACACAGTTTAGGACTGCCTGCAGAATTGTATAGCTGGAGAATGGTTCTTGGAAGGGTGCCCCCCCCCTTTTTAAATCCCTCAAAACAAATGCAAAGTCTGAAACACACAAAATACTTTTGCTCTCTGTTGTTGTTAATGCAGAGTAAAGTATATTTTCATTCCCTGAAGGATTCCTCCCAGATACAAGCCACCGTCTGGTATACAAGACATCTATCTTAAGAGTTGGGAGTTCTCTATGCATCTGAACATTATCAAATCAATTATTTGTGGGCTGCCTCTTCCCAGATAATTGCTGCCAGCTTCCCATGCCCGTTTGGGTTTTTGCTTTCCAGAAATGGATATAGATATAGGAAGGAGACCATAAGTATGCCACCATGTTATTTATTGCTTGCTGCTTGTCTTTGACCATAGGAGCCACCTCCTAGAAGCTGAGGGGGCTTTGCCTCCCCTAATAAAATATTTGAGGGGGCTGGCCCCCCAAAGTTAAGGGGTATTGCTATTCAAATGGTGCGTGTGCATTGTGACATGAGATTGATTGTGCGGGGTGGGGCTTACTTGGGTCCCCCAATATTTTATTCAAGTTGGCACCCCTGTCTTTGACTAAAAGGGGAAGGAGGGTGGGGAAGAGGGAAGGGAAATTGTGTCTTCATCAGAGATAAAAATCACCGTTTTGACCAAATAATATGCAACAATCCTGGGTGTTGTTATGCTACATAATGTTTTCTTTGGTATTCAACACACTCTCTAAAATTCATTTGATGGCTTAATTGCTTAGATCCTGGAATGGATCCAAAGAAGAGACATGCAGGCAGGCAAGAGAATTCTCCATGAGTGAAGCTCAGGCTCCAGACACTGTCTTCCCACAAATAGTTCCTGCTCTCTGTCAAAGAGACAAACCTCTCTAAAAGAAGGATGATAATGTGGCTTGCCTCTTCAACCCTGCCACTGTGCAAAGAGCTGAATTTGGTCCTTTCTCTGTGGCTGCCTACCACCATACTTTTAAAGCACACTTGAAGCACAGAACTGGTTGTAAGTAAGAAGGGACTGGCTTAAGGGTAGGCTGAAGTTGGCGGGGCATTGGACCTACAACAAAAAGTGGCCATATGGAGTTCCCTGATCAGGGCTCCAGCCAGCCACACACTTTCCCAATATAGTCAATTCCATTTCCCCTTCCTTTCACTTCTCCATTCACACACTCTCTCTCTCCCCCTCCTTTCCTCCCTCCCTCCCTCCCTCCCTCCCTCCCTCTCTCTCTCTCTCTCACACACACACACACCCTACCAATAGGTACTTTACTTCATGTGCCCACTGAGAATACTTGGTCCACATTGGACTGTTTTAAATATATATATTTACACTCCTGCAAATCTCAGGGTTGCCCTGAACATGCTGGCACCTGCCTTTTGATGCTCAGTGGTTTTCTTTTGGCTATAGTCCTGGTGGACTCATCGGCTAAGGTGGCTACTGGAAGGAGTGCTACTTTGCAAATGTAGAAACAGAAAACTGCTAATTGTTTTAAAATGTGTAACAGAATGCTGCTGAGGATCAAACAGAGTTCTAAAGAATGCCAGATATTAACAGGGTTTAACTTCTTACACATAGGGTCAAGTGGTTTTTGTCTTGTTTTTTCAAATGTAGACCTCATTGTTTTCCTTTGGAGAATCACTTTGCAAAGAATGTAACCCTCAGATAATCTGTATCTTTTCCTATCATCATCCTTTCATTCTTCTCCTTTCCCCCCTAAGACACAAGGTGACATATCCAAGTGCTTGTCCTTCATCAATTCTTCAGCGAGCAATAGAGCAGAAAGCCCTAATATCTATTCATTTGTAATCTGTCATTCTTAAAGTATTAAGGACAATTGACTTCACATGTCTCAGATAATTAGAATAGTCTTCCTTTGCTCCAGATTTTTTAAAGCAAGTTTCTTCCACTCCTAATCAGTAGATTTATTGATGTCTTTCAACATATCTGAATCTCTTGTCAACTGTGTATTAGCTTTAAGCAAATAACATTGGATAGAGTTCCATCCAAGAAAATTATAAAAAAGGGCTTTTCTCTCTGATTCTACTCTTGGAAAGGAAACAGAATTAAACATATTAAAATATTTTTATATTGCAAGGAAAGGATGTGGAAATGCGATGTAAAAGCATGCACATAAAAGCATTAGTTGACAATCATTTAAGAGAGTATTGAATTAACCAAGTTCAAAAAAAGGTCAGAGTATGTGTGGGGGGAAAATAATTACAAGATGGTCAGAACCCCAATCCAGGAAATGTCTGTTTGACACAGTAGCTTCTTCAGAAAGCATGGTTAAAGCTAACCACGGTTTACCCTGGTTTGGATGTAGCAACAAACTATGCTTCGGATTTCCTCCTCATGGTAATGGCAGAGGAGGAGATGTGGGGAGTGGGGCTGAAGGGTTGTGCTCAACCATAATTTAGTGTTCACCAACTCATTGGGTGGTATTCAAGTTAGCTTTATTCAAAGTAGATCCATGGAAACTAATGAACATGGCTAAGCTGGGGGAGAGGAAGAAGGCCCGGGGCAGCTGGCAGAGCAAGCCATATCCAGGGCAGTGGGCCAGTGGTTTCCCTAACCCTATTATATAACATAACTGTTTCCAAATAGGGCTGGAGGCCAGGCAGGTGTCACCTGAAGGCGACCCAGCTGAAGAAAAGGACTTATGGCCTTGAACAATGATGGACTGAAATTGCGTTGGGGTGGGCTGAAATGACTTCCTACTCCTCTGTGGGTGCTTGACCTGTCAGTATTTTGGGGGAGGGATCCAAGCTCATACCAGAACTTTAAGTCTGGGTATTTAAAGTGGGCTTCATGGCTCTGCTGCCCTAGCACAGGGGTGGGGAACATTTTTAGCCCAGTGGGCCAGATTGTTATCTCCCTCACCCAGTTTGACGGGCAAAGTTTGACAGGTAGGGATATGACTGTAACTCAGATCTAGTTGCTGATATTTGACCTGTCCTGGATGAGCAACAAAAATCTCACCCTTCACTGTGGTACCCTAAACTGTGGTGGAATTCCTGTTTCCTGATGGGGAATGTGCCACATAGATATATTACAGAACAGAAAATTAGACATTTGGTTTAGTTATTTAAAAGAGCATCTAAGTAGCCATTGTAGGAAAAATCAGGACTTTGTTAGACTTCCTCATGCTCCACACTCATGCCCCATTTTTCTGTTCTCTTTCAATTACTTAGCCCCACCTAAACCAAGGGGTGTCCTACTAACATAGATTGAAATAATGCGAGGAAATTCTATCATGTGTTGCAATAAATCTATGTTTTATTTCATTTTTTATTTTAAAATGTAATTTTATGTTTTAGTATTGTTTTTATTTTGAATCACATATAGGGGGAACCATTATATGATATTTTTTAGTGTAGCTCTTTTGTAGAGACTTGCCCAACATTGTCCTGGTGCAGCCAAACCCTTTTGTTGATCCTTTCTCTCTATTTATAACCTCAGTTGACATATGTTAACTCTGTAGAGGAAGTGGGGAGGTCAGAAGAAGAGGTCAAGGTTGAGATGGTAGAAGCCACTCTCTTAGGACATCCGATTGAGCAAGGACACCTTTGACTTGTGTCTGTTTAGGCAAAAGCCATTGCAATTATCCTGCTCTCAAAATACAGAGACAAAGAGGCTCATAGTATAGCAAGGAGCTACTGATATTTTGTACCATATTCCTCTCAGCAGCTTCAAGTTCTTGGGCCTTTCAAATCCTTCCTTGTCTGTCTACAGCATTTCTATATCACTCAGCAACCCAAGCTCTCTGATCAATTGCTCAAAACCATAAAATAAATTTTAAAAATGCATATGTTTAAATCCAGCAGTCAATGCACAATGAGAATGAGAGTGCCATCTTTCTCAGGGTCTCTCCAAATCTACTCCAGAGGGCTGAGGAAATTCCCAGAGCATATTTGGCAGATACAGGGGGCAGGCAGGCAGGAGGAGAGGGAAGGGATGTTCTGTTGTGCAAGCAGAAGTTGTTCCACTCATGCAATGACTTTGTGGGATTTTAGGAACCCACAGGCTCCTAAAATAAGATAAGGAATTTCACAGAAGGGCCATCCACATGCCCTTCAAGAGGCTGGGGGCAGGGAGTATCCCCCACACTCCACTGTTCAGGTGAGCACCCCAAATCTCCTGAGAGATTCCTAGTGGGTTGCCGCAAAAGGAAACAGAGGACACAGAACTTGCTTCCTGTAGACTTCTTTAAGCTAACTTGTCTTGGAATCCAAGCAATACACATGAGATCTACATGAGACCTTAAACTTTACTATGAATCAGCAGCTTTTTGCTGGATGAAAGAATGGATGCTTCTTGAAAACACAGACATTTTGGATTTAGAAGGTTTTAATAATGTATTTGGATGGCATGCATATTTGTGGTATGATAAGGTCAAAGCACACAAAGCATTTAAAAATCATATTGTCAGGAAAGCATTGTTTAATGTCTGGATAAGATATAAGGATCTATTGGAAAACAAAACCCCAAGGTGGCTGTCACCGATGGAAGCGAAAGCTCAGAAAAAGCTCAATATGGAGGCCAAATGGCCGAAATATTGGGAAATTCTGGAACAAGAGGGAGATAGACTGAAACTGCAGAGTTTTGAGAAACTAAAAAATAAAGTGCGAGACTGGTTTCATTATTATCAGATAATGGAGGCATACAATTTGGACAAGAAAATTGGCTTCCAGGTGGAAAAACTTGAATTGAACTGCGAACTGAACTGGTTTGTTTTGTAAAGGGACAACCCTGAACTGGAAATTGTTCATTTTTGACATGTTGAACCTGGACTAGAACTTGTTTCTTTTTGAAGCAAACTTTCCAAGCTCTGATAGTTCTAAATGCGTATCTCGCCATTTGAACTTAGGTACCCGAGAACTTCGAAAAGGCAAGTCCGCCCTGGCTCATAGCATTGTAGCCAACAAACATCTGCTCAGAGTGGACTCATTGAAGTTTATGGACCTATGTTAGCCATGTCCATTAATGTGAATGGGACTTCTCTGAGTATGGCTATCATTGAACACAACCCAAAGTATATAGTAGTTGTGGGGACACCTTTTCCCTCCTCCACTTGGCCAACCTTCTGTAGACTGTGCAGCCCACTGGTGGGTGTGGCCAGAAAAAAAATTGGGTGGTGCAAGAGATGGAGCTCTTATCTTTGTATAGTCACCTGCATCCCAGCTATAAAAAAGCCACAGGTTTCTACACACACACACAAACACATTATCAGGTTCCATGAGACATACTAACTGGGCAAAAGAGCCCAGGGAGGGTTCAGTGCAGAGGCAGCAATGGGTGTGTCCTGGGGAAATGGTCATGTGCCTTAGGGAGAGTTGCAAGGGCCAGATAAAGAGACTTTTTTGCCCACAGAGGTTCCCCACACCAGGACCCAAGTGTATAGCTTTTGATAGTTACGAAATAATTCAATCCACTGCATATCTGAAGCAGAAGGATGTAACTGAATCTGGGAAAGAGCTTCAGATCAGGGTTTCATTAGTCTTGCAATTGAAGTGATCTTAAAGTAAAAGTATTCTCTCTCTCTCTCTCTCTCTCTCTCTCTCTCTCTCACTTTGCTCCTTCTTTGTCTTAGGCAACAAATTGATCCTGCACATAGATAATGCTTTTTCTTTTCTTAGCAAAAATAAAAAAAGGAAAAGGAAAAAAATTACACAAGATTGAACAATTAGAATTGAATGTCAGGTTAAAGAGCAGTAGATGTATACTTGCCTCCCACTGAATCATTTTAGCCACTTTTTAAAGGGTTGACTCCTAGGTTACAGAACCATTTGAAGTGTGGTATTTAACCTTCATTTCCCTCATTTTATTTTTATATTAGAATATGTAGAGAGGAATTTCTGTGTTTTTGCAGCCTCGAAGGCCCGATTTCTTCACAATCTAACACAATATACTGGGCAGGCCATACTCAGAGTAGATTCACTGAAAAGAATAGAAATGGCTCCGGCTGGTCTGTTAATCCAATGGGTCTACTCTGAGTAAAACTGTGCTGCTGCAACCCACTGTGCTATCACCAGTGCTCAAAAGTAAATCCATGGGTTCAATACTACAAATTTAATGTAGACAAGACTAAAGCACTGTGAGTGGGTGGTTCCCTAGACCAGATGGATGGGATGTGGTCTGCTTTTGATGGAGTTACGCTCCCTCATAAGGAGCAGGCACATAGCTTGGGGATACTTCTGAATCTATGACTATCACTCGAAACTCGTGTGACCTTGATAACCTTGGCACCTTCCTTCAGCTTTGACTGTTGGCTCAGCTACACCCCTATGTGGACAGGGACAACCTAACTTCTTTTGTCTGTACTCTGGTAACCTGTAGATTGGACTACTGTAATGTATTATATGTTGGGCTGCCTTTGAAGAGTGTTCGGCGGCTGCAGCTGATGCAAAATTCAGTAGCCAGACTGTTGACCAGGACAGGATGGTCTGAACATATCATACCAACTCTGACACAACTGCCCTGGCTAGCAATTTGCTTCTGAGCTCAATGGTTTTAAGCCTTATGGGACTCAGGACCCTAGTGCCTCAAGGACCACTTCTTCCCCCAATGAATGGACCCCGAGTCTTCAATCATCACCTGAGGCCCTTCTCATGCTCCCTTCCACGGTGAGTGGCAACACAAGAACTGGCCTTTTCACAACATTTCTCAGGTAGGCACATCTGGAGCCATGTTTATCTATCTTCAGGCACAATGCAAAGACTTTTCTCTTCACCCAGGTTTTTGGTCCTTAATTTGAATGGTATCATGGAGGCTTCTTTTTGTGGGGTGTGATTTATTAGTCTTTTTTATTATTATTGTATAATTGTGTTTTTAGGGTTTTTTGTTGTCTTTGATTTTTCTAATGTAAGTTGCTTTGGGTCACTGTGAGAAAAGAGTCTAACCATTATTAATATTAATATTAATATAATTCATGTTACTGTTTGGTAATACAAGATGAAGAAAATCAAAGACTTGAGAAAGTGGGTAACTGTGGATTATTTTATATTTGGGGCTAAAAGTTTTAGCTGACACATACAGTTGCATATAGTCATGTGGATTAGATTACGGGAAGATAGTCAATTTATTCATGAAATGCAAACATGCCTCTGGAAACAAAAAGAAATCATTTCTTTTTACCCCAGATAGAATACACATGTAGCGCTTAAACGGAAATGTGTGTGTGTATGTCACGTTAATTACTGACACTAAGTGATTTCCCATGAACAATTAGCATGAATCATATAATCAGCTGTAAAGATTTGAAATGGAAAAGACCTATTAGGCCATTAGTTTGTCGTTATACTACAAATGTAGGAATATCCCGGTCTGTGCATGAATCATGAAGACAGTTAATTGGGCAAGAAAACTTTAACGTTGACAGTCTTGGGATAAAATGCAAGTTTGCTAATATCTCTCATATTCAGTGGCGCAAATATGAAGACTGATTGGGTGATTTAATCTGAGTTTTGCTGGTGTCAGATCTAAGCCTTTGGTAATCCAGAGGGAACATTAGCAGCAAACAAGACTTAGAGTAATGTGAGAGTATTACTTTGCTGCGGGAAGAAATAAAAGCACTGCGCAGCAAGCAATTTTTCCCCCCAGGGACAAATGAATTTCCCATTGATTGAAGATATTTTTAATTCTGCTCTGGACTATCTCCAGGAAATCGGTAATAATTACTAATTGTATTTTTGTAAGCTGAATGAAAGGATTCATTCTCTCTTGAAATTCCCCTTTAGTTTTTGCAATTAATTATGTTGCTCCTTTATGTGATTAAGTGAAATTGTAACACAAAGGCAAGAATTAACCAATTAACCCTTACGAGAAGATCTTAAATTAGTATCAACGTCTTTCTGCTGTGCTGAGGATTAAATACATTATCCTTTCTCATATTTCTTGTGAATGGGAATTAAATAATTGTAATGAGGGAGTCCCAGTTGAAAGTTTACAGATAATGTGTGTTGTGTTTTTGTTTATTTTAGCTGTGTGGTCTTTAGTATGTGACAACAGCAATAGGGTTTTTTCTTCTCCTCCAAACACCCCCCTACATTAACATTTTGTTATATATATATATGGATACTGGAATGGAGCAATACTAATGAATCAAGCCACATACTGGAAGATGACTGATCCTTTATTCATTCATGTTTACGTATTGTTAACAAAGCCTTTATACTATTAATAGGGGTCCTTCTTAAGAAGACATTAGATACTCATGGCAGTAGAATGGGGTCATTTTTACATGGCAGATTAGCATGGCTGTTTAGGATATGCTGGATGCAGTGTCTCAGGCATAATAGGGATGTATAGGATTAGACTGTAGCTTCCAGCATCACCAGTTACTGAAATTCTATTGTTACCGGGACTCCCAATTTCTGCTGAGTGGTGGCAAAATATGTGAGGGGTCTTGGCACTTGAACCAGGGTTGTGTTTCCATTGGGAAATCCAAGTGCAGCAGAGACTAGTGTCTTTAAGAAATATGGTTTATTGACTGAGTTTTATGGAGGGGGAATTCAAAGCATTTACAATAAATGCCACGGAATGATCACTCCAACCCTCAGTCCCTCATCACTGTTGTTTTGGCTCACCAAATACCCTCCACAGGAAACCGACTACTGATCTGGTTTACTGGACATTTTCAGTCATTCCCCTCTGGTGATGGCATTAAAATATACTATTCAATAATAATAATATAATAGAATTAATAATAAAGAAGACCAAATTGTGTCAAAGATATCTTTTTGGGAGATGCCTTTGATTATTCACCGATGATACGTGAGGTATTCCGATAGAGCAATGCTCCAGATGTTATTAACCCAACTGTCTTTTGGTATATTACAGGTTTCCTTCCATCATTGGGCAATAAAAAGTCTGTTTTCTAATGGGGAGTGTGCCACACACCCAGGGACATGGAGACAGCATGGAGACAGAGGAAGCGGCTGGATCTTTTTGACTTCTCTAGATGTGTATATAGCTGAGAGTCTTTTATAAAACAACAGAGGGCTGCTGCACGCTAGCCTACTGCTATTTATAACCCGAACTGACATGTGTTAACCATGTAGAGGAAGTGGAGAGGTCAGAAGGAAGGTCAAGGTTGAGGAGGCAGAAGCAACTCTCCTAGGACACCCAATTGAGAGAGAATACATTTGACTCTGAGTCCGCCGGCAGAAGCCTTAGCAATTACTGGCACTGTGCCCCCAGTTTCCTGAAAGTCTTCTTCCCTTGCAAAATGGGGCTTCTATTTCTCTCTCTCTCATTCTCAGGGCTCTAAAAAAATTCTCCAGAATTTTGGTGGGTGGGTGAGGGCGGTAGGTGTGCTCTCCTTTCCATAAAACATCTTTACAGAGCTCTGGGAGGAGTTACCTCATGACATCTTCCCCTGGGCAGGAGGACACTGGGAAGTCTGTCATCTGCATGCCTGAGATTTGTGTTCCTGCTGCTTTTCTTTTAAGCGAGGTCCTTTTACCTATTTTATTAAAAAATGTTCTGCACTAAAGACTTTGCTTAAGAGCAGCAGCAGCAGCAAATGGTTGTCTAATAGTGGGAGCCCTAACCTGAGGTGGTTGTGGGAGAGTGCTGCTGTGCTCAGGTCCTGCTTTGGGTTTCCCACAGACTTCTAGTTAGCCACTGTGAGAACAGGATGCTTGACTAGATGGGCCATTAACCTGGTCTATGAAGCTCTTATGGGATGCGGGTGGCGCTGTGGGTTAAACCACAGAGCCTAGGACTTGCCGATCAGAAGGTCGGTGGTTCGAATCCCTGCGACGGGGTGAGCTCCCATTGCTTGGTCCCTGCGCCTGCCAACCTAGCAGTTTGAAAGCATGTCAAAGTGCAAGCAGATAAATAGGCACCGCTCCGGCGGGAAGGTAAACTGTGTTTCTGTGCACTGCTCTGGTTTGCCAGAAGCAGCTTAGTCATGCTGGCCACATGACCTGGAAGCTGTACGCCAGTTCCCTCAGCCAATAAAGCGAGATGAGCGCCGCAACCCCAGAGTCGGCCATGACTGGACCTAATGGTCGGGGTCCCTTTACCTTTACCTATGAAGCTCTTATACTCATATTCCGCAGTTTCTGGAATTCACACTCAGAAAAGCCCAACACAGGTTTTCAAGAAGAGCAGGTACCTAGGAAGGCTTCAGAATATCAACCACTGAAGTAATAATTTGAGGAGGAAGGACAGTTAGTGAATCCTTCAGCAGCCTTTGAAGTAAGGTAAATGCAACAACCCCCCTATGAGGATTTCACCAAACTGTTCTCTCCCCTTTGCTAAATTTCAGATGCTGTTTACCTGCGAGGCTGTTTTACCCCACACATGCCCACTCTGTGGAACTGCTACTGTTACAGGTACCACCTTATACTCATTCTGCAATTATAAGAGATCAATCTTTTGGCATGGCACTTTGGAATTCCCTGCCTATTGACATTAGGCATGTGCCTTCACTATACCCTTCTCAGTGCCTGCTAAAAACTTTTTTTGTTTAGCCATGCCTACCCAGACATGTAGAATGTTGACATAAATTTAAATCTCTTTTTAAAAGAGAGAGAGAGAGAGAGAGAGAGAGAGAGAGAGAGAGAGAGAAAGCTTAGGGTTGATTTTAATTATGTTTTGAAGGTTTAAAATAATTTAACTGTTTTATTATTTTTGTAAAAGCCTTGAGGGGTATTTTTTTTTGCAATCAAGCAAAATATAAATTTATAAATTTATTTTCTCATTGAATGACAGAGAACAGTAGGGGGGTGGAATGTGACAGAAACTTTGGGCATTTCACTAGCAATTATCCTCCTCTTGAAATTCAGAGTCAACTGAGCTTATGAGTTTATTGTGCATATATGAACTACTGTCATTTTGAACTTCAAAATGGTTTTCCACACCTGCTTCACAGCAATGAGAATGTGCCTTGCTCTAAGATACAGAAGTCCCAGTGGGGAGGGGAGAGAGATTTTTCTGCTGACATTTCTACTGTGAAGATTTCATTTGCTTCATTTTTTAAATTTTGAATGCTTGTACTTTTTCCACTGAAAGGCCATTCACAGTTTTATGACAAAACAAAATCAAAGTTAATAAAACTCAGCAAAGCTAAAATAAGCGAAAAACAAACCTTCCACTCTGTTTTTCTCCACCAGGAAGAGATTGGCAATCATGTCAACAAACCACAGGCCACTTAAACTGGCATGTTTTGTTTTCTAACAGAAGCTTAGTGATATTGTCTTCAATGGAACTTAAGACTACTTGTGTGCAAATACTTAAGCGGTATGAGCCCCGCACTGTGTATGGCACTTTGACACTGATTTGGCTTTGTATATGCACACATAATTAGGCGCAGGCAAATAATAACTTGAAAATGTGCTTTCTTTCCTCATCCCCAAATGAAGATGGGTAGAGTATATATTAAATCCTTCCTCTTGCAAAGCTTAAAGAAACCAGATTCTTGTAATGAGTATTTTCATTTAACTGTTGTGCACTTTCCAAGTACCATAAAGTGCCAAAGGAGCTTGCCTTGGCACCACACCTAGTTACAGTAGTGCTAAGTTTTGAGTTGCAGCAAAAACCAACATCTGGAGGTAATTGCCTGGATTTTAACTGGCTTTCGTGGTAATATGCAAGTCATATTTCATCCGAGTGTGTATTTCTTTCATCTTATAAAAAGATGCTTCTTTCCAAAGGCCCTAGACATATTCCTTGGCTTTCTCATATATCAAAAGTATCAGATGGTGCAGCAGACCACAGAAAGCCGAGGAAGTCCATGCTGCCATCTTAACATGAACAATTCTGAGCACTGCTGCCAAAATGTCCATTTCCTAAAAGGAAAATTTAAAAAGGAAAATCCACACACTTTTGGCTCCTAATCCCATCTAGACAGAAGTCAGTGAACAAAGGTGTTGTGTTTTTGTTAGTTTGGCCTTGATTATTCTAATCTGCAGGGAAAGGTGCTATTTGGCATTAAGCAGAAACAACAGGATCTGTATGTATAGCAAAGCAAGGGATTTTGAAAAATAATATTAAAAAGTCATGCCATTGCACTCAAGCCACTGAGAGGTTTTCCTTTGGCCAAATCTGCAGAATAAAGCAAAAGCGGAAGAATTGCTAGGAAGGAAGTTGACGTGACAAAGCTTGTACATGCTTTGTGTCACTTAGGGTGGAACAATACTCTGCACAGGATTGGGAGGAACAAAACTCCTTGCCTTGTTTTGTAAGAATCAACATGTTCCTGTTTCCACTTTCTCCTTAAACTGACAGCCTGCAGGAGGCCTTAGTGGTAGAGAAAGCGGAAGGTATGAAGTTCAATCCCAGTTATCCCCAGATTGCACTGGAACCTCTGTTTGAAACCCTAGACTGATGCTGCCACAATACTAAGTTAGACAGACCAATGGGCTGACTCAGGACAAGGCCATGTTCCTATGCTAAGGCCTAACTGGTTACTAAATACCTGTGTTATTCAAGAGATCTTAAGACCTTGACTGTAAACAATGAAAAGCAATTAACAAGTAAAGATGTTATCTGTTCTAAATTGTAGATGGCACTAAATGCAGTCAACCATCTGAGAGGCTGATATGATTGGGAAAAGATGGCAAACTATTTGCGCTGTATTGTTCCTGCAGAGATCACCACAAGGTACCACTGATATGTCCCCCCCCCCACTCCTGGCAGTACCACAAAAACACAGTTGAAAGAAACATGGAGGTGTTGTGCCAGACATATTTAAAATCCCAAGCTGGACTCCTCTCCCTCTTGGCTTGCTGATGCGGCTCTGCTTTTGACATGAATTTGACACAGGTGCAGACACAGGGCTTAACATACGGGAGCAATTTTCTGATTCCTTCGTGGAAGCCCCGACGGAGAGCTGGAAGAGGACGTACAAGGTAATGTGACATTGTTAAGAATTAACATTTCTTGCTGAGGAACGTGCGCTGACAAAACCACGCACTTCAGCTTTGAAATTCAGAGATTTAAAGCGGGAGCAAAGCATTCCTGCTCCCACACACAATTCCTCTCATCAGTCCTTGTGGCTATACTCAGGTTATTCGAATTTAAACTGAGCCCCAAATCATGAAGAATAAATTGGCTGAAGTCCGAGTGTCAAGAACTCTGATATCATTTGGACCTCGTTAACTACAAATGGGAAGGGAAACTAAGTGGTGATGCAGATACTTTACAGTAGACACCCCCCCCCCGTGTTCAGTTCTTTAAATTTTCTGCAAGCCCAGTTAAAAAAGTTCCACACTGCAGTGCTATGAGAAACCTCTGCACCTAAGACATTGAGAAATTACTACTGGCACACAGTAAATCAAATGTGGGAAAACTGAAGCCTGCTTTCATGCCAAGTGTTTTTGCCAGGGTGACCTTGAACTGGGATAATGCCTTGTGCTTGTACTGGATGTGGCAGTAGAATTTATATTTTGCCTCTGGCCCCACCCATCTCTGGCCTACGGCCCCTGGAAGGCTGCCCAAATGGTAGTTTGGCCCTCAGACTGAAAAAGGTTCCCTTGGCAGGAGAGATCCCACCTTGTGCTTAACTTTCCTCTTTTTATGATTTTCAATTTTATACATTTCAGTAATTTTACAATCATTTGATCATTATTTAACTTTCCTCTTTGGACTGAGAAGTGCTTAACTTTGGCTGGGAGCACCCTAATATTTTTAGGCACATGCCGACAAAATGCCAGTGGCGTCTGTTTCTTAGCATGTATCTTTAAGCACGCACCAAAACTTGTTACGGCATTTTACAGCACAATCCAATGTCCACCTGCTCAGAAGACTTCAATGGGACTTAACCGCGGGTAAATGGATTCAAGAATGCAGCCTTATCTAGTATGCTGTTCTCAGATATGACTCCTGGTCACCAGACTTTTGGGTGAACACGGTGCCATTTGTGCATTATACAGCTGCTAATTAAGGCGGCCACAGAATACTGCTGAGCCACATGGTTGTTCAGGGCTGTCTTTAGCATATGCGCCGCCGGGGTGCAAAGATCCACCCAGAGCCCCCAAATTAACTTTTTTTGAGCTTTTTTGAGGAGGGGGGAAGCCAAAGTTGCTGACCTTTTTTTAGGGGGGAAATCACTCACCTGTAACAACGATGCAGCGAAAAAAACTGCTTTTGTTTCCTGACTTGTTGTGAATGCTACAGTGTAACAGAGCGACAGAGGAGGGGGACAGGGACTTTTGCTCCATTGCTTTTCACTGCTGCCAATTGAGAGGGACTGGTATACAGTTAGGTATGCATTTGGTGCCCCCCCCCGAATTTGGCGCCCGAGTGCCCTGCACCCCATGCATCCACAGGTAAAGACGGCCCTGGTTGTGTTGGTGTTTGTTAAGGACAACAAAACTATAATGGAAGAAAGATGCTTTAGGAATGTGATTTAGCCAACTTCTTGAAACCTGGGACATTTTAGAACAGACTTCATTTTGTATATTAAACCCCCCCACCCCACCCCTGTGAATGAGATATTCAGTGGAAGGTATGAGGCAAACATGCGTAAGTGGCGCACTTGTTTGGTTAAGGCTCTAGCCTTGACCTCCATCTTCAAACCCTTGTCCTTTTATTAGTCACGTGTTTCCTGAATCAGAGAATATTTTGGGAGAGGGAAAATTGTTCTGGGACTGGCTGAGTGTTACAAGCCAGACAGAAATGCCCAGATGACAAATAGCTCTGCGGGATACTGAAGGTCCATCCAGCTGCTCTACTACGTAGTTACGTGATTGATGGTGTTGATGTTCTAAATAGGTCTAAGATATGCCAAGTATAAGAGCCATAACAAAGTCCATCAGACTTCACATCCTAGATAGGTAAGCAGGCCTGTTCCCAGCACATGGTAATTCTAAGAAGGGTATTGCTGTTACACATAACCTTGCGAGAGTTTGTCTGGTTTCTGTCCAAGTTAGACAAAAACTATTTTCTGTTCAGGAAAGAATGAGGGTCACTTCAGGTCTGTCTGAAGCTTCCAATTACTACAGATTTGCACTGAAACTGGACACCCTTTGGAGTTACCCTTCTTGATTTCTTTGCAGAGATCAATACAATGTTTTTCTTCCATGGTGTAAATGGGACAAAACAGAGGCACATTCAGAAATGCGGTCCGTTTCTCTTGACACAACAAAAATATAGAAATGATCAAATCTCAACAGCATTTTGTCCAGAGTTTAGGCAACTAAAGCAGGTGTGGGTGGGGAGGTTTCAATTAATGATTGCCTTTGTACAAAGAAGCTGCTTTTATTAATATTATCGCTCTTCACTTTACAACAACTTTGGTGCTTTAAAGGGACACGGACAGTCTTAGAAATCCAGCTATGCAAGCTGGGTGCCAAACGGCTCCTTAAACCAAGGTTACAGTTGCCAAAACAAAATATCTAGTTGCTATTTTGGGGCAAGATGGTTCTAAAGTCTCAAAGTTAAATAACAGGGGCTGTCCTGTTAGGCTGCCATAGATTGTAATGGATTGCTTTGAAGTCACTTCTGCACCAGATTGGGGGGGGGGGTTGACCCCACCCCACTTTGTCCTGTATTTTGCTAGAACTAAGGTGGCAATCCTAAGCTGGCCTACCCTT
Source organism: Podarcis liolepis (assembly GCF_965112155.1). Taxonomy (NCBI): domain Eukaryota; kingdom Metazoa; phylum Chordata; class Lepidosauria; order Squamata; family Lacertidae; genus Podarcis; species Podarcis liolepis. Next base: position 29,051,135 of record NC_139563.1, read on the forward strand.
GCTGGGAGGTCCAATCCCCCACCCATCCAGAGGACTGAACCTGCTGACAGTGGCACTGTTCTATACTGCAACATTTTGCTGCAGGTAGCCACCAAGGACAGCGCAAGAAAGTGCTTCTCCCATTTGCTGCCCTTTCATGACCCTCAAAGGCAGCTGTCTGACGCAGCTGCCTCACTCTACCTAACGAGAGGGCTGGCCCCGGGGCCAACTTTTCACAGTCATACAAAAGGCAAAGCACTGTTTCAGATGAAGAAGGAGAAAGAGAAGAAACAGGAAAAAAAATTTTTTGCACTTCCTTGGACATCTCAGAAACAGCTAGGAGTGAAAGAAAGTAACATTTAAGGGCATTCAGGGTGATATGATGGAGTTATCATTATCCACACTATGCAAAAACTCCATTCAATTTTAATGCATGGTTACTTCTGCTGAAACAGGTTTTGCAGGTTTTTGAAGTACTACAGAATCCTGCCAGACCTATTTGAACAGGAATACAACACAACATGAGCACCGACGGAAACTTTTGTCATGTCACATTCAACGCTAGAGGCAGGTGTGTGTGTGTGTGTGTCGTTTTTCTGTTTCCATACATAGTTAATATTAATCGAGCTCTTCAAAGGGATTCCCTTGAAGGAGAAATGAGTGTGCCAGAAATACTGAGCAGCTGTGTTTATGTCAGTGATTAAAGTCTTATTCCTATCTGACCCCCGTGCATTGAGATGCCCAACCAGCTGGCTGTGCTTAGAAGCGACTGCATCAGCCTTTTGCATTAATGCAGCTCGGACTCCCGTTCAAGTTTGCCAGATGTCCCCTTAAATGGAGACACTCTTGAGAATGCCAGATTGATACAGAACAAAATGAGCATCCCTCTAACTCCAGACAAACATGTGGACTCTGTAGCAGGAGCAAGCAGGCAGACTTCAGGCTTGTGGGATCCAGTTTGGGGTTGTTTTTTACTAGTACAGTACCCCAAGTTCCAGTCAAGAGTCAGGTGTAAAACAATGGCCCTAGGAATGGAAGCAGATACAGCACAGCTTTGGCCCAGGAAATGGTGTTTGCATGACAGCTTTCTCCAAATTATCCTGGGAACTGTCTCCCCCCTCCCAGAGCCACAATTCCCAGGACCCTTTACAAACTACAGTTCCCAGGATTCTTTGGGGGGGAAACACATGCTTTGAATATGTAGTGTGTATGCAGCCCCAGCTGACAATCCTTTCACACGCAGATCCATTCTTGGTCCCTGCCAGCTAAAAGATCTCAACATCCTAATTTAGGTCCCTCTTTAAAAGCGTTTTTGAAGCTGCTGTTGATAAATAACTGATTATCGAAAAGCTGCTGACTGATCTTACTAGATCCCAATCTTCTGCCCTTCTGAATCTGTAGCACTTTCTGCTTAATCTGACATCTCAGGTGCTAAATCTGACATTTTCACCTAGTATGTCAATTGATCTTCTTGCAGATCATTTAAATGTACTTACTTCAATGAGCTAGATAGGTACCTGAGTACCAATGATAAAGTATGTACTAACAAATTATACAGTGGTACCTCGGGTTACAAACACTTCAGGTTACAGGCTCCGCTAACCCGGAAGTAGTACCTCAGGTTAAGAACTTTACCTCAGGATGAGAACAGAAATCGCGCGGTGGCAGTGGGAGGCGCCATTAGCTAAAGTGGTACCTCAGGTTAAGAACAGTTTCAGGTTAAGAACGGACCTCCGGAACGAATTAAGTTCGTAACCAGAGGTACCAATGTATATATATTCATAATATACCGGTATATATATCTTCATAAGGGAGTCCCAGCGAGTTACTCCCAGGTAAGTAGCTACAATCCTAAACCCACCTATGGGGAAATTAAGCCCCATTGAACGCAACATGGCCTTTCTCTGAGTAAATATGTATTGGATTGCACTGTCAGTTAACCCGCACTTTAAACTTAACTGGGCATATGTTATTCTAAGACCCTCTTTTCCCAACTGACTATCGCAGTGAAGCATTTTAATATCTGTTGCCAAAGGTCAGAATGAAAATCTGCAACAGACCTGAAATGAAGTACAGATTTGCTAAGATGCCAAGTGCCTGGATGGACCACAAGGGAGCTGAGTGAAAATATTGGGTGCCATCCAGAGCCGTCAAAATCAAGGGAAGTTTTGCCATTGATTTCAAAGCATAGTTTCCAGTCATTATGTTTGGTACTTCCTGGATTTCTGAGCTTTTGTTTTCATACTTACATTTAGCATTAATAGGGTGATATCCACACATGATATGTACACATTACTGGCTTAAAACTCAGTGAGGTCATTCTGTTCCTCAATTTGGATTGAAGCTCATTTTGAGGAAGGAAACACACCAAAAAACAGTACTTCATATGAAACGATAGGATAGCTATAGAATGTGGCTAACATTGTGTGCACATTACAAAGTAAATGGGAGTGTGTGCACAGCCTAATTCATGCTCAGAGCAGACCCATTCAAATAAATGGATTTAATTTACTTAAATTGGGTTCAATGTGTATGACTTAATTGGATATTTCCATCGTATTTCAATATTGAAAAAGGCAAAACTCAGAAAGGGTTGAGGAATAAGTGTTTCAGGATCAGTCCATAAAGAATCCAGCAGTACATTTATATATAATCCATAATGATACAATCCTTGCAAAGTTATGTTAGGAGAATCCAGCAGCACATTTTATAATAAAACCATCCTACTGATACTCTTTATAGGGCTGCCACATACTTTATGGATCATATTGTAAGACTGCCATGTTTCCACTGCTTTTCTTTAAACTATTTTACAGTTAGTCCAGACATAGTAGGTTTTTGATGGTACAGACACACAATGTTGCATTAAATTGTAAAAATCATGTCACACATTCACAGAGAAGTAAACGGAGTATGGAGGCAAGATGTGTTTCCCAAAATGAGGGGTTAAACAAAATGGATGTTCATAATTCCATATAATATCCCATTATTCAGTGCTAATTTAATCCGCCCTCAAAGCTCAGAGAAGATTAGTAGCTTCATGAAGCTTAATGGGCCAACTTGGGACCAGAATGCATCACTAATATTGCACACACACACACACACACACACAGAGAGAGAGAGAGAGAGAGAGAGAGAGAGAAACAGAGAAAGATATAAATAAAAATGAGCAACAAAGAAAGCAACAAAAACTACTAGTTGCACAATTTGATATGGAAGTGCAAAACTTGATAAACACAATACTGAGGTGACAGGTACTGGTTTATGCTGCTTCTTGACAAGATGTTAAATCATGGGAATCAACAAAGAAGCTGTTAACAACGAGGAAAGTAAATGTATGTTGCTTACAAGAACCCCCCCCCCCCGCCCAATACTTAAATGTTAGGTTTTAATGAAAAGCAGTGAAGTGCATTGAGGGAGAAGGGAATTTGGAGATGTGGACACCCAGAGCATTAAGAGGATGACAAGAAGTGAAAAATAAAGAAGGAAAAGGTAACATCCAAGAAAGATGCTTAGGACAGCAGCCTTAAGGCACGAACTAGTATTTCTGGCTTGGCTGAAGGTTATAACATTTGCTGATAATCTAGAGCCTGAATCTATATATGAGGAACACCCACACGTTTCTCACTAGTACAGTGTGGATCAGGACAGGTCAGGTGGTAAGGCCCTAAACTGACAAAAATTGATCAAGTTACAATGTTGGCAAGAGTGGTTGGCTTGGTTTATTGTTCCCAAATGTTTTTAGGCAAGATAAATGTGAAGCCCGCAATGGTTGTGTTCAGCCCTTGCTGAAGGCATGGGTGGAAGAATGGAAGTAACCTCAGGCCCAGGGATGGAGGAATTCACTTTTTCACTCTCCACAATTCACCCTATTAACAAACAAAAGCCAAGTGTCAGAAGGAGAAGGCAGCTCAACACTGCCCTTTACAAAACATTTGCATAATGAGCTTTTGTTCAGCCTTAAATGGCCACATACAGTGCTTTGTGCACAAGGTACAAAAGGTGTCTGAGGTAAAAGGTTCATACTTTTTTCTTTTTAAAAAAAACATGGCTCTTACCTTTACCAGAGGCTTCTTCTGTTGGCATGTGGGGAGGGGGGGGAGGGGGAAAGACTTATCAAGGCTGGCTCAATGAAGATTTGAATTTTCAAAGCCACACAAACGATCCCATCCACTGCATTTATATGCTGACCATCCAGCTATGGGCAAAAATGTATTGCATGAAGGAGAAAAGTGTATGTGTGTGGCTATTTCCATTCCATGACCGCTCCATTCTGTTTCTACTGTCAGAAGGAGTCTGCCTTTGAATTGCCAGTTCCTGGACTAGTTAAATCTTCTTTTTTTAAAAAAGACTTTTTTAGTCACTGTGCGCCACCCCACCCCCTCGCATTTTGACTGCTGTATTATGTTGCTTATGTTGTTCTACTGTTTTTTAAAATATGCCACTCAGATCTCTTTGAGGTGGAATACCAGGGTATAAATGCAGATAGATATATTGATAAATAGACATGCCTTCATGGGGGGGGGGGGAGAGAAGGAAATAAAGAAAACACTAGAGTTCTTCTTCATTTAAGTGCTCATAGATGCTTATCGGGCTGATGAGCTGCTGCAGGGTTAATGCCTAGCCCTTCCCAAGCTTTGATGCAGGACACCCACTGTGACCCAAGCCTTCCTACCTCTTGGGTCTTCCAACAGACCCCGCTGGGAAAACATTACACAGCAGGGAAAGGGATGGGGATGGCATACCCTCCAACATTTCTCCAATGAAAATAGGGATGTCCTATTCCATAATGGTAATTTTACTATTTATACCCCACACATCTTACTGGGTTGCCCCAGCCACTCTGGGCAGCTTCCAACATATATAGAAACATAATTAAACATTAAACATTTTAAGAAAACTTCCCTATACAGGATTGCCTTCAGACAGCTCAGGGGTCGGATAATTCCACACCCTCCAACATTTCTCTAAGGAAAAGTGGGCTGTTCTGGGATCAAATAAGAAACCGAGACAGCTTCTCTAAATCAGTGATGTCCCGGGAAAATAGGGACACTTGAAGGGTCTAGGATGGATGGGGAGACTGTTTTAAGGGATTCTAGCTCGAAGCTACCAGCATGAGTTTGACCAAACTGTGGGAGGCAGTGGAAGACAGGAGTGCCTGGCGTGCTCTGGTCCATGGGGTCATGAAGAGTCGGACACGACTAAACGACTAAACAACAACAAGCTTTTTTTAAATGCTCAACGTGCAACTGCAAGGAGATACATAAATTTTTAGTACGCCTCTTTGAAGCCACTGCTGTGCTGCCCAAAGAATTCAACGGTTCTGCAGCACCATTTGATCAATTTATCATCCTCTGGTTTCTCCACAGAACATTTTTGTTTTGCCAATGATCTTCCTTGAAGTCTGATGCCCAGAATGTACATCGGTTTGTTTCTGCAGTCCTTTTTGGATTCCCACTCAGCTGATTTTTTTAAAAAAAGACACCCCAGAGCTTTCTTCACACAATTTCACGTTATACACGTTGCAGGTCACTTTGCAGGGTGTGAATAAGAGGATGGTGGCGATTCTGCTCTGCTCTCTATGGGACAAACGTATTGAATAGGCTTTTTGGTTGGCGACTGAGATCTCCATTTGGCTGGCCCCTCCAGTTTTCTTAGGCAGGTAAACGGAATAGCTTATTTATTGCATTTATATCCCATCTATTTCTCCAAGGAGTGCATGGTTCACCCCTTCCTCAGTTAATCCCTACAATGACCCTGCATGGTAGATTAAGAGGCTGTGGCTGGCCCAAGGTCACCCAGTGAGCTTTATGGCTTTTCCTAGAGTACTTCTGCTATGCGGCAGCTATATAAATTAGATAGGTAAATAAATATGAGGAAAGCACAATGTTACGTAGAGAAGGATCTGATTCCCCCCCCCCCCTTGAAGCTTGAATTTGCTTTATTCTGGGTTGTTTCCTTTGATTTTTTAATGTATTGTAAACAGCTTTGAGATTTTTTCCTTTAAAATATAGATGTGCTCTATGTGGGGCTACCTTTGAAGGTGACCCAGAAACTTCAACGAATCAAGAATGCAGCAGCTAGACTGGTGACTGGGAGTGGCCGCCGACACCATATAGCACTGGTCCTGAGAGACCTACATTGGCTCCCAGTACATTTCCAAGCACAATTCAAAGTGTTGGTGCTAACCTTGAAAGCTCTAAACAGCCTCGGCCCAGTATACCTGAAGGAGCGTCTACACCCCCATCGTTCAGCCCAGACACTGAGGTCCAGCTCCGAGGGCCTTCTGGTGGTTCCCTCACTGCGAACAGTGAAGCTACAGGGAATCAGGCAGAGGGCCTTCTCAGTAGTGGCAACTGCCCTGTGGAACGCCCTCCCATCAGATGTTAAGGAAATAAACAACTACCTGACCTTTAGAAGATATCTGAAGGCAGCCCTGTCAGGAGAAGTTTTTTTATGTCCGGTGTTTTAGTGTGCTTTTAATTCTGTTGGGAGCCGCCCAGAGTGGCTGGGGAAGCCCAGCCAGGTGGGCAGCGTATAAATAATAAATTGTTATTATTGTTATTATTGTTATTATTGTTATTTAATAATTAAACACATGAAATTGGGGGGGATTCACTGGGGGGAAATGATGACGACTGTAACATAGGTTTAAGGTGCCATTTTGTGATTAGCTCATATATCTGAGTTTCTAACACTGCTCCTTTGTACACCCAAGAACCCTGAACTGATCAAGGGATGTGTCCTGCGATGCTGGAGGCTGTCGTTCTTACGTGGTTTGGACTTGATATGAACAAAGCTGCAATAATTTCCATTCTACATATGGTCAAGTGATGCTAGGCAGCCACAGTATATTACCTTAGACCACCCAAAAAGTTGAAGACTACACAAAAATATGAAAATAGGGCCTACCTCTAATCTGTCTAGTACAGTGGTTACCAAACTCTCTCCCTGCCCCAGGAACCACTTGCAAGTTGTTGAGGATCTTGTTAAACCACTTAATGGTTTATCTTACTGCAGCAGCAATTGTGCTGTGCTAGCTGCTGTCTGATTTTAATTGTGCTATAGGGAATGAAAGAAGCAATAACATACAGTTAAAACCAATACGTATATTTAAAGCAATCAGTGTGCTGCTGCCTTCCATCATCAGCCCCAAATTCACAGGCCCACCATGGACCACTTGAAAGAAGCTTGTGGAACATTAGTGATCTGCCGACCACGGTTTGGAACCTCCGATCTAGCAGATGCCACTGTTTTTCATCCCTTACTATGTATGCAAATAAAGGTTCTGCTAACTAACCTCAAGGTTTTCAATGCACAAAGCAAAAGCTTGTGGTAATTGTTTGGGTTACGCAAGTCATTTTATTAAGTGCTAGGGAAGTAAAAGACATGAATTACCCTGTTGTTTATGGAACATCTTGATATCAAAAATTAATGGTGTCTCCTCCGTTTCCCACAATGCCACCCTGACCCTATCTCAATCGCATTCCCATATATACATATGCGAACATTTTGCTTGGGAGGACGCTGCAAATAACTAAAACATTTGTAACCAGTATGTACATATATTCAAAGACAAAGAGCATTCGGTAATAGCAGCTCTCTCTTTTTCTTTTGTTTGAACCCCTTAATTATTTTAGCCCTAGGGCAAGATAATATAATAATTTCTATCTCTTGGTGGCAGCTTTTTAAAAAATAAAATCAAACCAAGAACTTTCTTCCTCTCACCCCTTTCCCTCCCCTCCCGTTTTCTATTCCTTTATTTTGAACAGAGATATGAAATGTTAGCCTAGTTAATTTTTCCCCGTCTGATTGCCAGACCTCTCAAAGCCTTTGTTTTTCCCCAACATGTGTGCAATTTTCACTATTTTTGTCCAGCAGTGACCTTTGGAATTCCAGAATAATTTTCCCTCCCCTTCCTGGTGCCCTCACGTGACCCAGGAAAACAAACATCTGAGAGACCTCTGGGCATCTCCTCACATCTGCTGGGGGATATGATGAAGGCCATTGTGTGATGTGTTTTGAACAGCAGGTGTTGGGCTGGGGAAAGGGTGGGTTGGTTTTGGAGGGGTTGGGCTGGATCTGTACTTAATTCTTAGTTCCCAGGCTATTTAGAAAACGGCTTAAAACACACTTAATCTGTTTGTACAAATTTAACATGGCAAAACCCACAATCAGGAATGGCTGAGCGAATGCCCACCCATATTCAGTTTCCAAGTGGCTAAATTTTGAATTGTTTGTTGTCTGCAAATAGAGTAAAAATGCAACTCCACATTTAAATCTGAACCTTGTCCCCAAGAAATAGCACTGACTGGTTAGTTTAAGACCCTTGATTTTCATTTAAGCATAGTTTTCAACCAGAACAAAAGAGGAATATTTTTCTTACTTGCCTAGTGACACAATTGTAAGCATGGTTGCTTGCAAGATGAACATTTATTATATAATTACTGTTTGTAAATTTACTTATACTTCTAACTTTCCAGGGACAGCTCTGATTTTCTGGTACCCATCCTTGATAAATCTCTATCTCCATTTTATCTCTTGCGGAGATTTCTGACTGTTTCTTTCAAACTGTTTATTATATATTGTGAATTCCTAGAGGTGCTGTCAGGGAACTGACATCAGAGCGAGAGGCGAAGGGGAGGCTCCCAGATTCTGCGGGCGAAGGACCCAGCACCAGGGGGAGAAGCAGCTCAGTAGAGGAGGAAAGAAATCAGCGCAACACCAGGGATAAAGGGGGGCAAATGGGGGAAGCGGAGGGAGAGCTCCGGGATTCTGCTCTGGACATCAGTGAGGAGAGCACAGGTCCTCCACTACCCACGCCCTCCCTGTGCAGAAGACTCCCGCGCAGTGAGAGGAGGAGGCGACTGGGAGTCAGACAGCTTCTATGCTGGAAAAGGTTTAAGAAACGCCCACAGACAGATTCTGCTAGTGACTGAGACAGCTACGCGGAGATGGGCTGTGCAGTCAGAACGGTTTAACCATGGCAATTAAGCCTAGAAAGGCGGCAGTTTATGCACGAGTAACTCATACCCATTACAGGTGCCATTCTTCAGCTTTCAGGGGCCCCCCACCCCCTCAATGCACCACATAGTTTGCCACTTATCTTCATGGGACGGAGGCTTGTTGGAGGGAAGGGCCCTAGCTCATTGTAGAGCACTTGCTTTGCATGAAAAGGCTGGATTTTTTAAAGGATTATCTCCCAAACTTCTAGTTTGGTACTAAAAGACTTAGGCAGGAACACAGACATTTCCTGGGCCATGTTGTTACATCTGGGTTGTGGCTATGAATGTGAAAATGGTACAAGAATGGTTACTTCTGGAGGTGCTTCCAGTCAGCCATTGAATGCGCAGGGAGGCTGGTCCTCCTCTTTACCTGACCTTGTTGCAAGGGAGCTTTTCTCCCAGCACCTCCACTTCAGTTCGGGGAGGCCTCAGGGTAGAGGCTCCGCCAGGGAGGACTCCAAGAGGGAGGCCGATGTCTCAGAGCTGCAGCGCCTGGTGGCTGCCAAGCAGCAACAAGCCCACCTCACCACCCATGTTCACAACTTCATGGAGGTCTGCTGGGGAAAACGTGTTGACAAGCCAGGTTCCAAGCTGGACTCCAGAACAGAAACTTTGGAACAGAATCTTTGCATCAACTGCTTCATAGACACAACATTGTCCATCATCACCAATTGCTTTGCACAGATAGTACAGAAAGGAGGCCATTGATTACCACATGGAGGAGGTCCGCTTTGGTCAATGGAGTGAACAATACTCAGGTCTCTCACTGGGCCCCTACTCTGTTGGTTGTTCTACCTCAGTGTAGAAATGCTTGAAGAGCCATTTGTGCAAGATTGTTTGGGCCTAAGTAGCATTAGCCTGGGTCATGCAGAACAGAATCTTGGCTACTTATAAGCTTATAAGACAATCAAGACTTGTCTCAAGAAGTTGACTAAAAAAAAGAAAGGATGGTTACTTCTCTCTCTCCCTCGTGTGTGTGTGTGTGTGTGTGTGTGTGTGTGTGAAAAAGCATAATACTTTAGAATGGACCTTTATTTTATTTTGCACTAGTAGTAGGTATAAAGCTGCAGTGTTTTTCCATAAATATCATTGAAATCCTATTTCTATAGAATCTTTCTATTTCCTATCAAATTTTGTCAGGCAAGTACAGAGCGTTGCTTGGTGTTCACGCTTATCTGCCAGACATAAATGCTATAAATGGATGATTACTTTAAATACATCTACTTTAAGAAGAGAGTTATGGGACTGCACAAAAGCATCATGCTGTGTCTACTTGCGGCGAAGCACCTGGAAATAAATAAGTTGATGTAATAGTTGTTAGCAAACCCACAAAATACTCATTACCTCTTTAGCCAGATATGTTACCTCTCCTTGAACTGAGTTCAAATTGTATTTCCTTTGGTTGTCACAAGAGGTGGGTCACACTTATGGGAGGCAGAAGGATGCATGAAATGGTGCATTTGGATTGTTGCCATGCGTATCTTTCCTCCAAAACCTCCTCTTGATACACATTTTCTGGAAAACATGCGGGGGGGGGGCACTGACAGTGAATCCCTCAAAAACTTCAGTGATCTGGCAGGGATATAAGGGATTAGGTGGTCCTTATCCTGGACACAAACTGTTAAGGGCCTCGTAAATTGACTGGCAGTGACTCTCCAAGGTTTCAGACAGGGGACACTCTTCCAGTCGTATCTGGAGATGCTTAAGATTGAAGCTGGGGCCTTTTGGAGGCAAAGCAGATTCTATGGGCCTTCACTTAACAATTCCACCCAGTATAGATCTCATGGTTTCACACATATCTAAATTCTTTTGTTCCATAATGTTATGCCTGCCGGCGTGGTTGCTCGAGAGCGAACAGGCAAGATCCCCACTGGTCTTTTCAAAGGCGTTATTATTGGTGCAAAAACATTTACAGTGCGGAACGTCTGAATTCCATGTCTTGCTCAGTCACTAGCAGCATCTGAGAGTGGGCGGTCCTTAAACTTTCCCCAGCAGAGTAGTCTCTTGACCCCCATCCGACGCCTCCTCTCTCTGCGCGTCAACCTACTGCGCAGAGAGGGCGTGGCTAAAGGGGGACCTGCCTCCCCCCCGCTTTGCTCATGCCTGGTGTCTTGGCTCTCTCTTGCATCCTCGGAGCCCTGCATACCTTCCCCACTAGAGGTGGGGCTTCCCTCTTCCGCCGAGGAAGTGCTGCTTCTCACGATCTTGGGAGGTTCCCTGTAACCCAGCTGCCCTTCCATCTCTCACCTCTGAGCTGATGGCAGTTCCCTGACACATAATGTGCCAGTTCTTCCACCTTAAAAGTAATACACACTTTGGGGGAAATGTTAATGCTTGCCAAAAAACAGCACTGGCTTTTTTGTGGGAGACGGAGAACAAAACAAATTCTTGCAGCAGCCTCTAGATCCCTTCTTCTCATCAGACAAAACTCAAGAATATTATTGTTGCGGTTTTCTTGTGGAAACGTCACAGAAGTGGATGGGCTAAATATTCCTACCCACCCATGGATTGTAAATAGAACAGCAGTTGGAAAGAACCTGTTAATAGGTTTCCTATTGCTGAATATTCCTGCTGTCACCTTGAAATGGAAAATTAGAACCTGAAACTGGAACCGGTGCAATGAAAAGACAAGCCAATCCTCCTATTTGCTTTGAACATCTTTGCCACTCTTTATTAGTATAATGAGATCCATTCGGCACATTAACAATCATATGTCTCCTTAATAAAGACCGAGGAGTGTGGGCTCTCTCTTCTTGAGTATCACATTCATTTAAAATCAAGTAGGAAACTCAAAGGTTAAGAGGCTTAATAGTCCCGAACCCTACAATTGAAGCTCTGTATGGTCCACTTTATTGCTATTAATTATTCAGGAGGCTGATGGGTTCCATTAGAAACTTCACATAGTTGGAAGAAAATCCCAAACACCTTTTTTTGCCAGCTTCGCAATGCAACTGTTTAATATTGATGCGTGCCACCCAGTCTCCCAAGGGAGAGAGACTTCAGGGAAGCCTGCACCTTTCAACAGCTCAGTTTCCTTGGAATGGAGAGTGTGGGCGTACGGTGGCTGGTTGGTTTTTAAGACATATATACAACCTGAGCACAGGATGGAGGGGCTCATAGCATTAACCCTCCAGCAGATCTTGCTTCCCCATTAGGTTTCCAGGGAAGCTCCAAGACACAACTTTGGGACAAGCACTGAGCAGAAGAAGTCTCTGCATCTTCAGTTTCTAGCATCAGCCCAAACTCTCTCACACACCCAGCCCCCCTTGAAGCATTGTTCTCCATCCTAGCATGACATGGCATCCAGCCAGGTGAGATAGTAAAAGATCCACCCATTTGTCTTTATGACAGCCCCACAGTTATCACTCATGTCTACAGTTTCTGTGCAAACCAATATTTTTAGTGTTGCAGCGCCAGTTCTTTGGAACACTGTTCCTTCTGAAATCAGCCAGTTGCCTACCATTTTGATATTTCATCACCTGCTGATATTGTTTCTGTTTCACCAAGCATATTTAGAGAATTAATTTGACACAGTGTTGGTCATTTGTTCAGTGTGTAATTATTTACTCTTGCATCACCTTTTTATTTATTTTTTAATGAGTTGGCGGTTTAAAAATCTTTTTATAAGTAAATACAATAAATACAGTGGTACCTCTGGTTACAAACTTAATTCATTCCAGAGGTCCATTTGTAACCCAAAACTGCTCGTAACATGAGGCATGCTTTCGCTAATGGGGCCTCCCACTGCTGTTGCGCTGCCGGTGCACGACTTCCACTCGCATCCTAGGGCAAAGTTCGCAACAAGGGGCATCTACTTCCAAGTTAGAGCCAGTGTGGTGTAGTGGTTAAGAGCGGTGGACTCGTAATCTGGTGAACCGGGTTCATGTCCCCGCTCCTCCACATGCAGCTGCTGGGTGACCTTGGGTCAGTCACACTTCTCTGAAGTCTCTCAGCCCCACTCACCTCACAGAGTGTTTGCTGTGGGGGTAGAAGGGAAAGGAGAATGTTAGCCGCTTTGAGACTCCTTTGGGTAGTGATAAAGTGGGATATCAAATCCAAACTCTTCAAACTCTTCTTCGTAACCCGCAGCGTTCGCAAGGAGGACGGTACGTAACAGAAGATTCCATTGTAACTCAGAAGCAAAGAAAATCAGTTGGTACAGACTTAGTCCCTGGAAGTCCTCCAAGGCAAAAAGAAAAAAGAAAAAGTGGGGGGAGCTGTAGAAAGAATGTGGTTGGTCAAGGGAGCCATGGACTCAAAAAGGTTGAAAACCTCTGCTCTGACTACTCTGTTTGAGATGGGGTCGACACCCACCAAAGAACTGCCAAGGGATGCCAAAGACAATTTTTAAGGATGTTGCTAATACAGACATTAAATACAAATATGCTGCAACTGAAAGCAGGTGCAGAGAATGGGGTAGTGATAATGATTTGGTGAGAAGGATGCTCACAACCCCTTACTATTGTTTTGAGTTATTAATGTTTTGTGGTATCTGATGTACAGAGGATTTTGCCTCAGCACATAGGTGGCTCTGAAAGAAGATGTTCAAGTCTCTCCAGTCCTCGACATTCTTATGTTTAGAAAGAAAGCCCCAATTAATTGTAGTTAATAATCTCAACTCTCCTGCTGCCACTATAGGACCTAATTGGCTCTTGTGCGTCTCTCTGTGTGTGCTGAGATTACTACAGTAATTCATTTCAAAATGATTCATTAATTCATTATTACAACAGAATTAGTTGACACTCTGAGAATCTAATTAATTTCCAGTTTGAAAGTGCATTATGTGCTCATCTCTGCCTTATTATCTTCCCTTTCTTTCCTTCTCTCTCTCTCCCCCCCCCCATCCCCCCAACTCCCCTTTCTTCCAGAAGTATTTTGTTTTACCTCTTCTGGACAGGATTTGAATGTTGCAAGAGGATGTTGGGGGCCAACATTTCAAAACTAAGGGGCACGGCAGAGACGTGGCCTCTTATCTTGTAGCACTCCATGAAGCTGTAATGTTTCCAAACATTACACCAGCCTTTGCCAACCTGGTGCCCACCAGATGTTTTGGACTGCAACTCTGGTTAGCTGCAGCCCAGAGCTGATGGAAGTGGTACTGCTAAACATCTAGAGGGTGCCAGGTTGTCTTAAACTGCATTACATGGTACATTGGAGTAAGAATCAGTGTGATGTATTTGCCCTCCTGGCTGCATAACCTTCCCACTTGCTGGTTTCAACTCCTCAATAACACCTCAAGCAGCATGCCACAGACAGCCCTTTCCCCCTGCTGCACCTTGGGCTGTCTTTGAGGACTGCAGTGTCGGCAGCAGTGGCAGCAAGGATGCTTTCCTCCCTTTCATGCCTTCATCCTCCAGGGATGAATTAGTGATGCTGCTCCTGCCCTGGAAAGGGAGGCAGATGTGTGATGCTGAAGGAGAAAGGGTCAAAGTGGACCCGTGGCTCCCTGTTGAGGGCTGGCTGAAGAGAAGGACAAAGGAGCAGAAAAATTGGCCCAGCACTAGTCTCCTCCTATACAGTCTCGCTGCCTAGCCATACAATATACACACTGACCTAGGGTGCTTTGCAGTGACTTCCAGAAGGTCCAAGATGGTTGCTTAATCCAGTCTTAGGAGAACTTCTCTCTTTCTCCATGAAAAAACCCCACTTTGTGTTTCTCCAAGGTCTCCCATTCTCATTGTGGGTGAAAAGTACCACAAAGAGGCTACCCAGAGGACACATAGCAATAACATTTTATGCAAAACAGTTTGAGAGAATGAAGCTGCTGATTGTAATTCGAAATTGAAAGTCAGAAGGGGTGTAGCCTTGTTCATGAGCTCATTAGAGAGGCCTGAAAGACCACATTCAGGTCCCGGGCCTGAGGTTCCACACCCTTGGCTTTTCTTATCTTCCTATATACATAAAAAGGTAAGGTTGTCATCACTCAGACCCCATTGGAGGATTTGTAGTGCCACGTCACTGGATTTGCATGATGTCGGTGGGGGAGGGGAGCACAAGAGAAGGAAAAGGAGGCTCCTCAATAGGAGTGAGAATCAGACATGGAAATGGAGCGTGGTCTGTTTGCAAGGGAGAGATGAGAAAAGTAAGGAGGTGGAGGGGGAAAGGGAGTGAAGGTGAAAATGGGAGTGCAAAGGGGGTTGCGAAAAAGGAGGGAGTAGGAGGCATGGGATTGGGTTTGAAGATGAAAGCAGAGGAATGAAAGGGTTTGAAGAATTGGAGGGGAAAGTGACTTTGTTACTGGGCAGAAGATGAAAAGGGTGCTTAGTAGAGCCAATGTTGGGGGTGAGGCAAGATTCAGGAAGTTACCATGGGTGGTTTGTGTGCAAGGGGGCGTTCCACCAAAGGAGTGAGAGAGGCAAGGTCATGGGTGAAAACAGGGGTCTAAAGACTCTAGTGCCATAATATTTGCATTAGTCTTTAAGGTGCTACAAGCCTCTTCCTTGCTTCTACAAAGTAACAAGAGTTGGCTGGAAATTATCACAGATGGCGAGATCCTAAAGCAGGAATACTGGTTTGCTTAAAGCCACCCTGGTATTCAAAAAGTGCAAATACGTAGTTTGTTCTTCAAAAGCAAAATAAAATTTCTCCTCCATCCCTACCAACAGATTGTGCCTTTTAGCTACTATCTAATGCAGGCTTCACCTCTGTACTGTTTTTCTGTGAAACCAGCGGCCGTTCAGCAAAGGGTTAATTATATGCTCCCACTTTTACTTTCCTCTCCTCCATTTCTTACAGTGCCTGGCAACAACCTTCTGCAAAGGCGGTGGCTGTGAAAGCCCCACCCATCATCTTCGTAGTCCTTTCCCTTTTCTCAGAAGAACAGCCGCACCAGAGTGTCTCCAGAGAGACTGCTGTGTATAACATTGTGCCCCAAAGGAGTAATTTATATAAAGCTCTTGGATCGTTTAGTCAAGTTCCCACAACGTTTTAAGAGCAATTTGGCCTTCATAGATGGTGGCACAGAAGAGGTTAGACTCCAGTCCAAAACACACCAGCCTAACCACTTGGTGAGGCACTCAAAGCAAATGATCATGAGATTAAAATTCTGCTGTGAAATGGCGGGAAGTCGCCAGGATGGTCAAAAGTATAGTGGCAATAGCTAGAAAATGTGTACTAGGTACGCCTGTTGGATGCTGTCACCCACCCTGGTTTAAAGACCAGCCTTGACTCCTGCTGTTACTTCAGGCAACCTATTCACTGAGCATTCATTCTGATCTGCTTGCACAACGCTTATGTGGAGATTATATTATGTCCGGGTTTTACTGAACATTTGTTTTAATTTGTTTTCAGGGTGGTTATACAACAACAAGCATTCAACCTACACTCATCCTGATTTGCTTGAAGGATGTTTATATCTCTTCCTATTAATCATCCATTAAGCCCACATTTTTCAGTGCATTTCCCAGTCACTTTCCGAAGGTGTTGTTTTTTTTTTAAAAAAAGCCACCCCCATTTCTTCTTAGAATGGATTTGTTGTGCTAGGGTGGCTTTAATCTACTTTGATTTAAAGTTCTGGTTTGCCCTTGAATCCCTCTTGCAAAATAGTCTGAAGGCATCCCTGGCCGAACTCAGCCTTGGTGATAGTCAACAGGTAATGTTATGCATGTCTATATGTTGATTGCTTCAGAAATGGGCAAGGGCTCTTTTCTGGGGGTGGGGGAGGGAAGGGGGTGCAGCCCTCCTCCCATGAATGTAAACATTTAGGCTCTGTAGCCCAATGAGTTCCCATACATGGTTGCTTGTTATATATAGTATTGGGGGGGGGGGACATTGGGAGTGGGGGAGTGAAATTGCGAATGTAAATAGATGTATGTATTCACTCCTAAGAAGCTACCTTGTGTCAGGCAATTTAGCCAGCTGACTCACCATTGCGTACTCTGGCCACAAGGGCCCTGATCAAAAGTCTGCTCCATCGCTAACTGCTTGGTCCTTTAAACTGGATCCACTAAGGGTTGGCCCTGAGGCCTTCTGTCTGCAGAGTTCTCCATCTCTCCTTTATCATCCCTTCGGGAGGAAAGGTGAGATATGCATTTAATTAATAAATAACAGTGATGATTTTTGTGAGCTAGTGACTTTTTGGAGCATTTTTTAGAAGGCTGACTTCAACGCTTCACCCTTTAATTCTGCTTCACCAACGAAAAATTGAGTCCTATGTATCTGTGCACGCACGCACGCACACACGCGCACGCGCACGCGCACACACACACACACACACACACATATCCAGTCATCGATCTTGGGCAGCAGATGGGCCCTAAGAGACAGATGGGGACATACCCATGTTTGAATCTCACTCCCATCATGATGAAATAGCAAATGCAGGAAGCCCTCTCCTGCATAACACAGTTGTCGATTGGGTACATAAAGGGTGAGATGAACAGTCTTTAATGAGCTATATACAAGCTAAATGTGCATTACACACTAAGCATTGGCTGGTGTTTGCTTGTTATTTATGGTAAGTTTCATTGTTTTCAGTATGCCTTATTCCCCGGTAAGTGTTCATAGGGCCTCTGTCATCCTGTTTCAAAAAAGCCATCATGATTCATCTTAGTTTAGTCCCTGGGTAAAATTCAGATGAGCCTACAATTAAATTTATGTACTGAGTTGTGTTGGATACTGATTACATTTATTTATATGTGGTATGTATAACAGATAATAGCATGCTATTATGTCTTTGCTGTATGTATGTTGTGGATTATGCACATTTCATCATGAAGAGAGACTCCAATTTATGTGTAAACAAATGGAGGAACAGTAAATATTTATAGTTAATATACTTCATCACGCTTTTAACAAGTTACACATTGCTTAGTGCTGCAGCAGATGTGATATTGTGAGGCTTTCCGTCATATGCAGACTGGAGCTGTTTGGGGTTATTCGGCTTCAGTCACCAAAGTGTCTTGCCAAATGGTGAGGCAAATGTGACCTCATCCTCACTCGCCCCACATTTCCGTTTGGTTGCAAAAGCGTGATATGAATCGCTTTGCTGTATGACTGGATGCTGCAGATTACCAGCTCTTTGAGTCATTACATCTGTCCCACAGTGAGTTTGTAAGCAGCTCCCTTCTGGTAAATTCCCCTTTTATATGTGAGGCCTGGGGCAGCTGCTCCCCTACTTTAAAAGTACTGAATCTTAGTCCATGCCCTTATTTAACTCCCATCCCTTTCAATATGGCTCAAGTACAGTGAGTGCCTGCAAAACTGGGCCCAATATGTCCACTGGCTTTGCTATCAACATAGACAAAGTTTTCTCCAAAACAAACTAAAGAAAATCCCCACAACACTGACAGGTTCACACAGTCCATGCTTAAAGCATGGAAGGGGAAAGTAGGCAAACTATCCCCATCTCCACCAGTCCCCCAGGCCTATCACCCACTATTTCAACACGCAGCACAAAACTTCCCGATAAAAATCTGGCAAGCCAAAGGCCTACACTGCAAAAACAACAAACCCATACCAACACAACAAATGCAAGACAACCAAGGGACAACCAAATACCTTGGCTAACACACCATCAACTACATGCCTTCTTAAACAACCCAGCACTAAAATCAGCAGCCACTAGGCCCTTGACCACCTTCGAAAACCTTCTCCTGACAGCAGAGCGACACGGCAAAGGGATAATATCCACAATATACAAAATACTGCTCCAAAATCCCACAGAGCCCCTTGACACAATCAAAGAACAATGGGAGCATGACATAGGCTATGAAATTAACCCCACCCAATGGACTAGAATGTGGTTTAAACCTCCCTTTAAGTCCATATCTTCCAAAAGAAGGGAACTCACACTGAAACTCACCTACAGGTAGTACTTAACACCACAGAAACTGGCACTGATATGCCCAGGAACCTCACCAAGATGTTGGAGAGGCTGCACCTTCACAGGCTCATACCTCCACATGTGGTGGGAATGCTCTAAAATCCAACCCTTCTGGACAACAGTCCTACAAGAGATAGGCAAAATAATTAAACAAGTATTAGAAGTCTCCCCAGAACTGGCCCTACTGAACATCTTCCAAGTTCATAATGACCACTCACATTATACAGAGTTTATAACCCACCTACTCTCAGCAGCCAGAAGCTTCATAGCCAGCTTCATAGCCAGACACTGGAGAGACCTGTCAGGAGTAGACCTGGACCAATGGTATCCAATTGTATGGGAAACGGCCTTACTAGAAAAGCTAACCAATAAACTGAAACGGGGACAAATAGAAGAGGACGCCTTCACCCCAGTATGGCGCCCCTTTATCACATACACAGCCCAACAGGACAACAACAAGAATCCACCGACAGCATACAAATCAATCTGGTTTACCTCACCCAACAAGCTCTCCCCACAACAAATGCAAACAAACCCCACTGCAGCCAACCAACCACACCCTGCCCTCCAATACCTCTCACTGCCAAGGCAATGTAATAAATGAATAGAAATGGTTGACCTACCAAGTCGACGCTGACACAAAACCCCACACGTACACTATACAAAAGAATATAAGGCTCACCAGCCCAACCCTTCCTCTCCCCTCTCTTCTTCACCAACCCTGTACTGTACTCAACACTAATGTCTCACAACAAATGCAACTGATTTGTAAGGAAGACTGTACAGCCCGAAAAAAGAGACAAGGCATGTACTTTTGTAAATCAAGAAAATCTTTATTTTTTATTTTTTTAAAAACCCATATACCCAGTTTTGCTGAGCTCTGCATTCTGGCCGTGTTCTACCAAATGAGAATTTCCAGAACAGCTCTACCCATCCTGTTCCAACTCCCTTAGGGAATATTACATGCTTGAAGGATGTTCTTAGAGGAAACACCCTTCGAGATTTATAATTATAACATACATTAACTCTTTTTACAAGGCAGAAATATGCAGCAAAGCGGGGAGGGGGGAATAGAGGTGGAGGTATAGAAGTAACGCTGCAATCCATCCATGGAGATATTGTTCTGGATGTCATAAAGCTTAGTAGGAGAGAATAAAATTTACAAATGGACATGGTTGCTGATCCTTGCCTCAGCTGTCCTTGTTAAGGCTGCAAGCAGGTTGCAGCCTGTGAGAACACGTGGGTGCGAACTTCCAAAAAGCTTTAAACAAAGTACCTCACCAAAGACTTCCAAGTAGGCTTAGCAACCAAGAAATAAGAGGAGAGGTCTTCTTGGGAATCAGGAACTGGTTAAATAACAGGAAGCAGAAAGCTGGAATAAATGGGACATTTTCCCAGTTGACAGATTCATCCATCCCAGGTCTTGTCAAGAAGAATTCACAACAGCTTTCCACAGCAAGCATCCACAACATACATCTGGAGGGTATGGATACCATAGACATAGAAGGTCAAAAGATAGTCAAATCTGATCTGTTGAGAACTTACCGTAAATGAGCATCAGATAATCTTTCCCCATGTGGTGGATGAAAACAACAGGGTCTTTTATAGGGTTTTATTTTTTATTTTTTACCAATTATGGGATCTCTAAGATATTAAGATTGGAATACTTCATCCTTGCCTCAGTAACAGGGACACGAAGACACTTTTGCAGAACATTGTATCTTACAAATGCACATTGACAAGTAATGCTAGACTATCCTCAGCCAGGAATAGCTGTAGCGGGTGACTCATATGCAGTGCAAACAACCAATCTATCATTTATTATATGGGCATTGACCTGTTAACGCAATGCAACCCTTTCTCATTCATTCGCCTGAGTCTTACTCAAGGGGAACGGTGCCAATAACATAAAATACACTATTACACATGCATGCAGATAAGATCTACTTTGCTATCATCTTGTGAGTTGTTTTAAACTGTTTTCAATATTGTAATATCTATCTTTTCAGTATTAAATATGTTTTAATGTTTCATCCCACCCTGGGACCTTTGTGTGAAGGGCAAGCTATAACTAAATAAATAATACCCATCTGTGCAGCATTGCAAGTAGAGCTTCCTCGCCTTTCTTCAGGGTAGTTGGGTACATTGCCCTTTTGACTCTAGATAGGGCTGGGAAGGACTCCTGCCTGAAACCGTGCACAGCCATTGCCAGTCAGTGTAGACAATTCAGACCTAGATGGACCAATAGTCTGGTTCTGTTTAAGGCAGCTTCCTATTTTACTTTGGCTTAGTGGTGAAGAAGCTGAGGCCCAGACAGCACTTATGGCCCTCCAGGCCTCTCCATTGGGACTCTCCAAAGCCCCCTCTTCTCGCCAGGTTACACGAGTCACTGAGCCTTCCTCACTCAAGTGCTTACGCCTCGTTGGAATGTGCCCTAGAACTGGAATAGTGTCTCTTGTATGCCTGGCATGAGGAGGGGGGCATGGGTGTGTGACCCCCCCTGACTGAATTGTAGCCTCTTTACAAAAGTGAGAGGCACATCCATTGCTACTCCCACTTTTTTTGCTTCTGGTCCACCATCAGAATGCGCCACACACACACCGGAAAAGTTGTCAATGTGGGAATGTGGTTGGCAAACGTTTCCCTGCTCCTGCTATAGCTGGAACAAGAGGGGCGAGTGAACATGTGATTTGTGCATCCACATACAGTCATGCAAAACACTTGATGACGCCCTGACTCTTGCTTAGCATAATCAGTTGCGGTCAAAGAAAAGGCATCCTGACTGGTAGTGACATATGCACAGTGGTGTAGCTAGGCGCTCGGGTGCCTGGTGCAGGGGCGTGTCCTGCAGCCAGGGGCGGGGCAATCTGCCCATGGGGGCGTGGCAAGCCTCTACAATGTTTGGAGCTTCTCCACTGCCTCCCCCTCAGCTGTAGGGCGGCTGAGGGAGAGGCAGTAGACAGGTGCAAGTCCTCCACTGCGGTTTCAGGCAGTGCGGAACCTGCAGGCACCTAAGCCACCACGTCACTCCTAAAAAGTTTCGTGAGCCCTTTTTAAAAAAACAAACAAACATTTTGCCAAAAAAAAACCCCTCAGTAATGATACCCAAGGTGGACCGCACCCCTCCCCACTTCCTCTGCCACCACATATGCAGAAGTTCTCAACCATGCTCTTGGACTGAGGGCAGCAACAAACATTTTGCTGAAAGACCACGAACCAGCCCACATTTTGCATCAGTCCCATTCAGCAGACAAAAGGGAGAGAGGCAAGCAAGGAAGTGTGATACCAGCCACACACAAAATGTTCTAGACTTTTAACTGTGCAGTTGGCGCACAAAACAGGCTTGCAACATTTTCACTGCCTGAGTGACTAGAATAGGATTGGCTTGGCTGGGTATCTTGCCTTTGAAGTGCAGTGAAATCCTACGGCTTTTATTTTCTTGGCGAACACATGTAAGGACTCTCCTATTTTTGACCCCATATGGAGTCCTATAATCTAGTCTCGCCTGGGGCACCAGAACCTTTTAGGCCATCACTGCTGAAATTGGTACTGGAAGGGAAAATAACATCTCTTGGAAGAGTCAGAAGAGACTACGAGGAAATTCTCCGAGGGGAATGTTATAAAAGAAAAGGGGAGGCTAGTTTCATCTCTTTTTTATTCCCTTTCTAAGTTTAACTCTTTCCCATTCATAGTAATGTAATCAGTTTAGTTTTGACTACAATTTTGCCTAAATTGAATCGCTATCGGTGCTGCATACAGCTACGCGTTCACCGGAAAATAAATTCTAAGTCACTTTTGGAGTGCCTGAAAAAGAAACGAGCTTTTGTACAAAAGTCTGATAGTACTAGGAGAGGCAACTGGTTGGTTTGGGGTGACCTGGAAATTGATGTTCTTGTTTTGTGATCGTTTAAGCGATTTAGTTTTAATTCATTTCTGAATTTAGAGCCTTTAATGAATTTGGCACTGATGGTGCAAGGAATGGCAAGAAGATAGCACAGCGACTTTCATTTATGTACCTCTACTCAATTATCTCTTTACTCCATTCAGATTCTGCTGATAGGAAGCATTAGGAAAATGGTGGCTTCATCAGGGTTTGGGCAATCTTACCTGAAATGGGGATTAACCTGTGATTTCTAACTTACTTTTGTGTTTGCTTTTAGACAAGAGCATTCATGGGCATACATTCCCTAAAATCAGAAAAGCATGCCCTAACTTTATTTCATGTTTAGCATTATACTCTTGCAACATCTGATCTTGCAACGGTAATGTGGGAGTTGACCTTTCTGGGGAAGAGTAATATTTCTGCAATGGGAAATCCATGCTTCTGCTTGCAATTTTTTCTTTCTTTCTTTTAAACAAAATATAGAAAATGGTGAGCGCTCTTTGTTGATTTTGCAGTGATGGAAGATAAGTTACAGAAACCTAGCATTCTTATAGGGTTTTGTGTACTTATCTCTGAGTTGTTACCAAACCTGTAAAGTAGAACAGCATTGTTATTATTCCCATATTGCAGATGGGGATGTTGAGGCTGAAAGAGAGAGTGACTTGCATAAGGATTTCTGGTTAGTTCATCTCTGAGGAGGTGATGTTTGGACCTCCGGGTTCCTAGCTCACATTCTTAGCCATTCACTGGGTTCTGAGTTATGGATAGGAGGCTTTCAACAATAGAATGGAATACCTCATAAAGTGGTTGACTTTCCTTCATTGAAGGTTTTTAAACAGATGTTGGATGACCATCTCTCAGGGATTCTTCAGCTGTGATTCCTACATTGTAGGGGGTTGGACTGGGTGAACCTTGGAGTCCCTTACAACTCTGTGATTCTATGACTCAAAAGGTGTAAATTGTCGTATCTATAGCTGTATCTGGAGATTTGTTTGCCCTGTGAAAGAGAAAAATAATGATTACATCTCAGTTTCTCAGTTCTTGTATTTTTAATAATTATGCAAGTCTGCATGCATGCAACACTACCTAAGATACTGTCCCCCGGGAATTTATTCTGCCCAAGAAAAGTGGCACAGTGTTTTTTCATGCAAATGTACAGCTACCATTTATTTCAGTAGCTGGTATATTACAATGATTATTAGGGAAGATTTCAGTTCTAGCCATTGTTGTTCTGATACCCCAAATCCTGTGTAAAACTATGCATAAATTTTAGCGAGAAGACAGAGAGGCAGAAAAGTGGCTTCCTTCAGCATTTTGCTATTTATTCTGGGCCGTTACTGCTTAAAAAAAGGGGTCAGAGTGACCTTTTACTCATCAAAAAGGCATGTACAGTGCTCTCTGAAAAGTTTTTTTCAAAGCCACTGCCTCATTTGACCCAACAGTGTGGTCTGTGAGGGACATACAGAGGTGATCCTGTAGTCTCTGCTATGCTGATCACATTCCCCAAGCTTAGGAGAAGAGACTGAAATTCCACAATTGGATACTCTTCTTTCAAAGAATCACAGTTATCACACACACACCATGCTGAATACATGTACCCCATGATTGAAATTAAGAGTTATCATCTCAGCTTGTTCACACGTTTCGAATATAGCAAAAAATTAGACTTAAGTTTGGGGTGCAGTGATATCATCCAGTCCAGCTTCTGCCAATACGACACTTTCCAAAACTACAGTAGAAACCAGACATCACTTTAAGTCTCCCTCCCCACTGTGGAACTAGTACCATTGTCTGGTAGACAAAAGCAATGGCAAAGGGTTCCGTCATCATGATCCAGCAATAATCATGGACGATGGGATGTTGTGTGTGATGATCATCACATGAGGAACAGCTACTTGCAGTGACATCAGTCGAAGTATATAGGCACATTTTCTCACCTGTGGGATAAACTCACTGACATCTGTGTCACTGCATTGTACCTGTTGGGTGTACATGAAAATGGCCATGTGCATGGTAATCTGCATGCGTATTTACCCCAGTGGATAGGCACCCACATCAGTGCACAGGTGTCTGTTGTCTTATCCTCATATAGCAGCATTCAGGGCTCTCCTACACACATGAAAGGTGGGTCTTTGATTGTGGCTTCACTCTGTCTAACGGTAGGGCTGGCCTTGCTTTCATTGTATTGGCTTGCTTAAGAAAGCTTTCTAAAATAAATCAGTGTTTAATATGGAGCTAAATGCCCGGTATAATATAGAAGTACAAATAATCAGAAGCAAAATATAATTGGACAGCCATCTGTAATGGCAGGTTTAAAATTAAGAGCATTGGAACATAAGAGCTCTTACGGATCAGACCAAAGGCTTGTCTTGTCCAGCATCCCATTCTCACAGAGGCAAGCAGGAGTGCTTCCAAATGCACTGTTCTGAGGGTGAGATTCAGTCACACGCCAGCAAATTAAGTTATTTTTCATTCGGCTAAAAAAAATATGATAGTTTTTCCAGATAACTGAAGATTGTTGGATCCCTTGTGTTAAGTATATTTTCCACTTTCATCTCTGCTAAGCAAATTTTGCAGACTTTCATGTTGTTTCAAAAACTTACAAAGCCTACTTGACCTAAACAGCAAGGTAAATAAAAATGTTAGACTATACAGTACACCGTTAGGTGTGGCTTCTGTCCAACATATTCACCTCTTAAAAAGCAATTGCCTGTCTCTAACCTTTATCTTTGGCACAAATCCACTATCCTGAGGGACTAGTAGCTTGCTTTCGTGAAAGCTGGGGAAGTGAAAGTTGGAATTGTTAGGGCTCTGCTAAGTGACTACGAGTCGCACAGAAGCGGCTCAATACCTTGCCCACCTCAGGACTTCTAAATCACTGCCTCTCTCATTTAGTTCAGTGAGCATTTTGTCTCTGCGAAGGACCGAGTGCCAGTTCCTATATAAGCCCTTAGTAGTCATTTATGTGCAGATTCCCACCAGGAGTACTCAAACGCCTAAGGGTTTGTGAGAGCGAGCCAGAAAAAAGACTTGCAAGATTTAGCCTTCCTGTCGTTTTTCCAATAAAAATATATGTAGAGAAATCTAGAATTATATGTAAGTCCATTTACTTTTTGATATTACCACATCATTTCCACTTCTGGCAAAGGGGACTTTGCTGAGGTTAGTTTTGGGCACGGCCTCCCTGAGCACATTGGCACCCTTCTGCAATTTCGATAGAGGCCTCATTCACGGGAATCGCCATGGCGACCTCGCTGCCCTCCCGTTCTTCTCACAGCGTTATTTGTTGAGTCTCTCACGCCGCTGTCTGAGGACATAAACATGTTACACAGGCGGCGCATTAGATGGAGGTGAAATACAGATGATGATATTTAAGGGCTTACAATAGTCATTAAGAGCTCTTTAACCACATGGCCAGGCTGGGAAGAAGCCAGGGCCCTGACTGCATGTTTTGGCTACTTTCTTCTTCAGATTTATCTGCTTCTTTCTACCACTGAAACCTGGCCAATTATGTCAGCCCGGTGGCAACGAGAGCAGGGAGGTGCAGAGGAGGACCCAACGAAAACATCCAACCCCTGTTAATAGGATTATAAGATTTGAGGACTATAATATTGTTGCAGCTGATTTATTTTGAAAGTTGGTTTTGTTTTAGCGAAAAACAAGCCCTGACTGACACCCATGGGAGTTAGAGCCACGTTGCCAAATACAATCATTTCTGGTTTGAAAGATGTGATTGCTTTTTAATGTGGAAATTTCACAAGGTTACGTTGGGGTGGGGGGAAGGTGAGACTAAACGCCTTTTTTATAACAAAGTCACTTTGAGATATGCACTACAACACCCTGACAGTGTCCAGATACTGCCCGGCAACTTTTTTCCTTTCCTTTTTTTTTTTTTTTTGGTATCAAAACAGATGGGAAGCACAAACTTCACTACTTCTGAAATGCAACTTCTGTTATGGCTCTTTTTTAAAAGGGGGGAGGGAGAAAGGAGGTGTGTGAAAGAAGGGGGATTAAGCGCGTGATTTAAAAAGAAAGAAGGAAAGAAAAATAAATAGAGACTTCAACTGCAAGCCACACACACAAATACACCCAAAGGGGCAGCGAAAAGGGGATATAGGAGAGAAGAATGCAGTCAATCCAATCAAGCAATCGGGACAAAATAATCTCGCTCATTCTCCTTGATAGCTCCGGCGGCCAAACTTGACAGCCCACAATTTGGCATATTCAAAAGGAGTTTGGTTTTTGAGGCTACAAGACATCCTTCTTCAAATTGGTCAGGAAAATAAGCGATATTAATAATAACCATAATAAAGAGGCCTGTCATTTTAAAAAGCAATCTTCCTAAGGACATAAAGAGGATGCAAGAAAGGGTGGAAAAGCCCTCTTTCATTCTCCTTTTAACAAATGTCTGCTCCCGGCTTGGGGGGGGGGCGCTCCACAGTAGACCTAACTATTATTGGCAGAGAGGGAAAGTTCAGCGTTTGTCAGATTTCTTCATCTTCTTCTTTAGCACGGACCTATTTTCCATGGATGAAATCCGGTACAGTCACAAAACGCTTGTTGCTTAATATGACCTCAAGAGATTGAGTTTTTAAATTTCATTTCTACAAGGGTAAGAGGGACTCACAACTTCCATGGTAATTTTCTCGCCCCCAATATTGCTTGCTTACAGAGGACACCCCCCTGTGTATTATATATATCTGAACTTTTATCTAAGTCTGTAGGAAGCTGTCTCGTATCAGGTCAAAACCATTCACCCATCTACAGCTCCTCAAAGTCTTAGGTAGACGTCTTTCCCATCCTAACCAGAGACCGAAACTTCTGTGTGCAAAGCTCTGCCGCTGACACACTCTATCCAATAAAGAAGCTTTAGTTGGGGCCTTGGGCAAGGATAGGACAGGTTATCACATAGTCTTGGTAGGGTCAGGGTGCCAGGAAGTCTTTGCAGATAGTTAAGAAGTGCATTCTGGCATGACTGCATCTTTGGTATTTCTTCTTGAAAGGAAAAAAAGGGGTGGACTCAGTGCCAGATTTACGTATAAGCTAAACAAGCTATAGCTTAGGGCCCCACTCTCTTGGGGGGCCCCAAAAAAATTAAAGGAAAAAAACTGGATATACATTTCCAAAATATAAGATAAAAAACAAATAAAATAAAACCTACATACAGCAACAGTGTTTTGTGTTGTGTAGGCTCCTGTGATGTAAGTAATGGGCCCTGCCTGCTAGCCTGCTCCCTAAAATATCACATACAGGGACGCGGACTTATAAAAAATATTGGGGGGGCCCGGGAAAGCTCATGAATAATAAATAAGCTCATGAATATGCAAATAAAGTGGCGCCGCCTCCTCGTGAGCGAATAGGGGAGAGCGTGCTGCGCCTATTAATCAGCTCCAAGGACTTTCTGCTAGGGAGGTAGGGAGGGAGGGAGGGGAGCCCTGGATCGCCCTCTGTTTCTGTCTTGCAAGAAACAAGGAAACAGGAGGAAACATTGTATCCGCTGTTGCTACATTTTGTAGCGCGCTTCTTCCCCGCTTTCTGCTCTCGGTTTCTTGTGCTCTCCTGGCGGATCGCGCGCTCCAGACACGGGGCTGCTGCTTCCTGACTTCGGATTGGCTGCCTCTCACCTTGGACGATGCCCATTGGTCAGCGATGGTTCTTTGAGAAATCCTGATGTTTCATTGAGGGGTTTCGGGACTCTATTGAAGGGTTTACAAGCCTTCAATAATCTCCGGCGCTCTGCTGGAGGGGCGCCGGAGATTATTGGGGGGGGCAGAGCCCCCCAAACAAATTTTTGAGGGGGCTCGGGCCCCCTCAAGCCCCATGGAGTCGGCGCCTATGATCACATATAAAGGGCCCCATTGCCTTCAGTAGCTTAGGGCCTCATCAAACCTAAATCCGGCCCTGGGTGGACTAGTTAGACTACTGGGCTGGAGGTTCCCCACCATCGAAAAAGAAAGCAGGGCTGGGGAGAAGCCATAGGGTGGACCTGCAATTGCTAGCCTAGGTGTGTCAAGATGCTGGGCTTCTGTCAAGTACGGGAGTTCCCCTCTCCCTTCAGGTGACACATCGATAAGGATTAATGCACATTTGGCAGATTTACAGTCCTTTTATTCCAGCATTATGTTACAAGCACACACACAGGCAACTCTCCACAAGGATAGCAGTTGCCTACTCTGACTCCTCCCCACTTCCATAGCCAAGAAGCTCACCAACAGGAAGTTCCTCCCCCCCCTGCGTCTCCTTTGTTTCCTGACATGCCCCCCCCTCTCGAATTATGCATCGCCCAGCTGCTCCCTCCCTTCTGGTTGCCTAGCTATTATCTCATAGCTGAGTAGCTCCTCTCTCAACTATGCATCTTCTGTTCTGCCCATCTCTCTGCTTCTGGAAATGCTTGACTTGGGGGGGGGGGTGGTGAATATTTCCCCTCCTCTTCTGTTAGGAGCCAATCTCCCTGCAATTGCATTCCCCAATCGTCCGATCCAGACCAGCCCCTGACAGCTGGAGGCAGCCTGGAAACAAAACTAGGTCAACGTCAGAGGTTGGCCTCACCAGGCATTTGCCAAGGCCCACACCTCATCAGGGGACCCACAATTGCCCACAAGCTGCTGCTTCTGCTCCTCATGCTCACCCCCTCTTGCCCTTACCAACTGTTTACCATTACTGACTGCTTGATGCTGACCTCAGGTCCTTTTATGGTGCATTCATGTCCATTTGTGCTCATGATGGTATTGGCGTGTTATACATAATTCCACTTTCATGACTGTTTGCTCCTGCAAAAATTTCGTGGCTGGCATGCTGCTTTGTTTCCAATCAGTGCATGTCCTATCCCTTCTTGCTGTAACTTTTTATACCAGGGCATTCTGGTTTATTTATTGTCCCTCTTTTATTGTGCTACAGTGTATGAGCGCCCATCAAGATGGCAATACAGTGGTGCCTCTGGTTAAGAACTTAATTCATTCCTGAGGTCCGTTCTTAACCTGAAACTGTTCTTAACATGAGGTACCACTTCAGCTAATGGGGCCACCTGCTGCTGGCGTGCCGCCGCACGATTTCTGTTCTCATCCTGAAGCAAAGTTCTTAACCCAAGATACTATTTCTGGCTTAGCAGAGTCTGTAACCTGAAGCGTATGTAACCTGAAGCATCTGTAACCTGAGGTACCACTGTAATGTGATAGCACTGGGGAAGCATCCCAGAATAAAGCGGAATGATATGTGAACGGCCCAGTATAAACCCACCACAAATGCACTATTATTGTATCAATGGTTTGTTGTGGAATGCGCACACACACACACCAGTCCGGAGGGTTGCTTTCTTCTCTTTTATCCCTAGTGGCTATTTTCTGGGGCAGAGCACAAGTAGGTGAGCCTGGGGAAGAATGAGGGGGCCCTGAGTGGTAGGGGACCCACCATGGACATCTGGCTTGAGGCCTCACGGAACTGGCACTGTAGGTAGAGAACAGAAGGTACAAAGTCCCTGGGACCACGACCAGAGAGGCAGGCAGGGAAAGATGCACCAGGGATAACAGACCCAAGCAAGCTCAAGGCTAACAGTTGCTGAAGCAAAGCTCATTCCTGAGCTGGAATCTTTTATAGTCCTACCAGGTCAAGGGAAGCCAGGTGGCCCTCTGGATAGGTGGATCCACCCTGGAGGCTGGGCTGAGAGAGGCCATCATACTCCTGCAAGCTTTCCCACCCACAGCTGCCCATAATCGCTCCTTATAAGCAGCGTCAGAGTTCAGTTCCACACAGTTCCTGATTCTTGCTCTGTTGGTTCCTGATAACAAAACAGTAGCGCACAAGGAATGTTTGCCAAAGAAGCAAATTCTTGTGACTCCTGGTTTTGTTTTGCCTCTCTATTTTGTTGTGAGATGTTTTATTGCATTGTAATTTTTTTTAATGTGCATTGTCCTGCAACCCTTGGTCTTCTTAATAATTAAATAAGTAACATTGTGTGGACTAGATTTTTATTGTTTATTTACAAATGGGACTGAGAGGGTTTCTTACCTCTGGCTAATTCAGCTATTTGGACTGAAGCATAAGGATGAAACAAAAAATACTGAACCGTCAGGCTTTTACACTGAATGATGGCTCCCCAGACACAGTCCCAGGTTTGAAACCCTGGCAATAACTATATTGTACTTAAAAACCATCTGTGTGTGTGTGTTTTAAAAATTATTTATATAGTGGAAAGTGTCTTAAAGGTTTGTTTAAAATAATTTGATTGGTAGCATACCTGAATTCCAGGTTCTGTCTTTCATCAGTATACAAACTTAAAGGAATCACACTGTAAAATAATATTTAGAGGGGTTACCTAATACTCTGAGGATTAAAGAGGAAATCCTACATTTACTCAGATGTATGTCCCTTTATGTTCAACGGAGCTTATTCTCAAGCAGGTGTGCATGGGATTGCAGCCTAAGTACCACTCTGGGGAATTGCTGAGGAATACATGGTCAGCTTCGTACATTGATGCATACATGATGGAAGGGATGCCTTAAAATCAAGTCTTGATGAAAAGGTGTGTTGAAAATAAAATATATAACCATCTATCAGCCTTATAAAGATCCCACTGTTTTACACCTAGAGAATGTTAGGTTAACTGTAAAGAAAAGGAGTGAATACTATATATTGTTTACCAGTTGTAATCTTGTTTCACTATTTTTACCGTATGCCTGTGGAGGGCTAGATCCTTGCCTTCAGTTCCTTTTTGGATCAATAGTGTCAGATTTCTGTGGAACTGATTTCAAACTTTTATCAAACACTGAAGGCATACCGCAAAAGATTAACTTTAAAAAAAGATGGGTGTCTTTTAGTAGATAGTTAAACAACAACAACAAGAAGAAGATTTGTGTTGCCCATTCTGGATATGCTTTTGGAGAAATGGCTTGCCATTCTGTCCATTTTTGCAAAAATCAAGGAAATGATGGTGACTATCCCTTCCCCAATTTAACGAAAACCTAGTTGCTGTATCAAGAAATATGAGCTTATTTAAAACACACACACAGAGGACCTTTTGCTTTTTTTGTGTAAGTCAAAAGTGGTCCAATTCCAAATGTGTTTAGGGTTCTTTGCGATTTATGCTATGCCTCGGGCATCTGATTTGCATCCATAAAGGTAAAGGTAAAGGGACCCCTGACCATTAGGTCCAGTCGTGGCCGACTCTGAGGTTGTGGTGCTCATCTCGCTTTATTGGCCGAGGGAGCCAGCATACAGCTTCCAGGTCATGTGGCCAGCATGACTAAGCCGCTTCTGGCGAACCAGAGCAGTGCACGGAAACGCCGTTTACCTTCCCGCCGGAGCGGTACCTATTTATCTACTTGCACTTTGACGTGCTTTCAAACTGCTAGGTTGGCAGGAATTTGCATCCATAGGAGCTTCAAATAGGGTTGAAGGTGATGGTGCCACTTATAGTGTGAGGTTTCTGTGGCTCATCCTGTGTGACCTATAGCACGTCACCTATATACTACTGTATCTGTAGGTAACAGCCCACAGGGGAGACGTGATCTTATGACCTATTTGCTCATTGTTATTCCACCATAGGCATCAGGGTGGAGCTGGGTTCCCATTACAAACACATCTAGCATGAGCATGAGAACTGCTCTTGAATGACTTCAGAACTGGAAACTCTGGCTTTCAGAAATGCCCCTTCAGTTAGTGGTTGGCAAGCATCCTTTGCATCTAGCACAGCGTCTCTGCACCATGTGATGCTGCTTGCCAAGAATTCCATGAAAGATCAACATGCATGTTGCATACTTTCCAATATCTGGCGGACCCAAACTGGGATGCTTACTTTTGGGTCTGGGGCTCTGCACGAGCCAGCTGATTCCCACCAGAGCACCGGACCAAAAGATGGGACATTCCAGGATCCAATCAGAAGCTGGGATGGCTTCTTTAATTCCAGAATATCCAACTTAAATAGGGAGAGTTGATATTGCGTGAAGGGCCCTGAGGCTCCTGCCACCTGCTAGGAGCAGATTAAATAAGTTTGACCCAATACAGAGTGACAAGATGACACATTGCATGGTCAGGAAGAAGAGAAGGACAGAGGAATTTGCACCCGTATAATCTTAAGAGACCCCAAGGGCCATACACATGTGGTCTCCCATCCAATTTGAAACCATCCCAGACCCTGCTCAGCTTTGCAAATGTGCTAGCAGTTTTATTGCTGCACCGCTAGGAATGGTTCAGAAAGCTATCCATACTTCTCACATTCACTCTTAATCTGGTAAAAAATAATATTAGCCCTGTGGGTGAAATGTGCATACACAGAATAATTGCACCTGGTACCTGCTTTTCATGTCCTTCCATCAGAGGTTCTCCGACCGACCTGCTGTGCCAAACTGGTCATTTCAAAGGGAGGCACAAGAGGAACACAAATGACGCCGCTCAAACGCTTCCTTGTCAGAGTGGATTGAAATAACACGGATGCCATGGAACCTTTTACTTTCCCATGTAATCATTGCTATCATTACACTGGTATGGTGCATTCGGAATGCATGTCAGCCTGTTCTCTTTTTAACTCAGAGGAGAGGAGAAGGTGCTGTTATTGCAGGGTGCCTTGTGAAAAGCTCAGCAGACGGTGTTATTATTATATCTGCTGGGCGCAGCACAGAGAGCACACAATAATGCATGCTTATTAAGAGGCAGAGGAAGCATGGAGGAAATGCATTTGGCTGTTGTCAGGGAAGCCGGGGGCCTGGAGGCACCGGAGGAGAGTTTAGTACCGTAAAAAAAGAAAGGGGAAAGAGAGGATGGATTCACTTTTTCCAGCTAACACCACCCAGTGGTACCATTGGAAATGGTGCAGTGGGAGGCAGGGAGGCCGGCAGTACATAGAGACAGCGCCAATAGCAGCTGGAGCCAACTAATTCTAGTCTTGTCCCCATCAACCTCCCTGCTGAGTTTAACAAGGGGCAACACTGAGACTAAGAAGGAGGAAGGTGACAGGCAGAGCTACCTCCTGCAATGGATGTAAGGTAAAGTAAAAAGGTAAAGGACTCCTGGACCGTTAAGTCCAGTCAAAGGCAACCATGGGGTTTCAGCGTTCATCTCACTTTCAGGCCAAGGGAGCCGGCGTTTGTCCAGAGACAGTTTTCTGGGTAATGTGGCCAGCATGGCTAAACCGCTTCAGGCGCAACGGAACACTGTGACGGAAACCAGAGCGCACGGAAACACCGTTTACCTTCCCACCGCAGTAGTACCTATTTATCTACTTGCACTGTTGTGCTTTTGAACTGCTAGGTTGACAGGAGCTGGGACAGAGCAATGGGAGCTTACCCCATCATGGGGATTTGAACCACCAACCTTCTGATCAGCAAGCCCAAGAGGCTTAGCGGTTTAGACCACAGCTCCACCCGCTCCCTCTAATGGATGTAAGACGGCAGGCCGGCAGGGGCTGGCTCAGGGTGGACTGAGGTTCGTGAGGCAGTGCCCCATTCATCCTAATGGGTGAGTTTCTACTACTGAAACCCAAGATGTAAACCCTGCTCCTTATACATTGTGGAGGATACTATGAGTACCAGGTGCTTGCTGACTCTGACATCAGTAAGAACGAAGAAGCCTCACTATCAAAACCATTGCTTGGTATGATGGCCTCAGGGGGTAGGCACCTATAATCAGGGAGGAAATGTGGACGTAAGTAAGAGGTAGAGTTTTATAACTAATTCAAATCAGACTTGCACAAATTCTTAAAGGCACATTGGGCACGTAGCGGCTTCCTAAGGAGCTTTAACATGTCAGAAATGGTGCTCTGGTGGGTTCTGGTGGCTAGGGGAGAGGAAGGCCACTTTTGGCCTCTGGGTCTGCAGTTTCCTACCCCAGTATAGACACACTGCTGAAGGCCCAGGCTATGCTCCAATTCCCCTCGCGAGCCCAGGCCAGCTAGGACGGAGTTTGGAAAGGGAGGACAGAATTTGCTGCTCTGTGGTTTGTCATGCTATCCTGAAAGAAAAGTGTGTGTGTGTGTGTGTGTGTGTGTGTGTGTGTGTGTGTGTAATCTTCTGCTCTCCTTCTCTGCTCTCTCCCCTCCTTCCACCCCCTCTCACTTGCTTCTGTGCAGAAGCCCTAACTAGCCTAATGAAAAACGCAGCCTGGAAGGGAGACCGCAGCTCACACAGGTCTCTCTTGGCATGACAGACTATCTCGGAGGCCTAATGTCAGCAAGGGGCTGGACGAGAAGCAGCCTTTCATTGGGTTTGTCTTACTGAGAGGAAAAACAGCTTTGTGTAATAACTTTATGGCAACTGTTGGCAGAGGATTTTGCGCTGCATACTGAAAAGGGAGACATTTCTGACCGCAACCCGACGAACCGCACTTGTTTACTCTGGCTCCCGGCCATTAGTTGTTCATAGGCTTTCTGTCTCTGCTCAACATGTTCCAGTCTTGGGGGCTAAAAGTTATTGCCAGCAGTTTCCAGGACATTCCGCTAGGCTAAGCAAAATTGCCCTGAGCAATAGTCAGAAACCACGGGGGTAGTACTTTTTAAACATGGGCCATTTTCGGAAGAAGGAGGAAGAAGGAAGGAAGGGGGGAGGGCAGCGAAATGAAAGATACTGAACATCCTCCTTGCCTGGCTTGTGGTCTCTCTCTGTGTGTTTTAGAATACCACGTAGGAGGAGAGATTAACACCCTCCATCCGAACAATATGCAGATATGTCTATGTCACACAGAGTGGCATCCACTCATGCCACTGCGGAAGCCTTGTGGGCCGAGGCAACAAGGGAGAAGATTGTTCGGTTACTTTCAGCTCCATCATAACAGATGAGTGCCACATGTCTGGCAGGCTTGCCTGTGCGGGGAGAGATGGCTTCATGTGGTGCCTGAAATGCTGTGTATGTACGTGACTCATCCCTGTGTCGGTTGCAGTCGGCTATTTCATCGCAGTAGGCCTGTGTTGCCCTTAGGAACGTCATGCCAGAGATGGGGAAGCCTGAGGCCCTTCTAGATGTTGCTAGGCAACAAGTGCCATCATCCCTGACTGCTGCGGGCATCTGATGGGAGTTGGAGTCCAACAACTTCTGGAGGACTTGGACACCTCAGAATACCTGTGAGGATGTTGCCTAGTGGAACTTGGGAGGAGTATTAATGGAGGAGAAAGCTATTGGTGGCTACTAGCCACAATGGCTGTGCTCTGTCTTCACTGTTGGGGGCTTTAAGCCTTGGAGTACTGGATGCCTGGAATTGCAAGGAGGCAGAGTACTGTTGCACTCAGACCCAGACTGCAGGCTTCCCATCGGCATTTCGTTGGTCCCTGTGAGAACAGGGTACTGGATTAGATGGGCCTTTGGTCAATCCAGCAGGGCTCTCCTTATGCTCTTATGATCTGAGGTTCCTTACTTTACTATTCAGCTCCCACCTAAATTAGCATATGTTGTCACAGAAAGGGCAGGGTGTGTGTCAGGGATGTGCTATAGCTCTAGGGGCTTTTTTGTACAATCACAGGAACATGGGGCCTTAGACCAAGCCGGAATGTTATGTTAATAAAATGTATGCAAATCTGAAAAGAATGACTAAGGCCCCCTCCAGACATCTTTTTTTCTCCCTACATTTATTAGGATCTGTACTCATGACACTTTTGGGGGGCAGTTACGTGCAATCCAACTTTCAATACTGTTTGTGTCTGCAAATATTTTGGGGCGGTCACACTCCTTCCTGTCTAATTGGTGCATATCCCATAACTTCCTGCTGAAACACCATCCCTTTTTATACCGCAGATGTTCAAGTTTCTTTCAGCCCTGCTTTTGTTGTGATTTAGCCTCTCTGGACAGCAATCCTGTGGTAGCACTGGGGACTCATCAATGAACTATTATGCACTATTACTGTATCCAGAAAATGTTACAGAATGCACCCTTAATAAAACTCCACCCTGGAAGGGCCCTGTAATAGAAACAGTAGTGTAATACACTGTGGAAGAGAATACAGTGGTACCTCGGGTTAAGTACTTAATTCGTTCCGGAGGTCTGTTCTTAACCTGAAACTGTTCTTAACCTGAAGCACCACTTTAGCTAATGGGGCCTCCTGCTGCCGCCACGCCGCCAGAGCATGATTTCTGTTCTCATCCTGAAGCAAAGTTCTTAACCAGAGGTACTACTTCCGGGTTAGCAGAGTCTGTAACCTGAAGCGTATGTAACCTGAGGTACCACTGTACTGAAGTAATCTGTGTGCTTTCTCAGTCTGCTGACTGTTGGCGGGCAACTTCAAGAGCCCTCCTGCTCTCCTTCAATATGGTTCTTCATCTTCAAACTGGACTTTGGCTGGGCAGCCTTTCAAACAGAGTACTGTCCACTGCATGGTAGGACACTCTAATAGGCAATACAGGACCAGGTGAATAAATGATCTGATTTGGTGTGCTGAGAGCTTTTCAGTGGCACCCAGCTGAGGTCTCTCCCCCAAGTGTTAAGAGTGAACAGGCCCCAAGTATGTCTTGTTTATGACTGAACCTCTATGTCAAGGGTCAGCAAACTTTTTCAGCAGGGGGCCAATCCACTGTCCCTCAGACCTTGTGGGAGGCAGGACTATATTTTTGGGGAAAATAATGAACAAATTCCTATGCCCCACAAATAACCCAGAGATGCATTTTAAATAAAAACACACATTCTACTCATGTAAAAACACGCTGATTCCCGGACCGTCCGTGGGCCAGATTTAGAAGGCGATTGGGCCGCATCCAGCCCCCAGGCCTTAGTTTGCCTACCCATGCTCTATGTCTTTCAAAACCCACCCCAGCCCTATTCATTTACTGGTCTCTTCCACATTGGTTGCCATCTGCTTAATGCAGCTGTCTTTTGAAGTAAGGAAAAGAGACTTCTCTGGGAAAGGAAAGCCAAGGCAGGCGAAATTCACCAGAAGTTTATACCTTTTTGTGGGCTTCAGAGAAAACTGTGGAGTCTAAGCCAGGTTTCTGGAACCCGGTGCCCTCCAGATATTGTATGACTACAACTTCCATCACCCCTGACCATTCGGACTGGGGCTGGTTGGGGGGGGTGGAGATCAAAACATCTGGATCACCAGACCGGAGAAAGCTGACATTTCATTTCTTCCTTTCCTTGAATGTACTGCAATCAACTGATAATAACACACCAATTAAAATGTGTGTGTGCACCCCCTGCCCCCTGTCCCTCCTGCAATTTTTATTGACGTTGGGCATTTTAGCTTTCAAAAGTAGACAGCAGCCAAGGAGGAAAGGTAGACAGGTGGGGGGGGGGTTGAGGGAAAGCAAGTGGTCACATCAAACTGGAGGCGAGGAGAAACATTTGACACCTCCTCCAGCTCTGCTCTCTGTTTTTCATTTCCCTAAATCACTCCCGGCTGGGGATTGTATATTTTCAGTGGCCTCTCCCAGAGATGTGGAGATGGCAGGGCTCCTAACACCAGCTAAACCCATCTGAGGTGCTGCTACATATTTATAGGACCATATCAAGCTTTGGAGGACTCAGGTTTGGAGACTCAAGGTCATCAACCCCTGTCCCCCGCCCCCCGAGATCCTTTCTATTTGTATTCATAATGATTTGTGCTCAATTTTTTTTAATTTATTGTGTTCATGTCCCACCTTTTTCTCCAAAGAGCTCGAGGTGGCATACATTGTTCTCCCCCTCCTCATTTAATCCCCACAACAACACTGTGAGGTCGATTAGACTGAGAGGCACCCAGTGAGCTACATGGCCTTTGGGGGAATTTGAACCCTGGTCTCCCAGGACCTGGCTCTCATAACAAGGTGGTTATATGCTTTCAATTCTCTTTTCACCTGCAAAAGTTTCTGAGTGGACATGTTGCTTCCTATTGCTGTGTGTGCATGCCCCATAGGTAAAGGGACCCCTGACCATTAGGTCCAGTCGTGACCGACTCTGGGTTTGCGGCGCTCATCTTGCTTTATTGGCCGAGGGAGCCGGCGTACAGCTTCCGGGTCATGTGGCCAGCATGCCCCATAGCTTCCTGCTAAAATCCTGGGATATTTCATACCACAAATGCTCCACTGGAAGTGTGTGTGTGTGTGTGTGTGTGTGTGTGTGTGTGTTTCTCCTGCTTTTGTTGTGCTATAATGCAATAATATCCCTCTTTGCTATCTGTTTATTTGTTGTTTGTGTGTTGTCTATTAATTGAGGTTTCTTTTATTTTGTATGGTGGTAATTGTTTTTCTTGTTTGTTGCAAGCTGCTTTCAGAAGCCCAAATTGTAAAAGTGAGATGTAAGCAATAATAATAATAATAATAATAATAATAATAATAATAATAATATCCCCCTCCCTTTTCACATTTAAAGGATTTTAGTTCATACTATGAATTTAGGAATACACATTGTTAATCTGGTTTTACAGTAGCTATAATCCAGCACTAATTGCAGTGGCTTCAGTCACAGAATACAACAACTGAGAGCTTGAATGGTGCAACCAAATCTGTCCTTCATTTGCACAAACTGGTGTCTGGATTCCATTTCTCTCTGCTCTGTGTGGGCTTCCCTCTTATTGGAAGAATTATGAATGGGTGTACAAATGTTTGCAGTTACATAAATAAAGCAGACACTGTTCATTACCATTGCTGTCATCCATTTGTTGCCACATTCTCAGCAGATGTCAGTGGGTAGCATGTTTACTTTCAAATAAGCAAATAAACAAAATTCCATGTTTTAGCTGGTGAAAATAATTTATTTATTATGAATCGTGCATATTAATTAGCATGGTGCCAATGATGAAGTCCGGGTAGATTAGCAGGCACCCCACAAGAAAGACACATATTTACACAGAAGCCTGCTGGTTGATATCATGTCATAGAGTATCAGAAGGTTACAGTTGTGATTTGGCATTTCTGCATGATTTATTGCATGTTAATACATACATATTTCTGCATCTCCAACTTGCTTTCAATCGGCGTGAACTTCCCTCATGGGTCTGCCTTGGGAAGAGAGAAGAAGCAAACATGGATTTTTGTACAAAATGCTGGTACACATTGGACCTGAGGATTTCCCTGAAGTGACCCTGCTCTTCTAATGCCCAATTCTGTGTCCTGTTCTATATATGAAGCATTTCACTTTGTGGAGCGAAAGGGGGAGAATTATTTGGTGCATGGCTGTTGCAGCTTAGGGCAGGAGCTGCCAACCTGGTGCTCATGGTCCCACAGAGCTCTTCCTTGGCACCCACAAAGTCTTCTCCGACTGCTGAAATTAGGCTTGAATGAAGGATTGCATCGCAGGCAACAGAACAGGCTGTGGTGTGTGCCTGACTGTTACATGTGTGTGGTGATCACAGCACGTGCACACACACACTGCAACTAATCAACAATGTGGCAGCCAGACTGGTGACTGGGAGTGGCCACTGAGACCATATAACACCGGTCCTGAAAGACCTACATTGGCTCCCCGTATGTTTCCAAGCACAACTCAAAGTGTTGATGCTGCCCTTTAAAGCCCCAAACAACCTTGACCCTGTATACCTGAAGGAGCATCTCCACCCCCATCGTTCAGCCCGGACACTGAGGTCCAGCTCTGAGGGCCTTCTGGCAGTTCCCTCACTGCAAAAAGTGAGGTTACAGGGAACCAGGCAGAGGGCCTTCTTAGTAGTGGCACCCTCTCTGTGGAACGCCCTCCCATCAGATATTAAGGAAATAAACAACTATCTGACTTTCTGAAGACATCTGAAGGCAGCCCTGTTTAGGGAAGTTTTTCATATTGGATGTTTTGTCATGTTTTTAATATTCTATTGGGAGCCACCCAGAGTGGCTGGGGAAACCCAGCCAAATGGGCGGGG
Organism: Podarcis liolepis; assembly: GCF_965112155.1. Classification (NCBI taxonomy): domain Eukaryota; kingdom Metazoa; phylum Chordata; class Lepidosauria; order Squamata; family Lacertidae; genus Podarcis; species Podarcis liolepis. The sequence continues at coordinate 29,091,561 of NC_139563.1, forward strand.
TATAAATAAGAAATCATGTGTGTGTGTGTGTGTGTGTGTGTGTGTGTGTGTGTGTTATATGTAAATGTAAATTTAGCCCAGTTTTGATTACTCTGGCTGGCTGGGAGTGACTCTCCAAAGATACCTGAGAACCATTGGCAATATTAGTAATGATGGACCAGCGATTTTACTCCAATATAACGCAGCCACATCTACCGGTATTTAATTCCCATATATATTTTCTGAGGACAGTGTCATAGACACAGCTTAGTAGGAATGCAAACTCTTATTCCAAAAGGTCCATTTTGAGGAAAAGTATATGTATAACCAGTTAGAATATCATTCTCTCTCCCCACCCCGTATGTATTCTGGGATCATCTCCAAATGTCATCCCATAGGTGCCAAGCATTACAGCAGCGTTAATTCTCCCTGCGGTTCTATCACTGTGGGATATGGGATTCAGAAGCATTGGGGATTGGGAATGTTACAGATTTTGGCTACCCACAGATTATTTGGTGTCCAGTGCAGTGTTAGCGGACAGAAGAAAATTTCTGGCATTCAAGCATTAAGACCTTCAGCTTGAAAGGACTGAGTGGGGGACATGATGACAGTATATGATGCAGAAAGGTGGTGAATGGAGAAAAAGGCATATTTGTGGTGAAGAAGACAGGGGAAGCTATCAAGAACATGATTATCCTCCTGCCATAGCCTAGTCTAGAATATTGATCGTATAACAGAAAAAGTTTGCCCACCTCTGGTCTAGATATGTCTAGATATGTCACTGCGATACAATGATTGAAGCATTGAACTAGGGCCTGAGGAACCAGGTTTTAAATCCCCACTTGGCCTTGGGCCAATCACTATCTTTCAGCCTAACCTACACCACAGGGTTGGTGTGCAGTTAAAATGGAAGAGTGGAATCATGTATGCTGCCTTGAGGTCCATTTAGGAAAGGTGGGTTATAAATGCCATAAATATGCAGACAAATAAATGGGGATATAAGTGTCCTTAGGGCATAAGAGGTCCTGACTTCTGTGGGGTGTGAAACACAGAGCAGTTAAATACAACATTCCTAGAGTGGACATGTTTAGACATGAAAAGGGATGTTTGTCCAGCCAGTAGATAAACTTTCTGTTTCCTCCTGTGCTGGGACAAACTTCCTCTACATGTGACCAGAGGTGGGTGTGACTTTACCTGTGCAGATAACAAAAGCACAGGACTGGCCACCACATCTCTCCTCCATTTTGATTTCATCGAAGAAGCATCAGCCTGAGATGCTCTCTTGGACAAAAAGGACAAAGGAACTATCTCCTTATGGGATGGATTCCAAGTGTATATATTTTGTAACTTAAGCCTGCCTTCAGGGATCCTTTTGTGAACTGAATGAAACTGTGAGTAAACTATTTCATACAAGACTGTGTTGCGTCTATCTTTTTAGGAGGGAATAAAAGGGGAATTACCAGGAAACTTATTTTAGAGGCTTAAACAAGTCTGGCAAAAACGTTATCTGCTGTGTAAGTTTAAAAAGGGGGATGTTACTCTGCTAAATTGTAGAACTTGTTAACACAAATTGGGAAGGATATAATTAAACAATATATCCTCTCCTGCCTCCCTGAACATTCCCACAACTTCAAATTCAGCTGGGGTGGGGGTAGAGTGGCTGCACTTTTGCAGTCGGGGCCCAGAGCTGTGTGGCAGAGCACATACTGTATTTTTCGCTCTATAGGACGCACCTTGTTTTAGAGGGGGAGAACAAGAAAAAAATATCTCCCCCTCTCTGCGCAGCGCCCCTTCAGCAAAGCGGCAGGAGAAATGAAGCCCCTTCCATTTCTCCTCCCGCTTAGCTGAAGAGGCACTACGCAGCTCTCCCTCTCCCTCTCCCAGCTGCGCTCCAGAGGCTTCAGGCGGCTATCCTTGAAGCCTGGAGAGCAAGAGGGGTCAGTGCGCACTGACCCCTCTCACTCTCCAGGCTTCAGCGAAAGCAACGCGAAGCCGCCAGAGAGCGGTGGGAGCGCTCCCACTGCCCTTCGGAGGCTTTGTGTTGCTATCGCTGAAGCCAAGGAGCCTGCATTCGCTCCACAGGATGCACACACATTTCCCCTTAATTTTTGGAGGGGAAAATGTGCGTCTTATAGAGCAAAAAATATGGTATGTTACATAGAAATCATGCCAACATTCAATCCCTTGGCAAGGAGCAGGAGGTAAGAATGACTTCTACTCTACCTGAGTCTCTGGATGATACAGGGGTAGATGGGCCTGTTGCTCAATTTAGCAGATTCTTATGTCCAGTCTGAACTGAGGACTCTTGGTTGATATGTGACTGAGATAACTCTATCTTATAACCTACATGAATGTAAGTGCCCTGACTCTCCCCACCATCCCAAGAATCCTGTGATCTGTAGTTTGGCAACTCCCTGCTCTTTCATAACTCAAGGGAGAGGTAATGGATATTAAACCAGTCTGGACTGTAGTGTGGTCTCACCACCCAAACCAATCCCAGGTCAAAGTCAAACACTCTGCCTGTTAATAAATCCTGGCTCTGAATCAGCTCCCTGTCACATCTGGGAAAAACTTGGTCCTTTCACAGCTGCTGACAGATGGTTTTGTCCAAAAGAGTTAAACCATAGCAAAGAAGAAGAAGAAACTTCTTCAGCCAGTTAGCTGGGCCCAAGAATAGAGTTAAACAGACCCAACTCCGAGAACACACAAGATATATAAAGGAATCGCCAGCAGGGAAGGAATGTGTGCACATTCTCTGCCAAAACCAATCCCACCATGGGAAGGAGAACAAACCGATGGCTTCTTTTGCAAAGGCAGATTCTAGAACCTTCTAGACCACAGTGGTCTCTTCAGGCATGGACTTGTGTCAACCCAGCTATGCTGACAGAATGAAAGGGCTCAGTTCCCCCTGCTGAAGGGGAGCGTGGGGGATGGTGTTGTCATCAGACAAACATTTTTCCAGGGGTGTTCTCCACATAGATTCATTTATGGTCTGAGTCACTGGAATTGCTTCACATGGATCTCCATTGCCTCATCCAGTGGCCCAGTTTAAACATGGACTATATGCACACGGTACACTTAAAATACAGTCAAAGCATGTGGATTTCCCCCAAAGAACCCTGGGAACTGTAGTTTACCCCTCACACCACTACAGTTCCCAGCACCCTTAACAAACCACAGTTCTCAGGGTTCATTGGTGGGAGCTATGTGCTTTAACTGTGTTTTAAATATATGGTGTGTACACAGCTTAAATTCTGTTATACAAAAAGCAGTTATCTGTATTGGCATCTTATGTAGCCACACCAGGGCCACTGCTAGAAGTGCTTAAAAGGCTTGGGGCACGGGCCCATGATATTAATTTGCATAATATTTGCATATGTTGCTGTCCCCCTGAGGCTCCCCTTAACAATGCCCCTGACCCACACCATGGGTAAAAGGCACTTCTCACATGAAGCAGCCCATGTTATGCAGCATTATTTGCACTTCAAAGATCCGTGGCCCAAAGGAATGCACTGACTGCTCACAAATCCTTCCCATGTATATGATACTCCAGCTACCCTGATAAGTGATGTCGCCAAGGCAGCATCAATCATGTCTGAATCAGGACGTAAGATATATTGACATTTCAAATTGCATGGCCCATTTCATTTCAGGTGACTTGCGCAAGCATCAAGGTGGGTATTTTGAAATCAATGCGGTTACCTTGGCCGACACATTAGATGCACAATGAATGAATGCAGCTTTGCTGAAAGAAATGGGAGTCCAACACACTCCTCATTACTTAGAGGACTTTAAAATATCCAAGGAATTGACTTTCCTCTGCTGAGACATTGGGAGCAGCAGATAAAAAGAATGTGACGGAAGGATGCTTGAAGATTAAGGATGTGCTGTCCAGGAATGCCAATTTCTTCTCCAGCAGCTCTAAAATAAAATAATAATATTAATAAAACAAATTTGAGGTGAATCTGTTATTGGTGAGTGCAATTCAGAGAGCTTGATACATTTGCAAGCTAATCCACCCACTGTGTTAAATTGGTTTTTTAATTCTTGCTCTGCCCTGATGTGAATGTTTGAAGCCCATTGGTTATTACAGGTAGATCAAAATACTTGGTCCGATCAGATTGACTTTCAAAAAAACAATTAATGCTCTTTAATGGATCTTCTGTTTTTCTGTCATCTGACTTGTAGATTTTTAATGGTGCAAGTACAGTGTAATGGTTAGAGCAGGAACCGTGACTCTCCAGGTGTTATCATAGTACAGCTCCAATCATCCCTGGCCCCTGCTCTCATTCAATTCCCACTCATCTGAAGCGACTTCTGCTGAAGATTGTACCTTTGGTCTGTTGCTTTTGCACACAAGAAGCAGATATCCCTCCCTGGTGGACACACCAATGCCAGCAAAAGGAGCACTGTGGATGACATGGCCTGTCACTCATAGAAGCCTTGTCATGGGGCAGCAGAAGATCAGAGGAGGCTGATACCAGATGACGTGCTATATAAGTGCATTGGTTACTCAAAGTAACTCTGATATAGGCTTCCCCTACAAGGTGCTATCAGTACTTCCAGGTGTATTTCTCAGTCCCCATCCCACTTTACAGGCGCCATGTTTGGTACTGGATTCACCATCCACAGAATCATTTGCCTGGTCTACATGAGCAGAAGACGAGATGTTGAAAGAGTTTGTGGACATTCACGGGCTAGAATACATTTCTACATAATATAAAACTACCTGCGTGTATAATGCTAGGTGTCAGGGCAAAGATTCTGATATAGATTTCTCCTGGAGAGGCTAATTTTCTGGCCTGTGTGTGTGATTTTTTGAAAATGAGACTCTACTCCCACCCCACCCCACCACGACATGATGTGATGTGATAAAAGACTTAAGCTGTCACAATTTGTCCTCCTACATGCTGTTTACATAGACCAGGTATAATGAGCCTGAGTTTGTTTGACAAGGCTACTGCCATTTTTCTTGTGATGGGCACTCTGAGACCCTGGAGAGCTATGCCCAACATTTTTAGACAATGCTGTGTTTGAAGGACCAGTGACATGACTCTGTGTCAAGCTGCACCCTGTCATTCTAAATCTCAGAAGTTAGGGTACAGGAGAGGTTGTTTGGCCTATAGCAAAGGCTCCCTCTGCCAATTAAAATCATTTCTGCAAACCAAGATAACACACACACGCACACTTGCTTTTTTTGCAGAATGTATACAGGTTGCAGAATTCATCACGGCATGGGGATCTTTTGTAAGTACAAAGATTCCATTGGTCTGGTTATAGCTGAAATGGGAGGAATATACGAAGCTACCAAGTCAGAGTTTTGGTCCATCTAGCTGAGCCTTGACAACTCTTGGCTGACAGAGGCTCTCCAGAGTTCCAAACAGAAGTCTTCCCCAACTTCAACCAGAGATAAGAAGAGCCTGTTCAATTGTGATGCCTGTGGGAAACACATAAGCAGTGGCTTCCAACAACTGGTATTCAAAAGCATTACTGCCTCCGATCATAGAGGCAGAGCATAGCTGTCATGACTAGTAGCCATTGACAAGCTTTTCCTCCATGAATTCATCCAATCCCTTTTAAAGCCATCAGTTTAACCATGTGCTGTGTGAAGATGCCAGGGTCCTGATCTAGGATCTTCTACCTGTGCAGAAAGTGCTCTCCCATTGAGCAAGGACCTGTTCTCTGAATGCCTGTGTTATGTGGACCAGCCCTTTGTCAATAGGAGCTACAGCACAAGGGCACAAGTGTCTTGTGGTGCTGTCTCCATAACTGACCCTAACTGCAGTGTGTGGTTCAAGAGCACAGCAGGAAGCTTGTAGTATCTGAGACTTGCTGCTGCTGTAGATGCAGCACCAAATGAAGGAGCCTCATGGGTTTCTTGCTCTTCTTCTTTTGCAAAAGCAGCCTCTCTCTGCTTGGTCTTTTGAAGAATATCTCCTGTCTCACAAATAAAGGAGCACATTACATTGTTGATGTCAACACTGATTGGTGAAGACACCAATAAGAAGGGTGCTGCTAAGGAAAGAGAAATATTAACTGACACAGACTCTGAATCGATGGCATCTCTCTTCCTGCTGGAGGGATTTCACCTCATTTAAAAGCAGCAGGCTTTGATGAAATAATGTATTCCTCCTCACCTCTTCCTCAGCTGTGCACCCAAATGAGAAGCTATCAGCTGCACAATCTTTTCGAAGCAACTCTTAAGTCAAATTACATTCAACTGGCAAAACCTTTTGCTCACAAAGATCCTTCAGATGGCTGATGTCTTCTGACCTCCCCAAGTCAATGTAGGAGCCACTGTGCACATGGTACATCCTTTAAGAGCTACCAAGGGATGGAAGAAGAAGAAGAAGAGTTTGGATTTGATATCCCACTTTATCACTACCCAAAGGAGCCTCAAAGCGGCTAACATTCTCCTTTCCCTTCCTCCCCCACTACACCACACTGGCTCTCTTTTTCCTCTCAAAAACTTAAAGCTGTCTGCGGCTAGGAAATTCATTGATAGATGAAGGAATTTCATTAGGATAGAGAAGAAGAAGAGTTTGGATTTGATATCCCGCTTTATCACTACCCGAAGGAGTCTCAAAGCGGCTAACATTCTCCTTTCCCTTCCTCCCCCACAACAAACACTCTGTGAGGTGAGTGGGTCTGAGAGACTTCAAAGAAGTGTGACTGGCCCAAGGTCACCCAGCAGCTGGCATGTGGAGGAGCGGAGACATGAACCCGGTTCCCCAGATTGCAAGACTACCGCTCTTAACCACTACACCACACTGGCTCTCACTGGAAGTCTCAGACATCTTGGCTATCATGTCAGAGTTGCATGTGGGCAAGAAAGGCACCATAACTTATGAATATATTTATTTAGCAAGTTTTCCATATTGCCTGACAGCATTTCAGACACAACTGACTGTGAGTCACTGAGGATTGAACATTGAAAAATTGATGGCTGAGACATGTGCATGTGTGAATCAGTCAGTGGGTTTTTAAAAGACAATAAAGTTATTGCTGTAAGCCCCGATAATTTGGCTTAGAAAGAGTAAGTCTCCGGGGAAGCCCTACAAGAGCACACTGAAGTAGTCATATCAGGAAGATTCCCAATGCATGAGTTACAGTGGCCAAGCTATCCATGTCCTGGAAAGGTCAGAGGCAGAGTATCAGCCTATGTTGATCACAGGTGTTCTTCACCACAGAGGCTTCTTAACCCTCCAGTGAAGAGAAGGTTCTAGATAGAAACTTCCCAAAATCATATACCTGATGTGCCTGGAGGAGCACAATGATTTTGAGCACTTCCTTTTTTTTAAATGATATTTATTAAGGTTTCAAAGAAAAAAATTACATAGATAAAAAGAAAAGAAAAAAAGACAGAAATAAGAATAAAAGAAAAATACAAAATACAAAAAAAGATTTAAAAAAATACATCAAGTTATAATATATTAAGTTAAAGGATTAAGATAAAAACAAAGAGGGAAAGAAATTGCTGAATTAACTAACTGAATTGGAATACAAAAAAGGGAGGTGTGAGGAGGTCAGGGAAGCAAGGAAATTAATGTAAGGTGGATTTTGAGCACTTTCAGTCTGGATTCAGGTCCTGTCTAGGGACAGAACTGGCCTTGGTCACTCCTTTTTCTGGAGAAGGATGGAAGTGCAACCTTGTTGCTCTTGCTTGATCTCTCAGCAGCTTTCAATACAATGGACCACTATAACCTCCTAGGACTGTTGCCGTGAGGGCACTGTTTTACAGTGGTCCTATTCCTCCTTCTATGGCTGTAACCAGTAATGGCTGTGAAACATTATGTGTCTGATTTACAGATCCAGGAGCTGAGGAGGTTATCAGTTCTGGAAAGAGCTGCACTGAGGAGTGACCAAGGCCAGTTCTGTCCCTAGACAGGACCTGAATCCAGACTTAAATTGCTCAGTCATTGTGCTCCTCCAGGGATGTCTGCAACTGAACCACCACTACTCTCTTTAACACCTTACCCAGAAAATAGAAAGATTTGTGTTCAGGTGCCAGCTGTCAAATACCTCAGAGTCTAGAAAGGCTTATTTTATATTGCCTCCTTCAATGTGGCCGCACTGCTCCCTCATGCAGAGATGTGTTGACCTCTCCCTGGACCCACCCAGCCAAACCCATCAGCTAGCTTGAAGAAGCCGTGATGGGCAAAAGACAAGAGAGCATGTCATGAATTCAGCTGCTATAAGCACCTCATCCACATCCTCAGACCTCATCATCTGAAACTGGTCCCTCAAAATCAGGTTAGATGTTATACACCTGACTCCTTAATAACAGCAGCATTCAAGTCAGCATGGAGGAAAGCAATTTTGCCCTCAAATAAGGCATCCACTTACACCAAAAAAGTAGGCACATATATACATACACTTTGCACAATTTATATGTACGGATGCAAATTTAGAAGTAATTAATTTTAATAGAAATGCAGTATGTCTCATCATAGTGGAGAAAACTGGGATTACTGGGATCAGGTGACCCATGTCTGCTCAATCCAGCTTCTAATTGTTGGTGGTCAACTTCAAACTCTCCTGCTCTCCCTTCTTGCAATTTTTATTATTATCTTAAACCAGACTTGAACCACACCTTTCTTCAAATAGAGGACTGTATTCTGACAATCCCTTGAAAGAGAGAACTGTTCTTTGTAAAATAAGAAACATGGCCACCCTATCCTCAAACTGCCTGGCAAATTATTTGCAGCAAAGCTCTAATAGTTCCAACGCCCCATTGTTTTATCTGCCTAGATATATGCTGTCAGAGAATATCATGTGTAGCTGGCATTGCTGTGTTGTAGATGACCTGGAAGCACATGCAGTACCTTGGCACCTGAGATAAACAAGCTGTTTTGTGTGGACTCAAACCCTACTCACATGTAGGTTCTGCCTCTTAGGTGTGTGTGACACAACCTCTGCCCCTAGACCCTACCCAGGTACCAAGATTTTCATTCCAAGAGTTGGCAACTTTTCCACATCACCACATGAACCCCTTGCCTTCCATTCTTTGCTCAACATCAGACAGAGGAACCTGATGTTTTTGGACTCCTACTTCCCATCAGTCCCAGCTGGCCTGACCAATGGTCAGGGCTGATGGGGGTTGTAGTTTAGCAACAGTTGGAGGGTCACAGGAAGTACTGACCCAATACATTTTGCTGCCTGAGGCAAAGGACAAAATGGTGCCCACCTTCCATGTCCAGAAGGTGGTTGGATTGAGAGCTGACTCAAATTTCAAAGCTGGCAACAGAATAGCAGAATCCCCCAGCACACCTGAGGGCTGTGGTCAAGTTTAGGAGGTGCAGGACACTCCTGCTTCTGCCCTCCAACATAGGGGAACAGCCAAGGAGGTAGTGCTTAGCTTCTGCCACCTGAGGCAGTTGCCTCCCTTTGCCCAATAGTTGCACCAACCCTAGTCAAAGGTTTGCCACCCCTGCTCAACAATATGGAACCAGAATGGCCAAATGTCCAGCAAGAAGATGTCAGAGTACCAGATACGTTCTACTACATGAAGCCACTATAAATGTCTACAAATGTGAGGTCGCTGTCAGTCCCTCATGTCATCATTTCTTCACTGTGTGCTCTCTTTCAAAGTAGTAACCAAAACTATTGTACCCGATCAGTGGTAGGTAATCACTGCTAAATTATAGTCTGTTAATAGAGATTCTTCACATTACAAGAATGCGTAACAAGTACTTAAAAGAATAATTTAATCTTAGAAATGATTAATGATAAGATATTTTCCTCTCTTGTCAAAACAAATGACTTGCTGAAAGTGAGACAGTGGTTCATCAACTTTTTTCGCAGGATAGTCGCAGATTTAGCCTACACATTTGGTTCTACACAATCACTCACTCAAATCTGCTTTCAAGCAGGAGGAGGGTTTTCTCAGTATAATCTCACCCGGAGGGGGTCAGTGGAAATAAGCAGGTTTTTCAGGCGCTTAAAAAGGCAACAACGGTATACAATATAAAAGAGTGAGAAGCATCTAATTCATTTTCGTCTTCGAAACTATAGATATATAATTTAAGTGGAAGGAATCAATATTAATTTAGAAAATAATGAATATGCTCTCTTTCTAGCCTGTTCCACCCCCTCCTCCTCCGCTTTTTTCTGGCTGTGTGTCTGTTGCCATGGCAATGGGGTTTGCTCACTAAGGGGAGCAGCGCTGGGGTTAATTCTGCCAGTACTTGCCACTTGTCTTTGCTTACCCCGGTTTGCTTCCCTTGTGTTTTGGCTGGGTCCACCAGGGTCAGTGGTGGTTGGGTAATTTAAGACTCTGGGCCTGGCATTCTCAAAGAGAGAAGTACCTCTTTAGATGGCATTGTGCATTGTGCATGACATTCTCCATGCAAATGCATCTCTGGGGATGATCAGAAAGCTTCCTGCACACAGTGGTGGCTGGTGCCCATTGGGGATGGTGATACCAGTGGTGGACTTTGGGCGCTCAAATTTCAGAGGTGCTCTGGGTGATGCTCAAGTTCAGCACCACCCCCACTGCTCATGGTCCATTCTACAGCATTGATTGATTGATTGATTTTATATACTGCCCTAAAGCCACCTGGACTGGATGTAAGAAGACAGACAGGTGGAACTGACTGAGGACAGAAGGAAGTTAAGAACATAAGAATAGCCCATCTAGTCCAGCATCCAGTTCTCACTGGCTAACCAGATGCCTATGGGAAGCCAGCGAGCAGAACATTAGCCCAAGAGCCCTCTCTCCTCCTCTGGTTTCCAGCAACTGGTATTCAGAAGCATTCTTTTTTTTAATCATTTTTATTAAGTTTTCCATATTCAGAAGCATTGCTGTGGAGGTAGAGCATAACCATCAGAGTTAGTAGCCATTGAGTATGGCAGTGTCCCTTTCATCCTAATGAATGATCCTCCACTACACTTCAGATAAATTCAGAACATAAACTAGGCCTTGAAGGCCTACCTTAGAATATCATAGCTCTGGACAATCAGTGATGATGACATTGAAACTCAGCAATGTGTTGGGTACAACCAGGGCTTTTTTCTAGGGGGATACAGGGGTACACCCCCCCCAAACATTTTGTGACTATTTGTACTTTTGTCCATTTATTGTACTTTTGTATTTATTTTTCCCAATTTGAACTATAAAATGGTGATTTTTCTTGAGTCAAAATGAGAGTACCCCTAAACATTTTATTTTAAGGAAAAAAGCACTGGGTACATCAGGCCAGCCTGGAGGGCCAAGGGTACCTGTGTGGTACCATTCTCCATGCTGCTACCATCTCTGTTTCCAGGAAGCCTCTTAATTTAGGATGGGCATAGAGGATTTGCATTTGGTATTGGACCACAGAGACAGATTGGGGACACTGCTGGACAGGCACAGGGTTGGGCATATCTATATGTGCTTCTGCGTGCACCTTTTTTAAACAAAAAGACAGTACAATTGCACAATAGAAAGATTAAAATATCACACCCAAATTCCAGGGCAATTCCTCTTGCAATCCTTGCACATTGCCTCTGTTGCTGAAATTCTATATCAAGGTATTGCTAGCTGTACTCTATTCAACAATAATGCCTATCTGTTTGAGTCTTCATAGGGCATTTACATGGCTGGTGAAAACAATTATCCACCTCTCTTGTGTAGTTTGGGGGGTTCTGTTTACTTCCAAACAGATAGCTGCAATTTTCCTCTTGGTCATACTGGCTGGTGACTGAGAGAGGGTCAAGAGGAGCTGGTCTGCCACTGAGAGGTAAGTTGTATACTGTAGATATCGAGGTTCCCCCATAATCCTTCCAGAAAAAATATTTCAGATTTCACTCGGAGAGTATGGAAACTCGCATAGATTCATTGAAGCCCTACGGCCAACTATGGAAACATTTGAGACTGCAAAAGCGAAGTATTCTTAGAACAATTATTGTGGTTGTTTCTTGTTGGTTTTAACATAGGGCATATATGCTACCTTTTATTCTTCTTCTTCTTTAATTAAAGGAAAGGATCTATATCTTTGAAAATCATACTATAAACACAAACTCCTTAAATCTGTGCACCAGCCAGATCTATAGCATGCCTGTGGCAGAAACCCACTTCTAAATCTCCAGCTTGCTATGGGAGAGGAAGACCTCTATCATGTGACGTTGCTGAACATAGAGATCTCCCTAAGCTAGATAACTTCTACATTCCATTCTGGAACTACAGCCTTGTTGTTTTATGAATGGACACAACACACATTTGATGACTGTCCTCCAGAAGCAAACGGGTGCTATGAGTGAGAATAAGGTTGGGGCCCTAAGCACACTTGCTAGGGAGAAAGCCCTGTTGAACAAAGTGGGAATTACTTCTGAGTAAACATGCACAATTGTGCTGTAACTCAGTGCCCTGGTTATACCTCAGTCTATCAGCAAATCAAGAGATGTGTTCAGAGAAGAATTGAATCACTAACAATCCAGGAAGTTTGCTTTTATCTCACAGCATCTTAGGCCTAGAACACATATGGCAACATTATTTTGAGATAATGAAATTAAATAGCAATTTCTGATCTTCTTGGGCTGCCGCAGTTTTAGCTCCCAGAGTTTCCCCTTCCTTTTGCCTTTGTTGATTGCATATGAAAGGGGGTGTTTAGTCTCCTTCAAACGTACAGCCACAGAATTGTGTGATCTCCTCTTCCCTTGGAAATACAAAAGGGTGGGCATCTTGACGTGACATTTAAAAAACCTGTCCGTGGCTCTTAGCATGTTACGTTCCCTCTCCCAAGTCAAGCTTGTCACAGAGAATGTAGAACAGCAGCTAAATGATAATGATTATTTTGAAGTGTCAGATTCTGATCTTTCCCACATTGTGCCCCATGTAGGATAAGATTTTCCTAATGCATAAACAATAACTATGATTATGATTTTTGACAATGAAGGTGTTGGGGAAATGCTATTCTTGTGTAAAACCTGCCATTTTGGGGAGGGGGAGAGAGAGAGAGAGAGTATCACCCAGGACTATATGTTTTTCATTTCCCCCCCTCCCAAAAAAATAGAAGTCTGTAGCATCTCTAGCATCAAATGAAAAGACTTACGGTATATTTTAATACTCCAACACTGCATTATGATTATGATGATGACTAGCAAACCTAAGTCCCACCGGGTGGGGGGGAGTTGCCCATAGTTGTCTCCCCCAGCAGCATGCTGCCCCCCTTGCCAGATTCTAGTTGGTAGGGTGGGCTACATCACCAGGTGGAGTTTCAGGCTCACTTTACATGTGTATAGGCAGACCCTCCAAGTGTCCCTATTTTCCAGGGACAGCCCCAGATTTACAGAAAACATCTCACTTTCTGATTTGATCACAGAATGTCCCGCTTTTCCTTCAGACATCCCTATTTTCATCAGAGAAATGTTGGAGGGTGTGGAGTTATGTTACCCCTGATGCAAAGAGATATGTGACTATACAACCTTTGGAAGACATCTGAAGGCAGCCCTTTATAGGGAAGTTTTAAAATGTCTAATGTTTTGTTATGTTTTTATATGTGTTGGAAGCCTCCCAGAATGGCTGGGGCAACCTCACTGCAAGAAGTGAAGTTACAGAGAACCAAGCAGAGGGCCTTCTCGATAGTGGCGCCCACCCTGTAGAAACCCTCCCATCAAATGTCAAGGAGATAAAGAGCTACACAACTTTTAGAAGACAGGCAGCCCTGTATTGGGAAGGTTTTAAGGTTTGATGTTTTATTATGTTTTTATACATGCTGGAAGCCGGCCAGAGTGACTGGGGCAATCCAGCCAGATTGGGGGGGGGGTGTAAATGGTAAAATTATTATTATTATAACCCAGTCAGATGGGCGGGGAATAGTAGTAGTGGTAGCAGTAGTGGAATAGGATGTCCCTATTTTCACCAGAGAAATGTTGGAGGGTATGTATATGGTCAAGTGCACACCAGTATTGGTTCAGACCCTGACCTAGGTATGCATTATGTTGTAGTGAAGTTGGCATTCTTCAAAGGGTAGTGTCTGCCAGAGCACATGCATTGGGATGGGACCTCCAGGGCCACTTAGAAAACATTTAATGGCCAGCACTACCCTGTTCATGATGCTGTCCCTGCCGCCAATGTATGCATGTTGGGGGCAGGGCCGGCATGATTAACAGGGTGATGCTAGTCACTACACACATGCCAAGTGGGCTTTGAGCTCCATGCAGTGCAGCTGCCACTCAGCTGAGCCACATCAGCTCTAGTGGCAGCCTTGGCAGTGGAGACATGGGGTCCTGCTGGGGACTTGGCATTTGCCCCACCCTGCGGGGTGCTGGCACCAGTCTGATTGCTGTAGATGCTTTTCAGGGATCAGATAACCCGACTGAATGCAACTGCTCCTCTCATACTAATAATTCCTCTGCGGATGTGTCCTGGGACTCTGTACCCTGAGCTGCATCACATAATTTGCATGTTATTTTATTGGGGAATTAACCACGATAAGGAACACAGATAGACAGGGTATATCTTGATTTCCATCTGAAGGTAACAGGCAGTTCTGATTGCTGTATCATCTCACCCAGGATGTCTGGAACACAGTGGAGAGAACTCATTGGGTGCCAGGGAATTTGTAGCTTAGAGTTCTTCTGATACTGCATAAGCTCTTGACTGCTATAAAATTACATGGAAAATGAAAACCAGGTGCATTGAGAAATAAAGGGAGAAATGAGCAAGGGTTGTGTCACATTAAGGAGCATCCTAGCCAGCAAAGATGGTCCACTTGTGGCAGGACATCAATTTCACAAGCCAAGATCCTTTGTCCTTCCCTGCAGGCACAGTACAAATAAATGTGTTTCCTTTTCTTCCTGGAATGTTGGTGCTAAGCAATACATAGCTTTTATTACCGCACCACTCTAGTGCTTTGAAAAGAGGGCAGGGGCTCACTGAAGAAATATAAAAATGAAATAGTGGAGCAATGGGATCTAAAAGTTAAGGAAATTGCTTTCTGCAAGCTGTGTAAACTTCAATTAGGAGACAAAGAGCTCTGTTCTCTTCTCAATGCTGTGCATGCTTAGCTTGCAGTGCAGGAACAAGGGAAGGGCCAGAGCTCAGAGGTAGAGCATCTGCTTTGCATGCAGAAGAACATGGATCCAATCCCCAGCATCCTATAGGTAGGACAGAGATAGATAGATAGATAGATAGATAGATAGATAGATAGATAGATAGATGATAGATAGATAGATAGATAGATAGATGATAGATAGATAGATATAGATAGATAGATAGATAGATAGATAGATAGATAGATAGATAGATAGATGATAGATAGATAGATGATAGATAGATAGATAGATGATAGATAGATAGATAGATAGATAGATAGATAGATAGATAGATAGATAGATAGATAGATAGATATAGATAGATGATAGATAGAAGGTAGATAGATAGATAGATAGATAGATAGATAGATAGATAGATGATAGATGATAGATGATAGAAGATAGATAGATGATAGATAGATAGAGAGATAGAGATAGAGATAGAGATAGAGATAGAGATAGAGATAGAGATAGAGATAGAGAGATAGAGAGATAGAGAGATAGAGAGATAGATAGATAGATAGATAGATAGATAGATAGATAGATATAGATAGATAGATAGATAGATAGATAGATAGATAGATAGATAGATAGATAGATATAGATAGATAGATAGATAGATAGATAGATAGATAGATAGATGATAGATAGATAGATGATAGATAGATAGTTGTTGTTTAGTCATTTAGTCGTGTCCGACTCTTCGTGACCCCATGGACCAGAGCACGCCAGGCACTTCTGTCATCCACTGCCTCCCACAGTTTGGTCAGACTCATGTTTGTAGCTTCGAGAACACTGTCCAACAATCTCGTCCTGTCGTCCCCTTCTCCTTGTGCCCTCCATCTTTCCCAACATCAGGGTCTTTTCCAGGGAGTCTTCTCTTCTCATGAGGTGACCAAAGTATTGGAGCCTCAGCTTCACGATCAGTCCTTCCAGTGAGCACTCAGGGCTGATTTCCTTCAGAATGGATAGGTCTGATCTTCTTGCAGTCCATGGGACTCTCAAGAGTCTCCTCCAGCACCATAATTCAAAAGCATCAATTCTTCGGCGATCAGCCTTCTTTATGGTCCTGTTCTCACTTCCATACATCACTACTGGGAAAACCATAGCTTTTACTATATGGACCTTTGTTGGCAAGGTGATGTCTTTACTGATAGATAGATAGGCTCAAAACCCTGGAAAGCCATTGTCTGTCAGCATACATCATGGGTAGCCAACTGCATGCTCTGCCAGTGTCATTAGACTCCAACTCCCATCAGCCCCAGTCAGCATGGCTAATGGTCAGGGGTGATGGGAGTTGGGGTCCAGGAACATATGAAGTGTTGCCTGCTCCTGCTGTAAACGATATATAGCTTGATTAATCAAATGGTCTGACTTGGTATAAGGCATCTTCCTATGTGTTTAACCACCTACTAGGGATGTGCACAGCCCCCCACCCACCAATGATGATGATGATGATCTTATTTGTAGCCCGTGTCTCTGACTGGTTTGCCCCAGCCACTCTGGGCAGCTTCCAACAGATATAAAAGCAAAATAAAACATCAAACATTTAAAACTTCCCAATACGGGGCTGCCTTCAGATGTCTTCTAAAAGTTGTATAGTTATTTATCTCATTGACACCTGATGGGAGGGCGTTCCACAGGGCGGGCGCCATGACCGAGAAGGCCCTCTGCCTAGTTCCCTGTAACTTCACTTTTTGCCTTGAGGGAACCTCCAGAAGGCCCTCAGAACTGGACCTCAGCATCTAGGCTTCACAACGGGGGTGGAGATGCTCCTTCACGTATACTGAGCCGAGGCCACTTAGGGCTTTAAATGTCAGCACCAACACTTTGAATTGTGCTCAGCATTTGGTTTTATGATAACATGTTATTGTTTCGTTGCCCTGCTTTCTTTGGATTGTTTTAATGTATGTGAATAATCAACAGTATGGAAATGTCTTGAATCACATTAAAATAAACAAAGTAAACACCAGGAACAAAGGATGCAGAGGCTAGGTGGGACTGACAAATGAATCTGAAATAAATTCCAGTGATTTTGCATGGGCCCCTTTGGTAGGTTTGCACTCTAATTACTGGTTCAAACAATGCCTGTAGTTGTACAACTCTGTTTATAACAAGGCATGGTGGTAACCTGGCTAGGATCCTGTTCCCTCTTGAATCCTTGTCTTTCCCCAAGCTCAGCACAGTCAACTTCCCCTCTTCTGCTCATGAAGCCTGTCACTAAAAATTAAGCTCAGTGATTTTGCCAGTCTAAAGAGGGAAATATTGGTTGGTCATCAAGTGAGCTTCATTCTCTTCACTAAGAATGATAAAATGGATCATCCAGGCAGTGGCGGAGGAAGGGGGTGGGGGATGTGGTACGCCCCAGGTGTCATCACTGAGCGGGGGTTGACAAAATGAGTTTTTTTTAAAAAAATGGGCTCACAAAACTTTTTAGGAGTGACGTGGTGGCTTAGGCGCCTGCAGGTTCTGCGCTGCCTGAAACAGCAGCATGGGACTTGTGTCTGCCTACTGCTTCTTCCTCAGCCGCCCTACAGCTGAAGGGGAGGCAGCAGAGAGGCTCCAAGCGTCGGAGAGGCTCGCCCCGCCCCTGGCTGCAGGACACGCCCTCGTACCAGGCACCCGAGCGACCAGCTACATTGCTGCATCCAGGTGTGGTGCATAAATATCGGCTCCAAAGCAAGCCTCAAGGTTTTTATAGAGAACTTGACTGGGGGACAACTGATTAGTCCAAGGGAAATGCCAGAAGAACCCATAATGAATCCATTCCCATGAGGCAAACTCTGTCAACTGGAGCATTCATCAAAGTGTGTTTTAGGTTATATCATTGCCTTGAAATGTATGCTCATAATGGAAATGCCATTTGATCTTTCCAAGTAAAACATGACTATTAAAGTCAGCGCCCAACTCTCGCCACATGATTAAACTCGAGGTTCCATAAAACCCACCTTCTCCTACTCCCTGTTTTAGATGGTATGGGGTTGTATTTCATGACCATTTCTCTCTGGCGTCCATGTTGGTTCCGAGTACAGTGGTACCTTGGGTTAAGTACTTAATTCATTCTGGAGGTCCGTTCTTAACCTGAAACTGTTCTTAACCTGAAGCACCACTTTAGCTAATGGGGCCTCCCGCTGCTGCCGCACCGCCGGAGCACAATTTCTGTTCTCATCCTGAAGCAAAGTTCTTAACCGAGGTACTATTTCTGGATTAGCAGAGTCTGTAACCTGAAGCGTATGTAACCTGAAGCGTATGTAACCTGAGGTACCACTGTATTGACTACACAGAAAACAATAGCAGCAAACCTACCTCTTTCTTTCACAATTCCACGATAAATTATTTGAGATTTTGTAACAGACTTCGCTGACTGTCCCTATCACCATTGCACTGAAATTTAAATTGTGTACCTGTTAATAATATTTGAGGAAAGTGCATGCATTATTTTCAGGAATAAAAGCAAACTGTGCTTAATAAAAAATAATGCGTGTGACAGATATCATCTGGCTTTATTGCATGTCTAAATAATTTGCCCTCTGGTGGCTACTGGAAATGGAGGGGGAGATATATAGGGTCCATCTCTACTTCATTGCATACAGGTATTAACTGGAAGTGATATGTTACAATGCTTCACAGGAATAAATATGTCACTATTATATGTCCCTATTAAAATCCTACCCTTTCCCATTACATACTGCTAAATGTTCTAATCCTCCTGCTGTACACTGCATTCATTTACACTGTGGTAACCTATGCAACGCTGTATTTTTTTAAAAAAACACAAAAACAAATAGTTGCTTATCTTCAAGTTAAAGCAGGGATGGGGAACCTGTGGCTCCAAGTGTTATTAGACTACAGTTCACATCATCCCTGACCACTGGCCATACTGGCTGGAGCTGATGGGAACTGGAGTCCAGAAGGCCACAGATTTCCCATCCCTGGGCTGAAGATATGCTGGTGAAAGACAACAGTCCTACAGTTTGTTATTAACTGCTGAAAATGAGCTTGACTGGTGTGTGACTTGGCAGGCTGTGCGTTACATGGTGCATTAGTAGTCATTCATCTGCATTTTGCATGTACCATAGCTAAAGAATGGGACGTGGGTGGCGCTGTGGTCTAAACCACAGAGCCTAGGGCTTGCCAATCAGAAGGTCAGCGGTTTGAATCCCCACGACGGGGTGAGCTCCCGTTGCTCAGTCCCTGCTCCTGCCAACCTAGCAGTTCAAAAGCACGTCAAAGTGGAAGTAGATAAATAGGTATGGCTGCGGTGGGAAGGTAAACGGCGTTTCTGTGCGCTGCTCTGGTTCGCCAGAAGTGGCTTAGTCATGCTGGCCACATGACCCGGAAGCTGTACGCCGGCTCCCTCGGCCAATAAAGCGAGATGCGTGCCGCAACCCCAGAGTCGTCCGCGATTGGACCTGATGGTCAGGGGTTCCTTTATCTTTACCTAGATAAAGAATATTTATCTCCCCTCCTCCACAGCTTTAACTTCTGTAAAACTAGGTAAGGGTAAAACTAGGTAACGTGAAGAATAGTAAATCTAGCAACAAAATAAAAGCAAGCCATTCTCAATGGCCAAAACAGGGAGAGTAGAGTATTTACAATGAGAATTTAATTCTAGTCCTGTTTTTTCACCTTCTGGACACTTCACCTCACTTCTGTATACCTGAAGGAGCTTCTCCACCCCCACCGTTCAGCCCAGACACCGAGATCCAGCACCGAGGGCCTTCTGCCGGTTCCCTCACCAGGGGCAGAGGAAGGGGGTGCTGCGGGTGTGGGCCGCCCCGGGTGTCACCAAAGGGGGGAGTGACAAAATGCAGAGAATATTTATAATAAAAAACATAGAATCGTAGAGTTGGAAGGGACCTAAGGGTCATCTAGTCCAGCCCCCTGCAATGCAGGAATCTCAGCTGAAGCATCCATGACAGATGGCCATCCATGAAGGGAGAAACTTCCATAAACAGCCCAGTGGGAACTGAGCATGTTCAGTGAGGACAGAATGCTGACTGTCACCAGGAGGGATAAGAACAGAAAGAGGAGAAATGGAAGCACGTAGCACCCCCACACTGCAACATTTTATTGCAGCTCCCCCTGCTTTGTCCTAATTTCTATGCAATTCCACATCAATTTGCCAGTTTTGTGCATTGCTTCATGGGCAGTTTATAAAACAAAACTTGTTATGTTAATATTTCTGTTGTTTGTTTGTTTCATTGATGAATCACTTCCCAGGAGGCATTCTGAAGTGGTTTACAGTGTAATAACATATATATTTGAGAGTTACTTATATAAAAACAGACCTATGGTTCCCAGAGTGGATTAACAATCAATCCCACAGGGAGCTCTGGGACCTGTAGCTCTGGGAGGAGACTAGGGGTCTTTTAATTACTCTCAGAACCCTTAGCAAGCTACAGCTATAGCTCCCAGAATTTTGGTAGCAAGCCATGACTGTTTTAAATGGCATCACGGTGCTTTAAGTGAATGTGGTCTACATTTCTAACATATTATAGAGTATATTAAGGAAGGGTACATTTTAAAATGTCCTGAGGAGCCCATGCACAAATGTAGGATGCTAACATTGCATTTAATGTGTAGATACACACATGCGTATGCACACACACACACACACACACACACACACAGAGGGGGAGCTAGTAAACCTATTTCATGTTGGGTGAGTGCAAGGTGCAGTCACAATGCCCTTCATCCATAGGCTAATAGTCTATGCTTTGACCATGGTCCGCTTTAATCTCTCATTGCAAATGACCAGTTATTCCTCTATGCTGACATTTCCCCAGTTACCACCTGGCAATGGAGGCCCCGGAAACCAAGGGTTAGAGCTCACCAAAAGCTTATTTCCCTGCAGCGTGGTGACCGGATTACTGCTGTGATCACCCTCTGCAGATCAAAGAAGGACTGGGGTAATTTCTGTGTGTGTTTCCCTGGTGCACTGCAAACCTCTAGAAATAGAATGGAAATGAAGAGCAGCACACACACACACAAAAAATACATCTCTGGGAGCCTTTGCTGAGAACAGACAAAGAATACATGTTGAAATATATCTCCCGTCAGCAGAATAATTCCCAGCGATGTTTAGAAATGCATATAGCTTAATTTGTTTTAGACAAACTGACTAACAAAGCAATATTCTTGAAGCCAATTTGGGGCGGGTGATATGTTAAAATAGCCTTAAGCTTGTCGTCCAGCCACCAGGACTGGGATAATATGGCACAGCTTGCTTCTAGTGACTCTTTGCCTAATGTGCCACCTAAAATTATTTCCCAGGATTGCTAATGAAAAGACTCTCATCCTTTCCATCACTTCGACTCTCCAGCTTATGAAAGAGCAGGATTTCAATGAGCCCTGAAGATGGATCTTAAATAATGGCTTTTATATTTTCAAAGGGAGAGCAGGTATTGCTTCCTTGACCAACTTTGGATATCTTCTTGCACCAGCACAAACTTGGTACCAATCTCATTCACACTAAGCCCCACTGAACACAGTGAGGCTTACTTCTGAGTAAACATGCATAGAGTCCTGCTGTTTGGCTGAAATCCTATGAACATTTACCTGGGAGGAAGCCCTACTTACTTCTAAGCAAATTTGTGTGCAGCAAGTCTAAGTGACATTTCTCCTTCACTCCGTATGGATAACTCAGCTGGTTAGAGCAGGAGGCTGATCCAGCCAAGGTTTCAGGTCTGATCCCCAAATGGGACAGCTGCATATTCCTACACTGCAGGGGGTTGGACTAGATGATCCTCAGGGTCCCTTCCAACTCTATGATTCTGTGACCATGACATGTAGCAGTTTAGTTTAGTGGAACTTTTTAATCATGCCACCTTTCCCAATAGGGAAGACTACATTTCCAACAAGTGTGTGCCCTGCAGCTTCCTGAATAAATCTTTTTATACCACAAATGTTCTGTTTGGGGGGCTTTTTTGTCCCACTTGTGTTTTGCTCTAATGCGAGAGTGTCCCTTCAAAGCAAAACAATCCACTTTGTTGTTCTGGCGCCACATTGCACCCCACTAACTCCCTCTGCCCTGGTGTCATAGGGAAATGCCTTATAGTATTTCTGACACCAGCCTATCCCATGGCAAGAAAGGGGAGGAGGTTACTTGAACAGTCATAAGAGTGGGAGGCAAAATCTCCCATTAAAGCCCCCCAAATCCAATGGTTGGGATTTTCCAGTCTCCCACATAAGAGACCTCAAGCAAATGTCAACAATGCAACTTTTGCTTTCTTCCAGCAAAAGGAAAACAGCTGTTTGTTTTACCAAGGTGGAAGATTTTCAGGCTGCAGCTCCCATACCCATTTATTGGGGAAGATGAGGAGTAAAGTCCATTGACACCGATGAACTTCTGGCACCAACTGAAAACAATTCTATTAGGCCTTTGAATGGGGGAGAGAGAGAGACAAGGGGAGTGGCTGACCTGGCCTAGAGATGGTGGAAGGAGGGAGGCATGCATCTGTTCCAAAATGGAACCAAACGAAAGACAGGTTTTGTTATGTACTGAAGTTCTCACCCTGGGCCAGCAGGGGGATACTGTAGATAGTTATGCAAATGAAGGATCGAAAGTGACGTTCAGTGATTGGATAGTTTTAGAAAATGGCAACAGTTACATTGTTCTGGAGCTCTATATAAGCAGGCTGACTGAGCTCCTCAGCTTAGTTCTGTTCCAGCTTACAAAATAAAGAGCTGCTTTAGAGAAATTGCTGTGTCGTCTGCTATGTCAACCCACAACTTAACAGGTTTCTTCTTCTAAGTGCAAGGAAAAAGATGTTGATTCCAAAACCGTGTGTGTGTGAAGTGCCTTTCCCCTTTTCATCTCTCCACCGCAGTAAGAGGAGCTGGGGGGAAATTATTGTGGGACGCGCTCCACCTAAAGCTGTGGTTGCTGTAGTCAGTTTCACTGAGCTGTGGGTGCAAACCACATCCTGCTGCAATCCATGGCTCATCTCCCACTGAGGTTGGAAGCTTCTGCAGCATTATCACCTCGTTGTGATATTTCAAGATGGGTCACCTCTCACCTAAGAGAGTATTATGCATGGTCTGGAGGAAGTGGACAGAGGGAAGTTGTTCTACCTCTCTTATAACCCTAGAACGCATGGATATCCAATGAAGCTGAATATTTGAAAATTCAGGACAGGTAAAAGAACATACTACTTCACATAGGGCTCATCCATACTTCCTTTTGTGCTATGTTTCTAGACACAGGTCTTGCTCCGATTCAAATGTGGGTTTTCCTGGGGAAAGCAGCAGGACAAAAAAAAAGAAAAGGAAAACTCAACCAGATCTTGAAAGCCTAGAGCAGGCATGTTCAACAGGTAGATCATGATCTACTGGTAGATTGCGGGGTGTTCCTGGTAGATCCTGGTTGACCTCTGGCCCCTCAGCGATCTCCTTACAAAAAAGCAAAAAAAGCACACACACACACACAAAAAAAACAACAACCCAACTTTGGCTTCCTAAAAAAAGCTCCACAGCTTTGGGTAGATCACTGCCATTCTTTTTACGACAATGGGTAGATCACTGCCAGTTGTTTTTTTTATACTGTGAGTAGATCACAGTCTATTGAGAGTTGGGCGTCCCTGGCCTAGAGGAAAAGTGTGACTGAGCCCTTAGTTAAGCTATAGAACAGGCATGTCCAACTCCCAGCCAAACTCTTGTTGAGCTTTTTTGGGGGAGCCAAAGTTCTTGAGCATTTTTTTTTTTTTTGGAGCACTCAATCAGGATCACACAATCAACAAGGGAGGCATCATGCTAGGAATAGCAGCTGCTGGGAATCACAGGTGGGCAGAGTGCTTTTGTGCTCAGGTCCAGCTTGCAGGCTTCCCACAGGAATCTGGTTGGTCACTGTGAGAACAGGAGGCTGGACTGGACGGGCCATTGGCCTGATCCAGCAAGCTCATCTTATGTTCTTATGTTCAATTCTAGCAGGGGCAAACAGCATCGGCAGTGGAGTAGCCTGTAACCACCTGGGTGCCATCATGATCACAAACCACCACAAATGCACGATTTAAAAGGATGTAAGGGGGGAGGGTCTTACAGTTACTAGTTGGTCCTTATGTTTCTTATACAAGATAAGAGCCTCAAGAGCAGCACAAGCCGCTGTACCTCTGCATCCTAAACTTTGAATCACCCCAAATCCTACATCCCCATGACCAGGAGTCTAACCCCCTTCAGATGCCCCAGCACTGACTCTGGTTGAAAGCATTGGTTTCACCCAACACACTTTAATATATTATTCCCACAGCCACACAGGAATGAAGTCCTGGTGTTCACACCCACAAATAAGCTTTTGGCTACCCTAGATCATACACCCCTCCCCACCACTCCAAAATTTGCCCCACATTAGATCACCTAAACTGGCATCTTAAAAAAGTATTGTTGGGCACACAAGTGCATTTCTTGGGTGGAAGAGTCCCATCATGTCAAATTTCTGAAAAAGAAAAAAATTATATACTCCTCTAGAATGCTCCTATCCAAAACTTGTCTTACTTAAAAAGAATTCCTCTTGATTTTGACTTTGAGCTAACTTTCAAGAGACTATGTTTAGGACTGCTGCTGTCTGTTACTTTCCTTTTTATTATTCAGTTCTAATTTCCAGGAGCTGACAGGTGTGGGTGGTTGTTGTTGATGTTCTGGTTAGGATTTGCAAATCCCCTGTTCCTCATTCCCACTATTACACACAGGTGCATTCAGCGCCCAGAACATGCTCAGAGTCATTCTGGCCTCGTGGCACAAATTCCAAATCCCCCTGCAGGTTCTTTGAGCCCAAGCTCTCACCATAGTGCATGCACTTTTGGAATAAAGTCTTTGGTTACTTAAATATTGTACTACTTCTCCATTTCCCTACCAATTGCTCAAAACAGGTAACAAAAACCCTAAATCAAAAAAGCAGCAATGAAGTATCAATAGAGAACTCCTTGGGTATTTTTTTTTTTGTAATAATCAAATAAACCAGAATAAAAATGAATAAATCTATAGCAAGATGTTCCAGCTTTAAAGGAAGGGCCTCGGATTAAAGGGTCCAGCTCAATTCATGAACTGATGAACAGAAGGGGTCCCTAAAATACAGCAGGACTGGCTTATCACATTTAAGGTAGCCCCCCCCATAAAGACTAGAGTCAACAATTGCCTACTGGGTAAGGGCCTGTGCAAAAAAATGGGCCAAGCCACTTTTCTGCCTCTCTGCCGCCCCCTTCCCCTTCTCTCTCTCTCTCTCTCTCTCTCTCTCTCTCTTACACACACACACACACACACACACACACACACACACACACTTTACTAGGGGACAGGGCTCCAACTTGAAAAAAATATGGGGGGGGGCAGGTAAGCCCCGTCCTGCAGAATCGATCACATGACACTGTACATGAACACCATTTGAATGGCAATGCCCATCAACTTGGGGGGGGGGCGCTCTCAAATATTTTATTGGGGGGAGAAGACACACACACACCCCTGCCCGTGAGTAAACATGCATAGAACTGCGCTCTAAGGTTGAGATTTTGTGCAGGTTTACTTTCTTGGACTCTAAACGTGCAGTCGATGAAGCTTACCTCCAAGCAAAGCTGCCTTGATTGGGTCAGAGCCATTCACACGTTATGCGCAGGACGCCCGGCCGGGTGCTGGGCGGGGAGAGAGGCGAGATTCACAATTATCAACCGACAGGAAAGATTCCACCCTTTTGGGGTGCTGGGTGCGCTTTGTGTGTTCCTGGAAGCCTAGAGTCCCGTGCTAATGTGGAGATAGTGAGAAGGCAATATTTGGTCCATTTTCCTTCCGTGCCACTGACGGAAAACAACCTCCCTTATGTGTTTATCGGGGTTTACTCTTGGGCGGTGTTTTTTTCTGGGGGGACGCGTACCCCTAAATATTTTGTGAATCTTTGTACTTTTGTCCATTTACTGCATTTATTTTCCCGATTTGAACTGTAAAATGGTGGTTTTCTTGAGCCAAAATGAGAGTACCGCTAAACATTTTTTTTGGGGGGGGGAGCGCTGCTCTTGGGTAAGTGCGCGTAGAATTGCAGCCTTCTGCAGGCATCCACAACCCACGTAAGCCGG
Organism: Podarcis liolepis; assembly: GCF_965112155.1. Taxonomy (NCBI): domain Eukaryota; kingdom Metazoa; phylum Chordata; class Lepidosauria; order Squamata; family Lacertidae; genus Podarcis; species Podarcis liolepis. The sequence goes on from NC_139563.1 coordinate 29,117,615, forward strand.
GAGGCTTCAGAGCTGCTGATTCACACGTCGATCTATGGGGATCACTGGGTCAATTAGCTTTTGGAAGCCCTTTAGGGTACAGAGCCAGAATATCTTATGCAAGCTTAGTTGCGCCCGAATTTCCAACAGGATCCACACAGCTCAGTTAAGCCTAAACAACGTTAAAGAGACCCTCTCCGCACGCGAACACACGCATCGTTTTCAAACCCCTGCGTTTGCAAGAACCTGTTTCCTCGGAAGTAAATCCCACTGATTTTTAGGGGACTGGGGAGCAGGTAAGGCTGCAATCCTAACCCACACTGGGGGACCTGACTCAAACCAAAAGGGTCTTTATTCTCACCATTTCAGAAAACCCAAAGCGGTGGGCCAAGCAGTCCAAAACTTAAATTTAACTGGATTGCCGATATTTTCAACATCTACAAGAAAGTGTTCTGCGCAATTGATTTATAAACCAAGTATACTTCCCCTTCCTTCGGTCACAACGCGTGTTAATCTGATTTCTACAATGAAACTGACTAAAGAAAGAAGGACCGTAGCCTGAATATGGTATTACTGTATACGTGTATGGAACAAATTGGGGAAAACTGAGTGTCGGCACAAGCATACCCCAATCGTGTATTTTATTTTTATTTGTTAAGCTTGGAAGCCCCTCCTCCTTGAAGAATTTCACCCCTGATGTATATGGGATATCCTCCTATTTTTCCAACGCGGGTGACAAAAACCCTCTACGTGCATAAGGAGACAATGCAAACCGCCGCCCCCATAAAGACACACACACGTAGGGTGGGGGAACCAAATTTAAAAATGGAAGTGGAGAGAGAGAGGAGAGGGGACCTCGATTTTTCTCCTCCTCTCATTTGTTTATCTCTGGATTTCCAAACCAGCGACCCCCCCCCTTTCTTCTTCTTCTTCTTTTTCTTTTCCTAGGAATTCATTTGAATAGCTTTCAAGCTGCAAAATGGAAATGTAGCGCCTGCCCTCTATTTCAGCAGCAGCAGCAGCGTCCTGGCAACAGAGCAATTTTCTATCATCAAGGATAAATGGCATCGAACAGAACATTCTGATAAAAAAAAGAGAGGGGGGGAGAGGAGGGGAGAGCGAGCGGGGAGGAGGGGGAGCTTTAGCCCGAGAAGACCATGATTGCTGCCCTTCCTGTCCGTCATCCCTTTACAAAACCCTCTCCTCCAAACCTGAGCCGCATGCTGTCAGAGCTAATAATGTCTTCGAAAGAAGGGGGGCGGTGGGGGAGAGCGAGAGAGAAATAGCATTCAGGCACAATGTTCCCATTTATGACATAGAGCTCCTTCCCACCCCCACCCCCTCCCCAGCTCCCTTCCCCTTTCAAAAGAAAGGGACACAAATTTTGCAAATACATATACGTACTGTATACAGTATAGCCTTCTTTGGTTGGCTTGGAATTAAAAAAACAAAAAACAAAAACGAAGGAAGTTGCAAGATGCGCCCACCCACAGCAAAACATCAAGCCCTCCACAACGGACTTTCAAGCTCAGGCTGTAAAAAAATAAAAAAAAAATCTATAGGATAATAATAATAATAATAATAATAATAATAATAATAATAATAATAATAGTGGTGGTGGTGGCTGTTTAAATGCATCAGGGAAATGCATGGGGAAATAAATGTAGAGAGAAAAGGTTGCGATTGCCTTTAGGATCAGATGATCCTCTGCCCCGGTTTTTGCTGGTGCGCAATTGGTCGGTGCCTCTCACAGCGCGCAAGGTGAGCGTCCCTAAGGATAGTCCAGGATTCCATACTAATTCGGTAATGGACTGTTTCAATGCCCCTAAAGCAGATTCTCCGCAGTTCCTGGGCCCTGAACCCCATTGGACTGATGTATATACTTGGAAAGTCGTGCTTGAGACCCATTCGCCAAGCGTTTAGTCCGGGATGCGTTCTAGGATGAAACATAACTCGATTGCGTGGAGCGCAAGTGGAAAGGCGGAAACCGGTCTTAGCTGGATTCTTGCTCGCGAGTAAAGTGTGGGATTCCAGGCAAGCGCCTCCAGGCAAGTTATTGGCAAGTTCCTGAGGAATCAGTCGAGCTTAGCACTTCCTCGCTGGATGGGATCCGGGTATTAATGAAAAAGTGTCGGCCCAGCTAACAGTTCTGTAGACCAGGCTGCTAGTCTCATTCATTTCACGTGACTCTAACTATATTCCCCCATGGATGGGATGCTGATGTTTTTCCCAATGGGGCGCATTCTCAAAAATGCATAGGAAGGCAGTTCAGGGTTGTTATGCGAGTTCCATTGAAATTAATGTTCGCTGGTAATTTTATGCTGGGGAGGGAGTCTCTATCCAACTGGACTTCAAATTTAAACAATAAAGAGCTCTTTAAAAAATAAAAGTTGGTCCATAAATGGAGAGTGAGGGGACACAGGAACCCATCAAAATGACACAAAAGTGTGTCCAGCTGCCAAGTTATCAACACAAAAAGTTGTGGCTGGAGCACAAATTTGGTGAAGGGTAGTCTACAGATTGTTGAGATAAAATATGTCACGGGTTATGCTGCTTTGGCTCTCCAGCCCAAACAATGGCTGCAAACAAATGGCCCAAACCAAGATGCAAGGAGAATCTAGGACTGCATTCTTAATAACCCATAGAAGTGAATGGAGGGGGGGGATTTCCAGTGTCTTCACACAAGCCAGGACTAAGCATGTTACAAATTAAGCATGTTGCAACTTTGAATAAAAGATTCAACTTGTTTAACTTCACTGGCCTCTATGACTTTCATCAAAGTGGAGAAGCGGTATTAGCCTATTGCAGAAGCAAAAACAACAATGCACACACGCACACACCATGTGTGGCCAGATGAGCATGAAATGCCACTGAATTTTCTTTTCAGAGCTCCTATGTATACAAAGCAAGCACAGACTCCTTGGCAGATAACACATTCTCCCCAGCTTTGCTATGCTAATGCAACACCTAGGGTGCAAGAGTTTAAGTTGCATGGAATCCTTTTGTTTCCATTTGTTTAGGGCGCCTGCTGTAGCTGACATAAGAGCAACCTTCTGGAGTTAAGGTTTCCAAGTGAGGTAGCTGAGTTAGTCTATTGCAAGGAGAACAATAGAGAGTCTTTTGGAACCTTAAGCTAAAGTCCACTTCATCCAATGCAGTTGGCACTGGAGACATGAGCAAGTTGGAGTTCAATGGCAGTGAAATGCAAATCCTACCATCTGTGGCAATTCAATTAGCGCTTAAATGCATGCAGAACAATCAATTCAACTAGAGCTTCAGTGAATGCAAAATAAGGACAGTGGCCTCTCACAAAAGCCGTGGTTGACACAGTCGCCTTAGCATTGCTCTGTCTGGGCCTCAAATAATAATTTATTAAATTTGTATATCACCCTTCATCCAAAGATCACAGCATAAAACTACAAGATCAAAACACAAAATACTTAATACTCAGGTTACATATGCTTCAGGTTACATACGCTTCAGGTTACAGACTATGCTATCCCAGAAATAGTGCTTCAGGTTAAGAACTTTGCTTCAGGCTGAGAACAGAAATTGGGCTCCGGTGGTGCGGCAGCAGCGGGAGGCCCCATTAGCTAAAGTGGTGCTTCAGGTTAAGAACAGTTTCAGGTTAAGTACGGACCTCCGGAACAAATTAAGTACTTAACCTGAGGTACCACTGTATAGCAAGAACAAGAACAAACCAATAACACACCCCAACACATTTAAAGGGATATAGGGTGCTAATCAGCCACAGGCCTGGTTGGAGAGAAACTATTTTCCCCGCCTGGTGCCTAAAGATATTTAATGAAGGTGCCAGGGAAATCTCCGTGGAGAGCATTCCACAAACAGGGAGCCACTGCAGAAATGGCCTGTTTTGGTGTTGCCACCCTCCGGACCTCTCATGGATGAGGCACATGAAGAAGAGCCTCCAGTGATGATCACAAGTTCCAGCTCAGATCATATGGGGAAATAAACGAACTAAACTTATTGATTAGGAGTTTTGTTCAGCTGTTGGAATGGAAGGTGGTTTATTGGTTTGTTGGGGGGGCTGTTCTTGTTTTAATTATGTATTTTGTGTTTTTATATTGTATTTTTCTGTTGTGAACAGCCCTGAGGTCTATAGATGAAGGGAGGTGTACAAATTTAATAAATAAACAAAATTTAAAAACGATGCTTATGACTGTGAAACCTGAATACGTAGTCTTGGCTCTCAATTTAATTCACTTGATAAACCAGAAATACAGTTGACTGTCTTAATGCCTCTAACTCTTGAAAAGTAAAACAATTGCTTTCTGGGACTGGATTATTACCTAATATAGCTAACTAGGATCTCCAGTTCTATGAAAAACACATATATATGTATACATTTATTTCACACCCTTTTCCCTAAGAAGGAATCAAGGTAGATTACACACACAAAGAATAACACATAATAAACAATCAACAAGCCAGCAACTGAATAAAACAACAATTATGCAGTAAACAAACACTGCGATAATCCCATCATTATTTCAACTGCACAAATGCAAGTTCAGTTTATTTCAGCAGGACTCCCAAATCAGTAGGAATCCTGTAGTCCCATCACATCTATGTGTGAGCAAACGCCAATGAAATCAATGGAATCTACTTTTGAGATAACACATACAATCTAGCTGCTAGTCCCTTTGAAGTCAATAGGACACGGTTCAGCTTCAACCAAATCCACAGAATTTGTGACCTGTCAATTCAAACACACCCTCCCAGAGACCCAATAAGTATGTGTTTTCGTTACCTGCTTGGGATTGGAGGAAAAAAAGGGAGGACAAGTGCCCATCAGGCCAGGGTGCATGGCTAGTGAGCTGTGTGGAACAAGTTATGCAAGCCTTAGTTGCAGACCATGTCTGTGAACTGGAAGATTTCTAGTCCTTACATTTCACCCTGCTGTTCTGCAGAGGAGCTTGGGACATCCATGCAGTGGCGTAGCGTGGGTTGTCAGCACCCGGGGCAAGGCAAGTAATTTGTGCCCCCTAACCTGTGGATTTGCGCCCCCTAAACCTAACCCCCAGATGTTGCGCCCGGTGCGGCCGGCCCCCCCTGCACCCCCATGCTACGCCACTGCATCCATGTCTCCCCCTTTGTGCTCATAACAGCTCTGTGAAGTAGGATAGGTGGACAGCTAGTGATTGGCCCAATAACACATAGGAACAGCTGTGCACAAATAGAGATTTGAACCTAGGTTTTCCCAGACACTCTGGAAGCTATACCACACTGGCTCTCAGAGGCTTGCTGTGAGGACCAGTGAAGTGGGAGTTACAGGGCATTTTGAAGGCTGGCTCCATTAAACTTCACCAAAAATCCAAACACCAGCATCTGAAGCACATTTTCTAGGACAGAGTTTGTCCACACCCGATCTTAGTGAGAATTTGCTTTGCCAGTTCTCCAAGTGAGAAAAGCTGCATGGAAACAAGGGGTTATTGTTTTTTAATGTGTATATGATTGCTCCAACTTTTATGATTTATTAGAATGAGGAAATCTATATATGAAGTATGGTAATTCTTCACACTTCATGTGAGGAAACCCACCAAAAGTGTGCAATATTTCAGCACGCGTATTCTTAAATGCCATTTGCCAAGATTCTGAGACTATAGAAGTGATGGGAGGTTTCATTTTATATTATTCCCCCAAAGAATGTTCAGAAGTCACGTGGTACACCTATGTTCCTCAAGCTAAGCAAGGGTAGCCTTGGTTATTCCTGAATGGGGAGACTAGCTGGAAACCACACACATACGCAATGCTCTGAGCTCCTTGGACGATGAAGAATATGGTACCAATGTAGTAACAAGAAGTACTATTCTTTATTATATTGATATACTGCCCTTTGTCCAAGAATCACAGGGCGGTTCACCATATAAAAACAGAAAACTGCACAACAGTGTGCTTTGTTGTGGTTTTAAAGGCATTTTTGAAGTCCACCCAGATCTTACCACCACCAAGATACCCAGAGGCCAATTAACAGTGCGATCCTATGCATGTGTCCCATAGAGTTTATTCCCAAGTCTCAGTGCTCCCCAGGATGGAGGATGGAGGGACTTAGGGACTATCTGTGAAGGAGGTCTGCTGGTGGAACGACACATGGAAAACTGCTGGGAGGAGCTAAGCATGAAGTGAAGGGCTCAGTGCCAGAGCACATCCTTTGCCTGCAAAAGGTCCCATGTTCAATTCCTGGTATCTCCAGGTGGGTCTGGGAGAGACTCATGCCTGCAACCCTGGAGAGCTATAGCCAGTCTGTATTGGCAATGGTGGGCTATAGATGGACCAAAGGTCTCACTCGGTATATGGCAACTTCCTATGTCAACAGTGAATTGGAAGCATGCCAGGGTGTAGGCATGGTTGCACCAGGTTCAAAGCTCCCCCTGCCCCCATACATTCCCTGGACAAGCCCAATGGATCAGCAGAACGGTATGACAAAATGGCAGGGCAATGGATACAGCAATAAAAAAATAAGGTTGGGTTGCTCTCCCCTAGCACTATTGCCTATTGCGGTAAGCAGAATTACTTGCCTGGTCTATCTTTGGTAGTGGCTGAGCAGCGACAATGCTGAGTGATTTGCTCCGACAGAATAGATGCTTTTTCAAAGAGCCACCAATCTGGACATTTGTAGTCACACTGCATTCCCTCTCTGTTTGTTCATGGAGCTCTACCTATTTCTCTTCCTTTAACCTAACCCTTATGCTTGAGAAACGAAGACCACCCTGTTATGCTATTCTATATTAAAGGTGAAAAGATACTCCCACTTCCAAAATAATATACAACCCTCAGCCCTGGGGAAAGGTTGTAGCTTAATAGCAGAGCACATGCAGAATGTACCAAATTCAGTTCCTGGCATCTCCAGGAATGGCTGAGAAATATTTCCTGTCGGAAGAGCAACGGTCTGTCGGTGTAGACCACCTTTTCAGACTCAGGACCCACTTTTCATGCAAACATGCACCCTTTTCTCAACCTTTTACCATATATTTGCATGGTGGTAGAGCTCCTGTTGTGACCCACCTTGGATCAGGCAGAGACCCACCAGTTGAAGACCAATGATGTGGACAATACGGAGCTTAGATGGATTGATGGTCTGAATCAGCATAAGGCTATGTTTCTGGGTGTCATCTGGGTCCAGGGATCAAATGAATGACACGATGCCATCCACAAAGTGTTCAGGGCAATCCTTGATGGGTTGCAACCCCAACCTATTTTCAAGTAAGGGCTTAGCATCGCAGCTTTAATTTATTGACAGTTTTGGCTAGGCAGCTGCTGTTCTTCAAAAGCACGAAGACGACTGCTTTGGATTCTTTTGTTTTGTTTCCTAAAACAAAGTTACCTCTTGAATGTTCAAGTGCTATTGCCCTGGTCTACGCATTTGTAGCAGAACAAGATGGCACCATGCTGGGGTGGTAGGATGGAGAGCTTGACATAAGGAAGTATGCAGAAACCGGACCCCCCCCCCCGCCACACAAACACACCTGCAGTCTGAAATAGTAGTACAGCCCACTCTACCATCTCAGCATTCTTCCCCCTGTTCTCCTGCATGTTACCGCACTGAGTTAAACATTGCCTCCTGTGATGAGCTCACCTATGGGGTCATAGAATTGTAGAGTTGGGAGGGACCACAAGGGTCTTCTTAGTCCAACCCTCTGCAACACAGAAATGTTTTGCCCAATGTTGGACTAAAACCCATGACCTTGAGATTAAAAGTCTCGTGCTCTACTGACTGAGCTATAGATCTTAGTGAATTACCCATGAATGCCTCACCAAACACACACACACACAAAACACAATCAATCAATGAGGAACATATTGCTACTAACCTGACAGGAAATAATTCCTATTTCAGGGATGGCGAACCTTGGACTCAGAGGCCAGATGTGGGGCCCCCCCAGTTCTTTCTCTCTGGCCCTTGGGACATTTCCCACGCTTTCACCTGCCTGAAATATATCTTTGAACTCTAATCATGCCTCTGGCTTGTCTGGATGGAGCCTAGGGAGAGCTGTGTGAGTGTCTACCATGCAAACAACTTTGCATTTATTACTCCTTCTGCTTTTGCGTATGGGGCCATCATAGGAGCCAACTCCTAGGGGGTGGAGCTGAGAGGTCTTCACACACACCTATAAAATATTTGAGGGGTCTCTCCCCCTCCCCAGTTCATGGGCACTGCCATTCAAATGGTGTCTGTGCACTGTGTCATGTGATTGATTAAGTAGGGCAGGGCTTACTCGGGCCCACCCCAATATTTTATTCAAGTTGGCACCTCTGGGTGCCATCCACTACTGGCACATGGACCCCAGAAGAGGAAGTGTCCCCACTCTGGTCCTCTTTGCTTGCCTTGACCCACCCCAGGGCTCATCTGCTCCCTTTTCTCACTTTCTCTGAGCTGCTGCAGCAGGCAGGTACAAACGTGTGGAAGCTATGGCTGCTTTCTAGAGATGAAGTGGTTGTTGTTTTGGTCCCTGCTGCTTTTTGAATGCATTTTTTTTTTTAAGTTAAAGTATATCTAGGCCCCAGAGGGGTTCCCCCTGAAATTACTGATTGTACTGCTGAGATCAGGGGTCAGCAAACTTTTTCAGCAGGGGGCCGGTCCACTGTCCCTCAGACCTTGTGGGGGGCCAGACTATATTTTGGGAAAATAATAATGAATGAATTCCTATGCCGCACAAATAACCAAGAGATGCATTTTAAATAAAAACACACATTCTACTAATGTAAAAATATGCTGATTCCCGGACAGTCCATGGGCCAGATTTAGAAGGCGATTGGGCCGGATCCGGCCCCCAGGCCTTAGTTTGCCTACCCATGGCTGAGATGTTCAAATTGTGGGGTGCTCTCATATGGTAAGGATGCTGGTCAACTGCAGGAGGACTGGGGAGGGTCAAGAGTATTGGGATCCTACGAGAAGCGACCCTGTGCTAGTGGGAGACAAATAGGAAAGGGGTGGAAGGAATACTCCTGGGAGTGTCTCTGTCTCTCTTGCATAACTTTGCAATGTATTGTTTGGAGCAGTGCCTGCAGAAGCCAGGCCCTTGCCTCTTTCTCAATGGGGGAAGGTCAGTGGCAGAGCATCTGCTATGCATGCAGAAGGTCCCAGGCTCAATCCCCAGCATCTCTTGATAGGACTGGAAGAGAGTCCTAGCCTGAGGCCCTGGAGAGTCACCACTAGTCAGTTGACTGTAGACAATACTAAGCCAGATGATCTTAGTTGGAAAAAGGCAACTTCCTATGCACCTGTGTACTCACCTTGCCCTCCTCCTCCTCCTCCTCCTTCCAGCCCTGCCATTTTTCTCTTAGCTGGCTGGACTTGAGGAACTCTTAACTTTCCATGCAGCAGTCCCTCTTGAACAACAGGCATTGCTAAGTGACTCCATACATATCCCCTGACTCCCCTTCCTGTTTTCAATGGTTATCACAAGTTGTTCTAAGGAATGGGTTCTATCCTTTGGATCAGACACCTTGCTACCCACTTTATAAGGCTTGTCTTCTAGTATCTGAAGGGTCCTCGTGCAAAAGATGGAGATGGTTTGCTCCTTGCTGCTTCGGAGGGCAGGAACGGAATCAGTGGGTGAGGAAGTGCAGGGAGGCAGATTTTGCCTACACATTAGGAGAAACTTCCCTAAGGTTAGGTTAGAGCTGTTCGACAGTGGAACTGGCTGTGGAGGAGACTCTCCTTTACTAGACTCTCCTTTTTAAGCACCTGCCAGGGGTGCTGTCATGCCAACCCTAGATCACTGCTTGAGTTACGGGGAAGGGAATCAGAACCTTGATCCATCTAACTCAAAGTTTTCTGTACTGGCTGCCAGCGGATCTCCAGAGCCTGAGACCAAAATGAACCTGGGCTCTTTACGCGCTGAGCTACAAGTCCTTCCGCAAAGGAACAGCTTGGGAGAGCAATTTTGCTATTCTCTGTTGTTATTGACTTATTTGCCTGGTTGGAAATCCCTCGCCAAGTTCGCTCACTCGCTGGTCTTCTCTCCTCCCCATCCAACCTCTGCGCTTGGAAGATTGATAGGCCTTTTCCAGCGTGGCTTCCCTCCCTCCCTCCCTCCCTCCCTCTCTCTCTCTCTCTCTCTCTCTCTCTCTCTCTCTCTCTCTCTCTCTCTCTCTCTCTCTCTCTTCCCCCTGAAGCTGTCGACATCGGCAAATTAATACTACTAATTACCCCTCAGTGGAGACTAACCAGATCCTTCTTGATTGGATTTTGACTGCTGTAATTTGGAGCTGCGGCGGTAAGGCCGGAGTCTGCGCAACATAAACCCGCTGGTGGTGACGACTGCCTGCTTTTCACGCTTTTTAAAAGAACAGGGTGTGGAGAAGGAGATTTATCCATTTTCGTGCAACCTCGCTCGAGCAGCGCTGCTGGGTTAGGGCGGTTTGCGGAAATCAGGCGAAAGGCGGCTCAAACCCGCGATCACCGTCGCTCTTTCTAGCCCACGGAAAGGCTTGGAAGATGCTTTCTACACAACTCGACGGGGGGGGGGAGGGGTGAACCCTACAGAAGGAGGGAGAGATGAAGATACAGGACTTGGGGCTGTGGTTCTTGCATTCTCCTGAGTACTGTCCTTGGACTAAACCCCATAGGAGCCAGTGGGGTGGACTTAAAAACGTTGTATAGGAGCCACCTCCTAGGGCCCCAGGTTCCTTCGGTCCCACCAATAAAATATTTGAGGGGTCCAGCCCTCCCCCCAAGTTGATGGGCATTGTCATTCAAATGGTGTGTGCCGTGTCTTGCGATAGATTTTGAGGAGCGGGGCTTAACCCCCCCCCATATTTAATTCAAGTTGGCACCCTTGCAACGTGGTGCCCTCCATATACTGTTGGATTAAAACTCTTATCAGCCCCGACCAGCCGCCAGGACTGCTGGGAATCGCAGTTCAACAACAACATGACTATCTCCACTTTCATGACTCATAGGATCGGGACACAAGAGGATGCTTTAGATTAGAAAAGGCAGGTCATTGGTCTGCCTAGTTCTGTATTGTAGGTCCTGGCTGGAAAATGGCTCTTAATTAAGAGTTTCAGGCAGGAGCCTGGCGACTGAACCCGGGGACCCTTTTGGCACTCAGAGCACGTGCTCTGCCCTTTTCCCTTGGACTGCACATCGGGGCGTCGTCACGGCCACGTGGGCTTGCGTGCAGAGGCCATGCTCGGCTATGCATTTCTATCTGGTGGCAAGGGTTCCAACTTGAATAAAATATAGGGGGGGGGCAGATAAGCCCCACCCCGCATAATCGATCACACGACGCGGTGCATGCACACAATGTAAACAGCAATGCCAATCAAGTTTGGGGTGGTTCGGCCTCCACAAATATTTTATGGAGTTGGCTCCTATGTCTGATGTCAAGTCCCACGGGGAATATTACGTAGGATCACTCTGCACAAATTCGCGGTAGAATTGAGCGGCTCCCTTTCCAGAGAATCGCAAGGAAACAGTGCTATAAATAAATTCGCTTCGAAATGGGACAGATCACAATCTTGAGCTAGATTTCCTCTATTGCCCTTTAAAGCACAAACTTCCTCCCCAAATCAATCCCTTGGCAGGTTCAACTAGCCAATTCTCGTTTATAGTCTTTCTTTCTTTCTTTTTTGGGGGGAGAACCGCACTAACACAGGAATGTCACATAAAACAGACCTCCCCACCTAAGGAGCTCATGAGTCGGATTTACAACGCTAGCTGAGATTATAATCTCGACAGATCAGCCGTTTCTAAATGCTTGCATCCAGTCAGATGTCGATTCATTTGGGTCTTGAGAAAGAGACAGGGAGCCTCGACTAAGGAATAAAATAATTAAGGCTGCAACCCCAACCCCTCTTGCTTGGAGTAAGCCCCATTGACTGCAGTAGGACTTACTTCCGAGTAGACATGGGACTAACGAGGGGATAGAATATGAGATCTTTAACAGGGTCCGCCACGTCTTCTGCGGTTTGGGAAGAAGAGTGCTGTGTAAGTCGCAAGTCTACGCAGCTGTATATATTTACACCAATCCCTACCTGGACCAAAGGATAATTCTCAGTTGTCTACATTTATCCGGCAGATCCATGTCTTCTATTATTATTATTATTATTATTATTATTATTATTATTATTATTATTATTATTATTATTATTATTAAGAAATGATGGAGCACAGATCAATGACTGAACAACATTGACCAGGCACTTTCTTAAGTTCATTACACCCTTCCTTACCTCCCGGGAACTCGAGCTGACTTACACAGACTTCTAGGGCGGCCTCCCACCTCGCGCTGACCGGAACCAAGCTCAGAATTCCTCCAGGAAGTGACCGGAAGTTCGAAACAAATCGCTCTCAAAGTGGCTGCAAAAGGGCCGGCAGGCAGATCTGCGGAGGGAAACGGGGCGCAGGGGCAGACCTTGACTGTCGCCGTCCGTAACGTGTGGCTTTAATTACATGCCTTCTGGCTTAGCACAGTTACAGAAAAGGACGTAGCGCAAAAAGTATTCCCGCGTGGTACACATGGAAAGATACTCCTTTCTTCTTTGCATTTGTGTGTGGAGGGAAGGGGGACGATTTCATCACCATCGACCGCTCTATGTGTCACCCCAATTCTGCGATTAGCTTCATGGGGTCTAGGGGTGGGGTTGGAGCTATTCATTAACAATACGTAAAAGGATAACCCCTCGCTCATTGCACGTGTCAGACACGACTGTCTATGTGACCTTGGAGGCGTTACTACGCTTGGGCCTCAGTTTCCTATTCATTTGCCATAAAAGAAGGAAGAATGAATAGATGGACGGACGGACGGGACAATCAGACCAGGAATAAATTATTCTGGCCTCAAAATGAAATAGTTCCCTAGAAGAGGAATTAAACCCATCAGTGTAACTAAAGCCAACGCGATAGGTTGAGCCCCGTTGAAGTCATGGGAGGCGGAATGGTCTTTCATTGAATTATGGAGCGGCTCTATTAATTTGCAATTTTTTAATTAAATGTGCGTGACAGAAATGATGCTACTTTCAACATAGTGGTAGGCCTTCCTCCCTCCCGCCTCCCTCCCTCTCTCTCTCTGTGTGTGTCTGTCTGTGTCTTACGTCTCTCCCCAGAGTTAATAGATAATGGATCTCTCAATGGATCGCTTATACGTAATTAATTTTCACTTATGTTTCGTTGTCTACCGAGAACTTGATGAAGAAGCCGCTCAGTTTATAGGGACGGAAGCCGCCAGGGAGGGGAAAGCCAGCGAGTTTTGTCCAGTATAGTTAGATAATTAGAATTTCCTGAGTAAAGAAATGCAGGGGCGAAAGTGGGGGGGGGGGGAGAAGCCAGGGCAACTGCATTAATTAAATCAACTCCAACAGAAACATGAAAACTTCTGCCTCTGTCTCTGTCTCCTGTGTTTACTACCAGCCCATGCCACGCTTGGTAAATGTATTCTTTGAAGGTAAGAGTAAATAATTGCCTTTAGCGCAACAAGGGGAAGCGACGCGGAGGCTTTTTGAAGCTCGCTAAAAATAAGCTACAAGAGAAAGCGAAAAAGCTGAAGGTGGAGGAGAAAGAGGGAAGGAGGCCATCGCGATAATTTGATGCAATTAAAGTGTCTGCCTTCATTTACCGAGGCGATCCTCGCTCTCTCTGGCTCTCGGCGATGCTCTTGGAGATGTGACGAGAGAGAGAGAGAGAAGATCCGGCCGGTGGGTCGGTTCCTTGCAGCGAGAAGGAGTTCGCTGCTGGACCGTCTGAAATATTGATGGACGGGGCTGCAACTCGATCGGAGATGCAGGCAGGAGAGCGCCGCGTCTATGCTTAAGGAGCCAGCTCTGTGAAATTGCAGCCTTCGCTCGCCGCCCCGCTTTAGAAGGGATTAGAAAACGAAAGACGGAAGAAAAGTCCATGGATGCTGGTTGTTGCGCTTTTGCGCGCGGACGCAATTCTCTGGCTAGAGCCGGGGCGCTCGATCCAAGGTCTTTTCCCCCCTCAGAAGTAAACCCCACAGGTTCCGATGGGGTTGTAGGTTGAATCGACCCCGCCGCCCCCACTCCACTTCCTCCTCTCCTCTTTCCCTTTCTCATTTCAGCAAAGCCAAAGCAAACTTGTGGGCAGACAGGAATCCACCCAAGCGCCTGATCCCCCTGGCACATTCCGAACTTGGAGACGGGCCGACCTTCTCCCATAGAAAATAAGAGGAATAAGACAAGATTTGTAAAAGCACATCAAGAAGGGAGAATAGTACGACACAGCCAGAATAATGGGGCCAATAAATCATCGTGGAAAACGTCTCGTTGGTGAATTGGCCTCTGAACTGCTGCTGCGGTCCTGATTTTAATTTCCACGGAGTCCTGAGTTCCAACGTGGGCTCAGAGAGAGGCTTTAGTCTAGACGCTCCCTCTGGATTCCAACCCACCTCACAGGGATGTTGTGAGGGCATAATGGAGGAATGCCAGGCACACAATCCCAGCTGTTAAAGGCAGGATTAAAATATAGATATAGTTGGTGGTAGTGATTTATTAGTAGCAGTATTTAATATTTAGTTGCAGTATTTAATACTATCAACAGAAGAGCAGCAGCAGCAGCCATCGCCCTTGGAGCGATCCGTAACTTGGAGAAGCTAAAATGTTTGGAATGAAACTGATGTGGAGGAGAGCAGCAGCCGAAAAACTGGTCCGTGGAGGGAAGAAGGGGTGCTGTGTGACTGCACTGGATTTGAACCACATCCTGAGCACGCTCCTAAAAAGTCAGCCCTCATAAGTAGGAGGAGGAGAAGGAGGAGTTGTGGATCCCGGCCAGAGACTATTGAGGTTTGGAGTAAAGGTTGGAAGGTACCAAACAGTCCCCAGTTAAGGAATCGCTCGGCTTTTAAGGCGTTTGCCCCTGAAGCCAGAAGAAACCGTCCTGAAACAGTATCTCGAATTAAGACAAGGTGGTGGTGGTTTAAATAGAAGCAAGGAAAGCGAGGGTCTTAGCAGGCTGTTATCCTAAGCAGCACTGCAACGGGGGGAATAAGGCCAATTGATTTCTTAGTAAGAATGCTGAGGATTGGGGGCGGCCTTAGGTGCCTTCAGGATCCAGATGAAGGGTCACCGTGCGTGGCAGATGTTGTGAGGACAGAACGCGTTCACACGGGGAAGCTGCTGCCTCGGATTCCACCAGAACATGCGCATCAAAACAATGCACCACCTACTGCTAAACTCCCGAGACTCTGCACCCTGATCATCCCACATCCCCAGTTTAGTTCCTCAGCCACCGGCTTTTACACTCCCATCCCAGGGAAAGTCATTGTTCCTAACCCCGCCCCCCTCTCCCGCAGGGCTTTGAAAGCGCTCGATCGCCTCCCCAGCAGCACACATTGAACCCATCTGGAAGAAGGATCCGGTTTAAATTACAGGACAAATCTGTACAAGAGACAGTGGCTGGGTCTCTGTGGATCGTTCCCGTCTGCCTTCCATTATTTTGACCCAGGGTGCTGTGCAGCAAACGCTGCGTGTGTGATCCATCTGTGTAGGCTTTCCTCCCCCTCCCTCCCCCTCCCTCTCCCTTCTCCGCTTGCTCCCCCCCCCCCCGCACGCTCTCCGCCACTTCCTTCACACTAGCGGTATGGAAAGCCCTTGACGCCTGCCAGTCTGTTATAATGCTCGTGGGTTTACAATCCAGAAAGCGAGGAAGGAGGAGGGGAGGAGGAGGAGAAAAGAAAGTGTGTGTGCCACGGGGGTGCGGGGGGGGTGCGCGCGGTGGAGAGCGTCTTCTCCCCTCCATCCATTCTCGGACTGGCAGCGTTTAACTCCCTGGCTTCTCCTTAAAATAGCTCGCTTTCATCTAGAGGAGGTGACCTCTTTTTGTGGGATCCTTTGCTTCCCACTCGCTCGCTATTAAGGAGATGACAATATGACATCCCGGCAGAAGACGAAGAGCAAATGTGTTTGGGGGTAAACAGGGTTGGGGGAAGCGCTGGAAATGTGATCAGCAGATGGAGAGGGGGGTTTGGGGGGCGGGAGGTTAGCCTGAGAGGGAGGGAAGGAAGGAAGGAAGGAAGGAAGGAAGGAAGGAGAAAAACTTTTAAGCAAATGCTTATATTTGAGAATAGTGTCAAATTTTAGGAGGTGGGTAAAATAATAATAATAACAATAACAATAATAATGATGATGATGATGATGATGATGATGATGACGACGACGACGAAGGATTGAGGCAGGTGCCTTTTCATTCAGCTCGCACTTCTCATTCACTCCTAATTAGCTCTCTCCTACTGATGTCAAGAAAGTGGCTTGCTCGAATGGATATTAAAGGTTGGTAGAGGCAGCGCTGCCTTTCTAGACCATCGCGCCAGAAGGACTCGCGATTCCAACGCTTTTTCTCCGCAGGACAGAGAGATGTCTCCGAGGCATCTCAGAAGCTGGGCACGAGCTTAGAAAGACACACACGTTTCAGGGATCTTGCTCCTAACAAGTGAGCTGTACACGTGCACTGCGATCCTATAGAAGTCTGCTGAGATGGAAGTCCCGTTGGGATCAATGGGGCTTATTCCCATGGATGAGATGGCGCAAGTTTTGCTGTATAATCCCAAGCATTGAGAAGTGTGTATCCTGGTAAAGCACTCTTACTATGAAGTAAGCTCCACTGAGTACTGTACTACAGGAATTACTTCTGAGTGAACGTCCTTAGAATGGCGGAGAAAATGCGCTATGCATACGTTAATATCCCCAGAAGTATCCATCCATCCACCCATCCACCCATCCATCCATCCATCCATCCATCTATCCATCCATCCTTATCTCTCTATCAACCTACCTACAGAGTGGGCTATGTCCCAGGAATCGCGTCTTTGTGTGTGGATTGACTTATTTTATCCGTTCCCCACAAACCTGTCTCCAGCTCAGACTGGGACTCTTCCAGATTCAATGGATTCTGAAATAGGTGATACCCATTTCCTTATTTTCCTGCGTTTGAGGTCTGACTCTTTAGGGGTTTTTTCCTTGAGAACAAGACACTGTGTCACAATCTTATCTGCTCTGAGCCTGTGGCATAGGACGAGCTGGAAATCAAACGAAGGAAGGGAGAAAACAGATATCAGTTATCTGTGTACACACAAGCCAAACTTTAGGGGTCAGCTTAAATGGATCAGTTTCATGTGTTCGCGCGCGCGCTCTCTCGCTCTCTCTCACGCATATAACGGATTACATCAGAGTAAGATCAGAAAGCAGAGAGTTCCTCACTCCCCCCTCTCTCATTATTTTAAAGGAAAACAAAAGAAACATTTTCTCTTTTTGAGCCCATTTTAACATGGTGCGCGCGTGTGTGCTCTATATATTCTACATCCCTAAATACAAATATATATATATTAACAATCCTGCACATGTCTTAATCAGAAGTAAGTTCCAGTGAGTTCATAGAGGACAGCAGTTTAAGCCTCTTTTCTCTCTTTCTTCCAGACACTGGGGCTGCCAGCCTGTTACCTGGAAGTAACCTCAGGGGACTTACGTATGAGTAAGAGTGCAAAGGACTGGTGTCTCACAGCCCAATCCTATCCGTGTTTATTGCGAGTCCCGTTCAACATAAGCCATGTTTAATTCCGATATGACCGGGCTCAGTTTACAAAGCGCTCAAATACTCAAGTAAACTGTTTGCTTGTTCATGTCGATTTTTTTTGGGGGGGTGGGGGCTGTCACGAGGGGCTGGATAGATCTACTGTAGACAGTGCCAGCTGTTCTAGAAATTCGTGAACAAGACTTTGGTAACAGCCCTGCAACCCCTACTTTCCCGGTGCATATATACAGTATATATATTATATATACACACACAACCTTGAAATGTTTTCAAACATATTTTGCTTGGTTTTAAATTGACACGCACACACCCAGAACTAAAAAGTTAAATACAGAACTAAATTGCACGCATGGTTTTCTGAAAAGCCTCCACCATCACCAGGAATCTGGTGGAACCGTTAAGGAGGAACAAATGATTTCTATATTGAAAATGCTCTTTCTAATCCGTCTCTCAGGGCGCATTGCCTTGCAAGGCGGTGTACAAAATTGTGTTAACAAACCAGAACGCTGTCGCAGTAAAAACCATATCACAGGCCCTCAGAAAATAGGCAGTATCAATTAATCCATAGAAACCAACAATAATGTGGGAGCCACACATATTTTTTTGCGGGAGTGAATCTGCCAGATGTGAGGCCATGACTGAAAAAACCCTATCCCATATATCTCTTGGCAGGACCTACAATGTAAGCTTCCGTGAACCAATGTCCACATTCTAGCCCATGAATCATAATACAATTTGGGATATTTGAAGCCTTGCAAGACTCCATTGTTTTTGCAGTACCCTGTTACTTTTGTTACCATTTTTTGCAGTACCCTGTTACTTTTTAAAGAATATATGCATAGATGCCCTCAAAGAATGCAGAGCGCCATCCGCGCTGCGAATTTATTTATTTGCTTATTTCACCTTTCCACAATCGGTGCCCAGGGCGGCTAACAACAATTCAACATAAAATAATGCCATCAAGTTGCATGCAAAGGGAGCTGCTTCCATTCATTTCAGGACGAGCGTTTTGGTGGGTTTCTCATCCTCCACCACCCCATGCCCCAAAAAACCTTGTATGAGATAAGCTCAAGCGTCCCCTCCCCCAAAACTCTGGTCTATAAACCCTTTAAGCAAAGGAATAAAATATACTGTGTAAGATGTCGCGTTTGACAGTGGAATGAATTATATGAGCGACCCAGTGGCGTTTTGGAAGTGTGTCTGATTGACTTTCTACCGACTCCGCATAAATCACTCTAAAAATAGGACCCCCGTTTCCTGTTGTTCTCGGAATGTATCTATTAACAAAAACTCGGGAAGGGGAGGAGGCGGAGAAAAGGGAACACAGACCGTCCCTACTACCGAGTGTTCACACGCGACAGTATGTGCGCAAGTGGTTTCGTACTTTTCCTAAGTACAAAGAGGTCTCTCCGGGGTTAGGAAAATGCGTTCGGGTCGGAGTTGCATAAGGAGCTAGGCTGGTTTGGAAAGGTCCTTCCATTGGCATCAGTAGGACCCATTAAATAGAGCTTTGTGGTCGGCGGCTGCCAGGCAGATTCTGTTCAAAGACACTCTCATTTCCCTGGGTTGCAGATCGGGACATCTATTTACTTCCAAATTTCGCGGCCATCGAGGTCGATTTCTTCGTCATCAAATACTTCCAACCCTCTCTCTTTCTCACATTCAGGATCCACCGGGTCTTAAGCTCCCGGTATGAAATATGCTATGCGCAGGAGAAATAAATAACTTAAAAGACCCACTGATTGCATCTGTCAATATCCTGCGTGCATCTGGCGGGGGATGAGGGGACGGGCGGAAATATATTGTTTCTCTTCCAACAAATTCACTCTTAGGAGTTTGGGAAGAAGCCTTTTCTCGGTAGCTCCTTGCAGTATCAGGAGCGAGCGGAATATGTGCGCGAGAGTGTCTCTCTGAGTGTGCTTTAATACACCCTAGGTGAAAAATTCATGGCGAACGTTTGCGTGGAAGGGAGGCCCATCACTGGCTTCAAAGCGCGCAGTGTGCGTGGATCACAACAGTTTTACACTCTCGATCTGACGCACATCATGTAGACCTTTCCCATTTTTCACTGGCGTGTGTGTGTGTGTGTGTGTGTGTGTGTGTGTGTGCAGTCCCACTCTTTGAAAGCGACTGTTGCTCCCAAGATAAATGCGTTCGCGATGTACTGGACCCGCTGCGAAAGTTCCATCCGGACCCACGAGGAGAGCCGCGCAGCGCGATCCTAACCACTTTCAATCCAAAATAGGTCCTAAGAGAGTTACTTACCACGAGGAGAGGAAGCGTGCTTTGGATTGCGGCCCTAAGAAGCCCTTTGCTGCATCCAGCACCGGGATGCTTAAATATAAGGGAGGATTTGGCTGCAGTAAGGAGGTCCGCAACCCAAAGCAAACAGAGTTCGGCCTTGATTCCGGATTTTCTGCAAGGGAAAGGGGGACAACTCTCTTAGTTACAGAGAGACGAGAGGAAGAAACCACGGCTGTCTTTGTGTGCATGTGTTTTAAGCGGGGTTCTACTGGTTTGAGACTACTCCTACGAAACGGCCTCTCCCGCTTCATTATCTTAATTCTAGAGGAATCTCATTTGAAGGACCGCGAAGCAATTTGGGGAGGGGGGAGCCACCGAGATGTTGAATCAATTTCCACAAAACAAGAAAGGCCTGTAGAAGTAACTTTGCCACACCATTTTATTAGATGGTTTCCCGTAGAGCCTGCCAGCTTAGACTATGAGGAGCTCAATGGACTAATAGCCTCTCTCCAATTTAAGGAATATTCTTGCGTCCTTAAAGCCAGAAAGAACTTCCAAGCAAATGTGCAAGGGGTGTGTGTGTGTGTGTGTGTGTGTGTGTGTGTGTAGATCTTATATTTGACAGGTTTGAGGGCCTCGCTTTTGACAGTTTATGTTCAGTTCCTTACAGCCACTACACCTCAAAAAAATAAAATAAAAAATCCACGGGAGAGAAAGTTGCCGGCTTTCTCACACGGTGCGATTTATTTCGAGACCCGTGTAAACGAACACCAAGTTATTCCTGCGGATTCAAAGGCTACTTATACAGGTCTAATTTCCTTAGAATGAACCTTGTAACTGAGCTCGTCTTAGCAACCAAACACCCTCCCCAAGTCAGGCTTTTCCTTGCAATGAGGCCTGAGGAAAGCCGCTGAGGAAACCAAGGCCACGAGCTTTTCGTAGTGATGGGATGAGCGGAGAAGGAAAGAAAATGGTTTAGAATCTCTGTGCTTATTCTGTGTGCAATTTCACTTAATGGCTTTATCTCTACAACTTTGTTGAACTAAAGAGTGGTTCGCAACTAAGTTTTACTCAGCATAGACCCAGCGAGGTGAGTGAACATGTCTAAGCTGTGTCCAGGAATTTCTGTAGGTCTAGTAAGGTAAAGGGACCCCTGACCATTAGGTCCAGTCGTGACCGACTCTGGGGTTGTGGCGCTCATCTCGCTCTATGGGCCGAGGGAGCCGGCATTCCTCCGCAGACAGCTTCCGGGTCATGTGGCCAGCATGACTAAGCCGCTTCTGGTGAACCAGAGCAGCGCACAGAAACGCCGTTTACCTTCCCGCCGGAGCGGTTCCTATTTATCTACTTGCACTTTGACGTGCTTTCCAACTGCTAGGTTGGCAGGAGCAGGGACCTAGCAACGGGAGCTCACCCCGTCGCGGGGATTCGAACAGCCGACCTTCTGATCGGCAAGTCCTAGGCTCTGTGGTTTAACCCACAGCGCCACCTGCGTCCCTCTGTAGGTCTACTCTGAAGTAAAAACTTAGTTGAATGCCATCCAGCTGGTCTGAATGTAACAGAGCCACAGGCCAATCTCACCCAGTGAAAGTGCAGTGTTTGTGGGCGCCATATCCTGAACAAGTACAGGATCTGAAATAAGTCCCCGCCGCGGTGGGGGCTCTCCCCCAGTAACCGGGCTTTAAAGGGTCATAGCCTCGATTGGGAAACAAACCCTTATTTATTTAGGAAGAGCTTACTTCCAATGCAGCTTGAGTATCTCATACTAAATCCTTGATTTCAGGTGGGGAAGACAGATAACCTCTCGGCTTCGGATTATCCTTTACATTCTGGCCTGCTAAACCCAAACGTTTCCCTTCGGATCTGACTAGAACAGAAAGACGGAAATTAAGGAAGGGGGTGGGGGGAGGAGGAGATAAGAAGTAACAGGGAAACGTTGCTTTCTGTATAGGCCATAAATGCACAGCGTGCGTCTTTTGTGAAAAAATCGCGGTTTTCCATGTGGGTGAAGAAGGAGGGGAGGGGGGAAAACCACCCACCCACCCCCCCGCGGTCACTACTTCACACCCACCCACCCCACGGCTAGGCCCGGGGTTCCTCAACTTCGGGACCAGCGAGGACAGCTCCACCTACCGCCACTTCTCCCCGAGAACGACCTCGCCTTCAGATTTCCCAGGGGCTTCCTCCGCACCCTCCCTGGAAGGTAACCAGAGGTTGAACCAGGTATCCCTCCGGGATAGGCCTCGCCCTTCCTTCTCCGCTGGAGAACTGGCACCCTGTGGGAAGCGGGGACTAAGGGATCGATCCGAGGGTGGCTGGGGAGATCAGCAGCAGGAGATCTCCCACACAGGCTAGGGGAATTGAGGTTGGAAACGGGCAGGAGGCACATTTTAGCTGCGTCCCCCCAAGCGCCGCTCCCTAAAGGTGTGAGAGGCTCTTTCCCAACAGGATCCTGAAAACAATAAATATTTACGAGCAGCAGCGAGGCTCCTCGAAGTCAAGAGCCATTCACACCAGCCAATGGGAGCCTCGGAAAGTTAACGCCAGCCTGGTGGATTTGGATAATGGAGCAATTGCCAGGATAAGACCCGGGGAGTTCAACCAGTTAGGGGTGGCGAGAGGAAAACCCGGGTGAGAAAAATCGTTCGGGGAGTTTGTCCATCCATCCTAGACACATTAAAGAGAGGTCGGCGCCACCTGTGCGGATGTATTAAAAATCGCCATGCAGATTTTGCCAAGAGTTGTGTTTGTCTATAGGTAGAGCGGCGTATGTTAGCAAGAGAACCGAAAGCATCAACAGAGCCAAAATAATAGCAACTGGTCTGCTTTGAGGTAAGAGACTCGTGATCACAACCATGCTAGGTACGCCTCGACACCTTGATGCTGTAGTGGGGGGGGGGGGCAAAGAAGCTCAGAACAGGGATGGCAACGTAGGTAGAATGATATCTTGTATTTGGGGCAATCACACCGCAGGTGGGTGGATATGCAAGCCTTCGAGCTGCACCGAGTTCTTCCGCCTCGTGTGTAGCCTAGAAGTTGGCGTATTTCTATATCAACAGAGTTGGACCAATAAAAGAGATCACCTTACTATGTGTATGTGTGTGCATAGCGCGTGTATGTGTCTGTTACGTCAGTGATGGAACAGAACAGATAAAGGATATACATCTCGCCGAGCATTTTAGAACAAATACAGAAAGGTCCCCATTCAAAAGAGGCGAATGAATAGATTGATACAAACGATAATTCTATACACATTTCTATATAGAGATTCGTTCCCTTGGATATCACAAACTCTCAAAGAAAGGGGGGGCATTTTACCCACCAACATATTTGCCTGGTGAGCTGCTTATGGATCTCGCAGCCTCTTCCCCCGCCCCGCTCCACGCGCGCGCGTTTCTCTCCTGATTTTATTTCCTTGAAAATAAAACCGCTTGACGATTTCGCTCTCATATCATCTGCTTTAGCAGAGGTTCGTGTGGCAGGACACAAACACATATATATAGCCACAGATGGATCCTGTGCGAGTTCACTCCGAATTCATTGCCAGTGAGTTCAAATGCGGACTTACCCTCAGGTAAGCGTGCATAGGAATTGCAATCCTAGAAAAGCACCGGGCAGAGCTTTTCAGAGAGAGAGAGAGAAAGAAAAATAAATAACACCGACAACAGAAACTCTCCCTAACCCAGTCCTCTCTCCACTCCCCAGTGTTTTCCGAAAAGCAAAAGAGAAACGCGACTGTTCTTGGCACCTGCAGAAAACCGCTTCCCCGACGGTTGTTAACAAGAAGCTGGAGGGTATAAAGCAATAAACCTGCCAAATCTACCTGCGCGTTAGTTACACCCTAGGAAGAAAGTCTCTCAGGAAACTGGCAGCAGAACGCTAGTTGGACCTTCGCTCAGCTCTCTTAAATACAGTATTAAAAATCGCGCCACTCCATAACCACCTCTCTCTCTCTCCCCACCACCACCCCAGTGCTTCCATAGGACTAGGAACATTTTTTATTTTTTTAAAAAAGGGCATTGGAGATTTGTAAATGCCCGTCTCGGGTTACCCTATTCGAGTGTCGGAGTATGACTCTTGTTAAGAACTCCGCGAACAAGGCAAGACACTTAGAGCTGCATTCAGAGTTACTGAACCGACTCCAGAGGCTCCAGGAGTTAAACGCCGAGAAAGAGGGGGGGAGGGGGGAAACAGCCCATCATCTCTGAAAGAGGCACACACTCCCCCCCCACACACACACTCCCTGTCCCGTGAACAAGTTACCCAACAACAGAGCGGTGATCTCTCTGCCTTACCCATCTCAAAGCGCAACCAAACCTTTTGAACGCAAAGCGCAACGCGCAAAATGGCAAGATCCGTGGGATTCTTAAGAGCCAACTATTTGCTTAAGGTTTGTCATGACCTGGCGAGAAGGAGGGCGGGAGAGAGAGAGAGAGAGAGAGAGAGAGAGAGAGAGAGAGCCTCTTCTTGATCCTTCTCAATTCCAGGCCTTATTTTTTAAAAAAATAAATACTTGCCAGATCTGCAACAAACAAATCTCCTAGCAATGTCATATCACACGTCCCCTTGGTCTGGATAAATTTCCCACCACCTCCAGGAGAAAAGTTGCCGATATAGGGAAAGCCGGCAGGTTTATCAGCCTCTCCAACTTTCTCTAGCTTCTTCTCTCCCCCACCCTTGAAAGCGGTCTGGTCCCCCCCTACCTGACTCCTTTTCCGTAAATCTCCAAGGATCCTAATGTTTCCCTGCTCAGTGGACGACAGATTCTTTTTTGTCTAAAAAAAGAAAGCACAAGCTGATTTGTCCCCCAGAACGAGAACGCGATAGATCCGCTGGCGTGTTGGTTCCAACTTAATGTCTTTCCCCAGTCCATCTTTGCGAGAGATGTGGCGATACCACCTGGATGTTCTGTTATAAATCCCCTAGCAAATAATAAATGGATTAATAATAACAAGGTATGAGGTTCTTTTTATAGAAAAAAATGGGAGAGAATTGAAACTAAATGCGGCAGTTAGACAACCATTTTGATAAGAGGATAATTGAGGCGACACTGGTGTATAATTAGAGGATAATTTATGCTATATCCACTTTTATTCCACCTCCCAAAATAAACCCAGTCCATAATCATTACAGGCAAATTGTTCTGAATTTTATAGCTGCAATTTGAACAAAGTAGTGCAGTTAATCATGGGAGATTTTTCTCTCTCTCCTTTTTGTGTATTCCTGATTAGAAGTCTAATTGCCTCCTTTCGGAAAGTAAAAATAACTGCGAAGCGACTCTATTTTTATCATTAACAATGTTGACAATAAAATAAAATCAACTGGAATTGTAATCGAAAGGCAAATTTAGGGTGAAGGCACTTTTCCTCGGGTAGTTTATATTGCAATCAAGATTTGCCAAACCACTAACCGCATGTCTCATTTGCATATATTTGAAAGCATTACAGGAGCTTCTGTTTTCAATAGGGGGGGGGGAATGTATTACTGACAGATCTCTGAGGATTCGCCCTCGGAGCAGGATGCTGAAAAAGCAGACACTATTGTACTGATCCAAGGACACCGCTCCGAAAAACGAGTTCGCGCGCGTAGTAGGTGTTTGTGTGTTTTAAATGAATTCTTCCCCTGGGCACATTGCATCATCAGGAAAATACCTCAGGAAGGAACCCTGCTAATTTTGTCCAGAAGAACTCTGAGTTACCATCCAGGATTCTAGACCATAATTTACAGTTCTTTACTGGGCACCGCTTTGGCTCTGAACGCCAAGGCTGGACAGTGTTGTTGTGAATCCTAACGGACACGTGCGAGGCAGCGATAGCCTGCGATGCAACGACAGTAGGGAAAATAAATGCACATTCTTCTTTTTAATTGGAAAAAAACAACCCATAGCGCATTGGAAGGGTGCTTGGCTTTGTAAAAGCGAGGGTGCTACTTCGGAGCGCAGCTTTGTTGTGGTTGTGTGCGGCGCAAAATACACGCGCGCATGCCCGCGCACCCACACATGCACCCCAAGCGCCTGCCTAGCTAGCTGGCTTGCTGGCTGGCTGCTTCTCGCTCGCTGCGAGCTCTGAAGTTGTGCAGAAGGTGGGCTCGCGCTGACGCCAGTAGAAGTGCCCGGGCTGGGTGACGTCACGGGCGGAATGACCAATGGGGAGGCGCTGCCCTTTGGGGACCAACCATTCGACTTGTGGCGTATTCTCTCTTTCCACCTCACCCCCCCCCCCTCTTCCCGCTCCCGCTGTTGTTGTGTGTTGTCGTGCGCCTTCCCCTCCCCCTGCTGCCTCAAGTCGAAAAGCAGAAGCACAACTTTATGAAAGAGAATCCACCTTAAAGAGAAAGGGGGTTATCTCTCTCTCTCTCTCTCTCTGTGCTTTTGCCTTAAACTCCCTCAAGCCCCCCCCCCCCTTAATGAGGGGGAAAGAAATTACCAAACCAAAAACCTAATAACAAACCCCAACCGGAGAGAGGGAGAGAGAAGGGGAGGGTGCGAGAAAGAGGGAACGTGTGTGTCTGAGGTATTAAAAAAAAAAGGCCCCCAAATGGAGGGAAAGAAGAAGCGTGAGGGGAAAAGCCCCGGGAAGGACTAAGTCTGCCGTTCTCTTTCTCTCTCTCTCTCTCTCTTTCTGGCCCCCCTCCTCCTCCTTCCTTTTCCCTCTCTCTCTCTCCCTCCCCAGCGCCTCTCACACTCCTCCCCTCCACCCCTCCCTCAGTTAACAAGGCCCCTCTCCCCCTATTGCTCCCTCTCTCTCTCTTTCTCTCTCTCTCTCTCTTTCTCCCCCTCTCTCTTTTCCCCCTCTCCCACCTCTCTCTCTCTCTCTCTTTCTCTCCCCCCTCCTCAGCTTTCGCTAAAGAAGAAGAAGGAAAAAAAGCGCGCCGGGGGGGGGGAATAGCGCGCGAGCCCCGTCGCTAATTCCCGCCCGGCGCAGGCTAATAGGCTCCCTCGAAGGTGGCGGGAGCGCGAGGGGGGCGACGACGACGACGACGACGACGCCGAGTAGCCGGGCTGAGGCGCTCGTCGCTGGCTGCCCAACTTGGATGATGACCATGACTACGATGGCTGACGGGCTGGAGGCGCCGGACTCGTCCAAATCCGCCTTCATGGAGTTCGGGCAGCAGCAGCAGCAGCCGCCTCCGCCGCCGGCGCCTCAGCAGCCGCCTCAGCCGCCGCCGCCTCAGCCGCCGCCTCCTCCAGGGGCTCAGGCGCCCGGCGGCGGCGGCGGCTCTTCGCACTCGGCGCAGCAGCAGCAGCAGCAGCAGCAGCAGCAGCAGCAGCAGAGCTCGCCGGCGGCGGCCATGGCGGGCGCGCACTACCCGCTGCACTGCCTGCACTCGGCGGCGCCCGCCTCGCACTCGCATCCGCACCACCAGCACCCGCACCACCATCACCACCACCACCACCACGCCGCGCCCTACCCGGCCGGCCCCGCCGCCGCCGCCGCCAACTCGTACAGCCACCGCTCGCTGGCCGCCGCCGCCGCAGCCGCCGCCGCCTACCCCTACGTGAGCCACGCGCAGCACAGCCCCTACCTGCAGCCCTACCACGCCGGCGGCGGCGGCGGAGGAGGAGGCGGAGGAGGAGGAGGAGGAGGCGCGGGCGGGACGGCGAGGCCGGACGACGCAGGTGGGTGACACGGGAGGCAACGCGTGACGGAGCGTTCCCACGAGACGGGCGCGGAGATGCCCGGGCCGAGCCCCGGCGGCCGGCCCGCTGGCTCCCGGCTTCCTTTGTCTCTCTTTCCCGCATGCCCTTCCCTTCCTCTCCCTTTGTCTCCTTTTCCTGCTGCACTTCCCTCGCTTTCCCTCCATCGCCTGCCTCTTCTTCCTCCTTCTCTCGCCACTTTTAACCTTCCCTCGGAAGTAAGTTTACAAATCAATACGCAGGATTTCTTGGGCGAAGGGGGGGTGTTGCTACTTTGCATGGGGATCCCTTGGCTCTCTCCCGCTCAGATCTCTGTTTGAAATGACATCTCCTCACCCCGATCCCGTGCAGGTTTCATTGGGAGGGTAACACCCCCCCCCCCCGCAAAAAAAATAACAACAACAATTCGCTTCCAGAGGACTTGCTTTCCTGTAAGCGTGGCTCGGATTTCGGCAACTCTTTCCTGGCTTCCCTTTGCGTGCTCCGGATCCTGAGTTTCCCTCTGGGATCCATCCACACGCGTGCCTGGACGCAGGCCGCCGGCCGACGCGCGTGGGGATGCTCAGGCACGTGTGTCGTGTTTCGGGGACTCCGAGGCGCTGCCCTCCACTTGGAAGCTGCCCATGGACTGTGTGGATTGAAAACCTTAAGCGAAGACCGTGCTGGCTTTCTTCTGCGATAATGTAGCCGTCCAGAGGAAGAGGAGTGATTTTGCTTTTCCCTAGGATGTTGTTTGCCTAGCCCGCGGATGCCCTCTCCAAGACGGTGGTCTGTGCAGGACGAAGAAATGCGCTTAGAAAGAGCGCCCGGGCCGTAGCCCATCTCCTGCTACGGCGGGCTACTGCCATAGCACTGCAGACTTCTTTGGGGAAGGAATTGCTCTGCCACGATTATTCCCTCTTTGTTGCTTTTGACGCAGGGTGATCAGAGAGAGAGAAAAGAGAATCTAAAGCAGGGATAGCGCCCGAGAGAGCCAGGTCAGACGCTGGTGACTCCTGCGTCTTGTTGTGTTGGGCATATACTGCAGAGAAGAGGTGTGTGGTGTGTTGTTGTTTTGCCTGCGCGATTCTATCACATCTTTAGCCCCCCGCCACTGTGCCTAGAAAATGACATTATAAATCCCGTCCGTGCACCCATCGGATGGCTAATCTACAGTAAACGTCTCGAGAAACAAATGGCAAGACGCTGAGGGAAGACGCAGCTCCGCGTCCCTTCCTAAAATCATTTGCACCTGTACGTTGGCTGTGGAGATACGTCTACAGATCCGAAGCAGAAATGCTACCCTGCTTGTTTGCTTATTCCTTGGGAAAATGCTAAGATTGGAGATAGATTCATATTTAGGAGATACAAATTGTGTGTGCAGTTCAAACACATTCCAATATTAAATGAGACGCTCAGGTAGCATGAACTCTGCGCGCGTGTCTTTGTGTGTATAGGGAGTAAAAAAACGACGACAGGTTTTGGTAAGAGAGATCAATGCAGTAGCCACAAACTAGGCAACAGGGTGCATTTCAGGTTCTCGGT
The DNA here is from genome assembly GCF_965112155.1 of Podarcis liolepis. NCBI lineage: Eukaryota > Metazoa > Chordata > Lepidosauria > Squamata > Lacertidae > Podarcis > Podarcis liolepis. The sequence continues at coordinate 29,146,507 of NC_139563.1, forward strand.
TAAAACGAAGCAGTTTTGCCATGGACCAGGGATTTCTGGAAATAGCAGTAGTTTTAGTTTGAGCGAAGTACTGCTTGTATTAAGAGAGTGCCATGAATTTCCTAGCACGCCTGGGTAGCAAAGCTGTCAGGAAAGCGGGTAGATCTTGCAGGTCAAAGTGAATCATCCGCCGCAGAAGGTTGCCTGGAGGATTTGTCGGCGGCCTGACCTTCTTATGTATCACCCCGTGCATTTTCTACTCTGTTGGCATGGAAATGGCTTTGTCTCTGATTTCCTACCCCACCCCCACCTCCCCAACATGAAAAGCACCCAAAACAAAATCCGGGGTGTCTCTCATAGAAGGGCTTCGCTGTGCTGGACGTCCCCCTTCAAATGTACTTTCTTTTTATTGCAGATCAACAGAAAACCACAGTTATCGAAAACGGGGAGATAAGATTTAATGGGAAAGGGAAGAAGATCCGGAAGCCCCGAACCATTTACTCGAGTCTCCAGCTGCAGGCTTTAAACCACCGCTTCCAGCAGACCCAGTACCTGGCGCTTCCCGAGAGAGCAGAGCTGGCAGCTTCATTAGGACTAACTCAGACACAGGTAATTCCCGGGGAAGTCCAGAGAGATCCCTGGGATCCTGGGCTCCGAGAGAAGGCCAGGCCAGGCCAAAATAAAGCAGACAAATCACTAATTCCATTGGCCAAAGGCTAGGAATAAAAGCGAAGCTCAGCTACCCAGGTCGGTGGACTGCAAAAACATGGCCAAGTATGCGTTGGTGAAATATCATTCTCTCTATTATTATTATTTTTCAAATTCAGTCTGTTTTTGATGGTGCATTGAGAAAGGTTTGAGTTCGCCACTCCAGAATCTGGGCATGCATCTACTTAGTTACAGTCCAAATCTGAAGGTGATAATAAGCACTGAGGTGGAAATGAATTTATACATAAAACAAAAAGGTTGTTGGGGGCCCAGAGAAACCTCCTCCCCATCCTTTGCTGGTAGAAATGGAAATCTATTTCATACGGTGCACAGCCTCTAGGCCCGAAGAAAGCGCACCTTCCCTAGTAATATTCAATAGTAAATTATCCTGGATGAGTAACTGAAATTCAGTGCTTGCCCTTAGGCGAAATGTACAAAAGGTGATGATAGAGCTGACGATCAAAGGGAAGCGTGTACAAAATTAGAGCGAGTTAAGCCACAGTTAAATGTGGTTGGTGCGTTCTGGCTTTCCCAGCAGATTTAAACCTGAATGACACACGAGGTAAGAAGGAAAACGATTAATTTGAATTCATGAATGCAGAAAGGAAGGAGAATAATAATAAAACCTTTTTTTGTGGCAGTTTGTAATCTCCCGGACAGAAAAAAACAAAAACAACAGGGATAAACCATGTTCATTGGATCCGCTGGTGGTTGCCAGGAATGTAGGCAAATAGGGGCATTTGGGATTTGGTGCCTTATTGTGATATAGGGGCGACCTTGAAGGCAAAAGAAGACAGGAGGTGTCTTTAAAAAGCAGCATATCACCATCACACATATTTAATGACAATCCGAGCACCTCAAGTGTGGTACAGAGACAGGACACTGTCACCTTCCCAGCTGGGATGTTTGCAAAAAGCTCTTATTTGAATGACACCTAGCTCTCTTACATTGCTGCAGAAGGCTGGTTGTTGTTGTTGTTGTTGTTGTTGTTGTTGTTGTTGTTGTTGTTGTTGCTGCTGCTACTTCTTCTTTTTGTTTTGTTTTTTAAACTTCCATCTACTGTTTTTGTTTTATTAAATTTTCAATGTATGTAAGGCTCAGTTTTGTTGGTTTTACGCCACTGGGATGATTTCCGCGATAAGCTACAGATCACCATCTTGCTCAGGGAAGTAGATCAACTCTCCTGGCCCTCTCCTTCCCCCCCCCCCTCACTCTACGAAATGGGCTGCTCTCTCTCTCTTCCTTTTTCTTTTGACTCACGTATTACTTCTTTGTAGGCCAAGCTGGAATCCAACAAAACTGACGCGTTTTGGGATTTAAGCCAATTTAGACCCCCCTTGAAGGTGCAGCTGCAGACGGTTTTAGAGCCTGATCTTAAAACTCGTAAAAGTGGAAGTGGCACCCCTTCCTAAGCACATTTACTTGGAAGTAAGTCCAACTGATTTCGGTGAAAAACTTCTGAGTATGTGTGGTTAGGATCTCGCCTCGGTCCCATCAAGATCAATGGCGCCGGTGATGGCTCAGGGCTTTAGCGTTGTGGCCCTCTCCAAAAGGACGGAGGGTTAAAGTGGGGGTGGAGGTGGGGTTTCATAATACAGAGGGAGGCTGGTGGGTAGGATAGATTGCCTCCTCTGCCCTGGTTCCCCTCCCCACTCGGGGTCCTAAAACGGTAGCCGCGTCTTGACGTTTATGCAGCAATACATTATATAGGCCGACGATGGGTATCATATCCATACACGCACGCAGGTTCTCAGTCTGCGTAGGTTGCCTTCAATGGACACGTGAAGAAGAAAAAAAATGAACGAGACTCACGCATTGTAACTGTCCCCCCCAGAAGGAAATAGCCTTTCCAAACAGTCTCAGCGCAGTTTACTTAAGCAAGTCCTAATTGCGGGCGATTCAAACAATGGCCATGGAAGCGGGGAGGGGAGATCATGAAGTTCATGCCACGGAGGGAGAAGAAGGAAGGAAGATTGGATAGACAGACAGATATAGATACATGGATGGATTTGAAACTGTCTATTTGCCTTAAGTCCCCCACCTCACCCCACCCCTCCACCCCTAGCAGACCTCTCATGCCTTCTGCCTTTCGGTTGCAGGTGAAGATCTGGTTCCAGAACAAGCGCTCCAAGTTCAAGAAACTGCTCAAGCAAGGCGGCAACCCTCACGAGAGCGACCCCCTGCCGGGCTCTGCCACCCTGTCTCCGCGGTCTCCAGGTTTGCCTCCTGTCTGGGACGTTTCAGCCTCTGCCAAAGGAGTCAACATGCCTCCCAATAGCTACATGCCTGGTTATTCTCACTGGTACTCTTCTCCACATCAAGACACAATGCAGAGACCACAAATGATGTGAACGGGGCCAAGAGAAACAGCTCGCCGGAGGAGCCGCTGTCTCCAGCGCTGCCTTGCCAAGCTGGGCGGGGGTGGGGGGAGCAGCGCAGCTCGCGGGGCTCTGGGTGAATCTGGAGTGTGTGGCAAAGGAAGACAGACTTGGGGCGGCTTCGCCTTCGCCTTCTCTTTAAACCTCAGCGATTGATCTTGAGCAGAAAGAGACCATTTGCGTCCTGGCCCACGTCAGATGCTCCTCTTTGGGATATTTCCTTTGGGACTCGGAGGCACCAAACCTCTCTGGGAGTACAAGTCGAAAAGCAAAAAATTTTTACAGACTTTTCCCACCAAGTCCACGCAGCAACTTTAAAACAACAGCACACGACAAAAATAACAAAACTTATTCAATGAAAAAGAAGCGATCCTATTTTTATTCACTAAACCGAGATTGACAACAACAAAAAGATTGGAAAGGGAGGGGCGGAGAAAGGGATTTTTTTTTTAAGGGAGAAGAAAATACCGTTTGGGGCGGGGGCGGGCGGGCGGAAAAACTTTTTTTCTAGTTTAATTAGGACACTTCCACGAAGTAAAATCTGCATGCTTTCTCGGAGTGGAACCGGCAGCTGTGAGGGCGAATCCACTATATTCTCTCCCACATCCATAAGTCACTTGAAACTAAGGAAGCACCTGAAAACTGACCAGAAGTTCTCCTGCGCATGCCCCGCTGTAATGAATTGGAGCTGTGCCCTCATTCATTTCGGTGGAGCTTGCAGAAGAAAACTCCCCACCCCCTATGTATTATTGCCGCAGGAGAAAGAGAATTTGAGGGGGGGGGGTAACATACATACAAAAAAAACCCCAAACAAAACAAAACCGCACCCCATCCTAAGGCTAAAATCTCTTTCACCCACCTGCCCTCCCTGGCTGGCTGGCTGGCAGCTCTCTGTTTCTCTCTCTCGGTCTCTCAGCTGCCTACCCAGCAACCTTGTTGTACATATTGTTGAATTTTAGTTGTATATATACTTTGTATGTTTTGTCTCCTTTCATATATAGAGTAAAAGCCACAAAATGTCAAAAGAGTCCTGCGTTACTCTACAGCTTTGGAAAGGTTATTTTCCCGCGCCTTTCCAGGAACCACTCATGTTTTAAATCCTAAATGCAGTCATGTGAAATTTATTACTCGGCGGAACTGTCCTCCTCAGTAACCGTGCTTAGGATGGCAGCTTCGTATAGTTCACATACAGAGTACCACAGGGCTGCTCTACAGTAGACGTGCTCTGCATGGCCTGCCTGCCTAAGATTTATACAGACAGAATATAATATAGTAATGGTCAGAGATGTATGCCCATGTAGTTATCTATGCCATAGATGTATCACGTCAGTAGCTAGATAGATGCTTATGACATAACACACGCGCGTGCACCAGTCCTAACATCGCATCTGTTTTGCGACCTACCTATCTGCCCGGCTAACCAGTAAAAATTATTTTGTGCAAAGGAGACTTGCTTTGGATCTGCAAGCCAATTTGCACCCTCTGAAACCAACAGCATCAAAGTGGCTTGCTCTTAATCGACTTGGGTCCCCTCCGGATTCTCTGCCTCGCAGAGAAAATTCGTGGATTTCCAGAATCCCGCGGCATTTTCTTTTCCGTTTTCAACCCTGGCGGCGCGAAAGCTGCCCTCGAACTGCCTTTTGGAAGATTTGGCAAAAAGTCGAGAGGTTGCCTGCTTTTGTAGGTGGCAGAGGGTGATGGTCTCTCACCCCCCCCCCGCAACCCCACCAGCTCCAGCTCTCTCACACACTCCTCCGCCAAACAGACTAGCTAACGCTGCGTAATAATGTTCCCCAGGTTTCTCTCTCTCTCTCTCAGCGCTCCCTGGTCCCCATTGCCGAGTCCAGGACGAATCATATCCTTCTTAGGGTGGTGCAAAGGCGAGAAATCATGCACCACGAAAAGCCCCTTTCGTCACACAAGCAGGATGCCCCATACTGCGAGAATTAATGGCTAGAGCCCTGGGCATCCTTCAAATTATGAACCTTGAAACCACTGAGCCATTTATCAGAAGTCAATGGAGATCCTCAGAGTGCTCCGTATAATGACAGCTACATACAGTCGTGCAAAAGGACAGTCACTATAATTAGACACAAAAGCCAAGACTACTTACCAATATACCAGCGCCGGTTTTTTGTTGAGCAACTTCCACGCTCAGTCAGTCTTCAGAATGGCTTAAAACCGATCAAGTCTTGTCATTTTCTACCATTCGCATTGTTACATTAGGAGGAAAAAATGTTTTCTTTTCTCCCCCCCCTCCTCGTTCCCACTGTGAAACTTTGGGTTCAGCTCTCCCCAGGATCAATTGTGAACAAAGCCCCCAGCTGCAGTGCCATCCAATTTGAGGCAGACATTGGGGACAATTTAAGGTTTTTATCCATAAGAAGGTTTTTCCCCCCATTCTCTTAAATGCAGCCATAATTAGAGTAATTTTTCATGTAGCCCGCTGATTACAGCGTTTTTACCGTCAAAGATAATTACCTGTAATTTTCTTCCACTTTTAATACTAAAAAGCCATCTTTATTTAGATTCAGGAACAGGAAAGGCGAAACAAAAGAGGGAAATTATTCTGTTATTCATACACAAATTGCAGAGACGTAGGACCTAAAATTGAAAATTAACCAAAATTATAATGCTATGAAGAATGGAAGAGGCTTCTGAGGTACAGCTGGTTGTGGGGTTCACTGAATTATTCAGATTCGTGTTAGGGAGTGAGAAAGCTATCATACATTTAAACCGAGGGGTAGCCCCTTCCCTTTGTAGGAAGAGCCCCCAAGACTTTCTGATGAAGGATAATCCTCCCCAAACCAATGGAACCACAGGAAAAATGGGGATGCTGCGAGCGAAGCCACAAAGCCCCTCAGATAGGATGCAGATCGCAGTTCTCAGCAACGCTTCCTGGGAAGTGAGTACCATTGAGCTGAATGCGGCCTTCGGTGCCAAGGGAGTAAAGTAAATATGTTCAGGATCAGGGCAGAGTTAGAGGATGGTAGGGCTCACCCTGATGAAATCAGGGACAGAGCTGTCGTGATTTTGAGGATCTTGGACGGGAGATTGAAATCCGCTGAATTTCTAGTATGTTGGCTTAACTGGAGGGGCTTGTTTTATTTATCCGGCCTTACGCATCGCCTCTACCCCTGCACAACACACATACATCTCTCAAACTCCCCCCCCCCCCAATACACACGAGCAGTGCATCCAGGATGACATGTTAACCTTTTCACGGGTTAGTTCCTCCCATTTTACTAGATCTCGAGGGCTTGGTCCACTTTTAGTCTACCATCAAAATCCGGTTCTTGGTGGGAGTTGATGAGAAGGGTCCTCGTCTTCCCCCTCCCCATTCTTATGTCTGTTGTGTAGCAGCGCAATCCTCTAGCGGGCTCTACTCAGAAGTCAGTTCCATCGCTTTCAAATGGGACTGACTTTCAGGATTGGGACAATCGGTTCTCTCCGACTTCCTCTGAGCAATGTATGAGGAATCGCGCTCGCCCTGTCTGTGTTAAGAGCCGGAAGGACGATTTGCTCGTTTTTCAATGGACGTTTAGATAAAGCAGGGATCGTGGAAGGTGCTTGCAGGAAGGGCCTCGGTGGCGGCGAGCTGGGGAGCCAGAAAGGTTTACCTGTCTGCTGCTGAGGGTGAGGGACGCCGACGCCGAGGCGCTCGAGAAACAGCGTCATCTATAGATAAGAGTGGGACAATTGTGCCAGAGTTGAGCAGGCTTCTCAAAAAGGGGTTCCTTTTAGGGCTTCACCAGAAAACTCTTTGCAGCTAAACAGAGGACACCCCCTGACCGGTAAAGTCCCTTAAATTAATCACATATCTAATAGTACTGATCCCACTTCCAGATAAACAGGAAGGGGTACCTGGGGAGGTAATATGGGGCGCGCGCACTGGCTTGTGCGTGTGGATAATCCCTCTTCCATTGAAATCCAAGCCAAAAGGCCATGTAGATCCGGATTGTTCCTGAGGAATCGGAGCCTCAAAAGCAATAAACAACCCACGCAGAACTGGAGTGTTTGTTTGTGTGTGTAAATGTTCTGAAGTAGAACAGGGAAAGAAACTGGCGGAACTCAGCCAGGCCAAATTTATAACCCCTTTAAACCGAGAAGAGGTTCTCCAGTCTGTTCAAGCAACCTGGATTTTAACCCCCTCACTCCCCCCCCCCGCAACACACATCCGATTCCCAGCTCCATTAGAATGAACGGGTTGCTTTGCGAGATGAGACCGTGAAAAGGCTCGTGAAAGGGCCAAAGTAGAAGCAGGGCGGTGCGCCATTGAAATACATGGGATTTCTTTCCCAGTTTGGTGTGTCTCGCATAAAGTAGGAGCGGGAAGTAGAATCGGTATTTCGGCAGCCTGATTGCTGGGCTGGGTGTCTAGCTGAGCTGTAATCGACATACCCCTCTTAAAAACAAAAGGGAAAAAACCACACACTTGCTTTTAAGAACATTTACCTAGGGGAAATCCCGAAGGGGGTTTCACAGCCCTATTCTTTACTTGTCTACTCCGAAACGTCCCACGAATGGGATTTACTTGTAAGTAAGCGTGCAATATCCTTCCAGACTTAGAGAAGATGAAGCACACACACACACACGCACACCAGCTAACACAGTGGATCAGACCACTTTCAAGCAATGGGACGACTCTGCATTAAACATGGAAACCCAGATTTCGAAGGGAAAACACCGTGGAGTATTTCTTTGTCATTCTCAACCGGGAGTTCCCAAATGGCACTTCACTGATGTTGACAACATAGCGAGTCCAACCTCCCCCCCCGCCCGCTCGCCTCGCAACACACATTCACCGGTTCGTTTTCGAGACAACACCCCCTTCCAGTATACACCCCCCCCTTATTTCTGAACCTCTACGTGAGTCACTGAAAATGTGGGAATCCTGAGCCGCCCACCCAAACCGCAGAGCGCCCCCCAATAAAAGCTACAATAAAAGCAGGCAAACAAACAAACAAGTAAATAAATAAATGTGCGTCCGTGTAACTCGCTTATCGAAAGGTCTAAGTAAGGAAAATCGAGAAATTAGAATGATCAGGGTTTCCTTTTTCTTTTCTTTTTCTTTCTTTCTTTTTTTGCAATAATAAAAATAATAATAATAAAAGTAACCATCATTAAAACGTGAAGAGGTACAGCTGATGGGATATGCGGCAGCAGTCGAGGAGGTTTAAAACCGAACAAAAAAAAACTTACCCCCGTGCAAAACCTGTTAAGCAGAGATGAGGGTCTAAGGAAATCTATAGTGGAGAGAAGCAGAGGAGAATATTTTTCTGAGTCTCAGGGCAGAAGCTCTTTCTCTATATTCTTGGTTGACTGAGCATATCCAGGTGTGAAATTGTTTGCACACCCCAGCACCTCTTATATTGCCAGCAAAATTAGCTGTTATTACTGTCACTGTTTAGTGATGGTTAGCTTGATAAAAAAAAACACCGCTGTAATCAAGACCTGGCGCATCTTTGCAAATTACAGATAATTGTAAACGTCCAGATTATGATAATAGCATCCTAATCCAGCCTGCAATATAATTATTACAGAGTGTTACATCTGAAACTGTCCAGTAGGGCTAATTCGGCCATTATTTAGACCTCTCTCTCTCTTTTTTTCTCTCTCTCCTCCTTCTCTCCTCCACTACAAATGGGTTGCTGAGCTGAAAATGTACGATTGTAATTTCACGGGGCACTCAATGAGTAATGATAGAGGAAGAGGGGGGGAGAAATACAAAAGTGAAATGTGAACGGGAGCGATCAAATCAAAATCGGGAGGGGGAGGGGGTAAAGAGCGAGAAAGAGAGAGAGAGAGAGAGAGCCGGGGTTGATTCTGGTGGAGGGAGGGAAGGGGGGGGAGGAATAAGAAGAGCGGGAATTAAGAACAGAGCAAATCAGGGGACTGAGGCGAGCCAGAGGAGGCTTCGTTGTGTATTCAAGGGCTGCTGGTCCACCCCCCCCCCCGTTTGTGTGTTTGTGTGTAAGCGCGCGCGCGTGTGCATGAAATCCTCCTCCCCACACCCTCTCACCTCTCTCTATTTCGCTGCACCGCGAAAGAGAGGGAAGAGGGCGTACAAGTCCCATGCTGGAAGTGGCACAGACTGAACCATACGTGGAGCCAAATGTCACTGGTTCCGTTTTTTGTTTAAAGAGAGAAAGATCCCTGCAGGATCAGACCAAGCGCTCATCAAGGCCACTATCCTGTTTCCAACAGCGGACGGCCAGACATGCCTCCGGGAAGCGCAGGAGCAGGCCATGGAAGTATTCGCTTACCACGGCTGTTTGGCCTTCAAGACTTTGATTTCCAGAGGTATAGCTCTCTTTTTTCCGGTTAGGCATCAGGGTTTGCTACAGACTACAAGGGAATTCCCTCAACCCACTGATTTTTATTTATTTATAACCAGATCCCAAGCACACTGGATTGTGGACCCATTTATTTGAAAAGGGACCTTTGCTTCCAAGAGTACATCCCTACGGAGATCGCAGGTTTACTCCAAGGATAGTGGCTAGGATCCGGCTGTGAACCTCTGAGGTTATGCTCTTTGTTTAAAAATAAAATAGAGCAGTAGTAGCCGTCGTTGTTCTTAGAAGACCAAATTCGATTTCATTGCGCGCTGTCTCCACATAGGGAATGAATATTCCTTTATTTTCCTCGTTCCCATTTACTCATTGGACAAGCCCTTGGGAACCCCAAAGGCAATTAGCCGGGCAGGTTTTTAATTGCAATTAATTAAACCAAGCAGCCTGTCGCAGATTAATGCTCTCGTCTATTGTCTCTGGTGTCTGATAAATGCACAGTGCAAACAGAGTTTGCTTTGGCTGTTGCGTATTGGAAGCATCAAAGGAGGTACTTGATACACGCGCTCTTATGCATATTCACACATACACAGCGATCCTAAGCCACTTAGACGTGGAAACGGTTGGAGAGAAATAAACTGGGGCGGGGAGGGATTATTTAGAAATTTCTAATCGGGGCTGTAGACTCGCTTAGTGTTGCTGAACAGTTTCCTAGCAAGTAAACGCAATTCGTATCTTATTTACTGAGGAAGCGAAACACGGTTGAAATCAATCGGCCCCTTTCCAAGCAAATTTACCATCCTATCTATGCTCATTTCCCTGGGAGTAAGCCCCACTGAATCCAACGGGACCTACTCTGAGTAGACATGAGTGGGATTGCACGACAGTTATAAGCTGATAGACGCAGGCGTGGCAGTAAAACGGGCAGAAGAAAGTGGATATATCACAGCATCCATCGCGAGTCGTGGAACTGATTTATGGAAAGGTCAAAAGGCTAGGTTTGGGGGAACGGGCAGAGGGTTATGCCAGAGAATCGGTATCCCTCCCCGCAAACTGGTTTTTGGGTTTGAACGTGGGCGATCGGTAGCCCGGGAGGTGAGGAACAAAACTGGCAATGGCTACTAGGCCCTCCTTTGTGCTTCGTGGACTCCAGATTCCCGGATCCGAGGAGTTTCCTTGTGTCCTTTCCCCCAACTGGCCCGCTCTTTGAGCTGCCTTCATTCTCGGATGTCGGAGAGGAGGTTGCTCGCGATGCTGGAGTGTTTGGGGTAGAGAGAAGCGGGCCCGCAATCCTGCGGAAGAAGAAGAAGCCTTGCGGCTACGGGAGATGGAGAAGCAGCGAGCCAACCTGTCCTTGTCTCCTCAAGAGGAAGACCCGCTGAGTTCAGCCAGGACTTGCTCCCCAACAAAGCGAGCGTGTACAGGATCACTGCCATAGAGAAGTCTCGGGGAGGCCAGAAAAATGAAACGCGCTTCTACTGCATTGATTTTCAAAAATCCCAGAGCGGGTGTGTTTCTTCTCCTCCCACCATTAAAAAAACAACACACCACCCAGTGATGTCCCCCCTAGAGCACAATTTTGTCTGGCTTTTCCACCCCACCCACTCTTCCTGCGATCAGGTTCGGGGAAATGAAGGGTTAAAAAGAAAACCCGCCGCCCGAGAACCCACATATATTGCAGACCACGAAAGCTGGAGGAAGCTGGCAAGGGGTTGTGTGTGTGTAGAATGAGCCTCTCAGCACAGCAAAAGCATTAAAAGGCTCCGAGCTTGTTAAAGGTGTTTTCATTTGGTTAAAGGTCGTAATATCTGGCATTTGGCGGCTGGCAATAAAAAACGCGCCTCGGGATTGGGGATTGGACCCCGAAGGCTCGCAGAGCTGGGAAAGATGTTTTAGGCCCCAATAAACAAGCAAATAAATGCAAAATGATGATGATCTGCGGCGACAGTGGATTTTTCAAAATACGCGCCCGCGCACACGATCCATCCACCTCTCCAAGAATGACCTATAAAAGCAGGTTTTTGCATTCATACGGATTGGCCCTTTTTACACACGCACACGTGTACTGCTGCTCTGTGGAAATGTACCTTCGTGCTCTAATAGCACTCCTTCCATTTAAGGCACCACCACTGCAACGTGATAGAGGGTTGTGCCAGATATTTACTTCTATATTGAGGGGCCCAATTGCCCACGCCAGAAAAAAAGGAGCAGAAGTGAAGCGGTGTGCGGGTCTATTCCAAAGACACAGAGCTCCGCGTTAGAGATGAAGAAGGCAGGAGGAAGTTCCCGAGTCAAGCATCGCATCCAAACCGCAATTAAAAAGCTCTCACTTGAAGCTCAACCGATTTTTAAAATCCCAACCGAAGCAAATCCAGGGGTAACTCAACTGCTGCCAGCTTTCACCCGAAAACCTTTGGTTCAGTTGCGCTCCTGGGAGGAAACGGCTCGCGTTCGCCTGGCTGGGCTTTGCGCGGAGCTCTTTGGTCTAAATTAAAAGCGATGTTCGACGGAGACTACGCTCTCGCTGAGGGGTTATAGATGGGGTTTAATTAAGGTCTCCCGCGGAGGAGGTGGAGGGGGAGAGAAACAAACTGTGCAACAACAACAACAACAAAAAGCCAAAAAAGAGTTTCTAAAGGAGAGTCACAGGTCAGGAAACTCATCCCCGCCATGCCAACCTGAAAGCGCGCTAGGGTGGGAGACGTGATCGAGGGCGGAGGGTGGCAGAGAGAAATCGCAAAGCAAGCGCGCGCCCCCGCGTCTCAGAGAAAGAGGCAGAAGGACAAACAGCTTCTGCAGACCCGAGGGGGGGGGGGAATTCTGTGTCTTGAGCTCCAAAGAGGTTCTCAAACTCCCATCGCCTCGGTCTTGCCCAGCTGCGCGGTGGGTCGCGCTGGTGGAGCGCGCCTGACCTTCCCTTGCCCAGAGAAAGGGAGGGAAAGAACGAGCGAGGGTGGGTGCTCCTGTGGGTGGTTTGGTGGGTGAACCCCTGGGTGGAGCTGGAGCCCAGAGGAACCAGATCAAGGCAGGCGAAGTTTGCGGGCTGCTCTCTCTCTCCGGTCTGTGTCCCTCTCGTAGGCCCTTGCGGCGGAGCCCTGGAGCCATCCGGCACCCACAGGAATGCGTCTCCTTCTCGGCTCCCTCTCCTTCTCCGCCCGCCCCGCTGTGGCTCCCCAGCTCCACTTGGAAGCGAGGGAGAGAAAGGAGAAGGGAAGAAAAACTTCTTCAAAGGTTAAAAACTACCGAGGACACTTGATTATATCCTTGCCTTAGGGTGGGAAGGCACGACGGAGCGATTCCTACTCTCCAAAAAAGTATATGTGTATATGGTGTGCACACACACACGTATATACAAGCCCACATATGCACGCCTGAGTGCAGCGCCGTACATGATTACGTTTGTGCCCACAACAACAATAGATTATGGGGAGTCGACTTCCCCAGAGCTTGACCTTGGGGACTGGGAAGAGTTCAGTTTGTTCTAGATAGTCTCCACATCATGACACCACTGTCTGCCCCAAGGAAAGAGGGGGAGAGAGATCATGAGGACTAGCGCCATTTTTAGACGGGAGGCGATAATGAAATCCCAGCCGCGGATACTATTGAAACCGAGCGGCGTAATGTCCACGAGCATCGAGTGCAAGATGGACCGGACCATAAAGAAAGAGAGAAAAGAGGTGTCCGTTATATCACGCTGTTAAAACCTCTCACACACACACCCAAACTAGGAGACACAGCCATATTTGTCTATAAAAATCCTTCTGTCCCCAACCAGGGCTTTACGCGTAGCAGGTTAATGAGCCAGGCACGTTGAGAGCAAAGGCAAACTCTGAGAGGAGAAGGTGATATTTGTAAGGGGGTGGTTCTGTTGCAAAGGAAAGAAAAAGACTGCCGAGTCGTAGGAAAGGTTATTTTAATGGAAAGTAGGCCACAGAACAGGCCAGAGTTGAACAGTGGGAGAAACAGGGAAATCCCACACTGAATGCTGAACAGATCAAACGGCGCAGGAGATGTATATATATATATACCTGTTCTGCTAAAATAATACTCATGAAAAGCACTGCAAGAGTGCGTGAGTGCATATTGAAAGAGATCTTTTTATGGGGGAGGGGAGGGTGATCTGGAACAAGCTCTCTTCTTCCCTCCCCCTCCCCACCCCATCAAGAAAGGGAAGGTTCGGCCGCTGAGGGGGGAGAACAATGGGGCAAGGCGCGTGTGGCTTGGAGCTCCGTTTACACGCGCATACACACCGAGTCGCGCGCGTTCCAAACGAACAAATATCTTATTCTAATATATATGTGCACAAGATAATGTTCCACCAAACTTATTACTGCACCCCCTCCAAAAAAAACGGCTTAGCGCGCGCGCTCTCTCTCTCTCTCTCTCTCTCTCTCTCTCTCTCTCTGTGTGTGTGTGTGTGTGTGTGTGTGTGTGTGTGTCTCCAAATTAAATTAGAAGGGGAGACCAAAACCGAAAGAGGAGAAAGAAAGGTGGGGGATGGGAGAGAAAGGCAGAGACTACCAGAGACAGGTAAATTCGCCCGAGGCTACAAAGCGTGCCTTTTCAGGTTTTTGTCTCCAAACCCTGGAACATCTCTTACTGAAATCAGCAGATGACAGGATGTAATTTTTATGGTGGTGTTTGGTTTTTTTTAAAGTTCTAACCCTCTTTCTTTTTTAACAACAACAACATTAAAAAAATATACAAGCCAACTGTTATTCTTCGCTGCTGTATCTCCTGAAGTATTACTTCCTACTTACAGACGGGGTCAGGGTTCCCAATGCATTTTAAAATAATTTTAAAAACCCAAAGGTGCTTTTTCCAAGCCTGCTCTGAACCCTTTTCTCAATTTGCTCCTGGGCCAAGCGGAGATCCGGAAAGACAAAATAATTTTTGGGTGGGGAAACAGGGGGTTCGTTTTGTTTTCCAGTCCGCACGGGGGTTGGGGAGAGAAGGCAGCAGCTATCCGGTATCTGGCCTCTCCCTTCGAGCATTTTGCTTCCATCCCGCAACGCCGGGACACAGAGGGCTGTGATGCCACGTGTGGATGGCCACACGGGGTCCCTCTTCCTTTCCCTCCCCATTCTCCGGTCGCCCTCGGGTGGCTCGCCCGGAATTTAATTTCGGGATTCGGTTGGAGGAGGGTGCAGAGTTTCGGCGAAGAGGAGGAGGACGTCAGGAGCGAAGGAAAAGATAATGATCGCCTTCGCCTTTGAAAGGGCTCTTCGGCTAACAACCACCCAGGCCCCGTTTTGCAGATCGCCTTTGTGTTCCCAACCCGGGGGAAAAGAGAGAAGGAAGGAATCGAGATGGGAGGGGATGGTCCACATTTTAGTCTTCTGCCCTGTTTAGCAGCTTAAAAAAAAAGCAAATGTAATTTGTATAATTAGACGATGGGATGCTGGCTTTCTCCCAGATAATTGCTTTTATAGTAGAGAGAAGCACACAGAGCGATTTGCAAACCCCCCCCCCCCCGCCGCCACTTCCCAGCGCTTCTTTTCATCTCCAGATCATTTTCGTTCGAGGGTTAGTCGCTTTTTGTATAGCTGGGGTGGGGGAGGGGGAGCTTATGATGGAGGCTTTAAAATAGGGATGTTATAGGGGGGAGTTATTTTGTACGTGCCGGGTTCTATAAGCCCAGTCCAGCATTTTAAACGACTACCCAGCCTTACAGGTATACAGGTGAGCAGAGGATCGGGCCATACGGGGCAATCTTTCCCCCTCCCCACAAATAAAATGAATCTAAAAGATGGAGCAAGGAGACTGAGATAACACACAACCTGCCCCCCCCCAGCTAGTCCCTTTCGACAAACGGAGAGAGGGGAAACGGGTCATATTTTTCCTCTTTCTCTTCTCCTGTTCTCATGGTGGAAATAATTTTATTTATTCAGAATATACAGTTTAATTCCTTCTATCTACACTTATGTACAGGGTTAAAATGACATTGTTGGGAGGGGAAAATGAAAGTCTCTGGGAGGGAAAGGTTGAGGTCATCAGATTTCTCAAGGCACCTTTGAAAGTGTCCACAGTTGATGAAGTAAAAAATAAGCCACCATTCATTTCCCCCTCCCTCCCCCCAAAAACAACCCCAAAGTCCGTCCGTGTCTCTCTCTTTTTTTTTTTTTGGTTAAAAAATAAAAATAAAAAGAGGGCGGGAGAAAATTTCCTTTGAAATGCAATAAGTTACATGCAGGAGCTGTACACATTTCATCCTGTATAGTGTTTTTTTCCCCCTTTCCCTGAAAAAAAAGGAAAACCCGAAACAAAAAACAAAACAAAAAAGAGAGTCAACCATATGCATTTTTTCCTTTTATCAACAAAACGCCAAGTGTCCAAAAAAAAAAAGGTAAAGAGTTTTAAAACGAGGAAAGAGGGTTTTTTTGTTTTGTTTTTTTAAAAAAGAATCCTATTCTAGTAGATTGTCCCAGAAGCCAGAGCTAAGGGGTGCTGTAGAGAGCCGTGGGGCTGCAGGTGACCACTGAGCGCGTTACCGCTGGAATACCAGGACGAGGAGTTCTCCAGGTAAGTGGCAGCGGGCGACGGGTTGGAGTTGGCCCCGTGGGCGTGGGGATGGTGGCTCAGAGACCTGGCGCTGCCCTGCGGTTCCCACACGGCGGGAGACTGCGGGGAGTTGCAAGCCATGGGGTCGCTGGCGCTAGGGCTGTGCTCCGGGGGCATCTCGCCATTCTTCATGATCTTTTTGATCTTCGATCTTTTGTTCTGAAACCAGATTTTCACCTGAAGGAAGAGGGAGGGGGGGGGGAGAAGAGGGAAGTGAAGGAAAGAAAGAAAGAAAAAGAGGGAAAGGAAATAAGTAAATGGGTGACAAGAAATTAGGAAATAAACCCTTTTTAAAAAACAACAACCCACGGGCGTTTATTTGGACTCCTTGATTTCATTCTCGTTTTTGCTTCAGAAGCACGAGGTCTCACTCTCAATCTATGCATGCCCTGTGCGCGCAGGTCAGTCCGGGGGGCTGCTATGTGTTGGACTCCCAAGGAAACGATTTCCATGGAAACGGCAGGGACGGTGAAACAGGCCCCGAGGATTCAAATGGCACTTGCAAGGCGATCCTAGAGGGGAGCCGCCAGCAATGGAATCAAGGAAGATCCCAGAGTCTAGTTGCCCCATCTACTTTAATATTTACAGTAGGGATCATCATGCGCTCACGTGCTAGATCGGGCCTCTCTCGGGCCATCAGAAAAGCAGGATCTGGACTGTGAGGATGCTAAAACCCAGACACTCTTTGGCCTCTGATTTTTTGGACACCAGGCCTGCCTCCCCCCCCCCCCCCGCGGCAGCTGCCTAAGGGATTTCTTTTTTAAAAAATTAATACTATTCTCAATTAAAGAAAAGCAAAAGGAACAAAGGCTAAAGCGGGGCGGGGAGCCTCGAGGACACGATGGCTGTCTTGATTATGGTCTGCCAAGGACCAGCAGCAGATCCTAACTCCTACATGACTCAGTGGGTGAGTGCGCGCACGAGTGCTTTTGTTCTCGCTGCAGTCGGTTTTGTGTTCCCAACGCAGCAGCCTCCCCACACCCGCCCCAGCGCAACAATACCAGCCCAATCCCGAGATAACCTGCTTTCGCACAAAAAACTCTTTCCCCCCTTTGCACCGAAATGGTCTGACAAGCAGCCCCTCCCGGGTCCAGCTGCACTTTGCAAGCTCCTAACGCAGGAGATCCACCCACGTGCGGTTTCTCCCCCCCCATCCCCCTCCGCTCCAATCTTTTGTGCGACAAGATCGAGAGAGAGAGAGAGAGCGAGCGAAAGCCTCCAGCTACAGTTAAAAGAGACACAAAACAAAAATACTGCGCGTCGTCAACAGGGCGAGATGGAAGTCAGGCTCACGGTCTTCTCTGCCGCAAGCCGGTGCGCTTTCGCAATCCGCGGGGCTGGTGCGCACTTGAAGATCTCTCTCCCCCGATCCTCACCAAAACAACTGACCCCCCCCCACCCCAACCCGCCCAACCCGGCCCCATTGGATTCAATCTCATTAACTTTTCTAAAAAGTAAGCAAATGCTTGCGTGGAAGTTAAAGGCCACTGCAATCTTGCAAGCAAGATTTGGGGAGAGAGCTGAAGGAGAAAGGCACCGCAGAGCGTGGTGCGCCCTCTTGGCCTTACCCCAAGGTACAAAAGGAGAAATAACCCGAATTTGAGTGTGTATATCTATACATTCTGTATACATGACCAGGGAAATAAGGCCCCTCAGAAACATACTTTAGACCCTTCCAGCAGGAATTCTTGAAAAATTTTTACATAGTATTTATGTCCAGGGAACGGGTGGGTCCCGCTCAAGTAGGAATTATTGCGAAGGATCTGGATAGTTTTTTTATGTTCAGGGTCGCCGTTCCTTCCCACCTGGCCTTACCTGTGTCTGCGTCAGGCCTAAAGACGCGGCCAGCTCGGCTCTTTCCGGCAGGGCTAAGTACTGGGTTTTCTGGAACCTCCTCTGCAAGGCCGCCAGCTGAAAACTGGAGTAAATAGTCCTTGGTTTGCGCACTTTCTTTGGTTTGCCGTTCACCATCCTCACCTCCGGCTCAGCCACCTCTTTTTCTAAACAATCGGAGCGGGGAGGAAATCAGAAAGGAAGCTTAGAACTGGGGCAGAGGACGCCAGCGGCAGAATACAGGAAGGAGCCCGCACCTAGGTGGACAGGCCAGGATCGCAGCCCTGACCCCGACGTGGCGGCCGCGAAGTTGACAAACAAGCGCGGGAGACCCCTGGAAAATCGGGACGTGGGAGGGCGGGGGGAGAAGGAAACTGACATGGTAGAAACAGCCGTCGTGACTATTTCTTGCAAAGGGAAGATTGTTTGGAGTGCTTGTATGTATTTGGGAGTGAGTGAATTTGAGAGAGGATATAAACAGCACCCAGGTTTCCACCGAAATATTATTTCATATTTTGTTTCCCCATGGGGTATTTGGCTCATTGGTTTTCGTAAAAGAGAAAGGAAGGGACCCAGGTTAGATTTTACCATTTTGTCTTCCCGTAATTAAAAAACCTAACAAGCAGCAAAGTTCCCGGGCGTTTTTAGGTCACAATCCAGTGTCTATTGCTTTTTCATGCATGGAAACAAGCAGACAGTCTCCCTCTTCCTCTCTCCATTTGAATGGAAGCCTCATGAATTCAGCCCAGCCCAAGCTCTGCAGACTAGGGACACGCAATTTTGAGGTCTGGGGAGTTCAAAGGCCGCATCGCCACAAGAAAACGGTTCTCCTCCGTTTCAGCCGAAAGTAGCCAAATCCGGCCCAGACAGAGAGCCGATTATTCAGAATAATCTCGCCGCCGATCGGGGGTTGGTGGGAGAGAGCGAGAGAGAGAAGCGGCACAGATGCGTCTGGTTCCTTTTACAAATACTTAACGCGCCACTGGCATTTCCCCTCGCCTTTGATGGGAGCAACAAACAACGTATCTCAAGAAATGTACACTCGCGCGCAAGTTGGAGAGGCAATAGGGCGAGGGGGTGGAAGCAAAAAATATTTCTCATTCATATATATTCAGACTATATATATATATAGTCTGAAAAATTAGAGAGTTTGAATCGTGCATTCAGCTGAAATTGTTCCGGGATCGCATTGGATAAACCTGTTCCACAACGGTGTTTTTGTTTTGTTTTTTAAATGGGGGGGGGCATGGAGGAGAGACGAGGATTTGAGCTGTTCCTGCCTAGCCCTGGATTTCCCTGAGTTTGCTTCTTGTGGAACCCACACGGAAACAGTTTAACCGCGCGTCTCCGTGTGTGGGATTAATCCCTCATTCCATTTTGGAAGCTAATATTAGCAAGACTCTTCGGGCGAGGGCTGTTTTGGTGGGGGAGGGGGTGGGGAGAAAAGAAAGAGGGCACGAGATCAGATCCTTCCCCTTCCCTCTCCCCACACGTCTGCTGTGTCCCCCCCCCCCAAAAAAAAAACTCGGCCTGTCTTCGCGTAAGGACGGCGGGGTGCCGCCGACGTCGTCCTGTCCTTTGCAACAAAAACTTGTGTGCGGGAGGGTAGAAATCTTGCCAGTACCTACCCCCTCCCCGCCACAGCTACTTACCGTGGCTTTCTATTACCTCAGCGTCGGGAAGGGACACCCACCCACACCCACCCCACAATGTCGGAGCCCCTGTTCCCATTCCCCTCAATGTATTGCCTCCCAATCCGGAGTTGGAGACAACAAAGAATCCAGATTGAATGGTTTCTCTTTCCGCCTCTCTCTGGCTTTTCAACCGGGAATTTTTTTGCACGGCGGTGGAAGGAGAGGCTGTGAACCTCCTTCGTCGCCCCCCAGCCCAGATTGGGGAGAAAAAAATCGGGTGGGTTGGGGTCAAACTGTCCCCGTCACCAGAAGGGTCCTCGGTGACCCCCAGAACGCGAGGAGGAGCCCCCTCCTCGGGCATCTTCCTAGCCCCCCGCCTCCAGCCCTCTCCCCGCCGGCGCCTCTCACCTGGCTGGCTGGCTGCGCTCTGCGCCCGGTTATACGCGCCGCCGTACTGGTGGTAAGGGCTGGCGTAGCTGTAGTCTGCATAGGCTTTGGCTGGGTAGCTGGCGGCGGTTCCGTTCATGCCCTGGTACTGGTACTGGTAAGGATGGAGCGCTTTGCCGTAGGAAGCCGACGAAGGCGAGCAATAGCCGTGCGGGGCTCCTCCAGGGGAATTGTAATAGTCGGGGTCCGTGGCGGACGACTCGGGCAAAGTGGGAGACTCCTGCGGCGGGTGCCCGTGCATGGTGGCTGCAGCCGTCTGAAAAGGACCTTGGAAGTCTCCGGATCGGATGGCTGGCACTCTTCTGTCAAACACTCCGGTCATAGTAGTTGGCGAGGCAGCAAGCAGGCGGGCGGGCGGGCGGCTGGGTCTTCTAGGCAGCCATGGCGGGGGGGAGGGACCGAGGGAGGAGGCGGAGGAGGCGGCGGCGGCGGCTGGGAGCTCTCTGGGGCTGGCTCTGGCTCTGGCAGACTGCTCGCAGGGAGCGGAGAGGCTTGGTTAAATCCTTAATTGCGCTCTTACGCACAGCGGGGTGGATTGGGTTCCATTGGCCAGAGCACTCCGGAGCAGCAGCGACACCCTAACTCGTCCAACTAGTTTAGCACAACAAAGCGCTCTGCTTTTTTTCATTCTTTCCCTTTTTTCAAGTTCCATTCAAGCTCCTTAGAAAAAAAAAAGCAATACGAGCAGCACCATTATCTCGGGGTTCTCTCCCCCTAGCCAGCAAGGATGGGAATTTTGGGCGTTAGGGAAAAAGAAAAGAACCGTCGAAGTTTGTGCAATAGGAAGACGGTGGTGCATCAAGCGTCTATATGTGTGAACGCGTGACACTCGTGTTTCAAGATGCAGATGCAGAGGAAGGCCGACAAAAGGGGGCTTACTCCAGGGGTGGAAAGATGTTGGATGTTCTAGGAAAGTCCCACACTTCTCAGACAACCAGCGTTCCCTGATCAGGGAATTTATGGGCAATTGTTAAATAGGAAGGTTGCAGCTTTTCAATAACGCATGTGCCAGGATATAATGGCTGTAGAATGCAAATAGGACTGAATCCGGGTTTGTACTCGGCCATGGATAACACAGGAGAAAGCTTTTGAACTTGTCCCTCAGTTTTCCCGTCTGCAAAATGGGGATAAGAAACCTGGCAGATCTCTCCCAGATCAAGGAGCTCTGTAGCCTACAAATGCTCAACAGACGACAGTTAGTGACAAATAATTATGACAACATACTGGGGATTCAGACCCCACTGGAGTCTTTGGGACGAGTGCTCCGTATTTCCACTCCTTAATTCGGAGTGATCTTCGTAAATACAGGGAAACTTCTGAAATAAAATCAAGGCTAGATGGAGACCGTGTTCTGAACAGAATGCTCTGCTATACTAGTCTGTGGCTTAGAATGCAACATGCGCGTTGTCTTGGAAGTAAGCACCATTTACTTAGGTGGGACTTATTTCTGAAGGAAGCACGCATGGAACCTAGCAATATGCGATGTAATGTACTTCGGGATCCCTCCTCCGAATATACAAGCCCCGAGTAGCTTACAGTGTTGGGGAAAAGTGTGTGTATTGGCAGGCCAACCGATAACAGCATGGGGCCTGTGGAGAAGTGGCTAAAAGCGACCAATATATGAAATACCCCCCTACAGTCCTTGAATCTCCCACTTTGACACAGTAATCGAACACCGGGAGAGGAAGGGAACCATTCAGGACCTTCTCAACCCTCTTCCAACAAGTGAAATGCACAAGATGACCCACAACATAACCATCCTTTCGCTATGGTTTGAGCAAGACTGCTGAACTAGGAGGTGTGTCCCCCAGGAAACCTGTGCGCGCCCGCCTGCGCATTCAGTGGGAATGTTCCATTGAGCAATATGTTGAACCGGGACTTCGGGCTAATTATCCCAGTATTCTTTTTCTCCTCCAGCCCAAACCCCTCAGATTCATACTTTTTTACTGCCTCTGGCGCATCACAGCGTGAGCTGAATATCCCAGCAGGGCTGGATGTATCTCTGAAGAATACCCAGTGATGGGGAAATTGTGACCTTCCAAACGTCGTTGGACTCCAACTCCCATCAGCCCCAACCAGCACGGCCAATGGTAAGGGAGGATGGGAGTTGGAGTCCATCAACATCTGGAGAGCCTCAGGATCCCCCACCTCCAATTCATGTTCATAGTCTCATTCATTCGTTTAGGCTCAGGCCATTTGTTCGGCTCGGAGGACCACATTCCCTCCTGGGCAACCCTTTGGGGGGCCGGATTCCAGTGTGGCCAAGGTGGGCGTGGCCAAACACACAGCACTCTCCACCTGCTATATAGGCTAGCTAGAGGGATCGTCATAGGCCAGCCAGGTAGGGTGCAGAGCAGATCCAGTGAGGCTGAGTCCCAGGGCCGGATGGTGAGGTCTGGAGGGCCGCATCATGCTTCTCCCCGGGCTTCTCATCTCTGGAGGGGACAAACCCAAGGAGCATCTCTTTCCCCCAGAAATAACCCCGAACGCCTTTCAGAGTCTCTTGCGGAGGGGTGGGAGACAGGAGGGATGAAGGTAGGAAGGGATGAGGGTTTTTCTTTTTTTCACTAGGCATCAGGCAGGCAGACAAATCCAAGGCTGTTTTTCAGTGGCCTGGAGTTGTCGCTTTTCCTCCAGGCTGTTTACCCTCCAGATTTAGACTGTTTGCTCACTCAAGATCTCGTAGCCAGCTGGGTAACTCTTGCGACTCTACCGTGTGTGTGAGAGTGTGTTGGCTTCCAGCGTGTCTGTTTGCTTTGGAAATGGCCGCAACTCTTATAAAATCATATTAAGCAAATCCCTTACAGTTTAATTATAGGAATCACTTTACCCAAATCAATGGCAAATAACTTTTTTTTATAACACGCACACACTGATGGGTGGAAGCGGGGTCCATTCACGACTGGTTTGGTGGCGACGGTGTTGTATGAAAATGCCCACTTGACAGTCGTTGAGTAGGAACGATGGTCTTTTGAAAGGGGGCGTGTAGGCAGGAGAAGGGTCAGGGAAATCGCCAAGGCCATAAATCAAGGCCGAAGAGGCCCCTTGCTAGACTCCAGCTTCCGCCATTCCTGTCACCTCTCCAAGTGATGTGTATTTGAAGAGGCCTGGAGGAGAGCTGCCATGGGAAGGCTGAGACACGAGAGACAGATCGAAGAGACACCCACCCCAAGAATCTACAGTTCCCAGGACCCTTAACAAACTACAATTCCCAGGATCATTGGGGTGGGATCGGACGTGTTTTAAATGCATAGTGCGAGATAACAGCCTACACAGACCTGGGAAAAGTTACTGTTACCCGAGCTATAAGGCGTCTGCTGCGTTCGCCGCCTTTGCAAGATGTGCCTCGTTTAATCCAATCGATTCAAAGCACAGCATCTCTGGCTACTTCACTCCCAAGGACTGGAGCTTCTGTCCTGTCGATCGTTTCAATGCACCGCACCTTCAGACACATCTGCTTGGAGATAAGCCCCGCCGATTTATGGTTTTAGCATGCCAGTCCCAAATCAATTTCAGATTAAACCTGTAACCTTACTGGAGCAGTAAACCCCAGTTGATAAAAGAGGACTTCCTTCCACGTGAAACGTTGTATTGAATCGTGCACCGATTCAGAATAGCGTGGTGCTTTGGTTACGCCGTAGAAGTAGGCTGCAATCCTGCACACACTTTCTTGGAAAGTAAACCCCGTTGAACTCGGTGGGGCTGAATTTTCGGCGAGAAGGAGCACGATCTGGGAGTTTCATTAGGAGCTACTCCGGATTAAGTGTAGTCATTTGCAATAAATTACTTGGACGGGGATTCCTGTGTAAGGATTAGAAGTTTGATTTGGTTTTTAGATTGAATGAAAGCGGGGAGCCCATCAAGCGAAGATGATGAGATGCTTGATTTGACACGTGTAAGCCACCCTTCCCTGTCCCAGTCTCTCTCCATCCTCCCCACCCGATTTCTGGACTCTCTCCTTCGCTGGTTTATATTTGGCACATCCGGAGCGGAGAGTCCAGGGAGCGTTCAGCAAGAAAGCCGGAGCCGGTTTGGTCCGTGCACAATCTGCTCATTGTTTAGGGCTCGGGGATCCGGGACCAGGGAGGTGGGGGGTGGGGGCGGTCGGCTGGCTGGCTGAAGTGGTCACGGCAGGAGCCTGTGGCGGCGGCACTCGGGTTGGAAAAAGCCTTCAGCTCAACCCCAACCTCAACCTCGTGTTCTGCTGAGTTTGGAGTTTCTTGCAGCAGCCGCCTCTCCTTGCTACAAATAAGGATGCCGCGCGGGGCAGGAAGGAACCTCGGTGCCATCCCAGCGGCATGACACGTAGGAAGAATGGGAGTCATTCTTTTCCTTGGTCTTCTTTTTTTTTGGAGAACTTCTGATTTCCAGCATCACCAAAGGCAGCGAGGAGCGGCTGAAGTCTTTACTAGGAGCGCCATCTTGTGGCTCAGAGGCGCGCTGCTCCGCGAAGGAGTCTGGAGAAGGGGCCGGAAGTTGGGGACTCAATCCGAGCGCAGGTTTAAAGTAGCCCAAGGAGACCCTCGCAGCCGTGCTCTGCGCGCAAGTGTTGCAGGTCGGATCCGCAGGACCCGGTGACGGCCTGGTCAGGTTAAACAGAACCTCGCGCAATTGCATGGACCAGCAGAGCCGTAGGAAAGGCCGCTTCAGCTTATCCTTCTTCCCCAGAAAGGCAGGACGCAAACCATCAACTCCCAGGAACAACAATATATGGGACACCAGAGAAGATGCTGTAACGTGGAGTGAGGTCTCAGCCACTCCATTATGCCCCTCTCTGTGTAGCTGCCTCCCCCCAGCTCTCACCCACCCACCCGCACCAGTCAGTCAGCTTTCTGTAGTCTCTGAGCCTGCTCATTCTTCAGGAAGCTGCTCCTGGTTTCAGGTCCCCCATCCCGGCAACACACACACACACACACACACACACACACACACACCCCCCTCTAGCTGCAAACCATGGGCATTTCCAAGGCTGCTGCTGCCTGCCCGCAGTTGTGGGTGGGTGGTGCTATTTTGGCTACAGAAGCAACATCAGAGGTGCCAGCAGGGCTGGATTTAGGTCTGATGAGGCCCTAAGCGACTGAAGGTAATGGGGCCCTTTATATGTCCAGCTGTCCTTTGTCAACAACAAATTGTCACTGTTTTTTGTGTTGAATATGTGCTATATGGTAATTTATGGCCCTAATAGGTATCTAAAGCCATTTGCACATAACACAATATGTATTTTATCAAAGTAATTGTTGAACTGAAATACAATTAAGAAGAAGTATATTAATAAAGGTAAAGGTAAAGGGATCCCTGACCATTAGGTCCAGTCGTAATTGACTCTGGGGTTGCGGCGCTCATCTTGCTTTATTGGCCGAGGGAGCCGGCGTAGAGCTTCCGGGTCATGTGGCCAGCATGACTATGCTGCTTCTGGCGAACCAGAGCAGCGCACGGAAACACCATTTACCTTCCCGCCGGAGCAGTACCTATTTATCTACTTGCACTTTAATGTGATTTCAAACTGCTAGGTTGGCAGGAGCAGGGACCGAGCAACGGGAGCTCACCCTGTCGCGGGGATTCGAATCGCCGACCTTCTGATCAGCAAGCCCTAGGCTCTGTGGTTTAACCCACAGCGCCACCCACGTCCCATCAAGTATATTAATAGTGAAATACAATAAAGAAGTATATTAATAGTGAAATAATTATTAAGCTCTAACTGTATGTAGGTTTTATTTTGTTTTTTATCTTATATTTTGGAAATGTACATCCAGTTTTTCCCCCCTTTATTTTTTTGGGGGGATCCCCAAGAAAGTGGGGCCCTAAGCTGTAGCTTGTTTAGCTTATACGTAAATCCAGCAATGGGTGCCAGCTTGAATAAAATATGGGGGGGCAGGGGTAGGTAAGGTCCACCCCACATTACCACATGACATGGCATATTCACCCCATTTGAATGGCAATGCCCATCAACTTTGGGAGGCCCCAGGCCCCTCAAATATTTTATTGGGGGGAGGCCAAAGGGACCTTGGCCCCTCAGAGTTGCCTCCTATGGCAATGGCACTCGCCTGGACAGCTGGATGTGGCACTTTTCCGGCACCCATCCTGTTGGCAGACCAATTCTGCATGTCAAAGATGTCTGTAACCGTGATGTGAAGGCTGGCAACATCAACCCTGTCATGTGGGAATCCCTTGCAGATGACCGCAGAGCTTGGAGACAGGATCCATATCAGCGACCAGAGGAGGAATGACTGCTGGGAGGAGGGCAGAGAGAAGAAACTGCTGCCACAAAACATGTCTCTCCCGTATGGGTCTTGACAGCCACAGCAGACACTGTAACCTTCCAACAGTTTCAGTGGCGTAGCGTGGGGGGTGCAGGGGGGGCCGGCCGCACCGGGCGCAACACCTGGGGGTTAGGGGGCACAAATCCACGGGTTAGGGGGCGCAAATCACTTGCCTTGCCCCGGGTGCTGACAACCCACGCTACGCCACTGAACAGTTTGACTTCACCCCCAAAGGCACACTCCTCCATTGTCTCCAGGGCACACAGATGCCAACAGACCAAGTTACATACTGGCCAAAAGTGGGCAGGTCCCTGTCTCCATGGAGCTTACCATTTAAACTAGACAATGGGTGGGGGAAATGAGGCAAGGCAGGGAGGGGATACTGAGAAAGTTACATATGTACAGTTAAAGCACACTGTTGCCCTTCTGCAACAAAACTGCCTTTTTGTGGTAGGAAATGCATTGAATGGATTATGAATGTGAAGATGTATAAGCACCCTGCCAGCAAAATCAGGGTGTGAATGCTCACCTAACCTCTCCACAAATGAACTGAAACACATGCTCAATAACGACCAGACCTAGAGGGCCTTCTTGGTGGTGGTGCCTGCCCTGTGGAACGCCCTCCCATCAGATGTCAAGGAAATAAACAACTACCTGACTTTTATAAAACATCTGAAGGCAGTCCTATTTAGGGAAGTTTTTAATGTTTGATCTCTTTGTTATTACGGTATGTTGGGAGCTACCCAGAGTGGCTGGGAAAACCCAGCCAGATGGGCGTAGTATAAATTATTATTATTATTATTATTATTATTATTATTATTATTATTAATGGTTATTATTTCTTACATTGGTTTGAGACACCCAAATTAGGCAATTTCTTGTTAAAATGCAAGCAGAAATGAATCTCTCTCCCATCCCCAGGAGCCAGTGAAGGTATAAACCAAAGGGAAGGGAAGAGAGCCTGGTCACTGAGCAACTGGCTTCAGATGACAGCTGGAGATACTGAGGCAAAGCAGGTGCTGTAGTGGAGAGAAGCATAAAAGCAGTAAAAGGCAAATGACCCTTGAAGGAGCCCTCCCTTTGCTTAGCAATATTTAATTGGTAAAGAATGGGCACCCCTGGAAGTCACTTCTTTTTGAATTTGGTATCCCTCCACATTCTAATGTGACAGACTATGGCTTTTAGGACAAGGAGGGGTAGAAAAGGTAGAAATGGATCTCCTGGTTGATCTGTTTTTAATATTCAGTTGGAAGCCACCCAGAGTGGCTGGGGAAACCCAGCCAGATGGGCGGGGTATAAATAATAAATTATTATTATTATTATTATCTCTGGGTGATTTGCACTAGATCCCCAAGGATTTCTGACTCCTGGTAGTTTTAACAATTGCAAAAACGATTCCCCCTTTCACACTAACTTACCTTGCTGAAATGATGAAAACTTGGCAGTGGTTTGCCAGGTGACAGAACAAAGAGCTTCGTTCAATTTTGGTAAGGTAAAGGTAAAGGTACCCTTGACCATTAGGTCCAGTCGCGGATGACTCTGGGGTTGTGGTGCTCATCTTGCTCTATAGGCCGATGGAGCTGGTGTTTGTCCGCAGACAGCTTCCGGGTCATGTGGCCAGCATGACTAAGCAGCTTCTGGCGAAACCAGAGCAGCACACAGAAATGCCCTTTACCTTCCCACCAGAGTGGTACCTATTTTTCTACTTGCACTTTGATGTGCTTTCGAACTGCTAGGTGGGCAGGAGCTGGGACCGAGCAATGGGAGCTCACCCCATTGTGGGGATTCGAACCGCCGACCTTCTAAATTTCTAGGCTCACAATTCTCTAATTCTAAGCCTATGTACTTCACACCAGGCTCCAATTGGTAGATATTGGAGATGTAGGGGGGGAAACCCAAAGCAGATCCCACAAACCTGATGTCTGCCCACCTCTTTTTAAAGCAGTGTTTCCCAACCACTGTTCCTAGTGTGCCGCGAGATGTTGCCTGGTGTGCCGCGGGAAAAATTAAAAAATTCAAAAGATAGCTTCATATCCGGAGAGGCGGCCTTCAGGCGAGTTTTAATTTTAATTTTCCTTCTCCCACTTAATGCCCCACGCTCGCCCGAGCAGCTTGCAGTCCTCGGTAACCACGGCGACCCAAGGGAGGGGAGGGAACAGGGAAGTCGAGGGCGGCGGCGAGCCGCGATGACGTCAGTGGGCCGTGCCGCCTCGCCCTGGCACGGTGTGAGAGACCCGGCTAGTGGCGCGAGCTTCGGAATAAGTGGGATCCACGTGCGCGAGACCGAGATCGCGGGTAAGGAGCTCAGCCCAGGGCAGGAGGAAGCGGGGCCGCGCGTGCGGGCCACATCCCCACAGAGAGCGAGCCTCCCCCGGCCCACCACTCCGGGCAGGTCAACTCGCATGAGGGGGCGGCGATGGCGACTGCCGGCAGCTTGCCTGCAATGCCATCCCTCGAGCAGGCGAGGAGCCCGGAGGCTACCGGATGCGAGTCCTCTTTCCCACCCTGCTCGGGAGTCCAGAGCACTTGGTTGCATTCAGGATCTAGAGTGGGGAAGCGGGGCTTGTGTCTGGGCTGGACACATTGGGCTGCCTGTGCCGCTCGACCTGCGGGGAGAAATCAGGGTGGGAGTCACGACCGTGAGGCAGGGCTGCCAAGTGTGGCAGAAGAGGACACGGCCGTCGCACCTGTCCTTAGGTAGGAGCTTCTTCCGTGTCGACCTGCTGCCCTAAAGTCTTGGCTTTTTTCTTGGCTTTTTGGCGGTTGGCACAGAAGGAAGGCAAGGGGGAGGGGAAAAAATTGAAACTTACACTTTCGTGCGTCCCTCCCGGCGTGACGCTGCGCGCTGACGTCACGGGGCTGTAATGGTGGTGTGCCTCAAGATTTTTTTCATGAAACAAGTGTGCCTTTGCCCAAAAAAGGTTGGGAAACACTGTTTTAAAGGATAGTATCAGGTTCTGGGGTAAATCCTTAGTGCAAATTAAGGAACTCCCCCAGTCAGTGAGTTATGTGTTGTCCTCTTGCGTCTTTTGAAACCTGATTTGTGGGGATTTCTTATTCTGTTAGAGGGCAATATTTTTAAAGAGAAAAAAACACACAAAAGGGGGAAAAGCTGAATAAAAGCAAAATAAAAAAGCTCACATTTACAATACAGTACCCAATTTACACATATAGTTGGATATATGCAATTCAAATGTCCAAATAGGATCCAGACTTAATAGATGGTGAGTACCTTTCCAGGCTTGAAGTGTAAGTCTCTTAGTGACCATAAGTAAAACCCATTTTGTTGCCCAGCTGTTAGTCCCCACATGGGGACACGGGTGGCGCTGTGGGTTAAACCACAGAGCCTAGGACTTGCCAATCAGAAGGTCACGGTTCGAATCCCCACGACGGGGTGAGCTCCCGTTGCTCGGTCTCTGCTCCTGCCAACCTAGCAGTTTTAAAGCACATCAAAGTGCAAGTAGATAAATAGGTACCGCTCCAGCGGGACGGTAAACAGTGTTTCTGTGCACTGCTCTAGTTCACCAGAACTGGCTTAGTCATGCTGGCCACATGACCCGGAAGCTGTACGCTGGCTCCCTCGGCCAATAAAGCGAGATGAGCGCTGCAACCCCAGAGTTGTCCATGACTGGACCTAACGGTCGGGGTGCCTTTACTTTTTACCTGTTAGTCCCCACGCTACTATACATCAACACCCACAAATACCAAATATTCCACTAAATCAAGATTAACACATACAACAACTTCAGACCAAAAAGGAGATATCACTAGACTCAAATGATATACAAGGTGGAGAATTACCCCAAATAAACTTCTGAAAATAACACACGAATCTTTTGAAAATATGCTCAGGGAATGTGTAGTCAAATACCATTCAGTACATATATTATTTCTCGCAGTACATTAATCTTAAGTGTGTTGACCTTAATACTAAGCTTAAGGAGGACACACCTTTCCACATCAATGGAGATTCCTTTTATTAACTTATTTACTGTATATCTAATTTAATCATATGAGAAGTATTTGTGGGAACCAAAAACCCTGGACACATTATAACCTTTGGGTACCAGTAAAAATGCCAATTAACATATACAAAGCAGGCGATTTACACTTGCCCACTGGCATTCTAACCCCTTCTGTATTGTAATTAAACCAAGTCCTGCTCTGGTGAACACATTTCAAAAGGTGATTTCTCCAGAGGGCTTTCCACCAGCAGGGAACCAGCACTAAGAAGGCCCTGTCAGCAGTAACTGGTTAGTAGCTAGAGATGGTACTAACAGGACCTCCTCTGCTGATTGTAGGGGCTGAGATGCTTGATATTGGGGGAGTTGCTCCTTTAGGCACCCAGGTCCCAAGCCAGTTAGGACATTGTATGCTACCACTAACATCTTGAATTAGGCTCAGTAGCTCACTAGCATTCAGTACAGAGCTTCAGGACAGGTGACACATGGTTGCATCAGGCTGACCCACTTTTCCAACCTTGCAGCTGCACTAGCTGCAGCCCCCAGTCCATCTTCAAGGGCGGCCCCATGTAGAGCCTAAGTGGGAGGTCACCAGAGCATGTACAACCGAGGCCAGGCTACTTTGATCCAGGAATGGCTATAGCAGGGCATAATAAGTACTCCTGACCACAGGAGTCACTTGGGATGTCAGCGACAAGTTGGAACGCAGATATACTACCTGTCACTGCACACTTCAGTCCAAAGGAAAACTTGGGAAATGTATGGTGACTATGATAGGTTTTGAACATTATTTTTTTTACGAAGTAATAATAATAAATAAATAAGAATAAAAATGTGCACCCCACCACTGAGACCATTCCATTGTAACTATCCAATCTCCCAAAATTTCAACATCTCTTGCGATGGTTTGACCCCTTTCCGTTTTAACAGTATTCCCCGTCTTACCATAATGGCACATGTCAATTTATCATTCATAGCTATATCCCACACCTCTTTAAACCATTCTTCCATTTTATATTCTGCTTGCCCCTTCCACTTCCGTAGCTATCATAATTTGTGCAGCTGTCAATAAATCTGTGAGCAAGTCCTTCATAGCCTGCGAACCTTCCACCCCATCGTAAATTAATACAGTGGTACCTCAGGTTAAGTACTTAATTCGTTCCAGAGGTCCGTTCTTAACCTGAAACTGTTCTTAACCTGAAGCACCACTTTACCTAATGGGGCCTCCTGCTGCCATGGCGTCGCCGGAGCACGATTTCTGTTCTCATCCTGAAGCAAAGTTCTTAACCCAAGGTACTATTTCTGGGTTAGCGGAGTCTGTAACCTGAAGCGTATGTAACCCAAGGTACGACTGTAATGTTACCTCTGGACTTTCGGTCAGCTTTAACCCAGTGATTTCTGTTATCTCCTTAATCACCCTTTGCCAGAAAAATGGAACATATTTACACCCCCAGCACATGTGAACATAATTTCTGGTTTCCTGGCATCCCCTCTAACATAACACCAAATATTCCTTCTTTATTTGATTTAATCTGACTGGTGTTAAATACCATCTCCAAACTAATTTATAATAATTTTCTTTTATTCTTATAGAGGTTTTGAACTTTTTAACGTTCCCCACCAGACTGCTTCCTTCTCGGTCTCTGTCACAGCACCCTTTTTATTTTCCTGACCTCATTCCTACATGGTATTTAGACATCATTAGAATACCATAAGGCTCCATGAGGGCTCTGGGAAGCTTAACTATTTGGCTAAAAGAGTACCGGCACATTTTTATTCATGCCTACTCTGAAACCAGTCCTTTGATTCCAGCAGAACTTGTAGAGGATTACGGGCCTACATTTGACTATTGGAAGTTGCTCTGTGTGTGTAGAAATGATCAGACCCTGCCTGGCTTGTGAAAAGAATAAGGAACATTCAATATGAATACAACAGCAGCCTTATTTTGGTGTTCTTTTTCTTCACACGAAGGAGAGTGGGGCATGCTGGCAAGCCCCAACACTTTTGGCACGTCACTTTCCCCTTGTTTACATCACTCCATGAGTTGAAGGACCAGCTCCTTCAGTACAGAGCCTTCGGTACTCACGGCAGCTCTCCAGGCAATTTCAAATCCTGATTTTCCAGGATTCTATATCACCCACAGAAGCTACATGAGTAGGCCGGGCTTTCTGCTTCAGAAGCTATCCTCCAACTCATGGAGGGCTTTCGGGACAGGGGAGGAGAGCTAGTATGCTCATCCCCACTTTTCCTCATCACATAATGGGGGAACCTCGGGGCTGGGACCAAATGTGTCCTTTGGGATTTTCCACAGGCCCCAGCCCTCACCAGCCCATATTTGGCACCTTGAATGTTTTTGGTCTGCGATGCATCACTGAGCAATGCTTCTTGCTTGCTCTGTTGGACGGAGGACACAGAGGGGTGTGTACAACCAGCCATCTGTACAATTTTCATTCATTACTCTGCTCACTTTTGTCTCCGACCAAGACCACCGCTGGCCTGTCTGTGTGTCCATCAGAAGATAGCCCAGAAAGGAATTTGTCCCTCAGCCTGTAAATGGTTCCACACTCCTGATGCAAGGGATTTGGAACACCTGAGTAGGGCTGTAGAGTCTTCAAAATAGAAGGAAATATAAACATGAAGTGCAACATTATAATTATAAGAGAGCTCTTTCCATATTTTCTTTCACATTTTTGTTACATTATATAATTTGTTAAAGTGTGTGTGTGTGTGTGTGTGGTTTATTTTGACAAATCATTTCCCTCATTTTATGATGTGGCCTTTGCATAACTTACATGAGTTTGCCAGGCTTGATAGAGCATATTAGAATTTATTTGCAGTTTACTTTGCTTTCATAAAAGCATTTGGGTTGAGAATGTGATTTCTTTTCTCCTTAAAGTGACTTTATTTATTATTATTATTATTATTATTATTATTATTATTATTATTATGGATTATAACAAGTACTTTTTGGGGAGGAGAGAATAGATCATATTTTGTTTTAAAAATAATAGTGCAGAGAATAATTTGTCAGTTAAATCAATCACTGTGTGTTGCGAAAGATGTTCTCCCAGAATGAAATAGAGGAACAAATGCTGTCAAAAGAACAAGGGAATTGTTTAGCAGGTAGGATATATAATCTGAAATTAAATAAAAAGAATCTCTCTCTTCTCTCTTTTTCACACACACACACACACACACACACACACACACACACACACACACGAGTCTGGCAGCAGCACACTGCAATATGTATTGCGGCCAGAAGCTGAGGCTATAGTCATTTTACATTAACTTTAAAACATCCACAAAGAGAGTGACAGTGAGCTCAGCCACTCAGGTGCCATTTACCCCTTCTCCATGAAGACATGCTCATTGGCGCCACAAACTGAAAGCCTGCATCTGAGTGGCTGAGCTTGCTGCCACTCTTATTAGGCAACCCGCCACCCACAATCAGATTGGTACAGTGGTGGCTGATGGTACAGTAGGGTGGAGAGCAGGGAGCCCAACAGTAGGTGGAGTCAGAGACAATGTCAGACACAGCCGACTAATTCTAGTTCTGTCCCTGTCCTCAGTTTTATAAGGGCAACACCAAGACTAAGGAGAAGAAAGCTGACAGCTAGGGTCACCTCCAGGTTTGCCATAAGTAAGAAGACAGCCAGGTGGGGGTTGACTGAAGTTGGTTGGGCAGCACACCATTTGCTCCACTCAGTTGGTACATTCCTCATCCTGGTTGCCTTGCCTCAATCTGAAGTTGGCCAGGTACAAAAGAAAGCCATTAATAGTTGTGTGTCAAAGAGGGAATTCTAGCCGGTATAGCTTGGCATGCAAATCCTCTCTGCTAAAAAAGGTAAAAGATAAAGGACCCCATGACAGTTAAGTCCAGTCAAAGGTGACTATGGGGTTGTGGCACTCATCCCACTTTCAGGCTGAGGGAGCCGGCGTTTGTCCACAGACAGCTTTCCAGGTCATGTGGCCAGTATGACTAAACCCCTTCTGCCGCAATGGGACAGAAAGTACGGAAACACTGTTTACCTTCCCACCACAGCAGTACCTATTTATCTACTTGCACTGGTGTGCTTTCTCATTGCTAGGTTGGCAAGAGCTGGGACAGAGCAACGGGAGCTCACACCGTCGTGCGGATTCGAACCTCTCTGCTATACAACTATTAAAGGTACAGGAGTGCCTACTTCTGAGTAGACATGTGTGGGCTACAATGGCAGAATCCTACGCAGAGGTCAGCCCCATTGGC
Source organism: Podarcis liolepis (assembly GCF_965112155.1). Lineage (NCBI taxonomy): Eukaryota > Metazoa > Chordata > Lepidosauria > Squamata > Lacertidae > Podarcis > Podarcis liolepis. Next base: position 29,180,808 of record NC_139563.1, read on the forward strand.
TTCAGCATAGAATTGCAGCCATAAAAAGAAAAGCAATTTCAACTTCTGAATTGGCTACTAAAACAAGTGGGGAATATGCGACTCTCCAGATATTGTTGGACTCCAACGCTCATTAGCCGCACCTAGTGTGGCCAACGGTTAGGGATGATGGGAGTTGTAGTCCAACAAAACCCTGAAAGGCCACATGTTCCCCAAATCTGTTAGATGGGACTTACTGGGTGATATCCATCTATTGCCATACTTAGGCTAAACCCTTTGAAATTAATAGATGCAAGTTACTTAAGTCCACTGATTTCGTTGGACCCACTCTGAGTGTGCCTACTATTGGATATCAGCTTTTGTCAGAGTCTATATATAAGAATGTATTTTGCATCTAGGGAATCTTCCGCAGCCCTCCCTATTTCTGGATTTATATTATTTTTGGAGCATGGAAATGAAACGACAACAACAAATTCTTCTGCAGCTGTGTTTACTACCTTACATGTGCCTGTTTCTGAGCAGGGCAACCAGACTTTGATAAGAGGCATCCCTGCTGTGTAACACAGAATAATCAGTTGTGCAGGCAGGAATCACCTGGTGTATTCTTAAGCCCTGCAGAACGCAGAAGCAGCAGAATGGAAAAGTCAATAGTTTTTCCAAGAAGGGCCAACTAACAGGGCGACAGACACGCTTGTTTCTTTAAAGATATAAATGCACGAAAGACCTTGAAGTGTCAGTTTTCTGTGGGAGTCTTGATTATACAGGAAATAAAGAAATGGGTGATCAACGCTTTAAAGAAATCACATCTGTTTCTTAATACATCTGTGACCTGAATAATAACGTCAGGCTTTGTTGTTACTTTGTATGAGAATTTGGCATTTGCAAAGTGGATGACTCAAGGCACCATATAATTCAACCTGGGAAATATGTTGTCATAACATTGACATTTTGAATATTTTGTGTTTTTTAAACATACCTTTTCTGTGCACAAGAAAAATGCTCAGCTACTTTTCTTGATGGAGGAGGGAGGAGGAAAATAAGATTTTTAAAAACCAGTTTCAATGAGTTTTAATGAGTTCCACACTGTGGACCTTTTTGACATTACTGATGTTTGGATCGTAAGGTGAAAGCAGAACACATTTCCCGGAAAGGGACCCCCCCATATTTTATTTTATTTTAAAGCCTGGTCTTTAACTCTCTCCTTTTCGTCCAAAAATCCTTATTCCCAGCTTGTTTTTATTCCTTAGTGGTTCAGGCTAAAATTTTCAGAAGCCTCCAAAAAATTACATACTCATCCTTCACTTAAATCCTAGATGGGTTAGGGGCAAAACTTAACTTAAATTCTTTCTTTCTTTCTTTCTTTCTTTCTTTCTTTCTTTCTTTCTTTCTTTCTTTCAACCCTACCTAAATAATATTTCTTCTTGATTTAAATCTGACCCCTTTGGAAGAGAAATGGCTTGGAGCACAATAAGGGATTGCTTGTTCCAGAAAGCAGAAGTTCCAGAGATGAGCTTGGGAGTTGCAGGATCTGCTCTGGAGATGACAAAAGTGATGAAAGGTGGGATATAAACCTAAATAATAATAAAAAGCCTGATGGGCTTCAGATGAACAAGCTGCAATCTTACATTCGCATTTCTGGAACTCAGTCCCATTGAACTTAATTGCCCTTACTTCTGAGTAGGGAGGGGATAGAAGGTCAATCCTGATCACATTAAAAGTGAATTTCCTTACTTCATGCTTTCTGAAACAATGCGGGAACCAGAACATCGCCGACGTTCAAAATTCTCAACTCTCTGAATTTTGCAATGCAGTTCTCCAGCCATGTTATGTGGTTATTTAAATTAAGGTTTGAGTTCATTGGGAAGCATAGCTGTCAACTTACAGATTTGAAAATAAGGGACCAGCAGCCAAAATAAGGGACCTGCAGCCTCACCTGTTCCAGGCACTCCAGTCTTCCTGTCCTCCTGCAGTCTGGTCAAACTCATGCTGGTAGCTTCGAGAACACTGTCCAACCAACTTTGTAACCAGAGGTTCAACTGAATAGAATCTGAATCACATGCACCACAAGGCCTATGCAGCCTCAACTTAAGATGGCTCCCCGGCCTGGCTTTGCACTGCAAAGTTTGCAGCAGCACGTGCAACAAAATGGCGTCCAGCATTCAAAAAACCCCTCAGCTTGCATTAACTAGCCACATACAAGGCATGCAAGCTCCACCCCCCAGTCGTTCTTAGACTTCTTATTGGGTGAGCAACACAGCCAAGCAACACAGTTGGAGCCTCCCTCCTCCCTGGCCGGCAGGGAGGGAGGGAGGGAGAGGAGCTGCTTCCTTTGAATTTTAAGGGACATCATTTAAGGGACATTTAAGGGACATCCATCAATAAGGGACAGCAGCGGGACATGGCGCTGGAATAAGGGACTGTCCCTTCAAATAAGGGACACTTGACAGCTATGTTGGGAAGGGAAGTTGGGAAAAGGCTCTATTGTGTTAGCTTGTTAGTGCCAGCTTCTCTGTTGTACGCATCTCTGCTATTTCTCCTTGTTTTTTTTTTTTTATATAAATATTTTTATTAAGCAATTTCAACATAACAAATTATCAAACAATATAATCACATACATTATTCCCCCCCCTTTTCCCCACCCCCTCCCACCCTCCCTCCCACCAGGGACTTCCTTCAGCTCCTCTCTCTGATTCCTCTACACATATTATTCTCTGCATGTTATAAAGTTATACATATCTTTACCTCTATCTATCTATCTATCTATCTATCTATCTATCTATCTATCATCTATCATCTATCTACCATCTCTATCTATATCATCTATCTATCTATCTATCTATCTATCTATCTATCTATCTATCTATCTATCTATCATCTATCTATCTATCTATCATCTATCTATCATCATCTATCTATCATCTATCTCTATCTATCTATCATCTATCTATCTATCTATCTATCTATCTATCTATCTATCTATCTATCTATCTATCATCTATCATCTATCTATCATCTGTCTATCATCTATCTATCTATCATCTATCTATCTATCTATCTATCTATCTATCTATCTATCTATCTATCTATCTATCATCATCTATCTATCTATCATGTTATCAACCAATAAATTTGTTGTCTTTTTAGATAATTTGTAAAAAGCTCCCATTCTGCGATTTCTCCTTGTTAAAACAGTTTTTGTTTTACAAACCGGCGTTCCTCCATCCCTGCTTTACTCAAACCTCTGTTGTTGTTTTTAAACCACAATTTTCACCTCCATGTCCCTCTCACCCCAGATTTAAGTCAACATCCACTGTTGTTTGAGTACAGCAAGAAGGGAGCAGCACTGAAAGAAACTTCACTTTCTTCTGTTCCTCAGTTGCCTTGTGTAAGATAAAGGATGCAGGGTCTCAAATATCCCATAGTACCTTTCTACAGTGTATTTCACTCCTGGTACCACCTGCTATATTCAACATGATGTTCCATATTCAGTGTTGTAATTTAGAAGAAATATTTTATTAACAAGCAAACACCCATATATGCACAGCACCCATCAACTGAATTTTACCTTCTCTCATTGAACAAGCTGACAGGCTTGCTCTTAAGATCCCGTTCATCTTACAGGTACGTCAGTGGGGCTGCAGAACAGACGAGAGAAGTGACTTTAGAAATGGAGTTGAGAAATGGGAACAGATGTGGAATATGGATATAAAATTTACAGCATGTTATGGTTTAAGAGGAAATTATATGAAAATGATATACCGATGGTATCTAACCCCGAGGAAATTGGCAAAAATGTATAAATCTAAGTCAAATAAGTGTTGGAAATGTAAAGAGAAAGAAGGTTCTTTTTATCGTATGTGGTGGTCTTGTAGTAAGGTTAAAGCTTATTGGAAAATGATATATAATGAAATGAAAAGGATGTTTAAAATAACCTTTGTAACAAACAAACAAACAAACCCAGAACTACCTAAACTGTACAGAAACTTATTTATGTATGCTACTACAGTGGCAAGAATTTTACTTGCCCCCAAATGGAAAGAAGTAGAAGTCCCAGCAAAGGAAGAATGGATACAAAAACATACGGAATATGCAGAAATGGCAAAACTTACTGGAAGAATAAGAAATCAAGATAACAAATTTTTCATAAAAGAATGGAAATGGTTTATTGAATATTTTTTACAGATAAATTGCAAACAGATAAAAACATTGGCAGGATTATTGTAATAACCTGCAGTTTCATAAGAGTATACAGTGGTGACTCGCAAGACGAAAAGAATCCGTTCTGTGATTCTCTTCGTCTAGCAGTTTTTTCGTCTTGCAAAGCAAGCCCATTGGCGGATTAGCGGATTAGCGCTATTAGCGCTATTAGCACTTTTAGCGGCTTTTAGCGGCTTCTCTGCTTATCGGATCAGCTGATAAGCGGCTTAGCGGCTTAGAAAAAGGGGGGGAGGGGGAAAAACCCGCAGGAACTCGCAAGACATTTTCGTCTTGCGAAGCAAGCCCATAGGAGATTCGTTTTGCGAAGCACCTCCAAAACGGAAAACTCTTTCGTCTAGCGAGTTTTCCGTCTTGCGAGGCATTCGTCTTGCGGGGCACCACTGTATATTTAAAGAAGATGACTAAATGAGCAAATTACGTTAATTTGGATATGCAGAAGACATTAAAAATAATTTTAAGGAACAGTAGAAAGAGGGGGAAGGAAGTCAAGTTTTGAAATGTCAAAATGATTGTAAAATTAGTGAAATGTATAAACTTGAAAAGTATATAAATATTTAAAAAAATTAATTATGCCCCCCCCAAATGAAAAAAAGAAATGGAGTTGGGAAGCAGAAAAATGAGCTCAGTTGGTGCATGGAGAAAGGGGGTTAAAGTGGGGGGAATGGTCGTATGGTTGCTGAGTAGAGGTGCTGCCCCTAGTATTAGAATATCCCCAGGTTTTTACAGTAGACACTGTCTGAATAAACTGCCTTATTTCTGGTTGACCTGGGTAGTGTACTTCTTTGGTCAAGGTAACAAAACTAAATGAGCTCCCCTATTTCTCCCTTATCTGAATATAATTGAATATGGTTAGTCACAATTGACTAATTTGTAGAAAAGAGATTTAAATCACCCCCGAATCATTACATTACCTCCTAATGGGGAGACAATCTTTCTAACACACCGTTCTCCATTCTCCTATGATGAGAACCCAGAAGGCTGAATTTCCAATTAGCAATGAAAGGGTCAACTCACGCTATTGTATATATAATGGCTGGAAATGGAAATAATCCAAGTGTGAAGTGAAGAGTCATATTTCAACAGAAAGTATCTTTCATCTGCCATCCACTCTCCCATTTCCTCCAGAGCAGCTTGTCTCTTCAACGGCTTTAATAAAACTATTCAGCAACAAATGGGTTGTGAATTGCAGATCATTTAGTGAAACACATTGCTAATCAATGTAAGAGAGTCTCGGACTGTTTGAACTGATCTCCTTGAGTGACACCAGGGGAGGCGGGTCCATTAGGGCAAATGGGGCAGTGCTCTGCCAGCCTCAGTCTGACTTCAGCTAGCCCCATCTGCTTGCCTTCTGAAGGGCCCCAGGGGTGACGTTGCCTGGCAACTTCCTCCACCTTAGCCTCGATGTCGCCCTTGTAGAACTCAACAGGAGGGAGAACGGGACAGAACTCAAATTACCTGGCTTTCCCTGTCATTGGCCTCTGGCGCCACCTACTGTCAGGCTCCCTGCCTTCTACCCTACCAGCACAGAGTAACATCCTAGGTGACCAGCAGTCAGAACCTTTTTTGTTTCTCAGTCCCTTGATCATAGGTTTGGTTCTTGGTGGAACTGCTGGGTGGGGGAATGTGGGAACGGGATGCAGACAGTCTATAGCAGGGATCAGCAAACTTTTTCAGCAGGGGGCCGGTCCACTGTCCCTCAGACCTTGTGGGGGGGGCGGACTATGTTTTGGAAAAAAATAATGAACGAATTCCTATGCCCCACAAATAACTCAGAGATGCATTTTAAATAAAAGGACACATTCTACTCATGTAAAAACATGCTGATTCCCGGACCGTCCATGGGCTGGATTTAGAAGGTGATTGGGCCAGATCCGGCCCCTGGTCCTTATTTGCCTACCCATGGTCTATAGCTTAGGAACAAAATGCTGCATGCTGTACATATAGAAGTGTTAATAATAATAATATTTATATGCCGCCCATCTGGTTGGGTTGCCCCAGTGTCAGGGCAGCAGTGGAAACAACCCCCATGGCAGGTTACCAGGACCAGATAAGCACTGGCGGAGGAATGGGGTGCAGTGGGTGCGGCCTGCCCTGGGTGTCATCCCTGAGGGGGGGTGACATTGTTGCCCCGCCCCCCTGGGACACTAGTCCTGCCCCCGGGTGCTTTGCTTCTGAGTGTCCTTTGCTTCTGAGCCCCCGGGTGCTTTGCTTCTGAGGGTCCTTTGCTTCTGAGCCCTTTGTCCTCCTACTTTCAAGGCTCACCGGGTTCTGGGGGGGGGGTCTTGAATGTTTTCTGAAGACACTGTGTCCATCAGCTGTCGTCCTCCTGGTGCTTCTTCTTCTTCCTCTGCCTCCTTTCCCATTATTTCCCAGCTTCCCCCCTCATCTGCCTCTGAGCTGTGATCTCCCTCAAACCCCTGTTGTAATTCTGAACTGTCTTCTTCTCCGGAAGGGTCAGGTTGGGGAGACAGTCTCCACCATTCCTCCTCTGACATCCAACCACTCTGGGCGGCTTCCAACAGAGTACAGTGGTACCTCAGGTTACATACGCTTCAGGTGACAGACTCCGCTAACCCAGAAATAGTACCTCAGGTTAAGAACTTTGCTTCAGGATGAGAACAGAAATCATGCTTTGGCGGCGTGGCGGCAGCAGGAGGCCCCATTAGCTAAAGTGGTGCTTCAGGTTAAGAACAGTTTCAGGTTAAGAACAGACCTCCGGAACGAATTAAGTACTTAACCCGAAGTACCACTGTATACAAAAACACAACAGCAGTAAGAGGAAAATAGCAAAAAATAAGGATAAGATTATTTATTTATTTATTTATTTATTTATTTATTTATACCCCACCCATCTGGCTGAGTTGCCGCAGCCACTCTGGGCGGCTCCCAATCAAGTGTTAAAAACAATACAGCATTAAATATTAAAACTTCCCTAAACATGCTAAAATATGTTAAGTTTTTTTAATGTAATTTGGAAATGTGTGTAATATTGAGCTGCAAATAAGGCTGGGTAGTAAAGCATTGTGGCAGTAGGGTGGGAAGTCAACTGTAAAATTTGTACTAAATTCAAATTAATTTTATGTTAATTCATTTTATAAAAATGGAAAAAGCAATAAAAAATAATTGGCAAAACAACACAACAGCATATATTAGGTACAAGCTCCCCAACTTCCTTTGCATCTGATCACCCCCAGGACTGCCTTCCAGATGTCAGACTACAACTCCCATCATCCTTAACCATTGGCCAAGCTGGCTGGTGGAAATGGGGTTTGTAGTCCAGCAGCATCCAAAAGGCACCACGTTGGCTATGCTTGGTTTAGTGGAACATCTGGATGTGGCCAGTGTAATCCAAGGGTAGCCAGCCTGGTACCCTCCAAATGATGTTGAACTTCAACTACCCACCCTCCCTGATCACCAGCAGTTATGGATGAGGATGAAGAGAGCTGCAAATCCACCTGGAGGACCACACCTGGAGGTCCTCAGCCTTGCTTTAGTGGGGATAGAACCCTTTCCAGAACAGATTGGACACCTCCTCTTGACCTTATCCCTCCATCTTGTTGGAATTGAGCTTCAGTGTTTTGGGCCTTCACCCACCTTTCCTAGATACAAGCATATAAGCAACACGTCGTACTTAAACAACATTTTGTAAATGTTCATACTTTATAAAGGGAGTCAGCAGAATCGCATACGTGCGGCAAATAAAGTTGAACGATCCTATTGATTCTGATCTATTCAGCATGGTTTGGGAAACTTCTTGAAAGCAGATTGTTCTTCAAAAACTGAAGGCTACAACCCAACCTCCCCCCCCCCCTTTAAACGATTTTGCAAGAGACACATAATTTTTATTCATTTTAGCATGTTTCCAAGGAGTTAGACCATTTAAATACACTGGGGAGGTTGAGGCCTCCATATTTATAAATCATCCTGTCAGAATTCTTTTCTGCCGCTGAACAATACTGATCATCCATGATGTTCGGTATTGTGCTGAAATCTATAATTGGGTGATTGAAGCACACTGAGATTCCCCACCCCCCACCCCTCCGAGGGTGTCAGTTTTTCTAAGTATTTGTGAACACCGGTAAGGAGAACACTAGAGGAATGACAGGCGGAGATTGATCCTGCCAACAATGCCAATATCGTCTTTCGCTAAGGATAGAGTGTCATTTTATCTCTGTGAAAGGCAACTTCCGCGCCTTTCACAGAAGAAACTGAATGTGGTGGGGCTTTTGCTTTATGCATCTTTTCATCTAGCCCCAAAGGAAAGGTGACCATTATCTTTAAAATGAATCACAGACCTTAAAAGGACATCTTGAGGAAGAAACAAAAAGGCATGAACAGGCTGAAAATTGGGTGAGATATTCTTTAAGAAAATTTAAAAATGCACTCTACTGTCCTGTGCCAAAAAGTATATCCATTTGAGATATGATTATTTTTTTTATGGATCTATTTGCAAGGGGTGGGAAAGAGAACTATTTGGCTGCTGGAAAATGGCATTCTCTCTCTCTCTCTCTCTCTCTCTCTCTCTTTAAAGATGTTTGAGCATGTCTGTCATAACAAAGCAGTGCCCTAAATTGTGGAGCCTTTCCTATTTTTACAATTTGTTGAGTGGCTGTACAACACACATTGATATAATTCCCTTTCATTTCTGACACCCTTATGTCATCTTTATAGCTAGGCACTGACAGCGTTTCATCTTGACATCATTATATTACCTCGATGAGGTTTTTTTGTGCACTGAGAATCCCAGGAGTGTGTTGTGATAGTAATACAGAAAGCACCAGTTGAAAACATGGGCAATCATGATTACAGAACAAAATCTTGCAGAAATTAATGGTTCCCACATACTCAGTTTTCTGGAGTAGTTCAGACAACTTCTGAAACAACAACAACAACAATTACTATTGACCACTGGCAGTCAGGGTCACACTGGAAACATAACGTTGCATGCTACCCCAGTCTCTGAGCGGTGCAACGTTTTGGAGGTCTGTGTTTCCTTTGGGAATGGTGCAGAGGAGACTGTGGTTTCTTTATAATATATAGTTTATTTACACATATATACAACCTGAGCCTATGATGGAGGGGTTCACAGCATTAACACCTCAAGAAGTATTAGAAGTGTTATGTTAACACACCCACAGCAGCAGCCTTGGAGTCAATCAGAAATTAAACATCTCTCTCTCTCTCTGTCTCTCTCTCTCTGTCTCTCTCTCTCTCTCTCTTCCTGGCTTGGTGCTTTGCTTCTAGCCATAGGAGCCAGAAAGTTGAATCATTTTATAAAACCTAAATCTGGGATTACTGCCAGGTGTTTGCTCTTGAGTCACCATACATTATGACCTTCACCGAAATGGGTTAGATATATTATAAATACAATTATATACTGTATATTGGGAAAGCTATAACATTCTTTGAGATATGATCATGGGGAAAAATAATAATAAGAAACCCCTTCGACTTTCAAGCGTTCAGTTAAATTGCTTTAAAAACACACTTTAAATCATACCTTCTCAATAATCTTGATTAAAATGATGGCCATAAATTATTTTTCAAGGAAGTCTCATGGCAGTTCTATGACAGAGAGCTTTCCCCTTGACATTTCTTTTGGTTGTAATTGTTACTAATGGCAGTTTCTGGGCCATTATATTATATGATAGGTGGCTCAGTATTTGTTAAAATGAAGGACCATTTCAATTATTTGCGTCACTCTCATATGAGTCACTTGGGACGTTTCCTGGTGACTAGGAAAAAACCCCACATGCTCCATTTTGACTAAAGGGTGCCTCTGCCAGTGTTTTGTGAGGAGGCTCAAGAGCATACCAGAACTTTAGTTTTGTGGACCCAAGCTCTGTGTCACCCTAGCACAACAAATCTACTTAAAAACAAAAGCTTGGCCTTGTTACGGTTTTCAAACTGACAGAAAAACGCATCGATGGCCAAATGACTAATGGGAAGGTCTGTGGTGTAATGGTTAGACTGTGACCTTGGGCCAGCCTCTGCCTCTTAGTCTGATCTACCTCACAGGGTTGTTGTGGAGATTAAATGAGGAATGGGGAAACCATGTAGCTTTCTGGAGAAAAAGTTGGGATATTAATGCAATTATTAATAAGAATAAGGAGGAGGAGGAGAAAGAATTGCCGAATGGCTGCCCTGTGAACAAATCAGAGCGGATGCACAACAAAAACCAGGTATTATCTAACCACTGCATAAGCTTTGTGCACACAATGAGTGTTGACTAAACAGGCCATCTGGCAGAACTATAAGAGTACTCCTGAGAGTAACCCCCCCATTGGATTTTGTGAAGCAGGAAAACCTAGAAATGCTAAGAGAAGAATACAGAAGATTCTGGCAGAAATCTTTATAGCAGGGGCTGAGTGCAAGTCTAACAGTACTCGTACATTTACTAACAGTAGCTGCAATCCATGCTGGGGTGGAATCCATCACCCCATCTCATTTCTTTTCAATCCATTGTCATTGAAATATATTTCCAAGGGTCTACATGGCCTTTGGAATTGCTGCCTATACATGGAGGAGTCAGCACCAGGGGCATAGGAAGGGGTGGGGGTGCGGTCCGCCCCAGGTGTCATCCCTGAGGGGGTGACAAAATAGCACACTGCGGGAGCGGCACTTACCGTGGGGCCTGCCCTGCAGCACGCCTGAGCCACGCGTCTCTCCTGGGAGTGACGCGGTGGCTTTGGGCCCCGCGCTGCCAGAAATGGCAGCGTGGGGCTTGCGTCTGCCAGGCAGATTTTGTTGGCAGCTCGCCACAGCACCCCCCGGGCGGATCACCGCAGTGCACCCATGGGTGGCTCACCCTGCCCCTGCCGCTCCAGGTGCCGGAGCAGCTAGCTACGCCCCTTGGCAACCATGTTTTACCCTTTTGTCTGACGTGTACAGAAATGGTAGGGCAGCAGGACAAAAGAAATGTACTGCGTAATGTTTCTCTCATAAGGAAACATGATTTTACTGTACAAAACTGTAAATACCAAACAGAAGAAGAAGAGTTTGGATGTGATATCCCGCTTTATCACTACCCGAAGGAGTCTCGAAGTGGCTAACAATCTCCTTTCCCTTCCTCCCCCACAACAAACACTCTGTGAGGTGAGTGGGGCTGAGAGACTTCAGAGAAGTGTGACTGGCCCAAGGTCACCCAGCAGCTGCATGTGAAGGAGCGGAGACGTGAACCCGGTTCCCCAGATTACGTGACTACCGCTCTTAATCACCACACCACACATAAGCAACATGGTGGCCTCTGCTGGGCCAAGTGGCAACATGACCTGTCTCCTTATGGTTCATAGTTTTGTGTAAATGGTAGGATCGTCATAGGGCAGGGATGTGGCCCTCTAGACGCAGACCCTCCCTCTATGGCATATAACCCCCACCCAAGAGCAACAGTACACAGTATAAAACCCATTAGGATCAGCTGACAGCTATAGGAACCTAGGAAGCTGCCTTATACCGAGTCAGACCATTAGTCCATCTAGCTCAGTATTGTCCACATGGACTGGAAGCACCTCTCCATGCTTTCAGGTGTGTGTGTGGGGGGGGGGGCATTCCCAGCCTTACCTGGAGATGCCAGGGATTGAACCTGAGACCTTCTGCATTCAAAGCAGATGCTCTATCACTGAGCAATAACCCCTGCCCACCGTAGTATAAGGAGTTAGCAAAGGATGGTGCAAATATATTCCCTATGCCTGGCCCTGCACGTGAGGGTCCCTTCAGCCTCAGGCTTGGAACACAACAGGAAATCCTGTTTGTAGCTGCAACAGCACAAACAGCTGGAAAAATGTGAATCCCTTCAAAGACGCTGAACACTCTGATTCCTTTACCAACTGCCTTCTGAAAGCTGCAGGAATGTGTGCATGCATGTATTCATTTGTGGGGGAGGGGAGAGGAACATGGCCTCTTGATATTTTAGTGTTGAATGGCTGTATTGTATGTCAGAGGATTGAATAAGCCTTCGCGGCCTGTCATATTCCAGAAATGTGGAAGGTTTTTTGGTTTTTTGGAAAGAACAAAAGTTAGGGGATAGGAATTCTCTCATGAAATACATGGCAGGCATGCCATGTGTTCAAAGACATCTGAAAGGATGAATGGCTTTTCCTTCCCCAATGTTCTGCAAAAAGGAGCACCAGGCAGGCAGCTGCTCATAGCCATTGTCCTGGAAACACAGAGTGATACCCGAACAGAGGCAGATACACAGTTGGACTCACACCATCACAATTTTTTCAGCAACTCTGGGGAAAAAGGATGGAAACAGATGCAGTCGTACCTTGGAAGTCGAACAGCTTACAGTAAGTTCCCTAAGGTTTTGGCTCCTGAATGTTGTAAAGTAACTGTTCGAGTTTGCAAACTATTTTTGGAAGCTGAATATCCAACGGGGCTTCTGCGACATCTGACTGGCTGCAGGAACTTCCTGCAACTCTGGAGGACAATGACATTCATCTAACATGATGTACTGTGGCAGGACATGGGCCATCCAGTGTGGAATGTGGAAGACTCAAGGCTAAGTCCCCTTTCAGCCATGAAACTCACTGGGTGGCCTTGGAAAAATCCATTGCCTGACCTATCAGATGGCGACAGCCGATGTAGTGGAGAAAGAAATAATCTCTTTCTGATGTTCTGGCTGTGAGTGCCGTTCTTCTATGGCACCACCACGGTACCACCTACTCAGAGAAGGGAGGCTTGGGTGGGTAGGGCCTCTGATGTTTGCAGAAGTACAAAAATAGCATCGGGGGGTAACCGTAAAGGGAGAGGCGAAGAAAACAACACAGCACAATAACGGCTGAGTGTGTGCAGTGGCCACAGAATGGTGTGTGTGAATGGGATGGAGTCTTGGGCAGGGAACACTCCACACTGTAACATTTTGTTGCAGGTTCCAATGGTAAAATCCAAAGGGCCACTCCGTGCATTGAGGAATGCAAAAGAAACATGGCAGAATTGTAGCAGAACTGCAGAATCCACAGCTGGGAAATGCCTTTACTGATTCCGCGAGGTCACTTTGTAGATTGCAGGCTGACTGAGGACCCCCCCAAATGCTGTGGATATCAGGCCACACATTTAAGGATTCTAGGACAAAGAAACAGCAGGCCCTCTCCATCTCTGAGAAATTAAAGCCTAGTTTGTAAACCAGATTTGTCCCAAACTTTAAAAGCAAACAGACATGCTCCAGAGAGATGAAGCAAAGACAAACGCGACAGTCTTTAATTTAGCGAAGGACCCTGAGTGAGAGGCTGGGAAGCAAAGATCTCCCAGGGTAAGGGAAAGGAAGAAGAAAGAAGAAAGGAAAGAGCCCAGGTGAGTTCTGGGAGGGTCTGCCATTTTCTGTGGGCGGCCAGGATAGCCAGCTACCTTTGAGAGAAGATACTGTATTTCTGTGCTGTAGTGGCGTAGCGTGGGGGGTGCAGGGGGGGCCGGCTGCACCGGGCGCAACATCTGGGGGGCGCGCGCTCGCACTCGCAGCTCTCTGCCCCTACCTGGCTCACTCACTCTCTCTCACTGCAGTGCTGGCTGTGCGAATCCGATCCGAGCCGCCGGGTCGCCGCCCACTGTGGAGGGGGGGGGTGTGCCAGGCGTGCGGTGCGGAGAGAGAGCGATGGACTATCTGGGGGAGGGACAGGTTAGGGGGCGTAAATTACTTGCCTTGCCCCAGGTGCTGACAACCCACGCTACGCCACTGCTGTGCTGTCTTTTGATACCAGGTTTCTGATTTTTGTTTTTATTTTGATTGCGTATTTTGTGTTTTTATGCTGTGATTTTATCCCGTGAACTGCCCTGAGACCTGCGGGTATACGGCAGTAAACAAATTTAATAAACAACAACAAAAACAAAAACAATTTTCTCCTCTTTGTATCCTGCTGCTGTTACAAGAATTTCTATTTTATTATGTATTCCTTATTATATTTATATAATAGTTTTGAATTCTATGATGTAGAGGTATTATGACATTTGTGTTGTTTGTTGTAAACTGCCCTGTGGCCTTCTGATGAAGAGCAATATCTATTTAATCAACAACGACGACAATTTCCTCTTAAAAGTACTAAACCTTCCATCTAGAGGCCAAGCAAGAAAAGTTTCCTTGGCTTTTCTAGGAAATGTGTTTCTAAAGGTCTGGATTCAGAAGCCAGTGAACATCCTCTTATTCAATGGTGGTGTTCAAGCTATTTTTGAACGTTTCAACATGGTTTTGCTTTGATTCTCCTGAGGTTATATGGGCGGTTACAATACTGGCGGAGTTACACAAATACCGTGTTCACAGCTCAGCAATCTTTGGATCCACATTTGGAGTTCAAGGTGGGTGGCATGTCAGTAAATGCCAATAAAGAGGCTACAGCGAGGTTGTTGCAGAGACTTGGTGACTCAGAACAGACCCTATGCAAACTTTGAATTAAAGGGCCAGAAGTCTTTTTCTAATTACTTTTAAAAAAGCAAAGAAGCAGCAGCAGCAGCATTAAGCAAATCTCAGTCAAAATGCAATTATTTTCTCAATGGTTAGCCTTGATAGCTATGCTCTCCCTCTTGGTTGGAGGCAGAAAGGCTTCTGAATACCAGTTGCTGGAAAACCACAGGAGGAGATGGTGTTCCTGTGCTCACATTCTGCTTGCGGGTTTCCTAGTGGCATTTGGTTGGCCAGCATAAGAACAGGATGCTGGGTTAGATGGGTCATTGGCCTGATCCAGCAGGCTCTGTTGCCGGCAGGGTGGCAGTGGTTACTGAGAGGCGTAATGAGAGGCAGCAGAGGGCTCAGCGCAGTCGCAGACAAGCCCCTCTTGTTGTAAGATGTGATCTCTGCGTGTGTTACAATGCAGGTGCGGGTGGCACTGTGGTCTAAACCACTGAGCCTCTTGGGCTTGCCGATGAGAAGGTCAGTGGTTCGAATCCCCTTGACGGGGTGAGCTCCCATTGCTCTGTCCCAGCTTCTGCCAACCTAGCAGTTTGAAAGCCTACCAGCGCAAGTAGATAAATAGGTACCGATGCGGCGGGAAGGTAAACGTTGTTTACGTGCGCTCTGGCTTCCATCATGGTGTTCTGTTGAGCCAGAAGCGGTTTAGTCATGCTGGCCACATGACCCAGAAAGCTGTCTGTGGACAAACGCCGGCTCCCTCGGCCTGAAAGCGAGATGACGGCCGCAACCCCATAGTCGCCTTTGACTGGACTTAAGCATCCAGGGGTATTTTACCTTTTTATTTTTACAATGCAGATATGTTACAATCTGCATTGTCTTTCATGCAGACTTTTAAAACAAAATAATTGAGACATCTTAAAGTTAACCACCCTACCTGACAATATGTATATCTTTGTAACTTCCTTGCCTGTATCCTGATAAATTTCCCTTTTATTGTAGTAATCGTGATAAATGGGTGCAATATTCTACAGTTCTAGTGCTAAAAGAACTTAGGAGACCACACAAAAGAGCTCTATGAAAATTTTGCTTTTATAAATTTCTATTTATCCCCCCCCCCCCCGATAATGACCTACCATAAATGAATGGATACTGGAAGCATTCCTAGGGTAAAAGAGTAGGTATAAGTGTCCCCCCCCCCCTTTATGCAGAAAACATATATGGCAGAATGTAATGGTATATAATCCCAGTTTCAGGGACCTGCTTCTATAAGTAGTCTTGCATGTCTTAATTCTATCCATGTTTAATTGGTGTTTTTTCTTAAATGATGGCCTTTCCTATGTTTTTCTTATTTTTAATTTGTAAGCCACCTTGAGTCCCTGTCAGGGGAAAATGTGGGGTATAAATAAATAAATAAAACACGGTAAATAAAATCTCCCTCCAAGCAGACTGAAGGTGTAAATAAGGGAATAAACCATAGTTCTTAAAGTTACGACAGTCTCCATTGTGCCTCAATTCTCCAAAGGAACACAGATCCTGGGCGAGGGCCTGGATCTCCCTGAGACCTTGCTATTGCTTGGCAGTGAATGGGGGGTGGCACCCAACTTTTGTAACACTATGTTACTCGCCTGGTAGGTGAAGGCGTCAGCAGCAGTACAATAAGGCCTTAGACGGTATTTATTTCAGTGGCTCTCACATTTGTGTGTGTTTCCTGGTTGCTAAAAGTTGAACCATTATGACTTATCTTTGATTCGAGATATATATATATATATATATATATATATATATATATATATATATAGATATATAGATATATATATATATATATATATGCTTTCGTAGATTTTCACGGGTACAGGAATGCAGGTTTTGGTGTCTTCGGGTGTCTTCCCGTGTAAAAGTTGGGGTGTCTAGGCGACGTTTCGACGAGGTCTCACTCGTCATCTTCAGGCTGGTGCTTTCGGCTTCTTGTTACTGGAACAGAGCAGGATCTCAGTGTTTGAGTTCCTATAAATACTGTTGAGGGGGTGTGGTGTATAGCCTCCAACGTTCTGGGCAGAGAGGAAGTTCCCAGGTTAGTGTGCCTTTTCTTCTTTTGTTCCTTAATTACTTGAGGGATATCTTGAGTGATTTCTTGAGTGATATTCTGAGTACCACTTAGGTGGGTCATTAAGTGTGGATTAGTTGCTAAAGCTTTCGTGTCTTGACCTCTTGAGCTTGTGAAGAGTTTTTCTGAGAAGATGGCTGTACTGCACTTAGTTGTACTGCACCTTTGTAATTTGGCCACACGGGAAAGAAAAACTAGATAGCTTCCTCACACATCTCAACAGCCTACACCCCAAAATACAATTCACTATGGAAATAGAAGCCAACAACCAACTTCCCTTCCTTGACGTCCTAATCTACAAAAAACCTGATGGCTCCCTAGGACACACTATCTACCGGAAAAAAAACACACACCAACCGCTACTTACATGCACAATCACACCACCACCCTGCACAAATAAACTCCGTAGCCAAGACTCTCATCTCCAGAACCAAACGCCTGGCTGACAAAGACCACTTGACAACTGAGTTACAGAATCTCTCAAATGTGTTAATCGCCAATGGATACCAGCAAAACAGGGTTACGAAGCTAATCCAAAAAGAAACACCCCCCAAAAACCAAGACACAGAAGAAAACAATGGCATGGCCCTCCTTCCTTATATCAAGGGCACTACAGATAAAATTAGCAAAATCCTCCATAAACACAATATCAAAACAGCCTTTTGCACCAACCAAAAAATAGCCAATATCCTCAGAAACCCCAAAGATAAAATCCAGTTGGAAAACCAAGGGGTCTATGAAATACCCTGCAAAGTCTGCCCAGCCACGTACATTGGACAAACAAACAGACGAATAAATGCACGTATCGCAGAACACAAGAATGCCGTCAAAAAAGAAGAAAAAACTTCCTCTCTTTTCCAACACATGAAAGAAACAGGACACGAAATTAATTTTGCAGATTCCAAATTGCTCTTTAACATGGAACATCACCACAAGAGAATAATCATGGAAGCCATCGAGATAGAGAAACACCCTCACAACATGAACAAGCGTGATGACACGTCCCGCCTGCCAGACATCTGGAAATTAGCCCTCCCCACAAAAACCGACACCAGAACCAGAGGCACACAGAACGCCATCACCAATCAACCACACCAGACCCAAACCCAGACCCTCTCCACAGATAAATTACAGACACCATCCAGTAGCCAAACCATAGTGGCACCTCCGGATGCTGCACCCCCCTGCAATCCCTACACAGATCTGGCTGGCACAGGGCACAAAACCACAGCTCGCCCCTATACACGAAGCCAAGCCAGAGCACAACTAAGTGCAGTACAGCCATCTTCTCAGAAAAACTCTTCACAAGCTCAAGAGGTCAAGACACGAAAGCTTTAGCAACTAATCCACACTTAATGACCCACCTAAGTGGTACTCAGAATATCACTCAAGAAATCACTCAAGATATCCCTCAAGTAATTAAGGAACAAAAGAAGAAAAGGCACACTAACCTGGGAACTTCCTCTCTGCCCAGAACGTTGGAGGCTATACACCACACCCCCTCAACAGTATTTATAGGAACTCAAACACTGAGATCCTGCTCTGTTCCAGTAACAAGAAGCCGAAAGCACCAGCCTGAAGATGACGAGTGAGACCTCGTCGAAACGTCGCCTAGACACCCCAACTCTTACACGGGAAGACACCCGAAGACACCAAAACCTGCATATATATATATATATATATATATATATATATATATATATATAAATCCTGAACTTCTTCAACCCTCGTGTCATTTGTCTAGTTGCCAAAACTGAAGCAAGCCACACAGAGTGGTAAGGAAAATACAAAAATCTGGAAAGGAGGGGAAAGTAAACAAAATAATATTACGGTGTATTTACTCAGAGCAGCGACCATGCCAAGGAAACCACACAACTTGCACTTATGCATGTCTTATATGAACACAAGTTTAATTAAAACGAGAAGCCGGGCAGCAAGCTTTCTTTTAATTTTACTTTAAATGCATGTTACTGTTTTGTTCAATTTCCCCCTGGAGTAACATAAAGTTGATCTTTAAGCTTAAAGCTAGGGATGGAAGCTGTAATTGGTTGCATAGGGAGATTAACCAACCACAGCTGCGATTCTGAGGATGCTGAGCTGGGAGAAAGTCCCATTTAACACAGCGGGACTTACGTCTGAGTAAAAATGCACAGGACAACACCGTAAGACTGCATTCATAGGAACAGAGGAAGCTGCCTTATCCCAAGTCAGATCACTGATCCGTCTGGCCCAGTGCTGTCAAATGCTGACTAGCGGTGACTCTCCAATGTTTCAGGTCAGGAGTCTTTCCTGGAGACATGAGGAATTGAACCTGAAACCTTCTGCATGCCATGCATATGCTCTCTTACTGAACTGACCCTTCCTGCCTCTCCACCCGCAGTGCTGGATTTACATATAAGCTAAACAAGCTATAGCTTAGGGTCCCACATTCTTGCCCCCCCCAAAAAAAAATCAAAGAAAAAAACACCTGAATGTACATTTCCAAAATATAAGATAAAAAACAAATAAAATAAAACCTACCTACAGCAAGAAGGGATGCGGGTGGCGCTGTGGGTTAAACCTAGGACTTGCCGATCAGAAGGTCAGTGGTTCAAATCCCTGCAATGGGGTGAGCTCCCGTTGCTCAGTCTCTGCTCCTGCCAGCCTAGCAGTTTGAAAGCATGCCGAAGTGCAAGTAGATAAATAGGTACCACTCTGGCGGGAAGGTAAACGGCGTTTCCATGCGCTGCTCTGGTTCGCCAGAAGTGGCTTAGTCATACTGGCCACATGACCCGGAAGCTGTACGCCGGCTCCCTCGGCCAATAAAGCAAGATAAGCGCCGCAACCCCAGAGTTGGCCACGACTGGACCTAAGGGTCAGGGGTCCCTTTACCTTTACCTACAGCAACAGTGTTTTGTGTTGTGTAGGCTCCTATGATGTAAGTAATGGGCCCCGCCTGCTAGCCTGCTCCCTAAAATATCACTGGTTTGCTCATCTCTATATACAGTATAGAACGCCTGCATTCTGCATGTGCAAATGGCTTTAGATACCTATTAGGTCCATAAGTTACCATATAGCATATATTCAACACAAAAAAAGTGACAATTTGTTGTTGGCAAAGGACAGCTGGACATATAAAGGGCCCTATTACCTTCAGTAGTTTAGAGCAGGCTACCCAAACTCAGCCCTCCAGCTGTTTTGGGACTACAACTCCCATCATCCCTAGTTAACAGGACCAGTGGTCAGGGATGATGGGAATTGCAGTCCCAAAAAAGCTGGAGGGCCAAGTTTGGGGATGCCTGCTTAGGGCCTCATCACGCCTAAATCTGGCCCTGCCCACCCCTTTCTAAATACATTTCATAGTAAGTGGAGATTTACTTTCAGGAAAATGTGCATTAGACTGTGCTGCAAAGGTTGAGATGATTTCAAAGGGTCAATTTTAATCCGTGGGGAAGAGAAGATAAAGGCATATTTGAGGGCAACCTCATTTTTTGAGGTTATGCTGCTTCTGGTGTGTTACTGCAGCTACATAGCCCCCATAATACAACATGCAACTAAAGACACTCCAGCTAAAAAGACATTTGAGTGGTTAAAAACCCCCTAAGGTTCCAGGATCATAAGGAAGAATTATCAACTGGGCTTCCAGATGGAGGCTTAATACTGGCAATGCGTAGTTCAGATATCACAAAAGAGTTTTTGGCCACAGATTTTTTTTTAATTACCATTTTTAATTAATATCTTATTAAGAAAGTTTCATTTATAAGTAGAGTGAGAAAAAAGAAGAAAAGAGTGAATGAGAAAGAATAACCCCCCCAATACTGTTACCTTACCATACATTAATATACAGATACACATATTCCTATTATCCTAATATACATATACTTTTCAATAAGCTAATATATTCTGTGTAAAGTCATTCCAGATAGCATTGCATTTATCCAAAGAAAGTCTGCATCTATAAGTTGTCCGTTCATATGTTGCCAATGTTGTCATGATGTCAAGCCATTGATTAAGTTGAATCGTATCTCTGTTCTTCCGGTTACAGATTTCCAAAAAATTATTGGGTTTCCTCCAGAAAGGATAAACTGGATAAAGTGCGGGGCAGGGACATAGAATAGCAGTTTGATGCCAATGACGTCACTGATGTCACTGGGAGAGCTATGATGTCAGAGGGGGAGAGCCGGTCTGGAGGGCTGCATTTGGCCTCCAAGTCTGAGTTTCACTATCCCTGGTCTAGGGTGGCCAAGAAATGCTGTTTAAGACAGAGCTACATGCAGGCTGCAATCTGGGATGAACTGAAAGGAAGCCAAACAGAATTCTTTCTTGACAATAGGATCACCAGGTTTTGTAAATGTTGTTCTAAAGGTACTACACTATGATCCATGGCCAGCACCAAAAACAAGTTCCAGTTAAAAATCAACAAAATACTCTTTTGCTGATATAATGAAGAATGTCCACTAGGGGGCAAAAGTGGTTCTGCAGAGAAAGAATGGCTTTCTTCCCAGGAAACAAGTCTTTTGAATGCTTTTGTTGTTATGTAAACATCGGCACTTGTCTGCACTGGAAATGTATCCTGATGATAGGAAGATGCTAAGTTGACTTTTGATCTATCTCACGGCTGATCTTTAAACTCAACCAAGAGTTTTGCAGCAAGTTAAAGAATAACAAGATTCATAGCTGTCAACTTGCAGATTTGAAAATAAGGGACCAGCAGCCTCAAATATAAGGGATCAGCAGCCAAAATAAGGGATCAACAATTATTTTGATAAAATACATATTTTGTTGCGTGCAAATGGCTTTAGATACCTATTAGGTCCATAAATTACCATATAGCATATATTCAACACAAAAAAGCAACAATTTGTTGTTGACAAAGCACAGCTGGACATAGAAAGGGCCCCATTACCTTCAGTAACTTATTTAAGGGACATCATCAATAAGGGACAGCAGCGGGACATGGCGCTGGGATAAGGGACTGTCCCGCCAAATAAGGGACGCTTGACAGCTATGACAAGATTTATCCCCGCATCAGCTTTCATGGATTGGATTCCACTGTCATAAGATGCAATGACTAAGCCTGTTAAGCCTTTAAGGTGCTACTGATCTTGAAAAAACTCTACAGAGGATTGGTGAAGGGACCACCTGAAATTGTACTGGCCTAACTCATACAGTACTGTACTGACGAGAGAGGCTAAGGCTCTGCTAAAATTTGAGGCAATGCAATAAATGGGTGAGCAAATACAGAAACAAAGGGAACCTAAATGTCTCATAGTTGGCCGTGCAAAGGAAAGGTTAGCCTGTTCTTATGTCCTCCCTCTTTCCACTGACGATGCTTGCTTCTCAAAATCCCATCACTCCCAGACAGCATAAGGGATGATGGGAATTTTAGTCCAACATCAAGAGGGCCCCACATTGGCTACCTCGATATTATGCTTTAAGATGGCCAGAAGGTGTGGGGTGAGGCCTTTTATAGCCTCAACCCAACATCTTGCCAAATGATAAAATATATAATATCAGACCATCGAAATGTCCCTGAGTTAGAGAAGCCGTCCCGGTTTCTGATGTGATCCCAGAATGTCCCACTTTTCCTTGTTGTTGTTGTTTAGTTGTTTAGTCGTGTCCGACTCTTCGTGACCCCATGGACCAGAGCACGCCAGGCACTCCTGTCTTCCACAGCCTCCCACAGTTTGGTCAAACTCATGCTGGTAGCTTCAAGAACACTATCCAACCATCTCGTCCTCTGTCGTCCCCTTCTCCTTCTGCCCTCAATCTTTCCCAGCATCAGGGTCTTTTCCAGGGAGTCTTCTCTTCTCATGAGGTGGCCAAAGTATTGGAGTCTCAGCTTCAGGATCTGTCCTTCCAGTCAGCACTCAGGGCTGATTTCCTTCAGAATGGATAGGTTTGATCTTCTTGCAGTCCATGGGACTCTCAAGAGTCTCCTCCAGCACCATAATTCAAAAGCATCAATTCTCCGGTGATCAGCCTTCTTTATGCCAGCTCTCACTTGCATACATCACTACTGGGAAAACCATAGCCTTAACTATACGGACCTTTGTTGGCAAGGGATGTCCCTATTTTCACTGGAGAAATGTTGGAGGGTATGGAATTATCTGACCCCCCCCCCCAAGCTGTCTGAAGGCAATCCTGTTTAGGGAAGTTTTTTAAAAAATGTTTAATGCTTTATTATGTTTGCATATATGTTGGAAGCGGCTCAGAGTGGCTGAGGCAACCCAGTAAGACGTGCAGGGTTATAAATAGTAAAATTATCATTATGGAATGGGACATCCCTATTTTCATCAGAGCAGAAATGGAGGGTATGCAATATTATATTTTATTCTTCATGACTATGCAAGGCGTCTTCTCCATACGTGTCAACGCAATCTGCAAACATAATAAAAACAGCTGAAAATAGTATTAGGATGGTAGTGATGAATTTTTGGCACGAGGTGACAAATTGCTGGGCAAACGCAGAGTTTGCTTTGAATTGAACATCAGTGCGTGCGCTGAGAATAGGTGGATGTTAAGCACGACTCTTGTTTACAAACGGAGCAGGGTAAATTTTCAGGTTCGCATCCACGGCCTTTGAAACTGTGTGCAGGCTGGATGTGCCGTTGGATCACTGAAGCAAATTGTATTTGGTGGAGCGGAGTTCAGCTGAGGGCGGCGTGTGGGAGGCCAGCCGAATGCAAGGGCAATGCGGTGGGCAAAACAAGCCAGATCCAGTTTCCATCTGCCCCAAAAGGTAAATAAATGAAATGTAAATATAGAAGTGTCAGCTGCGTGAAAATGCAAAGCCAGCATTCCACATTGTTCCCTAGTGTCACAGTACAAGCACTCTTCTGGCTACTGGCACTAAAATAATTAAAATCAAACCATAACGGTGACTTCTGATATTTACCATATTGGCCTGAATATAAGCTGCACGTGAATATAAGCCGCACCTGTAAAATTGGAGGGGGGGGAGAGAGAGAAAAAAAAGAAAAAATACCCGAATATAAGCCACTCCATTCCTTGCTGCTCCTGGCTCCATAATCGGGGGGGGGGGGGAGCTGTTCCCAGTCTTCGCTCTCTCCCTTCCTGGTCTTGGGGGAGAGGGCGGGGGGCTACGCGTGGGGCAGGTGCCGCTTTGCCGCGCTCCTGGCGCTGTTTGCCCCGCGCTCCCGGCTGCACACCATAAGGTCATGAATGTAAGCTGCACTTTAACATTTCACGGTCAGAATTGGGGGGGGGGTGAGGCTTATATTCAGGCCAATACGGTACTATACAGTGCAAGCCTTGTGCAGAAGCTGGACATGAAGAGTCTGAGGGGGGAAAGAGAGAGTGCGACTGGTTAGTCTTCAAAATAACAGAAGAGGGTTTTTCATGTGACACGTTCTTCGTAAATCTGGGTCAAGACATTCTGCTGCCCCCAAGTGACAGCAGGACGTAATCTTGGTGTGCCAAGAGATCTCATTCTATCTATCTATCTATCTATCTATCTATCTATCTATCTATCTATATCTATCTATCTCAGGCCTCCTTCTGTGGGGCCAACATTGTCACACTGATCTGTACAAAGGGCTTAGAGCGAGAATCTGATGCAGAGAAACTTCAAATTCAGGTTACGCCCTCTGATGTTGCCAGATAAAACACCGTGTTTGTACTAAACACACAGTGCTCCCATGCTCTTGCCAAACATTACCTAGTTAGCATGTGATTAAAAGTCACATGTTAAAATGGGAAATGAATGGTGCAGGTAGAATGAAGTACAGTGGTACCTCAGGTTATTCGTTCTGGAGGTCCGTACTTAACCTGAAATTGTTCTTAACCTGAAGCACCACTTTAGCTAATGAGGCCTCCCACTGCCGCCACGCCACAGGAACCCGATTTCTGTTCTCATCCTGAAGCAAAGTTCTTAAACTGAAGCACTATTTCTGGGTTAGCGGAGTCTTTAACCTGAAGCGTATGTAACCTGAGGTACCACTGTATACTGCTGGCACCATAAATGACCAAATGTCTGATGATGGTGGTTTTAAGCTTATGTAGCGTACCCAACTTCACCCTGCTGCTTTGTGCAAATGTTTCACCATCCCTCCTTACACATCCTGTCCCATGTGCCAGGCAGAGGGAGGGTAGAGCTTTTAGGAAGGAGAGGATATTTCCTTGCTCATTTTTGTCCATTTCAAAAGATGCAAAGTGAAATGGACAAAATTATTATCCTGCATTTCTCAACTCAGTGGAGATGAGTGTTGCATTGCTGGAGTAAGTGGAACACAGAGAATTCAAATAACTAAGTGCAGAATTCTGTTTTCTTTTGTTTAAAAAAAAGTGTGTGTGTGTGTTTGTGAAGGAAGAGAGTCCATGAAATGATGTGGGGGGCAGATGCAGGAATACTTCATACATTGCCTCATTAATTTATGGAACTCAGTGCCACAAGATGTGGCAATTGATAGCTATTAAATTTCCTTGCAACATTTAAAATCCGCTTTTCCCCAAACAGAAGGTGGAAGTACATCCATAAATAAAACAATTTCATATCAGATCTAAAATACACAGCATCGTAAAATGTTATGAGTGATTTCTGTTGAAATATAAAGGCAATATGCAAGTTAGATAAATGGAAATGTGGTTTTTTTTCATGCTTTTTATTAGTTTTCTTACTTGATAAACAAATACATACAATAAAGTAACAAAAATAATAAAATGACAACAATAAAAAACAAAAAACAATACATAGAACCATAAATCTATAAATATTTACACACAGCATTATGTCACCATAATCTTTATTCCCAATTCATTTTCTTCTCTGATAGATTTCTGTCTTCCTCAAAGCGGGTCTGTTTTGTCTATTTGTTAAACTGCTTCTTTTATCATTTCATCATTTCTATTGTTTTCCACATACTATACTTATAATCCATATTATGGTTTGCAAAAATTAATCAAAGCAAATCCAGGTTTTGACTTGGGTGCACTGTTTTTTTTTAAAGTAATCTCTATAAATTTCCCATTACTTTTGGAACTTTTGGTTAGGCTGTCTCCTAATTTTCTCCGTCACTTTTGCCAATTTGAGATATTCAAATAATTTACCCTTACATTCCTTTTTTGTTGGTACTAATTCACTTTTCCAGTTTCTAGCTATTAACATTCTTGCTGCAGATGTAGCATATAAGAATATTCTCTTTTTTTATTTGGGATATCTGAATCTAAATTATCTAGATAAATGGACATGTAACCAGAACAACATTGTGCAGAAGGAACATGTATTGCCACAACCCCATCCTTCCCCGCAGGGCAAAAACGTGTGTTTTTATCTGCTGACAAAAAAGCATAAAATGTCAGTGTGAGGCACACCTTGACAGGGAGAGCATTCCATAGACTGGGGGCAGCCACAGAGAAGGCCCTGTCATGCACTCCCCCTAACCCCAAACTTCATTTGGTGGTAGGATTGCATGTAGGGTCTCCCCTGCTTATCTTAATACATGGGCAGGCTGATACGGTCTCGCTTTCATTGGTACTTATTTCCAGGCAAACTGATACAGTATTGTAGCCGAAGTTTTTGTTTTTAAAGATTTACAAATTGGACCTGCAACATATTTAAAGCACATGTCTTTCCCCCAAAGAATCCTGGGGACTGTAGGTGCTGGGAACTGTAGTTCTGTAAGGTGTAAACAAGAGTTCCTAGGATTATTTGGAGGAAGTTGTTCATTTAAAAGGCATGTACCTGCAGTGTGGCTTCTGTTTAGCCAGCCATGCCTCTTAATGACACTCCATCCCCCCACCTGTCAGCCAGCATACCAGGTCCTCACTGGGCTGGAAACCTCAGAGGGATGTAAATAGTGACATTTGAGGGGCAGCTTTATACATATTCATTTTTGTTCTATCTATAAATTCCTGATATTTTACTTTTATTTAATATTTTGAACAAAGCTTCTCAAAGCGTAGACTTATAAAAACTTACATAAGCTCAACAATGCTGCAAAAGAGACAAGTTGGCTTATTAACTCTTATCAACTGAACATCCCCAAGCATCGACACTTGAGGAATTGGTGACAAAATTTGCAAAGGAAAACACACACTAAGTGAGATTTTGATGTGCCTGAACTTGAAAAACTTTTAAGAGACTTTTATTTAAACACCAGAATTCACAAGGTTATCCAAAATCATTTTGGGTGCTAAAAATGTTTTCTTTTGTATTTGAGAAAGATAATCAAAGAGGGTTATATTACTTACTCTTGCCATTTAAAACAAGTTTAGCAGTTCCAAGTTTTATGCTTTTCATTTTTTTTCTACATCCAATCTCGAAAACTAAAACTAGCATTAAGATAAATTCAACAGTGTAAATAAGTTTTGATGGCGTTAACAACGGATTACTGAATGGTTTAGTTCATGTAAAATATGCAGGGATGTATGGAATGCAGAATGAACCACGGAAAGAGAAGAAGAGATCACTGAATTAAGGTTGTTTAAATGAATAGCAATTTTGGGTGTGTGTATGAGAACTTATTAAAGCTATGGTTTTCCCAGCAGTGATGTATGGAAGTGAGAGCTGGACCATAAAGAAGGCTGATCGCTGAAGAATTCATGCTTTTGAATTATGGTGCTGGAGGAGACTCTTGAGAGTCCCATGGACTGCAAGAAGCTCAAACCTATCCATTCTTAAGGAAATCAGCCCTGAGTGCTGACTGGAAGGACAGATCCTGACGCTGAGACTCCAATACTTTGGCCACTTCATGAGAAGAGAAGACTCCCTGGAAAAGACCCTGATGCTGGAAAAGATGGAGGGCACAAGGAGAAGGGGACGACAGAGGACGAGATGGTTGGACAGTGTTCTCGAAGATACAAACATGAGTTTGACCAAAGTGCGGGAGGCAGTGGAAGACAGGAGTGCCTGGCGTGTCTGGTCCATGGGGTCACGAAGAGTCGGACACGACTAAACAAAAAAACAACATGAGAGCAAGTAGTTAGCCTTGCCTAGGGCGCAAAAAAGCCTGGCACCTCCCTCTTGCAGGCGTCAGCGGATGGTGCCCTTTGGGGAACGCAATAAGGAGCAAGCGTCCTGATACCCAGCGGGGCACAGAGCTTTAGGATGGGTCCTTCTCTCTTTAAGAAAAGAAACTTAATCGCAGCTCCCTCGGTCTCCCCACCACCTCTGTCCTTCAAAGCGCAACGCAGGGGCGGAGACGTCCTGCTCAGCCCTGCCCTCCTCCGAGGCGGAGCGAAGGCGCGATGCCGCCCCCCGGTGCTCCAGCCTGACTGCGCCGGCTCTGAGCCACCCGACCCGGCTGCTCGTTCTCCGGCCTGCCCTTGGGAAGCGCCTTGCGGGTAACGAACTCGCGGCCCCGGGATCCCCCCGACGTCGCCTTCCCAGACCCGGCGGCCTCAGGATCTGGGGCTGCGAGTCTGCGACGCCCGCCCTTTCCTTGCGCGCGTTTTAGGATTGCTCCCCCCCCCCCCCGCTGCACGCCTTCCGATCTCTTCTGGATCCCCGCCGTTTGGTGTCCATAGCGGCGTCTGGTCCGGAGTAAGCGCCCCACAGTTCAGTCTGCTGCTCCAGGGGCTCCTTGGAAACACGCTCTCCCGCAGCCCACTCGTGGTTTCCGATACGTTTGCTCGGGAGTAAGCCCCACCGTGATCCGTAGGGCTCCTGTGAATCGGCCGCCTCTCTTTACGCAGCCATCTGCCGCACGCTTGCTTGGGAGTAAGTCCCACTGGGGGGGGGTGCAGGATCACAGTCTTCCACTGACCCGGGTGTCAGCAGGTAGAGTGAGAGGGAAGCATGGGTTTCTCTGAAGGGCCTCCAGGTGATGTTGGACTCCAAGTCCCAATAGCCCCTCCTAGCGTGGCCAGTGGTGTGGGATGCTGGGAGTTGTAGTCCAACAACATCTGGAAAGCTGCAGGTCCCCTGTCCTTCCACTAGAGGGTGGTATTAATTGCGGTTTAATCCATCCAAGCTACAGTTAAAACTGAGCAAAGGACAAGCTTCCACCACTGTTTGATCAAACTCTGCTTAAAGATTATATATACCAAAGTGTGGTTAGAGTTCCCATTCTCTGCCTTATATGGAGCCGGATGATTGGCAGGAACAAACTTGGTACTGACTATGCTGAGTAAGTTCCCTTGAATAAAATTGGGGCTTACTTCTGAGGAGACATATATAGAATTGCCACCCTGAAACCTCTCAAATGTGACTGGGTTGGCACTCAGCAAACCAGGGCACTTATTTCACAGGGTTTTGTGAGAAACTGTTCAGACCACACAAAAACCTAGTTCTCAGGAACAAGTGGAGTACAGTCAAACCTCGGTTCCCAAACGGCTTTGTTTTGGAACGTTTCGGCTCTTGAATGCCAAAAACCTGGAAGTAAATGCCCTGGTTTTTGAACGTTTTTCAGAAGCCGAACGTCCGCCGCAGCTTCTTCTTGAGTGCAGGAACCGATACGTTTGACAACCGAGGTTTGACTGAAGCAAAATGTGTGCATCTGGTCTGTACTAGGCCACATTCACACCATACTTTTAAAACACCATGGTGCCGCTTGAAACAGTCTTGGCCTCCCCCAAAGAATTCTGGGGAATGTGGATTGCTAAGGGCACTGACAGTTGTTAGGAAGCCTCTACTCCCCTCAGCTATATTTCTCAGTCTAGTTTAACAAGCAGTCCCACTGCACAGGGAGCTCTGGGAATTGTAGCTCTGCAAGGGGAATAGGGGTCCCCTAACAACACTCCACATCTTTCAACAAACTGCGGCTGGAAAAACCCTTCACTTAAAAACAAAGCCAAACCACCCCCTATACACAGAGAAACAGCCTGATGCTTCTCCCTAACATGCTAGCTTTCTGTGTACGGGGATTTTGTTTTAATTTTGTGCAGAGACAAGCAGTCAAACACTTCATTCCCCTTCTTTCTCTCTCTCCACCCCACTGACAGCTTGAAGTGCTCCAGTCTGGACACAGGTTTCCACGTCATTCTGAAGTGGGGACCCTCTTGCATCTGGGGGACTCCCTGAGCATTTTGGAGAGAAAGTAGATAGCAGTATCCTATCACTTTAAGCAGCCATGACCTCCCCCCCCCCCCCAATAATCCTGGGGACTGTAGTTTGTCAAAGGTGCTGAGAATTATCAGGAGACTCCTATTCCCCTTACAGAGCTGCAATTCCCAGAATGGTTCAACAGTCAATCCATTTCCCAGAGTAGTGGAAAGGTCCCTGGCTTAGTGAGAGAGCATCTGCTTTTTTCCAGGTTCAATCTTCCACATCTCCAGTTAGAGCTGGGGGGGAAATCCCTGTCTGAAACCTGGAGAGTTATTCAAAAGGATGGCTGGTTTCAGTTTGTATGTTGTTTCAGAAAGTGCAACTTAGATTTATCTTTTAAATGCAAACTCAAATCTAATTTCTCCCCTACCATCCCTAATTGTACCGTTAACACTTTCACCCCCAAGTTCAGCAGCGGACATTTAACAAAGCTGCCCCTTCTCTCTCCTTCATCCAACTTACTGGTCTTTGAAATTATTTCCCCAGGGCGAACATTGGCCCAGACGCAACCAGCAACACCCCCATAGTCCTGTTTAGCCTGGTGGCATTTTTCAGCGGTTATGCCAGGCAGCCTAAACCATCATGTCTCCCGGGTAAGGACTTTGTACAAGAAGATCCTGCAGTTGCACCGAGCGTTGCCACTGGAGTTGAAGACCCTGGGAGACCAGTATGTGAAAGATGAGTTCAGGAGACACAGATCTGTTGGTCCGGAAGAGGCTCAATGCTTCCTGCGGGAATGGGAGGCAAGTATCTTTTCATCTTCTGCTGCCCTGCTTCAGTTTATGGGGATGTGATTAGGGTCTGTCTTACTCACTGTACATGTATATCTTATCGGCCTTTTTTCACACATAAAGTTAAGACAAACCATGGTTTAGTGTGAATGCTTAAACATGCAGGCTCCCACAGAGGAGGTTGCACTTGTTTTGCTACCCCGGCAGTCCTTTTAGCAAACTGTGATGTTGCAGCTAAGCCAAGGCCCAGCTTAGTTCATCATCTGAACACACTCATTGTTTTTTTAAAAAAATATTTTTTTATTGGTTTTACAAAAGTTTTTATAAACAATACAAACAAATAAAGAAACAAACAAACATGTATAGTTTCATATCCTTTTTTTCATAAACCTCGCTTCTCCGACTCCCCCAAACCTCCCCTTTCTACATCCCAATTTCCAAAATTATTTCAGCAAATCCTAACACTTATTTTAACCAAATTTGTCCCTTATTTATTCTTTCCTTTAACTTAATCTTTGCCACTGTAATCCCCTTTTTTCTAAAACTTCAACATTTTAGCATTCATCAATTTTATAATATTTCTTAAGATAAATTTTAAATTTTTTCCAATCTTCATCCGCTGTCTCTTTCCCCTGATCGCGGATTCTGCCAGTCATTTCCGCCAGTCCCATATAGTCTATCACCTTCATCTGCCATTCTTCCAGAGTGGGTAGATCTTGAGTCTTCCAATGCTTTGCAATGAGAATTCTTGCTGCTGTAGTAGCATACATAAAAAAGTTCTGTCTTTCTTTGACACCAATTGGCCGACAATGCCCAAGAGGAAGGCCTCTGGTTTCTTAGGGAAAGTACATTTAAGTACCTTTTTCATTTCATTATATATCATTTCCCAGAAAACCTTAATCTTCGGGCACGTCCACCAAAGGTGGTAGAAAGTACCTTCAGTTTCTTTACACTTCCAACACTTATTATCAGGCAAATGGTAGATTTTTGCTAGCTTGACTGGGGTCATATACCACCTATAGATCATTTTCATGATATTTTCTTTTAAGGCATTACATGCCGTAAATTTTAAACCGGTGGTCCACAACTGTTCCCAGTCAGCAAACATGATGTTATGACCAATGTCCTGTGCCCACTTAATCATAGCTGATTTAACTGTTTCATCTTGTGTATTCCATTTCAGCAACAAGTTATACATTCTTGACAAATTCTTAGCATTGGTGAACACACTCATTGTTAAGCACTCTCCTCTTTAACCACGAGGTGTAGGCTTACCGTGTCATGTGAACCAGGCCAGTGCCTGCTGGCCTTTTGAATACTCCTGTGTTAGAAGTGCATCTGCTGACATTATTATTTATCTACACTTTAGGTGTTGTTTTGCCAATGAACTGCAGATTCCTTAAAGGATATTTGGTAGTCAATATAGGAGGGAAAATATATTTTTATTTGAACGGACTAGGAAAACCTCTTCCAACAGCAGCAACAACAAAAAACTCTCAAAACAGTAAACCACCTTACAATGATAAATAACTCCAAAGGAACAATTCCAAATAAACTATTTCCTCCACCAGACCTTCACCCACATACAACACCAGATCCAGCCATAGACAGCCTCAACAGCATTTGATCCATCATCTTCTTCCTACTTGACCACATTGTCCTGCACTATTTATACCTGCCTCAACCAGGTGGGGCTGGATGTCTCCACAGCCGCTACCTGTGTTGATTAGGGCTCCTAATCTGGGCAGTCAAACCCCAGATGGGCTCAAGGGTAGGAGTGCTCCTGCAAGGACTCACAGGAAGGGTTGGGCTGCGTAAGGCCAAACCTACACCTCTTTGACTTTTTCCCTTCCTTTTTTCCTAGGGCCAACTAGGGAGTTTATGGCGGTGGGTGAGATTTGAACTCAGATCTCCAAGCCCAGTGCTTTGTTTCCTTTGGTTTTGCCATATGAATGTTAGAGGTTTCTGTGCCTCTCTCTAGCAGTGTTGAAAACTGAGATATGAAAGCTAGGAGCTAAATGGCACCTTAAACCTAGGTTATGGGTGCAACAACAGAATGTCTAGGCGTGCTTTTTTATAACGAGAATACAAAGCTGAAAAGGAATGAACTGCAGCTAAAATATTATGTTCATTTTTCACATGGTGTAGTCCTTCCCTTTCCCACCGCGCTAATATTCTTAAGAGGGTCTCTTCTCCAGTCTTCAGAGAGTAGCTGGAAGTGGGGAGGCAGAAAAAGGCCCTCCTTTCCTTCCATTCTGCAGTTTTAATCTGAAAACTTAGGTGCAGTACTGTGCCCAGAGCTCAGAAACTGCTTGCGCTAATGAAATTCCCTGTCGCAAAATGCACCTAGAACAATGGGAGTTTCGAACACTGCTCTCTAACCAAGCAAGCAAAGGACATTTTTCTAGTTCAAAGACACATTCTGGCTAGGCAAAAACACTCGCAGAGGGCACAAAGCATTGCATACCCTTCCTCCCAGCCTTCATTTTTTTGGTGTGTGGTTGTTTTTAGCTTTGAAATAGCAGGGATTCTTGGTTAGCAGGCTAATTTTTTATGTTTTCAGGCTTGCTTTCAGATTAATGGGTCCTATCTTGAAAGCCACAGGGAAGTATTCATGCCAGAGGGAGGTGTACAAACAAAGTATTGTTTGTTTATGAGGAAATACTGCTCTTCAGGTAGATCCAATCAGCGGCATCTATTATTAGCACATCCTTCTTCCGATATAATACATGCTTACTTTTTAATTAAAATAATTGGCACTCTTTACAAAGAGGCAGTTGGCATGCGTGACTTGATCGTGGCTATTACCCAAGAGTGTTATTGAATTAACGTTGATAAGTCATACAGCCCACAAGTCATGCAAAGCCCTGTGTGTGATAACTGTGTTTTGTTCAGAAATTAATGATAACGATTAAAGGTAATACTTAATTCTCTATGGCTCTGGTTTATCCTGACAGAGATGAGCACAGGCAAGACTTGGACTTGTGCACTTCCCCTTCTCCCCATTTTTCTGGCATGGCCACTTTCGCTTCCATTTTTGACCAGCCATGGTTTAGCATTGCTTTTGATCCCTAGATTGTGGTTGTTAACTGTGGTTCATAAACCATAGCTTGGCAGATTTGGAAGACACGGCTAACCAAAGAATGTGCATCACCATTTTGAAGTTCAAAGGGGAGATTGTGTGGTTGTTGCTATAGTGATCTGACCCGACTTGATTTCTGAATCAACATTTCTTCATCTGTGCAAGCCTTTACAGAAGTGATGGCCAAACTTGGCCCTCCAGCTGCTTTGGGACTACAACTCCCATCACCCCTAGCTAACAGGACCAGTGGTCAGGGATCATGGGAATTGTAGTCCCAAAACAGCTGGAGGGCTAAGTTTCGCCATCACTGCTTTACAGGGTAAGAAAGTAGATTGCTTTTTTTGCTTGCATACTTTTGTTTCTTACCACTCCAAGCTGAAAATTCAATTGTTTTGCAGAAAAAGACACTACGTAAGATAGAGTTGGCTAAAGTAGGAATAATGCAAAAGTGAGTGTACTGCCTGGAGTTCTGTAGCCAGAACCTCAGCTTACATATTTAATAGAAATTATGCTGACTGGTCCATTGCTCCATGTGCATCCATATAGGTTCTATGCATTATTTCCTTTGCAAAAAGAACTGGGAGTTACTTAATATACTCCAGGATTTGTGCTGAGTGAAGAAATACCAGCCCCACTAAAGACAAGAAGCATTGCTCAGGTTTCCTTTTGTTTCTAAGAATTTTATGAAACTGGATACATATTTCCGTGGTTTTCTATGAAACAATAAGTTATACAGTCCCCACCTTTTAAAATAGTCTCAGATTTCTTGTCGTGGAGGCTATCTTTAGACACTTTACTGTACACCTACAAGTAATTATGTCATTCTTGCTCTCTTACTCAGCATTAAATGCTGAAAATGTGGAAATGGAAATGAGAAAACTTTATTTGTTTCTGGATCATAGGTAGGCCAAAGAGAGATTCCTGAAGGGGGGAAAAAGGGAGGCGTTACATCGGCGGATGGAGTATCTGACAAGATAGCAGGGGGAAACCAATGTGGTACGCTCCAAATGTTGTGGACTACAACTCCCACCTTCCATTCGAGCTAAGACTGTGGGGAGTTGGAGTCCAGCAACATCTGTGTGCCTTATCACATTGGCTTCCCCTGCCATTGAGGCTATCAGTCGTCATGCTTTACTGCAGTAGTCTTCAACTTTTCCAGATCTAGGACTTGCCTTTGACTCAAAGATGCATTTGGGAAGCCACTGCTTAACTCTTATTATTACCATATCTATATGAATAGTTGTAGTGCTGCTATTGCAATCAGGCTGTGACACCCAAGTAAGTAGATCCTGACCCACTTGTCGAAGGTCAGTGTTTGCTGCGCTGCAAACCCCAACACCCCTGACCATTAGCTAATCTAGTTAGGGATTATGGGAGTTGTAGTCTAATAACATCTGAGGTCCCAAGGTTGAAGAGCCCAGGGGGTCAAAGCAAGGGAGCAAAACACTGGAAAGGCATGGGAGTAATTTTTCTTGTGGTCCTGGTCTGGGAGTGACTACTTTCTGTTTCCTTAGACCAGAGTTTCCCAAACTTAGGTCTCCAGCTAGTCCAAAAACAGCTGGAGACCCAAGTTTGGGAAGCCCTGCCTTAGACAAACATTGGAAACTGGCTTATAATGAGTCATACTATTGGTCTATCTTGCTCAGTAGTGCCTACACTGACAGTGGCTTTCCAGGGTTTCAAGCACCCACATTTACCTGCAGGTGCCACTGGGGATTGAACCTGAGACCTTCTGATTGCCAGGCAGATGCTTTACCACTGAACTACGGTCTGTTCCCAAGGCAGTGGGTGTTCCGAGGTCCCTAGAGATTAAAAAAAAGGACTTAGATTAGGACCGGCCCTGGGAGATGACAACCCCAGCTCCAGAACAACAGGAGAGTGGGCTTTTTAAAATGGCAGCTATGCCACCACAACCAATTGACCGGTTTCTGCTAATGAAATGATGGGTCTTTTGTGGTGATGTTGTCCTACCAGTGTGCAGTTTGTGGAGCTTTCCACACGGTGGCACCAACGGCCTTTGCCAGGTGTTTCACAGCGCTCATGAATTGGGTACAGATGTGGCCAAGGCGGGTCAGGCAAGAGCTGCTCTGGCCTGTCATCATGATCTGTAGCACGGTGGGGTTGATTAGTGCTGCTTTTGACCTGAGAAGCAAGCATGGCCAGATGCTTTGTTGTTCCAGCATCACCCAAAGGCTTCCATAAATGCGGAAACACTGGGATCTGCCTTCGACCAGATCAGACTTCCTGTCTGTCTAGCCCAGTGTTGTCTCTTCTGATCGGCAGGGACTCTCTCTCTCAGGCAGAGAGCCTTTCCCATTATCTATGATGCCAGGAGCAGAGAACCTATTGCATTGACAGGTAGCACAGAGCTGAGTGAGGAACCCGCAGCAATCCAGATGCTTGTGGACTCCCAACTCCCATCCACCCCAGCCAACATGGCCAGTGGTCAAGGGTGGTGGGAGTTGTAGTTCCTCACCTCTGTGCTACTCGATCCTTTTAACAGGAGACGCTGGGGATTGAACCTTAGACCTTCTGCATGCCAGGCATATGCTCTGCTACTGAGCTATGGCCCATCCCTATACCTTTCAGCTGTGATTCCTGCATTATAGGGAGTTGAACTAGATGACTCTTTGGGTCCCTTCCAACTCAACATTTCTTGGTTTCTGTGATTTTTAGATGCCCTTAAAAATAAATAAATAAATGAGTTGGCTCTTAGTATAGGCTTCTGTATGCAAGCATGTGTTCTTCCTCTGAACTATAGTTTTTTCCCCTTATACAGTGACGCCTCGGGTTAAGAACTTAATTCGTTCCGGAGGTCCGTTCTTAACCTGAAACTGTTCTTAACCTGAGGTACCACTTTAGCTAATGGGGCCTCCTGCTGCTGCCGCCGCACAATCTCTGTTCTCATCCTGAAGCAAAGTTCTTAACCCAAGGTAATATTTCTGGGTTAGCGGAGTCTGTAACCTGAAGCGTCTGTAATCTGAAGCATCTGTAACCCGAGGTACCACTGTAACTGCAACAGTCTTTTAATTTGAATACAGTTCATTATAATAGGAATTAGGATGGAAGCAACAAAGCTAGGGTTTCAACATATGGCTTTTCCTAAGCACTTTGGAGGCTAAATAATAGCCACCATAGCTTTACCATGTTGCTAGTGTGTGTGTGTGTGTGTGTGTGTGTGTGTGTGTGTGTGTGTGTGTGAAAGGATTTTCCCTCTGGGGGATGTTTTTAAAAAGCTTTCTGATATAAAAAGCTCCAAGGCATCATGAAAAGGTCTCATTGTGATTTCACTGACGCGGTGGGAAATTCGGTTGCTCCTCTGAGTGTACATGCCTAATATATATTTAGGATACAATAAGTTTCTTTACGCAGCATGGGCTCCATTTTGCTGTGGTAACTTTCATCCTTTGTATCGCCTCTCCCTTTTTCTGATTTTGCCATTATTCAAATAATGATCCAAGCTAGTCTCTTGGGAATGAGTCTTCTTGATTTAAATCAGTTTTGAGCTGGGCTTATATCATTACACTTCATGAAAGAAAACTTTTTATTTAGGATCAGATCTGTATTGCTTAATTTGCAGTTTCAGAGAGAGAGGGAGAGAGAAAATGAATGCAATTAAATAATTTAGCCAATTACATTTTTTTTTAAAAAAACCTGTCAGTGTTCAGTTACTTTATGTATCATTTACAAAAAGAGATGTTTGGTTCAGTTTTCTTTTCTTTCCACACGCACCTATTTGACTAAGAGTCTAGAACTCAAAAATGATTCCTCTCAGCCCCATAGTGAGCATGATGGAACACTAAGTACAGTTTTCCTTGATATATTGCTGAAGGATTCGCATGCCTTTGGTCAAAATAAAGACAGTAAGGGGGTGAATGTGGACATGGGACAAGTCTCGCACTTTAGAAGAAAACAATTGCTATCTACCTAGCTAATATATTTTATTGCAAAAAGTGATTCTAGTGGTCTTGGAAACTCAAAGCTGGGGACATGGGTGTGTGGTCTATAGGTGGGATCCAGAGTGTCCCATCTGTGGAAGTAGAAAGACTCCCTTTGGAGAGTCAGGGAGCCATTTTTTTTGCAGATTCTCCTTCCTCTGATAGCCACCCCCCTTGCAGCATCTCTAATACTGCTTTGGTGCCCCCTGCCTAACCCTCTGAAGCAGCTTTTCAGGGAGAAGACATACTTGAAGTTTTTTAAAAATAAAATAAATACGTTATTTTATTTTTAATTGAATCCTTTTTATGCTTATGTGTTTGCTTTCCTGTGCCCTCTTCAGAAGGAAGGGCGGGATATTATTATAAATGATAATGAATTGTCAGAAATCACCCCCTACACTACCCGGCCCGCAACATCCTTCCTCTAAGCAGGGGCATGATCCTGATTTAGTGGTCTGGGTCCAAGTTGGTGTAAACTACCGGCGAAACATATTACGATCCAAAGACGAACTATTTTCTTATCTGAGCATTAAAAGGATAATTGCTTCAATCCTTCACCTCTGATGTGTTTATGAGAATGCTGCAGTCCTTGTGTCTGTACCAGAGTCTTCGTAATATGCAAGCGCTTAGGGAAGAAAAAGGCTTCTGATTCAAAGGCAACCGCTCTGCCAAAATTGGACTCCCCCCCCCCCCCACAATCAGTGTCACAACTAGGCTTCAGTGATGGTATGAGAATTTAGTTGTCGGCTCTGTATCCCATTTTCTCAGATGCGCCTATCTATTCTCTTCCTTGCCTTGCGCTATCAAGTTCTCAAGAGCTGTCACTTTTACGTAGCCGTCTTCAGATTAGGGAGTGCTCTCTGTGGAATCTGAACGCAGTTCTAAAAGCTTTAATAGATACCTCTTTCTGAACTTCCTCCTCTGGTGTCAGGCTGTTTCCTGACTATTAGAGAAGTAGCCCTGCGAGCCATTACCTTAGCAAAAAAAAAAAAAAAAGAGGATCTCCGAGCAGGGCAGCTATTACAGAGAGAATAACTCTTGACTATTCCATAGAGACAGCTGCTCCCCACTCTTCCTCACCACCGTATTAAGGACTGTGATTGAATTGCTCTTTTCAGGAGAATTCATGTGTTCTGTGCAGCACCAGAAACCTTCCCGATTGCTTCTGGTGACAAGTAAATGTAATGGGAGAGCATTTAATTTGAACCGTCGAGTTTCACTTCAGTTGCATTAAATTCAGACGCCCAACATGGTACTACGGCATGGCAGGGAGGTCAATGGGAAAGGAAGCCTAGTATACGCCGAGATTATATTTTGGATGAAAAAGAACATTATTTGGGCGAGGAAGGCATTATTAGACCAGTGGTCCATCCAGCCAAGCTTCCCCGTCATTGGCTACAACATGGGAGAAGAACATAGAGTTCCGCAGTTGCTTTTGGACTGCAGCCCCCATCACTCTTGAACGTTGGTCATGCTGGCTGGGGATTATAGTCCCAACAACATTTAGGGACCCAAAGTTGCGGAAAGTCCGATCTATTCCATAAGAATACATGAAGGTGCCTGGTCTCACAATGGCCAAGCAGGTGCCTATGGGAAGTAACAGCACATAGGTTGGCCAACACCTAGTATGCAGAGGCATGCTGCTTGCAAGAGTAAGGTAGAAAATAGCCACTTGCACTGATTGATCGCCTTATCGTCCTTGAATTTGTCTCTTGCCAAACTGGAACAGAGAAATCTTTTTTAAAAAAAACCTTTGAAAAACCCCCCATATATAAAAACTTGGCAATTCCTTATCAGACTAGAGAAAGACATAATGGATTGACACATTAATTGTTCCCTTGGCGGAGAATAAATATTTAATTTGATAGAGAATTAAACACATTTTCTCTCGCTTGGCACTTTGAAATAGATGATGCCATGTTGGATATTATTCATTTTGGGTTTAATTCATAGGTTTGAACGTGTTTGCATTTATTTTTTTTTTAAGATAAAGAATAGCATTATATCGCTGCGTGTTTGACAGAAATAGCTTGTACAGGCACACACACACCCGACTTATGCGCGGTTGACTCACGCATACATGCAGCACTGGGAAATAAATACATAAATTCCGATCTGAAATGGCGGAAGAGGGCTGGGAAGTCCTTGTGGCTTGGGAGGAGACGACGCCAGTGAGCCAAAAAATACTCGCAAGGCCTCCTCATTGGTGTGCAGGAGCTCTTGTTGCTGCCATACTACCCCGCTCAACAGCTGTTGGGTGGGAAGCTGCACGCTTACACGCATTTCACTTATGCACGCAGAGGCCCGGAACGTAACCCTCCTGTAAGCGAGGAGTTGCCTGTGCTACAAGGTACACAAAGGTAAGATCACAGCAACACCACACAGACAACTCCACCATCTGATGCAGTTTATGCAACACTCCTGATTGCCTACACTTGGTCAGGGGAGGGCAACCCGTGTTCCTCAAGATGTTTTTGGACTCCGACTCCCAGCCAGGGTGAGGGATGATGGGCTCTGTAGTGATGGCAGCATCTAAATGGCCGCCGGTTGCCTCCCACTGCTCCACTCTGGGATTTTTTTGGGGGGAACAAGGTCTTCATTCAAGAACCTATCCTCACAACACTGACGCAAAAACTCCGCACGAAGAAGAAGAAGAATTTGGACTTGATATCCCTCTTTATCACTACCTCAAGGAGTCTCAAAGCGGCTAACAATCTTCTTTTCCCTTCCTTCCCCTCAACAAACACTCTGTGAGGTGAGTGGGGCTGAGAGTCTTCAGAGAAGTGTGACTAGCCCAAGGTCACCCAGCAGCTGCATGTGGTGGAGCGGGGAAGCGAACCCAGTTCACCAGATTACAAGACTACCGCTCTTAACCACTACACCACACTGGCTCTAAGTACACTAAGCAAAAGAATGAAAGACCACTGCCCACTTCTTTCTTCCCCCACCTCTCTCCCCTGATTTTCTCCCCGCCAACGTAAC
The DNA here is from genome assembly GCF_965112155.1 of Podarcis liolepis. Lineage (NCBI taxonomy): Eukaryota > Metazoa > Chordata > Lepidosauria > Squamata > Lacertidae > Podarcis > Podarcis liolepis. Next base: position 29,221,166 of record NC_139563.1, read on the forward strand.
AGTGTCTGTGACAGCAGCTTCTCACACTGACCTGTAGAAAGGACTCTATGAACTGAAAACACATATGTCGTATGTACCCATGTTAGAAGTTGTACCAGGATTGTGCCTGTTTTCCCTAATCCTGACCCTGGTACAGGAACAAGAGAAGTTCAGTTCACATTTAAAGACAAGCCTGCTTAGTTCTCATTTTATGAAACAATGACCTGCCATCTTTCTCATCTTCTGATCTGAGTCTATGTATATACGTGTTAGATTTCTGTGTGGTTCATGGCTGCTATTTTCCTATGTGCATAACTCTTTGGATCTGGATATGCATCTATCAGGGGAGATATTTTGTAGATGTTGCTTTATAGAATCCATTAGCAGCTGAATTAATAACAAAGAACTGCATGTGAGTTTAATTGGTGGAAAACCGATAATAACGTGTAATGGGTTTTAATTGCTGTGTGAATAGATGCTTAGAATTTGGTTTGTGGTCTCTGCTTAGTGCCTTTGTTCTTTTGCCCCATCAAATGTGTTCAGAGTCTGCTCCGTTGTTGGCGTCGTCATGCTCTTCTCCTAATTAGTCTATCCCATTGGTTAATTAAAGCTTTCCAGAGTGTAGTATGCCTTGCAGTGCTTGCCAGCCTTTATAAACATACGAGGTACGTCCACATCCCCCCAATGTATGCATTTGTTTGCATTTCTGTCCAGATAGCATCGAAACAGTTCCTTAGAAACTGGAACGAAGGAGGTAATTCTGAGAGCGGTAGTGGTAAACATTTCTCCAGGAAGATAATGAAATTCTAAATTGATGACACTTCAGCTTTTTAGATAAAATTGTTTTGCAGATATTGTGCGGAAGAAAAATCAGTAGTCATATTTCTGCTTGTGTGTGTGTGTGAATACATTACTAAAATTAATTCCCTGCAACTGTGTGTGAGTATATATATATATCTCAGAAAAAAGAAAAGTAATAACTAATTTCTTGTGCATAAAGGAGTAACCCAAAGGACTAGGTCTACAGCATTTTGAGGCACTTTAAATACACACACACATACCCCATTGTGCAAATTAATTGAAACAAAGCATGTTTTCTATCTTACTTGTAATCCTTTACTCAAAGCAAACGCGAAAAGTCAGTTGATCATTATGGTGTCGGAAGCCTGCAGCCAATGGAAGGAATGATGCGCTTGCCACAATATATTGAGGTTCTACGAAAGAGAGTTATTCCAGAGCTGAAAAAGAGGTTTCCTGACGGTACTGGGATATTGCAGGAGGACTTAGCCCCCTGTCACACATCGAAAGTGGTGAAGAAATTCATGACAGAGCAGCAAATACAGGTACTTGATTGGCCAGGGAATTCCCCAGACGTAAATCCCATTGAAAATTTGTGGGCTATATGCAAAAGTCGCCTCCGTGCTGTAGACTGTAAGACTATGGAGAAGCTCATTCAGGCACTGATTCAAGTGTGGTACAGGGATCCGAAAATCAACAGTGACTGTTGGAAGCTAGTAGACTCTGTGCCAAACCGTGTTAAAATGCTGCTGAAAAATAGCAGAGGTCATATCGGTTAATTATGTATATGTGAGTTTTGTACAATAAACTACATTGTTTCAATTAATTTGCACAAGGGGGTATGTAGAATTTGTTTCCTTGGAAGTAAGTGTGATTGATCGCAGTGGAATACAGTGGACTCTCGGGTTGCGAACGTGATCCGTGCGGGATGGATGTTCGCAACCCGCAGCATTTGCAACCTGTGTCTGCGCACGCGCGGGTTGTGATTTGACGCTTCTGCGCATGCACAACTGCTGAAACCCGGAAGTAACCCGTTCCGGTACTTCCGGGTTTCGGCGGTATGCAACCTGAAAAAACGCAACCTGAAGCGGCTGTAATCCGAGGTATGACTGTATAGTCTTTCAAGGATCTGTGCTTGGAGTCAGTCCCTAACACCCCATCAATCCTATGCACATTTACTTTGAAGTAAGAAGAAGTGGTTTACAGTGCTGGAAGAAGCACGTTCCCCGAATCCCAAGGGGCTCCCTGTTGGCGCTGCCAGGGAGCTCTGTTAAAGGAGCTCCCTTTAACTGTAGCTGTGTCCATACCTGCCCCACACCTGGTGTCACCTGATTTCAGGTGTGGGGAGGTGTGTGGGGCAGGTGGGCATGGTTTATGTGCTGGGCCAACTAGGCTGCAGACCAGAGGTCCCCTACCCTTGCTATAGGCTATAACCAAAATGTTGGTGTATCTAAGTGAATCAAAACTCATTAATATGACACGCCGTGCTTAACTTTTCTTAGTTCAGGGCTGCAAAGGTAGAGAACGCTTCATTGTATGAGAGTAAGTCACGTTGCTATGGCAGCTAAGGCAGAGGAGAAGAAGCTGAGATTTCTGTTTTATTTCTAAGAAGGTGTATTCATTTTAAACACTCCTTTATTTGCAGCTTCCAGAGCTACATAGTTTTTCAGGAGGCAGGGCTCGCACATTGTTTGATTGCTGTCAAGAGCTTAAAGAGTATTTGAAAGCTTTTCCTTTTTCGAAACTTAAAGGGGGGGGGGCAGGCTTAACCTTACAACTTCTTTTGAAATCCAGGCGTGACGAATGGCCTCCTGCATATAAATGAATTAACATTTGCATAACATTTTATCTCTTTTGAGCTCTTCTGTGCTTCTTCCTAACGAGTAGTCATTATTGTGTTTCCTGTATTAGAAATATTCAGTATATAACAGCATAATTTGTGCGTGTTTCACTTGGAAATGTTCAGTGGGGCTCCTTGCAGGGAAGGTGGGCTATAAATCTAATAATAAATAAATAACACATGGAGAAGAATGCTGCTTTGCTTCCCCAATGAGAAATCTATTGGGAAAGTGCAGGATGCTTGGAAAGGCAAATGATGTTTTAGAATTGCTATTTAAGGGTGTATGGCAGAGATGGACAATCTCTCCAGATGTTGGATGACAACTCCCATCATCCCTGCCCATTGCCTACATTGGTTGGGGGTCTAAAGGGAGTTGGCATTCAACAGTAGCTGGACGGTCACATATTCCCCATCCTTGGGGTTATATAAGTAGGGTTGCCACACAACAACCTGGGTGCTGGACATACAGCCAGTGATGCAGTAGATGAGATAGCTGCACCTTCTCCCACCTGGCACCTTCCTGGGCCCTTCATCTGTCTCTTTCTTCTTCGTCTGCTTTGTGTCTCTTGGCAAGTTAGACAGAGGGATAGGTAGCAAGCCCCAAAGAGGGAGTACATAGGAGTTGCTACAGCAGTTCATATCCTCCAGCATCAGACATCTACAGGTGCCTAGGTAGGCATGCTATACAAAGCTCAAAATATTTGGCAATCCTATTTTTCTTTAATACAATGCTTTAAGAATACTTTAGACCAGAGCTTTGCAAATCGTTCATGTTGGTGACACACTTTTTCAACACGCATCATTTTGCAACACAGTAATTCAGTTTTACTAGCCCCGGGAGGAGCACGGAGAGCGTTTGTGCGACACACCTATACAATGCAGCTGACACACTAATGTGTCGTGACACAGAATTTTGAAAGCTCTGCTTCGGGCCAATCCTTTGGATGTGTACATTGCAACAAAAATGTAACACACTTATTGGGTTTCTGTAGTCAGTAGGATTAATTTTTTGCATACTGTCCTAAAAAAAAAAGTCAGTGTTGCAATTTGATTAGATGTCCTTCCCTGCGATCATTTCTTATGCATCTGGCCTCTGCCTGCAATGAATCTTCGTGACAGTAAAAGCAGAACGCAGTTCTCTGTGGAAATAAAATATTTGTTCTTGACAAGAGCGAGACTGAATACTGAGTCAAAGTAATGTATGGATTATATGAATTGAAAGTGCCATCTGGAATCAGTAATGTTTATATTTTGGATCTGGCAACTGGGAAGTCAGTGGTGTTGGCTTGGAAGCAGTATTTTCTTGGCACATTTAAAAACATACTGGGTCTAAGTGCATACAGATAAATTTAAGTTTGCCCAGTTCAGGTATTCTAGTGCAACAAACCTACTTGGGAAAAAACCACCATCTTTTTGCGGTTAGGAAAGTGATGGGGAAATCCATTGAAATGTGTTGTATGAACAAACAACCAACAGGAAGACTCAGTGCAAAACAAGATTTTACACAGGAGATGTAGGAATTGTCTTCCTGACCACAGGAAGCTGTGGGGTGCTCTACATTCCTCCCCTTCTCAAGCAAAAGACCATCACGCAACTTTAAAACAGTGTACATATTTGCATGAAATCTGTAGTTAGACTTCAGCTCAAAACAAGGTGGTCAGTTTGAGTAGATCCCAAGTTAAGTTTTAAAGGAAGCTCTCCTATTCTTTTCCCCAGTGCTTGTTGTGGATTTGTACAGTGGAAATATTTTCACATGATTTGGGGAAGTTCTTTTACCCAATAAGCATGTGCTTATTTCTTTGGGTGAACACTCCCACAGGGTTTTCTGTCTGACTTGTTCAGTATTCTGGCGAGATACAACTCAGCTGCTGTGTGTTCTTTGGCATTAGCATGTGGAGTACTTTGAAATACCCAGAGTGTGGAAGTGATGCTTTTCAAAGCTCCAAATGTCTTTGAACTGCGCAAGCCTTTCTATCAATTGAATTTTTAAAAGGATCCCCAAATTAGTACAGTACTAGATTCATTCCCCCCCCCAATGGACCGGGAGCATCCGATTCCCTTTTGGTTTCTTTGAACATCCCAGCCTACAAGAATACCATTCTTGCTGTTTAAGGTTGGAGAGCTTCATACCTGGCCGGTTTACTTCTTGACTATGGAACACTGAGAACTAAGTTTCCTTCAGTACTTAGTTGTCATTGACTTCAGTTGCTCAAAGACTGAAAGTAAGAAAGCTGATCATAACCCTTCTAGGCACCAGAAATCCTTTACAAGCAGTGGAACAAGAATTTGTTTGATACTTGAATTTCTGGGCAGATCCACACATTTCCCCCCACCCGACTCCTTGCAGGTATTGGTGGATTCAGACAACCTTCCCCACTTCCCCAATACGTACTGATTTTTGTAGTTTCCTATGGGCAGAAGTCAAGTGGAGTTAGGTTGTCTGAAAGGCTCCCATAAGTAATGGAATCCATAGGTGCCAGAAAATGAAATAACACCTCAATTTACACCAGCTTGGGGTTGCAAGGTTAACGAGCATTTTCAAAATCATCTATGATTTTATTCACAATTTTCAGAAGCAGCTTGACTGGAGGAGAACACTGTTACTTACCGGAAGGCACAAAATGCTGGATATGAGAGCATCTATTTTTGTCCCTGCCAATTCATTTGCACTGCACTGACCTCCTGCCATTTCCATGCCCCATCTCTCTCCTAGTAAGCAGTAACTACCCATCTGCCAGAAAAGTGGCATAGCAGTACTTGTGATAGTTTTATCTGTACTCATGATGCAGATTAACCATAACTTGTTGGGCTCATTTAATCAAAACTGGAAACAAAATGATCTGCATTGGACAAAGAGGAATTAGGATGGAGTACATGAGCTTGGCAGGAGGCTAGACTTCTTTCCACTAAGAAATCCAAACACAAACAATACAGTAATTTGATTTTCTCAAGGCAAGAGCATTGAGGGAGACTGGAGCTCATCTCTTCCATATCCTTATCTGTGTTGAATGAGAAAGTGGTATTAAGTAGGCTCCCCCTTCCCATCATGCCTCATTGCTGATTCTCATAAGTAAATCTTGTCCACATAGTTTCCCATACGGTGTTGACTGATGCTGCTAAAGATCAAGGAATCAACAACAACACTTGTGACATGGTTTGATAAACACTGTCTAAATGTGATGAGACAATGTGGTTGGCAAATCTCCACAGTGGGTGGATGGCGTGCGGTCCTTGTTTACTTAAAAGCAAAGGAAATAAACACACAGAAAAGCATTCCATCCTTTGCCAAAGGGGGGGGGGGGACAGCCACTCACCCCGTGATATGTTCAATAGATTCATTTCACTAACAAAGGCAGCTTGAAATAACCTGATGATAAATTGCTGTTGGTGACTTGGTACAGGAGTTCAAATTGAAAAGCAAAGTAACTGTCAGTTCAAATTAGCTTCATTAATTGATTCTATAATTTGATCTACTTAAGTGTTTCTTTTGAAATCTTAATACATCCTTTTAAATTACTTACGGAGTGTGGGCTGCTGTGAAGTTGTGGCCATTGCAAAAGTGAAAAGAAAATATAGCAAGTTAACCCGACGGGCTGGTAATGTTTCTAGCATTTACTGTTATCAAAATACATCAGTAAGATGAAGGGCAATGAGGCTTATGAAGATTACAGAGGAATAACTTTGTTTGAAACAATTGCTTCAGAATGCATCTATTGACAGGATATATGATTAGGTTAAAAAGATAAGAGAATCAACATTGTTGGAAAGAAAGCTGTTAATAAAATTTCTTAAAGGTGCATCTTAAGAAAGTATTAGCCGAGCATACAATTATATAAAGGATATGATGAATGTATTCTTAAAATTTCTGGTGTCTTAGAGTGGCTGGGGAAACCCAGCCAGATGGGCAGGGTATAAATAATAAAATTATTACTACTACTACTACTACTACTACTATTATTATTATTACTATTATTAGACTGGGATGGGGAAGAATTTTCAGGCTGAGGACAAGCTTCTGAGAACCACATGACCATGGTGGGTGATACCACTGGCAAAATTAATGTGGGGCAATGAATAGAACCATGATCCACTCCACCCTCAAATCTCTCTGTCCAGACAAGCAGGACGCATTATCATTGTTCAAGGCCAGAGCCAGGCAAAACCATTGGATAAAGGGAGTGGAGGAGGGCTGGGAAAAGGTGTGGCCATAAGAGAGTCACATAGACCAGTTAAAAACGAACCGGGTGGCCACATTTGGCTCCAGGCCTGAGGTTCCCAACCTCTGCTATAGTCTGTATGCTGGTATTTTTTATTTGCGTTGATAGGAAGGATGTATCTTTATCATCTTCTTCCACTTCACATACTTAAGTTATAAGTAAGTTAGCCAAAATTCAGAGCACAGTTAGTTAGGCACACATGCACAGAATAGAAAATAAAGAAGCAATGGGACGTAAGTGTGCATAACTGTGTGTGAGTTAATGGGGTTTATTGGTAAATATATACATCATGACAAGGGATTTAAGACTGATCCAGAATGGATTTGGATAGAATACTTCGGGAATCAAACTCAACATACCAAAATGTAGTTGGCAGCCGATGGCCAACTACAGCTTTCTATAAACAGTGATGCTTCTCTACCGCCCATCATGTTTTAACTACCTGAAGTGTGAAGCTGTTTTCAACATGGGAAACACCAGCAGATAAATAAATATATAAAGGGGGGGTAAACCATTACAAACTTTTGATAAATTATCTGTGAAAATAGTCAATAGTCCCCGCTTTTTAAATAAAACAAGTCCCTTGTTATCTCAATCGCTTCATGGCTACCATGGCAACAAGCGGGTACATAAACAGAAGACCCTGCCATACTGCAATTATAACGCCATGTCTGTTCAATGCCACCATTACATATCCCCCTTAATAAATTCTGCTCTAATATTAGAAGCTGCTGGAGCAAAATACACAACTGCTTCTGTGTATAGGACACAATTATCACCAAGGAAATAAAGAATCATATGGACAAAGGTCAGATCTTGCCTAATTGACCTCAAGATAGGAGGACAGAATATCAGGTAATGCAAAAGATGTTACACTCCCCCACACTTATAAATAAACTTAATTGGCTGGCATCGTGAGCGTCAAACACGGAGTACAAAAGTAGTGGTTGTTAAGACTTTTTTCTCCTTCATGGAACACTTGAAAAATTGCTGAGGGACTTGAAGGACTACTTAAATGATTTTTCTGCCTGTTGTAGCAATTGTAATGCGCTGGGCAAGAGCCTGCATGACTTTCAATTGTATTTATATTGCTTCTTTTATTGATTGTATATTGTACTTTATTGTATTACCATTTGAATTCCTCAGACTTCAAATTATAGCACAATCAAATGCAATATAACAAATAAAAGAACCAGTAAAAGTGCAATTAAATATCAATATAAATATTTAATGCAAGGAATGTGCCATCTCCCATCTTTGTCCACAAACCCATAGACATGTTGCAGATCATCTAAATAAAGCAGAGGTCCACGGACCAGTTTGGGAACCTAAAGGGTTTATTTTTATTTTTTTAAAGCCAGCTATTTGGTTTTTTATTGAATTATATATCGCCCTATACCCGGAGGTCTCAGGGCGGTTCACAGAACAAAATCAAAATATAAAACCACAAAATATATAATCAAAATAAAACAACCCAATAACCCCCCAACCCCCCCACAGCCCACCACATTTAAAAAGGGCATAGGATGTCAATCAAATCAACCAAAGGCCTGGTTAAAAAGGAGCATTTTTGCCTGGTGCCTAAAGGTGTATAATGAAGGCACCAGGCGAACTTCCCTGGGGAGAGCATTCCACAGATCGGGAGTAACTGCAGAGAAGGCCCGTTCTCGTGTTCCCACCCTCCAGACCTCTTGAGGAGGAGGCACACGAAGAAGGGCCTCAGAAGATGATCTCAGGGTCTGGGTAGGTGCATATGGAAAGAGGCAGTCCTTGAGGTATTGTGGTCCTGAGCCTTTTTATAGCTCAAAACCAGCACTTTGAATTGGGCCCAGAAACTAATTGGTAGCCAGTGCAGTCGGACCCGGATCAGTGTAATATGTTCAAAATGTCTTGCTCTGGTGAGCAACCTGGCTGCTGAATTCTGCAATTGCTGAAGTTTCCAACCCATCTTCAGAGGCAGCCCTGCATATAACACTTTGCAGTAATCTAACCTTGAGGTTACCAGAGCATAGACAACAGTAGTTAGGCTCTCCCTGTCCAGATAGGGACGTAGCTGATGGGAGGCACTCTGGGCCACTGAGGCCACCTGAGCCTCGAGCGGCAGCAAAGAATCCAGGAGTACCCCCAAGCTACGAAGCTGCTCCTTCAGAGGAACTGTAACCCCATCAAGAGCAGGCAATCTCCCACCCGTCTGGTCTAGGGAACCACCCACTAACAGTGCCCCAGTCTTAAGCTGGATTGAGCTTCAGTTTGTTGGCTCTTATCTAGTCCATCACCAAGGCAAGACACTGGTCCAGCACTTCCACTGCCTCACCTGCAGATGTAAAGGAGAAATAGAGCTGAGTGTCATCAGCCTACTGCTGACAACACCTCTGGATAACCCCACCCAGCGGGGTGTTAAACAACGTGGGGGATAGGATTGAGCCCTGTGGAACCCCACATTGAAGGTTCGATGGTGCTGAAAAACATTCCCCAAGCAACACCCTCTGGGAACGACAATCCAAGTAGGACTGGTAACACCGCAACGCTATAGGTTGTATGTGTGGAAAGGATGTTAAATGCATAGAGCCATTTAAAACAAAACAACAACAAAACAACGGTGATCCATGGTCTTGGATTTCCAGTGCTAAATTGAAAAGCTATTTCTGAATTGCAGGACCATAGTGGCTTGCTTGAGCCCTACATCTTTAAGGCCCTATTTTCCACTCATGAGAAGTTTCATTTCTACTTTGGCTTTGGCAAACTAATGAAACAATCCACAGATCTCGTCAATGTTGCTCTAATACATTCATTCTAGGTTCAGCTTCAAGGGGGAATTTTTGCTTTTCATCTATACAGTGTTATTTGACTACAATATGAGTTCATTTCATATTCTTTAAAAAAAATATTATTGACCTACATTGTTATTTTCACCATCAATATTTACTGTTTCTTACATTGTTTGGGGGTCCTGTTGATCTGGTTTATGGATTCTGAAGCCCATTTTCCTGCCGTTATATATGATCTTGACAGCATGACTAGTGATCACAACTCAATGAAAAACAGCCCCAAATCTTACACTGGACTCTTGGTTCTACTCCCTCTGGAATATAGCCGTGATGGAGAAATTTACAGAGAATCTGAGATTTTGACATGGACTAGAGCCCTCAGACATGTTTTACATGATTTGGAATTCCTTTAGTTACATATACACCAGAACCATCATTTTCAAGACAACCATCAGCACAAGCCTGACAAATCTGGAACTATACTTGGCAACCAAATAACCCTAACATTATTTATTTAACTCTTATCCTTGCTTTTCTTGCTTTCTTTCACGACCACATTTTGTTACCTAACCCATATGCAACTGTATTTATTTTATGTGCCTGTTTTATAGTTCTGCTTTTTTATGTTTTAATTTTCACTGGTTATTAAAATTGTTCCCTCAGATTTGTATATATTCTAAAATGAAATAAAAAATTCTTTACAAATAAAAGGGAAAAGAATTCCCACCACCTCCTCCTTCCAGCAGCTCCCAGGTTGTTCAAAAGAGTCCCTGCCCTTTAAGAGAGGGGTTTTTTAGGGGGGCTCAGGGAAGAGAAGAGCGAGAAGCTTTCATTCTTAGTGAACTTCCCTGAAGTGTTTCCTCTTTTTCTTTCTTTTTAGAACTATGCAGCGACGCTGTTGCAACAAACTAACCCAAAGGCACAGAACTCTACAAGTCATCCTCGTTTTGGGTCCCACCTCCCAGAAGAAAAGCTTCATGCCCTACGAGATGAGCAAGTTGGGCAGCTCCAGGAACTGATGCAAGAAGCTACCAAGCCCAAGAGACAGTTTAATATTTTGGATGACACAGATCACAAAAATTGACATATTACTTTGGATATGTTTTAAGTAGGGTGGTGGGGTTTTTTGTTTTTGTTTTGTTTTTGGTGCCTCTTTAGCTCTGTTTTGGAAGAGATTTTCCCTCCAAAGAATAAATGAAACTGATGTTCACCCTTTCTGTTTTATTTCAGCCTCCAGGGATACGTATGACAAATATTTAGAAATACACATGGCCCCATTTATATTAATTACAGCCTAGCTGGTATTTAGAATAAAGGAACATTTTGGTTGTGTTAAATTTGTCAGATCCTGGGGCAGTGGTAATAGTGCAGGGATTAAAACTAATGTGTTTGTGCTAAGACTGGATTTTCTGGGCAAAGAGCCCATTAGTATATATTCCCCAAATGGTTGAACAGCCCTTCCCAGGGAACTCTGGGAATTGTTGCTCTGGGAGGGGAATAGGGGTCTCCTATCCAACTCAGAACGTTTAACAAACTGCAACTCCCAGAATTCTTTCGTGGAAGCTGGCTTTTGCAGTGGGCATAGCAGAAATGACCAGTGATTTGTTTTGAATGATCTTATTCAGAAGTATGTCAGTTTGTCAGAAAGCTGCATTAGTTATAAAAATACATATGTATGTGTATATATAATTATTTTGTTGATCTATTGGTTGCTTTTTCACTCCATTGATCAACAGTCCGTGGACAAAAAATAGCAGTTATATCATTGAATCCATGACTGCACAGTTTCTTACACAGGAGTTCTGCTCTAATACTGATGTTAAAAATGAAATTCCAGCTCTACAATTCTTTGATTCTACGGCATTTTAAATCTTCATCTTCTGGAGTAGCTAAGACTCCAATATCAGCGTTTGGAAGGAAGAATCTTTGGATCATCATTATTATGCTGAAGTTTTATGTCACGGCAGCTAATGTTGGTATTAATTTTTCTCTCTTTCCTAATTACAAAAATCATTACATCTGTACTTAATTAGCCTCATATTTTTGTACTAATTAACTTTCACATGCCATTGACTGCTGTTAATGCCTTTTTTGGATTGCGGCAAATGACATTTTTCATTTATTTATGTTCAGTTTGACTACACTTTCTGCCTCCTAAATTTGTAGCGCAGCAGGACACGGGCCCCTTTCAGGCATTCCACATGTGCAGGTACCGAATGCATGAAGTAGCCAGTGAGAATGAGTGGATAGCTCTGCCCCCAAGGCCTGTACCTCTAGCAGGTGTGTGATTGGCTTCAGTCTGAAGGGGACTACATACATACATATATCAGGATGGGGAACCGAGTCTATCTAGGTTCCCAGCCCCATGCAGGGATGCCTAAGTAGACTGGACACACATGATATATGGATGATATATATGCTACAATGTTTTGCAGTAAATGTGCCTTCCCTCAAGATCCCCACTTCTGTCGTACAGTATTGCCTCTTCCCGGAACAGAAGGTTGTATCCAACTAAGTTCTACTCATTGAACTTAACTCATAACCCATTGAACTTAATGGACTTAAGTTAGTCATCTCCATTCATTTCAGTGGGGCTACTCTGAGGATGACTAATATTTGGATAATGTGATGCTTCCCCAAGTCCTTCTATTGTTGCTGTTGCCCCAGTTCCTTCTCAGGCAAACGAGTGAGTGAGTCAGTATGTTCTGTAGGATAACTTAGAGCCTAACAGCAGGTACTCGGACTGGATCCAGACTACAGGATTTATTTGCCATTATGAATAAGAAAGATGTTTCTTTGTTAATCATTCTTCAAACCTTTGCCTGCAGTCGCGTTCTTTGTTAAAGAGCATAGACGACAATGACGTTAAAGGTGCGTAAATACAGCATCTCTATTATTTTGATGACAGTCTTTGGCATCAGGCGTGAACAGATCAAGGTCCCAATCGAACGTTTTTAAGATTGACAGATGAGGCAAGATGAACTCTCCCACTCAGTGTGCTGAAAATGAATAGCAGGTGTGGGCTGGTGCGTTTTCGGTCATGATGACTGCAACTTTGCTGCGTGGCTGCCTTTATTTTATTTTGAGAGCTCCACAAATTGTACTTCTCCACCTTCCAATTGTCCTTTACTTCCCTGATAGCCCCATGGTGAGCCCAACTGTGTGAAGATTTAACCAAGGTCTTCATGGTATGTTTTGAGTGTTCACCGTACAGAAAGTACCTTATATTTTTCATATTAAATGTAGCCAACCTTGTACCCTCTGGTAGACTACAACTAGGGCTATTTTTCAGCCAGAACTCACCAGAACTCAGTTTTGGCACCTCTTGGGTGGGCGCCATAAGTGAACAAGGAAAGTATTCATGGTGAGTTCTGGCACCTCTTTTTCTATAAAAATAGCACTGACTACAACTCTCATCAGCCCCAACTGGCATGACCAATGACCAGGGATGATGGCATGGAAATTGTAGTCTAAAACATCTAGACTGTATAATGTTATATGTCCAAACTATAGACATATATGAGGCTCACATGACTCTTGTTAGCTGCAGGCACCCATAAAAACAGACACTGGCATAATATCCTAGAAGCAATAATAGCAAAGTAGATATTAGCAGAAAGCTGTAGCTCAGTGGTAGAGCTTCTGATTTGCACACAGAAGGACCAGGTCCAATGCCTGCTATTTCCACGAAGGGCCCTGAGCACATTATTTGTATCAGTACCAGACTTTTTAATAATGTGGTCCATGTCACACCCTCTTAAGGATTTCCAGTTATCTAACTATTATAACCTGGTTGCTAATAAAAGCTGGCAAAATGCTGAAAATGCAGGGTCATATTGTCCATAAGTAAAGATTAAGGTAAAGCCAACTCCGAGCCTTTTGTTATATTTTGTTCAGGTATCTCTCTAATTTCTTTGAATGCTGCCTCCCTGAATGTGGCTACCTTTTCACAGGTCCACCACATGTACCCACTCCATGAAATTGCAGGGTGAATGGGCCAGACAAACTGGAGTGAGGTGCTCCTTCTGCAGAATTTTCCATGCCCTCTCTTTCATCGAGACTGACACTGATTTGAAGGGAAACTCGCCCCACATGGCAGCCCAGTCTGCCTCTTTGATAGAAGATTGCCAGTCAGACTACCAGATAAGTCACAGTCCATTAGCTGCACCCATGTCCTGCTGGAGTAATATTTTATGTACATATCCTTTGAGACCGGCCCATGGTCCAACCTTCAGGAATATTTTGAAAACAATGAAGTTCAGAGCTCATCTGCATTTTGAAAGTCTCATCTTTCAACAGGGAAACGTTCAAGCACCATGTGCCGGAGGATTTAACCACATTAGGCATCTGCATCACAAGAGAAACCAGAGCACATGATCTGAAATAGCAGTTGTATTACTATGATATGCAGCAACATATTGAGATAAGGAAGAGGCGGCAAGAAAAAAAGTCTAACCAAAAGCAATTTTGATAATAATAATAATGACCGGCTGGAATGGAGACAGCTCTGTCTGTTGACCCAGCTACACATTATTTTATTGGACACATCAGTGCCTCAAATAAAATATTGTGTATTTAGGCCAACAGACAGAGCTGTCTCCATTCCAGCTGGTCATTATACAAACAATTATGTAAGCCTAATATTTGCTTACATTTATTTGCCTACGTTTACTTCTTGTCCCCCTGCCACTTCCTTTTAATTTTGTGTTGTGCCTAGTAGGTTGTAAGCTTGCAGGCCCCAAATTTTAGGTCTTTTTAATATGAAATTATTAGTAGTATTAGTATTTCTTTTCTTTTCACCTTTAAGTGAAATAGGCACATTTCTGCACCCACAACCAAGTGTATAAAGAAAATTCTGTATAAAGAATACAGTAGGTATTGTAGGTATTGTCAGGGGCTTGTTGTATTCTTATTGTTTGAAGTGTTGGCCATCCACAGCATGTCACAAACAGCTTTTGATTTTCCTACCCTGTTTATAAAAAAGCAATTTTCACTGTGACAGGTGGGGCTATTCTTGAAACATAAGTCCAAAAGTCCTCCCAAGGGCACTGAACTAGTAATGCCTATAAGTCTATACCAATATTATACAAATCCAAGGAATATAGATTCCTCCATGACTACTGTAGCCTTCTTAGACTTTACCGACTGGTGGGGTCTGCGTTGCTCCCGGGAGGGAGAAAGGAAGTCAAATGACACCGAGGTTGATTCAGAGAAAGAGTTTATTCTGCTCTCTGGATAGCAGAAGGCACTTGCGTGGTCAGTTCACAGCAAGTCCAAAGAAATGAGAGATTCCATGCAGTATATATATCCTCCAGGCACCCTCTCCCCCTTCCCCAGGAATCCAGCCACGTAAGCTTATACACGTAAGTTGACATCACAGATGTTCCTGCTCCTGTACTCTTAACCATAAAAGGGTGTTCCTGTTCCTGTACTCTTGACCATAAAAGGGTTTCCTGTTCCTGTATTCCTTGTCTTGGGGTAAGAAGGTCACCAAATCTAAGAGTACTCCTGGCGCCGTTCCCGGGGGGCTGACAAGGTCTGTGCGTCATTGTGGTCAGGATGTAAGATAAGACCCAGATGTGTCATCCCTGCTCCACTTTGGAACTGACAAGGCCATTCATTAGGCATCACAGACTGATAAAGGAGAGAGCTTTGTTTATACAGCTGTGTTCTTGTTATACATTTGCTCAAGAGCTCAAGTTAATGGTTTTTAGCTAATGCACCCTTGGAGAAGGAAAAATGGGATTTTGGGGCCCGTTTCAGACTGCACATTCAGATTTTAGATTTGGGAAACCCATTCCTTCACCACCAGGCAGAAGTGACCAGGGAATGCTCTGTCATCATTAGGACATTCCGTACTTTATATTGCCACAAGTTCAGAATGACATGCAAAAGATGTCATTCTTTTAAAAATATATTTCTATTAAAGATTTCTTAGTTTACAAAAATATGTGCATTGTCCTTTGTTCAAGTTGTGTTTTCTACAGATCAACTTCATTTCTTTTTAATTTCTTGTGAGACATGAGATTAGAATTTCTGAGGGCATATTTGCTTGTGGCTCAGGTCAGCTTGACCTGATTTGCTAGGATGCATCTTTACACACACTTGATAAATCCACCTACCAGATAAATATAGTAAATATAGTAAATGCACTGTAAATTGAATACAGTGCAATTAACTAAGGTAAAATAATCTGTAAGATACCTCTGGTAGGATATTTATGTTTTTCATCCATTACAATTGTTAGTGACACCCCCAACCCCACCCAGTCTTTCCAGAGGAGAGAATATGAAACCAGCAATGTTTCAAAGAATACCTAGTCTTTCCTTTTATTATAGAAAACTAAAGATAAGATCCTGACTTAAGAGTGCAATCCTAAATATGTCTACTTAAATGTAAATCCCGCTGAGATCAATGGGTTTTACTCCTAGGCAAATAGGATTAGGACTGCAGCTTAGTCACACTGAAATCAATGGGACGTATTGTTGTTGTTTAGTCGTGTCCGACTCTTTGTGAACCCATGTACCAGAGCACGCCAGGCACTCCTGTCTTCCACTGCCTCCCGCAGTTTGGTCAAACTCATGCTGGTAGCTTCGAGAACACTGTCCAACCATCTCATCCTCTGTCATCCCCTTCTCCTTGTGCCCTCCATCTTTCCCAGCATCAGGGTCTTTTCCAGGGAGTCTTCTCTTCTCATGAGGTGGCCAAAGTATTGAAGCCTCAGCTTCAGGATCCATCCTTCCAGTGAGCACTCAGGGCTGATTTCCTTAAGAATGGAGAGGTATGATCTTCTTGCAGTCCATGGGACTCTCAAGAGTCTCCTCCAACACCAGTGGGACATATTAATCATGATTAATTGAAATCCTACTGATTTTGATGTTACTAAAGAATAACTTTGTCTGGATCCAATTCAAAGACTTGCAAATTCTGGGATGATTTTTCTGGCACCTCATTTGGAGATATATTCTCTCTCGGTAAAAGTAATCTGGTTGGCCAAAATTATTGCACATGTCAGCATATCTATCTAAATCTGAAGGCATAGGAGCCCAGAATCTTGCTGCAGGTCTGGGGTTGGACTTGGGTCCTTTGACAGAAGAAAGGTGTAAGAAACTAAGTAATTATCTTGCAGGTGCCCAGTGGGTCGATTTGCTTAATAAGATATGGTCCTAAGGTAATCGCTGTTAGCAAAGTCACTTAAATAATGCAAATGTCCAGAGAAAAAATAACACTTTACTGACGAAACTGAATGAAAACAGTATCTAATTTGAAGAGAAAACTTGTTTGTGGTGAGCACTGATGGGAAGTTTTCCTTCTGCACATGAGTCTGGCAAACCACTCTGAGCTGAAAACATTCCTTCCTAGAATGTTCAGTTCACATTGAGTTCATGAAACATTGTACCCTGACCTGTTCTTAAAGCATGGTTGTCCACATCTACGGAATACAATAGTTATGCCCTGTTAAGTCTTGCTATATCAATCACTAGTTATAGTTTAAGTCTTGCTATATCAATCACTAGTAATTGTTTAATATGAGGTCTTCACGCCTGTCCAATTCTATGTTCCCTTTCCCAACCTTTAATCTATTGATGATTAATGCCTATATACAACCCTTGCATTGTACTTGTGTTAACCAATCAGCAACAAGCACATATGTGGCAATGCTGTAATATTCAATAAAAGGGACTCCCCGACACATGCTCGGGAGATGCCTCCCAGGTGACACTTGCCATTCGTCTGTCGTTTATTTCAACCCAACAGAGCACAAACAGGAACACCATTGCTCTGCCCCGCCAATCCCAAAGGGCACCAACCATCACTGCCTCCTCTGGGTTTGAGTGCTAACTCCACTCTGCCAAAACCTTGGTATGAAGCCTGTGACACAGGCCCTGTTGCAATGGTTGATTTATTTATGGTTTATTCTTTCCTATTACTGAGTTTTATTTTAAATGTCTCATATTTTATTTACCGTTTCTTTCCCTTCTCTTTCCCCAAGATTCCAGAGCATCAATATTTGAAAAAGTGTCTTCACATGTTTAATTTGTTGCCTTTAAAAAGTGAGCAGGCAAAATCTTAATAGCAGAAATAAACATCAACAGGTTTCTGTGGGTGCGTTTTGATTTCAAACCCGTCTTTCTTCGAAGTAATGTTCCCAGGGTGGATTACAGTATAAAATAGGGTTGCCATATGTCCCGGAAAACTAGGACATGTCCTCTTTTGGCGGACCAACATGTCAATCTGGGCAGATTTTTTCATTTTAAAGGAATTGTCTGGGTTTGGGGGGATTTTGGGGGCTCGGGCTGCTTTCCACACCACGGCCACAGCCAGCGCTCTTTTTTGCTCTTCAAGATATAGCAACCCTAGTATAAAATCCAACAACAATAAAATCATATTTTTAATGCTGGCAGGCCCATGTAGCTGTTTATAATTTTCTTGAGTAGCCAGCCATTTTGATTCTAGTTTTGTATTGCTTTTAATGTCTTTTAGATCACTGTACACTGTACACATTTTGTGTGAGGGCAGAATATAAATTATTTTATAAGCACTTAATAAATATAACAGGCAAATTAAAAATAAAAACTGAAGGAGGCCGAAGACGAAACAGAGGAGGTAGACAACGAATTAATTCAATTCAATTTCTCCTGTCTTCCTACGAGGGCTGCTAGGGATAGGTGTCAGCAGTGGCAATGGAAGGCAACTTGCTCTTTCAGGATTTCGTGGTCTGGATTTCCTTTGGAAATTCAGTCCCATGTGGAGTGGCCATTACATCTAAGAAAATCTCTTTAGGACCACAGCCATGGTTTAAGGTTAAAAAACAACTACACTTTTTAAACCGTCATTGAGATAACTGGACTTCTGTCTAGACTTCATTCCATTAGCTTTAATGGAGGAAACAAAACCATTCTTTGATTGTGGGCTATAAATTAAGTCACTTTATTGAAGCAGTATTCTGACCCCCTCAATTTTTCTTTATTTACAGGAAACCAGTATTCATAAGTACCTGTTTCAATTCATAGCCGTTATCGCACTCCTTCCACAAATCAAGACTCCATCTGCACATGGTCCAAGGTTTTTTTTAATCAACTTGAGTCATTTTCTGGTGGGCCAGAGGTTATTTACTTTGGCAACACTGTAATGAAATTATGTAAACTAATTAGCTTCACAGCTCACCAAATAGCAAAACGAGTATCTCTCATTTTGACTATCAGTATCTCATATGCTACCATTCACTTGTCATTTTGTTTTTGAATTGTCTGGAATTGCTAGGTAATACTGAGGGGAAACAGTTCCTCTTCATTCACCCAAATAAGATGATGTTTGCGTCACTTTATTTGGATTCTAAACTCATTTGATGCATTAGATAAAAGTTTGCATATGACAGACTATACCTTCTTACAGGAAGGGGGCCATTCCTACTATTAGGTAGAGTGAGCTGGCTGCCTCAGGCTGATAATATTGAGTGCCATTAAAGAACAGCAATTTGTTTAGTTAGCTAGTTTTATTGCTGTAGTTTTACTCTCAGTGAGTAACACTTATGGGATTTTCTGTCTTGGATGCCATCATAACTTGACCCATCTTGAGGGAGACGGGCATCATTTGCAATTCTGCTTCAGGCAACAAAATGCCTTGGGTTGGCCCTGCTATTGTATAGAAGTATCCAGATGCCCATTAAAGGCAGCTCAGCTGAAGTTCACTCATTTTGAATTTTCATGACTCAATAGGAACTGCTGAGTAATAAAGACCATCAACTGTTCCAAGGACTCTGGTGAAGGAAAGAACATAAAGTATAAGGTTACATCTTCCACATAACCTCTTGTTCTATTTCATTTTTTTCTACTTTACTTTGATTTGTCCCTTGGCTCTTCTTTCAGACTATACTGTACAGTACTTATATTTTGTGTGTAAGGCTAGGAAACACAACTAGCATTGCAGCAGGCTAAATATCTAAATGGAGATATAACAGAGACTCTCAACTGATTAAAGACTTTTCGATAGATTAAATAATGGCCTTTTAACTAGTAAACAACACCATTGTAATACAAGTCCGCTTTTCTGATGTACTGAAGAACATATGAGATAACTTAGACTTTAATAAACCAAAACTACCACCCATTCTTAGCGGAAAATGCCACACTTGTTATGCTCTTTCACATTTGCATTCTTCAATACAGCAACATGCCAGAACAAGAATAGCCTCCAAGTGTTTACAAGTGCCTTTAACAATCAACACAGCCAATTAAAAGTGACTTCCACCAGCTAATCAACTGAAGATGACAAGACAGAGCAATTAAAGTATTCATTCCTCATAAATACCCAATACACATTTTTACTACAAGCTGGTCCTGTTTCAGATGTACAGTGGTACCTCGGGTTAAGAACTTAATTCGTTTTGAAGGTCTGTTCTTAACCTGAAACTGTTCTTAAGCTGAGGTACCACTTTAGCTAATGGGGCTTCCCGCTGCTGTCGCTCCACCGCCGCATGATTTCTGTTCTCATTCTGAAGCAAAATTCTTAACCCAAGGTATTATTTCTGGGTTAGTGGAGTCTGTAACCTGAAGTGTCTGTAACCTGAAGCATCTGTAACCCAAGGTACCACTGTATTTCTGGGTTAGTGGAGTCTGTAACCTGAAGTGTCTGTAACCTGAAGCGTCTGTAACCCGAGGCACCACTGTACATCCAACTCACAGGATCTGTACTGTGATGGGTGCCCCTCCCTGGCAACCATCTGCCTTGTAAAATAGGTTTGTTAGAGAAATATTGTCATATCACATGAAAGATCACATGGTGTCCCCCCCCCGAAGGACTTTTGGTCATGCTGCAATTCAGTGAAATTCAGAAATGCTCACAAATTCATAAGTGCATTTGCTGAACTCCAGTACTTCCTTACAAACATGGATGTTCCAAGGTTCAGAGAGTCTTTATGATATGTGGTTCATTCACACAAATATACAATGGAGGGGCTCACAGCAAACAGCAACCAGGCATGGCTCTGTCTCTTAGCTGCCCAGCCTGCTTCTAGCTTCTGTTGTTGTTGCTGTTGTTTAGTCATTTAGTCGTGTCCAACGCTTCGTGACCCCATGGACCAGGCACTCCTGTCTTCCACTGCCTCCCGCAGTTTGGTCAAACTCATGCTGGTAGCTTTGAGAACACTGTCCAACCATCTCGTCCTCTGTCATCCCCTTCTCCTTGTGCCCTCCATCTTTCCCAACATCAGGGTCTTTTCCAGGGAGTCTTCTCTTCTCATGAGGTGGCCAAAGTATTGGAGCCTCAGCTTTAGGTTCTGTCCTTCCAGTGAGCACTCTGGGCTGATTGCCTTAAGAATGGATAGGTTTGATCTTCTCGCAGTCCATGGGACTCTCAAGATTCTCCTCCAGCACCATAATTCAAAAGCATCAATTCTTCGGCAATCAGCCTTCTTTATGGTCCAGCTCTCACTTCCATACACATCTCACTTCTAGCTTCTACTTCACACAAACCTCCTCTGCTCTGACATTTGTCTCTCTATCTTACAGACAGTTGAGGGAGGCCCCATTTTCTCTCTTTCACAGAGCCACTTCCTTTGTTACCTTAATGATTCACATTTAGGCTATAACCAGGAAACCTGCCTGGCTATTCCAGCACTCGAATCCTTGCTGGATCCAGGAATTAAAAAGGACTCAGGCATACAGCATACCCCCGGCCCAAACTAACAACAATATATAGACCAAGAGAAGAGAAGATGAGATAAAAATTATTGGGGAGATTCACTGCTTCATCTTCCTTCTTCACACAGAACATTGGGGGGCGGGAATTGAAAAGCTGTCTTCGCTAATTCCAGAGTTTAATTTCTGATTGCAGTCAATAATATATGTGTATTGTTCACCATCTGTACCAAAATCAATCAATTCAGCATGGAGGTGACATGCTGATGAAATGTCATGCTGCATTCATCCCAACCTTCTCATCAGAAACTCAGGATTGTACGGAGTGAAGTCTTTTCAAATCCGCTCACATAAAGCCTGCAATTATTTTATTACTCAATGTACGTACACGAAGATAAGTAATGATTATTCAGAGCACTCTTATGGACGAGAAAGTCAGTTAATGATCAGAGGCAGCTCATTTTGCCATTTTATGGAGAAGTAACATGAAATTATTTGTCTCTTCTGAACAATCTCTGTTCTCTGCTGTGATCTGATAATAGCAAGTTTCACTTGCCTCTCTGGTGAAAGACAAAAATGTATTAAAAACAGTGTTGGAGTTATTGTTTTACTGGTTAATCACCAGTTTTGCTAAGTTTAGACTTGAGTCATAATTTCTTGCCTGGAGAAGCTGAAACCATCTGCATGGATGATTCAGAGATGCTCCTCTGGAAGAAAGCATTGTATGCAAGGCGGGCCATAGAGGGGCAAAAGATCTCTTCTCAGGAGTATCAGCATTGAGAGATGGCTGGAGAGGTGAGACATTCTCCATCCTGTGTAGGCATGCTGGCAAATGGATGGGGGAGGGATCTGATTCCGTTCACGTTAATTGTGAACTTAACTAATTTGCTTTTTCCAAAACAATATTCGAACCCGAAACACAGTCCTCCTTTGCAAAGTGGAACTTCTCTGAATTTTGCAATGAAGTTCTCCAGCAAAGTAATGTGTTCAGAAACGCACATTATTGGGTGAAGTGGGCATATCAACACACATATTATTGGAGTGCATTATATTGGGGGCGGGAGTTTCAAAAAATGTGTATGCATACAAACATGGGCATATTAGGAGAAATTAATATTAAACGTGGATGAATTTTCACAAGGATTTATTATTATTATTTTAAAAATGCAAATAGATGTGCCAATCTGGCAAAATGAATTTAAGATGGGAAAAATTAAAAAATTGAACTTGATGTAGTTACCCATCCTCATGCTGGAGACATGTGCATACACTATAGTCTAGTAGATTCACTGGCCCATACAATTAGGATTTATTTATTTGTGTCCATGCAACAGAGTCCTGTAGGTCAGGCATAGGCAAACTCCAGCCCTCCAGATGTTTGGGACTACAATTGCCATCACCCCTGACCACTGGTCCTGTTAGCTAGGGGTGATGGGAATTGTAGTCCCAAACATCTGGAGGGCCAGAGATTGCCTATGCCTGCTCTAGGTAGTTCATAAAACATAATAAAGCTGCTCTCAAAAATGGAATTCTATTAATGCATTAAAACACACACGCATGCAAACATCAACATAAATACAAATATTACATGATATTACACTAGGTCCAAAGGATATTCTCCCATGCACTTTCTCATTCCCATTCCTATTTCCCACTTTGTATGTCCCCTTTGGCCTTTCATTTCATTTACTCAAGCAGTAAATTCATCACTATTCTTCACCACTGGCCCACATAGTAAAATACTATATAACAGAACCTCCGCTTTCAGAATCCAGGGTATTTGAAATTATACTTGTCTAGATTTGCTTACCATCAAATCAGATGTGGCTGAGCCTGTGCTGATGAAATGAGAGGGACTGCATCCTTAGGAGAAAATAGGGATGAATGGATCAGTTTCTTTCCAGTCCATGCCCCATTCATTCACACAGATTTGTTGTGCCCCATTTCTCCATTGAGCTGCATTTAAAAATAAGTAAATGAAAATTTGCATTTAAATACAGTTTTAAATATGTACAGTTGAATGTGTTTTTGCTCAAAATATCCATGTTTAAATGCATTTTAATTGGTGGTGGTGGGAGTTTGAGCCAAGAACTGAATCAGAAAATTCATAAAATTAAGCAATTCTAAAATGCATTCATCTGCAAGTAATGTACATGTAGTGGTTGGGAGTTACTCGTGCGTAATCCTGCTCCGTTTGAGCATCGGATTGCCTGGTTAAACCCTCTGGACTGCGCAGCCCATCTTAGCGTGGCTGCTCTTAGTCACTCGTAGAATCTGTCTGTGGGCGTTTCTTAAAGCGTTGCCAACATAAGAGTTGTTTGACGCCCAATCGTTTCCGCCTCTCACTGAGCGGGAGTCTCCTGCGCAGGGTGGGCGTGGGCAGTGGGGTGCTTGGGCTCTCCTCGCTAACTTCCAATGAAGAGTCCTGGAGCCCCTGCACCTCCCTGTCCCGTTGCTCTCCCTGATCCCTGGTGTTACACTCATTCTCTTCTCCTTCCCGGCTGAGTCTCCCTCTAGCGCTTGGACCTTCCCCTGCAGAATCAGAGACCCTCTCCTTCTCCCGTGCCTCTGATGGCAGTTCCCTGACATCCACCTCCCTCCCAGGGCCCCCTTCACTCCCCCTCCGACCCGGGGGCTCTATTGCAGCCTCTTCTCTGGTCGGTGAGCCAAGGAAACTCCTGAAAGAGCTGTCCTCCTCATCTGTGGGTGTGAACACCTCTTCCCACCTGCCAAGGTTCCCACCCAAGGAATGACTCTCCCAATCCGATTCTTCTTCGGATTCTGAAAACCCTTCGAAACTCTCTTCCTCTTCTGTGGTGCCGAACTGTTCTTCCCAGAATCGTTCTAAGGGCTTGGGTTTATCTGGGAACCGTCGGTGGAACACTTCCACCATATGCTCGTCGCCAACTGCCTCTGCTGGCACCCACGTGTTTTCCGACCAGGGCTCTCCTTCCCACGCCACCAAGTACTGCACCTGCCGCCCTCGCCACCTTGAGTCCACTATCTCTGCGGCCGAGCTCTGGTGTTCCCTCTCTTCTACCTGGGGTTGTGGCAAGACTTCTACCTCCCGCGCCTCGAATTCCCGCCCTTCTCTGTGTGGTGAGAGCAAGGACCTGTGGAACACGGGATGTATTTTCATGTTGTTGGGCAACCTGAGCTTGAACGCCACTGGGTTTATCTGTTGTACGACTTCAAACGGGCCCAGTCTTCTGGGCTGCAACTTCTTGCACCCTCCCTTAAAGGGTAACCCTTGAGTGGACAACCACACGCGATCCCCCACCCTTATGGTTTCCCCTTCCCTCCGGTGTTTATCTGCTTGCTTCTTGTAACTGGCTTTGGCCCTTTCTAGGTTCGTCTTGAGCTGCTGATGTAACGCTTCCATTTCTTCCACAAACTGTTCAGCTGCAGGCACACTCCAGCTCTGTTCCTCATTACCCGGGAATGCCCTGGGATGACACCCATAATTGGCCAAGAAGGGGCTCGTACCGGTGGACACATGTTCAGCATTATTGTACGCAAATTCTGCTAGCGCTAGTTTCTCTACCCAATCATTCTGCCTTTCGCTAACGTAGCAGCGTAAGTATTGCTGGAGTACACTGTTTGCCCTTTCCGCCTGCCCATTGGTTTCTGGGTGTCTCGCTGTCGAGAAGCTGACCTTGACTTGCAGTAGGCTCATGAGCTTCCTCCAGAACCGGGAAGTAAATTGCTTTCCGCAGTCAGATAAAACCCTCAAGGGGGCGCCATGCAGCCTGAAAATGTGTTCTACAAACAACCTTGCCGTTTCTTCTGCCGTCACTACATGGTAACAGGCTATAAAATGGCACATTTTGGTTAGCAAGTCGACTACTACCATCACTGCTGTTTTACCCCTCGATTTGGGCAAATCCGTCATGAAATCAATTGACACCACCTCCCAGGGTTTGTTTGGCGTGGGTAGGGGTTCCAGCAAACCTGCTGGCATCGTGCGTTCCCCTTTGGCCCTCTAGCAGCGGTCACACCCTCTTACATATTCACGTACATCTTCCCTCACCCGTGGCCACCAAAATTGTCGGGTCACCAGCATCATGGTTT
This sequence comes from Podarcis liolepis, assembly GCF_965112155.1. NCBI lineage: Eukaryota > Metazoa > Chordata > Lepidosauria > Squamata > Lacertidae > Podarcis > Podarcis liolepis. The sequence goes on from NC_139563.1 coordinate 29,246,478, forward strand.
TGTGTTGCCCAAAGTGCCCCGCTGTGGGGGTGTCATGTAGCTGTTTAAGTACCCTTCTTCTTAGAGCCTCCCCCGGTACGTACATCGCCCCCCTGTAGTACAACACCCCGTCCTTCTCTTCAAACCCCTCTGGTGCTCCCCTCCCCTCTTGGAGTTCCCTGATTTTTGTCCGGGCGAATTCATCGTCCCTAGTGAGTCCTGCCAGTTCTCTCGTGCCCACTAGAGTACCCCCCCACACCCATCGGTCCTCAGGTATGACGTGGCGGGTCTCCGGCGGCCCCTCTCCTTCGAAGTACTCTGGTTTCCGTGAGAGAGCGTCTGCTCTCACGTTTTGCTCGCTGGGCACATACTGGATTTCGAAGGAAAACTTGGAAAACTCCTGCGCCCAGCGAATCTGTCTCTGGTTGAGCACCCGTGCTGTCCGCCAATATTCCAAGTTCTTGTGATCTGTGCAGACCTGGATCTTATGCTGCGCCCCTATCAGCAAATGGCGCCACCGACGAAAGGCGGCATAAATTGCTAGCCGTTCTCGGTTGTACACGGTGTAGTTTTGTTCCGACTTGCTCAGCTTCCTCGAGAAAAAGGCACACGGTTTCCACCCTTGCTGGTTCAGTCCTGGCTGCAACAGAACCGCCCCAATGGCTCTGTCTGACGCGTCTGTCTCCACCCTCATTGGTTTCTCCAAATCCACATGTAGTAATTGTTCCTCCGACGCAAATGCCTTCTTCAATCTTTCAAAGGATTGCTGGGCTGCCTCCATCCACACGAACTTCCTTTTACTACTGAGACAGTCCGTGGTTGGGGCCGTCATGTGCGCAAAGTTCTTGATGAACTTCCTGTAGAAATTGCCAAAACCCAGGAACCTCTGCACATCCTTTCGTGTCTTTGGGTTCTTCCACTCCAATACTGCTTGCACCTTGCTTGGGTCCATCGCTAAGCCTTTGTCAGATAACCTGTACCCCAGGAACTCCACCTCTCGGGCATGAAACTGACATTTCTCTAGCTTGACCCACAACTGGTGTTTCTGCAAACGTTGTAGCACTTCCCTGACATCTCTCACATGTTGTTCCTCATTTTCTGAATAAATCAAGACGTCGTCCAAGAATGCTACACAGTTCTTGTAAAGCAGAGGCCCCAACACGTGGTGCATGAAAGCTTGAAAACAGGCGGAGCCTGACTGTAATCCGAAAGGCATAACGAGATATTCAAAAGCCCCCAGGGGTGTGAACATGGTGGTCTTCCATTCATCCCCCTCTCTCATCCTGATTAAGTTGTAAGCCCCCCTCAGATCTAGCTTGGTGAAGATCTTTCCCTTCCTCACTCTCGTCAGAATGTCATCAATTCTGGGCATCGGGAAAGCCACAGGTTCTGACACCAAATTTACCCCCCTAAAGTCCACGACCAGTCTCGGTTTATCAGTGTCCTTTTTGTCCACAAAAAAATACTGGACTGCCCCCCACTGCCTTTGACTCTCTTATAAACCCTCTCTTTAGGTTCTTGTCGATAAAGTCCCGTAGCTCCTTCATCTCTCTGTCTGACATGGCATACAGCTTACCCACCGGCAGCTGCGCCCCAGGGAGCAAATTGATCTGGCAATCGAACGGCCTGTGGGGTGGCAGTCTATCTGCCTCCTTTTCACTAAAAACCTCCTTCAGATCCGCATATTGCGGTGGCACCTCCCCTTTACCCTCCACTGCAGTGCTTGCCACTCTGGCTACGCTCATCCTTGGCGTTTCCCCTCCTAGGCAGTGCTGCAGGCAGTAGTCAGACCCAAAGCTGACGGTCCTCTGATGCCACGCCACCACCGGATCATGTTGCGCTAACCAGCTCATCCCTAATATTATTGGTGGACCCGCTAATGAGGCAACATGGAAGGCGATTGTCTCTGAGTGCCTAGACACTCTCATTCTCATCGGTGGGGTCTGGTGGGTAACTTCCCCCCCAATCAGCTTCCACCCATCAATGGTGGTGACTTGCAGAGGTGCATCCAAAGGTAGCAGGTGAAGCTGATGCTCTAAGGCAAAGTCCCTGCTAAAAAAAATTGCATGAGCTTCCTGAGTCCAGCATACCTTGAACCTTCACTGGGTGCCCATTTGGGAGCTCAAGCACCACCTCAATGGCAATCGCTGCTCTTGGAGAATCTGGTTTGGGCACATTCATTGGTTGTTGGCTCGGCTGCTGTGCCCGCTGATTGGCAGCCAAGCGTTTCCGTTTCCCTGCTCCAGAGTCTGGGGTTCCTCCTCCTCACCCCCCACGGCCCCCACCATTGCTTGCCAGGCCTTTCTTTGTGGGCAGACTCTGGCAAAATGTCCTGGCCTTTGGCAAAGGAAACATTTCTTGGTCGTTTTTACATCCTTTCCCTCCTTTTTGCGACGCTTGCTGGCGTTTGAAAATTCATGGGCGCGCACCGCCTATTTCCATTGGCTCCGCCGGCGGGGAAGGCTGCCTAGGTATTCTAGGAATGCGGTAGTCATGACAACGCTGCTCTCTCCCTTCCCGCCTCTCTTGAGCCCGCGCTTCCTGTCTTACTCCAATCGCAAGGGCTGCCTTGGTCAGCTGGTCCATAGACTGTGGGCGGGGTGCGCGCGAAAGTTCATCCTTGACCGCTGGTGAAAGCCCCTCCTCAAATAGCATCTGAATGGGTTCCGCGTCCAGCTGCCACCCCAGACGATGAACAATCATGGCAAAACGTGACCAATAGTCTCTAACTGACCCTTCTCCCTGCTTACAGCTTAGCAGTTCCCGTTTGGCCACACTCTGCTGCACATCGCTACTGAACATAGCGTCCATCGCCTGAAAGAATTTCGATAGATCCTCCATGGCGTCATTCTGCGTCGCCATAAGCGGCCGAATCCACTCTCTCGCCCCGTCCTCCAAGTGCCCCACAATATAAGCAACTTTGGCTGTGTCATTTTCAAAATCATTTTTCTGCATCTTCAAGGCATATTCTATTTCTGTTCTAAACGCCCCATACTCTTGAGGCTTTCCCCCAAACTTGTGCACCAGTCCTGGTACCTTCCTCGCTATGGGGGTGGGTTTCCCCTGAGCAGCCAACGACCGTCGTTCGTCCAGCCTCGCCGTCAGGATGGCTATGTGCTCTTCCAAATCGCGGTTTCTCTCCTCCAGCGATTGGCCTCCAGCCGCCCCTCCCGTGGCTCCAGCTCCTCCGGTCTTACTCATGATGCCCCCTTCTGCTTGTTGCGCACGAGCAACCTTCAGGGACAGACAGATTGCTGTAGTGGTTGGGAGTTACTCGTGCGTAATCCTGCTCCATTTGAGCATCGGATTGCCTGGTTAAACCCTCCGGACTGCGCAGCCCATCTTAGTGTGGCTGCTCTTAGTCACTCGTAGAATCTGTCTGTGGGCGTTTCTTAAAGCGTTGCCAACATAAGAGTTGTTTGACGCCCAATCGTTTCTGCCTCTCACTGCACGGGAGTCTCCTGCGCAGGGTGGGCGTGGGCAGTGGGGTGCTTGGGCTCTCCTCGCTAACTTCCAATGAAGAGTCCTGGAGCCCCTGCACCTCCCTGTCCCGTTGCTCTCCCTGATCCCTGGTGTTACACTCATTCTCTTCCCCTTCTTCCCGGCTGAGTCTCCCTCTAGCGCTTGGACCTTCCCCTGCAGAATCAGAGACCCTCTCCTTCTCCCGTGCCTCTGCTGGCAGTTCCCTGACAGTACACAATAGTGGAATTCACAAAAAATGAATGCCTCAAGCAACCTCTATTAGCTTCTATTCAGCAAGGTCAGAATAGAAGTGTATGTTTGGGGTGGGGTGGGGATTATACAAATATTAATGCTCAGGGAGTTCCTCTTCAATGCTGGAGAATAGGCTTTGATTTTCTTTGTGACTCTTGGGCATATTGTTATTAGGCAGGCTGCATGATTCAGTTGCCAGCAGCAATCTGAGAGCAGAGAGTTATTTGTGCCTTTTGCTGCTGCTCAAGTTGAAATAAAGGTAGATTACAGTGGTACCTCGAGTTACAAACACCTCAGGTTACAAACACTTTGGGTTACAGACTCCACTAACCTGGAAGTAGTACCTCGGGTTAATAATAATAATAATAAATTTTATTTATATCCCGGCCTCCCCAGCCGAAGCCGGGCTCAGGGCGGCTAACAACAATCAAATAATCAAACAATCAAATAATCCAACATTCTAAAAAACATTTCATTATAAAAATTAATTAAAATCAAATTAATTGCAACCGTTAAGCAAAATTCTGTGCAGGTTGCCAGAGGAGGGAGTCAGGCTGCGCCCTGACCAAAGGCCTGGTGGAACAATTCTGTCTTGCAGGCCCTGCGGAAAGATGTCAGGTCCCGCAGGGCCCTAGTCTCTTGTGACAGAGCGTTCCACCAGATTGGAGCCGCAGCCGAGAAAGCCCTGGCTCTAGTTGAGGCCAGCCTAACCTCTCTGTGGCCTGGGACCTTCAGGATGTTTTTATTTGCAGACCGTAGGTTCCTCTGTGGGGCATACCAGAGCATCCCTCAGGATGAGAACAGAAATCGTGTGCCGGTGGCGCAGTGGCAGTGGGAGGCCCCATTAGCTAAAGTGGTACCTCAGGTTAAGAACAGTTTCAGGTTAAGAACGGACCTACAGAACGAATTAAGTTCGTAACCAGAGGTACCACTGTACTAGGTGTGATGCCCCAGGAGAGACTTTACCAAAAGGGCTGTATATATATATATGAGTGTGAAAGTAAACACACACACACACACACACACACACACACACACGTATCCTGTAACTTTAACAGGAGAGTGATCTGCAGATTAAAGTTGCACCTGCTGGGCATTCCTACAGTGAACCCCTCTCTCCTTGCGTAGCACACGCACATTCACAATTCATGCCCCAGTTTAATATTTCAGTGCTCCTGCCATTTAAAGTAGCTTCTGGCTGTGTTCTTAAATGCAAGGCTCATCCTGGAGTGAAGGAAAATGTATAGATATTGGGAATGATGGTTGCTATTTATTATATTTATATAGCATCTCAGTCTACTTATCACTTATCACAGCGTAAGGGGGGGGGGAATAAATCCCTGCCCTGAGCTGATTTCAGCCTATATTTAGCTTCTCTCTGTGTGTGTGTGTGTGTATTCGCAAAGACAGAGGAACAAGCTGCTGTACAGATGCCCACTCTCTAGGAAATCCTCTTGATATCTAATTCCAGGGAGTCAGCCTTGTGCCTTCCAGATGTTATTGGACTACAACTCCGATCAGCCCCAGGCAGCCAATGGTCAAGGATGATGGGAGTTGTAATACGACAAGTCAGAGGGCACCAGATTGGCTACCCCTGCCTTACACTTTTTACTTCAAGCCATGGTTAGATTGTCTTAAAATAGCTGAGTAACAGCAGTCCAGTGAAGATATGAATATGGGAAGTCTGGATACCAAGTTCTGCTGCTCAGAAGAGTTTTGTTATTTGTCTACTTTTGCACAAACCACCATGAACGCGGATGGACAATAGAACTATTCTGAGCAATACGAGCTCATGCCCAGCTTGCATACAGAGTGTACCTCCAAGGAAGTGAAATGGAACATCTATGACGTTTAACTCAGAGGCTCTTCCAACAGAGGGCCGTATGAGTGTCAGGCATACCAAATCAGTGCTTGACCTTGACACCTGTGGCCCACACAGAGGTAGCGCCAATCTCTGTTGGATCAAAGAGACTTTGGACCACTTTTTAGCAAACCATTAATTCTGCCCCTTTAAAGAGAGCAGCTGCAGCAGCCAGGTGTGCTGAGCTGCTACAACTGATTTGAATTCAGTTCTCATTTCTGTGAGAGGAGTCTGACCCCTTTTCCATTATTCTCTTCAGTTTCGCTGTCTAAAGCAATTTGTGACTGGTGCTGTGCTTGTGCTGGGAATTAGATCAAGTGAACTCTGTCACCTCATTTTATTTTATTTTATTTTTATGGCAGTTTGTGGGGGTGGCCAAGTCCTTGGCCTTAAAACACACACACACACACACACACACACACACAACAAACTACTGAAAATTTTCACTTGTTCTCCCTTTTAACAGAATGCTACAGGAAGTAGAAAGGAATGAAAAAGAAAGATGGTGGCCTCATAAATTATTATTTTTTTAAAGTATGAATTCTAATAGGGGTTGGGGATGGCACAGGGTGGTGAATACTCTGCTGCATCTGATGCCCTGGCAAATTCAGCAAACGGTGGCTGTTGTTTATCCTTTTTTGCTGCACCAGCTCCTGGGTGGGCAAACAGAGGTGTCAGATGGATGCCAGCAACTCCCACGGCTGGTTGCCCAGGAAAGCACAAAGACAAGGAATGTTTCTTACCATCCGGTTTTTATTCAATATTCACAGAGAGTCTTTGGAACACAGCCTCTTGGGTAGTGGCGTTGTCCCGAGTGAATCTCCACCTTTTCTCCCACTTCCTCATTCGTCGTCATCATCATCACCTGCTGTACAGGTGCCACTTAGGGCCATTTGTCTCCTAGTTCTTTGCTCTCCTACTTTCAAGGCTCGCCAGGTTCTCTCTCTCTCTCTCTCTCTCTCTCTCTCTCTCTCTGTGTGTGTGTGTGTGTGTGTGTGTGTCTGTGTTTGTGTCTTGAATGCTTTTTAAAGAAACTGTGTCCATCAGTTGTCGTCCTCCTGGTGCTGCTGCTTCTTCCTCCGCCTCCTCTCCCATTATTTCCCAGCTTTCCCCCTCATCTGCCTCTGAGCTGTGACCTCCCTCAAACCCCTGTTGTAATTCTGAACTCTTCTCTGGAAGGATCAGGCTGGGGAGGAGCTCTCCACCATTCCTTCTCTGCCCAGTCCCTTACAAGAGTGGGTTTTGGGCCCTTGAAGAATCTCTGGTGATCCCAAACTGCCCCATTTTGGGGTTTCCCACTGGCTACTGCTGGCAGCAGAACCGGTGATAGATTCCTGCCTGCCATGGCAGAGAGCCCCCTTCCCAGAAGCTAGCAGATAATGTTCTGCATGCCACCCTAAGTCCTCCACTGGCCGTCAGTATCTGAGGGCTAAGATTACACCCCAAGAGCACTGATGGATTGCCCCCTATTACAAATTTCAGGACTGAATATACACTGCTGCAACACCATTAGATCCTTCAATAATGTATATATTTCAGTTATTTCTAAGCTGCCTTTCAAGACGACAGACTTCCCAGGGCAGTTTATAATTAGTAGCAGATATATAATTCACTGGCAAACAAACATACGCTTCTTAACATATGTCTAATGCTCACCCTCTGAAATAAATGGAACTTAAAAGTATTTAAGTGCAGCAGGATCATACTCACTACAAAAGCATGCTATTAAAATATGAACTTTGATATATTCCCAAAGATCCAAGGGCTGTGCCTTCCAACAGTCTGTTCTAATATGTGCAGATTTCTGAGTAACCAGGCTATGATGGTATACAAAAAGATTTTTTGAGGGCATTTGGTGCTGGTGGGGACATCTGGTAGGGCTGTAATAAAGCAGAATATTCATTCTTGTGGCAGCAGTCAGGTGGGCCCAATGGAAGACAAGATCAATTGTCAATTGATGGTCAATGGTCAATTTCGTTTCTCTCAGTTTTCCAGTCTTAGATCCTGTTTTCCATGTTTGCACATGAATATGCCATTTTTTTAAAAATCACCATAATTCATCAGCCTTTTAGTGTGAACTTCTCCCAAACACATGCTTATGTAACTTAGTAACTAATGTACATATTTTTGCAAGCATTTTCCCTTAACAGTTTTTCTTTCTTTTCTTTTTTTTGTTATTTTCACTGATATATTCATTTTTATGCCTACACTAATACATGCATTTTGGTAAACACTGGGTTGCAAAATTTGGATACACACACATTTTGAAAGATGGCTGTGTTTCAGTTCACATATTGTACTGGAAGGTGCAAAATTAATAGACTTACCTATAAATGTGAAGTGAAGTAAACAGAAGAAGGGATGGTTCTATTGGGAGCTGAAAGCTGTCAAGGAAACAAAATAATCAACAGCATGCAGATATTTTTATTCTGACCCATCACCAGGGCAACTGGGCCCCCTTTGCTGCAATTAATGCACCTCAGGATTGCTTCTCAATCTTGCTGAATGTGAATTAATCACCCAGAAGTAGCAATTATCCTTGAATCAACATAAACACACACATATCCTATTTATCTACAAAAGAGAAGTGTTAATATTCCATTGTTGTTTCCGAATAAGATGGGATGGTTCTTTCTTGAGCAGATTGCTGCTGGAATTCCAAGGCTACATTCTCTGTGGATGGTATTATTCAGCTAGTTACCCTATTCTTTCCTGAATCCCCAGCCTTAACAAGCTACTTTCATCTGTGAAATGTGAGGCCCATGCTTATGAATTACTTGAGAGTGCAGCAGAATAACTATTAGCATTCAAATAGCCCCCACAAAGAGCAACTTCTGAAGCCACTGTTGTTATCCAAGACCTTCAAATTAAGCCCAAGACCCATTCAAATGAACTGCATTTGTTGTAACAGCTGAACCATAAAATGACTTTCCCCACACAGAAAATGTTTCAGTGTGTGATCACACAAAGGACACGTGTCCAGACCAGCGCCATTCCTTCTCATGAAATTTTAGTTTTGTTTCTCCCTTTCCTGGTACTAATCTTTCCACGTTCCTCATGTTTTCATCCTTTTCTTCTCATGAAATTGCAGGCCTCTAAACAAAGTTTATTAACAGGGTCAGCAGCGGTCATAGGAGCCAACTCCTAGGGGCTGAGGTCCCTTCAGCTCCTCCAATAAAATATTTGAACAGACCAGCCCTCCCCCCCAAAAAAACTTGGTGGGTATTGCCATTCATATGGAGGGTGTGTGTGTGTGTGTGTGTGTGTGTGTGTGTGTGTGTGTGTGTGCAGCATCATGTTATTGATTATGTTGGGCGGGGCTTACTTGCCCCTCCTATTTTACTCAAGTTGGCACCCCGGCACCAGACTTTTGGCATGAGGTTACAGTCTGGCACCACCTTGAGCCCCCCCCCCCCAAATGTCAGTGACACCTCTGCTGCCCCATCCACCAAACACAACCCCCTACATTGTGCAGCATGGCTGTTTGCCTCTCACTTCAGCCCTCCTTGCTTCACCACAGACATTACGGGGACACGGGTCTAAACCACTGAGCCTCTTGGGCTTGCCAATCAGAAGGTTGGTGGTTCGAATCCCCGTGATGGAGTGAGCTCCCCTTGCTCTGTCCCAGCTCCTGCCAACCTAGCAGTTCGAAAGCACACCAAAGTGCAAGTAGATAAATAGGTACCGCTCCGGCGGGAAGGTAAACAGCGTTCCCATCTCTACATTGGCAACTTTCCCCCCAAAAGCACTTATGTCAGTGTTTGACCCATCAAAACCTACCTGAAGATGGAGGAACTTAAAGGGTGATGGTAGGTGGACACAATCTACTGGGAAATTCTCTAGTGCAAGTCATACAGTGACCAAGAACTGTAGAACTTGCACATAATGTACTGATTTAATCTACAAAATAAAATGGTGATAGACAAGCTCTAATTTGTTACCCCTATGAAAAGAGTTAAGATATAAACTTTTGATCAGTGCTCACTGGGCAGGAACAAATAGGATATGTTTTGTTTGATGCAGGAATTAATTCTAGAAACTACAGTTATACTCTCTTTCCCCCAAATCTTCCACTGCGTAACGGTATTTTCAAAACCACCATCTTCTTTTCATTTCATTGCTTTTCTCTGAAGCAATATAAAACTATTTCACAGGCAATTAAACACAGCATGACTGAGCAGGTGTACATAGTGATTTGCATGCAAATAACAGGAATGTATCTAAAATAATCTTAGGTTAATCTAATTTAATCAACCACCTTTGTTGCCAGGTACCTTTCACACTAGTTTTGATTTGCAAGCAAATTACTCTCCCAGGCAGGAAGGAATTATAGTAGCTTCTGCATTTGCAGCTAATAGTCCTTTTTCATCTCATTCTTTTTTCTTACATACACAGGCATATATGATGGATAGATTAGCCTATTTCTGTTCCATGCCAGTTTGGGATGCACTGAATCATAGACTTGTTCCATCCAGGGTTGTTTTTGTTGTTGTTGCACATTTTAAAACAAAAAGCACAATCTTGCATGCATTTGTAAACATTGTATACCTTTCCCCTCTAAAATATTGCATGATTTTCAATGCATAAAATATTGTATGATTTTCTTTGATTCGAAGAAATGCATTTTTGTGTGCATTTCTAAAATTTCATCTCAAGATTTGGAGAAGTGTGTAATTCAATCAATTAGGTGTGTTCTAGTAGGGGACTCGTTAATTAGGTTGGTTTGCTTCAAAATGCAGACCAAACACACTTTTCCACCATCCCAAACATCATCTTTATCAAATATGCATGCACATTTTAGTCAGTGGGTTGCAGCCAATGTTACTCATACTCAGAGTAGACCCATTGAAAGTGATGGACATGACAAAAGGCCTCATCTGTACTGTGCATTCAAAGCATATTATATCACTTTAAACGATCATAGTTTACCCACAAAGAATCCTGTAGTGTTTTTTATGACAGTTGAGAGCTGTTCGGAGGCCCCTGTTCCTCACATTAAGCTATAATTCTCAGAGCTGTTTAACAAACAATCCCTTTTCCCAGGGACCTCTAGAAACTAGTTCTGTGAGGGGAATAGGGGTCTTCTAACAACTCTCAGCACCTTTGACAAACTATAGCCCCCAGAATTTTGGGGGGCAAACCATGACTGTTAAAGGAGGCCTCATTAATTTCAGTTAATCTACTTTGAGTAGAAATGAGGTGGGTATAACCCAATGCTGTTTACAAGTCACAACTCACTGAAACATCTAAACACAGAATGATTATGAAGAAGATACACAAATAAGGTCAGACTTCTCTTTTTTCCTTTACATCTCCCCAAAGTATGTGTGACAATATTGCAATTGTCCTTCCTAAGGTAAAGCTAAATCAAGTTAACAAAATGTGTCACATTTTGCTCTGGGCGAGGCAACTTAATAAAGCTCTGCCATTAATGCAACCTCTTGATTAATGCAACCTCTTGATATTTGCCTCAAGGCGTGTTATTTTCAACCTCGTGAAGGAAGTAGGGGTGGCAAACCTCCAAGTGTGACCTGAAGACTCCAGGATCCCTCCAGGTGGCAGGTGGAGAGCTTGAATCTTCAGGTGTGTGGGTGTGTGTATGGGGGGGGGACTACAGCTGGAATCTACACACATATTTTTAAAAGCTGTGAAAATGCTTTATTTTAAAACATTTTGAAAAATGCATTGAATTTTGCATAACTCACTTTCGCCATCTAGTGTCACATTTGTGTATTGTACTTTACAGCACATTTAAAACATTTTATTGGCAGCTGTGTAGCTGAGTCCCATGTAGCTTGCAAGCTTCAGCCCAGGAGGAGCTGGCTGCAAATTATAGCACAGGCACTCTGTGGTGGTGGGGACTGCCGCCATCCACTCCTCTCTCCCAATTAACCTCCATCTCCAGGGGCTGCCTCAGGTGACCTTCCCAAGTTTGGGCCCTGAAATCTCAGGGTCTGGGATGCTCGTGACCTGGAAATCCTAGAGGGAAGAGGTTGCTATTGATCTCTGTTATTCATCCTTATCTATGGCAAAACTGACTGTTTACCTACACATCTTGTTATAATCCTCTGACATTTTTCTAGGCAGATCTGCATGGAATTGTCAGTAATTCACTTCTGAGATTAAGCCAAACCAACGTTGCCTTCAAAAAAAAGAGCTTCCATTTTTGTAGGCTGGGGTGTGGCGGAGCAAAGGAGCAAAGTAAATGCAAACAGAGCCTTACAAAAGAAAATGAGAGGCATGTTAAAGGTAGAGAAAATCACGAGTTGGTAGAGAATGTGAGCAAAGCATCTTGTGAAAAACCATGTCAATCTGGAAGGTTGCCCTTGAGAAGCTTTGGATAAGTCCTATAATGAAATGACTCTTTTTCTGGTTTGATAAGAAATGAGTTGGGAAAATTAAACCCCCTTTCTGTTTCCAAAACTGGATATTTTTAAAATTTAGTTAATTAGCTGATAGAATATCTCCCCTCCATTTCCATCTCCCTTGTTTTCTTCCCTGCTTTTTATGACTTTTTTGTGATTAAGTGCATAGAAAAATACACAAGAAGCTATTGCAAAATGCATAGAGGCATGCTGGCTGATATGTATAGATGAGTTTATTGTTACAGGGAGCGCAGAAGAATCTCTGTAGGAGACATCTGTGACTACTGTATAGACCTGGGTGGGTGTCTTTGTGTTCCTGCAATATATATATATATATAAAATGCAGGAACACAAAGACACTCACGTACAAATCAGACACAAACACATGGGAAATCACTGGTAGCCAGGCTGATGCATTGGAACTTCTATTTTATAGTGAAATGTTGAGATGTTTCTGCAAAATGCAAGGTACAAATTTCAAGCAAAGAGAAATTCCAGTGGCACTGAACCTCTCTTTAAAAATGATTTCATTCTGCTATCCTAAGCAATTTAAAGTGGGAAAATGTTTAGATTATATATCTGATTGATCTATCAGTTAAGTCAAGGCAGCTTTGCAGACCTGTCTGGAATCCTAATTCCAACAGCTTGTGTACTTTCTTCCTACTATTCCCAGGGAGAAGCTGCTGTCCAACACTTTCAAATTGCACCTCCTACTATTTTATTTTAAAATCCAGAGCTAGTTTCCACAGACTAGGTGGTTTCTTTAAGAATGCCCAAGGAATATTCTGCTACAGGTCCACTCATATAACCAATTCTGTGAATATATAAGGTTGCTCTTCGACTCCCCCCCCCCTGTTAAAAGAGATTATGTGAAGCCACTTCTAAATACTACAATGACAATGACCTTGGCATCCTTGAAAATGCATGCTTGGATCATATTTTGTTTTAATTTAATTGCACGAAGACAATTAAGTAACCTGCAGGATGGGAGTACTGGGGACATATTTAATAAAGTTGAAGAGGATAAATTATTGCATTCCTATGTCTCGAGCAGCAGACAGATATTAAAATACTTCCCTTATCCGATTTCCGAAGTAATGATAACTCCCAGAGGGGTACGTTAGGTAAGTCTCCTGCAGCAAATACAACAAAGGATCTTGTGGCTTTTCAAAGACCCTGTAAACTGTTGTAAACTCCACTGCAATCAGTGGGACTTATTCCCAGGTATGTACGTACGTATGTATATATAGGATTGCACTTTCACACTGTATTTGGCTTTCACTATAACCTATGGTTTATCATTACATAACCAAGTCTCAGGCTTGTGCACACACACACCCCAACTTCTTCTCAAGCACAGCTATGAAATACATATCAGAAGCTTTCAACATTTTCAATGGATCCCAATATTGCATTACATCCAAACACTAAACAGCAGAGAATGATTAAGATAGTGGTTCATTAAAACAATATATGGTTTATTAAAACAATCCAGCTTCATAAGCCAAGATCTGGAGTAGGTTTGTTTCGGTATACCTTTATTAAGACCATGGGTAGGCAAACTAAGGCCCGGGGGCCGGATCCGGCTCAATCGCCTTCTCAATCCGGCCCATGGATGGTCCGGGAATCAATGTGTTTTTACATGAGTAGAATGTGTCCTTTTATTTAAAATGCATCTCTGGGTTATTTGTGGGGCATAGGAATTTGTTCATTTGCCCTCCCCCCAATATAGTCCAGCCCCCCACAAGGTCTGAGGGGCAGTGGACTGGCCCCCTGCTGAAAAAGTTTGCTGACCCCTGATTAAGACTAACAACAGTTTGTCAAAATTGAAGCATAACTCTTAATTGCAGTTAACTGAACTTCTAATCTCCTCATAGCTGTGCTGGAGGAGTGGGGAGGAAGGCATTGTGAGGCTGAGGCTCAATATAGTGTGTATATTGCAGGGTTGCTATACATCTGGATTGTCCCAGATAAATCCGGGATACTGCAGTCAGCAGCAGTGCCTGGGTGGAAATCGGTAAAAATATAAGGGAAAATCTGGATGTATGGCAGCCCGTGTTGGCTGTGCCATTTCCCCATAAAAAATAGCTCAATTTTTATTTTTATTTTGCAATTTTGCCCAAAAAGCTTAACAACTTTGGCCAAAAAAGAAAAGCTCACTGATTTTCCCTGTTTGAAATATGGCAAAACGCTAGTATATTGTATATTGAGGCATTCTTTTGAAACCCGGTTCTTACTTACTCTTGCCACTAAGAATAATGGTGAACGAAGGACTGTCAGCTCTATGATGATAAACGAATTGAACATTTAAATACAAATATGTATTTTAATTGCTCAAGCAAAGTTTTTAAGGCAAGTCAACAACATACTCACTCTTTTGTGACATTCTTGTAGGTGTTGTCCTACTATGGATCTGTTTACTCAAAGGGCAGCCTGGCTATCTTTGCTTTTCGCCTGCATTATTAGCCACAATGCATAGAGCAGGCAATCTCATACACAACTAAAGCCAATTAGCCCTGTATGTTACCAGTATTTACCTTTAACATGACTTTCTGCAATGTCTGTGTTTTGAAAAACTAAAGCACATTATCCATCTAATTACTAACGATGGACTTTGCAACGGCCCAGTTCTCTGACCGGCAGGGCAAGACCTGTCACACAAGTACGAGGGCAAGAATAATTATTGTGCAATATAAAACCCACTGCAACAGTTGTGCTAGTGGAAGCCTGCTGCACAGCAGGAAGTATTGGGGCTACAACAATTTGTTGTTGTCAGGGACTGAACTGAAGGGGATGAGGTTGAAGAGGAGGAATGATGGAGATCACCTGCCCCTTCTCTTCCTGAAGCTTCCAGAGAAGAGGAAGGCAGTATTGAATTACAGCAGTGGTTTGAGGAAGGCCACAGCTCAAAAGAGTTGGGCGAACAAAAGAGCTGGGAGGTGTTGGGAGAAGAGAGGGCAGAGACTGAGACAGAGCAGCCAGCTGACACGTTATCACTGGAGAGTATTTCTGACCCCCCTTCTCCCAGAACTTGGCATTCATTGAGAGTGCAAGAGCAAAGGACTCAGAGACAATTAGCGTCTGGCTGCCACCGTAAGAGGAAATGCTGTTCCTAGGGAAGGAGTGGAGAGGAGCTCAGTTGGAGCAACGCCATTAACGGATACAGACTGCATTCCTTTGTCTCTCAATGTGATGATTGAATAAACTCATTAGTAAGAACTCTTCTTTGTTTTTCTCTGCTTCTTGCTGCCACCGGGGGAGAGATAAAATTCCCCAAACCTGACAGTTGTGCAACCAGACATGGCAACAGTGGCGTAGCGTGGGTTGTCAGCACCCGGGGCAAGGCAAGTAATTTGCGCCCCCTAACCCGTGGATTTGCGCCCCCTAACCCGTGGATTTGCGCCCCCTAACCCTAACCCCCAGATGTTGCGCCCGCTGCAGCCGGCCCCCCCTGCACCCCCCCACGCTACGCCACTGCATGGCAACCATTTTGGCTTCCTAGGCCTTCTCTTTCTTTATTTTTATATATTGTGTCTACACCCTACCTTTCCCTCCAAGGACCTCAAGATGGCATATATAGTTCTCCCCTCCTCATCATTTAACTCCCACAAAAGCCTGTAAGGTAGCTTAGGCTGAGAGGCAGTGAATGGTCCAAGGTCACTGAGAGGGAATTTGAACCCATATCTCCCAGGTTCTAGTCCGGCACTCTAACCACTATACCACACTGGCCCTCTTGCACATGCCATTCCCATAGCGTAACTAGTATACCTTTTGACTCTCCTGAATCTTGCAGCTTTCAGCTGCATTGGATGGCCCAGAGTTCTAGTATTTTGAGAGAGGTCGAGATTTTCTTATGTTCTTAGGTGTAGCATGGGAGGAATAGTGGACTGAGGGCTGTCCCCACATGTGCCTTACTATGATCAAATGCTGGTTTTTACCGTTAACAGTGGAACATTTTCCCCAAAGCGATACAATAGTTTTATTAAATTAGCACTAGCAGAACCACTCCTAAAGATTCTTTATGGTTTCGACTGGAGGTCATATTGCGGCATGGACAATGAAGTATAATTACAGAACACACTCTCTAGCTACACATCATTTGTATGATCAACTGGCTACTGAGCTGCATAAAAAATGCTTTGAGCAAAATGTATACACTTCCTGTAAGATGAAGTGTTACTATGGCAGCAAACGATGTAGCTTACAGAAGTTCCTTCCTGGTATTCATGAATTCACTTGATTTTGTATTCATAGCTTGTTGCAATAAGAGGTGAAAAATATCACTGCATTGTATACACCTAAATCACTTCTGCTCCCACAGTGTGGCAAGCAAGAATTATTTTCCCATAGGGCATAATAAGAAATTACACAGAGTAATTTCTTTGCACACTGTAGCTTGCTTTGCTTAAGCCGTGATGGAACATTTCCACAGCAAAAGACTTTTGTGCATTAATCTTACTGGTGTTATGGAGATTTATTGGAGAATTCTTGCACACCAGGATTCTGTTTTGTCTTTTATGCCTATGTTACTCTAGGGAACCGGAGGCATAGCATAAAACTGTATGATACCACTACACATTTTGAATCCCTTTCTTAAGACGTTATCGACCTGTGTCGTACAGAATAAGTTGGTAGAAGCAGGAGAGAAGAATGGACTCTACCAATACATTAAAGGTAGATGCAGGACCACATTTTTAAATATTCCCCTATATAATGCTTTGCTAAAAGTAGAAATCTCTCACAATAAGGAGAGGGCTGGCCTAAGTCATCTAAACAGTAAAAAGGTAAAGACCCCTGGATGGTTAAGTCCAGTCAAAGGCGACTATGGGGTTGCACTGCTCATCTTGCTTTCAGGCCGAGGGAGCTGGCGTTTGTCCTTTCTGGGTCATGTGGCTTCTGGAGCAACGGAACACCATGATGGAAGCCAGAATGCACGGAAAAGCTGTTTACCTTCCCACCACAGCAGTACCTTTTTATCTACTTGCACTGATGTGCTTTCAAACTGCTAGGTTGGCAGAAGCTGGGACAGAGCAATGGGAGTTCACCCTGTCATGGAGATTCAAACTGCCAACCTTTGATTGGCAAACCCAAGAGGCTCAGTAGTGTAGACCACAGTGCCACCCACGTCCCTAAGTTATCTACCTCCAAGGAGCTTTATATATGGGGGAGTATTCAAAAATAGCAGTCCATCACCTTACGAGGCAGCCAAAACAGCAGAAAGTTCTTCCTAATGTAGGAAAGTAGACCTTCTGCAAACAAAACAGGTGGTCTACCACTGAACTATGGCCTTTCCTGTTACCTACTTTGGCCCTGAGAGGGCAAAGTGAGCACTCACAGAATATCTTGCTTGAGAACTTCACCCAGAGAGCTGAGTTCATTCATTTATGCACTTCATGGCCACAATCCAGCAAACAATTACTTACGATCTCATTTGCCTCTGTGGGACTGGGGCCAATTCATTTGTCAATTCCCAATTGAGCTAAAAAGGGGAAGTGTGTGTAACCGAGTGCTAAATTTCATGGCGGCGTCTGGGTCACATTTATGCAATGGGCAGCGTGACAAACTACGTGTGTAAGCTCGATGTTTGGGAACACATTTAGAATCCGTAATCAGGGCTCTCGCTTCCTGGATATCGGAAATCCACATATGGCGGATAAGGAACAAAGAAAAAGAAAGAAAACTGTAACAAGATTTTTCTTCCAGGCTGTGCCACCAACAGCTCTTCTGGGAATAGGATGTATTACTCATTTTTTGTTTTATTGATGTTTATTTTATGCTCCTCTCTCCTTTGTGGCTACAACTGTCACACAGTGCTTTGGTTTCTGCACAGCAGAAGTAAAGTAATGGCTAATTGTCACTAAGCAGTTGATACAGGCAGAGTTGCTCAAGTCCATGGTAATGTAATCCTTTGAAAATGAGCCCTCGCTATATTACCAGTGGATTGTTGCCCGGAACTGGCTCCAGGTTCCAGGGTAAGATGGAACCCTCCTACTGACGAGGGATGGGGGGAAATTGGATTACTACTGACGAGGGATGGGGGGAAATTGGATTACTGCCTGTTCTATTGTTCGGGGTTCTCTCCAATCCCAAACCCCTGTGATTTTCCCAAATGGGAAACCTAGACCCTTGTCAGAGGCTTCCCCTTCTCTGCTTGAAATACCAGTTTGCTGTCTGATATGCCATCTATAGGACACAGCAGTCAGGAAACTAGACAATAGTCATACCTCATGTTGCGTCTGCTTCATGTTGCGTCTTTTCGCGTTACGTCCCGCGGCAACCCAAAAGTACTGGAATGGGTTACTTCCAGCTTTCGCCACTTGCGCGTGTGCAGAAGCGCTAAATCGCGCTGTGCACCTGTGCAGATGCAGTGCTTCGAGTTGCGGGCATTTCATGTTATGCACAGGCCTCTGGAATGGATCCTGTCCATAACATGTGGTACCACTGTAATTTTACCCTCTTTCTCAAACAAGAACAGAATAATAACAGGAAACTCCAGCACCACTTTGTGACTTAACTATATAATGACAATATCCATGTACCACCTTTCTCAGTCACTTGGTCATATATAAGATACTAAGTTCATATAGGACCTAATAATGGACATCAAACTTCCTTGTCTTGAGTCTTGTCGATCTACTAATGCCCACGTCTCTGTATCAGCAAGTCCAATTTTTCATTTCTTATGCTATTTCTAGGTGAAAATGATGTTTGCCATTTCTTCTTGGTCATAGCTCTCTGCACATTTCTTAGCCCAAAAAGTGATTTTGCTCCATTTTCTGATAAATTCCATACGCACCACATTTGCTTTTGCTCATCATATTTTGCCTAAGGAAAGTGAAGCTCTTTTCACCACAGATTTCCAAAGATTTCTGTGAACATAAAATGCCAGGTGCTGCATGCTGGCCCTTTCCACCTTTATGATTGCTGCAAAAGAGCGACTTTCAAATGTGCTTAAATGGGTTTCCAAGGGGCATAGAATTTGGTTCAAGTGGGTAGCTAGATAAAATTCAAAACACAGCAATGTATCTTCTGGCATGGAAATTGCTTTGCCTCATGACGATTTGCAGCTTCCTCATAAATGTTATGGTTGTGTGGGCTAAAGAGAAAAAATATATATGCAAAAGTAAAAAAGGTTTACATTTTCCTCCAGAGAAGCTGCTTAAAAAAGGATTGTTCATTTAAAAAGTACATCCTGTTCTTCTGGACCTGCAGGAATGCTAGCAATCATACCAGTGCCAATAATTGTGAAACAAAATCAAGGCAATTAAGCAACAAACAATGGGTAGCACTAAATGGAAAACACTTGTTCCTGTGCAAGACAGGACCCCAGTTTTTGCCACCTTCCCTGTCCATTGCAGTGCCCTGTGACTCTCAAAAAGCTGTTTCAGAGGGATGATGAATGCCCTCCTCCAGAACAGTAAGGACAGGTATAGCCGGGAATATCCCCTGGAGTGACGCTGCCAGTCAGTGTAGGGAATACTGAGCCAACACTTCAAAATGATTGCAGACAATATGGAGCAGTGCTTCAATTCAGTATAAGACAGCTTCATACATTCCTAAGCACGTGCTTGCCCTGTGCACTCTAACTGCTGCATCACACAGACTCCTTCTCACTTAAGACAGGGATGGGAAACCTCAGGCCATAGGGTCAAATTCAGCATTCTCATTGGGGTCTCTCTAGGCCCCTCCCCACACCACCCCAGGCCTTGCTTCCTCTTTTTTTGGCCATGCTCCTCACCAGTCCTGTTCCTTGTCTTCCTCAAGTGCTCTTGCCTGGCTCAAATATGGCCTTAAGCCATGATCGTGGTTCCTGATTCTCTCTCGCTTTCTCTCTCTCTGTGGAAACCCATTGACTTTTGCATTGCTGGAATGTAGCCTCCTATATAAAGGGAGCAGTTCCATCCATTGTCCCAACCACTTATATTTCTGGCGCTGTACGACCACCCCCAACACATGCACTGCCCCCCCCTTAGGCTATGCATGTCTTGGGCTGAAAAACATACTCCACCCCAACGTCAAAAGACTCTTGAACTTTGGAGCAAGCCCAAATCTTCCCCGTATTTGGCTACACTCTATTTTCTCCATTTATGAATCCCTCCAACTGTCTACTTCAACAAATAGCTCTTGATACAAACCTGTAATTTCAATTACTGCCTCTTTGTATGGCTCACAGCACAGTGAAATCTCATCTTTGCAGTCCACTGTGGTGTGCTAATGATCTGTCACTGTGTGTGTGTGTGTGTGTGTGTGTGTCGAAAGGGCGGGGGAAGAGCTGGGCATAAAATAAATCCAATCTGAGCTGTATCATCTCTTCCTTAGAAATGTTAGTGGCAGCTTCTTCTAATTATGATAATAACAACCAGACTTAGGCAGATGGAATCCTGCCTACCTGGGCATCAGCAACCTATACTGAGGGCACAGAAGATTTCAAAACAACAGCACCAATATCCATAGTGTCAGTTGTCATGGCTTGCTGTTCATGTACATATTATTAATTTTATTTTTTTTGGTGGGGAAGAGAGAGAGAAGGAAATTAGATTTTTTTAAAAAGAAGACAAAGCCTGTTTTCAAATCAATTTCATTTCAGTTGTCTCACTTTAGAGATGAATTTTATTTCTGTATTACGGTATATGGACACTTGCATATAAAATCTGATTTTAAAATAAAAAAGCTGACCCCATAAGCTGATCTTATTGGATGTTGGACGTATATAGACTCTAATTCCAGCACATGTACCCCTGTGCATGTTACTATCTCTTTAAGATGGGGGCGAGGCTATCTGTTGTTTTCACTTAAGGAAGTTGGGGATAAATCTGCAGTTGTGGCACATGTGAACTTTGTGGGGGATGAACCTCACCTGTCTGCACCTGGAAGCACAGGCAACATTTAAGCCACTTCCACATTACAAAGGGAAGAAGGAGATTCCTCAGTCAGCCCAGCTAGCAGCACAGAATATTGTTAGAGGAGAGAGAATACCTCTTGACTGGCCTCATTCATGCCTCCTCTTTCTGATGTTCAGCAGTGTGTGTCATGGCTGAAACAGAGTCAACCATGCACAAGAGGAAGGTATTGGTAGGCTTCAGAAAACTCAGAGATTTGCAGAAGTACAGAAAATTCTAATGGAGGCGAGGAAGAGACTGTGGGAAGCGGAAAATCACAAAAAACAGCCTAATGAGAACTGAGCATGCTCAGTTGCTGTGGAAAGTCGAGATACTGTACTCTTGTGCAGGGAAAGCAAAACAAAGATGGGAAAGAAATAAAATGGACTATCCTGAACATGAACACTCCACACTGCAAACTTGTTTAATCATTTTTCCAGGCTGCAAGTGAATGCAGAAGAGTTGTTTAGCATCAGCAAGAGGAATCACACCCAGCAGCAATGGGGAAGAAGAGGATTTGCCCATTAGCAGCAGTGGGTTTGATTTGGACTTTCATTATTGTGGGTATTAGCAGTCTGTATGAGATTTTCTGAGTGCAAGGGGTTGAAGGGTTACTGATGAAATCATAAACATTGTACAGGTTCCTCTAGAGGCATTCATTATGATAAAGTATCCTTCATTTATTATAATAAAAAAAGAAACAAGTATGATCAAGTATGATAACTTGGGTTCCAAGTTACTTATTTTGTCAATTATGATAGAGTATGCCATAACTGAGAATCAGATGAATCTACAAATTAGTTGAAGCAACTTTTTTATTAGTTAATACTGTCCAACAGATCTCAAGAGTAAAGGACCCCTGGACGGTTAAGTCCAGTCAAAGGCGACTTTGGGGTTGTGGTGTTCATCTCGCTTTCTGGCTGAGGGAGCCGGCATTTGTCCACAGACAACTTTCTGGGTTGTGTGGCCAGCATGCCTAAACCGCTTCTGGCACAACAGAACACCATGACAGAAACCAGAGCACACAGTAATGCTGTTTACCATCCCGCCACAGCGGTACCTATTTATCTACTCACACTGGTGTGCTTTCGAACTGCTAGGTTGGCAGAAGCAGGGACAGAGCAACGCGAGCTCACCCCGTTGTGCAGATTCGAACCACCGACCTTCCACTGTTATTTAAAAAAAAACCACACACACACAGATGAATGGCTTTGAGCAAGTCATTGTCTCTCAGCTAGGGATGGGCAAATTTGTCAAATTCAGTTTCTCTTGGTTTCTCATTCTTTTCTTTCTTAATTTCAGTTTCTCCAGGGTTTTTTTTTTTTTTTTTGTACACATTACTTGGCTGGAGAACTGCATTGCAAAATTTGGGAAAGTGCGAATTTGACAGATGGTTGTATTTCAGCTGGTGCGTTGTTTCAGAAAGGACAGTGGCGTAGCGTGGGTTGTCAGCACCCGGGGCAAGGCAAGTAATTTGTGCCCCCTAACCTGTGGATTTGCGCCCCCTAACTCCCAGATGTTGCGCCCAGTGCGGCCGGGCCCCCCTGCACCCCCCACTCTACGCCACTGAGAAAGGATGGTTTTCAAGAGGTTCACTTTTAAATGCAGACTGCATCAAATTTCTCCCCAGCTCTACTCTCAGCCATGGTTTCACCTTGTAGCGACCTACCTGTGACTTAAGATTTGCTTCAGAGGTCTAGCTCCAAAGCCTGTCTTTTCCCTGTTGTCTTTAGTGACCTCCAGACTGTCTCTATTTTACGGGCAAGATTCAAGCGCATGCCAGAAATTAGCTTTGCACAATTAAACAGGATAAAGCACTCCATTGCCCTAGCACACAAGCAAAAATCCAGATTTTAGAAAGTGGTTAGGAAAAGGTTTTCAGTCCGGAAACTGGCAGGGAAATGCACTTAAAAGTGTGGGGTTAATAGATTATTATAAAGCAAAGGAAGATGCTGAAGAAAGACTGGACATAGGGAAGAGGGGTGATCTCATTTTAAGTTCCCATAATGCTGCAGAGTGATTTCACATTGGAGGCCTTGTGGAAGAGTAAAATGGCAGCTTGACGAAGCCTGTTAGAGCCCTGAGCTCAGGGCAGATGTCACTGGTGGGCACTGCCAGGACACTGGGGCTCCAGCAACTGCCCAATGATGCTGGGTGGTCATGCCAGCCCTAAGCATATACATGACCTGTCTACAAATCCATAGTTTGGATAAACCTTGACGGTTTATAATTCCCTTTCCCCTGACAATGTAACTCTCAGTTTTGCATTCCTCCTGAGTCATAAAAGTAGTTTGCCTTGGATAGGAGAAGTACTGAATAATAGTGAAAAACAATACCAAAGCCCCACTAGATCAGACCAAAGGTCAATCTAGTTCGGCATCTTACTTCTTTACGGTAGCCAACCAAATGTCTTTCCCTTTCCCTTTTTTTACCTTCATAGCTTGCTGCTAACATCATTGTTTAAAACCATCAAGTTCTGTACAGTTGTGCATCAAAAAACCGCAAAAAAAGAGTGTTCAAGGCAATGTAAGATGATTCATATTCTAGTTCAGAAAGACTCTTATCATAAGACTGGTTTGAATCTATAATCAGGATCTATTTTCTGTATTAAGATACAATGAAGTGATTACGTTTGCCATTTAACAAAAATAGTCATTATCCTGTTCAATAAAATGCCATCATTATCGGTGCAGAGGGGTGTCTTTAACTAAATTTCTGGGAGCCCTATTATTAGGGCTGCATTTTTCCATTCTTTGCCCATGCTGTATTTTTAATACACAAAACTGCCTCTTTTAGCAGTGCTTTCTGTAGTACTCATAGATCCGAGCAAAGAAAATGAGATAATAATAATAATAGTGTGTGTGTAATGCCATTCAATTGTGAAGATTTTGGAATACAAATTATGTGGGGGAGAAACATCTTCATAAATATCCATTAAAATGAAAGTTCTCTTTCAACTTTTTATGTGGCAAATTGGAGTTTTCTGAAACTTTTAGACTAATTTTCAGTGAAGCAGAGCGTGATATGCTAAATGTGTAATACTGATTCTTACCCTAATCCAGGGCTGCTGGTTTTGACTCCCCCTAAACAGCTCTCTAGGGACGCGGGTGGTGCTGTGGGTTAAACCACAGAGCCTAGGACTTGCCGATCAGAAGGTCGGCGGTTCAAACCCCCGTGACGGGGTGAGCTCCCGTTGCTCGGTCCCTGCTCCTGCCAACCTAGCAGTTCAAAAGCACATCAAGTGCAAGTAGATAAATAGGTACCACTCCAGCGGGAAGGTAAACAGCATTTCCGTGTGCTGCTCTGGTTCAACATAAGCGGCTTAGTCATGCTGGCCACATTACCTGGAAGCTGTACACCGGCTCCCTCGGCCAATAAAGCGAGATGAGCGCTGCAACCCCAGAGTCGGTCACGACTGGATCTAATGGTCAGGGGTCCCTTTACCTTTACCTTTAAGCAGCTCTCTCACTCCACAAAGCAACACACCCTTTGTCGGATGGAAAAGGGCACAGGCGACACCAGAGGGGTTGTGGGGTAGCAGGGGCCCACCCCCTCTTACTAAAGAGATCAGGTTGGTTCCATAAGCTTAGTCTGGAAGGTTCACTTTTGTTGAGGTGCTGGGCCTTTGCATAACAAACAAGATGGTCAAGTACAGGTGACTTGTTGCCATACCACCACCCAGTTCAAGGTGTTGTCGTCATAGTGCCTCTCTCTGTGTGAAAGAGGACAACAAACTGGCCATGCTAAGACTTAAAAAGATTGTTTCTCTTTGAGAATCCAACACTATACTATTGGGAGATTTCCTATAATTTTTTTGAGGGAGCAATACCTCTTGGAGTTAATGCCGTGTTCCTAATGCTCTTATGTTCACCCTAAATGTTTGTGTGTAAACAAAGAAGTTATTACAAAATTATTAAGGATTTTTACAAAATTACAAAATTTTACAAAAACCTCTCACTGCTCCACAACTGGGGGGGGGTGCATAATGCATATACATCCATATATGCACACATGCTATAATTAGTGAGCTATTTTAATCAGTTATGTGGGACTTCATATCAAGTTTCTATGGTAGTCGCATAGTTGATGCCTCTTTCTCAGGTGACAAACTTCTGTAACAAAATGTCACATTTCAACTTGTTCAGAAGCACTTCTGGAAGGAACCTCTCCTTTGGGAGAAAGAAATTTGCCTTGCTCCTTAAGAGCTCAACCCTATTTTTAGAAAAGGCAGAAGGTGGGGAAGTTAAGTAAAGGCTTTCTTGAACAATTGTTGAGTTTCAGAGAAGTGTGCCTCTGGTCCCACTGCAACAGAGAGAACAGAGCTTAGCATAGACAATTGTTGGCATGCTGGCCTCAATTTTTTTTTGAAAATAAGCAATGGAGATGGACATTGGGCAGGATTAGCATAGCAAAGGGAGCTCCCATAAACGACCTGGGGCAGGATTAGCCATGGCACACCCTAAGATTGGGTTAAAGTCTCTGCCTGGCTGAAATCTCTGCCTAGGGTGACCTTGGTTGTCTCATGGCAGCATTCAGTACTGGGTGACTCTGATGGAGTGGTTTGGGCTCCCCCCAGCCCCGACAGAATGCTACTCCATCAGCAAGGACTGAGTGGAACAAGAAACTCCTCCTTGCTCTACTGCCAGGCCAAATCCATTCACTTTCTGATAAAGATTTGGCCCGATTTTCACCCAAGACCTGGTCTCAGTTATTGCAAAACTCTCATGGGCCACAGACTGCACCTGCCTGGGCAACATAATTCACCAATATTATATGCATTTCTAAATGTATTTTATTCTAAAAATATATACATTTCTTTTTGAGCTGAGAAATGTGTTGTAAAAGTTGAGGAAGTGCAAAATCTAAAGGATAAATTACTTTCCAATAAATGTGTAAGTCCAGGGGATGTGAATGAGGTGCTGAAAAATGGAGATGGACTCAAATTCTACTCGATCTCCAGTGGTGCACCCCAGTTGTGGCAGGCCCTCAGGTTTTAGCCTTTATTGCAAATTTCCCAGGGTCATTGGGTGACACAGAGGTACAGTGAAGGATAAATAAATACATAAAATAATTGTGTACACCCCCAGCCCAATGGAAGCTAAGCCTTCTGAAGTTCAGATCAAACTTGTAATAGGCTTGGCTCTCACTGTCCAAACTTACCAGTGAGATTAGCACTGCTGCACGAGGGCATGGCTGTGTGTTGTCATGTTGAATGATGTCTGTCTGACTATACTGATTTGATATTGCTGCGGTGACTCATGGCGAGTTGGTCTCCACAGGCACTATCTTGGTTAAATACCCTAAATGCAATGAGCTCGATTTCAGCAAATGCAAATCCTGAAATATGGGGGCAGATAAATACACAGTAGAAGATGCAGGACTGTTATTTTCTTTTTTTAATTAAAAAATATTCACTGTTGTGGAAACGAGATTTGATGCAGCATACTGATGTTCTCTCCTTCAGTGAAACTGCAGCAGATGCTAAGGCTCAACCACGTGGTCTGTCAGACTTACTTATGAGGCCAGATAAGTCCCAAGGATCATGTATGAAGAGAAAAGGACAATTGGATGTGTGCTGTTTCTAGATACCTAGACACATTCTGTCCTTTCTCATAAGGAGTATTCATGTGGGATTCTGGGCTTCAGGTTAAAGAGTGCAGCCAATGAGAAATAACTGTTTCTAAGGTTCAGAAGTTATTTTTTTTTTTTTAAAAAAAGGAAATTGGAAGCTAAAGGAAATCTGGGCCTAAAAGAAATTGATATCGTTCTATGAACTACCACTGTAAGGACATGAACAATGCTCAGAAAACAATTACATATATAAGTGCTGGAGAAAATCTCAGCAGCAAGCCCTATGTTGTGGTGCAGGGAGGCGGTGACAACAGCAAGTCCTACATTATATATATATATATATATATATATATATATATATTTGCTTTCGTAGATTTTCACGGGTACAGGAATGCAGGTTTTGGTGTCTTCGGGTGTCTTCCCGTGTAAGAGTTGGGGTGTCTAGGCGACGTTTCGACGAGGTCTCACTCGTCATCTTCAGGCTGGTGCTTTCGGCTTCTTGTTACTGGAACAGAGCAGGATCTCAGTGTTTGAGTTCCTATAAATACTGTAGTATTTATAGTGCCCATTAATGAAGCCTTGACAGCCATTCAAAACAAATACAATCCCCCCGAATACATCCTGGACCTGACCAACCACTGCCTAACCAACACGTACTTCATCCACAATGGACAAAGATACAAACAGATAGAAGGAGCACCTATGGGATCACCCCTCTCACCGGTCATCGCAAATTTGTACATGGAACACTTTGAAACCAATGCTTTAGACAAGTCAGAACACAAACCCAAACTTTGGCTCAGATATGTTGACGACACCTTTGTAATTTGGCCACACGGGAAAGAAAAACTAGATAGCTTCCTCACACATCTCAACAGCCTACACCCCAAAATACAATTCACTATGGAAATAGAAGCCAACAACCAACTTCCCTTCCTTGACGTCCTAATCTACAAAAAACCTGATGGCTCCCTAGGACACACTATCTACCGGAAAAAAACACACACCAACCGCTACTTACATGCACAATCACACCACCACCCTGCACAAATAAACTCCGTAGCCAAGACTCTCATCTCCAGAACCAAACGCCTGGCTGACAAAGACCACTTGACAACTGAGTTACAGAATCTCTCAAATGTGTTAATCGCCAATGGATACCAGCAAAACAGGGTTACGAAGCTAATCCAAAAAGAAACACCCCCCAAAAACCAAGACACAGAAGAAAACAATGGCATGGCCCTCCTTCCTTATATCAAGGGCACTACAGATAAAATTAGCAAAATCCTCCATAAACACAATATCAAAACAGCCTTTTGCACCAACCAAAAAATAGCCAATATCCTCAGAAACCCCAAAGATAAAATCCAGTTGGAAAACCAAGGGGTCTATGAAATACCCTGCAAAGTCTGCCCAGCCACGTACATTGGACAAACAAACAGACGAATAAATGCACGTATCGCAGAACACAAGAATGCCGTCAAAAAAGAAGAAAAAACTTCCTCTCTTTTCCAACACATGAAAGAAACAGGACACGAAATTAATTTTGCAGATTCCAAATTGCTCTTTAACATGGAACATCACCACAAGAGAATAATCATGGAAGCCATCGAGATAGAGAAACACCCTCACAACATGAACAAGCGTGACGACACGTCCCGCCTGCCAGACATCTGGAAATTAGCCCTCCCCACAAAAACCGACACCAGAACCAGAGGCACACAGAACGCCATCACCAATCAACCACACCAGACCCAAACCCAGACCCTCTCCACAGATAAATTACAGACACCATCCAGTAGCCAAACCATAGTGGCACCTCCGGATGCTGCACCCCCCTGCAATCCCTACACAGATCTGGCTGGCACAGGGCACAAAACCACAGCTCGCCCCTATACACGAAGCCAAGCCAGAGCACAACTAAGTGCAGTACAGCCATCTTCTCAGAAAAACTCTTCACAAGCTCAAGAGGTCAAGACACGAAAGCTTTAGCAACTAATCCACACTTAATGACCCACCTAAGTGGTACTCAGAATATCACTCAAGAAATCACTCAAGATATCCCTCAAGTAATTAAGGAACAAAAGAAGAAAAGGCACACTAACCTGGGAACTTCCTCTCTGCCCAGAACGTTGGAGGCTATACACCACACCCCCTCAACAGTATTTATAGGAACTCAAACACTGAGATCCTGCTCTGTTCCAGTAACAAGAAGCCGAAAGCACCAGCCTGAAGATGACGAGTGAGACCTCGTCGAAACGTCGCCTAGACACCCCAACTCTTACACGGGAAGACACCCGAAGACACCAAAACCTGCATATATATATATATATATATATGTTTTCGTAGATTTTCACGGGTACAGGAATGCAGGTTTTGGTGTCTTCGGGTGTCTTCCCGTGTAAAAGTTGGGGTGTCTAGGCGACGTTTCGACGAGGTCTCACTCGTCATCTTCAGGCTGGTGCTTTCGGCTTCTTGTTACTGGAACAGAGCGGGATCTCAGTGTTTGAGTTCCTATAAATACTGTAGAGGGGTGTGGTGTATTGCCTCAAAAGTTCTGGGCAGAGGGGAAGTTCCCAGGCTAGTGTTCTTTTCTTCTTTTGTTCCTTAATTACTTGAGGGATATCTTGAGTGATTTCTTGAGTGATATTCTGAGTACCACTTAGGTGGGTCATTAGGTGTGGATTAGTTGCTAAAGCCTTCATATATATTCATTATATTTCAGAATAAAGGACCCTCAACCTTTGCCTACAGAACATCCATGCATTCATTTTGAAAGCATGTAGGGACTTCACAGATGCTGCAATACAGTGGTACCTCGGGTTACATACGCTTCAGGTTACATACGCTTCAGGTTACAGACTCCGCTAACCCAGAAATAGTACCTTGGGTTAAGAACTTTGCTTCAGGATGAGAACAGAAATCGTGCTCCGACGGCGCGGCAGCAGCAGAAGGCCCCATTAGCTAAAGTGGTGCTTCAGGTTAAGAACAATTTCAGGTTAAGAACGGACCTCCGGAACGAATTAAGTACTTAACCCGAGGTACCACCGTACATGTATGGAGGGGCAGAGCATAGCGACACAATCCCACTCCACTCCTCTACCCCAAATGCATTATCACTGTATGTGCAGCATTCGTCTGCACACAGCTATACATTCAAAAATGGAAGATCCTATCCAGCCAGAAGCAGAGGGTGTGGGGGGGGGGTTTTGGGGGGGGAGGATAATTTTAAATTATTTTAAATATATTCCAATTAGCAAAAAATAAAAATTAAAATTAAAATTAAAAGAAGATGTTGAGAAGACTACTTTTAATGAGTTTGGTTAATGTAGTTTAAAAAATGTTGGTCTATTTTTTAAACTAATTTCCATGCAGATTAGTTTAGAAAAGCAAATGTGGGTCTGCAAACTTCATAGTTTATTATGCTTATTTCCAACCACAGGTTTGTTAAAAGCGCTCGAAATGCCTTTTCTTTTCTGAAAGAGGATAGCCTACAGACTTCTCTGACACGGCTTTCTAACTGTACTTAATTTGATGAAAGATTGCACCTTCTAATGCAAATCTTAATTTATTAAGCTCCTCAGTTTCCCTAATTCTTTTCATCTTCAGAAACCACTCACTTTACTGATCCCTGCTTTGCCAGCGCAAACTCTGTAACCCTTACATCTGTCGTACACATATTTCATCTTCCTTAGCTTGTAAAAGAACATCAAGATCCATTTATCAAGAGTGGGAATCTCAGATGGCAGCGGCTGATGTCTTACTCCCACTCAAGTCAATCGATGTCATTAATCATAAGTTGGATGGGTCAAGACCATGGTGATGGGCAGCCTATGAATCAGCTTCAGCTATTGCAGCACGGACAGACATTTGCTCTTCAAATATTGCACAAACTTGCAGAAATTATATGTACTGCAAAATCTTAACTGCTGTAAAAGTGAGAGATATCCAATTCTACCCTTAGCACTGTATGATTTGATCTTTTTTTGGTAAAGCACTTTGATATTTTTTTAATGAGAAAAGCAGTCCAAAATATTTATTTATTTATTTATAAATAAATAAATAAAGTTGGCTACTTCAGTCGCACATTAGCAGATGTTTCTGAAATGTCTTCAGAGGCAGCCTCAAATGTAGCACATTGTCTAAGTACCTCTTACTGCAGATTCGTATCAAGTGTAAGCAAGTGTAAGTCTTCTGTTGCTCGGGGTAATGTTGTTGTTGTTGTTTAGTCGTTTAGTCGTGTCCAACTCTTCGTGACCCCATGGACCAGAGCACGCCAGGCACTTCTGTCCTCCACTGCCTCCCGCAGTTTGATCAAGCTCATGCTAGTAGCTTCAAGAACACCATCCAACCATCTCATTCTCTGTCGTCCCCTTCTCCTTGTGCCCTCCATCTTTCCCAACATCAGGGTCTTTTCCAGGGAGTCTTCTCTTCTCATGAGGTGGCCAAAGTATTGGAGCCTCAGCTTCACGATCTGTCCTTCTAGTGAGCACTCAGGGCTGATTTCCTTCAGAATGGAGAGGTTTGATCTTCTTGCAGTCCATGGGACTCTCAAGAGTCTCCTCCAGCACCATAATTCAAAAGCATCAATTCTTCGGCGATCAGCCTTCTTTATGGTCCAGCTCTCACTTCCATACATCACTACTGGGAAAACCATGGCTTTTACTATACGGACCTTTGTTGGCAAGGTGATGTCTCTGCTTTTTAAGATGTTGTCTAGGTTTGCCATCGCCTTTCTCCCAAGGAGCAGGCGTCTTTTAATTTCGTGACTGCTGTCACCATCTGCACTGATCATGGAGCCCAAGAAAGTAAAATCTCTCACTGCCTCCATTTCTTCCCCATCTATTTGCCAGGAGGTGATGGGCCCAGTGGCCATGATCTTCGTTTTTTTGATGTTGAGCTTCAGACCATATTTTGCGCTCTCCTCTTTCACCCTCATTAAAAGGTTCTTTAATTCCTCTTCACTTTCTGCCATCAAGGTTGTGTCATCTGCATATCTGAGGTTGTTGATATTTCTTCCGGCAATCTTAATTCCGGCTTGGGATTCATCCAGCCCAGCCTTTCGCATGATGAATTCTGCATATAAGTTAAATAAGCAGGGAGACAATATACAGCCTTGCCGTACTCCTTTCCCAATTTGGAACCAATCAGTTGTTCCATATCCAGTTCTAACTGTAGCTTCTTGTCCCACATAGAGATTTCGCAGGAGACAGATGAGGTGATCAGGCACTCCCATTTCTTTAAGAACTTGCCATAGTTTGCTGTGGTCAACACAGTCAAAGGCTTTTGCATAGTCAATGAAGCAGAAGTAGATGTCTTTCTGGAACTCTCTAGCTTTCTCCATAATCCAGCGCATGTTTGCAATTTGGTCTCTGGTTCCTCTGCCTCTTCTAAATCCAGCTTGCACTTCTGGGAGTTCTCGGTCCACATACTGCTTGAGCCTTCCTTGTAGAATTTTAAGCATAACCTTGCTAGCATGTGAAATGAGTGAAATTGTGCGGTAGTTGGAGCATTCTTTGGCACTGCCTTTCTTTGGGATTGGGATGTAGACTGATCTTCTCCAATCCTCTGGCCACTGCTGAGTTTTCCAAACTTGCTGGCATATTGAGTGTAGCACCTTAACAGCATCATCTTTTAAAATTTTAAACAGTTCAGCTGGAATACCATCACTTCCACTGGCCTTGTTATTTGCAGTGCTTTCTAAGGCCCATTTGACTTCACTCTCCAGGATGTCTGGCTCAAGGTCAGCAACCACACTACCTGGGGTGTACGAGACATCCATATCTTTCTGGTATAATTCCTCTGTGTATTCTTGCCACCTCTTCTTGATGTCTTCTGCTTCAGTTAGATCTTTACCACTTTTGTCCTTTATTATGGTAATCTTTGTACGAAATGTTCCTTTCATATTTCCGATTTTCTTGAACAGATCTCTGGTTCTTCCCATTCTGTTGCTTTCCTCTATTTCTTTGCATTGCTCATTTAAGAAGGCCTTCTTGTCTCTCCTTGCTGTTCTTTGGAAATCTGCATTCAGTTTCCTGTATCTTTCACTATCTCCCTCGCATTTTGCTTGCCTTCTCTCCCCCGCTATTTGTAAGGCCTCGTTGGACAGCCACTTTGCTTTCTTGCATTTCTTTTTCATTGGGATGGTTTTAGTTGCTGCCTCCTGTATAATGTTGCGAGCCTCCATCCATAGTTCTTCAGGCACTCTGTCCAGCAAATCTAAATCCTTAAACCTGTTCCTCACTTCCACTGTGTATTCATAAGGGATTTGGTTTAGATTGTATCTTACCTGTCCAGTGGTTTTTCCTACTTTCTTCAGTTTAAGCTTGAATTTTGCTATAAGAAGCTGATGATCTGAGCCACAGTCAGCTCCAGGTCTTGTTTTTGCTGACTGTATAGAGCTTCTCCATCTTTGGCTGCAGAGAATATAATCAATCTGATTTCGATGTTGCCCATCTGGGGATGTCCATGTGTAGAGTCGTCTCTTGTGTTGTTGGAAAAGCGTGTTTGTGATGACCAGCTTGTTCTCTTGACAGAACTCTATTAGCCTTTGCCCTGCTTCGTTTTGATCTCCAAGGCCAAACTTGCCAGTTGTTCCTTTTATCTCTTGATTCCCTACTTTAGCATTCCAATCCCCTATAATGAGCAGAACATCCTTCTTTGGTGTCACTTCGATAAGGTCTTGTAAGTCTTCATAGAACTGGTCAATTTCAGTTTCTTCAGCACTAGTAGTTGGTGCATAAACTTGGATTACTGTGATGTTAAAAGGTCTGCCTTGGATTCGTATCGAGATCATTCTATCATTTTTGAGACTGCATCCCAGTACAGCTTTCGCCACTCTTTTGTTGACTATGAGGGCCACTCCATTTCTCTTACGGGTTTCTTGCCCACAGTAGTAGATATGATAGTCATCCGAACTGAATTCGCCCATTCCCGTCCATTTTAGCTCACTGATGCCCAGGATGTCAATATTTATTCTTGCCATCTCATTTTTGACCACATCCAACTTACCCAGGTTCATGGTTCTTACATTCCAGGTTCCTATGCAATATTTTTCTTTACAGCATTGGACTTTCCTTTCGCTTCCATGCATATCCACAACTGAGCGTCCTTTCGGCTTTGGCCCAGCCGCTTCATCAGCTCTGGATCTACTTGTACTTGTCCTCCGCTCTTCCCCAGTAGCATGTTGGACACCTTCCGACCTGAGGGGCTCATCTTCCAGTGTCATAACTTTTATATGCCTGTTGTCTTTGTCCATGGAGTTTTCTTGGCAGGGATACTGGAGTGGCTTGCCGGTTCCTACTCCAGGTGGATCACGTTTGGTCAAAACTCTCCACTATGACCTGTTCATCTTGGGTGCCCTGCTCGGCGTAGTTCATAGCTTCTCTGAGTTCTTCAAGCCCCTTCGCCACGGCAAGGCAGTGATCCATGAAGGGGCTCGGGGTAATAGCTACTTTCTTTCTTTTTTCTCAATGGAAATGCTTCGCAGTAGTGAGGAACTCGGGAGAGTTTGTGGAGCGGAAGCAGTCCCTACAGCACTCAAATGCAAAGCATGAATTCAAGCATCTCAGATCCAAAACTGCTCATCTGAAAACTAATTATGTTAATTTGAGGCAAGCAAAATATCCACCTGAGACATCTTGTCACTTCTTGGTCTTCCACTTGCAAATGAGCAATTCTCCATGATGCGATTGGGGGACTGATAAAATATGTAACAACCACTTCGTGCTGTGAGTCGACTCGGCTTTGCTGCATGAAATGATCTGTACAGGGCTGGATAAGAAACAAAGGAGATAATAAACACAGCTATGGGTTAATTACGGAGTTTGGCACAAGACTTTGATGGCCTTTTTTCTTGTGTTAGCACATATCTCTATCAGGCCCAAAAGGCTTGAAAAGGAAGCAAATGGGAAGAAAATCAATATCTCTTCTTTTTAAATACCTGGTTCTCAAACGATGCGATCTCCCTTGAAAATGGTAATCCAGAACTATCCATCATGCGACCTATACTTTCTGTTTTCTTCATCACAACAGCCATGGGAGCAGTTGTTAAGTAACATGTTCTTTGAGCAAATTAACCTATGCAACAATTATTTTCTTTGAAAGACACACACTGATTCCCTCCCTGCAATTGGGTCAAGGTGTGGAGGTACACAGATCACATGGCTGGCAATTTTGCAACATCGTTGTCAACTGTCAAGAGAACTGGCATGTTCTGAAGGCAGATCACAATGCAAGAAGCTCCCATATCCCCCATTATATAATAATAATAATAATAATAATAATAATAATAATAATAATAATAATTTATTTGTACCCCGCACATCTGGCTGGGTATGGGCGGGGTATGTATGTATGTATGTACGTATAAATAAATAAATAAATAAATAAATAAATAAATAAATAAATAAATAAATAAATTTATCCCATCCAGGCAACGACAGTCAAGGAGTGTCCTGGTCCTCACCAGCCAAGGTACACGTCTGATAGTTAACTCTTTATTCACAAAAGAATCAATTACAGCACCTTCCACGGTGCTCCGGACACACACACACACACGCACGCATGCACACACACAGACACTTTTAGCCTCTAGGCAGCTGTCTACAGGTCTGGGCCCTGTACAGCAGTTGCAGCAGCAGGGAGACCTTTCCCTGACAAGTTACGCACCTGTAACTTGAGACTTCTCCTGCAGAGAAGTGGTCACTGTTCTTCCCACTTCACGCCCTTCCTGGTTCTAGGAGACAGCGGGGCAAGGGAAGGTGGGGAGTCAACTGCCCTGTCTGTTGGCTGAACAGCCTCTTCTTCCACCACATCTGGCATGGCTTTGTCCCTCTTGGACTGCCCTGATTCTCCCTGCTCCCTTGGTTCCTGCCTTGTGGGTGGCATCAAACCCCATAAATCACTCCTGGGTCACACTCCTGATTCCCTGCCTCTGCCCCACACTCTCTGAAGTCCTGCCAGTCCCTGACAGGGAGGGCAGGAAGCAGTGTCAGTAAGTGGTCTGGCATGGGACCCAAGGGCAAGATGGAGAGACTGGGGGGGGGGCATTTTCCCGCTCTGCTGCAGGACATCAGGTGGCTCCAACCCCCTTTTGACTGAGGGGTGGGCCACAAATGCTCTAAATAAATAAGTAATATATGGGCCATCATGGATACATATGGATACATATGGTGCTTGTACATGGGAAGCCACAAATGGCAGTGGAAGATCACCTTACCTCCTATATGCACACTTGTTCTGTATTGTAAGAAAGTGATCTTTCAGAGCGGCAGGTCCCAAACTTTGGAACTCCCTGCCAATTGACACCAGACAGGTGCCTTCACTGCACTCTTTTCATTTAGGCAAACCTATCCATTCCTGTTTAGGCAACACTACCCAGACATGTTGAATGTTAATGTGTGTTTTAATCTGGTTTTCCACTTATTGTTGATTTTAATTATTTTTTATTATTTCAATTGTTGTTTTTCACTGTTAATATTCTTGCTTTATTCTTTTTGTAAACTGCTTTGAGGCTTCAATACCATTTTAATACTTTTTATTATTCTGCAGTTGTTTCTTCATTCTTTTTTTTTAGGGGTGAGGGAGGGAGTTGATTGGTCAAATTGCCTTGCAGCATAGTGCACCAAAATAGACTCAAAGTATAGGTTTTAAGATTTACTTACATACCCCCAACTGTCCTGATAAAACCACACATTTTGGGGCACCGCAGCCTTGAAAGACATGTCTTTTGGGACTGGACAAGATCGTGTCATGTAACTTACCTGGGAGCATGGCCCAGAAGATGTGCTGGACATCTTGAAAGTTATGTTCTTATTGTATAATTTGCAAGTCTTGAACACTGTCATTCCGAAATGGGTTGTTGCTTGTTTGTTTGCTTGCTTGTTTGATTAGGGTGTTTCATGTTTGCCCTTCCTAATCAAAATGTCACTACAAATGTTTGGAAAGCTATTAGCATCACTGGGCAGATCCAGGCAGTTCCATTTTAATGCCCGCATTGTTTGCTCTAGAAGAAACAATTATCTCTTCACAAATGATTTATGAGGCTGTGCTCATTACTCATTTGAAGACGATGTTTGTGACTGAGTGAGTTTAAAGTACTTTGATAAGCTAATGAATAACAATAAGCACATGAAAAGGGTGAGAGGGACGATTTCATCCGAGGATCTGAAAGTAATATGATGCAGTTTCATCTAAGGTTATATAGTCTTATGCACACCAAGCTGCGAATAAGCCTCACCAAACACAATTCAACTTAGACCCCACCTGCACAATACATTTAAAGCAGTGTCATGCCACTTTATTTTTTATTTTAATTTTTTTAATTGAATTTTACAATTTAATCAACATAATCCATTAACATAAACCACATAGAGAAATAAGCATACATCCCCCCCCACCTAAAGACTTCCCTCAACATCCCCTTCCAGTTCTTTCTAATGTTTTCTCATTCTGCATATTCTAATCTAATCTTAATATCATTTCTCTTTACCTGGATACTCTGTTTTCTTCCCGATTTTTTATACCAAACCGTTTAAATCCCATACTATACTTGTTTATTTCCGCATCATTCTTCAACATCTACCACATTCTATTTTACTCAAACCCTGCTAGTGAGTCTAGTTCTTTACAATAAAGTGTCATGCCACTTAAACAGTCACAGCTTCCCCCAAAGAATCCTGGGAACTGTAGTTTGTTATGAGTGCTCAGCGATGTTAGGAGACCCTAATCCCATCAGAGAGTCACCTGGAAGACGTATTGATTGTTGAACCACTTTATAGTTCTGTGAGGGGAACAAGGGTCTCCTAACAACCCTTAGCAAACTACAGTTCCCAGGATACCTCAGAGGAAGCCATGGCTGTTAAAGTGGTGTAAGAGTGGATTACATGTATGGTGTTATGATCTACACATAGGCTCACATTAATTCCTACAAAGAAGTGCCACTATCTTGTAGCATGTAAAACAGCAGACAGAATGTCAGGTTCTTGGGTGATTGGATGTGGTGATGACTAGCTGCTTCCACTCATTGTTCTCCCACTATAAGCTACATAACTTTTTCGAGCATCAACAGGCACGCTGCTGCTATCTTCTGTCATGTAAATGCCTGCTCACTTTTTATAGGGCAAAGATTGTCAATTCACCTAGTGTGGAAGAAATCTACACCGTGTTTACCAAGCTGTAGCATTTTCCTTTGAAGCTGAAAGCTGAACTCGGCTAATGATTCCTCCCGAGCTGAAAATGATCCAGAAGAAGCAGAAATTTCAGAAGATATGAAAGCTTCTGAAACGCTGTTGCAGTGCTGTCAATCAAAGGAGGGGTTCACAATCTTACTCATGCTGAGATGCCTGATGAAATCTGCAGGATGAAATCTGAACACCACACACATGCTCTGCAATGAGATTTACAAGTACCTGCTTTTGATATTGCATTGGTGATAGTGGTGAGTTCCTGATCTGATGCATGAAAACAGATGGCGATGAAATGCCGGCCAACAGAATGTCCCACTTTTCCTTAGGATGTCCCTATTTTCATTAGAGAAATGTTGTTATCCAACTCCTGAGCTGTCTGAAGGCAATCCTGTATAGGGAAGTATTTTTTGTTTTTTTTAAGTTTAATGTTTTATTTTATTTTTATATATGTTGGAAGCTGCCCACAGTGGCTGGAGCAACCCAGTAAGATGTGTAGGGTATAAATAGTAAAATTATCATTGTGGAATGGTGGGACATCCCTATTTTCTTCGGAGAAATGTTGGTGGGTATGTACAACTGTTCTCTGTAATACACTAAGGGAAATGGCAAGGAGCCATATGTTTATTTCACTCATCGTGGCTCTTAAGCCTTCATTTTGATTTATTCTTTAGTTTATGATTTTCAGGTGTCAGCCTCTGGCTTTCTTCCATCCTAAGTTGCAGCTTTAAGGGAAAGTGCAGCTCATTAAGCAACATGGAAGGCAATGGATTCATCTTCTTCACAGCCTCCTTCTCACATGCCACTGCTCTAATTGCCCGAGATACATGTCTAGTTGTTATGCTCGGTGTTTATGCCCATTCTTCTTGTTTAATTTTCCTCTCCTTGCTTTGATGAGCATGAAAGCCAGGCTGAAACGGTAGCTTCTTAATCCTTTTATAAAGCAATATTAATTAAAAGAGCAGTGCAAGGAAAGAAACATCAGACTGTCAACGAACAGGATAACTCTATGCAGTCCCTAAGTTCTGGATCACGCAAAAATAACTGAATACATAGAGAACCGAGGGCAAGGGTATTCTTTATCAGTTTTCCAGGCAAAATAAGGAGCTGTTACTTGGAGTTATTTTGGTACACAGTACAGTGGTGCCTCTGGTTAAGTACTTAATTCGTTCTGGAGGTCTCTTCTTAACCTGAAACTGTTCTTAACCTGAAGCACCACTTTAGCTAATGGGGCCTCCGGCTACTGCCGTGCTGCCAGCAGGCGATTTCTGTTCTCATCCTGAAGCAAAGTTCTTAACCCGAGGTAATATTTCTGGGTTAGTGGAGTCTGTAACCTGAAGCGTATGTAATCCGAGGTACCACTGTATAGACTGTTTTTGTATTGTGTGAATTAGAACAGCCTCCCCCAACCTGGTGTCCTTCAGACATTTTAGACCAAAACTCCCATCAATGCTAGCTAGTCTTGCTGAGTACAGCTGATGGGAGTTGCAGTCCGAAATATCTGTGCAGCACCACATTGGGGACTCTTTGAAAAGAGAATTAGTCTTCAGACTGGGAAATCAAATTACTAATTCCAATGAACAATCTCTGCTTGGCTCAATCTAGAATAGGCTTGGTATTTATGATCTTTCTAAGAATTCTTTCCCAGCTGCTTATATTGATGCCTGATACTGTCCTGATACTGTCCACATGTGCATTTTCATAGTGCCCCATGGGAATTGGCACACAGTTCCCACTGTCTACAATCTCTGTATTTTTGCCAGCTATGGCAGAGAAAGAGCTGGAAATTCAACTGCCAACTCACCAGAAG
Organism: Podarcis liolepis; assembly: GCF_965112155.1. Lineage (NCBI taxonomy): Eukaryota > Metazoa > Chordata > Lepidosauria > Squamata > Lacertidae > Podarcis > Podarcis liolepis. The sequence continues at coordinate 29,285,843 of NC_139563.1, forward strand.
AAGAGAAGGTTTTTAGATCTGGGTGGGAGACAACAACCCCATAAAGCAATTTGAAAGGAACAATCAAGGCAAGCAACAAATGCAAACAGAGAGCAGCCAAATCATATGAAAGGTTGTTTTGCTGGCTACACAGTTGACAGCAATCAGTGGCAGCTTCCATGGACGCAGCCAGGATTTTTGATAGGGGGGGACAGGCCTTTTGTTGGGGGGTGGGGCAGAACCGACATGATTGGTCTGTTTGTTTCTATTGTTTTACTTGATGGGGGGGGGGAGCTGCTCCCTATCCCCCCTTGGCTATGCCCATGGCAGCTTCAGCAGATGTAAGAGGGTAACAGTCAAGATGTTCTTCTGCTTGTGTGCCAACAAAGCAGCTAGCCTGGTAGACAACAGCATTTCACAGCAAGCAACCAGAGTTTCACTGAGAGTGAGAGGCTAAGCTTAAATAATTTTATATTCCAAACTGTAGAAGAACATTTGAGGTGGGGAATGGTGCTCAATTCATAATGCATCTAAGCACTGTAAAGTGGACAGAGTCACAGTGTGCCAGCTCAAGTTTATTATTATTATTTTTTTGCAGGAGAGGGATTCTTGGCCAAGAGGCCCAGAGTGGACTCCCTCTTCCTCACTGTTCTTACTGCTGCCCATTTGCTGCTCCTCTCTTCCCCTTTGACTGCTGAGCTGCACCACTACCTAGAGCGAGAGGCCAAGATGAACAGAAGCCACGGAAACAGCAGGCAGAGGAGGAGTAGGGGCTCTGGAGGTTGACTGTGGGGGCCTTGATAGAGCCAGGGGCCTTAGCAGATGCTTGAAGACGACAGCCACCAGTGCTGGCCCTGAATTCTCACTCTGAATTGGATAATTAGAAAGCTGCCTTATAGCAAGTCAAAATATTGGTCCATCTAGCTCAGTATTATCTACACTGACCGTCAGGGTTTGAGGTAGCAGTTTCTCCAAAACCGTGAGGACTGAACCTGGGATCTTCTTCCTTTAAAGCAGATACTCTACTACTGAGCTACAGCCCTTCCTGTGAAATGTCCTCTAAAAACATTATGAATTTCAATAACATCTCTAAAAAGTTGAAATGGGCCAATCTATCTTCAGGTTTGACACTACACAACACACACACACTGTGTGTGTGTGTGTGTGTGTGTGTGTGTGTGTGTGTGTGTGTATTGTGGTATAACAAATTTGTGATTGCAGGATCGCCTGCTTCCAACTGAGTTTCTATCTTCCCCTCATTCTACATTAATTTTCTTGCTCACATTCCCACTTTCACTAAAATACATGCACAAATAAGGATGCAAACAAGGCAGCCAAGAGCCTCAAGGAATGACAGAGACCTTATGGACCTCATATGCTTAGTAAATGGCCAAAAATTATCCGAGGTGTTGCTGCATTTGATTAGACAAATCTTTCTCACCAGCAAAAAGCTGTTATGTATTCAAAAAGAAAAAAGTTGGAGCAATTAAGTGAACGAGGACTTCTCACATGCTCTTTTCTCAGAGTAATTAAAAACTGAGAAATTTATAGATAACTTTCCTGGCAAATTGGAAACGTTAATGAGACAACTCAGATCTACCAGATTCGAAGTTAATGTTCTTAACAGCATTGTACTGAATCAAGAAAACACACATGCAGAAGAACTAAAGTTTTAGATAACTACTATTATTATGAAAATTAACAAGAAGTGGTAGTTGTGGGATATGATAATTTACTGGTTTTTGGTGACATTCCCTCTCTCAATTAGTTTGTGTTGGAGTCAGTATGACATTTTTGCTGAAGGCAGTCCAGATTCAGTCTTGGAGCTGAACCTCCAAAGCTGCTATTGAAGACATCCTCTTCAACAAGTGCCCTGAATTATAATTATTTCTTTACAGGCCATGTACATACCACCCTGCCTCAGCAGTTATGCTGCATGTATCAAAATGGCTGCCATACCTAACAAAAACATGGTGGCACCCATCTGTAGGATCATGCAACTGAACTAAAATTTAAGCCCAACAATCTTTATTTCGACTAATAAAACTGGCACACTCAGTACCTCAGTCTAGGGACAGATCAAATCCCTTCCTTTCTTTGTTGTTAGGCTATTTCCTAGCAAGCAGTGCTTCAGGTCTCTCATATAAAAACACTACTATATACCTAAGAATAGAACATCATCTTTCAACCAGTCTCTGCGATAGATGTATCAATGAAGAAAAGCCAAACGTTGAACAAGAGCTGACAGGCTACAGTAAATGCTCTGTGGGGCTTCATTTGGTCCGTGTGCAATTTGTACCCCCCCCCCACTTAAGTCCAAGTACAGTGGTACCTCGAGTTACAAATGCTTCAGGTTACAGACTCCACTAACCCTGAAGTAGTACCTTGGGTTAAGAACTTTACCTCAGGATGAGAACAGAAATTGTGCAGCGGCGGCAGCAGCAGTAGCGGGAGGCTCCATTAGCTAAAGTGGTACCTCAGGTTAAGAATGGTTTCAGGTTAAGAACGGACCTCCAGAACGAATTAAGTTCTTAACCGGAGGTACCACTGTATACCAATCACACAAGGTCCTCCAGACCTCTCTCTCTGGTCCTCGGTATTCACCCCAGGCCCTGCACGCCACCAACATGTGGGCCCCCAATGGTTGCCCAAAAGAGAATGTGACCCTCAGCCTGAAATAGGTTCCCCATCCCTGCTATATACTAATAGAGAAATTGGTAAAATAAAGAAATTCGCAAGATAAAGCAGCTGACTGAATGGAACTAGAAATTCTCTGAGTGTAGATCTTTATGTAGTTAAAACATGCACCACTTAAGTCAAAGAAGGACTGGGGGAAGGGACCCCAAGTTTGCAGACATACAAAAAACATTTTTAAAGTGGAAAAACCTAAGTGTTGTGTGACGGGGGAGACCAATGAGGACTAAGCATGCTCAATGGCCATGGGATGCTGACTGTTAAAAATAGTGGAGCGTTCTAGAAAAGGATGTGGGCTGGCTGGCTGAAACTTTGTACAGGAGTGCAATGCTCCATTTTGCAAGATTTTGTTTCCGGGCCCACTTGGCCTTAAGTGAATTTGGAGCTGCATGTTGATTGAAAGAACAGATGTGCTGGGCTATCAGTAGGGACATTTATTTGGAACACATGGGGAAAGTGAAAAATAGTACAGCTTCTGCCAGATGCTGATATTAAACAGGACAGGGGGAGTCAATTTGACTGTGGCTGCATACATATAATACATTTAAAGTGCATGACGTCCCCCTAGAGAATCTCAGGAATGGTAGTATGCCCCTCAGAGAGCTACAATACCCAGCACCCTTCATTAACTACAGTTCCCAGGATTCTTTGGGCTTTAAAAGTATGGTGTACACACGGCACTTGATATGAAGAAGAAGAGTTTGGATTTGATATCCCGCTTTATCACTACCCTAAGGAGTCTCAAAGTGGCTAACGATCTCCTTTCCCTTCCTCCCCCACAACAAACATTCTGTGGGGTGAGTGGGGCTGAGAGACTTCAGAGAAGTGTGACTGGCCCAAGGTCACCCAGCAGCTGCATGTGGAGGAGCAGGGACGCGAACCCGGTTCACTCAAGTCCACTGCTCTTAACCGCTACACCATACTGGCTCTGATATAAAGCAGTAGTGGCTTGTGGGAGGGACAGGGTGGAGGCTGTGGTGTTCTCTCGGTTATGGCAGCACTGGACAGACAGAGTGGCTGGGGAAACACAGCCAGATGGGTGGCGATAGATAATAAAATGATGATGATGATGATGTCTGGACCAGGCTGGTGTGGGGTGAGGGAGGTTGGGGGAGCTTTAAATTGCTGGCTGCACTGGAGCTCCCCTGATCTCACCACTGTCTCATTCCACCCATGTCCTGATGAGCCCAACTCTGCCTCCACTCATAGGGTACCACTTCCTCTGCCCCTCAGCTACTGCATACCCAGCAAGTGTCCCGGAAAAACCAGGACACCTTGTTTTTTATTGCAAGAGAAGGACGGCCATTTCGGTTGCCATGGTCTTCTGCAATTTCATGATTTCCCCCCAGAAAAAAAATGCTTTATTTGGGGCTGTGATTTTGTGCGGTGCCTCAAAATGCACATTTGGGATGCCGTGCCCAGAAAGTTGTTTTTTCCAGGGAAGATTGTGGTGTGAAATCACATGAGATCATGGTGACCAAAATGGCCACTGTTCCCTCACAATTAAAAAACAGAAAAATGGTGTCCAGGAAGATTGGAGTGTGTGCTACTGTTGGCTTAAACTCCAGCAAAACAAAGCAAACAAAGGCAATAATTAAAAACTAAGACATGGAACATTATGTATGCAAGTTTAAAAACCTAATGGATACCATTTAAGCTCTTAATGCAATAATAATAATTATTATTTTCTCTGGCAAAAGTCAAATGCAGAGACTGAGGTCTATTAACGATCTTTCAGCCTTTGTTTTACATATGGCTGGGGAAAAGCACTTATCTTTATTAACATTTCCAGGCAAAAGGGAGACGTTATTTCATTCAGAAGAAAGAGACATTTGTTTGTTTGTCTTTTGCATTTATAGCAAAACTTTGGATGATACCCATATCTTGGTTTTACCTCTGACCCTGAGATGGAATGCTTCTTTGACCTGACTTGCATTGGGAACAGAAGGTAGCTGGCACTAAGAAACACTGTCGCATTCATGCAGTTTTCCCACACTGAAAATCATCCTGAAGTTGTGTTGGGAAGATGGGGTTATGCCCATATATATTTTTGGCAAAGAAACAATTGGCGGGGAGGGGGGTGGAGAGAAAGAATTAAGCCGCTTCTTCCTCAGTGTAGTTCTGATTCAGATTAGGACTTCTACAATTGCGTTTTGAAAAAGAAAATAATGTTAGGAGTTTCAACAGTGTCACATGGAGGTCTCATCTGCACTATACATCTTTTAGATACTGTTTTGCATTAACATATCACTTCAACAAGTCATGGTTTCCTCCAGAGAATCCTGGGAACTGTAGTTTGCAAAGGGTGCTGAGAGTTGTTAGGAGACCCCTATTGCCCTCACAGAGCTACAGTCCCCAGAGTGGTTTAACAACCAACCCCTCTTTCCCAATAAACCTTGAGTTCAAGAAGCAGGTTTTCATCTATATTTGGACACAATTGGATGCTATTTTGAATCAAAACAGTGGACTGAACCTTTCAAAATGGTCATAGCTTTTTGACATGTAAGCCCACAACCATTTTATGACAGAATATATTCTTATATAATACATTCTTGTAGATAATTATATCCTTAAAGGACTTAGCCTACACAGGCCCTAAACACGGCATCAAGGAGATAATTGTTAAATGCCACTTATCTTCTTGTGATCACAATACAGTCATACCTCGGGTTACAGCCGCTTCAGGTTGCATTTTTTCAGGTTGTGGACTGCCGAAACCTGGAAGTACCGGAACAGGTAAGTTTCAGCGGTTGTGCATGCGCAGAAGCACTAAATCGCACTTTGCGCATGCATAGAAGCACCGAATCGCAATCCACGTGTGCGCAGTTGTGGGTTGCGAACGCTGCAGATCACGTTCGCAACCCAAGATCCACGGTATCTTTTTGTGGACTTCCAGAGTGGTGGCAGTGGGCACAACCGCACTCTATGATCTTGGTCTATCCTTTGAATAGGGTCGCTAGTAAGCTGCTATGATTCTTTAAATTCTTTAATTTGTTCTCCTCTTCACATGATTCTGATGTCAGTGTAGTGCCACATGCTGGCATCGCTGCTGGCTCAAATGCACATCAGTCAAGGCTAAATGGACTGAACTGCAATCTGAAATCTGCTAGCAAATGATATCAAGGTAACAAATTAGAAGTGACTGCACACTAGTTTGTCTAAATCATCGACCATCCTGATGTGCACACAATCATTGTTGGGATGTCTTTATTTCCCAATATCTGCGATCTCTTCCATTAATTAAAAAAACAACCCAGTGTTGACGTTGTCAACTCTAGTTGTGCAATAATATGAGAAATGGAAACCAGTTTGGTTTCTAGAAGCCACCAATAAAAACAATTTAAAACAAATTGGCAGCCATATTAAATCATGGAGTTGGGGGAAATTATTTGCGAATTTAGTTAGCCGCTGACTGACAGTTAATAGGATTCATTTAAGTTCATGGCAAGTTACCAGGGCAATCAGGAGCAGGATGAGCCCTCAAACCCAACTGTTAAAATACGACTGGTCAGGGGACAGCCTAAACACATGTAGAAGTGAGGGAGACAACCTCACTGAGCTTCTCATTTACATCTACCCTATATACCTCAAGAGTACAATACTATGTTTACTCAGTAGTAAACCCCACTAAGCCCTCCTAAAAGAGATGGGGACATGATGTTGCTGGGTTTTTGTTTTTTTTAAAGTGCTGGTGCTCTATACTGCTGAGCACCCTGAGAAATCAACCACCACCACCACCAGTTTTTAACTTTCTTAAACCCTTCCTCCATCATCACAACTCCCACCTCTCCGCTACTTTTCGTTCATTTCAGTCTGGGTGTCCATAAGAGAGGAGTCTACTTTTGTCAAGTTGAAGAAGACATTAATGAGGAGGGAAAACTGAGCACACAGGGTAGATGCTTTTGACATCTGCCAAAAATACACAAGCGCACACACACACACACACACACAGGCTCTAGAATGCGATCTTCCTCCAACCAAGCTCTTGATCACAAGATGTCCTCCATGGAAAAAATCAAAAGTGGAGACTGGAGTTCAAGAAAACGAACACCCTCCGAGTTCCAGATGGGAGGGGGAGAGCAGGGAAGCATCTGGATAATTGCCGCTCACATTTCCTGAAAACGACTCTTGTCAACCACAAATGCCAATCAGGGAGACAGTTTTGTGGGAGGGCATGATTCACAAAAGAACAATGCGGCAACATTGTCTTCCCACCAACTGAGAAAAGTGTGTGGGGTTGAGAAAAATAATGGTTAACGTGAGAGACAACAGCAATTAATGGAAGAGGTTCAGAATTACCGTGACAGTTTTAATGTAGTGTATGTAGCTAAGGGTTTTTTATGGTAAGGGCATCAAAGTGCTATAATGTTACATATCTAGTGATTGTTGAGCAGTAACAGAATTAGAGGGGAGGTTGGGAAGGCTTCCAAAAGGCATGAAGTCACACAAAACAAAATGCTTTATACTGAGTCAGGCCACAGATCCATTTAGCTCAGTTCCAGCTTGGCTGGCACTGTCTGTCTAGGCTTTCAGACAGAAGTCCTATGAGATGCTAAGAACTGAATGTAGGAACATAAGGACCTAAGAAGAGTTCTGCTGGACCAGGTCAATGGCCCGTCTAAGCCTAGCAACCTGTTCTCACTGTGGCTAACCAGATACCTATGGGAAACCCACAAATGGGTTCTCATCTCAATTCATGTCTTATGTGAGCAGTCCACTTTCTCTTGGCCATGCCTTAAGAATAACATCACATTAATTCCTCTTCTTCTTCTTCTTCTTCCTCTTCCTCTTCCAATTAAATTATATATGTTCTGCATATCAGCTCTTTGCTTCCACCACAGTCAGATGTGACAATAGTATTGAAAAACTACCTTTTCTGATACATCAAAAAGCAGCTTATATTTTTCTTTTTAAAAAGTGAGAAGGGAAGGCGTCCAAGGTGCTCAAATCAGTCTTTTCGATAAAGCCTTTATTGATTATATGCAGTTATTGTTCATAGGCTGAGCTGTAACTCCTACCTGCATCAAAGTTGGGTTATGTCAGGGCTGGACTGAGGAGGAATGGTGGGGACTGCCCCCCCTCTTCCTGCACCTTCCCAAGAAGAGGAGGACAGTATAGATTTAGAACAGTGGTTTGCCAAAGGCCATAGTTCAGAGGCTGCAGAGGGCAGAAGCTGGGAAATATTGGGAGAGCAGCAGGGAAAAGAAGCACTAGGGAAGAGACGTATCTCTAGAAAGCGTTCTTGACACACACACCCCAGGACCAGGCGAGCCTTGAGGGTAGTAGAACAGAAAGCTCAGAGGCAGAAAGCACAGATCAGCTGGCGCAGGGGTGGTGTAAAATAGGAGGGACTGAAGGGATGGGACTTTACTTGGAGCAACGCCATTATCTAAGAGAGACCGCATTCCTTCATCTCTCTCTGTGAATATTGAATAAACTACTTGGTAAGAACTCTCCTTGTTTTTCTGCTTCTTGGCATCCCATTGTGGGAAGGATAGGATTCCCTGAAGCCCGACAGGTTAGCAGGTCACTTCTTCAGCCTTCGGGATGTTCAGATACCTGTTAAAAGGACTGCTGCATCCAGCAACTAAAATAGATAGGTTTCAGCATCAGCTTCACACCTTAGGCAAGATGAACTACATCTCCCATATGTCTGCTCATTGGCTATGCCTGCAAAGTTGATGGGAGTTGTAGTTCAGCAACATCTGGAAAGATGCTACAACAGATGCTATAAGGCAGATTCAAGGGCATCCCCTCATATGGACAATACAGTAATCTAACTAGGCTTATTTATGACTTTTCATTCTAGTTTAACTTTGAGGAGGGCAAGGGCGGACATTTTATTATGTTTATTATGTTTAAAAGTTGTGAGTTGCCTTGAGAGTCTTTGCCTCAAGAGTCCAGTTGGGACAGAAGTAAATGGCAGCAAATGAAAATCTTCTGAATCACCTCCTTTTAAAGACTATGAGTCCCCTGACACTAACATAACACACCGTAATAGATGGCAATGGCTATAGTATTCCAGACACATCATGTTTGTTTTGTAACCTCTGACGCCAGCTCATTACACAGTACTTGTAAGTAAACTGTGGAGTCATGTCATAATTAAAAGTGGAGATGTCAGCAGGGTGAAATTTGGAGAACTTCACTGTATTGAATGTCAATTATCCATTAGCTGTACCAGATGCCAGCAGCGAGCTATTTAACATAAACATATTAGTCTTTTTCAGCTACCCAATCATTTGCACAATATATTGAAAACCAAAAGCCCCCTTTCCTAGGGCAGAAATTACAGGGCTCCAAGACTAATTCTTTGCAGAAAGTCCCAGGTTTAGTCCCTGGAATGTCTAGACAGGAGTGTAAGAGACCCCTGGCTGAAATAATAGAGCAGGCATCCCCAAACTTGGTCCTCCAGATGCTTTGGGACTACAATTCCCATCATTCCTGACCACTGGTCCTGTTAGCTAGGGATGATGGGACTTGTAGTCCTGAAACTGAGGAGATTTCACCCCTCCCATATCCAAGAATCTGCTGGTGTGCTCTGCTGATTCTCCAGAGAGGAGGGGCGGTTTCTGCTCTCTACTTATTCCGCTCCAGCCTCACATCAAAGTGTCGGAAAGAGAGAGACTGAGTGTTAGAGAGAGATCGTGTGTATAGATAAGGTTGCTGCTAAGAGCAGCTGCAGACACTCAGTGCAGTTCAGCATTTTTCGTTTAGACCTCATTTAGCTCTGTATATAGTTGTGTATTATAGTTGTAGATAGAATAAAGAAGATATTCTACAGAGCTGCTCTCCGAGTCGTCTATGCTCTGCTGTACTCTGCTATACTCTGCTGTGCGACGACTGTCTTCTTGTGGAAGTGAATCCGATGCTCACAACTCTAAGCTGTGAGTCCACAGCACTTTGACCTGTTCCTGTGCAGAAGGTGGTCTCTGGAAGTGCTACCCAGCTCGCCTAGCCCAGTTGGGGCTGAAGTGGATGAGTCCAGATGGTGGCACTGGCTCAAGGGCGATGCTGACAGAAACATCTGGAGGGCTGAGTTTGGGGATGCCTGTTATAGAGAGCTAGTGCGGGCAGTATTGAGATAGACAAATGGTCTGACTTGATATAAGGGAGCTTCTCATGTCCCCGAATCAGTCTAAATATCCTTGCCAAAACAATTCCACTGTACTTTGTAGGTCAAAGATTTTATTACCCATGGGCTTGACAGAGGACGAAGGTCTTTAGCTGGCTTTGGGTTGGCAGGACTGGGGGGAGGTTTTGAAGCCAGGGTGCCATTGCTGAGAAGCTTATGAAACATGCAAGAAGACATCTTGCTAATCCTTTGCTAACCCCATTTGTTTCCTCCTTTCATCTTCACTACGCATCCTCAGTCCATTTGATCTGCATATGTAGCTTCCACCAAGATCAATGGAATTTCTATGCAGAATGACAGATGGCTGGGCAGGATTTCCCGTTTCAGTTCTCTTTTAACAAAGGGGGAGCATTCCCTCTGTGGTCCACATCTTTCTCAATGTGGTGCACACTGGCAATTCCGCCTTTGGTAGAAGAGAAATGGAGACAGGAGACGACACACTTCTCCAGAATGAGGAGGATGTGATAAAAGCCGCTTCTCATGTATCTGTCAATTCTCCTAACATTTTGTTTCTGCGAGTGGGTTGTTTTAGGTCAACTAAGAACAACTTATTGGCCTTGTAGGGGAGCAAAAGCAGTATCATCACACCAGATGAGCTTCCTTGCTCTCCTCTCTTGCCCGAGTAGTCTCCACTGCAGAAGTGCTATGCTACTATTGTGTTTAAATGGTGGCTTGTCTCTTTCGCAGTGATGTGAACAGGGGGAAAACCCAGCTATTTCCTGAAGACCTTTGTTTCACCCCAAGATTTCAGTGTTGGTGATTGCCTCATAACTGAATTGCGCAGTAGCAAATTCTGAATACGTTATTTCAAAAAAAATCTGATGTTTTAAAGTGCACTATCTTCAGATCCAGTGAATGAGCTCAGCACTCTCCGTAAGTGCACTTTAGTCTCCAGACATCTCTGTTCCTTTAATCTAAAAGAATAACCTGTGTTTAGGGTTGCCAGCTCAGGAGCATCCAAGACCCTGAGATTGCAATGTCCAAACCTGAGACCTATGGGCAGGTGCATGGTGATGTCACAAGGTGGGGCACCCCAGTGAAGTCACAGGGGGTGAGGCCCTGGTGATGTCATTAAGCATGGAATTGCCTTGCAAAAACTACTTCTTTCCTGCTCTTATGTAGAAAAGTACCTAGGTTTAACCAAGCCTAAGAGCAGTGCCAGATTTATATATAGGCTAAGTAGGCTGAAGCCTGGGGCCTCTAAATCTAGGGGGGCTCACCAGCCCTCCTGCTCCCCAGCGGGCCGTCTCCCCTCTCCCAAAATTGTGAACCCAAGACTTCATGTGAGGGCAGGACAACTCGGGCCTCTAAATCTAGGTGGCCTCGCCAGCCTGCCCGCTCCCCAGTGCCACAGTCTCCCCTCTCCCAAAAGCACAAATCCAAGACTTCATGCAAGGGCAGTTCAGGCCCAGCAACATCTAGACTCAGGGCTAGCCAGTGGGGCCCAATTTGAAGCAGTGGGGCGCAACTTGATTTTTTTTTTTTTTTTAGGGCCCCAGTTCACAGCCAAAGTCTGCAAAATCTTATAGATATAAATAAAATCCATCTAGATTGCTGTGGTGCAGGGGACCCCTTAAGAGTGGCCTGTGGGGCCCAATTTGGCCCAATTGCTCCAATTGCCTTAAGGTCAGCCCTGATGAGACTGTGCAGGGGTTGGACTGACAAGCCCTGAACCTTCTAGGTCCCTGGTGTCACCATTCAGAGTGCAGACTCAAGGACTTGTTATGGAAATAAAGGGGGGGCACTTATTGGAAATCAGTTTTGTCACCTCTTTCCCCCAAGCCCCAAGGCAATGAGCCCATCCACCTCTTATTCACAGTCGCATAAGCACTACACTACAGCATGGTCATAAACCTGTACGTTCAACCGCTGAAATATACACCCAATATGTAGCAATGGATATTTATGTTACTACTTTATGAATGAACACTATGTTTTATGAATGGACTTTATGAATGGATTTTGTGAATTACCTAAGAGCCACCAATAGGGATCTCTAGAATCTGACAGCTAACCAATTGGGTACTACCAAATAGCGACCCCTATTGCTGAAAGCAGGTAACCAGCAGGGAATGCTTCAGCTCAGCCTTTGCACTGTTTACTGAACACCCCCTGCTGTGCAGATAATGAGAAAGCTTATAAATTGTGTCCCTTCTGGCACCCTGGCCAACTATTACACTGGTGTAAACCCTGGTGCACCAGAAGCCCAGAATAGCAGCAAATAAAATCCACTCATACGTCGGCGACTGATAAGACTCGTCAACCAGTTCTTCCAAAGTCTTCCTAAATAATAAAGCTCCAAAATACAGGCCAAAAGAGAGCAGGTCTGGGAAGAGCGAGGCATACAATGGGCACCAGTGAAAAGGCCCTGCTCCATGTAGCTCCTGCCCTGTCATTTGATAGGGTGCCCACTTGCCCTCCTTCTTGACATAGAATGCTTTCTATTGGAGTCTCCAGGTCCAGTACAAAGACCATAAGAAGGGAGAGCAGGGACCTTGAAGTTCCCAACAGCAGTTAAGCAAGCACACAAGTCACCTTTGTCACAGTCAGGACGCCTATGTCCTGGCCAGGCCTGCATCCAGACTTGTTTTTGTACAATCTTGTTTGTCCTCAGTAACCAAAATTATATTATCAACATATACAAGCAGAAAAGTTGTTTTCCTTCATTTGCAAGGAATCATACAAAACAAAGTGGCACTAATAAAGAAAAGTTCCAGGGTGGCAACAGAAAGCAAACTAAAAATGCTTTTGCAGTTCATCAAAACTATCCAGGAATATCAAGTTATAGGAAAACTGGTGCTGTTAACAGTAATCCTTCTTGTTGGTTAATTGGTTTGGCAACTTCCATGCACATGATGTGTGATACTAATTATTTTCCCCAAGAGTTAAATGATAACTAATCAGAGGCAGCTACAGTTGCAAATGGAAACAAAATATCTGTGAAAGGAAGAGGAGCAGGTTTGCTCAAATGTGTTGCAGGTAGAAATACTGTTTGTAATGAAGTGAGAGCAGTAGTTTACTTGCTCAAAATAACAAATAAGAAAGTTTTGAGAATTTAAATTCTAGATTAAAATTAATTAGTTAATTGAGAAACGGATTGTAACAAAAACACTGGGGTCTAATTTGAATAGTAGAGTGCCTGGTATCTGGTGGGCAAAGCAAAGCACTCGTTAGGAGAGCGATGAGATTCAGGTGAGGGTCAGATGCCTTGCTAATCCCAGCAGGTATATAACAGGCCTGCGCGGCTTGCCCGCTTAAAGTAGTGGAAGCTTTAGTGCATTGATTTATTTCTCAGTGACACTGGGAAAGAAATAGGAAAGGGTGGGGGGAGGATATTGTGGCAACTTCCTTCAAAATTTATGAGAAGATGCCACAGGCTTCTTTCTATTTTCCTGTTTCTTCTCTGTGCCTTTGAGATATAAAGCCTCTGGGACACAACCATAGCATGCTTCTAATACAAATGAGACCATTTTCTCAGAGGATACTCTCTGCGTCCTTCACCTCCGCTGACTGATGTATGGAAGTGTTCCTGCCGGGATGGAAAGATTTAGTGGGTTAATAAGCATAAGTGACATCTTGGAATCACACAAGGACCGCTTGCCGAATGAAACAATATTGCCCAATGAACAGCTTCATTAGTCATAAAAAAAAGGAGCTGGGCAAGCTGCCAAATTTATTGGCCTTTCAATTTGCTTCAACACAGGCACATCAAATAGCATAAAGGCTCTCTCGGCATTACAGAAGCTCTCTGCAGAAGATGCATTTCCCAGATCAAATAATATCAAACAGGATGTTGCCCTCAGTGAAATTAGTATCACAGAATCCCACTCTATCTGGGCTGAATCGAGGCTTTTAGAAGAAATGAAAGGAAATAGCATGTTATATCTTGGTATGGGTAACTTAAATTTCAGCGGAATTGGTGGGGGGGAAGGGGAGGAAATGTTTTATTTAGACAGGGCAGTGACTGAATATTTAGGCCACATTCCCACCATACCACTTTAAACAGTCATGGCTTCCTCCAAAGAATCCTGGGAACTGTAGTGTGTTAAGGGTGCTGAGAGTTGTTAGGAGACCCCTAAGTCCTCTCCCAGAACTACAATTTGCAGTGTTCCCTGTTAAAACTACTAATTGAACTGCTCTGAGAGTTGTAGCCCAGGGAAGGGAATAGGGAACCGCCTAACACCTCTCAGCACCCTTCAAAAACTAAAGCTCCCAGAATACTTTGGGGGGAAGCCATGGCTCTTTTCAAGTGGTGTCATAGTGTACTTAAAACTGGAAAAATGAGAAACTGAAATAGACAGATTTACCCATCCTGACATATGTACTTCCTGCTTCTCCAGCTATATGGCATGCCAATATACCTTAAGGCACACGTCAGTTTACATCTTCAAACTGATGGTGTGTTTTTTATATCCACACCATGCAATCCTACACAGCTCTACTAAGAAGCAAGTCCTAGTGTGTTCAGTGGGACTCTTAGGTTAGTGTGCATAGGGCTGCAGCGTTTGAAATGAGATAGAACCCTAGAGTTGGAAGGGACCCTGAGGATCATCTAGTCTAACCCCCTGCAGTGCAGGAATATGCAGGTGTTCCATATGGGGATCAAACCTGCAACCTTGACATTATCAGCACCATGCTCTAACCAACTGAGCTATCCAGTCAGCTGCAGGTTAACTGAGTGGGTGTGAGAGAAATGGCCATTTATAAAGGCCCTTATTCTTATGGAATCACAGTTGTATGTCAGACAGATGTTTTGACATTGAAGACAAAAGCTTTGCATTTTTTAAAGGCACATCCACTGAGTTACACAGAAGTCCACCAGAACGGTAAGGACACATGCTAATAATACCTTTTCATCCTGCATGTACTAGTTGTGCATTTGCTAGCAAAAAATAAAAACTAGATAAGAGCTCATAGCACTGACCATCTGCTCTGCTGGAAAAATCTTCATGATATATTCTGCTACTGCTATCTGGGGAAGACCCCTATCTAAAACCCTGCAGAACTGCTGTCAGTCAGTGTGGACAATATGGGGCTAATCCAGCTTTTGCCAGCCTAGTGCCTTGCAGATGTTTTGGACTACAGTTCCCATCACCAGTGCTGGCTAATGACTTGACTTCGTAAAAGGAAACTTCCCATAAGCACCTACATAAACTCTGTGCAGCCATATAAATTCTTCCTTGCAGCAGATGAACGAAAGAAATAGGAATGTAAATGTCTTAACAAGTGGCATTGATTTCTTAATATGCAAATAATTTTACAGACCTGTAGCTGTAATTCTCAGATATCATATATTAAATTATGCTTACCAGCCTATGGCCACTTAATTGGGAGCAGGCTTCATTGAACAAAATGGGACTTCTGAGTAAACATGCATAGGATTATGCAGTTCATTTATTAACAGGGGAAACTAAGCAAACAGTTACTTAAGAAATAAAATGTTAATGCAGCAATAGTAGTTTCTATTGTATATTCTCAACAATAATATCAGGAAAGGATATGTGGCAATGTTGAGTGTTTATAGAAATGTTGTTGCACTTGGTGATTAGTTTACATACAGTAATAATCCTGAATGTAATCAGGGTACAATTCACTGTGATACGTCTCTGCAATTACAGTATCATTAACTTCCATTAAAGTGGAAGCGCTGCCAATTTTAGAGTCGGCAATTAAAATAGCTAATGAATGTATAGGATTCACGTGATTTCCCATCTCTTGCCATTCCAAATGAAGGAAAGATCCAGAAATGTGAACATTGCAGAACATCAACGAATCCTATGAATGCACATTCGTTCCTCGGAAGTCTAATGCCTTGCAATTCAAATGTTTTGGCTCCCAAACGCCGCAAACCCGGAAGTGAGTGTTCAGGTTTGTGAACGTTCTTTGGAACCTGAACATCCGACGGAGCTTCTGCGGCTTCCAATTGGCTGCAGGAACTTCCTGCAGCCAATCGGAAGCTGTGCCTTGGTTTCCGAACGTTTTGGAAGTCGAACGGACTTCCAGAAGGGATTCTGTTCGACTTCTGAGGTATGACCGTATACTGCATCCATGTCAAACTTCAAGGGTGTGTATGTGGCAGCAGCAGGGAAGGGAGTTTGCTTGTTCCCATCGTCATCTCCTATGCTTTATAGCATCTATTACCTACAGCTATGAATTATTTTTATGACACATGGTTCTAATTAGGTTCCATTTTAAGTGGCTTCCTACACTAAATTTAATGTGGCCTCCTAGAGTTGGTGGGTTGTAATCACTCATTTTGTAAATGAGTGTGTAATGTATAAAAAGGTAAAGGGACCCCTGACCATTAGGTCCAGTCGTGGCTGACTCTGGGGTTGCGGCGGTCATCTCGCTTTATTGGCCGAGGGAGCCGGCTTACAGCTTCCGGGTCATGTGGCCAGCATGACTAAGCTGCTTCTGGCGAACCAGAGCAGCACACGGAAACGCTGTTTACCTTCCCGCCTGAGCGGTACCTATTTACTTGCACTTTGACGTGGTTTCGAACTGCTAGGTTGGCAGGAGCAGGGACCGAGCAACGGGAGCTCACCCCATCACGGGGATTCGAACCGCCGACCTTCTGATCGGCAAGTCCTAGGCTCTGTGGTTTAACCCACAGCGCCACCTTGAGTAATGAATAAATAAACAGAAAACTCCTAGTTAGGGAGTGCAGTGGTGACTGATGTAGGTGCCTTCTCCACATTTTGGGGTGTGTGGTGAAGGGGACATACCTGTACTATTTTCTGCCCATCTCTTTCTTTGCCCTTTTGGATGTGGAAGCCATTTTGTGTTATTCCATGTCCTGAACTGTGGCGTATGGAGGGCGCCCTCTGCCCCCCCTCAGGGGCCCACCCTGCGCACTCGCCCCGGGCAGCATGGGTGTACGCTCCACCGCTGTTCACATGTTGGCTATCTCAGTTTTTATTGCCTCGTGCCTTACAGTTTCATTGCTTTTTTAAATGGCTGAGCTAATTCACATGTTGCTTTTTTGTTAGATGATTCTAAAAACCACTTACACATCTACATGCCAAGAAAAGGTGTATTTCCTTGATCTATGTTCTCAAGAGTTACTTGAAATATACAGATTTGGTCCCAGGTGAGATTCCCAAGTTACCACTCTGCATTTCACACCCTGCTGTGTGAGTAAGTACAATGTTCTTGAATCTGCTAAAAAAAAAAAAAGTTTTAGAATAGTGAATCTCTCTGGGGCTGCAAAGGAAATTAGGGAGGCATAGCTGATTTAGTGTAATCAATACGGAAAAGGAGACCACAGGGAACTGAAGAGGCAGGAGAGGGTTTTAGAATTAGAATTCCCTATTGACGTAATATATAATGTCTGGGTCACAATAGACTTTCCCCTCTCCTTTGCTGCAGTCCTGAAAATAATTAGCCCTTCACTATGTGGCTAGACCCAGGAATTTAGGAGAGTCAAGCAGAAGTGAAACCAGGCTTTATTTCACCAGGTCAAAGACCCAGTTTGGCACCCCTTCCATGCACATTTGTATACACACACACATACATACACACACACACACACACACACACACACACAGGCTGGGAGCCTCAATGGCACCCCCCTGGAGGCTTCACCCTGGGCAAAAAAACCAAAAAACCCTGGCTAGCTCCCCAGTAGCTATGGCACTGGAGTCAAGGCACCCACAAACTCATAATACAGAAAATCATACGTTGTTTTGATCCAAGAAACAATGTGAGCTAGTGATTTGGTCAAAATGCCTGCTTTGCCCTACATTTTTGTTACCTACTGCATATTTCCAATCAAGTTTTTCCACAAACATATACTAAGTGCATCTCTGGGGCATGTGGTACTCTCAGCAGTGCCTCATCTGAGGAATGTAGTTGCTGGGCAGAGATATTTGGGTTGAGGTGGTCTAAGGCCTTGTGTCTAAGAGGATGGCTTGGTTGTTGTTGTTTTAATGGAAAATATCTGTCTGATTAGAGGAATGGGGGGTGTTCAACCTAGGGATGGGAGCCCTGTGGTTCTCCAAGTGTTGCTGGACTCCAGATCCCATCAGGTCCATCCAGCGTTGCCAATGGTTAAAGATTAAGGGATTCATAGTGCAACAACATCTGAAGAGTCACAGGTTCAGCCCCACACATCAATTTGTGTGCTCAAAATGGCCCTGCCCAAGCCAGTTTTGTCTCCTGTGGGGAAAAAGATGGGGACCCAGTATCTTTTCCACCAGGGATAGGAAATCAGCTTGGCAGTGGTAGTTTGAAGTGGACAAATGGTGGGAAAGGAAATAGTTAAGCAGCCCTTCTTCTCCCTCAACAGCTCTTGACGGCAGCCTACAAATAAAGTTTTCATGGAAAATATATATAATAAAAAGCTAGGAGAATGTTCACACATTTAGTTTGGTCCTGTGTGCCCATGCAACCATATGAAATATTCATATGAAGAAGAACATCACTCTAAACACACAGGGTTGCTTTGTACAAAGGCAGAACCTTTAGATTTTATTTTACATCTTTTTTTACCATTGCTGAAAATCACAGATCTAAATTTCTGTCTCTGGAAGATGCTGCAAAACTACCTGAAGAACATTTCAGTTAGCATGACTTTGCTGGAGTCCCAGCAAAGAAATAAACTACAAAATGTTGGAAGCCTTTTATATATATATAAAATGGATTCCTTCGAATAATAAAAATATAGGGTCTCTTTTCCATTCTCTGGAGCCTAATGAATTTGATGCATGAAACTCAACCAGCAACAAAGCTTCATATCACACCAAATCTCAAGAAGGGATATAGTTATCAAAGTAACTTTCACATTTCTTTATCAGCAGTGGGGTTTAAGTGCCATAATTTACTTTAATTGGTCTCACAGCATACTCTTTCAGTCCAAAAGCAACATAGGACTGTATACATGATTTAGGGATTGACAAACTGATGCCTGATTGGAAAAAGAACATGAAAGTGTTCCAACACAGAAATACTCATACATCAAAGACCAGCCTTAATGTATTTGAAGGCTGATGCTGTAACCAGAAAACGAGCCGCTGAGAGTCTTACACACACTCTGTTTAGATTAGGCATTCCATCACATTCTCACATACTCTTCAAGAGCCAGACTTCAGTGAAACTTTAATAGCTCAGCTCCTGTATGTCTTTTTTGAAACCAGTGTTCACTAGCTGACTAGAACAGTAAGGCTTCCAGAAGGTGGGCAAAGCCAGGTTGGCCAATCTCCCTTCCTTCTGCCACTAGACTCTGGCCATTAAAATGCACATTTGGCTGGCTGATAGCTATAACACACTGTAGATGTCAGTGACTGTGCTGAGGAATGGTGAAGAGGAATGGTGGGAGCCTCTTCCTGCTCCTGATCAGGATCCTGAATCTTCCCAGGAGCAGGGGAATAGTATAGATTTGGAACAGTGGTTTGCAGAGGGACATAGTTCAGAAGGCAGAAGCTGGGATGTACTGGATGGGGGAACAGCTAGGAGGAGAAGTGGGAGAGAGTGAGTTAACAGACTCACTGTCACTGCAAAGCATTCATCCGCTCAGCCTAAGGTCAAGAAGAGCAAATAAGGTGGCAGCACAAGGGAGGAAGTGGGTGGGACCCTTAATTGGGAGCACCTTCATTCCTAGGAAATGAATTCTTTGTTGTCTCGCTGTTACCATTAAAGTTCTAACTGGTAAGAAGACTCCTTTCCTTTTGTTCTGCTTATCTACTGCCAAAGGGAGGGCGGGGAGGAAGTCGATTCCCTGAAGCCTGAAGGTAGGGTATGGTAGTGAAGAGAAAGTGATAGCTTATGTGCAGCCTAGTAAATCTTTTCCTCTACTAGGCATTTTTCTGCCACCATTGCATCTGTAGAGAGTGTCTTTTGCACCTTGGTCTATAGAAGAAGCCCCCATGACAATTCATTATTTAAATACCTATTTGAAGACATTTTTAAAATCACAAAATACATATTTAAATACATTTTATCCCAAATCGCACAAATGATTATTCATTTTGCTGCTTGTTTGAGCTAAAATCTCTACTGCAAAATTGGTAGAAGTGTAAAATCCAAGGTGTAATTATGCTCTGACCTGTGTATCAATCCAGAACAGGGCTGGTGAACCTCAGGTTCAAGGACCAACATACAATCATTCAAGCTTATCTGGTCCTTAGGCATACCTCTCCCTGCCCCTGCTTCACATCCTTCTTGAGTGTTTTTGCCTGGCTGAAATTTGTCCTTGACCTGTGATGAGGCATCTTCTTCCCTGGATGGAGGGGAATCTTTCAATAAGTGTAGAAACTAGGCAACTGTACAAATTCCCTCTGGGAATTTCTGAAACTGCCTGTTGTCTTCCCCAAACACACCTGGGATTAAGAGAGAGTCTTAAGAGGTGTGCAGTGACTACACAATTTGCCTTGCACTGGTATCAGTAGCATTTGGAAGCAGCTCAATCTGTTTTGGATCTGCTCTGTATTTGAATTCGATTTGTTATTCAAGTCCAAACCTGGTACATTACATCTGAAACTCTGTTTTGCCCTCATCAATCTAATTGGGAATCTAAAAAATGGCTGCACCTTTTCTTTCTTTTCACATACATGGGCAAAACTTGCATGCTAAGGATTTCCCTCCAGAGTGGATTAAGCCTACCGAATTTCAGGCAGTTCCATCCAGGTAGAGAACATTTAAGGATGGTGATTATAATCATGTTGATGACAATTACCCATCTTGCATCGTATGGTCCGAGGGCAGCTTAGAACAATTTAAAAGACATGATTCAAACAGAATTAAAACAAACGGCAGTCACAAGAAAAGGGTGAGTCCTAAATACATACACCTGAGGGGTCAAAGGTGAGGTAAAGAAAGGTGTCTTCACATGCCACAACTGAGGGGCTGCCACCCCCGAACTTCTGAGAATGGTGGAACTACCAAGGGGGCCCCCTCTGCTGAGCTTAACATCCAAGCATCTAAATTTGTTCTTTTCTGCCATAACTGCATGCAAAACGTAAGCGTAGCTTCCCCTTCTGAAGGAATGGAGCATGCTAAAAGAAAGGTGTACACATTCTCTCAGACTTTACCATTTGGGGAAGGGAAAATAGAAATAACTTTCCTTCCATCAGTTTTATTTTTTTCTGGGGGTGAGTGAAATTAGCATGAGAACTGGCAAACGAAGGAAGAAACAGCAGGGTAAGAATCCTGCCAAAGCTCACATGCATAGAATGAAGGGCTATCATGCTAGGTGATTTTACCTTAGCTATAACAAAAGAAAACTCTCAGTTTTTTTCTTGCTGCTCTCCCTTCCTGGAGATACCCTCTGTGAATAATAAGAAAAAGAGAATGCTATTACTTAAAATATTATCTGAGGGAAAAAGAATGAATGGGAAAGAAGGAGACCACCCTAATTATTTAATTCCTCTGCTTACTCCCTGGTCTCACAGCCTAACTTTGGAGGAAAATGAGAACTTTCCCAAATCACTGTGACTGGAGCACCCTGGGAAAAGAATTCACTGTGATTAAAAGCTAGTCCTGTCCATCAAAACAAACTATTCACTCCAACCTCTCTACCTTTGCCGTCTCTAGGTTTTTCACCCCAGACAGCTTGGTTTTTTGTTTCTCTGATGAAAGAAGGAAGGGGATGGTGCAGAACAGCCATGTGCACGACAAAACCAAGTCTGGCCATAGAGTTTGCAGCAAACAATGAAAACCTGGACTTAAATGAAGTGTGCATTTGAACCTCCAAAGAAGCTGATCTTAAGGCCTCACATAGCTCTACAGCAATCAATGATCATTAAATAATTGTTTGTACAGAGCTGTGGTTGTGACACTGACACATAGGACATTTAATATTTTGAGCTGGAGTAGAATGTTCGGGGACAGTGCTGCTCGATTTGTAATACAGCTGTATGTTACAAACTGGATACATTTGTATTCTGTACCACGAACACCACAAATTCACAGCATCTAAATATTTATCAGTGAAAGCATGGAAGTGTTCCTCTCTACAGGTACGCTCATCACAGAGATGCCCCATAATCTCTTCCTTTATTTGTTTAAACAGCAAGAGAGCCAAAAAGCACTCAGAAATAACAGAAGCAATATTTTATGTTTCCTAGGGAAAACAATTGTTCCAGTGTAAACCAGATCCTTTTATATCTGTGCACAGGAGATTGATACACAGCATCGGATATTAAGAATTAAGCTCATGTGTGAGACAGAATGAAATATATTGCTTATATATCAGCCAGTGGATTGGGGTGTTTAGAGGAGCTGAAAACAAGGCAGCTTTTAGTATGATCAGTCACAGTATGTGCCACTCACAATTAAGGTTCACACAATATTCCCCCTAAGCCCATCCATGGGCATGTCCATGTCGTAATGAATGGAAATTGAACTGGACGAGACCCATTAGGTTCATTTTTGGAGCACACACACAAGGTGATATTATTTAAACGATCAAAATTTACAGACACAAAATGAAAGTCGTGAATGAGTGTGCATGGAGTTGCCTTCATTAACCACTCAGTATTTTTAAACATTTGCAAAATGATGCCTGCATGACTGTTGCATCATTTATTGCAAATCATTTTGAAAGAAGTCAGTAGGCACCCATCATACACTAGCAACTATTTTCCATACCGTAATCACAGCAGCATGAATTTACGGAGAATCATTATTCTTATTCTTATTGCCTTCCACACAAGGTGCTCATAAAAACAGTGAAAAGCAGTTAAAAAATACAAAAAATCAACAAATATGTTTGAAAAACAAAACAATAACAATACAATCTAGAAGAGACACCCATGGCAGAGACCCATTCATCCAGCTGAGAAAGCCTGTCAGATCAAAAATGTCTTCAATTTGTTTCAGAAAGTGCAGGTAGTAGGCACTTGTCAAGTTATTATATAGGGCTTATTATTGTTTATATTATTGTTTATATTTTCAATTAGATATATATGGAGGAACCAAAATCTTTTAAGTGCTTAGAGCCTATAAAGGTCTTAATCCTGAAGGAGCGTCTCCACCCCCATCGTTCTGCCCGGACGCTGAGGTCCAGCGCTGAGGGCCTTCTGGCGGTTCCCTCATTGTGAGAAGCAAAGCTACAGGGAACCAGGCAGAGGGCCTTCTCGGTAGTGGTGCCCGCCCTGTGGAACGCCCTCCCATCAAATGTCAAAGCGACAAACAACTACCTGACATTCAGAAGACATCTTAAGGCAGCCCTGTTCAGGGAAGTTTTTAATGTGTGACATTTTAGTGTATTTTTGGTCTCTGTGGAAGCCGCCCAGAGTGGCTGGGGAAACCCAACCAGATGGGCGGGGTACAAATAAATTATTATTATTATTATTATTATTATTATTATTATTATTATTATTAATCCAGTCCTGGTTCCACAGAGCAAGGGCAACCACACTGAAATTCCTGCTCTGAGTTACTGCGGAGCGGGCTTCTGATATTTTTGGAACTTGCAGAAGAAACTGTCCCACAGTGTTCTATAAGCATATAGGGGATAAAGTGGTTTCACAAGTAACTTGGTCCTGAGCGGTATATGGCCTTATATGTTAGCATCAAGATTTTGAACTTGATCTGGTAGCAGATTGGTGGACAGAGCAGATTCTGCAAGGAAAGTGGCTGTACTTTGCTGCTTGCAAGCATGGCGCATCAGTTGCAGTCTCCATACCAACCTCAAGGGCAGCCCCACATACAGTACATTGCAGCAATACGAACATGAGGTTACCAATGCATGGGCAACTGTGGTCAAGCTATCTTGATCCAGGAATAACCATCGTTGTCCTACCAGGAGGAGTCAGGGGCAAGACCAACAGGTGCAATTCATTTCCCCCCATGGGTGTCCAGACGAATGTCTGAACACTTCAACAACATGTCCAGAAAATGCACACGCTGACAAGAATCAGGATTGGCTAGGCTCCTTGCCTCAGGTAAAAAAACAACATCATGAGCAACAACACATGGTGGGGGAAAATCCACTTCAACTACTAAGAACACACGATAGAATTAAGCAGGACCTGTGTTGAGTCTCTTATTTGTTAAATGACTCACATATTCTCGCAGAAAAGTTAGCTTTTTGAAATCACATGAGACTTACAAAAAGATTGGAACAACCTCTTGGGATTTCTGTAAAAGTGCCACTATTCCAGTAAGTGATTGGATGCACATTAGAATGACAGAATGCTTATATTTTGGAACTTTTTAATAAACTTGGTGGACTGGGGGTTGGTGGGAGAGAATTTTTGTATTTTGTATTGCAAACGTTTATAACTTTTGTATCCTCTTCTTTGAGAAAGGATCATGAGAGCAACTTTTGAAATATTCTAATGTAGCAATAGAGCCACACACAGTTCTTCTCACATCTCCTGTTTCCCAGAAACACTGTCCTATGAATACAATGACACTGGCAACATGGGGCTATAGCTTCGGGCTGGCTGTCATGCCATCCTCTCCCATTGTGATAAATGGTGTGCCCATTAGCCTTCTAAATGAACAGTTGTTGTCCCAGAAATTATTTCAGCAACATGTGTGCCCAGATACTGTGGGTGAACCCTGAAACAAACAATGCTACAGAAGTGCATGAAATTATGGAAATCAAATACTAATGAAAGCACGTGACTAAACAGGTTTTGGGAACAGGGATTTTTCTTCCCTTCTTTCTTCTGCAGGAGATTATGGCAAGAAGAAATAAGAGAAGATAAGTGAGGTCGACAAGTTGAGGGAGAGAAAGTATATAGATCAACCCATTAAAATTCAAAGCCTAAGCATACACACCAGTCACCAATTAAAATCAAAGTTCTGATGTTGATGAGAAATATCTGCTAGTCTTTCAACTGTCTTATATCCTGTCCAAGTGGCAAAGGAAATAAAAGCCTCAGGGGAGACTAATGGGGCCTCCCATCTTTCAGCTTCCAAACGAATAAAGTATTGAATTTTGCATTGGGTGCACAACCCCAATGCGGAAAGTTCATTTAGGGGAACAATGATTTGCTGGACCATCAAACACAGTGCCCTGCAGTTGCTGGCACAATTTGTTATTACAGATACAAGTTGACTAGAATGGTTGTAGTACAATGATAAAATGCACAATTTGAATGCAGAAGGGCCCAAGTTCATATCCCTGGCACCTCCACGTAGGGCTGGGAATGTTCCCTGTCTGAAACCTTTGTGAGCCGCTGATAGTCAATGTGGACAATACTGAGCTAGTTGGACTAAGGGTCTGATGCGTTATAACACAGCTTCCTATATTCCTAGGGTTCTGAATATTCACAAAGCCTTTGTGAGCCACACAATTTGTCACCCATCATGCTCAATGTTAGCCCATCAGGTGGGCTTTGAGGTTTCATAACTCCTCATTTTTATGCAGCTCAAGGTAGTCCGAAAAATCAGAATACTGAACACTGCTGGTTGGCTTGTGAGTTACTTTAATCTGACAGATCATAAGCTAGGCTTCTCATTTTGTCCAAAAGTATGCTGCTGGCTCCATGGCTCCTATGAGCTGGGAAAACCCATTTTCATACCTGCAGGAATGGTGCAATAGACACCGCAAGGTACATATGAGTGGTGTGCATGGATTGGGAGACAAAGCATATAACTCAAGGTTGTTGCTGCTGCTGTTTAATCAGATTAATGGTCTGATCTTTGGCCAAAGCTGATGATCCCCCCCCCCTCGCATATTCACATTTACAGCCTGCCTTTCTAATGAAAACCTTACCTAAGGGGCTCAAAATCACTAAATGTTAATGCAACAAAATTAATGCATAAAATAAAGCTTTATCAATGAAGCAGTAAAATCGCAATGAAGCACTAAACAGAAGAAGCCTTAACGCCACCTAAATACCAAAGGTGAGGGAACCAATGTTGCATAATGGTGAAAGTGTCAGATTGAACTGGAAAGTTCCCAGTTTAAATCCTCACTCAGCCATGAGGCTCACATGGTAACTTTGGACCAGTCACTATTTCAGCCTAACAAAGGGTAAACATGGTACGTTCATAAATTCAGCCGTGGTCTTGAATAAACAGAGACAGAAGTAGCAAAAACATTTTTTAAGAGAAATGAGAAATCAGAGGGGGAAATTACATAAAAAGCCATCCCCCCACCCACTGGCTTGTTTATATGGGCTGGAAGCAGACTAGAGTGTCACTCCAAGGTCTGCTCCCTAAAGCCCACCCACCAGACCACCATGGATAGGCCAAGGATTCAAGCCGGGCCTGGTTTGGACTCAAGATGCTTCACAGCAGCCAAGGGGAGGAACAACGGCCGCAGAGGAAATGGTGATGCTCTGTGGGGTGAGGGAGCCATCGTGCCAGGGTGCAACCACTGACCACCCTTGACCCAGGTAAGGGGCCATTTTTAAGAGAAGTGAGAAATCGGAGGGAGAAATTACATTTTTTTAAAAATCGCCCACAGTATTACAAATAATTTTTATTGCTGGAAGAAAGCATGATGTGCCTGGGGTCATGATACAGACATAAAACCAAGCTATTTTGAAGCCGGGTATAAACTCTGAGGAAGCTGCAACCCTAAAGGAGCAGTTAGGTCCAAGAGAAGGGGATGGGATGAAATGGGCATGTTGGTTTGTACTAACCAGCCACCTCTTGGGCTGGAGGTTTTAGGGTTTAACAAGAAATGAGATCAACACCTTCACACTGATATGGTTGTTTATAAGAGAGCAAGCTGGCTTCTTCTATGTGTAATACACCAAATTGATTCCATGATTCAATACAGTTTGCATATTGATCACCATCCTAGAAGGATGTTCTCATTAACTAAATGCTTCAGGCCATGCTGTCATTGCCTTCCTGTGTGATGGAGAATGCTGGAAAGTGTACAGTTATGCCACAAATACCTGCACCCCTACCACTGGCAAAAGAAGCACATCAACCTAGCTTTCATTTATCAAGGGGAACATCTGCCTTCATTATCCTCAATGCAAAGACCTAGGCTGCTGCCCAACTGAGCTAATAAATCTGCATCTAGTGCTAGGGAATGAGGATTTTTCAGTAAAGAAAGACTTTAGATAACATGACAAATTCCCTATGCTTTATCCTTTTGCGGGTGCTGGGTGATGGCATTTGATGCATCTTGTATATGATATAGTTCTAGTTCTGCAGAACCAAAGAGCTAGTGTGAGAGCTTTCATGTTCTGCAGAACTCATGATTGTGCTGGATGGTAAACAAAGTGAGTTGAGCCAGGTGGGATTGGCTGGTGATGAAACTGTGCTTGCATCTCTTAGGAGTACAGTGGTACCTCAGTACCTCAGGTTAAGTCTGGGGGTCTGCCTCAGGCACCAAAATGTCTTGGGCCAGTCCTGCATCTACTCACAATCCTGGACCTGCTTCTTGGAGGGAGCAAATGGGGCAACTCCATCAAGAACAGATGAAATTCCAGTTTCCGGATCAGCTACACTCCCCACAAACAGTGACTTGGTCTTCAGTTTTATTTTGTACTTCATAAGATGCAAGAATGGAAACATTGTCTTGGTTAATTAGACAGAAGCACACAATGGAATGCAGGAAGCCGTCTTATTCTGAGTCAGACCATTGATCCATCTAGCTCAGTACCGTCTACATTAATTGGCTGTGACTTTCCATGAATTCAGGTAGGGTACAGTCCTACCTGTAGATGCCAGAGTTTGAACCTCGGACCTTCTGCACACAAAGCAGATTCTCTGCCTCTGAGTTATGGCTTCTTCCCCTATTGGACCCAGAGTTGCTGAACAGGGTGTTCGGAGAGAAAACAGATTGACTTTATTGTTGACACAAGCTATTTCACAGTTGGCTTACGTAAGCAAAGCTCTAAAGGGGATGGCAATGTTTTCCTCTTTTAAAGACTTCCATAACCTTTAAGATAGCAGAATGTCTTCTTCCTAAACCACACTTATCTTCCCAGCTATGCACTTTTAAGTACGGCGTGCAGCCTTTTCATCATCATTTAAGAAGAAGCAAAACATATTACTTAATAATTCTACCCCACTTCTCTCTAAAGTCTTAAATGATGGTTATGGGCATAAATACTTCATAATGGGAAGTTATGACTAAAGCCATAAATGAATACCTCCTGCTTTGCCCTGAGAAAGAAAGACAATAAAATGGCTTTTAGAAGTCTAAACTTTTAATGGCATTTTACTTGTGAAACAAAAGAAACCCTGGTTATATATTCCAGAGTGAGTCTCATTCTAATGACTTCTAATCTCTTTATAAAGCCTTTTTCTATAGCGGTGTAATTTGCATAATTGTTACCCTATGTAGAATAAAAGATTGTGCTACCTGCTGAGTTCTTTGCTCTCCAATGAGTGCAAGCAATGTGCTACCATGCACATTCAGAACAGTTGAGAGGTACAGCCCTGTTGGGGATGCCACCACTGCTTACTAGAGATGGTGAGGAGTTGAATGCAGAAATCAGGGACACACCACCAAAATTTCTTTGACCACAGCTCCCATCAGGCCCAGGTAGCAGGGCTAAATGCCATGAATGACAGGAGTTGTTGCAATCCAACATCATCTGGAGACCACCATATGAGCTACTCCTAGAATAAATTATCACATGAAGGGAGGCTTCGTGAGATGCATTCACCACACAATCCTTCATATGAATGAGCGTTGTAGCTCATGATTACTCTGAACATATAGATCAGGGCTAGATCTAGACACATCAAAAAAACATTTCAGGAAAATGCGTTGTAAACTTCATAATGGGAAATCACATTAGCGGAAGACAGGGCTCCACAGCACCATCTGGTATCAGTGTTATAACGCATATAAAACACTTTTTCTTTACTGATATAGCCGAGTCCCAGGTCTTAATCCTTACTCAGGGCTAGATTGCCAGCTATAACTTTTTGGTCCTTGTTGAGTTGGATTTTTCCAGATTTGAGCCTGGGTGCGATGCCACCTTGGTAGGACATAATTTTGAAGCTCGACTTGTAAGAACCGCAGTTTTTAACAGTTGTCTCGGAGTTAGTTTAAAGGCCTCTTCAGATCCTCCTCACATTAGTGCTTAAGTAGCACCAAAGAAAACTAATTGCAGGAGTGCAATATTTTGATGGTAGCAATGGATTCACATTGAACTCAGAACTTTAGGAACCTAGGAAGCTGTCTTATTCCAAGTCGGACATGGCCCATCTATTTGAAGGTTGTTGACACTGTCTTTCCATGGTTTCAGACAGGAATCTTTACCAGCCTGACTTGGAGATATGGGGAATTGAAGCTGGAAACTTTGGCATGCAAAATGTGTGCTGTATCATGTGACTATGGGCCAACCATGAAAAAGATTGGAGTGATGGTGATACAAAGGACTCTAGTAATTTAGGTTGCTATCCTATACTCACACTTGCCTGGGGCTTACTTCTGAGTAGACCAAAACAGGATCATTCTGCAACATAAAAAACCATCCGAAACCCTCTCCCACATCGCTTCTTACTCCACTGTTCTCCAGACCAGTCTTGTACAAACAAAACTAAATAAAGATCTGCTATGTTAGTACCAAAGGAGTAAAATCCGTTCAAATTCAATTATAGCACTTACATCAATGATTGCCAATACAGGAAACTGTAGTCTTAGACTAAATAAATGTCATGCTATTTGACTTATTCAATTACACAAATACAGCTACAAAGTTCAAATTGACAGTTACCTTGTATGGTTTACAGTTTTAATGAAATAACAATTTGGTTAAAATTTCAGGCCATATGAAATGTGAAATATATGTGTTCACAGTAGGCACCTGACTGGTTCTTCCTGTATAAGGCTCATTAAAAAGACATTGAAAGCAAAGCAATCTAGAAGAGGCAGCTTTCAGGAGAAGCATCAGGTAGTATTGTGCTGGCCATATATTTTCCAAGAACTGTGCAAATGACTCCCCTTGCTTTTGAGAAGGATTCAACATCCTTCTGTTTTATATCTGGGTACCATGAAGCGGATGTTCAGGCAAGCCATAAATTTCAAGGCAAGAGTATGCCAGGATAGGCTGGATGACTGGCTCATTGGGATCCACAGCATCCTTCCAAAATTAGATATTTCCACATCACCCAGCAAGCTAAATCAGAAACTTCCAGTTCACAATGTTAGCCACAACAGCACATTAGACCAGCTCTAAAATTTCATTTTTGTTAGGACATACAGTACCAGAAAATATTCCAATTATGTATTGGCTATTCAGGAGCGCTAGTTCTAGATCATTTGTTTCCAAACTCCTGGCCCCTGCCCAAGAACCACTGGAAATTCCTGAAGGTCTTGGTCAATCACTTGATTTCTCTACCTGCTGTAGCAACTGCGCTGTGCTAGATGCTGTAATCATTATTATATTTTTATGGCTTCTTTTATTTCTTATATATTATCTTATTTTTTTACTGTATTATAATTTGAATTCCGTTGATTTAGATAGTCAGTTAGGAAAGTGTTGTGCAGCCCAGGTTTTTGATGAATACTGCCATTTGCTTATGTTAACTGGGTTGCTTTGGTTGCTATTATAATTAAAAGAAGAAGTTAGTTGCCTTGTGGCTCCATTGTATTGGCTGGCAGGCTAAATACCATATTGGCCTGAATATAAGCCGCACCCAAATATAAGCCAGGGGGGGAGAGAGAGAGAGAGAAAGACTACCTGAATATAAGCTGGTCCCTTAAAATTCCGCAGGCACTCACACCCGTTCCGTTTTACCGTATGTCAGTTTCAGCAGCGATATCATTAAAGCCAATTTTTGTAAGGTCACGAATTTAAGTCATACTTTAACTTCTCACGGTCAGAATTTGGAAGAAAAAAAAGTGAGGTTTATATTCAGGCCAGTACAGTATATAAATATTCATGTTCATTGTTTATACAGCTATGCATGTAGCTATGAAAAGTATGCATGCAGGTCCTACATAATCAACTAACTGTTACTGTTTAAAAAAATGCCACTCTCCTTATAGCCAACTTTCAGTTTCATTCATTCTCCCGGAAAACATTGCTCAAAGTCCAAACGTTTTGCATTCAGATGCATTACGATGCCATTTCAATGGGACAGATTAACTGTCCCCCCCTTTTTTTTTTTTACTAATTTCCTGCCTCTTTATGGAGAGCCTCTTTCTATGGAAAGGAAATACATTTCGGTTGTCCACTAGTAAATAAAGGTTAAAATGGCTGATAATACAAACTCAGATAATTCAATTGAGCTCACAAATGAATGCAACATTAAGGCCGCTCATTTCCGTACCAGATGTGGTCTGCCAACAAACTTATCTACAAGGGCAAATTTGCTTGTCACCAGCCAGAAAACAGAGTACACTAATGTTTCTGCTTATCACTAATCAGAAGACAAACTCTGTTAGGGCTCCACATATTAGTCTTATTATATGATTGTATATTTAGGTGGCTATGTCCACTCTACATGGGACAGCCCTTTGTGTGACAACATCCTCTGCCTGAAGGAGTCTCCAGCCTGAAGACAGTTTAAGGTTAACAAACAAGTAGAAGCAGGTGGGGACTTGAAGTTGTCCATCAACACACAGGTGACCTGATCATAGTCTTCCTCACTAAGGCGAGGCCTATTGCACTTTTATTTACGCTACAGAAATTATTTCTTAATTTGCATGTATATGTATAAATTAGCACAGGCAAATTTTGTGCATTTGTATACCCTCTTTGGTCTTATTTTGGCGATGTTTTAAATGAGCACCCTACTGTGCATTCATACACACACACACACACACACACAAACAGTGGACCCTCAGGTTACATTATCTTTAGGTAATGTAACTTTCAGGTTGTGAACGCAGTAAACCTGTATACTTCCGGGTTTTGCCGCATGCACCTGGACAGAAGCGCTCTGTGCACTTTGGTCATGTGCAGAAGTGCTCTATTGCGCTGCGCACTTGCGCAGAAGCAGCGCCTCATGTTGCGGACTTTTCGCGGTACGTACAGATCCCCGGAACAAATTAAGTTGTATCCGGAGGGTCCACTGTACCTTTATTGCAAAACAATTTACATAAAAAACAGCACAAACAGACCATTACCATACCCACATAACAACTAGACACTAACTAACAACATATCATTTAACATCACACACACTTTTGACTTCCAATTCACCTCATTATACTTTTTACACATTATTGGTCTATACACACTTCTTTGGTTTCCCCCTGTTACATATCAAGAGAGATTTTTGCTTTTATAATTTCCTTGATATTCAAGATTCAATCTAGATCTGTCAGGAGATTTGCGTTGCCTCAGTACTTTTTTAGATATTCTTCAAATATTGTCCAATCTTTACTCACTTTCTGATTTGAGTTTCCTCTTACTCTCCCAGTCATTTTTGCAAGTTCTAAATATTCTATCATCTTCGCTTGCCAGTCATTTTTTGTGGGAATCGAGTCACCTTTCCAATTTTTTGCTGTTAAAATTCTAGCCACTGTGGTTGTGTACATAAAGGTTCTAAAGTTTTGTTGTATTTTGATGGATATAATGCCTAACAGAAAGGCTTCTGGGTTGTTTTTTGAAAGGAGAATTTAAAGATCTTTTTGAGTTTGTTATATATTATGTCCCAGAATTCTTGTATCTTCACATAGTCTCACCACATATGCATGAAAGTACCTACCCCTTTTTTTGCATCTCCAGCAAATGTTTGGGGGTGGGTTTTTTTTTACATCTTGGCCAGTTTGGCCGGGGTCAGATACAACTGGTAAAACATTTTCATCACATTTTCTTTCAAGTTATAACATGCGGTGAA
Organism: Podarcis liolepis; assembly: GCF_965112155.1. NCBI lineage: Eukaryota > Metazoa > Chordata > Lepidosauria > Squamata > Lacertidae > Podarcis > Podarcis liolepis. The sequence goes on from NC_139563.1 coordinate 29,318,313, forward strand.
CTTTATATCCAGAGCCTTTCCCATTCATTCATATAGTTATTATGTCCAAAATCCTGGGCCCAATGGACCATAACCGATTTTACCTCTTCTTCCTTGACTTCCCAGTCAAGAAGGAGATAATACATCTTAGATAGATATTTCCCCTTTGTCTGGATTAAATTTTCCTCTAGTTTTGATATTTCTCTGGCGAACCCTTTTTGTTTGTCTATACTTAATCTTTCATTAAGTTGGACATATAGGAGCCAATCCGTCAGACATACACGAATATCCTCAAAATCCTTTAATCTCAATTTGTTATTTCCCCCCTTTTATACCTTACTGTGCATTCTTCACATCCAACTCAACAAGCAATCCACAAGCAGGATGAAATTATAGGTGTTTACTTTCTGAAGGGAGATGAGTAATAATAATTGAAACAAAAAGGTCACACCATCGTTACATCCCAGATGTGGAAGTTCAGGTTCAGGAGCTAACAAGGCAAGCTCAAAACATGGTATCAAATGCGGCTCCCTCGATGAATGCACAGAAGCTAGGTATAAACTCACAACACATGAACAAGTCACGTACAAATGTAGACAAATTGAATGATATTTGGAATTCATTTTTATAAACACTGTATTGGGTTAAGTTTAGGTTATCTACAATAACAATCATATAATGTGTGTGCGTATTGTCTGTTTGCATTTCTTAGTGCAGAAAGTATTGATCTGATGTGTAGAGATCTTTCCTATTCTAATTAATTCAAGAGGGTTCTGGAAGCTTCTCTGTGTGAAAGCAGCAAGCAGAAGGTTCATGATGCTTGGGTTATTCCTTCAGAGAAGCCGAGTACAGCTGGCTTAAATTGGTTTTGTTTTGTCTTCTGCCAAGGTCATGCTGACTATAATAAGAGGCCAGAAGGAGCCTGGGTTTCACTTTCCCTTCCTTCCTTCCTTCCTTCCTTCCTTTCCATCTAGTGTGGTGTTCTGTACATAGTATTAAGTTTTAGTCTTATTATAAGTTACTGTAACTTTAAGTTAAGTCTGCTGCAACAGGATTTCTTATAGACTGTGCCAATCCTGAATGTATGGGATTTGTGACCATTATGTTCATTTGCCTTCAGTAGCAGTAAAGCTCTGCTGGGTGAAATATAATTGCCTCTGGTCTATTTTGGGGGTGAATCCTGCAACGCGTTTAAGTTTTTACTCTGCTAACTATATGTCAGAGCTCTGCTCTGGATCAATATTGAATAGAATTTCATGACATGTATATGTACGTGTAAATATATTAAAGGTAAAGGTACCCCTGCCCGTACGGGCCAGTCTTGACAGACTCTAGGGTTGTGCACCCATCTCACTTAAGAGGCCAGGGGCCAGCGCTGTCCGGAGACACTTCTGGGTCACGTGGCCAGCGTGACAAAGCTGCATCCGGCGAGCCAGCGCAGCACACGGAAACGCCGTTGACCTTCCCAGCAGTAAGCGGTCCCTATTTATCTACTTGCACCCGGGGTGCTTTCAAACTGCTAGGTTGGCAGGCGCTGGGACCGAGCAACGGGAGCGCACCCCACCGCGGGGATTCGAACCGCCGACCTTTCGATCGGCAAGCCCTAGGCGCTGAGGCTTTTACCCACAGCGCCACCCGCGTCCCAGGTAAATATATTACATGGCCATTATTTCTTCTTCTCTCTTTTCTTTTCATGTCTTATTTTACTTTGTGCACTGATGATTTTATACTTTCATACATTCATACATACATACACATACATAAACACACACACACGGTATCAACAGTTGAAATCGATTGACTAAATGCATGGAATCTCTACAGGGATCTGTCTGGCCCCTGAGAGAAGAAGAGGTTGGATTAGATTGGCCATTGGCTTAATCCAGCAGGAGTTTCTTAGGCTCTTATTACAGCTTCAAACTCTCTCTGGCTTTCCAAGGATATTGAGGGTGGGAGGGAAATGCCACAGGGCCGGGTAGAATAATATAAAAGGAAGATTAAAAACAACGAGAAGAAAGCAAATAAAATCCCCAGCAAGCAAAAATGTTCCTGCTGCTGCAGAGCTACAACTATTCCCAGCATGTTCTTATGCTACCAATATTAGAGCTAACAAATAATCTTCTGCTTATCAGCTGTCAAAACAAATCAGAAACAAAAAACTAATCAAGCAACAACTTCTGCACATTCCTACATGCATTTCCTTTCAGTCTTGAAAGCATTAAATTCATGCGCTGAAGCATCAGAGAAGGAGGAAATCTTGCTATCTTTGCCATCTGAAGAACAGGGGCCCTGGCGCAGGACCAGTTGAGCTTGCGAAAGTCATTGTATTTTTATTTACTTATTTATTAAATGATACTTATATACTGCTGTTTCATTAAAAACATCAAAGTGGTTTACAAGAAAAATGCATAAAATTGCACAGTTCAAACCATCTATTTATTTATTTATCGATATATCTCGGTTATCTTATTTTATGGATTGGGTTTTCAGCAGTTTGCTTGCTTTGCGGCATTAACCTTGAACAATTCTCGTAAACGCATTAATTTAACTGGCATACATTTGCAATCATTTAGATGAATTCCCATGCAGAGGTGAAGAGATCAATTATGGAGAACTGCTGGGTTCGTTCTTTATTGAAGAATTCTTTCGTATTTTCTCACTACAGAACCATAATCTTCAAAAAATTGTTATTGATTGTGCCAGAAAAGAAGTCATTGTTATTCAAACAGAGCTTCCTTCAGGTCTCTAAATCAAATACCTCTTGGCTGTGTCTTCATATCAAGAACGGCTATCTAAGACATGATACTTTCGAGTTGCAATAGAAAAGTGAGTTTGACTTGATTCATATTGGGTTTCTAATATTCCCAACACAGAGAGGAGGCAGGGCTCAGTTGTAGAAATTACAGACAGGAATTTTCTCCCCTGCATATTATAGAGTAAACACAGGCACCAAAACTCTAAATCAGCCTTTGTTTCATCAGTAATAAAAGTGGTGGATGTTTTAAAGGCCAGAGGCACAAGTACCGCATGATTAGAGGCCTTAAAATCAATGACATATTTGCCAAGAATGCCAATAGATGTTGTTTTTTAGTCATGTGGCATTAAGGCAATATATCAGTGTTACTTCATTTAAGTTAGTTCTTTTACTTGCTGGATCTACAGAGCTGTTTGGGAGCTCACACAAAAATTTTGTCCTAGAACGATGGAACTCTCCTGTTAGTTCACTGTGGAGGAAGAAAGAAATGTCCAAGAGAGGGGAACTGGAAGGAGTAGCCAAACTCATTGTTTCATTCAAAAATACTAAATTATTATATTATTACATACATACCAGCCCGCCATTTTTATGCAAAAATTGGTATTTTTTGGTAGTGTTTTGGAGCAACAAGTTCAATGATAATGCCCAACCATAATCTGCTTTCAACCTTCCGTAACAGTCTTTCTTTATGTTCTTTAACTTTGGTATATTTTGTTTACTGATAAAATAAAACTATTAAAATAATAACATAATGTATTTTCCTTTTCATCCTTTCTCTTCTCCTCACCATTTCCCCCTTCCTTGATTATTTGAGTGATTGTTGTTAAAAGTGGGCTCATGATTATATTTGTTGGGTTGATCGTTTTTTGGGGTTGATTATAGAATAAATCTTCATGGATGTGCATTGGGGAGGGATAAAGAAACACGCTTTTATTTATGTTGTGATTCGAGGAAATTTAATTACAATTTTAATAACAATAATAGATCCACAGTTGCGCTTAAATTTCTCCAACATATTTTTGGGCAGGGAAGTTAGGCAGACTATTTTGCTAAATATTCTCTAGGATAGGGAAACTGAAATCCTCCAAAAACACAAGGAAGGAAGGAAATCCTCCAAAAACACAAGGAAGGAAGGAAATGGTCAAAAATGTTAACAGAACATTCTTTTCTGATAAATTTCAGTTCAGTTCTAGAATATTCACCCCTTGGACATAATGAAGGAATGTCAGCCGACAGCAGTTTTCTTATACCAACTTGAGGTTCAAGTCTTATATAACAGAAACTACATTATTTGGACTTCTCCATTTTCCAGTCTGGAAGTCAGTCATTTCTAGCTGAGGTCACATAAAACCATCGGCGTGGTTGTCTCACACACTCAAAGCTCCATCTTTCTGCTAAAAGCTCTGACATATTTATTTTTTACGCGTTCATCCAAGCCACAAAAAGGACTTCCATAATAGCTTGTTGTGGTGAATGAAATAATTTATGCTGCCTGTCAAGGGTCTTGTTCTTTAAATTCACACCCAGCATTAAGTGATTGTAAGTGCTGCACTTTCTCGGTGTCACACTGACTTTCAGGACGGATGCCTGTGTGTTATGAGCGGCCAAGAAAATGAGCTGGAATAGCTGGTGTTCATCCTTCACAGTTCCCTAGAGGCCTGCTGAACAATACCTCACCAGCTAGGGCTAATGGTTGAATTACCTAACCCCTATTCAAATGTCCAGTGCTGAATGCATTTGAGGGAGAATGGGGGCCATGGCTGCTTGCACCATTCCTTCTGTCACATTCCCAGTGCTCAATTGCATTACCCACCCCAAAGATATGCGGGGGGAAGACTTCTCTACATGCATAGGACTCCTTAGGCAATCTAGAACCCTGATCATGCAGTGTTCTAAACCAGGCGGTGAATTTGTTTGAGTACATCAGGCTCCCTAGTGCAGTTCTCCTCCTCCAGAGAATGGAGGGTTACAGGACCAAGCAATGGGAAGGGTGTAGTTTTGGGGAGCACATTCTCACACCCTCTTCCCTCCAACAATAGTAATCGCAGGGAAGCCTAATACCTGTGGAGGGCTCTAGGGAAATCAGCACACAGTCAAGGGGTGGAAGAGAGTTTTAGGAACCCTCCAGATGATGTATTTATTGAGCATTCAATCCGATTTGCTTGCACAAAGCTTCCATGGAAGTTAGACTATGGCTGCATTCACACAGCAGTTTATTCCATTTTCCTGACGTTTCCCTAGCTGTTAATTTCCTTATTTATTTTTTACATATTTTATTTATGATTTTCAGTTTTATACATTTCAATAATTTTAGTCATTTTAACATTTCAAAACTTGACTTCCTTCCCCTTCTTTCTGCCGCTCCTTAAATATTTAATATTTTCTGCATATCCAAATTAACTTAATTTGTTCATTCATTCATCTACTTCAATACAACTGCAGGTTATTACAATAATCCTTCCAATGTTCTTATCTGTTTACAGTTTGTTTGTAAATATTCAATAAACCATTTCCATTCTTTTATAAAAAGTTTATCTTGCTTTCTTATTTTTCCGGTAGGTTTTGCCATTTCTGCATATTCCATAAGTTTTTGCATACATTCTTCTTTTGCTAGGACTTCTTCTAGCTGTTAGTTTCCAGCAACCTTCTACTAGCTTTGCCTCCACTCCAGCCTTGCCTCCAGCATGACCTCCAACATCTGACCAGAACACAACAGTTCCATATATATTATATAAAGCTGCTTCTCACACACAGCTTCCTGAGTGCTCATTACAAATCCTACCCATGCAAGTGAATTTCCTATTCAGGAGACCATTTCAGCAAATCACAGACTCTAATTGAGTAACGCTTTAGAAGATAGTGATAGCATTAACCTATTCACAGTTGTCAGACAGAAACAGTCCAGTTCATGGTTAATCATCTGTATGGATTCCTCAGAACACAAATATGAAGAAAACTAAACAAAAATAATAAATCTTGAAGTCGGAGTAAAACAAAAACATTCACAACAGGGACACTACTCATCTCCCTATATGTCCCCCACGCTCATCTCCAGCAGAAAATATTCTCTGAAAATATAGCTCTAACAATTTACTGAAGAAGTAAAAGATAATGAGTTTGATACTGTTCTTTAAAAGGATATTGATGGATGACTATAGCAGACTAAATTAAGAACAGCTGCTCTGAGCCTAGGTGAAACAAAGTAGATTTAGGCTACAATGAGATAAGCAAACACGAGATGTGATTCTTAGATGAGCAAAGCACAAAGCTGGCAGTCTCTAATAAACTACTTAATGGTTTCCATATTAGTGCACTCAGATTGTAGTTTGCTTCTGGATAGCTTCAATTGTGTTTTAATGCACGTTTAATCACCCCGTCTACTTTCATCCATGAGTTCTTCTCAGTAGCCTCTTGAAAGAAGAGTTGCTGTTTGGAAGTATATATAGCTAAGCAGCGAAACCCTAACATATGTGTTTGGAGTGTCAAGTTCAGAAATGCACCAACATTCATGAAAACTATTGCATTTCCCCCACCCCCCAGTTTTTTTTTTGGAAGACTATAATCTATTTTTAAGTTCAGAAAACTACACCAGAAGTGTTTGGAAACCAGCCCTATAGAAAAAGCAGGATCTTTTAGTATAGCTCAAGGTTCCATAGAATCAAAGATTTGTAGAGTGGGGAGGGGCCGCATGGATCACCTATTGCAACCTGTTGCAATGCAGAAATCACAATTAAAGGATCCCCATCAGATCCAACCTCTGTTAAAAACCTCCAGTGAAGGAGAGCCTTCTGAGTCCATTCCACTGCCAAACAGCTCTTGCCATCATAAAGTTCTTCCTTACGTTTAGTTGGAAATTTTCTTTCTTGTAATTTTAATCCGTTGGTTTGAGTCATATCCTCTGGAGCAGCAGAACACAAGCGTGTGATTTTCAGCACCCAACTTATGATCATGAAGATAGCAACCACATTTTGATGCACACTTAACTCCAACTGAAATCGGTGGGATTTTCAAGTCCCTGCTCTGTTGGATTGTGGGATTAGTTAATTTTTACACTTATCACACCTCCCCACCACCACCCCCAGAAGTTTAGGATGGCGTACATGGTCCTTCTCTCCATTTTATCCATTTATTTACCATTCTGTGAGGTTGGTTGGGTCAAGAGAGCGATTGGCATGAAGTAGCCCAATATGATACTACATAGCCGAGGGAGGATTTGAACACAGGCCTCCTCGGTCCTGTTGTGGCCACACTACATAACACACATATGCCACACTGACTCTTGCATGACATACGGGAGTTCATTCGTGCTGTAAAACTGTTTCACTCACATTGGCTTTTAGCATCTCCCCAGATCCAGGAGAAGGAGGGAGGCTGGAGAAGAAAAGCACTACTTGCTTCAAGGTATATTCTAAATATTTCATGCTCACAAATGCATTCCACTAGTAAATGAACAGATGACATCCTTTACGATTCACTGTGGCATTTCAGCTCTCAGGAGCCAGCGTGTTACATCCATGTTACGTTACATCCACAGTTCAGCAGCTAGAATCACATAAGGTGCTTGTTTCATTTGTGTGCACACTTCTTTCATGTATGGTCTAGTAAAGTGTTTGCTTCAGGATCAATATGACATCTTATTCATGACAAAACAGCAAATGTAATAAAATCAGAAAAGGATTAATGATGCTATAAAACCATCAATTCAGAGTTCCCCCAATCATCATCACCATCATTAATAAAGGCATAATAACAGCAGAGCCTCTGACAAATATTTGCAGCCAGTCTCCCATATATGTGTGTGAGTAATATTGGCAAAACTAATGAAAACAATTAGGAAAGTAATAAATTGGCTGCAATTACTTATTCCTGGTCATCTACTTTTGTTTTTGTCCTCTATTAGTTATGTTCCCTCTGCAAACAGGACAAGTATAAATTTCACACTATGCCATACTAAATTTCTAATGCATGCTTGGGGTGGCATTGCGATGCTCTTTCAACACTTTTTCTGCTAAACGAATTAACCGGGATCCTTATATTGCATTTCTAGCCATCAGTCTTCCTTTGTGAACAGCAAGTCATGCTATTAATAGTCTCAGTTTCCTTGACAATTAATGTTGTCTTCAGAACATTATCGGGGTTTTTTTTCCATATCTTGTGTACCTGATAAGCAGGCTAATAATTAGTGCGAAATGTTCTCTCAAGTGCGGCCAATGCAGAAAAGTGAGGAGGCAGCGAATATGGGCATATTGCAAGGGCGAAGAACGCTAACATGAGGGCAGAGATGATTAGATAAATGCCTTGACGTGGTGACAGTCCATTGCTTGGAGGAATAGAATGATCAGATGCAAAGAAGACAGGACTTCTGAATCGTTAGCTGAATCAGTGTGCTGCAGTTTTTAGATCAGGGGTAGGCAACCTCCAGGCCTCTCCATTTGCCCCTCAAAGTTCTCCTCTTACTGGCCCTGCTTCACAACCCAAAGTGTTTTTGCCCTCAAACTCTGATAATGCCTCTTGCTCGTCATGGATAGAAGACAGAGAAAGGTGTGTGAGCTTGTGTAGAAACGCCTGTTTTACAAGGTTAACATTCATTTCTCTATCCCCTTTTGCCTCTGGCTTTGCCCACTGCTGTTAGATGATCCTTGGAAGGTTTCCCAGAAGTATGTTTCTCAGCACAATTCAAAGCGTGGGTGCTGACCTTTAAAGCTCTAGATGGCTTTGGCCCTTTACACCTGAAGGAATGTCTCCACCCCCATCATTCAGCCCGGACACTGAGGTCCGGCGCTGAGCGCCTTCTGGCAGTTCCCTCACTGCAAGAAGCGAGGTTGCAGGGAACCAAGCAGAGGGCCTTCTTGGTAGTGGCGCCCGCCCTGTGGAACACCCTCCCATCAGATGTCCCCACCCAAAGTGGCTGGGGAAACTCAGCCAGATGGGTGGGGTATAAATAATAAATTATTATTATTAATTATTATTATTATTATTATTATTATTATTATTATTATTATGGAATGGGGCCCCTGTTGTGGTCTCATTGCTGAACAACAACGGGCAGAGCTCAGTGGAGTGGGAGACCAGCCAACCAGAAGAGTCTCTGAAGTGTACTTGCCTAGAGGCAGAGGCAGCATCTGAAGTCAGGTCCAGTCCTAGGGTCGGGTGAACAGCAATCTACATGGTCAGATGATCACGGGGTCAAGATGAGCAGGAAACAGCAAGGTAGGACCAGGAACTGCTGCTGGAAGCTCTGCTTAAGAAGGCTGAAGCTAGCTGGTTCTCATTAGCACCTTCTCCTCTGAGTCTTTGAAGACTGATCAGCTGCAGATGGAGTCACTCTACTTTCTCTGCCTTCAGGGTGCTGTTCAGCAGGCAAAGCTGACTCCTAGCCCATGACACCCTCAAGCTGAAGAAGACTTCCCACCTCTGGGTTAGAGGAGGACTGGGGAGTCCTTAAATCCCCATTCAGCCTCATTGATGATATTGAGTTTCTCTCTGGGCCAACCCACCCATCTTGTGAGGATAAAATGTAGGAAAGATGCAGGTATACCACCTTGAGATCTCTGAAGGAAAGGCAAATATTCATGTAGCAAAATACATGCTTAATATGCATGAAGAAGAGAGAACTTGGGCAAGCTTAGTTCATCACGAGGGGCTGAAAATGCTCCACCTGCAGATATCCCTTAGTCTACACAAAAGGGGAGATACAGAAGCCCCTTCCCCCCTTGCATCTGGTTGGCCCGCCAGAGGACATGCATAGGCCCACCCTGGTCCATTCTCCACTTTCATCCCCTTGACTTGTCCCTCAACTGTCTGCACTGGCATTTGTGTGTAATAACTTTCCAGGGTGTCTGTGAACTTGGCAGAACATCCAGCTCGGTACGCTGGGGCAGCCCATCAAATAAATCAGATGCCTATTTGGCTAGGATTTCTTAATCAGCTTTCTATCCATCACTCTATTAGGCTATGATCCAAAGTGGTACACTCATGCTTATTGTGGATGCAGCCAGAATTATTCTGAGAATTTCCATCTCAGCACTTGCCAGGACACTGGTTGCATTGGTGACGTTGCTGAACTACCATGTTCAGGGCCAGCCAAACCATAGATGGAAACTCAACAAGCATGTGGGACATCAACATTCCAGTCATTAGTCTAGCAGAGGGTTCCCCACCTTCTCTGCTCCCCCAGCTTTCACTCATTAAATCCACACTCCACTAATAATAACCTTTCCTACACCTTTGCTCCCTCAATCTAGTTCTTCCAAAACCACCCCTTGAAGGAATGTGAGTTACTTAACCACAAATATATTTACTTTTCATTAACTGAATTCTGTTCTGTTGTGTTTCTCTTCTGCTGATTAAGGTCACTGTATGTCAACCACTGGAATTGTATTCCTTCATCTGTTGAAACTATTCTACTACTGGACAGTTTTTTGGTTTGTTTTTTTAAAAAAATCCACTTAAGATAGTTCTTCTTTTTCTTTATACTTTGCAAGGGAACCCACAAGTAGCTTAACAACATGCATACATACACAGGGTGTATCTTATATTGTGACCCAGAAGATGGACATAAGTACTCCTGACATAAATGAAACTGACAGTTGGGATGGCTGTCTGGCTGAGGACCACAGAAGAAGTTTGTAGTAGTCTATAAAAATAGCAGGTTTTACTTATGGCATGTGAGTCAGTTGGCCCATTCTCTATGGTCACGTAATGGCATGGGCAAGGATCACTGTAATCTGTGCATGTAGAAATGAACCTGAATTATACTGAATCACGTCACTGGTGCATCTTGTTCCCAGCACAGTGTGTGCTCTGAGGTAGGACTGAAATGGGATGTGGCAGGAGCGGGGGGAGGGGGGTTGCAAGTAGCATTTTCCCCTCTCCCTTTTCCTCTTCAGTCCACTGAGTATGCAAACCCACAAGGTGAGATTATGAGAAACTGTGGCCCAGATCCCAAGAAACTTGGTCGTTTTAAAGTCCCGCTGAAACAAGCAAGACAAGTTTGTTATGAAGTTCATTAATTTTGATAGGATTTTAACACATGAGCTTCCATTGGATCTGAGCCATGGTATTTTGGTGTCATCTCTGTGCTGATTCATTGGCAGGAGATTCAGGAGCAAAACAGCTCCGACAAAAAAGCTGCTGTGCGGATATTCCCACCGGCACTGTTCATTGCATTAAGGGACACAATCAGAGAAAGGGAAGGAGAGGTAATTTGCATTCATCTGCAATTACTGCAGCTTCTGGCAGTTTTGCAATATGAAAGCAGTTCACATATCGTAGCATCCAAAGGAGTTCTTAAGCACAGGAGTAAGGCTGTGAATTGTGCAGTTTTCTTCTGCTTTATTTGTCCCACCGGGCATTAAATTTGTCACGAGATGCAGTGTGTGGTCTATCGTAGCAAAATGTGGAAGTTTGTTCCTCCAGAAGCCTCATTTGGAACTGCCTAACAACATGGGATTCTTTACAGAAAATAAAAGGGGAATTTCCCCTATGCGGTGGCTTGTAATTTTCTCGTGGAAAATTGCCAGCCATTTTCATGTGAAAAGCTCCTAGCTGTAATGAACTGAAACTTAAACAAGGGAAAATGTGCCATTGACTAAAGACTGTATCGGCGAAGAACAAGCAAAATGTTAGGTGGCAGCACAGCTTCCAGCGGGAGTTGACAGAATCATCATTAAAGGTGTCATTAAAAAATTTAAAAATTAGAAGTGGGAACCAAGAAGAATGTGTGGGTTGCGAGGGGAACACAGGATAAAGAGGCACCCCCCCTTTTGCCTCCTTTCCTTGTACTCTTCACTGTCTCTCAGGTTGCCTTCAGACAATCAATATTTTGCAGGAGGGAATTCAAGCATGTACTGGAAATTTAGGTTTGTGCAATTACAATGGATTAAAGAGCTCTGCTGGCCTAACACAACAAACCCACTTCCCTTAAAAAATAAAAAATGGACTTTTTGCTGTTAAGAAAGTGGTAGGGAAATCTAGTGAAAAGTGTGGGGTGAACAAATGATTAATGGAAAGACATACAACCACCGTTGTTAAGTCTCAGGATGGAATAACCATGCAAACAAGTCAAGATTAAATCTGGATCAGTGCTCATCATGGTATAACCTTCCTGGAAACCTGAATGAATGCTCAGCAAAGACAGCACATCATTTGACTTCTGTGTAAGCTTTGCACAAGGGACTCAGGATGAATGTTCACTAAATGGGCCATCAGGAGGAGTCCTCACACACCTGCATGTTTCCTCTCACACACCTGCACATCCACATTGTCTTTCCTGCTCCTGTCCCCTGCTCACCAGGTGGATGTGCAATTTCTTCCTGTTTATCTCAGTTTTTTAAAATCTTAAATTCACATTTCCACACTGGTTTGCAATTTTTTAAAAAAGAGAAAGTCATTGTAAAAATTCATCAGCATTATAGTGTGAATTTCTCCCAGTATACACATTCAGTATGCAGTTTTGTATAGTATACGTATATATGTGATTGCAAAGCAACTTCCCCTAATGTAATGCAGTTTTGTATGTTATTTTCCATAATATATGTATTTTTATATGCACTTCCCCTTAGCACATGCATTTCAGAACATATTACTGGGTTATAGAAATGCATGCATCCAATTCTCTTTTAAAGCCATCAAAGTTGGTGGCCATAAGCCTACAGCTGAATCTTGAGTCTGAGGGACTTTGAATATTCACTTGTGTCAAACTCAGTTCATGGAATCAGTCCTGCATTGTTGAGCGGTTTAGAGGGTGACTTTCAATTGTATACCTGCTTGAAGTGTTCTGTTTCCTTCCTCCTCTCTTTCCCCCTCCCTGTTTATTAAATATTAACTCCTGGTTTGACAGTTCTGTTAAGCTATCCACCAATTATTTGCTTTGCCTCCTGACAGGGGACATAGGACTGTCAGCACCAGACACTATTTTGTGGCCCTAATATTCCACTCCCATCCATCCCACTACTGTTTGAACCCAGAACTCATAGGTCTCTCTGTAAAGAGGGAAGGGAAGTGGGATTGCGCGCACACACACACACATACACCTGCCTCCCCTGCTACTGTTACCTGGGGCCTTAACTGTTGGAGTCACAAGTGTGACTCACAGAATCTCTCTCCTGCTCAAAATAATGTAGGAGAAGTGATCCTAAGTGGGCTACCAATTTGGGTCTCCTTTAGGACTGGGCGATATCAGCTTTTCAACATCGCAGTATATCACCAGCCAAACATGGCGATCTGGCGATATACCGTGATGTTGAAAAAACAAGCTGCAATTGGCATCAGCCTGCATTGCTGGGTGAAATTGCACCAGCTCGCACCACGGGAGCTGAGGAAGTTTCACCCCAGCACCTAGCAGGCTGGGACAACGCAGCTTGTTTGTACAGCTCAGCTGGGGCACGGGAGACCTCCCCATCCCAGGCAGAGCCATCCCCAGTGCTCTCCCTGCTTGGGCGGGAGCCAGCGCTGGGCTGGGGGGGATCCTTTAACTGCTTGGCTGAGGGCAGCAGCAACCACCCACTCCTCAGCCAAGCAGTTTAAAGATGCAGAGGGAGGAACAAGCTGTATCAGTACCACACCAAGGTATATTTTTTTCTGCCTCTGTGCAGTTTGAGGGCAGAGTGGGTTTCACTCAGCGATGTATCGCTGGTGAAACCGCTCCCGCTCCTGAGTCCCTCTGCTAGCAACGCTCGCTGGAGGAAGTCACTAGCTGAGGGACTCAGGAACGGTGGCGGTTTCACCAGCGATATATTGCTGAGTGAAGCCAACATCGCAGTCTGCTCCTCAAACAAGTCCTGGGCAATATATTGATATATCACCCAGGCCTAGTCTCCTTCCATAAAGTACATATCTGAGAATGCCTCTTTCCCATCTACAGTTCTTGGTTCCTTAAAAAAATTACTGCTGTTCAGAACATTTACTTGTGCCACAGAGTGGGGTAAATGGTGGTCATGTTCCCAGTAATAGTAAAAATAATAATAATGACTCATTGGCACAGCTTGTACAGCAAGGAGGTTAGAAGTGGTACACTTTGCTGTGGCAGATTTTCAGTTAGTGGTAGATTAGAAAAGAGAAGCAGGCTTGGTTCTCACTATATGCCACATCTGTGATTTATTATTGAAGGTCATTCTCCAGAACTCTCAGATAAGGTCAGGTGTCACCAGGGATATTGTCCTTCCTTAGCCCAGCTTCAATTCCCCTGAACTCTGAATAGTGGATCTTTCCTATGATCTAATAATCTGAGGGCCACATTTCCTCACAGGCAATCTTCCAGAGGCCTCATGTTAGTGGGGGGGGGGCGAGAGGGGGCAGAGGCAAAAGTGGATGGAACACTGAATGTGATTATTATTATTGTACATCATTCTACATTCCACAAATGTCAGAGGTTGCTGTACACCCCCACAAAACACACACACACATCCAAGCAAGCATTGTTGGAGTAACTAGACATGAGATGGGGTTAATTTCCTTCAGGAGTGTAAATCACCCCATGGATGAGCTATTCGCAGGAGCAAAGTGATCAAAGCCAGTTGCTATTGTAATAGCCCAGTTCCCTGACTATATCTGTGATTAATGCATGCCAGTAGTCTGTCTATTAGTCTGTCTGTCTGTTAATCAGTCAGTACTACTTGTCCAGTGTTATGAAAGAATTACTCAATTTATTAAGAGCAATAGGCATACTTTGTACTTGTATGTATCTGTATATACAGTGGTACCTCAGTTTACGAACCTAATCTCTTCCGGAAGTCCGTTCTTAAACCGAAACCATTCTTAAACCGAGGTGCGCTTTCCCTAATGAGGCCTCCTGCCACCGGTGCCCTTCCACCATTTGGCTTCCATTCTTAGACTGAACTGAAGTTTGCAAACCGGGACACTACTTCCGGTATTACAGAGTTCATAAACCGAATAGGTCGTAAACAGGGCTGTTCTTAAACCGAAGTACCACTTTATCTGTATCTGCAAAAGCCTACAAGCTGTATATATCTACATCCATAATGGTTTAATTGAGCCTTATCTTCTGCAACAGTAAAGTAGCTGAAACCTTCTCTACTTCTGTGTGGTGACTGGTACTAGGAGCAATTTTCACTGCATGGGTATTTTACCTGAGATTCCCAACAAGCTTGAGGCATTATCACAACTCAGGTAAATATTCTAGCCAAGCCAAACCATGCATGGGGGAGGTGGTGCAGAACAGGACTAGTGAGTAGGGGTGGCCAGAGGAGTGTGCATGACTTAGGAAGAGTCTCAGGCACCCAATGGGGAGGACCTGAGGGCTGTATTTGATACCAGTGGTCAATGTTGCTACTCCCCCACCCTTTCTGTGCATCCTTGCTTCTGCTCCCCCATGATTCACCCATGAAAATGACAGGAAATAACTGTATGTCAGCAGAGCACCACAAATTTAATCACTTAACTCCTGTACTTTTCTGGGTTAATAAGGTTGCAAAAACATTTTTTTCCTGGGAGCAATTAGGATGGAAATGAGTGCTAAACTGACTACTTTTGTTATGTTGTAGTTATACATACATACATACATATATATATATATATATATATATATATATATATATATTCATATTGTAAGCCGCCTAGAACATGGTTTGAACTGCGGAAAGGCAGCATACAAATGAAATTATGTATGTATGTATGAATGTATGTATGTATGAATGTATGTATACTCACTCTATTTCTGGAAGTGGCTTTTACATTGTGTTAAAGGCTAAAAAATAATGCAGAAATTAACAGTCAGGGAGAGCAGAATATGAGAGCAGAATAAACTGCTATGTGAATGTAGTTTCTCAGGAATAGCTGGTGCTCCATTGCTGTCTATTTCTGAATAAGATTGGCCTTAATAAGAAAATAATACCTATTTTTTGGTACTACAAAACAAATGAATTATAGAAATGGAATGTGCTGTCTGCTTACTTTTTATGTACAGTTTCCTTTGTCAGATAACACTTCCTCAATGTCTTCTGCCTTGGGGATTGTTTTATTCTCAGTCTTTTCTTGTTGCAGGGAATAACATAAGGGCTCCCAGCGATCTGCCAGCTAATAATAAAGCAATAACTTTAATCAGTCTGCTGGGGGACACAGTTTAATATCTTGTTTTCTAGCAAGAAATAAATTATTCTTGTACAATGTAATTCTATATATACACAGGATGTAGTCCTGAACACTCTAACAAGGGAATAAGCCCCATTGAACATAATGAAAATTCCTTCCTTCCATGTAGAGTTAACATGCCTTATTTCACTGACTCATTTGCATGGGGCAAGACACAGGGTGGGATTTTACTTACTTCCAGGGGGAGGAATACATATTGAGGGGAGAGATATAAAACACACCAGTGCTCCTCCTAGAACAGGCATAGGCAAACTCGGCCCTCCAGATGTTTTGGGACTACAACTCCCATCATCCCTAGCTAACAGGACCAGTGGTCAGGAATGATGGGAGTTGTAGTCCCAAAAACATCTGGAGGGCTGAGTTTGCCTATGCCTATCCTAGAACCTTACCACTGCTGGCCACCATCTTTAATTTCCCATCAACACAGAGAAGTTGATGAAGCCAGGAAAGGGGATATGGGAAAGGGAGTGGACCAATGAGATTGCTTCCCCTCCCCTTCTCATTGTGTGATTCTTGAACACCTCAAGTGGGCTTGCAAGATGGTGAGTGGTCCAAGGTCAACCCATTAACCTAATGGAGATTGCAACATGGGTCTTCAAAATCTTAGATGGAGATGATAACCACTCTGATTTCAGAAAAGCTGCTGCATAAGTGGACAAAAACCTGTAGTTAGGGGGAAGAAACCTGCCTATTTGTAGAGGAATTTGCAATGCACAGCATTTTAAAGAGATCCACAGCCTTTTGTCAGCTTGTAAATAGGCTATAGCCTACATGTATCTCCATGGAACTGCAGCCTTTTAAAATGTGAAAACTATCCCTAAGTGGAAATTAACATAACCAAGTGACCTAAGAGCAATGTTTTTTAAGGGGGGGGGGAATCAGTGTCTTTTGATATTTTCATTTCTTTGGTCATTAATGTCCTGCACAAGGTGTCTTTTGGACAGTCTCCTCCGTTAAAAGTAATTCACTATTTTACAGCTTCTATTGCTCAGTCTTTAAATGCCACTCATTAATGGGCAATGGCAGAGACAATAACCTATTGGAGTCCATAACAACACAGCTTTTAGTATGGCAAAACCTACAGTGTTACCCTTAAGAACATTCTGCCCCCTACAACACTCTTTCCTACATCTAGGATAAAGTATGATGGCATAAACTTCACGACTCCGCTGTTGTTCCAGAAAAGCAAGTGAAATAAAACAGTGAAAAAGTTGTAAAGTGAATCATTTTATTAATCCTCCAGGGAATTTTCTCTCCTCTGTTTATGAGACCAAGCACACAAGGTACTCACAAGGCGATCTGGAAGCTTTTAGTGAAATGACTGGGCATCTCCTCCCCAAACTTCAAGCCCCATTCTAGCCAGTAGCTAAATGGTAAGGTAGGGAGGGAAAGAGAAAATGTGCGGGGGGTTTTTTGTCAGGGAAACAGCAACTAACATTTGGCCAGAGTACTGCCAGACCTAATAGAAAATAATAACTTGGTAAACTATATCATCTGTTTCTTGTCCATGGGCTGTAGTGACCAATTTTGAACAACAAAGAATCCTTGTTATCAGATGATTTTCTAAAGGGTTCTGTTCCCTGACATCCCTGTATGTTCTGAAAGTCTAGCTCTAGCAGAGATGGCAGAAGCTGAGCGCTTTTAAACATCTGCTTCTTGCTTTCAGACACATAAGAAGCCCTGAACCAGGCACTTATTTATAGTTCGGAGCTTGTGAAATATGTTGAGGTTTGTTGAATATATGACCTAGCAACATAGAGAAGGCTTTGTTCTTTGGTTACATTGGAAGGAAGGAAGGAAGGAAGGAAGGAAGGAAGGAAGGAAGGAAGGAAGGAAGGAAGGAAGGAAGGAAAGAAAGAAACATAGGGAGGATGCTATTCCAAGCAATAATTCCTATGCACTGGTGTAAAGTAAATAAACATAGTTATATGGCTTTAAGGGACAGAAGGGGAATGAAAGGAAGGGAAAATGTTAAGAACGAGCTAGATAGTGTTAAATGAGACCACATCAAAACCAGGCCATTGAAATGATGGTAAAGGATCTGGAGACCAAATTCTAATAGTTTGAAGAGGCTGATTAAGAGTCAATATGACATCCATATTCAATTATCCTTTGGGCTGTGACATTTGGGAGGGATTCAAGCACATATTGGAAAATTCAAGTGGATTAAAGTGCTCTGTTGCCCTAGTGCGACAAACCCATGTATTTTAATGGACTGTTTGCTGTTAGGAAAGTGACAGTGAAATGCACTGATAAGCATGGGATTAATGAGAAGACGTATAAATACCCCACAAACAAGTCAAGATGACTATCCATTGCTGAATAACCTCCCCACAAACAGAATGAATGCTCAGTGAAGACAGACATCGTCTAAACTCCACATAAGCTTCGCACAAGCAAATTAGGATAAATGCTCAATAAATGCTCAACACACAGTTGATGGAGCAAATGTGCCTTGTGTTGCTCCAGAGGGAGCACCCAAACCATTGTGTTGAAATTATAAGAAAGGGGATATAAACTAAACATTAATAAGAACTTCTTGGTAGTACAAGCTGTTTGAGAGTGGGACAAGCTGTACCAGAAGGCTCTCCATCATTAGAGGTCTTTAAGCAGAAGGTGGATCCTCAACTATCATAGATGTTGCAGTTGCAGGTTTTCTGCAGTGGAAGTGGGGTGGAATAGATGAACTTTGAGCTCCTTCCAACTCTGTGTTGCTGAGAAATGACAATGCAGCAAGCAATGTTAGGCAGAGACATAAAAGCCAAAGAATTGAGTAGAGATAGAAGGCACTGGCCTAATAGAGAAATCCAAAGGAGAATCAATATGAATCTGAAAGTTTCCAGGAATAAGAGAACGAAAGGCAAGTAGTCTGATCTGGAATAAAGCAGCTTCATCCGATACGTGAGTTTGTGTTAATGCAAGTTAAAAAAAAAAAGGTTATGAATAAGGAGATTTGATAATAACAGGTCAATAGTTCATTAGACCAGTGTTTCCCAACCTTTTTTGGGCAAAGGCACACTTGTTTCATGAAAAAAATCTCGAGGCACACCACCATTACAGCCCCGTGACGTCAGCGCGCAGCGTCACGCCAGGAGGGACATGAATTGCTAGCAAATTACATAATCACCTCCTTGAGGGCTGGCTCATCTTCTCCGAAGGCAGTACCCCATTAATTAACAGCACAGACTCACACCATAGCCAAGACGAGGGGGGAAAACCTCAGTCATGCACAGTCATGCACATGTGGGGGCCAAATGAGGACGAAGACCGGGCAGAGAGCAGGGTTCAAATCACCCCACCTGGCCAGGACAATCCCTGGGTGCTCCCTTGGGCCACTCGCCTGACCCACCTCGCAGGGCTGTTGCGAGGATAACACGGGGAGAACCACGCGCGCCCCCGGGAGCTCCTTGGAGGAGAAAGCGGGCGATGAATGCAATGCACAAAATATATGAGAGGCGACCAGGTTTTGCAGGTGAGGGGCCCCCGCCAGCCTCCGCTTCCAACACCCGGCGCAACGACGCCGAAGTTTCCCCCCGGGCTCGGCTCGGGGAGCAGCGCTGCTCCCCCCCCGGCTCCCCTTCGCCCTCCCGGCTCTCTCTGCCACCCACTGGGGACCCCCCCTCACCTGCCAAGTCCGGAGCGCTGGTGGAAGTTGCATGCATGCATGCAGGGCGCCGCGTTGCCATTGCATTGCACTGCACTCCATGCAACGCCTGCACGCATGCATTGCCTTGCACGCCCGCCAAGGGGTCTCCCCGCGGTCCGATGCGTCCCCTCCGGCGCGGATGCAGCATTGCAAAAATAAAAAACCCCCGACGCAGCCCTACCTGGGGGGCAGCCTCCGCCTCCGCTGCTCCGCCTCCGCGGGGATCCCCGGGCTCCATCCTGCCGCCCGATCTCTGCGGGGGCGCAGGCAGGCTGCGTGGGGTCTGCGCGGAAGAGCCCCTGCCTGCCCGCCCGGCCGCCGCCGCCGCGCTCATTCCATGGCCGGGAGAAGAGCGCTTCAAACAAAACGCCCGGCCCGCCAGGCCACGCTGGGAAACGTAGTTCGCGCACCCCGCGCGGGTGCGGAGCCCAAGGGCGAGGGGACTACGGATCCCGGCAGCCCCCGCACCGGGGACGGAGGGGGAAGAGTCCGGGTGCAGGGATGGAGGGACGGGTGGGCGAGCGAGTGAGTGAGTGGCAGCCGCCAAGCCTTGGCCGAGAGCCAGGAAGGGCCTCCCCGGAGGAGGAGGAGGAGGGAGGCGCAGATCAGGAGGGAGGGAGGGAACCCCAGGGGTCATCTAGTGACGGCGCCCCAATCGAAAATTTGACTTAAAAAAAATATCTTTCGAATTTTTTAATTTTTCCCGCGGCACACCAGGCAACATCTCGCGGCACACTAGTGTGCCGCGGAACAGTGGTTGGGAAACACTGCATTAGACATGTCCCGCAGAATTGTAAACTGGTTCTGTTCAGAAGGATTTCACAGCACCCATCTTCTGTTTGAGATGGGGGTGAGAATTAACAAACACACACAGGAGCATCAGGCAGACAGGTTGCAGAAGAAACATCATCTATACCCCAATAGTTGATCTCTGCATGGAAATTTCACTTCCATGCTTAATTTGCAGCTGTTGGATCAGAGTGCCTCTGTCTAATTAACTACTTCTCCTTCTTCATATTGTTGGAAGCAATGCCTTGGAAGGCAGAAGCTTTATAACCAGCAAAAGCAAAGAAAAAGGACGGTGAACAAATGCCACTATTTGATCTGGAGGAAGTTCCTTTCCAGTTTCACATCTGGCAATCAGTGATGGCCTGATCAGGAAAGTTCATCCAGTGAAGCGAGGAAACGCTGAGATCACATTACCCCCAGCTTACCTCTTCTGTTAGTCTGTTTGCATTTGTGGCCACCTCTTAAGGAGGGAAAGAAAAGAATCCAAACATCTCAGAGAATGACATCAGGGCTCCCAAAAACTTTCTCAGAGATTTATCTCGCAGAAGTTTCTTGACCTCAAATAACCCACTTTCCCACTTAGGCTCGTGGGTGGATTATGAATTTTTTATCAGTGCCAGAGTGAAATATCACTGCATCTCTTGAATCCCTAGGTCTAGTCCTTGTCTTGTTCACTTCCTTTCTACTTGTTACATTAGTGGGACATCACTGGCTTCAACATACCTCCTCTGGATTTACTCTGATTCAAGCTAGGTGAAGGCCATTTCCAGCCCTACAGCTTCTTGCGATTCTTACTCGGCATAGCCAATGCACCTTAGGAACTTACTGTACTTCCATTTCTTCATATTGCAAAACAGAGAGTGATGAAATTATTAACCGGCATCATTTGCTCTGTTTGTATGTTTAAACGCATTTCTTACAGCTGCAGCCTCTCTGTGCAATTTAGAGGGCAGCCTATGTGTACACAGCAGACTCGCCCACTTCAGACTCCCTGCTAAACACGTGTCAGATGCTGTGGCAGAGATGCAGTTGATGGGGCTGGGCCAGTAAGGGCAGGCTAGGGGATGGGGAGAAATTAGATTCAGACTGCATTGAAAGGGGACCCTATGCATGTTATTCGAAAGCATACACAAGCCAAAACACAAAACAAGCTTCACAATTTTCACTTCTCCAGATTGTGCAGTGCAGATCTTCAGCCAAGTAATGTGTACAAAAATGCATATACTGGGGTAGAATATGCATAAATACAGTGCTTTTTCTCGGAGGGGGGGGCGCAGGGGTATGCATACCCTTAAACATTTTGTGAATCTTTGTACTTTTCTCCAATTATTGTATTTATTTTTCCTGATAAAATGGTGATTTTCTTGAGTCAAAATGAGAGTACCCCTAAACATTTTTTTAGAAAAAAGAGCACTGCATAAATATACTAGTGAAAATAACATACAAAATGCATTGTTTTAGGGGAAATGGCTTTGTGAAAATGTGTATAATAGGCAGAGATTTGCTGGTGAATTTTCAAGAGGATTTTTTCTGGAAAAAAATCACAAACTGACGTAGAAATTTGGAGAACTGTACTGAAGAGTGTAAAGACTGAGAGAAACCAAAATTGACAGATTTGACCATCCCTTGTGTAGCTCATCTCTCCCCCCCCCACACACACACAACTGGAATTACATGAGTATAGACACCTGTTTCAGGATTACAGCCACAATGAGCCTCTGGTACCGTGTTCTCTAGTAGCCAAGAAACAAGGGGACTGTGATGGCTAACTTAGCTAGAATTTCTATGCCAGGAGAGATTTACAAAACAAATACATTTTCCAAATACGGAAATTCCAGGGATCCAGTCTCTGGAGCTGATGGCATTGCCTGAAGAAGCACAAATACACACCTACTTTCCCCACAGCGGGAGCTGGCCTGCCTTTGTTCTGTGTTTATTTCTCCTCCAGGGCTTCCCACCTGGTGTGCTGACTGCCTCAAGCCCAGGCGAAAGAACCTGTGTGGATCCCACCTCTGCTTTTATTGGCCTGGAACTGGGGGATCTGGCTTGGTAGCCTCATGCCTACCAGTCTCAGGGGCCCATGATCAAGGCTCAAAGTCAGGAACCTAGTCCAGCTCCTCAGCCAGTGGCTCTGTAGCGTCTGTGTTCTGGTCACTGCTGAACTCCAGGGTTATGATATTTCCTCACTTCCCCATAAGGCGGGTATTTCAGAATGTGAGGAACTTGGATCCTCTGAGCAGAGGCATTGCTACGTACTTGAAAGATCCAAGGTCTACATCCAGAGACACAGATTTTTATGTGCTAACTTATATGCACAAATGCAAATTTAGTGTCAGGCTTCAGGGAATCCGATCCCTCCCCTGGTGGCAGCCAGTAAGCAGACAAACAAGAGGCGTTCTTACCAAGTAATTTATTCCATAGATCACAGAGAGAGACAAAGGAATGCAGCCTCCCTAAAATAATGGTGTTGATCTGAATGAAGTCCAACCCCTTCCGTCCCTCCTATTCTACATCACCCTTATGATGGCTTATCTGAGCTTTCTGCCTCTGAGCCTTCTGTTCTCCCACCTGTAATGCTCACCTGGTCTTGGGGGGTGGAGGCAGAATGCTCTCCAAAGATACTGAGCACTGAGTCTGTTAGTTGTCTCTCTCTTGGTGTTTCTTCTTCTTGCTGCTCCTCTCCTAATATTTCTCAGCTTCTCCCCTCTTCAGCCTCTGAACTATGACCTTCTGCAAACCACTGTTCTAAATCTGTACTGTCCTTATGTTCTCAGGAAGGTTCAGGAGAAGGGGGGGCAGCCCAGCTCCTGGGCCTCAGTCCAGCTCCTGACATTTAGAAATGATGACCGGGATTTGCATTTCACAGAAGGTAAACCAACTTTCTTCCCCAACCGCCCCCCTCATAAACATTTCAATTCATTTTCACTCCAGTACAGATTACCCAAAATCAGTTCAATTCATTTACCTACCCAGAAACATTTCATCTTCAGTAACCCCATCCATCCATCATCGCATCATCACCCACCCTAAATCTAATTAAAGTTGATTGAAAAATAACAAGGGTGCACATTGTGCTTGAATTTAACTTAGTTCTAGTCCTCATCTCCCCCATTCAGACATTCGCATCAAGATGCAGAGGTTAGCCTTGGCATCCTTTTAATAGGTGCTAATTGCCACCATCAGAATTTCTGAAAAACACTTGTACAAAAAGAAATCAGAGTGTTGTCAGTTTGGAGAGATTAATGGAGATATATTTCCCATTCACCGCAGCCATTACTATGGCAGCAACGCAGGCAAAGCACTCAAGAGATGCTTAGAGGTTTTCATGTAACAGCACAGATTTCTTTGCTTCTAGCAGCCTGAACACTTATTTTTGTGGCAGTTGTTCTGTAAGCAAAGAGAAGCAGCTTTCAGAGCCTTTTACCACCTAACCTCCACGGAGCTCCCAACAAGACAAAACAAAAACAGAGATACTGTAAATGTCCTAAAACTCCCTGTATGGAATCTTCCCACTGCAGGGGTGAGGAACTTTTTTCAGCCTGATGGACCACATGCCCTTGAAGGACGGGGCCAGAGTCAAAAGTCAATGGCATCAGTAATGTTACCTTTCTACAATAGGCTGGTTTCTACACAAACCGGCACTCACTTCTCCATCCAACCTTCAAGTTAGCAAAAGGCATGATCCGAGTTCAAGGCAAATTCTAGGCAGGTGAAAACACTCAAGGAAGTTGCAAATCAGAACTGATGAAGGATTTGGTCTGGGGAGTGTGTGACGAGCCAGGCAGAGAGGCTTGGAAGGCATTTCATCAATGTATTAAAGGCAGTGAGCATAGTAAACAAACAAAAAAGAGTCTGGTGGTTAACATTGAGATTGGTTTATTTGTTGCTTCATTGGTCTGCAACTCCATGAATGAGGAGCAAAACTAATACAAAAGCCAAGAACCCTTGGCTCACAGCTTCCTGCACCCTGATAGTGGGGGCATCCCTACATTAAAAAGGTAAAGGACCCCTGGATGGTTAAATCCAGCCCAAGTCAACTATGGGGTTGCGGCGCTCATCTCGCTTTCAGGCTGAGGGAGCTGGCGTTTGTCCACAGACAGCTTTCTGGGTCATGTGGCCAGCATGACTAAACCACTTCTGGCATAACAGAACCCTGTAATGGAAACCAGAGTGCATGGAAATGCCATTTACCTTCCCACTGCAGCCATACCTATTGATCTACTTGCACTGGCATGCTTTTGAACTGCTAGGTTGGCAGGAGCAGGGACAGAGCAATGGGAGTTCACCCCATCGCGGGGATTCGAACTACCGACCTTCTGATCGGCAAGCCCAAGAGGCTCAGTGGTTTAGACCACAGCACCACCCATGTCCCTACATGAATCTCAATGATGGAGGCACAGCCATTGGGTCTCAGCCTTCCACACCTGAAAGGCATTTCACCTGAGATTATAGACTTGATTGTACTATCAGCCGCCAAAAGGTGAGTTCTTCATCCACAGGTACTATTGCCAACTCCTAATGAGAGACACTCAGGGGACATCCTTTGGAAAATGTAAGAGCCTGCTGAATCCCACCTAGTTTAGCATCGTGTTCTCACAGTGGCTAACCAGATGCCTGTGGGAAACCTGCAAGCAGGACCTGAGTGCAAGAACACTCTGTCCACCTGAGGTTACCAGCAACTGGTATTCAGAGACCCGAGCACACAGAAATGCCGTTTACCTTCCCACTGCAGCAGTACCTATTTATCTACTTGCACTGGTATGCATTCAAACTGCTAGGTTGGCATACCCCATGCTGCCTCTGACTGGACTTAACTATCCAGGGGTCCTTTTCCTTTACCATTATTCAGAAACATGATGCCTCTGACAGTGGAGGCAGAACATAGCCATCATGGCTAGCAGCCATTGACAGGTTTGTCCTCCGTAGTTTTGTCTACAAGTTGCTGGCCATCACTTTCCCACCAGAGAGCAAGTTTTATAGCTTAACTGTGCTCTCTGAACACAGAGAAAGAAATGCTTTAACAGGAGCGTTCCTTCCTCTTAGGAGGTGATTGTTTTCATCCAGCCATCCCAGGTGGAAAAGAACCAAAACTAAGTAATGCAGTTGTGCATTTTATCCTATTTTCATCCTGTATGCTCTGAGAATACACACACACACACACACACACACACACACACACACACACACACATTTTATTCAATGATAGCAGTACCGAGTTTACATCTATCGCTGTGTGCTCTTCTCACAGGAAGGCAAGTGTATTCAAGAATGATTCTTAGTTTCAGTTCAGAACTATATGGAATCTTGAATTCCAGTGTTATCAACAATTGCAGCATTACACCAATGGGGGGAAACTAGGCGTAATGAGGAGAACTGGCAGGTCAGGAACAGGAACAAAAACACATTGCCTCATCTTTATAATAGTGTCACTCATAACAGCAAGCAGCCACATCTACAAAACAAGCTGAGGGCACTCTTTTCTGACCTGCCATACTTAGCGAAACAGGCAGCTTTTCATATTTCTTAAAAGCATGCAGGATTAACGTTGCAGTGGTTCTGTAAATGGCTTCTGGGGCCTTTGTCTCCTTTTGCTGGGGGAATAAGAAACAAAAACAAACTTTGAGAATGGCAATGCCTTTGTTTACTGAGTATACAAAGTGTTCCTCGAAAAATGATGATGATGATGATGATGATGATTTTATTATTTATACCCCACCCATCTAGCTGGGTTTTCCCAGCCACTCTGAGCTGCTTACAGCATATCTAAAAACATAAAGATGTGCCACAATTACATGGCAAGGGTTCTGGGGAGGAAGGGGAAAGTGAACCCCGAAGCAGTAAAATGGAGGAGAAAGTAGATACAAAGAAGTGATTGAAAGTAATAGCAAGCATGTACACAAGCAACCATATTTCCAGACTGACCCCTAGCTCCTCGTATTGCGTGGCTTGGAGTGTAGGCATTGTTTGGTCAATGAAAGGCACATACCGTATTTTTCCATGTATAAGATGATATATTTTCCTTAGAAATAATTGGCAGAAATCATGGGTCGTCTTATACACGGATAGCCATGGGGGAACGGGCAATTGGTGGCAGCAGCCAGCAGGAGATTTGCAGTGGTGATTGGGCACATGATTGGTTGCTGCAGCAAGGCCTCCTGACGATTGGCTGTGGCTGAGGCAATTGGGTGGGCTATTTACAACAGCGGTGATGCGTGAGTGCTATTGGCTGTGGTTGCGTTGAGTGTTCCTGTTGGGTTTCTGTGTTAGTATGACTATTTGTGAGACAATGAGAGACAGGAGCAGATGCCTGCAAGAAACTGGCACAAAGGACCCAAGCACAAGAGCTCTCCTGTCAGGGACCGTGCTGAGGAGGGCTGCACTGAGGAGGAATGGTGGGAGCCACCCCCTCCCCCTGCTCCTGCTCCTGAATCTTCCCAGGAGCAGGAGGACAGTATAGATTTGGAACAGTAGTTTGCAGAGGGACATAGTTCAGAAGACAGAAGCTGGGAAGTATTGGGTGGGGAACAGCTAGGAGAAGAATAACTGGGAGAGAGTGAGTTAACAGACTCCCTTTCGCTGAAAGGTGTCCATCCGCTCAGCCCAAGGTCAAGGAGAGCAGATAAGGTGGCTGCACAGAAAGTGCAGTGGTTGCGAGATCAGGTTGCAAGACACAGAAGTGACAGGGGAGACTGGGGGGAAGTGAGTGGAAACCTTAATTGGGAGCACCTTCATTCCTAGAAATGGATTCTTTGTTCTCTCACTGTGACCATTAAAGTTCTAACTGGTAA
The DNA here is from genome assembly GCF_965112155.1 of Podarcis liolepis. Taxonomy (NCBI): domain Eukaryota; kingdom Metazoa; phylum Chordata; class Lepidosauria; order Squamata; family Lacertidae; genus Podarcis; species Podarcis liolepis. The sequence continues at coordinate 29,345,380 of NC_139563.1, forward strand.
GAGACCCCTTTTGCTTTGTTCTGCTTATCTATGGCCAAATGGGGAGAGGAAACCAAGTCCCAGAAGCCTGACATCTCCCCTCCCGGGACTTCTAGCAACTGCTATTCAGAAGTCTTCTGGCCTTTGACCATGGAGGCAGAGTAAAAGCTAACATACATCATTATATCACGTTGCCAATTTCACCCATGCCCATATCCCTCAATTTATTCTCGTGTCTTCTGCATGCAAAGCTCCATCCCCAAGCTCCATCTACTGCTCACATAGGAAAAACATTGAGAGTACGTGTCAGGTGAACCCTGTAGCATCTCCCTATTGTCATTCTTTAGTAATGCATGAGCAATTCCATAAGCATTTGGACTCGTCACATACTGGGATCACCATGGGACTGTAGACACCATCAAGCTTATTATATCTCCTTGCCCTTGAGCTCTGAAGAATGACAGGAGGCAACCCTGTTTGAAGGCACAGGAAATCAATATAAGTACTTGACAATCAAATTTGTCCCAACTTCATTCGAATAATGGAGAGAAAGCAGAAAGTTACACTCATTGGCTTTCTCCCCCAGGGGGAGGGGGATTAATCATGAACAGGGAAATGTGGAGGCGGAACTAAGCTGACTGGGTGAGAACGTAGCAACGTCGTCATTACTTTAAAAGTAAATACAGGAAATTAAACTGACTTATGAAAGGTAAGGGCATGAAAAAATGAAGCATCAGGAGAAGAGCAATTAAGGCATCATAAGAAAACAAATAGGGAATAAGAGGGAGGGGGGACAGAGAGTAATGCATAAAGCAGATCTCTAGTTTCATTACATTCTCATAAGTATTTGTGACATAATAATAATAATAATAATAATAATAATAATAATAATAATAATAATAAACAACTTTTATTTGTATCCCACCCTCCGTTGCCGAGACCGGGCTCAGGGTGTCTAACATCAAATATAAACATTGATATAAAAATCAATCAATAATTAAATCACATCTTAAAAACAAGTCAGGATAAAATTGAAATCTGAATTAGATGGCTTTCCACCGAATTTGGGTTGGGAACAGTAAACTCTCATCAGGCCCAACTGTGTGATCTTATATGGGCCTGTGAAAATGCTGGGAGGCCTCCTTCGTACTAGTTCTTATACAAAAAGGGAAGGGGAGTCAGGCTGAGCCCTGACCAAACCCTCCATAAATTATTTATTTATTGCATTTATTTCCCCCACGTTCTTTTTCAAGGAACACAAGGTGGCATACTAAGTTATTGGCGCTAATGCTATTTTTCCTAGAAAAAAGAGGTGCCGGAACTCACCACGAACGTCTTCTCTTAGAATGGCAATGGCACCCACCTGAGAGGTACTGGAATGGACTTCTGGTGAGTTTCAGCTTTAAAAAAAAAAGCCCTGGTTCTTGCCCTCCTCATTTAATTCCCACAACAGCCCTGTAAGGTAGATTAGCCTGAGAGACAGTGTCTGGCCCAAAGTCACCCAATGAGCCTAATGGCTGAATGGGGATTATGAACTCTGGTCTCTCAGGTCCTAGTCCAACATTCTAACTACGACACCACAGTGGCCCTCAGTTGACAGTAGCATGGAATAAGTAGGCAAGAAGAAGAAGAAGAAGAAGAAGAAGAAGAAGAAGAAGAAGAAGAAGAAGAAGAAGAAGAAGAGTAGTAGTAGTAGTAGTAGTAGTAGTGTGGACTTGATGTCCTGCTTTATCACTACCCTAAGAAGTCTCAAAGCGGCTAACATTCTCCTTTCCCTTCCTCCCCCACAACAAACACTCTGTGAGGTGAGTGGGGCTGAGAGACTTCAGAAAAGTGTGACTGGCCCAAGGTCACCCGGCAGCTGCATGTGGAGGAGCGGAGACGCGAACCCGGTTCCCCAGATTACGAGTCTACTGCTCCTAACCACTACACCACACTGGGTGACCCAAAAACAGGACATTCCAGGATCCAAGCAGAAGCTGGGCTTGGCTTCTTTGTTCTGGTATGCCACACTTAAAATGGGGCACTTGTGGAGTACAATATAGCAAGTTGGCTGTGGTTCTGATTTTCATCAGAAAATCAGATTTTAACAGTATTCAAATTTGTTTTCATGTAGGTCAGTCCTTTGGATAGTTTATAATGATATAAGAAAATGGACAGCACCATACAGAAGTCAGTCATGAAATCAGTAAATTCTTCCTGAAATAAGGAAGAAATAATGCTACAGTTAACAAAACAAACCCATGCATATCTACTCAGATGGAAATCTAACTGAATTCAATGGTATTTATTCCCAATGGAGTGCAAATAAGATTATAGCCTAAGTAAAAGAAACAGCTGGTCATTTATAGGGAAAATTACCATATAGTTGGCTGACTAATATACTGTAGATAGCGGTGAAATTAAATTTTTATATAGCCTAACAAAATTTAAGATAGGTTCAGGTAGGGATAGATGAGGTCTCAGGATATGGTCTGATGGCACAGACGAGGCCACAGCCTTGCTAATTCTAAGCAGGTCTGGGCCTGGTCAGTGCTTGGAGACCACAGGGTTGCTGCCTTTGGTTTTCATGATGGAAGAAAAGCAGGATGTGGGTTTTCGAAAATAAATAAGAAAGATTTATATGATCTGAAGAGAAACCAGAGTAATAAACGAGGGGTTGTCTCAAAGCAAGTTATGCTAACAGCAGATCCAACAAAATCAATGAACTTAACTCCATTGATTTCAATAGGTTTGCTTGGAGTAGGACTAAATAAATGAGCATCCCTTGGTTTGATCTCCCATCAGCCCCATCTCCTATCAGCCAACAGCTGGGGAAGATGGGAGTTGTGGTCCTTCAACATCTGGGGGGGGGGGTGTCACAGGTTCCCCATCTCTGGAGTAGACAAAGTTGACCCAGGTGGACCAAAGGTTTGACAGTGTGGGGCAATTTCATATGCTCAAACCACGTACACTTCCCAGAGTGCTTGAGCAAGAAGGAGATAAAAATGAAATTAGTAATATTTCTCTTCTTCTGCACACATCCATTGAATTATTTCCCCTTCTTCAGAGGTAATATTTGTTTTAAACACATATTTATTGGGGATAGTGTACAAAAAACACTCATATAACATACAGCTATCAATGAAAACAGAAAAAGAAAATAATAAAAACAGATAGATCTGTATCATGATTGCTTCATTTCCCCCTTTTTTGACATTTCCATCTTTCTTCCTTAAACATTTTGCTGCCTATCTGATCCAGTGAAATCATTATTCAACTGTTATATTTAAAGAGGCGTTACCCAGCTAAAGTCATTAATATTAATCCATTGGAAATTTTGTACTTTACAATTATTTCCTTTCTTCCAACCCATCTTGCCCTCCTTCCCTTTTACTTTACTAAATATGTTTTGTTGGTTTTAACTTTATAGTGTAAGATTGCACTGACGGTGCAGAGGGAAAGTTATTTTGCTGTTGCTGTTCAGCACTTAGCAATTTTCGGTGCTTTGCTTTGACAACTCTATTGAGGTTATTAATACTGCACATATGGAAGCAAATTGGATGAATAAAAGCTGACTTTTAAAAATTGTTTAGCACAAAAATATGGTTCAAAAGTGTTAGTACAGAACTTTACTCCAAAACAACTTGAAACAAATAAAGTTACTTTCAGATAGATGTATAATATCTTACGCTGATCGCAGCACAGGTAAAATATCTTAGATTATTGATATCTTACACTCAGAGCTAAAAAATCAAAGCTCTGTCTCTCTTCCAGCTTTGAAGCAACCTCTGGTGAGGATTTTGATTTGTCTCTTCAGCAGTGGCTGAAAAGTAAACTTTTCAAAGCTACTGATCCAGGAAGGAAATGTTACACTTCCCTGCTTTGTGTTACATAAGACAACTCACCATTAGAGTAACTATATGTCAAAATCGTAAAGAACCCTTCTTATTTTTAGATCTGTTGCTCATTCTTCAATGAGAATATTCACTGCCTGGAGCAGTTGCTGTATGTATGTATGAATGAATGAATGAATGAATGAATGATGGTATCTTAACAGCATAACAGAATGCAGGATGATTCAGAACTCAGAACTCAGTGTAGTTTGATTCAAAATGATCCAAGAGCCACTGGAGGTGGTGGGGGGAGAGAGAGAGACTTCATCTTTTTAGCTAACCATCGCCTTGTTTCAAACACACATTCAATATATTTTCAAATATCAAAAGATTAATATTTCACAAAGAACATTTTATTTAATATACCCACTTCATATTTCTAATAAATTGAGTGTTAAATGGTTTCCTAAAGTTAGGGTGGGACGCGGGTGGTGCTGTGGGTTAAACCACAGAGCCTAGGACTTGCCGATCAGAAGGTCGGCAGTTCAAATCCCTGCAATGGGGTGAGCTCCCGTTACTCAGTCCCTGCTCCTGCCAATCTAGCAGTTCGAAAGCACATCAAAGTGCAAGTAGATAAATAGGTACCGCTCTGGCGGAAAGGTAAACGGCATTTCCGTGCGCTGCTCTGGTTTGCCAGAAGTGGCTTAGTCATGCTGGCCACATGACCTGGAAGCTGTATGCCAACACCCTTGGCCAATAAAGTGAGATGAGCGCCGCAACCCCAGAGTCGGCCACGACTGGACCTAATGGTCAGGGGTCCCTTTACCTTTTAAGGTTAGGGTTGCCCAGTGGTGGAGCTTCCTGGTGTTCCAGGTTCTAGCCCCTCTCTGGCTCTCCTAGAAGCCATATACGGTACTTCTTGGAAACCTACTTTAGTTGGACTGGAGTCATTCTGTATGTGGCAAAGATGAGCCACTTTGAAGTGGAAACAGTATACATTGCAAAAGAATAATAAAAAAATTCAAGCCATTTTATGTAAATATGAACATTTTCTGCAATAAATGCAATACATGGTGTGATTGAAAATGAACAAAACAGTGTCATCCACTTTGCACTTAAACTTTGCACAATCTGCTTGAAACTTCTACTATGAAACTCCTTAAAATCACACTGGAGTTATGCAAAGGAGAAGATTGTTTTCATTATAAACTGAATGCCTGATGCTGAATATATGATTTGCCACTAAAAGCATGAGACTTCTAGGCGGTGTGTGATTTTCTGCCTAATGGTTCAAGCTACAGTGATACCTGGGGTTAAGTACTTAATTTGTTCTGGAGGTTTGTTCTTAACCTGAAACTGTTCTTAACCTGAAGCACCACTTTAGCTAATGGGGCCTCCTGCTGCCGCCGAGCGATTTCTGTTCTCATCCTGAAGCAAAGTTCTTAACCCAAGGTACTATTTCTGGGTTAGCAAAGTCTGTAACCTGAAGTGTATGTAACCTGAAGCGTATGTAACCTGAGGTACCACTGTATATGCAATGGAAAACGTCTTTTGAAATCATGATTTGCCCAACACTGCATTGTTAAAACAAGTGATACTTGATTCAGATCCCTGTTGACTGTGTATGGAATGATTCTAGGCGATGCAAAACAAGCTTGCCAGAAATATTCCCATCAATGCTCCCATATATATATATTTTTAACAGAGTAGCTCGGAGGCACAAGGGCATACATTGTCATTTAACATTGAACCACAAAGAAGATCAGATAGAATATTTGCACAAAAGCCATAGCCAAAGGAATACAGGCTAAAACTCACAATCATTCCTCTCTTTGAAAGCCTGGGAAGAGTTTGTGGTCATTACTAACCTTTTGCATTTCTCAAGTTTGAAAAATTAATTGATTCACCCACATGCTCTTATGGCTAGTTGGCAAAGAGGTGAACTATTTTCCCCCATAGCCAACAGTGTCAAGCTGTGAAGTTATTCATGTTGACATTACTCTTTTCTTTTTCCAAAAAAAAAGAAAGAAAAGAAAAGATAATGCCCTGGTAGAAGCCTGGCAGGTCAAATTTGAAAAAAGGTTGTCATAGATGATGTGGAGAAGAGCCTTTTTAAAATTCCAGCCTGCATCCAGTGTACAGAATGATAGACAGGAAGCTCAAAAGGAAATTGCATCTTATGAACACCATTCTTATTCATTACAGTCAATGAAACTTTTGCCCCTGGTTTTCCTGCACTTGGTTGAAAGCTTCTCTGTACACATTGTGTACAACATTGCTTGTTGTGTGGGCTGTATCCTCTTATCGGGAGCCTCAAACCTACCTCTAGGCAGCATATTCATTTAAGGCAAATTAGCATCTATACTGGGCAGGTATTGACACCCTGGGGGCAAAAAGATGGTTCGTGAACCAGTCTTGAATTTGCAGGTGATGATTTCCTTGTATCCTGGATGACAGCACAGCAGATTAGCATTTAACCGAGGCACCTTGAGAGAACAGCAAAGTAAAAGTTGTAGTAATAGCTGTAGCCTCCAGAGTCCAGTCTTCCTCAGGCTATAAAGAAGGAAGCTACATCTATTAATGGTCTATTTAAGGGATGCTGTCTCCCATATGCATGCCACCACAGGTGGTGCTTCCCTCAGCAGAGTCTGGTAGAGGAAACAGCTTTCTTATCTTGGCTCCTCGTGGTAAAAGCACACTCTGTAGGAGTTGTGCCATATATTGGGACCAGGGGAACTACAGGGATGCTATAATAAATTTGCTGCTGCTGTTGATATATAGAAACCACACTGCGATGTTTAAACAAGGAGGGAAACAGACATCAGTTCTGAAAAACATTAGCAGTTGCCATTTGTGGTTGTGCGTTATTTGTTAAAGGTGCCACACTCATAGATTCCATCTAAAGGAAGTCCATTGCACTGCTCAGAGTGCCCCTGCCTTCTGAAGTTAAGTTAGGCAGCTGCAGGGAATAGGGGAATGAGCCGAAGGGAGACACTTTTCAAACATTTCCAAGAGCATCAAAAGGGGCATCTTTTTAAGCATCTATTATTATTATTATTATTATTATTATTATTATTATTATTATTATTATTGTTATTTGAAAAGAATGTGAAGATGTTCACCTATCAAGAGTGAAGTCTTTGTTTGCCTTCAGCGACACCAGCCCCATACTGAAATATGATTGGTTGCACGATAGCTTTGTCACAGCATTCCATGATCCCTGATTGACTAGCATCATCTATCTAGTGGACCCCGGAAGCATGGCCCTATCTTTCCACTGGCCTTTTGCCCTTGATAAAGTGATAGTATAGTAAACAGCCAGTGCAGCATCAGATGTTATTCCCTTCACTGTGTGAACCCTAGTTGGCCAGCTTTACTCATGTGGCTAATCAAGGAAGAAGAAAATGCAGTGATGAGAAGATGGAATATGAGGCCAAAAAAATATTGTGGAGATGGGAACAATGGGAGCAAACAGGATAGGGGAACAGGGAATGTTTTTGCAAGTACTCAAGTATTTGGGAAAACACTACATCAAAATAAGAGAACATTTGGGGCACCACTTCAGTAGTTGCTCCCTCAATATGGAACCTGCTTCTCATAAAATTCTAAGATTTATTTTTTTCACTAAGCACTCATAAGCCAGCCAACATGTGGTGTTTTTGCTCAGCTTTTCCTGATTATATATAGTCTAAGATATATAGATATGGCTTTTTAATTGGGCTGTGCTATTTTATCCTTACAGTCTGTGTCATTCTAATATGTCTAATGATAAGCATTTAGGATTCTTAAGCAAGGGAAGTGTGTGTGTGTGTGTGTGTGTGTGTGTGTGTGTGTGTGTGTTTCTGTAAATGAATCATCCATGTTCAGGTACAGTATACCTCTGAAGAAGAGACCGTGGGAACAAAGAATTGCAATCTTCTTGCTACCTGCTGAATTGCATGGACTTTGATCTGACCTACCAATACAATTGTTGGGTTATTATGACCAAATGGCTATATTGAAAGTAATCACACCATAATCATACATTCTAAAATTGCTCATTTTTTGCAGCACAGATGATGAAAGAAGACCATCTGCCACTATAAAAACCTATAAGAACGCAAAATTATTTATTATCTGAGATGCAGGAAGGATTATTCTCTTCTAAGAAAAAGGTTTGGAAGGTGAATGATAAAAATGTTATAGTTTTAATGAAGTAGAACAAGAGAAAAACAGGCTGCATTATATATCCATGGTTTGTAGACCTAAATTCTAGGAATACCCTTTTTCTCCTTTGATGTGGTTCGACATGAAGTGTATAGATCATTTAATATGCTTGTTTGGTGCATAAATTCCTCCGCTCATGAAAGGAGTATCTCCTTCCCTTTAGCATCTAAATTATATATGAGGACATTGATAAAGGAAGATCTAATTCCTTCATTAAACAGTCAAGGCCTTTGACTGGCAATGAAAGAAGGGCCATCCATAGCAGGGCTGGGAAAGCTGTGGCTTTCCAGATGTTGTTGAACTCCAATTCCCATCAACCCCCGGTAGCATGGCCAATGATCTGGGCTGATAGGAGTTGTAGTGCAGCAACAACTGGGGGGGAGGACACAGACTCCTCATCTCTGATCTATATATATAGTTCATTGGTATTAGAATTGACAATATACTCCATGAACACTCCCCCGGTGGAGAGTATATTTCAAAAACCACACTTGTACCTAAAGCAGTAGAAGACAACATGGTAATGTCATTGTCTGACCTCCCAGCAGGTGAGTCATTGCTGCTTACCTGGAGAGAGAAGGGCAGGGTTGAGATGGTGAGGAGGGAAGTGCGGTGCAAACACACCAGCAGAGGCAGCAGATTAGCGCCACTGGTGTATTTGCACTGCACCAGCCACTCTACCACCTTGTCCCTCCCCGTCTCAGTAAGCAGGAGGGACTCACCTGCCAGGAGAACAGGTAAGCACCTCCAGCCCACCACATTGTTTGCTACTAGCTTGAAGTTATTAGCTCATGAAGTTACATATCTCCAGAAACCTCTCTTACTACTTTTTCCATTTTTCTGGACATTTATTGTTGGTTTGCAAATAGTTGCCTTTGTGATATTACAGTGGTACCTCAGGTTAAGTACTTAATTCGTTCCGGAGGTCCATACTTAATCTGAAACTGTTCTTAACCTGAAGCACCACTTTAGTTAATGGGGCCTCCTGCTGCTGCCACACTGCCGGAGCCCAATTTCTGTTCTTATCCTGAAGCAAAGTTCTTAACCTGAAGCACTATTTCTGGGTTAGCAGAGTGTGTAACCTGAAGCGTATGTAACCTGAGGTACCACTGTATCTTGTATCGATTGCAGAAATCATTGTATCACCACCGTTTTCATTGTTTTATTGCTTATAGCACAGAGCAAGTCACCTTTTAAACAAAAAAAACCACTTCTAGGATGAGATTTTAGCTATATCACTGCAAGTCACAGTTTCATCACTGCAGCCAGAACAGAACCATGGGATCAGAGCAAGCCTTTTTTGCAACAGGGAGATCTAATTGCTTCCTCCTGAATCCTTCAAAAGCACCATCAAGCCTTTCATCCGTAACATCAAAATGAATTCTAGAAGATGCAAATGGAAAAAAAAAATCAAATGTAAATTTCCCAATATTCTCTGATGTATATCATATACAGGCATGTGGGAAGGAGAGAACTGGTGCCAAATATTTCATCATTCATTTCAGTGGTCCAAAGAATACCAAGTCAGTTCCCAATGCATTGCCCTTCTCTGATGTACATTTCCCAGTCTGCTTGAAACTAGCACAGAACAAGCAGCTGGCATCTGTCGTTTTTCAAAAGCTGCTCTGTTGTCATCAGCAGGAAAGAACCAATCATTTTAATAAGCATATCAATGCAATTCTTTCTGATGTGATTGCTATTGTTTCTTGCAGGTATCAGATATTCTGTATCAGGCATGTCCGTATCACTACTCATGCTTAGTAAGAAGGAAAATCCACTGTGTTTAGTGGGGCTTCCTTCCATGGATCATAGTGTTGCTTAAGTTAACAGAGTGCTGCATATGAATCCAACACATTTTTGCTCAGAAGTGAGTTCATTGAGGTTCAGTGAGGATTACTTCCAGGTACATAGGATTAGAGCTCTAAACTGGTGCTTTTCCTTCTTGTGGGTGGGGTTGGGTGGCAATGGTCAAATCTGAGTATCCTTGAATTGTTCTGAATGCATGTCTGAATGCTTTAACTGGTCCGTCAAAGCCATTCCTGGGGTGTGGCCACTGTCGCATGCTGACAACTTCTATGAACTACAGGTGAGCGCTGAGTTCAGGGTGGGGACCAAAGGTGGACAAACTACCCCAGAAGGAGCATGATGTGTCCCCACCCATGGTACTACCCCTCCCCTAACACCCCACACATTCCATGATATATTCTTCTGAATACTCGTGGCTGGAAACCGCAGAAGAGGAGAGTGGTTTTCTGCTTGGGTCTTGCACCTTAGGCACCAGGTTGGCAAAGACTTGGTGAAGAAGAAGAAGAAGAAGAAGAAGAAGAAGAAGAAGAAGAAGAAGAAGAAGAAGTAGTTTTATTTATACCCCGCCCTCCCCAGCCAAGACCGGGCTCAGGGAGGCTAACACCAGGTATAAAAACAATTGATTAAAATACAACTTAAAAACAAGATTAAAATACAACATTAAAATGCAGCCTCATTTCAGTAGAAACTCAAATCAAAAACTTTTTGTGGATGAAAACGTCAAATCTTCACCAAGGCCAACTATCCAGACTGGTCCTACGTGGCCAGAAAAAAAGCCAAGGAAGTCCCCAAATATGAGTTCCATCACAGAAGGTGAAAGGAAAAAGGAAAGAGGGGAAGGGGATCAAGTTGATTCCAAGCCAAAGGCCAGACAGAACAACTCTGTCTTACGTGAATACTATTTTCTCTTACATGCCTTTTCTTTTTAAAAATGGTTAGCAGCTAGTGTCAAACTTTGAATGAAATGGCTTGTCTAGAGAATATTCAACATCCTGACAATGTGCCTACTGGGAAAGAGCCAAGGTTAAATGAGCACAATCATGCCTAAGTAACCTTGAATCTAATAAAACAAAACAGCTCCAAGATCTGTTAAGGGAACTTCAGTTGTTATTCAAATGGAATGCCATAACTCACGTGGGGCTGTCATCCTGGGGAGGGAATGTAGATCACAAGCAACCTTCTCTGTCACAACGAATGTTCGCTTTACATTCACACACAAAATGAGATCCACCATGCCAAAAAAGCTGTTGACGCTGAGAGTGAATTCACACGTGGACACATTCATCACTGTGTGAGATGGCCACCACTGATTAAACAAGGCAGAGGGAAAGTTCAGGTCCCCTGACACCACTTTGGACTATACTTTCCATTGGAGGCAATTCATGTATTCAGCTGCAAATCACTGAGTAATGTATGTGAATGTGTACATCAAACTTGAGCTACATTTTACTTTATATGCTCTTCTTATTTTACATTTATTTAACATCAACATTGTGCGAGTGCTCTCTCTCCTTGTAGTAGTAGTAGTAGTAGTAGTAGTAGTAGTAGTAATAATAATAATAATAATAATAATAATAATAATAATAATAATTTATTAATTGTACACAGTGCTTTTTTCTGGGGGTACCGGCACCTTTCCCCCACAAATGTTAAAAGTGTGGCATTTATTAGAATTACTTCATAACGAGTACCAGCACCTTTTTTTCTTAAAAAAAACAACACTGTTTGTACCCCACCCATCTGACTGGGTTGCCCTAGCCACTCTGGGCGGCTTCCAACACAGGATACACCAGACATTTGCTTGCAAAAAGGTCAGTGAGATATAGGGGTTAGAGCAGCCTTAGTCCCCAGGTGTTATTGAACTACAATTCCCATCACCCCTAGCTAGCAAGGCCAGAGCTCAGAGCTGATGGGAGTTGTAGTCCAACAACATCTGGGGACCCACAGGTTGAGAACCGGTAGGTTAGAGTGTCAGATTATGTTCTGACTGAGCTTTCAAAGGTTTGATGCTTCTGACTATCAGCTGCTGGGAATCCAAAATGGGGAGAATGCCACTGCACTCATGTCTTATGTGTTTCCCTTGGGCACCTAGCTGGCCACTGTGAGAAGAGGATGCTGGACTTTGATGAGCCTCCCATCCGATCCAACAGGGCTCTTTTTATGTTCTTCTCTCCCTTAGAGAAGACCCTGGTGGGGGAAAAGGACCATCATGGAAGGAGGCTGGAGATGATTCAGGCATATTGTTATGCACAAATAAATGTTCATTAGCAGACTGAATGTAATTTTCTATGATAAATCCAGCCACAGGGAACATGGCACAGGAGTGCCTTTTGAGATGCAAACCACAGGAATATAATATGAGAGGTTTTATAGACAAACAGGGCAAAACTGTTCCAGACTGAACCACTTTAGCTGGGGTTGGGGGTTGCATGACTGAACACATATCTATTGTTGCATGCCACTCCAATCTCCGAGTGGGGTTCCAGGCGCCTGCCAAGGGTTCATGATTCCTCTGGGAAATGAGGCAAAGTGGAGACTGTGGTGTCTTTATAATATATGGTTTATTTCCACCTATATACAATCCGAGCCTACAATGGATGGGCTCACAGCGTAAACACCCCAAAAGGGCCTTGTTTCTCCCATAGCTGCAACCTTGGATTCAAACAGAAATCAAACATTGCTCTCGAATATTGCTCTTCCTCTCTTTCTCCAGATTGCTGCTTTCCTTGCTAGGTCAAATCACTGCTCCTGTTAATTCTAAACTGTTGAGTTATCTGTTGAGGGAGGGGCCCCCACATATTTGCTGTCTCACACCGAGCCCCTTAAACACCCTTAATCCTCATCTCCTACCCAGGCTATCACCTGACAGTGAGAGCTGTTTGACAGCAGAAGTTGGGGACTCTCCTTCCTTTGAAGTTTTAAGCAGGGGTAGGATGGTAATCTGTCATCTATGCTTTAGCTGAGATTTCTGCATTGCAGGGGGTTGGACTAGATGACCCTTGGGGTTCCTTCCAACTCTCTGATTCTATGAGCTCACCAGGAGGCTCGCCTGGCTATTCCAAGAGTTAGGAATTTTGATTAAATTTTAACACCTGCTGGATCCAGTGATTAGAGGGGGCTGGCACCCAGGTTAAGACCCCAACTCATAACTATACAGTGGTAGCTCAGCTTACAGATGCTTCGGGTTACAGACACTTCAGGTTACAGACTCCGCTAGTAGTACCTCGGGTTAAGAACTTTGCTTCAGGATGAGAACAGAAATCGCGTGCTGGCGGCACAGCGGCAGCGGGAGGCCCCATTAGCTAAAGTCGTACCTCAGGTTAAGGACAGTTTCAAGTTAAGAACGGACCTCCAGAACGAATTAAATTCTTAACCCAAGGTACCACTGTATTTTAAATCTCCCTGAGCATAAAAATTAGAGAAGGACTCTAATGTATATTTCTCTCGAGCAGCGAATCAGCAAACGTCTCTAAAGCATGTGCAAAACTATTCAAGGATCAGAATAGGTGCTCCTGAATACAGAGTGAGCAGGAACTTTCTGTCCAGAATATTTTTTTCTTCCCACATGAGAGTAAAGTTTTCTCCTAATTGGACTGTTTTGTTCAAATAATCCTCTCTTGCCACTAATCACACCCTGAGCCATTAAGTGGAAATTACTGTCAAGACAACTTTCTTTCTAGCTGCAAAGAGAATAAAAAGGGATGGGGGAATCTACAGGTAAAGGCAACTAGACCAGTTCAGTTTCCATCAGGCTGCTACCACCTGCCAGAAAACCTTTTGGATGAGTACCTGATATCATATCTGACTCATAAGTTGAATCAAATGAGGGTTATTTTCTGTCCATCATCAATCAGCAGGGTAAAAACACAAAAGAATAAAATACATGGGTTATTTTTTTAAAACAACCACAACAACAAAGTACACAGAGCTAAAATCTTATGATGAGTTTTGTAAACTGGCCAAGAAATTTCATCAAACTGAGATGGCTTGATCATGCCCTCTAATAGCCAACTCCAGTGGCTGAGTGCTTATCAGTCTGGAAGTATATGGTTCCCCTTGAAAATAAGGTGGCTTTTAGAGACATGTGTATAGCAGGGGTGGCTCACCTGTGATCTTCCAGATATTGTTGGATTCTCATTATCCCTGACTATTGGTCTGACTGGGGCTGATGGAGTTAATCTAAGCAGCTGTACTTCATTTTCATTTATTTCATATCATTTACAGTGGTACCTCGGGTTACAGACACTTCAGGTTGCAGACACTTCAGGTTACAGACTCTGCTAACCCAGAAATAGTACCTCAGGTTAAGAACTTTGCTTCAGGATGAGAACAGAAATCGTGCTCCGGTGGTGCAGCGGCAGTGGGAGGCCCCATTAGCTAAAGTGGTGCTTCAGGTTAAGAACAGTTTCAGGTTAAGAACGGACCTCCAGAACGAATTAAGTTCTTAACCTGAGGTACCACTGTATTAAATCCCTTCATCTGAGGATCCCCTCGGGGGAGGGTTACAATATAAAAAAGGGGGGGGAGTACATAACATAGTCACAAACAGAAACAATAGTGCCCACAGCATTTCATTAGCAGTACCTGGGAATTGCAATGGCTGTTTGGTGTGAGCCCCCCTCAAACACAGAGCTGCAATCTTAGGTCTTGGATTGCACTGTTGCACAAGCAGAATTTAAAAGATATTGCCCACTGAATTCACCTTTCTGGGTCAGCAGAAACAGAGGAAAGCCTTTCTCCTTCAGACAAGATTGTCTCTTTGTTCCTGAGGTAGCCGTTACTGATTACAGTAGAGGAACCTAACCTTGGATCCTGCCCTAGCACCAAGATCCTAACATGAGATCTTGAAATGACACTAGATGGATTCATTCTGCAGCTCCACTCCCCTGGCTTCTAACCAAGTAGGTCAAAGTTTTCTACATTCCTCATAACCCATATAACATGAGTGAGAGCCGTTCATATCCTTCAAAGTGCCAAAATATATGAAATCTAAGTACCACAATGCAATTGGGTTGTACCTTGATGTACAACTGGGCAGGAGACAGAGCAGACTTCCTTCTCATTGCAGTTAAAGTTCTGAAGCAGAGGTGGGGGGGTGTTGAAACAGGGGCGTTAGCAATCCTACTGCCTAGCAAATGAATGTCCTTGTCCATCTCTGTGGCATTTAGCAACTGAGCCTGGAAATAGTACATGATGGAGAAAGCAAGGAAAAAGTTTGCAGACCAGCAACCCAAGATTGATTTCTCTGCATCTGCATTATCAATGGCATAAGCATTTCATGCAGCCAAGTCACACAGCTTGTGTAGTCATTTGCAAATTTGGTGTCTCTATCTATCTATCTATCTATCTATCTATCTATCATCTATCTATCATCTCCTGATCTAGCGGTTTATTTAGGGCTTTGTAAAGAAGAAGTCATCCTTCCACTCCTTGAAGCGAGGCCTTGAGGCCCCTCATCTTCAAACCAAGCAGGGCCTGGCATCCAAAAACGTCTTCACAAAGTCACCCCGGATGAGTCACTAAGATCTGCTTTGATGATTCATCGGATTCCTCCTGGGACAATGGCACAAGAGGCATCTTGGGGAGGCCTGGAAGGAGAGGGCTCCTTCCTACGTAGATACAAACCCCAGATTGCATCATCTGGAAAAACCACACGGAAGACAGCTCTCTGCATGCGGACTCTCAAGTAGGGGGCCACCCCCCAAAAAAAGAAGGAAGGAAGGAAGCGAGCGAGCCCTGAGGTGACTGGATGCTGATCCGTCTCCATCACGCCTTGGGGCGGCCTGTGCGGGTGGGGTCTTCTCATGTGACTCACATGATAAATACCAGGGAGCAATTAGGCTGAGGCAGAGGAAGCTCTCTGGCCCTCCCCACCGCCAGGAATATAAAGTGGAGAGGGTTGGCTTGGTGTGCATTCATTGAGCCCCACACCCAGGAAAGCAGCAGCGTCCTCTCTCAGTAAGTGCCCTCTCCCTGCTTCAGCGTTGGCTCCTTGCCTTAGGCATCACTTGCATCCAGGTTCCTGCATCTCTCCGCAGCATCCAGCGGGAGGACCAGCCGCCTTTGCCTTCTTTTCATCTCGTCTAGGCTGAGATGCGCTGGCAAGGAGGGGAAAGCCTGTATTCAACACACGCCCACCCCTCACTTTTCTCTCTCTCTGTCTCTGTCTCTTTGCTACAGCTTCTCAGAACTTTTCAGCAGCCGTAGGGCGAGAGGAGGGGACGACGGTCCGGGCTTTTCCTCGACGCCATCCTCTCCACCTCCTGCCGTCCCCACCAAGGGTTCCTCCGGCTGCTTCTCGACGTGGAGGAAAGCGGGCGGCGGCGACGATGAAATTCTTGGCGGTTTTGACCGTGCTGTTCCTAGTCTCGGCTCAAGCCTTTGCGGAAGAGCTGGGAGACAACGAGGAGCTGAATTACTGGTCGGACTGGTCCGATGGCGACCAAAACAAGGTGAGCGAAAGATGCTTTTCAAGCCCCGACGGCTAAGTCCGATGGTGGCTTTTTTTTTTCCACGGTGGCGCACGGGCGGTGGGGCGTTACTGGGATCGTGCTGGTTTTTGCTGTTGAGTTTGAACTGGTTCTAAAACCAGAGATCACGTCTGGGGAAAGTCCTGGACTTCACGGGTGCACAGCGGTTTTCTCCGGGGTGTGTGTGTGTGTGTTTAATAGAAAGTGAGAGGAAGGCAAATCCAGAGGGTTGTTTTTTTTTTCTTTTTTCCAAAACCCTCGTCTGTCCATGCAACTTGCCAACATGTTTCTCCCCAGCAAAGGAATTCACAGCGTCGTCGGAGAAACTGCGGACGGTTCTGTGGATGCCCCGTTAAAGATTAGAAGCAAAGGAGACCGAGAGAGAAAGATATATTTTTTTCGTCGCTAGCTATACTCAGAGCAGATCCCTTAAAAGTAACGGGCATGGCTCCCGTATGTACATTAATTTCAACGGATCTACTCTGAGTAGGGCTTAGTTGGACGCCACCCAGTGCACTTGCTTTTTATTTCTTCTTTCATATTAAGGCTGCCGTCCTTTCCTTGCAAACGGCCAAGCCCCGATGAACGCAGGGTGGGTGGTTTATTCGTCGGACAGCGCCGCAAAACTGCAATCCGATGCACGCTTAATCTGAGAGTAAATCCGAGCCAAAAGGGTGGGAGTTAACTTCGGAGTTAAGCGTGTTTTAGATTCGGCTGGTTGTGCAGCCAGAGCTGAGGAAATGGGATATTTTTATTCGTTTAGGACACCGAAGATGCAGTATGTCTTATAAGAACTCCTATACCATTCTAGTGGAACTTAACTTCTGAGCGGATTGCACTGGGAAGCGGGGCGCAGGGGTCGTTTGGAGTTTGATCCCTAAAAATTCCCATTTCTTCCCCTGCCAGACCCCACCAGAGATAATAGATAACAAAGTAGAGAGGCTACTTCTTTGAGATTTGAACTTCCTTCCCCACCCTCCCAAGACATTAGCTCATGGGGCAAAAGTGTCACACAGGTTCCAGGTATAGGATAGAGGGATAGAAATATAGTGGTACCTCAAGTTACAGATGCTTCAGGTTACAGGCACTTCAGATTACAGACTCTGCTAACCCAGAAATAGTACCTTGGGTTAAGAACTTTACCTCAGGATGAGAACAAAAATCGTGTGGCGGTGGCACAGCGGCAGCGAGAGGCCCCGTTAGCTAAAGTGGAACCTCAGGTTAAGAACAGTTTCAGGTTAAGAACAGACCTCCAGAACAAATTAAGTTCTTAACCCGAGGTACCACTGTAGAGAAAAGTCAGCTCTAAAGTGCTCCTGTCCTGTGGAATAACATTTCTGCCAAGTTCCACTGGTGCCCACTATCTTTACCTTCTAGAAAAACACATTTGCTCCAACAGCCTTTTCCAGCCAGATAGGTGGGTCTTTGCCCTTAGTGTCTATTTTGTATTGCGTTACTTTTGTACTAAATGTATTGGTTGGTTGTGTGTTTGTGTTTCACTGTTTTTTGCTGCTTTTATTGTGCATCACCTTGGGGCGATTGCTTGGAAGGCAAATAATAAATTATTATTGAAAATAATAACAACAGCTCTGCCAGGTAGTGCCTGAATATAGGGATAAGAATCTGTGGGTCTCCCAGGTGCTATTCAGTTTGCTTACCTGCAAGCCACCTGCATGTCAAGGTTAGAGTGCATTCCCCACATTCAGGGTTGCCAGCAACAGCAGGATGTGGGAAAACACAGTATCTAGACCAGGGTAGACAGAGGTTGCTGACTCCAAATCCCACCATCCCCAATCATTGGTTTTCTGGCTGGGGCTGATGGGAGTTGGAGTCCCAACAGGATCTGTAGGGCACCACATTGACTATTCCTGATCTAGACTATGCCGGTAGCACGGTGCCCATAAAATGGAAAGATGCTACGGAGCCTATGAAACGTGTGTCCTCCTGCAACAATTCTTCCAATTCTTCCTGGTCTTGCTTCCAACTTTGCACCAGAAGATTTGAAGTAGGAGGCTTCTGGGCAGACATGCATCCAAATTATTTAAAGTCTCCAGGGTCCTTTCCATCCTTTCAGGTCAATTCCATCCATGCCCTGCTCTGTTTCAGATTGGAGTGGTGGCAGTGGTGGTTTTCTCTTCCCCCTTCTTTTTTCCAGTACAGGATACAACATCAGTCTTTGGGGATCTTTAAGAGTGATGGGAGACAATGGCAAGGATTCTTCTCTATCTGCATACTGATGGGTAGCTATACACTAGCACGCTAACACATGAACACAAACAACAGCAAAGTGCTCCTGAACTGTAATGCAAATTATAATGGGATGAGAAATAGGGATTACCAGTGGGCACAGGATAAAAGAGGAAAATATCAAGGGCAAGCTATATATTTCTTAATAAATACAATACTGTAGGCTGAGCTGCAGCTGTCAGTTTCTCTGAACTATGTTGTTTAACCTTGTCATACTGGGGTTCTGGGAAAACTTCCATAGCAATGGAATTTTCAGATCTTTATTGGCATGTATATACAGGATTCCAGTAGGGTTCATTACCATAAAATTACTCATCCAAAACCTGCATCTAACACTTAAGTTAATGTTGGATAACATCCACAGATCCTCACTGTGTGTTGCAGAAACCTGGCTACTAACTCTATCTTATCCGCATTTTGAGTAAACATAAGGAAGGCTACCTTACATTTGTCTGCATGCCATTCCCTACTAACAACCAACTGATTAATAAACTTAGATCGAATTGTCTGATAGCTGGGGCAGTGCAAAAGAACATGCGCAACTGATTCTGTTTGTCTCTGCCCACAGTAACAATGGATATAGGCAATAGGTGAATTGCAATGGGCTCTTAAGTTTGCTCTGCAGCGCTGCTCTCCAAAGGCATGTTTCTTAAGCAAATAATGTGAGACCGTGTGAGATTTTGTCAGTTTCAAGACTTCCTCTGCAGTTTGCTCAAATAATACAGTTTTGGAATGTGAAATTGGGTGCATCCGTACAACATATCACTCCAGGGTTCCCCACCCCTGCAAACGCAGTAAGGTGGGATCTGGACTGAACGCCAGGGATTGCTTGCTATTACTTCCCCAATGGTTTAGAACAGGGAAATTGAATCTCTTTTACCTCCCTACAATGGGGGGGAGGGAGGGTTAGAAGCCTAGCTCAGTTGGTAGAGCATGGGTTGTGGGTTCAAGCCCCACATTGGGCAAAAGATCCCTGCGTTGCAAGAGGCTGGACTAGATGACCCTCGTGGTCCCTTCCAACTCTACAATTCTATGATTCTATGTGACTTTCCAGGCATTGTTGTACTACAACGCCCATCATATCTGACCATTGGCCATGCTGGCTGGAGTTGGAGTCCAGCAACATCTGGAGAGCCACAGCTTCCTCACCCATGGAATAAGACCATCTTCTGCCAGTTGGTTAGGTTGCTTGGGCTTGACAGGGAAGACGGCACCAACACAGAAGTTAAGACTCAGAATCATGCTTTAGTTTAGTGTCATACATGCTAGTCTTTAATTTTCATTTTCCTCTTAGTGATGGGTTTTTTTTAGTGTTGATGAGGAAATGCTAGGGATTCTGCTACACCTTGAGTAAATGCCTACTAATTTCAGGGCAGCAAAAGTACATCATTATTACATAGTCATCAAAAATAAAGAGGACTAAAGATAAAGACAAAAAGTTGATGGAGGGGGGAGTAAAGGGTCGTCTCCCAAAGATTTGGAGAGATGGAGCTCCTAGAGAAACATAGCACCCATTGTCCATTTTCACAGGATCCTTAATTCTCAATTATCTTTTTCCTAAACTAGCCAGCACACATTCAAATGTTACCATATTTAAAGTAAGCTTACACACCAAGTGATTGCTGAAACAACCACCACAGACCAGATACAACAGCTTTCATATCATACCCCACAAAACCTTAAGTGCTGTATGGGGCTCAATAGAATCAGCTGATAGACATCAAGTGACGGTTGACTGAGGGATGAGAAATCAAGCAATGTGCATTCATGGATGCAGCTTCATCCTGACCAAAAGCCACCTGGGTTGATTAGAAATGGTTGGGCAGCACAACTGAGCAGAAATAGATTGCTGTTAGGTCTTGCTCTGAACCACTAACAACACCTTGTGATGTCTGAAGGCTTAAAGAAGATGTTCTAAGTTAATCTGAAGTAGTTCAGTAAGCAAGGGACATTCTACCTATTCCTTCGGTTCTCTCTGTCTCAACATCCACTTTTAAAATTTGGTGGATGATCAAAACTGAGTTACACATGGAATTTGATACTAGCTGCAGCATTCAACTGAGAATCCTGAATTTTAAGAAATTCTCTGTCTAGTCTGGTTGGTTGGTTGGTTGGTTGGTTGGTTGGTTGGTTTATATGCCACCATTTCTCCCAAAGGACCACAGTCTGCACCGACAGACAGGCAGGTTTTCAATATAACCTCAGCAGTTAGTGGGTGCCTAAGGGTTTGACACATTTCCAGTGGCTGGAGGAAGAAAGTCTTTGTTGCTGTGCAGATTCTCTTGCCCCTCTCCGTAAAAGAATTAACAAATGTTACTTGCCATGAAGTGTTGCAGTGTGCTGTGTGCCAGGGCTGGCCCCCATCACCAGGCAGAGTGAGCTTGCTGCCTGAAAAGTGGGAAGCAGTGGCAAGATGTTGGAAAACAGAGCTGCGCATCCTGCATAGCTTGCCCAGTTGCCCCTCACCTGTCCTGCTCAGGTGCTGTTAGAAGGTGCTGTTCCATTGTCAGTGCTGAATAAGCTTCAGTCACCAATACGTTTGCCTTTGGTACATGGAAAGGGAAGGAATGCTATTGTCTCATTTGCCTCGGGTAGCAAAACACCATGTGGATGAGCCCTGTGCTCACAGTTCTGGTCAGCCAGCCATGCCATTCCTCTCGCTATTCCATTCCATTCCATTCCCTCTCCAACATTTGTTTGTTTTTCTGTTTGTTTTTCTCCCAAATCAGTCAGCATACCAAGATGCTAATACTCAATCCACACTGGACTACTTTTGAAGTTTCCCATCATCTGAAAATCTTGGGGTTCCCCAGAGCCTGCTGTTGCCTCCCTCTTGTGTACTATTTTAATTATGAAAAAAGCTCCTCTGTGCACGTCTAGAGTGCCTCTCCCAAAACCCTGAGCAGCAATATATTTTGGTTTCAGGCTAGGAAACACGCCAAGTCCAGCACACTCCTACTTTTTAAAAACAAGGGGTGGTTTTGTGTATATCTGGTGTGCAGTGATGAGCTTTGTTGCATGTGAGCTCACACAGAAGAACATAGGAAGCTGCCTAGTTTAGACTAGAGCATCTCAAGGGGGGGGGGATGTGCTTCAGTGTTTCCACTCCTATCTCCAGAGCCATTTCCAGAAAGTAGCCATGGGAGACTTTGATTCAGTGCCATGGGAGTTGTTATGTAGTCTCCCCTATGCTGTTTAACATCTATATGAAGCCTTTGGGAGCTGCCATCAGGAGATCTGGAGTGCATTGCCATCAATATACAGGTGACACCCAGCATTATCTCTCTGCTCCAACTGAATGCAGAGAGGCGGTCGAGGGGTAGACCAATGCTTGCAGGCAGTGATGGGTCAGATATGGGCCAGTAAACTCAAGCTGAATCTTGAAAAGACAGAGGTGTTACATGTTATGAGTTATGAGTCCTTACATCTGGGAGGTGGCCTGCCCTGGAAGGGGCAAGTTTGCAGTTTGTTTGTTTTTTTCTTTTTTTCTGGATTCAACAGTGTCACTGAAGCCTCAGGTGACCTCAGTGCCTTTTTCCAGCTCTGTTTGGTTTGCCAGCTACAGCCCCCTTTGGATAGAAATGACTAGACCGCTGGACTCCATGGTCTGGTAACTTCCAAACTGGATCATTGTATTGTGCTCCATGTGGGGCTGCTCTTGAAAGATGACTTGGAAACTTCAATGGGTCCAGCAGGTGGATTACTGGCAGGGATACCCTTCAGATTTCATATAACCCTATTTTAAAAACAGTTGCTCTGGTTGCCAGTTCGTTTTCAGGCCCAGTTCAAGGGGACCATATTAACTGAGATGACTCAGGTCTCAAATGCCTGAAAAATGGCCTCCTTCCCTGCAGACCCTCTCGGGTGCTAAAATCAGCAGAGGGAGCCCTCTTGGTGGTGGGGTGGTGGCCCTAGAAAGGGCATTCTCTGTGGCTGCCCCTAAATTGTGGGGCTGCCACCCCACAGCGCTGCATCTGGCACCTTTATTATACAGATTTTGGTAAACCCTGAAGATGCACCTCTTTACGTCTGGGTTTTGACACTTGAGATGCATATTTTTGGGACCACTTTATTTCTGTATTTTAAAGTTAATTTAAACTGTTGTGTTTTAACTGCTCTGGGACCCTGAGGTGAAGGGCTGGTAATGAATAGTAATCACCATCGTCATAGTAATGTCTACAATGGTTGACAGCAGCTTTCTAGAGTTCGAGTTCCTAGCAACCCTTAAACTACAGGGACCAGAATTCTTCAGAGGAAATAATGTACTTTTAATGTGCTTTAATGTGCACAAGACTTGACTGCCAACAGCTTCCATCCAGGAAACATGTTTTCTGTATCGTCTATTGTATGTTGGGCCCAGCTTTTGGCCCAGCATAACCAAACTTCCTAAATATAAAACAGTGGTGGCCTTTATGTGTCCCATGTGACAGTGGATCGAGTTTAAATCCACATGACATGGGAATATGAAAGCTCCATTGCTTACCACACCCATTTAATTTCCCTTCCATGTCAACTCTCACATATACACCTGCCACAAACAGTGTCAGAAAAGTTCAAAAGCACACATAAGCTTCTCATGTAAAAGCTCCTTAAGAGAACTATTAGCACATCCCTTAATGAATGCATCCCCATTGGGCCAAACCACATTTGACTCACCTGATCCTCTAAAGCAAATTTAAAATGTGCTGCAAATTTAAAACAATGCAACGCTGTGTGATGATAAGGATAATGATGCTAATAGTTGGATATTTTCATGAGATTCTAAATTTAACTGAAACACTGGAGCACCGGAGGAAATTGCATCTTACACTTCCAAACATATACATTCCTCTGATCTAAACTGTCCATCCTTGTTCTTATGTTTACCTCTTCACGCCTATTTCAAAATGCTCATCACAGATCTTCAGCATCAGGTGTAGTTTGCCTCTAGTTTTGGGATTTTCTGACTTTGTATTTCCACTGCCTCCTAGCGGCCTCCTTGTGACAGAACATAGGGTAACTTGATTCCAGATTGGATTTTGATTGGAGTTCTGTCTGGATTCTGTTCAAAATCTGGCCTTAGAGAAAAAGACATTTTCCTTTGCAACAGGATCATTTCTCCCTGGAGACTTTGGGAAAAGGCAGACAAGAAAAGTGAGGAAACTAAGGCACCATATGCTGAGTGATACTTAATACCTCCAGACTGAAGGGCTTCTTTTTTTGTTCACCCAACATTGCGCTGTCAGTATCTCACACCGAGTGCTCTGCTAATAATACAATATCTCTGTTTCAGGAGGAGTTGCCTTTACCCTTTGAGCACTTCCTCCAGAGAATTGCCAGGCGACCAAGACCTCAGCAATTCTATGGCTTAATGGGCAAACGAGATTCTGGTGAGAACCCTTTTCCGATCTCACTCTTTCATGCAAGCTCACTTGATTTATATGATGGTTTCAGCTAAAACTGTCGGCTCTTTTATCGAAATTGTTTAAACTTCCCTTTCTTTGGAATCAGTTTAAAATTAAAAGCCAACCAAGATGTTTAAAAGGTTAGATTTGTGAAGAATTAAGTTTGTTATTATTGTCTATTTGTTTATTGTTCCCCCCTTCCCCTTCCCCCCTTCTTCTTTTTTCTTTTCCCTTTTTTGTTTATGTGTATCATTTTGCTTTGTGGTTTGTGTTATTACGGTGGGGGGGGAATTAATAAAAAATTATTTTTTTAAAAAAATTAAAAGCCACATTTAGCAGCTGGACAGAATGCGTTTAGCAAAACACCAAAACGTTTACATTCCCGTCCTGAAAAGTCCCATGGAAATAAACCCCCCTGCTGCATGCAATCAAAGTATTTTCTAGTGCTGGGCTGAAGAATTTCACCCAGTGATTCTTCATCATTTGGAAATATGGGGTTAATCTTGGAGGAGGGAGGAAACTCCAAATAGCATTGGGGTCTCTGCAGTAGCAGGACCACCTCACCTTCTCTACTGACAGAAGCTGGTGAAGCAGACAGGGATGTCCAATGAAACCTAACTGTCTCTAAACCTAACCTAACCACCAAAACCTAACCGTTGTTACACACGTTGAGGGTTAGGGTTGCAGCCTCACTGTGCATAATATTAGGGCAGGCCATGGTGAGGAGCCTCAATCTCAGATACTGAATGCAGCCCTCCAACTCTCTCAGGGCACACCCCTTCCCCAGGCCACACCCCCACACTAGGCCACACCCCTCACCAGCCCTGCTTCCCATCCTCCTTGAGAGTTTTTGCATGACTAAAATATGTCTTTGAGCTCTGAGTATTCCTTTGCTTGCCTGAATGGACAGAGAGGGGTACATACAAAGTATCTAACTGTATAAAGGTTACATATGCATTTTCTTCTTCTTCATTTTTAAAGAAATGAATTATTATTGGTCTTTAAACAAATACAAGAACTGTTAAACGCTTTTCCAGCAGTACATCTAATGGTGTATGTTCTATCCATTGACTCTAGACAGAAACTTACACATTCAATGTTCAAACATATAACTTAACGTGACCTCTCCACTGAGAATATTGAGCTGTTGTTATAACAAGGTCTTGATTTTGATCATTAACATGGTTAAAGAAAGGGGCCCATGTTTCTTGGAAGGTGTCTCTGTTCATTATGACTTTAATTGTCTGGTGAGACACTCAGACACTGCTGTATCCCAGATATTACTTTCTCATATGTTCAGGGGTATTTCAGTCTGGTTCTTCCGTTGTTGAGCTATCGCTAACCAATATACATTTCTTCTTCCACCCACTCATGTCTCTGTCCCTCTCCACCACTTACATACAGCCTCTGGGGAGTTACCCAGAAGGAAAGTTGGCCCTCAGGTAAAAATATATCTCCCCACCCATCAATGCACACACAGTAGTTGCAACAATACCAGTGAATCTGCTAAATTACACTGCATATAAAACCAATCGTTAACAAAATCCATTTCATTTTATTGCTATATTTTGCATCCGGAACATCCCTCGCAGAGGGATTTAGTGGGGAAGTTGGGGAATGTATAAAGGCATGTTCTTTTTTTAAAGGAAGCTCGTGCAGGAAGCAATCCTGGCGTATTGTGCCTGTATTGAAAAGTGTTTCGTGGCCATGAATTATTCGGAAAATAATCAGTGCATTAACTGCAATGTAACGTTACTGAGCTGGTGCTAAACGCTTTTGTTCTTTTCATGAAAATGACACAATGAAATGCCATCTCTACTACTTCAGCTAATTGTTTCTTTTTTATTGTTTTCCAGGATACAGCCCTCTCTCCCATAAAAGTAAGTTAATGCTGGTTTTGCTGGAAATAATGCTGATTCCCTCCCCTACAATAATTCCCCAGTGTGCCGTTTCCGGCTGATTTCAGTGCAACTGATATCCAGGACTGCAAGTTTACACCTGTTTCTTATTGCTTCCAAACCAGAAACAGGGAAATGCTGATGTACATTCTGGGGCTTCATGTGTACAAAAGCTGCTCTGTGATTGTCTGTACAGGGGACTTTGTGTAATTGCAAACAATATAATTCACGGATAATTTTTGCCAACTGGAAGGAATCAGGTGATCATTGCGTGGCTCCAATCTGAATCTTAAGTGGGAGTCAGCACTTCTGAACACAGTGGCACTTACTTCTAAGTAAACACGCATAGGGTTGCTCTGAATTTCCATTGTGGCAACACTTGCTTACTCAGAAGTAAGTCCAAATGAAGTGGCGTTTACTCCCAAGTAAGAGGGGTGAGAGTCCAGCTTTGGTTCCCCTGAAGGCAACATGAATTCATACTAACTTTTCAATGGGACTTAGCCATGACTATCTACTGTTGATAGGGGCACAAATGTGCCCCAGTGTGTCATTGGATCATGGCCACTTTGTGAAAGTAATAACAGTATCGCTTATAGTCAGGGCTGGTTTTAATAGGGCTTCCATACGTCCAGAATTTCCCTGACATAGCTGTGATTCATCTGTCAAAAATGGCTTCCGTGAGGAAGTCTCAAAAAGCGGCTAAAATATCCAGGAAAACCTGGAGGGAAGGCAGCCCATATTGTTGGTTTTTGTGTTGGTTTTTTGGTGATTTCTGTAAAAAATAATAATAGGTAAAAACTTCACTCAGAGATTTTGCAAAACAAAATAAAACCTCAGCATTTTGCCCCCCCCCCAAGTGTTCGGATTTTCACCTTTTGAAATCTGGCAACCCTAGCTTATAGTTATGCACAAATGTCATGCATAGGCCCTCCAGAGGCTGTTGGACTACACTTCCCAGCATCCTTGGCCACTGGCCATGCTGGCCGGGGCTGATGGGACTTGGAGTCCATCAACATCTGGAGGGCTACACACACACACCCAGCTTAGCTGTGCAGCTAGGGCAGGCATAGGCAAACTCGGCCCCCCAGATGTTTTGGGACTACAATTCCCATCATCCCTAGCTAACAGGACCAGTGGTCAGGGATGATGGGAGTTGTAGTCCCAAAACATCTGGAGTTTGCCTATGAAGAAGAGTTTGGATTTGATATCCCGCCTTTCACTCCCTTTAAGGAGTCTCAAAGCGGCTAACATTCTCCTTTCCCTTCCTCCCCCACAACAAACACTCTGTGAGGTGAGTGGGGCTGAGAGACTTCAAAGAAGTGTGACTGGCCCAAGGTCACCCAGCAGCTGCATGTGGAGGAGCGGAGACGCGAACCCGGTTCCCCAGATTACGAGACTACCGCTCTTAACCACTACACCACGCTGGCTCTCGGTGCCTGAGCTAGGGTGACCAGATGCAAAGAAAAGGGACAGGGCTCTAGCACCTTTAATAGGTATATAGAAGAGGGAATCTTCCCAGATGTGGTTTGCATAACAAGGTGCACCTGCTGAAGTCCAGGCTTCTACGCACAACTATTTAAGGTTCAGGAGCCCTGCTCACTTATGTACATGAGCACCTGACATGCAGCATTACTGACATTATTTCACCAACACTCAGAAAATTTTGGCTTTAACTCTGGGAACAGTAGCAAAACATTAAATGTGCAAATCTACCCAGACGTGAGAGTAAAACCAGGTCTCCTGACCTAGGCTCCTACGGTTGCTTTTTTCTTCTTAAATCAATTTGGTTTAAGGTGCAATCCTAAACAGACTTACATAGTAAAAGTCCAATTGAACTCAGTGAGACTAACTCCTGAACGGAGGCGTAGGAAGCTCAGGTGGTACCCGGTGTGGAAAATTTATTGTCGTCCCCCCCTATTAATTTTTTTGTGTGTTTTTTTTTTGGCCTGCAAAAATGGTTTTACATTATTTCATATTTTCTTACAAAGGAATAATAATAAGTAATAATAATAATAAACTTTTATTTATATCCCGCCATCCTCGGCTGAAGTCGGACTCAGGGCGGCTAACATCAGATACATAGCATTGGTATAAAATCAAACAATAATTAAATTACCTCCTAAAAACCTGTCAAAATCAAATTAAAGTCTAATTAGATGGCTTTCCACAGAGCTAGGGTTGGGAACAGTAAGTGCTCCACTGAATTGAAATTTCAGCCTTCACGACATAGGAAAACGGCCAAGTAAACAGCTATTTTCGAGGAGGGTCAAGATATTAACGAATATGCATGAAATTTCATATATAGCTATATAATCCCTAGTGTAGTAAGATAAGACCTTTGGAGCAGGCATTAAAAAATAAATAAATTATGAACCGCCCTAGCAGGGCAGTAATTGTTCCTTGCTAATTTGTCACCCGTCTCCATGATGGAACCTGGGGCGACCCACCCCCCCTTCCTACGCCCCTGATCCTGAGTAAGCTTGCATGGGATTGCATTGTGATGCAAACTTCAGAGCCCAAGGTCTCGGGGGTTTTTTAGAGTTTGCAGACACGTACACAAAATAGCACATTATTACTTCTGGAGTGGGAATGTCTTGTTCTTTGAACAGCTTGCAACCATAAATGATTGTTACAATTGTTAACACATTAATACAAACTGCACTGATAGTGATTTTGGGTCAAACAGTACAACCTTGCACATGTCTACTCAGATGTAAGCCCCACTGAGGTCAATGGGACTTACTCCCGAGTAAGGGTTTATAGTAAAGGTAAAGGTACCCCTGCCCGTACGGGCCAGTCTTGACAGACTCTAGGGTTGTGCGCTCATCTCACTCTAGAGGCCGGGAGCCAGCGCTGTCCGCAGACACTTCCGGGTCACGTGGCCAGCGTGACGAAGCTGCTCTGGCAAGCCAGAGCAGCACACGGAAACGCCGTTTACCTTCCCGCTAGTAAGCGGTTCCTATTTATCTACTTGCACCCGGGGGTGCTTTCAAACTGCTAGGTTGGCATGCGCTGGGACCGAGCAACAGGAGCGCACCCCGCCGCGGGGATTCGAACCGCCGACCATGCGATCGGCAAGTCCTAGGCGCTGAGGTTTTACCCACAGCGCCACCCGCGTCCCTTAAGGGTTTATAGTATTACAGCCTAAATCTAATTCCAGCACTAGCTTGAACACGTCATTTGATTTAGGTTGTTCCATGCAATACTTTATATATAAGCCTAGGCAACAAAAACTGCAGGTTGCATTTTGTTAGAGAAAAAGCATATCAACAGAGAGACATATTTTCCCCCAAACTGTCCAAAGCCATACAAATACAAATTTGATTTCAATAAGACCAATGCTAAGAGGGTTTTTTTTGGGGGGGGGGGGGAGTTGTATTTTGCCACAAATTAATAAGACTCCTAGCCATCTGGGCTGGTGGCTATATTAAATCATTAGGATTACCCATTTGAATGGCAATTAAAACTCTTCCAGCCAAAACTCATACAGCTGTACATAGTGGCTGCTTTCAAAATTATAGTGTGCTGAGCAACGCTGTCTCAGCTTGGGAGACAAATATTTTATATACGCAGATGTCTGGCTTCTGAAAGCTTTGCCATTTGTTTTGTCTTGATCAATAGTTTTAACTAGACAAAACTCTCTCCAAAGGGGGAATTTATAGCTGCCACTTGGTTTTGGGGTATTAAAGAATGGGGAAGTCTTTGGTCAAGTTAGCCTATTGCAGCTCTCTCCTTTCTGTAAGCAGTGGAGCCCAGGTGAGCCTTTACAATGTATGTTCCCTTTGGGAGGAAAAAGAAATAGAGACTTTTGGTGAGTAGATGCCAGAGCTTTGATCTAATCCAGCATCATCCTTCTAAAGCTTAGAAAGGAAGAAGGGGGAAGAGGCATGAAAGAAACACAAAGGAAAAACAGATAAAGTGAAAGAAACAGATAGAGCAATAGCTGGCAACTAGAAGGCACAGGAGAGGATACAGGTAACATCAGGAAGAATGTGTGGAGGGGGAGTGGAAGATTCTGCCAGCATCTTCTACTCTGGGCTGGGAAAGTTGTCTGTGATGCACCTTGACTGCACATTTCTAGTAACCGGTCCTTTCTATAGCACTTCTCGGTGCACATCTGGTGTAATGTACCTGCCGCCCTCCAGAAGTTACTTAACTACAACTCTCAATATCCGTGCAAAAGTGTCTTGCAGTTCAAGATAGTTTATTCAGTAGAGCATAAGACTAAACCTAGGGTCTTAGGGTCATGGGTTGGAGCCCAACGTTGGGCAAAAAGATTACTGCATTGCAGGAGGTTGGACTAGATGCCCCTTGTGGTCCCTTCCAACTTGATAGATTCTATTATTTATCCTTGCAACAATTCAATAAGAACAGCTACACTGAGGGTCACAATTTGCCCAAGGCCCTGCAGTAAGCTTTGCAGTAAGCCCTGGTGCAAAGTCAAACTCAGTACTCCGACCAGTTAGTGTGACTCTCTAAAATTCACTTTCCCCACACGCACCCAAGGATGTTAGCCTCGTCCTAAAAAAAGTATTTTTGCAAGGCAACATTTTCTTACAGAACTTAGTAAATGCACTGTAAAATGTGTCATCACCCCCTATTTGAGCTCATTGGACTGGGACTCTTGGCTACAAAAACCAAGGAACTGTAACTGAAGCTAAGCCCCAAGAAACCTCAAGGTATTTTAAAAGAAAGAATTAAGCCATATTGCTTCCCAGCACATGTTCCACCATTAAAGACAGCTCAAGAACAACTGTGGATTGCAACCGAGGCTGGTAGCTCAGTGACCACTATTTAACTGCTAATCCAAACCCATGTTGAATGAATAAACATTGGCAATTATTTGAGCAGGACAGAGAAGTAATAGATGAGGGGTACTTCTGTCTTTTCTTACACTAAGACCTAGTGAGGTGCCACATTTAATCATTTGCAGTTTGTTTCTACTGTGTATTCACCGTGAACACTCATTGCCACAAGAGAGAGAGAGAGAAAGATGTATTTCAAATGTACTTAAACACCCCCAAATATATTTTTCAGGACATAAAACAGATTCATTTGTTGGACTCATGGGCAAAAGATCTTTAGATTCTGGTATGTATAAACTACAGCGAAGCCTGCAGGCACTAGCTCTCTTACCTACTATTTTAAATAGTAATAATAATAAGTATGTTCATAACATATCCATCTTCCCATAGGAATTTGCCTCCCGCCATTGGCTCATCTTGCATACTGGTGCACTCTCTGATGGTCAACAGGTCTCCAAGGCTTTTGACACGAGCCTTTCCCAGCCCTGCCTAGAGAGGCTGCAGGAAATTGAACCTGGAACCTGAGACTTTGTGCATGCCAAGCCTGAGCTCTGCCATTGAGTTTCAGTGCCTCCCTCAGTCAAACGGCACTTGGCTGAAGTAACAACCAGTTACATATTTTTGGGTGGCAAAACTGCTTCATGGAGGGGAAAGGCACCATGCCTTATCTCTCCAGTCAAACCTGTCTTCACATTAAGCTGTCATTCTGTTGCTGCTAGTTTATCAAGGCTTCATTTACCCACTGAAAATGTGATGTCTGCAAGTGGGTCCACAAGACATGTAATTACTGAATAACAGAAAAAGAGAGACCTTGGTTAGTTTAAATGTGTTCTATAGACTATTGAAAGGTTTCAAAGGAACACCCTCTGCTATTTTCTTAAGTGGAGTAGGAAACCAAACTGCCTAACATGTTTAGCAATTATTTAAGCTTGCGTTGCAAACTATTTTTCTGAAATTCCAATTGTGGGTTGCTTTATTTCCAACCCAGTAGCGTTCATCACTGCAATATTATGTTGGTACTCTGTTTAGTTTTACAAATTGCTATGAATCATGAGCAATTGAGTGTAGGGTTTATCTCTGGGTAAGAGTAGCCATTAGATACTAAGGCACTTGCAAATACCAATTGACAGATTCAAGCTTCAGTTGAGATTCTGTTCCTATTGTGATCTGAAAATACAAGAAGTGCAAATAACCATGTTTTTAAAAAATATCTTATTACTTCAGAATTGCTGTAATGTATAGAATAATTTACAGCTAGTTGCCTAAAGTGAGCATGAACAATAGATATTCATCTCCACACTTGGAAACTGAAATATTCTAGCCTGGAAGATTAAGTTCCGATTTCAATCATCTCAGCATTCATTGTTCTTCTCTTCTACTCTGGTGTCACCCACAGAGCCTGAGTGGCCGAATACAATGAAATATATAGATCTGATTGCAGAAATGAAAGAAGGACAGTGTCTTTAATTGCTAGAGATATATACCAGAGTTTTATGTACAAAACCACCCCCTCTGGTTGCATTTTGGTGTGCTGCAGAAAAACAAACCAAAAAATGGGAAGTGGTTTCTTTTTAAAGAGACATTTTCCACACTTTAGTTCAATCAGATGTTGACGCTAAAGTAGTACTGACATACCCTGTAATTTATTCACTTCAGAGTGGTCCTTTTAAATTCAGTGGGACTGCTTCAAAGTGTCCAAGCAAGATTATGACCTAGCTCCAAATTCACTGTGCAACACCAGAGCTCTGGGATTAGTCACCTACTGGAAATTATGTAACAGTAACCTGAAATTAAGAAGTCTCCTTTCTGAAAGATATTGTATAGACATTAGAGATGGCACCAGGGTTCCAGGCAGACGGATAGCTTTTGAGATATTTTGAGCTGTAAGGGAGTCAAGCAAGTCATTGCCTCCCAGGTTCCCAACTGGGAATATATGGTTTGTATAAACTACTGATCATGCTCAATCCTTATTATGTTTTTTTTGTGAGGAAAGAGTAGCCTCATTTTGTTTTGTTCTTTTTTTAAAAAAGGTTTTGTACATCTGCCTTCCTTGGGGTTCACACAAGTACCGTATGTTGATACCTTGCTTTCGCTTCTCCAGCATCCCGTCCTGTCGACACTCAGCCACCTGAGTCTGCTGTCATGGGGAATGACAGCACTGTGCAAACATTAGCAATTGCATAATATCATTTTCTTTAGGTGTCTCTTCCTTTGTTAAATAAACTCTCATTGAAAGGCTCTGCCTCTAGGAGAATTGAACCAAGTCTATGGGGACTAGGCCTGCTCCAGACTGTCCTAGTGTCCCTATTTTCCAGGGACAGTCCCTGATTTAGAGAGGCCGTCCCGGTTTCTAATTTGATCCCGGAATGTCCCACTTTCCCTTAGCATCCCTATTTTCATTGAAGAAATGTTGGAGGGGAGTTATCTGACCCCTGAGCCACCTGAAGGCAGCCTTGTATAGGGAAGTTTTTCAAATGTTTAATGTTTTATTATGTTTTTTATATATGCTGGAAGCCTCCCAGAGTAGTTAGTTAGGGCAACTAAATCAGATAGACAGGGTATATATAGTAAAATTACTATTATGGAATGGGTTGTCCTGTTTTCATCGGAGAAAAAATGGAGGGTATGGTGTTCTAACTAAGGGGAAGGGCAGACAGAAACTCTGAATGCTTGTGTAGAGCTACAGTGGTACCTCGGGTTACATACGCTTCAGGTTGCAGACTCCACTAAGCCAGAAATAGTGCTTCAGGTTAAGAACTTTGCTTAAGGTTGAGAACAGAAATTGTGCTCCAGTGGCACGGCAGCAGCAGGAGGCCCCATTAGCTAAAGTGGTGCTTCAGGTTAAGAACAATTTCAGGTTAAGTACGGACCTCTGGAACGAATTAAGTACTTAACCTGAGGTACCACTGTACTTTAAACTGAGTTACTGTGTGGGTCCATTTCATGCAACAATGTCTTCCCTGACTGTAAGTATCCAGGTTCTCAGACAGAGGTCATTCCTATTGCCTACTATGTGATCCTTTATAAATGAAGATGCACAGGATTGAACCTGTCAACTTTCGACGGTATGCAAGTCAACTACTCTAGCAGTGAGCTATGATCCCATGAACCTCTGAGCAGGCATTAATCTGGACTGAGGTCTTGGCCTATTGTTCAGCGAACCTGGTGACATTCTGCTGCTTCCTTATGCATTTAAGATTTTGGGACTTCTTTTTAGAGTAGATGACTGGTAGAATCCATCAAGCAGCCAGGCTGATACCAAGTTAGGAACATTTCTTGTACAGGAAGGGTTTGTTCACAAGTCTTTGGGGTGGTCAAAGTTCTGGAAGTGACTTTTGCTACTAATATGTGGTGCCCTTCCCTTTTCACAGGTAGCTAAGATAATTTTTCAGCCTCTCTCGTCTCCTCAGTCTAGCCCCTCTGAGGCACCAGGGGAAGGTAGCCAGCCTCTGTCACACTGCCTCATATGCCACCAGTTCTCCCAAGTCTTTCAGCCAGCCAGACCTCCTAGGCTTTGTGAGTCAGACAGAGGCACACTCCAGGCTTCAGGCCTGCCCTGAATATTGCCAGCTGACCCATGGAGATCGTCAGCTGATGTCACAGGCAAATGAAGACTCAACCTGCCACACTGAAAGATCAATTTCTTACAAACGCAGAATGAGTATTATGCAGCACATGTAGCAGTGCCAGTTCCGCAGATCAGAGCGGTCATATAAAGTATACAAAGCACTTCGTTTGCTACACCCCCTCTAATTCCAACCTCTTAACATAATGAAGAGCAAGTTTAAACTAGAGGCATCTTTTACTACAACTGCTTCCAGTTCTGTATTTCTAATCCGTTGCAAGTGTGGATTAGAAAAGCCCCACTCGAAAAACCACTTTATCTCCAACTGTAAGAGCAAATGGGCGATTAAACTAAATCTTGACTGTAGAGGCCCTGATGGAGCCCTGGTTCTTATCTTGCAGCAAATGTCGAAGACAGGAAAATTCATGCTTAAGGAAAAGTGTGCCAGTATGGGCCTTTCTCTGCTTCCTCAGTTTGACTGACATTCTAAAAATCCACCCCATAATAGTGAAATGAAAATAGAAGGGGCAAAGAGAGCAGAGCAGTTACCTTCCACATTTAGCCTGTTGCATGCTGTTGTTGTTTTTTTCTCATTCTCCTTATTGGATGATGTGAATTTTCACAGCAGCTAATGATATGAAAAGCCAGCGTGAAGGGGTCTTAGCTGCTCTTCCAACACCGTAGGCAGGGCCACCTCGCCTATGAAGCAGGGTGAGGCAGCCGCCTCGGGCAGCAGACCTGGGTGGGGCGGCAGATCCACCTGCTGCCACCTCTGCTGCCCTCTCCTTCTCCATCACCAGCACCTCCTCCTCTCATCCCAATGCTTCTCTCCAAGTTCCCCTTTCATTCCATTGCTGGTTTTCACTCCTCCCTCTCATCTCACCTGGCAGCAGAGGTGCCATTTTGTGGTTCACCTCAGGTGCCAAAATACCTTGGGCTGGCCTTGATCGTAGGGTATTGCAATGCTTCAGAATTTTTTGCTATCAGAAATGGCATCTCATTTGACATCTAAGTTAACCAGTAAATGAGCAACTGTAGCCACAGATTGACAATTAAACACCTCACTTCATCCCAGCCCTAAACCAATGCTGGCTACTGTGCCATGGGGCATTTCTTGAATAAATGAGTCAGTGCTGTTAGTTATTGTGTCTAAGGATGGGGAATAAATTTGATTCTATTTGCATGTAAAGACAAACCGACCTAATTCACAAAGGGGCATATATTAGGAGAAATTCACATTTTTATGAGGACTATTTAAAAAATCACAAACAGATATGGAAATCTGGAGAACTGAAGTTAAGAATGGGGGGGGGGCGTGATAAATTGAAATTGAGAGATTTGCCCATCCCTAGTTAACTGCTTTCTTTCTGCTGCTTTCCCTTGTCTCTCTTATCTTTCCTCCCCAGCATCCTGCACCAACAGTTCTTTGAAGGACTTCCACTTTCTTTCCTCACCATTCTGAGCCCCTCTTCTTTGCCAGCTTGTGTTCTAAAACCACTAGGAGCAGAATACCAGGGGTGAGGACCCTGTAGGACCCTCGAGATGCTGTTGGATTCCAACTCCCATCAGCCTCAGTCAGCATGGCCAGTCGTCAGGGATCATGGGAGTTGGAGGCCGACAGCATCTGGGAGCCACAGTTGGTACAGTAACCATGACTGATTTCTAGGGAAATTAATGCACTGGCAAAGGCACACACTTCAGTTGGGATGCACAAGTGCAAATTGAGACCTACAGAGGAGAGATCAGACAGGTGGGGAATGCAAAGCACAGTACATTTCACACATTGAAACCAAAACTATACTGGAAGGATGGACACTCTTGGCTGCAAAACACCTGATCGCAACAGCCTTATGCACAGCTTTTTCCTGGTCTCAATCAGCTGTGAGATTTGGGGACAGGGAGGATGTCATAAATTTGGATGCTCTACCATATTGAAAGTTAACAAGAATCTGCACAGAAAATAAACATGTGAGAGACTCCTGCTTTCTGTCCTGACAAGCTAGGGAATGTGCAGGAACATTTAACTTGTGGAAATGTTCATTTGATCCTCCCACACCTGTAATCTGAAGTGGCTTAGCCCAGCAACAGGTACATGAGATGAGGCTACTTACTGGGCGTCTTATTTAGCAGCTTAGCAGGAGCAGCCCTCATCCTTAAAGATCTGTGCCAGTCCAAAAGTTATTGTAGCAAATGCTGTCAGCGCTACTGTGGAGGGAAGGGACGAAAGGAGAGGCAGAAAGGTAATGTGAAACCTTAGGAGGCCACCATTTTCTCTGGTTTTACATTTTGGTACCTTTGGGCACTGTCTAAAAGGATGGTTCCCACCCAACATTATCCTCTCTGGGTGCTAAGCTACCAAGACAACCCTGATTTCGACAGGAGTTGGACTTCCCAAAGTTCCATACACTCAAAGAACTACAGAGGTAGAAGGTCCTATAGACTTAACTCCATACTCGGAATGGACAAGGCAGAATCTTGCAACTACAGCATTCCTGACCAATGACCGCCTAGCCTCTGCTTCAATATCTCCATCAAAGGAGAGCCCATCCTTCCTCTTGTCAAACAAGTTCTTCTTATGTTCCTTTGTTCTCTTCTCCATGGTAAACATATGCTGCTCTTTCAACCATTTCTCATAAGACTATCCTGGTCACCCTCCTCTGGATATACTCCAGTTTGACATAGGAAGCAGCCTCATACAGAGTCAGACTATGGATCCATCAGTAATGTTCACACTGAGCAGCAGTGGTTTTGCCAGTCCTACCTAGAAGATGCTAGGGACTGAACCGGGGACCTTCTGCATGCAAATCAGATGTTCTGCTATGGACCCACAGCCCTTCTCCATCCTTCTTCAATGTCAATGGCTTCCTTAACATGTGGTACCCGAACTGGGCCTGGAAGTCCAAATGCAGGCTATAGTGGAATAAGCTTATGCTTCTAGACAGATTTACCATTATTCATACAATGTCCGATAGCTGAACGGCATTCAAATTAACATACTATGTTTTGTTGTCGTTTTGTTTCCCTCCCAGGATCTTCTGAATGGAATGCAGCGCAGATGTACGAAAGGAGACGTAAATGAGACTTCCCTGTCCGTTCTATGTTGAGATTTGTTTGTTTAAACGGCCAAGTTAGTGTAATATAGAAGAGCCATTGCAAGGAATTATTTATTTAAGACTGGTCTTTCTTTTTTTAACGTTGTAAATTTAATTAAAAAAACACAACACAATTATTTCCCCCCCACCCCTTCCTATTGTGGCATTGATACATACAGTAAAGTGGTATGCGAAAGATGGATTCTACTATGGCAACTCCGTACGGAATAAAGAAATTTGTGGTGTTTCACAACAAAGCACATTATTTGATATGTTCTGTGAAAGAGATGTTCACCAAATGTTTTAAAAAAGTGGTAAAGAAATAATAATAATAATAATAATAATAAACCTTTGTTAATTTATAGCAATTGTATCAGCTTCACTACCAACGCCAACTTGCTCTGGTGTTTAGTGCCTCAATTTGTGTTCATAGCCAAAAGGGGGGGGGATGTACTGTAATTTCTGTAGCTAAAATATATTTGTATCATTGCAGCATGTTTTTTGTTTGTTTGTTTGTTTCATGCACACACATATATTTTAAAAAGAGAGAGCTTTAAATGTGAATCTAGAAGTCTTTGTTTCATTATCTGGCATTTTACAGCAGTTAACACTTTAAATAAAAGAAAAATCTACTCTGGAGATTTTGCAACTTGCAGGGAATGATGTAATTATTTCAAACCGAAAGGCACTGGATGTAAACACACACACACACAGCAGAGTGGGTGTGCAAGCAAGATGGAGATGGACAAATTAGGTATTAGTTGTGTTTTCTACCTTCTCTTGACTCTAATCCAAGTCCGGGGTGGGGGAACCTATGACCCTACAGAGGTTGTTGGACTCCATTTCCCATGATCCCTGACCATTGACTTTGCTTGCTGGCATAGGAGTTGGAGTCCAAAAATATCTGTAGGGCTACAGGTTCCACATCCCTGATCTAAGTAGCTAATAGCACTATCCTACACAGGTATACTCAGAAGTCGATCCCATTGTTTTCAATGAGAGTTACTCCCGAGTCAGTGTGCATAGCTCATAATCTCCATAGCACAATCAATAGGTCCAAAAGGGGGCCTGAGAGTACACAGCTGGTGCCTATCAAATATGGGAGAAGCATATGTTAGGTGTCAGGGACCGTGCTGAGGAGGGCTGAACTGTGAAGGAATGGTGGGAGCAGCTAGGAGAAGAAACACTGGAAGAGAGAGGGTTAACAGATTCATAGTCTCTGGACAGCATTCCCGCCCCATCCCTAAGGACACGGAGAGCCCAGAGAGTGTTAGAACAGAAAGCACAGAGGGTACAAACTCAGATTACAAGATGCAGGAGTGACATAGATTAATAGGGATGGGAGGGGGGTACACCTTAATTGGGAGCACCGCCATTCTAGGGAGACACTTTCTTTTATCTCTCGACTTTCCCTTCATTTGATCTGCTTATTTCAGGCTTCCTCAACCTCAGCCCTCCAGATGTTTTGAGACGACAATTCCTATCATCCCTGACCACTGGTCCTGCTAGCTAGGGATCATGGGAGTTGTAGGCCAAAAACATCTGGAGGGCCGAGGTTGAGGAAGCCTGGCTTATTTACTGCCATGGGGGGAGGAAGCGGATTCCCTGAAGCCTGACATTAGGACACTGGTAGAGGTTTCCCCCAACAAGTCAGTGGGCAGAGACTGCTATTAATATGTTAATAATAGGGCTGGAACCAGATAGCTCAAGAGGGCAGAGCCATGAGCTCTTCCCTCCAGTGAATAAGAGTTGCTAGATGTCCTTTTTATTAAACATTCATTGTGGTGTTATTGGGGTGGTTCTACGCAATCGTATTTCCAATACCACTCACACCTGTAAGCATTTGGGGGCAGTTATACTGTTCGTTTGCCATAGATGTGTGTGTGTCCCATAGTTCCCTGCTGGAATCCTGTAGCCTTTCATACTGCAAATATTCCTGTGGGAGAGGATCACCACCATACGAAGCAACTCCTAGGGGCACAGGTCCCGTCAGCCCCAATAAAATATTTGAGCCCCTCCCCCGAGTTGACAGGCATTGCCATCCAAATGGTATGCATGTGTCACATCTTGTGATTGATTCTGTGAAACAGAGTTCACCTGCCTCCCCCCACAAAAAAAGTATTTTATTCAGTTTGGCACTCCTGGTCATTATTCTGCTTTCATTCCACTATAGCCCAAGAAAGCCCTTCCAGATTGCAATAATGCAGTAAAACTGGGGAAACATTGCAGAATAACTAAAGCAGAAGAAGAAGAAGAAGAGTTTGGATTTGATATCCCGCCTTTCACTCCCCTTCAGGAGTCTCAAAGCGGCTAACATTCTCCTTTCCCTTCCTCCCCCACAACAAACACTCTGTGAGGTGAGTGGGGCTGAGAGACTTCACAGAAGTGTGACTGGCCCAAGGTCACCCAGCAGCTGCATGTGGAGGAGCGGAGACGCGAACCCGGTTACCCAGATTACGTGACTACCGCTCTTAACCACTACACCACACTGGCTCACACAAAGCAGAGCAATGTGTGGATGGTCCAGTATAAATCCACAACTCATGAACTAGAATGGCAGCAATGATATGTTGCACAAAACACCAGCAAGAAACTCTGAACCCAACACCTGTCCTGGAGGGGCCCTTCGCATTGGTTTTCCTTTAAAACAATGAGAGTTGAGGGCAGCTGTAGCTGTTCATCAGCCCTGCTACTTGCTAGTTGATCAGCATACCTGTAGAACTGGTGAAATCACTGAACAGGTTGAGAAGGGGGTGGGTTACTGCATAGATGCCTGGGGAGGAACGTCACCAATTGCTGCCAAGTCCTCACCTACCGGTAAGTGTTATAAAAGAGGGTGGGAGGGAGGTATTTTGACAAGAGTTTAACAAACAAACTTGTTGCTTTCTATAGAAAGCCCATAAGCACTGATGGAACATAGATCCACATTCCTTAACCTGGATTACCTCCAACATTCAGCTGTGAAAAGTTTCGCTTTAATAATATAGGTTATTTTTGCACAAAGCGGGGGGTGGGGGTTGGAACTTCCAGAGAGCTACATGAGAGCTGAAGCAATTACCTATCCTCTCAAACCAGTGAAGTGGAAACATTTCAACAACTACGGGGGAAAATGAGTGGATGTTTAAAAGACATTTTAGCGCGTGTCCTTCATGGGTACAGAGATTTATTCACTAAGTGCACGCATAGCTTTGGACTATTATGAATACTTGTTTGTTTTGTGTACCTCAATATAGATTCAAGGATGCTACAAATTTACAAGCAAAACTTCTTGTCATGATGGATTTTTAATGGACCATTCAGGAGCAAAGGTTGACTGTAGTTTGGGTAAGAATGTAGAGATAAGAGTGCATTCCAGCTTTACAAACAGCTATCACACATTGTACATCTTGCAGTCTTTTGTCCTACTGATTATATTTCCCCAGTAAATATTCTCCTATATGCATCCTGTGGTGTGTTTCTGCCAGTGCTATTTTTTTCTAGGAAAAGGGGTATTGGAACTCAACATGAATGCCTCTTTTGTTCTCTTTGAATGGCAATAGTGCCCACTTGAGAGGTGCCGGAACTGGGTTCCTGTGAGTTAGGGCTGAAAAAAAGCCTTGGTTCCTACCCTGCCTAGCCTGTCCCTTCAAGATCCCCTAGTTTCCTAAAACCGTCATCATATTTAAGTGGAGAGATCAAGTCTCCCCTTCAAAACACAACCTGAGAGAAAGCTTATACAGTGGTACCTCAGGTTACATATGCTTCAGGTTACAGACTCCGCTAACCCAGAAATTGTGCTTCAGGTTAAGAACTTTGCTTCAGGATGAAATCGGGCTCCAGCGGCCCGGCGGCAGCAGGAGGCCCCATTAGCTAAAGTGGTGCTTCAGGTTAAGAACAGTTTCAGGTTAAGTACGGACCTCCGGAACGAATTAAGTACTTAACCTGAGGTACCACTGTACCAGAACAAACTTAGTTGGTCTGTAAGGTGCTACTGGGCAATTTTTTATTTTAATTTTTTTATTTCAACCTGAGGGAAGATGGTTGTCTAGCGGGGAAGCAGAACAATTCCTGTAGTATTTTATTACTTTGACAGGCCTCATCTTCCTGCCATTAACACCTAGATCACCTCTGACCCCCAGGCTAAGTGTAACTCCTGTG
Source organism: Podarcis liolepis (assembly GCF_965112155.1). Classification (NCBI taxonomy): domain Eukaryota; kingdom Metazoa; phylum Chordata; class Lepidosauria; order Squamata; family Lacertidae; genus Podarcis; species Podarcis liolepis. The sequence goes on from NC_139563.1 coordinate 29,386,784, forward strand.
ATTGGCTGCTCAGAGCCAACCTGTAAAAAGCAACCACCTTTTTCTATCACCAGTGTTCAGGGTTGTTTTGGTTTTCTGTCCCAGTTTTGTTAACGCAAGAGCATCCCTCCAGTTGGCAGTTATGCAGTGACACTGGGGAGCCATCGCAGAATAGCTAATAAAGCAGAATGGTTTGTGTGTGAATGGTTAGTGTAATGAACCCACTGCTACATGCACAATTATTTCAGCAGAGACATGTTGCAGAATACAAACCTGGAGGTGCCCTTAGGCTGTCACGTAACATGCACACGGAAGGAGCTCCCCAATTGTACTGTAGACATTCCTGATCAATTATGCTCTTTCTTTCTCACCCGTGTGACTTGCCCTGGCATTTCGTCCACATTGCATTGCCAGCTTAGATTGCTTTATGTTCGCTGCTTCTCCGTGATAGTTTTGTTCTAAGGAATAAAGGATTTCATAAGGCCCCAGTTTAATGGAGGACTTTTAATTAAAGGTCATTTCTCAGCAGGCCTTTCTAAGTGGGTAAGAGTTTCATTCTTGCCTCTCCAATAACTCAGTTGCATGAGACAGGATTCAATTTGAGCCATTTATTGCCTTTTGTCTGTGGCCCATTTCTCTCTCTCTCTCTCTCTCTCTCTCTCTCTCTCTCTCACACACACACACACACACACACTTACGTACATGCAAAACTCAACTGTTGCTACCCAGCTGTTTCTCCATGTGTCACAAGGGCAGCCACATTCTTTCCCGATAGGATATGATGTGATTGACACAGGTTGCCACGGTTCTCTTATACATTTTGAATATGGAGATCTGGGAATTAGTTTCCAAGGAATCTGAAACCATACTACACCATTATTTCTCTGCATCTGGGTAGTTGCTATGGCTCAAAGGGAAGGACCACAGCTCAATAGTAGAGTATCTATTGCAGATATTAATATTGCACAGCTTGAAGCAGTTGGATACATAAAAACTGACTCCTCTTGGAATAAAACATTGTCCAGACCCGTGAATATTATTCTAAGCTTTACTAACCAGAACTTATTCAAAACAGGTACAAAACAATCAATGATACACCCAGAAAGTTATATAAAGTATATGCTTGTCGAAGCATAGATTCTTCTTTTGAAATACCTAACATAAGTATGACCAGAGCAAAAATCAAAGCTCTGTCTCTCCCATAGCTTGAATTCCAGCTTAAGGCTATGTGCTCCTGAAGAGGTACAATTATCACATTCTTTGTTCTCTGTGACTTCCAGAGATAGACTAACAGGCAACTACATTCAAGATGAAGATTTGTAACTGAATAACCTTCACATGATCTAAAGATAAACACCATGTGAGAGTAGCAGAGAACATCAACAACTAATTATCACCCTGTTAATTAATAACATGGAGATAGCTTAGTGAGACTTTTAATCTCAGGGCTGTGGGTTCGAGCCCCATGTTGAGCTAAAGATACATGCATATCATGGGGGTTGTACTAGATGATCCTTGCAGTCCCTTCCAACTCTACAATTCTGTGATTCTAAAGAGCTCAGAGAGCTTCAGTATGCGTCAATGGAATTTTCCAGTGTTAAACACTTCAGCAATATACATGCAGGCATTCTCCATTTCAGTGTGCAATGAAACAATTATACATAACAGCATCTGCTTTGCATGCAGACAGCCCTGGGTTCAATCCCTAGCATCTCCAGGTAGGGCAGGGAGAGACTCGTGCCTAAAAGAGTGGAGGGACACTGGGCTCATCCACACATTTGTTTAACTTGTATTTTGATTGTATTGCATCCTGATTAATTCCCCCGGGTCCGAGAGCTTTTCTCTTGCTACATGGCTACCCCTTGCATAAATGCAGACTTACCCGCAGAACTGAAACTCGGTTAAGCAAAATCTCTCTTCAGGTTTTCTGCGCATCTGATAAGATCCAATACAGCAGTTAAAATTGGGTTTTTGCAAGGCACAGAGCAACGAGAAAAGCTCTCCAACCCAGAGGAATACTATCCCAAAAATGTGTCAAGGATGGAGGAGCCCACAGTCGGTCAGTGTCAACATTATCAAACTAGATCAATGGTCTGACTCAGTAAAAAAACAGCTTCCTATGTTTCATTTATTCATGCAAAACAAGTTTGCCTCTTGGAGTTGGCTCAGTTGGTAGAGCATGAGACTTTTAATCTAATGGTCGTGAGTTTGAACCCCACATTGAGCAAAAAGACACTTGTGGTCCCTTCCAACTCTACAATTCTATGATTTTACATTACTTAGAAATTGGAACATGACATTATTTAAGCCACCCACACACCTTCCCTCAACAGTACTTTCCCCAGTATCTTTTGAAGATCTTTCCATTCCACGTTGATTTTTAGACTCCAGGCAATGAATGACTCAGTCAGCTTTCCTCTGAGATGTTGACATGCGCTTCAATGCTCACCAAACACATTCCTCACTCACTGTTGTCTCTCGCCCTTCTGTTAACATGGGTAACATCATGATTTCATTGTGCATGTGTGTTTGATGTTTTGCGAAGACCTGCGGGAGGGGGGGCGAATTGAAAAAGTTTCACACCCTGCTGACATTCCTTCTTCCACTATCATCTACAGAGACAGCACCATCTGTTAACTACTGACAGGTAACCTCACCTCCAGCTGTGTCAATTCACATCCCTGGGCACCTGCAAAATGGAGAAGGCAGCGGGGAGCTAAGTGACAAGGCATCGGAGGGACTGTGTCCAGGAGAGGAGAGGGCTGAAGGAGTCAGGAGCCAAATTGTCAGGAATTAAATAGGCAAATCATGCTCAAAAGCTTTGAGTCTTGTCACACCTTGCTCTGCCAACCCAGCACCTTTCAGTTGAGGCCAGATAGGTCCTCTCCCTACTGAACTTCTGGCGTCTACTGAGGAAGTTTATCCAAAAAACAAAAACAAAACAAAACCCCACAGGCATTTTGATTGACGTTTTTGTATTGTATCTTTCATGCCGCTTCGAGTCTAGCTAAGCATACATAAATTGTTTAAATAAATAAATATCAATTACGCTCTTCTAAGGATAAGGAAGACACAGAACATTTATATGCCATTTGGTGGGGTTTCATTTCTGACATGTCAAATGCAGATATACAAATACGAAACTGCAAAATTTGGCACTCATGGTGTGCTTTGCAGCCTTTATTTTTCTACCTTATCCACTCTGTTTATTCAGAAAATGCAACCCCTGCACTGCTCTTGCATTTTGTAGCTTTGATTACGTTTCCTTTTTTTTTTTTTTTGTCTGTACATGTGATTTCACATTTTAAAACAACAACACAGAGAGACTCTCCAAGTGTCCCTATTTTCCAGGGACATCCCTGATTTAGAGAAGCCACCCTGGTTTCTGATTTGATCCCAGAATGTCCCCCTTTTCCTTAGGGTGTCCCTGTTTTCATTGGAGAAATGTTGGAGGGTATGGAGTTATCTGACCCCCTGGGCTGACTGAAGGCAATCCTGTATAGGGAAGGGTTGGGGTTTTTTTTAACATTTAATGTTTTATTATATTTTTATATACCTTGGAAGCTGCCCACAGTGGCTGGGCAACCCAGTAAGATGTGTGGGGTATGTTGTTGTTGTTTAGTCGTTTAGTCGTGTCTGACTCTTCGTGACCCCATGGACCAGAGCACGCCAGGCACTCCTGTCTTCCACTGCCTCCCGCAGTTTGGTCAGACTCATGTTTGTAGCTTTGAGAACACTGTCCAACCATCTCGTCCTCCATCATCCCCTTCTCCTTGTGCCCTCCATCTTTCCCAACATCAGGGTCTTTTCCAGGGAGTCTTCTCTTCTCATGAGGTGGCCAAAGTATTGGAGCCTCAGCTTCACGATCTGTCCTTCCAGTGAGCACTCAGGGCTGATTTCCTTAAGAATGGATACATTTGATCTTCTTGCAGTCCATGGGACTCTCAAGAGTCTCCTCCAGCACCATAATTCAAAAGCATCAATGCTTTGGCGATCAGCCTTCTTTATGGTCCAGCTCTCACTTCCATACATCACTACTGGGAAAACCATGGCTTTAACTATACAGACCTTTGTTGGCAAGCTGATGTCTCTGCTTTTTAAGATGCTGTCTAGGTTTGCCATCGCCTTTCTCCCAAGGAGCAGGTGTCTTTTAATTTCGTGACTGCTGTCACCATCTGCAGTGATCATGGAGCCCAAGAAAGTAAAATCTCTCACTGCCTCCATTTCTTCCCCTTCTATTTGCCAGGAGGTGATGGGCCCAGTGGCCATGATCTTCGTTTTTTTGATGTTGAGCTTCAGACCATATTTTGCGCTCTCCTCTTTCACCCTCATTAAAAGGTTCTTTAATTCCTCCTCACTTTCTGCCATCAAGGTTGTGTCATCTGCATATCTGAGGTTGTTGATATTTCTTCTGGCGATCTTAATTCCAGCTTGGGATTCATCCAGCCCAGCCTTTCGCATGATGAATTCTGCATATAAGTTAAATAAGCAGGGAGACAATATACAGCCTTGCCGTACTCCTTTCCCAATTTTGAACCAATCAGTTGTTCCATATCCAGTTTTAACTGTAGCTCCTTGTCCCACATAGAGATTTCTCAGGAGACAGATGAGGTGATCAGGCACTCTCATTTCTTTAAGAACTTGCCATAGTTTGCTGTGGTCGACACAGTCAAAGGCTTTTGCATAGTCAATGAAGCAGAAGTAGATGTCTTTCTGGAACTCTCTAGCTTTCTCCATAATCCCGTGCATGTTTGTGTGGGGTATAAATAGTAAAATTATAATTCAGGAAGGGGACGTCCCTATTTTCACTGGAGAAATGTTGGAGGGCATGCACACATGCAAATAAAAATAAAAAATGCAAATACTACCACTTCAATATATCTTTACATTGCCAAATTCATGCAAACATGGATTCTTTAAGCCTTTCGATGGAAAGGAGAAAAATCTCATTGGTACTCAAAGGACTACGGTAGTACTTCCATTTCAGAAATAACATGGCTGCCACTTCTCCCAAAGAATCCTGGGAGTTGTAGCTTACTCTAGCACTCTTAACAAATGAGTTTCTTCTGGGGAAAGTTCTTTAAATGTGCCTTAAATGCATAGTGTGTGTGCGCAGCTTCTTACCCAGTTTCTCCACACCCCCGCCTCCCCAAGAGAAGAAAAACCACCAGAAGCATAAAAACTGAAGTTGCTTAAGGAGGTAAAGCAGAATGGCAAAAGTGCACTCTTGAAAGATGCAGAAAGCCTTTTTTATTTTTTTATTTTTTGTCTCTCTCATACTAATGCTGTCATTGTATGTGGAAAGCTTTTTGCTTCTTTCGAACAGCCAAGGCCATTTGAGCAGAGAAAGGTGTTAACTGTCGGTCTTGAAAACCTCCTGCCCTTCCACATTATTATAACTGTAAGGGCAGAACTGCCGTTTTCTCTCAAAAAGCTCCAAGGTTAATTTGTTGCATAAGCTAAAAAAAACCCTAACATTTAAACTAACAGGAACTTTTCACAGGACGAGCTAGGCAAACAACAACACTGTGAGTGTAGAGGCAGGTATTTCATAAGGGTGAGGTACAAAGGGATGAGCTTTGCTGACAATCGCCCAGGATGAACCCCAAAGTCTTTAGTTGAGGCTGGAGGAAAACAAAACCCGGAACTAGTAATCTCCTGAACCTACTTCTTTCCATTTTATCTGCTGCACACCCTCGCCCATGGGAGTCTATGGTAACTTTTCCATGGGTAAGTAAAGGGGCTTCAAATAAACGAGAATGCATAACTGAAAGTATTGGGAAGCTGTTAATATTGGACATTTTACTATGTTTTTATACGTGCTGTAAGCCACCCAGAGTGACTGGGGAAATCCAGCCAGATGGGTGGGGTATAAATAAAAAAATTATTATTATTATTATTATTATTATTATTATTATTATTATTATTATTATAAAGGTAAGAGCAGGCAAGTTTCTCTCAAAACAAAGGAGGAGAATGGTGCCAATTTGAAGAGTATTAGACAAATTCGCAGAGGACAAGACTATAAACAGCTACTGGCGATGAATGTTATGGCCTATCTCCACTGTTGGAGACAGTATGCCTCTGAATAAAAAGAAATGTGGGTGGCGCTGTGGTCTAAATCGCTGAGCCTCTTGGGTGTGCTGGTCCCGGGGGGGGGGGTTACCGTGAGGCGTGCTCAAAGTCCAGTCCTGGGCCGAGTGTCTGGAGACTATCCACCAAGGGGGAAGCGGGGTCCAAAGCAAGAAGCCGGACGCGGTCGGGAACTCCGGAAAAACAGGTCTGGGTGCTGGCAGAAACAGGTTTCCAACGTCATTGCTCCCACAACCTGGGACTGAGCTGACTGGCCTTTATCTCCTCTGAGGCCAGGGGCGCTCCCGGCCCACAAGTGACCCGCCTCTCCTGGCCTTAAGGCGAGCACTCCTCCTGGGAGAACCCAGTTCCCTCCGCCTCTCTGCCCTGAGCCTCTGCAGCTCAGGAGAGGCTGGAGGGTTACTGGACCCAGGAGCAGCTTCACCTTCCCCTGACAGGGCTGGGAGAGGCGCACCTGCAGGCAATGGGTCCTCAATCACCTCCGGAGCCAGAGTGGATACATCTGGTGTCTGCTCCTGAGGACCCGGCACAGGTGCAGGCCCTTCAGATTCAAGCCCCTGCCCCAGCTCAGCTGGCCCTGGAGGCGGGGACTCCTGTGCAGGCTGGGACTCCTGTGCAGGCTGGGACTCCTCAGATTCAGCTTCTGAATCAGATTCCCAGGCCATCACATTGGGCTTGCCAATCAGAAGGTCAGCAGTTTGAATCCCCATGACAGAGTGAGCTCGCGTTGCTCTTCCCAGCTTCTATCAACCCAGCAGTTCAAAAGCACGCCAGTGCAAGTAGATAAATAGGTACCACTGTGGCAGGAAGGTAAATGGCATTTCCGTATGCTCTGGTTTCCATCACGGTGTTCTGTTGCGCCAGAAGTGGTTTAGTCATGCTGGCCACATGACCTGGAAAGCTGTCTGTGGACAAATGCTGCCTCCCTCGGCCTGAAAGCAAGATGAGCGCCACACCCCATAGTTATCTTTGACTTAACTGTCCAGGGGTCCTTTACCTTTTGCCTCTGAATACCAGCTGTTTGGAATCACAGCTGGGCAGACTGCTGTTGAGCTCATATCCTGCTTGAGGACTTCCCATGGGCATCTGGTTGTCCACTGTGAGAACAGGAGGGGCCATTGACCTGGTCCAGGAGGTTCTTCCTATGTACTTACATTTTGCCTCACATCTCAGGTTCCACAAATTCTAAAAACGTAATCTTCATTAAAAAAGGGGAACCGGGGGTTGTGGTTCATCAAATGAACCACACTCCAGTCCCTGGTTGCTCATGTTGTCCTTCCTCCTTCTCTTTCAATAGACCGATTTCTCCCCATTACCCCAAATGTTGTTCAATGGTCCTATCAGAACCTCCCTCCCACTTAACATTCCACACTCCAAGCCTCTTCCCAAAAACAAGCACCAACCCTGGTTCATTGTAACCTGTGCCCTATTTTCCCCTGCCCCACATCTTGCTTTCGGAGGGCAGGATATCAAACGAACTATCTTCCTCTTCCTTTCTTTCCATGCTTCTTCATCTACCTTTCTGGTTTTGCTTTTTTCAAGAATTCAAGGCAATGCAGAGCGGGGGGGGAGGGGACACAACTCAATATAGTAAAGTAATAACACTGTAAGATCTCCCTAGTTTCCATTATCAGGGATTATTTATTCAAATTATTTTCAGCAATGAATAAAGATGTAGAATAATAACACCGACTCATCACCCTTTGCAAAATATCTCTGGCACAAGGCATATCGTCTTGCATAATAATTGCGCCCCCACAGTTAATTGAATAAGCTTTTCTTTTTCGGTTCGGTTTTTAAAAAATACCCCATATTGCAAGTAGTATTTGTACAATACCTAAGATTTACCTAAGATACCCTTTGTTAAAGCTGGGGCTATCATCTAACTCAGAGGCTAGCAAGATTTGGTTTGGTGTGGTTAAAAATATGAACAAAATTGGTTCTCTAAACCCAATGTATCATTTTAAAACAAGAAAAGCAAGGTAAGATGGAACAGATACTGCCACCTGTAGGTGAAAAGAAAAAATTGTGTGCAACCAGGGGAGCGGGCGGAGAAGAGAGGACATGAAATGTTCTGTATGATTTGCAAAGGAGGATTTCTCAAGCTAAAGTGTGCTAGAACAATGCGCTTGGCACCTTCACAGTACCCAGAGACTCTGCCAAAAAAATCCTCCCTCTCTGGCCCAAGCAGTAGACTAGACCAAATACTAGCAGGTTCAGAACAGACTACTGTAGACTTTTTCTCCCACACTTCCAGTTAATGGTAAAAGAGAACATCATGCAGTGAGGGGCAGGGGGTGTTGATCAAGCAAATATTTTAAAAATAAGCATGTATGCAACTCCAAAGTTTTGGGGGCCCATTAAGTTTCTCCAAGATATGCTGTTGTTGATAGCACCCCTTTTTTCTTTGCACATGCTCCTTGGTCTGAAACTCTTTTCCCTGAAATGATGCAACATTTGTTAGCAAGGCAAACAAATGGCAATTAAGGAAGAGCATTCTCTTTATCATCACAAGACTAGGGATAGCAGGAGAAATCCGACTTGAGTTTGCATTGAGGCAAAACTAATTCATTCCAAAACAATACCCAAATCGAAACACAGCCATCCTTCAAAATTTGCACAGCAGTTCTCCAGTCAAGTTGTGTGTGCAAAAATGCATATACTAGGGCAAAGTGCAGATATAAATTCATATATTAGGGAAAAATAATATATATTAAAATGCGTTGTATTAAGAGAAAATGTTTTGGAAAAAATGTATTTATTAGGAGAAATCTGTAGAAAGACACGGATGAATTTTCATTAGGACTTCTTATTTTATCTTTAAATTCACCAACTGAAGCAGAAATGTGGAGAACTGACCTGAAGACTGGAAAAAGACTGGTGTTTCCTGCTTGGCAGGGGGTTGGACTCGATGGCCCTTGTGGTCTATTCCAACTCTATGATTCTTTGATTCTATGAAAATGACAGAAACCAAAACTGACAGATTTGCCAAACCCTATTGTACATGTTTCAATTTGCTGGAAGCCGCCCAGAGTGGGTGGGGCAAACCAGTCAGATGGGTGGCATATAAATAATGAATTTTTTTATTATTACATACACAAAATATTTTCAGTTTTAATTTGTATTTTCTGTTCATATCAGTCTTATCTATTGATGGAAGCCTTGCAAAGACACTAGGCCTAAATGAAGTTAGAGTATGAATGTATTAAATAAATGAAACTAGCCACTACTTTGACTGCAGACTTATACTGTAAATTATACAGCTGTGCAAATCTTCTTGTAACCAAGGTTGTACAAATGCCACTCTTTAAATATTATCCGAAAGTTCTAGGGTGCCACCTTGTGGTTTCAAAATTGCTTTTAAATCAGGAAAAGACAGAATACTATCCAGAGAAAATCATCCCTTTAAAAAAAGAGGGTGGGGGGAAGCTTTTATTTTATTAACAAAAATTGAATTCAATTGTTTGTAAACATTTTAATAAAAATATGCTATGGCTTGTTTGCCAGCTTGTGTAAAACTGCCCTCAAACTCTTAAAGTTTAGGGTGCTTATATTAGACTATGAATGCTTTTGTACAATAATTACCTATTATTATTATTGCCACCAGAATTTGGAAATCTGCAAAAAAAATAAAAAGCATGGTATTTTTTGTACTGAAGTTACAATGGTTATTGCTAAGGGAAAACATAACCATCCGATTCAAACTGATAAGGAGTACAACTCTTTCCATTTCTATTAAGAAACAAACCCCCCAGAGTTCATTGCAGCTTACTCCCAGTTAAGTAGGTATAGGATTGCAGCCTGATTCTTCAGGCGTTCCTGAAACAAAAGTCTTTGGTCTTCTGGATGTTGTTGAGCAACCAGGTGTGCAGGCTTGGCCCCGCGACCGTGGATGCCTGGGGCCGTGTGTGCCATGCAGTGTGCATAGGGTCGCTGGTGGCGCTGTGGTCTAAACCACTGAGCCTCTTGGGCCTGCTGATCAGAAGGTCGGCAGTTCAAATCCGTGCGACAGAGTGAGCTCCTGTTGCTCTTCCCAGCTTCTACCAACCCAGCAGTTCAAAAGCACGCCAGTGCAAGTAGATAAATAGGTACCACTATGGCAGGAAGGTAAACAGTGTTCCCATGAGCTCTGGTTTCTGTCATGGTGTCCCATTGCACCAGAAGCAGTTTAGTCATGCTGGCTACATGACCCGGAAAGCTGCCTGTGGACAAACGCTGGCTCCCTTGGCCTGAAAGCGAGATGAGGGCCGCAACCCCAGTCGCCTTTGACTGGACTTAACCGTCCAGGGTTGTTGTTTTACTTTTTTTTACCTTTGCAATGTGCATGGCCTCAACACTGAAAATTGTGGGTGCCTGGTCCCTTCATGGGGAATTTTGTGGCTGCTCGGGCACCCAGAGCCCCGGCACCTATGACTTCAACTCCCATCATCTCTACAGTGGCAGCCCTTGGTTCCTACCGATACAGGGCAACCATCAACCTGATGCCCAGTTCTCTCACCACATCACCCCACCCAGCTCCATCCCCATCTTGGTGATGGGGTCACCGTCAGAGTGCTACTCACGCCAGTTGTTGAAATGGTATGGAAGGCAATGCAATATCCACAAGGTTGACCAGGAACAGCCACAATGATTCCTTAAATCATAGCAGGTGGGGGTGGCGATGCTATTGCAGTCATACAAGTCACTGCTGGAAGCCGCACTTGTATGCAGAGGGTCATGTTACATCTTTCCAAGGGTTTAACAAGCATACAGAGATGTCGATGGCTTGGGACACACATGAACTAGACCTGAATATAAACCAACACCTCTTCCTTGCCTGCCCTTATTTATCTCTCTTTGCAAATACTTGATCCAGGAAAACAAAACCAGCACCAAAATCACCATCAGGTTGAGCCCAACCCTAAACGGCCTCGGCCCAGTATATCTGAAGGATTGTCTCCACCCCCATCGTTCAGCCCGGACACTGAAGTTCAGCTCTGAGGGCCTTCTGGGAGTTCCCTCACTGCAGGAAGTGAAGCCACAGGGAACAAGGCAGAGGGTCTTCTCAGTGGTGGTGGCACCTGCCTTGTAAAACACCCTCCCATCGAATGTTAAGGAAATAAACAACTACAGTGGTACCTCGGGTTAAGTACTTAATTCATTCCGGAGGTCCGTCCTTAACCTGAAACTGTTCTTAACCTGAAGCAGTACTTTAGCTAATGGGGCCTCCCGCTGCTGCCACGCCGCTGGAGCACAATTTCTGTTCTCATCCTGAAGGAAAGTTCTTAACCCGAGGTACTATTTCTGAGTTAGCGGAGTCTGTAACCGGAAGCGTATGTAACCTGAAGTGTATGTAACCCGAGGTACCACTGTATCTGACTTTTAGAAGACATCTGAAGGCAGCCCTGTTTAGGGAAGTTTAGGGAAGTTTGATGTTTTATCATGTTTTTAATATTCTGTTGTAAGTTGCCCAGAGTGGAAAACTGCTAAACTAGCACTTCAAACTAAACTAGCACTTCAAACTAAACTAGCACTTCAAACTAGCAGACTTACAACAAATTTATTATTTATACCCAGATGGGCAGGGTATAAATAATAATAATAAATAAAATAAATTATTATTATTATTATTATTATTATTATTATTATTATTATTATTCCATCCAATTCCAAATCAAGGTACGTTAATATCCAATGGCAATCAAGTTATTTCCACCACAGAAGCAGAATCAATCCACAAGGGCCTCTTCCCAGGAGTAAGAAAAGCAGTCAGTGAATGGTCCCACAGGTTTTAATAATTACTTTGGAGTGTATTAGCTGTAAAATTCAGCTTAAGCATAAACAGAAACTCTTGGGTTTTTTGCTGTCATTTAAATCAGTAGTACAGTCCCATTTTATCCCAATTTGCACATTGCTTTATTTAAAAAAAATGCTTTGGGTTTTCTGCTTTCTCTTTTAGGCTAAGGACAATTATAGGCTCACAAGCCACCACCCAGAGAGCAACTTCAAAACAGGTTAGAAACATCTATTCTTTCGTAGCCGATTTGTAATGTTTCAAAGTGCGAGCAGATGGATCTGTGGCCTTGATCCACTTCGGCATCCAGTAGTGAGGGAGCCAGTCGGAGCGGCCTGGAAAATGCTTCTCAAAGATCTGGCGGTAGTAATAGCCTTCTTTTGTTTTAGGGGGGTTGAAGGGGAATTTCTCCGCCGCCTTCTCCAGCAGAAGATCATCAACCTATGGGCCCAAAAGGGAAAGAAAATGGAAAGTGTGAGAACTGCAAACATAAATCCCAGTTTTTGACTAGCTATCCAAGTTTACAACACCCCCTGCCCAAATCAGTCCATGTTTTCCTGACAGATCTGTTACATATTTTGGAAAAACAGTTTGTCTGAAATGCATTTGGACACCTCTGAAGATATTGTAACCCGATTTTGCATGAGAGATTCCTGAGATCAAGGAGCAGGCTTTCGCCTATGTCTGGATATAACAGGACACCATCTTGAATCAAGATGGTGGCTTGGAACTTTCAAAACTGCACTGATTTTTTGGTTTCTTAGAACTCCCAAGTAACACTGAGTATGAGAGGCTGCCAGTACAAAAGTTACCTGCCAGCAAAGCAAGACCCGATCGATCTTCACTTGTGAAAAGGATGGGGAACCTGTGGCCCTCCAGAGACTGCTGAAGCCCAACTCCCATCATCTCTGAACATTGGCAATGATCCGTTTTGGAGGCCAACAACTACTCAAGGTCCACAGGTTCCCCACCCCTGACTGAAATTCTTTAACACAACAGGCCATGGAGTTTGTTTCGCAAGCCAGCACTGCAGCTGAGGGAAGCATCCTTGGGTGTAATCTCACAGCTACCACTTCACTTATTACAAGTGATTGGCACATCTGCATTTTCATTCGCAAGTGTAAGAGTGCTAGTTTAGCAGTTTTCAAGCAAACATGGGGGTTTGGAACTGGGTTCAAATCCCTCCTCAGTTGTAGAGCTCTCGGCAAGTGACTTGGGCCAGTTGCTATATCCCAGACTAAGTACCTCAACACAGTTGTTGCAAGGATAAAATGGGAGAGGGAAGAGAACTTGGTTTTTCTTTGTTAGGTAGTCAGGGTGGTGTGCAATGTACAAAGTGATATACAGGCACCACCACCCCAATTTACACACATTCAATTCACATGTGTTGCTTAGTACAAAAAGTATTGGTCTGATGTGTAGAGATCTTTCCTATTCTACTAAATGCAAGAGTGCTCTGGAAGGTTTCTTTCTATGTGTAAGAAACAGGCAGAAGATTTCTGATGTTTGGGTTATTCCTTCTGGGAAGCTGAGTACAGCTGGTTTAAACTGGTTCTGTTATCCTTTCTGTCAAGGTCATGCTGACTATAATAGTCAGGCCAGGAGGAGCATGGGTTTCTCACTTTCTCTTTCTATCTCTTTGTTCTGGTGTGGTGCTCTGTATTATATAGCGTTAAGGTTTAGTCTTATTCTAAGTTATAATAATAATAATAATAATAATAATAATAATAATAATAATAATAATAATTTATTATTTATACCCCACCCATCTGACTGGGTTTCCCCAGCCACTCTGGGCGGCTTCCAACAAAGATTAAAAATACATTAAAACATCAGTCATTAAAAACTCCCCTAAACAGGGCTGCCTTCAGATGTCTTCTAAACATCAGATAGTTGTTTATCTCTTTGACATCTAATGGGAGGGCGTTCCACAGGGCGGGAGCAACTTCCTTACTGTGAGTTTAAATTATGTCTGCTGCAACTAGATTTCTTATTGACTCTGCCAATCCTGAATCTATTGGATTTGTGAACATTATGCTCAATTGCTTTCAGTAGCAGTAAAGCTCTGCTGGATGAAATACAATTGCCTCTGGTCTATTTTGTGGCCCCAGAACCACTAACCCCTTGAAGTAGGGGGAGAGACCTGAAGCATCTCAGCAAAGAAGAGAAGAATTGGATTTGATATCCCGCTTTATCACTACCCGAAGGAGTCTCAAAGCGGCTAACATTCTCCTTTTCCCTTCCTCCCCCACAACAAACACTCTGTGAGGTGAGTGCGGCTGAGAGACTTCAGAGAAGTGTGACTGGCCCAAGGTCACCCGGCAGCTGCATGTGGAGGAGCAGGGAATCGAACCTGGTTCACCAGATTATGAGTCTACCACTCTTAACCACTACACCACACTGCCCCTCCAGCTTGTGAGAAGACCCTCTCTGGAGCCGAAAGAGGATGTCTCCTTCAGGCTCCACAGAGGGTCTCCTCGCGAGCTGTAGGCACAGCGAAGTGTTCCCCATTTATGTGGATTTCACTTATGGGGGCATAACATAACCCCCACATAAATGGAGAGTCACCTGTATAAATATGTGGACTCACCTGAAAGACACAAAAAGCAACTTGTATAAGTTTCAGACTTGTAGAAGAATATGAAACATGTAACAGTGTACCTGAGTATCAATATAGTCTTGGAGGATTGAGAACCATGATTTCTTGACAGAAGTTAAGCCATCGCTGAAGGCTTCTTTGGGTCTCCAGAGTATTTCTTTAGGCAATAAGTTGGTATCTTCAAAGGCCTCTCTTAAAAGGTGTTTCTCAATTCCATTCTGTTAAGAGATACCACAAATATCAGCCACCAAAAGACTGACATTAAAATATAAAAGAGATTTAGACTAGAAACACAATCCGTTGTTTCAGAAGCAGCTCCGTTAGATAGTGCCAGACACAACACAGCATTTTAAGAATGAAGTTAGATAGGTAAATGCCAAAGTCAATCATACGGTTTGGTGTATTAAGCTGGAATTCTAAATAGACCTCCCAGGTGAGACTCAGCCTTTCGTCAATGAGCCCACTGGTGATCATAGCCTAAGCCTGAACTTCTAAACATGCTTAATAAGGAAGGCGCCTTGCTGAATTTAATAGGGCTAACCTCTCAGTAAACCTGTCTGGGATTACAGTATAAATTTCCTAGCTGGGTTATATGTGCATGGTTTACCTTTGGCGTTCTGAGTTCTGCTGGCAAAGACAGGTAATAAGCAGTAAACTGGTGGTCCAAAAATGGAACTCTCATTTCCAGACTGAAAAAGAGAAAACATCAATAGCTGCTTATTAAACTTATAAGTAGATGTTGTTTTTGTACGAGAATACATCTAAGAGACTTACAGTAACAACTAAGAAATCCTAAAGCCATTTGTAGTCAGACACTTGCACAAAGCTCTAAATGTAATATTTTTCCTTGTGTGACGTCTATACATTTCAAAATCTTCTCACTGTGCTAGGTTATAGACAGCGCCACCTACCGGACAACAGGTTCTCTTGTCAATTTCTCGAAAAAACCCCAAACCACCATAGAGAATCAGTGTTAAAGAACTGATTTCAATTTAACTTTAAATAGGGACCGTAGTTTGTTTTGTCTCTTCCTGGAGACTCGTTGTGGATTACTGAAAAACTAAAAGGTACCCCAAGTTTGACGTCTACCTTTAGAAGCAATGGCAATGCATTTTTACTTTTGCCCCATTAACACTGCAATATAGCATTACAAAGCAGAACTACCCATGGGCAGCTGTTGTCCTGTCCGCACGGAGGACATCGAAGAGGTAGAGTTCTCGGAGGAGCCTCTCGCTTTCCTCTGCAGCTTCTTCTGGGGTGGGTGCCTGCATCAAGGACACAGGAGAAAGATGACCTTCCTGGGCAAGTAACTTGGGCTAACACGTGCAAACGTAAATCAGCAGAGGACTGCACAGAGCTACAATTCCCAGCACCCTTAACAGACTACAATCCCCAGAATTCTTTGGGGGAAAGTTGCGTGCTTTAAATGGATGCTATGGATGTGACGTCGGTAGCACAGAAGTTGCCTTGTATGCAGAAAGCTCCAGATTCAATCCCTGGCATTTTCAGGCAGAGCTAGGAGAGAACCTGGCAGAGAGCTGCTGCCAGTCTGTGTACTCCTGTGTTTTCCCAAACTTGGGTCTCCAGCTGTTTTTGGACTACAGTGGTGCCTCGCAAGACGAAATTAATTCGTTCTGCGAGTTTTTTCGTCTTGCGAATTTTTCGTCTTGCGAAACACGGTTTCCCATAGGAATGCATTGAAATGGTTTCCCATAGGAATGCATTAACGGTTTTAAGAAAAAGGAAACAAACTTGCAAGACATTTTCGTCTTGCGAAGCAAGCCCATAGGGAAATTCGTCTTGCGAAGCAACTCAAAAAACGAAAAACTCTTTCGTCTTGCGAGTTTTTCGTCTTGCGAGGCATTCGTCTTGCGAGGTACCACTGTACAACTCCCATCATCCCTAGCACGGCCTTCTCTGCAGTGGCTCCCCGTCTGTGGAATGCTCTCCCCAGGGAAGTTCACCTGGCGCCTTCATTATACACCTTCAGGTGTACTCTGGTTTCACCTCAGATCGTATAGATCTTTCGCCTTTTACGCTCTTATTGTGGTGTGTTCATCCACAGGCAAGAATGAGCATTATTTGAGAAACACAACAAGCATTTTACCTTATGAAAATAGATGTATCCTTGCGTCAACTCATCTGAGCCTTCTCCTGAGAAAATGACGGCGCTGTCCGTTTTCTCCCGTATGTATTTGGAGACCAGATACATGCCTAGTCATAGAGAGACCATTTCAAAAAACAATTTTGTTTGTTTTCCCAAACTACATACTCAGGCCAAGGCTTCCGCTAACATGCCACTTAAGCAGTATCGTCTGAAGAAGTGAAAAACCAAAGGTGTTTCAGAGACAAAGACAGACCCTCGTACCTTTGTAAGCTTCACTTTATAGCAGGAATGGAAGGCCCGTTCTGGCGGGGTGACATCAGTTGACTGACAGGTGGGAAACCCCGCCCATGTGTCAAAATGGGCTTGTAAGGATGGAGGAGGGATATGCTTCAACAGCACCTTCCCCTCAGGGGAAGAAAAAAAGGGGGGGGGATATGTATCTTACCCACTGAAGCTCGTACAGTTGTAATGTCGTAGGTTTCCAAGGAAAGTATAACGTCTTCTAATACCTGAATCCCTTCTTCAGAATTAAAAATGACCTCATGATGTTCACTCCCAATGTAAGCTGCTACCTGTTAATAAGAATTTATATTAAGTGACCTGCAAAGTGGCTCAACTGGGATTCAAGGCCTAAGTTAAGCTGCATCTAGAATGAAGCAGAAGCTTATGGTTAGGCAAGGGAGCACAGTCGTAACTCAGAAGTTGAATGGAATCCGTTCCGGAAGTCCATTAGGCTTCCAAAATGTTCGGAAACCAAGGCGCAGCTTCTGATTGGCTGCAGGATGCTCCTGCAGCCAATCAGAAGCCACAGAAGCCGTGCCGGATGTTCAGATTCCAAAGAATGTTCACAAACCAGAACACCCACTTCCAGGTTTGCAGCATTCTGGAGCCAAAACGTTCGAGGCACAAGGCATTTGACTTCTGAGGTACGACTGTATATACACCAATCTATTTATTTCTTTTTTAAAAAATCTACACCCCCAAATAATCTCAAGACCATGTCAAGAAAAGCCGAATTCTACTATTTTTCTTTTGCAAACCAACCTATTTAATTATGTACAATATAATTTGCTTCTGTTAGTTATGGGGTAGAGCAATGAGCTATGCAAAGCGCTGGTGCAAAAAGAAAAGCCCTGCAGGATCCAATCAAAAGGCCTTTGTAGTCCAGCATCCCAGGGTGGCCAACTATATATTTCTGAGATGCTCACAGGCAGGGCATTAAAGCCGTCTTCCTGCGAATGCCATTCAGTGGTATCTTCTGAAGATGGAGGTTTCATGTTTAATTGGCTAGCCTCCACAAACGTGTCTAATCCTCATTTTAAAAAAAGACCATCACCGCATCAATTAAATTAGGCATTGTGTGAAGAAGCTCTGTTTTGCCTGTCCTGAATCTAACTGTAAGAAGGCATGAACCACTTAGGCTCAGGATACCTTAACAACCGCCTTACTCTCCTATGTCCCAGGTCTATCATTGAAATCATCTGGGGCAGCATTATTAGTGAATCACCCATAGATCAGAAGCCCAGCTCACGTCAACAAGGAATCATGCCTTGTAGTAGTGTAGTGTAGTGGGCTACAAACTTGCTCATTTAAAAAAGTCTAGATTCTCAACATGACGTATCCTGTGCTCAGTATCATCTACTACACATTTTGGAAAGATGTTTGTTTGCTGTGCGTTTAGACACACTTCCAAACATATTGTAACCAAAATCTCAATATGGATCCTGAGATAAAGGAGCAAGTTTTCACCTATGTTTGAGTACGACTGCACCCCATTTTGAATCACAATGGCAGACCGAACCTTTCAAAGCTGTGCTGGTTTTTACCACGGATTTCAAAACTGCACTAATGTATTGGTTTCTTTGATCAGTGCCAGGTATGAGGTTGCTGGTTCTCTATAGAGTGTGATCACAACATACAGGTGAATATGGAGCCTGTGCCTTTTGAACTAAAATAGTACTATACCTTTCTGGCAGCCAGCAGGTCAGGAGCATCTTCCATGCCAATTGCAAAGGTTTGCAATGGGTAGCGAGTGTTTCCTTCTTTCATCAATTTGATTAGCATTGAAGCAACCAAGCTAGAATCCAGGCCGCCTGTCAAAACACCATTAGCAGTTATGCCTAACCAGGAACATGTAGCTGACATACAAAATGCCCTTGTGAGAAGAGAATATAAACATGCGTATTTTAGGTGGACCACACCAGTAGCAAAGTGTGTCAGTTTGCATTTCTTCGTGCAGAAAGTATTGATCTGATGTGCAGAGATCTTTCCTATTCTAATTAATTCAAGAGGGTTCTGGAAGCTTCTCTGTGTGAAAGAAACAAGAAGAAGGTTTGTGATATCTGGGTTATTCCTTCAGAGAAGCTGGGTACAGCTGGTTTAAACTGGTTCTCTTATCTCTTCTGTCAAGGTCATGCTGACTATAATAATAAGCCAGAAGGAGACTGGGTTTCTCTTTCTCTTTCTTTCTCTTTCTGTCTCTTTCCTTCTGGTGTGGTGTATGCTTAGTGTTAAGGTTTAGTCTTATTATAAGTTATTGTAAGTTTAAGTTAAGTCTGCTGCAACTGGATTTCTTACTGGACAACTTAAATAAGTTAAGTCTGCTGCAACGGGACAGTGCCAATCCTGAATGTATTGGATTTATGACCATTATTGCTCATTTGCCTTCAGTAGCAGTAAAGCTCTGCTGGACGAAAAACAATTGCCTCTGGTCTATTTTTTGGGAATCCTGCAACATGTTTAAGTTTACACACTGCTAACTATAAGTCGCAGTTCTGCTCTGGATCAATATAGAGTAGAATTTCATGACAAAATGTACTGCAATCAAACCTGAACAAACCTACATACATAAAGTGAGCATCTCATTATGTTGCAGCTTCCCTAGCCTAATCATCATTCCCATTGGTCAAAGACAAAAGTGGCTAAATTGTGGCCCTCCGGACTACATTTCCCAACATCCCTGATGGTGGGCCATTTTGGGCGAGGCTGATGGGATTTGGAGTCCAACAATATCTGGGAAGACAGCAGGCTAGCCATTTGTGCTCAAAGAGCTTCCATTGGCTTCCAGCTCACATCCAAGCTCAATTCAAATTAACCATGAAGCCCCTGCCTTGATGTCAAAAAGGTTTTGCGGCCTTTCTCCAAGACCCTTAAGATGTGTCCTTTTTCCAAAATGGCCATGTTCACTTTTAGACTTTAGCCCCTGGAAGGTTGATCATAGGTCAGTGTGGCCCTTAGCCCTCTATGGAACTTCTGACTCATTGTCAGGTAAGGGATTTTTCCAGTTTTGGTCATGTGCTTTCTGCTGTATCCAGCCACCTGCCAGTCAGAATTACTTGCCAAGAAAAAGTGTTGCCTGAATTTTATGGTCTGGTTTAATGGTTTCCATCAAATTGTTTCTATATTGGGAGTGGGGGGGACGGGGACTCGTGCACCTACAGTAAGAGACCACATGCACTACAAACAGGTTGTGGCTGTATTAGTGAAAGGCAATGGTAATCATAAAACACATTATTTTTTACCTGACAAGAGACAGCCAATTCTTCTGTGAGCCATCAAACGTTTTCTGACAGCATTTTCAAACAAAAGCCGAATGTTGCTTTTAACTGTTTCAACATCAAAGCCTATCAGGGGAGAAAAAGAGAGAAAAAGATTCATTTATTAATACTCCACCTTTTACCCAAGAAGCTTGTGTAAGTATTCCTCACCCTCTGTTTTTAATTTTCTTACAAGGTAGGTTAAGACGAAAGATAGCCACTGGCCCAAGGTGAGCTTTCATGGCTGAGCCATGGTCTCCCTGATCGTGGACCAAGACCTTATCCATGACACCATACTGGCTCTCCATACCAGCGATGTGGCTCTCAAGCAGTTGTTGGCCTCCAACTCCAATCAGCCTCAGACGTGGCCAATGGTCAAGGATGACGAGACTTGTAGTCCAACAACATTTGGAGGGTGACATGTTTCCAAGCCGCAGTTCCCTGGGTTTGCACATCACAGGGAACTATGGCTTGTTTAAAGCAGAACCTTCCAAGCATTTGAACCCAGCACTCTACCCACACATTGGCTTTTCGAAATCAGACTGCTTAGACAGAACATAAAGTTCTCCATCAGAAACACATAATTTAATCAAGGTTTGATAATTCGTAGTCTGTTCCCCAACAGCAGTGTACGAAGCCTCAAGGCATCATATCCCTAGAACAGTAAATGTACACCTTTACTAAGGGAGGAAGAAGACTATTTTAGATTTGCTGTTACCTGAGGGGAGATTTTGTACAGCGCTGTAAGCAGCATGCAGAGGTTCATCTTTAGGGCTGTGAAATTTCACCACTTCCACTGATGCAACTTTGCCATTTGGCTTTAAATCCAACACTTCATAGTGTCCTGGAGGGAAAGGGTCCACTCTGGGATCGAGGGACATGCTGTGCTTCAAGTTGACAAGACCTAAATATGTAACAAGGCATTGTGGGACACAGGGGGAGAGAAGGCAGAAGAGGTGTTAGCTTTTGCCCATGTAACATAAAATATGCACTGTCAAAGCATCAGAATTTTTCAGAACTGTAACAGCCAACTACAGCATTATAAGAAATGAAGCAAATCTAACCCTGGGCCAGAACAAGGTCAGGAAAAAGATATATAGGGAGACAGTAGCTTTCAACCTTTGCAAATGGAGGAACCACCGACAAGACCAAACTGCAACACACACACACACACACACACCTATCTATATCTATATCTATATCTATATCTAATCTATATCTATCTAGCTATCTAATATAACATGAGAGAGAGAGAGAGTGTGTGTGATTATGGGAATTGTAATCCATAACATCTGGAAGGCACCAGGCTGCTGAAAGCTATTACACATATACCCCTTTCTCCTCTTTCAGCATGGCCAGATGCAGATGACTTATATCCACAGTCATACCTCGGGTTGAAGTAGCTTCGGGTTGAGCGTTTTCGGGTTGTGCTCTGCGGTGACCCGGAAGTAAAAGAACGCATTACTTCCGGGTTTAGCCGCTCGCGCATGCGCAGACGCTCAAAATGCCATCAGCGCATGTGCGGAAGCGGCGAATCGCGACCCACGCAGGTGCGGGTTGCGTTTGCTTCAGTATGCGAACGGGGCTCTGGAATAGATCCCGTTCACATCCAGAAGTACCACTGTATTTTGAACAGCTTACGAAGGGGAAAATGTGCAAAGCAAAAGGAGGGCACACAAATTTGTCGTTTTTGTTTGTATATCAATAAAGGAGACAAGTACACATATCAGTGCAGTGACTCTAGTAAATGCAAACGTCTTTCTCTCTCACCCGACCTCAAATCTAATCAAACCCTGCACACATCCGACCTGCTGAGAGCCCTGCTGGAGAAAGTCCATGCCGGAGGCACGATCACTGCCAGTAAGTGAATCAGCACTCCTTAGTCAAGGCTTGTGGCCCTCTCAGTGTTGCTACGTTCCAACTCCCATCATTCCTGACCACTGGCCATGTTGACTGGAGGCTGATGGGGTCCGACAGCATCTTCCCCACCCCCACGAGTTAGAGCACCTCACTGCACTTTTGTACACGGTACCCTCTGAACTCGCCATCTTAGCAGAGAAACAGAACCCAGTGACACACAAGCTGAGATGCATTGGTCCTTCAGTATACTAGATACCTCTGTCTCATGTTCTATTAAAAAAAAAAACAAAGAAAACTTCCACTTTCTTCACATGACCCAAACCTGAAGGAGTTATTTCCCCAAATATTTGTGGTTCAGCCCTTGCCTAGATGGTGCCAATTCAAGTCGGCATGGCTTCCCTTTCGTCTTTGTTGTTTTCATACTCTGATCAACTGGAGCGCCACGAGAGGCACACAGCTCCCTTTGTCACAACAATAGTTCCATGCAATGCAGGGCTCAGGGGTATTTACAATGGCCCAGCCTCCACTCATTGCGTTTCCTCTGGTTGCTTGCTGGCAACAAGAGGCACCTTGTTATCCATATGAGTCAGGGGGCTGATCCCCAAGAGTCCCCAGTAACACCCCCCTCTCCTTACATTGCCCTGGTTTTGAGGACAGCCTCAACAGGCACAGCTTGCTGAAGAGGAGCTGCTCTCTGCTTTTCCTGCATTAGAATAGCTCACACTTGTGCTTCAGATTTTCTCTTTCTCCCTTCAGCTCTGATGCAGATACCCCTGCTGCTTCTCAGCAAGGAAATGTAACACATTCTAGCTTCCCTCTCTAAACCGGCCCTGCCGTGCAGCCTCCCTCCTCAATGAATTCCTCCTGCCTCTACTGCCCCTTCGGTTTAAGCAGACAATTGCTGGGCCAGCTTGACAACTGCCCATGCAAACTTATCTCTTAATTTTTTAACAACTGCATACTAACAAATCTTGCTTGTTCACAATAAAATGTACACTCTTCGATGATAATGATAATGATAATAATAAAATTTTATTTATATCCCACCCTCCCCAGCCAAAGCTGGGCTGAGAGCAGCTAACAACGGTAAAATAATACAGCATTCTAAAATCAATTCATTATAAAATCAGTTCAAATCAAATTAATGGCAACCATTGGGCTAGAGTTCTGTGAAGAATTACCAAAGGAGGAGGTCAAGCTGTGCCTTGGCCAAAGGCCTGGTGGAACAGCTCTGTCTGAGAGAGCCAGTGTGGTGTAGTGGTTAAGAGCGGTAGTCACGTAATCTGGGGAACCGGGTTCGCGTCTCCGCTCCGCCACATGCAGCTGCTGGGTGACCTTGGGCCAGTCACACTTCTGTGAAGTCTCTCAGCCCCACTCACCTCACAGAGTGTTTGTTGTGGGGGAGGAAGGGAAAGGAGATTGTTAGCCGCTTTGAGACTCCTGAAGGGGAGTGAAAGGCGGGATATCAAATCCAAACTCTTCTTCTTCTTCTTCTGTCTTGCAGGCCCTGCGGAAAGATGTCAAGTCCCACAGGGCCCTAGTCTCTTGTGACAAAGCGTTCCACCAGTTCGGAGCCACAGCCAAAAAAGCCCTGGCTCTGGTTGAGGCCAGCCTAACCTCTCTGTGGCCCAGGACCTCCAAGATGTTGGTCAAAGGTTCCCCACACCTGCCATAGAGTATAGCAAAACTTATCTCCATCTTCTGCAGTGTGTGTGCATGGATACTCTGTGTGCTAGGCTAGTACAGGCAAGAGGAGGCTTTGAGTAACTCCTTATCTCTGTCTAGACGTATCCCACTATGTTGGGTGAATAAGTGCAGCCGTGTAGGGGTGGCGCTGGACAGAGAGATGGGTCTTCCATTATTTATACTGCTTTATACACACCATAAATAATTTGAGGAATGGGGGCAGAGGGAGACAGAGAGAGAAAACTGGTCTGGAAGCCATTACACCCATCTACAACTTGATCACATCCTACATAAAACAAACAAACAGATAAAGCTAAGGTGCGCACCAAAACAAGGCACCAAATAACTACTGCAAGTTCTTTCAAAAACACACTGATTCTCTGGGATGGGTTTCCTTTCTGCTGAAAGCTGTCACAAATTTGGTCAAAGCAAGGTGTCAAGTAGACACTCTCTACTTCATTCAGGGCAAACGTACTTTCATAAAAGTGAGATGAAGCAACAGCTTTCAGAAAGAGAAGATATTAAACAATTAGGTTTATTGTGGCAGGATCAAGTTGCAGAAATATCTGTACCACATGAAGGCAATTTCAAAAGGGATTCAGAGTTTGAGGTTACCTTTGGCCTCGGAGCAGACACCCAGGAATCCATCATCTGTCAGGACCTTGAACAACGGTCTGACTCCGTATGTATCTCTTCCCAGAAACACTTTTCTGTTTGCTGTGTCAAGCAAAATGAATGCAAACACACCATCTAGCAGAGAGGCTGTTTGCTCTATTCCTCCCTTGTTGTAAAGATGAAGGATTACTTCTCCATCGACCAAGGTCTGGTACTCAAATTCAAACTTCTTTTGCAGCTACAAAAGAGAAAGAAATGAGTTTTTTAAAGAATGAAACCAATGCATATTGTCAGGCACACATGAAAGGAAGGCATTTTTACATCCTAAAAAGGGAATAATTATACATTAACGTTCAAATGCCGTAGATTAGTATTGTCAATAAGTGCCGGAAAGATGTGCAGTTGTCTCTTCAGCATGCAACTTCACCATCTGAATGATTCAAAAAGTAGACTAAGGGGCTGCTGTCTCAGAATATCCAATCCCATGAATTAAGCTTGGGATAAAGTTCTTTTCCCTCATCCTACACCTTTCACAACAAAATGCTTTGAATGTGTTCACAGAAGTGCACTCTTGAAGGTTAAAAAGGAGGGATCCTATCAAATATTTTTACTGAGCATTTTAAACATGGAGCCAAAGCAAAAAAACATTTTGCAGCACAAACTTATATTTTTATTATTATATTTGTATGCCATCTTGCTTCCAAGAAGCTCAAGACAGCAAATATGGTTCTTCTGCCCCCTGCCATTCCATTTTGCCCTCATAATAACCCAGTTACTGAGAGACAATAACTGGCCCAAAGTCAACTATGGAGCTTCATGACTAAGTGGGGATTTAAACTCTGGTCTCCCAGGTACAAGTCCAACCCCCTAACTGCTGCATCACATGAATGCTGCTTCTGTACTAACGCTTTACAGTTACTTAAAATGGCCAGCCCAAACTCCCAAACAGAGGGGTGTGTGTTGTTGTTTATAAACAATTTTTATTTATATGCTGCATTTCGGGTCAAGTCCTTCCAAAGCAGCTTACAAAAACTCATTAAAACAACAAAGAAATATTTTGAACATGCAAAGATAGCTCTAAAGAGATCATTGAAGCAAGTGTTGAGGTGGTTGTTGTCGTTTACCTTTTTGAAGTTATAGATTTCTCCATTGTAACACAGCCACAAGTAAGGGAATTTCTTCACCCGTATGGGTTGCATTCCATAGAGCTGGTCAACAATCGCAAGACGGTGGAAGCCAAAACAGCAGTTGGTGAATCCATTGACGTTCTCAAACCGAAACGCATCTGGACCTCTGTGGGCTATTTTCATAGCACAAAGACATTGAGCGGAGAGGCATTCGTCACTTCCGAAAAGAGCCCAAATGCCACACATGGTGGTATCTGCTCAAGGCTGTTGGGGAAAAGTAGCAAAGTTCCTGAGTTCAGTTACAAGCCAATGATCTCCAGAGCAAGGTGGGTAGTACAATGTTCTGCCCAATGGCTGCACTGTGCTTTGTGCTTTGTGCCAGTGATGGGAAGCATCAGAGGCAAGGGGGCAGAACAATAAATGTACATTTAACCTTTGTAAAATTTCTACACCCAGCCACCCTTCTTTGTCCTTCATCCAGGAAAGCAAGATTCATGGACACTTGCCAGCTAAGCCAACAGGAAACACTTGGAGGGTCTGAAAGTATTACACAACTATTCACACTATCCAAAGTTTTACTCTTCAGACAGTGAAGGGTGATAGCCAACACTTACTCATACTCAGAACAGACCCATGCAAAGTATGACTAACACTAGGTATATCACTTTGTAACTCCAGTCTGGGAGTATGTTCCACTGAAGTCAATGGGATTTACTTCTGGAGCAGTTTGTAAGTTTTACTCAGAGCAGGCCCACTGAAATTAATGAACGTGACTAACTGTAGGTCCATTACTTTCACCTCTGAATAAAACTTAGTTGAATACCACCCACTCTATGTTTATAGGATTGCACTGTTAAAAGGACTTTCACACTAGCACTCATCTTAAATAAATAATAATAATAATGCTAAGGACTTGGTTGGCAGTGAATGACAAGATCTGGAATAATTTCTGAAGACAAGAAAGTCTAACATATGGAGAGGGGAGAAGACAAGAGAGTATCCCTAGGGCAGACTTCTACACTCTTACACTTTATACTCTTTCCCCAAACTACAAAGAAAAGATTCTAGTCATTTTGCAGTTCAGCACATATTACTCATAGAAGTTGAGAAGGGGGCTCTTCCTGATGTTGTTTGACTACAACTCCCATCAGCCTCGGCCACCCAGGGATGATTGCAGCTGTCTTCCAACAACATATGGAGGAACACAAGTTAGTTATAACTCAGGGGTAGCTATCAGAAGAGAATGTGTAACATAATCAAGGGGGGGGACCACTCCTTTTTCTTTTTGCCTGGCAACATACCCAAGTACCTGTAAGAACCGCATGACAACCAGACATTCAACAGGTGCAGCTAAACGAAATAGTCCCAAATGTTGCAACCTTTCCTGTCAAGTGGCTTGGTTGACCTTTTCTAAACCTTTGCCAACTCCGCAAGGGAGCAGAGGAGACCACAGACCGTACACATAATTGCAAACGTGCTCACATCACAGATCGGTATAACGGCATTATGACACGCCCCACAAACTCGTTTCCTGACGACCGCTAAGCATGCAACCTGCCTGTCTCTCCTTCCTTCCTTCCTTCCTTCCTCCCCCCCAACCCACAATAGCTACCACACACTCCGTCTGAATGCTGGATCTCGCCCTGCCACGCCTAGCTCTTTTTGCAGAAAGTGTGCCGGGATGGGGCAAGAATAGCAACGAAGGACCAGGTACAAGCCGGACTCCAAGAAAGTCTCCCCTCGTCGCTTCGCCCGTTACCTGTCGGTGATCCTGCACCGGGAAATGAAATGACAGCTCCGCGGCAAGCCAGAAGAGATTGCACCCACCGGCCAGCCCCGCCGCTCAACCTCGTGCTGCCTTAAACGGGACTTAAACGGGAAGGAGGCAAGCGGAAGCCGCCCGCTGCCTGCGCCGGCCTCGTGTAACACACAGGCGGATTTCATCAGCCCCGCGCTACGCCCCGCCTCCTGCTTGGGCTTCCCGGTCCCGCTAGGCGGAGGCGATGCAGATCAGTCTGGGCAGGTTGGCTAGCGGCGTGTCAAGGGGGTGGCCGCCCGCTATTATTATTACATGTAGCTTTTTCGTCCCGCTCTTCTCACGTGTATATATCCGGCCTACCACCACACCCACACCCAGTTTTGTCACCCCGCACAACAACCCTGAGAGGTTGGCAGTGACGGATTTGCGTATAAAGCTAAACAAGCTATAGCTTAGGGCCCCACTCTCTTGGGGCCCCAAAAAAATTGTAAAGAAAAAAACCGGGATGTACATTTCCAAAATATAAGATAAAAAACAAATAAAATAAAACTTATCCTATGAGATGTACGTAATGGGCCCTACCTGCTAGCCTGCTCCCTAAAATATCACTGGTTTGCTCATTTCTATATATAGGGTGCCTACATTCTTCTTAATTGTATTTCAGTTCAACAATTACTTTGATAAAATACCGGTACATATTTTGTTATGTGCAAATGGCTTTAGATACCTATTAGGTCCATAAATTACCATATAGCATATATTCAACACAAAAAACAGTGTCAATTTGTTGTTGCCAAAGGACAGCTGGACATATAAAGGGCCTCTTCAGGAGCTTAGGGCCTCATCAAACCTAAATCCAGCCCTGGAGGTTGGTCAGGGAGAGAAAGTCATGGATACTGATTTCTTGCAGCTATTTCCATCCCACGTCGATCCTGCGAGGCAGGGAGTGGGAGAGAGAGAATAATAACTGGTGTTTATTTAATGTCTACAGTTACTGAGCTCCCACCTTTGGGGATCCAAATCCTTCCACTATTTTTAAAACGGGAAAAAGCAATATTGACATACTAAGACGTCACCAGGCTCCTTCCCCAAGGGCACCTGGTGGCTGAATGAGTAGGCAGCTGGAGCAGGGTGGGACTGGCTTTGCCTGTGATTCTCCTTCTCTGAATCCTTCTCAAAGAGCAGCTGGTGGTAGGCGGCCCTATGCCCCCCCCCCATAGCGGCAACCAGCTCAAGTATTCTTCTTAATCTGCCTCCCACTGGCATAAGACACCCAGCTGGCTTCACTGGCTAAATAGTGGGTTTGAACCCAGATCTTAATTTAGGTCAACACACCTGCTTGCTATGATTATTATTGAAATGTTTTGTTTATAGCACTGTACACCCTGAGACCACATTCATACAACCCCCCGCAAATTCAATCCCTCCCATCTCAGTTCTACCAAGTGCCAACCTCTGCTGATTGTCTCCAATCACAGTTCCATTTTAGCTACACATAGCTGATAGTCATTATCTTATCTATCCTATTACTATCTTGCAGTAAGTTAATTTTGTATTGTGCGGCTACTTACTGCCAATCAATTTTACTGGATGACCCTACATTCTAGTATTTTGAGAGAACTCAATTTATATACGCTGCCCATACAAACCACAGGGAGTCATCACAAAACACAGAGCAAAATTTAAAGTTCAGCAGAACTCTTCATCAAACTAGATTTTATAGACAGGAAGCAGGGGGAGAGAAGAATGAGAAGAACCTTTTTTGGGGAGTGCGCTGAATGTAGCCATAAGATTTACACAGCTACTCTTTGGACCACTTCTAGGTGTCTTGTTTATTGAGCGTTCATCCCGGTTTGTTTTCAGGCAGGTTATACTGTACACCATTCTGCCAAAAATTGTCATCCTACACTTTCCAGTGCGTTTCCCCATCACTTTTCTTACCTCAAAAGTCCTTTCTACAAATCCACTTTAATTGTTCAATCTGAATTTGAAAACTTTAGGCCAAGGACAAAAGAATCAGTACCCTTTTTTGTCACAAGGTAGAGCTGTTGCTTTGACATCCAAATCAACTCAGCTTCAGCTGAATGAAAAAAAGCTATTGTGTGCAACATTTACAAAACACTTATAAAAAGGACCTGTATTTGGCAATATCCTTCAATAAGAAGCTTGCCAGAATTAGGTCAGTTTTTCCAAGCAGCTTTGAATCTGAGGACTAAACTACATGTTACATTTACTAGCATATACTCAGACACCACATCACAGTATATTTGGCATAATAATCAAGTGTTTACAAGTACCAAATATTAAGACACAATAAATGGGAATATTTCTTCTTAGTGCCTTATAGGTGTGTACTGAAATAGATGAGACATAGGTTTCAGCTAAGCAAAGTGATACCTACGGATTAATTCAACAGGTTTGAATTCTCTGAAAATATGTTTGTAATGGAGTATCTGCTTCAAACATTGAGATAGTATTAAAACCTTTGCTGTGCACATTCAACACAATTCTTCATTCCAAGTCAGAGCCCAACTCAGCTTTCACATCCCCATTTTCAAAGGGGAAAGAAAAGGAAATGGGTGTTACTGGAAATTCAGTCCTGTTGAATTCAATGGGATTTATTTTTCAGTACACAGGGCATACACTCCAGCTACACTGCATAACTCTCCCTAGAAGAAGGCATGCCCTAGAATAGTAGGCAGAGGAATAGTATCAAAAGAGCATTGCTAAACGATACTGGAAAAGATAAAAGATCTGAAATAGTATACCAAGATACTCAGGAGCAGCCTATATGTTACTGGAGTCCAATTCAAGATGTTAGCGTATAAAGCCCTGAACGACTTGGGACTTAGATATCTGATGGGGTGTTTCTCTCCACATCAGCCAGCCTGGACCCTGAAAACAACCAGAGGCAGGCCAGGGGTGGGGTGGGGTTTGCAGTGCTGTTGGCAACTGTCACTCATTGTGCTGGAATGCCGGTTGGGTTTTTCTCTGTGACAGCAACCTAATTTTGGCAATATTCTCCTCTAGAGGCATGGATGTTAACACCATTGCTGGCCTTTTGACATCTGCACATAAACCTATATGTTGTCCCAGGCTTTCAGATGGGTTGTTTAGTTTGCACTGGGGTTGTAGGTCTGCAGTATTTTGCATCGTTCGTACATCTTCATTTTGATTTTAAATTGTATATGGTTTTAATCTGCATAATCTGTATTTTTATTGCTGAAAACAGCTTACGGATCCTTTGGTGAAAAGCAATCTAAAACACTTCTAAATAAATATTTTAAAATGATTGATCATTCCACAATGCTGAAGAGGCAAATGCCCATTTATCACACAGCCTTTTGATATACTATAGTTACCACAAAGCAATTATACTATGTCCATTTCAAAAAGCATCTTTTAAAGTCAGAACACTAGTCCATTTAGCTCAGTATTGCTTACACTTGCTTTTTACAGCCCATCCTGAAAATGCTGGGGATGGAGCTTGTTGTAAATGCTGATGATGAATAGCTTGAAATGCAGATGGCAGGCACATGGAGTATGTTAGCTGGATAAGCATATGCAATCCTATGTAAGACACTGAGCACATTTGAAAGAAGCAACTGTGCAGAAAACGTTTAGTCCTAACTTGCACACTTGCAAAGATGAATAAGCATTTCATGAACTATAATTTCAGTCAAGCCTTTCATTAAAGCCTTTATCTTTCACAAAGATATTTTTGTGAGTTGAACTCATGCCCGGAAGGGCTACCAGGATATTAGACCTTGCTCTACAGAGCAGGCTGGATCCTAACAATGATTCTTCCTCATTTGCCAGAAAAACAAACAGGATCTAGATAAAGTAATAAAAAAGCTGTTTAAAAGTGGCACCAGAGGTTAATTAAACAGATG
Organism: Podarcis liolepis; assembly: GCF_965112155.1. Taxonomy (NCBI): domain Eukaryota; kingdom Metazoa; phylum Chordata; class Lepidosauria; order Squamata; family Lacertidae; genus Podarcis; species Podarcis liolepis. Next base: position 29,417,811 of record NC_139563.1, read on the forward strand.
AAGCCAAACACACTGCTAAATACACTTCTGTTTTACCATAAGCTTGCAGTTACTTCCTGCTATGCGCATAAACAGAACTTCAAGGCTCACTGGACTATTCCAGTTTTCCAAATACTTTTATCCTCATCACACTGAGGTAAGTTTTGCATGACCCTGCACTGCCTGCAGTGTGTCCATTTAAAAACAGATGTAGCCAGGGAGGGGTGTGTGTCAGGTGTATCCTCACACCTGACATTGTGGGTGAGTGTATACCAAGATTGCAATCACCACTACATTCAAGGGGGCCGGGCACGTGCAATGTGGAAAAGGCATGGACCACCTAATCAAGGAGTTTTCAAACATCCTTGTGGACAGCAGGATCAAGAACCAATTTAGACTGAAAGCAACATGTTGATGAGAAATTATTCCAGATGAATAAAAACTACATTTGTGTGCTACAAACAGGTTAGTGCATACACAGCTTTTATCTGATTGTAATACCATTGACATCACTTATCTTAAATCAGCTGTGACATTCTTGCCTAGGAACATTTCCTTTTGAAATATTTTGTGTGTGCTGAGTATTTATGCAAAAATTGGCTGGCTGGTTTTGCATATGACTCGATGGCTATCAGGTTTAGATGAACCTAGACATTTCTGGTGTGGGCTCCATAAAGCCTATACTGTATGAGGGGAAAAAACCTGTGTGTTTAATAATATCTGGGTAGCCTGACACTTATTTCACTGACACAAGAGATAAAATAAATGCATAGTGGCTAGTCTCAAAGGACTGTGTTGGTGGTTGTAGTTGAGTTCACTCTATCCAAACGTCAGACTGTTAAGGGTCATTTTAAAATGCACAGGTGAAAACATTACGCATGACAGATAAACTGTTGTCTACCTCCATGGGTGTAGCCAGGATTTTTGTTAGTGGGGGCAGGACTTGGGGGAGGGACTTTTGTTTGGAGGGCAGAACCTATGTGATTGGTCAGTTAGTTGTTTTACTTGATCTGCCCCTGCCTTGACTACACCCATGTCTTCCTCCCTAACAGTAGACCTCTCTCTCACTCTCCTTTCTTTTAATTATCCTAAGCATCACCTTGGTACATGCATTTAGTAAGATGTGGTGCACCTGCATGGAAAACTGTTTGAAAAACTGACTTGAGTGCCCATGTCCCTGGGGCTGTTCATGCATTCTACAAGCATAGCTGTTTCTGGCTGCTACAGGAAATGGTACTTATATCCGAGCCTGAAGAGGTAATGCAACTTCTGTTGCATGGAAGCTCATGCTGTGCTGACCTGTATTATGGGGCAAACTTCATGCCCCAAGTTTTAACAGGGGGCATAGATAGAGGAGCGCAGAACCTCAGATATGTACTGATTTTGATTGGGGGGGGGGGAGCTGCCCCCTGCCACCCCTTGGCTATGCCCTTGACAGGGCCACATTGAACCCCAGGCTTGAATTTCCTCAGCCCTGCTCTGCCAAATTAATCTTATAATCTATATTCTATCTTTTGCAACAGCCCTATAAAACACACAGGGAGTGCCCTGCACCCAGGGCAAAGAGCAATAAGCAAATGGGCATGCTTATTGTTCCCCAAAGCAAGCTGGCTTCGGGGATGAAATGCCGGGCCGAGGCTATGGTTGCCTAGTAAGAACTTTTATTATTTGTTTGCTTGTTTAGTCAAAGGGCGCGACTCCCTTAAGCGACAACTCCTCGGGCTGCAGCTGAGTCACGAGGAAATGAAGCCCTCGGGGATTAAAGGGTATTCATTCATTCCACCCCAGAAGCTGCCAGTTATCCATCCCCGGAAAACGGCCCTGGAGAGAGAAAGCAACTGCCGGCGCCGGGCTGCTCCTCCTCCCTCAGCTCTGTCACCAGGTGGGCGGGAAGCGAGGCCGGCCAGGCGCCGCCCCATCGCAGGGCCGCGGGCCGGGCTGGTTGGCTCCGTCCTCGGGCCTCATGAGGCAGCTGGCTCCGAGGCGGGCCGGCCTAGGCCCTCCTCCTCCTCCTCCCTCAGGTCGGGCGGCCCGAGGGTAGCAGGATGGGCGTTGAGTAGGCGCCGGCCTGCTCAGAGGAGCCCTCGCGCGATGGCCGTGACAGGGCCTCGCTCCCGAGCGCCGCCGCCGCCGCCGCCGCCTGGAAGCCTCTCGTGGCTCCGGGGCGCCTGAGAGGAGGACGACGAGGAGGAGGCGCCTTCTTCCACCGCCCCGCGCCGCCCACCTCGGCTGTCCTGGCCGAGGCCCGGGGCAAGGTGAGGGGAAGAGAGGGAGGTGGGCTTGCCCTGGAGGAGGCGGGGAGGGCGGCGTGGCGAACCCCGAGGTCGGGTGCTCAAGTGTCGTGTGGAAACCATGTCGCGGGTGGGAGATTTCGGCCTGGTTCGAGGTCGGCGAAGCCTCCCAAGGAGCCTTTAGGGAGAGGTGTCAACTCGCCTTTTAGCCGGGGCGCCCTGGGGCCAGAAACATGGGCGTAGCCAGAGGGGTTTTTTGTTGGGGTGGACCTCAGATTTGTATTTATTTTTACTGTTTTTTGGGGGGAGGCCCCCTTCGCTGCGCCCATGGGCAGAAGCTCAGAGTCCTCACTAAGCGCAGATCGGCTCCCCGCCCCCCCCAACGCAGCTGGGCTCGCTTACTACATCTTATAGTAGTGATGGATCCACACGGTCGCCATTGGAGGAAAGCGGGGCTGGGGCGGCTTTTCTGGGTTTCATCCCAGGATCCGCGGGCTCCCAGCCCCATACTTGGAAGCGGAGGATTTCATATAAGTGCTGGGAGGGAGAAATCATTTTATTTCATAGAATTTATATACACACTGCTTGATTGTGGCCTGTGGAAATAATAAAGTAATAAAAAAAAATAGGAGAATTGGCAACCTTCAAAAACAGTGGGAAGCCACAGATAAAACACACTTCGACTTTCTGAATTTCCGGGTAAACCTGTCTAAACAAACATGTTTTTAGAAGGTGCGGAAAGGAGGACTGCGAAGGTGCCTGCCTGGTTATCATCACTAGGCAGGAAGTTCCAAAGTGTAGGTGCTGCCACCTTAAAACATGTGAGTTCTTACAAGTGCGGAAGGGGGATCATGTGGCACCTGCAACAGTGCCAGTTCCGCAGATCAAAGTTCAATTGGGGGGGGTAAGGAGATCTTAAAGGTTAACTACCTCTATACCAGCCTACTGCTTGAGCTTGCTGGAAGGACTGAAAGCTGAGTATTTCACAAGAGGAAGTGGGGAGGCAGCTTGGCAGGGTTGTAAAGGTCACCTCACCAGTGGCAGGCGCTGGGCCTTGATAACACTAGATAACACTATCTGAGGAAACCAATTGTCAGAAACAGGAAGTTTCTGAAGTCTCTGCTGTGTCGAGGTGCCGCCCCGAGGGAGTATTTCTGTGAACATTTTGAAAAGCAGATCTTGCATGAGCTGCAACATAGGAGCAAATCCCATTTAAAGCAGAGGACATGGTACTTCTGCTTGCAAAGGATAGATCTGTTTGGCTGCAGTCCGAGGTACGTTTACCTGAGAGAAAGCCCCATTGAATGCAGTGAGACTTACTTTCGCTTAAACATACATTGTATTCTCTCGTTAGATGGTTTTGTACCTCTCTGCTGCTGTTGGTGCAGAAGCCTGAAAGTCAAAAAGGAATGGTTTTTTAAAAAAACACCTGTGGTCCTACAGGAAGGTGGTTTTAAAATGTTTAAACTTTCCTGTAGTTTTTTTGTATCACACCATCTATGAAATGTATTCTTTTCAATAGCAGTTCTAGTCCTCCAGCACATATCTTGCTGCCAAGGAGTGTGGTGGAGTCTCCTTCTTTGGAGGTCTTTAAGCAGAGGCTTGACAACCATATGTCAGGAGTGCTCTGATGGTGTTTCCTGCTTGGCAGGGGGTTGGACTCGATGGCCCTTGTGGTCTCTTCCAACTCTATGATTCTATGATTCTATGATCTTTTTCTTGCGGAGTTTTAAATATTAGGGAATGCTTTTTTTTCATATGTTAACCACTTCTCCCAGTATGGGAATATGTGGGAAGGAGGGAGCCGTGTAACTTGCACCAACTCTGAGAAAACATGTTCCAGTTCTTTGCTGTTGCTGCTCCCAGGATAGGAGTGGGATAAAAAGGGTATAAACACTGGTGTATATATATATAAAAAAAAGAAAAGTGACATAGTATTGGTGAAACTGACAAAACCACCTACCTTTGTCAAGTTTCACTGCAGAACTGTAAAGGTGTACGTAAAGCAAATTACATGGTGGCAGGCTAGGAGATTAAGGTTAGGCTGAAAGGTAATGAGTGACTGACCCAGTGAGCTTTATGACTTGAGTGGAGATTTGAACCCTGGTCTCCTAGATCCAACACTCTAACCACTATACCATACTGGTGCTCACACTATTCTCCCAGCATGCACACTTTGAATTTGTGCTCTTAGAAGATGAAACACACAACATATTTTTTTTCAGTGTAAGTTGTTGACCAATATTACTTGTCAGTCTTCAGATTTCTTGGATGCCTTTTATTACACGCTTCCCCAATTTTAAAGCAAGTTCACAAATGGAAAATTTTAAACATGAAATTATGGATGTGGCCGTTGTTGGTTATGACTTTATTGTTATACTTTCTTATGAAATGGCCAAGATTTATATTTTACTATGTTTAGAAAAACAAAATGTTTTTATACTAGTTCAAAACATAGTAAAATATTATCTTAAGTATGAGGCATCTTCAAAATGAGGTATAATCACAAACTAATTGCATGGAAAGAAACAGTATGTTCATATGGTCAGTGTTTTTCTGCATTTTTATCTTATGTTTTCAAGCATAACATAATTAGTGTTCTTTCTCTCTCTCAGCAGAAATCTCTTCAGGAAATGGCATCTCCTAAATCCTTAATGCATTTTTTGACCTTTACATTTGGATCAGCAATTGGATTTTTCTTATGTTATTTGCTATTTAGTTTAGTGTTGGAAGAACAAGTTAAAGTTGAGCCTCATCTCCTTTACAACAATCCTCATGGCCATCACTCAGATGATGATGATGAAAGCCATCAGCTGAAAGGACAGATGAATTTCAATGCAGATGCTGGGCAACATAAAGGTATATTTATGCAGCTGTACAGAGCATTACAGTTTAATTTTCTTTACAATATATAACCTTGTACTTCCCTCGAAAATGGATTGTACACATATCCCATGTTATAAGTATTCAAACTAAATAAATAATCCATGTATCTTTCTAGGATACAGGCTTAAGTTTTCCCCTAAATTGTTTTGAAACATTAAAATGTTCTGAGTCCACAATTAAATGCCAAGCGAAACCAAATGCCTAAAGAAGCCAGCAGCTCATTATCACATCTACTTTGAAGTGAGTTACACTTCATTAAATGTGGCTTATTCTTATGGAAGTGCACATATGATTGTGTTTAAGTTTGTAAAGCTGAAAACCTGTTGCTGGTGGCTCTACCCCCCCCCCCAAAAAAAAACCCCATAGTGCTGATATCTAGGAATCTGATAATTTCTCCTTCTTCCCAACTCTGGCACTCAGATATTGTAAAAGTGCCTGGGAACTTGAAATAGTTTTCTTATCCTGTTTAAAGGGGATGGAGAATATCTTAACATAATTTATCATTTAAAAGAAAGTGAATGTCATGATAAACTTTAACTGAGGTGATGTTCATTTACAGTGTAGACAAGGATAGTTCAAAGCTTTCAGCATACCTTTACAAATCTTTATTCCATTAGCCTTGCTCAGTATCACCCCTCCCTCAACAGTCCAAGTTTGTAGAATCTTGCACCATAAAGACTGCTGGAGCAGCTGTCCCATTGTTGTGGCTGTCAGAGCTATGGCAAAACCGTGTTTGTTTTGAGCTTTCTTTAGAAGTACAGTGTGCACCTTTCTGGTGTGCCAACTAAGGTATTGTATCTGTCATTTAGTTCAACATACTTTGTTTTTTGAGGGTGTAGCTCTAAAAATTGGCATATAATTACTTAGAAGTGCATAAATAAATATGTGGTGTTCTACTTGTGTGAAAATTCTAACACACTGATGGTATTTTGCAATTTTGCTTCCCTGCACCCCAGATGAAAATAAAAATATTGCTGAAGAACTGTACCAGAAAGTAAGAATACTTTGTTGGGTGATGACTGGACCTCAAAATCTGGAAACGAAAGCCAAACATGTCAAAGCTACTTGGGCCCAGCATTGCAACAGAGTGCTATTTATGAGCTCTGAGGAGAACAAAGACTTCCCAACAGTGGGATTAAAAACCAAAGAAGGCAGGGATCAGTTGTACTGGAAAACCATCAAAGCTTTCCAGTATGTACACGATCACCATCTTGATGAAGCGGACTGGTTCATGAAGGCAGATGATGACACGTATGTTGCACTGGACAACCTGAGGTGGCTTCTTTCAAAACACAGTCCTGAAAAACCAATTTATTTTGGAAGGAAATTTAAGCCTTTTGTGAAACAGGGCTACATGAGCGGAGGCGCAGGTTATGTGCTCAGCAAAGAAGCTCTGAAGAGATTTGTGGATGCTTTTAAAACCAACAAATGTACTCATAGCTCTTCTATTGAAGACTTGGCATTAGGCAAATGCATGGAGAGTATTAATGTAGAAGCTGGAGATTCCAGGGATACAACTGGCAAAGAAACTTTTCATCCATTTGTTCCAGAGCACCACTTAATTAAGGGATACCTACCCAAAACTTTTTGGTACTGGAATTATAACTACTACCCTCCCATAGAGGTAAGAATTTTGCAGTGATTGGAGCTATTATAATATCTTTTCACAGTCTAAATGGGCCACTAGAAAATACCTTTTAACTTTGTCTCTATATAGCTGCCGTATACTGTCATGTTGTTGGCCCATCCAATTGAGAAATGTATTCTGATTGATTGACTTCCAAATACTTACATCTGCTAATAGCTCTTCACACACACACACACACACTCGGATGTATCTGAGCCTTTCTATATTGAATCTATTTTTTCTAACACTTAAGCTTTATGGCTAGCTTGCCAAATAAAACTGGGCAGGTGGGGGAAGAAAGAGTTTGAAATAGTCTTTTTCTTATGTCCCCAAAGTGATTCTGCTATAGTTTGGTACTTTTATGACCAACTCTGAAAAAGTACATTTCAAAAGAAAACTATTTTTGCTGTTATGTAACAAAAAAACACATCCTGAGCACTGATTGTTAAGTGACAAACCATAGTCCATATTAACACTTAAAATTTATTTAAAACATTTATTTCTTTATCTTGCCTGTTCATCCTGTTTTTTCTCTTTCATGGCAGGGTCCTGGCTGCTGCTCTGACCTGGCAGTTTCTTTTCATTATGTTGACGCCACCACTATGTATCAGCTGGAGTATTTGTTTTATCATCTCCGTCCTTATGGGTACCAGTTCAGGTACAATCCTGATGCTCCTAAGGATCAAGGAAAGCAAAATTTAAGTGATGCAGCAAAGGGTGATATAAAAGCCAAAGCTGAAATGGAAAAGCCTTTGAAATCCTCTAAATAAAATGTTTGGTACTGCACTGAAGGCGCCTTTTATGGAATGCTGAACTAAAACATTTAGCTTACAGTGGAGCTAGATGGATTTCTTAAATAATTATAAGTGTTCCTTCATGTGGCTGCAGCCAGCAGATTCTTTTCTAATCATGCTGGTAGCAAGGTCGTTTCACATGCCATGAGGACTGCAAGGTCAAGTCTATAAAACTTTGTAGTGAGGAATTAAATGTCTTTAATCTTGATTGAGTAATGTATGCACACAAATCTTATATTGAAACAAATATCTGTTTTCCACATTGACCCACAATACGCAGTATTTTAGTCGTTTTTATCATGAAACAATGCTTTGTGTCAATTCTTGGACACCTTCAATTAATTACATTAGATACTGTTGCATTCTTTGTTAAAGGATTCAAATGTGGAGTATTTAAACAGAAGCTTATCCTGACAAAGTTAGCAGTCAAGAAATAAGCCTCCTGCTTAGATGCCAAAGTTTAACATTTAGATCTAACTTTTGAAATGTTGGGTTTTAGTTTCATACATTGGAAGGAAGTCTGAGAGTGTTTGAGATGTGGCAGAAGGTTAGGTAGAAACTTGAATGAGAATCTTGAGTTCTGTAGTATTATAATGGGCACAGTTTCACTAGATAAATTAAAAACATATCCACATATATTTATCATGCTTCATCCAGAAAGTTGATTACTATAAGAACTACTATGATAGTACTATAGGAAGCAGCAAACTGTCCATAGCTCCATTCTGGTTTAATGCTATTGATTCCTTTTTTTAAAAAAAAGAAAAACCTTTCTTTGTTTATACAGCTGGACTTGCGACATAATGTGATGTTATGTTGCCTGTTTAGAATGTTAAGTGTTTGATAGTTTCCATTTAGGGTTAGATGGCTGTTATTATTTAGTTCAACGTTAATAGTATATTCCTATTTCTTGTGTGACATCCTTTTGGTCAGTCTAAAACATGATTTCCCCTGTGTGTTTCAGATGGTTGTGTTGTTGTGTTAGGCTGTTTTAAAACAGATCTTTATCCACACATGAAGGAGCTGTGTACTTTGTGCTAAACTTAACAGTAGTGCAGTTTTCCTGTAGCCATCATGCACTCACACTCTAGATACTGTGTACTGAATTATTTCCCCCCACCCAACTTCAGATTTAGACTTTCTCGCTCTGTAGTCCTGCTAAAGTGATCTACTAAGGCTTGTTTTATGTTTGCCTTAAATTCATCATATTGCTGATAACTGAGATTTTGTACTTGATGGTGTTTGCTGGTTAGAAATCATCGCCAAGTTTCCTGAACTCATTACTATGTGCTTTTTAATTGAAATGGAGCACTGGAGAATTACCACTGTCTTATAAGATTGTTTACTTCAAGGTTTCCATATGCAGTACACCTCTGCCTCTCTCCATTGTTTAGGCATGGAATAATAGTATTGTTCTGTTGCCACTGTTGCTCTTAATGAATGCTCAGTACAATCTTAACGTTTCTTCTTAACTAGGTAGGCTTTACCGCACATGAAAATAACAGACTAGATTTTTAAAATTTATACTATAGAACTGTCTGTGAAGTTTTGAAAACTGAAATTTCCAGAATGGTGCAGATCTTGGCTTTTAGACATGCTGTTTCTCTGTTACATCCATCACAAGGGGAAAGTGCAAAAAATTATAGGCATGCCAAATTCTCAGAGCATCTCTGGTGACAGATGCATTGCTGAGACAAATGTTAAGCTATTGCTCAGTAGTAGAATAAATTTTTGCTTATGTGATATATAACATCTTTTTAGTCTCCAGCTTGTTTATACCCGTATCTTCTTTTGCTCGTTTCGACTTTAGTGGCATTCATCTGTCCGACCCATGTCACATGGCAATCTACCTCAAAGTATTTTCCAAGCACCTGGTATAAATTCCCACTGCTTTAGTGAAGTGTGTTGCTAATCTTTGGATGGGGAGAGTGAACTATTCTAAGGCATTTTGCATTAAAGCATCAGAACGTCTTTTAATTTTTAGACCCTTTCTATTCATGAGTTTAGGTAGCTGGATTGCTGTCAGTTTGGCAGCAAAAGGGTACTCATATCTACATACTTGAGGGACTCTCTAGGTTTACAGAAACTAAAATAAATTAAAATTAAACTCCTCAAGGTGCATGGAATATTGATGTCAGTTGACTGAAGATAAAGCAAACCAGATATGGGAGTGGGATTAGAAGGAATTGACCTTCTCGGGCCCCTAATAGCTTATAGGAAGTATGATGGGATATATTGCATCTGATTAAAAAAAAAAACTCTTCTCTCTGCATTATACAGAGATGTTCTAGAAATAAAGGAATATATATATATGTATATGCATTCTGGTTTGGAACCTGAGCCTTCTAGCACTGTAGGAACATAGAAAACACAGAAATCAGCCTTATAGCCAGACTGCTTGTCCACCTTGCCCTTTATTGTCTCCTCGAGCCAGCAGAAACTCACCAGGATCTCAGGCAGAGGACTTTCCCATCACTTTCTACCAGATACTTTTAAGCATCCAAAGGTCTTGGAGGAGAGGACTTTGCCCCTGCTTTCCCCTGTGAGATCTGAAAAACAATAGAAGGCTACCGTTCCGGGCTGGTTGGAGCCCTGAACAGGAGCAGTTATTTTTCGTGTGCTGGGAAACACAGCAGCATTTTCTTGCAGGTGGCACTTGTATGCTTAATATATTCTTTCATCTGGGGTGTGCTTGACAATCATTTGTATTGACATGGCCGCTCCTGGCATTCCAAGGAGACAAGATGCTGGCTCCTGGGAATTCAATAGATCAGTAACTCAGCTGGTCCATTGAGTCCAGACTTCCCCAATTTGTTGCCACAACTACTGAGTTATTGTGAATAGTATAAGACTCTCCCTCTATATGCTTAGTTGTGTATATTTTTACAAGATGCATGGGATGAGACTTTTAAATCCTAGAATACATCCAAACTAAAACACCTTAATTTTAAAATATTGAAACTTTTTTGTTTATGGAAATAACAGCAGAACAAATAGTCAATTCATGAAGAAGATCAGTGTTTTTACTACTCAAACCTGGCATTTTGCTCTCCCCTTGTTTATACCTATCTGAACACTCTTATCAATGCCTCCATTCTCTCTCATCTCATTCCCTCCCCCCATACACTCTTTCAGCGCTTCTAACTCTCCCCTCAACATGTCATTTTAAAAATCTGTCAGTCGGAATCCACCCAAATGTTTCGTCACATGCCCCTGCTGTTAATCATTCTCCCTCTTCTGTTACACCCCCCTTCTGAACAATTGTCTGAATTTGATGTTCCATGACAACAGAAAAGACTATAAATCATAGTTTAAACAGTACTACTGAATTCCACAGGTCTGTATTCCATTTGCAGAACTCATTTGTAACAACCCCTTCCCTGGATTAAATGGAAACTTCACAGTTAATAGAGCCAATATGTACAATGCCCATTGAACTGTCACAGGTGTCATGTTGACAGTTCCTTTTAAGGAATCTGATTTGAAGAACCACAACTGGTAATTCAGAGTCTCGGCCTCCTTCAGTATATCTGTTTCTTCAGAAACAAGAATGAGGCCCACATTTAATCTAGGCATACATTTCTAAGAAGGATGTTTCTTGTAGGAGTCACAGAATAATTATTTAAAATTCCAGCAAGATTAGCAGTTCCTTGCCCTCCTGCAGTGACAATTGCATATTCACCTGTATCCCCAAGTTTAATGTATGAATACAACTGCCCGTTTGCATCCACAGTCAGTTGAATTTATTTTCTGATCCCTGCATCTTGGCAGGTTCTAGACGTTAAAGCAAGATAAGAGTTCTTGTCCCCAACTTACCAAGGTTTCACATTTTTTTTCCTTTTGGTTGAGGTGAAGTCCCCAGAGTTCTATGTTGCCTTCACAGCTGTTTTTCCAGAGCTTAAGCCCCTCTATTATGTTAGATTTAGTAGCCTTTTTCTGGTTCCCAACAGCCAAGTCACTTTTCCACAGACTCAAGTCCAAATCATAGTTCTCTCAAGTGGAGTGTGTTGGACAGTCATTTGTATTGACATGATGACTCGTGATGTTCTAAGGGCCCCCATACAATTTCTGCAAGCTCTTGCAGGAATGAATATGCAGCTACTGCATCAACAGAACCAATCTTAATATGGTCCGCTACAGAATCACACCTTAAGTTTTACTTCCTCCCTATGTCTAGTCTTGCTGTTAACTCAGCAGTGGTGGAAAGGGAATTCCATACTACATTAGCACAAGCTTCAGCAAATTCAGGGTACTTTATTTCACTACTCCTTGGCAGATGAATTTTCATTTGGAACCCTCTCAAGATCTACTTGTGCAACTGTTCATGCTCTTTTGGTTCCAACTCACCAGTACTGCAAGCCACTTGCCCTGGTACACCATAAGGAGTGCGAACAGAGTGCAGGTCTCAACCGAACTTTTCTGCCTCCTAGTTACAACTTGTACCTGGGCCACTTAACACCATGAGTTGGCTCTTGGAGAGTGCTGTCTCTAAGCTGAACTGCTGTGGCTCCTGAACCCTCTCGGCCAAGGCTACCTGGGTGGTTCTGTGTGTGCATTCTGCAATCTCACATTCTCTGACTTGTAATAATCTTCAATTCATTCTTCTATGTCCTTGAGCTTCGATCCATGTTTCTTCTGGGCCTTCTTCTCCCTCTACTCCAATTCTTGGCTCTCTGTTTCATTTCCAGACAGGACACCTCAAGCTCAAGCACCATTTTTTAAACCTCTATGGAATCGGGATTCATCCCAGCGTCTTTGTTACCTCCATTTGAATTTGGTGCTTTCTTATAAGGCATTATCTAGCCTCTACTACCTCTCCAGACCAAAATAACACTTGACTGCATGGCTCTGGGTCTTCTCTTAAAATTCGGGGTCACCAAAATTCTGGGGTATTCAGGACTTCACCAGTTTTATCCCATGATTTCCAAATTCTATGAATTTGGATGCTACCACTTTGCTGCCAAGTTGGGACATCTTGGGGTCCTATAGAAGGCCCCTGGGCATCATTAGGCTTGTTTTGTCAGCTGGTTCACTCAGTCTAGACTTTCCTATTCTCAGAACAACCTGCTACCTGCGTGGATCAGCCAAAGATGTGGCATGACACTTTGATCCTAGAATCATCAAAGCCAGAACACTTAAGAACATTAGCTGTATTTATAGAAAATAGTATGTCAAATGATAAAGAAGAACAAATTGTTTTGCTATACTAACCTGGCATACCTGACTTCTCTCTTTACAGCTGTCATAACTCTTACCTATGCCTTTATTCTCTCTCCCCTCAACTGTTCTTGTTCTGATTCCAGTTTTCCATCATACACCCTTGCTGTCAGTCATTATTCTACTGACTTTTCTGTTCCACAGTGGCTCTTAGGCAGTTTCACATTATTTGCTGAAGCACAGTTGCAGAAGTCCTTAGTAGGGTGGGGGGGGGGTATTCCTCATCCCTTTCCTTTCCCCTGTAACTGTCCTTTCCCCCATGACATCTGAAATCACTACAAGGCTCCTGCTTCATGCTGTTTAGAGGTCCCAACAGGAATGGCCCTTTTTGGGGCCTGGGATGCACTACAGCATTTTACCACAGGTCCCACTTGTACATCTAAAGTTATTTCAGTTGGGGTCTGTCCATCACTTGTATTGGCACAGCAACAATAGTACCACGTAGGGAGCAATGTTTTGCTTCATACATTGGCGCTTGTTTTATTTGCTGATTTTCAAAGTAAAGGCTTGGATCTATTTCCACCAGTTACCTCCACATGTTACATAACACATCATTCTAGAAGATCCCCCCCCAACCCTCAAGAGCAGCGGCTGTAGCTGGAAGTCGTGAGTGTGCCCCTTTATTTAGTCTGAGTGAGCCACCGTTGTTCAGTATTGGGAGTGCAAAGGCTACCACTGAGCCAGCTAAACATTTATTTACTTTTTTGACCAGAAGTGCCTTTAGCAGGAGGAGGCACAGGTTATCTTCTGGGAAGCAGCTTATGACTGTGGGGTTCAAGTTTTCTTCCACCCTTTTCTTTAAACTATTTTCTCTCTCTCAGTGTTGTATGTTCAGTGTAGAGAAGCAGAATAGCACCCAGCTGCCAAATTCTGAAGCTCGACTCCTCCTCGTTCATCGCATCTTGGTTCTAAAAGATGGAAATCGTAGTATTCTATTAAATATCTAGTATTCTTAATTACAAAAGCATGTTTGCATCTAAAGGCACAAGAGGTCCCTTTAGGTATTGGTGTACACTCTTGTGGATTGGCATAAAATAATGACTAGCTGAGTTGGCCACGTCCACATCATAGGCTTAAAGCATGGCTTTCTCCAAAGAACTGTGGGACTGTATTTTGTTACAGGTGCTGGGAATTGTAGCTAAGGGGGTAGGGCAAACAACAGATCCCAGGATTCTTTGGGGGAAGCCGTTACTATTAAAGTGCTACAAATGTAGTTCCAGCGTATAGTGTGGATATGAACATTGCTGAACTGAACGTCAGTTTTGATCTGCATTGCTTTTGTATTCTTTTGTGTTATACAAAATGTGCTTGTCTTGTTCAGCTTGTGAAAAAACATTCTGCGAATCGTTGCCTAATCAGATTATTTTAATCACTTTTCGTTGAATTCACTTAACCATTTTTAAAGCATCTTTTAAAGCAGTGTTCAAATTACTTTATTGTCAGAGTGATGAGATGGCTTCTGTACATATTACACTTCTAACTTCATTGTGTTTCCATTTAACTATAATAATAAAGGTTAGGATTGTGAGACTTCTATCTGTGGAGAAAGTATAAGCTGGTCCCATCCTTGATCTCAATGTATATTGTAAAATGATACCATACTCGGATTGTAAAGCTTTTTTTGTTGTGTTTCGTGTATTAACAATGTATATTGTGTACAACAAACTGTACAAATCTTACTAGAAACACATCTGAAAAGATAAACTTAACTGCTGAGCAGTGTATTGAGTTTTTAAGTGACAGGCTGAGGGTTTTTTCACAGCAAACGGTGGCTGACTGGTTTGTTCATGTGATAAATATAAATCACTGTTTTTAAATATCATCTTTGAAGTGCCTTTCTCCATTTTTTAGCAATTAATTTAAATGATGTGCACAAATAAAAAATAACTTATCTCAATTAAAAAAGAACTCCCTTGTGGCTTTCAATGGTATATGTTGTGAATTCCATTATAGTGTTCTGAGCAATGGATCAAGAGATATAAAGTGTTTGAGTTGTATCTGAGTTTTACTTAAGTAGACACCTATTTAAATGGACCCATACTAGTCATGACTGTAACTAACACTAGTTACACTCCCCTTATATGGATGGATACTGTGTTTATGATGCTTCTACCTGGAAAGATGGATCATATAAAGAGAATCAAAGAGCTGTCAGATCTTTGGCTCATCTAGCTGAACTTTATTCTGATGCAGCAGCTGACATGTTTACTTTACTATTGTCACCTGATATATTTGTTTTAAACTCTTTTTAACATTGTATTTTAAAACTGCTGTATCCCACCCTGGATGTTGTGGTGAAGGGTGGCTAAGAAATTAAACTAAGCTTCATAACGTCCCACTTATTCTGCCAGCTCTGCTACCTCAAATCAAGAGAGCCCCTTTATCCTGTGTTTTCAGCTACTCTCTTCATTGGAGCTTCAGAACAATCTCTCTGTGCGCCAATAGGTTAACCGTGTGCCTGAATTAAAGTTTATTTACGTTGTAGTACTGTAGATTTATTACTTTTTAAAATTTAAGCTAGAAATCACCACAAAGAGCCTGACCTGGTGTGGTGTCAGAGTGAACTAATAAAACTATGACCAAGATTCAGGTGGGGTGTGGTAGCTATTTATTTCTTCACTGGAAAGCCCCTATGTGATGATACCTGATGGCCCTGCTGTTTATAAAGTGCAAGGGCAAAACCTTATCGGAGTATAATAGAGAAAACAAGGCAAGACCTTGTGTGCTGAATGATGATAAGCACATTCATGACATTTACCAGATACACCTGGCTTAGGTCTATGTAAAGAATTAGTATAAATGGGAGGCACTGCAAATGACAGGCATGTACATTAATTCTAATCCACTAGTCCATAAGCAAGCTTCTACTGTGGGGGTGGAAGTGGCTAACCTCTGGTCCTCTAGATGATGTTGGACTACAGTGTCTCATCATTCTGGACTACAGGTCAGCACTGTAGCTCAGTAGCTAGAGGACCACAAGTTAACTACCCCTTCTGTGTATCAAACCACTTTCTGAATGAGGAACCATGGCATAAATGAAACATGCTGCGGACATCCCTAAAGGAGGTGATTGAATTATCCATGTTTTAGTGTTCCGTATGTAGAAAATTACACAAATGCATAACTGCAGCATTTCCATGTAAAAAGAGTAGACACACACCCTCTTGTTCATATAATCAGTTTAATCATTATCCATTTAGCTTGTACAGTACTTTTGCATAGTGGTAAGGTCCAAAAAAAATACACTTATGTACATCTTTCAGTGCTTTTTTTTCTGTTAAAATTCCCCTATAAATTGATTCTACTCTTTACTGCACTCATTTGTACAAGAGCCCTGAGAAATAAAAATGTGTGGACTTAGCTTTAACAAAAATCCCAAAATTACCAGCCCTGATCTGGCCATAAGCCATTTTTGTTACTCATCTGAGCTTAACTAAAGTACCGGTAACTTGGTGGCTCTTGTGATGAGGATACATATGGAGGGCCACCAGTTCTGTGTGTTGAGCTGCCCACCACTACAGCGGGATCTTGGCTACTGTAGACATCTAAAGGGAAAGAAAGCAAATGCCACGTCTTTAGATGATCCTTGGCTGCTAAATGTAGACGTTCCCATTCAAAGGCACTTTTTTCCACTTGTTGCTTTGACAGATTTTACCAGTTTCAGGTATCCTCCATTGTTCTGCTCTTCATTTCCAAATAACAAAAGGTCATACTCTACTAAAGCTAAACATTAAAATCCTTGGTATCTTTCTTGTTAAAAGTTCCTGAAACGCTGCCATGGGCAGTACTAGAGCTAAAACACAAACACGGAAGTATTAAGATGCTTTTTGGCGAGTGAAGCTATCAATTACGAAGATAATACGTTCTATAAAATCCATTGAATGCATTGTAAAAAGCAGCAGGCGTGGTACAAAACTAGTACTTGCATTAACACAGCATTTGGAACTCTCTAGTATTCTTATACAAACTCCAGGAATAGTTCGCTTTGTTTTCTTCTCAAAGCTCGAGTTCTCTCTGTAAAAGAACACAAAAACAACATTCATGCCTGAAATACGTCGACGGAACCTTTTCACTTCTGTAATAAGAGTATTCTGCTCTTAACTAGTGCAGCTCTAAATATTAACTCCCTCCTGCTCAAACTTCCAACCAGCAGCGTTGAACTTTTTAAAGAAAAGGCAGGCAAGAGATATTTATAACTAGATTTTAGAGGCACTAAAACTTGTTTAAGGTACTATAATAACAAAGTCACAGAAGAATCAGCACGATTTCTTGTGCATATAAGATTTGCACCTGACTGTTATAAGGAAAACACTCTTTGGCAGAGGTCTTGCTATTAACATGACGTACCTGCTCAGTCACGAACGCAGGTTTCCCGGCAGTCCTGTTCTGTCTCAAACCTATTTTGGTTACCGTCGCAGCCTCCATACCAAAAGCGAGCACAAGAATTTACATCCTTGGCATAATACCACATCATTGTATAATCTCGGCAGTCTCCGGTTTTCATTGGTTCGAAACATCTGTCATCTGGAAACAAAATGGGTTGGGTTTTGTTTTTGGTTGTTTTTGGTTTTTTTACATCTACGGAGACCTCCAATTCTACAGAAGCACAAAATCTTGGGCCTTGTCTTTCCTTGCTATGGTGCTATGAATAGGTGCACCTGAGGTATTTGGTAATGGGAGGGTGTATCTGTAAACAACAGCCACTCCCCTCTTTTCTACAACCAAGGCAAACCTAGCTTACTCCTGTGTTTGCAGGTTCTGCCAGTTTTGCTACAGAGCTGGGCTGTACACAGCACTAACTGACAGCTATCGTCCCTCTTCCCCAACCCTAGAAGACGTAATGCCATTGTACCATAGTTTTGTTTTTACGTTCTGTGTGGAAGCCCTTCAAGTTCGTCCAAGTTCCATTCAAATACAGAGGCTTATTTCGTTCTATCATTTACTGACTAGGCACTCTTGCACACACATAACCTGGGACAACATGTCAATGGCATTTACTCCCAGGCTGGGATTGGACATATAAAACTCTCTGTCTAGTTAATGTGCCCCTCTTGTGGCTGTTATGTCCCACAAACCCACTGATGACATGCTAAAGACTGTAACCTGTGTTTTATTCTGTCTTTACCTGCTTCAGGCCATGAAGTGATCTATCAAAAGAGGAAGAAAGCTTTCCCCTTAACTTGTGACCTTGTTCTGTTGCCATGTGATAGCCTTCAATTTCACTGCCTCTATAACTTCAACTTTGTGGGGAGGTGGCCCATACAGTCGTACCTTGGAAATCGAACGGAATCCGTTCTGGAAGTCTGTTTGACTTCCAAAACATTCAGAAACCAAAGCACGTCTTCTGATTGGCTGCAGGAAACTCTGGAAGCCAATCGGAAGCCACGGAAGCCCCGTCGGACATTCAGGTTCCAAAAATAGTTCACAAACCGGAACACTCACTTCTGGGTTTGCAGCGTTCGGGAGCCAAAACACCTGAGAACTAAGCTGTTTGAAAACCAAGGTATGACTGTATAAGCAAACTCAAGACACATAAAGGCCCATAAAGTCTGTACATAGCTCAGTTGGTAGATCATGAGACTCTTAATCTCAGGGCTGTGGGTCCAAGCCCTATACTGGGTGAAAGATCCCTGCATTGCAGGGGGTAGTACCAGATGAGGCTCATGGTACCTTTCAACTTCTGTGATTCTATCCCTTAACCCATCCAACCCTAATCCTGCAGAAAGCCACCTAATTCAGAATTTAATTTGATCCTGACTTGTTTTTAGGAGGTGATTTAATTATTGTTTGATTTTAGATCACTGTTATATATTTGATGTTAGCCGCCCTGAGCCTGATCTCGGCCAGGAGGGGAAGGATACAAATAAAAATTGTTTATTATTATTATTATCCCTTCACACCTTTCGTATGAGGCTGCAGAACAGCTGACAGAGGTTGCACATCTCTAGTTACATTAGATACGCGAGTTATATCTGGCTTGGGAGTTCTGAATTCGAAAAACTCTTGTGTCTCATGAACAGAAGGGGCAGCTGGTCGCTTGTGACTATCAGGAAGTTGCTTAGGTGGAGCTGTAGTAACATAGCGGTCCCATTCAGAATAAGACACTCCTTTCTCACTAGGAACCCTTGGTGATAGCTATAAAAAAGGAAATAAAGAATTAAATGTCAGTGGCAAATAGGAATAGGGGGAAATTCTATTCAGTTCACATCTCAGATCTATCAAACTGGCACTTTCTGAAATAATATGAAAATTTAAAACACAGCCATCATTCATCTGTTTTTTTCAGTGCAGCTCTCCAACCAACCAAAGTGTATGAAAATGAATGTGTATGGCAAAAATTAATGTATTAGTGAAAATAACATAAAGATGCATTGTATTAGGAGAAATTGCTTGCAAGAATGTGTACATTCATCTATTGTATGCAAAAATGTATTTGTTAGGGAAAATTTGCTCTTGAATGCTGAAGAATTTTCAGGAGGATTTTTTAAATACAAATTCCTGCAGAAATTTGGCGAACTGAATATAAGATTGGAAAAATGACAAAACTTTCCAGCCTTTATGGTAAAACTAGGTGAACTTAAATACCAAGGCCAAGAATTGAAACCTGCGGACTCCTACGTGCAAAAAAAGAGACATGCTTTACTACTCAGCTATAGCCCTTCCTATATAAGCACAAATCTTTAGAAATACTTACAAAATCAGTATCTTCTGGCTTACGCGGAGGGACGTAAGGCTCATGTGTCTCAACTACAGAAAACTGACCAGTGTGCTTCGTTCTTGTCTCAAGTCCTGGAGAAAGGGCTGAGCTGAGCACTTTGTTGATGTAGGAACTGAAATCATTCTCACAAATTTGTTTGAAGATCTTATCCTCGAGAGCTGAAAGGGTTTGAAAAAGTCAATGCTGTTAGATGGAAATACACATCGACCAGGAATGAGACCGAGCTGATGGGGACAGGCCCATTTGTTTCAACCAGTGGCCCTCCAGAGGTTGTTGGACTCCCAGCAGCCCCAGCTGGCCTGGCCAGTGGTCAGGGATCATGGGAATTATATGAATCAAATTATTATATTGGTCACAGACCAGTTCCAGCTCACATACAAAATCAGAACACAATAGGGATACATTTAAATTGGCAGTTCGGTATAACAGGGACGGTACAGATATAGCAGCAGTTAAAATATATAAATTAGATCTTACTCACTAAAATATAACCTGAAGGTTCCAGCAAATAACATTCCAG
Source organism: Podarcis liolepis (assembly GCF_965112155.1). Lineage (NCBI taxonomy): Eukaryota > Metazoa > Chordata > Lepidosauria > Squamata > Lacertidae > Podarcis > Podarcis liolepis. The sequence continues at coordinate 29,437,783 of NC_139563.1, forward strand.
AGAGATTGCTCCCTCTTACCTTGCAGGGTCATGAAATCATCTATCTGGTAGACATGCTCTGGGTCTGGGTCTGAAGCGATGAGGTCCAGATCTTTCCGGAAACTTTCAAAATTGGGATCGCTCTTCTGAACCACCCCAATGACAAAGATTTCAATGTTGAGAGCGTGGGCGTTCTTCACAACCACCTCCAGAGAATTCTGATCGCGGCGATCTGCTTGCCCGTCCGTTATCACAATAGCCACCTTTCTCACCCCTGGCCGGGCAGCCTGGAACACATCAATGGCGTTGCTGAGAGCTGTGGCGGTGAACGTGCCTTCCCCCAGGTACTGCATGGCATCAACGGCACTTTTCAAGCTGTCCTTGTTGGGGAACTGCTGCAAAGTGGACACCAGCTCGACTTTGTGGCTGAAGTTGATGATGCCGACACGAGCTGTAGCTTGGTTAACGGTGACGGCGTCAATCACCGTTTTCACAAACCGTTTGATCCGGTCAAAGTTCTCGGGCCCGACGCTTTCCGAACTGTCAATTACAAACACGAGCTCCAGGGGGTTTTCTTTGCACTTAACACCGCAGCCTGTTAAAAAGGGGGTGAGATGGGGTTAGAATTAAGTCAGCTATCTGCTATGTAGGGACACAGGTGGCGCTGTGGGTTAAACCACAGAGCCTAGGGCTTGCCGGTCAGAAGGTTGGCAGTTTGAATCCCCGTGACGGTGTGAGCTCCCATTGCTCTGTCCCAGCTCCTGCCAACCTAGCAGTTCGAAAGCACGTCAAAGTGCAAGTAGATAAATAGGTACCACTACGGTGGGAAAGTAAATGGCGTTTCCGTGCGCTGCTCTGGTTTGCCAGAAGTGGCTTAGTCATGCTGGCCACATGACCCGGAAGCTATACCCCAGCTCCCTCGGCCAATAAAGCGAGATGAGCGCCGCAACCCCAGAGTCGGTCATGACTGGACCTAATGGTCAGGGGTCCCTTTACCTTATCTGCTATGTAGATTTAAAAATTATTCCCCAAGAGTTGCAGACTGAGGTCCAAAAAATAAGTAAATGCTCTGATGTGCACACAAGGTGCTTCCTCTGTCCATGTGCATGAGAAAGACTTCCCTACATTCCCTTCTGACAGCAACTTCAGATACATCTTGGAATAAATGTGTACATGCTGTTTAAAATTAGGATTGTGGACAACGCCACCTGTTTTCTGTGGATGTGAGTCTTTGGTTCCCGGCACTGGTGAACACTGCACATTCATGCTATTTCAAATAACTGTTCCACTAAGGGTGGCTTCATACATGTGATTTTCTTCTTCTTTTCATTGGTATAGTGCTCCTCACCTCACACAGAAGTAGAGATGCGGCAAGACAGTAAAGGTAAAAAACAGGTAAAGGACCCCTGGATGGTTAAGGACCTTCCTGCAGCCAATCAGAAGCTGCGCTTTGGTTTTTGAATGCTTTGGAAGTAGAACGGACTGCCGGAACAGATTCCGTTCGACTTCCAAGGTGCAACTGTTTAACACTGCAGAGACATGGGCCAGCACTTGTGAAACAGCACTCTCAGCTATTTTCCTTCCACTCATGGTTCTTTCAACCCCGCCCAATAAATGTACACACTTCTAAGGTCAATTCTGAATTATTTAAGGGAAAGCAACTAATACAATCAAATGGTTTCATTCCTTCAGGTAGCTCTTACCACATATCTCCATTATGAGTTTGATTACGTCTTCTTTCTGAAAGAGAGGAGCCATTTTCAGTTGTGATTTCAGATTTGGAAATCAGTTATGCATCATTGACTAATTGTGGTGTTTTTGATCTTGTTTTTTTGGTTTGTTTTGTTTTCTAATGGAAAATTGAATGCTTGCTTTGCATAAAACAAGTGACTGGATGTTTTGAAACACTAAAAAATATTATTGTTACAGTGACATTCAGGTGGTTCTCTGAACATGTCTAAAAGAAGGGAAAGAATCATGTCTACTTGCATGGGAGTGGAAAGTGCCAAAGTTCGCTCAATTCTCTCATGTCCAGAATGGAAATTAGTGCAGCAAATGCAATCCGTGTTTTCTGCTGTTTTCACAACAGTCTGCAAACAATATTTAATTGAGAATGTGTATTGTTGTTCTCCTCCCCGCCGCCATTTGTATTTTGTGTTCTTTGCGTTGAAATGAATGGCCTTTGCATTGAAATTAATGGTATGACATAATGCTACAATACGTAATTGATTGCATAAAATTCTGTCTGCCACGGCAAGACAAACAACATGGTTTCCCCCAAAAGCTGAACTGTAGCAGACTAGAAAGAACGCTGCATACATGGCTCTGAACAGGTTGGAACACATTTTCTAACAAAATACGTAGTTCAATTATACTTAATCTGTGACAGAAATGTCGTTTTTATTTGACGCAACACAAAATATACAAAAAGCCCTGCTGGATGTGGCCAGTGGCCCATCTGGTCCAGCATATTGTTCTCATATCGGCCAACCAGAAGCTTATAGTAAGACCACAGGCAGGACCTGGAAAAGACTGATTCATTCCTAGCTGTAATCCAACAACATCTGGTGAGCCACTGATTCCCCATCTCTGATCATAAAGAGGGCCAAGCTGCAGCTTTTACCAACAGTCACATTTTTATGATAAAACACATCAGGATATACTTACAGTAAGACCAGGTTCACCTTTGAGTCCTGAAAATCCCTGAAAGGTTGTATAATGATATAAATTATTAAGTGCACTATCTTCTGTCATGAAATAATAAATAAAGAAGTTGTGGTTTTTTAAGTGTTACCCTTGGTCCTGCAGGTCCAGGTTCTCCAATCTCTCCTTTGTTACCTCTCTTTCCCTGGTCTCCTTTCTCTCCAGAATCGCCCTAATAATAAGATACAACATGGCTATAAGCCTGGCCCTACATAATTGGTCACATGATACAGCACACAGATACCATTTGAATGGTAATGCCCATCAACTTCGGGGGGCAGCCCCCTCAAATACTTTATTGGGGGGTCCAAAGGAGCCTCGGCTCCCATGGATAGAAGACTTTTTAATTTCCATTTCCTCTTTCCCCCCTTCTTCCTCCTTTTCTTTATTCCTTTATTTCTTTAATCTTGGTTGTTTCCCCTCTTTTTCCTTTCTAAATTAGTTTGCTTTTTATTGTATTTTATGTTGAAAACTTTTAATAAAAACTGATTTTTTAAAAAAGAGATAGATGGGCAACCCTCTTACCTTAGACCCAGGTAGTCCAACCCCCACAGAGCCTTTTTGTCCTGGTAAGCCTTGAACACCCCGATCTCCCTAAAAACAACATAGAGATTTGCTTAGAAATAGCCTTTGTAAAAAGACCGTAACATTTAGCAGCTGCAAGCAAAGTACTGTTCCCTCAGTTATTTAGGTCGTTTTCTGTTTGAATGCAGAACCGTCTGCAAGGATTGCATTTGGCTATACCCATATGGACATTTATTAAACATACAGGAAACAAGCATGCAGGAAATCCACTGACAGATGTTTAGCCAGCCGTCTTATCCCTTTGAGCAGAGCAGCTTTCCTGTCACTTCCATATGGAACAGTTATGTTAAATGTGGCCCAAAAGCATCCCCAGGGCTCAGCTGCTCAGCTTAAGCGGCCACCAATATTGCTCAGCCACAGGGTTTACTTACATGACCCAGAGACCTAATACACAGATGCTCCTCTTGTGAGACAGCTTCACATGATGGGAAAGAGTTTTCTACTCTTTGGCTCTAAGCCAGTGGTTCCCAAACCTGAGCGGCCACTGGAGGTGTCAACGACTATCAGGCTTTGAAAAGCTGGCATCGCTGTATCAAGTTTATCAATTTTGTTGACTCAAGCTACATTGGATTTTGAATAAATGTGCAACTAATTGTAACTGTTTTTAATGCTGCTGTGTAATCACGTTTCTTAGTGCATCGTGATTCAACCACTATTGTGAATAATGCTCTTTATAGGGCAAGGGGCACTGGGGATGAGTTTATGGAGCCAAGGGAACAGTGGCCCCCAAAAATATTTGGAACCACTACTCTTAGCCGTCCAAACCACAAGCCCCGGAGCTTTACATACGCAAGAAGTGTCACATTCCTGACATCTCTGTGGCCATATAAGGAGTGATGATATTTTTGTAGGTGACAACACACTTGCTTTCTAAATTTTGAATTGCCCCAGAGGAGTCCCTACCGGATTCTCCATTCATTCAACATTTGGTACTCTCCTCCAGGCCACACCCCCTCCCCAGGCCACGCCCCTCACAAGCCGTGTTCTGCGCCCTCACTGAGGTTCACATAAATGGGAAAGTGTTTTTAAAATGCGTTGCTCTAAGTCAGATTCTTGTGGGAAGGATCCAGCTCAACATTTGTTTTGTTTTTGTTTTATTTTGACAAAGTAATAATCATAAATAAATAAGAATAAAAATATGCACCCCACCACTGAGACCATTCCATTGTAACTGCCCAACCTTCCAAAATTTCAGCACCTCTTGCTATGGTTTGACCCCTTTCCGTTTTACAAATTCTACAAACAACTTCCGTATCAAAATCATTTCTCCTACATATTCCCCATCTTACCTTAATGGCACATCTCAATTTATCATTAATAGCTACACCTCTTTATACCATTCCTCCATTTTATATTCTGCTTGACCCTTCCACTTCCCTAGCGATCATAATTCATGCAGCTGTCGATAAATTTGTGAGCAAGTCCTTCATAGCCTGCGAACCTTCCACCCCATCGTAAATTGATAATAATGGCAACTCTGCACTTTCAGTCAACTTTAACCCAGTGATTTCGGTTATCTCCCAGCTCAACATTTTTCCAGATATTTATAGCTTTGGTATAAGTAATTGCCTAGTCTGGATGACAGCAGGTGTGTGTGTGTCTCTCTGTGTGTGAAGTCATCAGGTTCTAAAGGCCAAAACTAAAATTCTAGTTTAAAAGATATGTCACTGCTAGGACACCCTGACACAACATGACGGCCTTTTAATTTGTTAGAGCAAACAGTATTTACTCAGTTATTTCACTTCCATGGAAGGGGAAAGTCCAGGGTATGGCACATCCACAGTTCATCAGTTCTTCCAGAACAAATTTCTGTCCTTGATCAAGATAGAGTTTTAAAGGCCTGATCTTTTCACTCCAACAGGGCTGGCACTCAGTTAAGAAACTACTGTCTGTCAACCAAGTGGACATTTAAAATTTAGGTTTTTGGGGTTTCTTTCCCATCTTAAGCAGCAACATAAATAGTTCCATGAAACAACTGTGTAATGAAGACAGGGCAGGGGGAGTCATTTGCAAAAAAAACTTATGTCAGCACCTACATTCTTACCTTAATTCCTTGTATACTATCTCCAGGAGGACCCTGTGGCCCTGGCAGACCTTTTTGTCCAATAACACCCTAATTTTAAAAAAGAAAAAAAGGAAATAAAATTGTCTCAGATTAAGGGTGGTGGGGAGTAGTTTAAGACAACTCCAGGAAGAAGTCAGAATTGTATAGTGCCATGTAAAGTTTTGTGCCCGTCTCTGCCTTTTCCAAATGCTGGAAACTGTGAAAAGAATTACATATATGAGCCTTTGTAACTGCTTGGGGGCACTTAAGTGCATTCCTATACATGTCTATTCAGAAACAGGGATGGACAAATTGATCGATTTCAGTTTCTTGCAGCTTCTCCTTCTTTCCCATCTTAATTTCAGTTCTTTGGCAATTGGCTTTTTTCTTTTTTTAAAAAAAGAAATCCTTGTGAAAACCTATCGGCATCTTAGTGCAATTTCTCCTAATCAATGAAATTTCACATGCAGTTTTGACTAATGTATACACTTTTGCAAAGCAATTCCCACTAACGTAATTCATTTGTAAGTCATTTTCCTGAATAGATGTCTCTTTATGCATGCCGTCCAGTAATGTCTGTATTCTTGCACGCATTGGTTGGTTGGAAAACTGCATTGAAAAATTCAGAGAAGTACAAATTTCAAAGGACAGCTATGTTTCGGTTCACGTATTGGTTCAAAAAGTGTGGATTAAATGGGTTTCTCATTAAAATGCAAACAAATTCAATTCTTCACCCCTACTGCAACTCGGAAATAAGGCCTATTGAGGTCACTCTAGGTAATTCAAAGGCTGGAGTAAGAGGCCGTCCGAATAAGGGCAGCCATGGAAGTGTTTAGGGAGTAAGGAAGCTGATAGCACAATCCCACCTATTTCTCCTCTCTGCCCTTGGTCACGTTCAACAGCCAGCCGAATTAAATGACAAAGCTGTCTTGACTATACCATTTCAGGCTTGGGATACACATTTAAAAAACAAAGCAACTCCCCACACACAGAAAGAAGACAGGCTGAACCCTTCCCCCTGACATGCTGATTCTCTGTGTGCAAGGGCTTATCCTTTGCTCCATAAGGTAAGCAAATGTACATCCACAGCAGTCACCTGAAGTCTTGGGCTAAAAAGAGCCTGATGGCTGGAGTGAACCAGTCAGTCCCCGTTATTGAGAGCCGTAGGATCAGTAGCATTCTTCTGCAACTAACCCCCAAACAAAGGCAACACTGCATTCCTTTGCTGGGTGCACTGCATCTAACAATTCGGCCACAAAATGCAACATTATAGAAAGAAGTGCTTCTTTTGCAAGGCATTCAGAAACCCGTTAAGATTAAAATAGGCAAAAAAGAAGCAGCAGCTGCTAAGATATTGAATGTAAGTTAGCTCCAAAGCATTCCAAGAAAGGTGGCTATCATGTTTAACTTAAATATATAAGGGGCGGGAACTTCTAGATCTTCACAGGAAGAGAACCTGTGGTACCTATAGATGTTGTTGGACTCCAACTCCCATCAGCCCCAGGTAGCACAGACAGTGGTCAGGGAAGATGGGAACTGTAGTCAAACAATATCTGGAGGGCCACACTGCATATTCCCAATCCCTCTGCTAGACTGTGCAGAGATCCTTGCTAACCTTGGGCCCAGGTATTCCTATTCCTCTTTGACCAGGAGGCCCCGGGGATCCTCTTGCTCCTGGTTCTCCCTAAAGTAAAGAAAGACAAAAAGGAAGAGGTTCAACACGGGTATTACATCCACAGAATTTTATGAACGAGCCTGTTTTCAAAACAAATCATAGCAGAGGATGTTCCAACTTAAAAGCCGGCAAGCTTCCCATAGATATCAATAGCTAAAGGCTACATTACATGTGCTATTAATTTATTTACATGCATTCTCAGGGCAGCCCATAGAATAGAAAATGCACAATACAGTAAAATGTAAAGCACCATTAAAGCAATTCCCAGTTAAGGTTTTTTATTTATTTATTTTAAAAGAGTATTTAAACTCACACCCAAACCAAGGAGCAGAGAATCAAAGCCACAGAGCCAGGGGGATATTAGGAGCTACAACAAAATTCAAAAAGGTCTTGGAAAATAAAAGACATTTAAAATGTGTTGGCAAAAAGCCGTTAGGTACACGTGGCCCTGCTTGGAAAGAGCATTCTGCAGTTGAGACACACAGCCACTGAGATGCCCCTTTCACAAACAGCCGCATGCTGCACCTCATTTGGCTTGGGCACCCAGAGAAAGCATTGGGATAAAGATATCAGGGTTGGAGTAGGTTATCCTTGCCCAAGTCCAAGGATCAGCGGCCTGGGGCAACTCAAAGGCAGACTTTTTTTTACTTGTGCCACCGGTGTTGCAAAACACAATGTCTGTATAGACACTGGGCTGCCTTTTGAATATTGCACTTGATCTCTCAACCTGTTTTTAATTGCTATGGGGTTTTTTGTTAATGAGATTGTTTTACAGTCTGTTTAATTATGGTCCCCCCCCCCATTTCTTTTAATGCTTGTGTAACCTTGGAGACCAGAGTTCACCGGGTCACCTTGAACCAGTCATCAACACTTAACCTAACCTACCTCTCAAGCAGGGCCGGATTTAGGTTTGATGAGGCCCCAAGCTCCTGAAGGTAATGGGGCCCTTTATATGTCCAGCGGTCCTTTGTCAACAACAAATTGTCACTGTTCTTTGTGTTGAATATATGCTATATGGTGATTTATGGACCTACACAACACCAAACACTATTGCTGCATGTAGGTTTTATTTTGATTGGTTTTGTTCTTATATTTTGGAAATGTACATCCAGGTTTTTTTCCTTTAAATTTTTTGGGGGCCCACAAGAGAGTGTGGCCCTAAGCTATAGCTTGTTTAGCTTATACGTAAATCTGTCACTGTTCACAGGGTTGTTGGGAGGATAACGTAGAGAGCGGGAGAGCCATGGATGCTAAATTGAGCTCCCTGGAGCAAAGGTGGGAAATGAATGCAATAAATAAGAAAAATATGGGTGAAGAGGAGGGCTTTTTTCTGGTGGACTCCATCACCATTATAAGAGAACAAGAGAGGCATTCACGGTGAGTTCCAGCACCTCTTTTTCTAGAAAAACAGCACAGGGGAAGATGTTTGTATAAATAAATAAGAGATGGTCTCCATGTTCTCTCTCCCCTCCTGCCAGAGAGGGAGGCAATTCGGAGCAGGTAAATATTGAGGAGTGTGGAGGGAGGTCTTCACGAAGTTCTCTCTGATTCTCTGAATGATGGGGAAAGCTGCAGGAACTGTTATTTGGAGCAACCTTCTTCTCCCACAGAGTTTCTAACCAGCACAGCACTTAAAGGTTTAACAATTCAAACACATCATGGAGAAATGTCTAACAAAGTTGCCAGAGATTTAAATAATAGGACAGCTGTTGACAGATGGCTGAGAGGCAACTTGATCTTGGTGAAATCCCTAAAGGACAAAGGTCTGTTTGACAATTTGTGTACAACTGTGGTTTGTTTAGGGGGAGGAGACGTCTGTGATATTAGAGAGGGGGCAGCCCAACCTTCAAAAACTAGTTAATGGAGAAGTTTTCAGGGCTGGAATGCTGCGACTTCAGCGCTTAAATCCGAGAAGCCTGTTTGACTGGTTTGTGGATCAGACTGTGAAAAGATCATGAAGATTAGAGCTGCAGCAGTCCTTAAAAAAACTCAACAATCTTACTTGGGAATAAGTCCGATTAAACTCAGAGGAATTTACCGTGGATCACACACGTGTAGGCTTGCATGGTTGATCCTGAATGCTAAAGATGGGGCCAAACTACATGTTATAGATCTGTAACTGGAAAACATCTGAAAGCAGCTGTGGCATGTTCCCATTTGGACTGGGGAGGGGGAGCTGAAGTGTGGGGACATGAAGTGTCAAATCCTTTTTTTTTCATGTTGGCATTGCTCCAACCCCATCCCCCGAGCAGTTATTATTTGCACATCGAGAGGCACATTGATTCCATGTGCTACCAGCAGGTGGTGCCAGAGGATGGGTCAATTTCTGTATGGGTCTTTTGGTATTTGTGGATGAGTTGAATTTGTATCTCGCCCCACCCACCCACCAGCTTTTCTGATTTATTCACCTAAAACATTGTGATTTAACAGGATTGCAGGCTACTTGGGAAACCCAGCCAGGGTTTAAATAATATAAATAATATAATTGTTATAAATAATAAAATTATTGCTGTTTATTATTATTATTATTATTATTATTATTATTATGCCCCTCTGAACTCACTCACTTAATTTCAAGTAAACCTGAATAGGACCAGGCTGCTTTAACTTTAATTCACAGGACTACTGCAGGCAAATGTTTCTCCTCTTAACCATTTCAGAGACAGGCTGTTCAAAACATTTACTGTAAATACTTACAGTTTAGACATGTTGCTAAACCAGCACTCCCTTCTGGATCAGGCCAAAGACCTATCTAGTCCAGCATTATCTTCTCATGCTGGCCAAGCAGATGGGAAACCTGTAAGCAGGACCTGAGTGCCGGCTGGGGCTTCTGGGAGTTGGGAGCTAAACCACGGTTTAGAGCGGAGATGGGGACTCTATGGTCCTCCAAATGTTGTTTGGCTCCAGCTCCCATCAGCCCTAGCCAACATGACCAAGGGTCAGGGATGATGGGATTTGTAGTTCGACAACATCTGCATGGTCAAAGTGGGGATTCCATGACCTTCCAGATCACAGAATCAGAGTTGGAAGGGTAATCTAGTCCAATCCCCTGTAATGCAAGAATCCTGTCCACAGCCTGCCCTGGGTGGGCTCAAACCACCAACCTTTAGGTTAAGAGCCAGGAGCACTGACCCATTGCGCCACAGGAGGACTATTGCTTAACTGCAGCTCCCATCATTCCTGACCATTGACCATGATGGATGAGGATAATGGGAGCTGGAGACCTATATCATCTGAAGAACCACAGACTTAGAGCTACATGAAAGGGCCTATTCTCCTCCCAAGCTCACACAACCCTCTTTTCTCCCCTGTGTGTCCAAGGGCAGGGTGGACGAGGAATCAGAAGCTTTTCTTTCAGTTTTTTAATTAACAATGCCTTCTGGAGTCATCTGAACCAGTGGCTGTGGTTTAGCACTATGGTTAGTTTCAACAAGACAGCTTCACAGCCTGTGATTTGAAGTTGACTTGTTTTGGAGCTAATCATAGTTATTATGTGATACGTAGTCTAAATTAGTGTGAAATCAAACATTAAACAGTTTGCATATATATTATATAGACAGGGGTGTATGTCTTATTTTTCTGCTCCTCTCGATTAACTCTGTGACCTCTGGTGCATTTATTTTTAAATTGTTCCACTACTGTGAAACACAAGGCTAAGGTTCTCCGAGCGACTGCACATGCATCATAAATTTATGGAATGATATGGGTTGGAAACAACTCTATATAAGGGAAGTATTATGTATATCTGTTGAAATGGATCCAAAGATATACAAAGAGTTACCATGCTGGGCTTTTCGCTTTGTTTTTGTTTTTTTTGAACCGCAGGAATTTTTCTGCATACTTATTTTTTCTTAATTATAAAGGGCGAGGGAGGAAGAAAATGCAGTCAGCTGAAATTGAGCTAACGGGCAGTTACCGTGTGTGAGATCAATTAAGACGCCTGGGGCGAGGAACAGACACTCAGCTCTTTACTGGAGTTGAGCCTATGTTTGATAGGCCAGGATCTTAACATGATACGCTTCCTGCAGCTGGCTCTACCTTGCCCCCAGAGACCACTGTTGGTGGGTTCCCCTCCCCCCAAAAAAGCTTTGGCTCTGGTTCTTCAGTAAAAATGCTAGGGTAGGCTATTCCCACTGTTGTGGTATCAAGGCTTTGGCTTTACAATTTGCATGCCTTTTATATATATACTCAGTTGTTGTGATTACAGCCTGCTCCTTTGCCCTTCATGTCTATCCTATACACAACAAGAAAGTCATGCCTATAGTGTTCCTGCATCCCACAGGCGGTTTTGAGTGAATCGGGCCTCTGTTTCACCAAATTCCTCCTTTCTGTTGCCTGCATATGTGAGCCATCTCTCAAGCCCAAAGAACAGAGCTCCAATTGAGATTGAGGGAACATTCTTACGGAGTGATACTTAGTGGAATTCCAACTTGTATGTAAATGTGTTTATAGGGGCCTCTTCGGTTAAACAAAGCTGTTCGTTTTTTTATTAAAAAATAGAGGAAATTAGAGCAGTACAGAAGAAGGATCGGAGCGGGAAACCAAGTCCTACTGGTCGCTCTCTCTCTGTGTGTTTTCGATACCTCAATAATACGGAAAATAAATGACAATGAAAGTGGCTACCAAACCTCTGTGAGAAGGAAAACAATAGCCGGAACAGTTTCTATACTACATTTCCAAATATTATCTCAGTAACCAGTAATGAAGCTGGATCTGGGACGATTCGGGACAGATAAAAGAATGCGCTTCCTCATGGAACTCCTTCCCACAGGAGACAGTAATGGCCACCAACTTGCGAGGACTTTAAAAGAACATTAGGCACAGTCATGGAGGAGGACAAGGCCACTAATGGCTTCTAACCGCAATAGCTGTGTTCCACCTCCACTGGCAGAGGCAATATGGCTGTCAGGGACTGGACAGAGTAGGAATGGTGGAGACCGTCTCCGCAGCCAGGGCCTTCCAGAGAAGAGGAAGACAGTATAGATTTACAACAGGGGTTTGTGGGAGGTCACAGCTCAGAGGCAGATGAGGGGAAAAGTTGGGAAGTAATGGGAGAGGGGGAAGCAGAGCGGGAGCAGCTGGCTCACACGTTATCACTAGAAAGCATCCCAGACCACCACCACCCCCGTTCTCCCAGAACCAGGCAAGCATTGAAAGCAGGAGAGCAAAGGGCTCAGAGGCAAATGACCCTAAGCGGCCACCATAAGCTGGGTGGTACTGTTGACAATTGAGGAGAGAAGTCGGGTGGAGATTACTCAGAGCAATGCCGTTACTCCAAGAGACAGCTTTTCTAAGCCTCTCTCTGTGAATATTGAATATAAGACATTGGTAAGAACTCTCCTTGTTTATCTGTTCCTGGCAACCTACTGTTGGGGGGGGGGGTCGGAGTCCCTGACGCCTACAAATTGCAAGAAATCATAGTTGGGGAGAATGCTCATGTTCTGCTTGTAGGCCTCGTGCATCAATGATTATACCTGCGTCAGCCCCTGGACAGGGGTAAAAGGCATTATTTGCATAACTGCATTAAAGCCAATATGTGAGATTATTTTCCACCACACAAACTGTTCCTTCTTACAGTTTGTGCAGGGATCCATAATAGCTGCGGCTTCAAGGATTTGTCTGAAAGAATGAGGCCACTGAAGCACAGGTTGTGTCTCTTATTTAATAAACGTGGATTATTTTCAGCTTCTTGGGTACAAATATTCAGGGGTCTCGATAAGGAACTGGCCCATGGAGTCAAGAAGTCCCCCCCCCCATGGTCTAGAGAAGTGGCGGCCAAATTTGGCCCTCCAGCTGTTTTGGGACTACAATTCCCATAATCCCTGATGAAATATACTCAGAGTCGCAAAGTGATTTCATGCTCTTTATTCAGCTCATAGTGGTGAGGAGGAATGAATGAAAGTCCCCTCACAGTATCTGCTTTATATACATTATTTACACAATGGGCTGCACATGATTGGCTAATTCCGGAATTCTACTGTAAGCCAATCAGGTTGTGGATTCACTTCTATCTGGAGCAGGATTGGGTGGTTCCTGCCAACCAATCATACTGCTGCATTGTTCTAGGACCAATCAGACTGCTGCATTCTGAATCCTATTGTTCTAGGACTAATCAGACTGCTGCAATTTGGATCCTATTGTTCTAGGACCAATCAGACTGCTTCAGTTTGGATCCTATTCAACTCAGTACATAACACCTGACCACTAGGCCTGTTAGCTAGGGATGGTGGGAGTTGTAGTCCCAAAACAGCTGGAGGGCCAAGTTTGGCCATCACTGGTCTAGAGGGTTACCACAGGGAAGTGGAGTGAGGAGGAGCAGGAAGGAGGAACGGTGAGCAGAACAAACAGAGAGGCAGAGTCCCTAGCACACTGCATTCCTCAGAAGAAAAATAGTAAAACTTTTGCTGCACCTAATTTTTAATAGCTCTAATTCTGCAAATGGAATGATTTTATAAGAATGCTCATATGACAACCATGGAATGTAGGAAGCGCTCTCTCCCTCTTTTCTATTTACTAGGATAATACCAAACTGGTCTGCCACTGCCAGAATATGCTCCAGAGTACTATAAGTGATTTATCTGTTTGTTTTGACAAATTCCTGTGCTGTTTTGTTCACATGGGGACAGAAGTGTTTAGCAGCCTTGAGGGCAGCCACCAAAGAGCTCAAGACATACTGAAATGTGCATTTTATTCAATGGCTCAGCTGTGACCGGTTTTGATTTCCCTATGTAAATTGGGCAGCAGAAGGCAACAGCAGATTTTTACATTGTTAAAGCAGAGGACTGATTGAAAGCGGGCAGATTTAGACAATCATACATAAATATTTCACACAGAGTTTCTATAGACACCTCAAACTTTAAAGTGGTGTTCAAAAAGCTATTTATTTGGGGCCACCTTTCCTTAATTTCAGCTTTTCTTTAAACACCCACAGGTGAGGGGATAGCATTTTTATTTTTCTGTTTTCTCTATTTTAAAAAGAAAACATGGCCTATGCTTTGAAAACACTTGCTGTACTGCTGCTAGTTTTAAATTGCTGATTTCTGAGAGTTGGTATGGATTTTTATTTTTATTTTTGAAATGCAAGCTAGTCACACTGGGGGGCCATTACCCCAAACGACAGCTTGACATAAGCAAATAAACAAACGTTGTGCCAGAGGTCTAACTTCTGTTAACACTTAAAGGGCTACGTCAAGATGGATTCTGTCAACTTTATAAAAGTTATGTTATCTATCAAGAAGAAACTGTGATTTATGTTCATTTCTGAGGAAATAGAATACAAAAAGAACCTGCTGGATCAGCCAATGGCCTATCTAGTCCAGCGTCCTGTTCTCACAGAGGCCAACCAGATGCCTGTGGGAAACCTAAAAGCATCCAAGCACAAGAACATTCTCCTCAATATGGAGGGAAACAGTGCATAGAATTTGTTTGAAGAAGAAGAAGAAGAAGAAGAAGAAGAAGAAGAAGAAGAAGAAGAAGAGTTTGGATTTGATATCCTGCCTTTCACTCCCCTTCAGGAGTCTCAAAGCGGCTAACATTCTCCCTTCCCTTCCTCCCCCACAACAAACACTCTGTGAGGTGAGTGGGGCTGAGAGACTTCAGAGAAGTGTGACTGGCCCAAGGTCACCCAGCAGCTGCATGTGGAGGAGCAGGGAAGCGAACCCAGTTCACCAGATTACGAGTCTACCGCTCTTAACCATTACACCACACTGGCTCTCTTTTAATGCTTTCAATGACAGAGTTATCTATTAAAATTATACGTGTTACTTTAGCATGAGTACCTTTTGGCCAGGGTCCCCTGCTCCTTTAAGTCCTCTTGGTCCCTGAAGGCCAGGCATTCCCTGAGGTCCCTAGAATGACGTCAGAAAAATACAGGCTGGTTAGTCTCACAGAACCGAAGGATGTGCAAATAATGGGATTTTGGCCTCTATCTAGAAGCTTTTATTTCTTCATTTAAAAACAAACTGTAATGGATTTAGGGGTTGCTCGTGCGTAAGTTGCCGCCACTGCTGGCAAGGTTACCTGGTTAAACCCTTTCTGACTGAACAGCCTCCAGCATCGTGGCTGCCTCAGTCGCTGGCAGAATCCGTCAGTGGGCGTTTCTTGAACCTTTTCCAGCATAAAAGTTGTTTGACGCCAAGTCTCCTCCTACTCTCCCTGCGCGGAAGTCTTCTGCGCAGGGAGGGTGTGGGCAACCCGTACTCTCTCCGCTGGTCTCCGGCGAGGAGTCTTGGAGCCTCCTCTCCGATTCCCCCATCTGCCCCCCTTCTCCACTGGTGTTACGCTGATTTCCTTCCCCAGCAGATGGGCTGCCTCTCTCCCTACTGAGACCCTCTCCTGCATCCCTCTGGAGCCTTCCCTCTGCCTCTAGCTCCGATGGCAGTTCCCTGACACAAACATACACTTTATTTTATTTTAATCTGTTGTTAAAATTGTATCCTACCTTTCCATCAGGGTGGCAAAACCATATTAAAACAAATGCAATTAATAAAACAAAGCAGCAATAAAAGAAAATAAATGACATAATAACAAGGCAAGTAAAACACCGATAAGAACTATCAAAACATAAAACCAATTTCAATACATAAGATAAGAGAGGAAGGAGATACCTAAAGCTGGGGGCAGAATATCCCCAGTGGTGTACTAAGTAGCAGAAACATAAATAAACCAGCCTAAGATTGTGTCAAGGGCAGAGAAGAGCGCTAACCTTGAAAGGGGGAGAGACTGGAAAAGTAACAATGTCCTCACAAAAACAGACTGGTTAGCAAAAACGATTGACTATTTACATATTGCAAAGTTAACAGGGAGACTAAGAGGAAACACTATACAAAAAGTTAACAAGGAATGGATGATATTTAAAGAATATCTCAAAAACTATATGGATGACGGACATAGAATGAATCTAAAAAACAGAGAAAACACATAGTAAAATTCGTTTAGAAAAATAGCACAAACAAAAATGAAATGCATCTTAATTAATAAATTGCAAAATAGCGCAATGAGAACAGTTGGAAGTCAAACACTATGGTGTATTTATGTTAGGTATGTAGCTAATGTATGTTTTGCAGTTATATTTGTATTGTATTGTACTGTACTGTACTGTATTGTATTGTATTGTATTGTATCACATTGTTTATGTATAATAAATGAAAAATTATTTTAAAAAGAAAAGAAAGGGGGAGAGACTCTTCTGGTTACTATGAACCTAAGAGGCGTGCTGGAGCTCTGAAGGCACTTGAGATCCCCAAGGAGGCAAGGTGGGACGCTTCAGGACACTGAGGACAGTGTACTATTCTATCCATTTACCTTTTACCTATTACCTATCACAAGTTAGAAGTGAAATTATACTTACTGGTGCACCTGGAAAGCCATCCCCCTTTGCTCCAGGAAGTCCAGGTGGCCCCGGTAAGCCTGGAGAACCCTGAAGACAAATAATCAACGTCAATATAAATTATGTAAACATCATATTAACTCTTAACGTTGCCAGACTTCGATGTGGGCATGTGAGAAGGCAAAACTGGCAGGCTGCTATTTCACAGCACACATAGATTATGCCCGGGACAGAGAAGCTTCACCTTCCTGTTGTACTTCTGGTTGAAAAGGACTCTGGGAGGAAGGTGGAAGCTGTTGCTCATCGGGTAGAATACTACCAGAGAAAGTGTTCGTGATCTGGACATTGACAGCTGATTTACAAATTTGAGAACTGGCAATACTTGAAAACTGGCTTGCACCACAAGCCACAATGAACCGCATGGGGAAATTCAGAAGTGGTATACG
The DNA here is from genome assembly GCF_965112155.1 of Podarcis liolepis. Taxonomy (NCBI): domain Eukaryota; kingdom Metazoa; phylum Chordata; class Lepidosauria; order Squamata; family Lacertidae; genus Podarcis; species Podarcis liolepis. The sequence continues at coordinate 29,454,543 of NC_139563.1, forward strand.
ATATAGTGCACAGCAAGCTCCTCTTTCCAAGAAGACGGGAGGAGCAGAAGTAATGCTGGACATGTCTGAGTCCTCAGGGTGTGCCTAAAGGATTCCTCTGGTTTGTTGCCAGTGTTTTAAAATATCAAGTAGTTTCCCCATTAATTATTTCAATAACGAAGGAAATCGGGGGCAAGGGGTCTTGTCTCTATTTTGACTTCCAAATTCCTGCACTGGGAAGAGTTGCCAAACAGATGTTCTCACTTTGTGAAGAACCAAAATAGGATAACAATACCCTTCTCTTATGAACTGAGGATTTTGTCCCACATATTCCTCCTGGTTTTAGAAGGCGTAAGTATTGCTGCATCTTCATTACACAATATCCTAAATCTGACATCCACACCATCAAGAGGCTTACATCAATTGATGGACTGTGGCATTTCAGACTGAGGGTGCCTGAATGCTCCCCTAAGTATGTTAAAAAAATAAATAAATCTGTGTACATATAAAACTAGCATGTCAAGATTATTGCCATCATAATTTATCTGTTTCTATCTTTCATTCCCTGGAGTGAATACATTAACCCATATTTACTAGAAATAGATAATATAAGCCACATCTGAACTATGGACACTTTTCTCCTGACCCAAAACATAATGTACTTAAATAAAAACAAGTCCCCATCTTTGGGCATGTTCGGATGACCAGGGCCCATGGAATAGCAGCTTAAAAATTTCCTTCCTGGTGCCTGTAACTATAAGAAACCTGCAATCTCTACCTGCCCAATATGCGATTAACTGAAGTGTTTCCACTCCTCTACCTCCTGGGATTTCCGAAGGCCAGACTAGACATGCCGCTAAATGTGTCTTTGCATTTAAAATGCAAGTGTTTACAATGTTTTGTGTTTTTTTTTAAAAAAAATAACTTTACAGTCGTACCTTGGAAGCCGAACGCCTTGGCACTCAGACATTTTGGCTCCTGAATGCTACAAACCCGGAAGTGAGTGTTCTGGTTTGCGAATGTCCTTTGGAAGCTGAATGTCCAGTGCGGCTTCCAATTGGCTGCAAGAGCTTCCTGCAGCCAATTGGAAGCCACGCCTTGGTTTCTGAATGTTTTGGAAGTCGAGTGGACTTCCAGAACGGATTCTGTTTGACTTCCAAGGTATGACTGTATTGGGTAATCAAAATATTTTACAATGAATTGCAACAAAGACTCAGATGGCAGCTTGCTATTATAAATCCATTGCATCTGCTTGGATATGACTTCAGATTACTGCTGACATCATAACATTTGATTATTCAATAAAGAGGGCCATTTAAGCTTGATATCACTTACTATTATTTTATTACTTACCCTTCACCCTAAGGCCACGGGACGGGTTACAACAATTTAAAACACAAAATTAAAAACGATTAAAAAAATGTACAAGTACAAAAAATGGTATTGCAACAAATAAGGTGGGTCCTGAAAATACACATTCCAGGTGTCAAAAGCCAGGATAAAGAGATGTATCTTTTTGCCAAAAACTGTATAATGAAGTGGCCGGATGCACCTCTGTAGGGAGGGAGCTCCATAACTTAGAGGCTGCTACAAAGAATGCCCTCTTCTGGGTCACCACCACCCCAAACTCCTGAGGGTGATGGAACTACCAAAAAGGTCCCCTCTGCCAATCTTAACACTTGAGAAGGTCTGTAGGCAGAGGAGGGGGGTGACATTTGGGGCCTGAGTCTTTTAGGGCTTTAAACACTAATGTGGGCACCTTGAATTGGGCCCCAAACAAGCTGGCAGCCAATGTTTCAAAACAGAGGTGATATGTGATCTAAATGGAACCCCAGCAGGTAATCTGAGGCTTAGGGCTTCAACATGTCTTTAACCAGCCCTGATCCTGCCCAACAAGCCTAAAAACACCCAATTTAGTATTTCTTTCTACTTCTTTGTATGTGGTCATATCGAATCATATTGCCAATATTTTGTTTTATTAAAACTGCACACCTGAGGTCCCATGATTGAATTTCCAGGGTTTCCATCGCTCCCGGGAGGTCCTGCATATCCTTGCTCCCCCTAAACATACACACAAAAGAACACATCTTTATTAAAGGATCGCACAATTTCGGAGGAAAGTACCAGGATCGGGTGTTCCACATTGCTTTTTGGCGTCATTTACCTTGGGGCCAGGAAGCCCACGAATCGAAGGTCCAGGGCTACCAACTGAACCTTTGATACCAGATTCACCCTGCAGAAGAAATATATAATCAATGCATGTCTATATTATCAGCAACATATTCACACGATGACAAGGAGTCCTAAAGTACTGGCTTTCAAGAGGATCCCAAAACATTTTGCCTAGCTGCAAATGATGATTAGATATCCAGTAATTGGTCCCTGAATTCATTAGAAAGGACTTCAAGGATCATCTCAGTTTTCTGAACTAAGGTTTTGGAGCCACAACAATTGCTCTTCATCTCGATCATAGCGTTTTTCAGGATAGCTACTGTTATGTACTGAGTTGAATAGGATCCAAACTGCAGCAGTCTGATTGGTCCTAGAACAATAGGATCCAAATTGCAGCAGTCTGATTGGTCCTAGAACAATAGGATTCAGAATGCAGCAGTCTGATTGGTCCAAGAACAATGCAGCAGTATGATTGGTTGGCAGGAACCACCCAATCATGCTCCAGATATAAGTGAATCCACAACCTGATTGGCTTACAGTAGAATTCCAGAATTAACCAATCATGTGCAGCCCATTGTGTAAATAATGTATATAAAGCAGATACTTTGAAGGGACATCCATTCATTCCTCCTCACCACTATGAGCTGAATAAAGAACATGAAACCACTTTGCGACTCTGAGTATATTTCAGCTACAATCTAGCAACTATTCTATCATTTTGTTTCCTTTCTGCTAATTTTAATTTCAGTGGGATGCGTCTTTGGTGACGTAGCCTGTGCTCTCCCTTTGGTGTTTGTGATTGTGGAGAAGTCAGGTTCCTTGTCTTCATTTGGAAATCAGCTAAGACCAGGGACCTCTCTGCCCACGCTGTTTGTCCCTCGTTCATACCAATCAGCTGCCTGGTGGAGATGGAGATGCCTCAGGCCTGAGCATTGAATGCAGACCCTCAGGCCTCTCTGTCTAATCGTCAGGACTCTGCCCAAAGCCACACCCCTTCTCCCAAGGCCTTCACTGGCTCTGACTTGCATCCTCCCTGAGTATTTCTGCCTGGTTATAATGTGTACATGACCTGTGGCCCTAGGAAGTTCTCCTAGAAGGGGATGCAGCCCTTGAGCTGAAAATCTTTCCCACCTGTGGCCGAGATAGCTGAGCACTAGCTTCTGCTATGTGGACTATGGTAGTTAGGTGTGTTATATGAACTGCATTTGATGCCCTGCACACAGACAGGCTCTTAGCAGACAGAATCCACACAGAGAGAAGCAACACAGAAATGAAAGTAACACACCTTTGGTCCCGGATCACCTGGCAAACCTCTTTGACCATCATTTCCTTTTGCTCCTCTTTGTCCCTCTTCACCCTAATTAATAAAATAAAATAAAATAAAATAAAATGGGGCACAAAGCTATTTCCATCCAACATATATTTATGGGTTTTTAAAGAATATCTAAAATGAAAACTGATAATTGATGGACCCTGAAGTGGTTAACTATCAATTCTATTCATGAATTCTTTTTTTTAGGGCAGGTCTGCAAAATGGGGGGGTGGGGTTCTTATAGGCCAACACAGTTTCCTTTGGGTTTTCATATGAAATCTGCCATTCAGCTGCTGGACAACTGCAAGTGTTTCTGAGTTGTCACCACACAATGGTCACATACTGATGAGTGTCAGTGGTCCCAGAGAAGAGCGGAGGGACAGAAGGAGCTCCAGAAACAACAGACCATGAGGTCAAACTTCTAGATTAATGCCTTTGCCCAGTATTTCATTAATGAGTCTCCAGGAGGAAAAAGCAGCCTAATTTTTCAGTTGGACGAACATTCATTTCAATGAAAATTCTGGTGTTAACTTTCAGAATACACTATTAATATTTCATTATCTTGTAATTTTATTCTTCCTGTTTTTAGTACAGATAGGGTGAACCTACAGATCAGAGCTTGCCACAATCAGCCCCATGGAATCTTTCTTCTTTATTAGGGCCACTTACTTTTAAGGATAAGGAAGGTGTTGTGATGTTTTTATTGCAGCAATCTGTATGTGATCTTTTATTTGTATATATTGTACAGGTATTGGTATATATACAAACGTGTACTTATATTGATTTCATTATTAATGTCCTGCCTTGTTAATAACTGCCTGTTCTGTGTTACTTCTTCAAATCTTGGAGTCCCCTTCTTTTCTCATTTAATAAAATCTGCTATTAAAAAGAAAAACTTTCAGAAGGATGTGCACACTTGGAAGTTCTTGTAGTTTTAGCTAGAGCCCCTTCCTGACTTGAAACTAGAGTCGCTTCCTGACATGAATTGTGTGTAGAACAAATGCAGGTAGGAATGCAGAGGGACATCATAGCGGTGGAAACATTTGCCTGTGGACTTCGCAAGTTCAATTCCCCATCTGTACAGGTGCATAAGTGCATCTCTACACAGTTGGGAAGACTTGCAGCCCACAAGAACTCTATCCAGTTTTGTTTTCATAAGCAATATTGAAAACAATTGAACTATGGAATATTAGTGATTAAAAGGTGTCAGTCCTACAACTTCCTTCACTGAGAGAGAGAGAGATTTTACTTCACTCACTCTCACACTTCTAAAACACATTAATTCAATCTTACCTTTGGACCCACCTCGCCCTTTCCAGGAATTCCCTCTGGGCCTCTTGGGCCAGGTAATCCTTGTTCCCCCTAACAAAAATAAAAAGAGGATATTAATTTTCACACAGCATTTATTTGCCTTATTGATTTATACTCCACCCTTCAGTAAACTGCATTTCCAGTGCAGCTTAGATACTTCCTATAGATACAATAAAATACAAAGGGCAAACACAACAACCTGAAACAGGAAAATCACAGCAGCACAAGACATCTGGAGGACAGCCATAGCTCAGGGGTAGAGCATCTGTTTTGCATGTAGATGGTCCCAGGGACAATCACAGGCATCTCTAGGTAGCGTTGGAAGCAGCTGAGAGCCAGTGAGGTGTAGCGGATAGAGTGTCAGACTAGGACCTGAAAGACCAGGGTTCAAATCCCCACTAGACTATGAAGCTCACTGGGTGACCTTGGGCCAGTCACCATCTTCTTTCAGTCTAATGTACCTCACAGGGTTCTTGTGAGGATTAAATGAGGAGGAGAATCATGTATACCACCTTGAGTTCCTTGGAGAAAAAGGTGGGATATAAATGCAGTAATAAATACATAGTATACAGCCTCTCTTTTTTAATTATTTTCCTCAATCTCTACTTTACTGTATGCTAATTTCCTAAATTATCCTCCAATTACCTGGCAGTCCTACTGAGGATATTGTCATTCTTGCTCTGAGAAAAGGCCATGAGCTGTGCTCCCTCACATTCCCCTTCCATTTATACCACTGCAGGGGGCACAAATAAGATTTCGCAGGTCAAAAGCCAAAAGCGCGGGTCTTTATGCTGAGGAATGGTTTGTCAAGGGTGAGTACACTGCAAACCGAACTTGGACCTTTTGTTTTAGACAAATGGCTGACAAACAAAATGGTGTTACCTTTTTCCCAGATGCTCCTGATAGACCTGGCTTCCCACTTTCTCCTGGAAATCCTGGTCTTCCTGGTTCTCCCTTTGGAAGGAGGTTAAAAAAACAAACAAGTTGGAACACACCATTGGATACTTCTGCGCATTTTGTCAAAAATACCACTGCTATTAATAGTTGAGCTATTAGCAATTGGTGCAATATCGGAATATATGTTGTAATCTGGTACCTCTACCTAAAAGTATCACAAGAAGCAGCCATCAGTGTTACAAAGCTGAACTATCAGGGAGTGAGGCACACCTCTGAAAGGAAGCTCTGGAACTCCATTTCCTTTAAAAAGGCAGTTTCAAAACATTTAGATACAAGTGTTCAAAACAGGCTCACTTTAGGTCCAGGTTGTCCAATTCCTGTTGGTCCAACTTCTCCTTTTGGTCCAGACACACCCTCTTGTCCCTTAGAACAATAAAAATATTTATATTGAGCACACTAAGTAATGTTTTCTCCTAATTTCCTGTTAATGTAGGGGGTGTGTGTGTGTACTCATTCAACAGCCCTTCCTTCAACAGGTTCTCAGAGCACCTAACAAAAAGTTAAACTTACAATAAAACAAACGAAATCATGATGAAAGCAGTCAACAGAATTAAAAACCCCAAGAGAGAGACTGAAGGTAAAATGGTGCCAAGCTTCTCTGGGGAGAGCATTCCACAGTCTTGGTGCTACCACTGAGTAGGCCCTTTCAGCTATACCCATCCGCTGAAGGGGGTCAACTGAAGAACAGCCTCTGTTGAAGATCTTAAGAGTGCAGGCACACAACTGAGTCCAGATAGCATGAGCACACAACACTGGCCCTTTTTCACCTTCACTGACTTCCCATACATTTCCACATCCCTATCAAAGTGCTGGTTTTGGCCTGCACCCTTTGGAATCCAAATATCTGAAGGCAGTGGTTCCCAGAAACTGAACTAATTATGGCAGAGACAGGTCAGAACAGAAACCGCTGCCTTAATGCGTCCCTAGCTGTAGCGACCGTTCCACGGCATTGTGAGCTTTGAGGCAAGAACACTCCTCCAATACAACAGAGGGGAAGCTTTAAGTGCTGGTCAGAATGTGGTCATGTACATGTCTTTGAGATCACCCACTGATATTGTGGACGTTTCCCACAAAGATCAAGGATGGAATGTGGCTCAAAAGAGAGTGAACTGTGTTTTCTTTCCATTGCTCCCATCAAATAACATCCTTCAAGAAATGTTTTATCTTTGACCAGGAAGTTGGTCTGATGAGTATCTGTGCACACACTTCCCAGCTCTTGATTTTCACTCAGTCATGGAAATGCAGATGTAGAAGCAGATCACAGAAATTGTAATTTTCTACTAGTAGGGTTGCCATATGACCTCTTTTTCCAGGACACATCCTCTTTTTCATGGGTAGAGTTGTCATCCATAGTTAAAAGTAGATGTCGGCAAATGTGTCCTCTTTTTTGCTCTTCAGAATATGGCAACCCAGAAGCTAATCCATTATGATGGTTTAGGTGGATAAGAATTGGCTTCTCAAAACAGATATGATTTAAAACCTATACTTTACTAAGATTTATGTCAAGTCCTCGTAAGGGCCAAATAAACACAATGAGGCAGCCACGTGTATGGTATCTTTGTGTAGCAATGGACAAATCTGAAACTGAATCTGATTTTTTTCCATCATACAATGCATTTATTCCAAGTTCAATGTATACCTTTGGTCCAGGCAAACCGATGCCTCGTGACCCTTTCACCCCAGGCACACCTTTTGGACCTTGAATGCCCTAAAGAGATAAAAGTATGAAGTTAATCAGAGCTGCCCTTCCCTAGACACTAGAGATCCTGAAAATAAAGCCAAGGGGAGTGACATTACAAGCTTTAGTCACAAGGAAAGGTAGGTCACAAAAGCATATTGTGGTTTTGTGTGCACACCGACAGGCATGCAGGGTAACTTGTAAGTTCAACACAACCTTAAGACTTTCCTTATCCCCCCCCATTAAAAATTATATTAAATTCTAGCCTTTCTTTTATGTCATATTTTGTATTATAAACCTGAAAGAACAGGGTGACAGTTGTTGTTGTTGTTGTTTTAAAGGCTATGTGTTCTACATGATCTGTTCACACATGACTTGTATGCTAAAAGCATAATCCAAACATGGAAGTGAATCAGGACTGGGCAATGACTTCCAAGGGGCTCAATAAATCTGTCCTGGCTATGGTTACATAATGCCTTCGTCCTCAACAGGAATCACATATCCACAATTCCTTCTCAGATTTGTTCATAAGTCAACCAAATACCTAGTCAAAAGTAGGTAGTCTCCTGAGGTACATTTACCTGCTTTCCTTGGATGCCAGTTCCAGGTGGTCCCATTATGCCCTGTGGTCCATCCATCCCTCGTTCACCCTGCATGAAAATATGGTCTCTCCTATAAGTTATTGCTTTAGTCAAGGCATTCTTCATCATCTTCATCACCATACTATTTTTAAGTTTATAATGCCTTTCCCACATTTTTGCACATTGGCTCACAAGCTATTCAAGAGGAACATCTCCCGCGGGGAAAGATCATGGGACAGAGAACATTTGGGGAAATAATGAGACCTCGTCAGGACGAAATGATATGAAAAAATGTGGTAATGACATCATGGGGCGCATTTGGATGTCACAATAAATCATGTTGGGAACAAACCTAACCTCCCACCAGTCTCAAGCACTTCCACCTCCTCGCTTATACTGCTAGCATGCCTACAAGTTCAGGAACTTTTGCTTCCGCGTAGCTTCTCGCGTCAACCAAATCTGACAAGCCATGGTAAATATCAACTATGGTTTGTTTGAATCAAGCCAACTCCAAATTGTGATTTATGAAGCTATCTGACTTCAAACAAACCACAGTGATTAAACACATGCAGTTCACATGCAATGCTATACTGTGGCTAATCAAAATCATCAGTGAAAGCTTTCAGCTTCCTCCCCACAGCCATGCCAGAAAAGAAGTTGAGAGGGGGACTGTGCAAGTCTGGAGGCTACGGGGAAGCTAGGCTCATTTCCATCACAACAAACCACAGTCTACCATTATACCTGAGCACAGACATTATGTAGGCTCTCTCACAATCAAGGCAACTATTTATTATATTTTCCCTGCATTCTTTACAATGAATTTCTTCTTTGTCCTTCAGACGCCTAGGGCACCATCTTCATATAAGCTTTAATTCTACTGGTTCAGCACTGCAGCAGACAATTTATACCCTCTGTTCCACACATCGTACCTTATCTCCTTTGATGGAGGGTCCTGGTGCTCCAACAGGTCCTGCTGGCCCTTCAGAACCTTTGTCACCCTGAAAATACATGACGTTAGCATTGAATTAAGCTTTTCTTCTTGTCCTTGTTCTTCTTCTTTTTGCATTCCTTCAGGACTGCCGCAAATGCCCACATGTAGATAGGATTAGATATGGCCAGGCATCAACTACTTCACAGCAAGGTTCAGTTCTTTAACCCCTAGATTATTTATATACAGGCAACAACCAATTTATGCGTATCCTCTCTAGTAGCTAAATGTCCGCTAGTAGTGAAATAAAACAGGCATAGCAATATTGAAGTAGTAGGACACATACAGCAATATTAACATGGGGTGAGCATTTAGTTTCAGTCTAGACACTGTAAAAGTTGCCAGCAACTTTTCAGTTAGAAATATTTGCATACCGGAGGGAAAAATATTGTAGAAAAACAAATGAGTTCTCTCAAGCCACAGGAGGTTGTGGCTCTTCCGGTACATATCTGCTAGGACAGGATATATGTGGGAAGAGGACATTAAAAACTGCTTTTATTTCCACAGTTAATCACTTTTGTATTTTTAAACTTGTATGTTAATGAGTAGGTTGTTTAATTTTCCAGAAACTGCTAATGGTCCATGAAGATGCAAGTCTCCACAGAGATTTAGACTAGCATTCTTTGATGTTAGACTTTCCCACAGCCCTGTCTTTAGCATATGCACCACTGGGGTGCAAAGATCCACCCAGTGCCCCCAAATTTAGTTTAGCCCCCATATTAATTTTTATTATGCTTATGTCAGACACCGCGCTTATGCCTTATCTCTTGATGTGAATGACAAGCGCCGTTGTTGAGTCTGACAAGTGCCGCCATTGTGAATGGCAAGCGCGCCATGTCTTTGGTAAATGAGCGCACGAAGTCGAAAGTCCCTTAGTGAAACAGTAGGTATACATTTCGGTAATAACTAGGTATATATGTATTTTGTCTTTCTAGCTAGATCAAAATTATTTATTATTTCATAACAGGTAGAAGCTTAGGTGGCTTCAGCGTTGGGTGCCTGGCGCCCCCCAGAATTTGGCGCCCAGGTGCCCCACACCCCTTGTACCCCCAGGTAAAGATGGCCCTGCTTTCCCAACATACAACTGCAAATGGAGTCGTCTTTGAGGGTGAAGAATGAGTGGCATGAAGATGCTGAGAAACCAAGTCCACTTTGAGAGTAGGAGGACAGCTGGGGCTGCTAAGGACAGCTGGGGCTGCTAAGGACAGCTGGGTTCCTGCTGGTCTCATTGAAGTTACAAAAGGAAGCCGCTTCAGACAGGAAATCACAACCTAAACGCTACACCCAGAGAGCTCATGATGCCATAACAAGGTCCCAGAGACATTGTGGGGGCATTAAAACAATGGATGCCAGACACAGCCACCCAGGCTCCAAAGGAGTGCTGAGAGGACCACTGATCTCAGATGGCTGCAGATGGATTCTGGATTGGCTGGAGACTCAGCTGTGGGCCCTCCTAAGGATTTGGGCTGTTGGCCATGTTACCAACCCACAAAATTTGATCCATATACCCAGTGCCATTTTTCTAGAAAAAGAGGTGCCAGAACTCACCATGAACACCTCCCTGTTCTCTTAGAATGGCAATGGCACACACCTAAAAGGTGCCGGAACCAAGTTCTGGCGAGTTCCAACTGAACAAAAGCTCTGCATATACCACAGACACACAAATCCTTTTGTGTAATAAATCAAAGAGCATTTGATTTATTGGTTTGCTTCTGACATTTTTATCCCACTTTGCTACAGAAAAATAGAACCAAGCCTTTGTTGTAGGCATTTCCTCGACTGCAGGAATATTATTGGGCTAGGTCAAACAATTCCCCTTTCTGAATAAACTTGGAGCAGGGACTGGTGCTTTGGGATGCAGGCCTAATACAGAGATCCATTTAATTAATGGTTCATAACAATCACTAGGCTGTTAATACTAATTGGCCTGAGGGAGGAGAATGCTAACTGCCTGCGAAGGAGTCACGCAGGCCTGGTGTTTGGTAGCATAAATCTAGGGAATAGGAATCACCACAGACCCAACAAGGCAGCAACAGAAGAAACTGAAGGATTGGGGAAAGAACATTTGTCACCAATGTTTACCCCCATCACCTCCACTAGCTACGACCACTAAGTGTTTTGAGAGGCAGGAACTATCAACAACATCTGACAAGACCCAGGGAAAGCCCTGTTTAAGAAAGGATTAAGAGAAAACAGTAGTGAATTTTTTAGAATTTAGTTATTTTAGGGTGTTTAAACTGTTGTCAGATTTTCGCTATGAAGGTTGTTTGTTAACAACACAGAGTTAACCAGAGATATTGATGACTACTGAGGCATTCTCACACGTATTCCTGAATAGAAAAGATAAATTTCACTCCCAACCTCCTTAAATGGTAACCCTGGGACAAAGTGAGGAAATGCAAACATATTTTAGACAAAGGAAGGGAAAGTTGTGACACGAAGATATTGAAGAACCAAACGCACGCCTAGTAATTCACTCAAAGAAGTGGAGCAGGAGGTAATAAATTGAGTGAACTGGAAATCCTCAAATTTTTTGACTGAAACATTTACCTTCTGTCCTGGAACTCCTTCTCCTGGTGGTCCCCTTTCGCCTTGCACGCCCTCAGGACCACGTGGACCCTGGAGTTGAATGGACAAATGGTGTTTAGAGGCTGTGATGCAAAGCCCTATCGGTCTCTGAACTACACCTGGATCCCACAGTGCATGAAAGAACTTCCCTCCAGTTTCTTCAGCGTTACAAAATGCATCGCAGGGATATGAGGTGCTTAACTGGATGCTATTAGCAAATCACATTTGGCTTTTTAACAACTAAGCAGGGATGGGCTCATCTGTCAGTTTCAGTTTCTTTCAGTTTCTCGTTTATCCAACCTTAAGTTCGGTTCACATTTCCACATCAGTTCGTGGATTTTACTTTAAGTAGTCCTCATGTAGCCCCCAACATTTTATCATACTCCTAACATAATTGTTTTTCTATGTCATGTTTGCCTAACATACACTTTTCGGCAACCCAGTTTCCTCTAATATAATGCATTTTTGCATGTGGTTTTGACCAACTGCCAACCTAGCAGTTCGAAAGCACATCAAAGTGCAAATAGGTACCGCTCTGGCAGGAAGGTAAACAGCGTTTCTGTGCGCTGCTCTGGTTTCGCCAGAAGCGGCTTAGTCATGCTGGCCACATGACCTGGAAGCTGTACGCCGGCTCCCTCGGCCAATAAAGCGAGATGAGCGCCACAACCCCAGAGTCGTTCGCAACTGGACTTAACTGTCAGGGGTCCTTTACCTTTACCTTTTGACCAATATATGCATTTATATGCACACTTCATCCTAGGCATTTCTGTATACATTCCTTGGCTGGGGAGCTGCACTGTAAAATTTGGAGAGGTGCAAATTGTGAAGGAGGGCTGTGTTTCAGTTCATGTATTGTTTCAAAAAGTAACAACAACAACAACAATTACACCCTGCCCATCTGACTGGGTTGCCCCAAATTAGGTAGGTTCATCTTTCAATGTGAACAGAATTGACTTTTTTCCCCAGCCCAACACCATGTGAAGTTAGGTCTCCATGCTTAAGACACTAGAGGAAGCTACTCTGCAAAACTTCATGTATGCACTAAATCCCCTGCATGCATGTCAGGGACTTTGGTTGGGATCAAGAATGTACACAACATTAAAGCTGCTAAAGCTATAGTTAATATTTCAAGAATGCAGCCATCAGAAGACGAGGTAGGGGAAATAAGGCCCCTTAACAAAAGAAACAACCTAAGACTCCTTGGTTTTTAATAGGTCTACTCTAAGCATGGTGAAGCCTTGAGCCAATCCCTTGCCATTTTCTGCTGGAAACAAAACAGCACTGAATACAGCAAGAATACAAGGGGTGAAAAAATGAATAAATGTTCTATAATCAGGGATGCTTTGGGCAAATTATATGATCCTAAGGAAAACACATTGCCTCTATTGAAATGCATGGGACAGTCTTGCAGATGGTAGAATTCCACATCAGAGCTCCAGTGGCCATGTCAAATGGGTGGATTTAATATACCAAACTAGAAAGTTCTGCACAAGTCCCCTTGAAATGACTCCATTCAATTGAATGGGACTTATACAGGAGAGGTGCCCAATGCATTGTGCCACTTGTTTCCAGCTAAAATGCAGAAATTCTTTAACAGTATGTTATTTTTAATTCTCAGTCTCATTTTGATCCCTTGCACAACTTTCTTTTGCAGGAAGCAGAAAACCTATGGTTTACTTTTGTTTTTGTTCATTACTCTTCGTAATGAATCAATACACATTGCCACTGCATTTCAATCAGCTGCACCCAAAAATTCCAACAGCGTAGAAAAAAATTCTGAAAAACTTGACCGTTTTACTTACTGTTAAGCCTGGCTCACCAATCCCAATAGGTCCTGGAAGCCCGATTCTTCCTTCCTGACCTCTGTCACCCTTGTAAAAATTAAAGGATAAGAATTGAAAGGAAGGTGTTGCTGTTCTGAATGCAACACAGTCCAATAACCATTGATGTTTCCATGAGCATATTACCAACGTTGATCTTATACATTACCTTAGGTCCTGGATATCCAATTCCCTGGGCTCCAGCAGGGCCATAAGGACCGGCTGGGCCTGGCTCCCCCTTAAAAGAAGCAGAAATAAACAAATGAGTAGTCTGTAGAGTGGCAAACAATGTGAATATGTAATTCCATTTAATGAATTCGTGATCCATAGTACCCAGGCTGAGAACCGCGTTGATTTGATCCTTTACGATCCCATTGGACTTTGAGTACAAGGATCGAGCAAAATGGCTTCTAGGAATTGCTGCGTTTCCCCAAGCTCTATTTCTGCCCTGCATTTCAGCTCTGGCTCCTAAGTTATCCTTGTGTGACTCCACTGAACACAGTAAATAGCAGGTGTTCTGACACACTAACATATTCCCATACCAGGAAATAGTCCCTTTATGACTGGGTTGTTTTTAAACATATGTTTCTCTTGTTGAATCTTTCACTCTTCATGTGGCAGTGAACGAGCACAGAGAATCTTTTTCAGTGCTTTTACTTTAGCTAGAAGTTAAAATAACAAAGCAAAGAAACTGGATTTCCTGTGGTTTGGGTACAGTTCAGCAGCACTGCACAGATGAGATAATCTGAAGCAATATGGGCTTTCCATCTTCAGACAACATAATTGAATTTATAAATGGGTGTATGTCAAATTCATGAAAATGGCAGCTTATCAGCAAGAAAGTAAGGACTCAAAGCTTATAGATCCAGTCCCATTTATTTATGTGTGGAAGATTTAAGCATGTGCTGAATTGTCTAAGTGAAATCAATGGAATTTAAGGCGCAATCCTATTCACAGTCCCCTGAGAGTAAGTCCCATTGAACCTCATGGATTTTACTTCTAAAGTAACATGTACCTCGGAATGGATTAAATTAGTTCCACTGTGTTCAGCAGAATTTACACACTACTCCAAGGCTACAATGCCACACCTGTTTTACTTGGAAGCTGGAATGTAATGAGGCAGCAATTTCTGTCCTATTCTGTGTTTGCTGCAATCAGTACCGTTTCCATTCCACTACAGCTCGCCTTCCACTAAAACCTACGTTATGCATCTCTCTACATGCCCTGGCCAAAACTAACAGTTAGCTATGGAATTAATATAAAAAAAATTCCTTCCAGTAGCACCTTAAAGACCAACTAAGTTAGTTCTTGGTATGAGCTTTCGTGTGCATGCACACTTCTTCAGATACACTGAAACAGAAGTTGCCAGATCCTTCTATATAGTGAGAAGGTGGGGAGGGGTGTTACTCAGAAGGGTGGTGGGAATGGGAGATAGGCAGATAGCTGAGAGAGCCTGTTGACGACTCTTAACGACTGTAATAGGTCTTACAGGAAACCTTCTCACCCCTTGCCTTTTCCTGTAAGACCTATTACAGTCGTTAAGAGTCGTCAACAGGCTCTCTCAGCTATCTGCCTATCTCCCATTCCCACCACCCTTCTGAGTAACACCCCTCCCCACCTTCTCACTATATAGAAGGATCTGGCTACTTCTGTTTCAGTGTATCTGAAGAAGTGTGCATGCACACGAAAGCTCATACCAAGAACTAACTTAGTTGGTCTTTAAGGTGCTACTGGAAGGAATTTTTTTTATTTTGACTATGGCAGACCAACACGGCTACCTATCTACTATGGAATTAATGACATCATTAATCACATTATTAATTTCAAAGCATTTTACTGTCAAAACCAATGCAGAAAACAAAGCAATTGGTTATGCAACGTCTGCAAACTAAAACAATAATAAACAATAAAAGTGAATACTGCTCATATTCATTGGCATAGTTTCTGTTCCTGACCTCTATGAATTGCAGCCATTTCCACTCCCATTTCCATGGAAGTCTTTAGCATCCCTACTTGGGAGTAAGTCCCACTTAGCTCTTTCCTTACCAGGGCTTGTGTGGTAACAGCAGCATAGGTGGTGGCCTGTTAGCATAATAAGGCATCCCCCAAATCCTGAAGCCCTCAGCCAGTGGAAATCAAGTATAGGATTGCACCCTTAAACTATTGACTTTCAAATTAGAAGGCACACCCTTAAGTTTCCATTGATTTGTTCTTTCTTAGACTAAAATCTCTTAGGAAGAAATGTGCTGCTTTCAGAAGTCTGCTACACACAGATGCTTTGGTGGTGAAAAAGTTAATACTTTTTCGATGTTAATTATCAACAAGAAATCTCTTTTTTCCCAACAGCAGGAAAAGGAAGAAAAGCCAAGAACAACATGAGAGCTAATACATGTCTGCTTTCTAATGATCTTGGCAGAGTTTCTACCGTAAATACTATACAATGACAGGATTCATGCAAGGAAGCCCTATGAGGACTTCAGAACCAGCCTTTCTAAAAAAGAAGACATTGTATCTAGATTTTTGTCATTTGGTCAAATATATTCCATTCCAAAAGCATCTGATTTTGTCCCCCCAGGCAAATTAACTCTTAATTGCACAAGGATCTTTAATGTCCAGATGCATCCATAATGATATCAAGATATTAAAAAAAGAAACCCCAACCTCCCTTTCCAGGTATCTAGGGCAGGCATCTCTGATAACAAGTATCAGCCAGCCAAATGCACATCAAGAAAGGAAGGCTTAAGAAGGTCTTTCTCCTCTCCACCCCTTAAGAACAATAGGTTTCACCCCAAAAATGGAACCTGCAACAAAATGTACACTCCTGTTTAGAGTTCCAGCCAATCAGACATGCCCTTTTCTAGGAAACTCCATTCCATCTCTCCACTGATTTCTTCCCTGCCCTCTACCAGCAAAGAGTCAGCATGCATTCTGCGGCCACCAGACATGCTCAGTCCTCAGGTGGGTTGCTTCTAGGCTTTTCCCTAAAGACATTTTGTACATTTCAAATATTGGGGTTCATTGAAGCCTACCGATTTCTCTGTCTGGATCTGTTGACTACAGAAAGAACCACACTCAAGATAATTTGGTTCATTATTAGTACATAGAGTAAGATGGGGTTTAATTTTTAACATCTCTCATTTACTTTTCTTGCGCAGGCAGAACCATAACTTTTTTTTAGCAGCATAACTTTAAAGCATGGCTTACACGCTCATTTTGGTTTATGAGGACGTCCTCCAAGATCTGTAATATTGACAGTAGGCCTCTTTCGGTGGAAAGATTCGGAAAGCCAACATCTGAAATTTCTCAACCTGACCCAGTGCTTTCACTTTGTGCGGGAACTGGCAGTTTTCTTACAAGGCTGGCTTTCTGCTTTCCAAATATCCCTGCTTCCAAGAGCTTGTACAACAAGAAATCATCCAGAATATTTAGCACAATGGAACGTTTCCTAATTTAAAACACTTGTTTGTCCCAGCATTATCCAGAGGTGTATGTCCATGCGTGTATGCCTGAGTGGAATGAAAAAGGCTACCCATGAAGATCATGTAATTGTTTGGATTTTCTTCTTCTTGGCTATGTAAGATGCACTTTATTAGTCCCTTTCAAGTAACTCCTGGATTGTTTCCAGATTCTCAGCAGCTGCTAATACAATTAACATATATGCACCCATGACATTTTCTGGCATTAAGCTGAAGCCCTAAGGCTGCAATGCCTTTTGTGGGTGGGGTAGGATGAAGACTGGGGTTTTTCTTATGTAAGCCATTTAAAAAGAAATATCTCCCATTTTATCTGTGTGAAGGAAGGGGCTACATCTGGCAACTTCTGTGCTTCTTCCCTCCTGTACAAAACAAGAATGCTGAGAATCACAAGGTTTCCATTGTGCCTCAGGATGGTCAGGTGTTGAGACAAGGACGTGAACCAAACAGGCAAGGTCAAAGCCAGTGCAAGCAGATTAGACTCTGGGGAACCAGAGGCCACGGCATAGTCAGGGATGAGTTCAGAGCGGCCACTCTGGGCAATAGCAAAACCAGAGAAAAACACCATAAAAAGGAGTACAGATTTGCATTCTGAAGCTAATGTATATTGACAGACACAAATTTAAAAAGCAATACATATTTATTTACAAAAAGTATTTGTATACCACAATTTCATTTTTTTAAAAAAATAAAATCAAAGCAGATTTTAGAGTGTTGTTTGTGTTGTACTTTTGTACTGTTTTATTGTTGTTAGCCACCCTGAGCCCGGCTTCGGCTGGGGAGGGCGGGATATAAATAAAAATTATTATTATTATTATTATTATTATTATTATTATTATTATTATTACGAATGCACCTTAAAGTAAAGGGTAAAGGGGACCCCTGACCATTAGGTCCAGTCGTGACCGACTCTGGGGTTGTGGCGCTCATCTCGCTTTATTGGCTGAGGGAGCCGGTGTACAGCTTCCAGGTCATGTGGCCAGCATGACTAAGCCGCTTCTGGCGAACCAGAGCTGCACACGTAAACTCCGTTTACCTTCCCGCCGGAGCGGTACCTATTTATCTACTTGTACTTTGACATGCTTTTGAACTGCTAGGTTGGCAGGAGCAGGGACCGAGCAACGGGAGCTCACCCCGTCACGGGGATTCGAACCGCCGACCTTCTGATCGGCAAGTCCTAGGCTCTGTGGTTTAACCCACAGCGCCAACCGCATCCCTAAAATCACACAAAAAATAGAAATGACAGATAACCAGCTAACTATTCCAGAAAATATTTGTTTTAATTGTCTGGGAAAGCCTGGTGGCATAGAAAAGTTTTTAGCAAATGTTTAAAAGTTAGTATGGAAGATGCCCGTTGCATCTATGTTTCATATGCACCAGCCCCAGGTTGGCACAGCAGAGAGCTCCAGATTGCGTCCATCACTGACAGGTGGCCCAGCTAATTCTTACCTGTCCCATCCCTCTCCCACCTAACACCATATTTCAGGGGGTTTACTCTGGCTCCTGCAGGTAAAGATGTCACCAGTGGTAGCTTCTGCATCTGCTCACCTGTGCTTCCCCCTCCCTACTTCAAGGCCAGACCTGTAGAGCCAAACAAAGGGACACGTCTGCTATATCTTTATCCCCCACTGCTGCAATGGGTTGGGAGTTAGGCTAGCCCTGCCCAAAAATCCGAATTAATTTCATTGCTTTGCAGGATGTATTTTTAGCACAGAATCGAAATTTCCTAGAATATGACTCAGAGGGAACATCCATGGCTATCAATATTGGCTTGTTTCACGAGAATGGAATTCTCTTTCCCCCTTGACAACCTACAAAACTAAACAGATGCCTTCATCAAGTGCTTAAGGAGACCCACAGAAAAATTTGGCAGTGGCAATCCTAAATGCACGCCACATTTGTGTCCCAGTTGGAAAGCCATCGGTAGCGTCTCCATTAATTTTGTCAGAAACCTCTTCCACGGCAGTTGAATTGCTCCACTGCTATTGTCCTGAGAACAGACTTATTATTTATACACTTGGGAAAAGTAGCCATCCACCATATAAATAACTGCAAGACTTTGAATTCATTCATAAGTGTATGGAAACTTTTTTTCTAAAAGGGGGGCACTGAATGATCTTTCTGTAAAGATAACAGACTTTGGAGAGGTTGCTAAGTATCTGTCTGCCATAGTACTCACATGAAAAAGGCACTGACCTTTACAAGCTGAATGGGTATTTATTGAGCTGTAAACAGCCATTCATTTTACTGGGCAAAACTCTTTCTTGGGCAAGTTCATTTACTAGTTGAAGCTCATTTGTCTGAGAACCAAAGGGTGCAGAGATGCAAATTCCACTTTAAAATCCGCTAATTAAAAAATGGATGGCTTCTGTATCTTTGTATACAGTTTTCAGTCCAGAAGATAAATAATGGAGTTGTTTAATAAAGGAGTTGTAAATAACGACTTGCCAAGGCTTTGCTAAGGATGGAAATGTTTCAGATCCGAATTTACTTTGCAAACACAGAAAGCAAGAGATCTCTCGGGATTTGTCTGCTGAAAATGCATTTATTCATAAAAGCTTTTTTCTATATCTCCCTTCAGCCCATAAAACAACAATGTAACGTAAGAGCCGATTATTGGCAATACTACTCTTTTTAATCAAGTGCTTTAAAGATAAAAAAATATACTGTTTCAAGGTAGTCCCTCCACAACAAGGGAGCTATCTCTATATTATTGTTGTTGATGGAGAACACTGACCAATTCTTAAATGGAATTAAGCAAAAAGCAAGTGACATTACAGCTTTTTACATGGTGAAGTCAACACAAGTTAACTTTTCCAGTGACTGGAGATTATTCTGAATGCTCCAGCATGTGTAAAGATCACAACAAACCATGTGCTTAAAAAATGTAGTGAATGTAATCAGTGCCCGATTTACGTATAAGCTAAACAAGCTATAGCTTAGGGCCCCACTCTCTTGGGGCACCCAAAAAAAATTAAAGGGGGGGGAACTGGATGCACATTTCCAAAATATAAGATAAAAAACAAATAAAATAAAACCTACATACAGCAACAGTGTAAGTAAGTAATGGGTCCCGCCTGCTAGCCTGCTCCCTAAAATATCACTGGTTTGCTCATTTCTATATACAGGGTACCATATAGCATATATGCAACACAAAAAAACAGTGACAATTTGTTGTTGAGAAAAGACAGCTGGACTCCATTACCTTCAGTAGCTTAGGGCCTCATCAAACCTAAATCCGGCCCTGAATGTAATCAGAACATCTTTGATAATTCCCAAAATTTTAGATAAACCTACCCCCCCCCAAAAAAAACCCAACTGCTTAAAAATGTATATAAAACCTACACAGAGAAACTGGCCCTGAGTTACAGTTATTCACATTTGGTTACATGCAGTCAATTGATTCCCTTCTCTGTGATACAATATCCCAGAAATGCCTTTTTGATCACCGCTTTGTTCTCCAAGGGTGGCTTCTAAATAAGTTATTAGGGAGAGATTCAAAAATTCTAAACACACCTTTAAATCACATCGTTGGGATTCCTGGGATTCTTTCAACCAACTGCAGCTGTGGCATCCCCCGACTTGGATCATGATCACAGCACAGGGAGGGGTTTATTCCCCCGTCCCAATAACGGCTTTATTTGAAATACAGTTAGCAGTTTCAGAGGGGAGAATTTTGTTGGGGCTGTGGCAGGGAGAGAAAATTACTCCCTGGCCCTAATGCTTGGTTCTAAGGCAGCTCAAGCCTTGTCCTTGGAGGCTCTTTGCAAAATATGCATGGTAACTGCATTCACACAATTAGCATCATGTCTAACTTGCCCTGTATGTACAAAAGGCAAATAAATGTGTCAGAGCCAAGAAATAAGTTTTAAAAAAACGCAAAAAACCCAATTAATCTCCACTTCTCCCTCTTCTCATTAAGGTAGCTAGTACTACTGGCACAATAGAGCATGTTGAATTTTTCAACTTTCAGATTCCAAAAACGAGCGATGCTGAAAAGCTGTATCATGACTTGGGCATTCAAAAGATATTTTGGTTAAATTTAGTTTTGCTTGGTGTATAACTATATAAAGATAAATGCTTTTTATATTTTTTTAATGCAACTTCCAATAATTTTAAACTTGTCCTATTTAATAAAAAGGTGAAAAAAATGAAACAAGGTGATGTTGCATGCTTAGTAGGATATGTTTTATGCAGAGAAACCTAAAAATTTATTGCATTACCTGACATCTTCAGAAAATTTAAATTCTTTGGTTTTTCCAACATCAAGTTTATGTGCTTTTGAATCAAATGTAGAATTGCCAAGCAAAATGTTGTCCAGTCACAAAAATAATAGCAGGTTTGAATTCATTACATTGAAAAGCATATTTTTAAGACTCCTCAATGAAGACGTTTGCAAAAATTAAGTTTCACCCCCTAAAATGATACCTGCTACTGGCGCAATGAGTAGGAGACAGGTTGTTGGTGTATCACAGCATCACAGACGATTGGCCAATGAGACGCATGGGCAATTGGTGAAGCTGAATCTCCCTTAGATGGGGCTACTCCAAGGCATCAGCTAGAACCCAAGGGCTAAGGCTGGTCACCGCACACCAGGTTGTGGGTGTGACCCTCCAGAATGGCTTGTGCCAGGATGGCCCCCTAATCCCCAAGCAAATCCCTTCTGGTCCCCATCCAGGAGAGCTGGAGGCAAGGGCCATCAGTTGGGCAGCCTTATAGCAGGCTCTTTGCCCTATGCTATTATGACCGCAACCAATAAAAGTTGTGGACATGTGTTTTTTTCCCTCCCCTCCTGTCTGCACGTGGTCTCTGCTCCCCAAAATGCACATCAAATCAATATTATAATCAAAATACATTCTGTTTCGGAAAAGCTTAAGATTCTGATAACGTGTGGGATTTATTCTCCCTTTTTTTTTTGGTCTGCTGAGATGGCACAGTAGCGATCTGTACGAAAGGCAGCAAACAAAGAACGAGAAAATTCAAGGCAAGGGAAAAGCCTGTGTGAGGCCAAGATTCCAGCATCTTTTACTGTCACAAATACTTTCCACATATAGCAGTTCCTCTGTATCTTCAAATGTTCTGGTTGCCTCAGAAACAAGGCCAGGATGTTTCACATAATGAACGCCCACATACAGTGTAATAGAGGCCACATTCATGAAAACTCCCGCGTCTTGACAGTCAAGTGCAAAACAGTATTGTTAACACTAGTCCTGGCATTTATAAATATTTAGCTATTCAATGTTCAAAGAGACCCAAGTAGCACAATAAATATATTGATACATGCTGGCGTGCCAATGATTGGCAATTACGGGGCATGGGGGAAATACACAGAGTTGTATCTAGGGATAGCAAAATGTGCCACTTTTAACAAACCCAAGCCCTCGTGAAAATTCGTCAGCATTTTGGTGTGAATTTCTCCTAACATACACATCTTCACACTCAAGTTTGCCTAATATACATATTTTTTCCAGAGCAGTTTTCTCTTATATGATACATTGTTTGTGCACATTGCTTGGTGAGAGAACTGCACGGCACACTTCAGAGAAGTGCAAATTTCAAAAAATGCCTCAAGTCATGCACATATCGGACGCACCTAAAACTGTTACAGCCTGTACTCCCACTCTGCCACATTCTGTTGCCAATCCTTACCTTATTTCCTTGAATGCCTTTTGGACCAGGCTCACCTGGAGGGCCACTGATTCCCTTTAGAAAGATAAAGAAAGGAGAATTTTGACTTTTACCAATAAGCATGTTATGCATAACCTCAGGCACAGTCTCAGTAAATATGTGTGTGGATCCCTGCAATAAGAGAGAATTCATAGCTGTGTATATTTATTTTCATTGTAAAACTTTTTTATTCCCTTGTTCTTAGTTCAGGGGAACTTTCCAACTGACTCTGACCTTCTTCTTTGGTGATCACTCATAGCCACGTAAGATTGTCTTTCATGAATACAGTCTTAACAGTGAGTCTGCAAGTGACTGTGGAGGCCAATTCTGGATCCACACATCCTTCCACAGTGGGGACATAGGTTTCTGGGCGGGAGTTGATCATGGTGAGGATTTGCCAAACGTGCCTTCCTTTTAGCTCATTTCTTCCTTTTGTCCAGAGTATGTGCTTCTTCAAAGTCCATGACGCCTTTGGTAAAGGCTATTCTCCAATTGGAGTGCTCACAGGCCAGTGGTCTACACACTGATAGTACCTTTCAATACAGACACCCCAAACTTCCTATTACATTTGAGATGAAATAAATATAATATAAACTTGGGGGGGGGGTATAATAAGAATAAGAATAGTATCCACTATTCTTAACCCCAGGAGTTCAATGTGAATTTGAAGGAATTGCTGGAATATGGCTAAAACCCAGTCAGCTTCTTGGTATATCTTATTACTATCTTCTTGTCATATTGACATTCTGGAGGATTTCAAGTGAGTAGGAGCCAATAACATGCGATCAGTTAAGAAGTCAGAGCAAAATAATATTACAGTCAAGGCAATACTAAGACATGTACAGAATATATATGAACTCTGTCCTCTATCTCTAAGCACATGAGCTTGCACACTCAAAGATTTCAGTGTTTACAGAAGAAAACTGTGTATGTACATTGTCAGAAATGTTCTTGTCAGTCAGAACTATCCTGTGGGCAGAAAGAGAATCAGATTCTGGGGTGCAATATCGGTTTGTGGGAAGAGACTTCTCATGGCTTAACATCAACAAGTGCAGTCTCAGAATGAGCTGCTGCCGTGCAAATGTCCGGGAAGTCATTTCCAGGAAGAATATAGGGTGTTCAGACATTACAGTCAACAAGTGTACAATGTGGGTATACAGTAGTTGAGCTGTACAGATCCGCTAATGTACACAAGTCTTGCTAAGATACTGTAATTTCAATTTCAGCGGTATTTCAGGGATATAGCTATACAACAGTGCTATAAGAAGAACTCATCAAACTTTCCGGGAAATCCCTGCTTAAGTCTTGCCTGACGTTATCACTGGTGCTGGTCAGTAGCAGTGTGATTTTCTACCATGGGAACTCCTCTTGATCACAACAAAGCATTTATGGAGAAATACTAGACATTTTTCTACTGGAAGAAAAGCTGAAGAATTGGCAAGGGGGTTCAGCAGTTCCACTGAGAAGTCAAAAATGTTCTCACAGTTCTACTTTAAGCTCAGCACTGTAGCTGCAGAACCAGGACACTGTGACAAGGAGGAGATTGATAGCAGGTTCCCCTTGAGAATGACAGCTTTTAAAAATAATCACACAGAAGGAAAGCTGTGCATTTCAAGAACAGAACAGCACAAAGTTCTCCATTGCTTCAGTTCCTTGGATACAAAGGATATGCTGCCACTGAGCCATAGAAGAACATAAGAGGCCTATAGGGTCGGAATAAAGGCCCAGCATCTGGTTTCTTAGCAACAGCCAATCAAGTGCCTCCAGGAAGCCCACAAGCAGGGTGTGAAGGCAATAGCCCTCTCCTGCTGTTTCCCGTATCTGGTATTCAGATATATATCTTCAGCTTTATCTATTTTTATTGCTTGCATTTATATCCCATCCATCACTTTGGTGATTCCATGGTAGTTACCAATGGGTTATATCTCACTAAGTGTTACTCAAAGTAAACCCATTGTAATCAATAGACTTAAGGTAGCCATCCATTAATTTCAGTGTGTCTGTTCTGTCTTAGTCAAATTTAAACCAATTTAAAAAGCTACTAACAGGGTTTGTTGGACAGAAACACACACAGAGAATTTATACTCAAACACAATGTAGAACAGCAGTCAACAGCCATTAACAAGACCTTCCCCCACAAAAGTACAGCAACAGTAACCAAAATCATTCCAGTAGCATTACAGCAGCAGATATAGCCAACAGAATTTCTCCCATCAGTTTTCACTAAAAGCCTGGGAGAATAAAAACGCTTTTAATTGTCATTGAAAGATGGACATAGATGCCATCAACCATATTCCAGAAGGGAAGGAGCCCCACGGTGCTGTCATGGAAATGATCATATCTTGGATCATCACACAATGTGCCTCACTCAATGACAAAATATGCTTTTTTTGTCACAGCTATAGAGTCATATAAGAACACTACGAGACTGGATTTTTTATTGTTACTCTCCTTCCCTCCCCCCCCCCAACTCTACCTTTCCAGCTGTAGAAGCCATGCTAAACTTTTCTTCAGCATGACTTGTTCTTCTCATATTTACTTATTATTGCGGGAGAGGGGGTTAACTTTAATAATTGCTTTCAAGAAATGTGGTTAGGCTAGGCACAGGCAATGTCGTCCTTCCAGATTTTTAGGACTACAACTCCCATCACCCCTACCTAACAGGACCAGTGGTCAGGGATGATAGGAGTTGTAGTCCCAAAACATCTGGAGGGCCGAGTTTGCCTATGCCTGGGTTAGGCTGACAGGTCTGTAATCTTCTGGCTCTGCTCCACCTACCTTTTATAAACTGGTGTTTATCTGCCTATCTTACAGTCTTCTGGTAAGGAGGCCCACTGTAGCGCTAAGTAGCATATTTTTGTTAGCTGATCAATAATTTTGGTTTCGAGTTTTCAAAGAGCTCTTGGGCATAAGCCATCTGGCCCTGGTGACTTACTAATTTCTAATTGTCTAATAAGTTCATCCCTGTCAGGGAACTGCCATCGGAGCCAGAGGGAGGGCTCCAGAGGAGTTCCGGAGAGCGTCCCGGGAGGGAGAGAAGCAGCACATCTTCTGGGGAAGGAAATCAGCGTAACACCAGTGGAGAAGGGGGGCAGATGGGGGAATCGGCGAGGTGGCTCCAAGACTCTTCGCCGGGATCCAGTGGGGAGAGCTCGGGTCCTCCGATGCCCACACCCTCCCTGCGCAGAAGGCTTCCGCGCAGGGAGGCTAGGCGGAGACTAAGCGTCAAAGAGCTTCTTTGCTGGAAAAAGTTCATGAAACGCCCACTAACGGATTCTGGCAGCGATTGAGACAGTCACGGGCGCGTGGCTGTCCAGACAGAAAGGGTTCACTCAGGCAACCAGCCAAGGGTGGCGTTGATTTACACACAAGCAACCCCTAGAACCATTACAATCCCCTTGACATTTCTATCCAAGTTAGTTCTGAGACAGAGCAGGGAATGCCAGCAAGAAACAACTGATGCATACACAGATAAGACACTGAGGTTATAAATGTACAGAGGCTGCATCTCTTCAGGCTTTGGAGAGGGAGGAACTCACATAAAGGACCATTCAGTCATGTATCTTGAAATGTAGGGCCGGCTCTATCATTCAGCAGAATGTAGTTGCAGATGATGCTGGGCAAGCAGTAGTGGTGAACTGTTGTAGGACAGACCTGTGTGTATAGTGATGTGTGTGCGGATGTGTGTGGGTGTGTGGGTGTGTGATGTTGGAAGACAGAGTTGGGTGTGCTGCCCTCAGGTGTGGTAGAAGATGCTGTTCCATCACAAGTGTTCAACTGCTATCAGTCCAGTCATATTTTGCACATGGAACAGGAGAAGGTGCCACCTAGTTCTGCTGAAGTATAGCCCGGGCACAGATTGACCACCTCTAGCCAAAGTAATCCACATATCACAAGCCAGGTGTCCCCTGGGGTTGAATAATGCAAACGAATAATAATCTTCACATAGAATTAGGTTGTAAACAAACTTACCTGAGGTCCTCTTGGTCCCTTTGGGCCAAAAGGGCCTTCTAGCCCCTGTTTAAATAAAACAAAATAGAAAGATTAATTGCAAGCTCTGATTCAGCCAAGGCTCACTAAAACACTTCTCAGCTCTCTCCCTGCAGCTGTGGTTGCTATTATCTGCACATATAGGTGTAAGGCGGATTTGTCTAAATTTCCCCTTTACTGGTTGCTCCTCCATGCTCTGTCCATTTCAGATCTCTGACCTGAAACTAGGGTTTGTCAATGGGCTACCACAGCCTTGGCCAACCCAGTCATCTCCAGATGGTTTGCACTACAACTCCTCTCTGTCCCAGGGATGGATAGGAGTTACAGTCCAAACCATCTGGTGGGCACTAAGTTGGCGAAGGCTGGTATAGTATAGTTGGGAAACATTCAGCATCATGTAGCACACTGCACTCAAAATATAAGCAGCTTTAGCTGAATGTGCAAAGGGGGAAACAGGACCATGGTAGCAAATCCCAAACCCATTCCCTGTACAGTTGCATGCGCTCAGGTCCTCAAAATGTAGCTGGTGAGGCTGCTGTTTTTTGCAGGGTTCCTCATTGTTATGGTGTGAAACCTAAGACGCTGGCAAGTTAGTAATGTCATGTGACTTTAAGTAGTCAAGCTCATTAAGTTGTTAAGTTGCTCAGTATATAAAGAGTGTTTGTTTTCTCTGCCTGTGGGGCGTGAAGCAAAAATGTCCGAAAGCTCCGGAGGTGTTTCTGTTATCTTTCTGCAATAAACCTGTCTTTGGAAAGACAGGCTTCCCTGTGTCATTATTTCTTTGCTGCTGAGACTCTGAAGCTTGTGCTGCAACAAGAATCTCTGCACTGGACTTAATTAATACTCTGCAAAGAGAGCTGTTGCTGGTGGCGCAGCGGAAGCGTTTACTGGACCAGTACACAAACTCTCTTATGTACAAAGCCTGCACAACATTGTAGGCTGTGAAAGGACCTACAAGAGCAATTCTGCTCCTCCCCATGTCCATTGTACCCCTGTTTGTTGTCATCAGAGCAGGGCAAGTATTCCTGGGGATTGTTACCCTCTAAGAAGGGAAGGAAGGGGAAAACAAAGACTGCTCAGAACCCTTAGGAAGTTAAAAATCTCAGAGTTTCTGGGAGGAAGCCATGACGGTTTAAAACAGATCAATCACAAAATATATTTTGAACAGACGTCAATATAAGATTCTTTCTCTCTAGGTTGCTATGCAGACAGTGCAAGATCATTTTCTTTCTCCTAACAATAATGCCTTGGTTTGGGAATGGAGTCTCTGAAAAATGAGAAAGTGTATCTGGATGGCTGGAATATCGGTCTGCAGCAGAGAAGAGGAAAGGAAGCAGGGCTTTTCAAAGAAGCCACCGCCATCCACGAAGTGTCACCTGGCAGCCATCATTCCATCAGCCTGCCCCAGGGGAAAGGAAGGGCAGCAGGACCCACCACCCACCCTACTGAGAGACCAGCAGCTTTTGGCTCCTGTTTTTCTCCAGCTGTTTCCATTTGATCTGGTCATTAGGGGGGGAAACTCTGAATGGTAGCCCATTAAATCCCACCCAGAGCAGACTCATTGAAATGAATGAACCTGAGTTTGTCATGCCCATTAACCTCCATGGGTCTACTCTGTGTATAGCTAATGACTAACAAGTTATAAAGTCAATCATTCATATCTAAGAACTAATGCTGGAGTTTGCTATTTTTTCTTCTTCCTCTCAATCCCCTTTCATGTCACATCTTTTAAATGGAAAGTCCGATTACAGAGACCATCTTTATTGCTCAGCTGCTCAGGGAGCCTTCTTCGACTGAAAAGGAGGACAAAAATGCTCCCAGACAAGTACATGTTTTCTTCCATCCTAAAGTCAATCATTTTCTAGGCTAAGGAAGGGGAGGGATGGGGGCCGGGATGGAACTCTGTGGTCAAAATATGTGCCCTTCTCCCTTGGGAGCATCACTCTCGTCCTTAGCTTTAGCCCCAGCTGCTTGCTATCTCAAGTGGCCCCCTTTGAACTTGTGAGCCATTGGGCGGGAGGAGTGGGCTCCGCCATCAAGGAAGCAAAACCAGCAATGGAAATAATTACAGCTAAGCTTGGCCTCTGCGGACTTGAGCACACGATCCACATCCAACCTGAATTCAAACAGCCAGCAGTTATTTGCATTTTCAGCTAATATAAAAGCTGTACCCTCCGCTGACTGCCCTTTAGGGAAACCCAGAATTCTGGGCAGTGGGAAACACCAGTAAACACTGATGAATACTATGAAATAAATCTCTCTCCTTTCTTTCTCTTTTTTTTACATTTTGTTGGGACACCCAACACAGTACAGTCAATTATACTGCTGCGCTGATCTTTCCAGATCATAAATGTGCTCCAGTGCTGTGTGTCCCAATCTTTTGCTCTGTGCTTCTGCTGTGTGTTCTCCACGTCTGCTCATTTTCCACTGGCATGATTGCTGCCTCTTATTCTTCTTTCTTTTTTTTAAAAAAAACTCTTCATTCATTTTTGGCAATGCCGCTTCATCTCCTGTTGTAAGTGGGAATCTTGTGGGTGATGAGAACTTTGGCCTGTTCAGAAGTTTCTGCAAGTGCTTAATCCATTATGGCCTTTTAATCCTTTACAGATGTTCAATGCCTTCTCCTTCCTTGCCCTCAGTAAAAACAAACAACAACTAAAATGCTATTTCCTTACATTTCTACAATCTCAACATATGGTCTTTATGTCCATTTTTTCCCCTTTCCATTTTAACTGCCAGCTGCTAACTAATTTTCTTTTAACTTCACACATGTGTACATTTCACATCCTCCCTTACAATGTCTTCGCCTGCTAACCGTGTAAACTGACACTGCTGTATGGCGCTATAAGAACTAAGACTCTGACAGTTCACATGGAGTCCTTCTTAACAAAATATTTAAGCACTAGTTTTCTCTCTCGGCAACCACAAAAACCAGACCGAACAAACAAAACAGGCCAATCAAATTTGATTCTGGATCAGGGATGAGGAACCTGTGGCCCTCCAGATGCTGTTGGACTAGAACTCCCATCATTCCTGCAGATTGGCTATGCTGGTTGGGGGCTGACAGAAGAGCAGCAACATCTGGAAAGCCACAGTTCATTCTCAATTCAGGCTGAATTTGGATTGTTTTATATTTATATTAGATGTACTGATTTTTTTGGTTGCCCAATTCCAGCTCCTTGTTGTGACCCATAAGTGAAGTAGTGACTTGGAGATTAAGTTGGAGGTTACAGTGTCACCGGCTAAGGAGCTGGACCAGGTTCCTGGCTCCAGGCCTGATGCTAGTGACTGGTGAAGTGCTGAACCAGAGGCTACAGGCCTGATCAAACAAACCCCATGACACCAGGATCATCACAGGTTCCTTCTCCTAGACCTGAGAAACTGAGCGCCTTCCTCACAACTTCAGTGGTGCAGGTGGGAGCACACCAAGGAGGAGGTCTTGTCTTTAGCAAGTTAGCCCTAGTTCTCCAAAAGGGGGCAGAGTATCTATTTAAGAAATTTATATACCTCATGTTTCTTACAGCAACAAGAAAAGCCTACAAAATTTAAAACATAGGGTGGTATTCAATTATTTTTTACTCAGAGGACACTCCCTGAAAATAACAGACCTGACTGCACTATATATTTAAAGCACTGTGATACCACTTCAACAGTCATGGCTTCCTCCAAAGCCTCATGAAATCTGTAGTTTGTTAAGGATGCTGAGAGTCGTTAGGAGGCCCCTATTCCCTTCACAAAGCTACCATTCCCTGGGACTGGTTGTTAAACTACTTGTTGACGTGAGTCCATGGGAGACCACTAATGGTGCTTCCCTCAAGTGATTTAGTGATCCATTTGGAGCATATAGAGCAAAGTGGTCCTTAAGGTATAGGAGTTTAAGAAAGGTGGACTGGAAACGGTGACTAAAAAGGCCCCAGTTCACTTTCTGTCTGAGTTGGAGCAAGTTGCTCACCAGGAGCTCTCTGTGGTGCTGCAGAAACCAACCTGCTTTGCTTCCTAGTTCCCCTTGGCTCCTCCATGGGGCCAGAACATGACACTCTTCTATTTATTTATGTTTGCTAAGCACCTTTATTTTATAGGCCACTACAAATCTAGAGAGGTATGGGAATTCTCAATCAGGCCAAGGAAAGCCTGTTCAGGCAGCAGAATCTCAAAGCAACCCATAGAGGTCTGAAACAGTCTGACTATTGCCACGGTGTTCCCAGAGAATCAAACTGGTCCACTTTGACCAATTGGATCCATTTCCATTGATGAAACGCTTTCAAGCTAACAATTAACTAACCTTCCACCAACACCGGTAGGTTCAACGAGAACAGTTATAATTGCCTTTTGCCATTTTAAGAAAAGCACTCTTTGCATTTTCACACAGTGTTCTGAACAGAATTTTGACGCAGCTTGTATGTATGCATATGGCAAGTTGTTTACGGTACTTACTCTGTCTCCCTTTAGTCCTGGTGTTCCGCATTCTCCTCTCTCACCCTGCAAAAAGTATATATTATTGGCATGATTTCATGGTGATGCTTCATTGAAATTTGTTTTTGCATAGGAAGTTGAAATGTCACATTCTCTAGTTATTCTGACAATCTAGATCAGGGTTGGGAACCTGTGGCTCTAGACTACAAGTGCCATCACCCCAGACCACTGACTATGCTGGGTGGGGCTGACTGGAGCTGTAGTTCAGCAATGCCTAGAAGACCAGAGGTTTGCTGCCCCTGATCTAAATTATCAAAACTTCAATCTGCCTGCCCTGTGTTGATAGGGTCATTCTGCAGCTTAGTTGCTAAGTGGCACTGAATTTAGTCATATATGGCTGGAGTTAGGGGTTTCCTGCTACTGTTCTGTTCTTGTTAGAGAGAGAGAATTAAGTTGTTCTGAAGTTTCCTGACCGGTGTGTCCTCTAAGACTATCCTACTTGTCCTTACCAGCCTCTTTCAGTCCAGAGCAGGATCCTAAAGAACACTCTGAAGAAGCTTACAGTGCAAAAGACTCTAGCTTGTGAAACTTTATGGACTGTATTCATATCTCTTCCTTCTTTCATCTGGTTCTATTAATATTATTCTTTTACAACTCATCCCCTATATTTTTAATGCATTGTCTTTGTAGACATCTAATTATAAACTGCTTAATATGGCAATATAAGTAAGCATTTGTGCATCATCTCACCTTGTCTCCCTTATAACCAGCACCTCCCTATTAAAAGAAAAAAATAAAGTTATTTTAACATGACTAATACAATGTCAAGAATATGATAAATAAATATGCTATTTAATCAGCATGGAGGTCAGAGTAATAACCTGGTTGGAGAAAGAATGAAATGCCATCCTTTGAAGAGTGTGTGTGTGTGTGTGTGTGAATAGCATGCTTCTGATCTTCACACAGAGCTCTCTCCATTCATTTAATTGGAGGAAGGCAGTATTCATGTGCAAAGAAATGAATTAACAAATTGGCTCCCTTCATTAAAATCCAGAGAGAAAGGAAGTGTTAGCATTAGCGTTTCCACATGCAAGACAGACTGCTATTTCTATAGGATAGTGAGGCAATGATTATACATCACATACATAAGCATTCTTCCAAAGATTTCAAAATCCATCAATTCTTGGAGGTGCCGTTTAAAGACCCACTGTTTCAATACCACTGGCAACTTGATTTACATTGGGATTGTAGACCTCGCTATATACTATGATTAATATCCTCAGCATTACATTTACTACCTACCGTTCTTCCAAGCAGGTCAAGGCAGTTAACCCAGTTCTCCCAACGCCGCGAAGTAGGTAAGGTAGATAGAGAGAATGGCCAAAGATTACCCAGTGAATTTCATGGTTGAGTGGGGGTTTGAATCTGAGTCTTTCCAGTCATAGTCCAGCACTCTAACCAGTGAGGCTTGTTCATTTGGGCAAATGAAACACTGCCCCACCAATCTCAGTCTGCCTTTGGCGAGCCCCATCTGCCTGTCTTCTTAGGACTTAGGTAGTACCAGCCCAGGGGCAAGAACTGCCTATCAGCTTCCTCCTCCTCCTTAGTCTCCTCATTGCCCTTATAGAACTCAGCAATGAAGAAGACAAAACTGTCATTAGTTGGCTCTTCCCACCATTAGCTCTGTCTCCAACTCACTGATGGGCTCCCTGCCTTTCTCCTACCAGCTGTGGTTAGACACAACTCCACCTTGATCTTTCTTAACCTTGGGCAGTGCAGCTAAGTCTTGCATAGGCTGCTGTGATGTCTGAGATGATAAGTTAAAGGCCGCAAAAGGAGCTACGATGATGACTCTGCTTGCAAAGTCCCACTGTGACAAAAGAGCGTATCAAAAGAAAGAGAGGACAGTTAGAGAGGAGACAGATTAAAGAACAGGGCTTGTGACAAAGCAGAAACACACTTCACACTGAATTATTGGAAATAGCAATAATTCACGTACCTCTGCACCTTTTTCTCCAGGCTCTCCTTTCTCAGCCTCACCCTGGAAAAAAGGTAGAAACCAGTGAAAATATTTGGAAATATTATTTCCTTTTATACTACACTTACACCCAACTTTGACATAGTCTTATTAAAAAATATAACAGTCAAGACCAGGGCATTTTTTTTCTCAGCTGGAACTTGCTGGAACTCAGTTCTTGCACCTCTCAGGCAGGCCCCATTGCCATTGTAAGAGAACAAGGGAGGCGTTCATGGTGATTTACCTTTTCTCCTTTAGTTCCTCGATCACCTTTATCTCCTCTGCCACCATGACCACCCTTGAGGGGACAAGGAGAGAGAAATATCATTAATAGAGCAGATGCCCTCTTTGTTTTGAGAGGACATAGAGTTGCATAAAGTTTGCACACCCCAATTTCTGTGAATCAATGCAATTTTAGAAATCATTACTGGAACTGAAATGCTATGCATGGCTCCAAAGTGGGGAAGAGTGTGACCAGGTGACCTGTGTCCATGCTCAGACAGCTGCCCGGGTCCTAAATGTTGATGAATAACTACAAGGTCCCTGCTTTCTCTCCCTTCCTATGGTTCTTTATCTTTAAACCACATTTGGACTGGACAGTCTGTCAAACAGAGAACTCCTTAAAATGGAGGAATGTACCCTGTAAAGCAGACGCGGGTGGCGCTGTGGGTTAAACCACAGAGCCTAGGACTTGCCGATGAGAAGGTCGGTGGTTCGAATCCCTGCAACGGGGTGAGCTCCCATTGCTCAGTCCCTGCTCCTATCCACCTAGCAGTTCGAAAGCACATCAAAGTGCAAGTAGATGAATAGGAACCGCTCTGGCGGGAAGGTAAACAGCGTTTCCGTGCGCTGCTCTGGTTCACCAGAAGCGGCTTAGTCATGCTGGCCACATGACCCGGAAGCTGTATGCCGGCTCCCTTGGCCAATAAAGCGAGATGAGCGTCGCAACCCCAGAGTCGGCCATGAATGGACCTAATGGTCAGGGGTCCCTTTACCTTTACCTTTACGCTGTAAAGCAGAACACATGCATGGTCAGCCTAACTAAACGTGATGCTTTTAATACTTTCTTCTTGAGTGAACAAGGCACACTTAAACATATTATTGTCTCCTTTAAGCTTTTATGTGTGATAGTTTGCTCTTATAAACTATAAGCAGGAAATCTGAAGGTTCCTACTGCCCATCATATATACTCACAGGTGGTCCTGGAGGTCCTCGGTCTCCCTTCTCGCATTCACAGCTCTTTTGCTCACACTACAGGTTCAACAGAAACAGCAATGTTAGAATTTCACCTTTCCAACTATGAACGTAATTGTCCCAAATTATCCCAGGATACTAATGGTT
Source organism: Podarcis liolepis (assembly GCF_965112155.1). Lineage (NCBI taxonomy): Eukaryota > Metazoa > Chordata > Lepidosauria > Squamata > Lacertidae > Podarcis > Podarcis liolepis. Next base: position 29,488,810 of record NC_139563.1, read on the forward strand.
CATTAGTCTGGTAAAAACCTGATACTATCCACCAGAAATGGAGAACTAGAGTTAAGTCTCATCTCCGACGTAATGCTGGACTTTGGCGGCTCCCATAATCAGAAAGAAGTTCTTACTGGACCCCAGGAGAAGGGAAGTGTCTTGTCTATTATATGATGTAGAGCTCTGGTGCCTGCACAAAGTCAGGCTCAGCGCAAGGCCATACAGAAAGTGCCTGCCCTTCTCCTTAGCCTGGAACTTAAGAAGAAGAGCGTGATCTCCAGCTTGTCCTCACTCTTGGCTTCAGAGCCACTTGGAAACAGTGAAAGGTCTTGCTTCTTCTGAGTGCCTCTGAAGCCAAGGGTAGCATCGAAGTTGAACCCTGGTCCTTATGGGAACGCACACAAGTTAAGTGGCAATCACCCACAAAGACTGGCTACATGAGGCCCACAAAAGTGTGTTGGGTGTGGGTATAGCTATGGGTATCACAGTGTCCATGCACCAGGCAGTAGAATGCAATTACAATTTCTCAGAGACTGACTAGATGTCATGGCAACACAACCCATGTGCCTACATTGTAGGTAGTGCAGATTTCCATTGAAGTCTGGGGGCAAGTTAAAGCCCAGGGGGGCTAGACAGGAGACATTTATTTGATGTGATCTTCTCTCAAAATACTCCCCCCCCCCCAATTTTCAGATGACTATCAAAACCCCACTGGGAGAAAACTGGCTGAGAAGAATTGAACACGCATACCACACTATTGCCCACCTTACAGAGCAATCCACACCCCTTCTCACACTTGATAGGAAATTGGTAGATCACCTGGATCCATGACATCTAGCTCAGCTCTCAACATGCAAAACTCATGCGCAGGCAAAAGCACATGTGCTTTTATCATCTTGCATCTTGCCTGGTTACACAGAAGTGCTTCCCCTGTGGGAAGTTTTGTCGCATCCAAAGTGGCCTTGATTCCCCAATGGAATGAAATCTTTTCTATTCCCTTCCCTTGCAACTTCCCTTTCATGCCTCTGTTGGCTTCTTGCTTCTGAGAACAAGTCACTCCGATTCCCACCCCTGCATCCGCTCCTCTGGTCCCAAAGGCCCAGGCAGCCACCTTGAAATGGAGGAATGCTCCTGACCTTTAGTCCTTGCACAGCTGCTTGGGCCTCTCAGAGAAAAAAAAAACACTTCCATGCTGTTTCTGTTTGATCTATTCCTCTTAAAGAGATAAAAGCGGCATACACACCATACATTTAAAGAACATTTTCCTCTCCCTCCACCCGCAAGGAATCCTGGGAAATGTGGGTCAATCAATCCCTCTTCACAGCTCTTGGAACTGTAGCTCTGGGAGGGGAATAGATACTCCCTAACAACTCTCAGCACCCTGAACAAACTACAACTCCCAGAATTTTTTAGGGGAAGCCATGACTGTTTAAAATGGTATCATAGCACTTTAAATGTATGGTGTGGATGCGGACTATATTTTACTCACAGCAGACCCATCGAAGTTAATTAACATGCCTAAGTTAGGTCCTTTCCTTTCAGTAAATTCTACGTAAAGCTTATTTTGTTAAGGGTGCTGGGAACTGTTGCTCTGTGAGAGGTAAAAACTACAGGTCCTGGGATTCTGTGTGGTGTGTGTGGAATGTGCTTTAAATATATGGTGTATACACAGCAAAAGATAACATTGTGGGGGGGGGGGAGTTCCATGTTTATGCTGATCTGTGGATGATCCTCGGGGTCCTTTCCAATACTACAGTTCTATGATTCTATGATCTCAACTACATTGCTTGACTGCAGCTTGCTCTTACAACAATTCACTTGTCCCAGTACGCAAGGAGAAGAAACACACAAAGTGGAAATGGAAATGGTAGAAATGATGGACGAAGGCAGAGGTTTTTAAACTGTGGCTGCCAACCTTGCGCCCAGAAATCTCCACGTAGTTGCAGTTGGAACCACACCAGAAGCAAAGCGCGCCTGGCACCTGGCTAATTTCTAACAGCGCATGTGCCATTCAGTGGAATGGCAATATTGGGTTGTGTTGGTTGGAAAGAGCGCATGTTGATGATGATGGTAGCGATGGCATGTATTTGGGGGGTGGGGCCAGCTGAATCATGGAGGAATCACATGATTGTGCACATGTGCACCCCTTTTCTTATGAGGACGTTATCTTTTTGCAGGGAAATGTTATCTGAGAATCAGCATATATTTCCCCATGAAAAGTGGGACCTGCAACAAAACATTGCAGTGTGCAGAGCTGCTGATCAGGAGTCCATACTCTCCATTTCATTCCTCTTCCCACCCAGTTTTCTTCACCCCCCACAATAATCTAGCATGTCATTGTCACAGAACATGTTCAAGTCATTGGTCTGTTTTTGTGTGTGTCCCTTCATCCCTCCATTCTAAAGCTTCCCCCTTAAAGATCTTTTTTTTGTACTTCAGCAAACCTTCCCCCTCATGCCTGTTGATACCTCATGGTTGTGCATGTGCGAATGGTGCTGTTTTGACTACAAAGTCAACGGCACTCACAGCTTGAACACTGGAAATGGAAGGGATGATGGACATGCCACTGAATACTCAAAAGCTGATCAACTTACCCGCTCATCAAATAGAGTTGCCTGGAAGATAAAACAGTTAAATATATATATATTAGCATGACGTGCCATTTCAACTTAGATTTGTCAGGTTAACAACAATGTTTATTTCAGACATTTATGAATCGCTTTTCAGGTAAATCTCACAAAGTTGCTTACATATTGGAAGAATAAGCATTACAAAAACAATATCATAAAAAGTCAAGGTGCAGCAGGAAAAACACTTCTGGAAATAGCGAAGTAAACCTGATATGATAGAGTCATTAGCTCTGTTTACCCAAACTTCGTGGTGAGTATGAATATGTAAAATGGAACAGCAAGGCTCAAACCCAGCTGACTATTAGAAGATCAGAACAAATCCCGTCCGCCTCACTTATTCCTTTCCGTAATATGTTTTCTTCTAATGAGCCACTAGAGGCTCATTTCCTTATTTGTCATGTATGTATTCACAACTTCTGCATCCAGTTCTCCCTTGAGAGCTTCGGTCTTCTACAATGTCTAATATTTCTTGCCGTCTGACCTTACCACATCCTGTTCTTCTTCTGTGTTTCTATTTGACAGCAAACTGCTAATCTTTCTCATTATGCCATGGCATAATTAAGGGGCATAGCTCAGTAGTAGCGCATTTGCCTTGCTTGTAAAGAGTTCTGGGTTCAATCCCCAGCATCTCCAGATAAGAACATAACAAGAGTCTACTGGATCACACACCAATGGCCCATCTAACCCAACCTCCTCACACTGACCAGCCAGTTGCCTTTGGCAAGCCCACGAGCACAACCTGACCACAAGAGCATTCTTCCCTCCTTCTGTTTCCAGCCACAAGGCTTCATTCACCTGAGCCACAGGCCACTGCTGGCCATGGGGGAAGATCTCCATAGGTTCTGCTATGACAGACCAGCTTCATCAGGCCTCCTCTGCCTGCAACCATCACCTGCAGGCAGCCATTCCAGCAGTGGGAGAGCTGGGAAGCAGAACTCAAGTGCATCCACTCTGCTGTGACAGGCCAGCTCCATCAGGCCTCCTCTCCCCTAATGGTCAACCCGGGGGCAGACTTTCCATCAGTCGGGGGAAGAGTTATGGAGCAGTGCTCGTCTCATCACCATCAGGCACCTCCTGCCCCTGAACTGTGCCAGCTGGTCATTATGGAAACGGCTGCTTAGAAATTGGTGCCAGAGTTGGGATTTGGGTTTTCCTCTTCCCTCCCTGTTCCCTTTCCCATGTGTGTCATTTCCATTTTTAAGATTGTAAGCCTGTGGGTAGGGTCTGCCATGTTTTGATTGCATGTAAGATGCTCTGGGAGCATTTTTGGCTGAAGAATGGGGTACAAATGTTCTAAATAAATGAGTAAATAAGACCTGAGCAACATAAGCCTTCTTTCCCCACGTGAATGTTCCCAATAACATGTGCTGCCCCATTCATATGTTAAAGTTAGCAGAAGAGTTGTGTGTGATCTGAATAGGCACAAGGCTGGAATGCTACTGTTTCAAGCCACCGTGTGTCACAGGAGCTGAGCAGGATTGGAGAGCTTACATGGCTAAAGTCATTCCTGGTCACCATATTGATTGAGTGACCATTTGATTTTTATTTATCGAAATTTATATACCACTGGATTGGGTTTTTTGTTAAAAAAATAAAACCCTCTAAGCTGTTTATGGGGGGGGGGGATAAAATATTGAAATTACCAATAAAAAACAGTTAAAAACAAGCATTTAAAAATATCCAAAAGATTATTTTAAATCAACGGTAGCTGCACAAAACTTCTGCATGTTTGGATAAAGGAAAAGGGTAAAGGGACCCCTGACCATTAGGTCCAGTCACGACCAACTCTGGGGTTGCGCGCTCATCTCGCTCTATAGGCCGAGGGAGCCGGCGTTTGTCCGCAGACAGTTTCCGGGTCATGTGGCCAGCATGACTAAGCCGCTTCTGGCGAACCAGAGCAGCACATGGAAATGCCGATTACCTTCCTGCCAGAGCAGTACCTATTTATCTACTTGCACTTTGACGTGCTTTCGAACTGCTAGGTTGGCAGGAGCTGGGACTGAGCAACGGGAGCTCACCCCGTCACGGGGATTTGAACCGCTGACCTTCTGATCAGCAAGTCCTAGGCTCTGTGGTTTAACCCACAGTGCCACCCGCATCCCTCATCCCTGCATGTTTGGATAGGCTTGCCTAAACATCAATGTTTTGAGCAGGTGCTGAAAAGAGTACAGTGAAAGCGCTAGCCAGATGACAACACACAGTGTTGATGCTGCCATGTTAAAACATTGGTTCCTTACAACTCCTTCTTTCTTAATTATTCATTTATTTGCAGCCATTGTATGCCACTTCATAACATTAACTTCTCTGGGTGGCTTACAATCAATGAGTAAGAAAAACAATTTTCATATGAAGAAGCCACCCAGAGTGGCTGGGCAACCCAGTCAGATAGGTGGAGTACAAATAAATTATTATTATTATTATTATTATTATTATTATTATTAGGCATGAATCCATACAATCAAAATAAGCAAAAAATGAAATCATTGCACCCTCAAAATTAAAGAAAACCCCCTCAGATTTAAAAACTGAGAGGCCCAGGCCACATCGGGTTTTTTAAAAGGCTTAGGTAAACAGAAAGGTTTTAATTTGGCACCAAAAAGATCACCAGGCAACATTCCCTGGAATGGCTGTTCCATAACTGGGATGCCACTACTGAAAAGGCCCTGTCGTTGGTGACTACTATTGCTGTGGTATAGCTCAGTTGGTAGAGTGTGAGATTCTTAATTTCAGGGCTGTGGGTTCAATCCCCCTGTTGGGCAAAAAGATTCCTGTATTGCAGGGGGTTGGACTAGGTGAGCCTTGTGGTCCCTTCCCACTCTACGAGTCTACGAAACTATTACTAGAAGAAGAACCCTTAAAAAAATATTACTTACCAATTGGTCCCGTATTTTGTCTGACAGGTTGGGATCGTTGAGGATGAGCACAGGCTTCCCGGGCGAATCACCAGATATCGAACGCAGTTTGGCTTGATTGGCAACCTTAGAAAGGCCAATGGTGATGAACGATATTCCAAGGGCCCGGGCTGCTTCAGATATGCCCTGCACATCAGGAGACTTTGGGTGGTCGATCCCATCCGTCATCAACAAAGCCACTTTGACACCTATTTTACGGCCTTCTGTTTTGAACAACTGGGTAGCGTTGGAAATAGCATAATAGGAATACGTGCCGTGCCCAATAAAGGTCATCCCAGTGACTTCCTGCTTAAAGGTCTGCAAGTTTCTCCATTCGGTAAAAGGATGGTCGATTTTGACCGAACTGCTGAACTGCATGATTGCCAGTCTGAAGTCGTACCTGCGGACTCTGGTGGGCTTCATGAGGAAAACCTTGTCGCTTAAGGTGGTGACGAACTCCTTCTGCTTATCAAACAGGACATCTTTTGCGCTTTCGGAACTGTCCAGGACGAAGATGATATCGATGAAGCAGACGGAAGCTGCGGAGGGCAAGATGGGACAGAGATCATTCAGAAACGGGGAACAAAGCCGCAGTGGGAGAAGACAAAAACATGGGGTGGTTTCAAATAGAAAGGGAAGAGGTGAGGGCAATTCCAAGCCAGTTATAGGTTCTTCTCATTAGATGATGGAACAAGCAGGAGTCAGCGGTGGTTCTGCTTGCGGGTTTCCAAAGGCATCTGGTTGGCCACTGTGAGAACAGGATGGTGGACTAGATGGGCAGTTCTTATGTTCTCAATTCACATGATAACAATAATATAATGGTAATAATAAATTTTATTTATACCCTGCCCTCCCCAGCCAGAGCCAGGCTCAGGGCGGCTAACACCAGTAAAATTACAGTAAAAACATAATAGAAAAAAAACAACAATTTAAAATACAGGTTAAAATGCAATTTAAAACGCAGCCTCATTTTAAAAGTAGCCCATAGATCAAAACCATAAGGGGAGGGAAACATAAGGGTCAGACTGAATCCAAACCAAAGGCCAGGTGGAACAGCTCTGTCTTGCAGGCCCTACGGAAAGATGTCAAGTCCCGCAGGGCCCTAGTCTCTTGTGACAGAGCATTCCACCAGATCGGGGCCAGTACTGAAAAGGCCCTGGCCCTACTTGAGACCAACCTAACCAGCTTGAGACTTGGGACCTCCAAAATGTTGTCATTTGTGCCCCTTAAGGTCCTCCGCCATAATAGTATTGCTGAAGTAGGGATTGGAAGTGTTGATTTTAACATAGGGCTGCAGTCCTTTACTATAGGCATGGGAAACCTGCTGATGTCTGAATGTTCTCTTATTAGTTCATGACTCCATGTACATACTGTATGTTTTCTGATTGTGAATTAAGAAAGAGTTCAACTGTGTTATATAAATATTGTTAATATACTATTAGCCTATGTGTTTCTTTCTGTTTATCAGACCGTTCTGTTTTACAACACAGAGGATTTTTTTGTTGCAAGACGTCTGAATGCTGTCGGACTACGACCTCCATCACCCCGACCATTGGTCATGCTGGCTGGAGCTGTTGAGAGCTGGAGTCCAACAACATCTGCAGGGCCATTAGTTTCTCACACCTGCTTTAATATGCCGTACACTTCATACAATCAGGACAGCCTGCATATTGCTGAAGGCAACCTTTTGTGCACTGCATCTATTTACATTACAATGGCTTCTTCTGCTCTGTATTAAAGAAAACCCTTAGAAGTTTGCCTGATATGTGTGTATTATAGGGAAAATGAAAAGAGCAACAACTAGAAATGAGTCAGTTGCCTGAGCTGGATGGGGCTGCACTGCCCTGAAGAAGCAGGCATGCAGTTTGAATCTAGGGCTGTCCCGGGAAGCCAAGAGTTTGTGCATTGGTGACTGCAAAATTGGATACCTGCAATGCACTCTATATGGAGCTTCCCTTGTGCTTGATCTAGGAGCTGCATTTAGTACAGAATGCTGCAGCATAATTGCTGTCAGGAGTGAGAGCCTTTCAGCATATAACACCCCTGCTCAGAGATCTGTACTGTTTGCCCATTTGCTATTGGGCCAGGTTCAACGTGTCACAACAGCTTGGGATCACCTGATCCCATATATGCTTCTAGACCACTTTGATCTGCAGAACTGACACTTTTGTAGGTGCCACATAATACTAGCTGTGCAGTTGTAAGAAATCAAGCTTTTAGTGTAGCAGCAGTTACACTTAGGAACTCCCTGCCAATTGACACCAGACAGATGGTTTCATCATACTCTTTTCAGCATCTGCTTAAAACATTTTTGTTTCAGCAAGCCAATCCAAACATGTAGAAGTCACATGTGTTTTTTCTCTTTTTAGCTACTGTTGGTTAGAATCGTCTCTTGAAAGTTTTTAAATACCTGGTTTCAACTGGGATTTTTTTAATAATTTTTTTTATAGTGCTAATGTTTCATTTTCCATTATTGTAAACTGCTTAGAGGTTTCCTTGCAGCAAGATATTTTGTTTATTCAATAAGGAAATAAATATTCCAATCTATTCTGAAATTGTGGGTGTGCAATATGCATTTTCCAGTAGCACATTCCACCTGAAAAAAAGTCTGTTGAGTTTCTTTATGTGAAAGGGAACATGCCTTTTAGAATAGAATAATTATGTCCCTTGTAGTTTGGTCTTAATGGAAAACATGCTGTTCCCATAGAACTCAGGACTTGTTACCAAAATGATACAAAATCCCCATATATTAATAATTTGCCACTTTCCCTTGGAGATTATTCCATTGCGCTTGGAAACATTTCATGCAGCCTATAGCAAATTCTAAGAAAATGACTTTACCCTGAAGGTTCGCTTTTCCTGTTAGAGAACTTGGCTTCTGTCCCCTTCTTCTGTTTTGTCCATACACTACACAGTTTGTAGCAACAGCCAAAACCAAAAGGCAAAAGACAGAATGTTTTTTCCACATAGCGACGGGGATTCAAAAATCAAAGGGTCACTTACTGCTCCTGCTAATAAAAACAAAAAGAGCTGTTAATGTCTCGTGCATATTAATAATAAATCTGTAACTACTTAACACACATTTGCTCAATGAATATAATGCAACCTTACCACAGACCAGAGCCAGCACCCGATAAAAAATATTGGGGGAAGAACAGAAGGGGCGTAGTATATTTCTGGGTGGGCGAGAAAGAAAGAAAATAGCAGCATATGTTAGTGGCAGAGATGGAATGGCCATCTGTCAGGGATTCTTAAGCTGTGATTCCTGCATTGCAGGGGGTTGGACTAGATGACCCTTGGGGTTGCTTCCAACTTTACAATACTATAATTCAATGAATTCAGAAATGGGGGGCAAGGAGAGCAAGCTCCTTGTTTGGGGGCATCCCCCCCGTGCCGCCAATTTCCCAGGCTTAAAAAATAGAATAAAATTACTTCCCATTTTTTAAAATTAAAATTATGCTTAAGTTATGATCATTATCTTTTTAAGCAATGTTCCTTCCATTGTTCTGCCTTTTTTGCTTTTTGTTTTTGTTTGCTTAATTTTATTTTACAACAACAACAACAACAACAACAACAACAGCAATAATAATAATTTATTATTTATACCCCGCCCATCTGGCTGAGTTTCCTCAGCCACTCTGGGCAGCTCCCAATAAGTGTTAAAAACAATACAGCATTTAATATTAAAAATCTCCCTGAACAGGGCTGCCTTCAGATGTCTTTTAAAGATAGGATAGCTGCTTATTTCCTTCACATCTAAAGGGAGGGTGTTCCACAGGGTGGGCACCACTACCGAGAAGGCCCTCTGTCTGGTTCCCTGTAACCCTATTAGCTTTAAAACAATTTGTTTTAAGCTCTTATACTGCAAGCTGCATTGTGTATACAGTCATACCTCAGAAGTTGAATAGAGTCTGTTCCGGAAGTCCGTTCAACTTCCGAAACATTTGACTTCCAAAGCACAGCTTCTGATTGGCTGCAGGAAGCTCCTGTAGTCCGCAGAAGCCCAGAGGCATAGCTAGGTGGGTGCCATCTGGGTACCACATGGCGCTCCCCATCCCTAGCCCCTATGGGCCCCTATGGGCTGTTTGCCCCGCCCCTGGGTGCCCTGCCCCAGGTGCCCCAGAGGCTTCCTCTGCCACTGCAGAAGCCACGTCGGACGTTCGGATTCCGAAAGAACATCTGAAAACTGGAACACTTGGGAGCCGAGGTACGACTGTATATGGTAGGAAATTGTGGGGAAATGTTCTAAGCCAGGGGTTTTCAACCTGGTCCCTACCGCCCACTAGTGGGCATTTCCGGAGTCTAGGTGGGTGGTAGGGGGTTCTAGGGCACAAGCTGAATCCTCCTTCCATCGAGCACTGGTGGGCGGTAAGGAAATTGTACCATCAAGAAAGATGAATTAGTGGGCGGTAGGTATAAAAAGGTTGACTACCTCTGATCTAAACAGACAGACAGACAGACAGCTTTGCCCTTCCAGTTCATGAATTAGATACACATATTTTCCAGAAAGCAAGATAAACGTTTCCCTTGGGGAAAGGGTCATAGCTCAGGGACAAACCATCTGCTTTGCATGCAGATGGTCTCAGGTTCAATCCCATGGCTTCTCCTGGGAGGGCTGAGAGATATCCCTGACTGAAGCCCCAAAGAGCAGCTGCCAGCCAGAGGAACCAATACTGAACTAGATAGGCCATTGGTCTGACTTGGTTTACATCAGCTTCCTATGTTCCTGTTGTCCAAAGCTATATCATCCTTTTCACTTTTTTGAAATATTCTCAGGTATACTGTACTTGGCATTCTCCTACAATAAAACAAGCTGCCCCATGGTCTAATACCAGCTATTATAAATGCTGGAAATAATTGATGCAGAGAAATCACTTTAAATAGCAGGAATTAGCACTGTCATCCTATGCACACACTTCCCTGGAAGCCAGTCCCATTGAAGTGAATGGGGCCTACTTCTGAGTAGGCATGCATGAGATTGTGCCGCAGGTTACATTCTGAGATATGTGCAAAGTTCAAACTCTCTATTCTTTGTAGAAAACCTTTTGAGCCCACCTCAACCCTTTATTACAATGCTGCTCATTTGGGTGCCTGAAGTGAACGTGCCTCAAAATTTCATTTTAACACACAGGCGTGTCCATAATAATTTGTAGGCACTGATTTTAATTTATGTAGCCCCATATTTTAGAAAGAAAATTATTTAGCAACAAAAAGCCACTACTAAGTTTTCCATTATTATAGCATTATCTTTAACATAGTCCATAGGATGTTGTTTGGCATATGCATATTTGGTTAGATTTACAAGATAGATGAGCAGCTTGATTGAACACACTTGTACTGTGACTTGCAGCCAAATTCTATGTATGTCTACTCAGAAGTAAATCCAGCTGAGCTCAGTAGAACTTAATCTCAGGTAATTGTGCATTAGACTGCAGCCTTACAATGCAATCCTATACATATCAACGCAGAAGTTAATCCCACTGAGTTTATCCTAGTAAAAAAACCACCACTAGCCTTAGATGCAACTTACAAGAATATCTTAAAGAAATGCATTTACAATATCACTAATAGGAAACATTTAAACAATATGCTTCACTTTCCAGTTCCAAACTCCCCTTACAGAATATTGTTTAACATCACCCAGTACTTTGATCTAATTAATTCATTCGCCCCCCCCCCAAAAAAAAGATACAATACAATGTCATTTTAACAATAGGACAACAATTATTATGTCATTTTGTTTCAAGTCCCATTTGAAATTTTTGCTAAGAGAAACAACTTCTAAAATATTGGTATCTTACCTTATAGAACACCAAATCAGCAAGCTTGGGAATAAATAGTCTGTAAACAAATATGAACTAGAAAATGCATTCCTAGGGTCGCTGGGTTTTTTGTTTTGTTTTTAAATACTTTTAAGCACAGCTGTCCTTAAATAAATAATTAGTCCTGATGCAAATCAGGGAACCCTGCATCTGGATTTTTCATGATCCTTTATTCATGTTTTATTAGTCCAAGTTGAATGCAGAGTGGTTAGGCATGCAGCCAGGTCTAGCAATCTGGGTGGGAGCATAAACAACTTTAAAGGAACAGCCATTCAGAGAGTTTGCTATAGAGTTGGTTGCTGTTTGCTATTCAGTAAATGAAAGCGGTACTTCTTACAAACAACTTTGTGCCTGTCCCTGCCATGCCTCCAAAGCACACCCATGCTTATTATTCAATAATGCTTCCTGTACGAGATAGAGATAAGAAAGCAACCATGATACTATGTGTGCATTACAGTGAATGGCCAAAATTTGGGGAAGGTTACAAATGAGCTTTGAGAACATCTGGAAACAGGTACACCTGTTTGTTCACCACACACACACTAGTGAATGCTAGCAGTTACCTTTATGCCACAGGTGGGGAAGCTTTTCGGTGCCATGGACCAGATCATTATCAAGATTGGGTTGCTACCTGTCAATCATCTGATGTCACAATGGCTGGGAACTGGCGTGCACTGCCAAAAACGGAACAGGATTTAACCCCCACTCATCAGCTGCTGGTGTTAAATCCTGATGTCTTGGTTGTGTGTGCCAATACAGAATTGAAAGCCACACCCCATATCACCTGCCAATGGGTGTGATATCAGCTAACTGACCTATAGGCCAAACTAGAACCCCCAGCAGATGGGTGTAAGTGGGTGGAGCTATTTTTTGTGCTTAGAAGTGGAACATGTCCACCTGCACACTTGTGCAGATTCAGACTGTTCATAAGGTGCTTTGGTGGGCTTCCCAGCCACTCTACTCAGATACACATTATCTTACCTGTGCATCAGTGAATTTCACGACCTACGAAGGTACTTTTTCTCTAGGCTCTCCCTTGGGTTTGGTGTATTCTTCAGCAGTTGGTTCAACAATTAGAACTGAAGAATTCTGCTCCCATGAATTATTTCAAATACCAAAAAGAAAAGAGTTCACAGTGCTTCCAAAAACATATCTACTTCAACATTTTTCACTTCAACAGTATAAATTAGGGAGTCATTTTGCAGCTGCTACTTTGGAGAGTCCTAAGTCCTTGGCCATCTACTGCAAATCATCCAGGGATCTATGGCTGGACCCAGATCTGCCCATCCCTGCTATGGACTACATGTATGTAAAGATCTGTACTCACAATCAGGAGAAATCAGGGTTCCGAAGCAGTGGGGAGAGAGCTCTATACACATAGAGCTGTACACAGTCAATCAACTGGACACATGGAGGGGCAGCACCCTACAATCGCCCTCCATGCATTCAGTCTAAGGCATGAAACAGGCTGCATACTGTCCTGCAAAGGGTAGGGGACATCACCTACCAAAAAACCATTTGCAGTTATCAACACATTCTGTTACCACTCCAGTTATTACTAAATATTTCTTTCCGAAGATTGGCCTACTGCAGAAAAAAATAAGCAAATAATCTTCTGGCACCTTAAAGACTAACACACTGATAATGAAAATTAAAAAAATCCTTCCAGTAGCACCTTAAAGACCAACTAAGTTAGTTCTTGGTATGAGCTTTCGTGTGCATGCACACTTCTTCAGATACGTATCTGAAGAAGTGTGCATGCACACGAAAGCTCATACCAAGAACTAACTTAGTTGGTCTTTAAGGTGCTACTGGAAGGAATTTTTTTTATTTTGACTATGGCAGACCAACACGACTACCTATCTGTAACACTGATAATGGTAGAAGTTCTCATGGATTACAGTCCACTCTATCAGATTTGTTATGCCTCTGTGTGACAAGCACAATAAGTACTACAGAGGTGGCAGAGCCTGAGTCCATTTAGTCAGAAGCTTCAGTGCCCAATAGGATTAACTTCCTATTCAATAGGCTCAGGATTGCAGCCTAAGACTGCAGTCATAACCCTACTTACTCGGGAGAAAGTCCCACTGAATTTTGAGTAGACATAATTAGGATTGCAGTCTTTGTCTGTCTCCCGTTCCAGGCTGGGTCCCACAGAGATGCTCTGGCTAGGTGTGTGGAAAGGTGCAGGCCCAGCAGCAAGTGATCAGGACCAGGGACAGCTCATTGTGAAGCTGGATTCAGGAGAGCAGCCAGATACCAAGTTCACTAGGAGCTTGGAGTGTTGCTTTATGCTGTTTAGAGCCAACTGATGGCAAGCAGTCTTCGAGCAAGATGGCCAATCCTTTACCAAGTCAAGTTCAAGGATTTGGTACTAACATTTATGACCATAAACAGCTCAGGGGCAGCTTGAGAAAACACCTTATCTCTGATATGTCCAGTAGGCCTCTGCATTCTGCAAGAGAGTTTCTCCTCCCAGTTCCTAAAATATCAGAAATCCACTCCACAGCAACATGGAGCAAAGCTCTCAGTGTGTATACCCCTGTTGTGTGGAACAGGATTCCTGTTGTGATATGACAGACATCCACCATTTGTACTTTCCCCAAACAACTGGACACACTTTTGTTTCAACAGGCGTTTCCAACTGGATGAAAATGACTCTGGATTGCATGTTATCATGTTTTGGTTGTAAACTGATCTTCTATTATTTTTGGTATTGTTTTTGAAACTTTATTATTATTATTTTAATTGTGTTTGTAAATTGTCTTCATACACTTATAGAAAGTAATTCATAAAATGATCATTATCATTCTGATCATCATCCTAGCTTCCCTGGAGAAAGCTGGCATTCTGTTACACAGCCATGTGCTTCAGTGGACTGGAAAGCACACAGTGGGCCTACTTTTGTAGTAGATGGTTCTCCTGGGCTGTTGGTGGTTCTGGGGATGAGTCTTCAAAGTCCACTTAGACAGACCTATTTCCTCAGGAGCAGGGGATGAAGGCTCCACTCACTATTCTCCACTCACTATTGTAAATGTAAATGTAATTGTAACTTCTTTTCTTTGAGATCAACATGTCTCTATGTTTCTCTAAAGCCACAGCAGGCGATGCAACCTTCCAGCAGTTTGACTTCACTCCAAAAGGTTGTCTCCTGAGACAGATGGATCCCAGCAACTTTGTTTCTTTGAGATCAACATGGCAACTGTTGCCTCTGAATACCTTACAAAGAAAATAAAGACTCATTAGTGTAAAGTCCAGGAAGTGCACTTATGAGCCCCAGCATTTCCCAAACCAAGTAATTTGAGCAGACTAACATATGCTGCTGTAAGGGTATGAATTCTTTCAAGCTACACAGAAAATCTAATCAGAAATGAACCAGTTTGCCACCCTTGGGGACCTATATGATTGGACCAAATATTGTGTCACCATGTTTATTATTTCAGAATTAAGTGAAATAAATTTATTGTCAAGTTTATCATATAGTTCTTTCTTTGGGTCATTAGCAGTTTATTATTAACGTTCCTATCTTTCATAACATTCATGAAAGTCACATGACAGGTCCATTGAATCTTTGTCAGCCTTGCTTGGGCTCTTGGGAGCTGGAATGCAATAACATTTGGAAAACCACAGGTTAGCCACCCCTGGTCTAGAGGAAAGTTAGTAGTTCTTTTCTCATTTGGTAGTTGTTATGTAACAACTTCAGGCTGGTCTCCAGGCTGTCTGAGAAATGTTGCTTCCATTAGTCTCTTTTCATGGATATGTTCTTGGAAACCTGGCAAACCCTGAATGTGTGGGAATATTGGGAAAAGGTTGATGTAGAGACTGGCTGGATGCTGCCTCACAGCTTCCAAAACATTTTCCTCTTATAGTTCACTTTTCCTGAAAACCTAAAAAGAGAGGTTAAACAAATCCACCAACATTCACATATCTTGGTCTGTTATTTTCTAAAATGGGAATAACTTAGGATCAAATTAGGGATCTACTACCTGTATCACATACACAGAAATCAAGGATTAACTACTCCTTATTAACTACTTTGATTGTGAGATAACTGTATATCTAAAGAGTAAGTAATAAATTAAAATAGATGGCATTGTACTCTGTGATTGTTGGATTGCAATTAGAGGGAAGCAGCTATTCTAGATTTATATTTTCATATTTTATATAGTTGTTCTTTTTAACAAATGTAATCATTTTCAACTGTTTCCATAATAAAATGTAAAGTGCAAAATATAAATTGTTACACACACACACACACACACACACACACACACACCAATTTATATAACTGTTTTACATATGCAAATATGAATAAATAGGTACCGTTTTGGTGGGAAGGTAAACAGTGTTTCATGTGCTCTGGCACTCATCGCGGTCCTCCATGTGCCAGAAGTGGTTTAGTCCTGCTGGCCACATTACCCCGAAAGCTGTCTGTGGACAAACGCTGGCTCCGTCGGCCTGAAGCAAGATGAGCACTGCAACCCCATAGTCGCCTTTGACTGGTCTTAACCAACCAGGGGTCCTTACCCTTTTTTTAACCTTTACATATGTAATTATGGTGTGAATTGCTTTGAGAACATTAATTTGAGATGTACCTTAGTAAGCAATTCAGAAATGAATGAATAAGAACTACAGTTTTTCAGCAAACAGGAAAAAGCTTCAGTTGTAGTCCAACAAAGTTTTTGCTTTTGACAAGCTGAACAGATACAAGATGCCTCTGTGGTATTTAGTTTCAATCTGGGACCAATTTGTTGCCTGTTTACAAAACTGAACAAGGTTCCCAGGAGTACCCAACAGGGTGCCCTCCAGATGTTGCTGGATGACAACTCCTATAATCCATGACCATTGACCATGCTGGCTGCGGAAGATGGGTGTTGGGAATCTAACAACATCTGGAGGACACCATGTTGGTGCCCCCCATCTGAGATTGTTTCCATTGCCAGAGTCAACTCTTTTCAAAGTGTATTTCCCACACAACTGCTAGCCCCTCAAAGATCTGTGATGAAGCAACAGAGTTACTCTATATGTAGCTTTCAGACAGACTTGAGGCTCAGTATTTATTGTATCTTTAATCATTAATCAGTTGGTATTTCACACTAAATAAACTGACATGAAGTGTGTCGAAAGTTTTGTACTTTGGTTAATATCCATTGCCTGTTTGACAGCACTGAATGTGGGGCTCACTCTTCTCAGTCCTTAGTTTTGTGAAAGAAAGATGATTTGAGCTCCACCTTGTGGGTCTCAAGAGCACATCATTTAATTCAGGTCCTGTTAAACAGCTGTTTCTGCAACCTTTACAAGACTAATGAATGTTGTAATCTTCCTCTCATATGCTCCGCTACATGCTGTTACTTTTTTGTCTGTAAACTGCTCAAAGTTAGGATGACCAGATTGGTAAAGAGGCACCGTCAGGTGCGTTTTTAATAGTTGTGTAGAAGAGGGAATTTTATTAAGCATAACTTGCATGGCCTGCTGAAACTGAGTTTTCAACACAACTATCAAAGTGCAGGTGACCTACCCTCTTTTTTATCTGGCAACCCTATTCAAATGGTTTATTATTGCAAGGTATCAGGAATAGGATTTGTGGCTTCAACAAATTCTGCCTGATTTATAGAGCAATCCTATGTGTGTCTACTGGGGGGGGGGGGAGAGTTCAATCCAGTTTCTCATTAGGTAAGAGGGAAGAGGATTGTACCCTTAAAAGTGGCATGAAGGAAGAGGATCTTTCAGATTTTTTCCTTCCAAACTGCACCAGTATAGCAGTGCTATGTTGGTGTCAACATAGCAACTGGTTCTTCCAAAAATATTGTCTGCTACTGTCTACCAGAACAGCACAGTGATGTCACATATATAGCTCAGCTGGTAGAGCCTGAGACATTCCTCCACATGTGATGGGAATGCCCTAAAATCCAACCCTTCTGGACAGCAGTCCTACAATAGATATGCAAAATAACTAAACAGGTATTAGAACTCATCCCAGAACTGGACTTCCGGAGGCGGCGCGAAACTGTAATGGCGGTCCTCTTCGTTCTCTGAAGAGGGGCTCCGCGGAAAAGGGTCGCACGCTGCGGCATAGCGGCGACCCATTAAGAAAAACCACGGGTAGAGTGAGCCCGTGGCCGTGGGACTCGGCGGGCACCAGAAGCTACCCTGAAGTCACAGAAGGGACCCCGTAAGGAGCTCCGGAGTGAAGGAGGGGGAGCGGTGCTGTGAGTTCATCGCTCTTTCCGCGGAAGTGAAGCCGCGCGGCTGTTACAGATGAGCGCTGACCTTTCTTCCTAAAAACATCAAGCTGCAAGCAACATACCCGTGAGTAATGGACATTAAAATTGACAAATAATTTGTTAATTTCGGCTGAAACCGGGAGACGAGAAAAGGGAAGTCCGTCTCCCGGCATTGCTGGCAAGATCAAAGCAAAGATCTGAGAAGCGGGAAGCACATTAAAAGGGACTGTGGGAAGTGAAAACTTTTGTGCGCTTATGGAGTTGTTTTCTTCAAAGTGAAAGAAAGGAACTGTCACTGAATTAAAGGGACTTTAAGCACTAAGTTGGGACTTTCCTCCTACTCTTTGGGCTGCAACTTTAAAGAGCCAGATTGTCGGGCTGCCAGGTAGGAGAGATCTGTTAAATTGCGGATACAGTTACTGAAACTTACTGGAACTTAACTGATACTACTGAGCAGAAATAGACTGGATGTGACATTGTTACAGACACCTTCCATGAAACTTTGTTTAACTTTAAAAAGTGCTCTGGAGAACTTTTGGTCTGTGCAGGGACTATTGTATTTTCTGAACTGAGTCAAATTGGAATTTTAATGGCGGAAAGTTTCCTTCTCTGTTCCTGAAGTTTGCTGGCACTCCCCCTATAGGACTTTAGGATTACAAAAGCCTGGGAACTGATTTTTGTTTTGACTTTCTCTCTACTGATTGTTTATAATTGGGTCTGTCTTTCCCACGGAACAATAGACAATTTGACCTTGAACATTGACAGATGTGTAATGAGTGGTGCAGGGAAAACAAGAGCATCTAAAGCTAAGGAAGCTAAAGAGGCCAAGGAAAAAGAAAAGGAAAAAAAACCAGCACAACTCTTACAAACAACTCTGACCCAAGGACGCCGATCATCGGTTCCAACGGTGCTGGTGGCACAAAAGGTGGAAGTTGAAAAGACTGAGAAGTCCACTGAGGAAGATATGGCAGCAGGTGGATCAGACGCAGTTTTGAAACAAATATTGGAGCAATTGTCAAAGTTAAATCAAAAGGTGGACAACCAGTCTTTGAAAATAGATCAAGCGACATCCTCGATTCAAAAATTGACTGAACAGGTTTCCCAGCATACACAAGCAATAGAGAATCTGCAAGGAGCAACAGCTGAAAATCGTGAATTAGCTGGGGAAGCTATTCAGAAAGTGGGAATTTTACAGAAGGAGGTCGAGGAGATAAAGGGAGAAGTTAAGCCTCTGCACAAACAGGTAGGTGAACAACAAGCTTACCTGTCGATGGTGGAATTGAAAAATCGCGAGAACAACCTTAAATTGAGAGGTATCCCAGAACTTGAGCAAGGAGATTTGATTGGATATCTGACACAAGAATTTTCCAAGTTCTGGGGTATAAAGGAAGATACAGACTTCAAAATTGTTTCGGCATTCAGACTGGGAAGATTGGTAAGGAAGGACAGATCCAGAGACTGTTTGATAATTTTAAGATCAAAGGGAGAGAGAGACAAGATTTTAGGCCTACACTTTAAAAAAGCAATTGAAATACAAGATAAAAGGGTGGAAATTTACAGAGATATTCCGAAACAGTTACTGGACCTTAGAGCTACCTACACAGAGTTAGCAAAATTGCTGAGACACAACGCAATACCCTATAGGTGGGAGTTCCCACAAGGACTATCTTTTACCTACAAAGAAAAGAAGGTTAAAATTAGAACAACTGAAGACAACCAAAAGTTCCTGCACGACCACGGGGAAGATCTTCAAAAAGGAGCATCTTGGCCACTACCCTCATCTATACCAGCACCGCCTGGAGGCGGGCCAACGCCTACACCCTCGGGATCTGAGGAAAAGGAAGACACTCCACTTTAGGAACAACATAATAGAACAGGATGTCTCTGCAGCTACTTAGTTGGAATATAAATGGCGGAAATTCCCCGGAAAAAAGAAGGAGGATATTTCATATTTTGAAGAAAGAACAATTGGATATAATATGTTTACAAGAAACACATGTGACCAGGCTCCACAGGAAAGTGTTAATCAACAAAAGACTAGGTCAAGAATTTATTTCATCGGATAAAGTCAAGAAAAGAGGAGTGGTGATATATGCAAAGGAGAACCTGGCACCAAAATTTTTATTTAAGGATGACCAAGGAAGAATTTTGGCAATTGAAATCCAAACACAAGGAGAGAAAATTTTGATATTAGGAATCTATGCACCAAATGACGGGAAATCAGAATTTTACAAGAAGCTGCATGAGACTATGCTGGACTATATGGACTATTCTAACATCATTATGATGGGAGACATGAATGGGGTGGTGTCAACAAATATGGACAAATCTCAAAACCAAAACTTAACAACAGACGGCAGACTCCCCAAAACTTTTTTTGAAATGACAGACAATATGGATTTGATTGACATATGGAGGACAAAGAACCCCTTAGGTAAAGAAGGAACTTTCTTTTCTGAGGCCCACCTGTCATGGACACGAATCGACCAAATTTGGACATCTAGAGGGCTGGCACCCAAAACAAGAAAGGTGGAAATCTGCCCAAAAACCTGCTCCGACCATAATGCCCTGAAAATGGAATTGAGACTTATTCCAACCGGATCCTTTAGATGGAGAATGAATGACACCTTGTTGAGAGATCAAGAGATTGTGAAGAAGGCCCAAAAAACGCTAAAGGACTACTTTGAAATAAATTTGAACACTACGGTGGAAAAAAGAATGATCTGGGACGCAAGTAAAGCAGTTATGAGAGGGTTTCTGATACAACAGAACACAATTAAGAAAAAATTCTGGAATGGAAAAAAGGAGAAAATCTTAGAGAAAATAAGTGAAGGAGAGAAGAAGTTGAGAACTAAACCAAAGTCAAAGGAGGTGCTGAGAGAAATTAAATTCCATCAAGCACAATATTCGAAATTGATTAACCAAGAGATAGAATGGAAAATCAAACAAATGAAACAGAGATCGTTTGAATCAGCAAATAAATGTGGAAAGCTGCTAGCATGGCAGCTGAAAAAAAGACAAAAGCTAAATACGGTTACAAATCTAGAGATTGAAGGAAGAATGGTTCAGAAACCAGAAGAAATCAGGAAGTGCTTCCACAGATACTTTAAAGAACTCTATGCTCAGGGGCCTCAGAAAGAATTTGAGATAGACCAATTTTTAAAGATAAATGGACTATCTAAAATAAGTCAAGATAAAAGATCAATCTTGAATTGTAAAATAACTCAACAGGAAATTGAAGGTGCCATCCAGAATATGCAACTTGGCAAATCTCCAGGCCCGGATGGGCTTACTTCCAAATATTATAAGACTTTGAAGGACTATTTGATACAACCTTTGATGGAGGTATGCAATCAGATTATGGAGGGGAAGAGGGCACCGGAAACGTGGAAAGAAGCATTCATCACATTGATACCTAAGTCAGAATCGGAAAAGACCCAGCTTAAAAACTACCGTCCCATCTCACTCCTGAATGTGGATTACAAAATATTTGCAGACATTTTAGCAAGTAGATTTAAAAAGGTACTAAATGAAGTAATTCATAAAGACCAAGCAGGCTTTCTCCCTGGTAGACATATGTTTGATAACACCAGGAATATTATTGACATTTTGGAGCTCTTGCAGACTAAGAGGAACACAAGGGCGGTGTTAATCTTTATTGATGCGGAGAAAGCATTTGACAATATCTCTTGGATGTTTATGAAGAAAAATTTGGAAGGGATGGGAGTGGGGCGGGGGTTTGAAAATGGAATAGAAGCAATCTATTCAGAGCAAAAAGCTAAACTGATAGTGAACAATGTGGTGTCGGAGGAACTTAAAATTGAAAAAGGGACACGACAGGGGTGCCCTCTATCTCCTCTTTTATTTATTTCTGTCCTGGAGGTGTTGCTGAACATGATTAGGGAGGACCGGCTGGTGCAAGGTATAGAGGTCGGAGTGAAACAATACAAACTGAAAGCTTTCGCAGATGACCTAGTTTTAACATTACAGGAGCCAGAATCTAGTACAAAAAGAGTTCTTGAACTTATCTCGGAGTTTGGTCGGGTGGCGGGATTTAAGCTGAACAAGCAAAAAACTAAGGTCTTGGCTAAAAATCTGACATTTACAGAAACAGAGGGGTACCAGAAAGAAACAGAATTAAGTGTGGTTAAAAAAGTGAAATACCTGGGGGTATTTTTGTCCACCAAAAACCTGAACTTATTTAAAGATAATTATGAAAAATGTTGGTCGGAAATTAAAAAGGACTTGGAAATTTGGTCAAGATTGAAACTTACCTTGTCGGGTCGAATTGCAGCTATAAAGATGAGTGTATTGCCGAAAATGTTATTCTTGTTTCAAACCCTACAGATCGTGGACAGAGTGGAATGTTTTGGAAAATGGCAGAAGGATATATCTAGGTTTGTCTGGCAGGGCAAAAAGCCCCGAATAAAATTTAAAATACTAACTGACTCGAAAGAAAGAGGGGGGTTTGCCCTGCCGGACTTGAGGTTGCAGCCTTCTGTTGGTTGAAGGATTGGTTCCTGTTGGAGAACACGGACGTCCTAGATCTGGAAGGGTTTGACAATGCTTTTGGTTGGCACGCATATTTGTGGTACGACAAGGCGAAAGTTCATAAATTGTTTAAAAACCATATTGTCAGGAAAGCAATTTTTGCCGTCTGGATGAAGTATAAGGACTTACTAGAAGGTAAGACCCCGAGGTGGCTATCACCGATGGAGGCCAAGGCTCTAAAAAAACCCAATATGGAGGCCTACTGGCCAAAATATTGGGAAATAATTGAAAGAACTGGAGATAACTGGAAGCTGCAGAGCCAGGATAAACTAAAAAGTAAGGTGCGAGATTGGCTACATTATGCTCAAATTCAAGAGGCTTTTAAAATGGATAAAAAAGTTGGTTTCCAGGTGGAAAAATCGAAATTGGAGACGGAATTGTTAGAACCAAAGACTAAGGTACTTTCGAGAATGTATAACTTGCTGCTTAAATGGAATACACAGGACGAGATAGTTAAGTCTGCTATGATAAAATGGGCACAGGATGTTGGGCATAACATTATGTCTGAAGACTGGGAAAGGTTGTGGAACACCGGTATGAAGTTTACGGCATGTTGTGCCTTGAAAGAGAACATTATGAAAATGGTATACCGGTGGTACATGACCCCAGTCAAGCTAGCTAAGATATACCACCTGTCTGATAACAAATGTTGGAAGTGTAAGGAGGCTGAAGGGACATTCTTTCACCTTTGGTGGACCTGCCCTAAAGTGAAGTCCTTTTGGGAAATGATATATAATGAATTGAAAAAGGTATTTAAATATACCTTTCCCAAGAAACCGGAGGCCTTCCTTCTGGGCATGGTGGACCGGAAGGTGTTAAAAAAGGATAGAACTTTGTTTATGTATGCAACCACAGCAGCAAGAATTCTTATCGCAAAGCACTGGAAGACACAAGATCTACCCACACTGGAGGACTGGCAGACGCAGTTGATGGACTATATGGAACTAGCAGAAATGACTGGCAGAATTCGAGATCTGAGCGAGGAAGCAATAGAGGAGGACTGGAAAAAATTTAAAGACTATTTGCAAAAATACCATAAGTTGTTTGAATGTTAAGATTGTGCACGATTAGGAAACGTTATGCTTCTGCAATTTGATTAGGTAAATGATAAAGTAAGTTATAACAAAAAAAAGGAGACAATTTGAAACAAATATATTATGTTTATTATAAAGGTACTAAAAGTGAATTACAACATTTTGAACTTGGTAACATAATAATTGAAAGTCACAGTAAGCTGCGAAATAAGGTAACAAATTGCTGATACTGTTATTGCAAAGAACGCAATGTTGGGAGGACGTGAGGAGGTCTAACTGATAGTGACTTATGGAAAGATGATTTGAAACATATCTAATTCTTTTTTACTTTTGTTTATTTCTAAAATCTGTTTCTTGTTTCTTGCTTCGTATCTGAATCTGTGAACCTATGGAAAGAAACGCAATAAAAAATTTATAAAAAAAAAAAAGAACTCATCCCAGAACTGGCCCTGCTGAACATCTTCCAAGTTCATAATGACCACTCACATTATACAGAGCTTATAACCCACCTACTCTCAGCAACCAGAAGCCTCATAGCCAGACACTGGAGAGACCTGTCAGGAGTAGACATGGACCAATGTTATCCAATTGTATGGGAAATGGCCTTACTAGAAAAGCTAACCAATAAACTGAAACTGAGACGGGGGAAAATAGAAGAGGATGCCTTCACCCCAGTATGGCTCCCCTTTATCACATACACAGCCCAACAAGACAACAAGAATCCACCGACAGCATACAAATCAATCTGGCTTATCTGACCCATCAAGCCCTCACCGCCCCCATAAATGCAAACACACCCCACTGCAGCCAACCAACCACACCCTGCCCTCCTATACCTCTCACTGCCAAGGAAATGTAATAAATGAATAGAAATGGTTGACCTACCCAGTCGACGCTGACACAAAACCCCACACCTACACTATACAAAAGAATATAAGGCTCACCAGCCCCACCCTTCCTTTCCCCCCTCTTCTTCCCCAACCCTATACTGTACACACTAATGTCTCACAACAAATTTAGCTGATTTGTAAGGAAGACTGTACAACCTGAAAAAGAGACAAGGCATGTTCTTTAGTAAACCAAGAAAATCTTTAATAATAAATAAATAAACTGGCAGAGCCTGACCTCCTCAATCTCAGGGTGGTGGGCTCAAGCCTTCCACTTGCAAAGGGGGAGCTTTGAAAGGAGGGCCAGATTTAGGTTTGATGAGGCCCTAAGCTCCTGAAGGTAATGTGAAGGTGTATGTCCAGCTGTCCTTTGTCAACAACAATTTGTCGCTGTTTTTTTGTGTTGAACATATGCTATATGGTAATTTATGGACCTAATAGGTACCTAAAGCCATTTGCACATAACAAAATAACACAAAACACTGTTGCTGTATGCTGGTTTTATTTTATTTGTTTTTTTATCTTGTATTTTGGAAAAGTACATCCAGGTTTTTTCCCCTTAAATTTTTTTGGGGGGCCCTAAGCTATAGCTGATTCAGCCTATACGTAAATCCGGCACTGTTTGAAAGTGATGTTTAGGCGGGCTGGCGGGCTAGCTCAGCCTCCTGGAATCCCGGGCGGCCGAAGTCTGCGCCACCTCCTTGCCACGTAAGGGCTGCCGCTTTTCAACCCCTCCGCGCTCCAAGAACCGAAGCCCAGGAAAGCCACGCCCATCCATTCTACATAAGGTCTCCTCCTCCGACTCGCCCCCACCTCAGCGGATGTATTCCCGCTCGCACCGGAAGCGGAAGTCTCCCTGAAGACGGAAGTGGAAACTGCGACCCCCCCCCCCAATTATCTTATACCTTTACTGTTTCGCTTCATTTTGACTGCGCAACTCCGGGACCCCAGGAGCAGAGGGGCTGCAGGGTGAGTCCCTCCCGTGAGACAGCTCCGGTTTGGGCGGTGGCGGACTCGGCCGCTCTTTCCTCTTGAGCCGCAGGGGCGGCAGTGCTCAGCATCCTGCAGAATTGGGGTGGGGTCTTTGGGGACGGGGCGGCCTCTGCGCGCCTTCCCGGTGCTGCGCCCTTTTGAGTTCAAGGCGGGCACGACACGCCCATTCGCGCTTCAGACGACGGGTGTGGACGCGGGGCGGGTGTGCAAACTGCGTATTGAGAATCACGGGTTTTGCAGGATGTATCGACCGCGCGTGCAAACGATCCCAAGTAAAACTTTTAAAATTATTATTATTTTACCTAAAACCTAGGTAAAACTGCAGAAAAAATTAAGTGGGTTATATAGTGCAATCTTAACCATTTCTCCTCAGAAACTGGTCCCACTGAATTCATTGGGGCTTTGTGGCAGGTAAGGGGTTGGGATTGGAGTCTTAGTCTCCCGTTGCATGATTACCCCAGAAAGCATTTGGGAACGAGAAATTTGAATGTTATTAAGAGATTCTCATTTAGATCTGGAAGACATTTACGGCCTTGTCATGCTGTAATATTCTGTTTTCTTTTTCTTTTTTTGAAAAAAACAGTGTCCACATGAACGAACACAGTTCTAGTCTTCCAACGACACTTTAAACTACTTACATCAATTTGCAGCAGCAGACATGAGTGGCTCCAAACCTGATATTCTGTGGGCCCCACACCACGTTGATAGATTTGTTGTCTGTGACTCAGAGCTCAGCCTCTACCACATTGAATCTGCTGTCAGTTCTGAACTCAAAGCAGGATCACTGCGTTTATCTGAGGAAACTACAGCTACCCTTTTGTCCATTAATTCAGACACTCCGTATCTGAAATGTGTGGCTTGGTATCCTAAATATGATCCTGAATGTCTCCTGGCTGTTGGGCAGGCCAATGGCCGAGTTGTCCTTACCAGCCTTGGCCAAGATCATAACTCAAAATCCAAGGATCTGATAGGAAAGGAATTTGTTCCAAAGCATGCTCGGCAGTGTAACACTCTGGCATGGAATCCACTGGACAGCAATTGGCTTGCTGCAGGCCTAGATAAACATCGGGCTGATTTTTCAGTTCTGATCTGGGACATAAGTAGTAAATACACTCCAGAAACTCCAGTTGCTGCTGAGAAAGTAAGGCTTTCATCTGGAGACACTGAAGCAGGACTTGTTGTGACAAAACCACTTTATGAATTAGGCCAGAACGATGCTTGCCTTTCTCTCTGTTGGCTTCCACGGGATCAGAAACTTCTTTTAGCTGGAATGCACCGAAACCTGGCTATCTTTGACCTTAGGAATACAAGCCAAAAGATGTTTGTGAATACGAAGGCTGTTCAGGGCGTAACGGTTGACCCCTACTTCCACGATCGTGTGGCTTCCTTCTATGAAGGTCAGGTTGCTATATGGGACCTTAGAAAATTTGAAAAGCCTGTATTGACCCTGACTGAACAACCAAAACCTCTAACTAAAGTAGCATGGTGTCCGACGAGAACTGGCTTGCTAGCTACTTTGACTAGGGATAGTAACATAATCAAGCTCTATGATATGCAGCACACTCCTACACCTATTGGGGATGAAACTGAGCCTACAATCATTGAAAGAAGTGTGCAGCCCTGTGAACACTATATTGCTTCCTTTGCATGGCATCCCACTAATCAAAATCGAATGGTGGTTGTGACTCCAAACAGGACTATGTCTGACTTCACTGTGTTTGAAAGGATCTCTCTGGCATGGAGCCCCATTACCTCTTTAATGTGGGCATGTGGGAGGCACTTGTATGAGTGCACGGAAGATGGGAAGGCTAGTTCTTTGGAAAAAGACATAGCCACTAAAATGCGTCTTAGAGCATTATCCAGGTATGGCCTTGACACGGAACAGGTCTGGAGAAACCACGTGCTAGCGGGAAACGAAGACCCACAACTGAAGTCACTTTGGTACACTCTGCACTATATCCTTTTAAAAACTCTTGTATGCTGGAAGGAATCTTGATATAGAGGGCTGGCTGCATTGTTAGGCAATACTTTTGTCCTGGTGACAAATGAATGAGATATTCTCTTAGCATTGTTTTGATGTATTTATTTCTGCTGCTTGGGAAGACTGTAGGTGGGATGGACCAAAGCTTCAGCTAGGCAAAAAAGAGCCAGACAACTGCAAAGATGTCCATTGGTTGTGGTACAGGAGGTGAAAGAAATAAGCAGCAATAGAAACTTGAGACTTAGGGCATATTGGCAGGAGCAGGATATGTATTGATGATCCACTGGTGTCCAAGAAGACAGTGGTAGTAGGAAGGAAAGGTAGGGGAGGGAGCACATGGAGCAGGGTGGGGTCAGGGTGATGCACCACTTTCCAATTCCTTTAAGGAGCCAGAACAGTTCAGCTGACATGATGCAGATTTAACCAGTAGTATAGTCTGTGTATTACATAGGTACGCGGCTGATTTTTTGTTAAAGGCTACTCCTCTTCATCCAAATGTGTGTTATTTTGTTGAAGCTTATTTATTGCCTTAGGCTATGACAACCAGCAGAAAATAATTTATATGTTCAGCAGAACAAACATCAGTAGTTACAAAGAATCCAAACACCAGAACAAACTCATATAAACTGCCCCAAACCATATCTAGCATTATTTTTTTAAACCATTAGAAGAAAAAGGTTCTGCCGTCTCCCTCCCCCATTCAACCAACCCATTAGATAATGAGCCATTAGATAAAAACTTTAATTAATTTACTTTATGCCTGAAAAGCAAAGTCACCACTGACCTTCAACCCAAAACTCATTACTGGCAGTGCTCAGGCCACATGATATAGCACAAATACCAGCTGTTGAAGGGTGGAAATGGTAATAAATTTCTTTGCGGACCTTAAGTAGCTTTTGGGATCCAAGCTGTAGTTCATTTCGTCAAGAACTGAGGAGGGCCAAACCCAGTGGGGTATAGGAATTTCCTAGCCACCAAATGCATCATCATCATCATCTTTGCCGCATCTCATTTTAATGTTAATTTGCCAAGTTTCCTATACTTGAAAATACTTATGAAGCAGTATACTGAGGATATGGATCAGAAATGCACGGGAAACAAAGGATCTTTAGTTTATGCAGGCATCAAATCTATCGTGAAATCCTCTATGGGTAAGTGCATTTTGACTGATTTCTTACTTAATTTTTAAATTTTATTTTAATGAGTGACTTTGGCCAGCTATTTTGTCCCAGCTGCACCTACTTCACAGGGTTCATGTGAGTGGGAAATTTAATGGCCCGATGTACACCACTTTGAGGTTTGTCAGAGAAGGGTGGAATGTAAACACGTCTGATAACAAAAATGAAACCTTCCCGATGTCTTTTGAACTCATGCCGTTTCTGAGTGTGTTTTCTCAACCACTTTTCTGGTTCACATGACATTCTGCATGACTTCCTAGTACCCCAAGCCAACTTAATCTGTTTCTACTCAGATTTCTAAAAATAGATAATTCCTTTCTCTCCAAATGAGTAATTTTTGTCAGGTTTTGACAAACTCTGCAAGAAATAGCTGAAGAGCTGACTTAATTAACAGTAACTGTGATGCCTTTATCATAAATACAGTGGTACCTCCGGTTGCAGACGGGATCTGTTCCAGAGCTCTGGTTGAATTCCGAGGTTTCTGCAACTGGAGGGACCGCTTCTACGCACGCACGCCTGGCAAAAACCCGGAAATATACTTCCAGGTTTGCCGCTTACGTATCCAGTTTACATATCCAGAGGGATACGTAAGCAGAGGTACGACTATTGGGTTTTAGCTTTACATGTTCCTGAATCTAAGATTCTATTTATCTGCATGCAAATAACACAAAAAACAAATGCTCTTTAGGAACAACAGAGAACCTCAGGCACAGCAGGAGTGGATCAGACAGACAGGCCGACATTATTCAATATCTGAGTGAGGAGAGATCACTGGCTTTGCAGCTTTGTGGATGGATAAAGAAGGGCACAGATCTGGATGTGGAGCCCTTTTTATACTCTTTGGAACAGGAAGGAGACTGGGAGCGAGCTGCTGCTGTAGCTCTATTCAACTTGGACATTCGAAGAGCAATACAGATATTGAACAAAGGAGCATCTTCTGGAAAAGGTACCTGCTGTGATTTGGTATCACTTTGGCAGAGTGAGCTGCTCCTTGTTGCATTTTCTTTAATAATATCCTGCTTATCAGTGAAAATAGAGATTTCATATTCTCCTCGGCTACACAAAGGATTGGATCAGGAAGGTGCTCTTCCAGGTGCATCTGGTGTCTTCTGTTTGTGAAGGGCTGTTTTACACCCTATGTTGAACAGTACATGAGAAAAACCAAATCTGAATGTTTTCCACTTGCAGAAACAGGAGACATGAATGGAACCCACTGATTATAGCACTGTGCAAGTGTTTGTAGCCAGTGGCTGTTTTCTATCTGTTCATGGATCTTTGCATCCAACACAGTATATTGCGGGGGGGGGGGGGGGCGACGACAGGAAAGGGTAGACCTCACAATTCTACTGTACCACTGCATTGCCATGGATGAAGAGGCTGAAGGAGCAGTGGTACCAACCAACCCCCCCTCCCACCTATTTATTCATCTAATGGTGCACTAGGTCCTGGAATCAGCCATTCTGAATGGTAGATCAAACTAAACAGTTATGCATGAACAGAATGTGGTGTGTGAAATAGTTCATGTCAATACAGTGGTACCTTGGTTCTCGAATGGCTTGGCTCTCGAACAAATCTGCTCCCGAACACCGCAAACCAGGAAGTAAGTGTTCCAGTTTGTGAACGTTTTTTGGAAGCCAAACATCCGATGCAGCTTCTGCTTGACTTCAGGAAGCTCCTGCAGCCATTCAGAAGCCGTGCCTTGGTATTTTGTTTTTCCTCCAGAATTGACTGAAAACATCTTTATTATTCAAGTGCCCTATTCCTCCCCACCCAGCAGTTATACATGCATGACTAAAACATTTTGGCTTTTAAATGTATAGGATTACTTCCAAGTACAATCAACATAAAATAGAAGGGAATACAAAGTTTGTACACAAACTCAGCAAGGAACACACAGGTTTTGGGAGTTGAATGGACTCCCGGAACGGATTAAGTTCAAGAAGCAAGGTACCACTATAGTGTTACTTTTCCCAGTATCGGGAAGTCAGGTTCTTCTCATAATCAATAAATTGTACCAGCATCTTTTGTTCTGCTTTTCAGAGCGAGTTCTGTTCCAGGGTCAGTGACAGTTGTTTTTGTTGAACACCTTGATTGCTGAGTTTGGGGGTACAGATCCCTCTGTCATCCCAAAAGATTTTAACTGTATTTTCAAAATGTCCTTCAGAAGTGGAAACCAAATGGCTTGAAATGTTTGCTATTGTGCGGCCTTTGTTTTTGCTGTGCAGGTGATCTAAACCTCAACGTAGTGGCCATGGCATTATCAGGCTATACTGATGAAAAGAACTCCTTGTGGAGGGAAATGTGCAGCACCCTGAGGTTACAGCTCAACAACCCTTATCTGTGTGCCATGTTTGCTTTCCTAACAAGTGAATCGGGTTCTTTTGATGGGGTTTTGGTAAGCTATTTTTGTTAGCTAATCTCTGTTGACTAAATACACACAGGCACAAATATTCAGATGCAAAACTGAGAACTTGATCTGGTTCTTTGTGTGTTAGAAAATTTGGCCCTGGGCTGCTTAGGACTTCAGTCTTCAGCAGCTTTCATGAAACAATCCACTGTGAAAATGTTGTTGAAAAGGGAATAATGAACTCAGGTTTACAAGTGTTGGCCATCATCTAAGAGGCGGAACACAACCCTAAATAATTAATTTCCCCAGATGGATTCCACTTCTCAACTTTGAGGTGGGATCTCAGCTTCACTTGCTTGACAAATACATTAAAGGTTCTATTCTGAAGATTAAGGGCAGGGATGTAGAATCGGTGGTCCTCCAAATGTTGCTGCACTCCTGACTTCCATCGGTCCCAGCTAGTGGGGCCAGTGGTGAGCAGAGACAGGAATGGGATGGGAATCCAGAACATCTAGGAGGTCACAGGTTCCCTAGCCCCATGTAAACATTTTCCTTAGATACTGCAAAGAGATAGGATTTATTCAGCAGAGGTAGAGCCTGCTCCCCCTGCCATTGATGGTACAGTGGTACCTCAGGTTACATACGCTTCAGGTTACATACGCTTTAGGTTACAGACTCCGCTAACCCAGAAATAGTACCTCGGGTTAAGAACTTTGCTTCAGGATGAGAACAGAAATCGTGTTCCAGTGGTGCGGCAGCAGCAGGAGGCCCCATTAGCTAAAGTGGTGCTTCAGGTTAAGAACAGTTTCAGGTTAAGAACAGAACTCCAGAACAAATTAAGTACTTAACCCGAGGTACCACTGTACACTGCTTCTAAAACTCCCCCAGATTTGGGAAGTGGTGCTTGGAAACCAAACTGAGAAGTTGCAACATATCTTGCACTTGGCAAGCAACGAGAAAAGAGAATAGTTTTCTCAAAATGATTAAGGCTGTTTTTATTAATTTGTCATCTTATACAACTGTAAATATAGAATTGTCATAAAACTTAACATCAGCCTTTTTTTTTCAGGAGACAGTGGCTGATTTTCCCCCAGGCTAATTCTAATGTGTTTTGTATTCTTTCAGTATGAAAGTAATGTAGCTGTACGAGACAGAGTGGCATTTGCTTGTAAATTCCTAACTGATGCTCAGGTGAGATGATCAGATCTGCCCTCATTTTCTTCCTTTACTCTGTTCTTTCTAGATAACATAAAGGGTTGAATAAGTAATCGCACACAATCTTGCATGCTATTTTCTGGGTGTTGGAAAAAGAGTTTTGTCATCCCAAAGAATTTTGATAGCCATCCTGAAGTATAATAGCCATTTGAAATAAGTGTAAAATCTAATAAAGTCTTCTTGTACCTTAAAGATCAAAGATTTATTATGACATAAGCTTTTGAGGACAGAGGTCTAATGATCTCTGTACAGTCTTGTAAAGCATTTGCCCATGGCAAGTATGAACTGCATCTGGGCAGCAAATATTTAACAGAGAAGAGTCAGCTTGGAATTCATGATTCTTTTAGGCCACTGCATTTGTTATGTATCCTTTCGGAAATATTTTGAAATTGAGTACACATTGAAGTACACATTGAAACTGAGTACACATTGAATATTATTTATTGCTTTTATCGCTAAACCCTGATGATTAGATATAATAATCAAGACCTTAATGCTGCAGTGATCCCAGCCCAACCACACCCCATTTTTGTACGTGTGTGTGTGTGTGTGTGTGTGCGTGCGCAGGCGTGTGGATGTAATTCAGGGTATGAGCAAAATACTGACCAATCTTATTTTAAATAGCTGAATAGGTTCATTGACAAACTAACAAATGAAATGAAGGAATCTGGGAACCTTGAAGGAATTCTTCTGACAGGTCTCACAAAAGATGGAGTGGATTTGATGGAAAGCTATGTTGATAGAACAGGAGATGTTCAAACAGCGAGTTATTGTATGCTGCAGGTTTGTATTTTTTTACATAAAAAATCTCCGATTTATAGAATTCATGTTAATACTATACAACTATCATTATTTTTTGTGCAACATGCATAATTTAATAAATACTTAATATATCAAAATTTAATTAAATAATACTGTGCATGGGGTTATTGTTTTTGTTCATTATTATTGTATGTATTTTTGTGTTTTTATATTATCAACCACCCTGTGATCTTCGGAAGAAGAACGGTATAGAATTTTAATTAATAATAATAGTAGCAATTCATTATTGTGCTACCCAAATGTTAGCTACTGTGAAGCAATTCTGATAGGATATTGTGGGGCAGTTTGGATTGGGGTTATTTGCAAGCTAGGCAAATTTATTACTACTATTATTATTATTATTATTATTATTATTATTATTATTATTACAGATAGGTAGCCGTGTTGGTCTGCCATAGTCAAAATAAAAAAATTCCTTCCAGTAGCACCTTAAAGACCAACTAAGTTAGTTCTTGGTATGAGCTTTCGTGTGCATGCACACTTCTTCAGATACACTGAAGATACTTCCAGTGTATCTGAAGAAGTGTGCATGCACACGAAAGCTCATACCAAGAACTAACTTAGTTGGTCTTTAAGGTGCTGCTGGAAGGAATTTTTTTTATTATTATTATTATTATTATTATTATTATTATTATTATTTATGTGGTTTTTATAAACAAGCTTTAAAACTATTTAAAATGGGTAAAACATTTCTTAAGCTAGTGTTAAAAATAATGTAATGATGGTTTCAGACCATCTTTGGGGAGACCTTTGAAACAGTCTCTTCTATGCCTCCCTTTTTAGGGCTCCCCATCCGATGTGCTTAAAGATGAGAGGGTTCAGTATTGGATTGAGAACTACCGGAATCTATTGGATGCCTGGCGGTTTTGGCATAAGCGAGCAGAATTTGACATTCATCGGAGCAAGCTGGATCCCAGTTCAAAACCTTTAGCCCAGGTAAATGTGCTTCTAATTTTCCTGGCCACGTAATGAGTCAATTTAGCCAATGGACATAAAGCAGCAGATTTCATTTGACAAAGAACAGGAAGATCCAGTTGTTTGCACAGTCCTTGTCTGAGCCGCTACTGGTGAGCATTGTTTTTGTTTGGTACTGTTTTGTGTTTTTATATTGTAAACTCTGATCCTTGGATGAAGGGTGGTATAGAAATTTAATAAATAAAATAAATAAATGCCAAACCTTTATTTCTAAACAAAAAGTCCACCCAATATTGGCATATATATTTTTATATTTTTCAAAATCAGTCTCTCACCCCATATCACCTGTCTGTCCTTTTTTTCTTTCCTGAACATACAAGCTTTTAATTTTTTTAAAAAAGGTTTTGCTTCTGAACTTGTAAGCTCTGTTTAGCTATTATGGCCCATTGATAACTCTATCATCCCAATGGGTGGGTATGAAGGGGTACAGCTTGAAAAACCTATAGGGTAGCAATATATCTACCAGTTGCTTAATAATAAATAAAAGCAAATCTAATCACCCTCGTATCCCTTTTTTATATTTGCAAGGTGTTTGTAAGTTGCAATTTTTGCGGAAAGTCAATTTCGTACAGCTGCTCAACCATCCCTCATCAGGGCCGAGGATTCAGTCAGTATGGCGTAAGTGGCTCCCCGACCAAGTCCAAAGTCACAAGTTGTCCCGGTTGCCGCAAGCCTCTTCCTCGCTGTGCACTTTGTCTCATAAATATGGGCACTCCAGTTTCCAGCTGTCCAGGTATGGCTCCCTCCCATTTGTTGAACTTCTCCATTTTAGTATTCATAGGTGTCAGAGTTGCTTCCAGATCCTAGCTCACAGAGGATCACGCTAGCCAGCGATCATTAAATAAAAGTCTTTATTGAGTTACAGTTTCCATTCTCAAGCTGCTGCGTGCAACTCTACGTCTTATGCTTAGATCGGCGAAGCTCCGTCTGAATCTCCGCCCCTTGTACACCAACTTAATATCCTAGCCCTGCTCCACCTTTTCCGCCTGTTCTTCTCTGGGTCCCTCTGCCCCCCGGGGTCTCTTCCTTCCGGGATTCTTCTGACGCTGACCCCCCGGACCCTCCTGTCTCCTTGCGCCGGGCTTTAGGACCTGGCTCCCTTTCCGGGCTGCCTACTGCACCACCTTCCTGTGCATTTGAACTTGGCGCGCGCGCCCAACCTTCCACCTTCCGTCTAACCGTCTCTTCGCTCCCCGATGGAGGTGTGGCCACTCCTGACTCGTGCCCTCCCTCCTGTTGTGAGCTGCCAGCGCTTGATCCCTGGCGCCCTTCCTCTTCCCTGCTCTCTGGCGGTGACGCTGGTCCCGCTTTCCAACTGCTCCCCTCTGAGTCCCCTCTGGCTCTATCTTCCTGGGGTGTCCCCCTAGTCTCCCCCCTTGCCCTGGCCACTGGTGCTCCTTTCTGTGAATCTTCTGATTCACTGGAAAGACTCGGAGATCTCGGGTCGTCGTCATCACTCATCTTTTCTTCTGCCTCCTCCCCCTCGCTCTCTGTTTCCTCCCTTGCCCTCGCCTCTGCTCCTGAACCCCTGACAATAGGCTTCTAGCTTTGTGGTACAGAAAACTGAACACAGTCCTGCAAATGCTTATTTTGCTGAACTGCTTTACAACAGTTCAAATCTGAATGACTTTCTCTGCAAATGAGCTATTTGTTACTGGCTTTGGCCTGCTTGTATTAACTGCTCCATCCTTATTGGGGCGTTGTTGTTGTTTAGTCGTTTAGTTGTGTCCGACTCTTTGTGACCTTATGGACCAGAGCACGCCAGGCACTCCTGTCTTCCACTGCCTCCCGCAGCTTGGTCAAACTCATGTTCGTGGCTTTGAGAACAGTGTCCGTCTCATCCTCTCCCGCTGCCTTCTCCTTGTGCCCTCAATCTTTCCATACATCAGGGTCTTTTCTCTTCTCATGAGGTGGCCAAAGTATTGGAGCCTCAGCTTCAGGATCTGTCCTTCCAGTGAGCACTCAGGGCTGATTTCCTTAAGAATGGATAGGTTTAGCGCCTCCGGCAATGGCGGATTTCCTCTGATCGGGAGGAATCTGCTTCGTGGAAATTAGGGTCTGGACCGCCACGGCGAGGCGGAGACCCATCAAAAACCACAGGCGGGAGAAGCCTGTGGACGTGGGATTCGGCAGGCACCTTTTGCGCCTCCCCTACTCGCGGGGAAACCCGGTTTCGGGGACACTGTGCTTCGCAAGACGAAAAAAATCGCAAGACGACAAAACTCGCGGAACGAATTAATTTCGTCTTGCGAGGCACCACTGTAAGATCTTTTAATCAAAATGGGTACAGATTATTTGTGCGATATTTGAAAGATGCTCTGTGCTGCATGAAATTCCCATTTACAAATATTTGTAAACTTTAAAAAAAAAATCTAGAGGTGTTCTCACCTGTACTTTGGAAATTGGCTTAATACTTTTTTTCAGTCTGGGGATGTTAACTGCTTGAGACACTGATTACTATGTTGCTTTGTTTATACTGGGTAATTTTGTTTTCTGTGCCATTTCAAAGTTGTTTCCAATCTTAGTCATACTCAGGATAGACACATAGAACTTATTGGTCATTAATTGCAGTGAGTCTCCTCTGAGTTGAACTTAATTGGATACAACCCTCTGTCTCCGTTGGTTTTAAACAACCTGTTCTCATTACCATAGAAATCAATTTAGATTACATTCTCTTATTCATAGGAGGATCAAAGTCAGATGAAAAGGTGGATCTTAGCAAGGACAAGAAATTGGCCCAGTTCAACAACTGGTTTTCCTGGTGCCACAACTGTAGGCACGGTGGTCATGCTGGACACATGCTTAGCTGGTTCAGGTAAGTTAACAAAGAATAATGTGTTGCTTAAGCCATGAGTTCTTCCCACCTATTTAGAGCTTCTGCTTATATGGATTTATAGGCCAGCACATACTACCAGGCTACTAATTCTGCTACAATAGCACCGAGAATTTAAGACAAAGCCCTAGAAATGATAAGATTACCCAGCAAATGAAAGCATATGCATGAATTTGATACCTTCGATGAAAGTCTCTTCACATTTCCTCAAAATATACAAGAATTAAGGAGCTTTTTTTATTACAAAACCCAACACCATCTTGAGCATTAACCGAACATGGTAACACATAATGTAGAATGATTCATAAGACAAATTTAGTGTATTTGAAGACTAAGGGAACACAGGGCTTTCTGCTGTTCTCAGGTGTGGTGTTCAAGAGTGGTTTAATGTTTAATGTTTGCCTGGACTCTAAAAAGTGGCGGTATAAGGATTGCAGCCAACATGGCATGATCAGAGTTCTGTTTGCACAATGAAACTTCCACTTCCCCCTGCAGTCCCCCTACTACCCTCCGAATTTTCTCTGGAAGGTCCCCCAACCTGCCAGTGCAAGTGTCAAAGGCATAGAGGGAGGTTAAGTTCCATTGTGCAAGTGGAACTTACTGTAGTTCTGCTTTTGGACTAGCACTGTTGACTACTGCTCTAAGTCTAAATACCTACAACAGGCATGCTCAAGGATTCATGTGCTGCCTTGGTGGGATTTCCCCCTCCCCCCCCCTTCTGAACGGCAGGTCTCCATTGGAACTAGTTGCATATGGTGCCTTGCAAAACGTGACTTCCTAGTAACATGCAGTTGGCATGAGTGAATTCATTACACATGTGAAGGCTAAATTGCTTTTTTTGCACTTCTACAACTTGGGGGCATTTTTTATTTCTCAGGGTCTTACAAGTATTTTCTCTGTAGCCTACATGCCCTCAGATGTTATAATAAAGCTGTTCATTATTATCACAGTAAATGCCAACTGACACATGGTAAGATATTTGAGGCATATGGTTTTCTCAGTATTGACCTCAAAGCAGTTATATTACCTTTTAAAGTTATCGCCCTTTGTTCTAGAAGCTCTTTCAACACATTAGCTGTAGCCCAGAGCTCTATATAGATGCACTCATGAAAGATTCTACGGGGAATGAACATAATGTTCCAACTGCAGTCAATTGATGTTTCCAGGCAGTGCATTTAGGCTCAAATGGGTGGTGGGATGTTACATACATTATTCTGTGGTAGCTAATCATCTTGTATTACATTCCAAGCTGCATTCCTCCACTTCCAACTGTTCAATCTTTAGCATCAAATCAATTTTACTTTTGGAGCATGAACACACTGCTTTCAATTTATTGCTTAAAATAATAATTGGAGGGAGATATTTCAGAGACACTTTTAAAATGTAGCTTGTAGAGTGGATTATAGACATGAGCAGCTCTGGATTTTTATTTTTTATAACAATTTTAACCATTTGTGTATTCTGTAATCTCTAACCAATACCAAAGTGCTTTATTCTTTTTTAATGAGAAAAACACACATTAAATTTGTTGGTTTTTTTAAAAAATAAAAAGGCTGCCTTGCAGTGTTATAATGCTACTTCTTTCTTGTCCAGGGACCATACTGAATGCCCTGTTTCTGCCTGTTCCTGCAAATGTATGCAGCTGGATACAACGGGGAATCTTGTCCCGGCAGAGATGATCCAGCCATGAAACATTAGAGCTTAAATAAGGTCCTTCACTCTGAACGTGTTACTGTTGACTTGCCTGTAATAGAAAAATATCCTATCACATCAGCAATTTGATGTGTGGTTGATTTTGATTCTTCAAATCTGGCGTGTGGACTTTGTTCAGTGGGTTGTGAAGCAGATCATTTAAGAGGCATTTATAGGTTTCATTGAAATTCAAAGCAGCCTTCAGGAAGACTTTCAGCACTACACTGTCCAGACCTTGAGGCTTCCATCTGAGATGAAGTGGCATCATTTGCTGTGCTTTGGTAACTCCACGAACCTATAAAACACTATTGAAAACTTATTGGAAAGACAGTCATGCTGGATATACAGATGTTTCCACCAGCATTTTTTCTAGCTTAGATTTTAAAGTTTTTATGCTCCCATCTATAACTTAGCTCACACTGCATTGCTTTTCTGTGACACTCCTAAGACAAATCTTTGCAGGAGTTGAGCTGCTTTGGTTTGGATGAGTATATAGTAGTATCTCAATGCCAGTGTAACATGCTTTGCGGGGCATCCCAAAATAATGCAATTAGTGTTAAAAAGCTTCAGATTAATTAATACCGGACTGTAGCTGTGTAAGTTCAATGATGTGAAAGACCTAACCTTTGGAAAAAACGACAATTTACCTGTATTCTCAAAACATACTATAGTGTGAATTGCATACATCCAAATTTTGCTTTGGGTCAAGAGGACATTCATTTGCATCAGAAAACCACAAGCATATAATAATCAAGAACAGCCTGAGACGTTACAGTTAAAAGTTCACTTACAAAATGTGGACAACATAGAATATCACCTGCCTAGTTGTGGCAATGGCTGCTTGTATCAGATGTTGATGAGCAAATAAATCTCACCCGTCCAAGAAAACTCCCCATCAACCTGGTTTAAACCTCTGTCAAAATAAAAAAAGAACTTATCGATTTGGATAGTGGATAATATATACTTCCATA
Organism: Podarcis liolepis; assembly: GCF_965112155.1. Lineage (NCBI taxonomy): Eukaryota > Metazoa > Chordata > Lepidosauria > Squamata > Lacertidae > Podarcis > Podarcis liolepis. The sequence goes on from NC_139563.1 coordinate 29,527,838, forward strand.
GGGTAAAATATAGAAAGCTAATATTGCCATGAAATGAATACAGAAGATGGCAATACACTGACTGGTATAGAACACTAGTGCAGGTGTAGGGAACTTTAGATTTTGCTCACCTACAACTCGCACTATCAGTGGCCACATATACTGGGGTTGATAGGAGAGCCAAAGATTCCTCACACCTACTGTAGTGCATGTTACATTTTAGCTTACATTTTTTCTACTGTTAATTAGCAACACGGCAAGTAAGTTGCATTCAAACTTTCACTAGTCAACTAGAAACTTGAACTGCCTTTGTGCACATTTTCAATGCAATGTAATAATTGTTTGGCCTACATTATAGCTGCCTAATTGACAATCTTCTGTTGGCTTGGATGCAAAGAACCATGCACAATATTTTGTGCATGCCTCTGGGCTTTCCTGCCTACTTTCTCACTGCATTATGAAGGGCAATGTGGTGCAGTGGGTAGGTCAAAAATTGGCCACAGATGCAAGTGGGAGAGAGTTCTACTTGCATGCAGGCCACTTTGGATCCAAGCTTCTGTCTTTGTACAAAGATACGATGTTAAAAGGGGAGGGGGGAAACAAATGCTTAATGGAAGCAGAAATATTTATTTCTATGTACACCATTTTTTTAATTGTTGTATTGCCTTAGTCAAAGTCTACTTCCTGTCAGAATTGCATTTTTACTATTGATCAATATTTGAGATGCATATCACAATATCTAAGTTCCTGTATTTTTGTAGTTGCTTCAATACATTTCCAGAATATCTAGAATTAATTTTAAGCCATTAAGAGCAACTTATAGACTTTATTTTTGTGCCCTTATATTCAAAGTATTAAAAGAGCTCTGATATTAATATGGTGTCTCCTTCCCTTCTGTAAAAAATTATACTGAGTATGTAAATAGGAACTGCTATTAATGTGTTACCCAGTTGTCTTAACAGTATTTTGTAAAATGAAAGCAGCTGTATTTGCTGACTTTGAGAGGGCAAAGTCTTGTGTACATGAAAGTTCTGTATGAATATCTTAACACTCAGTGCTCAATGATGCAGGGGCTGTCCTGCGTAGAGTAGTTCTGACTTGGTCAGTTCTCAGGCATTTCGGCTTGTGTATGTATTTCTGCAGACCGAGGGTTTTTAATCACTTCTGTTAATACAGTTGCTTCTCCTTTTGACATTGTAAAATAAAAGCTTGATTTAACTTCCCATTTTGATTAAGCTGAATGTTTCATGGCCTTCATACAGGTGATGCTGCAATAGTCCAGGTAGATACTAGTACCAGATTTTGTAGTATTGTGTTCTGATTTCAGCACCGGGCAGTATTGGATGTTAAAGTAAACAGGGAAGCTCCAACATTCAAAGTGCTTACCTTTATAGTAAATCTCCATTGAAAAATTAGGCTTTGATGTATGGTGCCCCCCCTTCAAAAAAACCCCAGGAGTCCTGCTTTACCAAAATATTCCAACTACCTTGTAAAGAACAGATATTTGGTATGAATCATTCTTCAGACAAGAACTACTACATAAATGGTGTTTATTGTTGAACTGCTATAACATGCTGGTTAGGTAAGGAGACTAAAGCGTCCATTAAGTCTTAGAATAAAACCAAACACGTTTTACTTTAGATGTCATCAATATTATGATAGTTTGCTTTTTATTTAATACACTGATTTCTCTTATACTTTTCATGTACAAAAGATCACCTAAAAATAGAATAATGAGCACTGTTATGTATTTACCTAAGATGGTTACCTGGGTGACAGCTTAACATTAAAATGCTTATCTATTGCGAAATACTGTCTCTCACTAGACACAGGTTTTTTTGTCCTCAGGACAGCATCGCCATTTAGGATACAAATGCACGAACTTCTAGATTATGTACTATATTGCTGGCATTAGCAGACAGTCCCAAGTACACTTTAAGCAATATTATTTCATACTGAGATTCTTCACAGTTCTGTTCAGTAAGCATCACCAAATTGTCCACTCTTAAGTTGTAACAAAAAGTACCAATCATGCATTAGTACTAAAAGGGTAGTAGTCAGGAAATTCATGGATAATTTTCAGAGCTTCATTATATAGTGCTAAATCTGAAAGAAACAAGAATATAACATTAAAAAACATTAGTGCAGGTGAACTATCCTATTTATACAATACTACCTAAGAGACAACGCTAACTATAATGTGCATCTCATTCTTAAAGAAACATACTCAATACCAAAGTCAGGACAGTTAAAAATATTTCAAGGGGTTGCTTTAACCAGTATCTTGCCTGAGTGTGAACAGGGATTAATTGCTCTCCCTCTGTAGAAGAGGCCATATAACATATTTAATACATCAGTAACAGAATTATCCTATTTGGCTAGATATATACCAAGTTCAGTGTTTTGAACAGACAGGAATGACAACTTGATCAATGACTATGAAGCTGTCATTGCAAGTGAATCCTTCCCACCAATATTTTTTTTGTAACTGCAGTGCCTGCACTTGGCAAACAAAATATTCAAAATGAAATAGTGGTACCTTGGGTTACAGATGCTTCAGGTTACAGACTCCACTAACTCAGAAATAGTACCTCGGGTTAAGAACTTTGCTTCAGGATGAGAACAAAAATTGTGTGGCAGCAGGAGGCCCCATTAGCTAAAGTGGTGCTTCAAGTTAAGAACAGTTTCAGGTTAAGAATGGACCTCCAAAATGAATTAAGTTCTTAACCCGAGGTACCACTGTATCCACATGGGATTTTAATTTCTGACAATGTATTTTGTGCATCTACTTCTTTGGGAATCATGCCAATCATAACTTCCATGGGGGAAAATAGTAGATAAGAACTGACCATTATTGAAAGAAACTTGTTAATCAAGAGTGCCAGAAGCTTATTCAAAAGTATTGAAAAACTGCAATTTGCAATGAGGGAGGAAATAATTCACTTACCAAATGCGTTTTTATCTTCTCTGAACTGGGTATACGATGCACACATGATGTTTACTTGATTTGTAACTCTTCCTGCTACTTCAATGACCCCAGAGATCTCTTCTTCAAGCTACAATAGCAGACGAACAAATTTCTTTCTTAAGAATTTTACGAACAATCAATTTTACACTTCCCCTACCCACCATGTTTCTGGGAGTTCACTTTATGTTCCAACATAGCACTTAGGAATTGAAATTACAACTCACTGAACTTGGCTCTCTATTTTACATTTATACCTTACCATAAAACACTTTTAAGAATTACTTAAGAATGTTCAAGAAAGTGAAGTTCATTCCAAGTAAAGGTGAGGTTATCTATTCTCTCAAACATCCACCTAGCTTAACTACATCACATATTTTGGGAATCTGTGACAAACATACGGCCCATTCAAGCCTTTTGTCTTACCTGCCCCACCCCAGTAAATTCACCTGAATTTTGCTGTGCATGTGAGCATGCATGCAGACACGCGCATGCACACACACACACACACACACACACACACACAGATAACCCTATACAAATGATACACAGATGACTGTAAAGAATAGGCAAGATAAGACAAAAGAGTTTGTTGGTGTGGAAGTTATTTTTGTCGCACCAAGCAGAAGCATCAGCACCGTACAGCACAGAAAAGCAGAGGTTATGTTAGCTGAATATCTGTAGCACTAGTAGGCTATTGCATTTGATTCTAACCTTATATATAGCTTAGGAGTGAGCAACAAACAATCCCAGACAAACCTATGGGACAGAGGAGCTATGCAGAGCGGAAGAGTTAAGAATATAAAAATATAATCAGCACACTGTTCAGTCTAAGAAGATGCTTCTATAGTCTTCAGGTACTTAACTTGATAGGGCAGTTGTAAATGCAGTAGTGCTTATTCTTGTTACTGGGCCAATACCAGAACCACGTAAGTTCCTTTATCTAGCTGAGGTTTAGAAATTGAAGCCTCCATATATGGAACTGCTATACCAGCAACACAAAGACTGTTCAGGTCAATTCCGCTTCTACAATTAAAGCCACTGTATGCTCATCACCAGCAAAAACTGTTAAGTGTAAGAATTATGAAATCTTCCAAAAGACAAGACATACTTACAGGTGTGTCCAGTTCCACGGTTGCATTTTTTCCTTCTCCATCAGATAGGAAGAAAAATTTCCCAGATGGGTGAATCTAAATAAAATTTCAAAACACTCATTTTCAAGGCACTTTTAACCTGCTGCACCTTCCTATCAACACCACTCTGTCAGTCTTTTGCTGGAAATACTGAAGCATTCAGGTAATACTCCATCTATATGTGGGCATAACTGCATGCTTGAAAACTACATGGCAGTCTGTAAAAATGCAAGTCACATTCCAGGAAGGAAAAGCAAAAAAAAAAAAAAAAAAGGCACATGGGAGCTACATCTGCAATAACAATATTAAGAGGGAGAAAATAAATGGCAACATCAAGCAAGCCTAAAAACCAAACAGGTTCAAGGGAATATATACAAATATATCCTCTCTCCTCCTGTTGCTTCCTCTCATTTATAAGTTTTGGGGGGATTGGGGTTGTAATTGCCTTGAGTTTTTGCCGTTATCCAAAGCAGGGTACCAATATAATAAACTTCATTTGCTAGATATCTTATGAATAATTTTCTATACCACCCCTCCTGTGTATATTTAATGTGTCCCCACTGTAAACAGTTGAAATCACTAGCAGGAATACATTAACACTTGTAAAGTACCACGAACTTTGGATACTATGGATTTATAATAGATAGATTACATTACGGTAAAAGATGCAGGAACTCAGGGAGGGAGGTCAGAAGCTTCGAGAGAAGCTTTCTTTTTTATTGGAATTGTTATGTTTGTTGTGTATAATCAACAATCACCATGTAAAACTAACAATATATACACAATATTTAATGTGTTCATACTGCAAACCAAACAAGAGATAAATGTTTTGTTTTTAAATAAAGGATAACAAATTTCAGCTGTCTCACAAACGGCAACACTAAAGAGCAGGCGCCTTTGGCGAAAGTTTGTCTGGAGCTAAGCGAGGGATATCATGGGTATTAAGGATACACCACCCCAAGGGGCCTGCGATGCCCTGCAAGGCAAATCCCCCGGCGGACGAAGAGGAGTAAAGGAGCCACCCCGCACCACTCTTACCTTTTCCAGGCGCCCCACGAAACAAACGGGCTTCCCAATGTACTGCGCCAACTGATTTGTGGCTACGCGCACCCGGGGTCCTTCCAGCACGTCCGCCATTTCGGAACTGGGCGTCTGAACCAAGGCCGCCTCCCCCCGCCCTCTGCTTTTATCCAGGCTACATTGGCGGGAAACATCGACTTCCGCTCGCCGCGCGGGTCACCACGGCAACGGGCGAAGCGCGCAGAGTTCGACGGTCCCTGCGGAAACCTTCCAATGCGCTCGCAGAACGTTCCATACGCAGGCGGACTTACGTCATTTCCGTGTAGCGGAGCGCGCGTTAGGGAGTATTTGCGCATGCGCGCGCCAGCTAACTTAGACTGATTTTCCTCAGCCGACGAGGTTACTTCAGTTCATTCGCCGGGAGGTGTCCCTCGTGAACCCGGAAGCGGAGGTTGTTGTGGAAAAAAGGCTGCCGGAGGTGCGTATTCAAGACAGGCAGGTAGGGTCGGCTGTCAGAGAGGCCTCGCTCGTGGCCGAGGGTTATTTCGAGGCCGAGGGTTATTTCGTCCTTCGCTTGTGGCGCGCGGGGGCAGTCGTCGAATAACGCCGGCGGTGTTGTTTTTTTGCGCTTCGACGGTTATATCCGTTAACATTCAGAATGTACGTGCGGATTTGGAACACGCGCATGCGCGCCGCCAGTTGGGGAACGGTGTTGTGGTGCTGTTACGTCAGCTGCTCTTGTCTGGTGGGCGGAGCTACCCGCGCCAGGAAATTGGCTTCACTTCTTTTCCCACCTTATGGGGCCGAGCTTTTCTGGGTCCTCCTTGAGGTGGGGCTCGTGGGTCGTCCTACCCATAGATAATGACGCAGAGCCATGGGGTGACGTTGAATTTTGACAGCCTACCTGTCTGGTCTTCTGTGTATAAATTAACGTCTGAACTGGTGACCAATAGAATAGCGTGGTGTCAAGAAGAAAACAAGGATTGGCATCCCATTCAGAGAAACTTAGTTGATTAGTAGTTTGCGACTTAGTTGATTGATTAATTCATTAAATTCAAATACGTCAAAACAAGCAGGAAATGGAGTCTCTGTTTCTAGATTATTTATTCATTTATCACGGCAGGCAAGGGTGGAAATGCTCATCATAAGATAGCACGTGCTATCTGTGGTTTTTGTAAGTTCTTGTATATAAAAAAAGTTTGGTTTTCCAAAAATGCTGCTTGTTAATTTTAATATAATCTGCAAATCAACGAAAACGTTGCATCCCAAGAAACATGTATCTTGGGGGGGGGGTGGAAATGCAGCAAAAGTAGGTTGTGGAGAAAACTGTGTGCTCTGTCTTGAAACATTACATTGTTTATGTGGGTAGATCACTGTGAGTTATGGGATTGGCCAGGTTCAGTCATGTATCGGAGGTGGTCATACATTATTGCATCTGGTTAGCTCCTGTAAATGAACTGTTCACCTGAAAAAACTACTTCTATGAAAAATTATTTGCCCTCAAAATGCCCATTACCTAAGACATTTGTATTTGCCATAGAAAGAACCAATTTTTGTAAACCTTCAGTGCTGATTGGCTACAAGCAATTTTTATTTGCCAAAGGTAAAGATAGCTGTATCCCTTTGTGCAGTGTTGAAGGAAACTTTGCTAACTAGATAAGGAAGACACTTCTACAAAAGTTAGAGGAATTATTGGTTTCAGTAAGCAGCCTTCAGGATTCAAAGACCTTCATGTGCATAAGTCCACTATTCCTTAAAAGAACCCCTACAAGTTAGGTTCAAGTATTACTGTTCCTATATATGTGCGTATGAGTTGTATCCAATATTACCCCTACTCAGGGTAGACCCATTGGATTAAACAATCAAGATTGAGCATCCCCCCCATACCTTCATTCAAGATGTTGAACAACAACGGGCCCAGGACAGACATGTAGACTGTTAATAATTTTCAGCGTTATTTTAAAAGGGCAGAAGCCAGAGTATTTCCATTGGGCATTGGAACACACCTAGACCTATAACAAAAAGCTTTGCGATCTAAATATTGCAGTTTATGAGTTTTGGTAGGACTTTTAGTGTGCTTTATTGCAGCTTTGTAGAACTCTAGTAGCCTGGTTTATCAAAATGAAAGTGTGAACTCTTTCATGCATTCTTAAATATAATCTAAATTTTGTGATTGCAGATGAAGTTTTGAAATCCTGATACTAGCATGTGAGTGTTAGTAACTCTGTTTTCCTCCCTTTTAGCCTAGTGTATAAAGGAAGGACATCTTTGCAGTTCAAGAAGAGTACTTCATAGTCAAGCATTTGGAAGGAAGTCAATGCTTGGAGCTGCTGAAAGTGAAAAGGCAAGTACTGCAGGATTTAGGAAGAGAGAAAGACATATCTGCACAATGGATTGGGAACTGATAGGAAGTGAAAGGTCGTGGGGCAGTTTCCAACTCCCTCATTCCATCAGCTCAAGAATTTGTGTTTGTGCAACAAGATTTTCCCCATGCGCTTGTCCCATGCACCCCCTCAAAATCTGCTCTGGGGGGTTGTGAGAACCCACTGAATAGATTTTGGTGGCACACGGGGATGAAGGGGGTGGGGAAGCTTCATTGTGCAAGTGGAAATCCTTGCAGTGATAGGAGGCTACATGGAATGAAAGCCATTAGGTTAAGGATCACCTTACTTATAAAATAACTAGTGTGTAACATATGGAGGAAAGGCTTTGGCTTGATATGAACCACCCTGGACCCTGCAATCATCAACTGAGGTGGTTCTTTGTAAGCCTCCTCCACAAGAAGTCCAGAGGGCGGCAATATGAGAACAGACCTTTTCTGTGGTGGCTCCCCCACTTGTAGAATGTCCTATCCAGGCATTTGCCTGGCAGAAGCATTTCTCTCCTCCCAGGCCTTTGGCTAATTAAACGATCTATGTGTATCTGAAGAAGTGTGCATGCACACGAAAGCTCATACCAAGAACTAACTTAGTTGGTCTTTAAGGTGCTACTGGAAAGAATTTTTTTATTTAAACGATCTATGGCCTTTTAAACTGGGGGGGGGAGATATTGTTTTGTTTCTTACTATGCTATTTTTGTGTCTTTATATTGTAAAACATCCTCAGGTCCTTGGATGAAGGGCAGTACTGAATTTTTTATAATAATAATAATAATAATAATTAAAAAGTTGGATTGATTTTAAATAAACAAATAATTAAAACAGGTCATCTCATGACTTAACTTAGTTTAGAATATGCCATCCTGTTACATCAGGGGTTGCCCACCTTTTTTGAGAGGGTGCTGTGGGCCCCAGCCACAAAATGCCTGCCATGGGGTGGGTGGCATAACACAAAAAGAGAAGAGCGCAGTCATTGCTGCTGCTGCTGCTTGCTTCCATACCCCACCCCACAGACAATCTTAGGCCTAGCATGGGAAGTCAGCTATGCCCTTCTGGTTCTGACTCTGGGGAATCACACAGTATTGATTTCTCTGTAACACACACAATTATTTTACTTGGCAGTAAAAATGCTCTTCACATAATCAGATGGTGTACTGATTAAAATATTTTTATGGTGGAAAATATAACATTATCTTGAGTAACTTTTTCCAGTGCTTGGGTTATTTTTTCCAGGTGTCAGGACTCAGCCAACACTGCTTGGGTGTACAGAAACTCATATTTCTTGAACTGAGCAATAGTGAACAACTGACTTGTATCTCTCTGGTGTTCTCTGTTTGCTCCTGCAAGATCCTCCCCCAGTTCAAGTCTCTAATCTTAGAACTTGATGTAAAGATCATTTCGTAATGTTTATTTTGATAATACCAGAATTGTGTAAGTCTCTCTCCCCCCCCCCCCCGCATCACTTGACCCATTTCTCACCTTTTTGTTACTAGACTTGTATTTCAAAAAGATGTTCAACTTCTTCCGAAAAAACCAAGATACCAAGAAGGTATTGGTGACAGAAAAAGAAGCAGATGGATTTGTTTTTCTCGGTAAGTGAGTCTAAGAGTTCAGAAAAAATCATATATTTTGAACATAATTTTCTGGGTATTTCACAGGTTGTTACCATTTTCTTTGTAAAGTACTTTCAGTTCACTAAGAAGTTCATCTTGAACCATGCAGGGATCCCCCCCCCCGAGTGGTCATGTATGAGCTGAAAATATAAACTGTAGACTTGGCATAGATGTTGTTTCTGCCTTGCCATTATTTCTCTTGGGCCCTTTGCATCACTTTTGGCACCACCCTCCCTGCTCACAAGTAACAAAGAGCTTAGTCGTAGGTCTATTTCCTGTGGTTGTAACAGTTAAAGAATTAAAACTTTTTAAGGGTAAGGTACAATCGCTGGTTTTAAAATATTCACTTTTTAAGGTGTCTTTGATCACACCTACACCATGGAATGCATTTACAGTGGTGCCCCGCAAGACGAATGCCTCGCAAGACAAAAAACTCGCTAGACGAAAGGTTTTTCCGTTCGCGATTTGCCTCGCAAGACGAATTTCCCCTCTGGGCTTGCTTCGCAAGACGAAAACGTCTCGCGACTTTTTTTCTTTGACTAAAAACAAAGACATGTTTTGTTTATAAAGTTAATTTATTTTCCCTTAAATTTTTGAACTGCTCTTTACAGTATGTGTGACTTTAAAGAGCAGTTAATAAACTGTTGTTGTACCAAATTTGGCTTTGTTTGGACTTTTTTTGACCATAGGAACGCATTAATTGATTTTCAATGCATTCCTATGGGATTTCGTGCTTCGCAAGACGAAAAATTCGCTAGACAACAAAAATTGCGGAACGAATTAATTTCGTCTTGCGGGGCACCACTGTATTTTCTATTTCACCTTTCTTCCAAGCTGGGATTCAAAGTGGCTAACAACATTTAAAAATACCATTATAAAATGCAAACAAACAAGCTTAAAAACAATAGTTAATATTCATCAAAACACATTTAGAACCAGCATTAATATACAGTTTGCTGTGGCATTTAAAGCACATGGCTTTCCCCAAAGAATTTTGGGAAATGTAGTTTGCTAAGAGTATTGGGTATCATAGCTCTGGGAGGGGTAAACTAGAGTTTTAAAGATTATTCAGGGAAAACCATGTGCTTTAAATGTATGGAGTGTGTGTGACCTTTATTCTGAGGCAGCATTTAGTGAGTGACCTAGTTATGTTAGCAGCCTCCTTCAGCTTGGTGCCTTCCAGATCTTTTGGTCTTCAGCTCTCATCATCCTCAACCATTGGCCATTTTGGCTGGTGGTGATGGGAATTAGAGTCCAAAACACCTGGAGGGCAGCTGGTCAGGGGGAGGATGTGTAATCCCTGTAATGTTGGCTCCTTAAGAGAAATAGAGTGACATAAGATTCTTGCAGAGCCTGTGTTTGCATAGGGGGATTACCGTGATGATACTATTGTCTTTCTGTGGTGTTCTTCAGCTTACTTGATCCTATTTTGAGGCCTAAATATAGTGTGCGTGGGGAAATGTACACCGAGTTCGATAAAGATTTTGTGACATAGAAATGACTAATCAATAGCCCTGAATGACAACTGAGTCATGGACACAGGAGAATCAGGAGCAATTGGGAACCGATACAGGATAGTGAGTCTTTCCATTCCTGGGTGGATAACAGCTCCTCTGTTGTTTCTGCCTCTAAGTTTGTGCATTACATTATCTCTCCGGGGGAATGACAGCCTTCTTCATAAATATCCTAGATGTGAGACTTGTCAGCTAGTAACTTAAAAAGTTCTAAGAATTCTTTCCCACGAGGGTTTGTGCGCTGCGTCATGCATGCCCCAAATTCTCTGTGGATTTTTTGTTCTTGAGAGTGCGCGAGTGGAATTTATTCCAATCATTTGCCTGGGGGAATTAAGTAGTAATATTTCTTGCTGCATGTTGTTTTTCAGTAGGAGTTGCTTAGTACCAGAGCATTTGTGCTCAAGGGTATATGCTCATGTGTACCCTGCTGGGTGGTGTGCAGAATAGTTTATGGTCTTGGAGAAGAAACTTTTCAGATCTATTAGCTTGCTGAGAAAGGAGGAAAACAGTATTTCTTCCCATATAAATGAAATTAAGTACATGAAACACTTGCTGTTTTTCATTGGTTGCCTGCGTTCAACTTTGCTTGCTGAACATTTGTGATAGTATTTTGAACTTCTGGGTTTTCTGATTCAATGAAGCTTCAAACAAGATTGACTTGAGCCCATCTTTCTCTCCTTTTGTTTTCCTGAGAAGTGTCCCAAATATAATATTTAATTTCCTAGAAACTGGAAGAATCAGGGTTAGTCTTTGTGACACTGTTTATTTATTTCCAATATCTATATGCCACCTAATGACAAAAGTCCTCTGGGTGGTTTACAAGTAAGAATTAAAAACACAAAATACAAAAAGAGAGAGAGTCACAACTGAAATTGTCCATGTTGGTTGCTATGGCTTGGGCTGGCCCAATAATGAAACAGATTGAGACCATTGTCGCAGGTGGTGGGTACAGAGGCACTGCCCCTGTCCTGGGGACCTTTCCCCCCACCTCATTATTGTACATTCGGCGAGGCAAAGATCTTCTGCCACTGCCTTTACTTCCTCCTCACTGCCTTACTTTGCTTAGAGAAAGGGCTGAGAGGGTCCTTTTTTAGAGCCAGGCATTTTGAGTGAGGGGGCCAGCAGAATGCCTGCACTCCTGTCATGGCAGCTTTTTAAACTAAGAATTTAAAAAATGCTTTTATGGAAGTTGGAAGTGCATTCTCCTGGCCATCTGACCCAAAATGCATGGCAGTGAAGAAGGACCCTCTTCAGCCCTTTCTTAGGTGAGAGTTGAAGGCTGTGGTAGAGAGCCTCCATTAAGTTTCCTGGCATTATAGTCATGTTAATATGAAGCAACTGCGTGTAAAAATGCTGTTTCCTTGGATGACTAGTGCAAGAAGGAATAGCCACTATTCTATACAATGTATTATCATTGTGTTCCTTCTTCTAAAATTGCTTGCCATAGTTCCATAAAACTTTTTCTATGCTATATGATTGGCACCATATCAAGATCATATGTATATTCAGGAGAGATGTGCCCTCCTGGCATCAACAAGCTTCATTATTATTACTTTTAGCTGCTTTTATTATATGTTTCTAAATCACCTTGATGCTCATGTAGGTGGTGATTCAAAAATGCGTAAATAACAACAATATTAATAATTAGTAATAATCATTCTGTCCTTCCTGCAAAGTACTCAGAGCAGCATACATAAATTTGCTCCCTACTTAGACTTCATTTGCAAAACAACCCTCTGTGCAGGTGAGGAAGGTAAGGCTGAGTTTGGACCAAGGTCACCCATTGAGCTTTGGGACTAAGAAGGAATTTGAACTTGGGTCTCCAGGTTATTATGCTGTTATGCTGTTCGTACTCGCAGCATAATAACAGCTACCCCACATAGGTAACTGCTGCTTCTGTTTTGTGTACGAAATACTTGCAATGGCTCTGCCATGACTGCCCTTTTCCATTTGGAACGGTTTCATGTGTTTTATCATTGTAATGGTTTTGTTGGTTTTTATAGTTGTATGTTTTGTTGTTGTAACCAGCCCTGGAACTTTATGATGAAGAGTCGTTAGGAAATCTTAAAAATAATAATAACAAACAAACAAAAAATACCCATTCTTAATGATTGCACTGGTGTTCATCAGTGTTTCCTGCTTACCAGGATTTGAGGTTAGTTAGCAAACTCTAGTTGAGAAGAATTCTGGTTATTGATTGATTGATATTCTGCCTTTATTTCCTTATGGCACTCAAGGCAACAACACAGAGCGTTCCCTGCTGCTAATCACATCAAGACTTGGATTAGATTTCGCAAAGTTACAGTATCATATGCCTTAAGACCATGGCCTGAGTCCACTATAAGCACTGCTAGCTGGGCTTAAAGGATTGCTGTGTAAAGATGTAATAAACTGGGGTCAAGTATGTTGTCCTCAAAGTCTTGGTAAGCAGTATAGAACATATGGGGTTAGAATGGCTTTTAGAGATGGTTGTGGCTTTCTAACAATGAAGTGGTAGGAATTATGTAAAGCGGTAGCCAATGGGGTATCGTCTGCTAGGTGTTGAAAACTACGACTCCCACCATCCCTGAGCATTGGCCAAGTTGACTGAAGTTGATGGGAATTGTAGTCCACAACAATTGGAGGACACCATGTTGGTTGCCTCTGGTGTATACTGTTTTATTTATTGGTAATTCTTATTGATTTGTCTTTCTGGCAACCTTGCATTCATTCCTTGTAGCATTTCAAATGCTGTTCAACAGGTTTCTGCTCAGTATGCATTTGTTGCAAAAGTGCTGGGGGGGGGGGAGAGATTTTTAATAAGCATCCCACCTTAATCAACTGCTCTATGCAAAAGTCGATTGGGACTTTTTGTCTACCGATTGTCACTTCTTTATAATAACAGCTATATTTTGAAGTGTGAGTTTCTTTGGCTATCTTGCTCTTGCCTGTTCTGTGAATAACAGGGTTAAAAGCTCCATGTGTCTGATTACTGTAGTTTGAGTTCACTGGGCAAGGAAGATGAGGGAGACCTGAAAAACAACCCTCTCCAGTGTCACTGATTTCTAGTCGCATAAGGAGATAATTGCTACCCCTTCATTCAGTGTGGAGTCAAACTAATTCTCTTGGGTTCTGGTTTTACACAAAAACAAAGTGCAGTATTGCTTTTGCATCATTAGGTGGCATCTTGCTTCATGCACTTCTCAAGTAAATTGAATACAGCATTATTGCCAAGCTAGCTCTTTCTCCTACTATGGTTTGTGTGTGTGTTTTAAGAATCTGTATGTCTGAAGTTTAATATAAAGCATAAATGGAATGATGTTTTCAGCCAGAGAGCAAATTTGAAATAATGGGACCAAAACCCCTAGAGCTGATTAGTACAGTCTGAAGGGTCACACGAGAGCCCCAAAACACAAAGGAGTGAATTTGCATATTTTTACAAGAGGAAAATAACTGAATGCAACAACATGAGTAACTATCAGCTTCATGCTTTATTAATACTATAAAAGAAACAGAGAGAGTTGGCTAACTTAAGAGTACAGTTGAGTTTTGCTTGAATGAGCTCAATCAACATCTCCTATGCAGATTAACAGAATTAGGTTACCAAACAATGGACCTTCATAATGCTTTGTAGTATAAGCAGGTGTGTTTCTTAAGAGTAGAATATGCTAAGTACAGCTTTCTCTGGACTTTGTATATTACCATATCTGAATGTTGGCATCGCCATTCAGAAGCACAATTGCCTGTCCCCTAGCTGTTTCGTCCATGGGTCCAGCTTATCATATAGTTTACAATTCTGTAAATACAGTGGGTGTAGCCTTTATGAAAGAACACCTGGCACATTTGGTTGATAATGTTGTTGTAGTCATTTGCAAGGTGTTCCTATTCTGGTTGTCGAGAACACGAAGTTTTTAAAGTTGCTGATGGTACATAAATCCAGTTGTGCTTGTAAACCTGCACCACTCTTTGGTCCAACAAACACAGTTACAGGTGCTTAAAGTGTGTTTTGATGGGCTAATGCAAAACTTAGTAACAGGACTCTAAATTATCTGAAGCTTTGAGGTTGGGACCCTTTGAGCAAAGTGCCCCTTCCTGTTTTGACACATTGTGGCTTAGGATAAGCAAACGTGTGTGTGTGTGTATGCGCGTGCATGCATGGATGCAAAAAGACAGGAGTCAACTAATCTACTTCTTGCACATAGTCCTGGCAACAACACCTCACCCACTCTGGAAAATGTGACAAGTCGCCATCCACTTATTTAGCTGGATGTACACTGAACAGTCCTTCCCTTCTCGACACCAACCACTGCTAAGTATGCACGCCTCCTTCTCCCTGTTTCTCTGCACCTCTGTGCTAAGGAGAGCTCTTGGTGGAGAGCTTCTGCTGCCTGGCAGCAGTGCAGCCTTGCACTGTACATGTTTAGTCCAGGATGGACAGCAGAGGCAGGCCAAGCACTGAGTGCTTCCTAGAATTCAGAAGTTTCAGAGGCGAGGAAGAAGCTTGCTTCTGGTTGGTGGGTGAGAAGAGGAAGGAAGTGATAGCTGCCACGACAGCCACAAAGAGGGACGGATGGAGACGGGAGAGAAAAACTAGTAAGTGGCCTCTTCTTAGTTTCAAGTTCAGGAGGCTCAGGCTGTCTTGCCCTCTGAAGCGTTCTTCTGAGATTGGAATTGGGCAGGAGCTTCAGAGGCTCTGGAGTTCAGCATGGCATCAGATAATAGTCCTGATGACTATGCATTTGGGTTGGCTACCAAGGCCACCCAAAATCTGTGGGCCCCGGTCAATGGTAAATTTGGCAAAGGTTGACTGTTTGAACTCTGTTAATAATCGTGCTGTAGTTTATTTAGATGGAGAATTGGTGTTTAAACTGTGCTGCAAAATGAGTCTTCCTCATATTCTTTCAACTTTAGCCCTTTTCCGCCTCTGTTAATAGTTCTGTATACGTTGGCCAATTTTCTTGAATTTTATTTTAAGAGGGTCGCACTCACCTTCTGTTTGAAAGTCACCAAAACTTAAAGCTATTCTGACAGTTCAGTCCTTCCCCCCAATGCTAAATGGCAGCTGAGTTTTGGTTTCACATAGGTTAATAATAACAGCACTGAGGGTCTATAAGTTCAAGCCATTGGGGTCTCTGCAATCTACACAGAGACCTGGTTTTGGATCCCTGTCTAGCAGCAACTACCAATGTTGAAGACTTCCTGGATTAACATTGTAAGCATTGCTTTGCCTAGTGTACAGTAACTTTAAGAGTTATGACCTTGGCCAAATACTGCATTGTCAGGTACAGAATTGGGTTCTAACCATCTGCAGTCACTAGTTTGTTCTTGTTCGGGCTTGCACAGTGTTGGTGTTTGACCTGTACAGTTCAGATTTTTTGCAGAGTGAAAGACTACTGGCCGTAGACTGCTTCAGGAGTTGTGAAGGGCAAGTATATATTGGGAAGGATCCAAGAATGCTGAAGTTGATGTTGAAAACCACTTTGTGGGAATACTCAAAAAAGAAAAATCCTTTGTTTATTGACTATGTGCTAGCAAATGACTTCTGGCCTACCTCATTACTCTTATAGATAACGAAACATAAATAGTGTATCAGGAATACTTCCCATATTGAGGATTTTATTTACTGTTCCCTCAAATCATGAATACAATCATAAGGTTGGAAAGATCAGTATATAGTGCATCTGACTGAAGGGTGAGCACTTTCATCTAGGATTCTAGATTGTTTTTTGGTTTATCACATGATGTTCTGTGGATTTGGCTTGTGATCACAGCATTAATTTGACTGCAGCACTTTACTGCCAACTCTTTAAAGACATCAGGTTCACCAGGAGAAGAGTGTTGGATGTGGATTGTGGGGGGGGGGGGGAGAGAGACCCTCCCTTCTATAATATTTGGCCTTTGGAATTGGTTGGTGGTTATCTAGTTCCTGAGGAAGAAAGCATATAAACCTTTCCTAGATTCCTGTTTTACTTGTGGACAGAAGTCTTGATGAACAGTTGTCAAGTTAAGCTGATTCAAAGGGCAGGTGAGGAAAGAAAGCAACCATTTGGTTTGCAGGCCTACAGATTTGTTGCTCATTTCTTTTAAATTATTATTATTGTTATGTATTTATTTATATCCCACCTTTTTCCCTGTTGGGACTCAGCGGCTTATAGAGAAAAACAAGAATCACTAAAAACACAGAAGAATTAAAAAACAATTAAATATTGATAGAATTAAAATTTAAAAACCCAAGGGACTTCACCTCAATAACTTGGTGTAATTTGATCTATCTTATATATTTTTCAGAAAAACAAAAACCTGCAAGTGAATTGCGATATGCTTTAAATACCAGTTTTAAGATATATATTCCAAAAATACCAGTTTTACACGCCACCCTACAGTTGATCCCTGAAGCCTTCTTTAATTTATTATTAAAATATTTAAACCCTCCTTTTCGAGCTCAAGAATGAGACCCGCAGGGTAGCTAACAACAGAGAGATGGCAAGGCATTGTACAAGAAACTTAAGAACAGCACAGATATTCCAGTATCAGAACAAATAAGTAGCAGCAGAATTTAAGAGGCAGCCAGTTCTACCGAAACAGAAATCTTTTGATCTGGTATTTAAAGGCCGATTTGATCTCTCAGTGCTGGGCTTTCAAAGCCTCGAAGCCACAACTGAGAAGACCCTTTCACCACTTCTGATGGTGATGAGACAAGGAACAACAGTTCAGACGATACTGTCATAGATCAGTGGGCAGGCAGGATCGTAGAAGATACATCAAGCGACTTAGTCCTAAGGCGTTTATGGCTTTAGAAGTAATAACCAACATTTTGAACTGAGCTCAAAAGCAAAATGGGAGCCAGTGCAGATGGAATATCAGCAGAGTCTTCTGATTTAAAAATCCTGGCTATTGCATGTTGGAATAATTGGTGTTTCCAAATGCTTTTCAACAGAAGTCCTCTATATTTAATCTTGTACATGTGTTGGTTATGTAAATAATTCACTTGGAAACAGGGCAGTTGGATCTGTTCTATAGGGCAAATTAATATTAGACACAAATGCTTGTTCATTCAAATAGGTTGCCATGAAATACAAAGGAATGGGAAATGTGTGAAAAGGTTAAAACAGAAGCGCTGCATAATTAGAAAAGGACAGTAGAGATGCAATTTGTTTTCTACAGTAACTGTAAATTTCTGAGATGGGGAAACAGCACAGCATTGTTCAACAAAATGCAGGTGGTATTTTTGCATCTTATACTGAAGCAGTGCATGAGACAATATATATTATATTGGAGGCAACGCAGCAGGCTCCATGATGCCTCTGAAAAACTTCATTGGTTCCCTGGGGCAGGAGCCCCCAACTCTGAGCTTGTTTTAAAAAGGCTCTAGCCATCCCAGAAAGAAAGTTCTGTTTGTGTTTAATGGAGCAGCTTAGGCTTTGGTTTAGGGTTGGCATTTCTTGTGTCTTCAACAACTGTATGGTAGGCAGACATTCAACAGGTCTGTCCTTTTCTAGTATGGAAATACAATTATGTGAAAAGCTTCACCATGACTGGGCTGTCTAACTTTGTGATATGCCATAGTGGCCATTTTGTGACTAGCACCCACAGGACTCTTAAGATTTGAAATATGCCCACTGGTCCAAAAAGGTTGGTGACTTCTGTATTAGATGTTGGCATGTCTGCCATTTACTAGTTCCTCTGAAGTTGGTTTGCTTTTGCTTTGTTTAAAGCTTTGTATCAGTCCTTGAAATGAAGAGACTGGTAATATCAATTGAAATGACCACACATACAAACCTCGTTTCTCCACCCAAAATGGCTTTCAGTAACTTTTCTTTTTTTAGTTCTGGTAAGTACTCAGGAAAGAGTTCAAGGCTTGGTGAAAAAGAAAATGGAGCAATGGCCTTGTGAAGACGTCAGAACTGCTGTGTACTGTTTCCATGAGCCGTGTACATGTATCATTGACATTTTATGTTTATTTAGGCTCCAAAGGAATACCACCCATGCTCATATGCAAGGGCACTTTGGACTTTTATTTATTTTTGAACAGTGGGTTCTCAGTGCTGCAAAAGCAGTTTATGACTGTTGATGGGGATCTGCCACTTGAGAAGTAAAAATTAAAAAGCCACTGGGTGAGCACAAGTCCTTGGGCTGTTTATGGATTTCAGCCATTTGTCGGTTTATATTTATACTTAACTATTTTAAGTGCTGGTTTCACATGTGGTTCTAGTGTGTAAGAAGTGCAGGAGAAATGCTAAGGTTGCATGTCTTCATTCACCAAATAGAAAAACTTGCATGTGAAGTGGGAGCCACAAGTGGAAATTCCTGCACGGGTAGGCCAACTCACACAACAGTGGTAGGGTGGATTGCATGTGTGATGTCAAGGTTTGTAAGCACTGAGCTTCATGGATTTTTGTTCCCATTGTAAGCTCTGTATGTGTAGAGAAAGGGCATGCAAGTCCAAAGCTCTGTTCTTGCTTCATCATGCATATGACCTACATGCTAAGACCTTATGTGACATGACCTTGCATCTCTGCTGACTCTGTCAACTGAAAGTCTAAAGGGCTTTGTTAAGAATTTCTCAATGTTTTGGTGTATATCTCAAATAAGCAACATTATTGAACTGTGGTCAGTTAGGGTTCCCAGCACTTGTAAACCACTTTGGTCTCTATGCAAATAGCTGGATCTGCCGGGTGTGAGCTGAATTTTTATTTTATTTTATTTTATTTGTCTACCACCCTTTATCTTCAGATCTCAGGGCAGTTCACAACATAAAAATGCAACATAAAAACATTTCCCATCTCTTTTCACACCCCACTCCCTTTGAGTGTAGAAGCCTGAACTCCACCTGAATGGAAAACGCACCATTCCAAATTCTGGTTGGCTTTCAAGATCATAGCAAACAAGCCACATTTGCTTCCCTTTTCTGATGTGTGTTTTTTCTTGCTGATGCATCTGACAGCCATATGATTCATTTTTCTTTGCTAATATTTGTCAAGATAGTGCCATGAGATCAAGCATGATTCTTCGTCTCTAGCCAACGCCGTGCCTTCCAGATGTTGTTGGACTACAACACCTACCAGCCCCAGCCAACATTTCTAATGGTAAGGGGTCCAACAACATGTGGAGGGCCCCACGTTGGCTATCCCAGCTGTATACAAAAGGTCCTTCTGTTGATGGAAGCTCTCTGGTTCAGTAGAGGCTTCTGTTGGTGCAACTGGAACAGGGATGATTTTCAGCCATTTGTCCTCCTGCATCGATTCCCAAGCTATTTAGAATGCCCCCCAGCCCTCTAAATGCAGATTTGGAAGGTGAATTGCAAAAACCCACCTCTCTCCCAGTTTCAGTGCAGTAAGCCTCTACTGGATCAATGTGCAGGGATAAAACTAGGATAGAACCCAAAACTAAGTACTTGCAAACCTCAAAGTTAACCTAAAATTCTTAGGGGTTTTACTTTATTTTTGACCTATTTGAAATTACAGAACCCTGGAAAGAATGGGTTAGTAATCTGTTCCTTTCCGTACATAATGCCTGGGATCCAAAGAAGGGCATCCCCAGTTCTGTATCTCCAGGGGGTCTTTGGGCATTTTCTGAGACAGTGCCTCACCCCACGCCATGGGGCAAACCACTTCTGAAACTCAAGCGCTATTCTAAAAAGCCATTTCTGATACAGCATGGCAGTCAGCTCTTCAAAGAGAAAAAAAGTTCTGCAAAATTATACCGGTCTCATCTGAGCCCTCGGGCGCGGCTAATGTAGCTCTTTGAATCACAGCCAATGTGTCTGGCAAGGGGACTGGCATTGTTGCTGAGCATGATTAAGAGCTAAAGAAGTGGTGATAAAGGGAGGCTGAAGTAGATAAGCAATGTGGGGAACCCCCCCCCCAAAAAAAAGGTCCATAGTAGGAAAAAAAGCAATACGTTAACATTGGTTTGTTAATGTTTGTCTCCTCCTACCACTCCACCCCAATGGGTCTTGGTAGTGCTGTGCATGACACCGTCTCTCTCTGCTAAGTATTTCTGGAATGCACAAAATTGAGATTGTGATCTGGTATAGGGGCAGGATTTTCTCTCCTCCATAAAGCAAAAGGTAGGTGACCTTGAACAATCTGCTGCTGCAGATTAAGAACACTCAAATGGATCACTGAATAAGTATTTCATAAGTGAAGAGGGAGACAGAATGCTGATCTCATTTGTTATTGGGGGATGGGGGGAGTTTTAGGGCACGGGGAAGGAAACTTTCCCCCCAGTATAATGGTTATGGATGAGAATATTAATAATTTTATTATTTATAAACTGCCATTCTACTGGATTGCCCCAGCCACTCTGGGCAGCTTGGAACAAAATATTAAAAACACACTTAAACATCAACAATAAAAGACAATGATACAGTGAGGAACTATCTTGCTCTCAACTATGTAACAATAATCTTGAACCCTGCAGTAGATTTCCTTCTGTTTTTTCCGCTCCACCCTCACCAGTAATGTAAACATATTCTGGATAGCCTCACAGCTTTCACAGATCTACAGCAAAGCTTGTGTTGTCCTGACCTGGGCTTCCTCTGCCTTTCCCAAATGTGCCCTGAACAAAAACTACAAGTATCGCTGGAGTCTTGTGATATCAGCAAGCATAAAAAATGCAGTGTGTTCAGTGAAGATTGTCAGTGAAATGTCAGCAACCAGATAAATTTACCAGCATAGAATGTATGTCCACAGTTCAAAGATGGAATAGAGGAAAGATAGGAATAGAGGAAGCTGCTTTATATGCAGGCCATTGGACAATCTAGCTGACTGGCAGCAGTAGAAAAGGATATCGCCCAGCTCTACCTGAAGATGCAGGGAATTGAACATGGGATCTTATTCATGCAAAGCAGATACTCCACCACCGAGCTACAGCCCCTCTCTTTTGCCAGCCCAAGCAAAATAGGGACCTCTTTTGACTTATTATCCCTTCCTGCCCTTGAAATAATTCTGTTTGTGTGATCACAAATGTGTACATGCTCACAAATGCTACAATTCTCCCTGCACAAATGTCCAGAAAAGGTGGATCTAATCTTACCAGATGATTACAGTAGATGTGGGTATCTTCTCTTTAAGTATAATCCAGTGATGACTTACAGTTGAGTTGCACTATAGCAGTCAGCAGGATTACGTATGGGTAAATTATTTAAAGTTGGGGGTTTCGCCTGTTGCGTTTCGGGAAAGACAAATCTTGTGGTGTGCATCTAGTCTGTCTCTTGACTTAAAAAGGGTATTTTCTGCTAGAAATTAGAATGATTCTGCCTGTCTAACACATCTGGCAAATTATCACAAACTGTTGCTCTCTGCGTGGATGTGGCTTTGCATGCAGAGGGGGAAATTTTAAGATCAAAACTGAAGGCTGAAGACCAACAAAGCATCATACACACACACACACACACACACACCCACACACCCGATCCCCTGTATATTGAGGACCCTCTTTTAAAATATCAATGGCTTTGAAAAGTTGAAAGTAGTGTAGTTTTGCGTTTCCTGTGGAACCTATCAGCAGAGAACAATTTACAGTCGGTGCCATTCTTCACAGCTGAATGGAGAAGAGGTGCTTGTTCAGTGAAATGGAGCAGCTGCACCCGGTTTGTCCTGTCTCACATTAACATTTTGCTTTTTAATCAAGACCTTCACAGTCCTCTGCTACAGTTTTTCAGGACAGAAGTGGTCAGTAGTGAGGCAGCTGCAGCATAATTCAACATGTACATGAAAGCAAAATTAAAATAATAATAATATGGAACTACTGAGAAGTGAATTAATGTTGCCCAACCTTAATGTTGCTAAACCAAATTCAGATGGCAGAATGAAAACCTTGTTTGTTTGTTTTCAAAAAAAAGGGTGCTGCTAAGTATTCTCTGCTGCAGAATGGAGGTTTTAACACTTCTTTTTAAGCTCAACCAGAACTTGAAAGGATAGATATGTAGATGAGAATATATTGGTTTGAAGTCTTATGGCAAAATAATTGATGCCTATGCAATAGCATAAAAAGATCTGAGAAAGATACACTTTTCTCAATTTGTTTATGTATTGCTAGACTTCAATACAGTGGGTTCCCAAAGTGGGCACCATAAGGGGGCAGTGGGATTACCTAGGGGAGGCGCTAAGAGGCAGGCAGGTGCAAATCACTATCAAATTTTGTAAAGCTGATATCACTGGATCAAGTTTATCAATTTTGTTGAATTAAACTAAATAAATGTGCAATCAATCATTTATGTTTTTAATTTTACTGTGTTACTGTCTTCCTTAGTGGGTTGTGCAAACCACGATTCTAGGGGACACTGGAGATGAGATTATGGAACTAAGGGGGCAGTGGCTTGAAAAGGTTTGGGAACCACTGCTTCAGAAAACCAGCTTCTTCCTGGTGCTCGGAAGTCTTTACAACTGGGGTTGCAGAAACCCATATGAATTATCAAGCTGTGGGCTGGGAATGGCTTTCAGGTGGGCCTCAGTCTGTCTCCCGGCCACGCTGTTGCCTTTCAGCTATCAGCAGCAGCTGCCCACAAGCACCTGCAAGAGCAGGAGTTGGTTAAAGAGAGCAAGGTTGTAGTATGGAAAGTTGCCAGGCAAGGAGGGAAAGAGGGGAGAGAGATAACAGGAAGGAAGGAGGTGAAAGGGACTGATAGGAAATGGGAAGTGGCGGGTGCAGCGCTTTTTGATGCCCCGCTTTACACACACACACACACAAGCACACTTGCACCCCAGTTCCTCCCCACTTCCCATTAGGGATGGAAGCTTACACAAGCTCCCCTGCTCTCTAACGGCCCGGATTATAGCTGATGCAAAGTGGGTGCTTTCATACCAGAAGAAAGCACAGCCCTGCAGGTGCTTCCCCCGCAGGAAACAACTACGTAACTGGGCTGTCGCCACTCAGCACATGGGTTTGAAGGGCATGAAAGGAGCCTGCGCTTGACAGTTTTTCCTCAAGCCCCTGGGTCTTTATATCTGCAATTTGTTTGGACTTGGGGCTCTTATCCTGTAAGATTCAGTAATGAAATTAAGGTTGCCCAGTACTGTGGAATAATAACTTGGCAAATATCAGAAAGCATGTGTAAATTGACAGTTCAGGTTCTCTCTCTCTTTTATGTGTGTGCAGGAGGAGTCTGGCATCTTTCTAAGCTTAGCTTTCATCAGGCTAAAAATAAAAACTTTTGTTTTACATGACAAGCTGCCCTCCAGAATTGTTCTTTGCAAATGAACACTTTTGCATGAGGAGCAGTATCTTTTGACTCTCAGATTTGGAACACAAATGTTTTTGACTCGAGTGTCTCCTCTTCTTGCCCAGGGCCTTAACTTCGCATTCTTTGTGTATGCACAACTGTTGGACTGCCTTGGGCTGCCATCATGCTGCCTGTTCCACATGTTCAATTTTTTTGTCAGTGGTGCCAGGTGCAAACTCAGCTTTAAAAATGTACTTAGATTGGTTGCCACCACAATCTGAAATATTTAAAATGCTTTTACCTTCACTTCCATCTGTTCTTAACTCATAGTACTATATCAGTGGATAGGACTTTCAGGGCTTTTGGAATGGAACTGAAAGATCAATGTTGTTTTATTTTTGTTTTGATTTGATCCATTTGAGGATATGGGTCCATTAGCAAAAATGTCATTTGTACTTTTTAATGGAACGCTTTGGACCAATGTGTCTGTGCTCTTCCCACCTACTGAAACATGGAATTCTAATGAGAAACATGCCCTAGTTTGGTTCCACTGGGCTCCAGACTTTTGTCTTCAGTTTGGGGAGAGACTGTTGGGTAGATCTCTAGATGTAGAGTTCCTTGGGAGTTTTGATGTCAAAATAACCTTGTGTGTGGATTTCACAGAACAAATGGCTAGATTTTGAAACAGCTTGATAATGTAGTACTTTTCTGTTATTTTATGAGGCTTGCCTGTTTTCCACATAAAGCCTGGAGTGCTCTCCCAAGCATATGTTGCAGAACAACATGATAACTTATGGGCAGGTGAGGAAGGAGAGAAAATAGCTGAACCTGCTGGTACTAAGCATTCTGACTCTGTTAAGCTTCATGCAAATCTTGAATTTTAATATTTTGCTAAATCTGCTATGTACACATAAGAATACAGCTCCAAGTCTGGAGAAGACTCTGGGTGGGTGGTTATCCCTAATCATGAGATGTCACTTTGGGTCAGGGGGGCAGTCATTAGACAAATAGTTGCAACATTTTTGAGCTTTTGGTTTCCCTGTGGCCGCCTCTGGTGGGCTTTTTATGTCTTTGCACCTACTCCTTTCCTTTAATTGGCTAGCCTTGCTTCTAAAGAAGTGGCCAATAGAATAGCCTGCATTCGCTGCCCTTGTCAGGAAAACAAATGTTTCTGTTTCCCTTCAGGAGGCTCATGGTGACACAGTTTTTCAGAACACCCTGTTTAGTACAGTCTCCTGCAGATGTTCATCTGGCTTGCTTTTATCACACCAAAAGCAGCTTTTGTCAGAATCAAAGATAGAATGTGTGCTAGCCCTCTGTTCCACTTGAAGCTACAAGGATTGTGTGTCCTCAAGTATATCTACAACAGGTAAGGCCATCATCTTGATGAGCTTGGGCTTCGTGTTTTCAGTGTCCCAAGAGGTGTGACTTCTGTATTAACAAGCATTCAACCCTACGTTGTTTTTTTCAGGCAGCATGAGAAGGCTGAAAGTAATGATAACCGCATTCAAAAACAGTTGCTGGTTATCGTTGTGGTGTCTCTTTCTTCTAGCTTTGTGTGAGTCCTAATTTTAGAAGTTGTTGTGAAAGATATCTAGTTTGGCAGCATAGCAAGATCACAAACGAAACAGTACAAATGAGATTTCACAGTAGGAAGGAAATAGGAACCCATTCAGAGGTCTCAGTCGGCCACAACTATGCTACCTCTACTAATAATTACATAAGCATGGTTCAACATAGTAGACCAGAAAATTTGAAAATGCTTGATCTCTCCTTTTCAGTGAATTTCCCAGTGCATCAGAAGTATCTTCATTATAATGCAAAACATCTTTGATGTTAAAATTTGCAAACATGACAGCTCTCTACTGAAATGCAGTGTGACATGATGTGCCCTTTTGTTGAATAATACCTATGTTTTTATAAACAAGTTTGTATTTTATAAGTAGTTTTGAAAATGTTTCCAATAAGAAGAGAGGGAAGTAGTTTGTGATGAGGAAACTATTTATGAGAAACATTTTGCGGAATAAGAAGCTTGCTGAAGCACATGGAACACGTCTCATTTTTTCAGCTGTTTCTTGAACATCTCACTGCCTGTTAATTTCAGTGTTAGATGTCTTGATTTGGGCTGGGTTTTGGTGGGGAAGCAAACTGCAAACTTTTACATTGTAAGTGATGTTGCATTCACGAAAGGGACCAATAACACAAATCTCTTGCATTGTGTCTTCTAGGCAATACAGTGAATGAAGAAAGCAATGAGTCTTCAGGACCTGAGGGTGACCAGACTACACAGGTCAGAAATCCCTCTTTTAACTCTGTCTGATAAAAGGATATGGTTGGTGTTAGCAGGAGTTACTAAACATCAGCTGTGGTTTTCTGTATTTAGATAAGATTTCAAAAACGTAATTCTTTTTTCTCAAGCACTGTAAGGCATGCAGAGGAGGCTGACTTTTTCTATGAGCAGCAAAAGCATCTGGCACAAGTTGCAAATCTGGCCACACTCAGGATGGAGCCCAACCATAGTTCTGTCAATATTGTGGAGTGAGGCAGGACTTTATTATGAAAGGGAGGAGGTTCCTATGTTTCTGTAGTCCAGCCCACGTCATAACTTCACATCATCGCGTTCTGTTAGGTGGATGAAGTTACATGGTATATACCCTCTTACTTCATCTTGCCAGACTTCTTCCCTTACTTGCAGTGATCTATTAAACATTTACTGCTGATGAGAATAAACTGGAAACATAGCCTTACCAGGCTCAAACATAAAAGACTTCTAGAAGATTTAAAGTACACAAAGCATTGAAAATTAATGTGTAAAAGAATAAATGCTACAACTGCTATATGCAAGCCAGTATACTTGATTTAGTTTTTAGATAATTGCTTTATTTAACTACTTAATGTTGTAGGTTGTAGCCAATGTTAGTCCTACTCAGAATAGATTCACTGAGCACAACTTACTTAGTCATCCAATGGGCATGACATACTTAGCTTCATTCATTTTAGTAGGTCTACTTTGGGTATACTTAGTTGGAGACAACCCTTTTAAACTAGCATTTATATGAAAGTGTGTGTTCATGGGAGGCACACAAATATGCAAGAGTAGTACTGTTAACGACTAGATTTTATGGTGTCGACAGTTTCACTGGCCAAAACCGTAAGTCATTTTGCAGGATAGTGGAGCATACCATTGGATTAGAGGTGGTTCTTTCTTTGCTTCCTAGCTGTTGCTAATCTACTTTTATGGACATACGATGTCCATTGCTTGTAATCAGTATATCCCTATAATAGATCTGGTTCAGTAATAAGTTATGTTATTCAGATTTGTAGTACTAATTAATATAACTACAGTGGTACCTCGGGTTAAGTACTTAATTTGTTCCAGAGGTCCATTCTTAACCTAAAACTGTTCTTAACCTGAAGCACCACTTTAGCTAATGGGGCCTCCCACTGCTGCCGTGCCGCCAGAGCACAATTTCTGTTCTCATCCTGAAGCAAAGTTCTTAACCTGAGGTACTATTCTGGGTTAGTGGAGTCAGTAACCTAAAGCGTATGTAACCTGAAGCATATGTAACCCAAGGTACCACTGTAATGAGTTCAGAAAAAGGAACTGTGTGTGTTGCAAACACTTTACTTTTTAGTTCATTGCAGTAGCACTCGCTGCCAAAGAGGCAAGCTGCTAGTGACTTTGAAAATGGCTTGTTTCTTCATTACTAATTGTTGTAGTAAAAATATGAAAGAAAATTTTGGTTGCACATGTTGGATGGTATCCAGTGTTAGTTCCATTCATAATAAACCCATTGAAATCCATAGATTTAAGTTACTTAAATCATTGGTGTGGCTGTTTTTTCTTCTCAGTGGGTCTGCTCTGAATATGACTAAGTTGTGTATCTCATTTAATTCCCATTCATATCTGTAAACATAATATATGTCTTCATTTGTATTGTGGCCACTATATTGTCTCTTTTGGCTAAGTATAATGACATAGTCAATGAAAAATATTAGAATATAAAGATTCAGGTGGCATACATTTATAAATATATTTATAGATACATTTATAGCACAGATGAAACGCTACTGTAGCAGCTATGGCTTATGGTATAGTGAAATTTGTCTCCAGGTAGCAGATTTTGGTCACACATAGAACCTACTTTGCTTCTGAAACTCACTCCAGGTAGGCTTTTCTAACACCTGCTCTGATGTCTTTTAATAGTTCTTTTTTAAATGATTTGTGTTTAATGTATGCTGAAAAGTGTTCTATGTTTATATTTACTATTTTAATTGTTTCATGTTGGAGGCAACACATGGTTAAAGCAACTTAAAACTAAAACAACTTGCATAATGGGATGACTTCATTGGATACAACCCCGTGTCTTTAAATTTCCTACTTTGTTGATTTAATAATGTAAGCTATCCTCAGAGTAGAAACACTCATGGATGGGAGATGACTGGTTTAAATAAACAAACAAGTCATCTATATACTAATACTGATTCAAATCTTCCCATGCTTTTGTAACCAAAACCTCATTATAGATACATATGAGAGATATCAGAAATTTATAGCAGAAATTACCTATTGCTGGGAGAGGTGGAAACAGCCCCATAATAATTTGGTGGCACAGGCTGCTGCTGCATTTACCAGGGGCCAGAATCTTACCATGGTGGGCGGACAGGGAAAATTGAAAGGCTGGTGAGAGAGATGGAAGAGTACTGGTCAGACCTAGACCAGCAAGGTGATGGCCTCCTGTGCTTTCAGACCATATCCTGGGACATATGTATGTGTGTTTTGTAGAAAGGACCATCTCATTCTTTGGCTAGGTCACTTCCTGTTGCACCCTGAGGAACTATTTGTAAATGTCCCCAGAGATGGAAGAAAGAAAGAGCTGCCCATAGAACCCATGGAGAATTTAATTGGACATGAGTTTATACAACCCCCCGTCCAACCCGCCCCCCTAAAAAATGAAGTGGGGAAACCCAAATGGAGCAAAAAACTCATCAGTTAGAAAGAACTGAGCATGCCCAGTGGGCATGAAATGCCTAATGACTGTTGCCAGGGAAACCTTGGGGGGAGGGGATTTAAAGGGAATCTGGAATTCCAAGCAGGGAGTGATGTACACTGCAACATTTTGTCGCAGTTCCCTCTGAAAAATAAATAAAAAACAAAATAAATAATTACCTACATAAGATGTACCCTAAGGAAGTGTTCCAAAAATATGGCAAACTGTGTTGTCCATCACACTTCAGAAAGTTTTTACAAAAGATTAATTGCTTACATAAGGTTCGCCGAGCAATAAGGAGTCCTTATTTTAGACCTAGTTTGCACAGTAGGGAGGAATTAGAGAACATGGACAGAATAGGTACCTAGGGAGAAAGTGATAACGAAATGTTTGACATCATGTTTCTAAGAAAAGAATGGTACTGAAAATAGTAGACAAAAGATAATGGCCTTAATTTTTAGTAAAGTACCATTAGGTAGTAAGAAAAGAAAATGAGAGAAAAAACTGTGAAATAGTTTTCAAATTAAGATGGAGTCAGAAAAGCTGTTTATTTCTGAAAGTTATCTTGGGAAATGCCAATGCTAACACAATACAGTACTGTGTACTCGGACAAATTATACAAACTAGGAAAATTAGAAGGAACAAATATTTCATTGCTGATGAGAAGAATTCAGGAACCTCATTGGCATTAGAAGCATGGAAGAATGATTCTTTGTATAAAATATGTTTTCAAGCATAATAAAAGTGAGGAAGACAAACACCTCAAGTGAATTATAGGTGATTGGGGATAGCAGGAACTACAGGCAAAAAAGCTGATCTGTCTGTGAACCCCATGACAAGACTGCTGCTACCCATACTCTTGCTGCTGTTTTCCCCCCACTGTACCTATTTAAATGGCACAAGGAGTGACAGCTGTCGCCACCTTGTTGCCTGCTACCACTTTATTTTTTATTTGGGGAGCTTAGGGGAAAATGTTGAAATATGAAATGCAGCAATGAATGAGGGAAGTCTAGTTGATCACTGCAGTCCTTTCTGAAAACAGCTTTTGGTATATCATTTGCCCTCTTTGCTAGTGCTTTTGAGATTATTCACAGGTAAGTGAATCGGTGAAAAATATAATACTGGGACTGGTCATGGTAGATCCCTGAATTTGTTCTCAAGGGACCAAAAGAATAAGGCTATGTCTGAAGACTGTGTGTACTCTTTATTGTGCAGTCACACTACGTATATACCAAAACTGCTTTGGGTAGCATTTTTCTTATCCCAAGAATCCTGATTGTGTGGCTTGTTCTGAAGATGCTTCAAGCCTTATAGTAGAGGCAGAATGGTAGGATTCCAGGAGCAAGTAATTGACTGCTTTCATACTTTGGCTCTGCAGCATGTTTTTGAACTACAGCTTCCATCAGCCCCAACAAACATGACCAATGGCCAGGGATGATGGGAGTTGTAGCTCACCAATATCGGGAGGACCGAATATTCCCCACACCTGCCTTACAAGGACAGAAAAAAATGTGAGGAAAATTAGCAAGAAGAAAAATGCAGAATGGTGCATGAAGCAGTAATTTTAACATGTATTGCCTCACAGAAATCCTAGGAAGATGTAATTGGTGTTCACATAGAAATATTTAAGATCAAACTATCTGTTTTTGTCAACTTAAAACATTTATTGATACCACTTTTATTGTTTATTTCTATCTTTTTATGGGTTGCTGTTAGAGATGTAATGTCATGGAGGGGAAAACAATTTTTTTTCACAGCTCTCCCCCATTTTTATGTTTTCTAAGTCTTCACATCTCTAGTTGCTGTGTATAGGCAAGCTTCTAAACAGGCTGAATAAAATAAAACAAATAGATCACTTTTCCTAGGAAGTTTGCAGACATTGACTGATGTTTAAACCTTTATTTCCATGCCTGTGCATTACAAAGAACAAACTGTAAAGTTGATAGATGTTTGTGTTCTAAGCTATGCATTGAAACGGAGACAGAAATGCTTGTGTGGTTATGAATAAACAAGAAGGGCATAGCTACTAGTGAGTCATATTTCATGTATTTGCATGTCAAGAAGTTCTTTGGAAAACATTGCACAAGGATATACAGCAAACACTTCCAACTCCCCCCCCCCCCAATAATAAATATATGAAGGTTTGCTTCATATGAAGGAACCTATCTTACATAATCACAATTGTATTAAATATATTGTGTATCCCCAAGAAATGTTCTCTTTTTGTATATGCCTTCCTTGAACACAAGTGCTTCAAATTCCACCTTGGACTTCAACTCTGTTCTACTGCTTTTAGGCAGTGCTGACATTTATGAGCACTGAAACCTTGGTCACGGTAATTTTCCTGGGTTTAGGGGCATCCATGGTGATGGTATTGCTCATCTAAAAGGGGTGACAGTGGACAAGGTCTTCTGAATTGTAATTTCCAGTAATGGAGCAAAGTTGACTTTTTAGTAATGTGCTGCTGAAAGCAGTTTGCTGAACCAGAACTAAGACTTCCTAGAGGAGAGTGGCAAGAAGGTTAAACAAGAAACTATACAATTCTACAATTAGCTCACTGTCAGAGTTGTATGGCTTATTAGAGATGATGGCCTTTGTCATTTGGATCCATTCTACTTGCTTAACAAAAAAATAATTTTAATTAAATTATATTGCAAAAAAAGCTCAGGTTAAAAAAAGGAAAACATTCCTGTCTGCAGAGGCAATATACATAGTTTATTTCCTTTTAACATTAGCCTCTTTTGAAATTAACCTTTGAAGACGATGGGAGAGGACTGAGAAATCCATCTGTTCTCCTAATGCTGATCTTTGCTCTTAAATCATGAGACTGCCAACTTTTTATGATCACTAATATGGTTATTGTAGGTTGACAAATGTACTGCATTAGGGTGGTTGTATGCCAAGGTGGTTTTTAGGACTGGGAGACTCAAGTTCCAAGCCCCAGTCAGTCATCAGGTTTGCTGGGTTGCCTTGGTCAGCTTGCTGGATTATAGTTTAACTTTGTTTCACATAATTGCTGTAAAGATTGTCAATGACTTTGTGCATGGAAAACTACCATAGGAATTTTCATTAACAATAATTTATGTTGATGATTTTCCAAACGCTACTTGACTGAATTGTTCAGCCTTGAATCTCTGGCTTATACTCTTGACTCCCCACCCCCTCCTGCTTCATTTACTGCTCACCTATGTGCAATCCTCATAGTCTTGCCATTTCCTCCTTTTGTTCTTTGCTATCATAGTCCTTGTCTAAATGTCTTTTGGTTGCTCCAATCTTATTTTCAAAATACAGAGTTCTGCCCTTAAGAATGAATACTGAGTTGCAGTGCCAGAGTCCACAGCTATCATTTCACCTATCCCCCTTTAATTCTCTCTTTGACTCATTAAGAAAATTAAGAGAATAATTGTTGCTTTGTTTTGTTTCGCAGCAACCAACAGCATAGTACGTAATACCTGTAACAATAAATAAAACCTCATCTGATTCTGACAGATGGCATGATCATGAATTAGGATTTATAAAGCTTATCAAACATCTGTGTTTGAGTGCCCTGGGGAATAGACTGGTACAAGAAACAAAGAAGGTAGTTGTAGAAATAACTGCTGTGGTTTGTATTTGTCTACTGTCACCTTGTAAAAGTAACTTATGCTTGCTTCTTTGACATTGCATTTTGCACTGATGGCCAGATGTGCTTTTCTTCAACAGATGCCAAATGTATTGGTGCTTCCTGTCAGTTATTTATAAAAAAGCATCCAAATATTGTTTTGTGAAGCTGATCACAAATTCACATATTTGCCCCCCAACCTTATTTTTCATTGTGATTCTTCACTATACTCTTCTCCTGCTTTATTGGGTGACTTATACTTCTAGTGGTCAAAATAAATATGTTACCCAGTACTATACCAGCAAAGAAATTAACAAGTGGTCAGTTTATTGTCTTGCTATTTGATCTTCAAAACAGACACTTGGCTTTAGTCTTGTAGTTTCAGGTTTACTGTTCAAAAGGAACCAGTGATCATTATAGGCAAGTGGGCAAATGCTGTCTTTTATTGACCCTTGTTTGTGCTTTATAGTTCATATGAAAGACACAAGCTTCACATCTCCTCTGCTTGGGAGCTGGCTTTGGTCCAAAGCTATCTGGTGAAAACCAGAAGGTGTGGCTCAACTTGTAGTGTGTTCATCTCAAAGTAGACTTGCATACTCAGTTTGACACAAAGAGCCAAAGGTTTGAGGTCAGCTTGTTTCTGAAGAGGCAGTGGGTTAGAACTGGAAACACGCAGATATTTTTTTAACACTCTCCCACCAACAAAATGTGTGCTAAGGCAGAAAAAAAGTTATATAAATCATGCAACTTTAGCAAATTTGCCTGTGTGCAAATTTTGCATTATCTTCTACTTGTAGAAAGAGCTCAGCCCCTTAGAAATCCTGCTGAACTCCCTCTGGGGTTTCAGCAATTACCCATGCACTTTGAAGGCTAACTTCACAGTTGTAAGTCCTGCAAATTTGCTTTTAAAATATTGAAAGCTGAGATTCTCAAGATGTTGGATTCTGTGATCAGTACCAGACTTTGGTGTGTCTGTGTTGTGGCACAGCACAGAAGAATTACATACATACATGTATATGTCCTGCATACTAAGCTCTTCAGAAAGATGCCCTTCAGGCTGGTCAAGGCAGACAGAGGAGAATGGAAAGCCTTCTGCATCTTTGAACTGGATGATTGGTTCATGAGGTCGAGCAGAGCTGAAAGGAATCTTGGCAACAGCTGTAGTACAGCAATGTTAAAAGATCCAGAGAGTGCAGAAAAAGTTGCTATCATTTATAATCAATCCCTGATGCTTGCTCTTTTGCCCTTTCTCGTAATAATTAAGCTGATGCAAAGGAATTATTGAGCATGCACTCTTCCTCCAGCACTTTGTATTTCTATCATCACAATGTCTTTCCATTTTTGCAACACACCTTGCAAATATTTGGTAACAGGATGAAAGCTTCAGCTTCAGTTTGATTTTTCCAGTTCCTAAATAGAACTGAGCAGTGATAGTTTGGGAGCAGAAGTCATGCCAAAGCTGAATGAGCTGTTCTTTGCTACAATTCAGAGAAATTGCTACTGAAGAGGATCCTGTTTTTATAAAAATGCAGGAAGTCTCTACCTGAACTCTTTAAAAGAGATTAGAAGGGCAATTCAGAGTTGTACAATAGATGTAGATGAGTTCTTATATATGCTTTTGTCTTGAGATAACTTTGAGAGAGGTTTCATGTCCCCCCCCCCGCAAGTATGTTGTTGTTGTTTAGCATCATGTTCCTATAAGCTTCATTTTGCAAACCCTGTTAAGACATTTGTGCAAAATCTGAAAATGAGGAACAGCCAAAAACCAGTACCTTTTCATAGTAGTGGCTTCTCACCTCAGCTGTTTAATGAGTTGTTCTGAAGAATACTCATGCATTTAGCCCCAAATTTCTCAGGCAATTTAGTATTCGCAGCCTTTGTGTCTGATTTGAGAAAATAATGGAAAACTACTACAGACCAATGCAGAATTTCTCCCTCAGCCTGGCATTGATGTCCCACTATACTCTATAGGAACACCTTGTACATCCCCACAGGATGCTGACTGTATTTCATAATTCCCAAAAGAACAGCCATTCTCATGATTCATCTCAATTCAAATTAAATCTTCTCAAGGACATGCACATTTTATTTTTAACTGTTCCTTCTCCTCTTTCAAAAAGGAACAGCTATAAAAATTGCTCCTCCTTGTTAGTCAGTAAGGTGCAGGTGTGTGGTAGAATATATGGTAAAGTGGTCATCTTTATCCACCCAGAAGTAGGACAAGTCTATCAATGATTGCAAGTGGTTCAGGCTGTCAGTGGCTACCTCTGTGTTTGACAATAGGATGAGGCTATTGTAGGCTTCCAAGAACAATCTGGTTGGCTGCCGTGGAAACAAGATGCTGTACTTAACCCAAGTAGATCCATGCATGCTGCTAACCTTGTTCACATTAACCTCATACATTGACTGGATGTGTGGGGAGGGCGGGGAGCAAGGTCATTCTAGCAAGCTCTGAAATCTCTCTGTGATTTCAGCTGAAGACATGTGTGTGACTTGGTTTGTGCATAATACCATGATTGAGCAAGCGTGCCAGAGCGTGCTGATTTGGCTTCCTCTCCTGGTTTGCTTGGATAGAAAGAAACCATAAGCATTGGTTTGCATGTGATACTAAATCAGTGCTCTGGTTCATTTACTCTCATGAAACAAGGGAGGTACCAACATGCTTGCTCATTGTAAGCCACCATGCAGCTTATTGTGACATGTGAACCAGACCAGGGGATGTTAGATGAACAGGGATTTGTACTAAGGACTATTGAGGCTAGGGCCAGGATTGTGTGCGTTATGGCACAGTGCATTATTTCTCCCCATGATTGGCTGACATGATGAGACTTCCTGATTGGCTAGGGAGAGATACTCCTTCTGCCCTGGCTTTGTCAGCAAAGTTATATTTCCTAGCTGCTGATCAAGGTCTGCCTTCAGCTCTTGAAACTGATTGCAGGAATCATGAGTTTAGGGAACATTCACGGCAGTCTAGTTCAGAGTACAGTCACCCACCGCACCAGCCCTGATCCAGTGGGCTTCATTGACTGGAAAGGATTTGAACCTGGGTTTTCCATCTAAACCAGGGGCCAGCAAACTTTTTCAGCAGGGGGCTGCTCCACTGTTCCTCAGACCTTGTTGGGGGTTGGACTATATTTGGGGGGGTGGGATGAACGAATTCCTATGCCCCACAAATAACCCAGAGATGCATTTTGAATAAAAGCACACATTCTCCTCATGTAATAACACGCTGATTCCCAGACTGTCCGTGGGCCGGATTTAGAAGGCGATTGGGCCGGATCCGGCCCCTGAGCCTTAGTTTGCCTACCCATGATCTAAACCCTCTGCTGTAGCTGCTTTGTTCTGCTGACTGCCCTCTCCAAATATAATTTGTTAAAACTCAGAAATAATGGAGTCTTGGCCGATGTGTCCTGCGTTATTAACATTTGCCACTGAAGTTCTGTCTGCAAGCTCAAGCTTTCCATTGTAGGATATTGTACTATTACTCATCTCTTTGAATTGTGAACATCTCTTTGAATTGTGAACATACAGCATTTAGATAATGGGTGCTGAGAGAACATTGCTGAACAAGAAAAGTACCTGTTTTTCTAAATAAATGTTTACCGTCAGCTGTCATTGCAGCCTATCTATGGTCCCTGAATTTCTAATGTAAAATGTTAAAGACACTCTTCAAAATTATTTGAATTGACAGTCCACTTTACTTGGAAATTGTGATGATGGTATACCTGACAGCATTTTGTGTAGCCAACTGTTGAAGAATATGTTTTGAATGCCCCACGCTTCACAATGGGACAAGCTGGGTAAAGGTGAATGTTATGCAGAATCAACATGTCTAAGGTAGAATAACAAATCCTCCAAACACACTGCTG
The DNA here is from genome assembly GCF_965112155.1 of Podarcis liolepis. Taxonomy (NCBI): domain Eukaryota; kingdom Metazoa; phylum Chordata; class Lepidosauria; order Squamata; family Lacertidae; genus Podarcis; species Podarcis liolepis. The sequence goes on from NC_139563.1 coordinate 29,564,044, forward strand.
TAAATTACTGTATGTACTGGAAAAGACAAGCATGGAAGCATAAGCCAATTTTTAACCTTCACTTTGCGCAGCACTGTTTTGTTGTGATATACGTGTTGAAACCAGCTTGCCAAGTTAACAGGATTGATAAGGTGCTGTCCCATGCTTCCATACTTAGTACTGTTAGAGTTGGCATAACATTTTGGGATTGACAGATACCGCCCTTGCTCTTGTCACCAATGTTGTTTGTCCGAAGCTAGGCATGGAAAAGCTTAGTTAATTGCTATGGTTGAGAAGTAAAGGTTAACCTAACTTGATAAGATCTTATATACAAAACAATACCTTTTTAGTCAGCCTAGTACTGATGTGTAGGTGCCACATTTTGTTTAAAAAGAAATCTGGTTTTAAACTATCCAGTTATAACACATTTTGTCCATGGTTTTTTTAAATGTGTGTAATTCGGTACCCTCATGGCAAACTTAATTGGCCAGGATTTGGAAGCCTGCTCAAGTGCTTTGTTGTTCTTGTTTCTTCTTTAGCCATTGGTAGAGTTCATTGTTTACCTGCAGTTTACCTAGATCTTTATGAAGTATTTGGAGGAGTAGGGTTTGCAGCAGGGGTTTTTTTTCAACTGGAACTCACCGGAACCGAGTTCCTGCACCTCCTAGGTGGGCGCCATTGCCATTATAAGAGAACAAGGGAGGCGTTCATGGTGAGTTCGGGAACCTCTTTTTCTAGAAAGATAGCACTGGCTTTCAGACAGCTGCAATGGGTGCAGAACTCTCCAGAAAGGCCCAAGCTTCCAGGATATCTCTAGGATGGGGATGGGGAACCTCAGGCTGGGAGCAAAATGTGGCTTCCTGGACACTCATATCAGGCCCTTGGGACTTTTCCTAGGCCACTCCCGAACTTTTCCTGATCAACAACCCTCTTTGAATGGTTTTGCCTGGCTGGCATGTGTGCTTGAGCTGTCATAATGTTTTTTGCTTACCTGGATAGCAGAGGGAGGTGTGTGTGTGTAATGACATTAATTGCTCCACTCATTTTTGCCTTTGGCCCATCCCAGTGCCAGCATGAAGTCCCCTAAGGTTATCCATACAACTTTTTCAGACTTGTTAACTTCTTTGAGAGTTAAATACATGAAACAGTGTGCTAGGTAGTAGTCTCTAAATGATACATGCATCCAGTTGTGTCCCTTTATTCACAGAAGGCCCCCTGATCTGGCAGAGACTTCCCTGAGGGGAAAGAGGGGAAATGATTTTTGCTTGTTCCCCTCTTCCTTCTGTAGTCCCCTCTTGCTTCCACCACCCCACAGTCTGCTCCTGACAGCTGGGGTGGTGTGGGCTTCAGGAAAGAAGGAGAACTTGTGGAAATCACCCCCCTTTCTATTCACAGAAAAATCTGCTAGTTCAAAGAGCCTTCTATCTTTGGAGGAGCGTGATTGGATACAACCCATGGTTTTAAATCTCGTTGGGGCAGTTAACACAGCTTCTTTGCCCTACATAAGAATCCACACATGTTTACCATACAATATGCATTAAAAATATTTTTTAAATGGAATTGTATACCTAAAATCCTTTATTTACACGGAACTTCCTACACAATATTTCTTTTAGAATATATTTGATTGAGCATTCATAACTGTTCAAATTTAAATAGAATAATGTAATCTGAAGAGAGATAAACTAAAGGACCAAATAGAAGTAGCATTAACTTCACAAAGTCTCCATATCTCTTTTATTATTTGTTTGTTTGTTGTTTATTTATCATTTGAAGCTGTTAAATTTTCAACTACAGAACTCCCTCTGAAATGTCTATTGCCCATCTCTTAAGAGCCATTTTCTGCTTTATGGTTTTATTTCATGGCATGGTTTCTGCAGGTTACTCTCATAGGGAAAACATAGCATAATATGGGGAAAAGATATATCTGGTGATGTACTTTTGATTGCACATGACAGCTCATGTTCTTATTAAGAGATGGGGAAAAGCAATATGCTTCTTCCTAGAATGTGCAAGGTTTGCACAGACTGAAGCGGAAACAGTTAATTAGAGCCATCTGATGTTTGAAAACCAAGGAAGCAAGTCAGTGGGTTTTGAGACCCTCCCCCCTCTCCTACTTTCCAATGAGCTTTCCTTCTTGATGGTTTTATAAAGCAAACTCTTGCAAGGAGGAAAAGAAGTTCACGCAACTGGGTTGTTGCTGTTGCCTTACCATTTCCTCGTATTGCAGCAATGCAGTTGAGAGAATGAAGAGGGATTTGTTACTAAAAAGGAGAGAAGCCCTTTTCCTTTAATAGGATGATTTAAAAAGATGTCAAAAAGGGACCAAATTCGAAAGCAAAACAGAAGGAAATTGAGATATGGAAAAAATGAGTGCCTTACAATGCAGAATTGGTAGTGGAGGTGTATATACAATTCTAGGTCATGGCAATTTCAGGCTTCTGAATCTTATAGTTAATGCATTTTACATCGTATTCAGGCTAGATTGCATATGTGTAGGGTAGAGTGTTTATTTATGTCTCTCCATAGTGGATGGTCCTAGGATGGGCCTCATTTCACTACAAAATACAACTAAGCACAGTAAAATGACATTAAAATGTTTATAAATTCATAAAACCCAGCACATTGATACATTTAAATACTGCTCCATAAGCATTTATGAAACACAGTCTTTGCTGCTTTCATGATGCTACAGAGTGATTAAGGGGGAAAGATTCAGTCCTGCTACCCTTTTCACAGACATGGCCAGCCTTACTTCTGATAGTGGTGGTCTACCAAACAAGGCCCCCCCAGAAAACCTAATGGATTGAGAAGATGCACATAGAAGCAGATGTTTTCCCCTACTTAAGTTTAGCTTGCATTTTCTTCTGTTTGAGATGTAGGAGCACAGAGCCTTAACTTGGTAATGATAGAATTTTCTGGTAAGTTCATTTCCTGCTTTTATAAAAGTGTTGTGTTTCTCGAACGCCATGGCTTTCAGAAATGTTAGCTGTGGTTCTTGCATACATGGCCCACAGGACTGAAATGTTAATCCTTCTTTAGCCAAATGAACTAGGTGTGGAACCCAACACCAGAAGAGGAGAAGCAGGGTGCCTGTAAAAGCGAGATGGAGTGAAACAATACATTGCAAATTGTCATAATTAGGGTGTTTAGCCATTTGAAAACAAGAGCTTAACCTCTCTTTTGTCTGCTAAAGATTCAGAACAGGATTTTTGTAAATCATTCATTACTGCTTGCAGCGCTGCTGTATAAAAGAATAACTTCTATTGTTTTCAGCATGGCATTTCTTCCAAATCCATTTCATTCCACTTGTAAGGAAGAGGAACGAATGGGACAGGACAACATATGAAGTTACCTTCCTTTCTCCAGCTTTTTTTTCAAATGAGTGCAGTTAACTTTAAACATATTTTCCCTCACATGCTATATTAATATGGGTCATTATTTGAAGTCCTACGTTTGTGCAACAATTAAACTGCAAGCAGGTGTTCCCTGGGGTGTAGTTTTAGCAAACAAAACAAGACTCTAGGGATTTTAATTCTGTTTTATGCCGTTAAACAAGGACATCATGCCTGACAGCATGTTTTCTCTTACAGGGGAAAGTAGGTGCTCTGATCCAGCATGCACAGTTGCTCTTATTGTTCAGGGAAAACTACCAACAACAGAGGCCCTGTGACCTTTCCTCCTTCAGGCCACTTTCCCCTGCTTATTAATCACAATAGCAATAAATGCACTGTCTGGGGAAAGCATCAGATTATCGAGCTGCAAAATGTTATTGTTTTTTGCTCTTGAGAAACGCAGTATTCCATGTGACCGGAGGACAGTCTTGCGTGTAGGCAACGTACACCAAAGAGAAACAAACACACACATTTATAGTCTAGTAAGCTGCTTGTGTGGAAAGGCCCCTGTAATCTGATTTAAGAGTTGCTGATACAGGATTGAGTCATGTAAATGAATACTGGAACCTCTAGAATAACGCTTGTCTCTTTAGATCACTATCTGGTTAAAGTAATGGCTTTGTGCAGCTGCGTTTTTAAAGAGAGATGCTCATTTAACAGCAGTGCTGACGTAGACACTGCGTTACCATCCTCGCACACAAATGTTCCCTGTCTTCCCAGAGCACAATATTCACAGGAGGCACTTCGTTTGTCACCTGCGATTACGGCTTCGGCTTTGCTTGGGGCCACATCATGGCATGAATTGACTGTTTCAATTTTATTCAAGCCAGTTCACAACGACGGCGCGCAAGAAGGCCACTGTGAACAAGTGCAGCGTTCATAATATCCATTTTCTCTCTTTTTCTCTCTTCTGTTTCCTTAGACAAATTCAGAGAATCAACCAAAGTTGCCTGAGGTGGGGACAGAGAAAAATCAGAACATGGAAAGCCAACCTTCTATGTTGGAACTTCTCAGTGATGTACCTTTCACACTTGCACCACATGTCCTGGCAGCGCAAGACGCATGCAATGACTTCCCCAGACCGTTGCTCTCCTATGATGTCAATGACAACCTAACAAGGTTTTGGTACGATTTTACGCTTGAAAATTCTGTGCTGTGCGAATCGTAGTTGTTGAATCAAATGTACCTTGATCACTTGATGTAAAATACCGAGGCGTTGTGTGCTATGTAGCTCAACTACTTTGTGACACAATCTGAGTCATTGTCTGGTTAAGCATTGACATTTTCCATCCTCTGTGATGTCCCTTACAAAGTTTGAAAGTACCTGTGTGAAACCTGGCAATTCCGTTATAATCTACAGCTTGAACTTCTCGAGCAGAGTTCCTTTTAATTCCATATAAGCTATCCAGGTGTTGACATTAGTTCAGGGCTTGCCTTTTCAAAGGGAGACATTGCATATTACAAGAGCACTTTGATTTAATAAACGGGTAAGAAGTATATGATAGTGAATAAACTGGCTCATTTTGGGAGAACAGCCTTTAAGTTCTCTAACATTAGGCACAACTTTGTAGAAACATTGAACAGTGCCAGATTCTATTTTACCCCTTTTATGAAATACAGAATTGTCTGCATCCACAGCTCAAAATGGGCTGCTGGTGTAGTTTTGGGGGTTTTCATACTATATTTCCTTGGGACTCAGCAGTTTTTCATTTGCTGTTTGTTTTCATCAGCACATATGTTTCTGGTTTATATCTTGATCAGCTTTTCCATTGCAAACCTCTGTACCCACTAGAGAGTGAAATCAGGGTATGTGTTTATGTGCACACACACACACAAAAGTTTACCACTGATCCTATAATTTATATGGATCAAATGTAAAATTGATGGGTTGCAGTATTGGAAAAGATCAAATAGTTACATGTTTAACTATATGAAGTATCCTCTGACCCACATATTCAATTCACAGGTCTTATTCCTACTAAAGTTTAGCTGAACTTCCCTGTGCTCACTATTGTAGTGTATATGAATAATTATTGTGCACAGGGTTCATTTATTTTCTTTTTACCAGGGATTGAGTGGAAGAGGATACATTTGTTCTGTGCCAAAAGCAAGTATTTCAAAAGGAATGTGCAACATGGTTATTTAAAAACATGATACACATTTTTAAAATTAACATTCTGTGACTGCCTTCCCCAACCTAGTACCACCCAGGTGGTTTTGACTATGATTCCTATCAGCCCTGACTTTCAGCCATGCTGTCTGGAGGTTATCAGGCTGGGGAAAGTTCCTCTGTGGGATGAATCTTCTAGATTACATTAGATACACTTAACTCCCATCAAAATCACTGGGATGCTAGTCATGCCTTAGGTTCCATTGATGTTAGGGGAACTTATTCTGGATCCACTGCTTTGCTTTTGTATTACACTAACAAATGTTAAATGTTTCCTTAATGTCTGTGTTTTTTTCTTGAGAAAACTATGTTATAAAGTTTGACAGATCTAGGTGTGCTGTATATTTGTATGTGTGCAGTAACAGCTAATTAAATGTGATATTCCTTTTGAAACTGGAAAATAGTGTCCTTGCATGTTCAGTTCTGTAGCCGTGTTTAATCAGATGTCACAGAAGGGACCAGACATTGTTTTTAATGAATTAGAGATTTATTTAATGGTAAATGAGAGACGACTTTCTATTAATTAACTTGAGTGATAGCTTAGAAAATCTAATTTGCACTAAATTCTGTATGATGTTGCATGCATATCAGCAGAAGAACTAGATTGTGATCATATTCGAGGATATGAATAATTATTTCTAGAGGAAGGAATAAACAGTTTAAATGAGGCTGTTAGAATTTATGTCTCTTGCAAATTTGATGGCAAGGGGGTCTCAATCCCTGATCATCTAGGTTGTATGTTGTACTGTTCGTTATTGTTCTTTATTTGACATTAGCCATTATATTTTGACTAGTCCAAAGGCAATATTGCCACTACTGTTGTCCTGTTTTACTCTGTTAAAAACTACTTTGCAGTATAATCTAAAATATACTTAAAATTAGATGTAACATACAGTATAAAACATAAGCTAATATTTCAAAATGCTTTGCATTAAATAAAAGGCAGGCTGCAGGACATACTTTTATATTTGGCATTTCTTTTTTATTGTATGATTATTTTACGATTCCTGAAATAATTTACATCGAAGTAAGTTTCACAGTATATATTTTTATTGAGGCTCCAATAAAACACACAAAAGTGTTACAATGAAGGTATTTGTGTTAATATTTTGATTGTCTTTTTTTATTGTGTTGCTTGTTGTGAGCTACACTGGAGTGTATTTCTTTGTTGGGGCAGGTGTTAATAAAATGAAATAAATCTATACTATTAAACTGTCCCTGCAGCAGATCTTTATTGGGCTAATGAGTCCCAATTATTAACAATTGGGTACTGGAGTGTTGTGACATATTGGAGGTGTTCTGTAGCAGAGTGACACGTGGGAGAGTCTTTGGGACAGTTGTTCTGCAACTGACAATTCCCTTGCAGTGTAAATTATTTCTACATTTACATTTGTTTAGAGGAGCCTGTGAGATTGGTAAATCTCAGCTAAATGACAGTTTGGTGAGTACAGTCATACCTTGGTTGTCGAACGCCTTGGTTGTGATGGCCTGGGATTCCGATTCGGAGGATGAAACAGAGGAATCCCAGCCTGCACAAGAGTCCCCGCCTCCAGGGCCGGCTGAACTGGGGCAAGGCCTAGATGCTGAAGAACCTGCACCTGTGGCAGTGCATCAGGAGCTGGCCCCAGGTGAAACTCTTCTGGCCCCAGAGAGGCTTGACGACTCAGTGGCCACAGGTGAGCCTCCTCCAGGGCCCAGTAACCCTTCGGCCTCTCCTGATCTGCAGAGGCTTAGGGCAGAGAGGCGAAGGGAACTGGTTGCCCCCAGGAGGAGTGCTCGCCTTAAGGCCAGAGGAGGCGGGGCTCCTGGGGGCCGGGACCGCCCCTGGCCTTAGAAGAGGATAAAAGCCCAGTCAGCCCGGCCCCAGGTTGCGGGAGCAACGTTGTTGTTGGCTTCGGACCTTCCTGTGTTCCTGATCCCTGCTCGGCCTCCTGTTCCTGACTATCCGGTACTCCTGTTCCCTGCTCGGCTTCCTGTTCCTGACTATCCGGTACTCCTGTTCCCTGCTCGGCCTCCTGTTCCCGACCATCCGGTGTTCCTGTTCCCTGCACAGCCTCCTGTTCCAGCGTACCTGTTCCCCGCCCGGCTCTCTGCCTCGGACCTTGCCCCTCTTCGTGTGGACTCTGCTACACCCAAGGTACCTTACCCCCGGGACCAGCACATTGGTACTCGTACGTTTCGGCTCCCAAACGATCAAAACCCGAAAGTGAGTGTTCTGGTTTTTGAACTTTTTTTGGAAGCCGAGTGTTCGATGCAGCTTCTGCTATTGTTTCACATTTAGGAAGTCGAACAGACTTCTGGAACGTATTCTGTTTGAAAACCAAGGTACGGCTGTCTCTTATTTTATTTTGGCATTTTATTTTGGCTCTGACATAAACATTACAAATCACTTTATTTCCCTTGAAAAAGAATCTTCTTATAGATTTTTGGAAAGGATTTTAAAATATAATCTTAACACAAGAAATAAGCTGTTTATAGCTCAAGATAAACCTATGAAATGGTCAATTATGATTTTCCAGACAAACCACAATCTGCAGAAAGAATTGTTCCTAGTTTAGTGATAATGGTTTGTTGCACCAAAACAAACCATTGTGCCTGATTTGGGCACAGCGCTAAACCAAGGATCTCAGTTTGCGTTTTCTGCATGTTAACAGAGAGGAACAAAGCAGGCATGATAGACATATTAACTATGGTTTACCTTGATGTGCAAATAAGGATAGACTACAGAGTCTTTGATGGTCAGTCTGTTGGCAACATAGAAGCCAATGGAACCTTATAAGTGAAGGAGATGGAAATCAGTCTGAATGTTTACATGAGAAATGGAACATGGAGCATGCAGTTTCAAGCTACATCATTCTCTTGTGTGGCTTCTACTGATTTCAGTTGAGCTTTCTTAGGAGCTTTATTAGTGTATTGTGTGTTTATGTAGTCTGCCTGTCACCTTTTGTAATTTAGTGACTACAGCAAAGGTAAAGGGACCATATAATTCAGATATACTCTATGAATAACTGCAAAGAAAGCATCAAAGAAAGCTTTGAAGAACCATAATAAAGAGCAGGAAACATCCATGAAGGTAAAATGTGTATCTCAGAAAACATTCTTTGTCATTATCTCATGTCTGATCATTCTTTTATGTGTTTCTCTATCTGCATGCATCTGAGGGCTAAAACGAGATTTGTCCCTAGGGATCTGTCACTGTGAGTAGAAGGGTTTAGGGGAGGAAGTATGGGATGGCAAGGGAGAGAAATGTTCAATCACAAGTTGGCAAAAATAGAAATAATTATATTCGCCAGGCTATAAATGAGTCTTCAAAAGGCTCTAAGTCTTGGAAGAGCTGGTAAACTCCTTGACAGGCCTGCACTTGATTAAAAATTATGGGGATGCTCAACACGTCTTTGTTCTTAGGACCCAGTACTCAGGGTGGAGAATATATCGTGATCTTGACATGGAGAGAGTTTCGTTTCACCTGAGACCTGAAAATCCCTGTGTAAAACACATGTGTGTTCAAATTCTTTGTACTCTTCCATGCAGTGCTTTTATTGTGAATTAAAAGATGGTTCAACTCTTTCATCAAGTGTATCTGACTTTTTGGTTCAAGGTGGAACTTTTCAAAATAATCACTAAACTTCAGAGGTGGGTAGACACAATGCAGATTGTAGCAAGGTCATGTATTCCAAGGGCTTGGAAGCCCAACTTCCTGAGATCCTGGATCAAGAGATTCCGGGAACTGGGAGCTTCTGGCACTAAACTTCCACTGAACTATGGCTCTCCCCAAGGTCATGTGCAAAGCAGAGCCACCATTTGTTCTCTGGAATGATTTTATATGCGTGCAGTTGTTTTGACCCATTTTCTGCTTAAATCTAAAACATTCTATAAAAGTAAAGTCTATAAAGAGGTTTTTTTAAGTGTATGTGATGACATAATAACCTTTTCTTTTGTGGAGGGGTATCTTTTGGGTTATCTCACCTCTGTTACTGTTTGTTTCCAACGCAATATGGTTGTAACCCAATACCCATCTTTTGTTACCAGTGAGGCTGGGTGGAATTACACTTCATCCTACAGAAACGGAGCCTACAGCAAACAAACTGGCTGCCCTGAGAGTAGAATGGGTTTGGCAACATGCATAAACACGCACAGGCATAAAAGATTAGTTATACCAATGTCACTGCCGCTCTGATGGCCTAATGTCATAGAACAAGGGTGGGGAAGCCTGGAAGCCAAATCCAGACTTCCAGACTTCTCTGTCTGGTCCATGGGACCCTCCTCTTTGGCCTTGCTCTGTGTCCTCCTTGAGTGCTGTTGCCTGGCACCTGAACAGTGATAATACCTCATTCTTACCTAGACTGAGAGCTGTGGGTGCATAGAAACCTCTGGTCTTTGCACAGCTAAAATGTATCTCACGTCTGTTGCTGCACCTGCCTCTGGCTACACCTCCTTTTGCTTGTGGTCACAGCCACTACTGGCCTCTGGAAGGTTGTCCTTAAGGAAATGCAGCCCTCTGGCTGAAAAGGGTTTCCCGTCCCTGTCACAGAGTGTTTACTTGAGTGAGTTGGCCTCTCTAGGTTCCACCATTAACGCTCTTTTAATTCCACTCAGTTTTGCATTCTAGAGCAGTTGAGTGCAAATGTGGCTGCTATGGTGGTGGCGATTATTACCCACAACTGTAATTGAGCCATGCCAAGACACATTCCGATGCAGATACGCTATCCTAGGTTAGCGTGATAAGAGTATATAGCAACAGAATTGTGTTTGAATAAGTGCTGCAGTGCTTCGTCTCCATTCTGTAAACAGTGTTAACTGGGTATCTTGGAACTGTAATGGAAACCACTTGAAGGTGCCCAGGAGAATAAGAGCAGTTTCTGTGTTGAGCCAGTACTGACTGAAGTGTCTGGAAGCAGACTTGTAAAAGAGCTGTTATACGTTTCCAGATGACTACAGGAAACTCCCAGAAGAATGGGAAAATTCTAGTTTCTGACCAGTTCCTACATAGCAAACCATGAGTGAATCAGAAGTTGTCCCCACAAAAATACACACCATGGCTTGTTTCTCCAAAGCTTGGTTTGTTTTCTGGCTGCTCGTGCCTTTGAAACTTGGTGAGCCTATGGGGTGAGGTTGTTTGGATTTAAAACTACCTCTAGTGGTCTTGCCATGTCCATTTGATACTAAAAAGGCCCTGGCCACCAAACTGTCATAGTCATATGGTGACAACTCACTTCGTGCTGCTGGGCCAGGAGTTGTGCCACCCGTTTTAGCTGCTTATTTGCCAACAATGCTGCTCATAGGATTGTGCTGCTGTTCCATAAAACTAAAGAAATAATTAATGATTCTCTGACAACCAAGAATGCAAGCTGTTCAAAACATATTGCAGGCTTTTCGACCAAGCCATTGGGTCATCTCCTTGGGTAGATTTGGAGACTTTCCAGCTTCCCTGCTCTAGAGATAAAACAGTATTTGACAGCCCTGCATTCTAGGCTTATTATGACTTGAATGAATTAAGAACAATAGATTTCAGTTGTAACTCACTTCCAAGTATTTATGCTTAGATGTGCAGCCTCGGGCTGCAACATTCCCCCTACAAGTTAACTTTCTCATTATTACTAAAAACAAATAAAATTCCATAACACTTTGTTGTAGATGTATCTAGCAAATGAATGCTGTGACTTATTGGGATGGTTCAGCCATAACAAGAAACTAGTTCCCATTCTGAGAACAAGCCTTGGGATTCTGTGCTTCCTTCTCTTTTGTGCATCAGAGAAGATTAAGCACTGCCACTTCAAAGAAGCCTTAGTTCCCTGTAATGTGCAAATAACTGTGGTTTGTTTAAACCAAAAATTGGGATTGTGACCCTTCACTTGTTGGACTACAACTCCCATAATTCTTGACCAATGTCCGGGGCTTGATAGGGAATCCCACATTGGGAGGGCATGGTGTTGTCAATAGGGTGTAGGGTGTTGGACCAGGACCTCAGAGACTAGGGTTCAAATCCCCACTCATCCATGAAGCTCACTTGGGCCCATCATTACCCAGCATGAGGATACAACACGGAGGAGGAGTGGTGGGTTAGAAATGTAATATAATAATGAAATGTGGTTGTCTCCAATCTCTTGAACACAAAAGAGGAGTAGAGAGTGAGAGAATCTGAGGCTCGTTGCAGCTTGCTCATGTAGCAGGAAACCACAGTTTCCCATCCGGTTTCAATGTCTCCCATTACTTCTGAACATAATGAAGCGTCCTATAGTGTAATCCATATTTGCACTGTTAATTTAAGGAATTCTCTCATAGTAAGATACTGTTTGCCCTTCTAAATAATACACTGAAGCAGATGGACGGCTAGGTTTTCTGTTCCCAGTATTTATGATGGCCACTTATATGGTGGGCTTAGTTTTACAGAAAAGAAAGATTACGCATAGCACAAAAAGAAAATGGCTGTGAAGGTTTCAGTCATGTGAAGATTTAATTTCAAGAAGAGCTAAAAGGCCTGGTATTCACAGCTTATTACAGCATCTGGAGATGTGGGCGGTAGCTAAGAGAGAGAGGCTCAGATATCATCCTAGATGTAGGCAGCAGCTGCAGTACAGATGAAAAAGAGGACTTGGTTCAGCCACCAACTCCATTTAGTTTTATTTGTTACAGAGATAAAATAAATGCTTGAGATCAAAGATCCCATTTAGAAGCCTGTCTTCCTAAGTCACTCACCACATACACACAACTCATAGGACATTAAAAAGCTATTTACATGCAAACAGCAAAAACATGTGAGAAAAAATCTCACCAGAGAACATTCGCAGATTTCTTTCATAATAGTTTTCCTGTAAAGTATTCCATGCATTTGATTGTATATATAAGCCAAAATTGAACTTTAAAAAGATGCCTGAATGGTGTAACATCAAATCTGTCTTTGCTGAAAGCTATGTGTCCCCCTCCTTTCCTGCCTAGTTGTCCCCCAACCAGATTCAAGAAATAAATAAACTGAAGGACGGAGAAGTTAAAAGTAGGATGAGCAAGAGTGTGAGGGAATTCTACTTTTAAGAAGTGTGCAGCTCAAAGAAGACAGGGTTTCCCCCCTTACAATTGCCCCACACGAAATCATAGCAATTTGGCCACCTGGTTCATACAGGAAGTTGTTTATTGTAATGATAGTCTGGTGCAGCAATATTAATTCCTCTTTCTCAAAGATCTGTGAGATGGATTTGACATTATCAGTTCATTCCTTCCATCCATCATACTACTTGTTACGGATAGTTCTAAAACTTCGTAGGGAAGCCTTTTGTTAAACTCTGCCCCAATTCTTTGTTCGGTTAGCTTATTTTATTTTATCTCCTTAGTCATTTTTAGAAAATATTAAGCTCTTTTTTGTTGTTGGTTTTTAATCTTGATTAAATTGTGGAGCTTGGTACTTTCCAACAGAGTTGTATTGCAGATTTAAAATATGCCATCAGAAGAAAAATGCTGGATTTTTAATGCACCATGAATTTTCAGAAGAATTTGTGTATATTTTGCCAAAACCTGATGTCAGATACAGCCACATAATTAGGTCTAAAATCTTGGCAACTGTATTTAAACCTCCTGAAAGTTAAGACTGTCCTGCTGCTCACCAAGTTAATTTAGTATTATAATATTTAACTGGGAAGTGCCTGACTTTGCTTTTATGCATATGATTACAAGCTTTGCAACAATGATATTAGAAAATATTCTCCCAAGCACCAGAAGATTGAAAGGAAAATAAAGCAAGCAGAACAACAGTCTTGCTCAGAGGTTAAAAAGAGAATATTTAAATATCTTGCAATCATCTATATTTTAATGTGAGATGAATATATTGTTCTCTTGAAATCCTGTTTTTCCATTCTAAGTACAGATGCTGAATATGTTTTATACAGCACAATCAATACAACGTTATTAGAGCTGAGATTTTTCCATAAAAAACTCTACAAAATTAAGATGAGGCTGAATTTTAAATCTTTTTCTACCTTCACATATTTGATTAAAATATTCCATTAACTGAGCAAAGGCAGTCAGTTAATGGAATAGCAGGAGGTTGTTTTTGCTTTTTTTAATTTCCTTGGATATTCCATCTCACTATTTTCCTTTGATTAAATATGTGTTCCTACAGAACACCTTTTGATTCCACATTATTTTTACTTGCATTTCACATGTAAGGGGCATCTATTTGTGATTTGCAGCTTATGTCCTTACACATCATGCAGTACAATGGGACTTACTCTCTAGTAGGTATGGTTAGGATTGAACCCATTCTCATTCATCAAATTCACTCAGATCCTGTACAATGGTTTAGTCGTTTATTTTCCAAGCAAGGTCAAGATCCTTACTGTGTCTTGGTCAAGAAACTGAGATGAGGTGCTCTGCTGTGACATAATTTCTGAGTTATCTCTTGGTTTGTTTTCAAAGGCAAGGAGAAAAAGAAGGTGAGAAACAGGAGAGTGGGGAACGGAGGGGGTGGGAACAGAAGAAAGATAAGAGATGGAGGTTTGGACCAACCCAAAGTCTACTTCCAAGACTACTGATCTAAAGCTGGTTGTTAGGCTGGGTTTCATTTTGGTGCCTGTTAACCCAGTAATTATTCCTGCTGGACCAAACATGCCAGTAAAATGGCAAGGTATGAAACCAGGGGATGGAATGTTGTGTGGGATCTGTTCCCTTGGGCTTTCACTGACGGAACAGGCTTGCCTGCCCTGCCCAGATCTCCAGCAGCAACGAGAAAGGCGCCATTCAAACAGGTGAGTGCTCTCACAATGCCCTTGGGAACGTGTGTTCTCTGCGGTTCAGTAAAACGTTTGTGTCCGGCATTCAAAGACATCATAAAAGAATGGGAGTATTTTAGGTGTAGAATGCCCTGCGGGCTTTTTGGTATATTTAAATGGTTGCTAAAGAACAGAGAGGGTTTTATTCAGCCAAAGATAGATGAATTAATGGTTAACAGCCCAACTTGAAACATTGGAAGTGGTGGAACTGTCTTTGATTATTATCACATTTTTTTACTGGTGGGTATTTTATCATTATTACTACCCTGTGAGAGAAGTCTAAATCAAGGATGGGAAATCTCTGTTCTTCCTGAGACGTTGGACTCCAACTCCCATCAGCCCCGGCTACCATGACCAGTGGTCAGAAAAGATGGGAATTGTAGTCCCTGGAGTGCACCAATTTCCCACTCCAAGGGCTAAGTGGCAGGGTCTGATTGAAGCTTTGTGGCAAAATTTGATCCTGGGTTTCTCTGGTATTAGTCCAGTAGGTAACCACCACACCACACTCTGGACAGATCCACACTATATATTTACAGCTCATCTGGCGCACAATTAAAGCACATGACTTCCCCCAAAGAATCCCAGGAACTGTGGTTTGTTAAAGGTGCTGGAAATTGTACCACTGTGAGGGGGAAATTGCAGAATTCTTTCTTTTGAAATGTTTCTTGGGTGTACTTTAAATATATGGTGTGGATTTGCCTTGGCTTGCAAGGTTTATTCTGGCAGCCTTTGGAAGAAAGTCGCTTTTTACAATACAAAACCTGCAGGTAGGATGCAAAGAACTTTGGACAGTATTTCGAGGGAAATATTATGACCTCCAGGCTCTATTTTTCAAGTCTCTGCTTCTGACCTGCAGTATCTTTACTGGGATTATAATACTGGCCCACTTCACATGGTTGTTGTAATGATAATTGAACGAGGTACATGAAATTCTGTGAACACTTGAATGCACTTTATAAATCCTAAGGTTGTCAAGGCCAAGGGAGAGATGTTTTTGCTCGTCACAGCACTGTGCTCCATCTGAACTTTGATTTACAACAGAGGTTCTTGAACTGTCAGCCACGGAAAGGCTGTGGAATAGTTAAGCATATCTGTACTTGGCCCTCTGTTTTATTTGTTTGTTTGTTTGTTTGTTTGTTTATCTATCTATCTATCTATCTATCTATCTATCTATCTATCTATCTATCTATCCTGGCAAGAATGATCAGTTTTGCAGAACTTGGCTCCCCAAATCAGCACATTCACCGCATGAGAAAGCAAATGCTAAGGTTATTAAAATTTTGAATGAGTTGCTATAGATTTTTTTTTAAAAAAAAGAAGTTTGAGTGGTCCATCAAGTGGTCCCACCCCCAAGCAATGTTCAAATGATCCACAAAAAAGACAAATTTGAGAACCACAAATGTATAGCATTTTTACCTTACCCCTTTCTCCAAGATCTTCAGAGAGCCATACTTGATTTCCTTCCTATTCCCCATTTATTTTTTTATTTTTTGTTACCTAGGTAGACTTGCTTAAGGCCACCCAGTGAATTTGAGCCCCAGTCCTGGACTAAAACTGCAGACGTATGTGAGTTTCATAGGCAGATCAAACTGTTTCTGCGTTTTCCTTTGTCCTCTGCTGCCTGGATACCACAAGTGCTATTTGTACAGCAATTTTAAGTGTGTCACACCTTTGTTAATGAAAGTGTGTCTGTTCTCACTTGTTCTGCGTCAGGTGGACCAGAGCTTAGGTTCCAGCCCTCTGCAGAGAGTTTTCTGACATCTGATTTAAAGGAATGTGTAAATTGCCTCATGTGGTTAAGTCAGTAGGTAATCTATTTTATTGTACCTAGTTAATGCCTAATTCCAAACTGTAAAGGCAAAATGAAGTGTTTGAGGGAGAGAAATACTATAAAAGGAAATAGAAAACTTTAGAACCTTCTAGGCTTTAGTGTGCCAGCTAATGCATCCATCCACCTTGAGTGATTTTCCTGGCTGTTATGTGTCCTTGAACTGAAATAGCACTTACTGCCTTCCCTAAAGGAGGATGGAGTTGTGGGTAGCTAGATACCACTGTCCTTTGCATGGCTGGAATGTAGCCTACTGTGCACTGATAAGAGTCACATTCGTTGCTCCGCCCAGTTTTGCTTCTGGGCCCACCCACTGTTTTACATATGTCCCCACCCACCACTGGCTTGTAGCCCCCAGAGTTTTGCCCATAAGGCAATGTGGCCATACAGCTGGAAAATGGTATCCTACCCCTTTTTAAATATAAATCATAGGTGCAGCAATTATAGTTTCCGGATCCAAATGTTTGTTCATTTCAAATCTCTCAAAAACTTTAAGAACCTAAATTGCAGTTCCACAGCACTATCCCTGTTCAAAGTGCTTAATAACCACCTTTGCTATTGATCAACACCAGAGAAAAGATGCACTGGATTCAGAAGACTGGATGGCAGGATTCTACATTGTAGGACCATGGATTCTACATGCATAGAACTGTTTCCCGTGATTAAAGAGTTTAAATTAACATTTCCAGTCAAAATTAATTTATTTTAACTGCCGTTCTCTGGAATTTCTGACTTTTAAAGTGGGCGGTATTGATTATGCATTATTGCAACAAAGAACACTGAGCTCATTGAAGTGCATCAAAAAAGGAGGATGTTTTATGTAATGGTCAAGGATCTTGTTCCAAGCAAGAGACATAACTCATTTCAAGGCCAGTGTCTGCTTCTCTTTAAATACCATGACTAAGGCCAATGAACATCATGTAAATAACACCATCACTGCAAACTGGATCAGGTAATTACCTTGCTTTTCCACCATCAAGTATTTTTTTAAGATTTAAGGGTGTTTTGTTCTGTTTTTACAAAGTAGCCCTCAAAGAAGGGCGTTCAAATTTTCCGCATCTGTATCATGACATAATATTGGCTTGTATCTGCTCTTCCATTATTTTAAGATTTGTGTAGAAGAACATACAAGAAGCAGAGGGTCAAAAGATGGAAATCATCTAAGGACTGTAGGCAAGCAAAGGGGAAGCAACATGATAGAGGTGTATGACATAATGCATACTGTGGAGGAAAGGAAGTTTTCCTCCTTTTCTCATAATATTAGAACTTGGGGTCATCCAATGAAGCCGAGCGTGGGAAAATTCAGGGCAGACAAAAGAACTTCTTCACACTTTGCATAGTTGAACTTCAGTCTGCTGCCACAAGATGTAGTGATGGCCAACGTGGATGGTTTTAAAAGGCAAATTCATGGAGGATTCGACTATGAGCAGCTGTAAATCATGATGGCTGAATTACAGTATGCTTCTGTGCATCAGTTCCTGGAGATACGAGTGGGAGAGTACTGTTTGCTCAATGTCCTCCTTGCGGCCTTTTTCATTAGGCATCTGGTCTGCCACTGTGAAGACTGAATACTGTATTAGATAGACCTCTGGCACAGCTCTTGTTATGATCACATCTGATGCATATGTTCCCCTTATGTACTCTATGCAGCTGCACTATTATGCTTGGGCAGTCAGAACTTTCTTCTTAGAACAGGGATAGCCACTGTGGTGTCCTTCAGATGTTGGGAGCTACAACTCCTCCATCCTTGACTATTAGCCATGCTGCCTGGGGCTTATGGGAATTGTAGTCCCAAACACTTTGAGAGCAACATGTTGTCTCTAGGACTGACAAAATGGGAAGGGCTACCAGTCTTAACCCTTCAGGTCCTTGAAGAAGATGCTTCTAACATAAGCTACTGTTCAATAGCAAATGACACTTTATTATAGTGGAGTACGTATGATTAAAATGTGACTGCAATTTTTAAAATCTATAACTAGACAATAAAGAACTTGCAAACATGCATAACTTGAAAACTCCAGTTGGCAGATGTGTGCTATCTATGTGTGATTGTACAAAGGGTGCTCAAAGAACAGTTGCAGGTTAATTATGTGCATTGGCCTGCAGAAATTTATTAAATTAAACATATTCAAGGAAGATGGGTTTGGCAATGGCTAACAGCCATTAGCTAAATTTCATGTTGGCAATATAAATTCACCTTTAAATATTCCTTATGTATCTGCCAATCCATTGTAGTGTTAATCCATGTAATGTAATCAATCAAACTCTTTAAATTCTGATTCCCGATTACACTAGGCCTTAGTCCAAATGATGTTTCAAGGAACTGATGTGCTTCAGTGTGTTGCACATGAGAGAAGTGACATGGATCTATTAACTGAGATCACAACGAGGAAGTGATTTGGAAGGAAGGTTCCATAATGCCTTTTCTTACAAAGGATGCAGTTGAAAGAAGTGCCAAGATTCCTTAACCTGGTTCACTACCTCAGAACAAGTCTCCTCAGTGTAGTTCTAATATTTCCACACCAAATTTAGCTGCAAAAGCCTCACTTCAAGGGCTCTAGAGAAGGTGAAGCAAACTCTGAGGGGATGACATATATTAATTTTATGTAGAGATAGACAAACCTACTTGTTAAGATCAACTGATTCGTTTCCCCTGGGTCTAGAAGAGCAAATACTACTGAGAAGTGGCAGTCTAATCCTGTTAGTACTGTTCTATTTTAGGAGGCTCTCTGATGTATCCCGGGAACTTTGGAGTCTACTAGGCTCTTTATATAATTCTGTTTGATTAGAGCAAGAGAAGTAGTCCAAAAACGGAACCTGAAACAGTTCACTTACTCCCCGAGTGCTTATACTTCTACTCTAAAAATAAATAAATATTTTTTTTTGCCGTTTCTGTTCAAGTAGCCTTGTAATTCAGATGAATCCTGTTTGAGCTTTTATTGAGAGTTGGGTTGTTTATTTATAAGCATACATGGGAGGCAGGGTCTCCCCAGGGTGCCCTGTGATAGTCAGAACACTCTTAAGTGTGATTTTAATTTGCATGTCCACATATCCTGCATTCCCCTAGGCCTGCAGACAGGAAAATGCAAACACAACTCAGTGGTGGGGAGTGCGGTTTCAGCTTGTGACAATGAGCCCTGCGTCTCTATTGCCAACTTCACAATAATAATGGCAATCATGGCGGGGATCGTATACCATGACTGCAGAGTCTGGTTGTTAGGACAAGTTGTGAAGCTTTCTGACTATACACACAGAGGGAGGAATCATATTTCTGATTCCTACCCTATTTACTCCAAGTAAGTGTGAACTTGCAGACATCAGTCAAGGTGGCTTCAATTATATATAACTGTGTCACTTTGCAGCAATTGCACGTCAATAGATCTGCATGTACTTCCTCTACACAGGAATGCAAATAACTCTGAGCCTGAGGGTGTCAGCATGTTGCAGGCACTGGCGGAGGAAGAGGAGTGCGGGGAGAGCGCCCCGCCCCTGGCAGCGTGATCCCCAGGGTGCCATCGCAGCTGCCCCCCCCCCCGCCCGTGCTGGGCGCCCCACCCCCGCAGGCGCATGAAGCTCCGCCACTGGTTGCAGGGGTAGCCAATGTGGTACTCTCCCAGTTATACTGAACCACAGCTCCCCTCCTCCCTGACCTGTGGCTATGCTGGCTTGGGCTGTTGGAAGTCAAATGCCACCATTAAGTATGTGAAATGCTCAGCTGGGCAAGGTGGTAGTAGTGGGTGAAAAAACCCGTTCATGTTTCAGTTTGCAATCTTTCCAGAAAAGAGAAGTGGAAGAGCAGTTTGCGAGAGGAGTATACTGTATTATATTATTTTCTCATTTTCTTTGTGAGTTACTAATTGCTGCATTAAATGCACACAGTTGCTTCTGCCATTGAAAGCCCCATGATGTGAACATTATAAGCATCTTCCTTCCTGGGAGTGTTTGTACAATACCCATGCCACTTTTTTAAAAAAAAGAAATCAAGAACCTGTTTTCTGCACAGCTTTTACAAATAAAATGAAATGTTGAGTGCAACAATGCCTGAAGAAAAAGAAATATGCCTTTTCTCAGAGTTATTTCTATATGCACAGGTGTGTAGAGTGGTTATGAAAAGGAAGTGGGTGGTTTGATGACAAGTGCAATACAACAGCCTGTTCCGTATTTTGAATTCCCTTATGTAGCTTTTTTTGTTTGTTTAAATGCTGTTGAATTTCAGTCTTGTGTCATTTTGACTCTCCCCCATGATATTTGGAAATGTTACCAAGTAACAGAAGCTGTTATGCACAAGAGTGACGCTCTTGACATCCGTGGGGTTAGCAACAAAAGAACCTCTTATGATGTAAATAGGCTGGAGAAGGTCAGCCTTATAATGTTTCTCATGGAGACAGGTACTTTCAGCCAAACGGGAGGTAGTGAGATATAAGCCTCATCTGCTGGAGGTCTTGGAAACCAGCATAGATCTATTGTCAAGCCAAAATCACCATGGGAAATGGTTCTAGAATGTTTGGAGGGGTGGTTTTCTTTTTGTATGACAAAAGGGAGAAGTGACAGAGAGTGACAATACTAAGCAAGTTGTGGAGATCAATAGAAGGTCCCCCATATAATTCCCAGTAACTTGGGATCATACAGTGAAATAAACTGGCAAGAGATATAAGACAGGCAAAAGGGATGTGGGTGGCACTGTGGTCTAAACCACAGAGCCTAGGGCTTGCCGATCAGAAGGTCGGCAGTTCAAATCCCCGCGACGGGGTGAGCTCCCGTTGCTCAGTCCCAGCTCCTGCCAACCTAGCAGTTCGAAAGCACGTCAAAGTGCAAGTAGATAAATAGGTACCGCTCCAGCGGGAAGGTAAACGGCGTTTCCGTGCACTGCTCTGGTTTCACACAGAAGCGGCTTAGTCATGCCGGCCACATGACCTGGAAGCTGTACACTGGCTCCCTCGGCCAGTAAAGCGAGATGAGCGCCGCAACCCCAGAGTCGTTCGCAACTGGACTTAACTGCCAGGGGTCCTTTACCTTTATAAGATAGGCAAAGAACTTTACATTGTGCATAATTAATTTATGGAATCCACTGCCACAAGATGTGGTGAAGGCCATTATCTTAAAGCAGGATTAGGCCAGTGTTATTGGACCCCCAGATATTTTCCCATCATCCTTGACCACTGACTAAGATGGCTAGGGATGATGGCAATTGTAGTCCAACCAATTCTGGAGATTCTGAACTGTGGATTCACAGAGGAAAACTGTTCTATCAGTGATTGCCAGTCACAATGCAACCACTAGTTTCAGCAACAGCAAACAGAACAGGAGTATTCCCTTCATGTCCTAATGAGCTTTCCAGAGGCATTTGGTGGGCCATTATGAAGAACAAGTCATTGGTTAAGAATATACCGCTAAGTCTTCTCCAGTGTGGCTTCTCTTGTGTTTTCATGCATGCATGAGGCACACACATGGGGGCGCCATAGTGTTTAAAGAACTAGTTATTTCTCTTTGAGGGTCACCTTCAGATTCCACTTTTATGACCTAGAGAGCTCTTAGTCCCCACTTGGACTTGGCAAGCTATACTATTGCTGCTGCTGACATTCCTAAAAGAGAGACTGTCAAAAAAGGTAACAGTAGTTTAAGGGAAATATTATTGGAACATGTATAACACCCTCCAAAACACATCACTGGCCATATCAGGTAATTGCCTTGATCAAATGCTGAGGATCACAGTCTGGCCATGAAGAAGAAGTCTATTCTAATGAGTACTTTAGCCAAGGGTTAGAGGCTTTCCCATCATTCAGGAAATGTCTGTGAGGAAAAAAATGTGGGATGCAGGGGTAGCTAACTTTATTTAGTTAGCCTCCAGAGGCTGTATGCCAGTGGTGTTGGGTGCAATGTTCTCGACTTTTGCATGCTATTAGCAAAGAGGCAAAATGCCTAGATTGCTATATAGCAACATAAGCAGCTTGTCTTGTTTGTTAATAGGATATACAAGTGGAAAATGCACAGGATGGCTGTAGGACTCGTTAATAGCAATGTAAATGAGATAAATTAAAA
This sequence comes from Podarcis liolepis, assembly GCF_965112155.1. Lineage (NCBI taxonomy): Eukaryota > Metazoa > Chordata > Lepidosauria > Squamata > Lacertidae > Podarcis > Podarcis liolepis. The sequence continues at coordinate 29,586,214 of NC_139563.1, forward strand.
TGCAGGTATTGTGAAAAGTAACTGGCTAGGAATAAACAAACAAACTGGGTAACATGTTAATGGCTTTCCTGTAAAATTTCTATTGATAGGTGTTTGTCATAGTGACATTCTGTTTCTCACAATAAATAGTGTGGAAATAGATGAACATCTCACCAGAATTAAACTTGCATACTTTCAGCAAAAGCTTTGAACTCTGGAATAACTCTCACATTTATTCTTATAAGAAATTGTCTTCTAGCCTTCCTCTAAACACACGTATAAGTAAGATGAAAGAACGCCCCAACCCACAACTTTTTGATAGCTGCCTCCATATTAATCAGCTCCCACACAAATGCTGGGGAACACTTAAGTAAGCATCATGCCACTGCTCATATAGCTCAGAAGATTTCCTAATGACTAATCACTCCACCATCATTTTAAAAGATGGGGCAAGTTGAAAAGCTTTGTTCTGCTGTGATTCTATGATAGAGCCAAATAATTAATCTTACTGCTAACATCCAAATCTTCTCACAAGCAGAAAATCCCACCCTTAGAAAGGTGCATGCAGTCATTTTTGCAAATCTGTCTCCCTTCCTTGCATAAAAGAAAATGAGAGTCTGTTTGTTTTTCATTTTGGAAATTCCTTGTCCTACCACAGCTTCCTTTGTCAGATCTCTTATGATTTACCTTTGGCAACTTCTGAATTTTCAAAGCCAGACAGAATGTTTCTGTTCCATTCTGAGCTTTCTGTGTCCCTAATATTTAAGTTTATTAAATATTATATAGCTTTATCTGGAGGTTTTTATGGGGATAGTGGGAAGCTAGTGTTAAAGCTCAATCCTATACATGTTTACTTTGAGCTACACCCCGCTGTATCCATTCTGAAGGAAATCAGCCCTGAGTGCTCACTGGAAGGACAGATCGTGAAGCTGAGGCTCCAATACTTTGGCCACCTCATGAGAAGAGAAGACTCCTTGGAAAAGACCCTGATGCTGGGAAAGATGGAGGGCACAAGGAGAAGGGGACGACAGAGGACGAGATGGTTGGACAGTGTTCTTGAAGCTATAAACATGAGTCTGACCAAACTGCGGGAGGCAGTGGAAGACAGGAGAGCCTGGCGTGCTCTGGTCCATGGGGTCACGAAGAGTCGGACACGACTAAATGACTAAACAACACCCCCCGCTGTGTTCAATGGAGTTTGCTCCCGTGTAAGGATTGCAGCCTGTGTCACATACTGAAATCCAAATTTTAACATACTGAAGCCAACCCCATCACTACCTGCAAAATGTTATTGATAGATGAAGATGCAACATGGATCATTCTTACTTAATAGTGTTAGTTAGGCACCTCTTGATTGACCTGTCATATACATGCTGGTGCCCATAGTGACTTTCCGCTTGGGCAACAGTGTCATCAGCTAGTGTGTTTTCTTTCGCTGTTAGGTTCCTCTTCCTGCCTTATCTTCGTTCCTTCTGCAGTGTGTCATGGGTCTTCACTAGTTATTATTTAATTACAATGGTACCTCGGGTTAAGTACTTGATTCGTTCCGGAGGTCCATTCTTAACCTGAAACTGTTCTTAACCTGAAGCACCACTTTAGCTAATGGGGCCTCCTGCTGCTGCAGTGCCGCCGGACCACGATTTCTGTTCTCATCCTGAAGCAAAGTTCTTAACCCAAGGTAATATTTCTGGATTAGCGGAGTCTGTAACCTGAAGCGTATGTAACCCGAGGTACCACTGTATTTTATTTTATTCATAATAGTGATACACTGGCTTTCCTCATACAAGTTCCAGGCAACTCCCTGCAAACAACATAACACACAGTAAAACTAGAAATCGCAAAACTATAGGAGCATAGGAAGCTGCCTTATAATGAGTGAGACCATTGTATTCAGGAATGACTGGCAGTGGATCACCAGTATTTCAGGCAGAGTTCTCTTCTAGCCCTGCTTGAAAATGCTAGGGATTGAACCTGGGATGTTCTGCATGCAAAGTACAATGGCAGATCAGGAGGCAGAGGCAGGTTTTGGGGTTTTTTAAAGCAGCAATAAAATATCAAAAGCAGAGCAATGAAGACTAGTTGGTAAAGTCAAGCTTTTAAAAGCCTATTTAAACAGAACAAAAAAAAAAGTTTTAACACTAATTCAAGGGCAGTAAATGCCTTGGAATCATCAGCCTTGCAACAATTTTGTAAAATAAGTAATTATTCCTTTTTTCTTTTCTTTTTTTACAGATGATATACCTGAAAGACAGTTCTGTAGACAAGGCTGCTCAGTGGGCCTTGAATTAAAAGACACTGGTCTTCTATGTCTAAGTCTAGTACTTTATCTATGAAACAATACTCATTTTTTACATATTGGTCTTCTTGTTGTTGTTGGATATGATATGGGGACATAACCTTTGCAAACACAACTCACGTTATGCAACAAGAGATCAGATATATCACTCACTCTCTTTATATCCTTGCCCGTTGCACTGGGTGGCCAGATACTGAACAAGAACACAAGTCAGTGAAGGAGAAACATTTGTGGAAAAACAGCACGCATCATATAAACAACTTACCTTAAGGGTAGGATTAATTATATAACAGAGATCCATTACATTCTGTTGATGCAATTATAAACTATTATAGCTAATTAGTGATTATACTAAATCTGTAAAGAGGAATGTATGCAACACACAGTCAACAGTCATTATCACTTCCGCTTCTATACCACCTGTCATTTTGAATTTTTAGCAATTTTGAATATTCCTAAAGTGGTTTGCAAGCTATGCTGTGAAAGCCTTGGATTTTTGGCTCCATATAAAGGCGGAACGATCAGAAATGGGGATCATGTAGGATTTTCTTACCCCACTCCAATGAAATAAAAATACTAATTAAATGTTAAATGAAATGAACTTTCTATTTTCCTCTCCTCACACACTTGCTTGCAGTTGCCAACAAGTAAACTTCCTGCCTGTATTTAACAGTGTTTCAGATCAATGGGTTCCTCCCCCATCAAAGGATCTCAGCTAAGCTATGACTTTTTAGATTGAGCTATATATGCTACAGTATTGTTATTACCACCAAGAATGCAGTGCTTTTTGGTGTGCTTAAACATACTGATGCCAATGGCATCTTTGTAGGATAAGGCTTCTAAATTTCTGGTGTACAGCCATATATGCAGGATACATATCATACCAGTTTAATCTGCTGCATTTTCGTGATATTTTCGCAAGATCCTTCAATTTTAATAATGTTTTGTATATTTTTGACAACAGCCCTTTTACCTGCACTATCAAATCAATTCCACTATTCACATTTGATTAGTTCTCTATCAGAGGTAATCTGGCTTCTGAGCAAAATTAGCAGCCCAAATGGAAGTATGGAAACAAGACTGGAGTGTTAAGTGTGTGTGGAGGGGGGTTAAAACCGTGCATTTTACCAGTTGGTTCCACAAAAGGGAAGATTGCTGTGCACACTTAACCCAGGCACTGTTAAGTCTGCAACAAAATCTTGGTTTCTTTCCAAACCGTTCATGTCTCAGTTATGAAATCTCATTCTGCTACCCTTAAATGTTGATTCAGAGTTCCTAAATCTTGCAGTTCAGCATGATTTATTCTAATGTCTTCCGGCTTATAGCTAAACATTTAAAAGTTAAGAGTTAGGATAAAGAGAAGAACCATTTCCACAGAGGTAAAGCAGCAGGTAGAAACAGGGTTGCCAGAAAAAATACAAATGAAAGACGTTTTGTTGTGTTCGAAATAAGAAATACTACAATGTTCTATGGAGGTGTGAACTGTGAAGATAAGGGAACATCCATTCATTTCATGAGACTGTGGTTTTCTAGAATAATGGACAACCTTTAGACAAAGAATGCCATGGTACCCTAGCATCTGATAAAGAAGGCTATGAAAGCTCTTGCAACCATTACGCAATTTGTCCCTATGTCACAGTGTGCCCTGTGCCTATGTCACCTTCAGGTTTTCTACCAATACAGAACTTGTTCTCCAGGGGTCCTGCCAAGACATCCCCACCATTAGCAGTAGTTGTGAAAAGCAATATAGCTGGGCCAATATAACCAGCTGCTGACCAGTAAGAAGTTGGTGCGGGAAGTTAGTCCTTTTCTTAGCTAATGCAATTTGGTGGGGCTTGGGCTGGGGAAGAGCCCAGTATGATTAGAAGAAGTCCAGAAACTCAGCTATAAGGTAAGGCACTTAAGCATCTGAAATTTAGACAGAAAGCTCCCCTGCCTGAGAATCCATCTGCTCTTGTTTCATAAGCCCTTGAGCATGCCTCGTTTTACTCTGTGCCTTTTTCTAACTTATAGGGCTCAGGCACAGCAAAAAGGGTGGACTGACAGCTAGCTCCCTATTGGCCAGATGAGCAGATGAAGTGGTTAAGATCTTTCTTAAATGGGTAAAAAGAAGAAGAATAAATAAATATAAATCTGTAACTGCAACATGAGGGAATTGCATGATTGAATGGACCTCCATATAAAAGCTCTCAACAAAGGGCCTTTAGGTGGGACCCTCCTACATCAGTAGATCCCACCCTAAGGTGAGTGAGCCTTTGTGGGCTTACCTTGCAGCAGCAGTGCTCTGGTCATGCTAGGGGACTAGGAGAGCAATATAAATATTTCACAATGTACCCAGCATAGTGCTGCTGTAGGGCATCATGGGAAATTAAAAGGCATGCCTGATGCTGATCAGAGTGCTTTGTGTGTTGGGGGGGGGTGAATTTAAGGGGACCGTGGGACAGGCATCTGTGTAATGTCAGAGCTCTGGCAGCTGTCTGATGATGGGAAAGGACTGCAGCCCAGTGACAGGGCAGATGCCTTGCATGCAAAAGGTCTCAGGTTCTGTCTCCAGCTTCTCCAGATAGGGCTCAGAAAGACTCCTCTCTGAAACTGCAGAAAACCACGGCCAGTCCATGTTGTTACTGCTGAGCTAGATGGACCAATGGCCTTACTTAATATAGGGCAGCTTCCTACATGCTGCCATACAAAGTTTTTACAAATAGGCAGTGCTTTATTCTGGGGGTACGCAGGGCTACGCATACCCCAAGCTGTTATCTGGCTCTGCTCGATGACCCACCCCTGCATCATGGTGTTCACCTTCTGGTGCCGAATATATCGGTCTTTATGCCTCTGTGCTTTTATGTTTGTACATACTTTATGGGCTAATAGCCGTAAATAAATAAATAATACCCCTAAACATTTTGTGAATCTAAGTTTGGCCTCATTGAGGGGCAGTATTTCAATATGAGTAGGAAAACAAGAGTACCCCTAAACATTTTTTTTAGAAAAAGCACTGCATATAGATATATTAAACTTTTTTTTAAAAAAAACCCTGGCTGTACCTTTTTAGACAAAACTTTTTAAAAACGTTTTTGCAACTATGTTTAGCATGAAGATCTAATCTTTAATAAATATCCTATAGTGAGAGTCTGGGTGAGTTGGGTGGTGGGCTTCTGTGCAGCTAAGTTAGGCAAACTGGGATATACTCTACAAGAAAGATCAGTCCTTTTAATTCTCTGGCTATTATGCTGCACAGTTTTCTAGTTTAAACGTTGGATCCTGCTAATTTCTACTTGGGAGGAGACAGATGGAAATTAACAAGGCTAAATGAGTCACGTCCATTAATTTCAATGGGTCAACTCAAGAGTGTTGGATAGAGTACTAAACATCTGGACTGCTCCCATTTTAAGCATCACTGATGGGTTGATACAAATTAAGAGAAATTGTGTTCTGACTCAGGCACCTCCTGTACTCAGGTTGCCCCTCTTTGAAAAGTTATATACACATTTTCCTAAAGATCACGCTGCCTGGGATTGGCACTGGTATCTGCTTGCAATCTGCCAGTTCCGAATAAAAGCGGATGTAAATCAAAGAGAGAGAAAGCAAAGCCCAACAGGTATCAGAGCAATCCATTGTCACGTGTTCCCTGTAATATCAGCTTGGTCTTTGGACAGAGGGCCACCCATCCCAAAAGGATAACTTCCACTTTCCCACCTCGGACTCCCCCCCGCCCCCCACCACCTACAAACCTCCCTCCTCCGCACAAAGCGGCTCCGAACTACCAACCCCTTCCTTTTTCTTGCCCTTCCCCTCCTCCAGGTAGAGTAGAGGCCGGCGATTGGGCAGACGCGCCGCCCGTTCCCGGTCCGCGTCCAATCCGGCTCGAGCTAACGGAGGCACGGCGCCCAATGGGCGCGAGGCCTGACGCCCCTCGCCCGCCACAGACGGGGCGGCGGAGCCTGCGGAGTGCCATTCGGAGGGAGGGCGGCGGAGCAGGAGGGTAGGTTGGCAGGACTGGCTGGCTGCAGGTGCGGTAGCGCCGCCTCCCCCCCCCCGAAGCTCGCGGCTAGGTAGGAGCGCGAGCCTTAAGCAACCCCCCCGCTCCCACCACCGCCACCCCAGCTGTGCCTCCTCAGCGGCCGGCGCCGTGTGGACAATGTGAGCCGCGAGGAGCCGAGCTGCCGACGAGGGCAGCCATGGTCACAGCTGGGCGGTAGAACTTGCCTCACTCGGGATCCCCGGTCGCCTTCCCATCCCCCCTTTTTTTCCTTCCCAGGGGAAAGAGGCTCAAGGGGGAAAAAAAACCCGCCTCGTTCCTGTGGCCCTCGGAGCCTCCGCCATGTCCAGCTCCTCCTCGCAGACCCCTCCTCACCACCCGCCCGCGCAGAGGATGCGCCGCGGGGCCGCCGGGTCCCCCACCAGCGGCGGCGCCGGAGCCTCCTCAGTCGGTAGTAGCGGGGCCGGAGCAGCAGCAGGAGGAGGAAGCGGCGGTAGCGGCGCCCCCGGTGGCAGCTCGGGGACTAGCCGGCTGCTCCAACCTATCCGCGCCACCGTCCCTTACCAGCTCCTCAGGGGCAACCAGCACAGCCCCACTCGCTCTCCCTCAGCCTCGGTGGGGAGCAACACCGGCCCCGGGGGGCCTCGCGGAGCAGCAGGAGGAGGAGGCGGCAACAACGGCGGCGGCAGCAGCCCGCCCCCGCCCAGCTCGACCCCTCCGTTGTCCCTCGCGGCTGCCGCCTCCCCGCCAGGAGCAGGCGGCGCGGCGGAGCCCGGGAGGGTGAAGGTGAGGCAGAGGCGCTCGCCCGACAGCAGCGGCAGGCGGAGAAGCATCTCACCTGAGAGGAGGAGCCCCAGTTCGCCCATCTACAGAGGTAAGGGCACCTGTGGGGCTCTCACCTGGAATCCGTCTCTCTCCGCCCCCCCAAATCCCCATTTTCCACCTCAAACTCGCCACGCAGCACTGTGGAGAAGACCCTCCTTGAGCCACCCCTCTAAAAAATAAACGACCCCGCGGTTCATGTTTCGGATTATGGCACCACCTCCCCGATCTAGCAGCGCATTTCTGTCAAGGGTTTTCTCGGAAGTATCTTCCCGTCTTTTCGGTGGGGGCCTCATGCCCAGGTAAGTGTGAATACGATCGCCAGCCCTAAAGAAGGCGAAGTGACTCAGCCCTTAAAAAAAACAAAACACAAACACCCAACAATACACCACCCTAAATGTTAAGACTCAGGGTCTTAATTCAACTCGAGCTTGAAACAGGGCAGTCTTGCTTAGTGACCCTTTTTAACACCCTGCATCTACCATACTCTGCTATACTCCTCGAAGTTTAGGCTGCTGAAGGGCTATTAAATTCTACCTTGCAATCCTTTATCTATTGGTAAAGGGAACCTTGTTGCATATACTTAAAGGAGAGAGTGGAACTCCCAAGCTCTATTAATGCAGAGCTACTAAACTAGAAAGTAAGCTGCTGCGTTTTATGTGTGTGAATAGAATGCTTGGACTGGCTTGTGCCCTGAAGCAGAATTCTCAGTTTAATAAAGTATATTTTATCCACCTTTTTTAAAAGGGGTTAGAAGAGTGTTTTTCAACGCTTGCGTTGCAGCATGCTGTATCCATGCCTTGTATGGAAATTTTCATCTGGTTTAGTGCCTAAAGGCTGGGCTAATGTCTGATGGTTCCATATTGGCCAACTTACATTTAAATACTTCAGTAGGTTATTGAAGCGTAAGTTCTGAGATGTCTGCCTTCAGGGAAGCCGAAGCACAAAGATACTAGCATTCTTTACCAAGACCATAAGATTTGCAAAACAGCAGTGTTTGTAAAAGTATTCCTGTACCCTTTTACCAGGAAGGTATAAAAAACACCTGACCTAATGCTAGCAAAACTGCAGGTTCTAAATAGAATACAACAGCCATGCCGCTCCTGCAACATTTCCAAGATATAAGATGCACAAATCTATCCACAAAGCTTTCGAAAATCCCTCTCCCTCAAATGCATCCCTTTGTAGAGCTAAAATTAAACCTTGTTGAACCCCTGGAGGCAAGTAGAATGCACATTCTGTGGTATTCTTGTTAAAGAATATAATGTACTAGGAAAAGTTCCCTCCAAACATATTTGAAAAGGTTTCTTTAAAAGGTGGCTCTGTCCCCTCCCCTTAAGCAGTTGAATGAATCATATGAAATATACTGCTTATCCTTCTATAGATATTGGGTAACCTGTATCTTTAAGCACTTATTTAATCATGCCAAGACTGTGTTTTGTTTCAGAAGCAAATTAGATATCCCTCTTGATAATAGTATTGAATGCAGCAAGTTGGATGCATTATTGCCATGAATCCTTGCAACTTAGTTGTGCAGTTATGGTTATTTGGATTGTACTAAATTCGCTCCTCCAAAATGTTGCTTGTATTATATCAGCCTTAAAAACATTTACATCTAGATGAAATTTAATTCCCCCCCTTGCATTTCAAATTACATGTAAGTTATGCAACAGGCCTATGATATTGATTCATCCTTATGGAAACCCTTACGGAATTAGTGTTTCTAAACCAAGTATTTTGTAAAAATGGAGTTTAATCCATGTTATTGGGTCTAGAAAATGTAAGCTTTCTCCTTTTATGGGGACAAGACAAGTGCATACAATTCTAATTAAGCTAACTCAAACATTTCTGTTTGCTTGCTAAAATAAAACAAAATGGAAAACTGCTAACAAATACTGCATGTTTGAATCTGTATTTAAATGTGTTGTGTTTGTGAACAAATACTAAAAAGCTTATCATTCATTTGTCAAAGTATTTTAAAATAATACAATCTCTTTTAATAGATGAATTATGTTGCTGCCTTACTTTCAATGATTCAGTCCTCTTAAATTATAACTGAATGACTTCATTAAACTTGTTTGAGCCTGCCTTAAGCCATCATAGCAGCATCCACGGTTTAATAGAGGTGTGAGAATACAATATATAACTATGGATTGACCGCAGTAAACTGTTAACCTGCATGTACCATAAGGAAATCCTCATTAGTTGAGCTGGCATTTCAAAGCACCCTCCAGTAAATCCCGAACAAATGAAAATATGTGCCCACGTACTGAATATTTGAATTCATTCATTTCATAATATAATTTCTAGAAGGACAGCTATGTTAGCCTGTTGTGGCAAAAAACAAACAAACAAACCAAGCTATTGAGGCATCTAACTTTACTATGACGTAAGCTTTTATGGACCATAACCCACATTCGTATCTGATGTAGCAGGCAGTAGTCCACAAAAGATTTATGCCATGATCAGTTTCTTAGCCGTTAAAGTTCCACTAGATTTTGTTGCCTTTTAGGGTCTATGGCATCACTCATCTTAGATAGCAGAACAAGCCTTATTTAATTCTGCAAGCTAATAAATAAAATATTTAGTTTTACTTTCAAATTCTTAGCCTGCAGAATCTGCCCCGTGGACTAGTTTCACCAGTTCTTGTGACTCTGGCCCTTGTAGTATATTTAGCATGGCAACCTGCAGTATGGAATAACTTCAGAGAACTCGGTTGCTTTGTAAAAACTCCTTTGTAGCAGAATAAATCAATCTAGCTTCAATCATTAATTACTCTAATTATTCAGTTACTTATTTTAACTGTTTTCAAAGAGCATGAAAGAATAATAAATATGTTTCATAGATACCATACTTCAGAATGTTTTAAGTCACACATAAATGTATCTTGTTTTCTCTTTGCATTAGTGTTTGTACTGCAATGCATGGCTCTGGCTTTGCAAATGAGGTGCATTATTCAGTTTGTACTGGAGCCATTCTAGGATATATATATAAAGCAAATATATATATATATGTATACATAGGTATGTCTTTCACTTTCTTACAGTGTAGATGTTTAAAAGACATTGCTCAGATTTAAGTTCTTTAGTAAAAATGGAGCTGCCAGAGGTTCTTAAAAGAAATCTGCAAAAGTGCTCTGGGTTGGAAGCTTGTACAGGTCAGGCAGCTGCCACTGCAGACGCTGACATCACTACTGCATGAATGAAAACAGCTTCCTCTGGGTTTTTCCCCCTTCCATCATCCTTCCCCCTTTTGCAGCTTAAGGATGATCTAAAATGTTGGTTTTAAAAAACAAAACATTAATTCTGGTTTAAAATAGAATCAAGCCAGGCCAATCTTTAGAGCTTAAATTTGTAGAACAGGGTTGTTGTTTTTCTACAAAAATGCATTTTCTTTCTTTCTACATATTTATGATCTTCAGCAACCTACATTTTAAAACGTAATAGTCATTGCATGCTTTGGGTTTTGTGCATATTTATTTGGAGTACTACAGCATCTGATGTTTTACTAAAACTGACATTTTGCAGTTTTTCCCCTTTCTATTCCCTTTTCCCCCTTTTTTCCCTTTCCCTTTCTATTACATTTTAAAAAACTGTTTCCTTGTTGCATTTTTGAAGATAAAAACAGATGTCTTACAACCAACCTGGGATATATTTGCATGAAGAGTGGTTTATAAATACGCTAAATAAGCAAGCATTTGTTTTACTGAGTGCCATGGTTATACGAAAAATGAATAGTAATACATATGTGAATTCACCCAGTGCAAAAAGTTGTCCTGGAAAATAGTGGTGACTGAACAGCATTTGGTTACTTGAATGCCACTGTGTTAAGATATTAGCTAACCAAATAAAACAGTCATAGTGTTTTATTTGGGAGAAATGCTTGCTGCTTTGTAATAAAACTAATGCATTTCAATTACATAATCCACATTTTACATTCTAATCCGGCCCTTTTTAAACTAATATAAATGTGAATTCACTTGTTTAAAAAAATATTTAAGCTGTCCTTCTGTGAATGCATGACTTCTAAATTTACTCCTGGAGGTTTCCTTTTACCAAATCAAGATAAAAATACGATAAATTAAGCATAGAGAGTACAATTTAAAATGTATCATCTCTGGCAAATTATTTGGATGAGACATGGCTATTGTCTGTAATTTAAAATGGATGCAGATGTTTTCTTACAAGCCTCTAAAGGGTTATGGACAGTGAATTTAATCTTTAAATGCTTTTGTTAACAAGTTCAAGTAGCCTTTGAATATATTCTGAGGCCTAGAGCTTGCTCCTTCCTCCCCCTACTGCTGAGAATAAATTATCTTGGGCTACATTGGCATAAATACAAGATAAAGTTAACTAGACCTGTTTTCTTAAAGGTGAAGGGCAGTTGACCTATGTGATAAATCATTGTGAAAACATAGCTCAAGTTCATGGCTTTCATGTTTGGTTTGATTTATTTACTGGTTATACATATACAGTTGTTTCAAATAAGAGTACTAATGCATCAGGTGCTCCTGTTGGCATGCTCAGTGTACTTGTGCCTTGTACCATCACATACAAAGTTGTGTTTTTCTTCTATAGTGTGTAGAAAAATGTCATATGAGATCTCACTGCTCCCTAGAACTCCCCTTGGTGATGCCCTGGACACTTAGCTGAAAAGCTAACTATTTATGACTGCATTGTGATGGTGCACTAAACTAATATTGAGAATGAGATCTCACATGTTCAGAATGGTTCAGTGTGAAACAGGTTGCTTCTGGCCCAACCGTACGCATGTCCCCCCCAAAACATTTGCTCTCTGGCTCATCTTTGGTGGAAATTAGATACAAGAATCAGGACCTTCTTGATGGTGGCACTGCAATTACAGGACACTTTCTCAAAAGTTCAACAAGCTTCCTGTTTTAGACAGATATTGAAAAACCTTATTTAGGAAGACATTTTATTCTTGTGTTTTCACTACTGTTGTTGTGGATAATGTGCTCGTTTATCATCTTCTTTCTGAATGATATTGTTTGTATTTCATAAGTAACAATAGTATGTAGTTGCTTAGCAGATTGTAGCTCTCAGAATCCTGGCTTCTGTGAAAGCGTGGAACCAAAACAGACATTATGGTGGCTATGAGTAAAGTACTTTGTGAAAATTCCATGCGTCCACCAGCATATGTTACATGCTTCATGTCAACACATTTACATGTAGAATTTGTGCCTGTTCTGACATCAGATAGACAACATGTTGATGTATGCAAATGAACACTCCACATGTCGCATAAATGCTTATACAAATAAGCATTTTATCTGTGGCTAAAAGATGTCCTTTTCAGCATCTTAGTAAATTGTTAGAGTTGTCATCGTTCATTTAAGCTGTATCTTCTTTATGTAGAGCAACCTTTCTGAATTATTTTGGTCATGTTATTGGGTGTGTATGAAAGCAGAGATTAGCGCCACACCTCATAGTCAAATTTGACTGGACATAACTGTCCAGAGGTCCTTTACCTTTTTTACCTTTATGCTAAAAATATTTTGGATAAAAACTTTTAAAAGCTTATGTCTGAATTAGAATAATAAACTAAAAACCCTAAAGAGGACACAAAGCATGCTGAGCATATTCGATGTTCTCTAGGAGGTGGTGAATACAAGAAGCATCAAGGAAATGAGAAACTGGGACCTACTCAGACCAAAAGGCTTAAGCTCTCATAATTTATGTCCTCCCCTCTCTCCTCTCCACCCTGCCTCACTCCACCCAGAGCACTGCAAGTGTCAGCAAAATTTTTCAGTAGGGGGCCGGTCCACTGTCTCTCAGACCTTGCGGGGGGCTGGACTATATTTTGAAGAGAAAAAAAGTGAATGAATTCCTATGCCCCACAAATAACCCAGAGATGCATTTTAAATAAAAGCACACATTCTACTCATGTAAAAACACGCTGATTCCCTGACTGTCCGTGGGCCGGATTTAGAAGGCGATTGGGCTGGATCTGGCCCTCGGATCTTAGTTTGCCTACCCATAGCTTAAGGGATTTCTCTCCAATTATTCAGTGTGCCATGAGGTTCCTACCCTTGAGGCCAAATCTTCCCACACCCAGACTCTATATGTTAAGGCAGGGAGATGCAAACATTCTATCTATGCTATTATATAGCTCATGTTCAGGGATAGATTAGCAGTTTAAGTTCAGCTATTACTATTTCCTTGTATCAGAGTTATCAAGGCAGTTTTCTGTTCACTTCCCCCTCCTCAGGACAATTGCTAAACAGCTGAGGTTCAGCTTCAGTGACCAAGAAGCTACCATAAAGTACCAGGGTTTAGAAATCTTGTGCTGTTGCTGTTGTGGTGGAATTTCCCAGTTGCTTATTCCATCCCTTTAATTCATTGAAGGTCTTCAACTGGTATTCTGATTTGCCAGTGTGCAAAATAAAATAAAATGTGCGATTGCTACTTAGGGTGCGGCTTAAATCTTTATTTGTAATTTATCTAGATAAACACCTATATAAAACATTTATTTCATAAGTAACAATGATATGTAGTTGCTTAGCAGAGTGGACAAAATACTTTCCATCTTCTTAAAATGACAGGCAAGTTTAGTCATAACTCACTTTTGCAAATAATTTAACTTGGATTTTTGAAGTTTAAAACTTTCAAGTTGTTACATATCTGTGTACAACTGTAAAATACTGTCAGGAACCCAGACTAGTACAGTTTACTAAGTTCCTCCTATAACTGAGATGAAGCTTACTTTTCTTTTTTAACTTCAGATGAGTGGTTTTAAGCTATTAAGGTTCTGAAGTCTATTTTAGCTCCAGAGAGAAAATACATTAAATAAGAGTTGAACTTAACTGTGTATTCTACAAAAAGTGTAATGTTCTTGAATATGATCTGGTTTGGGCTGTAATCCAAGCATTCATTAGCAGTCATGGGGTCATGTAATCTTATCTTCACCAATAGTTGCTCAGTAGTCGAAATCTTTCCTAGTTTTGTTTGCTCTTTTTTTAAAAAAAGGCAAGAGTGCCAGCTACATGACCCCAGTAAAGTCTGGAAAACTCATGTGTTCAGTACTTTAGCTGTATATGGGAATTCTGGTTTCAAGAGTCAGTAGCAAACATGACAATGTTCTGTAAATATCACTTATAGCTTAGTACATAAACATACAAAAAAGTACAAAAAAATTAAATGGAAATCAGTTGAAAATAGTGTTAGAGATAAAGCTGCAAGCTACTGCATCTAAAGATCTCGAACATGTATTTGTTCTTGCCCTTTGGGAAAATATTGTGGGGGGTGGAGGAGGAGGAAGAATTTAAAAAAGAAAATCCAACATTGTAGTATACAAAGGAAGGTTTTATTTTTTGGACTTAAAATTATATGTAGACGCTTGAAGAAACTTGTCTTTTTGAGCTTGGGAAATAAATCCTGCCAGAATGTAAATGAAGGAGCAGTAATACATTTGGATGTTACATATATCACAGCTGGAGATCTGCAACAAAATGGTGCAGCGTATCCATGACTTCTTAAAAAGAGCACTGCTGTTCAGGTTTCAGCTATCCTAGAACAGAGTTCACAAGGGAGATTTCAGGAGCAGCCTCCAAGCCTCCTGAAACCTTTGCTGGCTGTATTATATGGCACCAAAGGACATTGTGTGTACGTGCACACTAATAAGGGGTGCAGAGTAGAGGGAGGGAAAAGACTAGTGGAAAAGGGAGGTGTGCTTTGCTTCTTTACTCCCTCGAAAGCTCAACATATACTGTATTTTACTCATCATGGCATATCTGTCTTATCGAGGAGCTCAAACTATAGTTTGCCTTTCTGTGATGTGCAATCTAGGGCAGTAAACTTTGCTTTTTATTTATGTGCCACTTTATATTAAAAATCTAAAGCAGCATACAACATAAAATTATAAAAAACAGGAAATTGTTTATATTGAACCATATTTATTTTATGTCCTGTTCCATATCTGTAAATAATATATATTCAAAAATAGTAATGTTACTGGAATTTATGTCCGAAAGAACCATAGCTTCTTATTTTGAACTTTTGTTTTAGCTTCATAATAGCATTACAGAAGACACTTGAAAGCATGGCAGCAGAATAGGTATTAACTGGCCCCTAAGGGGAAATGAGGAAACAGTTTGATTTTCACAGTTTTGTTGCCCCCTTTGAAAAGCCTTTCTTTCCAGTGGCCATTCAAATAACATTCATATTTGTTTGTATTGTCTTTAAACATTCATCAGTTTTCACTTGATGCAGAAAATGAAGGAATTTGTGGCAAGAGACAAGCAGGAGGTATTTTGATTGCTTGTCTAAAAGCCTTGCAACTTCACTGCAGGAGTAATATGTGTCACACTAATGATTTGAACCAAATACAATAAAGTGGCTGTATATTCTGTAACTTCTGAAAGCACTTTTACCAACATTGAATCATAATAGTGTAGCTTGAATACCTTATTTAGTAATCTAGAAACAATGCTACCATTGCTAACATTAATACTTTGAATCTTGAGTTTAGAAATCCTGCTGTAGTATATTTGACTTTAAAAAAATACTTAAGATAGGTTATCATGCTCTTTCATTTTGGAAAATATATATATATATCATTGAAATCACCATATTGATTCTTGTCCACCTTGGTTCATAAAAGCTAGTAGAGGAGGTATGAGTGGTTGGGTGCAGTTTATTTGCCTGGCTGAAAGTGTCCTCTTCTAAAGAAACCCATGCTGGACCCATTGGCTTTTAATGATTATCATGTAGTCAAAAATACCCTCTCTAGGGCAAAGGAGTTGAGAGAAGGTGTTGGCACAAGTGTAGGTACTCTTGGAGGAGACTGATTATCTAGGCCCAGTTTTGGAACAGAATTGAGTTTGACCTTGGATTCCCTAGTGGATTCCCTTTCTTGGGACAGAGGAGTGCAACCTTGTAACTACTTCTTGATCTCTTAGCAGCTTCTGATGGCATCAACTAGGTGTCCTTCTGGACTGCCTCCAAGGAAAGGATATTGGGGGCCATTGTTTTACAGTGGTTCCAATCTTACCTACCAGGTTGGTTATGAAGGATAGCATTAGGGGAGTGCCTTTCAGCTCTCTGGCACTTGTTTTATAGGGTGCCACGGGGCGCTATATTATCCCTGATAAACATACGAAACTGTTGGGAGTAGTTGTTAAGAGGTTGGGAGCCGGGTGTCACCTATATGCCATTAACAACCATCTTGTGTTTCTCTATAACATCTGAGTCAGGTGAGGTTGTGCAAAGCATGGACTGGTACCTGAATGCTGTGGTGGGCTAGATGAGGGCCAGTAAATTGAGTTGAAATCCTGCCCAGGTGGAAACATGGCTGATGAGTGGTTTCTGTGTCTGAGATATAGACCATTTGCCTGTTCTTGCACTCCCTCTGAGCAGGCATGCAGTCTGGAGGTACTCCTGGACCCAGCTTTGTCCCTTGAGATTCAGGTTGCCTCAGTAACTAGGAATGCCAATCACCAGCTTCAGCATGTGCATTAGCTGTGACTGTTCCTGAATCAGGATAGCTTGGTTATGGTGGTTCAAGCATTGATAACTGAGGACAGACTACTATAATACACTCTATGTGGGGCTGCCCTTGGAGTAGGTTTGGAAGCAGTAGCTGACACAGAATTCTGCAGCCGGGTTGTTATTGGGCATGCTACCCTGCACCTATGTGGGAGCTTCACTGGCAGTCACTATGCCTACCAAGTTATTTTTAGTATCCCATTATTATATACAGCTCTAAGCAATCTTGGGCGTTGTGTTTAAAATATGGCCTTATTCCTTACTCCCCTGCCTGATCTTTGTAATTTGCCACAGAGGTATGTCTGACGGTGCCTGGCAGTGCTAGACTGTCCTCGGCAAGAAATTGTACATTATGTTTGAGTTAAGGAATTCTGTACCTAATGAAATCAAGTTGGTGTTGTCTGTAATGAGCTTCAAGTGCCAACTTAAAGACTTTGTTATTTTAGCAAGTGTTAGGGAAATAATTTATTGTTTTCGTTATCTCATTAGAACATCTATTTTTTGTATTTCAGATTCTTTTATATATGTTGATTTTTATTGATGTTTTGGTTTTAATTCTGTATACCACGTGGGTATCTTTTTATGAATTTGCAGTATAGAAATGAATTATTAATAACTTTGGAGGTAGAAAGTTGCAGGTTCTCCAAATGATCTAGCTTCCCCTCCCTTCCTGCTATTTGATAGTACGTAGTTCAGGACATGGAGATGGGACTTCATGGGATACATTGTCCCCATAATTGGATGTTATATTCAAGTCGTCATTGTCACATGAGGCTCAGAATCTGTTAATAAAATGCAAGGTAAAACAATGAGAAGTGATCCAACTGGAATAGTGTAGCTTCCACAGCTCTAATATTAGTTGTATTTTCTTAATATAATAACTCTTTGTCTGCACTCTGTGTCTGCACATACAATGAAATAAACTCTTACAGTGCTGCCCTAACCATGTCTGCTCAGAAGTCCTATTCAGTGGGGCTTAACTTCTAAGAAGGTGAAATTAGGTTTTCAGCCTTACCTATTACAAATTGTATCATAAAAAATATTAGTCTTAAAGACAGCGTGTGGCCTTCTGGTGTATCCCCCCCCCTCAGGAAACTGTATCTTGCCATCAGTTTTCAAAATGCAGAATATCAAGACTTGGATTTATATATGGTGGGATTGAAAGATGGAAGAGTAAGTGAGAGAAAAACTTACAAAAATACTCTTTCCTGAGTTTACCTTCAGTGTAGTCTGGTTGTAACAGTTGTGCATATTCCCTCTAGTTACAGAATACTTGGCATTGATCACATGTACCTCAACTGTTGAGAGGGTTTTATTGTACTTAAGGCAAATATTTTCAGTTTTAAAAGGCCTTTTGTGCAAGCTGCCACACTAAAAACAGATGTGAATAGCTAAAAACACCATATTAACTGTTGCATATAACATATTTCTGTTTCAGTGGACAGGCCAAAAGCCCAGCAAATTAGAACTTCTAGCACCATAAGACGTACCTCTTCTTTGGACACAATAACGGGACCTTACCTCACAGGACAGTGGCCACGAGATCCCCACATACACTATCCTTCATGCATGAAGGATAAATCCACTCAGGTATGTTTGAGAAGCCAATCATTGCTATTTACTTAACTGTTGTGTGTCATTCATTCAAAATAATATGTGCAATATATAGCAGTTCTGGTACCTGAAAACACTGTGGATGAGTTGGTTGAGGATAGGTAAGAGAAGAAGCAGAATAGAAGCTGAGGGAACATACTCTCCTTCATATTGTAATATTCCCTAATAGAAACATCTCTCTAGTTCATCCTTGCCTCCACTTCACACACCCCTGCCATGTTCAACTTCTCTTTTCCTTATTACCCAACAGTCCAGGCTTAGGTTGGGAGTTCCTCAAGGCAGGGATCTGTTATTTTAGAGTCCATTTGGAAAGGTCATAAGGTTCTGAGCAGCCATGTGCAAGATGGTATTTTTCCCCTACTGGAGCAAAGCTAGGGCATTTGGCCTTTTTAGCTTATAAATCACTGGTGAGCTCTGATATACAGAATACCATCTGCATGTTATTTGCGAGGGGTTGTGGCTTCTGAAATAATTTCAGGTTTGCCTTATGGCCATGGGGTCTTCTTGCTTGGAGCAGGACAGCTTTATTAATGAAGTTTTTTAAATTTGAGACATGAGTAGGTTGGGTATACAGGAGGGATTCAGAACCTTATATTTAGTCTTCTTTTTTAAATACTATGGAAATGTGAAAGTCCAAAAAGCAGCTGTCACTAATGTGTATCCATTCTAGAGGCCCACCTATACATTTCCTGTCTCCTGTTCCAGTTTGATTTTTATTTTCTTTTTTGTTCTTATGCTGCTTTTTATGGGCTTGCAGTACCTCTAGAAATCGGCACTGGGACAAGATAGGTGCTTCAGCCTGCTCTTTCAGGAAATGAGCTTTGTTCCCTAGCATTGACTCTTCCTTGCTTCAGATGTTGAGTCTAATATCTGGACAGGCTGGCTCTTTTAGTGTGGCTTTGAACTGGGGTGTTTAATTGAAGATAAACCCCAGGACCAAGTAAGTCCCAGGGAAAGGAACAGTTGCTGGTTATCATTTTGACAAGATGGAGGCACCATAGGTGAGAAGTTCCCATGTTCAGGTTAGTTTCCTGATCTAGATAGAGTTGCACGCATTTAGAAGGAGGAGCTCTGTAATCTGAGAGTACTCCTGGATACATCCTTGTCACTAGAGGCCCAGATGTTATCAGTAGCCAATGTCGAGAACCAGCTCGCCAAGAGTGCCTTTTTCCAGCTAGGGCCACAGTTGTTAATGAATCGGTAACCTTTAGGCTTGATTACTTTATTATTATTATTATTATTATTATTATTATTATTATTATTATTATGTATTAATGTAGTGCATCTACACTACTAACTGTTGTGATTCCTTCTCCATGATTACAGTCATGGGATTGTTGTCTTTCACATGACGGTGTATGTTTTGACTCCACAGAGTGGGAAGTGACGGAGACAAGATGTTTGTGTTACTGTGTTCTGTGAAGTGGGACTATTGTCCTTTGTTCTTTTTCTCTTTGCTGTCTGATGCTAGAGAGAGAGGAAGCCATGTTGCAGTTCTCCATGTGTGTTCTTATGTAAATAATGTAGATTAGCCAAAATGCTGAGTTGCCGAGGTCTGTCACACAAGGTGTGAAGACTCTGCGGATACCCAAGTGTGTCGATGTCTGTTGGCATCGGTCGCTGTGCTGTTCGGGCAGAAGAAATCTTTTGAAGTTCCTGAACGATCGACCAGGAAGGAGGGAACATGCCAGTCGGGCATGTGTCTCTGCCAGGGTCCTACTCGAGTGTAGGACAAGCTCCTGACACTATCAGCACTGACTGCCAACATGCTACTGGGTCAGATTTAAGGTTTTCATATTGGTCTTTAAAAGAATTTGGCATCAGAGTACCTGAGAGAGTTTCTTACCTTCCTACATACTGGTACAGCCATGGGGTATGCACTTCTTGCAGTGCTTCATGCCCCTGAGGTCTGCCACATGGTGACAAACAACTGGGGGAAACCCCGCCAAAAGGGCAGTGTATATAACAACAACAACAACAACAACTGTTGTAGGAATTCCCTTCCAGTGGATATCAGACAGGCATTGGCTATCTTGGCATTTCAGTGCCTTTTAATGGCATTTTTATTCCAACATGCCTTCCCAGAAGGATTTTCTTGGCCTGGTCCCTGTTGATTTTTGACAGTATAATTCTATTTTATTCTGTCTTGTACTTTGCTTTAAGGTTCTTTTGAATATAAAGCAATTAAGATAATGCTTTTTTCTCTTCCCTCAGATCTGTAGTCAGCTTTCCATATCCTGTAGCAGTGTATATGATTCTTCTGTACTTTTCCTGTGTGTTATGAATGGGAAAAATAGAGTACAGGGTTATGATAACTTAGCTAAGATGGGAAGTAGCTAAGCCCTTTTTACCACCCTGCTTAATGCCTTGCTGGAAAGCTGGAATTTCCCCTTAAATACAGGAAAGTTAAAGGCAGCCTGATCTTCTAAGCTGGTGTTGGGTTGTTCTTGAATCCCCATATTAAACACATATATTTGGCAGCGCCTGGTGGTTAAATAACTGCAGCTTTAGTGTGCTAACTAGGATAATGAGACACCCAAGTTTGAAACTCCCTTCCAGGGAGTGTTCAATCTGCCATTAGAGTAGAAATTGTCACTGAATATATTTTTATTTGTCCAGTCATTCAGATAATTAGATGTGGTCCCCTTGCTGCAGATTTTACTGTTTTATATTGAGATTTTATGGTTTTGATTATTTTATCACTGTATGGTTTAATTTTTAGTGTTAGCTGCTCTGTGCTCCTGATTGGAGTAAAGGTGGAATATAAAAATAGTGAGTGGTATTCAACTCAATTGCTCCATCAGTGCAAGGACATTTAGCTGTGCAATGGAACTTCCTCTCCCACTCTCAGGTGCCCCGCCCCCTAAATCAGTTTTGGGAGTTGCCTCAACTCTTCAAAGCTGACTTGGGAAGGGCGCACATAGGGTGGGGAACTTGAACTGCGTATATCTTGGGCTTACAGAAAGAGTGCATTGGGTACCACATAATGAATGAATGATAATAATAAAAATACCTTGCTGAGTGTGATACTTCAGGTGAACAGTACTGTTAGTTTGTAGAAGGTGAATAATTTTTTTTATTTCTATGATTATTCCAAATTAATCAGAGGTACAGATGCCCTCCTTTGGTTTGCATAGAACAGATTTGAAGAAAGATGTGAAAGGATTTTTGGAGTTGAGATTTAAATTTTCAACTTCAGTTCTGTCACTGGTAAATTGTCATAGTAATTCTAATATTGTAATTGCATAGTATCTGTTTTGCAAACTGGAGGTACTGTTGTTCTTTGTCTGTTAAATGGCCTAGCAAGACCTCAACATGTACAGTTGATTACCTCAAATTCTATTGATTTAACTTGGAGCTTTAGG
The DNA here is from genome assembly GCF_965112155.1 of Podarcis liolepis. Classification (NCBI taxonomy): domain Eukaryota; kingdom Metazoa; phylum Chordata; class Lepidosauria; order Squamata; family Lacertidae; genus Podarcis; species Podarcis liolepis. The sequence goes on from NC_139563.1 coordinate 29,607,772, forward strand.
GAACATGGTCACTTTGACCCATTTTTCATTTTGTTGGAGTGTTTCATGCTGTCCTTATTAATGCATTGGTCTGACTCTACATGAAGATCTGGCTATTGATTGACATAATAGTAGCTGGGAGTATTGGAAATACTGAGCGCCATTCAGCAGTAATGGAATGGTTAGACTTGCTGGATGTATGGTTTTAGGCACTATTATGTAAGAGGAATACAATCAATTATTACCTACTTGGGGTGAAACCATGTTTTCCTTTAACTACTGGTTAGCTTAGTTTAAAAGTATATCTGGGTTATAATTACTGCATTACTACTGAAAAACATGGTGAACTGGTGCAGTTTCTGAGTTTCAGTTCAGAGAATGGAGGAAGGTCATATCCCAAGAAGTGGAACACATGCTCTGAATGCAAAAAGTTCTAAGTTTAGTTTATTGACGTCTCTAGTTAAAAGGATTGAGTAGAAAGGGATAGAAAAACCTTTGTCAGAGACCCTAGAGCAGGAATGACGAATGTGGCGCCTTCCAGATGATGTTGGACTGTAGCTCTCATCATTGAACATTGGCTGTGTTGGCTGAGGCTAATGGGAGTTGGTCCATGTCATGAGACCACTACATTGGCTACCTGTATCCTAGAGCTAGAGCATGGTGCCCTCCAGACATTGTTGGACTCACAATGCAATCACCCCCAGCAAGCATGTCCAGTGGTTGGGGATGATGGGAATTGTAGTCCAGCAACATCTGGTAAGTGTCACATTAGCTACATACATCTGTTCCAGAGGGCTGCTGTGAATCAGAGTATACAATTCTGGGATAGAGGGGCAAACGGTCTGACCTGGTTTTTATTAATTTTTATTCTTAAAAAGTTTGCAAGTTGCTTGTAAGGTAAAAATAAAATCCTCTCAAGGTGGCTCAAAACATTAATAAAAGGCGGCGGCAGGAACAGCACCCATCCATGGGCAGCTCCCTATGTAGCAGAATAATTTTCATTTTTAAAAAATACTGGGCATGGAACCCCTTAAGGTCTTAGTCTCAGCACTTTCTGTTTAAATCGCACACAAAAATCTTCATGGGCTCTTGTGTTCTGTTGGTGATTCACAATTTTTATATTCTCTAAAAATTGGATTCTCAATTTTGGATTCTCAACCAGGAACTATCCTAGCAGTAAGCAAAAGAGTATAGGCTGCTGCCTCAGGGGCCACATGCTAGTTTGTGTGGGGCACAGAGTGGCAGCTCCCCAGGTATATTCCTCTGTGTGTAACACAGTTTACTAGCCTGCTGCCCTTAAGGGCAGTGGAGGACACTGTCCTCTCATCAATGTTAAGTGAGATTAAATGGCTAGTTCAGTTGATTTCTGTATATTCTTCCCCTGCCTGTCTTGTCCTTCATTTCTGGTAGTAACATGTATTGGGCCCAGCCGCTTCTCAACACTTTTGTTAGGGATGGATAAACTGTATTAGACCAAAATCAGTTTATCTCAAGACCATAATTCTGTATGCAAGAAACCCATCCACTCTTCAAAATGATCATGATTGGTCTTATGCCTTCCAGCCACCTAATTAATGGCCAGTCCCAGCTAATCCATGTGTTAAAAATAGACAGAATATCATATATTTGGCCTGAATTGAGTGAACTATGCAAGTTACTGTTTGATAAACCTTTGAGCAAGGACATAAAACTACTAATCTGATGTTTTACCACGATTATGGACATCACTTTAGTACTACAACACTAAAATAACATGACGGAGACCAAATTAAAACTAAATGCTGTGGTATTTAATCTGTTTTAATGGACAAAATAAGCTCACAAGACTTAGAAAAATTAAGCTGCAGTTCAAAATTGTCTGTTTTCAAAGCAGTTAAATCATTTTGTTCTCAAATGACCAAAGTGTAGAATTTGGCACCTCTTAGCAATTTCTTATTTTGAAAGCAAATAAAGTGCTTTCCATTCTTCAGACTTTATATCCAGATGGTAACCTGCAACCCAGATATGACTTGCAGCGTGATCTTATCTAGTGCCTTAAGGTTGTCACAAATTTTAATTAAGGTGTACCAAAAATATTGCCTACAGAGTCACTTTCAGGGAAAAGAACATTTGTTTCCAAAAGTTGTATGCAAGTGAGATTTCATGCTTCATGTTGAGTTTTGGATGTAATTATATCTTACCACTAACTGCTTGGAGAAGCATTGGGAAAATATAATACTTAAAATTTTTATTGCTGTCATAAAACAATATAAAATCAAATAAGAGTTCATAAAGTAAAAAAAAGTCAGCCAATTAAATTAAAAAACATTAGAAAAGAGGAAATCCACAAATGCTTATTGAGTACAGATTTTGGCTGTACTGCTGATCAGGTTGTACGGCGTGACAACATGCATGTCTCACCTTTGGAAGTCCGACTGGCAAATAGTCTTGCAAGAGATAATTAGCCCTCAAAAAAATTTTGTTCCATCTGATGTCATATCTGTGTTTTAATACTTTATGACACAAATAGCATTATGAATGTGTTGGGAAAGCCATCTCCCTTTTGAGTGGACAAAACTTTTCTTCATCATTCACCTAGAGGCAACATTTAGTACTCCACAGGTGAGTGACTGAAGTAGCTTCTAAGAAAATGGAATGTGGACATTTATTCAGTACTGTTTATATTGTCGGTTTCCTCTATCATGGAACTCAGGGTGGTGCATCTGGGATTCCCAGGCAGCCTTCCATCCAGGCACTTTCCAGATCCAGGCCTGCTTAGCTTCAGCAGCGTGGTTTCATCATGTGTCTTCATAACATGTCATTCAAACCTTCCATGTGTACAGTTTCTCTCCAAGTGGTGCAAGTAAAGACATGGGCTTTTTAAGTTTGTCCATATGCACAAGTTACAGAGTTTTTAAGACTGTTACAATTCCTCTACAGTTGCAGATTTTTTACTACTTTGGAGATCGAAATCTTCAAAATTCTGTAGCCTTGACACGTGTATCGGGTAGCAGTCAATATGAATATATTGCAGAACCAGCATCTTAAATTATAATAATTGTTATTTTGGTTCTTAACAAAAAAAGTGGATTTAAAAAAAATAGTTTTCAGCTCACTTGCACCTTATTTTATAAGAGAGAATGTTTAAAAAGCTACATTTCAGGACTATCAGTTATCGTGCATAGTGAAGGAGAACCCGAGAAACTGTGGTAGAAGATAAAAGGACATCATGCATAAATTAGCTATTAATATTTTGTAAAAAAATACTTGCTTTTGACATGTAACAAAACCATGGCTTAGTGCAGGGTAGACTTTCACACGGAGAAGGGCTGAAGTCCTAGTTGCTCCTAATCATACAGTTGCAGGTTTATGTGCATGTACCTGCAATCTTCTGTGCACAAGTTGCTATCCATGAAACACTTATGTGGGCTTATGCACAATCATCAGCTACATTCCACTGTTTTCCGGACTGTGTATAAAGTGTGGGGCTAGAAGGTTGGAGTGATGGAACAGATCTGCGCCCATAGTACAGGTTGCTGCTTGAACAAAAGTCCACACTGATGAAAGGGATGGCATAGAAGGGCTTTCTGGCAGTTGTGCTGCCTTTGAAAGGTGCACAGTTAGTGCTTTGAAAATCAGAGAAGCCCGGTGAACAGTCATGGAATACTGGGGGCTGTACACCTTACCCAAACAGCTGCTGGTGCTCATTTTAATAGTTGCGTGTTTCTTTCATATGTAGCTTTAAAAATAAAGTATGTGGGTAGCATTTTTCCTCCTCATAATAGGTGTTGAGAAAATAGAATTTGGAGTTATTTATATGGCAAATGAGTAGAAGAATGAGATAATACTTGAGGTGGGGACGGAGATCTTCAAAGCTCTCAAGTTTCAACCTTACTATAACACAGTCATAATTTGCTAAAATCAAATGAGTTGGTGCAAATTTTTTTTTCTAGTTCATCTTTGTGTCCATTGAAAAGCCAGCCAGCAACTTGAGCTATGGCATTCCTAAATCTGAAAATTCAAATTTTCCACCTGCTTGTTAAAACAAATTTGGGTTATGGTCCTTTTGACATGGTTGCTTTTAAAGGGCCTTATTGGCAATACTTTTCAACCTCTGACACTTAAATGGGAAGACACTATAGCTCATTGAAAAAGCACATCCTTTGCATGTTCAGTCCCTATCATCACCAGCTAAAAAAGATCAGATAGTGCTGTGGAATGTGAGCTCCCTTTAACAGGAGAGTGAGTAAGCAAGCTCATGCAACATATTGCATGTTTTGCCAGCTGGGGCAATGGGCTGAGCTGCCTTTGTCTTGGTGTTTCTTTCACTGTCTGAAGGAAGCCAGATACTGCAGTGGCCATGCTGCTGCTGTGTTTCCTTCTACTACTGCCAGTCTGGGTGGAGTCTCTCTCATATGCACCACAACCACAGCTGAGGTCTGTGAATGTGCATCTGTCAGAAGAAAAGAGGAAGCTCAGAGGTGGTGGTGATAAGAACCTTGCCCGGAGGCAACTTTTATGCCCCATTTTCAAGCAGGGCAAGTGTTTTATTACAAGCTTGCTCTGTGCATAGTCAAAAATTTCCACGCACTTTCTGAATATTAAATACAAGTAAGGGTGAGAGAAGCCACTCTGCTGCGAAAGGAATTACTGTGCCTGCAGATGAACATATTAGTCCATTGTTGGGTCTGTGAAACCACTGAAATGTTAGAATCTCTTATATGTGTCTTTAGAAATGTCTCCAATTCTTCTGCATGATTAACATTTTAAATATATTACCCATTTACCATTTAACACAAATGATAAATGGTGTAACCCATAGTATTACAGTATAGATAATCAGGTGTTAGTTTGATATCAAAAAGCTCAATGTAATCTGATGAGTGGTACTGAGTGAATAGGTTTTGCTTTAGGGATAGCTCTGAATAAGATATCTTACTTCCAGTTCTCCATTTTCTAAGTCAAAACTGCAAATCTGACTTCTCATTCCCACAGGCTGACGTTTTGGCAAGTTTTACTACAATATCTACTCCTTGTCCTTTTTCTTGAGCTAAATATTTATTTTCTTTATTTGTCTGGGAATCTGTATTTTGCAGTTGCACTAAAGCACTTCACTTGTGCACTTCTAAACAAGTGCTTCCTTTGTTTTGAAGCTTTTCACATCTGCTTCTGTTCATGTGGTTCAACTTGCCTTTGCAAGCCACTTTTTCAATATAGCAGATGCAGTGTAAAGAAAAGTGGGGGATGTGGCAGGAGCACAGCTTGCAAGTTGCCAATATTACATGGTCTGTGTTATTGCTGTTTATAAGTTTTTAATTTAGTTCATGTTCTAAGCATGCATTTGTGACTTCAGTATGCAGCAGTGAAATGTGCACTTATCTAAAACAGTGCTCCATGGTGAAAATGTTATTAGCAACATATGAAGGAAATTCTCTTGCATGTTGTTTGTAGAGAGGTATTGTCGTGCCTAGAAATGACTAGTTGTCTGAGCTGTGAACCAGGAAGTCTTCTGGTTCAAATGTTACCTCTGCCACAAACTCACTTCGGCAAACTAAACCCCTTCTCCCCCAGTAACAGCATCCATCAGTAATAAAGGATATTAATCCTCTTTTAGGGCTGATCTAAGGCAGAGGCCCCCAATCTTTTACCCTGATGAGCACATTTGGATTTTTGAGCAAGGATGGTGAGGCACCACCCGCTCTGGTCACTTCTCACCCCCACCTCCAAGAGTGAGAAAACTATAAAGTGCATGTACACAGACTTCGCTTTTCCAAGGGATCTGAGCAAAAACCGGATCCAGTAGCATTAATCTGAGCCTTAAAAAGCACATAGACTTGAAAGAGGATGTGGGAAAGAGCATTACTCTTCTAGCTTCCTTCTTCAGCTCTGTCTACTGTTCAGGGTAGAAAAAGCTAATCACCCTCACCACCTGATGTTGAAGGGGGAAGTGGGGGGGGCAGAGCACAGAGGCTTTGGGTGTGCCAGGGGCAGACCTCAAGGGCACCATTGCACTCATGGGTGCCACATTGGCGACCCTGCTCTAAAAAGATACATATGTGAAATATACATATATGCAATATAAGTGTTAAATGGTGTTCTAACATTATAAGATCAAAACAAGAGCAAGTAATGGTGCCATATCATACTTGTTGGTTTTCATTCGTTTAGACACCTAGCTGTTGGGCAGAAGAGGTATTAGAAAAGAGATCGCATCAGCGTTCAGCTTCATGGGGGAGCGCTGATCAACTAAAAGAAGTAAGTGTTTATAACAGTTTGACAAACAGGAGGCCCTCAAGTCTCACAGGTTCACTGGATGTAGTTTGTCCATGGTAGCACATTCATGTTCTTCTCCCTTTTACAGACTCCCGATTTAAGGGTTTCTTTAATGTGCATGAATGGGAAGAATGCATTGGGAAGTCAGTAGAGTACTCTCTGATAATATTGACATAAAGCTGTACTGCACTGTTTTACGTTATTGTGTGCATTGTTCCAAAGGTAGATAGATGCGTGATAAGAATCAAATCTGTCCCAGATTCAAAAATGTCCCTGCAGTGATGCTTGAAATATAACTTAGTATCCGTGACTCACATATTCTTGTCATTATTTGGCCACAATTAACATGAAAGCCAATTAATATATTTGGGTATTATATGTTAAAATTGAAATAATCATATACTGTCTGTAACAGTAATTCTTATATGCTCAGTTGACACCATAGAAATGGCATACTGCATATTACTGTAGATATTGTTGCTTGTATACAATGCAGCACTAAGTAAATGCCTCGTCAGTGCAAGTATTCCAGCTTGCTCAGTTGGACCCCCCTCCCCCACAAGTCTCTGCTGAAATATTTTAAGAGGAGTAAAACGAACAAAATTAACACGGTGAAGAGCAAGAATAGGACGGTGTTAAACACCTATGCACTGGGAACAATGCTAACATTCTTGATGGGTTTAAGGTTCAAACTGAAAATATATTCAAAAGGTGCTAAAAGTGTGATTATTGCTTATAGGAGCAAGATCTTCCTAGATATAATGTCACACATTCTTTACATGGCGAAATAAAATGGTGCAGTTTATTTATTTATTTTTTGTACGATGCCTTTTTGTGGCATCAAAGCCTAGTTGATTTTTTTTGGTTAGCTAACATTGCCACCTGGCTGTTTGTTTTAAGAGTAACTTTAGAAAGCTATTTTAATTTACATATGCAAAAGAGCAGCAGCCAGCCTTTTTTTCTGAGAAAGGTTGCATTCTAATCAATCCCATCATTATTAGGCTTTTGCATTGGAGGACAGCCCTCAATTGTATTTGAGAGTTCATCATAGACTCTATTAAAATCCACTGTTGTAAGTACAGTACACCATTCTGTCTTAGGAGGCATGTTCAGAGCTCTGTAAACAGGTCAGAATGAGTGTATCTTCTTTCCAAGGCAGATGTGTGAATTACAACATTATGTTTTATGAACATTTAGATATGGTTGTGATTCTCAAATATACCTCTATATCTTCTCAGAACAATCATAGAAAGCAACTCTTCATGTTAAGCTAATGGTTAGTATTTGGAAGAGAGCATTCATATCAGGACAACTAAATTCCATGCAAGAAGCAGTAATCGTAACCCATGTTTATCTCTGAAGTGTGATATTGTAGTTTTGTAGTTAGTCTTATTTGTATGGCAGGTGCCTTTCCTCCCCCTTTCAGCTAGACTCAAGATGTGCGCATTGTCAGTTACACGCCTTCTTTTATTTGATTTTGTCTCCTCTTCCTGCTAGATTGCCAAATTGAGACAGCAGCTCCAGCGCAGTAAACAGAGTAGTCGTCACAATAAAGAAAAAGAACGTCAGTCGCCTCTCCATGGCAACCATATAGCAATCAATCAGACTCAGGTAAGCAGACAACTGAGCTTGTTCAGGCAGCCTTCAGAACTAACAGTGATCATGCTTTTCCACTTCTGAATTTCTGTCTACAGTTTAAAATGGATTTCATAGTTATGAATTATAAGGACGATTTTATACCAGTTTTAATTCATGCAGGAAAAATTAGTGACAGGTTGTTTAACAAGCCTGGAAAAGTTGGGGAGAAATCTCCTGTTTAAAAATAATAAATTCGCAGCATTGAGTTGACCAGAAACAAGGGTTAGCAGTCCACTTCAGTATTTCTCTTCAGCACAGGCCCTAGGGCCTTGTTAACCAGTTCAGTAATCTGGTGCTGGTCAGAATGCCCGTATTTTCCATTGTCTGGGGGTGGGGGGTAGTAATTAACTGCAGGGTCAAGTACAGATAGTCTTGACTGGTTCACAACCATTCTGCAGACCACCTGAATGGAGCTCACAGACCACCAGTAATCAGTGAACCACAGTTTGAGAACCTCTGCTCTAACAAAGACTCCTGATAAGTACCATGTAACTCGTTAGAGGTCTGTGTTTATTCAGCCCTTTCAGATGTGGGGTGAAAAATACCCATTACTACCATACACTCCGATACCTTTGGTGCGGTGGCTGCACATTTGGCTGTTAGCATATACCTCTGGATTTGTTTAATGTGTTTGGTTTTCTGATGTCATGGATGTCACAGTGTTCCTTGCAAGTATTATGTCCTTTTTCTTGATCCAGTACACTGATCACTTTGATAAGCATAGTACTGAGCAGGTAAAGCTCTATAAGAGTAGGGATGTAAACTTTTCTTCCTTTTCATCAGAAATCTAAGATGCATAGCTCTTTAATATTTCTCTACCTTCAGATGAGTGCACAGCTCAAACTTTCACATAATAAATTATCCTGCTATAAGTTTAAAGCTAAATTTGACATATCTTTTGTCTTTAAAGGCTTCTATATCGAGATCAGTCCCTATGCCGCTCTCAAACATTTCAGTGCCAAAATCAGCTGTTTCGCGTGTGCCGTGCAATGTAGAAGGAATAAGTCCAGAACTAGAAAAGGTGTTCATCAAAGACAACAGTGGAAAGGAAGAAATGTCCAAGGTAAGCTGATGCTAAGCATGGTTACTTTAAGCTGCATAATATAGAAATTGAATGTAGAAATGTGTGAATCTGTGCAAAATGACTGAACTAATCTCTGAGAGCATAAATACTCTGCATGTATTCATATAAGCAACTAATATAGTTAGTTTCAGTTTTACAAAGAACCTGGTAGTGTAGGGTGGCAAAAAACCCCTAAATATATACTACTGCATTTAACTACAATGATGGTGGTGGCAAAGTAATCCAGGCATCTTGTGTGATCGGTATTTTTAGAGGTTAGTAATTTGAATAAAACAGTGCAAGAACTGATCTTAAAACACTCAGAGTGGTTACAATTTTAACAGCTGAAATCTCCTAAATACTGCTTTTTACACCATTTCCCCACAATTTATATTACAGTGTCATTGTCACTGTGACAATAATACCTCCCAAAATTAAAGTGAAAAATAAAATGGACATACTTGTCCTCTTAAACATTTATTGCTGGCTGTTCAAGGTTTAGGTCTCTGAGCCCTTATGCTCTGATCAAGCAGTACAATGAGGAGGAACTATGTTGATTTCATTAGGACTCCTCAAAGTTTTAAGTGATTTGCTGGATTTTTGCCAGGGCTTCTGATGAGAGGCAATACTGAGCTGAAAAGAATCCCCTTTCCAAAGTTACAACTAGATCCAATATTTCTCTTGTTATCTCCAGAATTACAGCAGAGAAGTCACAACTGAAGAAACTATATTTTAGAAAAGTATGCACATTTACAGGTGTGTGGGGGGGTGTAGGCGAGAGTTCATATGTCAATATATTCAGTACTCCATATATGCAAATAATTTCTGTGTTGAAGGCTACTGCCAAGACAGGGCTTACATGTACTATATTGCTTTATATTTCTTCATCAACTACTACATTTCATAATGTGCTTTTTAGACGCTTGAAAATATGCCTGCTGAATAATTGGCACTTAGTATAATTTGATCTGCCCAATAACAGCAATTCATGCCTCATTTTAGGTCATAGGCTTTAATAAGCTCAAAGCTTCGTGTCCCATGCTCTCATGAGAGTTACTGAGAGATCATTAGCTATTGCTGACATCACAGTATGCTCTCTTCACAGGCATAATTGTTATTCCATTATAAGCATCCAGCAGAATGCAGAAAAGAATGCAGAAAATGCTGAATGGCACAGGTGCTTTTATATAAGTTTCTGGGATTTTGTTACCCTAAATTGAAAGGAGGTTCTGAAGTAACTTATATTTTAAGTAGGACAGCAAGCCACATAACTGCAAAGTAGTTAGTTTCATAGGCTTACAGTTTTTTAAAATTTTGGTTCTGTTGCTTTTGTTACGCATTATGATTGAGACAAAGATAGGCATATATGTACAAATATATAAATGTCTGATGGAGACACAAACACAGCAAACCATAACATTAGTTAACTCAGACCTTTTCTTCTAGCATGCTCTCATAGGTGGCTTGGCTTTGTGTCAGTTTGCCAGCTTGGGAGAAGATATCAACGCTACCTCTCTGGGGTGTACACTGGTATAGCACACTGGTGCCAGCTGGTGCTGATGGAGGAAATGAAAATGAGAGAGCTGCTGCAGCTCCTTTATGTTTCAGTTTTTTAATATATTTTTTTAAAAAATAATTATTTATTAAATTTGTATACTGCCCTTCATCAGTAGATCACAGGGTGGTTCACAGCATAAAAATGTAAGATAAGATACAAAATACATAATAAAAACCAAACCAAACCATTGACCTCCCCCCCCCCCAACACATTTAAAAGGACATAGACTGTTAATAAGCCAAAGGCTTTGTCGAAGAGGAACTTTTTCGTCTGGCACCTACAGGTGTATAATGAAGGCGCCAGGCAAACCTCCCTGGAGAGAGCATTCCATAAGCAGGGAGCCACTGCAGAAAAGGCCCATTCTTGTGTTATTACCCTCCAAACCTCTCATAGAGGAGACGCATGGTTCTAAAAGTACCTTTAGATTGGAAAGACTCCTGAAACAAATGGTTTGGGGTGGCACGTTGCTGTCACCCTGCAGAGCCCCTTCTGGCATGTCTGCTGCTGCAGTTCATGTGCGCTCAGAGGATCAGGCTTTAAGTGTTACAAATGGAAAGCCTTCTTGAAACATTGCTTATTTGACAGCAAGACAAAGCTATTTTTATACATTTGTTGATGCCATTTAAAAGCTTTTGAGGGAAAAGTACTTAGTGGAAAAACTTCAGTCTTTGTTTCTAAATCAGCCAAAAATGAAATGCCTTGAAGAATTGGAAAGCCCAGATAAAAAATGAAGTGAAAATAGTGTTCTGTAACGCTAGAGTAATTTCTCAAACACTTACAGGATGTTGAACAAGAAGGCATTACCTAAGCTAAATCTTACTTTCTGGAACTTAAGCCTTTTGTGTTTCTCTCAAAGGGAGTGCACATCAGTGTATTAGAATTTTCTTCATTACAGCTTTCCAGGAAAGCAAAAATTGCTGTGATCTTAAAGCAAAGTCGGTATTTTTGCATCACTCTTCTCTTTTGTCAGTATTTTCTTTGAAGTGTGATGCCTCTAACTTTGGAAATCACAATTTAATCTGTGTACTTCTTTTTTAACAACTTATTTACTGTGTTTGAAAGAATTACTTGCTATGTTAATCAAGGCTGATGAGATGGTAGATGAACAGTGGGATGAATAGGCTGTCAGTAATTCACTTCTAATGAATGACATGTCTACGGTGAGACCATCATAAAGTTTGATATTTCTTTTTAGAAAGATTCCCAGTGAAAATGTAAGTTATAAGGGGAAAAAAGACTGCAAAACTGTTTTGTAGAAAACATGGAAGAGCTTCACTGCTTTCTTTCAACTCTTTCTACCCTGAAAGCAATAATAAACTCTCCTTAAGAAAAGAGAAACTAGTTCATGGAAAAAATGAAGTCTGAGTTGACCCCTTAAATTACTGTTGCCTGCCCTTTATGACAAGATCCCAGGGGACTGTGCTTTAAAATTAGTGTTTGTGGGGTTTTTCCTCTCTTGATGTTGTTGAGGGGGGGGATTTTAATTGTCTTTAATTGTAATAGGGATAGTCCTAAGCTGTGTGACATTTCCTGTCTCTTTTGAAATTGCAAAATGTCTTGTTCTTGTTTCCTTTAATATAAAAATGTAAAGGGACCCCTGGCCATTACGTCCAGTCACGTTCCTATTTATCTACTTGCACTTTGATGTGCTTTCGAACTGCTAGGTTGGCAGGAGCAGGGACTGAGCAACAGGGATTCGAACCGCTGACCTTCTGATCGGCAAGCCCTAGGCTCCGTGGTTTAGACGACAGCGCCACCCGCGTCCCTTTAATATAGTTACTATTAAATAATGCCGAACCATTTGTTTAGTAAGCATAAATATCAGCATGTGGCCTAATGGCTGAAGTGTATCTAGCCTTGATGTTTATTTAAGGATATAGCTGCACGTTCAAGTGACTAGAATTTTCATGCAGTCTCTTGCACTAAATGAGGTGATGAACAGCATGCCATTGTGTCACTTGCCTCCTTTTGTAAGAAGCTGACTTCCCTCCCTCTCCCAAGGTCATTTCTGGCTTGAAAGAAATTAGCACAGGTCAAAGTGCCCTCCGGGTCCCAGACTTCACTCTGGGGCAGGAGTTTTCACTGTGCCTTTTAAGATTGTTGTTTTTGCTGCAGCCCTTGGATATTCCTGATGGCCGACGAGCTCCCTTACCTGCTCACTATCGTAGCAGCAGCACGCGTAGCATCGATACACAAACACCTTCTGTGCAAGAGCGCAGCAGCAGCTGCAGCAGCCATTCCCCCTGCATTTCTCCTTTTTGTCCTCCTGAGTCTCAGGATGGGAGTCCTTGCTCCACAGAAGACATGCTGTATGACCGTGACAAAGGTGAGAGTCTATTTGAATAATTGGTTCATGGCTTGCTTTTGTTCTGCCGTACTGTCATTGTGCTTAAATCAGATTTTTGATTTCATTTTATTTTGTCGTGTTGGTGTGAACTGAAGACTGCTCATAATTGTTTTTGCTTGTTTACATTTGTTTTCCCTTTTGTTTGTGCAGTTTCACAAACATCTTCCATAAATGTCAGAAGGACACAGCAAATGAGCTTAACTCTTTATGAAAGCTATAGTATGAAAAGTTAAGGAAAAGCATGAAGTGAATATTTTATAAAATAGTGTGAGAATTATTGGTGAAATAAGTGAATCCAGAGTTTGTGGTTGCGGTCTCACTTTTATTGGTCATTTAAAGGGTAAATTAGGAAGACAATGATATATTTGAGTCTAGTGTACAAAATACTATGGCAACAGAATGACTTGTGGGAATGAAATCAATGCTGGTCATGTTTCACTGTATGTATTTAACAGAGTAATCCTATGCATGTCTACTCAAAGTAAGCCCCACTGAGTCCAATAGTAATTGATTCCTAGAAAAGTGAATATAGGTTTTTGTAGCCTTAAAAGTCTGGCAGCGTTCTCAGATTTTGGCAAAGTCAATGGTTTTTTGAATTTTGCAATTCTACTCAAGCATAAGGGTTGGTGGTGAACCCAGAATTCAGAATGATTAGATTCTTGGTTTTCGGTCTCCTTTTTTTAGATCTACAGTTATAGCCCTTAATGGCTGCAAACAGAAGCTTAGAAGCATATGGCCGATGCTTGGTGACAGTGCAGAAACCACAAGGAGTGGGGAGTGGTTTCAGTTTTCTGCAAAGCTGCTTGATTCACTTTATAACTATCAGGAGTAGAACAGATTATGCACAATCTGCAAATACATGTGTCTGTTTCTCTTATATACCCCTTTTCCTCCATGGAGCTGAAGGACACGTGGGACATTTCCAGCTGGTTTTCCATCTGCACACTGACCAGGCTCCTGGCTGCTTCGTCTCAGAAAAGTTGATGTACCATGCTTTGGGATCATTATTTTGCTTGGTTTGTGGAATGAATGTAGGTTGTAGGATTGAATACGTGCATGTTTTTAACACTAGTTGTAGGCCTCCTGGTCAAAGTGAGCTGTTTTAAATTAAGAATAAAATAATGAAGTCTCCCGGTATACAGATTTTAAAAACAGCAGAAGGGGAGTTCTCCATTTAAGTATTGTAAAAAAACAAAAAACGCCTTGTATTTTCCATCTTTCCCCCAATTATTTTTAGAGTGCTCCAGCTCTTTCCTCTTTTGTTTTCCATCTTCCATGCTAATTTCTGTTTCTGTTTTCTGGCCACATCCTGCCTTTATTTTTTCATATTCGTGCACATCATTTACAATTAAAGCATTTCCTCACATGCCTCATGTTTTTCTTTCCTTCACTTTCTTTCCCATTTGTAGCCCTGCCATTTTCTCTCTTTCATGAGGATTACAATGCATGGACACTTCCTCAACCCCAACATGTGATTTTGCTGTCTTGGGTCTAGTTTCTTTACTCAGTTGAAGCCAGACACAGAATATTTTTCCACAAAAAGGCAAGACATTCTTGAAATGCCAAAAAACCAAAAAAAGGTCTAGGGATTGTGACTTACACAAGGTGTCCTCCAGATCTTGGGACTACAATTCCCATTATCCATGACCATTGACTGTTAGTTGGAGCTGATGGGAATTGAAGTCCAAAAACTTCTGGAGGAGAGATTTATAACCTGGCCTGCCTTTTGGATATATGCTTCATGGTAAACTAAGTAAAGATCATGATCTCACTTTGAATTTTAATTAAAATAAAATAAAAATATTCTATCCCACCCTTCATCATGAACAATCAATGCTAGGTGCAATAAAATAATGTAAAACTACCAGACATTCACAAATACTCATACAATAAAACAAGGACAGATAAAAAACAAATCAATAGATTGTTGTTTTTGTCGTTGTTTAGTCGTGTCCGACTCTTCGTGACCCCATGGACCAGAGCACGCCAGGCAATAGATAAACAGTCTATAATATATAAGCTATCTACATCTAAGCACCCAGTCTAGACACTAACAACCAGTAAATTTTTGGATGGTCAACCATCCTTTCAACTGGTATTCAAAGGAAACAAACAAACAAAAAGTCCATTATTGTCACTTTCACATACTAGAAATTGGGTTAGCCAACGAGATATCCTCTCTGTGTTTTGGACTACAGCTCCCATCAGCCCCAGCCAGCATGGCCAATGATCAGGGATGACGGCAATTGTAATAAAAAGAAATGTGGAGGGCACCATGCTGGCTACCACTATATTAGCGCTTTGCCACCACAGATCTTACATACCCCAGCCCTTTTTCCAAATTCGATGTTGCCTTTTATATAGCTAAAACTCAAGTATTCAGCCCACCAAACCCAGAGGTACTAGGCTAAATCACCTCTAGAAAATTCCAGGTTTCCTTAGTTTCATGCTCACAGACCTCATTCAAATGCTTGTTGAATGATTAACATTTGTTAGTTGGGGGGGGGGGATAATATTCTGCAGAACTGTAAGTCCATGTCTGTGCATTTTGCCTGTAGCCATTAAGATATGTTTCAGCAATGTCAGCACTTGGTTTTACAGAGAGGGCTTCTCTTAATGGCGTCTGAAATGGTGAACACAGATAAGAGTTCTTTTGGAGTTGATGTGATAAGTGCATTTGATTGAAGGTCACGGTTCTTCATGGTATCTACACCTGCACAGATCCAGCTTTGGGAATGCACTAGAGCAGAATGCCCGAAAAGTAGCATTCACATCTCCTCTTCCTAAAAGAGAGAGAGAGAGAAGTCTTGAAGGATTCACAAAACTCTCTTTTCGGTAGGCAGAGCTGCCACAATTATCATTATCTTGGGTTATCTGATAATGGCTGATTGCATCAACAGTTTTAAGAACAGTTTTAAGAGCATATGAAGAGCAGTGTTGGATCAGAACAGAAGCCTGTCTAGTCCAGTCTGCTATGGTATTCAGAGGCATGGTGTTTCTGTTCTTGGAGGTAGCATATAGTCATCATAACTAGTGGCCATCACCTTACCCTCCATGCATTTGTCTCATCCCCTTTTAAAGCTGCATGTTGGTGGCTATCTCCACAACTTGCAGTAGCAAATTCCATGGTTCAACTGTTAGGTGAAAAAGTACTTCTCTTTGTCCTGATAACGGAAAAGCTGTAACATTTCCTCGTATAGAACTGACAATTTTGGTTACCCTTTGCCTCTCTCTCCAATGTCCTTTCTGAAGTGTGATGACCAGAATTGTGTAATAATAATAAATAAAAATACACCATGAACTCAAGATCCTTTTCCTGGCCAGTCACCATCAGCTCAAACTGCATCAGGATGTATGTGAAATTAGGATGTTTTATCCGGATGTGTTTCATTTTACGCTAACATTCAACTCCATTCATCATTTTTATGCCCAATCAGCGAGTTTGGAGAGTTCATTTTTGAGCTTTCGGCACCCCTCTTTTGTTCTCCCCACCTTGAATAATTGGTTATTGCCCACTAACTGAGCTTCCTCCTTCCTCACCTCTCACTCCAGATGATTTGCACTGGTCCCAGTTTAGATCATTGGGGATCTGTATTTTTGGGTTAGCCAGTTTCTGATGTGGTTACAACTTTAATTGCTGTACATGCTACCTTAGGATGAATCTGATACTTATTTTCACAGATGGTTACCTGTTAACAGGTACCTCTGGAACAAGGCACAGTTTGATAAAAGGCTGTGCAGATTGCTCACTAGTTCAGTGGTCCCTTAAAATGTACATTTGCCCCATCAATTGTGTTGTGTGCTTAATTGAGTACAGAAAAATAACGGAGCATTGAATAAAATAATTATTTTGGTTTGTATGCTAGACCATGTGTGATTTCCCCCCCATGCATTGTGATATTGCTAAATGTAGATAAGGTACTGCAGAACACTACGTTTTCCAGTTAACTTAAACAGATAATCTATTTTTTCAGAAAAGAAGGCTTGTTGATATCAACCCAGACAGTATGCACTAGCTCCAGGAAGATTTCTGGATGAAGTGTTCTTAAATCTCTGAACAATAGTTAAAGAAGTATGGCCAACTGTACTTTCTGCTTTGTTTCAACTGTTGAAAATCACTGGCTCTGTTTTAATTAAGGTGGTGGGAGGGTGTCAATTGTTACACCTTTCCTACCTAACCTATTCTATCAGGCCAAACACTGATTCTATCAGGCCAACACTGGCAATCTTTCAGTTGTGGAAAACAGTTGCCAAGTTTGTTTATTCAGTCATAGGTATTTGTACCACATATGCAGAATTCGCAACTTTATAGAAACATGGGGAAATTACTAAAGTAGATTGATCTAGGTTGGCATTGTACTGTCTGTTATGAAGCTACAGAAATGTGTATTGGAGTACACAATCACAATATAATATTGATTATCAGAAATGTGTGTTTTAAAATACTTTTTTATTAGGAAGAAAGCCAGACTAATCATTGTTAGTGATTATAATTTGATCCTGGCCTACTGTACTGGAAAAGCATCTTTGGTACCACATTTAGTGGTAGTTCACAACTTGTTTGCATAACAGAGCTGGCAATTCCTTTTATTGTTGAATATTTCCCCCACTTCGCGTTCTAGAGTTGAAGTTCCCAAACTTCTGATGTGAATCCCACCTTTGGCGGTTTAATCTCTGTTCAAGCCATCTGCCACCTCTTATTTTAGGGCTCTTCTGTGATGGTTCAACCTAAGCAGTTGATTAATGTACTGTATCAGTGTTTTGGAAGGAGACCATTTCAAGTTTGAATGTCTTATGCTAAAAAGGCATTTAAAATAATGCCCAAAGGTTCCGTGCTCTGTTGTTCCCTGTCATAGGGCTTGTTTTCTTCTCCAGCTAAATTTCCATTATACTTTTCAGTCGTAAATCAGCTTTAAGCTGGACCTGACTGTGTTTCTGAATAAAAAATGGAAGTTAATAATTGATCAAGCATGGGGAGAGCTAACCTGCTGGCCAGACACAGACCTGCTTTACATTTCTAAAGCATCTTTTCTTTTCTGTCTAAGTCTGCGCTTTGACCACAGGCTCCACTGCCGCTCTTTGGATCAGATCAGCTGTTTACTTTACATTTCTATAAAGAGCTGCTTAAATAGGTTGAAATTTTCAAAAGAAAATGAACATAAAGTCTGCAAAGGGAACCCATGGTCTGCTTTGGGATGGGAGAGTGATCTTGCACAGCAGGGGGTGGAGAAAATGTTAATGGCACCTGTTGTGTGTGTGGAGAAGGGGAGGTGAGGAAGGGCCCAGCCCGCCGTGTGATTAGAAGCAGTTTTATTGCATTAGAAGTGCCAGCTCCACAGGGTGCCAGTGATTAGAATTCAGTTTGGTGACCCCATGTGCTATTTACAGCTGGAGGGTTCAGTTTTGAGACCTTGCTCCACAAAGAAAGATACTGGTTTTCAGCCTTTACTTTCTGAATTTTTAAATTAAATTTCACTTCTGATAAGTAAAAATTAAAAAAACAACCAGCCTTTGACACTGTTTGCTAGCCATCTGTTGAGCACAGCGCCTCTCAAGTTACTGAAGACTTTGCTCACTACTCTGTGGTTCCTCCAGGGTTAGTTTTTTAGGACTAGCTTTATGTGAAAAATTAAATTTTGAATACTTCAAGGGGGGCTCAGGGAACATACAGGGTTGAATACACACAGGAAAGAAAGGAGGGAAGTTTGTGTGTTATATATGCTTAGGGAACGGAAGGATATAGAAATGAGCCCGTAGGCATTTCATAGTCTTTACCCAGTGTAATTGGTCACTGGATTATGTTAGAATGATTTAATTGAGCTGTATAGGTAAAAAGTTATTACCAGCAAATTCCAGTGAACCATCCAATTCTGGTATTTTTGTGGGTCTATTCAGAGCAAACTTTGATTTCGAAACCACAGAGGAAGACATTTAAGGGGGAAAAGGAAAACAGCAAAAGAAATGAGACTCAACTTTTCAAAAAACAACAATGGTTAGAACTTGTGTTTATCCTTTTATGGCTTTTACTACTAGCTCTCAGAGAACTTTAGAAAGTTGTTGTTGGCAGTTCCTCACACTCCTACTTGTTTTAGAATACTAATAGTTCCATAGAGGGAATGCAGTATCACCCTAGATAGTATTAATGTTGTTTACGTGGCCATGTATCCTAGGATGAGAAAGCGATCAATCTCTACGGCCCTTTCTCACCTAGCAGCCATCAGGATATCTGGAAAGTCCCCACCCCAAGTATTATTTATTTAAGAAATTTTATATACCGCTTATCTGTAGGAAAAAAAGAAACACTCCCAAAGCGGTTTACAACTAGTCATAAGAACTGTAACCCCCTCCCTCTTGCCTTGTGTGTCTCTTTAGATTGTAAGCCTTAGGGCAGGGATTGTCTTAGCTGTGGGTTGTTGCAAGCCTCTCTGAGAGTTTTGTTGACTTAATGAGGGGGTTACAGATTGTGTTTTAAATAATAAATCATGAGTCCCCAGCTTTATAATAATTTTATATATAATAATTTATATATAATAGTAGGCTAAGTGTTGCCTACTCCTTCGCAACTCCTTTTTTTAATTTAAAAAAAAGCCCTATTCCATTACTACAGTGTATGAACAAATTTGAGCTTTTGGTGAGTTCAGGACTTACAACCACAAGATACGGAAAAAAGTAAAAAGGCTCTGAGAGGTGCCTGTTTCAGCCTTTTGATCTTAAAAAGTGTAAATGTTTTAGGCCATTGTCTGAAGAAGAAACATATGCAGGACAGCTAGGAATGTAGGGGTGCTGTCCAGCTTGTCTCATGTAAGTCCACTGGTGAATTTTAGGAGGTAGAATGGCGCCCGAGCTCTTTGTAGGTTTCTGCTGTTGTGATAAATGGTATTCCAAGGTGAAAGAAGGGTTACCAGGAACAGCTGTACCAATGTGTCAGCCATGAAAAGCAGGGATGCAGAGAATGAATAGCCCTTTCCTGAGTTCCAAAGCTCACATACACAGCAGATTGAAGATCAGCATCTGCATTATATATGCCTTTGGTTTTGTTTCTTTTTTGGTCTTTTCTGTGGGTGACATTACTGTGGACAATATTTCTAATGGCTTCATATTTCAAAAGCTGCTTACGAGCACTTTCCAATTATTGTGTTTATGCTTTGACAAGACACAACGGAACTTTACGTTATCATTAACCACTTGCCCTTCTTTGCATATGCTGTACATGTTGCCCTGATCATTTACATTTTTGAAATGCATAATAAAGAACTTATTTGTTTCCAGGATTACAGCTCTGCTTTATTCAGTCTGTAACATTCTGGATAAAAATATCCTCCCATTATGTGCTGCTGTATGGTAGATTACTGCTCCTCTAAAGCTTTTATTCAGGAGAAATGTGCTCTACCAGAGTGTTGGATATAGCCTGCAATAAAAGAAGCTTTGTGACTTGAAACAAACTGGCATTAGCAGTGAAGTT
The DNA here is from genome assembly GCF_965112155.1 of Podarcis liolepis. Lineage (NCBI taxonomy): Eukaryota > Metazoa > Chordata > Lepidosauria > Squamata > Lacertidae > Podarcis > Podarcis liolepis. The sequence continues at coordinate 29,628,071 of NC_139563.1, forward strand.
GTGCAAAAGCCATCGTGTTTGGAAATCAAATTTAATTAAAAAGCACTCTCAATCCCTAGTAATACAACTGCTTTAAATTTTCAGACAGTGGGAGTAGCTCACCGTTGCCCAAGTATGCCTCCTCTCCTAAACCCAACAACAGCTACATGTTCAAACGAGAGCCCCCAGAGGGATGTGAGCGAGTGAAGGTCTTTGAGGAAATGTCGTAAGTAATGCCTTTTATATCAGCTGGATCTGCAAATGCAGGAAACCTTTTTACTGGACCTTTTCAACTGCAGATGAATAAACTACTCCAGCTGATGAGGTTTCTCCCCCCTTCTTCTTCTTTCAGGAGCAAACCACTCTTGCCAATTTTGCACAGGCAAGAAGTTGAAGTGTTCCTGTCAGCTTGCGGGGGGCGGGGCGGGAATGCAACCTATTTGTTCTTGACCACATGACCCAGATGTATAAAAGCACAACTGAGGAGGAAATGCAAGCAGAGCTATGGCTTCTTCAGGGTTCTAAAAAGTATTTTCCAGCATGAGTAAAGCTGTCTTTATAATGATACCAGTTCAGCTTTATTTTTTTAGCCTCTGAAGCTGTGAATAACAGCCGTGACCAGATTATTTTGGTAGCATTTGAGTTTTGGTGTTGTTTTTTTTAATTGAGCTATGTGTTTTGGGGAGTGGGGGAGAGAACACAGTATGTAAGTACATACATGCAGAAATATCTTAAAGTTTGGCCAGTTTTCTCTCCTGCTTTGCTGTACAAGGAAATAGCATGGGACTAATTTAGACTAGGACGGCATAGACATATTGCTTGGGAAAATAGCTGAAGCCAGATGCTGGTAAAAAATGCTTCCGGATCATTAATAGAAGATTCTAAAGTGAATGTAGATGCTTTGCTGGACAAAATAGAGATAAAGAAAAAAGGACATTGTGCTATCATTTCATGTGTGTTTGCTACAGTGAGTTTTCTATTGATAAACAGCACATTGATGGATTTCTGATATGGTTTGTGCATCTGAATCCTTTAGGGAAGGGAATTGTGGAAAAGTCTTACCTCTCTGGTTGCTTTTTGCATGTATATTGTTTGTTGCTGTGGATCAGTCAGCTGACTACCAATATGGAAGATGTTTGCCCATTTGTCAAATAATCCCATTTCTTGTCACTCACATTCTAGCAACATACAAAACTGCCAACCCATACTAAGTTATCTGCAAATGTTCAAGTATGTAACTTTAATTTCTTTTTCAACCCCTTTGTTTTTAGGACTCGTCAGCCTGTCTCAGCCCCTCTCTTTTCATGTCCTGACAAAAACAAAGTTAATTTCATCCCAACCGGATCAGCTTTCTGTCCTGTAAAACTTCTGGGCCCTTTACTACCTGCTTCTGACCTGATGCTCAAAAGCTCTCCAAACTCTGGTCAAAGCACAGCTTTGAGTACTCTGACTGTTGAGCAGCTTTCATCTCGGGTCTCTTTCTCCTCTCTGTCAGACGACACCAGCACAATGGACTCTACAGAGGTTTTAGTACAACAGCCATCCCAGCAGCAGCCACCACAGCTTTTGCAAGAACTGCAGTCCGAAGAACACTCCTCTCCTCAAAATTACGTGATAATCTAGATGATAATCTAGATGAGCAAAGGCAGAGGGACGGTCTAAAACTCAACTGCATGAGTGGCACTTTTCTGGAACAAAACAAAGCTACTTATCAGCATCTTTCTGCATTTCAGCACTGTTCTTGGCAGGGACAAAAATGCATTCAGCATTTTTGTGTTTGTGTGTGAGTTTGCAGGGGGGGGCGCAGAATGCTTGCAGAATCTGTGTATCATTAAGCATTTTAAGTGGAGACTATGCATTTCATAGAATGTTTGACCAGATTAGTACTTTGTCCTGTGTTCTGTTTCAAATTCTACAGTATAAATAAGCTCTATATCAAACAAAGGTTGCCTGTCTAAATAGAAAATGTCTTGCTGTGTTGTATTCTATGGAAAATACTGTACTTCAGGATTATGTTTACAATTTATCCAGGTATTTATGTTTTGAACTTCTGTAATACATACAATGCAAAAAAAAAAAATATGGCCACAACAGTTGCACAGTGTCCCCACCCTATATGGCCTAGCTTCAGGTACTTCTCACGAAGTCTAAACTCAGGTAACTTGGAATGTATATCATATTGGGATATAAAATATTTTACAGCTAAAAAGCTAAAGAGGGATCATCACTCTTCTGCCTTTCCTTATTTTATGCATTAATATTTCCTCATTACATTCCACTTTCTTGGAAAAAGTGCATTCAGATCTAGGGGGATATGAACCCTGGACATGGGTGAACATGAGGAGAACCAGCAAATCTGTGGTGTGCTGCATCACATTGTCATGTGGTTACAAGTAAAACAAAAAACTGTTGCATTTGCCATCGTTTCAGCGTGTAAATTGTGGCATTTTAAAGTTTCAGGTGTTTGCACAGTTAATGACTGTTAAGCTGTTGTGAATAAAGTGTTCAGTTTTAGGCTGCACATAAGAAACATTCCATGACGTGTGTGTGAGAGAGAGGCTCTAAGGCAAGAATGTTTTCGTTTAATTTCAGCAAATTCATTCCCCCCTCCCGGCAGGTTTCAGAGGGGGTGGGTGGGAATTTCCTCACGCGTTTGCATTGGCAAGTTATAAGGACGTGAAATGCTACTGTTACCATTTTAGGAGTCTTAATTAATGTTTAGTTTCTCTTTTGGAGGAAATGTTCCATTCACATGCTGGTTGCAAAAAAAAATAATTATCTCGGGTTTTTGACAAGCAATGATCGGTGAACTTTGTTTTATTTGTACAGTGGGTATTTTGCATCTGAACTTTAAAAAAAAATCTCTTAAAGCGGCTATGAGGTTTTGTAGAAAAAAACAAAAACAAAAAAAGAAAGAAAGAAAAAGAAAGAAAGAAAGAAAGAAAGAAAGAAAGAGAAAGAAAGAAAGAAGCAATAGTTTTTAAGTCATGTATCTAATTGAAGCCTTTCTTAGTACCCTCTGGTTTAGGCCCATTGGCAGGTAAATTTATTGCAGTTTGAAGGTGGGCAGGCAGTGCAGTCGCTTGTCTTTCCAGATGCTGCATAGCTTAGAAGCCTCCAGTAGTGTTACATTACAGTAGCCCTGGAACTGTGCGACTGCTGCTTTCAGAGAGAATGAACCTGCAATACAAAGAGGGACCCCAAAGGCAAGAGACCCACTCAATATTCTTAGCTCTGTGCTTTCAGTTCAGTGGAAGTACCTTTATGCAAGCCTGTTCCTAAGAAAGCCTACTTTGCCCCTCTTCAGGAACTGAAAAGATTAAGACTGCAGCTGCTGCAGCATTTATACTCTCTCCGCTGCTTCTTTTGTGGAAGAAATTTGGGAAATAATAATAAAGGCCTCAGTGAAAAGTACCTAAGAAAAGCAATGAAATATACAGCACATGTATGTTGTTGCAAGATGAAGCCCAGTTTCCTTCCTATCATCACCAAAGAGTTTGGTAATAACCTGTTAGGAAGTTAGACTGACAGCCTCTTTTTCAGTTGCTGTGTGACTGACTGTAGGAGCAGGCGGAGAGTGGAAAGCTTAAAAGATCTGTTTGTCTTTTGTTTTCACAGTAATTTTTTTTTTAATACAGCAACAGGCATCTTTAATCTTGCTAATCTCAGGCCTTGGTGGAAGCACTATATAGTTTGTATGTTAATAAAGGGTAAGGGAAAAAGCATCCAGTTTCTTGTGACCTAAATGTGTGTTCTTTGAAGTTTTACATTAAAGTTGAATATGACAGTACATCTACCTTCTCACCCTCTCTCTTTTTTCCAAATATAACTACATTGTCACGGTTCTTGATGTTATAGGGTTTTATGAGAAACTATCAGGTGACTTTTTAGATCAAGAATGAACTCTGGTGAACAATATTTACAGTGATATTATTTGTTCTGTTTTCTCACGAGAAACTAAATATTAATTGTCACACACATTTGCCCTTGGCATATTGGAAGGTTCTGAATCAAATGTGTTTAAAACCTAATGCTTTGCTATGTAAATTTCCCAGCAGTTGTTGATCTCCAATATATCCTACATTCAGCTGTAGAAATTTGTCAAATATTGTTTCAAGAGTTTTGTACATAGTTGTACTGTTATTTCTAGCCACTGTGCTGAACAGTATTTGAATTACCACACAATATTGCTTTACACAAGGAAATGTGTGGCTTTTGTTTTGTATTTTTTCAGTATAGACGTCCCTGTGTCTTATTTAAATAAAATTATTAGAAAAAAACACCCTACAACCTGTAAAATGTAGTGTGTTGTCTGTCTTTTGAAAGCTGTCTAGAAGCTGAACATTCAGAAAAAGCACCAGCTGTAGTCTTGAACTTTTCCAGAACCGAGGGTTGAGGGATCACAAAAAGTGCTGCCCTGTGTTAAAACTCCCCTTTCCATAAGGAAACTGCAGCAGGAAGAAGAGAAACTAGTTGAGAGGTGGGATTCTCTGCTTGCATATATCTGCAGAAAAGGTGGTTGTAAAGTGCAATATTAATCAATCGTTGAATTGAAATGGTAGCTTTTTGTAGCTGAACTATTGCTATGTTGCACGCTTAATCATTTATTTCCACTGTAACATGGTGCAAAAACTGCATTCCACTGTACATAGTGGAATAAGGTTAGTGCCAACCTGACTAAATAATTTAGAAAACATTCCCTTCTTCATAGGCCATTCATCTTGTTATGATGATGTAGATTTCATTTCTCATGACTTTAACAAATAGCACGGAACTGGCTCACTGTTTTTTCGCAACTTGTTCTCGTCAGTCTCAGGACTGGAATAGCATATCAAAATGGACTATTCCAAATGCCTTCTAACGTATTAAAGATTCCAAAAACCTCTACTGTTTAGGAGAAGCCAAAGAACATAACCTAGTTTGGTTATCATTTTTCAGCAAAGCACATTTCCCCCAGTGCAACAGCTTTTATATTCGTGGGAAAGTGTCATCATGCGCTTCAGCACCCTTTAAAACTCTGCTTAACATTGTGACATGTTTTCCAGTAAGCTTTTAGTATTGGCTCATTTGAACACAACACTTCACTTAGTGACCCAAACACCATAAATTTGAGAAAACAAATCAGTAACATTTTCTTGTACTTGTGTTCCTACTATGAGTGCATTTTAGTTTGCGTTTGAAGTGGATAGTTCTCTAACTTGCCTATTATATTTATAAATATTCCAGTAACATGCTGCAATGGCAATATAATCATTTTGATTAATCCATGGCTGCGTCTGCATTGTATTTTGCTCTTTGGTGCAATTCTGGGTGCAACTTGTATCTCATTATAGTTTGCTTGCTTTGCATTACCTGTTCCATCTCAGCAGCTGTGGGGTTGGACTTGTGAATGTGACTGCAATAAATAAGAAGGGGTGGGGAAAGGCCTGCGACCTAGTTAACACAATGGTGTGTGACTTCCCATCTTCCCCGCATGCACCTGAGAGCAATGATGTCTGAGAGAACAGTAGCAAATAAGGCAGGTGAAGGGTGCATTATCACGCTATAGATGTAGCCAATCTTCTCAGCTTTCACGCTTGTTTTAATAGGAAAGGTCCTCTTCTGGTAGCGGAGTTGGACTTGCCTAGCCAGGCAGAGCTTTGGCCATAAACAATTCCCCACCCCAACTTAAGGATCCTAGAGAAGCTGAGAAAAAAATAAATTATTAGGGAAGGACCATCACCTTCACATCTGGAAAGTGAAGAGGGCGGAAACCTACTATCCCTTCCCCAAAGGGGGTCTTAAGATAGGGTAGGATTGAACGTGGAGGAAAGGACAATTGTGAGCTTTCAATGTGAGACCTCCCTTGCGGTAGTTGGAAGGCAGCCCAAGAGCACTCGGTGCACCCATGGGAGAGAATTCCTTCCTAAGGAATCCAAATTACAGCAGCTAGGCTTGACTTGTGTGCTCTGATCAGCATGTATAACTGTCTTTCTCAACTTAGTTGGCTGCCTGTCTCTGTGTAGTTTAAGGTGCTGGTTTCGCCTTTTGAAACTAAATCGGGGATGGGGAACTTTTTTCAGCCCATGAGTCCATGAGGGTTGCATGCCAGTGGTGGGTGGAGCCAGTGGTGAAAGTGGGTGGAGGTAAGAGCTGTTTGCCAGTGGAACAGGCTCCCTCGGAAGGTGGTGGACTCCTTCATTGGAGGTTTCTAAGCAGATTGGGTGGCCATCTGTCATGTGTTGGTCTAGTTGAGATACTTGCATTGCAGGGGGTTGGACTAGTTGTTCCTCTGATCACTTCCAACTATGGTTCTATGAAATTTTACCTTTGTGCATTAGGCTACTCTGTGTGTGTGTGTGTGTGTGTGTGTGTGTGTGTGTGTGTTCGTCTGTGTTCCCCATCCAGACAAGCAAAAGGCATTATCGGAGTTCAAGAACACATTCCATCCCGGAAGAAACGTTCCAGGTGTGGAGCAGGGATACTGAGGGGTTTGGCTTGGGGAGAGTCTAGAGGACCAGATAAACAGGGCTGCTGGGGGCCCACATTCAACCCCAGACCTGAGGTTCCCCCTCCCCTGCTTTAAATAGTCTAGGGTGGTGTTTCCAAAGCTTTATTCAGGTGGCCTGTGCTGTGTCTGTAAAAATAAAATCATACAGCATCTAGCACAACCAACAGAAAAACCAATTTGGTGTTTTGGCAAGACTCTTGGCAATTTTCAAGTGGTCCATAGAGAAACATAGAGAAAAAGGGTTAAGAAGCACTGGAATCGGACATCATTAAGAATTGTTCCATAGTGGCCAGTCCAAGTTTTAAGGTAAACTTTGGAGATGCTCTCTACCATCCTCTTCACCTGTTAAATAGTGATCGTGAGAGCATAAGATTTCTTAGTGGTGGTCTCATGCCTTTGGAATACTGCACTGGAAGAAACACCTTGCCTTTAGAACCCCTTTCACCATAATTTATTTTTTTAAAAAAAACAAACCCCTCATTTTTACTGTTGCCTTTCATTGCCTTTTGGGTGACTGCTCTCATTTTTTAAATGGTTGTTTTAAGTTGTGTGCTTTTAAAAATATGCCCCTTTGTTTAGTGTATGCCCATGTTGAGCCGCTCTGAACAGAGCATAAATAATAAATCTAGTGATTTGAAACTTCACCCTGAACTGGCTCTTGAAAGTGATAGAAGAGGGGAAATCGTTGCAGGGGGACAATGGTGAGAGGGCAGAACAAAAAGCTTGCAGCACACTATCGCCACTTATCCCATCATCTGTCCCAGTGTCCCATCAAAATCCCCCCCCTCCAAAAAAAATTGGCCTGGAAACTGAGCAGTTCAGTTAAGCAGTTAAGCTTGGCTCATCCAAGAGAGCAATCTCTTTATTTGAGAATTTAACACCTATGCATACCTCATGGCAGCTTACAGCAATTAAAGTAACACTCTAAGTAAAGAACGGACTTTGTCACAATGTCAAAGAAATGAGCTGTGGTAAAAGTTTTGTCACAGAAAACATCTGCCTAGCAGGGCACCAGAAACAATCTTCACCAAACCACAGAAGATGGCAAGGGATGGAGCCAAACAAACCTCAGACAAGGTAAGCTACAATCTGTTTTTGTCTTTGTGTAAACCAGCTGTGTCTTTTCCATCAGCTCCAGCCGATTGGCACCCTTCAGTTCCCATTATTCTCTGGGAGGAAGTTATGACTGTTTAAAGTGGTATAATGGTGCTTTAAATGGTGTGGATGTGACCTAAGTCATACTCTGATCAGTCCCATTGAAATATATGGACTTGAGTTAACCAAGATTATCTTAAATGTATACATGGATTCCATGTACAGTGGTGCCCCGCAAGACGAAATTAATTCGTTCCGCAATTTTTGCCGTCTAGCGAATTTTTCTTCTTGCGAAGCACGGTTTAACAAAGTCGCAAGACGTTTTTGTCTTGCGAAGCAAGCCCATAGGGGAATTCGTCTTGCGAGGCAAATCGCGAATGAAAAAACCTTTCGTCTAGCGAGTTTTTTGTCTTGCGAGGCATTCGTCTTGCGGGGCACCACTGTATCTGATTTGGAGTATGTCTTAGTTGGGTATCACCCACCTTGTTCTCATGGTGCCAACCAGCCTGAGTGCAAGTGCCCTCTCCTCACCTGTAGTTCCCAGAAATTGACTCACAGTGGAATTACAACTTAGCCTTAGCTGCCATGAATGAGTCTAATCCTTTTTTTTAAAAAAAGCTATTCATCTTGGCGGTCATCAGTACATCGTGTGGGAGCAAACCAGTTAACTAGGTCCTTTGTGAAGAAGTATGTTCTCTTGTCTTTCCTGAATCTTCCAACATTCAGCTTCACTGAATGACCCTGAATTCTAGTATACAGGAGGAAACATGACCTCTATAATAATGCTTTTGAACACATTTCCAGTGGCCAACATAATACTGGAATTCTAAATTTGATTCTTTTTATTTTTTAAGCATCAACAACTCACGAAGGAAGAATATCAATAGAATATCAATAGAAAAAGTAATTCAGGAAATATATTTCCATGCCAGAGGAAATGCTTTTGTTTGAAGAGAAAGGGGAAGAATACTCACCCCACCTACATTAAACTCCAATTATGCTTCTGTGTTGCATTTTCCTTGGCTGTGTGTTTACACCTCCAGAAGAGACTGCAAAGAGAAAGCAACTGCCTAAGCTCTCCTCCAGAATTTTATTTTGCAGAGTAATGATACATAGCCTGTTATCCTTCAGAGGCCGTTTTCAGTTCTTCACAGTAACCTTCTTGGGCAGGCCAGGAGACTGGCTCTCTGCAGGGTTTCCTGGCATCCAACTTTCTTTTTCAGAAGCATTTCTACGTATCTCCATGTGCCCAGTTGACTTGAGATGTGGGTACAGCTCTCGTAATCATTAGTACGAAGTGTTCTTGATAGAACTTGCATCAGGACTAGGGTGTACACTGAGGTTTAGTAACCATGGTGGCACTTGCGAGGTTGCAATGAATGTTTCTGTAGCATTACCTAGACGACATCTTGACTCACTAATGCACTGTGGAACAGGGAGTGCAGAATATTCAGGCAGCACTGATTGGTCTCAAGACGTGGTTCCATAACAAATATGGCCAATTGCTCCCTATTTTCAGCTCAGTTCCTCTGCTCAGAATTGAGCTAGATGCTGCTTAGTTTGGGATATTCTTGTCTGCATAAGGGAAGGGGATGATCACCAAATATGAGAATCTAAAAAGCTTTGCAGTTGGAGATCATCACACTTGATCTATTGTTAGACATGCTTGTTTCATATGAAAGAATAGTGAATTGGTTAAGGTTTCAGATAAGACTGTTTCAAAGGCTGATATACTCCCTTTCTAGCTGGAGATTGTGAACCAGGAATGTTGGCTCTTTTGTGTCACCAGACAGCTCAGGCAGTAATGAACTGGTGCCTACCAAAATGGCGGTATCGGCTGGAGTGAGCTTCTCTAGTCCCAGTCTTCATCACTAGAAGGGATGGAGATGCAGGCACTGGCTAACATCATCTAAACCACCTACTTAACAATTGTAAGTGTACATGGGTATTAGCTGATTGTAGAACAAAGCCGCCAGTTGGGCACCAAAACAGCTCCAATGTGCTTTATTTTGCTGGAGCAATGTATCTTTAAAAGCATACATCAAGAAACAGGACAAATCTTGAACTGTGAAGAACAGCTGTTGAGGCAGGGCACCTGACACTGGTGGAATACCAGATTTCTTTGTGGCACTGTAGAAGCTGAAACAACCATCAATGCACAGGCTCCCTGATCTCAGGTTGGCCAGGACTTAAAACACATTCTTGCCAACCGGATTCCACTGCAGAGAATAAAATACCGTTTTGATAATGTTGCACTGTCCTCAAAACATCTTTGATTCCCAGAACTGGTAGCCATGATCTGTCATTAAGATCCTGTGGAAGGACTGCTAGTTCCAGTCCCATCTATCTCATCAATTCCTGCATACTTAAGCATAATATTTTTTGCTCTCAAGTTGGCTTTCAGACTAGTCCCCTTTTAAAAGCAGGAATACACGAGCCCCCTTGTGTATAGAATTGCGTCTGTGTGAAATGGGTTACACGCTGCCTGCAGCCATTTCCAAAACAGTGGCAGCTGCAAAAGAGCTTAGTGGTGAAGAAAATAAACAGGAAGCCAGGGAGCCCTTAGTGAAAATTTCACATTGGCTGTGAGTTCACTGGATGGCAAGCACACAATTTCTGACAGAAGAGGATTTATGCCGGTGTAGACTTCCAGGATGTACGTACGCGTGCATGCGCAAACAAAAGACCGACTGAACCTCTCCAAGGGTTGGTTCATACATGTATTTCCCAAGATCAACTGAAAGTCTGTCTTATTAAGACCTGCAGCAACACACAAATCCCCAGCCCTTTTTCTCCCTGCAGAGAGAGATACTTGCCGACACACGCAAATGCTTGCCAGAATTTTTGTAAAACCCATTTGCTGCTATTGATGTTTGATTGCATTTTAAAAATCAGTTTGTTAGTTTATTATTTTACTGCTTTGTTGTAAGCTGCATTTGGAACAGAACAACATTTATTCACTTCAGACTCTCGGTCTGTTCTAGTCCAAGACTGTTGGGCAAGCACTTTCTAGGGTCTTAGGAAGAGACATACCTGTTACCTGAGTCGGTTTAACTGGAGATGCTGAGGGGGGCTGAAACTGGCCCCAAGTTGGAAGGCAAGGTAGAATAATTCTTGTTAGGAGCTTACTTTGGGGCCTGCACTTATGTTTTAACATAAAAACATAAGAAGACTCCTGCCCATCTAATCCAGCCACCCAGATACTTGTGGGAAACACACAAGCAGCACTCGGGCGCAACAGCACTCTCCTCATCTGGGGTTTCTAGCAACTGATATTCAGAAGCATATTGCCTTGGACTGTGGAGATAAGCATAACTATGATGGCTAGTAACCATTGACAGATAGCCTTATCCTCCACAAATTTGTCCAATCCTCTTTTAAAGCCATCTAAACTGGTGGCCATCACTGCCTGCTTTGGGACTGAGTTCCATAGTTAAACTATGCACTGCAAGAAGCAGCACTTTCTTTTATCTGCCCTGAAACTTCCAACATAAACTTTTCCACTTCATGCCATGCATAACTTCTAAAAAATTCTGTCGTGTCACTTCTTACTTGCTTTACACACTCTTTGGAAAACGACTGACTGGCCCATAATGTTTCTGCTCCTGTTATGCTTAACGGATTATTTAGGCAGATTTAGATAAGAGTCCATAAAAATTAATCTGTTCTCTCAACGACTCCATCCGAGGTCCCTAAAGGCAGCCTCTCTTAACTTAGCAGAAATTCATGCTAGCTGAAATCATTAGGGTTTTTAAAAAATAAACGTTCTGAGGACAGCAAATCAATCATCGCTGCTTCACCTCCCACCCCATCATAAACTTTCTGCAGCATTTAAAAATATGCTACTTAAAATAACAAAATATGCAACTATGGGGCAGTATCTGCAAATCAAAAGGAATCCTTAAGCTGGTCCGATAACGGACTTCTAATTGTTAACAGAATGATTAACAGCTTTGCTCTGTTATATAATAGAGACTGTGCATATGGCCAGCATAGCAAAATCCTATAAAAGTATTCTACATACCATGACTTTTAGTTCCATGTAATATATAGTTTTTTAATTACAAGATACTATGAATTACAGTGGTGCCTCGCAAGACGAAAATAATTCGTTCCGCGAGTCTTTTCGTCTTGCGATGTTTTTCGTCTTGCGAAGCACGGTCCGTCGCAACTGCGCCTCTTCAAGCGGCTTTAAGAAAAAAGCGCAAGACGTTTTCGTCTTGTGAAGCAAGCCCATAGGGAAATCCGTCTAGCGAAGCAACGCAAAACCGAAAAACCCTTTCGTCTAGCGAGTTTTTCGTCTTGCGAAGCATTCGTCTTGCGGAGCACCACTGTATATGTGCCTGGGAACTCAAAGATAGGAGTCTGGTTGCCAAGTTCCATTTTTAGACTCTCATTACTATAACTTCCATTGTTTAAAGCAAAATACAAAAATATATACATTGCTCATTATGCAACACTAAAGGACAATGCACTCTTTGCATTAAACAAAACAGGTTTTTATTGGTTGTCAGTCATAACACATATATCTGAACGGAGGTTGAATTGCTGCAAATGCAGTTCCGGCTTTTCTGTCTCAAATCATGTGTCAGTTCAGCTATTGTATCTGAAGTGTGATGTGAATTGGTGGCAACGCAGACCTTTGTTACACTTGTGCAGTACTCTCTGCACAATACCCTGATTGAGTGGGAGCCATTTGCAGCTCAGATGTCTATGATCTGTGACCTAAAAACAGCTCTAATTAAGTCTGACACAGTAGCGTATTAGCTTGCTTGAAAGCCACTGCAATCTATTCACATTATTAGCACCTCCCCCCCAAAAAAAACATTCTACCTCTATAAGCTGGCAAAGTTACAGCTTCAGTTCGTTTGTTTGGCTGTAGATCTAACATAGATTGGGACCAAAATAACAGCTCCAGAGATTTTTAGTGCACTGTAAACAGTATATGGAAATGCAGAAGAATCCTCAATATATTTTGGAATGCACAATCCATTGTTGATAAGACCACCAGCTGCCTCCAGCAAAATTTAGCTTTGCCTTTAAACATATAATTATATGAGACTCTGAGTCACCGTCTTACGGGGCTTCAACAATATGAAATATAAATTCAAGCGATGTGAGATGCTAGCTTGCACTGGGATTTTTCTCTCCCCCCTCCTCCATCCCAATAAGGACAAACAACATGAAGAGTATTAAGAGGCGATTGTCAGAAGCACTTTAGACATCAGATTTAGTTAAAGTGATGACAACAAAGGACCATTCCACAAATTACACTTTAAACAAGTACACCCAAAAGAATGTGTGTTCCTATGAGCCTCGAACATGTGATCTACTTCAGGAGGCCAAGGTTCAAAACTTCACAGGTATGTGCAGAACTTCTTCTACCTTTGTTGCATTAGCCTAATCCAGGAAAGCCTATCATAAGCCAGGGGTGTGTGTGTGTGTTCTTCTCAATAAGCCTTTTATGCTGTTTTAGGGCACTCTGAATATCCAGGTACCTGAAGGAAGGTCTCTATCAGTTTCAAATTCAGAAATCCTGCATCATGAATTTAAGCTTGCATGGAAACAGTGTCAAAGTAAATGTCTGGCAAAATAAATGTGCTTTTCTTAAGTAGACTGGATCTGCACATGAAGCAGAATGAGGTGGAAGGAGAGGTGGCAGAACGGACTGTAACATTTCAGCAAGTAATCATGTTTCTGAGGCTTCCATATATGAAAACTAACTGGACGGAAACTAAAATAGTTGATATAGAAAAGTTGGGAGAAGTCTAACAGGATTATTATTATTTTTAAAAAGCAGGGGGAGCATTCAAAAAGATTATTCCCACCTGTGATCTGTTGGTCTGCTCTATTACCTCAGAATTCTCACCTGATTTTATTTTTTGAAGGCAGTGAACGATATCTTCTGATCAGCCCAGACACTGAGGTCCAGCTGCGAGGGCCTTCTGGCAGTTCCCTCACTGTAAGAAGTTACAGGGAACCAGGCAGAGGGCCTTTTCAGTAGTCACACCTGTGCTGTGGAAGGCCCTCTCATCAGATTTCAAACAAGCAACCAAATGACTTTTTAAAAGGCATCTGAAGGCAGCCCTATACCGGTAAGGTTTTAACATCTGAGGTTTTATTGTGTTTTTATTATTTTGCAGGGAACCACCCAGAATGGCTTGGGCAACCCAGTCAGATGGGTAGAATATAAATTAAATAAATAACAATAACAATAATTTATTATTAAATCATGATTGCATCCATTGAATTGTTCCCATTCCCCATGACAAAGGTTCAGCTACACTTTTTCTTTTTGTCAAAACCATCTTTATTAAAGGAGAGTGTAGCGACAGAACATGTGTGTATGAAACCAGCTTTGATGAAAAGTGCTTTGTATGGAAACCATGATTACTGTAAATACACATGTTGGCAAAGTCAATACCACCTGGTCTCCAATTGCCGAAACTGCTGGTACAACTGAACATGCCTGGAGGATGTAGTTTGGGCAGTCGGCTTGGACTTATACAATGCCATTTGCCTAATAATTTAAAATTAGAGAATGAGCACAGTAGATTCATAGATACTCAAATATAATTCTCTAATAATTAGCCCCAGAGTATAGATTTTTCACTATGGATACTAACAAAAGAAATTATAAATTAACATCACAGCAGTATGTTATATACTACTTTCTAAATGGTAGTATCGAATATACCACTGGGTCATGCAGTCTCCAGTTACATGATTTTGTTTTGATTTACACAAAGAAAAAGATATAAAAAATAGGTTTATTATTTATATTTCACTCTTGAGTTAGCTGTGGCACTCTGCCTGCCAAGTTACAGCAAGTACACTAATCTATTCAGTAGTCTTCTCTAAATCAAAACTTCGTTTGGTACATTCACATACAAAAAAAGAAGTTGCAAACTCTTTGTACAAAACAAGAGCAAATAACTGTTACCTATAGAAAGGGGTTAGGTCAATCCCTTGATTTTATTAGAATGGCACAGAAGTGAGAAGTAAGTCGTACAACAGTAAACTGATCTGGTTTTAAACGCTTCTAAAGCCCCAAGAAATGCATTTTTGAATGGTGAAGTGAGAGTTACCACAGGCAGACAACTCATGCATTGAGCAATTCGTGTTCTTTATCTGTTTTCCCAACTGCATCTGGGTTGGACAAGGGGTCCAGATCAGCAAAGAGGCTAAACCAAGCCGTTAGATCTTTAGAGGAACTTGCAGCTTCTGCAAAAAGGAAAAACAAAGACAAACAATCCCCAAGAAGTTAAGATTTTTGCTTGACAGTTTTTTAAAATATATATATATATACTAATGCTGACATAAACAAACATGGTATGGACTTAGAATGCACTACTGAAGAAAATATGTAGTATATGCCTGATAGAACCCATATTCATGTATTGCTTTTGACAGAAAATTTAAATATTCTGCAGTTATTATTATTTCATTTCTATATTTTTTAGAAAAATCTCAAAGCAGTTTACAGCTCTATATTATTTATTTATATAATTTGCAACACACACACACTGCCCTTAAAGTTGACTACAATAAGAAAAAAC